>NC_133541.1:56301911-59081911 GCF_048773025.1 Camelus bactrianus | reverse complement strand
GCCCTGGTGATGAATCAGGACTTAGCAAACTGGTGAATGGGCTCACCATGAATTTTTGTAAATACCTTTTATGCCCATTTTTTACATACTATCCATGACTGCTGTTTTGCTGCAAAAGCAGAGTCAAATAGCTGTGACAAAGACTGTATGGCTTACAAGCTTGAAATATTTACTCTCTAGCCCTCTACAAAAAAAAGTTTGCCTATTTTTAAGTTACAAAATAAACTTTTATGGATGTCAAAAGTATGTCTCATATCCTTTCCATTAAGCAATAGGGTTCTGAGAATGTTAAGGATGCAGTTAAATGAGAGTCTCACCAAAGACCCAAAACTGTAGAGAAGGCTAGTCTGGAAGAGATTTGTAGATGTGGCTTTTATCTAATGTAGTAAACATGAATACAATTCACAGGAAATTTATAACACCTTTAAAATAATTTTACTGATACAAGCACCACTAGTTGGACTAAAAAGAGGGACAATAAAAAATGAAAATAGGTCTTTGGACTCTAAAACTTTTATGAGTCAGGGTTTTTTAGATTCAAAAATAAAGCCTGTATGGGGTGGGGAGCATAGCTCAGTGGAAAAGCACATGCTTAGCATGCACGAGGTCCTGGGTTCAGTCCCCAGTAACTCCGTAAAGAACAAAACAAACAAAAATTTCTAACTACCTCTCCCACCCAAAAATAAAATAGATGAATAAAAGATACATTAAAAAATAAAGCCTGTATGCATTTTCAGTTTCTTCCAGTAAAATAATCTCTGTGAGGAAAAGTCCTTTTTTTAAAGACATCAGAAAGATTATAGACCTCTCTGTGGCAAACATGAGCCATTACCAATGGAAAACAAAGGAAAAGAAAGGAGGAATCAGAAGGTGGAATCCAGAAGCCATTGCACAGAGTAAAGAGCTATAGAGAAGCATTTCCTGAAACCAAACAGAGCCTTAATAATGGAACTGGTGAAATATTTCCAGCTAGACTGCAGAATTGTTATGAGGCAGTAATGGCTACATGGCATCTTTTTTTGAATCAGAGTCTCATATCATTATGGTGTGCCTTTTTCATCATTGTATTTTTGGTGTGTGGGAACAAATATCTTCTTACTTCAGTTCTTCTGTCTTCAGAGTAAGAAAAAAAATGTATTAAAGCTTCCAGGAGCTTCATTTGTACATGGACCTCATTTGGATAATGGGACCCTGGACATCTAACTAATGACCTGATGGAATAAGATTGTGAGGGTATTAAGAAGCAGAGGGCATATTTATCATGGGAGACAAATGTAAATGATTCGTGATGAAAGAACACTTCTCATGGATTAAAATATTTGCAGATATTTTGGCATTTCTCCCATATGATGGGGGGTTTCTCTTCACCTTAAATTTAGGCTAACCTATGAGTTCCTTGGGTACTAGATTATGATGAAAGTGAAACTATGCTTTTAAAAGCCTGAAAGTTTTCGCATTGTTTTCTGAGATCCCTAAGCTACCAAGAAAGAAGTTTTAACAAGGTTGTAAAATCCTGTCAAAATGCTCTGTGATAACTGGAGAGAAAAAGTGTCCAGTTAAGTCCAGACTTCTGGTCATCTACATCAATATATCAGACAGCTCAGTGAAACCATCTTTTAACCTCCAGAGCATCTCAGCCACCAGCTTAGTATCATTAAGTGGCAATAGTTATAGTTGTGTGAAACAGGAAGAAGAATCGCTCAGCTGAGTCCTACCTCAATTCCTGATTCACAAAATTGTTAGCAATTACTAAATGTTGTTTTAAGCCCTTAGGCTGTGAGATAGTTTGTTATATAAAAATAGATAATAACATTATGGAGTAAGTAATTTTCATTGCAGTAATTTTAAATAAAGAACATTTTTAAAATCTTGGTTAAAAATTAGGACTAGTGAAAAACTTTACGCTGCATTTTCATAAGACAGGTGGAATCAAACAAAAGACAATAAATCAAACTAGACAAACAAAACACAACTCTCACCTCCACAAATCCAGAAGAGAGTCTGTTCCACTGCAGAACACATTTTAAAGTTTATAGCTTTTAAAAATACACACAGACACAAACACCATTTAAGAAAAAATCCCCTATTTATAACAGAATCAAGTGTAAAATACTGAAGAATAAATTTGTCAAGAAGTATATATAACTATAAATTTTCAAGGTAACATAAAAGAAAAATAAATGAGTACAAATATTCATTCTTAAGCAATAAGCTTCAGTAATTAAATAAACGATTCATTGGAAATATAACATATATAAATAAAATTGAACAAATTATAACTGCATACACTTTTAAATTAATATTCTTATTTAATAAACAGCCAAATCAGCAAAAGTACATTAACAGCTCTAATAAAAACTGTCCTCTCCTCTTGGTATCTTCCACTCAAAGTGAACCAGCCAAAGAAATTCTATTGCCAAAGAAGTTTTGCCTGCCTTTTTGAAGTTTATATAAATGGAGTTATTCAAATTGTACTCTTTTCTGTCTCACTTCTTTCCCTCAATATTCTTTCACATTGTTGCATGCACAAGTTATTTATTATTTCTTATTGCTATAGAACACGGATCAATAAACTATTGCCTCTGGGCCCAATCTAGCTCACTGCCTGTTTTTATAAATAAAATATGAGCACAGCAAAGGCTCATTTGTTTACATGTTACCTCTGCTTTTATGCTACAATGGCAGAGTTTTGTAGTGGCAGTAAGGACAGTGTGCTCCATTAAGCTAAAGATATTTACACTTTGGCCTATAAAGAAAAAGTTTTTGATCCCTGCTACAGAGGTATTCATTGTATAAATAAATCTTATTTTATTTATCACTCTAAACCATGTGAACAACACTTGGGTTATTTTCAGTATTTGACTATTACTGATCATTCTTTTATTAACAATCCTGATCTTGTCTTTTGTTAAACATTCCTGTGAGGTATGTACCAGGGAGAGGGATTGTAGTCAAGTAGTTTTCCAAAATGGGAATGGTAATAGGTAGTAAGTACCACACTGTACCCACCACGAGTTTATGAAAGTTCTAGTTACTCTGTAGCCTGCCCAACAGTAGGCATTCTTAGTTTTTTATCTTTAATTTTAGCTATTCTGTTAGAAGTGTATTTAATTGTGTTTCTTCCCCCTTGTAGATATAGTATTATAATCATATCCAAATAGTACAAAACAAATACACCCCTAATATCAGAGGTAAAATATGTTATGGAAGCATCTCTATACATCATGTATTGACTAAAATTGGGCAGTCATGGCGTATTTAAAAAAAAAAAAAAACTAGGTTTATCTTTATGATTTGTAAAACTTCCCAAGGATATATTTAGTTCTATTTGATTACAATCACAGTGTTACACTGAATGTCATTTCCATGGAATACGTGGAAAGGGACATAGAAACATCAGTTTTATTGTTACATATTTTGATTTAAAAAGTTAGGTTGATAATTTTTTAACCAGCTTGGAATATTTCAGTCACTCTTTCCATTCTTAATAACATCATTTCCCTTTCCATTGTCACTGTCTGTACCCCTGTTTTTATTTTCCTAAACCCCAAGACTGGGCACACTGTGCCTTTGCATAGCCCTGCTGGTTATAAAACCATTTTCATGTTAGCAGCCCTCCCTGGTTAGCCCACGGTGTCTTTCTCAGTGTCTCTTCAGTGTCACCCTTCCTTCCATTTTTGGTGACTCTTGATAATCCTCCTTCTGGAGACACTGTCATAAACAGCAGTTTATAAGACGCTGTTGTGCAATTCTTCTGAAATGACATTTTAAAGGATTGGATTGAGAGATTACTTAAAAATGTTACAAAGCAACAACGTTAAATTATAATCTGGGAATATTCTGTGTTTATTCAAATAATTCTGCCAATATAGATAAGGAACCAGTAAACTAAAGATGTCACTATCAGGAATCACGTGGTCTGCCAGTGACCCTTATACCTTCTGGAGGCACAAGGGCTTCACAGGAGCCCCGACTCCACCTCAGCTTCCAGCAAATAAACTCATAGGGATGACAAGGCACAGGAGAGTCAGGAATAAGTAGACATTCATGACCCACAGCAAGACATGCAGCCCATCCAGCTGCAGCTTGCTTCGCCTGCACATCAGTGTTAAAGAGCACTGCAGCAGCCATGGCGTTACTCTCCCAGTGGTGAATCTCTTTAAAATTTAACTTGAAATTTCATAGTAAGTACTAACTTTAAGAACATTTTAACATGTTTATTTTCCATTTGTAAACCTTCTTTTATAAACTATTAAATCATTGTACCATTTTTCTATTGAGTTGTGTTTTTATATTTATTTGTAGGATTTGTTGTTATATTACAGATGCCATGTCTTTTTCTGGTTATGTGCATTACAAATATTGTGTCCAAGTCTGTAGCTTGCCTTTTAACTCTTTAAATATTGTATTTTGAAGAACTGAGTTTTTAATTTTAAAGAATTGTAAATTGTTAATATTTTATCTTATAGTTACTCATTTTGCTTAAGAAATTTTGTGATTTCAACAAAATATTCTTCTAGTCCTCCTTTAGAAGATTAGTGTTTTATATTTCATATTTATTTCTGTCCCACATGGAATAAATTTTTGTAAGGTGTGAGGTAATGCTCTAGTTTCTTTTTTGCCATGTGAATATCCAATTGATCCAGCAATATTAATTGAAAATATATTATTTTCCAACTATACTACAGAGTTTCCTTTCATAAGACAAAGAACCATACATATGCATTGTCTATGCCCAAAAAGCCTAAAACCACCAGGGATAAATTTGGAGCCTGACAAATCAGGTTTATTGACCATGGCATTGAAGTGGAGTGCACCCCAGAGGAATGGTGGAGCATATGATCAAACAAAGGAAAAGATAGAGTCATTGTAAGATTTGGAGGACAGATGAAATTTAGGAGATTTTTCAATCAAGAAGGGTATGAACGGCTCAAATAAAAGAAGAATACTGGGTAAAGGTGTCAGTATCAATTATAAAATACAAAATAGACCCAGGAAGCTATTTCATTGTAAACTACAAGATTAATATTGTTCTGAAAAGTGTCCAGGATCTTTTATCTAAGACGCTGAATGAATGTTTTAAGTCATGAATCCTTCTCTGTGCCAGAGTGACTTAGACTCTCAAAGCAAGAGTGGACTGTTTCATTCTTTTTTTTTTTTCTTTTTTGGTTCCGTCCAGCATTCAACCATCACTTCTTTATTCCAATTTTTTAAAAAATCAAATAAAATTTTAGAACGATTTTAGGATCACAGCAAAGTTGAGGAGAAAGTACATAGATTTCTCATATGCTCCCTACACTCATATGCACAGCCTCTCTCATTATCAACAGCACCCACCAGAGTGGTACAACTGATGAACCTATACTGATACATTATAATCATCCAAAGTCCAAAATTTACATTACAGTTTACTTTTGATGTTGTACATTCTATGGGTTTGAACAGATGCACGTATATATCATTATGGTAGCATACCAAACATTTTTACTGCCCTAAAAATCCTCTGTGCTTTGCCTTTTCACCTCTCACTTCCCCCCATATCTCTGGCAACTGCTGATCTTTTTTGCTGCTTCAATAGTTTTGCCTTTTCCAGAAGGTCATATAGTTAAAATCATCCAGTATTTAGCCTTTTCATATTGGCTTTTTTCACTTAGTAATATGCATTTACGATTCTTCCATGTCTTTTCATGACTTGATAGCTCATTTATTTTTAGTTCTGAATAATATTCCATTATCTGGATTTATTAGTTTATTTATCCATTCATGTAATGAAGGGTGCTTCGATTGCTTCCAGTTTTGTCATTTATAAATAAAGCAACTAAAAACATTTGTGCAAAGGTTTTTGTGTAGCTATAAGTTTTTAACTCCTTTGAGTAGATACCAAAGTGTATGATTGCTGGCAAGAGTATGTTTAGTTTTGTAAGAAACTGCCAAACTGTCTTCAAAAGTGACTCTATTTTACATTCCCACCAGCAATGGATCAGTGTTGCTCCACATTCTCACTAGCACTTAATATTGTCAGTGTTCTTGATTTTGGCCATTCTAATAGGTCTGTAGTGGTATCCCATTGTTGTTTTAATTTGCATTTCCTAATTTGCATTTCCATGACATAAGATATAGAGTATCTTTTCATATGTTTATTTGCCATATATGTATCTTCTTTGGTGAGGTATCTGTTATGATCTTTGGCCCATTTTTTAATCATATTATTTGTTTTCTTATTGTTGAATTTATTTGATGTATAAAATAATGGAAGTGAAGGCTGTTTTATTCCTATGAATATAATTTCAAATATCACGTTTTCTGATAGTCTATGATATTAGAGAACAAACTCTTTCCACAACTTAGAATACATTTGGCTTTTAAAGAAGGAAATTTTAATAATAACAAATGCAGCAAATTCTTGGGGAAAATATTGTTCCCTATAAACCTACACTTTGATTTATCTGTCTCTGTTATTCTAGCTCAGTGATTGACTTTTCAATCCAATCTAAATTTCCTTTCTTGGTGGTCCTAATAACGGTCTCTATTATTTTTTTATTAGTTTACTTTCCCATCCTTGCACCAATGCCACAATGTCTTAATATACTTTTCCAATATTACTGTCCAACCTTTGTTATAAGTCCTACAAGAAATTGTTAACATTTTCACTTTTAAAATTCAATTATATTTTCTGTTTCTTGCGTGTGTTATTTCTTCCTTCTTGACCTCTCAATAATACATATGCAGCAATAGACAGATCACATTCAACGTATTCAAGTATGTAGGGAAAAATATCTTAAACTCTACTGTGAAGACTATAATTTGGATCATATTATCTTCATAAATAGGCATTTGCTGGCAAAATTGATATAATTCTGATATACTGTAGTTAAAGGCAGATATTAACAGTATATGATAGCATCTGTATCTGATTCAGAGGTAGTTCATTCCCAATATCTTAGTTTATAGATTCATAATATTTAAAATAAATAGAACATTTATCTTAAAAAAAAAGAAACACAAAAAGTACCCAAACAACCCAATCAAAAAATGGACAGAAGACTTTAATAGACATTTCTCCAAAGAAGACATACAGATGGCCAACAGGCACATGAAAAGATACTCAATATTGCTAATTATTAGAGAAATGCATATCAAAACTACAAGGTATCACTTTACACCAGTCAGAATGGCCATCATTAAAAAGTCTACAAATAATAAATCATAGGGGGGTATGGAGAAAAAGGAACCTTCCTACACTGTTGGTGGGAATGTAAATTGGTACAGCCATGATGGAGAACAGTATGGAGGTTCCTTAAAAAAACTAAAAATAGAGTTACCATGTGACCCAGCAATCCGACTCCTGGGCATATATCCGGAGAACAGATACATGCACGCTAATGTTTATAGCAGCACTATTTACAATAGCCAAGTCATGGATAGTGTCCGTCAACAGATGAATGGCTAAAGAAGATATAATATCTATCTATTTTATATATATACATATATATGCATAATGGAATGTTTACTCAGCCATAAGAAAGAATGAAACAATGCCATTTGCAGCAACATGGATGGACCTAGAGATTATTATACTAAGTGAAATAAGTCAGACAGAAGAAGATAAATATCATATGCTATAACTTATATGTGGAATCTAAAAAATGATATACATGAACTTATGTACAAAATAGAAATAGACTCACAGGCATAGAAAACAAATTTATGGTTACCAAAGGGGAGAGGAGCAGGGGAGGGATAAATTAGGAATATGACATTAGCAAATACAAACTGCTATATATAAAATAGATAAAAAAACAAGATCCTACTGTACAGTACTGTATAGCATAGGGAACTATATTCAATATCATAATAAACTATAAAAGAAAAAGAACATTATATATATAACTGAATCACTTTCCTGTGCGCTAGAGACTAACACAACATTGTAAATCAACTATACTTTAATAAAAAAATTTAAGCCTCCCCAAATAAATAAATAGAACACTTATCTTAATACATTATAATTTCATGAAAATAGACTTAAATATGAATACTTATTTTATTATGGTTTATACATATACATATAATTATAAAGTATCACTTAATGTAAGTTTTCCATATTTATACTGGTCAATGGAAGAAGAAAAGTTTAATGATTTTTGAGTAAAACAAGTGATACATTAAATTTATCCTGGAGTTGGTTTTATCATTAGCATGTGGCCTTTTGTGTATTATTATAAAATAAATTAGTGGGGAGACACAAAAAGCCTATAATCTGGCATTTCTGCTCACCAAGTAAGCTGCTATTTTATGCTCACTAATGTTCTTGAGAGTCACAAAAGAATATTGCAGAAACAAAACAAATCAATTAGGAAACTCATTTATAGAAGAAAATCTCCAATTTTATTTCCTATTGTAATGACCTGGGCTATCCTTCTAGAGATACCGGAGTCAGAATGTTTGTTTCTTTTATGATACCTTAGCTCCAGTAGTGCATTCAGTTAGCAGGCAGTATCTATATTATGATAACTTTAGTTAGCCCTTTGGAGATAAGTTTCATTTTATTGTACAAATAAAGCTGATAAAAAATGGCATTTTGCTGACAGATAAAATTTTGATTAATTGTATGTCACTTCAGTAAGATGATACAATGATTAGTTAAAGTAAGCTATCTATTTTAAAATTCTTATTTTTTCAGGGCAATTTTGAGTTAATACAAAAATTTTAACCATGTTCTTCTCATTTTTTGTTAGTGCAGAGAATAGATAGCTTGTTAATAGATCACCATTAGACACAGAAGTCTGTAGAATGGTAAAAAAAAAAAATTACTATTGAGATTAAAAAATTTTCACCAAATTGTGGCTGGTGATTGGACAGAAGAGAGAATAGCAGAATACGTAAGGTTTGTTCTATGCTTTTATAGAGAGAGAAATATGATTCCTAGTCCCAAGAACAGGAAGTTTATAAAACTATCTTTCTTGGATTAATCTACCTTGTAATAGGAACACAGTCTTGGTATTCTAATAAAAAGAGGTTTAAAAATTCTGTTAATTTTTATATGGTAGATGGTTTTCCTGATTATAAATTATTTGATGCTCATTCTGTTCTATGTGTCATCTTCTATTCTGACAAAAACTTGGACTGAGATCTTAAATTTTTTTTAGTAAACTCAGAATTCTGATCTATAGCTAAAGACTCAAAGATAGAACAAGAATTTAGACTTTTTTATCCCTTTAGATTTTCCACCAATTATTTTTGGTCATTCCTTGGGACTTACTTTCAAATGAGCAGTGGCCTAAGTTTCCTAGTAGTAAATGCATGAATCATCCATCCCTAAAGAAAAGTACGGTACCAATGCTGTCTTCAAAACCTCTCCTGTTAAAATATATTTTAATAACAGCCTGCCTCTCTGTTGTTTCTCCAAACATAGTATCTGGATCATTCTTATAGGTATAAAGTATTTTATGTAATAAATGTGTTTATAAAAATATATGGGTAAGAATATAAAGCTCAGGAACCCACACTTATATAGTCAATAATATGGAGGCAATAATATGCAATGGGCAAAAAGAAACCTATTTAATAAATTATGTTGGGAAGATTGGACAGCTCTATGCAAAAGACTCAAACTGGACTACTCCCTCACACCAGTACAAAAATAAACCTGAAGTGTATTAAAGACTTAAATGTAAGACCTGAAGCCATAAAACTCCCAGAAGAAAACATCGGTAGAATGCTCTTTGACATCAGTCTTAGCAATATTCTGTTCTTGGGATATGTATCCTCAGGCTAGGGAAACAAAAGCAAAAAAAATCAAATGGAACTACATCAAACTAAAAAGCTTTTGCACAGCAAAGGAAACTATTAGCAAAACAAAAGGGCAGCAGACTACTGAATGGGAAAAGATATTTGCAATATACCTGATAAGAGGCTAATATCCAAAGTATACAGTGAACTCATACAACTCAACGTCAGAAAACCAAACAAGAATTTAAAAAAGGGTAGATGATTTAAATTGACATTTTTCCAAAGAAGACATGCAATGGTCAACAGGCAGATGAAAAAAAAATGTTCAACATTATTAATCATCAGGGAAATGCAAATCAAAACCACAATAAGATACTACCTCACAACTGTCAGAATGGCTGTCATCAAAAAGACCACAAATAACGAATGTTGCCAAGGATGTTGAGAAAAAGGAACCACCATGCACTGTTGATGAGAATGTGAATTGGTGCGCCCACTACAGAAGCCAGTACAAAGGTTCCTCAAAAAATTAAAAATAGAACTGCCATATGATCCAACAATTCCACTCCTAGGTACTTATCCAAATAAAGCAATAATGCTAATTCAAAAAGATATGCACTCCAATGTTCATCACAGCATTATTTACAATAGCCAATATATGGAAGCAAGCTAAATGTATGGAAGAATGGATAAAGAAGATGTGTTTTGTATGTATATATACAATTGGTGATTCAAAGATAAGGATTCAAGTACATGTGCTTTATTTGAAGTGTGATCCTTAGAAACCTCGGTAGTAGAGGAGAGAATTAAAACAGGGAAGGGAAGGCCACAAATAAATAACGTGTGATCTAGGAAGTTGCAACGGTGGTTACATGAAGATTACTCTAGGGAAGTCTAGGAGTTAGTACAAAACCGTAGAGCACAGATCCCAGAAACATCTCAAGCGAGAAGGAAGGGAAATGGATATCTGCACATCAACTTTCATCAGTTATTGTTTGAAAGGTGGTCTCTGCTCTGCTATGTACCTGGGCAGAGAGGCTTCTGCTTCCAGAGGAAGTCTTTACAAATATAAAAATAAAATATATATTCTCCCTGATGGAGATGTGGAGAAAATAAATCAGTGAAGGGGAATTGGGAGTGCTGAGATTTTCAGTTTTAAATAGGGTGGTCAGTGAAGGATTCCTCTCAGAAGTGGTATTTGAACGGAGCCATGAAGAAGGGGAAGGAGTGACCTATGAAGGACCTGACAGTAAATGACCTAGGCAGAGAACATATAAAGTTGACCTGGTTGCATAGTTCTAATAATGATACACAGATGATTACAATTGGTGCAAAGGAAGGAAGGTGCATGTAAGAGAGATAGGAATCAGAGCTTTTTCAGGTTTGAGCATAGAATTAACATAGTCATGCTTACAATTTAAAAGGAATACTCTAGCTGCTCTGTAATGAGCAGGAAGTGTAATAATTCAGGAAGAAATTATATTGGCTTTTATCAAAGTGGTAGTGGTAAAATTGGTGGGAAATAGTTTGATTATAGCCATATTTTAGGGAAGAAGCATGAAGGGGCTGTCTGTAGATAGGAGCATAGAAAACTTATCCATCCTAATGGAAGCTAAAGCAAAGTGGAGGGACACAGGTGCTGAAGTGAATGAAATATGTGTGTGGCGGGGGAGGGGAGGAGGGTTAGGAGGTATATGGATTTTTCCTTCTATTTTCCCAGTGAAATACGAAACAAAGTTATTAGTTGATGGTGAAAAAATATGAAAGATATTCTGAAGTATAGAGGAGAAAGGGAAGTTATAAAATGGTTTCTAACAAAGTTGAAAGATTTAATTGGTTAGAGTAGTGCTTCTTACTGTATTTATGATGAAGTGCAAGTTTTTGCTTGTTTGTTCATTTGTTTTTAATTTCCAATTTCTCATGAGCATCTAAAATGCAATAAAAATAAATTATTTGGAAGGTGAAATAAAAGACATACAACATACAAATCCATTTTTATTAGTTTGAACAGATATTACTACTCTGTCAAATTGCTGTAACATTTTATAAAGGCTGATTATTGATTTCTCTACTTATCTTTATAAAACACCAGGTTATAGAAGTGTGGAAGGATTAGTAGGCAGACTAAGGTTCCACTTGACCTTATGAATTTTAAATATAAGTGCACTTTGATATCTTTCATATGTTTAATACTATTAATGACCAGAATCTTTGGTGTATATGTTAAAAATTTTTTACAGAATTTGGTATTACAATTCTGTTTCTAAGACTCATATAACTGAGTGAAGATAAATGTATGCAGATTTTTATTTAATGTGGATCTTACATGTGTAATATTTTATATAAGGATTTTTGGATAAATAAATGAGTCATATAGTAGTTTCACTATAAATTCTATACTGTATCACTATTTTATAAACAAAATATTCTAAAAGTTCACGTAACAGTGTTAAAAAAACAATTTGAAAAGTACTATAATATAATACCCTTTTGTTTAATTAACTTATGTATTCAGATTTTTTAATTGAAATTAGTCAGTTTATAATGTGTCAATTTATGATATACAGCATAATTTTTCATTCTTACATATACATAAATACATTCCTTTTCATACTCTTTTCATTATAGGTTACTATGAGATATTTAATATAGATCCCTGTGCTATACAGTAGAAACTTGCTGTTTAACTTATTCAGAAATTTTTGATAGTACATTATAATAAACAGGTAATCTCAGTGATTTGAGATTTGAAATCAATTGACTTTTTCTTGAATATTATATTTAGTGTTGCAATATTCATGTTTTAACATTACTTCAACAGTACAGTTATATACACTGAGTTTTACAATCAACTCATATTGTAGCAAAACTACGTTTTCTAAATTGCACATCCAAATAAGAAGAAATCCTTTTTTGTTAGAAGCTACAGAAGTTAGAATATTAAAAATCCAATTATGTGAAAAAAACAAATTGTTTTCCTAGTGATTCATACCTTTTCTAAAAAGACAGTATCAGATGCATTTAGTGAGAATTTTCATCTTTCATACTAACATGGCTCTGGTCTCTACAACAATTCTTTGGCAGTACAGAAAATTTTACTTTATTATCATTAAAACCTTAAGGCACTAGAACTGACCTGGAAAAGATAAATGCAAAAAATAAAAATCAATTCACTTCAGTATTAGTTTGTTCATATCCTAAAAGTTTTTCCTTTTGTTTACTTTTTAAGAAGCAGAGTACAAATATAACAGGGTATAGGAGAAATGAGAATTCAGATACAGAACATATGAAGAATACCTGAAAATGAAATGCACTAATAAGAATCAAAATAAAACTGGTTTAAATAAGTGATAATTAAGGAGGAAATGAAAACCAATCTCCAGAATGCAAATTTTGCTGTTTATTATTAGTTAAAAAGTCTTATTGTGCACTACCTTACTTAACCAAACTCTAATCCTTCTTCCAGAGATGATAAAATCAAGATTCACAGTAGTTAGGTAAATTTCCTACAGTCATATAGCTGGCAAGTGATAAGCTGGACATTAAAATCAGTTTTGCATTAATTCATTTCTAGACCTATTAACCATTGCTTAATACTCTAATGAGAAAACTAATGGTAGGTTTAAACACACCTAGTGGTAGAGGATTATTTTTAAATAACTGGTAATAACAACAACAAAAACAGCAACAACAAAAATGACTTCCATTTATTAAGCACTTAAAAATATTGGGCACATTCTAAGTGTGACATATACTTAAGTAATTTGATCATCAGAAAAATGCAGTTAGTTGGTGCTATTACTGGCATTTTTAGAAATTAAAACTGAATCGCTGAGTTGTTATTCAAACTAAAATTAACCTATATTTAAACATAGTTAAATTAATTAGTTCAAATAAGCAAGACTGTTTGCTTTGGCAGCACATACACTAAAACTGGAATGATACAGAGAAGATTAGTGCAGCCCCTGCACAAAGATGACATGCAAATTTGTGAAGCATTCCATAGTTTTACTGTGTAGCACAGTGAATTATTTCCAGTATATTGCAATAGCCTAAAATGGAATATAACCCGCAAAACAAAACAAAACAGAAAAACCCTGAACCAGTATGCTGTACACCTGAAACTAATGCAATATGTAAGTCAATAAAAATAAATAAATCAGACTAAAACAAAGGTGATCTTACTCCAGAGCCCACACTTTCTTAACCGCATAATATTGGTTCTGCAAGTATGAATGGATAATTTCAGGTACATAAGTGAGGCAGATGAAGCACATATGGAAATTTTACCATATATACTTATAAAATTAATATATTGATTATTCATTGATTATTACTGTTTTATGTAATTTATACTGATTTTCGTGCAAAAATGATTACTATCAATTTACTTTTGAAGGGGTGCTTGTATGAAACAGCCCTATAAATCACTGCTCTTCAATATACCTTTAATAATTATTAATATTATATATCTTTATAACATAAATGCAATTTTTCAGCATATCATTAGCTATGTGATTGGGCAGTGAAACCAAAAGAAGTTAAATTTAGTGTCCCCAAAATGAAAAGGTGCAGCAAGTTCAGTAACATATGTTTTGTTTTGTTTTTGTTAGGACAAAATAGCAATGAATTCTCTAACATTTTATTAAAGAAAGGGTATTAATAATTAGTTTTATAAAATCATTATTTAAATGATAAGGATTTTTAATTCAGACAATTTAACATGTATATATACATTTGAATGCTAACATGAAGATTTCTGCTCTCCAATGAAAGAAGCATAATTGGTTAAAATTATTTTAGGAATTAAAGTCCCTAGAAATTTCCATAAGTTCATGCAGCAAATAAATTAACATTTATTCAAGGAAATGTAAAACACAAAGGGAATAGCAAGAGTCTACATCATCTGAAACACGGTCCACACCCTCCCTCTCATTCTTAGCTCAGCATGCTAGAAAATCCAATTCAAACAAGTGCAACCAAGATCTTTCTGTAGCTTGAAATTGAAAGCAACATTATTATCCTGAGAATTACAGGTTGCCAACATTTTAAACACGCATACTCTGTCCCCCCATGCTTTAGTTTTAGAGCCTAAATTCCTGGAGAGTGTGTCCAAAGATTAGTGTATTTGTTCTTCCACTAAAATCCCCGTTGATAGAGTAGTGTCTTTACCTCAGGGGTGGGACACCAGAAATGTTGTCCACCCAACTGTCCTCATTCCAGTTTGCTTATGGGACAATGAAGGAAACTGGATCTTTATTTTACACAAAATGGAAAATTTAAGTCAGAATGGGTCAAAAAACTAAATGTGAGACCTAAAATGTAAAAGTCTTAGAAGAAAGCAGGGGAAAAGCATCATGACATTGAATTTGGAAAGGATTTCCTAGATAATGACACCAAAAACACAGACAACAAAAGTAAAAATAGACAATTGGACCATGTCACCAAAGGACACAATCAACAGAGTGAAAATGCGTCTGTGAAAAACCTGGACAAGTTACTAGGATTTAAAAATAAGAAAGTATTTCCCTAATCTTAGTAATATCATGATATTTTATATACACATACACATATATACACACATACATACTAGGAAGGAGTTTTTTTTTTTTAATAGAAATAGCTCTTAAATGCATTTTTATTTTTCTCTTGTTCAAACTTAGGTTTAGATCCTTTTTTATTGAGTACTTAATATTAATTTAGTTTTCAGTTGCCTGGGTATTTCAAAACTCGAATAATATTATATAATCCATTATAATTATCATACTTATTTGCTGTTTTCTCATTATGAAGTTCATTGGATTTTAAGGACCTATTTGCAAGAGAGGTTATACAAATGATCTGTAAAACACACACTTCTGACAGTTAATTAGAAAATAAATTCTTCATTGCATCAGAAGTATTAATTAAATGACCAAGCTGTTTATTCATTAAAAAATATATATAGCTCTACTTGTTATGGGATACTGTTCTTGGCATTGGGATACTATATGTAGTGAACAAATTTGAGTAGTTGCATGGCCCTTAATGAGCTAGCATTCCATTGTGGGAGACTAATAAATAACAAAGTCATATAGACTGAATTTCATACAGCAATTATTGGGAGAATAAAAAATAAATTAGAAATTGGGATTTTAAAATGTTGAGAAATGTGGTTGGAAATTTTGATAAGTTGATCAGTAAAAGAAAGGCCTCTCTGAGAAGAAGAAATCTTATGGAAAAGATCCACCTTTACCTTTCCGTGTGTATCAGGTATCGTGTTTGTAACTATTACCAGTCATTTACTCTAAGTGGTCTTATTAGAAGTGAGTAAATCTAAAACAGGTGAAACTCTGCTCTAATTTCTCTTTTCCCTGTTTTTCTCTCTTTTCTCTCCCTCTCTCTCTGCCTCTTCCTTTCCGTCTCTCTATCATATTTCAGAACAAGCCACACTAGTTCTATTAAAATGTGATTCCATGTATGGACTCACCTTCCTCTCAACTAAGAATTGCTAAAAATTCATTGTACGATTCTTATAACAGGGATTCACATGGCTTCTTTATAAACCACTGGATGGAAATTTCAAAGTTAAGTTTTTTTTTTTTTTTATGGTTTTTTTGTAATATTTTAAACCTCATACTTCTTATTTTTCCATATTCTTCTGTGGTTTTCTCTGACATTTTCTTACTGTGTCATGATCTGAAAAAGTTTACCCTACCTACCCTCTGAGTAATTTACAACTGTGGATTAGAGTTTCCTAATATGACAGCCTTATTGCATATAGACACCTCTTTATTTTCAGAGAGGCACGGGTGGTTCATTCTTCTTGAAATCAGAATAAAAATACATTTATGGCATGTCATCCTGTACTTCACAGTGAAATATTCACTCCTAGAAAAGCACCATATTCTATGTTTCTTCCCATTAAAAGCTTATAATCTAAAACAAAGCTTTAAGCCCCTGGGAGAATTAAGCTTAATACTTTATATAAAGGATGTATACTATATAATATACAGAGACTGGGGGGTGGAGGGGGAGTCAACACTCACTCAGCTCATCTGTAACTAGTGGATGATTGGGAATCCAGAGTCATTATTACATGGATTATAAATTAGTATTGTGTTTGATGAAATAAACTCTTATTTTCTATGAAAGTAAATGTATGCTGAATATGATCCTTCTCAGATCCTAATCCCTAGAATCTGAGAATGTTACCTGATATGGGAAAAAAAAAAAAAAAGACTTTGTAGATACGGTTATGTTAAGGCTCTTGAGATGTGGAGATTATTCTGGATTATCCAGATGGGCCCTAAATACAATCGTAAGTGTCCTTATGAGAGAGACCCAGAGGGAGATTTAAAGTAAAGAGAAAGCCAGGTGACCATGGAGGCAGAGATTGAACTGAATAAGAATGCCTGCAGTCTCCAGCTGAAAGAATCAAGGAATGGATTCTCCCTTAGAGCCTCTGGAGGGAGAACAGCCCTTGTTTTTAGCCCCAAAGATTAATTTTTGACTCTGGTCTCCAGAATCTGAAAGACAGCAAATGCCTGTTGCCTTAAGCCACTGAGTTTTTGGTAACTTATTACAGCAGTTACAGGAAACTAATACAGTACATATGTACTGAAGCATCAAAGCTGAAATAAATGTTTTAAATTAAATGCACTGATAGGATAACAAATTGGCTGTTTTCCTCTAGGGTTAAGGGTTCAGTACTCAAATAACTTTATAAGCTACATTTTGATGTTTATATATTAATGGGGTATTTTGTAAGTAGAAACAACCTACTTTGGCACTCTGCCTTAAATGATACATGTGTATTAATAATGTTATAAAATTTTAATTTTTAATTTATTTTTTCTAGTGAGGCCCATGAGAAGAATCCAATTTATGCAGAGATCTAGTTTTAAGTCATATATGGAATTTTAGAACATGCCTCAATTGTTGTTGAATTAATATAGAAAAATGCAAATATATTATTTATTAGTAAAATATATTTGGATCTCAATGCATTTAAAGGATTGATCAGAATTTTTTTCTTTCTAAGATCATGCTGGGTGAAAACACTGTGTTCTGTAATGAACACCACACTATTTTAGACCTGGAAATGTCCTCAGAGGACAGTTTTTAAGTCTCATTTTATAAATAAGGAAAACAAAACCTACAGAAACTGTGTAGACTCTATATATTTAATTGATTTGCTGCAGGTAAAATAATGAAAAAAAATTCATAATAGCATAATACTGCACTTTGAAAGATATAGTTTTAAAGCATATAAACATAAAGTCAAAATAAATGAAGCAGCTCCCTATCTAGGTTAGGTAGCAGTTGATCTTTGTGTTCATGATAGACTTTCATAGATTCATCAGAGATCCTTCTAATGCGAAGAATTACACAAATAGGATTTGTTTATATGGAGATGGTATATAAATGGTGCTAAAAACTGTTAGGAGAGGCTTATCACTTCATTAAATGAAAATGGAGTAACATGAAGTAAAAATTAACATGAGCTTCACTCTATGAATGTCTCAACTTTGCAGAAAGAAAGAAAATCTGACTGGAAAGGTAAATGTGTTGCTCTGTCTCACCAACCCCTACTGTTTCCTAAATTCAAGTCCTTAGGTTGGGACCAATAAGAAAAGAGAAGAACTCTCATTCCCTCTCAGAGACTGGACTGTGACACAAAAAGAGCATGTTTCCCTACATCTTTTCTATGCTTCCATCTGTCTGCAGCCAAACTGAGACTTCAGGTCACAATAACCACTAAGAAGAAAGTGAGAGTAGTGGGGGAGTGGCTGAGGGGAGGGACGAGGGAGGCTATCTGGACATATCATAATAAAATTTTAGAGGTTTTAATGCCACATGGGTAAGATATTCTTGGGAGAACAGAAAAGAACTCAGAGAACATTTCATAGGATTACTTTTTTTTCTTTTTCTTTTCTTTCTTTTTTTTTTTTTTTTTTTTTTGCTGTCAGTTCAAGGTTGCAGAATTCCAGGAGTTAGGAACGTCATAATCCCCAGCCCTACCAAAAAACAAACAATGCTAGATATAACATTTTCTTGATGTTGAGAGGAAGTCTGTGGAGAAAAATGAGATGGTTTACATAACCCAAATCTAATTTACTCCAACCAGAAATAGGAATTGATAAGCATTGAAGGAAAAGGTGAAGATGAAACATGACTTTCTATTGGGGTAGGAAGATGAAGGAGTACAATGAGGGCAAGTAACTGTTGTAAGTAAATTCTTCATGATTCATTAGATAGCTGTCCAAAGTAAAAAGCACTTTCCTCAGAAAAGTAAGATTTGTTCATGCTTACATGGAGTGAAAAGATTACCAGTCTTGGAAACCAACTACAGAAGGAAAAGAGAAGTCCAATTATACTAAGCTCTACTGAGCATGATTTTGGCTCAATTACCCTTTCCATTTGATGCTTTTTCACAACCCATTTCTAATTTTGGGTACTAAAACTGAAAGTATGAATGAGAGCAACTAAGTCAGAGTTTAGGTTGGAAAAGTCAAATGTGTAAGCATATACGTTTAAATACTCTTTACCCATTATACTCTTAGAAAGTGGTGAGGACTTATTCATAGGAGGAAGTATCAGTTTCCTATTGCTGCTGTAACAAATCACCACAAACCTAGTGGCTTAATAAAACACATCTTATACTACTATCTTATAGTTCTGGAGGTCAGAAGTCCTAAATTGCTCTTAGGGGACTAAAATCAAAGGTTATCTTCCTTCTGGCAGCTCTAGAAGAGAATCTGTTCCTTGCCTTTTCCATGTTTTAGTTGCTGCCTGCATTTCTTGGCTCTTGGCCACATTGCTCTAACCTCTGCTCCCATTATTACATCTGCTTTCCTTCTGCATTCTGTTGTCACATCACCTTCTCTGCCTTTCCCGATCCTCCTGCATCATTCTTACAAGAACCCTTGTGATGACATTGGATTCACCCAGATAATCTAGGATAATCTCCCCATGTCAAGATCCTTAACTGAATCACATTTTGAATATCCCTTTTGCCCTGTGAATTAACATATTTACAGGTTTCAGAGGATAGGATATGGACACCTTTGGGAAGAGAATAGTGGGTGATTATTCAGTCTACCACTGTGAACTTCATTAGGTAGAAATGGATAATATGTATGTAAACAACATGAAAATGTAGGAATAATTCTGCATAAATATAAGAGCATAGCAATCAAAATATGACAAACAGGTGGAGCATCTATATGGAAGACAATGCAACTTTCAAAAAAATAAAATTTCTTCAATTTTTGTACAACAAAATTACTTTAAGACTGAATTTTTTAAAAACTAAGATAAAATGAAACTGAAAAATAAAATATCCTACTTAAAGAAATTTTGAGCAAAAAGCATCATAAAAGGTACAATGTGGTAAGCTGAAGATGCATAGTGAATATCCTTTAATGAACCAGTTAAACATATACACACACACATTCACACACACTCACACACAAAACTAAGATTTATAGTTGCCAAAAAAGGAGAAAAAATGGAATTGAAAAATATTAAATTCATAAAAATGAAGAAAAAGAGTAGACAAATGGAGAACAAATATATTTATTTAAAGGTAGTTTGTTCAATTTCAATCATTTCAGTAGTTAAATATAAATGGTATAAGTCCCTATTAAAAGTAGATAGATTAGGTTAGAAAAAAGCAATAATTTGTATGCTCTCTAAAAGAAATCCACTTAAATATAAAAATAATTAGGTTAAGATAAAAGGATGTAAAATGATATAACATTATGATACTGTTCCAAAGATAGAGTGGCTACATTAATATTAAAGTAGATTTTGAAGTAAACAATATTTTCCAAAAAATTTAAAAAGCCATATTGTAATAGAGAAATACATGTATTAATATATCATAGCCATTCCAAATAATCATGCACCTAGTAACAGAGCTTTTAAATATGTGAAGGAAAAAAGAAAAAACTTGAAGGAAAAATAGACAAATTCACTATTATAGTTAGAGATTTCAGCGTTCCTTATTTCACAATTAATACAACAAGAAGACAAAATCAGTAAGCATGTATAATGTTGAACAAAACTATTAACAAATTTTACCTAATTGATATTTAAATAATAATTCATCCAGTAACAGCAGAATACACATTTTTTGCAGATATTCTGGGCTTTAAAACAAATCTTAGTGAATCTAAAAGTATTTAAATCATACAAAACATGTTCTCTGATTGTAATGAAATCAAACTTTAAATCAATAACATACATGTATCTGGGAAATTCAAAATGTTTGGAAACAAAATAACAAATATTTTAACAACCCATGTATCAAAGAAGAAATCAAAGTTAAATTAGAAACTATTTTGACTTGAACAAAAATGAAATCACAGCATATTGAAATGTGTGAGGCCCAGCTAATGCAGTACTTAGAGGGAAATGTAGCACTATTACCTAAGTTAGAAAAAAAAGGAAGTTCTCAAATCAATGATCCCAAATTTCACTTTAAGTATCTAGGAAATGATAGGTAAATTAAACAAGAAGTAAGCAAAAGAAAGGAAATGGTAAGGATTGGAGTGGAAGTCAATGAAACAGAAAGCAAACAAAGAATAGAGAAAATCAGTGAAACCAAAAGCAGATTCTGTAAGCAAATTAGAGATTGATAAAAACAAAAACAAAAACAAAAACAAAAACAAAACCTTCAGCCAGACTGATCAAGAAAAAAAAAAAAAAAGAATAGTCAAATTAGCAACAGTAGAAATGAGGGAAGTTACAACATCACAGATCTCCTAGATATCAAAAGGAAAATAAGGAGGAGATACTATGAATACATTTAAATCAATAAATTAGGCAAATTCAATGAAAGTGACAACTTCTTTGAAAACAGAATACCAAAACTCACTTAAGAAGAAATAAGGTGTGTTCCTATATCTATTAAAGAAACATTTTTTTTTTACTTACATAACATTCCACAAAGAAAACTCCGGGTCCAGATGGTTTTATTGGTGAATTCCACTAAAATGTTTAAGAAATAAATAATACCAATTCTTTATAACTTATTTCAGAAAATTGAGGTATAGGTTTATATCCTGATAAATTTTATAAAGCTGACATTATCTTGATACCAAAATTAAAATAAAAGGACACTAGCAAAAAATAAAACTATAAATTTAAATATCTGAGTTTCATAGATGCATTTTAGAAAATATGCTAACCAAATCCAATAATCAATAAAAATACAAAATATTATGACCAAGTGGCTTTTTCCCTAAAGAATGCAAAGTTGTTTTACTGTAAAAAAAGATAAATTTTGAATAGTAAATCAAAATACATAGAAAAACAAATTTTATTGTATTGAACATCCATTTCTGATTAAATGGAAGAGTCTTTTCTTGACCAGATCAAGGTCATCTACAAAAAAATGCAGCGAATATCATTCTAATATGTGAAAACGAAAGTCTATTTTTCCTTTAATATCAAAAGTAAGATGGCTGTTTCTGCACTCACCACTTTTACAAAACATCATATTTGAGCATCTAATATATACAATAAGGCAACAAAAAGAACTAGATTTTTTTTAATTAAAAATTGTTTTATTTGAAGATGCTATGATCATATATGTGAAAATTCTAAAATGTCCAAAAAGAAATTTCCAGAATGTATAAAAGTGAGTTTAACAAATTTTCAGGAAAATAGATCAATTATATTCTTATATACTAGCAATTAACAGTCAAATATCAAAATTAAAGCTGCAAAACCATTAACAATAGAATTAAATATTTGTCAGTAAATGTTATCAAAGATGTGCATCACATAATACTCAAAACTACAAATTATTGATAAGAAAAACTAAAGCTCTAAATAAAGAGATATACCATGATAATAGATAAATGATCCAATATTGAAGATGCCAATTATTTGCAAAATGATGTATAGATTCAAAACAATTTAAATACAAATCCAAGCAGTCTTTTTAGTAGAAATTTAAAAATTTACCCTAAAGTGCATATTGAATGGAAATTACCTGGAATGGTCAAAAACCCTTTAAATGCAAAACTAAATTTGGAGGACCTAACTGTTGTATTTGAAGATCATTATAATGTACCTTAACATACAATGTTGTATTGGCACTGGAGATAGACAAAGAGATGAATGAGCAGAATAGAACCCACCTAGTCCTACTTCACTGTTAATATAGAAGTAATCAGAAGAGAATATACAAGTGAGCTTGACTCTGAAGTTAAAATTCCATCTGCAGGTGAATGAGGGAAACTAAGGGATACGGACACAGGTGCAATTTCAAAGATAAGAGAGTATGATCTGATTTTGAAATGTTGGTGTAGGCTATATGATTGAAAATATTATTTTAAATTAACTAGCATCCTCCATCCATTTTTGGATATACATTTAGTTAATTTTGGTGAAATTATGTGTCTCCTTGCTCTGCCCTCCCTTATAAGTCGAAGGGTGTGTCTGTGACCCAAGATCTAATGGAACACTCTCTTGGGAATTTGACGCTCATCTTGGAGCAGGTAGAAGAAAAACTAGGTAAAGTTAATCCACTCTAATGCACAAACACTAAAGATATCTATTAATCCCTGCCACTAATGTTCTGAAAGTACTTTTATTTCTGTACTTTCAAAAGTCTGCTTCTTCAGATTCTGCTCCAATTATTTGAAGTAATATTCCTTATTTTTTTTCTTTTATTTTTGATACTTTATATTAGATTCAATTTCTGTTGCTTATAGACAAAGAATCAGAACTGTTGCAAGGTGTCAATTGTATTTCTTGGTGAAAATATTACATACACAGAAATGTAGGTCAGGACCCAGAGAAAGTGCTTTGTGTGTACATACAGATTTGGAAATCATATCAAGGGAGTGGATGAGATTTCTGATACAAAAAAAAGTATAAAATAAATTTTCGGAAAAATTCCTAAAATATAAGTACTTGACAAGTTAGGTCAAGCAAGTTAATACATAAGTTTGTAATATTCTCTACGTTAGCAGCAGAATTAACCTCATGTTTCATTTAAACTGAACAGTCTGAAATCATAGATATCTTGACTAAATAAGACATTATATAGCCTAACTAGAAGTAGGTGATAGAAAAACTTGATTTTGAACATACACAGAAACTGCTTCTCCAAACTTTAGAGATATACATAATCATTATCTTTTCCCCCATGTTTAAGAAAACAGGTGGCGTGTTCCATGTGTTGATGCGCCATATGCTCTCTTGGTAAGTCTACATTTGAACACTCTTTTATTCTGTTATGCCATTTAAGACACAACAAACATTACAACCACACAATAAAAACTGAAGCTTTTCAGAAAACCTAATTTGAAAGAAATGTAATATTGTTAATGTGTAAGTTAACTTTTTTCACTTGTAATTTGAGTCATCAATCTCTTTGCTAACTACTATGTACTCTTTGGTTTTCTCTCTCAAAATTTTGCTCTTCACTTACACAGCATCAAAAAACTCAATCTAGATGGGATATCAGAGTCTTCTCAATTTCAAAAATGCAATTTAAATCCCATTATTTTTGTAGCAAAATACTAAAATGTCATGGTACAAAGAATCCTAGTAATTATTTAGGATTACCAGATCATATCTTATCAACATTCTGTAAAAATCCAGTTTATAACAAACAAAGCTGTTGTTTTTATGTAGCCCTTACTTTTTATAAGATTTTTACGAGTAGTCATCATTTTTCAATGCCCTAGTACTCTGCAAAATATTTTCCTTATTTGTTCCCACCATCCTTGAAATAGGTCCACATATTGCTGTTATAATATGCCATTCATTACAGATACCTTAATCACTTTCAATTACTTTTAATGTGATAAAATTCTACATTATGGAGTTCTTGAAGCATTTAATACAGCATCATTCAGCTAAGTTAAATACTCTAAGGTAACATTAGTTGTTTGCTTTAAACCTGCAGAACAAAGACACTTAGATGAAGTTCAGATTAAGAACTGTAGTTCAGCTATTTACTCATGTCTTTACATACGGAGGAGGAGGGCATAGGAGAGACTGAGAGAGTGGACAGAAGGAGAAAAATGTAAAGATATCAGCTCAAGGACTTCTTGAATGATAAATAGCAAAGATCTTGCCATGCTTTCCATTTTAATCATGAATTACTCTGGAATTACTTTGATTTTATTATTTTAAAATAGACTTTTATTGGATATGAATATTTATCATTTATATAGCCTTTTTATCTTCCAACTACTTAGTCAATTAATCTTTAAAACACGCTTGTAAGAAGAATAAGTATTACTGTATGTTTTGACACATAAAGAAGCAGGTACACAAAGAGAGGTTAAATTCTACAGATTCTATTTCACAAGCAATGAAATGGCAATATGAGGATCAGAAATCTCAAATATAATGAGATCATACTTACATTACTAGGCAATTATCATTTAATTCTCCATATTAAGTCAATAGCTACTTGCCCTATACTGCTATACAAAGAATGATGCTGGCCACAGGCAGGGACAAACAACCCTTGCTTGGAATACTGAAGGAAAAAAAAAAAAAAAAGATGGCTTAATAATAGCAGCAGAGTAATTTAGACATTAGGGAGAATCACAACATCAGTAGAGTTTTTGTTTCTTTTTTCCTCCCGTACCAAGTACAGGGAACTCAGCATCAACTTTTCTAGGACTGAAGTCTCTTTTATCTTTATTTTCTTGATCTCAGTATTTGTTCTCTAAATCCAAGGTGCTTATGCCTGTTCAAGTGACAGACTCCTTAAAAACATCATGTGTTTTGCAGATCATTACAACATACCTATTTATTGTTATTTTAATCTCATTCTTCAAGCTATAAACCATTTTACCAAAAGAAAATTTGATTCCATATATAGGCAATTAAAAATGAAGAGAAGTCCTTGAACTATATTAATTAAACACGACCATTTACTTTTGGAATGTCTTGGAATTTTCTTGTTTTAAATTGCCAACACTTTTTTGCAGACAAGTGATAGTATACATCAAACACTTCAAAGACATCCAAGAAAAAAATAAAAATTAGTGTCATTAATGATTAGAACCATGACTTGCTCAGTGGTAAATTTTGATACAAAGCCTATTATCAGTTTTAAGTATTGGAATATGTTCTGTCTTGTAGGCTATGCCTGTTGCATTGGATGAAAACTTGCTAATTGCTAGCCTGAAAAATAAAACACACACAGATAAAACTCTTGTAACTTAAATTGTTTTTGATAGTTTAAACTTATAAATTATGATTTTATCTTTCTTTTCAGGACTGCCCAGTAACTTGAAAGATAAATGATTTCTGTTGCTGCTCTTTCTTTACCCTTTTTCAGTCTCTTGCAATCTGATTTTGACTTTGTCTACTGAAAAATGCTCTCAGGGTAGCAAATGACAACTTTTTCACAAATTCAATGGTATTCTTATTCACCGTTATATTCAAATTCTTTGTAGCATTTTTTGTCATCTGATACAAACTCTTAAGTCACCTCACATTTCACATTCCTTCCAGTCATCAAATCCTGCTGTTCTTTTTTCTATATTGGATAAATTTATTCTTTTAGAATCTCAAGACCTCTATCCTGCATCAAGTAACAGTTTCTCTTGACTGAACTCTGAAGTCAAATTGGTTTCTTATCTGACCTTGCAGCCTCCAGTTTGTCCTCACAGCATCTTAAAATCTACCCTCTCCCACACCTGGAGGCTGAGTGGGTAAGTGGTCAGAACTCAAACTCTGGACATTTACTGGTTTGAATCCTGGCCAATCATTTACTAGCTGCCTGAATTCAGCCAATTACTTGAGGTCTCGTTCCACTGATTTTCTCAGCTGAAAATATATTGATGCATGTGAAAAATCCTCATAAAACTGCAGTAGTCATATTAAGCACTCAGTGGATGATGACTGATGTTGTTCTGACAGGATACTTTTTTTAAAACTTAAGCCTGAATATGAGCATTCTGTTGCTTTGAATTTTTCAAACA
Source organism: Camelus bactrianus (assembly GCF_048773025.1). NCBI lineage: Eukaryota > Metazoa > Chordata > Mammalia > Artiodactyla > Camelidae > Camelus > Camelus bactrianus. The sequence goes on along the minus strand of NC_133541.1, from coordinate 59,055,230 downwards.
CTGGTGTTTCTGTTTCTTTTGTTTTATCATGATTTTTAGTTTATTATTTCAGGTCCATCCTTCTTAGTTTATTAATTTATCACCTACAACAACTGCAAAATAGAAATATTATCACTCAATCAATATAATTTTTCCTTTTCTATCCCATGTATTTTTTCTTGACTTTATTTCTGCTGGATGTTCCTTTTCATCTTCTCTGCATGGCAAAAAAATCTTAGCTGTATTCTGGGGTGCAGATAATAATGTTACCTTCTCTGTGAAATTTGCCCTGAACCTAGCCATAATTTATTTCTCCATTGATTGTATTACCTTAGCATTTTTTTATTACTCCTTTGTTTAATCTTTCCTAATTGAGTTGTCCTTTTATTTTTTTTTTCTGGATAGCAGTGAATCTTAGTCTTTTGTTTAATTTTTAACCATTTTAAAAATTGAAGTATAGTTATTTTACAGTGCTGTGTCATTTCAAGTACAGAGCAAAGTGATTCGGCTGTGTGTGTATATATATATATTCTTTTCCAGATTATTTTCTATTATTGATTATTACAAGATACTGAACATAGTTCCCTGTGCTATACAGTAGGCCCATGTTGTTTATCTATTTTATATATAATAGTATGTATATGTTAATCCCAAACTCCTAATTTATCCCTCCCTGCCATAACTTGCTTTCCCCTTTGGTAACCATTAGTTTGTTTTCTATGTCTGGGAATCTATTTCTGTTTTGTAAATAAGTTCGTGTCTTTTTTTTTTTTTTTTTTTTTGGATTTCACATATAAGTGACTCTCTGTCTGACTTATTTCACTTAATATGATAATCTCTAGGTCCATCCATGTTGCTGCAAAGTGTATTATTTCATTTTTATGGCTGAGTAATATTCCATTATATGTATGTGGAATGCACAATGGAATATTTACTGGAGATGGACCTGGAGATTGTCATACTAAATGAAGTAAGCCAGAAAGAGAAAGAAAAATGCCATATGATATCACTTGTATGTGGAATCTAAAAAGGGACACAAATGAACTTACTTATAAAACAGAGACAGACTCACAGACATAGAAAACAAACTTACGGTTACCAGGGGAGAAAGGAGGATAGGGTGGAAGTTTGAGATTTGCAGATACTAACTACTTTATATAAAATCAATAAACAACAAGGTCCTACTGTATACCTTGTAATAGCCTATTATGAAAAAGAATATGAAAAGGAATATATATCTGTATATATAAATGAGTTCCTATGCTATACACCAGACATTAACTCAACATTGTAAATCAAGTATTCTTCAATAAAAAATAAAAAATAAACTAAAACTAAAAATGAAAATGGAGCTTTCTATTATACATAAATAGATAAGGCAATCATGTGAATTGTTTATGATACTTTAAATTGATTAACTAGCCAAACATTTAAGGAGATGAAATAGGTGATAGTTTAAAAGTTTAGAATCAATTTATCCATGAATAATATTTTTAGCTATTTAAATAATGCCTTTAAATAATTCCCTGAGTATAAACACTAATAATGCAAAACACAACAGGCAAAATAACTAAGTCAACAAAATGGATACACCAGTCTCTCCTTTAGTAATATTTATTTTACTTTATCAGTATTTTACTCAGGAATTCACTGGCCCTTATTTTATAATTTGGGTATCTTGGTTTACTAAATCCAAACAAACAAACAAAAAAACTAACCAGAAGAAAATGAAAGACATTGTAATTAGGACAGCATTTAACAAAAGTGTGGAAGAATCTCTTCCAAGACAATGGAAACCTAAAAATAAGCAGAATATCATGAGTTCTTGTTTCATCTGGAAAATTAACATATATGGTGTACTCAACCTAACTAACAATGAGAAACAAAACTCATTTGCTTTTTTACTGAGTATCTAGATATTTTCTTAAAGTTTTAAAGTCTTGCTTGAGCAGTACTATTGAAAGTTTGCATTTCTTCAGGATGAGCCTTTTTATATTGTAAGGCAATTCTAATAAAAATAATTAAACAAACTGAGGTATATTACATTTCCTTTCAGAGCCTTTATGAACTTCAGTCTAGTTTCCACTGTATCATGCAAGCTTTTCTTTCAATTTTAGTATTTTCTAATTTTTAAAATATACACATTCTTCACAAAAGCACAACTAGATATAAGTGGTGGGTGAGATAGAACCTGATTGATGGGTGAGTGCTTCTGGTATTAACTAAGAAGTTAATACCTAATAAAAGAGCAATTCATTTTAGAGTTGGTGCTTTCACCTTAGATATTTGAACATCTTCTCATTATTTCAAAATATTACCCTAAAATTACTAGTTGAAATATGCCACCAGTAAAGAATGTGTTCATTGTTCTCTCTCCTTTCACAAGCCACATCTCATCAGATACATTACCAATTCTCACATTCATCTGAAAAATGTGTCTAATTTTCTCTTAGCCTAATTCTGACTTTGAAGACAAAACAGTGAATCAATGTTAATTCCACATGAAAATATTCCAAACGTTTAAGGGTTTCAATCCTGTCTTTACTAAATCTTTATTCCCTTACTTCTGTGCTCTCTATCACTGCTCTCTGCAAACACTCCTTATGGTATGTGATTTCAAGGCACTTAAATTGCAGGTCATTTTTCTGTAGCACATTAACTGTATAGAATTCTTGGAATTTTATGCTTGGAATTCATCATATTCTTTGAGATATAATCTGATCAGCAGGATTACTCACCAGAATGTTATGCTTTATAAATGCATACTGGGTTTACTTTAGTTATGCATTCACTCTAGTTATGTATTGAGTTTATTCATTTACTTATGTCTATATATATGATTGTCATTTAAACTTGAAATAAATTTAAAACATGCTTTGTTTTTACCTCACTGCTGAGACTCCCCCAAACTGCTAGGTTTTTTTCAACCTAAATTTAAGATATTATATTAAATGTTGGTACATTTCAGCTCATTGATTTGGTCTGTGAGACATTCAGCTAGATTATTTTTAACTTTAACTTTTCACCTTTTCATTGATGTATTCTTTCCTAATATGTTGTCTATACTTGTTCCATTGATGTGTGTTTTAAGATGAGACGTAACTTGTAGACTGACAGAACCACACCCATTTTAATTGACTTACATATATGTGTTTTCTATACTTTAAAAAAAATCACAGTGCTATAAAAATAGACATGTTATTTGATTTAAGTAAAACTCTAGAACAGTCAACTAATTTATAGTGACAGCAAAATATGTATATACATATATACATTTATATATCATTCTGTCATTACAGATTAGTTTTGTCTGTGTGTGTGTGTGTGTGTGTGTGTGTGTGTGTGTGTGTGTGTGTGTATGCAAAGAGAGAGAGGAAGAGAGAGAATGAGAATGATTGTATTCATGGTTGTCTGGGATGGGAGTGGGAGTCACTATTGATCATGCATGGGAATTTTCTGAGGAGATGTCTTTCAATAGGTGAATGGATAAATAAACTGTGGTAAATCCAATAATAGAATACTATTCAGAGCTGAAAAGAAATGTGATATCAAACAATGTAGCAACATGAAGAAAATCTAAAATCCATATTAGAAAGTGAAATAAGCACATCTAAAAAAGGCTATACATTGTATGATTCCAACTATAGGACATTCTGGAAAAGGGAAAAAAACTATGGAGGCAGTAAAAAAGATCAGTAGTTACTAGATTTTATGGGAAGTGGTATAATGAATAGGTAAAGCACAGAGGATTTTAAGGGCAGTGAATATACTCTGTGATGCTATAATGGTAGATACATGTCATTATATATTTGTCCAAACCCATAAAATGTATACTACCAAGGATGAACCCTAATCTAACCTATGACTTTAGATGATAATGATGTGTCAATGCAGGCTCATAATTGTAACAAATGTACCACTCTGGTGGGGGCTGTTGATAATGGGTGAGGTTATGTATGTTTGGAGGCAGAGTTTTGTGGGAACTCTCTGTAACTTCCTCTCAATTTTGCTATGAACCTAAAACTCTAAATAAAATATATACATATGTCTATATGTATAAATATGCAAAACATTGGGGGAATTTGATACCACTCTATTATTAAATCAAAAAATATGGAAACTCCAAATTACTTTGTATTTAGAAGATTAAGGATTTCACTTATAGTTGGCTTTATTTACTTGTTGCAAGAAGGGAAACTTCATGCAATGAGGAATCTTGGAAGGTGTCAATAAGATGGTGTGAGAAAAACTTGGTACAGGATTTACCTTGTGCTAAATGCTTTTGGGGAGGATTCAAGGATGCAGACCGTTGCTATAGATTGGATGCTCTCAGGGAGTAAGGAAAATTATCTGGTTATATTTAAGACAGGATGAATGAAGAGAGACTAAAGCTGTGACTGTTAAAAAAGCAATAGTCAGTCATATTTGCAAGGATAGAGAGATGCTTTTTTTTCCTAATTTTGTGGATTGGTTAATGTTGATGTTTTGTCTGTGTTTAGATAAGGTTACAAAGTGATCTCCTTGTGTCCTGAATCCTCACATTAATGGAGTGGTCTTGTCTGATGGTGTTTTGTGAAATGGTTTGTGTTTAACAGGAGATCATTATGGTCTAAGTTGAGTATCGGGCCAACTTCTAGCCATCAGAGGCTGCTTTTCTCTTTCTCAGTATCTTACACAGGAAAGAAAAAAGGCTGAAATCAATGAGTAACATATACATCTTATGAAATTAAAATGGAAGCAATGCATCTCTCTAAGTTATAAAATGTAGATGTTATATAACTTGAGAAATACACAAGCAGAGTTGAAGAAGAAAAAAATCAAAGATTGTAATGCTTAATGGTTAGGAACAGAGAGTAGGAAGCCAGAATGCCCTGGTTCAAATTCAGGCTCCAGGTTCTACTAGGTGACTGACCGTGGGTAATTTTGTCAACCTCAGTATGCTTTATTAACCCTTTACCTCAAATGGTAATAACCTCATGGTGGTTCTGTGAGGATTACACACATAAGTGCATGGAAAGTGCTTAGCAAGTGCCTAGATCATAATTAACAATATATAAATACTTCTATTATTATTTTAAGAGCAGAAATAAAACCAAACAAAAGCTTAAATTTAGTTTTGTTAAAAGACCAATAGGTGTATAGTAAAATAACACTATACAGGTAGAACTTCCCAACAGGTGTGTTACAAGTCATATATTAATAGGTCAGAAATGGGGCCAGATATGCCTGTGGCAGCTGGGGCTGCAAGGCCAGTCACCAAAATTTGTTAGCAGTCTCTCAGCTCATCTCTATGTAATATTGAATAGTAAACTTTTCTATGTGTACAATGGCAAGAAATAATCTTTGGTAAGAATTGCCTAACATTAAAATTACCTTTTTGTTTTGGATAAAAACTTATACAAGTATATTCATATTCATATGTTTAAAAACAATCTAAATATACTTCTAAAGGAGAATGAGTACTTAAAAATTAAATCATTTGAATTTGATGATATATAACTTTTTTTATCTACAAAAAGAGTAGTATTTTATGGATCATCCTGATACATTTTGCTATATGCACACTATAGAATATTATTTAGCTGTAAAAGTGAATGAACTGGAGTTGCAGATATCTTTATGGAAGACTTTAAAAAATATATCAAGGAAAACTGAAAGCAAGTTACAGAAAGTCATCTATAGTGTAATATTGTGTTATAAATGTAAAACATTTAAAACAGTATGTTATTTTAGAATACTTAGTTTTATAATAAAGGTCTTAAAATACCCATAAGAATAATAAACACCAGTATTAAGACTGTGGTTATATCTGAGTAAGTAAGGATGAGTATGTACAGATTTCTAACTAAGCAGGTAGGTTTTGTGAATGACAACAAAGTGGGTCAGACTGAGTTGGTTGATTAGTTATCCATTTCCACATCACTTCTCATGCCTGTTCCAGACTCCTCTATGGCTATATGCTTGCATTTTCCCAAACCCCTGTGAAATTAAGGGTAACAACGACAATCAGTATGACACAGTTCTAGTCGAACGAAGCAAGTAAGACTCTGTTGGAGGTTTTTTAACCTTTATTTTCCTAATAAAAAGAATATGCATTGCTACCTTAACCTCTTATGCCCTTCAGCCTGAATGAAAATTTGTCAATTGAGCTGGGACAGCTGTATTGACACTGAGGGAAGAGCCAGGATGATTGCATAGACTCTAACCGTAACATGATTGAACAGCTAAACTAATTCCAGTAACTGTTTACTTCAAGACATGTTCTTACTAAGAAAATACATCTCAATCTATGTTACACAGGTTTTCTGTTGCTTAAGGCTAAAAATATTCCTAGCTTCTGCCTTGCTTAAACTCTTTAAGGCTCAGTTGTTTCAGCAAGAAAATGGTTACAATATATGACCTTCATAAGGGTTTCTGACGATTAAATAAAATAGTGTTTACATGTCTTAGCTCAGTGTGTGGTATGCCATAAAATTTTAGTAAAGATTATTTAAAACAGAGTAATAACTTAAGTGAACTTAAGGTATTTTACTGAATACATTTATGTGTTTAAATTATTTAATAAGTGTAAAATATCTAATAGTAGGGAGCCTGAGAAAGAGAAGCCTAGAAGATAAATGGGGGATTTAAAATTGATACTTTTATTATTGAATCCTATCAGGCTACAGTATAAACTTATTGAATCCAAAGGATGTAGCCAATTCATTTTTTTATCCACAGTATTTAGAGCAACTAGAGTGTTCAAAACTGTGTGGAAAATTAAGAAGAGAGGACAAGAGAGGTTGTTTGGCTTGATAGTACTAGTACAACATCAAACTTATGTATTTAAATAGGCAAATTCTAATAATTTTTAACTAAGTGAATGCAGGTAGGATACTTTATACTCAGCAGAATGCTATATGAAAATTTATTTTCTTAATTATTTTACTTTTAAAATATATTAACTAGGAAATTATTGTCTCTAGTGATAAATTAACTAGAAATGAGAGGAACATTTCATGACCTTTTGCTCATATTAAGAGATGATAGAAAAGAGTTTACCTAAAAGTTGTCTAAAGCTTTGGAAAACAGATAACTAATATTACTATCTATTACTCCTTTCTGCCTTTTGAAAAGGTCTTTACTTAATAGAGAAATCACAACTTGAGTTTTTCCTTCTTGTCAGTACAATCTCAGTCATCACATATGCTCTCCCTATTGTGCAATAAAGAACGCTTGCTACTCCAGTGCGATCAAAGAGGAATGAAATTAGGTCAGCAACTATTCATACTCCAACTCCCTCTCTCAAGAAATGGAGACCAGACACTTTTGTGAGATGTAATAGAAAGGCCTAGCAATTCAGAAGACTGTCTATACATCATTTACAGAGAGTAAGAAAACTAAAAGAAAGGTTTTACCCTTTATTCTGTAAGACTGTTTCTTCTCACATGAATGCAGAACTACTCTTCAAATCTGTATAGACACAATTCAGCAAACTTACTTTCTTGAAAACTGTAATCAAATTGGTTTGGTTTAAAAGTACAGGTTTTATCCCCTGTTATATCAAAGCTATATAGAACTTGAATCTGACACATAGTATACTTACATGTAAAAAAAGTTCTTAATAATCATGGACACTTGGTCCAGAAGGGCAGTAGTTGCATGTAATTTTAGAATTATGTGTATCACACACATTTTGTGCTTGGCTCTTGTGTAGACTGCACTACTTTTACTACCTTTTGGACAAGTTATGTAAGTCTGTTGCCCCTGAGATCTCAAATCAAAAAAGAAGGTAATTGGGTAAAATCAGTGAAAAGGGCAGAGTGAGGACCTCTGAAATTTCACCCCACCATAAAACTGCCAGAAAAAAAATACAAAAATTATCAGAATCAAAATATTTAGAATTCTGAAACTTAACCAAATGCTTGTATCAACTAAGGGGCAGTTAGGCAAGAGAACTGGCCAAATCTCAGTAAGAACAGCAAATATGTGTCATCCTATTTACCCTGGTTCCAACTCTGGTCCTCAAATCTGAAGTGGATTTGAAAAATAATGGCCTATATTTCTGATACCAGAGGGAGAAAATGGGATAGGAATTTTTTCAAAGCTTCAATCTCAAAGACAATTCATTATCTGACTCCCTGTTGTTCTCTGAAGACCCCAATCTAAAGGCCTGCCTTTATTTGATCTAGTGATAAAATTTCTGAGGGGGGGGGTGGTTTGCAGTACTCATGTCAAATGTTTTAATATCATAGCTAAAGGATAAGCTGAGAAAATAAGCTGAGGAATAAGATGACAGTAGGGGCTTTGAAAAAGTCTGACATATTCTTGGGTATCTAGAGACCACATGGGTAAATAAAGTTGTGCACATGTTCAGGAAAGACCTGAGAAGGTTCTAATCACTCAACCCTGACTGATCTTGAAGTTCTGTAAAATCAAAAAGAAAAGGAGAATTGTAAGCTGCCTGGTTGAGTGTTAAAGGCATGCATGTCCAAACATACACAGTGTCTCTCACCAAAACGGGGAGACTTACTGCTTTGAGACACTTAAGGAAAATTCTTCTATGTCCAATCATAAGCTGACTGCTAATTTAATCAAGTAGAAACCCAAGAGCCACACATGACAGATACAGACTTTTATATAATTAGACAGAAAGGTCACTAAACAAATAACAACTAAAGTACTTATATTTTTAAAAATAAAAGCTATCTGAAAGTAATAACCTAAGCTTTTGCCTTAAGATAGTACAAATCGAAGAGCAAACTAAACCTAAAGTAAACAGACCAAAACAATAAATATTAGAGTGAAAATTAATGAATTTCAGAATAGAAAACAATAGTAAAAAAGTCTTCTGACCTTTCAGTTTTTTTCTTTGAAAAGATCAATAAAATTACAAACCTCTAACTAGACTTACTAATAAAAAGAGATGATTCAGATGACTAAAATCAAGAATGAAAGAGGAAATATTACTACTGATATTATAGAAACTAAATTAATTATGTGAAAATAACATGAACAATGATATGCCAACAAGTTATACAACCTAGATGAAGTGGACACGTTCTGAGGAAGAAAAAAAACTACCAAAATGACTCACGAAGAAATAGAAACTTTAAATAGACCCGTATCAAGTAAACAGAAAAGACTGATTTAGTAATCAAAAATCTTCCCTTAAAAAAGAAAAAAAAAAATCTCAGGATAAGATGGATTTACTGGAATTCTACCAAATCATTAGTAAGAATTAAAAACAATCCTTCACAAATTCGTCCAAAAGAAATTGAAGACAGAGGGAACATTTCTTAACTCATTCTGTGAAGTCAGTATTTCCCTGAAACCAAAACCAATGTTACGCTAATGGATATAAAGTTATTTTTGTGGTGAAGAAAATGATCTGGAATTAGACTGTGGTGATGGTCACACACCTCTGTGAATATACTGCAAACCACTGAATTGTACACTTTAAAACAGTGGATGTTATGATATGTTAATTCTATCTCAATTAAAAAGTGAAAAAATTCTGGTAATCACATGATTAAGGTCCATTCTAATTTCAATATTTTACTTTTGTGATGTGATAAAATATATAAATCCTAGAATAGTATTTTAATGGAACGTATCTAATACTAAAGAGGGAAGTTTGAAAGGATGGAAAAGAGACATACTGCAAAGATTTACTAGAAATTAACACAAATGAATGGAAAAAAGCAGTATATACATAAGTAAGTATATTTAGATAAGTCAGCTCTTGGGTGTATCAGAGTGGGACACATCACTCTGTATCAGTATTCCATCTGACCTGTGGAATGGCAAAGCAGAGACCTTGCAGAGGAGTCTTGATTAGCTCTGACACATTAAGGACTGAGTTTACAAAACAGACCAACTTAGAGAGTCTGGGTCTATGCAACTGTTCTGAACACAGCTCACCATTTCCTTCTCCTCTCAGCAACAACCCTCTCCATTATATGTACCTTCATGACCTGATGACCCAACATTTATTTTATCTTTATCTTGAGCATTATGAAATATTACCCACTCAGCCCAATTGCTGTTTCAACTATATCTGATTGATTCCAGAAGAAATGGTTGCCTTGGCAACATTCCAGCTTCTTGCTGAATGTGTATAATTTTGACTACTGCCCTCCCACCTCAATTTGCTACCACTCTAAAAGGGCCAGCCTAAGTCAAAATAAACTAGAACCATACCCATCAATATTTGGTAAGGGCTTATTCCTTTTCTGGGTAATTAATTATATCTTCACACATGGACAAATCTTTGCTTACTAAATGAGATTGTGTCCCATTGCTAGTGAATCCAAGGGGAGAATGATCCAACAAAACTAGAGCATTCAATAGTCTATGTAAGGACATGTGACACATACGGTGTTTGGCATAAATTGTTTAGCACATTTGGTCCAAAGCGAAAACAGAGCTAAAATTTCCAAGGGGATTGCTTAATTATATTATTTAGAAAGTTTCCCAGTGCTTCTTTCGTAAGGAAAGGGTGGTGAGGGGATGTTACTCCAGGAAAAAGAGAATTCTATGCCAAAGGGCTTTAATAGCTCCTTCATTTCTTTGGAATGCAGACAACACAGAAACTTATAAATAATTCAAGAGTCAAAGCAGAGAAACTTGAACTCCAAAAGTGAAGACACATTTAAATAAATTTAGTTTATAATAACAGTGCTGCAAATTTACACAGCTGTTGTTGGTGTTAACAAGTAAGTATCAGTACTCAAGATAGTCATCTAAACAAGTGTATAAGCAAAAATTAAATATTTGTTATAGTAACTCTGAAATAAGCATTGGATGGATATCTCAGAATTTCTAATACTAACAAGATCAGGTAAAATTAGGGTAGTAATTCACTAAAGAAGGACAAGTCCAGATCAGTACAGAAATTTTCCTGTCACCACACTGATGAACATTTCTGCAAGCAGAAACCAGAGAAAGGCATCAGGACTCATGGTACCTTCTCCTTCATTAAATCCTGAGTTTTAAAAAAACGATGGATATTTTTGATGGAAATGAACTGAATTTCAAAATTTCATTCTCATGCAGGCACTGTCTCTTTCAAGAACATGAGCAGCTTCAGGGTTTATTAACAAGCAAACAACCTCAGTGGAAGGATTCAGTTCCTCCCAATAGTTTCAGGCATATTTCAGGCAAATCTGCATTCTTTGTCCTGTTGGGAGCAGTTCCTTATTATGGAGAACATAGCAAAGAGATAGAGAGGTGAAGCAGATATACCGGAGAAAAAAAGTATTGATTATGAGAAAAACATGTTTTCCTAAACAAAAATCAAGATCATGAAGATTAATGTAGACTGAAATAAATGTGTAGCCTAAAAGTTGAGAGTTATGGTTTATTTGGCAGGTGATCTTGAGCCTGGATGACAGCCTCTCAGATCACTCTGAGGGACTGCTTCAAAGAGGTAGGGGAGGAGCTAGGATATATAGGAGCTTTACAACAAAGACCAGATAGTTGGAACAATAAAAGATTACTTGCTATCTAAAGAAAACCAGGCATCTCAAGTTAAAGGATTTAGTGCTTTTCTTTGTATGGGATGAAGCAAACATTTGGGTTCATTGAATTCATTCCTTTGACAAGCACCTAGCTATCTAGGGCCAGTATCTTGTCCTTTATTATTCTGAGTCCCATCAGAGTGCACCATTGTGAGTGGCTGCAGAGGCTGGGCTGCAGGCTTGTCTTCACTGGGGGGTCACAGCAGCAGCCAATGACTTGATGGCTTTGTTGCCAAGCTCATTCTGCTCGCTGCATGACAGGCCAATAAATTGGGAGACGAGGTGTTGGGGCAAGGAATAGCAACTTTATTCTGAAAGCCAGCAGGAGAGGATGGCAGACTAATGTCTTGGAGAACCATCCTGCTCTAGGCAGAATACAGGCTCTTTTTATACAAAAAAACAAGGGAGGGGCTATGGTTGATTGTTGAGATCTTCTTGCTGCAGGCATTCTTTGTTCTTGCAGCCATCCCCGTGGGCTAGGTCCTGGTGTCCCTGTAAACCTCCAACAAAACAAAGGTTATTCTCTACTACAGCTTCAGCATTCTTTGTTTACTGATATGGTTTGCAGTAGTTTTCATTCACAGTAATAAGGGAGAAGGAGAAACCTAATAGAGCTGTGTTTTGCCTTAAGGAAATCAAACCAGTACTCCCAAGATTGTGCAGCAAGGTAGATATCTAAATTAGATATGCTCACCATTCATATTAGACCTCTCTGAATTTGAGCCTTGGGAATTTTAACTTACTACTATCAACTGAAATAAATGTGCAGCCTAAAAGTTGAGATTTATGTTTTATCTGGTAGGAGGACTTGAGCCGGGATGACAGCCTCTCAGATCACTCTAAGGGACTGCTCCAGAGAGGTAGGGGAGGAGCTAGGATATATAGGAGCTTTACAACAAAGACCAGATAGCTGAAACAATAAAAGATTACTTGTTACCTAAAGAAAACCAGGCACCTCAAGTTAAAGAATTTAGTGCTTTTCTATGTATGGGAGGAAGTAAACATTTGAGTTCATTGAATTCATTCCTTTGACAAGCACCTAGCTATCTAGGGCCAGTATCCTGTCCTTTCTTATTCTGTGTCCCCCTAGAGGTCACCATTGTGAGTGGCTGCAGAGGCTGGCCTGCAGGCCTGTCCTCACTAGGGGGTGGCAGCAGCCACTGATGACTTGGTTTCAGCATTCTTTGTTTACTGATATGGTCACAGTATTTTCATTCACACTAACATTTTTCCTGTGAATTTTGATGAGATAAAAAAAATTTGTATAATTCAAGAAGCAGTTGAAAGGAGACTAACAGCTGAGAGAGTGTAAAAGATAGAGTGACAAGCTTAAAATGGAAAATACAATATCGATTAAGATTAAATGGCTTAAAAACACACCAAAATTGTCAAGTATTTAAGGACATAGGAACTTTTGTTTGACTGAATGTTACTATTATATATGTGTGGAGAATATGAAATGAATAAAAAACATAATTTCTATCAAAATTATACTTGGTTCACCTGGACTAGAAAATGATGTAATTAGTTTACTAAGCAATTAATTACTGACCAATAGCAGAAAAAAAAGATTTTGTTTACTGAAATATTTTGCCAAAGTGATGAGGTAAGGCACGAACTATTTAACATAGAATATTAAGCAATGTGTGTTAATGTTCTTTTGTAACTGTATATTGGAAGCATATAATATATAACATATTTTCAGTGTATACTAGAAATGGATTTTTAATTTAAAATATCCTAAATATATAATGCTAATTAAATATTAAGCATATTTAATGTAAAAAGTATAGAACTAATATAGTGATACATAGGAATGATGAAAAAATACATCTTGTCACATTTTCATGACAAATAGTTATTATTTATTTGAATTGCTGCTACCAAAGTTGATTTCTCAATTTTCTCATTGTGTGCACTTTATTGCTTTATGATAGTAAAAGAAGAACAGCAGGGATAATTTTAAATGCTTAATTTTTTTTCCTCTATGTTGCCTTCATGCAGTTATAATCAGTGCAAATTAGTTCCTACATTATTAGCATTTAGTATTTTCCCTACAACATTCAACAGAATTTTAACTAGAGAGCTTAAATATAAATAATCACAGTTCATAAAACTATTGATTAAAATAAATATCCAAGAAAACAAAGGCTAAAAATAATTGTTTTATATTTATCCATACTTTGTCATCTTAACAGTGAACTAAATCTTGACCCTTTCTATCACCTAGCTAATCCAAGACAGATAAGGGGGTATGCATTTTCTTAAAAGTCCATTGTGCTTCTTCTGGTCTTGTTTTCTGTCAAAGATATTTCCTTGAGCAACGTCAGACTGATGGAGCCACCTAACTACAAAATAAAAAATTTTTAAAGTTTTTATTACTAAGAAATATCTCACAAAATGCTATTTACTATTTGATTATTTCCTCCCTTTATTTTGTAATTGGTTGGTACATTGGAATGGCCACAAAATATGAAAATGGAAAATTTATGGAGTTAAAAACTTGAAAGTTAATATATTGTTAGTACCTATGCCCTATACACTTGATTTCCTACCTCATTAACTATCCCTTAAGAAGTAATCACTTTTTATTGGTTTCTTTATAACCTTCCAGAGTTTCTTTATTAAATGTAACCTAACATGAATAAATGTTATTACTTACCCACTTCATTATACAAAATTGAACAAATAAAGTAACATCTTGTATCCATATGTCTGCACATTTCATTCTTTGAAATACTTCCATATAAATATATGGAAAATTTTCTCAGTCATTTTTCATATTTAGGTATAATTTACCTTTAATAAAGTGTACAGATATTAAGTATTAAATTTGATTAGTTTGGATCATTGTAAACTGTCATGTAACACCACACAAAAGAACAATTAAAACATTGAACAAACTTATGGTTATCAGGGGGTAAAGGGTGTGGGAAGAGATAAATTGAGAGTTTGAAAATTGTACCTCTTGGGGAGTGATGGAAATGTTAGCTATCTTGATATTGGTAGTGGTTTCATGGGTGTATGTATCTATCAAAATGCATCAAATTGTACATCTGGAGTGTGTGTAGTTTACTGTACAGGAACCATACCACAATAAAGGTGTTAAAAAAAAAAAAAGAAAAGAGGGAGAGTGACAAATGATGAGGCTGGAGAAGCAGTAATGGAGCAGATCACAGCAAATCTTACAGACAGCTTAAACTCAATCTGTGGAAAATTTGCGTGAGGGCACAAGATATGTGCACTGATAGAATTTAAATACTGTAGGCTTTGAAGATAGTCTTTGATTCAAGGAAATGGTGCCTATTTCTGATGATATGATCTGGAATTCATAGGAGGGAGAGAATAATTTGGAGTAAATAAATAATGATGGAATGAGTTGTCTTCTTTAGTACTTAAAGTATTGTATCCATATTTACTTTTCTGTTGTATCTCAGTCTAAACCAGCTGCCAAATGATATATAGAAACTGATGGAAAAGAGATAAGAAAGAAAGAAAATAAAAACTCTGGGTGCCCTACTGGTCCCTACCTAACTTCAGTTTTCTATTTTGGAAAGGTTAATGAACACTATTTCTTTTTTTATTTAATCTGAGATTTTTATACAATGTTTTATACAATTAATGCAAGTGAAGTCACTTATGAGTTGACTTTTTAAACATAACTCTTACCTAAAGAACCAATTAGACTAAAAGTTTTGCAGAATAATACAAGAGATCATCTATTTATAAGTTGAAAAAATGTCACGGTTCACCCAGGACCCAGGAAAAATCTGCTGATAAATCTCATATTAGAGATAGAGTTTCTAAAAATATTGAAACATTTTCACACAAATTATCAAATCTAGCCTTTACATTTTCTTTAGTTGAAGGCAGAAATTGCATGTGTGTTTTTATAAAGCAAGTTTGAAAAATGAATAGAGGAAATCACAAGGAACCTTTATTTGCAACAATACATGTAACAAATAAAAACTAACTTTAAAATACATTTCATTTCTAATTTGTATGTGAATTATACTCATATTCATTAGAACAATAATATTTAAGGATGAGTCCATCATTGTAGTAATCATATTTTTAATTTCTGTAAATGGATGCTCTAACTCCTACCTAAGGGACTATTAACTACCTTTAACCAAATTGTGACACAGACATATGGAGTCTTTTGATAGTTTTAAACTTTATGCACTAGTAGTTACAGTGAATATGAATAACATGGGGGCCCTACTTTCAAACATAGCAAATCATTTCTGAGCCTGTTTGTCCTGCTTCCTCCTTTCCTTTCCACAGAAACCACTATGAAAGTGCCTGCTCCCAGTTCCCCGCTCTCTCTCTGCCTTGTGACAGACTCCAGTGCTCCCCCTGAGCAGTCCTGCCTAGAGTGCTGTACTCTCCCCCGGGAGCTGTAAGTATGTTAAACCTTTAAATGTGCCAAGTCTCTCTTTCTTTGTTGATCTATTTCCGGTATTACCATGCTTCATCCAAAGTAATATGATTGAAGCAATTATTTGCTCCCAGATTCCCTGACCTTAAGCATGGTAGTGCAAAGCATGGTAGTACAATGTCATTTCTAGGGAGGGAAAATCTGATTTTTGACTTCAAGAATTCTATGGGAAAGATGAATTCTCTATTCATAATAATCTGTTTCTGTACATGAATTGAGGAAGAGACAAAGTGAAAAAAGTATTATGTCTGAACCAATATAAATTATTGTGAAAATATACATATAGTTTTCAAAAGTCTATATTGAGTAGTTATCTATAACTTCTATTGTTTCTCATGTAAGTATTTCATGTAAGGATCTATTATCTTTGAAGTGGCTCTCAAGATGAGATACTGTGAAAAACTCATTTTTGTGACTGTAATAAGAAAAATGAAATCTCTTTGCTTCAGCTTCCAGGATCTGCAATTCCTTGCTGCTTGAGATGAGTGGGGTGTGGTTAGCCTAGGTCAATGTCAGTGTAAACTTCGGATATATTCCTAACTTTTGGTTAGTGTAATTTCCTGCTATTGAAATAAACATGTATCAGTAATACATACGAGTTAATATATTGAGATTGCCCTAAACATTTATTCTTCAATTTTCTACTTATATTTTAAGGCTTTCTTGTAAGGTAGGCTCTTTGATTATGTTGTAGCAGCAGCCAACCTTTTAGTTATAGAAAAGATTAGCTGAAAGAAATACTGCTCAGTTTAGAATAACCCAAGCTATTTAGAGCCTTAAAAACATTTCCAAAAAGTAATCACCATCAAAACAACTATAGCAGATTTTTACAGAATATATAAAATTAAATTCAATATTAAATTGCTATCACTTTTATAACATTATAAATATGCAATCTAATAAAAATGACAAAATTTTACCACATAGATTGCTGTTAGTTAGAAATAAGAAATTCACCTGAAGCACTTCCATGGTAAAGGAAATGTGAAAATTTTGCATTGTTCTCATCTTAAAGTTCATAGTGAAATGCCTACATGGAGCTGAATCAGGAACATTAGGTAAGGTCTTTCAAAATTGACAGTGTGCAATATACTTTATTTTTCTCTGACGTCTCATTTTATAGACTATTATTAGAAGCAAAATAGTCTACTTGATGGAGCAATGGACTGATTCAATATGTCAGATTCCATGTTCCTATCCAGTAGACTGATGAAAAGTCACAGGAATTTAATTTAAAATAGGGCAAATCAAGCATTGCTTTATAAAGACCATTTGCATGTCACGTAGGAGATCTTAAACAAAAGCACTTTTTTGGTTATCTGAGCACATAAATACCTGGGCAACTTTTAAAAGCTGAACATCTTTTTCCCTCTATCAAAATTGTACTATGAAGGAAAATCTAATTTTTTTTTTTTTTACTGGTAAAACAGATCTCAACTATTGTGCAAAGTAAATAAAATAGCACTTCTCATGGTTATAGCCTTGCAATATAAAGTAAGTATAAATAGTTCTTAAAAAATGGTTTAATTGTTGGCTTTCTTTTGTTCAAAACATTACAAAGGGCTTAATCCACTTAGCTGGTATGGAATTACATGGGAGTATTTTAATATAATTTTATAAAATTTTGGAAGCCTTTAATAATATCCAAATAATGTTATATTCCTGGAAGAGGTCTGAGGATTTCTTAGATTTATTTATTTTATCCATCCATATGTCTGTAATGCATGTATGTGTTTGTATATATACAAAATTGAGGCATTCAGCATCAATTGGTAACTGAAATAAGTTTTAGGAAACTAATGAAAAATGTCAGTCCTGTGTTTAGACTACCTTTTAAGGTAAACAGATTATATACCTAAAATTCTCTTTATATTTTAGTTATAAAAATGTATTTCTTATTTTTTATTCTGATCAAATACAGGAATATATTACTTAGTTTCATACTATCATTAAGTCAAAATGCAAATATGGGTAAAATATTTTTTAAACATAAACCCAATGAGAGATTTCCTTTTATTAATTGTATGTTCCCTGTGAGCATTCCCATCCAAATATGGGAAAGAAATATGGAAAATCACTGTCACGGTCATAAACTGTTTTTCCAATAAAATCTGGTTTCTAGATAAAAAAATTAGCTTGACATAAATGAAAAAAATGATGATTCTTCTTGTCATTCTGCATATTTGCAATTTGCACTTTGCCTGCTTGCTTCCTTTTTGTGTGATTATGGCATTGTGCCTGCACACTCCAATGTTCAGATGGGGTGTGCTCCAGGGTACACTTCAGCATAGCCACCCTTTTAAACCATAGCACCTGAAACAAATAAATGGTCAAATAAAGAAGAGGCAGCAGAGCAGAACAAAGAGCATCATATATGCTAGAGTTTCCTTGTTTGAATATTACAAAATTTATTTTTGTATAGTGAGAAATGTGATACAATTAAAAGGAAAAAATGGAGAAGTAATTTGAGAGCTACTCAAAAACAAATCAGGCACCAATAGGAAAGAATGCTCTTGAAACTTGTCTGATAAATATAAGTAGGAAAAGAAAGAAAGAAAAGAAAGAAAAGAAAGAAAAGAAAGAAAAGAAAGAAAGAAAGAAAGAAAGAAAGAAAGAAAGAAAGAAAGAAAGAAAGAAAGAAAGAAAGAAAGAAAGAAAAGAAGGAAAGGAAAGAAAGAAAGAAAGAAAGAAAGAAAGAAAGAAAGAAAGAAAGAAAGAAAGAAAGAAAGAAAGAAAGAAAGAAAGAAAGAAGGAAGGAAAGAAAGAAAGAAAGAAAGAAAGAAAGAAAGAGAAAGATAGAAAGAAAGAAAGAAAGAAAGAAAGAAAGAAAGAAAGAAAGAAAGAAAGAAAGAAAGAAAGAAAGAAAGAAAGAAAGAAAGAAGGAAGGAAGGAAGGAAGAAAGAAGGAAGGAAGGAAGAAAGGAAGGAAGGAAGGAAGAAAAAGAAGGAAATCTCTATAGCATTAACCAATTGTACATTCTCCTTCTCTGTATAACATAGGTTATGTTTAACTTAAGGGTACATGAGTTTTAAGACTTTCAGATGACTTCCTCTCATAGAATATTCCTAGAAATTTTTAAGAAAATCCCTAAAGCCATAGATGTAAGCTAGAAAGAAAAGCAATAATGGAATGCTCTGGTTTAGAATGTATACATCTCAAACACAAGGAACAAAATTGTACCAAAATTTCATATAATCTAATAAAATGGAACATTCATTATTACAGAATTCCTTTAATGAAGAGAACTCAGTTATATTTTCCTATAGTAAAACATACATTTTATAGGTGACATAAATCATCTTCCTAACACACTTCATTTTCTTCCTACTTTTGTAATCTCTTTCTCCATCTTTCTCTCTCATGTGTAAGCACTTTTGTCCTCACTGTTGCTTTTATGCACACACAATAGAACATATTTCTAATTCATTGATAAATCAGAGAGGTAAATGTAAAGTGATTTTCCTAAATTTTATTTGGCTTTACCTCAGTTCTCTCACACGCACACGCACACGCACACGCACACGCACACGCACATGCACACACACAGACACATGCAGAAAGAAAAGTAGAGTAGATCAGAGAGTGGTCATGGTGTCCGATTGACACAATTATCTAAAAGTTATTTTTAAATGGCTATAAAACTGATAGATAACATTGTAGAATGCATAATATAATATCACACAAGATGTACAGAGCAAATTCTCACTTCACAAAAATACCAGAGTAACTATTAATGTTGTTTTTTTTCATTTTTTTGAGATTTGATTTTAATAGAGGACTTAGGAGTTGCTATCCTAATGAAAATGGAAAAAATAAAATAGATTTATAAATAAACTAAGAATATGAGGAAGTAGATACTCTCAAAAGTTACTAGCATAAATTAACAAAATCATTTAATGAAATAATTTACTGCATTCTATGATAATTTGTAATGTACACATTTCAGGACCCAACTATTCCACTTGTTTGTAGCTGTCTAGAAGCAAATGCATTCAAGGAGAAATGATGCTGCTCTTTACCCCGAAGCCTTCTGAAGGTCGATATAAAAAGAACCACTAGGAAAACTTTAGAAATGTTTTCCTGCAATTTGGAAGATGGTGCCTTACACTATGAAAGCTAGAGGGTTTTTCCTACTGCACTTCTGACACCAGCATTTGTAGGTATACAAATGGGGATTCCAAGTTCTTTCTCTAGAGCACTTTTGGGACATGTGAGAGAGAGCACAGATATGGGATCACCTTGCATCTTGTCTAAGAGGAGACCTCAACAGAAGAGTTGGAGGTAAACAACAAAATGCCCTGGAGTGAGGGAGGACTAAAATAAATGACTTCGAGAGAAGATGCCTCACATTAGTCATGAGTAACGAAAAAGAGGCGTCCAGCTGGGAGCCTTTAAAGTGCCCAGGAAAGTGTCCCTGGAGGGCAAGAGTCACATTTAATTATCTGTCAGTCTCAGAGAGTTCAAACTGCAAAACCAAGTAAGTGCTGTCACTGTTGAGAATCCCCATTCATCCCTCACTTCCCCTACTTGACAAATGGCTCTGGCTGGATTTGCAGCTGGCCAGTGGGGTAAGAAATAAGCCTGGAGGTCTTAAATTTATATTAAGAAAATAGAAGCATTCTGCTTTCTTCCCCCTGAAGCTTCCGCCTGGGCCAATCTCAAATGGTTCAGACAAGATTTAAAGCTAAACAATTGCAAAACTATCGCATATACCTGGATATGTTATTTTCTAAATTGAGAATTTTTCATGTCAAAATGAAAGAAGCATATTTTATTACTAGAAAATGACCTGCTCCTGCTTGGTCTTGGCTAAATCTTCATCAAGCTTCAGGGGATATTCACTCCCATAGAATGAAGTTTAAGAAAACAAGAGAGAAAAAAAGTAAAGCTATGTTTTGACTACTATTCACGCATAAGATTTGTTTAACACATTATTTACATATATTAACAAGTGAAAACAGCAAGTTACACAATGATACAAAGAAAAGGACCTTATTTATATTTTTAAATGCATTGATATAGAATATCAATAGATACATCATATAATGCATATAATATATGAATGCAGAGTAGAGGACCCTAGTGAGTCTCTACTAAACAGTCAGGAGAGGCTACTTCTGGGCTGGAGGGAAAGAGACTTGGAACAGTGGATAAAAGGGGGTTGTATTTGTGTACTGTATTTTTTATTTTTGGCAAGGGTAATGTATTGGTATATTCCTATGTATTTAAAATTCATTTAAAAAGTGCTCAAATGCCCATGAGAAAACTTCTAAACTTCTAATATTTTTAATTTTAATTACTATAATAATGATAGGTGTAGGAGGCCTTTAAGAGTGGCTTTAAAGACATTACATCTTGCTTTTCTGAATTATCTGATGTTCTGTGCTCAACTACTGACTGCCCATTCTGCACATATTCTCAGAATTTGTTATCTTGACATTTATCCTCTGCTTTTAAAATACTTCTTATTGTTTAAGTAACAATTAGCTAACATTGTAGACACATGTTCACTTGATACTTGTGGAAAAGGCTAGCTCTTCTCTATTTTTATTAATCTGATTTTTATATTGATGAGACCAGCTGAATAACTTGGCAAGAAAAAAAAAGTCAGGTCAGCATACAATAATATCAAATAAAAATTAAAGACAATCTATTAATGAATTTTTTGTACTATTATTTGATCCAGCTTGTGGAACCCATTTGCTCAAATCTGTTTTACAGATTAGCAAATCTCCTCAGGTAATAAGAGATCAGAAGCTGCCAATGAATTCAGATATATTTGCACTATTTTTATCAATTCGCAATGCCCACTTGCTAGATTGTAAACTACCTGGGTCATACGGCTGTGCATTATCTCAGATAGGATATGTCCTGTTCGGGAAGGTGAAATACCAGTGTGATTCAAACATATTAAAAGTGGACTTCTCAGTTTTTAAATCTAAAAGGAGTTTTAGCTACACAATGATAAACAATATTATCAAATTTTAATGCTAATGACAGTGACATATCATACATATATTTGTAGGTTATGTGGCATAGATAAACAGATTTTTAAAAATAGCTTTTGGTACAATTACAGAGGCCAATAGGTGATAGGAAGAACAACGTTCAAAATCTGTTTATATTTAGACTTTATATGGTTTCTATAATTTCACACATCAGATTAAATTACACAGGGCATTATAAATCAGATTTTTACCATGCATTTTTCAAAATGACAGCCATTGTCAGGACTAGCCTCTAAAAATTACTTAATAATATTACTAAGGCTTATAGAACATTTATAAAATGTGGCATTACATTTAGTTGTTATGGGAACAACTTATAGGGCTCTTAATACAACTGATGTAATTTATGAACAAAATGGAAAATGTTCAAGCACCGGTGGAATAGACCTTTTGACAAAAACACAGTTTTAAAAGAATAACTGTAACAGCTGCATCCAGTTGAACTGACTGCTAGTTTATTTTCTTGCCCAAACCTCTGTTAGGCTTATCAAGCTCCTAGGCTTTTCTCTGCCCTTTGATGCTCATTTTGCCAAATCCCCATTCTTGTCAGTGGGGATTCTACCTATATAGCAATTTTGGAAGATGTCTTCAACAAAATGCTGGAAGTATCCATTGGGCTTCTGAAGGAAGGTGAAGATAGCCTCAAGCAGAAAAACAGATGTTTGAGGAAAAAAAGCTTTTTTTTTTTTCCTTAAAACATCCTTAAGTTCTAGGGCTCTTCTTCGGTTGCAAAGTTTCTTTCAGAAACCTGATGCCCTAAAATAGGTAATAGATACACATGACACTCTAGGGTGAAGAATGGATAATTAACTATCTGGCTTAAATTAATGTGTTTATCCATGCTTAATAATTGATACATTTTCACATGCATTATCATAAATATAGTAAAAATGCAGAGATTTCCTTAAAAGGATCAAAATCATTGAGCAGATCAGTAAGCATTGCTTTGAAGATAGGGAAGAAAAATTCTCATGATACTAAACAAATACTAGTTCTTCAAATAGAAGGGAAATAAGTTAGCTACTCAAAGCATAGAAATATCCAGTTAACTTATGGGGATTTAGAGGAAGAAAGGAGAAAAAGGCTAAGGATTGATTCAGTCATAGAATCACTGACAGTAAAGACTGAGAGGAATTATAGAGCCTCCCTAGAACAACCTTGGCCTGATTTTAAAGTTAAAGAGGTTGAAGCCCATTGAAGACTTAGTGGCTTAAAAAGTGAGCTGTCTTAATGAACTATGTAATCTCTTAAAACATTATTTTAGGTGTCTCCTCTCAAAATTGTATGGTGCGAGATATTCTTTTAACACAACATTCCATAAACAGCTTACATTCCATTTTTTACTTGTCTAATTTTACTCTCATAGGTATGAAATGAAATATTCCCCTTGAATATTCCTGTTTCTCTTATCAAATACTAGTAGAATATTTATATGTAGGGGTTTAATTCTGGGCTTTCTATTCTGTTCCATTGGTCTCTAAGTCTATATTTATGCCAGTGCCATGTTATTTTAATTACTATAGCTTTGTAGTATATTTTGAAATCATTAAGTGTGATACCTCTGGCTTTGTTCTTATTTCTCAAAATTGCTTTGACTATTCAGGGTCTTTTGTGGTTTCATACAAATTTTAAGATTGCTTTTTTTTATTTCTTTGGAAAGTACCTTTGGAATTTTGATAGGGATTTCTTTGAATTTATAGATGGCTTTGGCTACTATGGCCATCTTAACAATATTAATTCTTCCTATCTGTGAATTCAGGATAGCCTTCCATTTGTTTGTGTCTTTTTCATTTTTTTTTTCCATATCAAGTATTACAGTTTTCATTTTACTGATCTTTTACTTCCTTGGTTAAATTTATTTCTAAAATTTTGTTTTTCATGCTATTGTGAATGAGATAGTTTTCTTTATTTCTGCAAATATTTGGAAATTAAACAACACACTCCTGGACAATTAATGGATTAAAGAAAAAATCAAAAAGGCAATAAAAAAAAGTCTCAAAATAAATTAATGGAAACACAGCATACTAAAATTATTGGGATGCTACCAAAGCAATTCTGAGATGGATATTTAAACAAAAAATGCACATATTAAGAAAATAGGAAGATCTCAAGTAAGCAACCTAACTTTACACCTCAAGGAACTCAAAGAAAGAACAAACTGAGGCCAAAGTTAGGAGAAGGAAGGAAATAAAGATCAGAGTGGAAATAAAGAAATAGAGACTAGAAAAGCAACAGATCTAAGAACTGTTTTTTCAAAAAAATAAACTAAATAGACAAACCTTTAGCTGGACTAACTTAAAAAAGATAAATGACTCAAATAAATACATTCAGAAATGAAAAAAAGAAAGAGATATTACATCTGATACCATAGAAATACATAGGATCATACAAAACTACTCTGTACATTTTTATGCCAACAATTAGATAAACTAAAAGAAATGGATAAATTCCTAGAAACATACAACTACAAAGACTGAATCAGGAAAAAAAAGAAAATCTGAAGGGACCAATAATGGATTAGTAATCTAATCCTGGACATTGGATTAGTAATCTAAAGCCTCTCAAGACAGAAAAACCCCAGGGCCAGATAGCTTCACTGGGGAATTCTAGAAAACATTTAAAGAAGAAGCAGTGTCAGTTCTTCTTAAACTTTTCCAAAATCTAAAGTGGAGGGATCACTTCTGAACTGATTTTAAGAAGCCAGCATTACCCTGATACCAAAGCCAGATCAGATAAGGACGCTACAAGAAAACTGTAGACCATTATATCTAATAAATATAGATGCAAAAATTCTTAACAAACCAGATTAGGCAATACCATAAAAGGATTATAACCATGACCAACTGCCAAGTAGGATTTATCCCTGGGATACAAGTCACTAAATATTAAATGCCACATTTGTAAAATTAAAAAAATATATATATCATATGATCATCTTAATAGATGCAGAAAGAGCATTTGACAAAATACAACATTCTATCATGATAAACCTCTCAACAAATGGGTATAGAAGGAACATACCTCAATATAATAAATGCCATATATGACAAATCTTTAGGACAAAACCATATAGGACAAATTTATCACACACAATAGTGAAAGATTGAAACTGTATCCCTAAGATCAGGAGCAAGACAAGTATGCCCACTCTTACCACTTCTATTCAATATATTACTGGAAGTTCTTGCTAGAGCAATTAGTCAAGACACAAAATAAAAGCATGCAAATTGAAAGAAAGGAGTAAAATTATTATTTTCAGGCAACATGATCTTATCTATAGAAAATCCTAAAGTCTTAACCAAAACACTGTTGCAACTAATCAACGAATCAGTAAAATTGCAGAGTATATAACTAACATACAGAAATCAGTGGCATTTCTCTACCCTAACAAGGAAATATCTGAAAAAATAAAATAATAATATTTGGATTGAAGAGCTTTACATCTTTACTACTTTTTTTCATTTTTGTATGAGTCCTACATAAATAATGCATTTGAAAAAATCATTTGCATATATTTTGAAACAGTGCATGGGTTTTCCATATAGAACACATTTTTCTGAAAATATTTATTCTTAAACTTATTAATAAATCTCACCATACTTCATCAACATTCTTCCTAAATAATTCTTGGCATATACAATTTAAGAAAGAAATATATTTAATTAGAGGCTAAGGGTTAACTACATATTAAGTAGTAATTTGAATAGACTTGTTCTTGGCTCATTAAATATATCCTGATTCAATATGTATTAAAAAGCAATTAAGTTTATACTTGATTAATATACGATATGTCAAATGTGGATTAGTGAATGTAATTACACTTTTTTTTCTACTCTTACTTAATACTCATACATACTACATTACCACATGATCTGCAGTTAATTGAATCCATAGATGGGAAATTGCAGATATACAGAGGGCTGAATGTAAAATTACATGTGGATTTTCCAGGACTCAAGGGAAGGTACCCCTAGCCTTCAGGTTGTTCAAGGGTCAATTGTAAAACACAAAAAGACTAAATCTGAAAACAACAAAATGATTTATAGCAAAATTTGCCTATTGGGAATTTAAATTCATGAAGGAAAATATAAAAATACATACTTTAATATGAATGTGTTTTTGTGTATGTATGTTGATTTCAATATTGTAGATTAGAGAGTGATGAGGAAACTGAAGATTCATATTTTATACATTTAATAAAAGGTATCCTTTTGTTATATAAACTATTGATCTTTAAAGCATATACATTATTTCTTTGAATAGTACTTGAAGAAAATTAAGGTTTGTCATTTGTGTAAAATATCTTGTATTAAAGTTACATTATATTAAATCATTGTCCCCTGATGTTTAAATATAAAAAAAAAAAATGGTTCTCTTATGGTAAATTCCTTTAGGGAGAACATAGCTTAGTCTCATAACTAGTAACCTAAACTAAACTGCTCTGGTCTACTATAGAGAGATAAATCTCTTCCTTGCAGGTTTATTGTGAGGATTAAAGAGATAATATATTTAGAGAATCTAATGCAATATCTGTCTACAGGTGACAATCCCTCAGGAAATTTTAGCTCTCTTCTTCCTTGGCCTTCATATCAGAGAGAGAGCTTACAGACCATAGAACAAGGAAAAGTCATTTCTTGTCATATAGTAAAGGAGTAGCATGAACATTTTATTGCTATTTTGAATGAAAATTTTGTATTATATTTTTGCAAAAGGTAAGTATACTCATTTTCCCATTATATTTAATCCTCCCTTTTTAATTTTATTTTACTTTATTTCTAGCAAAGATAACTAGCAAATAGTATGACATAGTTTGTGGGGAAAAGAAACAGTTCTTCAATTCATCCATTGACAAAATTTTTAGCATTTACTTCATTTACTTTATATTCATAAACAATCTTAAGTCCTAAATGTGTTGCAGTAAGGATGATACTAAAGCTAAAAACAAATTAACAGCACAATTATGTTATGAAAAGTTTGTGAACAATTTTCACAACACATCAGAGCAATCTGTCAAGGAATTTCTTCTTTACAGATAGATTCTACCACCTCTTAGCTATTATTCTCTAACACTTCATCAGCTGATCAAGTCATGCTATGAATGATAGCTTCACAAATGAATAAGTTCCCAATAGAATTTCTTGCCCTGCTGCCTACCCAGGGTTTTGGGTTTTGAAAAGCTTTATTTTTCCTTTTTGGTCTAAGGAGACTCATATACTCTTCATTACTAGCAACATTTTATCCCATTCATTTATTTATACCACTTTTATAATTTTAATTGCATTAGAGAAATAAAAATTAAAACCACAACGTAATATAACTATACACCTATTAAGAAGTCTATAATAAAGAACTTACAATACCAAGATTTTGGCAAGGAAGTAGAGAAATTAGAGTCCTTAAACATTGATAGTGAAAAGATAAAGTCATATGGTTGGCCCTGTGGCTCCAGGCCTCCACATCCACAAATCTGGAGTACTACACTATTTTATATAAGGAATTTGAGCATCCAGAGATTTTGGTATCCACAGGGTTCCTGGAACCAGTCTTCCCTGCACATACCAAATGAAGACTATAGCCACTTTGGGTCAGTTTGGTAGTTTCTTAAAAAGTAAAACACAAACTTGACAAATAACTCAGCAATTTCACTAATAGCTATTTCCCAAGGGAATTAAAAATTTATGTGCACAAGGAAAAAAAAAAACCACCTGTAAAATGTTTTCATGACTCTCTTCTTTATCCACAAAAGCTGGGAAGAGCTAAAATCTCCTTCTTCAGGTAGATAGATAAGCAAATTGTGATAAAAATATAAAATGGAATATTAGTCAGCAATAAAAAATAGTAGAATGCTATTATCATGCCATGTGTGCTATATGGTACATATATTGTAGCACAAATTAACCTGAAAAGCATTATACTTAAGTGAAAAACACCAGACTCAAATTGTAAGGCCTAGAATTTCAACTGCTCCCTTGACATCTTTGAGCCTTATAGGTCCCCAGAGGCCCAAGTGTGAGTTTATCTGCTCTTGCTAGATATGACCCTTATCCAATGTGAAAGTTTCCTGATCCAGCCCATTCTCCTATCAGCCAGATCAATGGCACTTCACTTGGTCCTCAACCTAATGGGTTTCACTTCCCTGCCAACACATAAAATTATGCAAAAAAATCAGTGTGTATGTGTGTGTTTGTGTTCATACACTTTTTACTTGTGTTAGTCTAGGTTCCTTGAGAAATGCCACTGAAAGAAAATGGTGGAAAATGAGGAGGGAGTAGAAGGACTGGGAGAGCCATCAGACCATGATAGAAGTCTGATTCCAATGAAGGGAGAGAGGGAAAACAGACAGCAGGACAGGAGGAAGGAGAGTTAGATGGAAATATTTTAAGCTCTCCTGCATTTGTAAGGAAAGCTCATCAAGATCATCAGATAGTCCTCAAAGCAACAACTTCCAACAACAGAGACTCACATATCCCAGGAAGGGGCCTGTCTTAGACTCCAGCCACGCTTAGTTACTGAATGGTAGTAGCCTGTGGGAAATGAAACACAGTGATAGATTTCAGAATCCAACAGTTGAGTCCTTCAGACAGTTATGCTCCTTTACATTGGAAATCTAAGTGACATATCCTCAGGGTCACCACAATGCTCCATTTATATTTTTAATGAAGGAGGGCTTTCCGTAAGCTAGGTAACTAGACTGATTTTCCTCTGCATATTTGAAATATGTCTGTTGACACAATAAAATGTTAACTTGAATAGAAAATTTGGCTAGGAATTCTCTCTACATGGCCAGGATTTGTTTCACTGAAAGGTTCTTAATTAGCATAAACAAATGAAATGTCACTAGAATAGGAAGAGCTATACTTGTTTGTATATTTTATTTTCTACCCATCCTCTTCACTGTGTCCACTGTTTTTGTTGCTAAATTCCCTAGAAAAATCAAAATAGAAACATATATTTCTTAAAATCTATGTAAAAAAGAAAGGGGGGAAATATGTGAAAGCTTTGTTCTCTAAGTTTTTGTGAATCAGACTTTCTTTTCCAAATATATGCTAAGGAAGGGGATGTTTAATTTTGGATTTATTTTAAATTATTGGACCCACTATTTTTTCCAATTAATAGTTCCAATTAATATAACAGCTATTATAATGAACACATTTTAGAAAAATACTTTGCAAATTTGAGAAGTTCAGATCATTTTTTCATTAATATTTTAATGTTACTTTTAAAAAACACTGTTAACATTTATTATTGACAAATATTCAATCAAATATTTTGCAATAGCTAGAAAAATTACTATTATTAAACACTATTCTATAACTTTATTCAAAATATATATTTATATTTATAGTCCAGACATAATTTTACATTACATTTGAAAATCTGTATACTCCTATTAAAGAATTAACACTTGAGAATACATATGCTTTTCAAAGAATTAAAAAGAATTGGAAATATCATATTTTATATTGAATTATTATCTGTTTCAATGTAGTATATCTCTATGTGCTAGTATAGTCATAAATGTGGATAAAGACAGCAAATCAGCAAATCAGGCAGATAAATGACTAGGAGTTAACATTCTCATGAAAAAAAAAATTTCGTATTTCATATAGGACTCAGTTTAACTGGAGAAATACAAACTTGACTCAAAAACAAAACCTCTAAATTTATATGTATATATGGATATGTGTGTGTGTGTTTTAATTTTATGAGGAATAATTCCTAATTCCTTCTTATAAGAAAGTAAAACATTGTTTTGTTGTTAGAAAGCTCAATCTGAGTTTAAAGCTTATCATCTATAAGCCTTCATATGAACTCTGGAAATTCTTGGGAGGTTTACCTAAAGCTCACTTTCCTCAAGATTGCAATAGTAACCAAAATATAAGGTTGTCATAAGGATTAAATGAGATATTAAGATGGAAGAATAGTTCTAGAACATTGCTAGCATTTAGTAAATATTAACCTTCATTATTATTATAACTAATGTAGATTTTTAAACTGTGTCCTTATATTATATTATATGTGAATGTAAAAATTATGTATGAATTGTATATGAATGTAATAATCAGGTAGGCTAAACTGATAGATTGAAAAGTGGATAAAATCATTAGCAGAGCTGAAGAATTTTGGACAGTACACATATACTCACCCTGATTCATACCATTTAAAGTAATGTTAGACTGTACTTTAGAATCCATTATTCATTAAGTTTACTAATTTGTGGCAATTTGTTTAGAAGCAGAATTCATAAGAAGTGTCTAAATCCAATATACTTTCATGTTGACTTCCATTACATAATCACAAATGTCACAGATGTCAAATATATTTCCACAGGAAAAATTGAATTGATTAAAAAAAAATCATATAACTTAAATTTAACACCATGGCAAAACTTCTGAAATTACATTTTTAACCTAGATAGGCTTCCAGGTACCCTCTTTGCAGCAATTTCATGAAAATTGGTAGTGAGGAAAAATTGCAGCTAGCTACTGGATTACTTTCTTAAAACTTAACACTAAGAGCACATTGCCTGAAAGTTCCTTTGTTTTCTCAGCAAAGTTTCAGGACCAAAGTCTATTAGATGAAAACAAAACAAACAAACAAACAAAAGAAAAGAAAAGAAAAGAAAAGAAAAAGGCAGAGGGATAGAAAAGAAGGAAAAGAAAAGGAAAAACCAATGGAAAAAGATAAACCAGTAAGACAGGAAAGAAAATTAAAAACCTTTAAAAAAGGCTTACTTTAGTCTTCCGCGGTAAAAAGAGAACTATAACAAAGCCAATTAACTTCCATAAGATGTTTGTGTATTTCCACTGATTTATTGTACAAAATGAATTAATGCTATATATGAGTTAATTCATTAATTCTGGAGAAAGATATATAATTATTATTTTTTCAAGAGAATTTGTATGTATTAACATTTAATTCTTCTGTCTAGGACGATTTTGAAAACATGACCAAATATTTCATGAAAATCTTTAGCAGAATACTTTCGATCATTATTAATATGAGGTCTAATTTTAGTAACATCTTACTAAATAGCATTTTACTAACATTTTAATAACACCTTACCAAACAACATAAATAGAAAGATAACATCTTACTAAACAGAAGAAAACGAGAGAATTATTTTCTCTATATTATATATGCATTTAAGAAATGCCTTTAGAAAATGAGATATTCCATACACAAAAATACGTTTTCCACATAATTTAATGTTATCCCTGAATGTCACTGTTACTAAATATCTATCTACATATGTATATGCATATACATATATTTTTTTCTTTCTTACTAAAGTTACACATTGAATACAAGTACTTTTCTCTGCTTTCTCTTGAAAAGTCAACCAATAATACAATAAAAGATTTAATTTTAACATGGTATTTTAAACTTTCCAACTGCTAAGCGAGAGAAGAGAGAAAATTGACCCCCCAAAGATGTCAAAATATTTTTAAGAAGTTAAAAGCATGACAGAATTGAGCAGAATGTCATATCGAAATCTAAATGCCAGTGGGAGAGGACACCAGTGAAGAGCAAGGCCATTTATACCACAGAAACCTGACAATACTGGAAAATTATAGATTGAAAGAATTCCAGTGGCACAGTAAAAATTAAAAACGGAATGTTGGACTCCCAGTATTGTAAGCAGATATATTTGGGGGTTTCTGGGAGAGAAAGAACCAGGCATGGCTTTCTTGACAGAAGAGAAACTATTTTTGGCCTAAGTCATTTTGTGATTTAGGCTTGGCCACAATGCTTGCCCTTGAACTGCTTTCAGTAATCGATGATCTTAAGGGAACAAAAGAATGAAGAAACAAGTGACTGTTATCAGGCAAGAGAAGAACAATTGCAAAGATAGTATATCAGTTATAAGCACTCCCAGTTCTGTTTCAGTCTCTAAGATCAGTCTGAAGTGCTTAATCACCAGATCAACTGTAACACGAGGGATGTTGATGTTGACCTCTCCTGATTCTCATGACTTCAATCAACTAAAACTTGGACTCTGTTGATCACCCAAGCCTCTTCATGAATTTGCATGGACCCTTAGCTTAAAACTTCCCCAACTTCGCTGTTGAGGAGATACTGCTTTGGAAAAGATCCCTCATGTTCTCCTTACTTACTGCAAGTAATAAATTCTTTCTTCTCTCACATTTTGTCTTGGTTGTGTCTTGGCTAAACATCCACCAAAAAGAGGCGAACCCAGTTTTGCGGTTACAGTATCATTTCAGTCAGGTAATGATCTTGGAAATTGTCACTGCTAGCCTTACAAGCAGAAGCTGGGCAAACTGAAAATCAAGGACTTTTCATGGACCCATCAGAGAGCTGAGTTTGCAGTGAAAACCACAACCCTGGAATCTGGAGATAGACTTATTCAGAGTTACAGCCAAGGAAAGCATATCTGAAGAGAATACCCTGAAATTATAGAGGTGGAAACCCTTAAATGGTAATTTTCACTGGAAGCTGAATATGAACTACTGTGAGAATGAGAAAAGCCTGGGAGTTGCTGTGTTAAAGAAGCATCCATATTTTCAGTTTTACCTCCAGCAATACCACCAGATTATCATGGGGAAGAGCCAAATGAGAAGCTTATGGCATTCCAACCAGAGGTTAGGGAGAATAATCTTTGTGAAATTTGCCCAGAGCATTCTTCATAACAAAGACTGTACTTCAGGGCAAAATGCGTTACCAGAACAGTATCTCACTTGGCAAGGGCATTTCTCTAACTAAAGTCCCATTCTTGCCACACTGCCTCACCTATGAGTGGAGGAGAATGCTAAAAACCCTTCTGAAGGTTACAGCCCAGGGATATAGACCAACTAGACCAACTATAAGAGGGTCATTTAATCCAAAGACTGTAGAATGCTTCCTGCCCAACACATTTCCCCACCACAAAAAAGGACTTCATAATAACAATGAATTACAGCTAAAAGACTTTGAAGATGCTAACTGTTTGAGGAGGAATACAAAGAGAAGCGTAAAGACAAGAGATGAGAAAAAAAAGGCATTCAAGTTAGATAATTTAAAGCTTCTGGCATCTATAGCTACAGTATACATAAATACAACTTCCAGCTGTATTAACAGAAATCCTCACACTGAAAAGCTTATTTACCTCAGTTTCTATTACCAGACACATTATGTCTGACTTTCAACAACACCAACAGAAAACTACAAGGCATGCAAAAAAACAAGAACATTAAGAGATGAAGTAAGCAGCAGAACCAGATTCAGATATGGCATAAATTTGGGGATTATCAAGTAGGGAATTTAAATAACTATGATTAATATGTTCAGGACTCCAACAGAAAAAAGTAGGCAACACACAAAGGAATATTGATAGACTGGAGCCGGCTGAGGAAAGAATCAGTGAGTTGGAGATATTTAATTAGAAACCTCACAAATTGAAATGTAAAGATAAAAATGACTAAGAAGGTGTAATATAAACTTACTTAGAATACCACTAGAAGACAAAAAGAAGAAATGGAGCATAAGAAATATTAATTAATAGTGATATTAATTAATACAAGAATTTCAGAGAAGCCAAGTAGGAAAGTACTATAAAATCTAATCCTAGACATTTCATCTTTCAGACTGCAGGAAAAGGCAAAGGGGAGATCTTAAAAGAAGCCAGAGGACATAGAACACTTTATTTACAAAGGGAAAGTGTAAGGAATACAGTGGACTGGAAGAGAGTGTACTGAAATATTTAGTGTATCAAAAGGAAAAACAAACAAAACTAGAATTATATATCTAGCAAAATTATCCTTCAAAAGTAAAGGAGAAATAAATACTTTTCAGATAAACAGAAATTGAGAGAATTAATTAACAGCAGAACTGCACTGTAAGACATTTTAAAATTAAGTTTTTCAGAAGCAAAGTGACGTGACATAGATTAGATACAGGTATCTACATAAAGAAAATAATATCTTTAAAGAAGGAATAAATGAAAGGAAAATAAAATTTGTATCTTTATTTTCTTAATTAACCTAAAAGGAAGTTTTATTAAAATAATATTAGTAAAATATATTTTAGAGTACTGCAGATATGAATGAATAATATAAATGGCAGTAAGGCTATAAAAAAAGAAGGGAGGAAGGGTTTATACTCTGCAAAATGTTACCTGCACACAGATGAAGCAATATAGTGTGATTTGAAGGTGGATGTCAATGTGTATTTCAGTCTCTGGGTAACAACTAAACCAGCTAAGAATAGAAGTCTAATTTATATGCAA
Organism: Camelus bactrianus; assembly: GCF_048773025.1. NCBI lineage: Eukaryota > Metazoa > Chordata > Mammalia > Artiodactyla > Camelidae > Camelus > Camelus bactrianus. Next base: position 59,021,075 of record NC_133541.1, on the reverse strand, counting down.
AAAACAAGGAATAAAAATGGAATAATGTGTAATGCTCAATTAAAACCAGAGTACAAAGAAAAAGAGGGAGAAAGAAGAACTGATTATTGCAATAAGTAGAAAGCAATTACATAGTAGATATTGACCCAACTAAATCTATAATCACCTTATGTGTGAATGATTAAATGTATCAATTAAAAGATGGAGATATTCAGAGTTAATAAAAAAAGATGAGATCCAACTGTAATTTGTCTACAGGAAACCCACTTTAAATATAAAGTTTAAGGTGAAAAACAAAGGAATGGTAAATTAATTATATCTTAATAAAGTTGTTTTTAAAAGAGTAAAATGATGGAGAAAGATACACCATGATAATGCTAATCAGAAATCTGGAATAGCTAAATTAAATTCACACAAAGTATACTTTAGAGAAAGGAAAGTTATCAGGGATAAATCTCAATATTTCCTAATAATAAAGGATCAAATTCTCAAACAATTGCAAGTTAAAAACAGAGCATAAAAATACATTAAAACACTGCAAGAACTGCAAGGAAAAATAGAAAAACCGCTATCACAGTAGAAAACTTCAACACCCTTATTCAGTGATTAAGAGAGAAAATCTACAGGGATAAATCTGACCTGAAAAGCATATGAACAAATTTGATTTAATTGGACATTACAGAATATTTCTACTAAAATAGCACAACACACACATTTTCCTAAAGCTCACATGGAACATTCATCAAAATAGACCAAATTTTGAGCTATGAAATGCCTTTAAATTTTTTTTAAAATATGAATCATACAAAGGATACTCTCAAAACACAATAGAATTAAACTGAAGATTAATAACAGAAGGATAGATGAAAAATACCCAAATCTTCAAATAAGTGAAAATTAAGCAAGACACTTCTAAATAGCGCATTGTTTTTAAAAAAGTAAGCTTCCAGATAAATTTTTAAAAATATTTTGAAGCAAATGAAAGTGAAAATACAACTTAGCAATATATTGGGGATATAGTAAAAGTTGTGCTTATAGGGAAATTTATAGCACAAAATGAATATACTAGGAAAGGGGAAAGATGCAATTTCAATAATGTTAAGTTTCCACCAAAGGACTCTAGAGGAAAAAAAGCAATTTAAGCCTAGATGAATGGATAAACAAACTATAGCATATCCAATGATTCAATAACAATTGAATATTATTCAGTGATAAAAAGAAATGCCCTCTTAAGCAATGAAAAGAAGTGGAAGAACATTAAATGCATATTGCTTAGTGAAAAAAGCCAATTAGAAAAGGGTACATTCTATATGATTCCAATTGTGTGACTTCTGCACTAATCAAAACCATAGAGACAGTAAAAAGTTCAGTGGTTATCAGAAATTCAGGGGGAGAGAGGGATGAATAGGTGAAGCCCAGGGGATTTTTAGGGCAGTAAGCATACTTTATATGATACTGTTATGGTGGATACATGTTACTAGGTATTTGTCAAAATTCATAGACTATACAACACAAAGAGTGAACCCTAATGAAAACTATAGGTTTTAGTTAATAAAATGTATCAATATTGTCTCATCTGTTGTAATAATTATTATAACTGTTACAATTATATAATCAATAATTGTTACCATTGTTCCAAATATATCACAAATGCAAGATGTTAATTTTAGGGAAAGTGTTGAAGGGTATAGAAATTGTGCTTTCCACCCAATTTTTCTACAAACCTAAAAGTGCTCTAAAAATAAAGTGTATTTTTTTGGTAAAAGAGCAAAGGGTTGGCAAATTTCTTTATTAAACAAAGTAAAAGGACAAGTAAAAACCATGGCTTTATGCCTTGAGAGCATATGTCTTTGCATAAACATTTCAGATGGCTGGAAAAATGAACTAGCTCCTAAAAGAAGTAGGTTCAGAATCTAACTCTTCAAATTGTTAAGAATAAAGGATAATCTGGCACATTTCATTAAAAGACTCTTGAATTAACTGAAAAAAATAGTATATAACTACTATGAATCCAAGTATTGAAATTAAGAAGGATAAAATTTCAGGTTCACACTGCATTATAGGAGTGATCCTTCTTAGTGTCTATTTTGTAATGTGATTTATTACTTAATACATAAATGAGATAATTGAGTTGATATAAACATGAAAAATTTTCATTGGATCTTATATATATTTATAACATGAATTTCTGACTTCATACTAATGTCTTCTATGGTCATTAATATCATTATGCTGTAATTTTTTCTTTTTAATTTGTTCTTCTGGGGGAAGGTATAGCTCAGTGGTAGAGTGTCTGCTTAGCATGCATGAGGTCCTGGGTTCAATCCCCAGTACCTCCATTAAAATAAATAAGTAATAAACTTAATTATACCCCCCAAGGAATGAATAAATAAATAAAGACATCCATAAAAAAATAAAGTATTGTTCCATTATGGAAAAATGTTTGTAGCAAGAAAACAAAAGTATATAATGTGCTGAGCTAGATTTTACAAGGGGAATACCCCGAACTCTAAAGTATCTTGAATTTATGTTAAAATTGTTTAAATTTTGTGGTTGAACTTTCTCAGAAGCCAAAGAGCCCTATGTTGATATCCCATAAGGCAATAAAACACTCATATGATTGCCTTTATTGATTCAGTGTAGAACATTATAGAGTAGACTCTTCAGGGCTGTTGGTGGTTAGAAACACAGAAGTCAGTATATGTGCATTACATTCAAATGGAGGGAAAGTACTGTAGATTCATACATACAGCAAATAATACTCCCACTCTGTGTTTAGAACCAGAGAATAGAATAACTTTATCAACATTTGCAATAAGTATGAATGGGAATAGATTCTGACTTTTTCAGACAAAGAACATGCAACTGTATTAATTTGCATATTTCAAATCCCTTAATAAATATTTTAGATATAAACAGAAATCTCTAAAATTTCAAACATAAAATTTGCATTTATAGCAAATAATAGAAACAAACAATAGCTCCCCAAACCAAAGTGACTGGTACATTCACAAACCCAAGGAAAATGATGTAATCAAAACCAGCTTTATTTTTATTTCCTTCTTTCACTTCAAAATGTGTTCAAAAGTGGTAGTTTCTCTACCTCAATAAAAGCTTGAAAATAATCTGTCACTTCTCTTTTTAAACTTAGATATTAGGCAGAATAATGAGCACATTAATTTCAGAACTGCAGCTTCAAGTTTAATCTCTAAAAACACAAGCTCCACCTTTGTGTGTGTGTGAGAGAGAGAGAGAGATAAAGAGATCTCTTCAGTCCCAACTGGAGTACACTGCAATCTGGCTGCTTGCTTTGAATGATAATTCTTTGCATTTCTTTTCTCAACCTAGACTTTCTAGTCTACTTAGTTGCTAATTGAAGTTGCTGAATCTTCCTGAGATGGTCCCTGGGCAAATGATGATTAGAGGAAGAACACAGTCTTACTTATTGGGTGTACTTGTCACCTAGGTTTGTGGATGCACTCACTTTCTTATGTGGATATCTTCTACTGGGACCCTCTACTTGAAATTCATATGCTCTTAGTGGTGCCATTTCCCTCTCAGCTCTAGAGTCTGACACCTCCATCTCACACAAATACTCCTCTTTTGAGCCCTTAACCATTCCAGTGGGTCCTTTCAGGCAAGACTTGAAACACCACCCAGATAGCTTTCTTTCATGTATGGGCCATATTTCATCCTTGGGAAACACTCTTTTTTTCCTACTTGGCAGTCAGGTGGGAGTAGCTACTTTCTAGATATAGCAGTAACTCGGCTTTGACTTCTAGGTGGATTGTCAGGCCATCTCTGCTGCCCTCCAAATTCCCTGAGATGGAAATCAAGTACCAGATCACTGTATCCCCCAGATAAGGGAAACACATTCCAAATCATCTCAGTGGTATCACTGATGCTAGAGAAAAGGAGTTAGATACTTGCCATCCTGGCCCTCCTGGGATGAAGGAGCTGAGACTCATACTACAACTTTGTCATAGGGAATACACTAGTAAAATTTCTCTCTTTTCAACAGTTTATGACTCTTTGACATCCTGTATATGAATGAAAGACAGAAGACTTATGAAACTATTTTTTTGTCAACATATTTCCATCTTCTAAATAACTTAAAAAAATTTTAGTCTATTTTATCATGATACTTAAGGTGAAACTCAATTTACTACTTTGTCTACACATTTCGTTCCCTGTTGCAAGCATATCTTCTATTCAGTATCTCATTAGGTCTCACAATTCCATGGGGAATGTTTCTAATTATTCCAATTATACAACTGAGGAAATCAAATTGAGGGTTAGAAGGATCAAGTAGTTTGCCTATAAGACAAAAGCAGTTAGTGTTAGAGAGGGTTAGATAAGCAGTGTTTCCACATTTCAAGAGCCTATGTGCTCTTATCTGCTGTCTATGCCAGGTACTTATAAAGTCGAGGATATGTATATCTGTGTGGTTGAAATGATGAGTAGTCAAAACAAGGTGTTGTTATTATTTTAGTGGAACAAACAAAGGTGTGGATAATATAAGTTACAAAATAGGAAAAGAAAGATGTTACTCTCTTCTGTCCTCTGTTGCCCCAAGAGGCAGAATGCCACCAAAGACAATTAGTTAAATGCATTGAATAACTGATTATACATCGTCCCTGAAACATAAATATCTATATTAATTTAAATATAGGTTATAACAGAATTGCATATTCTACTTATTTAAGTTTATACTGTAGTGTTTCCCTAAAGCCTTCAGGTGTTTTATGGTTTCAGAGGTAAATTCTGGGTGTTTGCTGTGAAATATGTAAGTGGAACAATGGAGGGGGGTGGTAATAATTGTACTAATTCTTCACTGAAATCCAGATAGGTTTAAAACTGGAGTGATAATTACCACAAATCTGGATTCCTGTTGTAAGGAATAGCCATGTTCCTGATAACTGTTACAGAGTATGAACTTCAATTCACTACAGGCTTAGTTGTTTGCAAGAAACAGTAGCTAAAACCCATGTATAAAATATATGTAGTTTATCCACCCAGCAAGGTAAGCAAAATTTGTGCCATAACTAGAGCATATTATCAAAGACCCATGTATGGAAAACTATATGTTTATGTATGCTTAATTCCACTTTTATATTGTATATTTTAGTGGGATGGTATCAGCACATATTGACTAACATGGAAAAATAAATAAACCAATACATTATTTATTAATAGGGTTAATCATAATCCTGTTCATAATATTTTCTTTAAAAGGATACAGATGTTTTTCTTATCATTAGAATTGGATATAGTAGTCTTTTATCTTAAAAGTTGAATTCCTTATTGATATATATATTTAAGTTGTTGATTAGAAACATTTTTTGGCAAGTGATCAAAACCTTGAAGATATGTTTTTATTTTATACTTTGTAAGTAGATTTAGTTAATGTTATGAACTTGAAGATGTGCCTTATAGTCTCTACTCCTTGTTTTACTTTGCCTTGACTTTTTAAATTTTTTTCCCCACACTTATGATGTAGGCTATCTTGCTGTAGGTATATACACATAGATAGATAGATAGATTTTTGTAATGGAAGAAGCAAAAGTATAGTATAATTTCTGAACTAGGAAAAGATATGTTACTGTCTTCTGTCCTTTATCCCAAGAATGCCACCATATGCAATTAGTTAAATGCATCTGAAGGCCTTACTTCAGATGACTGAGGATTTTGTTTCTTTATAGTTTCAAATGTGAATTCTGAGTGTTTGTTGTGAAATAATCTAAGTGAAATATCTCATTTTAAATAATTCCTTTGATTATGACTGGGTCAGACAAACAAACTTAGTGTTCTAGTATATGACCTTGAGAGAAAGTTTTGTTGGTTACAGTTATTCCAAATGATAGTCCATATATGGGTGGTGCAGAAACAAACACAAACACCTCAGGAATAAACCAGAAGCATCTATTCTGTAGCTGGTCACTTGAGTAGTATAACTTCCATAACACAGTTGAGGAAATTAAGCAGAAAATTATTCAGCAAGTATTCCAAACATATTAAAATATTCAATAATTCATTGACTGAAATACTTTCAATTAATAACTTTGATTCTTTAGTTGTATTTTTATATCTCACATGAACCTACTTATATATTTAAAAAAATACTTAATTTCAAACAACATATTTCAGGGAACTATACAGCAATGCAAGACATCCATGAACCAAAGGCAAATGACATCTTGTAATTCAGAGCAGATCTTCTCTAAGGTTATTTAGACGAGAGAGGGAATACACATAAGGACACATACTCTGTTAGAGGATTTTCCTTGAATTAATTTCCCTTTTCTACTATTATCATTAAAATGTGCTTAATAATTGCATGAATGAAAGATTTATTTCAGAGTCTAAACTGTTCTTATTATGGAGATGAGAGTAGACTGTATAGATGAGCACTATTATAGAGTAATCTCTGAAGGAGGAAGGGTGGATGGATTCATCTATAGTACTCTTCAAGGGGACATAGTAGAATAATAAATGACAAGTAATGATCATTTCTATTCCCATGATTATGTAAATGCTCCCCAGGAGAACGTTTATTATGAATACTGTCATTGAAATCACCCTTCCTTCTGTTGACTAGAGCTGAATGCCTTTGAAGACCTGATTACTAAGCACTTCATAAGATGTAGCATGTGATGCTATCAGTCAGCACTGCCAAAGGAATGTCACTGTAAAATTATTTTGTTGTAAGCAATATTTTAAAGCAAATATTCAAACACCTCTATAAGGTATACTGAAGCTCTTCCAGCATCATAATTAGTAATGAGTCTTATAACAAATTCAGCCATTATTGTTCTTTGAATCATGCTAATGGTTATTTAAAGTATTACTCAGCATGAGATTATTTCAGTCAATGATACAAAGGGGCTTACAGAAGCATTTGTGTCATATACACATAGGCAACACGAGGAAATATCTTCCTACTTCAATGACATTTTCTGTAAAATTTTAGGTGACATGATTTTGATTCATGCAATCATATTCTTCTTTCTTAGGGGTGCTTATCTGTATTTCTAAAGAATTACCCTAATGTAAGAATATATATTAGATCTGATAAATACATAAAATTTTATAAATACCAATTCTTTGACAATTCAGTTTCCTGATTTTATATGAAATACTTTTGGATATCAAATAATTTAGTGAACACTTTTATAAAACATTCTGCTCAGTTACCCATTTAAAACAGATGATCAAAGCCAGAAATGGCCCAAGTATCTGAAACATTTTAACTATCTTTAGTCAACATGTCTAATTATGTATGCATCTATTCTGTTCCAGACACCATACAGGAACTGTGAAGAAAACAAATGAAAAGTAGAGAATATGGGCATGCTTTTCAATCAGCTTATACTCTCTGATAACAGAAAATATTTTGTAAAGAATTTAGAAAGCAGCTCTAAAAGAATAAGTAGACAAGAATAAGGGGGTGACATGAAATTTTCTGCTGAAGTAGAGATAGAATTAAAGAAACATAGTCATATGTTTCATGAGTCATTGTGTATAATTAACCTGGTTAGTGTATTGATGGAGAAGAATGGAAAGGCATAATCCACATGAGGAATGAGGAATCTGCAAGTGATTTAGAGCTTGCAGAAAGATCTTACCTGTGTGAAATCAGAGTGTAGGGTGGTCTGATGAAAGCAGAGATACTGAGATGGCACTAGAGAGGTAGAATTTATAGACAGGCCACTTAATGGAAGGAAATATAGCAACAAAATGCATAGTAGAAGGTTCATAGAGTCATTTTTATCAGTTATTCTGATCAAGAGCATAGCAATCCTAAGTACAAACACTTGCATAAACTTTATTAATTCCATACTGTTCTATGATTTTTGCAAACATCAACTTGTTTAATCCTCACAGAAGACCTATGAGGTAGTTATTATTACTATTTCTATCTTAAAGATGAAGCAACTTGCTTAATATCACGAAGCTACTGAATATGGGGATTTGAATTTAAAACCAGGAAATCTCACTCTCAGACTTTGTGCTTTTAAGCATTACCACTATGCTACTTTTCTTCAGTGGGACCATTTTTTAAAATAACCTTTGAAATAATGTTTGATCAAGTCATCACTATGCATCATGCACCATCATTATGTTTAATAAAAAATTATCAGCCCAATGATGTGTGGAAATTATCTTCAGTCATTCATATATAGACAGCCTGAGATTACATGTTCTGTTGAAAGCTGAATGAAGAAATACTGTTAAATATACATTGTCCAAAATTATATTATGCTTAATCTTCTTGTCCCAGACTTTTTTTCATTGTATTTATTAATACAGAAAATATTTGATGAGCACCTGTGCTCCAAGTACTAGATAAGGCATTAAGAAACATGAGGTAAGTTTAGTTGCCACAGTACAGAAGATCACAGTCTAGGCTCATAACATCCTCTCCTCATTCCGTATGGTACCAAATGTCCTCTTTGTGTCTTCTCACTATGCTTTAAAATCAGCTTTTCAGAAAGAAATTGACAGATTAACTCTGAGATGTCCTGAAATTTTATGTGATGACTTCTCACAGAGTTATTTGCTGTCTAATGGTGATCAAATTTTAAAGTTACATGGTAAAGTTTTAGGAAGCATCCAGAAAATGAAAACACATTTATGCTAATAAGATTTCCAAAGAATTTCAAAAATAGACCTCAAAAGAGTGATAGTCGTTATGTCACAGGAGAACAAGCTTGGATTCATCTTCATCCTAATTTGTGACACATACACACCAGTTGTCTATACATGATTTTTCTTTGATTATTTCATCCCCTTTGTCCTCAAAGACTACATCCTCATATTCCCTAATCAACTTTTGTGTAATAAGCTTACTCTCTTAGTTCAATCAGGATGCTTATAACAAAATACCAGAGACTGTGTAGCTTATAAACAACATTTATTTCTCAAATTCTTTTTCTGCATCAATTGATATGCTTATATGATTGTTCATCTCTAGCTTGTTGATATGGTGAATTACATTGATCGTCAAATGTTAAATTACTCATATATCCCTGGAGTAAATCCAACTTGATAATGCTGTATAATTATACATTTCAGGATTTGGTTTAACAATTTTCAAAAAAATATTTTGTATCTAAGATAACAAGAGATAATAGGTCTGTAGTTTTCCTTTTTTGTTTGTTTTTATTTTTGTTTTTGTTTTTGGTATTCATATGTTCCTCCAGGTTATATTTTACTCTGTAGGGTATATCGAACTAATGGAGTGCTTATCACCCTCAGATAGGGCATGCTATTTAGGAATTTTATGTCCTCAGGTGTTTGTGCACCGTAATACTCTGAATGTGGGTCCCACACTCTGACACACGGCAGAGTTGCTCCAAGCACACCTCCAGTAAAATAGACAGCTTCTTCCCCTCTGCTGTCCATGTCTTCATACCTAGCATAGGCATACATGCCTTGAAAAAAAATGGTGCACAACTTATCATTAACTATAGCAGAGATAGCTAATGCTACACCCAAGTTATTCAGGACCAACAAGACTCACTGAACTCATTAGCCAAGTTGGTTATGAACAAACAAATAACCCTTGGTTATCTGCTGGCAAAATAGAGTGACATTTGTGTTATTGCCAACACTTATGGGTATATATACAGTTGACTCTTGAACAAGGTAGGGGCCAGTGGAAATCTTCCTACAATTTATATTAGCCCTTCTATATTCGATTCCTGGGTATCTGTGGTTCCTCTGTGGACATGCACAGTTCAATCAGTTGTTCAAGCGTCAACTGTCAATAACTGGGAGAAGCTGGAGAAAATCCACTTTCAGGTGGTTGGATTGTTGTCAGCATTACACCCACAGTCCCTCCTAGACTCATTCTTTGACCTCTTTAGCCTCTGGGTCTGGCTCTCCTAGTGACCCTGGTAAAGTGCTGTCTCAAAATGATAGAATGGCTCTGGGAGCAAACCAGCTATGGACAGATTATTCAGAGTCTCCACTGGACTTTTCTCCACCTCCAAATTCAAGGTGCACAGTGATCTTGCTGGATTTTAAATGCTTTATCTGCTCCTTCAGCAGCAAAGTGAGGGGCAAGGGGTAGACTTCTGGGAAAGTTAGTCTCCTGTACATAGTCTTTGATTAGACCAGCTGTATAAAAGTGGCCTCGTGCTTGAAACACTTCCTTACCAAGAGATAAAGAGCCCACACAGGCTGTGCCAGGCTTATCAAATACCTTTCTCTATTTCAGGTGCAATGAGTGCTCTTTTGTCTCTGCTTAAATATTATATGTCATATGGCTATTTGGTGTCTTCCCCTGGTTTTGGTGCACAGTACTCTACTTTCTTGGGATTGGTAAGTGGTACACAGTACTCTGCTCAACAATAACTTTTATAGTTGTCTCTCTCCTCATCTAGAATGTAAGCTTCACTAAAGCAAGGACTAGATCAGTTTTAATTGATAATAACTATGTTTTTAAGTTACTTAATAATGACTATATAATGCGTAGCATAGTGTAAGCACTCAAATAATTCTCATTAAATAAAATAATTTGTTTTTTTCTAAAAATCTAGATTAAATCTACTCTTGATTGCCCTTTTGTTTCTCAGACAAGTATTTTAACCTAGCTGAAAAATCAATGAAAAATATCCTTTCACTCGCATCAAGTAGAATGAATTACTTAATTTACTTAATTTGGAGTTATAATTAAGTTCTCCACTTTAGTTAGTATAATTTGATCTCTGTTATCATTATTATTATAAATTGCATTAGTTTTCCATTATTATGCATGTTTATATTTCTATAATTTCTAATTTAACACCTATTTTTATATATTTTTATTGAAGTATAGTCAGTTTACAATATTGTGTCAATTTTTGGTGTACAGCACAATACTTCAGTCATATATAAACATACATATGTTCATTATCATATTCTTTTTCACCATAATTTACTACAAGATATTGAGCATAGTTCTCTGTGCTATACAGTATAAATTTGTTGTTTATCTATTTTATGTGTATTAATTAGTATCTGCAAATCTAGAACTCCCAATTTATTCCTTCCCACCTCCTTCCTCCACTGGTAACCATAAGTTTGTTTTCTATGTCTGTGAGTCTGTTTCTGTTTTGTACATAAGTTTGTTTGTTTTTTTTTTTAGATTCCACATATAAGCATATTATACAGTATTTTTTCTTTTTTTAACCTCAACCTTTTTGGGTTTTTGTTTTTTTTTTGTTTTTTTTTTTTTGCTTTTAGTATTTCCCCTTGTTTTTATTCTGGCTGTATATTTTTATAATAGTGCTCTATTATGTAGCTGTGTGTGAAGTTATTCTAAAGTGTTTTTCCTATACATCAGGAGGGTTTTATACTCCAGAGTTTTCTTTTTAAACTAAATATTTTTCATACAATCCATGAATATTGTCTCTTCATTCAGTTTTCTAGAGTTTGTGTGTGTGTGTTTGTCTGTCTGTGTGTGTGTGTGTTGTTTAGAATTGACTTAAACACAAACAGGAGTTGATTTGACTTTTCTCATTAATTGATCTATACCCATCCACAGTTTTTAGGCATGTCAAGAAAGGTAGGGAAAAATAACTTAAAAGTCCAGTAACCTGATGGCATTATTTAGGAATCAAATATGCTATTGGGTATGTAGACAAGTAATTGCCTGTAAACTGACATCAATAGAAACCATAGGCAAAGGAATCAAATAATAACTTGTTCTCATCTGGATGTAGTTGCTCACATCAGAAAAATACTTTAGGGCTTTTCCACACAATATGTAACATTTTATTGCAGAAAATTTAACATTTGTAAGTGCTTAACTTCATAATTGGTCCTTCAAACAGTGCTTTCTACCAGAACTACAAATTTTAGAGCTATGACACTTTAATCTTCCAGAACCTCTACATGTATTCTTCATACTTTCAAAATAGTTTGTATATCTTTAAAAATATTTTTTTTCCTCAAAATTTTGTTTTTGGCAGGTTTATTTGTTTTGTGCATGTATGTGTGTGTGTGTGTGTGTGCGTGTGTGTGTGTGTTGGAAAATCGAAAATGAAATAAGAATTTTTTATTCTCTACTGTACAAAATAGTTATTCTCACTTATGATAATTTTAAGGCTTAAAAATGTATCATATCAATTTTGTTTCTAAGCCTGAGAAAAATTTTACTCCAGAAATTATTTTAAAATGTGATAGAAGTCTATCTTCTTCTTTTATCTAAATATAAGAAAATCTTCAATTTGCCTATTTTTCTTCTCTTACTTTTTCATCCTTGTCTTCCTTTCTCTGTATCATCATGGATTTGAAAGCATTTAAAAACTCTAGATAATAGGGTATGTCACCTAATATTTAGGGGGAAATTATATTAGAATACAATGTTAAAAACTGTTGACCTTTCTTTCCCATTTACTTCCCATTGCTACTTTTTGAAATAGGAACAGGCGAATATCACACATTTTCTTTTTTACATATCAAATTGCAAAAACCGTTTCCCAAAAATAAGAAATGATATAATAAGAAGGTCATAATAATTCACATTTTGAGGTAAGGGAAAGCGATAATTTTATAGTATTTTCATATGCAACAAACTTCTGAAGATCAATGTAGAGTGGCTTTCTCTCTTTTAACTGAAATGGTATACTTCAATGTGAATTGTAAAATACAGGCAATCATATCTTTGATAATTTTATTTTACTGCTATGAATACTAAATTTGTCTATTTTGGTCTTTTGAATTTTTAACTGGAGTATTTTACCTATCTACAGATTGCCACTAATTCCAATAGTAATTTCCCAGGATAACGTAAAATATTCTATACCAAAAGCTAAAAGATTTGCTCTTTCTTACTAAGATGCAACTGTCTTTTTAATGCTGTAACTGTGTATGTTTCTTTCAGACTGTTATGAAGCAGAATAGATTATGAATCAAAGCACAGCTTTAACCTCTTAAAGTTATCCTTGGCCTCTTTGTCCCCTGCTACATGTCAAAGCAAATATATATATATCATAGTATGGACAGCATCATTAAGAGTGATTTCAAGAAAAACTTTTCTAAATGGTCTAGGAACAGTTGCTTTAAATCTAACAGAGAATTCTGTGAAATGACAAGTAATAATGAAACTGTCTCTAGAATAGGTCCTCAGTAAGGTGGTCATGGTATTTACTAAATCCCCAAGTCACCATATTGCTGTACAGAAGTTATCTCTTATATAATCTCTATAGCCCTTCTGTGAACCTAAAAGGGTTTTATGCTGAATGTGACTCAAGAAATAGGAATGACAACTAGTACTGTTTGCTTTTCATTTTCCTTTCTCTTTGATCATATGTCCTTCTGTGTTTATTAGTGTATTTTTTACTGTGTATGTAAGTTAATTTGATTAGAAATTACAGAAATTTCATACAAATGCTTTAGTGAGCATATGTTCATGGAGTGTCATTTCTGTTTCCAAAAAAATGATCATGTAAGCAAAGTGTGCCGCTTTGCAATTTGCAGGCCTTTTTCTTTTTCAGAAAAGACCTTTGATTAATGATTGTTAAACTGTCAAGTGAATGGCTATACACCTCTAATCCCTATTATATTATATTCTAGCTCTGTGGCTCAGTAATATACAATGGTAATAATAGTCTCTGTCTTTTCTGTGATGGAATAAAGTTTTGCTCAACTTGTTTGGATTTCCTGGAAGAGGTGTGACTGAATATTAAATCCTAGAATCTCTTAAAGGATTCCAGCTTTTCATATTATTAATAATATCATTCATTTAGGACACTTCATGAATAATATCAAATACTCATTTTTCAAGCTTGGATTTTCAAGTGTTTGTTGATATTTTAATTTTTATGTTATATTTCTATAAAAGTTATGTTGAAGTTAAAAGTCTCCTCCTAGCAGGCTGATATTAAAATTAGAATAAGAGGGGGAGGGTACAGCTCAAGTCGTAGAATGCATGCTTAGCATGCACAAGGTCCTGGGTTCAATCCCCAGTACCTCTATTAAAAAAAAAAAAACTTAAATAAAATTAGAAAAAGAAAGTTACAGAGGAGAAGCAAGTTTATTGGAGTAGTGAGTTTGTGAATACATATAAATGTTATTGTCTGAATAACATTCTTTTTGATACATTTAGCAGGCAGGTAGGACGACAGAGAAATATGCAATGACTATAAATGAAGCTTTTCTATTTAATGGAAATTATTTGTGGAGCAAAATTTTATTGAAAACATATGCATTATGGAAGCAATTCACAAAAGTAATATAACTCTATAATTAGTTCGGGACAAATGTATCAGAAAATACAGTTTTAATTCATAAAAAAAATTAGGAGAAAAATTAACATAACTTTTTCTCACGTTAAAACATACCCAAGGGTGTTTATTCATTGGAATTTAGACAGTAGATTTTAGGGAAGTATGAAGAAAATAAAAGGGGGTCGGACAAGAGCCCAGAAGGAGAAGAGAAAGACAAAAGAAGTAAAGAAAACGTAAAATGTGTTTAACTAAGGGCCAGTAGTTATTATCTCTGATTCAGACATTAGTAGCAGAGTCAGAAATTTTAAACTATCCTGATATGTAATTTAAAGAGCTAAAATATAAAATCAGCAATATCACCTACTGTTACTTATAGTTATTAGGATTTTATGTTTGTGGTGAAACAGTCATTTAGCCAAAAGAAATACACTAAGAATTAGCATTACTGGCAAAGCAACAAGATATTTCTAATCTATACCCATGCTTTAGCTAATTTCATCAATAGTTCTCCACGGTCATTACTGTTTTCTGTAGGTAATTGTTCTCTTTGCATCCTGGACATGACTTGGTTCACTCAGTTGTTTAAAAGTAGAATATAAAAGTAAACAAAGGCAATTTGAATTGTGCCAGTTTTGTAGAGACAATATGGGTCTTAAAATAGAATCAGGAAAAGTGAAAACAGCATTAGAAATAGTGATTTAATTTTCAATCTCATCTTCTACAGAAAAGTAACATCTGCATTCTATCATTAAGATAAATACATATCTTTGAAGAGGATTCTGGGTACACTTATGTTTAATTGGAAACAGACTTCATTTTTTCTATGATAACTGTTTGACATTTTGTAGCGCTTCATTTTAATACTTTGTCATGTTTTTTTATAAGCAGTTTCAAAGAAGAATGCAAATACATATTTTAGAGACATCAGATAATTTTTATTTTAGTCTGAGGCTACCAAAGCAATGGTTATGTTTTTCTATTTTTCATTAATCTGAAAATAATTATATTATCTTCATGTAGGTGTTTATCATGTAATTTTATCCAGTAGGAATATCCAAAAGTTTGAAAAATGTTAAAAATTGTTAATTACCCTATACCTATACTTCCAGTTAAAAGAATTACTCAAGTAGCTTGTGTTTATTCACAATTTCAATTATCCTGAGTTATTTCTTTGAGAATTCCATAGCATTCCTTTATCTAAATGAACAAGCTTATGTGTAGAATCTGTGTCATCTATGTTGAGGTTAGAGGTTTAAAACACCAGTGCATCTTGCCTTATTCTGCAAATATATTTGTATTCTTCCACTGTAAGCTAGGTTTCTACTCAAAAATATATTCTCTGCTTTATAGATAACTGTTTTAGAAATTGTTAAAAGTAATTGCATGTATTTTATATAATTTAATAATAATTTTAAGAGAAAGTTTTAGTTTAACAAAAATTTTGAGAAAATCTAAAAAGATAATGATATAAGGATCAAATGGGAATGAAAGAATAATTGACATGTAAAACTGATGACAAAAGAAAGAAAGAAAGAAAAAAATGTTGGCCAGAGAGGAGAGGCATCCTTACTTCTGCAAACCAAGCCTAATGCTTTCCTGTTTCTGGAGGGATGAGCATTCCTCCAGAGAAATGGAAAAGAAGGTATTACAAGATGCTTTTGTGATCACATGTGGTGACAGAGCCACTTATTTCTTTGAACTCAGAAAGCAGAGTTCAGTGTGAGGGATGCCTCCTTCCCAGATGAAAGAGAAAACAGAGGGGAAGAATGGAAAATGGAGAGGAAGAGAGAAGAGGAAAGTGGAGAGGAAGGGAGAGAATTCAAATATCAATTCTGAATTGCCTATACTAAGGATATTTCTCTTGGCTCAAATATATAATGATTCTATTTCTAAGCCCTGTCATGGAGAAATGAGCCAGAATGAGTCTAATATGTGGATTATAATCACTTTTATCTTTATCAGTGGATTAACATCTGGAATTTGAGCATCTTTAATAAACAGCAATTATGCATTTCAAGGAGATGCAGCAAAGAAACAGAACTTTCCCCCTGATAGCACTGATTTTCTTACATCGTCCCTTTGTTTCCAAATGTAAGTGGGCTCTATTACTGCAATGGGAGAAAAAGTCCTAAATTTCAAAAATTAATTTGAGATTAAGCTTCTTCTCACGTAAAAAAACTTTATGAAGCATGTCCTAGGGTGAGTAGCAGCCAGAAATCTTTCATTTATTTATTCACTTACCTATTCTTGAATTAATTCATTCAGCAAATGTTTATTAAGTAGCAGCTACATTCCAAATACTGTTCCAGTTTTTGGAGACAAAGTGTTAAGTAAAACACATGCTATTTGTTCTTTTGTAGCTTAAATACTGTTAATGGAAGAAAGTAAATAAAAAAGAAATAGCAGACAGTGGTAAGTGCCATTAATAAAAACCAGTATGCTAAGTAGAATGTGACAGGGGTAATTTCATTGGATTGTTAGGGGAGGGCTTACAGTTTCATCAAGAAGCTTTGCTGCAAATTTCAAACATCGTACACTTCTGTATTAACAATTAACCTTGAAAAATATTGTAATTCCAACATCAATATTTTATGGATTTTATTAATTTTTAAAAAAATGTTAATTATTCTCTCAGGTGATTCTAAGTAATCCAATTAATAAGTAAGGCACTGGAATATTTAACACAGTTTGGAAGAAAAAATATTGGGGGTAATTTCAACATTAAAATGAATAATAATATTTTACTCTCTCATTTTTTTATTGAAGTATAACTGACCTACTATATTGTGTTAGTTTCTGGTATATAAGATAGTGTTTCAATTATGCATATATATTTTTCCATATTCTTTTTCATTATAGGTTATTACAAGATATTGAATGTAGTTCCCTGTGCTAAATTAGGACCTTGTTGTTTATATATGGTAACTGCAACTAAGTTGAAACGTAAATAAATAAAGCAATCGAGTCAACACTACAAAATTATTACTGATTGACTCTTTTTTAAAACATTATTTAATTCCTCAGCAACTTTACTTAACTGATTATGACATTAAGAGCAAAATATGAAACTAACAGCATATAGACACATCCAGACCAAAACTTCCTTCAATAAGCATCATACTTGACCTGGAAAATGCTCATTTTGTGAATTCACTGTTTTCAATAAGACAGTATTAACTACAACATTGTAACTTTTGAATATTTCCCTTTATTTAAATTATGTATCTATTTTAACTATTTGAATATTTTGCTCTATTTAGTCATGAGATGAGAAAAGGAAGTGAACCAATAATTTTCTATATGTGTCCAAGTCCTGACATATAGAAATATTTCAAGGGGACTTCCTGGTGGAAAATAGTATCTTTATTCAGAAAATTTTAAAAAGTGAAAAACTCAGAGAAATTGATTAAAAATGTCATCCTGCAATTATATTAATAGAGTTTGAAACAAAGTTATATTAACAATAAACAAATTATTTTAGGATATGCAAATCTTTCCACTTTTAAAAATAAATTCCACATGATGATAATTTAATAAAAACAATTACTTTTTGGTTTTTATGATCAATAACCTCATAATTCTACCCAATTATTTTTGTGCCATATTTTTTATATGTAGTCAAATTGTTTTCTATTTTTCTAATGTTGACATTTTTGTTTGTCTAGAAAAGACTCTCTAGAATGATATAATCCACAGGAGAAATGCCGCACGTAACGTGCTCCCAACAGAACGTAAATTAATTCATGATAGAATCTAAAAATCCTAATTCTAGAATTGTTCTGTGCTATATCACAACCCAGTGTGATTCCTTGAGAATACAACATTTTGAAGGCACCCACAAACCTGACAAAATTGGGTGTTGGGGGTGGGGCGGGGACACTTGGGACAAAGCTTCCATAAAGATACTAATGTAAGCTCTCCTTGATTGCTAATACTGTTGACTCCTAATGGATTTACTATGTTTATGTTCTGGGCCATGAGCTTCTTTTCTCTTTTGATAATCTTTAACAAAGCAGGAGTTCAATTTTAATTTAACACACACTAGTTCTCAGTTTTCACAGCCTACCTTAGAAGACATAACAGACATGTCCTGTTGCTTCCTAAATGCCAGGAGCTTAGACATAGGCATTTCTGTCTTGGGAATATCTGTTGTATAGCCCCAAACTATTATTCCATGGCATAATATGTCATTTTAAAACTTATGCTTATATAGAAACCCAGTTCATAGAAGCTGAATGCAGATTTGGTAAATATACATTAGAATTCCTAGTGCTATGTCTTATAAATAGTATTCTGGGGACAAAAATATTCCAAAGGAATGGACTATAGAGACTCCTTTAGGATCAGCTGATATATTAGTATCAATTGTAATCATTTAAATTTTTTTAAAATATTTGATTAGCAAGTTTGATCAAGAAAGGAAAGATTAGGAAGTTTATCTGATTAATCTTACTAATGAGAGAGACACCCACACACAGAGAAAAACCTCTGTCCTAGATGTATTCCTTGGTTAAGGGATACATTTATTTTATACATGCTATGTATTTATTTACATAAGATTCCTTCTCTGTGTCTTTAGGAATATTAAGAGAGGAAATATATACCTATATAGTAAATAGTGCTTTTTTTCAAAGAAGATATGCTTTTAAGTTGAGAAGTACAGCTTTCAGCAACATTTCTATGTATTATATTTAGAAGCCTTATGACAACAAAGAAAGTATGAAAGAGACATTTTATCCTCCAATATATTGGGAGAGATGTTGAAGAGATAAATGTACAAATTATTCTACAGTTGTATGTACCAAGGAAGAGATATTCACAGTTAGAGTAATTTCATAAATAAGCCAAACAAAATACTTGATGTTGAGGAGAAATGTGTTTTTTAAAAACTCTATTTAATCGTGTTGTCAGTTTTATTCACTGATAAAATTTATTGACTTACTAATAGCCATAGGGACATGGCTGGTCTTTCTTTTTAAAATATGCTGCAAAAACCTGTGTTTCCCAAACTGTGCTCAATCAGAAATGTTTTATTGGTCTAAAACAAGCATTGAGTAATGGAAGAACACCGGGGGGGGGGGGGGGGAATGGGCTTTTATTTTTCTTAGTAGCTGTAAGTGCACAGACTTTTATTTATTTTCTCTGGACCTCAATTTGAGCATCTTTAATGAATACCGTTACATTTCCTTCTCTAGTTATGAGGCACATATTCACCATTCTCTACTTTTATTTTTAAGGAACTATGTTTGTTCAAATGTTTCTTTGTCTTTTCTTAAACTGTTTTGGTAGTTTTCAACATTGACTAAGTGGAATGTACTGTATATATATTATAGTCTGCCCTGGGAAATCAATCACTGAGTCTGCTCTAAAAGACTGCATTTGTGAGGTGGGTCTCCTCTCTGACTTGAGGTATGCTTATCTCTAGACACACTATTGCATTTAAATCCCTGACAGCTTGGCTGTCTTTAACCTATTACTACATCATGACGTGTGGCCTTTAGCTCACTATGACTTTGATTTAGTTCTCTGTGGACTCCTAACTTCTGGGGACTGTCTGGATTTCGAACGCCTCCTCAAATTACTGCACTACTTTGTTCATTTACTGCCTTGGTTTATTGTATCACCATATGTCATGTCACGGAACAGATGTAAGTCTATTGTGTTTTGTTTATGTTTCCGTTAGCCCTATACAAGATAAGGGTCATATGAATTTCCCACTTGACAATCTTCTTCCAGTTATCAATGGAAAATAGAACAAGTTGGATATTTGGCTTATGCATAGGTGAGGTGTTCAGAAACACTGTGACATCATTTAGGAAAAAAATTATTCTGCCTAATTGGTTAACTTTTGTTTTCTGGAGGAACAATTCCTCAAATTACCAAATTAAATGTTCTTTCTCATTATAGTTGAGTTGCTCTCACCATAAAGCTTTATGCTTGATGTAAAGTGTTGAGTCTAGAAGGTCCCCACTGGGGTGATTTTGCAAACTCTGGGCATTTTGATTGTCATACCTGGGGGCGTACTCCTGGCACTCCTGGTAGATGGCAGGGAGGCTGCTGCATATCCTGCAATGCACACAACAGCCCTCACAACACAGAATTGTACCCCAAAATGTCAATAGTGCTCGTTAAAAAAATTGATTAAGATTGATTGATTAAGCTCTTACATTTTAGTTCTAAAAGCAGAACCAATAACAGTTTTTTTTGTTTGTTTGTTTTTTGTTTTCTCTAAATAAATGGGACTTTACATAGAGAACACAATCTAACAGATGTGTGTAAAACAAAATATAGATTTAATATTAGATCCTGTCCTTGGAAGACCCATAAGGGAAGAGAAAGAAAAAATTAATAAGGGAAAAAATATTAAAAATTTCACTATTCTCATCAGCTTGGGTAGTAAACTGACATGAGTGAAGAGGACGAGAGTTTTCTAGAAACCTCTGTGTCTCCATGGAAACATGTCCTTCATTTCCTTGTCTGAGAAGAGCACTACCTCCATCTCAGCAGTAACAAAAACAGCCACTGGAAAAAAACTTATTTTCTATTGATGCAAATTGCCTTGAGAAGACAATCATCAGACTTGTTCTATTCAAGGGCCCACTGTGTGCTGCTTTCCTGGGGCAGGATGGTGGTGTCTTTTTAGCTCAGAGCCACTCTGTGTTCAAATCCCAACTTGGGCACTACCTAGCTATATATCTGATGGAAGCGCCAAAAGAAATCCTTGCCTCAGTTTCCTTATCTATACAATGACACTAATGATGTTATCATTTCCATAGGCTTTTGTGAAAGTAAATGTATTGAAACATATAAAGTTCACAGAACAGTGCCTTGCACATAGTACGCGCTGAATAAAATTTGCCTGCTATTGTTTTTTATCAACATCATCATCATTATGATCATCAAGTCTGGAAAGGAATTTCAGGTCATCCTTCAGTATAGAACTGAAATAATTGACACTTGTAAACTTTGACCATGGCATTAACTCCTACATTCAAATTACTCTATCATAATTAAGCTGCCAATCAACTTCCTATTTAAGGCATACAGATTTTGATTAACAAGGGAGAATCAGGTAACTAAGCAAAGGCACTTTTGATACAAGTGATATTTGTTTGAGATCCTAAATCCGAGTTGGGGATTTTCTATTACAGCTACATGTATTACGTTGTGACTATTAAGATTTTTTGGTTAAAAATCATTATTATCTCATTTTATAGAGTCATTAAAGTTGACCAAAGATTGTAATAAGTGTTAAAAATCAAACAGCTAGCAGCATATGTTCTCTTTATTCCAAGTCAAAGGCTCTTCTTACCGCACAATGTAAGCATTTTACCACAACTTTACCAACAACCACAATAAGCGAATTTTTATCACCACTGAACCACACACTTAGACCCTGATATGTGGTGAACTGAAGTTCTACATAAAGTAAGTCTAGGTAGTTGAGACCAACAATTAACTCCAAAAACTCAGTTACAATAAAAGAAGATTAACTATTTTCAAATATGTTACAATTTTATATCTATGTTAAATATACATAATTTGTCTATAGCAGAGATTTTCTTATCTAAAATCCTTTATGCTTGAAACTGAATCCTTGCTGGCTGAAGTAACAGCAGTCATATAGGATGAGTAGGAAGCCTCGAGTGTGGAAACAAAACACTAAGGACTGTGATCAAAAAAGAAAGGGAGAACCTAAATTCAAGATTAGAATGGAGCTGTTATGCCAGTTCTCAATAGCTTGTCTCCAGACTTCTTTCATATAAGAGAAACATACAACTCTATCTAATTTAGGCCTGCAATTTTTGTGTTCTGGTATATGTTGCTAAATCAAACCCTAATGGATACTGTTGGTCAAGTTACTGATGATTTGTTATGTCAGTCAAAAACGTAGAAATTCAGAATTTGTACATCATGTGCATAATGAAAAAAAGTTATAAAGCAGCCAATATACCTATCAAATGATATGAATTATATCATTTAATCTTCAAAACAAATCCTGTAAATTCTATTATAATCTCCATCTTACAGATGAGAATATTATGTTAGTGGGGTGACCTGGTATACAGATAATAAAGGGCAGAGCTGGATTTTAATCCTAGGTATTCTGACTTCAAAACTATTTCCCTTAATGTCAAGTGACTTTAATTTGGAGCCTTATAATGAAAGATTTGAGGTGAGTGAATGTTAACAAGGCCAGACAAAAAAGGCAAGCATTAAAAAAAAATTGTGTACACTTAAAATATGCCTGCTAGAAATGTCTGTTTAATAGATTTGATGTCCGTGTGTATTATGGTTAAAAACTGAATAGAAAACTTTCATAAATTTTACTTTTGCTCACTTAAGGATGAATAGTAAGAAGTCTATAGAATCTGTGAAATGAAATGCAGCATCAGCTACACTGCTCCTACTACATTCTTATGCAGAACGTAGTGCGTAAGTGATGATAAAGGCTACTCTGAGTGTATGTCCAAGACACTCAAATGTGGTTTTATTCAATTAGGTTAATACAAATGACAGTAAGGAATGATGTATTTGTAATGGGGTCTGTCTCTGGGAAAGAGGACAACTTCCCTAACCAAACATAAAACTTTGCAAAAACCAAAATATTCTATGACCTACAAGGAAATTTGTTTGTATGATATACCTTATTCTATGGACATTTATAGAACTGTTTCGGCACACACAAAGCATGAATTTTTCTGAACACCAACCTGTTAACATGGAGACAGGTCTTTCAGGGCCTGAATTTATTTTTCAGGGCTCTGGGAAGGCTACACTTGGCCATGTTTATGAACCCACGGCAGGGGTAGATAGCTAGCCTGTGTCTGGGCCTTCACCTCAAGTGTTCTTCCTGAGTGAGTGTTAATAGGGGGAATTAGAAAATCACTATATTAAATAGGTGGTTGTACTTTGTTTGACTTAAGGGCTTCTAGAGTTAACGAAGACACTGATGACCATGAATTTCTCAAGAATATGTGGATTTTACAAGCTTAGTGATCTTTATTATTACCTCAGAACATTCAAAACTTCCATGTAATCATTACAATAGTAAATATGAAACAGAGGGTGGTAATTAAGATATCCCCTAGCAACCATCAGGCATCAAAACTGTTCATTAATTACTGAGTTTCTTCTATAGATAATGTTCTAGTCAATGACAGGCCATGAAATCCATGTAAAGTTAATAGTGACTTTTGTTGATCCAGGCAGCACAAATTCTCTCTGCTACTTGGCAAAGTGACTTAGTAAATAGGTACTATGATTGTGGGTAAACATCTATATGCAATATGAATTGTAAAAAGCAAAACTAGGGCATAAAACCCAAGGTGTTTATAATAATTCTAATAATTCTAACACATGTTTTTATAGCTTATTAGATTCTTACCTACTAAATGTGTTTTTAAATATAGTGATACAAAGAAGATATGACTACCACATATGATCTTTTACATAATTATAGTGGAAGAAAAGGGATTATTTTATTTCCTCACTAGTTCTTTTATTTAATAAATGTATAGGTGCCTGCTTTAATTATCCATGGGATACTTGGGTCTTATTATAAGAATATTTTATATTTAATGGAGGTAACAACCTATGGAAGAGGGTAGCCTAAGTAACAGGACAGCATTTTTCTTTAATATCTATTATTTATTTATTTTTTAAATTGAAGTATAGTCAGTTTACAATGTTGTATCAATTTCTGGTGTACAGCATAATGTTTCCATCATATATATACATACATATATTCCTTTTCATATTCTTTTTCATTATAGGTTAGTATAAGATATTGAATATAGTTCCCTGTGCTATATAGTATAAACTTGTTTATCTATTTTATATATAATAGTATCTGCAAATCTCGAACTCTCAGTTTATTTCTTCCCACCCTCTTTCCCCCTGTAACTATAAGTTTGTTCTCTACGTCTATGAGTTTATTTCTGTTTTGTAAATAACTTCATTTGTGTCTTTTTTTTTTTTTTTAAGATTCCACATGTGAGTGATATATCATACGTTATCCTTCTTTATCTTTCTGGCTTACTTCACTTGGAATGATGATCTTCAGGTCCATCCATGTTGCTGCAAATGTCATTATTTTATTCTGTCTTATGGCTGAGTAGTATTCCATTGTGTGTATGTGTGTATATATATATACCACTACTTCTATCCAGTCATCTGTCAATGGACATTTAGGTTGTTCCATGTCTTGGCTATTATAAATAGTGCTGCTGTTAATATTGGGGTGCATAATAGTACAACATTTAATGCAGTCTTAACAAAAACGATTACAAGGCAGTGTGTGATCACGGAATGAGTATCAGATAATTACATGTTTAGAATTATGGCATTAGAGTTTACTTTTGGTTGCAGTGCTAGGATCAGGCTGGTGTTTTATGTGGGAACTAAATAGGGTTCTTACAACTTGCTAAAGGAAATATGTTAAACATGACTATAAATTAAAAAACTGAAGATTAGAAGGAACATTCAGACATGGTTAAAACTAAGAAACTGAGCTCCTCCCATCAAAACAATAATAGAACAAGAGATTAGTACATAAGGAAAAAAATCACGAATACATGCCATATTGAAAATAAAATTCCCATCTAAATGTTAGAATCTTTACGAAACCTGACTTTTATGTGGTTTAAGTGTGATAATATTGAAAACAGAAGACATTTTCTCACTCGTTTTAGTCCCCAGGGAAAAAGAAAACAAATAATTTGTAATATAGATCCTGTCCCAGAGACTGAAAAGGGCTGAAAACAATAGAAATGGAAACAGTTTCAGTTTAAGAGCAAAGTAGAAATCTCTAATGTGTATTTGAAAAGAGAGGCTATATTTTTGGTAAAACAGAGTAAGTAAAATATTCAGAGGACTCTCCCGAGTACATCCCATTTAAGAATGCTAGAAATAATATTTACAGGATAAATTTTAATGAATGGTTGCCCCAGGTAAGAGGGGAAGCAAACATATTCCTTGAGATAAAAAACTTCAAAGGAGTAATATACATAATTATACACACACACGTATATTCTGATGAGAAGGATAAAATCTCTAGGTAAGAGAGCATATCTTTATTTACTCATAGGGTATCTTAGCAGTGCCAATTCCTCACACTCCATTTCCCCAAAGGATGACACAGTGAAGGCTTAATGTACCCACATGAGCAGTCAGGTTTGTTGCACAGGAGAGAAACTCCAAAATCTTGACACTCCGAGTTTCTATAGCATGACAGGTACACCTGCTGCCTCCTACCCTCTGGAGAGAGATCTTTATTTTCTAATGTAGGCCAATTCTCTCTGCTATTGATGAGTATCTGTTCGTGGCATCTCATTCTGTTTTCTAAATGAGCACATTTGTTGTGGTTAACTTTTTCCTCTTCATCCTCGTGTGTTAGATGTGTGACAGACAGGTAACTTGTCTTTCACTTTGTAGCTTTCTGGAACAAAAGGAGTCTCATTTGGACCTGATTGTTAGTCATAAGTCAATGAACTTTGGGCTTGCTATCATGACTGAGTAAAAATTTGGGTGTCTTGTTATGTTACTAAGTGTATTTTGTATGCATGAAGTACACGTATATTTATCTATAAGAGGATGGAGTGCAATATATTTGATTATTGTTTAACAACTTCTTTCTTCTTATCTCATATAATTATATAAGGGAAATACTGCTTTTTTCTAATTAGATTAGACTTGACGTGTCACTTACTCTGGCCAATAGGAGTTTATTGTGAATTGAGCTTGCAACATGTTTGCACAGTTAGACATGGCCTTTGGACTTCTGCTATTGCCAAAAAAAGAACATATTGCAGCAGCCCATTGGTTTTAAAAGAATGAGAGACATGTGGAGCAGCTTGAAACGAATCCTACACCTAGGAATCAAGTTAAACTGAGTGCAACCTAGGATATCCAAATACTACATGACTGAGGCTTGAGCAAAAACTGGTTATGGGTCCTATGTCACTGACTTTTCCTATGCAGCTTTATGTCACTGAAGCTGATTGACAGAATTACTGTCTATCATAATATAGTATGCAGGGCCCTAGGCCCTGAATTGTAACATTCTCCAGAGTACCACATTATATTATGACATAATATTAATCAGACCCAATGAATATCATATAATGATATAAGCTTATCAGACAATGAGAGAGAAATGTGTAAATATTCAGAAACCAGCCACATTGGTAAAATTGCTGAGGGTCCAATGATCTGGAACACATCAGGATATTCATTCCAAAGGAAAGGACACATTATTATGCTTTGCAAAATTTACCACTAAGAAAAAAGTAGATTATTTACAGATCTTTTTCAGATTTTGGAAGGAAAGCGTACAACAATTAAAAATAATGCTATACCTATTTATCAGCTTACTAAAGGGTATCAATTTTAAGAATGACACAGGCAAATAAGGTTTCTGAAACTATATGTGATAGATAGAGTGGAGCTGGAATATCATTCAAAACACATTATTTTTGTTCGATATTGGCCACTTTGATGTTTTTATTTGGTATCCATGTACTTCTTTTAATTGAAGTGTAGTTAGTTTACAACGTTGTGTCAATTTCAGATATACAGTATAATGTTTCAGTCATACATATACATATATATATATATTCCTTTTCATATTCTTTTTCATTATAGGTTACTGCAAGATATTGAATATAGTTGCCTGTGCTATACAGTAGAAGCTTGTTTATCTATTTTATATATAGTAGTTAGTATCTGAAAATCTCAAACTCCCATTTATCTCCTCCCACCCCCTTCCCCACTGGTAACCATAAGTTTGTTTTCTATGTCTGTGAGTCTGTTTCTTCTTTATAAATACCTTCATTTACATATTTTTTAAAAACTCTAATTCAAAAAGATGCATGCACCCAATGCTCATAGCAGCACTGTTTACAATAGTCAAGACATGGAAACAACCTAAATGTCCTTCAACAGATGACTGGATAAAGAAGCTGTGGTATATTTATACAATGGAATACTACTCAGCTGTAAAAAAGGAATAAAATAATGCCATTTGCAGCAACATGCTTGGACCTGGAGATGGTCATTCTAAATGAAGTAAGCCAGAAAGAGAAAGAAAAATATGACATGATATCACTCATGCGTAATCAAAAAAAAAAACCCAAATAAAGACACAAATGAATGTATTCACAAAACAGAGACAGACTCACATAGAAAACCTATGTACATTTAAATAAAATTTAATTAATTGACAATGTTTAAAGAAAACAAGAGATTTTACATAAAAATGTAGAGTACCAGTTTACCTTCCAAAATCTGGCATAATGGTAATTATTGCCCTGGGGGAATACTGGTCCTATTTTCTCAAATGGCTACAATAAGGTGGGCCTGAGTAGTGATAAGCCCTCTAACACAAGGCACGCACCATAGTTTCTTACAGTCCGTGTATATCCCATCTCATACTAACTAAGTTGGGTTCTTCCTTAAATTAGATACTGAGAACAGTATTGATGCAAGAAGTATACCGGAAAGTTGGGTTAACATCAGTGGGAAGTGGTGGAAGTGATATACAGAAGGAAAAGAAGGTAATGAAGTTCACAGTTTAAAACAGCTACCACAGTAGATGACTAGAGAATAATTCTGCTAGTAAAATTTGGGAATAGGTTCATAACATACACATCAGAAATATCCTGTCTAAGATACGGGAATGCTAGTGTAATTACACACCAACTGTAGAGATTCACTGGTTGAGAAATGTTCCTAGAGGAGTGTTCATTCTTTGTCATGTTGCACTTGTTACATATACTCAGAGGGACAGCATGGATTTCCCTGATAAAGGGAGAAAATCTCATGCATAGAGATGTGGGCTAGTACCAGGTAAGGTGTGACAGATACAGATGGGTGATACACTGACAGGGTCATACTTTCCTACTGAATATCAACTGAAACCCATTTCAGGGCCACCTTGGAAACTGATTTACTTAGATGCTTAAGCTTGATTCAAAGGGAAACTCCTAAAGAAGTATCAAATTGTATTTCCCTTCCCTCTGGTACCATGAAAAGCATAATGCTTTTGTTGTTGTTAGCTCTTAGAGAATGATCTATGTGGCTATAGCCACATAGGTTGTGTTTAGGAAAAATATATCATATACAGTATCTTCAGGTGGTATGTCAAAGCTCTGTTTATGTAAATTATATGATTGCTTCTTTGGTTTATATTAATGAGACATATCTTTGACGTAAATATGGTTAACTCAGATTATTTATATTCACACAAAAATTTTATGAAACTAAAAGAAAAAAGAAAAGCCAATCTGGCATAATATAACCTTGAAAAAACAGTTGGTAGAAGTCAATCATTGAGAAATGTATACTTTGATGCAGTCATAATGTCTTTCTTTAGATCAAACAGGCACACAGCAACAAATAGAAGATGTGAGTCTATTTTGTACTGTGCCTATATATATATATATATATATATATATATATATATATATATATATATATATATATTGGACCCTAAAGTACAATTTCACATAATGGCCACCTGAGTTACATCTCTGGACACTCACAACTAGACATTACACTACTCACATCCATATCTTTTCCAAGGCTTGTTTTGGAAAGACATTTGAGTCAAATGATCCTTAAAATTCATAGTCCATTTACTTTCACTGGCCAGTGTGGATTTTATTCTGACTTCAATAAAAAGTGTAGCTGGACTAATTAATATTGTTTAACCATATTTAAAATATATTATTGTGCTGTCTAATTCACAGTAACAAATTACTCTTTTTTTTTTTTTTTTTTTTAATGTAAAGGTAAAAGAAGTGGCCTGGGATGGAGGGGAGAAAAACAAAACAAAAGCACAAGAAAAAATCTATGATAGGCACTTTATAGGTGTTCTAAAAACAATTAGTGGGATCGCAATTTTCTATTTAACTATGAAATAGGAGTATTATTAAGAATTTTCCATTTATTCTTACTGGTACAGAAGCCCTGACAATAGCTGTGGCATCCATAATGTCATCTGACTAATATGGTACTAGAGAGAAAACATCTTACTTGGAAAATAGTTTACATTTTATTGGTTTGAACACGTATACCAACTTCATGGTAGTAAGAAATGCTCTACCTCAAACCTAATTCTGAGGACTAGTTTTCCACAAAATGTACCAACTATAACTTCCGCTACACATAGCAACAATATTTCCTATTTTCTCCCAGGTTTTGCTAATGTCCAGTATTATACATCCCATTACACAGCAGTAGTGAGTGATATGTAGAGAGGAATTAAGAGTGAACTTATGATATTTATCATCAGTGATCTCAACTAAAAATATTCTCTTCTTTGTTTAGTTGGCATGATCAGTAATACTTGTCAAACAGGAATTGACAACCTCCAGCTGGATTAGGGAAATTCTGGTATATTAGACTGGAAATTTAGCTCACATCTGATATTTAACCTCTTACAGCAATACTTATTAAAGTTAAGATGGATGAGATGATTAAATAGATAGAGCATATAACAAACAATGAATGATAAAGATGTCTGATTATTATAATGGATTAATAATCATACCACTAAATGTTTAAACCATTTTAAAAAGGTTTGACTCACCTATTGAACTATTTTTCAAAATGAGATACTCAGAACAATCCAGTTTACTACACATTTTACAAATACCTTCACAATGAATGTTATGCATTTTTATAAAAGCTACATTTGACAGTGTTTAAGACATAAAATCCAATTAAGTATTCTGAAATACGGAAACTTTCTCATTGGGAAGGACTCTCTCTTTTCCCTCTTTCTTTCTGTCACTCTAGCATCCCTGTCTCTATCATCACTCTCTCTTTTTGTTTCTAGGTGGGAATAAACCTGGAAACAGCCAGATTATGGTCAACTTGAATGCATCATTTGGGGGAAAATATTAAATAGCATAAATTTGCAGGTTTTAGGAACATATATTTACTGAATGGAGCATACTTAAGTTTCAAAGGGAGTTTCAAGAAGCATCAGCTAATCTATGGTGGTTATTTTGAGACATATGACATATTTTTACTTGACTACTTTTTGTGTTTGAATTGAGGCCATCATAAACAGGTGGAAAACGTGGTAAAACCACGTTTTCTCAATCTGTTGACAACTCCTTTCGTTAAAGAGATGTAGGTTTCACCTTGATGGTCAAAATGTGCCAGTTGATTTCCATAATCAAGAGGTTTCTAGTTTTTGTTTTGTTTTTGTTGTTGTTGTTTGCTTGTTTGTTTTTCTAATTAAGTGGCATAATTCCAACAAATTGGTGTCTTACTTGTCTGGTTTATAAAAAATTGGGACATGTGCAAGAAATTGAAAAGTAAAATGTTGCAATGACCTATCATAATATTTTCTAGGGGGTATGTTGGCAGATGTTAGATTGCTGAATTTTGTGTTTTTCAAGACTTAATCTTCTTAGGCATTCTTGCATCCATATAGAAGTTTCAGCAACATTAATATGGTGTTATTTTCTTATATGATTTTAAGTGGATAATTTTATAAAACTTTGTCCTATAAAATTGGTACAGCATTTTAACTTTCTGACACATTGTGTTTAAGACCCAGACAGAATCTAATAAGGTGACAATTATTTAGGAACTCATTATGCCAGTATGAAGAAAGCTCTCCAGAAAACAGTTTAAAAAAAAAGAAAGAAAGAAAGAAAAGAAAAAAATCATTGTTTTAGGAATAGAATGAATATTACTCTTAATATATTACTCTCAAGAACAAAAATGTATATGTACATTAACTTAAATGTAATCACTTAAGGTCATAGTGATCCTTAGCAATAGTATTTTAAAATATTTTAAAAATCTGACATTTGGTTTTAAGAAATGAAGAAACATCAAAAAAAATGAGATAACAGTTATTTTTTCCAGTAGTGGAAATTTTGTTTCTTTTCTCTTTGAGTAATATTGTTAATGG
The DNA here is from genome assembly GCF_048773025.1 of Camelus bactrianus. Lineage (NCBI taxonomy): Eukaryota > Metazoa > Chordata > Mammalia > Artiodactyla > Camelidae > Camelus > Camelus bactrianus. The sequence continues at coordinate 58,989,947 of NC_133541.1, read as the reverse complement.
ATAGTGATATTAACTTACATACTCTGATATTACTATGTGCATGGATTACTTTAAAATAATTATTTATAAATTATTAAAAATAAATAAGATCCAGAGATAAGATATGTAGAGTTAGAATACAATAAAGCCAAGAATAGAATGTTGACACATTTTAATTCATTATATATATAAGACAAAGTAGAAGAAGAGTAGTGATCAGAAGAGACACATACAAGTGATTTGAGAGGGGTGAGTAGATTTAAGAAAGAAATGTACCCAATAGTTAAGAAAGAATATAGAAATTGATAGAGTTAGAAGGAATAAAGGAGATATGATAGCTCAGGGCCCTTTTTAGCAGAAAATAAGACCTCAAGAAATGTAGGCATGAAGTCATATGAAGAACATATGGGCTTACAAGTTAGACTCCAGTTCATATCATGGATCTGACATTTATTACATTGTGACCTTGGATAGTTAATGAATCTCAATGTCTCATCTATAACATTGAAATAGTTCTTATTTCAAAAGCAACTGTAAAAATTCACAGCAGTTGTAAAGCATTCTGTATATCATATATGCTCCATGAATTTCTTTAGGTGGCTCTCTTAGGTCACATAGCTGACTGGTAGTAAACAAGGAAATTGAGTCTCCTGTTGTCCAGTCTAGTTGTTGTCTCCTTTTATTTCAGTATCTAATGTGTTCAATTCCAACAAGCATTTAAGAAAAATTTTACATCACAAACTTAGTCTTCCTTTTTTATATATCTTTCAAAATAATATTAATTGATTATAGGAAAAATCAGATATTATTTAATAATTTTTACAGATATTACTTTTACTAGGTTTTTACAGAAATTATTTAATAATTTTACAGATATTATTTAATAATTTTTTTCCATACACATATAAATATGTACTGAATATTATAACTAAAATCTGTGTTTTATTAAATATTGTGTGTATTCTATCATAAGGATCTTATCTCTGTATATCCCTTATAAACACTTGCTACTATTTAATCTTATCCTTTTGCCTTCAATATGCAGTAAGGCCGAGTTTTATAATTATAGAGTTTCTAATTGAGAGTTTAAATGTTCATGTACATGTTCTTATTCCAAGATTGCTGTAAAAGTGTAGTAACTTTTGTGGTCTATTTCTATTTCTCATTTAAATAGCATACCTGCAGCTTCTTCAAAGAAGCAAACTTATTTGTAAATCATTTTTATAAAACCCAGTCATGGCAACCTCAAAATATGCATAGAAATTGTATGTCTTTCCGAACATTTGACAATAATTAGGATTGACATTGGTTTTATTCCTTCTATTTATTTTGCTCTTTTTTGGATTCTCATTTAAAAGAGAAAACACAAAGCTCTTGGCAAATATATTTTTCTGTCATTTCTTTCCTAGTGAATTTTTTTTTCATTATCCTAGTTTCTTCTTAAAAATGAAATTTGTGCTATGTGGCTTGTAGGGAGTTCATATTGTTTTTCTGTATAGTAACAGGATGCAATTTTGGCATATTCAGGTTATAGTTGGTGTATATATCATGGGAACAGCCCACTATAGAGCTTTTTAAAGTTGGTATTTCCATTTAAGGGTTCCATGGACCTGTTATTTCAAATCTTTGCTGACTTGAAAAAAGATCACAACTACGCAATAGCAGTTTGCACAAAAATACGGATCTTATTTTTGTGGTGGTATTTTTGGTTTGTTTTCTCTGGAATAATCATGGCCTTTAGTCAGGCAACAGTAAGATAACAGCTTCATGTTATGTTTTTATTGAATGGCAAGAGAAGAATTTCTTCTGTTTAGCTTTGAGGAACACCAGACATAACACACTATCCCTGACAACTGACCAGACGAAGAGGGTCAAGGATCGAGAACTGGCCTAGACTAAACCAAATTCTTGGTTTTGGTTCTGTGGCAGATGCTTTTGATGTTGTTTCTTCTAGATTGCTTTTCATTTGTTTGCTATTGTTTTGGTCTAGACAAAAGGCCAAATCAAATGGGAGAAGAAGCATTCTAGGAGCCAGTTCTTTGAAAGGCTAATGAATGAGTGTTCTGAAAGTTTCAAGTTCTGAAGAGTAATTATTTTTCTCAAAACAGCCATGTACAACTGCAGAGGTTGTGTACTGTACAATGCTGAAGGAGTCATGCACATATAGACCAGCAGTCAGTAAAATTTTTCTGTAATGAGACAGATGGTAAACGTGTTAGGCTTAGTGAGCCGCATATGATCTCTGTTACATATTCTTCTTTACTTTTTAAAATAACCTTTATAAATAAAATAAATAAATAAAACATTCTTAACTCATAGCCATAGACAAATGGTCCACGGGCCAGATTTGCCCTGTTGGCTGCTGTTTAATGCCTTCTGGCATAGTCTATACATTGAAAAACTGTACAGGTCTTATACTTTTGAGGTTTGAATCATTGTGCACTGGAGAGTAGACAAGGGAAATATCTTTATTTACTTAAAACAATTGCTTATTGACTAATATGTATCACCGTCTATGCTAGATACACTCTTTTATGTTCAAACAGTGAACAAAATAGTCATAGCTCTTCCTTTTCATTGAACTTATGGTCAAGTACAATAAAAAGGGATGTAAAAAATGTTACAAATTTATAGTGCAGGATGGTGCAAAACATTCCTCTGAGAAAATGATGTTTACATCAAAACTTAATGAGTAAGTTTGGCTTTTTTTTTTTTTTTTTGCTTATTATCTTCCCCTCGTTACTCCAATATTTGATTTGACCTTATGTATAGTTATAAATTATTAAACCATTTATTAAAATTTTTGACTGAGCATTATTTATATTAACCCCTAAATAATGCTTCTCCATAATCCACAAAAATAAGCTCCTCAGTTTGCTTTTAAGTTGTCATCAAATGTCCAATTTACAATATAATTTTGGCCTCTTATATTCTGTGCTCAGTGCAAGTAAGTAAATTTGCTTTCAGTTGCATGATAACCGTATGGAATTTATGGTTCTCAGTATTCCCCAGTCCTTACGTTGAGTGAGTATGGCACATTTTCACAGGTAGATCATTATTACAAACACTGTGTAACTGCAAGTGTGATCTCTGTTTTTCATTCCTACATTTAATCAAATGAAAATTAAAGGTTACATGCTATTGTATGTTATACTAATTAAGCAAAATGCTCTAGTTACTGAATCTAGTAGGAGACACATACAAACTTGCAATATACTCAGAGTAAAGATAGTAAGAAATAGGTACTTCATAAAGAAAAGTTCATAAAATATTCTTGTATGTCTTGGACTTGGAATTGGTTGTTGAAGGTAAAATAAAAGTAAATCTTCCCCAGATTCATACTGCCAATGTTGTTGAAAAATTCTTAAGCAGAGATTTTGATTTAAAATTGTTTCAGGTTGGCAGTGTCCCCAGGTAGCCCAGAAACAAAAGAAAATCTCTCTGAAAGAAAATCTGTTTTAGATGAAGCCAACAGCTGTGACAGGCCTCCATCAATCGTATCGTGCATCCCAGTTTCTGAGATATCAACCTGTGAAAAGCATACCCATGAAAATAATGAATTATGGTACATAACCTGTGGATAATGCAGTGATTCGACTTTGTGTTATAAGAGACCGTTTCCAGAATTTGGATTATACGTCTAGGCAAAGTGATTCTCTCAAAGCCCTTTTTGAAACCATCTAAAATAATTATGTTGTAATTTCTTGATGGCATGGCTAGGAGAATGATAGTGAAGCTTGGAAAGTGCTCTTTGAGTTTCCCTGCAACCTGGAAGAAACACATTATCTTCTACTCACATACCCTGGGGAGGAACATAGGTAGGAGGAGTCAGGAGTCATACTCATCAAGCAATTGCTTCTTGATGGTTCACAGATCATTTGTTAAAACTTGTCCTCTTTAAGCTATATGCATTAAGTATGATTTGCATACTATCTATTTATCAGTGGTCATTTTACGGATCCTCAAAATCACTGTTGGACTAATTTACTTTGGTTATACAAAACATGATAAAATGATATCTACTTGAAGGAAGTTTAATAATAGAACAAGGAGTTCTAACACAGGGTTATAAAGCAAATTAACAGTGACCTTGCCAGTAGAGTAAATGATGATGATGATGATGATGATGATGATGATGATGATAATAATAATAATAATAATAATAATAATAAATGATATTTGAAAATTGGGGAATTTTAGATTAGGTGAGAAAGCTAGTACACTTATAAATGCTGCAGATGAGTTACACCTATGTGATGTATGGTACTAAACTTTTCCCAACACTTCAGCCTACAAAACCGTAAAAGGAAAAATGAAAGCAACACAAATTTCAATGCTACCCTGTTTGTCTAGTGGTTATCACTACCTGGGATTGTGCATATCTGGGCTTTGCATTTTTTCTATAAGGATAGTAGTCTTTTCCCAAATCCTTAGAAGAATGACTTTTTTGTCCTTAATTTCTGATAGAATAAGTTATGGAAATGTATCAGCTTACACTAGAGATTTTTATCTTTAAATAACGTAGTTTATAAACCAAGTAAAGCTCAAGCAACTGAAACATTTTGTGTGAATTTCAAACTGTATGCTATGATTTACATTATCTCTAGATTAGATATTTTGTCTTTATTTGTATTTTTATTTTGCTATAATTATTTAATTCCTGTAAAAATACTTACTTCATCTTTCTTTTTTTTTTTTTTTGAGTGCTCTATTTGTTTCTTGATCTATTCTCCCTATGTAGTATTATTTTCCTGTTTTCATAAATAACAAGGTTATTTAATTTCTTTTAGGATTTCTTCAAGTTTGTTCCAAATCTTGCAAAACATTTTCACTGAAGTGGTTTTTTTTTTTTTTGAGTCTTTAAAATGATACTCTTAACTTATACCATAGTATTTTCCTTAATTGCCATATTTTTTATCTTCTTTTTCCTTAAAGACATTGACATCTATTTAAAATTGGGATTTTCATCAAGTAGACTTAATTACTACTTCTTGATTCCTTCACCAGCACAGATTCATTTCTACTGATATTTACCTAGGTATCTTTGTTGTCTTAAAATATGAAATATTTCTGTTTTCACTGATTGTTTCTTAATAATCTTAAATGAAAGAGGGAGTAGGTGGAAAATATTAATATCCCATGTGCACTGCTAACGGCCTTTATCTCTCTTATTTCCCCTGCAGTAATGTATAGTTCTCATATCTATTATATTCAGATTTAAGGAAACCCTACTCTTGTTTCCTTAAGTAATTATCTTCCTAAAATGTAATTCTAAATTTCCAATTTTCTGGTTAGTAAAGAACTTATTTATCTAGGAAAATGGGAATACTTTAGAGAATATAATGTATTTTTTCTTGATCCTTTTGAAGAATAGCAGACATATAAATACTAAATCCTAACTATAATTTAAGTAATATATGTTTTAATCCATCTCCACAGTCCATATACTAATAGGTATATTTTTTTTTTCCACATCATTTTACTAGGTATCTTTATTCTCAATTCTCTGGTATTTTGAATATTTACTTTTACTTTATCTTTACAGATACTTTAATGTGAAATTAAGAGAGACTGCTCAGAGTTTAAAACAAGGCACTTTAAAAAATATATATTTTTATTTTTTGTATTACTTTTATTTTTATTTGTGTTTAAAATGAGCACATATTTTCACTGTGGATGTTTTCAACATTGTCCCAAAAACACTTTCTATAAGTCCAACAGACAAATACTGTGTCTTATCACTTCTATATGTAATCTAAACACAAAACAAAACAAAACAAATAACAAACAAAAAAAGCAAATTAATTAATATAACAAAACAGAAACAGACTCTCAGATATAGAGGACAAACTAGTAGTTACAAGTCGGGAGAGGGAAAGGGGGAAGGACATTAACTGGTACAAAATACTATGTATTAAATAAATAACCTATAAGGATATATTGTACAGCACAGAAAATATACCCAATATTTTATAGTAACTTTAAGTGGAGTATAATTTGTAAAAAATAGTCAATCACTATGTTGTATACCTTAAACAAACATAATATTACAAATCAATTATATTCCAACTAAAAAGATAATTTCCAGTTAGTGATCTGTGTTAGCAACATTTTAAAACAGAGCCAACAACAACAAAATAATTATCAGATTGTGTCATTATATATGATATGTACTATTCTGAAATCTAAAGCTTTATGCCTGCATACAGCTGTGCTTTAACCAGATTTAAGGCAAAAGGCCTAGTCTTTTTGATCTAGAAGCCAATCTGGCCATTGGTTCAATGTTCAGACAATTGACAAGATCTTCCAGAAATTAAAGTAATTCATGTTTATTTAGGAGTACTGACTAGAATTTAAGTATAGAATGAGATATGAAACTATTTGACAATTAATTATGATTTATTCTTACTTTCATATAATTATTTTCATAAAAAATGTTATTTTAATCTTGTACCAAAATCAAATGGCAATAATTTGAACAACAGATTAGTATTATACATGGTAGCTCTATTTCCAGAAGACACAAAAGTGTATTCCTTGAATTATATACAAATTTTTCAACAATTTATTTTTAATGGACACAACATCAAGGAATACATCCTACCAAGCCTAGAATTTCACTGATGTAGTATGCTTGGTTTCCTATTATCATCAGGGTTTGACTGGCTGTAGGGTTTCTTACTATGTACTAACATACTTAGAGCATTTTCTCTTTTTTTTTCATCTCATGTCCTGCCTGCTGAATTGAGTTTTTTCTCCCTTCTTTAATCCTTCTGTCCTCTCTTTCTTTCCCTCCTTTTCCTACTTTGACTTTCTTGTATTCTTCTCTTTCCACTCCATTGTACCCCATATGATGCATTGCCCTCTCTTTCCTTATTTATTTGTATTTATAATCATATTGTTACTCTAGTCACTTTGAGAAAACTAACTTATCACCAAAAAACCTTGTCATTTGGTGGCCATGTTTCCTGGTAAAACCATCAGAAGAATATCACTCTCTGGAAATAAACTCTACCTCTTTGGTGCTTCCATCATGACTCAGTAAAAAGGCAAGAACTGTCAAAGCTATCTTTATTTATTTACTTATTTATTGTTTAAGTACAAATTATTAGCTTGGAGAAAAACACATACACTGATGAATGATTTCTATTCTTTTATTCTCCATATGAAAGTTATACTAAGAGAGTTGCAATATATTTAGAGGCATTTAAGTGAAAATATTTGCATATTGATTGCATTTTGAAATGTGAATCCTACATTTGTACTTGCACCAGGATTAACTTTGTCCAAAGTATCTATCCATGTAACCATGCTTCAAGATTCTTCTCATTATGATATCACATTAATTGTCATTGGAGAATAAGTGTAATGCCCTTCTCACCCAACTCTAGTCACTCATCCTTACTAAAATGTTTTACTTCAGCTCCCCGCTTAAAATGGTTAGTAGAAGGGTGTTAGTGTCAAATACTAACCTCTAATGGGATGTTCATTTATGTTTTTCCACTCACTACTAAAAAGATTATAGCAGTTTATCTGTCTTTTTTTTTTCCCCCCCTCATCCAGCAAGCATTGCCAGGCACTCCTCCAGCCCTTGTTCTGGTAGTGATAACACAGCTTTGCTGTGGAAACTACCCACTAAGAATTGCATGAACATGTGTTTAATCAAGGTACTTTGTTTTCTAAGTATTAATATTTAATCTAAATTGAGAAGCCTGAATTCTCTCTGGCAGAAATGGAATCCTGTGGGATGTGATACAAAAAAAACAAAAGTGATTTTCTCCCTGATCACTCTGTTCATTAGCGTCTCCTATCTATGTCTTTATAGTGGCTCTAGGATAAGTCCTTCAGGGACTTGAGCCTTCAGCTTTGCCTATGAGTTTATAAGCCATCTGTGTCTTCACAGTAAGTGGTTAGAGAGGGTGATAGATTAGCCAGAGCTGGACTGTGTTGCTTGCAAGCAAAAACTGTAAATAATAAAAGGAAGAAGTATAATGTTGACAAAAATATATATACAAATTTTCAGTGGAATGAAAAAAAATAGTTAAAAGTTGTATGGTTTCTGTGGAATTTCATTACTTTTGGTTTGGCTTTGAATGACTTTGTTTATAGGATTTTTCTGTTCAATTTTTTCTTTAACCTAATGTAATAAGATTACAATATTAAGAATCTTTATCCCATTGGGAAAGAAATATCTACTCCCTAATCATCCCTTTCTCCAAGCTTTTAAACTGAATAGAAACTGAGCTTTAAAAGAAAAGAAGGAATGAAGAAGGTTGTTTTTATTTATGTTTTAGTTTAAATCTTAAAATCAGAAAGCCCATACCCACACTTGCTTACTGCATGGTCAGGAAATGTTCAGAACTCCAAACAATCACTAGCAATCCACTGACATCATCATTTCACTTGAAATCTTCTATTTCAAGGCTCTTCTATGCTGTTTAGTCATCCTAAACCTAACAGGATTGTTATCAATTTTAAAAGTGGCTAATAATTACATATGTATATATATATATATATATATATATATATATATATATATATATATATATATATATAAAATTTTGCAATCAATTGATAATCATATATATATATATGCAGATGAATTGAACAGGGTCTTTACAAAATAGAATATCCAAACAACGAATGAACATACAAAAAGTATTTTATTGGTCATCAAGAAAATGCAAATTAAAATTACAGCTGCACACCCATTAGACCTAAAATAAAAATGAGGAAAATACTAAGTACAGACAGGGATGTAGAGCTACTTAAACTCTTAAAAGTGCCTGATAGGAATGTAAAACTGGTAAATATACTCTGATAAAACTGGCCTGTAAATATACTATGACTCAGAAATTTTACTCCTAGGTTTAGTTCTAAGTAAATTTGTACATTTATTCACAAAATTATATATATATATATATATATATTTTTTTTTTTCTTTTTTTAATGACATCAATTATACTTGCCAAAATGGAAGCAATCCAAATAATATCAAAAGGAGAACTGATAAGTAAATTATATATTTGTACAACAAAATAATACTATATGGCTATGAGAATGAATGAGCCATAATGACATACAGCAATATGGGTGAATCTCAACATAATGTTAGATGAAAGAAGCCAGTCCAAAAAACACGTTATGTATTATGTATCAGTTAACATAATACTCAAAAACTAATATGACAGATTCATTTATGATGCTACCTATCAAGGTAATAATAATCTTGGGGAAACCATAGAGAAGGGGTTCCAGAATTTCTAGTAAAGTTCTGTGTCTTGATTCAGGTGCCATTTATACCAGTTAATTCATTTGGTAAAAAATTCATCAACTTGGTGAACTTTTCTGTATATATGAGATACATGAGTAAAACATTTACTCTAAAAAATAAATAGCTAGAATAAGAATCTGTGTTACAGAACTTGAATATTTCCTTCTAGGAGACAGGGCTTATGTGACACTAATGAGCACAATTTGTTTATTTTTAATATTGCATCAGCCATTAAAAATGCCTCTAAGTTTCCTGGCTACTACCTCTACAGCCTATTTTATACTCATTATTGAAATGAAATAAAGCCCTAGTAGTCGAAGATACACTTGTTTACTGATGCCGAAAGGACAGAATTAGTTCTACTAAGAGTAATGGAATGAAACAGACTATGAGAAAGGTACAGAACATTAGGTACTACTAAATATTACTGCTGTGAGCAATTGCAAACTTGTGGAATTTTTTTGGTATAAAATTGCTCAGAATATGTGATATCAGAGCTTTAAACATACTCATTAAAACAACAGTCAGTCTGAAGTATTCATATCCAATGAAAATATATCCCCTCACAATAGTGTCTAATTATATAGTCAGTTTAGTTTCCATGGAATTTCTTTGGAAAAGCAGTATTGTAAACAAACAAGGATCTAAGGAAAACTGATGAAAAGAAACAAAAATTTGCATAGTATAAAATTTTTAAATTGTGGGGAATAAATCTGGATGATAAAGTGGGAAACAACTTTTTCTCTCCAGGTATGGCACATTTATAGTATAGAATGGATAAGGATAACAGATTTTGAAGAATTTTGGAGGATTATTTCATTTATTTTTGAAAGAGAAAGGAAACATACATTGCAGCATTAGCTTAAAAGGCCATGAAAGTACAAGCATTAAACCAAATTAAACAGTAACAGTGTTTGAAGGCTGTAAATGCAGCAGAAACGTATTGTATACAACAAAATGAACCTCTCAACTCTGTTTTCTTAAAAAGTATCATTATGTTTGCATTTTTTACTTGAACACTTAATAACACCCAGCTCCTCCTTCCCACTTGTCTAGTCTTTCAAATCTATCACTGGGCATTTCTCCTTTCTCGTTAACCCTCACATACATCTTTCTTCTTTCTCATTCTCAATGTCACGTCGTATCATAGGCCTTTACCAACATGATTAGAATATGGCAATTGTTTCCTAGCAGAGCTTCCTTTTTCGTTTGTGGTGTTCAGTCTGGGTCACTAGGCATAGTACTTACCAGACCTGAAAATCTCCATACTGGATCAGCATTGTCAACCAATGGTGTGCAGAAGTCAGTATCTGCTCCTGAAAGGAGACTGTGTACATTCTTCCCTAACTCCACGTTCAGTAACATCACTTTTGTAGCTTGATATTAGCCATTGTTGTAGTATTTATATCAGAAAACCAGCAGATGCTGCAAAGAATGCTTTTTAAATATATTTTTGGAGGGCTGGTTTAAAAAAATTACCTGCACCTTACTGCACTGAATCACCTAGAGGATAAACCATGAATCCCACAATCTAAACTTCACATCCTCCATAATTCAACTAATGTTTGATTCTGTATCTCCCCTTGGCACTAAGATAAATGAACCTTTCTACGTGATATACTTGTTACATAGTTTACTTACTTATTCTCCCACAGTTGAGATGTATTTACTCTTATGTTTGAACCCCAAATGTGCTCTAACTTTTTCTATGCTTTATAAATATTCCATCCCTTTTAATAACAACGTTTATGTAAAAGTTTACTTCCTTGACTATGTCCAGAAACATCAATCTTTAGAATCATTATTCCTCCACATAATATTTAATATGCCATTTATAACTTTACATTACTATTACTTCATCTATAAGCATGTTATCTTCTGGTCAGACTTATATATTATTCAACTATCCATTCAACTACTTAATCATTATATACACTTAGATAGTCACTAATTTATCCTCTTTGATATAAGCATCTTGAGAGTAAGAACTGGGGCTTTTGAATTTGCATACAGACAGATTAATAGCTGTTCTTCAATTCACAGATTTACCAAGGACTTATTGAATACTTGTAGATGAAATAATACATCCTTTAATTTGTATTAACTCTTAAATAGTGGTATTAAAAAATTAAGTATAATTTTTTAAGATAAAAGCAACTTGTTTTACATAGTAGAAGGACATTTGAAGGGATAGGCACTGATTTTAGAACCTCACATAAAATTTTCTTCAACCATGTAAGGTGTGTGTGTGTCTGTGTGTGTTGAACTTGATCATTCAGAATCTTGTCTCAATGATGTATTTTTCTTTGTATTATTTGTGTAGATACGGCCTTAGAAAAAATAGGAAGCCTTATCAAAGCACCTTTATACAGCAAGAAGTCAACAGGTTGAATGCATGTCTTTTATTTTTCATAGTACTTTCTGCCAAGTCTTACTTATTTTCTCATTTCCAGAATAGGACACTATATATATGCATCTTTCCTTCCTCTATTTCAAGAAGTATTCTTCACTATCTTTACATTTGTCACAGTGCACTCTGTGTTTATAAATAAACTAGTGACTGTGTATCACCCACATTTTCAATGAATATTAATATCATATTACATGAAAAGCTGTACAAACAGTGTGATAGTTAAAAATTTTAAGTAACAAGACTCATTTTGAGAATGCTTATTTTGAAATTCTCCTAGCAATTGGCAACATTAATAAATTACATGGTCATGATAAATAGAGTTAGTGTTGGCATGAGTAGAGGTAGAAGAATATATTAGAAAGTGTATTTTCTTCAAAAATGAGAAACCAAAGTTCAATTAGTGAATGTATCTGCCTCTCTGGAAGAGCAGTGGGGTGGATTTGGCTTTAGGTACAAATTATACTCTTTGTCTTAAATTGCAATGCTAGAACACTGACCACATTTTGGCTCTGAGCATTCTTCTCTGGCTTTATCCTCTCACTAGTTCTTGTACATGGAAACATTTTTTTTCCCTCTGTCAACATCCAGGTATAAGTATCAAGGAACTATTTCTTGTCATACCTAAGATACATATTTATCCCTGATTATGTCATATGCATGTTGCCTGGCAGTGAAAGGGATACAGGGCAATATAATAAGCTGCTTCCATCTAAAGTGAATTAAGAGTTCCACAAAGAGTTTTGCAAGGAAATTAAAAGGAGGAGTTTGAGAACACACTATATTGACAACAATGGTAACTCAACATACAATGAATTACAACTAGTGATAAGTGGCCAAAAATAACTTCAAGAGCTTAAGAATTAATAGCTGTTAAAATCAATAACTTTCAGAACATTTTATTAATTTTATCATCCATACAACTCTGAGAAATAGACAGGGATGTTATATGATTCTTCGAATTTTTTGGTTAAGGAAATTATAATCACAGAATTTAACATAGCTGGGATTATAGTAAGGAGGCTGATATACCATGTCCTATGTCTGCCATAAACGGAGTCATCAGAAATATTCAGGGTAAAAAATATCATTCATTCATTATAAATGAAAACTATTTTCTGACCAAAAAATCTCTCTCCCCTTATAAAATAACGGTCTCATAAATCTCTTAAAACATTAAGGATGTAAATTCCAATTAAGTAATCCAGCTCCAATGCTCATCTAATCATTAAGTAAATTTTTTAAATGCACATGTTGAATATTTATTATCTTAACCCAGTTTCCCATGAAAATAGACTGATATAAAATGTCTATAATATGTTACTGAGAAATAAAACCTAGAACTGCAAGAATGAGAAATAACAGTCTCTCAGACCATTCAGAGCTTTAGGGTTACAGATGGAAGCAGCACAGCTCCTCAAGCTCATTAATAAGAATGTTACTGAGGGAGATCAGTCCTGATTTTACCCTTTGGCTCCAAAGCCCAGGGATTTTAGCTATTGGGATCACACTCATATATTGGCTAGTTGTCCATTGTGTACACTGTATGATTGAGGATTGATTTCCAACTCTGAAAGGTTGTCCATAAACTAGAACCTTAGCTCACTCTTCAGGAGATGTGGTCAATTATTCTTTCATACTGACTGCTTTTGAATGATGGATGGGATATATGATAATATCAGGGAAATCTGGGATGATGAGACATCGTCACACCTCTCTTGGTGTAAGATGGAATTCTTTGATCCAAGAAAATGTTATGTATTACTGATGCCACATGTGTATGTGTGTGTGCATGATACTACACTGATGGATCAGGCAAACTGAAAGCTTTATAATGATTGTGTTGGGAGAAGTAAAATGAATAACACAGTTATGTGTTATACTGCCTCTAAGGCAGAAGAGATCTGACATAATTATCAGCCACCAAATGGTATCTAGTCTCCCTGAAGATAAAGCCCTATCTAGGATTCACACTCTCGCTCTGCATTGGTAGATGGACTTTTTCGGAATCAAGACATTGGATGATAGTACCATATCTTCTGTTTAATAAACATAAATTTGATCAAGTTTTTCCTCATAGATAAGAATATTGCTTGCAGTTAATGATTAAATGGAATATATAATTATTTTTAATCATTTAAGGTGCTATCTACATCTTGAAATTATAGGTTAATTATTATGTATTCACTTTAATTCTGTTTGTGTTTATAGTGTTGTTTTACCTTAAAAAGTGTATACACAAAATATACAGATTTTGTTCTTGCTGAAATTGAAATCCGTCATTTTATACATAGTTTTTCTAGTTTTCTTAATGGAAAAGATCTCTAAAATAATAGTATCAGGCCAATTAATAATAAATATACATAATTTGATAGATAAAAATCAATAAGGGTTGGCATTATAGAGGAAAATATGAAATGATATAGCAACACATAATAAAAGTATGTATATGTGTCTAATGATTCAAGATCAAAAGGTAGAAATATAAAATTTATTGTGCTCCTTTTCAAGTGAATGTTTCATATGGCTGCATTAAAATCTCCTCGAAGAACCCTCCTTGAAGCCTCCTTGAGGCCAAAAATATACTATCTGCTCATTAAATGTTAAATTAAAGCAATAACAACTTAGCCAAAATCTGTATTTACACATTATGATAGATCTGGCTCATCTTATATTATACCTAGATTAAAATATGAACTCTGCTAAAAAAAAATGTTATCAGGATTATGCAAAATGTGTCAGTAAACAGCTGATAATTAATTAATGTGATCACCTATACAAGTAATTCAATGTTAAAATGTTGAACCTCATATTTAAAATGGAAAATGTTTAAATTAAATTAACTTAGAAAATATAATGCAATATAAATTTTAATAGGATGTAAATTGCTACAATTACTTTGTTAATAGCTTGGCATTATCTGGTTAAATAGGACACAGGCACACCCTCTGACTTTCTAACTGTATTTGTAGGTATATACCCTTGAGAAATGTTATATATGTGCCAGGATACATATGCTAAAATATTCAGTTGCAATTAAATTGTAATATAATCACATGTTAGAATACTTAAAGCAAGGAAAACAAATTAATTGCAGCTATAAGTAACAACATGGATACACTTTACAAACATAAGGTTCTATGAAAGAAGCAATCACAAAACAGTAAATATAGTATAATTCCACTTGTAAGTTTAAAATCTAGAAAACAATCTTATATTTTAAGAATCCATACTTTTATATAACAATTAGAAATAATAAATTTATTATTACATACATCAGGATCAAGGTCACTACTAAAATGGAGGGAGGACTTTGTTGTGAAGTGACCAATAGGAAGCTTCTCAGTTCTGGAAATGTTTAATTTCCTTACGTAGGTAGTAGTTAGATGGCCATTTGCTTTTAAGAATCTCTCGTACTGTACTTCTACTTTATGAGTTCTTCTCTATGAGAAATTTATCTTGTGGTGGAAGATGGAGTCACTAAGGTAATAACAACAAAGGTGGATCAATAGCTAGACAGAGAGATAAATGAAAGAGAGAGAGAGAGATCCCAACTCTTGGATAAGATCAGCTGCAGATTATACCAGGTTTATTTTGCACATCAGAAAAATATGTGAACAGTTCTCCTCTTCCTGTCATTTAATAGTTATCAAATCATGTGACATTTTCCTTGTCTTTACTATCATCTTTCTGATAAATATTTCTGATATCCTTCAAAAATACCCTTGCTTTATTTCTAACATTTTAGCCATGGTCCTGAAAAAATAAAATCTTGCAAGCCTAATTTTCTGGCAATATAAAGACATTAGAATAAAAAGAGAGAAGCAAATGATAGCAGTCATATTTTCCTAGATAGCCTCATTTTAATAGTAGGATTATTGAGCATCCTTTTCCAGAAATGTGACTTAATTTTAGAAGGATCATTTTCCTATCTGAGGTCTGAAGTGATATATTTGTTAAAATCTACAAAAATATATCTGAGCAGTATTTGAGTTCTCTGGGCATCAATTATGAATCTATAAAATAGTAGTACCTACCATCTTATAGGGTTGCTGTGAGTACTGTAGGGATAAACACATGAAAAGCATTTAGAACCATTCCTGGTCCATAAAGTAGAGGTCATCATGACACTTGCCTACAACCAAAACTCCTGTGTACTCATGACTTAGTGCAATAATTATCAAAATTTGTCCATCTTAATTCAACTCTGCATCCACACATCTTAATGCCTTCACTAGAGTGCTTCAGAGCAAAACCCAAATTTCATAGTTTTTTTATGCATAAATGTTTTAGTTTACAAGTATATATCTCTGTAGTGACTTAAATCTCTCTCTTCCTCTTTCCTTCCCCATCTCTCCTACAGTAGTAGTATCATAACTGACATAAATAATAAGACCATAATAATATGTAATGTCAAGTCAGCATTCTATCTGCAATTTTTCAAAGCACAATGTTATTCACCCATAGCAATATGTAAACATATCTATACATTTGATTGAGATGACTCTTAAGTCTCTGTCAATAATACGTTAAATTTTGGCATGATAGCAGTAAAACCAGTTGTAAAGTGCTGAATGTTGTTCTAAAAAATGCTTCAAAATCAACAAAAATAATTTTTCAAAATGGATCTTGTGCATCTGTGTAGATTTTCTTCATGCCATGCTGAATGTGCTACAACTGCAAAGAAATAATCATTCTGAACCATCCCACACTTAGCTGTTGTTAGGCAGGTTTATACTCAGAGCAAAGGCTGCAAGCACTTGGGAACTCTAACTAAAACCTCTTTTATCTTTTTAAAAAATTACTGATCTTAGAATAATTGAATGTTTGATAAATTCAAGAAAAAAATAGGTAAAACATGAAGATAGAAGAGCTATGTTTAATGCACTTATTACCTTTTTGAATCCTATTTTGTTTTTAAATATGGCTTTTTCTTTATATCCAGCATGATGAAACCACTGTCTAGATTGTGAATGCATCATGCCAGTTTCTTGAACTCATTCGTCAGTCAATAAATAGTTTATCAGGGAGTTTGATAATGAAATAGTGATGTAATGCAGACTAGGTGCTCCTAGACAGTTCTGCAACTGATTTTCCAATTGAGTGTATTAAGTTTGACATTTTTTAATATATCAGAAAGAAAGATAATGCTGACTTCCAGGTTCTTTGATGATTTTACAATTTTGTGAAATAAAATGTCTGAATAGACAAAGACTCAATAAAACACCCATAAATTTTACAGATATGTGAACATAATTTAAAAACTGGAATTAAAAAAAAAGATCTTCAAAATACGTATTTGAAGTGAACATTAAAATGCCAATTTATAATCCACAGTAATATTTTTTTAATGATCTACTAATAAATTAAAGTTAAATGGAAAATTGGTCCAGCTATATAGATAATTCACTCGATTTCAGCAAAAAATTTGATGACATAAATTATCAGACAACTACTTCGATTCTTCATTTTATTTTGTGTGTGTGTAAGCCAAACCAAAGATGAATCGTATCAGCAAACATGAAATAACTCTATTTTTACTGCTTTGGATTTTTTCCAGATGGAGGAATATTTAAGTAGAGTGCTTAAAATTCACATTTTTATTCTTTCATTTACTGATATCTGAATCTGCAATATAAGATGTTCCAAGTGCCGATGTTCTTATTGCTAGATTCATCTGTGCCAATAAAGTAAAAAGCAGATATATAAATACAGACTTTAATCTTTGATTCACATGTTTAGTAGTACCATCCATACACTCAAAGATTTGCTTTATATTGGTAATTCAAACACCCAATATTTGTGTATTGAAATGTGTTCCTTTTCTGATTTTAGAGATGGTATGATATGATAATGGTCATTTTTTTTTATATAAGACTTGAAAAATCCTACCACTACGCTATTCCAAACAATATACATTGAAAGGAAAATCCTTTTGTTTTTGCTGCCTTTTTGGGGGAGGAGAGGGAGGTAATTAGGTTTTTATTTATTTATTTATTTTAACAAGGATAGTGGAGATTGAATCCAGGACCTCGTGGATGCTAAGTATGTGCTCAACGATTGAGCTCTACCCACCCCTATTGTTGCCTTTTGTGTTGCCTCAACTTGCACCTGGTGAACGGTGAGAACAATTGTGGACCCTCTGGACCTTGCAGCCAGCCTAGCACCACCCACTCCTCTCTGCTGAGTTTCTGACAGAGGAATTTTCTTCTTCCTTAATAGGAATGACTATTTCTTTTCTGCTCTCTCTACCTGATCTTGTCCACACCTCTGTGATTCCACAGATCAAATACCTTTCATGGTGATTGTCCTGCCACCTCTGGCTCCGTATCTCACCAATGACTTAACACTACTTCACAATGCTCACCTGCTTCGTGCAGCCTTTATGCATAGAGGATCTGGTGAGTTCACTCATTATAGTACTAGATATTTTAATAAGAATAATTTATTCTGTCATATTTAATTCTTTAATGCTGAAAGTCACTTCTCTAAAAAAAATATTTGGCAAATCAACAGATTAATAGCTCAGATGTGGTAAGTGTGATGGTAATATAAATGATTTTATGGGTTACTTACTTGGTTTTGTTTTATAAGCAAATCATATTTGTACCTCAAAATATTCTCAAACTTCTATAACGAAGTCCTTCATAAAGTAATTTGGTAATTCTAGTTCTTTAAGTAAATAAAATTTATGTAAGGCAGATTTAATTCTGGAAATCTTTCACCAACATACTCACCAGTAGAATAGATTAATTTACTTGCACAGCTAAAGTTGCAGAAGTTTTGCAGTGAGCTTAGTTGTCTAGAACATCATCTCCAAAAGCCTGCAGTTCTCTGAAAATGTTAAACTGCTGCAAGATTAAATAAGATAATGCTATAGAACATGATTTTTATGAAGATCACAGTGATTCATCAATTTTTATAAAAATAATTTAATACTCATTTTATAAATAATTTTCTTCATTTCTGAAAAGACGAATTCCTACTTTTAAAAATCAGAGAAAATTCTAATTTATCATAGTAGATGAAATAAGGAGAAACATTTCCCAGATAAGTGCTCTAAATATTAATGTTTTTTTAAAAAAAAAAGGATAATGACTAAATAAAATAAGTGTCATGTACAAGCATCCCAAATTTAAAAACATGATAACTAACACATGGTTAAAGCTCTTTTTTATTTTTTAGTCACAACATAAAGGCAAATGAAAGTAGGTGTCCCCAGTGTTTTCTTCCCTTTCTTTTTCTAACCCAGAGGGAATCACTCCCATGAATTTGGTGTCCTTGATTTTATACACTAATACTGACTTATGGTATTGTTGAACATTTAGCTAAACCACTCCATAATATTCTTGCCTCCATATCCATTTTATGTGGCCAAATGGCCTGCAGAGGTCTTAAACTGATACTAGCCCCTCCTGCCAGGACACACCCTACATAACAGCACGCAGAGTCAAAGTCAAAGTTCCTGATATGACTCCTTCAGCCTCTGTGCACTTTAGATAAAACCAAGGCTTACCAAAACTCCACTCTTTTTGGTTTGAATTGACCTATCCGGCTTTAGCCCAGGAACCTCAAAACACTGCACCCAGGGACTCTAATAAAGACATCTGCCCCGGGTCCTGTCTGTTGTGCTTTCTCTGTCCACATTCTGCCTTAACCTCCCTGTGTTTCTCCTCCAGGACCAAGGACTAATAAATTTCATTATTTCACTTTTCCTTGCAGTCTTTGCTAGCAGCGTTTACCATTCGACACACCCAGGCTCTACTTAACAACTTTTGCAGCTACCTCAGGACAGAAAAGATTTATGGAGATTTTAAAAAGTCTTGAATAATTAGTTAAATGAAATTTTAGCTACACACTGCCTTCCAAATATTAGTTGTGCCTAGTTCATGTTATTTGATTTTACAGAAAAGGAAGTGATACTTGAGATTGTTAGAATTGAACACAACTTCAGTAGTATGTGTAATATTTTTTTAATGTCTTCTTCCATTATAATGTGTGTTTTCCAAGGACAGGTTCATTTTTTAGCCCATTTTGTGAGCTCTGTTGTGCTTTTTTCTGGTGTTTTATGCAAGTTGATTATGTCGACTGAAATAAATGCGCAGCCTAAAAGTTGAGAGTTATGCTTTATTTGGCGGGATGACAGCCTCTCAGATGGCTCTGAGGGACTTCTCCGAAGAGGCAGGGGAGGAGCTAGGATATATAGGAGCTTTAAAACAAAGACCAGGTAGTTGGAACACTAAAAGATTACTTGTTATCTAAAGAAAACCAGGCATCTCCAGTTAAAGAATTGAGTGCTTTTCTATGTATGGGAGGAAGCAAACATTTGGGCTCATTGAATTCATGCCTAGCTCTCTAGGGCCAGTATCTTGTCCTTTATTATTCTGAGTCCCCTCAGAGGGCACCATTGTGAGTGGCTGCAGAGGCTGGGCTGCAGGCTTGTCTTCACTGGGGGGTGGTGGCAGCCACTGATGACTTGATGGTTTTAGCATTCTTTGTTTACTGATATGGTTTGCAGTATTTTTCGTTCACAACTACTAATGACTAATGAAAACAATATGAATGCATTGTTGTTGCCTTAGTGTAATGTGGTGTGATTTTGCACTTAAAAGAGGTATTCAGATAATGTTCATGCAAAGTCTCTTCTGTACTAGTCAAACTGCTTTTAATGAGTCTCACCAGTGGCTTTACATCTGCAGAGCATTGAGGACTGGGCTGATCTTTTGAGAGGACTGAAATTGCTTCATATTTTGATCCTAAATTTTATATTTGCTATATTCCCTAAAGGCACAACAGATATGGCCATAGATAGTATTTATTTGACATTTTAAATTCTGTAAATGAGTTTATTCTGTATGTGAGATTAGCAAGCATGCTGTATTTATTCAACAGTATGATTTCAGGGTCATAAGGGTTGATAAGCACAGATAAGCACTTAATTCTTTCTCTAGTTCTGGCATAGCAGGCTTCTGGTTTTGTGCTAGTATAACAAACCTGTGATAAATCCTATGCATGTTTTCATGTGCTCATGTTCAAGAATCTTTTTAAATAATGTACAAGTGGAATTTCTGATTAATGGGTTTTTCATATTTTTATCATCCAATGATCACTATTCTTTGACTATTCAGAACATTTTCCTCAACTTCAGAGGTGTCATTTTATCTCTCCTCCCAGGTTTTGGTGAAATAACAATATGGCAACAATATTTGGAAAGAACCTTGTAATAAGATCAACTGAGGCATATTAAAATGTAGGGGATTATATGATAAAAAAATCAATTTGTATAAGGCAGTGCTAAACCAGAAGTGATCAGGAGTCTTCCACTGACGGGAGCTCAAGAGAGACACTTTTATAGACAAAAGGTATAAGCAAAGCAAAGGAACTATTTGATTAGCTTAAAGGATAGTTGTCTGCTTGTGATTGGTTTCCCATGGGTTTCAATTTTGCAACTTTGAGGCATTTACAGGCTTAGGTTTTGGTTTGCTTTAGTAGGCCACTACCATGTTAGAACTACATCAGCCTTATGGCTTCCTTGTTTCATTAATTTAACAAGCTTAATTATAGAAATGGTGTCTAAGAGGAAAAGGAAAACAAATCCAAGAAGCTATTTAACATGGAGATTGAAATGTGCTATTGAAATGTATTTTTTATTCTCTCAATGTAACCCTCTGAAGGGGTATGACGCTTAGTATAGGCAGCATATTAAATGCACACAAATGTGAGTTGCTGTTCATATCCTTGGGAAACCAGAATATGACCTAAGGTTTATTGTGATTTCCTAAGTGTTAATTATAGTGCTACCTTATCCAAAATAAGATAATCAGTGTGGAAATAGTGGGAATGCTTGCATATCCACTTCTGGCATGTTATCAAAAATATGGTTTACTGAAATGTGAAAAAGATTATCTACTTCTATGGAGGAAAAAAATGCTATGGATATGCATTAGCAGATCTGGCATCTGATCCAAATATCATACTGGACAATCACTTAACCTCCAGACCTTTAATTTCTCACTTTTAAAATTGTTATAATATTGTCTACTTTGCTTTTGTCATTGGATTGTATCAAAATAATTATCAAGCAAAATAATAGATTTGAATGGGCTTTTAAAACTGACAAGATTATATAAATGTATAGCATGATTATTCAATACTTCCAGATACATTCATAGAATAATAAGACCAATGAGCATATGGCTTTGATGACAGAGTGTATTCTCTGAGACTCTGAACACTAAATGTATCACCACTTACTGCTGTGAAAACCATGTGTATACATACACACAGTAACACAAATTCACACACAAAGGTTTTATAATGAATAACCTTGAAGCAGTGAGTGATGCTCTAAAGTATACTTTGAAACAAATACTACCAGAAGAGCATCTACAGTAATGTCAATGTCTAAATGGCAATTCAGTAGATATAACACTGTTCTGGCATTGGATCTCTGTTAATCAACAGCCTGAGTAAATGGACCAAAAACAGTGTCTAATGATTGCTGTTAAACTCAGCAAAGACAGAGGCAACAACAGCCAAGGTAACAGCATCATGAACACCAAGGGAATAAGAGTACTGCCATTCTTTGCAGAGACTGACAGCTGTTAAGCCATCTCTGGTGTAATTGCTGCTGTTTTACTCTATAATTTTGTGCATTTGATCTGATGTTAAATTTCAAAGTTAGAATAGAAATTATGTAAAGCTACACTGAGTCATAAACATTAATTGCTTGAATCAATCATTTGTAGCTTATTTTGAATAATTGTCATATGAGGAGTTGTATATGGATATATATACATATAAATTCAGATATTCAGATATAGTTCAAAATGGGTATCTGTCAGACTTAAAGAAGAAAGCAATTTCTGTACTGCTTGATTCTACCTATATTAGCTTTTCCTAACTGTGATATGTATATGTCTAACAGATTCAAATTTATATTTCTTTCAAGAACTACTAATAACTGACTTTATGCCATGTGAAGATACAGACACATGACAGACGTATTCAAAGTGCTTACTTAATGAATCTGCTGTATGCAAAACATGGTTTGATTACTAGAGGAGAAGAGAAAAAGGATATCCACTGTCTAAATACTAATAAAAATTATAAAACACTAGAGAAAGCAATTAATATATAAATATGCTGGTAATAATACTGAATACAAAAAACTGAATATATATTATGAGAAAATCAGAAATGTGAAAGTTGAAATAATGTTAGGTTTCTAAGGTCTTTGGCAGAGATGAAATATTTCTATGTCATTTTAGAGTGTGAAATTATCTCAAAGATACTTAGATTTTAAGATGAGATAGTTGTATGTCCTAATGAAAAATAATACTCAACATTTATTTCTATACGAAAAACACAAAGACTAGAACAGAGCAATCCGATTTAACTGATATATATAGCTACATATATTGTTTAGATATAGATATAGATAATATGTCCCTATCTACACCTATATAGAGAGCTATGTTTGTGAATATGTACAAATTTAGATATGTACAGAGAAATTTTAAAAACGTCACAAAAAAATAACAATGGTTCCTTCCAGAGTGGAATTAAAGAGTTCACTGTAAAAGGCAGATTTTCAAACTTTGTGCAAGCAAGTCATTGGTGATGATGTGGGGCAAGAAGAATACTTACTTATTGCTGGTGAGATTGTGGAATGGTAAAGCCACTTTGGAAGATAACTTGGCAGTTCTTACAAAGCTAAACATAGTCTTAAAAATGATCCAACGATTATGATCTTAGATTTTTACCAAACTGATATGAAAAGACATCCAAAAAAAAAAAACCTGCACACAGATATGTACAGAAGCTTTACTCACATCCACTAGAATTGGAAGCAAACAAGATGACCTTTGATAAGTAAAAAGAAAAACTATGGTGCATTCACACAGTTGCCTACTTTTCAACAATAAAAAAAGGATAAGCTATCAAATCATGTAAAAACTTGGAAAAATCATATATGAATATTGCTAAATGAAGGAAGCTAGAGTAGAAAACTACATATTATATGATTCCATTTAGAGGACATTCTAGAAAGGCAAAAATATAGAGACAGTAAAAAGATAAATTATTGTAAAGGTTGGGTGATATATTGAGATTTTTTGGAGGTGTTGACATCATTTTACACGATACTATAATGGTAGACATATAACATTATGAATTTGTCAAAGCCCATGAACTCTATAGCACAGAGTGAACACTGATGTATGCAAACTTAAAAATACATGTATTAAGGAGATACAGGAATCCCAAGATGGAATGCAGACTGTGACAAAAGAATCTAGTTGTGTTGAAATGTGTATGAAATGATATCAGTGAAGTGTGTGTGTGTGTGTGTGTGGCGTGCGCACATATGTGTGTGGTGGAGGGGGGCAAGGTGTGTGGGGATGCTGGCCCAAGTAACTTTGCAATGAAATGGAGTCCATAAGACCGAAGGCAAAATGAACTCTGTGTATAAGCACTGTACTCTGGTTGATGAGGATGTTTACCATAGGGGTTCTGATTACAAATTCAGAAATTACTATACATGTATACTGGAAAGAAACAAGCAATTAAGCAAATGGATGGCAGAGAATAAAACAGGATTTCTCACTCTTGGAGAGGGGCATCATAAGCCAGAAGAAGGCTAGATTATTCTGTGTATTAATGGATTAAAGTTGAAGACATAAATATAAACTCAAGTTTAACTTCTTGGCCTGGTCAAGGCATATACAAGATAAGTTGGAGCATTCTGTAATGTCAGAAAGTAAGGAAATGATTTTTTTTTTTAATTGGAGGTACGTCAAAGGAACACAAGCCAGCTGCAGGAGACACATGTACAGATTTGAGCAACCAAATAAATAAACTAGCATTGGATTACATACTAAGATATACAGTCCTTACTTATAAGTTCATGCTAGTATATACATGGTTGAATAAATAAACGGGACAAATAGAAAAATATTCTGCTTAGAAGAATTTCCAAAAATTTATATAGATACTCTTTCCTTGAATTGAAGCATAACTCCCCCCTCCTTAAGTATAGGCTGTACATAGTGACTGCCTTTATTA
Source organism: Camelus bactrianus (assembly GCF_048773025.1). NCBI lineage: Eukaryota > Metazoa > Chordata > Mammalia > Artiodactyla > Camelidae > Camelus > Camelus bactrianus. The sequence goes on along the minus strand of NC_133541.1, from coordinate 58,965,219 downwards.
AAAGATGGTAGTAGGTAAAAAAGGAAAAATTTAAACTATATTTGTTCATGTGCTGTGTACAACTATAAATAGACTTTATATTACCTGCTGTGGTTAATAACAATGATTCTAAATTGTTTTCTTTATTTGGTTTGGTTGGTTGTCTTTCAATATCAACAGAGAAATGATAGTTATGTTCTAGCAGGAAGACAGAAAATTTAACCAAGAAATAACAATATATTTTCAGAAACAGAGAATACTATTTAAAATTTCATTGCAATGTGTTATGACACTGTCAACACAGTGTTGTTCCCTTGACATTTCAGCTCAACACTTTGAAATTCTAAATGTGTAAAAATTTCAAATGTTTTTCTTTAAATTTGGATTTTTTTCTCTCAAAGCCTGAGTCCATAGTCAAATTCTCACACCACAAATACAAAAGGAACAAAAGTGTGCAATTTGCATTTGAATTCTTTTTAAAGCAAACTGGACACAAAGATGGCCATGGTGATTCAATAATATTTTCAAGTTCTTACAGACTAATCCCTTTGAAGTATATTATGAAGAGGGTGACACTGTTTATAAACAAAGATACCAAATAAAGATGTTGTTGAAAGCTTCTGAAGGATTACAGATCACTAATACATTGAAAAATAAACTTTTATATTCACATGCTGTACATGTTTATCCTAAGGGATAGCAGTGTACTTTATGGACAAATGTTACAAGTGATTCAGAGAGTCGTCTTTATTACTTATTGAAGCTTTACTCAGTACATATAGTGGAATTTTTCTAAGATTCTGGCAAAGGTTACTAATAATTCTGCCAGCAGTCATTTCAATGAGAAGGTGATGAATTTGCTTTTCTATTTCCTTTGTGAAAAAAAACCTCATTTGCTGTATTCTACATGAAATACATCAACATTTTAGTTTAAGAAATGTACTCTCTCTATATATGTGTACACACATATGCACACACACACACACACATTTGACTCTTGAACAACATGAGGATGGGGCACTCTCCACACAGTGGAACTTATGCACATAGCTTATAGTTGGCCTCCATAGATGCAGTTTTTCCATATCCACAGTCCCTCCATATCAGTAGATTCAACCAACTGCTGATCGTGTAGTACTATAATACTACTGAAAAAATCTGCATGTAAGTGAACCCGCACAATTTGAATCCATGTTGATCAAGGGTCAGCTGTATATGTAATACAAGTATTTTGATTTGAGATTTACACCATATAAGTCATGTTAAACTTGCCAGGCAAATGAGGGGGACAAGCAATATTATAAACATTTAAGCCAAAAATAACTGTGTTTTTTGTATGAGTAAAACATGGTTCTTTCTAGAAGCTACATTAGCTTCCAGCCTTCAGACACAAACATTAGTTCTTCAGATTTTGGATTTTCCAGCTGACATTACATAAATGTGTGAACAAATATATGAATACCATATATCTGTATCTATATCTATCTGCTATTGATACTGTTTTTCTGCAGGACCCTGACTAATATATACATTAAGTCCTTTTTTATAATTGATGAGAAGTAAGCAAATAAAATATATTAATGTGATGTTCTACAGATAAAAATCTAATCTTCAGAAAAATTATCATCAAATAAGCAAATGATAATTATTCTTGTTAGTAATCAGTGAGGATCACATTGAAACAAATCTATCTGAAGAGAGAATGCACAGCCAAGCAAAGCCTCCTGAACTGCATGACTCTATTACTCATTCATTTTCCCTTAATAAATATTCCACTTTTATTTCATAAATACTTGTTTGCATTTTTCCTTCAGTTCTCATTTTATCAGCATCATTTAAAATACAGCATTTATCTGCACTTGTATAGTCAAAGTGCTTGTAATAAAATGAAGATGACCCTCCCTTTTGAATGAAAGAACATGTAGGGTTTAATGATAGAAAAAAAATTATTGTATGTTCACCACATAAATATATGTTTTTCCTGATTACTGTGACTCTGGATATATGTCAGGAAATAACAATTAAATTGCATCTCTCTGCAAAGCTGAAAAAAACGATGAATACTACTCAAGTTCAGGGCACCAAAAGTATATATAATATATCTATAGATAAAACACCAAGATAATTATTAGTTATTTCTGATCATAATCTCGTTCGTTAAATTATATGCATTCTTAGGTTTTGTTTCACTTCCCATTTAAAATATAACAGTGATATAGCCTTTTAGCAGTTAGCTTGTGTATGGCAAGCTGTTTATGCAATAATCCAAGAATTGATGGTGGAAATCATGAATTCAATTTCAAGTTTCATACAGTCTTCTTGAGTAGTAAGTGCATTTTAGAAATCTGTTAAGTTTCAGGTATAAATTTCAAGTTTATCTGCGGAAAGTAGTATGCCATTTTATCTTCTTTCTATTTAAATTTTGGAAAAATAAAGCTGGACTTGTATGTATTATAAGAGAAAACCTAATGATTATGATTTGTTTTTAACCTAAAGCTGTAGAATTATTGGCTATAATTATTCTTTCAAATTGTGTGATTTTTTGTATCATCAACAGTATCTTCCCAGTGACATTTCAGTTGTTATTTTTATCTAAATGCCATTGCAACTAATTTATCTCCTTTTAACTTTACTGAAAATGTAAAAAAAAAAAAAATTATCTTTTCACTGTCTCTATGCTTTTACCTTTCTAGCATGCCCTCTAAATGGAATCACACAACATGGAGTTTTCCATTCTGGCTTCTTTCATTTGGCAATGATGGTCCTGGAAAATTCATCTCCCCATACTATTATTTGTATCTAAGGACATTGCAATGAGACTACAAAACACCACAGGTTGTGTGGCAGTGAAAGGGCATTTGCATGTATTCTGATATGTGCCCTCAACTGATTCAAAGGCAGGCTTTTGAACTGATAACATAAACTCTGAGAGATAAACAGTGATGTTTCCTAATATCCAAAAGATATATACCAGGTGGTTTTTTGATTAACAAGTTAAGTGCATGGGAGGAACAGCAGGTGGGTAATGAGAAGTGTTCTGAACCAGAAATACCTTACATTCTTTAATAGTAAATCCACTATTACTGACAGTCTGGAGTACTTAAGGAAAGCCATTTGGGATTTTAAAAATGTGATGGCATCTGTCAGTTTTGAATTAGTACACATATTATCACCTTATTCACTAAGTTTGTGCTTAAATGAATCATCAAAAACTTGTGAAATAAATCTTAGATTATTTATTTTCTTATTTAAATAGTTTTTTCATGAACTTACACTCATGAATTATATCTTCCTCAACAATGCAATAGGTATTCCCTTAAGAGTTAGTTCTTCTAACTATTCAATAATTTGTATCGTCCTTTCTTGCATCTTTCATTGTCTACCAGTATCGATTTGGAAAGATATCTCCCAAGACAGGCATTTTGTTATTATTAGCATTTTTAGGTTATCGGAATAAACATAATCCTGGCTAACTACTTGTAAACTTAATGTCAGATTGGTCCTATTTCAATTTTCCACTTCATGTTCTTCTAGGAGAAAAATATGTGAAAACATAATCTTTGGTTTGGCTTAAATAAGTAATACGGATTGAATTGTAGAGTTAAACATTCATTTTTAATTCTCCAGTCAGTCATTCAAGTCAAGGAAAAGCCAGTTTGAATTCCTAAATTTAAAAATTTCTACTCTATTAGCCAAAAGTTCTAGATAACCTGTGCCATTTGTCAGTTTCATAGATGGGCTTTTCCTTGTCACCCAAAACAAAAGCACTTCCTAAAATAAATACACAAAGTTAGGAGCATCCTCTCAATCTCTCCCAAGTCTCTCTTCTGTAGGCTCACTCCCCAGACAGAATTTCCTGGAATTACTGTTCCTATATGTTAACACAATAGGACCTATAAACATCTTAGCAGAAAATAGTGAATCTCAACAGATAGCAGAGATCAGGCTTCCAAGGAATTTTTGCAGGACATATTGATCTTATTGACTGATACATGATCTGATAGCACTCAACTGTGTTTTGATAAAAGGTGATTAGAGGGGGGAAGGAGGGTTGTTAAAACAGCATGTTAAAAACACATGTTCCCCTGTTCCAAACTTTGCCTTGCTCATAGTTACATTACCATGCCTTAGAATATTTTAAGACTATATTTACAGCCTTTAAAAACATTTTTATGAAAACTAAATTAGAAGAGTGTCAGAAAAGGAAGATTTGATGCAAAAGTGAATTCTTAAGATTTTCCTATTTCAAGCATGAATCATCTTTGAAATACCTGTTATTTTGGATTATTCATGCCAAACTGCATGAGAAGGAATATCATAAGCTCTGTGAATGTCCTACTTTTCAAATGGTATCAATTAGGATACCTTTCATGGTTGGACAGATTACTTTTTAACATTTGCTCAATGAAGCATAGACTCTCAATTTAACCTCACTCAGTTTAATGCATTGTTTATGATGATTTTCTAATATGTCCAAGAGATGAATAGGAAAACAATGAGTATTATTTTTAACAATAATGTTATAGGCCACTAAAGTGTTCAATTGTCACTTTTCTGTTATTTTCTGATAGTTTTTTAAAAAGACATGGTCCACATACAAATTACATGTGTTGATTAATAGAAAAATGGGCACTGATTTTATGTATCTCTGAGCGCTAAGAGGAATTCTGCTCATATTTTGTTGAGTTGTGACTCACCAGACCACGACTGCTAGAGATGGCAACTAAGTAATCTAATGTAAAAGGTAAAAGAAGTCAATCATAATAGTTTATGTGGACAATAGTAAAATATAATGCACAAATGAGCTGAAGAAATTTGATTGGTGTTTATTTCTCTCTATAGTCATTCCATGGTAGCATTGATTATGATCTAATTAATAAAAGCAATTAGCATAAAATAATTATACCTGGAAGGTTTTTTTTTCCTTCCTTCATCTGTCTTTGTCTCTACTCCTTTGATTTTAGCTGGTTGACTTCTGTGTTTGTTGAATTGAACCCAAGCCTTCTGTGCTTTGTGTCCACCTTTTTAAAAGTTTATATCAAACATTTAACTAAAACAATAAGAACAACAAAATTTAAGGTTTTTGCCTAAACAGAAACTGAACTCTGAGTATTGTAAACTATAGTGAAAAGTATTTATCAATAAGACCAGCTTGAGTATTTTAGTTGCAATTTATAGGTCACTGACTTCTTTATTATAGACATCCCCTAGGAAAAGTACAAGGGCACCTACTAGCCAAACTACATGTGAGAACTGCAGTAGTTGACCTATGACTGCAGGGTTTGAATACACATTTAATAAACATTTGCATTCTATCTTGAGATTTCTCAACAAAATTAGTTCCAAGTGGGAAAAGAACAAGAAGATAGAGCAAATAAAAAAAGGAAGAGTTTAAACATCATCCACTCAAATATTTCTGCTGATGTAAATTATTCTGGAATTTAAGACCAGTGGTAGTATTTTAATGTGGTAAAAGTGAGGTTGTTTGTGGTCAGTACCATATTGTTCAAGTGAATTGCTTGTCATAATGGCTCATGTAGAATAAAGCAACAACTAAATGATTATGAGCCCTCCATTTAACTTAAAGGTTATATAATAAGGCAAGTTTGAGTTGACAACAAACTGCTAGAATTAATTAGCTTCTGTGGCTTTCATTAACTATAGTAGAGATAGATAAGCACTTTAAGGATAAATAACCAGTTTGACTAATTTCCCAAATTTTCCAAAATTAAGAATTTTGGAGCTTAGAAAATCATAATCACTAACTTAGCTAAAAGTGAAATTATCATAAAAACAGCATATGTACAAAATGCCAGGGGCTTTATATATATATATATATATATATATATATATATATATATATATATATATATATATATATATATATATTGCATCATTCAAACTTCATGGTCTTCTCTGTCAGGTTGCTTTATAACTCCAGTTTTTATGAGAAAGCTGAAGTTCAAATCTTTTAATTTTTCTTCTATTACTCAGCTTAAGAGATGAAGCACATACAATTTCCGCTATGTCACAGAAAAAAAAGTTCTCATCTCTTATGTAGTTTATAAAAAATTATTTAAATGCATAAAGTGTTCACAGTTCTTAAATATACTCAATCATTCAAATATTAATCTTCTTGTATTAGTTTCAGGCTTTCCCTTGTTCCTCTTTTTTTTCCCTCTAACTACTTAAGCATTTCAGAACTCATTAACCTCCTAGGGAGTTGCTGAGAGAAACAACTAACCAAATCAAAGAAAGTGTCACTTTGCCACTTACTAGAAATCAATGTGTCAAAGAGGCTGATGAGTTCCTTGTGGATCTATTTATTGAAAAATTTTAGTATTTGATAAGTCTTTGCAAGAGAGCCTTATAGCCATTATAAGAACAAACTAAATAAACCATTAACCACATCAAACTTCCCTAAAACATAAAAACATAAAAATTTAAAATAAAATAAAACAAAAATTTCTATGAGGATCTACTTTTAGGAAAAGTTCTTCATTCTACTATCTTCACATGCACATATGTTATATTGCTATACAAAGTGACTTCAAATGTCACATTTGTTTTTCTTTCAAAATGCAGTCTTTGGTTCAGTTACTTCAACAAATATTTATTAAGTGTGTGTTTTTAATTATATTATCATATAAGTGAGAAACAATAAATAAAATATAAGTAACCAAGTAGAATTCAAATAGAATAATAGAGTAATTTTCATTAAAGTGCCTTTAAATAAGGGGCTAAATATAAGAATGTAGAAATTTCTTAAGAGGTATTTCAATGGAAAAAAAAACAGAAAATTTCTTATTAATCCTCAAGAATCAGTAAATGTTTGCATATATTAAGTGATGCAAAGGGCAGGGGAGACAAATAGGGCAGAGGTGTCTGACTTGAGGAACTACATGGATGATTGCAATATTAACTTCTATAAATATTGAAACAGAAGGAATAACTTCAAAGGTGATAAATATAATGAACTGAACTTCAAAAAAATATTAAGTAATTAAAGCTTATGTAACACTTACAATGTGCTGTGCACTATTTTAATCACTTGATACTAACCTATTTAACCTTTAAGCAATTCTATATTTGTAGGTAATATTGTTATCTTCATTTTATAGATTAGGAATTTGAAGCAGAGTAGTTCAATAAGTTACCAATGATTACAAGGCAAACTAATGGTAAATCAAGGTTCAGTTCTTGGCAGTCCAACTTCAGAATATGAATTCATAGCCACCATACCATACGCTTTTAGTATGTTGGGTTTGAGGTGTTCATTCCTCTGTTCAAAATTCAGTATTTTCAGTGCTTTCTATGTGCCAGACATTGCGATAGTTCCTGTAGTGTGAAACATCTAACAAGAGGTGTCCAGGATTCTGATTTTTATAGTCAGCATCAGTCAATCAGATATCCTCCTAAACCAATGATTAGGTGCTGGTCCTGCTATGGACTGAATCATCCCCCCAAATTCATATGCTGGAGTCCTATCACACTGAAGAACAATGTGACAGTATTTGGAGAAGGGGGCTTTGGGAGATAATTAGGTTTAGATGAGATCATGTGGGTAGAGCCTTTATGTTGAAACTAGTGCCTTGATCAGAAGAAACACCAGAGGGCTTTCTCTCCCCACCATGTGACAATCCAGTGAGAAGATCTGTGAGTCAGAAAGACAGCCCTAACCAGAAATTGACCATGCTATCACCTTGATCTTGGAATTCTAGCCTCCAAAATTGTGAGAAATTAATTTCTAATATTTCAGTCACCCAGCTTATAGTAAATCATTATGACAGCCTAAGGTGATGAGGACAATCCATTAGACTCATCTGGATCCACATCTTTGGGCAAAGTCTATAATCTTTAGTGATTTTTATGCTTTCTTCAAGCAAATAATAAGACAACTTTTCAGAATACTGCTTTTGAAGGTTTTTTGTGCCTACTTTGAGTGAAAGCTTTATGGAAAGTGTGGTTGTAGCACAAAGAGATAAGAGATCTGGTATAATCTGCTGTGATAAACATACTAAACAATCTGTGGGAACAGTTTTAGCTCTGCTTACTAATGAATTTTTACTTAATTTTGCATCACAGAATTTTCTTTTGTTAGTTTGAAGTGTGTTTACAAATCAGTTCGTTTAATGATTACTTTGGCTCTGTGACTCAGATCACATATCAACTGTTTCTGAGAGATTAGAACATTATGTGAAAAAAAAAATCAAAATTCTGAAGTGTTCCTGCTACTCTTCTTAAATAGTATTCAGTAAATTGCAATGAAGAATACTTTGGCTAAAAGAGGTCCATTCTTCCTAGTTCCAACGATCCAAGACTAATAAGGACTGCCTAATTATATATAATGACCTAATATATAAGTCATATAATTTGTCAAATTCTTAAATCTGAGTTTATTGCTTTGTGCCAAAGTTGGTGGACTGCCTAAAAAGAGAAATATGTAGATAGATCCAGAGAAATTTGGAAATATTATTACTCGTGAATACTTTCAAACACCTCCAACTGTGTGTTGCTTGAATAAGAGTTAATAATCTCTCCCATTGCAAGCTGTGAGCCACTGGGTTAGGGCTGAAATCAGAGAGTGGATTGGACATACCTCACCTCTCCTGCTCAAAGTTCCTTGTTGCTCAAAGGCAGAGGTGGTTGGATAAAACCACAAGACACAGAGAATTTGTAAGAGAAGGAAGATAATAGGTCAGGAGAGTCAGGTCTGATTCCCATTGTTTCTAGCAATGATCCTGCTACAATAAAGTAATAAAATTCCCGTTTTGCAAAGTCTACTTAAAATTTGGCCTCTGTCACTTGCAAAAGTATTTCTAATTAATACAAGGTTAAAGCTGTCTTAGTATATATTCTGAATGATTTCTTCCACTTTAGTTTTTATTATATGTCATGTATAATTGTCAATAAGGTTGAATGATAAAATCTATAGTGCACCTAAGTCAAAGATTATTATAATGATAGCTCTGTGACCTTAGACAACTAGGCTAAATGCTCTTCCTTAGGGGAGATAATGTCACCTACCACGTAGAATTCTGTGAGAATAAACTGAATGTGTGTGTGTGTGTGTGTGTGTGTGTGTTTAGCCTAGAACAGTGCTCTGGGAATATAACAGAAGCTCAGTAAATGTTAATTAATATTATAAGAATGTCAAATAACAAATTGATATGAAAGTCTTACATAAGAGATAATTAGATGTGAATAACATCATGTTAAACCTTCTAATCTATGGCTCAAACACTTTCTATTGCAGCCTGTGGTAGACAACAAATTTTACATGAACCAGCAAGCATACACACGGACACATATGATAAAAGTTTCATTTAGAAATATCTATATTATGTGTGATATGTTTTAATATTTCTTTTCTTTTCATTTTTAAATACTAATAACATCTCTCTAAATTGATTTTATGTCCAATGGATCACAGCCCCAATTTGAAAAAGAATCTTCCAAAGTTCTGTTGACTTTTCAGTTCTTTGTGTTTATTGCCATAGCTCTTTTCAATCAAATGATCACTGTTTCACAAAATTTGAAGTTTCATCATCCAACCCACAATTTCTGACTTCAGATTAGGTTGTATTTATACCATTTTTGCAAATGAGTGTATGTTTCTCATCACATTTGCTGTGCACTGTTTTGAATAATACATATTGTTACCACTTTTGACTATGGAGCAAAACTGGTGGAAAAAAGAATATTACTGGTAAATTTGTTTCTACCACTGTTACAATAAATTTGCTCCATTATGTATTTTAATGTGCATTGCCAGTACCTTTATAATTTTTGTCATTACAGTAAAATTCAGTTGTAGCTGTGAAAAAACACTGAAGTCAACCATGGAGTACTTTCGAAGGTCAGCTTGTTTAAACCTCAGATCTCTTGTAAAAGGAATATTACTGATAAAAGACCAAGCTAATTAAATTTCAGCTGCATCTAGCTGACAGGTTTATGAGGCTCTTCATCAGTTTCGCTTTGGGCTGTGGCACCAGAGATGGCCGTATGTGACACAAACATTCTACCACAGATTTCATCACATTGGTAATGGCACCCCAAATTTGTTCAAGTAGTCAATAAAAACAATAAAGTGGATTTTGAGATTTATACATGCACAAAGATTTATCAAAAAATTAAATAATTGTAACAAAATTAAGAAAATTTAATGCTGTGCAAATGCTGATGTATTATCTTGGCTATATAAACTATATTGATATTTCTGTCATTAATTTGATTCTAACCACTATGGGAAAGAAAGCTGACATTCTCATTTTATTTCTCTATAAGGACAATTCTAAAAATACCATTTTTTCATTACTTAAATTATTCATGAATCTTACTGAAAAAAGTGATGACCTTGGATTAAGAACAAAGGGCCCAGGTCAAATGATCTCTTCTAGACTATCCATCAAGCTTGAACTTAATCATTTCTTAGACCTGGGCTATTTTTCCTTACTCATTCTCCCTTGCTTTGTATTATGATAGAGAAATTCAATGAATTTGCTTTACCCTTTCCTTTTGCTGAGCACTATTCTTTGTCCCAGTATGCCACTGGAAAATCATTGTCATTTTAGGAAAAGACAGAAAAATAGCAGCTCCAACCAAGTGTGACCATGATCAGCTGACATATATCATAGTGTGATAAAAGTCCAGCTATAGAAAAGAGTGGACAAGAAGAGATTTGTACAATCTGGTCAACCAGTACAGTTCTTTATAGCCTCTTCCATCACTACACTTGCATATCTTAGCACATTTGGTAAAACAAAAATTTTTTTAAAAATATAAAAGTGATCACATATTGCCAACTTGGTTATATAAGAGAAACCTTTGCAGGATGATTTGTTCTATAAGATGTTTGGTCCATGCCAAAATGTCCTTGAAATTTGGTCCTGTCTAGAACATCCATGAGTATATTTCATCTATGCCATCTGGCTTTGGACAGGACCAAATAAGAATCTCTTGGTGTGGACCATGTCTTATGGATGCTTTGGACAGGACCAAATGTTTGTTAACTGAGAAAACACACATTTAGAAATACTAGAATTTTCAAACAATGACAGAGAAATTGCTAAAGTATCAGTGAGTATATTAGTTTTCTGTTGCTGCTATAACTAGAAACTTAGTGGCATAAAACAACACAGATTTATTACCTTATAGTTCTAGAGTTCAGAAGTCAGATATATGTCTCACTGGGCTAAAATAAAGGTGTTAGCAAGATTGTGTTTCTTTCTGAAGACTCTTAGGGATCATCTATTTCTTCACCTTTCTAGAATCCATTTGCATTCTTTGACTTGTGCTCCTTTCGTCCACCTTTAATGCCAGCAATGGCAGGTTGAACCCTTCACATACCTTGTCAGTCTGACCTATTCCACTGCCTCTTTCCTCCATTTTTAAGGAACTTTGAGATAACTTTTAAGGCCTGCTCATATAATCCAGGGTAATCTCTCATCTCAAAGTCAGGGGATTAACATACTTTATTATGCCTACAACCTTAATTACCTTTGCTCATGTGATATAAATTCATGGGTTCTAGGAATTAGAATGTGAACATTTTGGGGGGGGCATCATTCTGCTTACTACAGAGGGAAATAACATATAATAAAAAAAATCAAATTTCCACAGAACAACATACAGACAGAAATACTACATAATATTTTCAACATTTCTAAGGAAAAGAATATCAGGGTTAGATTTTATATCATATAACATGAAGGTACAGTAAATATAATTTTAAGCATAAAGGTTTTCAAAATGTCTTATATGAAAATTATTTTGAAGTACTTCCAGAATAAGAGAAATAATGCAAAAAGACTCTAAAATCTATAAAAATAATGGTGACCAAGTAAACTTGTAAAGGTATTGCCCTGCAAGTTAGCAAACAGACTATTTAAAAAACAATATATTTCTACCCACATTAGAGGTGAGGAGGTTATATTTTAGGTTTTATTTAAATTTGTTTAATTTAGTTTTAAATTGAAGTCTGGACATTTACAGCTATGGCCAACAGTGGGTCAAATCTGGCCACATCCACTTCTTTATGTATTGCTTATGGTTGATTTCATGTTACAATGAAAGAGTTGAGTAGTTGAGACAGAGACCAAATGGCCCACAGATCAAAATATTTATCTGTCCTTTTGCAGAAAAAAGTTTGCTGACTCCTGATGTAAATTAAAAAGGGAAATGGTCATGTACTTAAGATTAAAAAAATGAACTGAAATAAAAATTGGTGGAACACATTAAAGCAAAAGAAAATAAAAAAAAGAAATATGTAACTAAAAATTCAGTTATTAGAAAACAGTCAAGGTTAGAAAATTCAGTTCAGCATTCAACACAGGTGATAATGGGTAAGTAAAATTTGCTGATGCTTACAAAGGAATTCTATAAGAAGTTGGAAGCATTGATCTAGATATACATTCAGCAACCTAGATAGATCTCAAAAGCATAAAATTTTTTGGAAAAAAAGGCACTATGAAAAAAAGCAGATATAATTAATATAAGTTGATATACAGATCCAAAGCACTACTAAATATTTTTGAATAATCAGTCATAATCATTTTAGTGCATGTTATTGGTAGTTTAATGTACTAGTAAAATTTAGGTTTGCTCTTTTTTGTGTTTGGGTCCAGATTTTAAAATAATAATCATGAAAATTATATGCATATGTATTACATTAATAATCTATGCTATATTTTAGACTATGTTGAGGCTTCTCTTAGAATGTTAGTTAAAATATAACTTAGAAACATTAGTTAAAATATAACATTTTTTTTAAATGCTAATGTTTATCTGACCTAGAAAAGAAGTGAAAACTCTTAGTTTCTGAAAAAAAGAATGGATTCTAAGACAAAGCCACAGACTTAAGTTGATGCTTTGACAAATCAAGGGCTAGAAAAAACAGACATAAGTCTAACATCTGAAAATAAGATAACGGAGATCCTTGTTTTGACTGTAAGTGCACATCCATTTGGGAAGCTGACACACAGCAAATCAATTCCTTCTTTCCTTTACTATCTCCATTTTGTTATCTAATTGTCAATGTGTGTGCTAGTCTCCATGATGCACTAGCATTTATTTTCCTAGTTTACTACCTTCTCCTTCATGTCTCATCCATACCAAATAGCATAAAAATAAAATAATTTATGTTAATTACAAAATCATATCACCCCAATGCCATCTAATTCATACTTCTGTTAAGATAAAATATTTTCAGAAATTTTATTATTTTTAAGCTGTAATGATTGCTTCTGCTTCTGGACTTATGAGTAACTAGGGGCTCTGAGGAATACACCTGTTCCACCACAACTAGATTTCAGAAATAACGAACTCTGAAAAACATTCCTAGTATCATAGCATGAAGGAGAAATCTAAAGAGACACCAATTCACACAAGCACAAGAAGAAAATAAAGAAAAGCAAACTAAAAACAAGAGTTGAGCCGAAAGAATCTTTGAGGGTATCGGGAGTGTTCAGAAGTAGGCAAATTTTATGGTAAGTTGAACTAGGCATACCATGGGTTGGAGCAGAAATACATTAGACACTGATTTGGCTACTAGGGATAGAAACGATGCAAAAATAAATGACTGGAAAATGATATATTGTTTTAGTCCATTCTAGTCAGTCAGGGCTGTCATAATAAAATACCATAGACTGGGTGGCTTAAACATATTTATTTATCATAGTTGTGAAGGCTGAAAGTCCAAGATCAAGGAGCCAGCAGATTTGGTGTCTTGAGAACACACCTCTCAGCTTACAGATGGCTGCCTTCTTGCTGTGTCCTCACGTGGCAAAGAGAGGGAGAGAGACCTCATTCATGTCTTTTCTCATGAGGGCATTGATCTCATCATGAAGGCTCTACCCTCCTGTCTCAATTGCCTATCAAAGCCCCCTTTTCCAGTACTATCACACGGTGGGGCAGGACTTCAACATATGAATTTGGAGGGAACACAATTCAGTACATAGCGTTTGCAAAGCAAATGATAATCAAATATCTGGTATTTGGTTTAAGACAAAAAGAACTGATTATAAAAGGATTTCATATAATAATAGAAAGATCAATTCTTCAGGAGGAATAGCAATTTAAAATAATTATGTATCTGGAAAAAACCCTCAAAACATATAGGACAAAATTTTGGTAAAACTGCAGTGGAAAATTAGACATGTCTAATAACATATTTGTATACTCAACATACCTCCTTTTGTAATAACTACAGCAGAGAAAAAAAGACTAAAAGAATTGGAAAATGGATTAACAATTTAATGTAATCAACAGTAGAATAGGCATTTAAATAGAATTTACACATTTTCTCAACTATGCTTATAATTTATAGGAGAATTTCTATAAAGTTATATAAAGAGGAATTTCTATAAAAGTTTATCCTAGAATAATAAAAGCAAGCATGCAATATTTTCAGTTTAAGCAAAATATGTGAACATTCACTTCACAAAATGAAACAGAACTAATAAGAACATAAGATGCTGATTAGCCTCATTAGGAATCCAGCAAATGCAAAGCAAAAATCATAATAAAATATTTTTTGCCATTTCATTGCTATAAATTAAAAGTTTGAAAATATCAAGGTTTTGAGAACATATAGATCAATAGGATATTTTGTTTTTTATGTTCATAAAATTTTAATTTGTACAACCAGCTAAGACGATGGTTTGATAAAGCCTTGTAAAGTCACAAATTCAATTCTCCTCACTATTCCGGTCTTCCATCACTGCATACGCACTCTAATATTTATTTTGTAGATTATTTATGATTTTTCACATTAAGAAATTCTATCTTTGCCAAAAAAAAAAAAGAAATTCTGTCTTTGCAAATGCAGACAATTTTGCTTCTTCCTGAGCTTTATATCTTTTTAAGCCCATTTACATTCAGTATAATTATTTACTTATTTGATTGGATTTACTTCTGCTGTTTTGTTAATTGTCTCCTGCTTGTGTCATCTGTCTTTTTTCATTTCTCTTTTTCTCCATTTCTGCCTACTCTGAAGTTAGTTGACTTTGTGTTTAGAATTCCATTCAAATTTATTTTGGCTATTTTTTTGGCCATTTCAAACCTAAGCTTTTATAATTTTCAATTAAATTCTTTGTTTTAAAATAAACATAGATTCACATACAGCTTAAGAAATAATACAGAAGTATCTTATACCAATTTTATTTATTCAGTTTCCCAAAACAAGAACAACTTACAACCTACAGTGTGATATCAAAATCAAGATATTGATATTGATATAGGCAAAATAGAGTACAATTCTGTTATTAAAGATTTTTCTTGTTAGTTTATAGAGTCACACACTCCTCTCTCCTGTGCCTGGCCCCTGGCAATAAATCACTAATTAGTTCTTAATTTCTTCTCCATTTCTGTGATTTTGTCATTTCAAGATTGTTATGTAAATAGGATCTTACAGTGTGTTTTTTGGTGGATTGAATTTTTTTAATTTAATACAAGTCTTTAGAGATTCATTTCAAATTTTATGTGTTCATTCATTTTTATTGTTGAATAGTATTCCATGGCCTGGGTGTACCATTGTTTGTTTAACCATTCAGCTGTCAAAGGATATTTGATTTGTTTCTAGTCTCTGGCTATATAAGTAAAGCTTCTATGAGCATTCATGTATAGGTCTTTTATTTCCCTCATAAAGCTTTATAGCTATAATTCTTTACATGATTTTTAGAGATTTCTCAAAGATTAACATATCTACCCCTAAAATTTCTCACTCAGAATTCATATTGTACCCTATCTCATAAAATGAAGAAATTTTTCAATCTTATAATTACATTTGCCATATCTTATGTATTACATCTATGTATATTATGAATCCCATAATTCAGTGCTACATTTTAATGTAATCATATGTATCTAAAGGAAATTAGGAGAAAAATATATGTTAAGAACGCTACTCATCCCTTTTTGGGTATTCAGTTATCCATCTGATATTATTTCTATTCAGCCATTAGTATTGCTTCTAGTGCAAGTCTAGCAGTAACATTCTTAGTTTTCTTTTTCTGAATTATCTTTATTATGCCATCCTTATTACAGACATTTACCATGGATATAGTATCATGGGGTTGATTTTTTCCTCATATATTGTAAGGATATTGCTTGAATGTCATTATACCTCCATAGTTTTGGATATTAAGTCAGCAACCACTTAAATCATTGTTATGCTGTATGTACTGTGTCCCCCTTCTTTCTCTTGTCCCTGGCTGCTTTCAAGATTTTCTGTCTATCTTCACTTTTTAGCATTTTGATAATAATGTGCCTAGGCATGATTTTCTTTAGTTTGATTCTCCATAGGATTTGTTGAGTTTCTTAAATATTTGAATATATTACTTTCAGCAAAGTTGGGAAATCCTTCTTCTGCCCTATTATCTATCTTTCTTCTCAGTGTGGAGGACCTAATACACATGTTTGATCTTTTGATATTTTCCCACAGGTCTCTCAGGCTCTGTTTATTTCTTTTCAATATATTTACTCTATCTTCTCTGATTGAATAATTTATATTGATTGAATTGCTTATCCGTTAACTCCTTCCCTTTTTTTTTTTTTTATTTGAGAATGGGCCAGATGTTCATGGTTCTTTGTATATTGCATATTATTACTTACTAATGAATTGCATTGTGAACATTATGGATGTTATGTTTACTGTGAACACTTAGTGTTCTGTTATATTCTTTAAAGAGTTTTTTGCTTGTCTGTTCCTTTTTTATGGTAGAAGTTAATTTAATCAGGTTTAAAATGTGAATTCCTTTTCTTGGGCAGCAGTTAAATTTCAGGTTTATCTTAACCTTTCAAAGGAGTCTGTGGTTTGCCCTTTACATATAGAATTTAGGGGTCACTTCAGAATTTAGGCAGAGTGTATATTTAGAATTTAAGGCTCTAATCTATGATTCTCTCCTTTCCAAGACTTCCCCTCATTTCCAGGTGCTATAGTATCCATGAATTCTATCTTTGATTATTCAAGCTGATGTGACTTTGAATTTTTTTCCAAGTTCCAGCTAACACTTGAAACACTGGCTTGGGCTTGTCTTTGGATAAAAACCTCTCTTAGTGATGTTACTCTCAATTGTTGAGATTCCTCTTTTTTCCACCAGATTTGGGTCACTAACCAATGAATGACAAACTAATAGTCATTTTCAGTTTTGCTCTTCATTTCCACTACTACTGAACAAATTCTCAAAATGAAATTTTGGGATATTATGTCTGCAATTTGCCATGCCATCAACAAACTAATAATCACTGTATCTTACCTGGATTATATATATATAATCACATATCACATACATATGCATGTATGTATATATGTATGTAGGTAGGTATGTAAGCTTCTTTCATCTATTTCTATATTCATTAGTAAAAATTAATTCAAAACCTCAATTGTCATTTAGATAAATTCATTGATTCTCAACACAGTTCAAATGCATCAAAAAAAATTTTTTTTAACTTTAGGCTAAATTCTCATACTTAGTAATACCAGGTGAAATTATTCCAGTAAACATGAAGCTATATAAATATTTCAATATGTATCAAAGTATATTTTCATTGCAAAAAGAGTTTGGTTTTTTAACTGTTGTTCTATTTGTCTTCCTTGTCCTCAGTTGCTTACACTAAAAGTAAAAGTTTCTTACACTGTCTGTGAAATGTTATTAAAAAACCACATTAGTCCAATAAAAATGTATTCTACATTAAATCAGTGCTCACTGTTAGTAAAGCTATGTCTGTGTGGTCCCACAACCTGGTTTTAGTTGTTACATATATGAGAAAGAATGTGGTCAACTCATCATCTAACTGGAAGTTTTTTCCCCCATCTTGGCTGCGAACTTTTCTCAAGTGTATAGACATATTCTAACATGCAGTCAAATGTTGAGTATATGACATATTTTACAACATTCTGTGGCATTTCCTTTTTTTAAACATGTTTACTTTGGAAGTAAACAGACTGTCTATTAGGTAAAGACAGACTCAAAATCCCTGGAAAGGTGTAAATCAGATGTTAGTAACATAGCCAACTACATTTGTAATGCAACTTCACCACATCACGTACTAATGAGATGCTGCTTAGTAGCACTCACATTCCACTTGAATATAGACTGTCATATTATGGGGGGATTTTATGAAAAAGTCAAATGATTTCTTTAGACTATACAATTTTCAACAGCTTTGAATATGGTTATCCCCATAATTATCATTTTAATGTACTGATTTTCAGCCCCTAGTTATTGATAGTTTTTTCATGTCTAAATATGGCCAATAGCTTTAAATAATTTTCTTAGTACCTTATTAAAAATTTAATAATTAAAATTTTAAAGTAAATCTTCAAATTTAACTATATCCAAAAATTATTAATTTATGTCTGAGTTTCTGGTAAAGAAATTTATATAGAAATGGTGCCCTCTAAAGACTAAACTCCAAAAATAAGCTAGAGTCTAGGCCACTGATTATTTAAAATATGTATTATTTTAAAAATGTATTTGAAAAATATATAGAAATATATTGATAATAATAATAATTGGCATTTAAACAATGTCCAGAGAAAAAAGTATGCTTTTTCATAAAAGGATCTTTACATTGACAATTTTACACACTGATGATTTGCAGACTCTGTAAATTCTTGAACTTTTTTTTTTTAAAGTATTCTATAAACTCTGTACTCTTATATTTGAGGAACTCATAAGGGTAGTCAAGCCTGCAATAATTCCTGAGTGATTGACCTATCCAGTGTTAGTTGGAGAGTCTTTAATGACAATTAAATTTTAAAAATGTCAACTACTACTTACCCTAAAGCAAGTCATACAGAGTTGTTCATCTGTCAAGGCATCATTGTTTCTATTAGTTCTGCAAAAATAAAGTTTAATTTCATATTGTTTTTATAAAAGTATTAGAAAAAAATTTTCATATGTATTTGGTGATATCTAGCTTCTAAGGAGTTCTTAGTAAATTATATAAGCACATACCCTGTTATGAAGCCATCCTGGCTCTAAAGAGTTGTCTTTCAGACATATATTTAAAGAAGAATAAAATAACTTATACAAGATTATTTATTGCAGTATTGAATTTTAAGAAAAAAGTAAAAAGAAAGAAATAGTTAAATGATTTGTGGGATAGTCATAAAGAAGAATGTTACGTGGACATTAAAAAGAGTGAGGAAATTTCACTAATTGATAAAAAAAACTATGAAAGATTTAAATGAAACTTCAAGGTGTAAAAGAGTCTTTACATTGTGCTACTAGTGTTAAATATGCTAAATATTTTGTACATATAAATAGTATTTTAAACAACTTTAGTTTTGTAGTCTACCTTTGTAAGGATAAAAAGAACTGATATTTCTCAGACAATAATAGCTCTATATATGGGTAGAAAAATACACTGTTTACCGTTTTGTCTTTAATTGTTTTTAATTGAAATATTAATTAAGTTAATTGCAGGTTCACACGTAGTTATAAGAAATAATACAGAGAGATCTCTTTTATGCATTGCCCAGTTAACCCCCATGCAAATGTTTTTAAAATTATAATGTAGAATCATAATTAAGATATCTACATTGATAAAATCCATCAATTTTATTTAATTTTCACCAGTTTTATTTCCACTTGTGTATGTGTATATGAGTTCTATACAATTTTACAACACATGTGGCTTCATATATTCATGACTACAGTCCCGATACTGGAAAGTTCAAGCACCACCAGGATCTCTCCTATTGTCCTTTTACAGTGAACTTCATTTCCCTTCAAGCCCTCATTTCTAACTCCTGACCATCACTAATCTTTTCATTTCTCAACTTCAGTTATTTCAATTTTATAAAAAAGGAATCATATAATATAACTTTTGGGATCATCTTTTTAAACTCAGTGTAATTCCTTGGAGATTAATTAAATCATTGCATGTATCAACAACCTGAATAGAACTCCATTGTTTATGTGTATCAAATCATTAACCTTTCATCTCTAAAAGATATCTTGCCTGATTCCAGTTTTTGACTATTACAAATAATGCTGATATGAACATTCACCTGTAGGTTTTTGTGTGAATTTAAGTTTTAATTTCTGTGTTATAAATGCCTCAAAATGCAATTACTTGGTCTACCAAGTTATTTTTCATAGTAGCTGTTCCATTTTACATTCCTTCCAGCAATGTGTGAGTGATCCAGTTTCTTCACATCCTCACAGAATTTTGTTTGTCACAGTTTTTTTTTTTAATTTACTTTTTCTGGTAGTTGTGTATGATATTTCATTGTGGTTTAATTTGCATTCCCTAATATCTAATGATGTTACCCATATTTTCATGAATTTATTTGCCATCTGTATACCAACTTTGGTGAAGTGTCTGTTCATGACTTTTGCCCATATTTTAATTGGGTTGTTTTTATACTGTTGAGTTTTGAGAGTTCTTTTTATATATTCAATATACTAGGCCTTTGTTGGATATGTGGATTGAAAATATTTTCTCCCAGTCTGTAACTTGTCTTTTCAGCCTCTTCACATGAATTTTCTTTTTCATAGAGAAAAGGTTTTTAATATTGGTGAGGCCTGGTTTATCAATTTTTCCTTTTATACATTGTGCTTTTGAAGTTAAGTCTGAAAACGCTAACCTTGTATCCTGAAACTTTTCCAACTTTTTTTTCTAAAAGTTTAATCATTTTTGTTTTTTTTTTCTTAAGGCTATGATCTATTTTAGATAAATTTTTAAAAAATGAAATATAGTTGACTCACAATATTACATTAGTTCCAGGTGTACAGCATAGGAATTCAGTATTTTTATAGATTATATTCCATTTAAAGTTTTTATAAAATAATAGTTATAATCCCCTATATTATGCAATATATCCTTGTTGCTTATCTATTTTATACATAGTTTGTATCTTTTAATCCCGTACCCCTAATCTTACCCTCCACCTTTCCTCTCCCAACTCGTATGCACTAGTTTCTTTTCTATATCTACCAGTCTGTCTTTGTTTTGCTATATGCAATCAATTATTTTCTTTTTCAGATTCCAAATATAAGTGATAAAATACAGTCTTTTTCTTCTGCTGCCTGCCTAAATTCACTAAGCTTAATACTTTCTAAGTCTATCCATGTTGCTACAAATTGCAGAATTTCATTCTTTGTATGGCAGAGTAATATCCCATTTTATGTATATATCACATCTTTATCCATTCATCTCTTGATCAACAGGAGTTGCTTCCATATCTTGGCTACTGTAAATAGTGCTGCTATGAACATTGAGGTATATATATATTTTCAAATTAGTATTTTCATTTTTGAGGAGGATATATACCCAGGAGTGGAATTGCTGGGTCAGGTGGTAGTTCTACTTTTAGTTTTTTGAGGAAACTCCATATGATTTCCATACTGGCTGTATCAATTTACATTACCATTGACAGTGTGCAGGTGTTCCCTTTTCTGCACTCCTCACCAGTAATTGTTGTTTGTAGGCAATCATCATTCTGACCAGTGTGAAGTGATAACTCATTGTCTTGATTTGCATTTCTCTAATAATTAGCAATATAGGGCATGTTTTCATGTACCTGTTAATGATCTGTAGGACTTCTTTTGAAAAATGGCAACACAGGTATCCTGCCGAATTTTTAATTGGATTTTTTGTTTATTTGTTTTAAGATTGAGTTGTATGAGCTATTTATATATCTTGGATATTAACTTCTAGTCAATCATATCATTTGCAAATATTTTCTCCCATTTAGTAGGTGATCTTTTTATTTTGTCAATGGTTTCCTTTGCTGTGCAAAAGCTTTTAAGTTTAATTAGGTCCCATTTGTTTTTTTTAGCTTTTATTTATTTTGCCTTAGGAGACAAAGCCAAAAAAAAAAAAAAGCTACAATTTATGCCAAAGAGTGTTTTGCCTATATTCTTTTCTAGGAGTTTTGTGGTTTCTGGTCTTAGATTTAGTTCTTTAGTCCATTTTGAGTTTATTTTTGTGGTGTGAGGAAATGTTCTAATTTCATTGTTTAACTTGGAGCTGTTCAGTTCCTCAGCATCACTTATTGAAAAGACTGTCCTTTCACCATTGTATATTTCATCTCCTTTGTTGTAGATTAATTGACCATAGGTATGTGGATTTATTTCTGGGCCATCTATTCTGTTCCATTAATCTATGTGTCTGTTTTTGTGCCAGTGCTATGTTATTTTGATTAATGTAGTTTTGTAGTATAAAGTCTGGGGGTGGGGAGATGATACCTCCAACTTTCTTGTATTTTTTTCTCAAGATTATTTTGGGAATTTAGGGTCTTTTGTGGTTCCATATAAATTTTAAGATTATTTGTTCCAGTTCTGTGAAAAATGTCTTAGGTATTTTTATAGGGATTGCATTATATTTGTAGATTATTTCAGATATGAACATTTTAACAATATTAATTCTTCCTATCTAAAAACACAAGATATTTTTCTGTTTCTTCATATCATCTTCAATATCCTTCAGGCTGTATCTGTCTTTAGTCCTGAAGTGGGTCTTTTTTCAGCAGCATATTGAAGAGTCTTGGGTTTTTTTAATCCAATCAGCCATTTTATATCTCTTGATTGGAACATTTATCCCATTGACATTTGAAGTAATTATTAGTGGGTATATACTTATTGCACTTTATTACTTGTTTTCTGGTTGTTTTTGTAGTTCTCCTCTGTTCATTTCTTTTTTATTTTGTTTCTTCCCTTGTGATTTGATGATTTTCTTTAGTAGTATATGTTTGTTTCATTCTTTTTAGTTTTTGTGTGTCTATTGTTGGCGTTTCATTGGTGGTTACCGTGGGGTTCATATCTGCTGACCTATAACTGTATCTATTTGTTTTAAAAAGATAGTCATGTAAGTACAAAACATCCTAAAAGATGATACATTTTTTACTCTCTTCCCTTGTATTTTGTGCTTTTGACGTCGTATTTCACATCTTTATGCAACACTTAACTGTTTAACTATTGTTGCTTTTACAATTTTCGTCTTCTAATTTTATAGTATCTTATTTAAGTGGTTGTTATCTGCCCTTATTATATATTTGCATTTCCCAGTGAGATTTTCCCCTTTCTTACAGATACTTACTACTTTTTCACTTAGAGAAGTACCTTTAACATTTCTTTTAGGGTAGGTTTAACATTTATGAACTCTTAGTTTTTGCTTGTTGGAGAAGCTCTTTATCTCTTCATCAACTCTAAATAAAAATATTGCTGAGGGTAGATTATCATATATTGTAGTTTTTTTTGGTTTTTTCCCCTCTCAGCACTTTGAATATATCATGCCTCTTCCTTTTGGCCTGCAAAGTTTCTGCAGAAAAATCAGTGGTTAGCCTTATGTGGGTTCCCTTGTATATGACCTTTATTTTTCTCTTGCTACCTTTAGAATTCTCTTTTTATTTTTATTTTTTTCATTTGAATTATGATATGTCTTGGTATAAGTCTGTTTGAGTTCATCTTATTTGGACCCCTGTGTGCTTCCTATACCTTGATAATCTGTTTCTTTTTCAGGTTTTGGAAATTTTCATCCATAATATCATCCAATATATTTTTGATCCCCTTTTCTCTCCTTCTAGGACCCCTGTAATGCTCTTGTTGGTGTGCTTGATGTTATCCTACAGAACTCTTAAATTGTTTTCATTCTGTTAATTTGTTTTTCTTTTTGCTCTTCTGATTTGGTGATTTCCATTATTCTATCTTCCAAAACACTTATGCATTTTTTTTTAATCATTCATTCTACTATTATTTCCCTCTAGTGTGTCCTTCATTTCAGTTATTGAATTCCTCATTTCTGATTGGGTCTTTTTATATTTTTAGTTTATTGTTAAAATTCTCATTGTGTTCATCTATTCTTTTTCCTCATTCAGTTAACATTCTTATTTCTAATGTTTTGAATTCTTTATCTGGTAAGTTATTTATTTCTGTTCCATTATTTTTTTCAGGCGTTTTCTCTTGCTCTTTCAATTAAGACTAGTTCCTCTGCTTTCAGATTTTGCTTAACTTTTTCTGTCTCTATGAATTTAGCTGAACTGTCTGAGTCCACTTAACTTATATGGGGATTTTTCTCAGTAGTAAATACTACAGTACTACTTGATCAACAGTTGGTTGAATTCATAAGTGAAAAACCACAGATACCAAGGAACTGCATATAGAGAGGGCCAACTATAAGTCATACTCAGATTTTTGACTGCATGGAGGGCTCATGGACCTAACCCCTGCATTGCTCAATAATCAATTGTACAATTTAAAAGTAAGTTATGTGAATTTTTTTTTGGTTTAGTAATTTTATCTAGCAATTTGAATTGCATATTTATTTCAGTATTAAGGTTTTAGAATTATTCTAAATTGATGATTCCAAAAAATAACCTCTTTTTAGCACTTTCTGTTTAGTGCTTGGCAGAAGTAAATACTATTAATAATATTGTTGTGGTTTTTCTTTTTTTTTTAGATTTTTTTTCTTAATTGGATCATGTTATAAATATGTGAGTGTGTGTGTGTTGTGTAATGCATTTGTGTGCCTTAAGTTTGGTAAACTCTCTCATTACATCAAAGCATTGTTGGATTTCAGTAGGTTTTGACCAAAACTTGTTTGAAAGAAGTGTAATATTTCAATTTATGAGTGAATGAATAGATAATTTATTTCTGATGGAAATACAAATTGTTACTAAAATACTTCTATTATAAGCAGAGCATCAATAAACATTCTTACACATGCATTTTGACCACTTGTTTTAATATTCTTAGTGAAAACAACAAAAAATAGGATAATTGGATCAAGTAATTGTTATATTAATTAATATATACTGCTCAATTGTCCACAAAAAAGCAACAGTTCTTACTAATGATGAATATTACAAATACTAGAACTTTGCCAATTAGATAAGTAAAATAATATTTGACCTTTGCAATATTAGCAGATGCCTCATGGAGAAGATCCGTTTAACATACAGAGGCAGATATATATTCATGTGAACACTGCATGAAAAAACTATTGTGTTAAGTAAACCCATGTTTACTACTATTTACTACTAGTACATTTTGTTTAATTTTTAATAGTTTTCTCCAACATAAATTTATTTTTATGTATTGATGTAGAAATTTAATTTTGTTTTTTTAAATGCTTAATCAACTATTATCCTAATGTTATTTATTGCATGATCTTTTTTCCCCCTCAGCTGATGTGAAATGGACCCTTTATTATAAGCCCTTAATAACATTATGAAGCAACATTTCTTAAACTTATATTCTTTTGCACTGATTTGTCTATTTCTATGCCTGTTCCATTTAGGAAAGGTAAAAATTTTAATAATCCAGGCAATTAGTTCAACTTTCCTCTCATTTTGCTATGTGTAGCTAATATTTGGATATCTAAAGATACACAGATTTAGCAAAATATAGTTAGCATAATTTGTTATTTCTATAAACCAAAAGTTTTCTATTTAGGCATATAATAAGTATAGGGCTTTAAAATAACTTAAACTTCTAAAAGTAATACAATTTAAAATTTCACAATTTGTGAAAAATGTTTCTAACTCACACAAGTTACTTATTTTAAAACACTGTAGACTAGAAAGTACATTGGTATTAGGAGTAATGCTAGAGATTATGATTGGAAATGGTAAACATAAAATAATAAAATTAAATTAGATAAGATTATTTCCAAACTATTATCCAGAGGTATAAAAAATTACATAAAGAAACGGAGCTAAAATATTAACATAAAGAGAATAAATTTAATGCACAATAATAAAGTTCTCACTTTAATTTAGACAACAAATGGAATATACAGAAAGATGATATGATATGGGATGATATGATATGCATATAGTCCCTAGAAGCATGGAATTCCTTTCTTGACTAGTAATATATTATTACAACTGTAATCAACATTAGTGATTATGCAAAGTCTGGCATCCGGTCCTGCCCTGGGTACAAAAGAGCTCTAATATACCTTCAGACTAGCATTGCAGAGAAAACTCTCTCCAGATCAAATTAGTAAAGATCTGGTGGGATCTGCAGGGAGCAGGAGATTCCTTTCCTGTCAGCTTTTTATCTTTATGAAATAGAACATGAATGATATGGGAGGTGTGCATCACAGAGCTCACAAAGAAATGTGCCCCAAAGTTCTAGTGGAAAATGTAAGGTAATTAATTCACAGATTAACATGCTTTTGCCATCTTATAAATGAGTGAAAAAATACTTATGACTTAAATTTTCATGAGCCCTTGATGTTGACTTGTTAATACAAAAAAAAAAAAAGATTCTTAAAGTACTAAGAAATGGAATAGTATTTCTGCATATTTGTTTCTGAAAGTTGATTGAAACGAGTGGTTTGCTGGAATTTAGCTGATAAGAAATAATGAAAGCTGACTGAAATATTCAGGAATTCTGTGAATCAGTGATTAAACCACTTCATAGCTTGAAGTTAGTCATTGTAAGAGTATTTATATCACAGATATCAGCAGACATTACAAATAAGGGCCTCTCCCCTAGACTCCCTCTCAGCTAATTCACTAGAATACAGTTAATTTAAGTTCTACAGGTTCACAATCTGATATCCTTTAATGTCATCTTATATTTAGGCTTAGTTTAATTTAACACTTAAGAGAGCAGTCTAATTTGCCTGTTTGTATAGAGGATACACTGTTTGGAATTGATAGTATGCTTTAGCTCAATGACTTCCAAATGTTTATCCGCTGACCTGAATGACTTTGTGAATGAGATAATGAGGTAAACAGGTAGAAATGTCACCCAAAAGGGAAACAGAAAAGAACGCCGATTATTGTCTTACCAGAAAGATAAGATTTACAGACGGGAGACGGAAAGCACTGTGTAGCAAGAAGATTTTAAAAGATTTATTTAGGAAAAGAAGAGTATGCCTCCAAGAGCGGGAGATGGGCTGATCCAAGGAGGAATCTCAGCGGTTTTCTCCTCCTCTTTCTCGTATACCGTTGCTTACAGGTGGTCTCTTGATTGATTGATGGCTCTTGTCCCTGGAATGCTTAGTCATGTTTGGCCCCTTTGCTCATGTCCTTATAACCATGGTGTATTCAAAAAAACCAATCGAGTGGAGGAGTTGTTGAACTGCAATGTTAATTATAATACAGTGAGGGTTGGGTTGTGTCCAGTTAAATCCCTTCTGCTACCTCGAAGTCGTAGCTATCGGGTTTTAACCAGTTTCTTGCTGGCCCTCAGTTAGAAGTAAAATCCCTTTATGCTGGAGGTGGGCTTACCACCATCTTCTGGACCATCCTCCCCTTCCTCCACCTATCTGCCTGGTGCCCCCACTTATCTAACTAAGCTGATACAGCTTGTCACTTCTATGGGGAGGAAAACTGAGAGAGGAAGTTGGACATTCTCCAGGCAAGTGTGGCTAACACATCCGTATCTATAAAATACAGCTTTTTGTCTATTCGATTCAGTACCCAAGTACGTTATTAGTAAAACTGATTTCTGTCATTACATTCTGTAAAGTATCTTTGAAGCTATACTAAATTTGTATCAAATGACACGAAAATAAGTAAACATGAATTCATATCAAAACACAACAAAGTGATGGAGAGACTGCAAATAGAGAAGTAAAGAAGCTGTTAAAAAAGAGTCATTAAGGACATCCTTATTGATTTGCTTAATCCTTAAGGCTATTGAACTTTATTATAGCTAGGACTAGAATAATCAGGAGTCCTTGCTAAGAGGTAGAATTTCTGGTTCAGTAGGTCAGGGCTAGGACCTGAGTATTTTCATTTTTTTTAAAACAAGTTTCTAGTCATGTTTATGCTGCTAGTCAGGGTAACAACACTTTAAAAACCAATGCACTAAGAAGAGAAGCAGTTTCTTCCTAATGTTGTATTCATATCTATTCTAACTAATTAACAAATAATTGTTGAATTGGGTTTCTCATCTAAGCCAGGGAAAAGATAAATTAATGCACTCTGCTGGATAGAAAGGGGAGAATAAAGGGAAAAAAATGATGTGATATGTTCAGTGTTTATTGTAGAATTGATCAGCTGTGTATCTTAGTACATTTTACCAATTATACCAGAGGATATTTATGTTTATATTGCATATCCATAAATGTCTGATGTAAGTATTTTAACATGGTATATATGATACGTTTTTTTCTGTTTTTAGTTTTAAAAATTCTGTTTATCCTTAACATATTTAGAATTCAAAGAATGATATTAAATACATAAACTCAAAAAGAGATAAATATTTACTCTTGGAATGATTCTATTTTTACAGAATAATTATAAAAATACTTAAGAAAATAATTACTTTTATCATTGTATGTTATGGAAAACTCATATTAGCATGAAAATTTTTAAAAAGGAATTATAAATAAACTATAACAGAGTTAATAGAGACTAAGAAACATCAAAAGTCAGAGCAGACAAAAGGGAAAAGAGGCCAAGAAAAATTATGTAAATATTTTACAGAAACTTATGCATATATCTGTTGCAGTTTTGTAAATGTGTTTTCACTTTGGATAATTTTAAATATACAACAGAACTACAGGAATAATATAGTATAATCTTACATGTTTCATTTAATCTTAACATCTTACATAACCATAGTACAATTATCAAAACTAAGCAGTTAGTATTAGTGTAATACATTGATACAATGCTATTAACTAAGCAGTAGAATTTATGTGAATATCATCAGTTTCTGCAATAATCATCTTTTCTGATGTTTTTGTTCTAGTACAAGGTGTTCTATTTCCACATTGTTCTATCTCCCTAGTCTTTTCCAATCTGTGGTAGTTCCTCTGGGTTTTTTGTCTTTTATAAAGCCTTGACACTTTAGAAGAGCACTGGTAACTCAGTTTTAGAATATCTACAATGTGAATTTGTCTGATATTTTATCATGATTAGATTGAGGCTATGCATGCGGGGAAAGAAAAATTCAGATGTGATCCTGACTTAGTGCATTTTATTCAGGATACACTATATCAATACATTGGTGATGCTAACACTGATCACTTTAAGGTAATGACTGCCAAGTTTCCTCACTATAAAGGTACTGTATTATTCCCTGTCTATCTATATCTATACATATATCTATATCTATATCTACATGCCTACATATATTAGATATATGTATATACATATACACATATATATTTAAATTATTGTGGGGTTATTTTGAGACCATGCAAATATCCAGTTTTGCCTTAAACTTTTGCCCATTAATTTTAGCATTGCTTGTGGATTTTGCTTGTAGGAATTATTACTATGGTCTTCTAATGATAATTTTCTATTTCCCTCATTTCTTATATTCTTATGAATTTGAAATCATTCTGTAAGGAAGAACTGCTCTCTTTTTTTATTCCTTTATTCAATCATTAATTCATATCATATGGAAGTATGGACTCATGAGTATTATTTTACTCTTTGGGTTATAATTGAACACTGTCATTATGTATTTTATTGCCAGGCTGTTCCAGTTTTGTTTCTTGGGAGCTTTTTCAGGTTGGCTTCTTTATCCTTTCTGCATGCCCCCTCCTCTCCTTTTTTTTTTTTTTTTTTTTTTTTTGGATTGAGGACTTGTTAACTTGTTGGCACCACTTGAAGGTCTATGCACATTTTGTATTTTCCTTACCCCAGCTCTGAAATCAACCACTTCTCCAAAGATCTCTGATTTCTTTTATTAGAGAACAGTATTTAAAAGCTAACATCTGGATGATAGATATGCTCATTGCTTCTGGAGTGTCACAGCTGACAGAATTAGGATGTTTGCATATTAATGCATGTATGCACAATAGTCTATATTAATTTCTGTATCGATCTGTATGTATATATAAATGAGTTCATACTGAGACCTGTGATACTAATTGAAAACCACAAGGTTCATTCTAGACTCATCCCTGGCATACATGTAATCTGTATATGCAACAGTGAGAAATCTGGCTCTCACTATGTATTATATATTTACTCATTTGTTCAATACTAATATACACACCAACTAGTTGCAGAACTAACAGCTCATTTGCTTGTGAAAATCATATTTACCAACCTCTAAATATGAATTGAAAAATATATCAAAATCAGTAATTTAAGTTTACCCTTTAGGATACTAGTGATAGAAGAAAAGATTAAACTCAAAGAAAGGAGGAAGAGAAAAAAATACTCCAATTCAATCTGAGTAATTTCTATATACCTATCTTCAAGGTCACTGTTCTTTGACTGTGTCGTCTGTTAATGAGCCTATTCAAGACATTCGTCATCTCTGCTTCTCAGTTTTTCATTTGTAGTACTTCCATTAAACTATTTCTTAAAATTCCCCCCCCCACCGCTGAAATTATATATCTTGTCTTGCATGCTGCCCACCTTTTTCACTTGAGCATTTAAAATACTTCTCTACTTAAAAAAAAAATCTGTCATATATTTCCAACAATGTGTCATACCTAAGTTTGATTTTCATGATTGCTTTGTCTTGAGGGAGTGTTTTATCTTTTCTTTTCATATGTTTCATAGATTTTTTTGTTGAAAACCAGATATCTGTGTAAGACAGTTGAGACTGAGAGAAATAGCTTGTAAATGGACACATCTTTTCCTAATGTTAGGTCTCTAGTTAGGGATTCTGAGTTAGTTCAGTTTGGAGTTGGGCTACTACTGGGAGCTGTTTGATACTACTGTTACCTTAGCACGTGCTTTACCTTGTCACATGCTTTAAATCCCTTTAGCAATATCTTGTTTTTAGAGGAAAGTCTGGTTTGCCAAAGTGGTTTTTGAGTGCTTGATGCCGTCTCACCTTTAGTCCTTCTTTTGCACTGTGCTTCAGATGGTCTGTCTCTTGCAGTTCACTTGTCACAGAATACTTATTTTCTCTGTTTGTCACTGACTCCTATTTGTCTGTCAGTAGGAACGAGGGTCAGAGACATTCTCTTCTGTTCTAATTAGACCTTAGTCTGTGGCTGGCACAGTATCTGTGGATCTAGGAGGTGTGACCTTTCCTGGGTTCCAGACTCTCCAAGGTGATAGTCTGAGTCCAGCATGCATTGTTACCTTTCCCTTAGGTTCAGACTTTTTTGTTTGTTTTTCTGATTCCTTTCCCCAGCTGCAGTGGATTTTCATTGGTACACTAATTGTGACAGTTCTTGTTGCCTTTCTTCCTATGGTTTAATCCTTTTGTCCCATAAAGTAGATAGAGTTCTGGGGGGTTATTCTGCCTTTCTTATAGTGGTCACTGCTTCCCTTCCCCAATTCTGCTTCATTAGTGAGCAAGTTTTGCTGTGAGAGCCAGTGGGGCTCATGGAGAAAGAAGCCTGCAAGAAAGTACAGAATCCCCCTATATTTGCAGATTCTAGGGTCTTCAACCTCTTTAGCCAGTGCATACTTGGTGTACACCAACAATTTTCTAGTCATCCTAACGAACTCTATTGGTGTCCAGCTGCCTCTTGGCCTTGTGAGTCTGTGCTTACATCTCATCTTTCCCAGCAAGCAACTGTCTCTCCTGAGATTTTAGGGTCTATGAGTTTCCTGTAAACTAACCATTCTAATAGTTCAAAAGAAGTTGTGAACTTGCTGTATGACTTCCTTTTTTCAAACTTAAATTTGGGATTGATGCATTCACAACTCTTTCTATCTTCAAGAGACAACTGGGAGACCAGACTGTTATAAAAACAGTAACTGAGTGTGCGTGCCCAAAGTCATAAGGTAAATCCATTTGAGCTGAAACAAGAGTCTATTTTTTTTCAATTACATTTATTTTGTGAACCATATAAACTAGAGCTTATTTACATATTGCCTTGTTTTATTTTCTTATAAATAAATTGTGCCTATAAAAGACTATAAATTTTGAAAATGAAAAGCTATAGTGTATATTAGTTGTGTATATCAACAAACATCTAATATTAGATTACATGGTCCTCTATTCTGCTATTTAATTAGATTTTTCATGCTTTTAAATAAATTCTCATACACTTTAAAATTTAACTCCATTTGTTAGGAAACTTTTACACTTAGAGTAAAAATAATACAGAAGATAATAGAGTTTCCATATACCTGGCATTCAGTTTCCCCAATTATTAATATCTCACATTAGTTTAGTATATTTATTGCCATGCTACATTGTTATTAACTAGAGTCCATAGTTTAATAAAATTTCCCAACTTTTTACATAATGCCTTTTCCATTCTGGATCTCAACCAGAACACCACATTACATTTAGTCTTCATGTCTCCTTAGACGTCTTGTGACTGTGACATTTTCTCAAAACTTCCTTGTTTTTAATGACCTTGGAAGTTTTGAGAAGTACCGTTAGGTGTTCAGAATGGCCTTCAGTTGGCATCTGTCTGATGTTTTTTCTCATGATTAGACTTAAGTGACTATTTTGAATATGAGGAAATCCACAGAGGTAAACTGCCATTTTTATCACCCCATATCAAGGGTCGAAGAGTCATATTATCAACATGATTTATCATGTTGACCTTGATCACCTACATAAGGGAGTGTTTTCAGGTTTTTCCACTGAAAAATTACTTTGCCCCCCAACCACAAACCCTCCCCCCACCACTTTCCATATTGTACTCTTTGAAAGGAAGTCACCATGTTCTGCCCACATTTAAGGAGTCTAGAGTTACACTCCAGCACTTCGAGTGTGGAGCATTTACATAAGTTATTCAAGAGAGATTGTCCATCCCCCTGTCCCTTTTGGCATGGACTCATGGGTATTTATTTTATACTTTGGCTTAAGACAGAATATTGTATTATTATTTTATCACTTAAATTGTATCAGCTTTGGCCACTATGACCTGTTTCCTTTGGTGCCTGTGTCTCTTTGACATATTGCATCATTGTGGGTTTTTTGTTTTTTTGTTTTTTAACATTTCCTTACATTCTGATACTTCAAGATGCTCCAAGCTCATCTTCTGTATTTCCTGTCCCAATCCTATAATGAATCTGCCATTTCTCAAAAGAAGCCTGGTTCCCTTTCATGGGCAGTGAAATGAGAAATCTGGGTGCTAGGTATGTTCATTGCTACTGGAGTGCCTTTGCTATTAGGGTCTCTGAGTTGACAGAGTCAGGATGTATACACATGTATATACTTATATCTATAAATCTTTCAATAGGTCAGGCCATCTATGTATATACTAAGCAAAGCATGAGTTGACTGATGTCTCCAACTTTAATCTATTACCACATGGCTCTTTCTAGTTTATCTCCCATCCTTATCAGTTACTATCCATTCCTACAATGAGAAATCTCACAACCACATATTTATTTAATCGTAGAATTTCAGTATGAATGAATGGCAGTTTCAGAATCATTAATTCACACTTTCTTAGGAAGTAACTTTATCAATTAAGCTTCAAAGCCTGTGTACAATTTCTTTGCCTTTAGTCTTACAAACCACTCATAACCAGTTTTACTTAGGTCATCAGCCTTTTCTACAACCACTGTCAGTGAGGTCATCACACACATTTGTAGTTTAGTTAATTTTCTTATATTCTGGATTCTATCTTAGGATCTCATAACCTCCTAAACAATTGTCTTTTGAAATTCTTAACTGTGTTTCACAGAAAAGAAAGCTTTCATTTTAATAAAGTCCAACTTACCTTTTTTTTTCTTCCCTTTCACAGGTTGTATTTTTGGTGATTTATCTAAAAAAAACCCACCAAACTCAAATCACCTAGATTTTGTTCTGTATTTTCTTTTAGTTCTATAATTTAGGGTTTTACATTTAAGTCGTCTATAATCCATTTTGAATTATTTTTTTGTGAAAGACTGTTCTTTCTCCTTTGCCTTTGCTCATTTGCCAAATATCAGTTAATTCTATTTATTGGGTCCATATCTGGGCTCTCCATTTTCTTAAATTGATCTATGTGTCTATTCTTTGGCTAATATCATGATGTCTTAATTTCTATAGATTTATAGTGAGTCTTGAATCAGTCATGTCTTTGAATTTGATTCTTCTTCAATATAATACTGGTGATTCTAGAACTTTGTTTTTTATATAAACTTTAAAATCAGTTTGTCAATATCTAAATAATAGATTGCTATGATAGTGATTGGCATTGCATTTAATCTGTAGATGAAATTGGGGAGAATTGACAAGTTAAAAATATTAAGATTTCCAAGCCATGAACAATGAATATCTCTCCATTTATCTAGATTTTCTTTGATATCTTTCATTAGAATTCTGTACTTTTCTGCATATAGATTCTGAATGTATTTTTTAAATTCACACTTAAGTATTTCATTTTTGGTGCTATTGTAAATTGTGTTGTTTTCTTTTTAAACTTAAAATTTCAATTGTTCATTGCTAGTATTTAGGAAAGCATTTGATATTTGTATATTAAGCTTTTATCCTGGGGTGTTGGTATATTTACTCAGTAGTTTCCAGAATTTTTTGTTAATTGTTTGGGATTTTCTACATAGCCAATAATCTTATCTTTTAAGATATTTATTTCTTCTTCTCCAATGTATACCTTTTAATTTCTTTTTCTTGTCTAGTATGATGAATACTAGTAGTGAGAGATAACACACTTGCTTTGATCCCTAGAGGGATAAAGTACCCAGCTTCTCACTGTTAAGTGTAGTTTTAGCTAAAGATTTTAGGTAGATGTTCTTTTTCTACTTATATTCTTAGCTTGCTGAGAGTTTTTGTCATGATGGGGTGTCAGATTTTTCAAAAGAGTTTTTGCATAATGTGTCTGTGTGTGTGTGTGTATATATATATATATATATATATTTACAATTTTTTAGCCTGTGATTTGGTAGATTACACTGCTGTTGAGCCAGCCATATTACTGGAAGTTAATTCTAATTGGTCATGGTGAACAGTCATTCCTAGGTATCTGCTGAGGATTTGTTCCAAGACCTGCCACAGATAGCAAAATTTGCAGATGCTCAAGTCCCATAGTTGGCCCTTCATACCTGCAGATTCTGCACCCATGGATTCAACCAACCAGGAGACTTAAACACAGCACACCATGCAGTTGGTTGAATCCTAGAATTCAGAGCTTGCAGGTTCAGAGGGCCAACTGTATATTTATTGAAAAAATATCTGTGTGTAATTGGACCCATACAGTTCAAACCCATGTTGCTCAAGGATAAGCTGTATATTGCATTTTAGACATTATCAAGTTTCTTTTGATAATATTTTGTTGTGGATTTTTGCATCTAAACTTATGAACAATATCCATTTGCAGTTATCCCTGTTTTTATAGGTTTTGATATGAAAATATTCTAGAAAACTGATATAATTTATTTCTCAAAAATTTGGTAAAATTCACTAGTGAATTCATCCAGGCCTGATGCCTTCCATTTTTGAAACTCATTAATAATTGAGTCACTATTCTTATTTATAAGCCTATTTAAATTATCTATTTCTCCTTGTATAAGTTTTGGTAGTAATATCTTTCAAGGAATTAGTTCATTTTATCTAAGTTTTCAAATGTGTGGTCACATAATTTTTATAGTGTATTTTATGATCTTTTATATTGCTGTAAGTAATGATCCTGATATCATTTCATATATTTATGTCTTCTCCTTTGTTTTTCTTGCTTAGCCTAGTTAGAGATTTATCAATTTTATTGATCTTTAAACAACTAACTTTTGGTTTTGGATATTTTTTCTATTGCTTTCTTGTTTTCAATTTCATTATCTTCTGCTCTTTTATTCTTTGTTTTCAGTTTGTTTTAAGCTTATATCGTTCCTTTTCCTCTAGTTTTCTAAGGTGGAATCTTAGATTGTTGTTTAGATATTTCTTCTTTACTCATAATTGCATTTAATTTCAATATATTTCACTCAAAGCACTGTTTTCACAATTTTTCTCAAATTGTTTGTTGTTGATGTTGATTCTGATGTTTACTTAGTTCAAAATATTTTAAAAATATATCTTGAGACTTATTTTTTGACCAGTATGTTATTTAGAAGTGTGTTGTTCAACCTCCAAATGTTTGGGAATTTTCCATTTATCTTTCTGTTATTGATTTCAAGTTTAATTCCATTGTGTTATGAGAATAATACAAAATTATTATACAATGTTTGTATAGTTTCTATTATTTTCAATTTGTTGATGTATATTTTTTGGTCCAGAAAGGCATGCATTTGAAAAATGAAATGAGCTTAAGAAGAATTATATTCTGTACTTGTTTGATAAAATATTCTATAAATATCAATTGAATCAAGTTGACTGATAGTGCTTCTCAGGTCAACTTTATCCTTACTGATTTTCTGACTGCTTAATCTATAAGTTACTGACAGAAGGGCAGTGAAATCTCTAACTGTAACAGCTGTTTGTCTATTTTACCTTGATGTTCTATCATGGTTTTTTTGTTTCCTTGTTTGTTTTTTTGTCTTTTTCAAAATGTATTTTGATGATCCATTTTTAGCAATATGACAATTAAAGGATAGTATCTGAGAATTGACCTCTTTTTCTAATTTTTTCAACATTTTAATTGAAATATATTTGATTTACAATATTGTGTTAATTTCAGGTATACAGCAAAGTGATTTGGTTTTATATATACATACATATGTATATATATTATTTTTCAGATTTTTTTCCATTATAGTTATTACAAGATATTGAACATAGTTTGCTGTGCTATACAGTAAATCCTTATTGTTTATCTATTTTATATATATTAGTGTGCATCTGTTAATCAAATAGCCTTTATTTATCCCTCCCCTATTTCCCCTTTGGTAACCATAAATTTCTCATCCATGTCTATGAGTCTGTTTCTGATTTGGAAATAAGCTCATTTGTATTATTTTTTTTTAGATTCCACATAGTGATATCATTTGATATTTGTCTTTCTCTGTCTGACTTACTTCACTTAGTATAATAATCTGTAGACCCATCCGTGTTGCTGCAGAAGGCGATATTTGATTGTTTTTTATAACTGAGTAATATTCCATGTTCCAGTTGATTTTGTATGTCTTTTTTTCCATTCTTCTTTTAGTTTTTTCTTTTGTAGTTTTATAATTTTCTTTTATATTATACTTGAGTTCCTTTCTTTTTGTTTTTTGTGAATCTATTGCATGTTTTTGAGTTTGTGGTTACTCTGGTTTTCAAGAATGGTAAACCATAATTGTAGCTACTTGCTTTAGATGGGTAGTCCCATAAGCTCAAAAACATGCTAAAAGAGCTACATTTTCTTGCTCCCCTCCCCAACATTTTGTGATTTTGATGTCCTATTTTACATCTTTGTCTTTATCCTTTTGCTGTTCATTGTAGTTATAACTGCTTTCATAAAATTTTTTATTGTTTTTTAATCCGTGTACTGGCTTATTTAAGTGATCTTCAATCTGTTTATATATTTGCCTTTCCTACTGTGAGTTTCCCTTTCCTATAGATTCTTCTTTCTTTTCTATTTAAAGAAGACTTTTCAATATTTCTTTTAGGATAGGTTTACTATTGTATTCTTTTAGTTTTTCCTTATCTGTGGAATTATTTATTTCTCCTTCTACTCTAATGGTTAATCTTGCAGTGTAGAGTATCCTACATTGCAGGTTTTGCTGTTTCTGGACTTCAAATGTATCTTGCCACTCCCTTCTGGCCCGCAAAGTTTCTACTGAGAAATCACCTAATAGCCTTATGTGGGTTCCCTTGTAACTGACTCTTTGTTTTTCTCTTCCTGCCTTTAGAATCCTCTCTTTATCTTTAACATTTGCTGTTTTAGTTATGACATGTCTTGGAGTAGTTCTGTTTGGATTCATCTTGTTTGGGACCTTCTATGCTTCTTGTACCTGGATATCTGTTTCCTTCTTTAGGTTTGGGAAGTTTTCAGCCATAATTTCTTCAAATACATTTTGATCTCCGTTTCTCTTTCTTTCCCATCTGGGATTCCTATTAAGCATAGATTGGCACACTTTATATTATCCCATAGATCTTGTATGTTGCTTTCATTTTTTTATTTGTCATTCTTTCTGCTTTTCTCATTGAGTGATTTTCATTATTCTATCCTCCAGATTACTAATTTATTCTAATGCATTATTTAATTTGCTATTTATTGCCTTTAGTTCGGTTTTTATCTCAGCTATTGAATTGTCTAATTTTGATTGGCTCCGCTTTATGGTTTCTTATTCCTTGTTACAGTGATATGCATTTCTATGATAATCTTTCCTAATTCCTTCAGCATTTTTAATTACATCCTTTTTGAACTTGGGGTCTAGTAGACTAAGGAGATCTGTTTCATTATTTGTTCTTTCAGAGAATTGTATTTGTTCTTTTAATTGTGAGTGGCCCCTCTGCTTTTCATTTTACTTATATTTCTCTGACTCTGAATTTAGGAGAAACAGTATTCTACTATGGTTGAAGGGCTGTTTTTATGTGAGACTGACCCTGTGTAGACTGTGTGAGTTCTTCAATATTTTGGATGTGAGAACTGTTTCTGGTATGGATGCTTGCCACATCTTTCCTCCGGGGTGCTGGCTTTTGTCCCCTTGAAGGGGGTGTGTTTGGTGTTGTGGTGACCAGAGCCTGCAGCAAATGTTGTATGGGGCCTCTTTATTCTGTGGTTGTCATAGCCCTGTTAGGGGCAGGATCTGCTCTCTAGTTGTTGGAGTAGAAGCCTGTGTTCCTTGGCTATGACCTTCACAAATGTCCCTCTTCCCAGTTTTAGTTGAGACAGGTAGGCTAAAGGGGGCTAGATTAGGGGAAATGCTCTTTCCTCAGGCAGGATAAGGCTCTAAAGAACTCTTCTCCCCTGCATAGTAAGCCTTTGTTATGGAGAAAGTTCTGGGTATTTTTCACATGGTTACTTCCCCCACCTCTAACCCTCAACACACACGCTCCCTTTTCGAGCTATTAGAGAATCAACCAAGGCTCATCACTGTGAGAACCTGGTGGGGTTCCTGAGGGTAAAATCCATAAAGGGTGAGGATACCCCTAAGATTTCAAGACTTCTAACTTTCATACTAGTCCACACTCAGTCTTCAGCAATTCATCAAAACTAGAATTTAAGTGTTCCCACCAGTTTATGGGTCCAGCAGCTTCTGCTGCAAGTCCAAGTTGCAATCCTCTGGATTCACGTGTCTCTCTAAATTTCAAGGTGATAGTTTACCCTGTGAACTCAGTTTTCTTATGGGGCCACAAAAAGTAATTGATTTTCAGTTTCTTCAGTTTTTTGTGTGTGTGTGTCAGGATGGGAATAAGAACTTCAAGGTCTTTACATGTCAGTCTGAAAATCAAATTTATCCCAATTCACATTTTATGAGTTACTCGAAAGCATAAAAGATTTCTACTTTACCTATATCTATCCTACATCATCTAGTTCTCTGACTTTTACATATTGACCCTCAATAAATATTTTTGACCAACAGCAAATACTCTCCATACTGAAAATCATAAACAATGCCGAATGTGAGCTAGTGTCAGAAACATTTTCTCTATATATCCTGAACCACCAAAAAATAGATGTATCCAAATCATGATAATATAGATAAAAATATTTTATAATTTATCCTTTTAAAGACATATAATTTTCTGGCCTCATTTGCTTTTACTCACTTTGACCATAAAGTTGCCCTCTCACAGAAAAATTCTTCTTCGCCTGAGTTTGCACTGAACTTTACACATTTGAAATTTTGCTCTACTCCCTCTATCAGAAATATATTCTCCTTTTTATCTGACAAATTTTTATTGATTCTTCCAGAAAAATCTTACTGAATCTAATAAAATATATCTCTAAAATCCTTCTTATACCTTTACCTATTCTTTCCTAATATTTAATTTCTATAGTGCAAAATGACTTTGAAGAGCTCAAGATACACAGGCTAGATCAAATATAAACTATATTAAAATATAACAAGGATTTTTATTGTTTCTAAAAAGAAGTTTAAGCCCAATTTGTCAGTAGTAAATATAAGCTGTTTATTGGCCCTACTGTAACCTTCTATAAGGGTATAGAATACAAAACTATCTCATAAATAAACATTGGTTCACTGGGCATTCCCTTTAGAATCCAAATTGTGTTAGTAACATTGCTCTCTTGTTGAGTCTCTTGTCCTTTATTAAAATCATTAACTACTTTATATTTGAGTGCATTACACGAACTGTGAACAAATGATTCAGAAGAAATTATGACCTTTTGAGACCTTCTTGGCTATTTAGAGCATTGGATGTGATTCTCAGAGCTAATGTGTAAGAAGAGTAATTCACCAGCTATGACAGGCAAATGAAAGAAGTGATGAACCTGAGATTTTAAATGATGTTCTAAGATTACCAAATGTGTATTTCCAGAAGTGGGGAATGACTTATCTTTAATTCTTAATACTTAAATGTATATTTTCCGCATTCTTCCATATTTTACTTTTTTTGTTGACTATCATCATATAAACGCTGACAATAGTTTTTATCTTTACTTTCATTCACTCCTTATATGTTTACTTTAGTGAACAAAGCTAAAAATCAGAAAAAAGAACACTTTAATGGAGAAAACCTACCCAGCTTTTCAGATCACTGCAACTACTTGCAGTGCTCATCAGTATTTTTAGCTCACTAACCAAAGGGATAACTGTTTGAATATGGTCTTTTTCATCATCCTTTACTACCTTCTTCCTTTGACTATGTCACTCTAGCAATGGATGTTGTGCCCTGCATTCTTTTCCAGTTGTACTACTAAGAAAATATGGAAACACCTTTCTCTTCTTAAAGAAGTATCTTTGCATCATGAAGTTTCAGTGGGGGAGATGTGCACAGGATAAGCTCTTACACACACACACACACACACACACACACACACACACACACACACACACACACAAAGTCTAAAGGACTATTCTCTATGTCCTAAGGAATATCACCTAAGTACTATCCTTGATTCATCTGGATATTAGTTGTAATGATGTTGCCACTCTTTGAATGCTGCAGCGATCATTGTAGGGGTATGATCTGTATCTAAGCAAAGATTTCAGTTTGTGGCCCTCTTGTGATATGATGGCTTATGGTCATCTTAACATGTTCCCAAAGGCCAAAGCTCTCACTTGCTGATTTTTACACCTGAGAACCATTTTTCTTCTGCTGTCATTTTATAGCTGCTGATGTCAATGTTAACGTTGCTGCAAATAGAAATTGCCTCAAGAAAGCACACAAATCATTTCTGGTTAAAAGCGGACTATGTCTTTGCTAAAACTGCCTCTGCATCACTTGTCTATGAGAGTTGCTGACAGGATTATTTTTCATTTGTACATCTGTGAAAATAACTCTTCTACACCCTAAATGTCCTTTGAAGTCAGTATTAAACATAAATAGGGTGCCAAAAGAAATTACATTCTAATCTTTTATAATGTACTTAACAGTGTACTCTGATACAGTTCTAGTAAAAAAATTTTACAGAAAGCTGAATGGTACAAAACAGGCATTCTGAAATGCTGAGTGAGAAATAGATTAACACCTCTTTCACCACAGTAAGATTTTTTATAGTGCTACAATCAAGAATTTTTAAAAACTGAGTTTTCTTTTATGTCTCTTGGTAAATAAGTCAGTAAGATAATTTTTATAAAGTTTATTAGCAGATAGAATTTCTACCTTTGAATATGATTTCTTTCTCTTTCTTCTTTTGTTAGGAATTGTTTGAAAGTTACATCTCCTACTCTTCAACTCTTTATTCCCTATCTCAATATATTAAAAGTGAGTTTATCACAAGGGAATGAACTTCTGGCACACTATTCCTAGGATTGATAAGTACACTTATAGACCAGGAAAAGGAAACAACAGAGAAGGAGAAATTTAAAGTGTAAAGAAGGGCAATTGATGAAGAACGACTCATGTCAAGTTGGGGGAAGACTCAAATGTGAAAATAGCTAGAAAGGTCAGTCTTATTAAAGAAGGACACAATATTGTGGGACAGATATAAAATAACAGGGGTAAGGGAGGACAGAAATTTTGGCAGAGAAGAGATTATGATCAAGGAAGTTAATATC
Organism: Camelus bactrianus; assembly: GCF_048773025.1. Classification (NCBI taxonomy): domain Eukaryota; kingdom Metazoa; phylum Chordata; class Mammalia; order Artiodactyla; family Camelidae; genus Camelus; species Camelus bactrianus. Next base: position 58,923,404 of record NC_133541.1, on the reverse strand, counting down.
ATTTTTCTCTAATTTGTCAATGAATTAAATAAAGAAATTGACTGCAGTTGAGATAATCTATGGAGTTAAAGTTGTGGATATGAGATTATTAATTTTCATGAAACTGTAATGAAATTCATGCGCATAAAATAATAACTGAACAAGGGTCAACTTACAGTTCACTGGAGAAATACTGAAATTTTGATTGAGACAGACAGTAGGGCTCTATACCTTACACCAAGGATCATACAAGTCTGCAAGTGGGAATGAAGAAATAAGACATTGATCATTACCCACACTGAGGACTAAGGAAGTGGGGAGGAGACTTCAATGAAAAATTGAAGCAATCATTAATTTTAGTAATTATTATATTATAAATATCTCTTTTTTTTTTTTACTAATTTAAATAAGCAGTATATTCCCCAGAGAAGTTCTCGTGAAGTTTTTTAAATTTACCTGCCTAGATCTTCCTCTAGAATCAAATTAAATTATGGAATATGTGTAAGTGTACTGTATTTGTGACCAAGTATTCAAATAAATGGCTCTCTTTTAGGTACTTCTTGTTTTCATGTCCAGTTTTCTTACTACTTATCTTTGATATTCTGTATATGCCAACACTTAACACTTTATCCATTTCAATTTCCCTGATTGTATATATTTTAATTATGAAAATATCTGTATATAAATTGACAGTTTTATTCTTGTGTGATAGGGAGTCAGACAATGGGCTCTGAATGGTTTTCTTATTTCAAAATAACTAGATTCTGGGTAAAATCACTTTTTAATGCATTTCTGGACTCAAAGAGAGTAAGGGAAAATTATCCAAACACACCCACAGAGGAGGCAGTCCAAGATGTCTACATAGAAAGATCCTGAACTCTTCTCCTCCCATAGACAAATCGAATCTACAGCTATACATAGAGCAACTTCCTTTGAAAAAGGTCTTAAAACTAATTGATCAGCTTCTTTACATCAGCAAAGGAGAAAAAGTCCACGTTGAGATAGGTAGGAGAGGCTGAGACAGGGTCTTAACAAAGCCCCACCTCCAGTAGTATGACCTGCAGTCAATCCTGAGGGATCTCACAAATTCTGAACTTCTCCCTGGAGAGTGAAGGGTTTGTACAACGTACCAGGCACCCTAATGCTTAAGACCTGAACTGGAGATATGAGCCCCTAAAACATCTGGCTTTGAAAACCATTAGGGCTTCCATCCATGAGGCCCAAAAGGCTACAGCAAACTGAGAAACCCATGGAAGTATCTCTTTGAGGGGGAGCTCTTATATGTCACTAGTGTCCCAGTTTTTAAGTCTGGTGCCCTCTATTTTGTGGCTGCCACATAGGAAACATTCCTTGATTGGTTTTGGTGGCCAGGGGGCTTATGTTCCAAGGTCCAATAGAGCTGTAACAATCAGAAAGACAGTTCTTGGGAGGATACCGCCTCCAGGGTACTACACAGAGAACAATCTGAAACAGACCCTCAGTCTTTCTGTGGAAGAAGCCTACTTACTTGTTCTGGAGCTTTAGGCTGAGGGGCAGACTTCAGGTTAGCCACACATCTGGGGTCTACAGAGATGATCTCAAGAAATATAGGCCAGAGAATGTCATCTTCTTGCTCTCTCGATCTGCTTTGCTACAGCTTGCTGGAACCTCCAGAAAAGAGCTTATTTACTTGTCTGGAGCCCTGATTTTTGCAAGTGTTATCCAAGGAACTCTTCCAAATAGTCAGGTCTGGAAGCCAGCAAGGTTTACAATTGTAGTCTTTCAGGACAGTATATATTTGCATACATGAAAAGCTGCCGCCTGAGGGTCTGACTTCCAAGCAGCCTAAAACTAGGTGCTGACAGAGTTCGCCTCCTTTTGGAACACTGATAGGCTTTGACATACCCTCAACAACTGGGACCTGTTAAAAATAAATCAGATCCTTGGAAAATCACAAAGTTTTGAGAGATAGCCAAGAGCTAGAGTAAGTTTTAACAGTAAGATTCTTTTCTTACATGAGGCTACTGGGAGAGTCAGATGTCACCTAATACATAGAAACAAATACAGAGAATCAAGAAACATAAGGAAACAGAGAGATACGTTCCAAATGAAAGAACAAAATAAAACCTCAAAATAATGGTCATAAAGATGCTTGTCGAACTGGGGAGAACAGATGGACGCGTGATAACTTGCACAAAGAGATGGAAATTATAAGAAAGGACCAAATAGAAGCCACAGAGCTGAAAAATACAGTAACTAAACTGAAAAATACACTCAAGTGGTTCAACAACAGACTAAATGATTCAGAAGAAAGGATCAGTCAACTTTAAGCAAGGCAGTGGAACTCAACTACTCAGAGCAGCAAAAAAAAAAAAAAAGGAAAATGAATAAGCTAGCTTAGCTTAGGGGACTTAAGGGGCAACATTAAACGGTCGAACATTTGTATCACAGGGCTCCCAGAAGGAGAGAGAAAGGGGTAGAAATATTATTGAATTTATTGTGTCTATAGAAACTTCACTAACCTGGGGAAGGAAACAGACATCCAGATCCAAGAAGACCAGAGAGTTCTAAAGAGACTTATACCAACACACATCATAATTAAAATGGCAAAAGTTTCTTTAACTTTTGGAGAGAATACTAAAAGCAGCAAAAGAAAAACAACTTGTTATGTACAAGGAAACTCCCACAAGACTAGGAGCAGATTTTTCAGCAGAAACTTTACAGAAAGGATTGGCATGATATATTCAAAGTGCTGAAAGAAAAAAAAAGTCAAACAAGAATACTTTGCCTGGCAAATTTATCACTCAGATTTGAAGGAGAGAAGAGTTTTCCAGACAAGCAAATAAGAGTTCATCACCACTAAACTGATCTTACAAAAATGTTAAAAGGAACTTTAAGCTGAAAATGTTAAAGAAACTTCTTCAAGCTGAAAAATAAATCTGCTAATTAATAACAACAACAAAAAAAAGTATAAAGATCACTGGTGGGTTCTGGCCAGCAGAAGTCCCACCGAGATGCAATGAAAATTAAAAGTTCTATTCCAGTGAACAAATGAATGATAAGAAAGCATAACAGTCTTATTGCTTAAATGGAGAAAGTTTTAGTGGTCTGGATAGAAGATCAAACCAGCCACATTATTCCCTTAAGCCAAAGCCTAATTTGAGCAAGGGCCTAACTGTCTTTAATTATATGAAGGCTGAGAGAGGTGAGGAAGAGAAAAGAAGAGAAGTTTGAGCTAGCAGAGGCTGGTTCATGAGTTATTTTTACTACTTTTGACTTTTCACCTTCATAATATACCTACGTGATTAATCCACTACCTTTTCTATATATTTAACTTTACTAGTTGTGGGAGCCCATGATTGGGTTAACAAATTGTAACAGACCACAGCCGCTTGTCTCCTTAAAGAACAAATATGCTTAGTAACTGCCTTGCAACCAGGCACCTGTGCATCTGCACTCTGGTCTCCTTGCTGTAAAAAGCAGAGACAATGCCTTACTTGCATAGTTGAGGTTTTCGATAGCACTCTACTCATTGCAAAGCAACGACCCAGGCCCTCAGCTATAAACGCTGAGAGTGCCTGCTGTTAGATAGTCTTCTATCCCCAAAGCAAGGAACTGGCTGGTTTGGTGGTCTGCTTTAACATATCTATAAGAATGTATCTTGTTCCCCTCTTCCCATGATTTCTTTAAAGATAAACAAAGCCTTTGTACTCATTGTGATTTCTACATTCTCGATCCAACCCTGTCTTTCCCTAAATTCCTGCATCCATCAAACAACTGTTAGTGATTTTTCCTTTGATTGTACACAATAAATGTGGGAGCATTTGAGAGGCTCGTGGAGTTGGCTCCCGACTCCTTCTCTCTCTCTTGACTTTTTCCACAGAGTCTCAAGTAATTCATTTTTCTTTCTTTCTGCCTTATGACAATCTCTAGAGCCATCCATGTTGCTGCAAATGGCATTATTTTATTCTTTTCTATGGCTGAGCAGTATTCCATTGTATAACTGTACCACAACTTCTTTATCCAGTCATCTTTTGATGGACATTTAGGTTGTTTCCATATATTAGCTACTGTATATAGTGCTGCTATGAACATTGTGGTCTATATATCTTTACAAATTAAAGTTCCCTCTGAATATATGCCCAGGAGTGCATTTGCTGGAACATATGGTTAGTCTATTTTTAGTTTTTTGAGGAAATCTCCATACTGTTTTCCATAACAACTACACCAAACTGCATTCCCACCAACAGTATAGAAGGGTTCCCTTTCCTTCACACCCTCTTTAGTATTTATAGTTTGTGGGCTTTTAAACGATGGCCATTGTAGTTTTGACTAGCATTTCTCTGTTAATCAGTGATATTTGATAGGGATTACATTAAATCTGTAGTATGCTTTGGGTAGTATGGCCATTTTAACAATGTTTAATCTTCCAAGCCAAGAACATGGGATATCTTTCCATTTCTTTAAGTTATCTTTAATTTCCTTAGTCAATGTTTTGTAGTTCTCTGTGTATAAGTCTTTCATTTCCTTAGTCAGATTTCTTCCTAAGTATTGTATTTTTTTGGGATTCGATTTTAAAAGCAATTGTTTCTTTCCTTTCCTTTTCTGATATTTCATTGTTAGTGTAAAGAAATGCCTCTGATTTCTATATGTTAATCTTATATACTGGTACCTTGTGAAATCCTTTTATCAGCTCTAGTAGTTTTTGTGAGGAGCCTTTGCGATTTTCTATATATAGTATCATTTCATCTGCATATAGTGAAAATTTTACCTCTTCTCTTCCAATTTGGATTCCCTTTTATTTCTTTTTCTAATCTAATTGCTATGGCTAGGACTTCCAATAGTATATTGAAGAGAAATGGTGAGAATGGGCATCTTTGTTCTGAATTTTAATGGGAAGGCTGTCAACTTTTCACTGTTGAGTATTATGCTGGCTGTAGGTTTATCATAAATAGCTTTTAATATGTTGAGATATGTTCCCTCTATACCCACTTTGATTAGTGTTCTTATTATAAACAAGTGTTGAATTATATCAGATGCTTTTTCTGCATCTATTGAGATGGCCTTTCTCTTGTTGATGTAGTCTATCCCGTTGATTGATTTGTGTATGTTGAACCTCCCTTTTTGTATCCCTGGGATGAACCCAACTTGATCATGGTGCATAATCTTTTTAATGCGTTGTTGGATTCTGTTTGCTAGTATGTTGTTGAGGATTTTTGCATCTATGTTCATCAATAATATTGGCCTATTTATTTTTTCTTTTTTGGTAGTGTCTTTGTTTGGTTTTGGTATCAGGGTGTTGTGGCTTCATGGAATGAATTTGGGAGTATTCCTTCCTCTTCAGTCTTTTGGAATAGTTTGAGAAGGATTGGTATGAGCTATTCTTTGTATGTTTGATAGAGATCCCCAGTGAAGCCATCTGGTCCTGGACTTCTGTTTGCAGAGAGGTTTTTTATTGCTGATTCTATTTCACTTCTAGTGATTGGTCTGTTGGTCGTTTCAAATAATCTGTTTCTTCTTGATTCAATTTTGGTGGACTGTATGTTTCTAGAAACCTGTCCATTTCTTCTAGGTTGTCCAATTTATTGCCATATAGTTGTTCATAGTATTCTCTTATGATTTTTTGTATTTCTCTGGTGTTGGTTGTAATTTCTACATTTGCATTTCCTATTTTGTTTATTTGTGTCCTCTCTTTTCTTCTTGGTGAGCCTGGCCAGAAGTTAGTCAATTTTGTTTACTCTTTCAGAAAACCAGCTCTTGGTTTGATTGATTTTTAATGGCTTTTTAATCTTTATTTTATTTATTTCCTCCCTGATCTTTATTATTTCTTTCCTTCTGCTGATTTTAGGTTTTATTTGTTCTTCTTTTTCTGATTTTTTTTTTAGGTGGTAGGTTAGGTTGTTTATTTGAGATTGTTCTTGTTTTCTGAGGAAATGCTTTCCTTAGAATTTGATAAACTGGCACTAAAATTTATTTTCAGAAGAAATTAAAGTGGCTAAAACAGGAAAATACTTCTGAAGAAGAAGAGGGTGGGCAACTTGTTCTACATAGTCCTACTTAATCACAATGTGCGAAGTTTGAGGGAGTGATGATTTGCACTGGTTGCAAACAATAAAAGGTGCATTATATGTAAAGAATTTAAAAACAATAAAGCAAACCAAAATATTTTTGTTTTTATGTTAGCAACATGACTGGCAATTCAGTGATAAATCATATCTGTGATAAATCTCTCCTCCATGCATGGGCCAATACCTCCCACTGTCCCCTTAGTGTCTTACTACTTAATTCTAAAGTTGGAACACTTAAGTTAGTGTTTTATTGGTGAAGATAAAAAACAGTAAATCAACCACTGAAATGGATAGTATTCCCAGAAACAAACTCATGCATATATTGATATATCAGAATGATAGCATTACTGCACAGTGCATAACTCATAGCATTATGAATCCATTTGTATTGCCAGAAAGAAATGAATAGTAGTTAAAATTTTAATTGAAACAAGTATAATAAAGGGAACATTTCCAGAATTGTGATCAGGGTTAATGGAACCAAAAAGTGATTGTAAGGTTTTTAGGGACCCAGTAACTCCTGAAAGCAAGAGAAAGGAGAGCATTGCCTGTGCCTCTCCTAGCCATGGAAGATGGGCTATCCTCCAGGAGCTGTGGTCACTGAGGAAAGAAACACACACACACACACACAAACACAACCAAAATGACAGAGAGGAAGGGGAGAGGGGAAAATCAATACTCTATTTCTCTCTCTTCTCAGCCTTTTTCTCTTTTTTAAATTGAGGAGTAGTCAGTTACAATGTGTCAATTTCTGGTGTACAGCACAATGTCAGTGTGGGAGCCCATGATTGGGTTAACAAATTGTAACAAATCCCAGCTGCTTATCTCCTTAAAGATGTGCTTAGTAACCTGCCTTGAGGTTTTAGCAATGACCCAGGCCCCCAGCTATAAACGCTGGGCGTGCCTGCTGTTAGTCTTCTATCCGCAAAACAGCCTTGGGCTCGAATGGTAAACAATTTATAAAAAGCTGCAGACTCAGAGGTGAGAAGGCTGGTTAGCCAATGACAGGTAAGATCCCCTGAGGGGGGCAACCTAAGACAGGCACAGCCACCTGAGTCCAAGTTGTTAAGCAGCTGATTCTCATATGTTCCACCCTGATAAGCTGAAAGGCTCAACACGAACATGATCACCAAAAAGGGTCTTCTGACCTTGAGCCAAACATCACCAATAAACAAAGCCTTTGTACTCATTGTGATCCCACCCTGTCCTTCCCTAAATTCCTGCATTCCTCCTTTGACTGTACTCAATAAATATGAGAGATTTGAGAGGCTTGTGGAGTTGGCTCCACACTCCCTTTCGCTCTCTTGACTTTTCCACAGAGTCTTGAGTAATTATTTCAGTCTCGGTGGGACTTCTGCTGGCCAGAACCCACAACTGGTGACGAACCCACATGTCAGTCTTTGATGTCCTGCCTGTGGTACCCAAATACAACCAGAAGCCTGTGGTCAAGATTCGTTAGGCAGTGCAGCTTTCAGAGGGCAGGGAAAGGATGAGGAAAGATCTAATGAGATAAATGAAAACTAAGTAGCACACACAAACATTTTCTCACTCAACTTCGAATCTTGTGGTTTGCTTGGATTAGTTGTTAGCAAAGATTTGCTATAAAGATAGCCAGTATTTTTGTTGGCCATACAAGTCTCTGTCACAAATACTCAACTCTGCTATTATAAAATTAAAGCAGACATTTAGTCACACTTACTCTTAAAATGTAAATTGCAATACTATCTACCATTAATTGTTCATTATATAAGGTAGCAGAAGGAGTAAAGGGACAGAGGAGAAAAAAATAACTATTAAAAGTTGTAATCAGTCATGAGACCTAAGTAATCACTCTGGCAACATTTCCCACTGTAATCTTCAGCCTAATGAATGACAATGCCTAAAATGTAACAGAGATTTTTCAATAGACTTCAGGTATGCTGGCCTTCTCGTCAATACACTTCATAATGCTCTAATGAAGACAGTGTCCAAGAACACTCCTACAGGGTATAGTTAGTGGGTACCTGAACAAGTGTAGTAGGTCTACTTTAACACTTAGGAGTCCTGATTACTAGGACTCCTTCCTCTACAAAATGACTAAGAATCTCACTGACTTAAAAGGCAGTGCTTCTGAGATTTAATATGCATACAAATCTCTTGGGTATCTGGTTAAAATGCAGAGTCAAATTCAGTAGATGTAGTGTGGGATCTGAGATTCTGTATGTCTAAATATCCCTGATCATGTTCCCAGATGGTTCTCTGATCATGCTTTGAATCAAAAAGACGGGGGCTACTGTTAGGCAGTCTAACAGACTGTTAACATACTCTCAACACATTGCATCCCTAATCCCTAGGGGAGTGAATACACATCATTAGATTTGGCTTGATCCAATCTTATACTTTATTTAGTGACTGAATTGTCTTATAGTTCATCACCATTCTTGTCTCTAAGAATGTTGCTAATGTAAATAGGCAACATCCTACAACTTCTATAACATATCTGCTCTCCTAAGAAAGCCCAGCACTTCTCCTTCTGAGTGATGCTGGCATCTAAATCTCAATATGGGCTTAGAATGAATAAGGGATAGTGAGACAATAGATTTCCCTTTTGAGTCAGATACCCAGGGTGGGTTATTGAAGGTTGTCTGTTTATTTTAATGCAAGAAAATTAAGGTCTCTTTTAAGGGGAGAGGGTGGATTTTTCTTCCAATGTTCAGCAAATTTCAAGGGAAACTGGGATGTCGAAGCTCTCAACTTTCTGAGTCTGTCTGAATGTTCCCAACCCAAGCCTCAAAGCCTTATTTTAATATAAACAGCTTTCTTACCTTAAAATGAAATCCATTATGATTGCACACTTAAATGATTTAGCATCTCTCCAATCTACCACCAGGATCTGGGCTTGATTCTCAGGCTAGTCTGCCTTGCCACTTCAGAGACTCAAAGGCTTCACAAAAACTTTCTGATCTTTATTTGGAAATTTAAGGCCTTAAGTTCTTTCTTTTTCTTTAGTTATGTTCTTAAGGACAATCATCAGGCAGCAAACCCATCCCAAAAGTCTTTGTAGTTATCAGTTGTCACCATTCATTTGTCATAATAGTGACAAAGTACCATAACCAATCAATCTTGCAAAGCTTTTTTTTCTACTTGTACTGTATCCCATGCTATAACCTATAATAATTTGAGTGATTTTCAATTCACTGTCTAATATGAATTACTAGCATCTTATTTCCTACCAAAAAGGACACTAACCAAGAGCTCCTCAAATATCTGAACAATTAAATCTCAAAATCTCATTTTCCCTTCAGTATTACATGGTGTGGCTATTTCAAAATTGGACTGTAGTGTGACCTCAGTTCACCTGTATTGAGTCAAACTATTTAAATTCTGTCAATCTAGGCACTGGAAAATTAATCACTCTACGATACTAGACATCTGTGTCTTAATAACCCAAGTTCTTTTATATCCTTTAATAACTACTCTAACTCATGTAATCTCTCCTAAATACATAAATTATTTATCTACAATATAGAAAAAGCTTTTTTCACAAAAATGTTAAATTAAGGATGATTTATAACAACTTAAAATAGATAATAAAAGTGATGTTTAAAACTTGTGTAATAAATGATTATTTTTAGTCCTATTGGATTTACTTTAAAAAACCTAAAAAAGAAACTTACATATGACTATATGGGAGCTGCAGGAATGAACAAATCATTTGCTTATAATAATATGCCAATAACATACACAAAATCAACTCTGGATTGTGAAAGTATGGATGCTGTCTTATTTCCTTTCCTATTGTTCAATATTAATCTGAAGAGAGAATAATTTACAAGTGGCTTTGAGCACTCTGGTTAAATTTAATTGGTTCTTTTTTGATTAACCTTGGTCTAAATTTTTTTATTTTCTCAGAGTTCTAAGGTTATAGAATTGCCTTTGAATTCTTTCTAAATCTTGTGAAAGTATTAAATCATGAAATACCATTTCCTAAGTCCACACAACTTCCAATTCATCTTAATAATCCATGAAGCTGCAAGTACAGCAGATAATTATGTTTCTTTCAAGATAACAAAGCCCATAGGTCATTCTGTTTAGGTGGGAATTGAAACAACTGTACTACATTATTGGAAGCCAAAACAATTAGTGAAATAATTCTGCACTGTCTGCACTATTTCTTGTCTTCCACCTCATGTTTGCCTTGTTTTCAGATAATTAACGTTAAAATAAATACACTTTTACTGCTTTCCTAGCTGGTAATGGATTTTTACCATGATGGGTTGAGCAGGACATTTTTAGAGAAATCCAAGTGTTGTTGCATTTCTTGTCTTCTTTTATGGAATCAAATAGTGCACAGTTTGCACAATTATCTTGTCACTAAAGCTGACTCCTCCAAATTACAATAGGTAAAGTCATCTGAGGTGGGACACATTATGTAGCTGCTATTTAAAAGACAAATATCACTGCAAACAATGAAAGGTAAAAGAGCTTTTTAATCCCATGTAAATACAAACATAATGAAGTTGAACCTATCAGAAGTGAGAAATTATTGGAAAAACAACTCATGTCTTTTGTTGAATGAGAGTTCATTTTGCTGTGCTTTATTATTAGTACCATATGGAAACAAAAAAATACTTTTAAATTTGTGTTAATGTATTCTAACAAGAAGAGGAAGATGTAGTGTAAAATATTGACTCATGTATATTCTTAGCATTTTACTAGAATAGCTTTCCTTATGTCTACACTAATATGAAAGACCTAAATTAATTGATGTATGCATAAAAATTAAATCTTTGAATTCTCAACAAAGTAGACATCAAGGTTGCCTCACAGCACTCAACCCCCCTAACACTCATCCTTCAGAGGCTGGCAGCCTTAGCTTCTGCGAGAGAGAAAAGTTATCCCTCTTCTCTCCATGTTTACTGGATTTAAGCCAGTATTCATTAATATTTTACCTTATCAGTAATAAATAATATCCAAGTCTTAACTTAAGGGGATATTCTAAGACTTCTCTAGCTACCAGTTTAGAATTAGTTGTTTTTATCTGTGTTTTCACAGAGTCCAAAGTGCTCAGGCAGCAAACATAGCTTGAGGTTAAATGGAATCATTGTAGTTTATATTGTCAAGAGTATGCCTTTTTGGTAATCAGGATCATCTATTATTGCAGGATCTGGAAATGTAGGAATGGAGAGCACGAATCCCCAAGTAGGTCTTTGGAAACATTGATAAATGCACCCAGTCCTGCTTTCAACCTTTGAATCCTAGATCCTTTCTACTGGGGACACAGTATTATATAGATATCTCTGATCTAGTTTGTCTACTGAAATTTGGAGAACATCACTCCATGTTTGCAGAATATTGATTCAGTGCTTAATCATTCCGTTATATCTGTAGAAGGCCATCCAAGAGCTCTATCAGGCCTGTTTCTCTTTGGTGTGGTATATGATATGACCAATGGGTCCTAAGGTTTTAGGCTACTTCCTCACTTCCTTCAAGGTCAAGTAGATTCCTGTTTGGATCCTATGTTGTGTGGAATCTGTGAGCATGAATCAGGCACTTATTCAATCCCTAGATAGTGTTTCTGGCTGAAGCTCTGTGGGCATTATTCTACACCTAGAATAAATGTTCACTCTTGTGAGAAAAAAAATAATTGGATGTAAAGAGCCTGATATAGTCAGTAAACTTGCCACCAATTGCCCATTTGCTCTCCATAAGTAATAATGTAACACAGTTATCTTAGTACTGGCGTTTGTTACAGACACGTTGGATATTTGGGGGTCGCACCAGCTAGATCACTCTTGGTAAGTGGTCCTCCATGCTGTTTAGCCTAATTATAACATTTAATGTATTTGTCCATAATGTCATCATTGGATAGCCCACGGAACAATGCTGGCTGATATCAACTCATCTTGTCTTATTTTTTTTTTTTTTTGGTCTCCTCTATTATGTAGTGACTCTTCCATGGTGGATGTTTTCTAGTGAGTGTTAACATGTGTTTTGAACTTTAACACTTTGCATTCACCAACATATGTCCATTGTCATGCTTTCTCCTCAAGAGCTCCTTATCTCCAATCTTCCAAATGTTTGAATTTCAGTCTTCCAGAACTGTTGCCATACAGTCCATGAGCCTATGAGTCCATATATTTTAAACCTGGATTGCTTCTCCTTCTATACTAAATGAGTGAAAAGGTATGTTACTAAACCAAACTTGGGTCTGCTTGCCCACACACAGTAAAGCCAATCTACTGATACAGGGTTATGGTGAAGGAAAGTGTAGTGTTTTTTGCAGGGCACCAAGCAAGGAGTCCAGGGCAGCTAGTGATTAAAAGAGCATAACTCCCAAAGGCTTTCAGGGAAAAGTTTTTAAAGACAGGGTGAGGGAGAGGGATTATGAAGTGTGTGATCAGCTCATGGACATTCTTCTGATTGGTTGATGGTAGAGGTAATTGGAAGTCAACATCATCAACCTTCTGGTTCCAACCAGTCTGGAGCTTGTGGGCTGTATACAGTTAACTCTTCCACCTAGTGGGGATTTCAGTAGCTGCAAAACACCTGAAAGGATATGGCTCACAATAGCATCTACAGCCATTGAGGAGGATCTAAATGTCCTTGACTTTGTTTAATAGCTAAACTATTATTAGCTTCTCTTGCTTAACTGTTTTCCTTCCTTTTGGCATTTTCTTATTCTCTGATTAAATGTATTCTTTGGAACTCTGGGAAGTCTAGAAGACTTAAGTTTTTCTACAGACAAAAGGCAGGCAGAAGACATGAGGGGTTCTATTCTGGGAAGGTCCCATAGGGTCCTTCTTGGTTACAGGTACACTTCACAAAGCTACATCTATTGGGAAGACTTTTTCCTCACTACTTCTTTCAAAGTTATATTCCTTTTGATGTAGCTTGAGTTCAATCCTATGTATATCATTTCTAACTTACAGTGGAAGGCTACTAGGTCTAATTAAATTTATGCCTTGACGTGTCCAATAGGATATCTTTCATAATGGACAACTTCAAACTAATGATCACTTGAAGCCTTATGTTCAAGTGTTCATTTTCAACAGAGTCCAGTAATACATCAAGAGCTTGTCTCAAAGAATATGCAATTAACTGCTTAGATAGCAACGACTTGCTCCTGATCTCCAGGGTCCTATGTTGTGATTCTCCCACTACAGTTTGCTGTAAACTCTACATGGCATCAGTTTCCACCACTGACAGCTCCATCACAGTAGGCTTGCTGATTCTCATGGCCCAAGAAGCAAGGCTTGGAATACTGAGCTGATACAGTGTCCTTTCCTTCTCCAGACCCCCCTGAATTGAGAAAGCTTTTTGTGCTACCCACTGTGTGTAAAAGAGCAATAATTCTAGCAGTGTTATATATTGCCTCCAGAATCTGAAGAGACCCAAAGTCCATTGTATTTTCTTATTTGCAAAAGAGGATGCAAGATAAGGCAAATTGTCTTTTACTTTCGAAGGAATGTCATGGGTTGCCCTGACTAATGGGCCATTAAAACCTTAACTGAAGTAGATAGTATTTTTGATTTTTATAGGGTTTATTTCCAACTCTCTGGAATGTATGTATCATATCAAGGGTCTCAGCAAGTAATTTACCTCTTGATTATCTTGCTTTATCAGCAAGGTGTCATTGATGATGATTGATTGATCAATGTGATATTCTTTTGGATGTCCAGATGGTTCTGCTATCTTTTAACTACTTCAAGATATAGTTTGGGAGCCTTAATTTAGCCCTAAGGCAAATCTGAAAGTGTGTATTTTTGTTCTTTTTCATAAATGTAAACTATCTGATCCATTTTCCTGGTTGTAAAAGAAAAGTGCACATGCACTAAAACAGTGATTATATACCATTTTCCAGAAGCTGCATTAATCTCTAGCAACAGTAGCATACCTAGCATGCAAGATACTCTCAGCTTCACTGTTTAATTAAGATTCTAATGGCCTACAATCGTTCTCTGGTCTCCACCTGCTTTTTTGCAGGGATCAAACTGATAAATTAAACAATGATAGGGACTACTACTGTTGCTTCATTTATATCTTTAAAGGTGGCAGTGATCTCTCCCATCTTCCCAAGATACAATATTGACTTTTATTTTTTATCTTGTCTCTGTTGGAGAGCAGCCGTTGAGACTTCCACTTGGCCTTCTCCACTATGATAGCTCTCATTATACAGGCCATGATCCAATATGGAGCTTACTTCACTTGCTAAGTATCTCAATTCAGATTATACGTTAATGAGCTGAGGAAATGATACTATTAATGGGCTGAGGAAATGAAATTGGGTCTGTGGAGTCAATATAATAACAGTTAGCTGGACTTTGGCTAGGATTTCACTTTTTGAGTGGTCTCCACTCTAGCAGGGAAGCCATAATGATAGTACAGTTCTGCGAGTATTAATATCAACTCAAATCCTGTGTCTAATAATCCTCAAAAAATAACTCCTCACCTGTATGCAACTATAGGAAAGAAAATAGGAATTGTTGCTGCATATATTTGATGTAATATTGTCTTCTTTGTTCTGGTGACTCAATTATCTCTTCAGTCAAAGGGACAGCACAGTGGTTCAGATCTGGAAAATGTCCAAAGAACTGTAACTTTTTATTGAGACAATGCCTTCAGCTTCATACTCATCCATTTTGCCTTTTTAGTCCTACTTTGCTGCCCATTTATTTTGCCTTTAAGGACACCAGCTTTTATTCATCATATTAACGACTCTTTATAGGCCAAAACTCTCTGTCTTGAAGTCCAGACTTGTTGGTCATTATGATATTTGTGATCCCCTGGCTGCTATAATTTAAGTGCTGCCACCTGATACCAATTGGTTCTGAACTCTTGATCTTCATTGGTATCAGCAAATGAAGCTCTACATTGTCTTCTACCGGCAGCCTGGTCTGCAGCAGAAAGCCACTGCTGCCCTTCTTAGTGATGTTGGTGACCTTCTCATTAGCACATTTCTAGTAGCTTGGTGGCTGGGTGAGTACTCTGGGCCTTCCTGTGAAACAAATCTTCTGGTGGGACACTTGCCCCCATATGATATATGTACTCCATCATCCCTGCATCCTTGATTACTGCAATCCCTTCTTAAACCTGAAATTTCAGGGATTTCTGCTTTGCTCAGTATAATCCATATTTTCTTTAGCCCTATAGAAGCCAACCTAGCACTGAGTTTTTATCCTCCAGGATTCTTGCCAGGGTGTAAAATTCTGTATCCTGAGAGAATGTCCCAAGTTTAATAAACTCTTCCTTAGATTTGTGTTCTGGCCCTCTTGATCAAACACCTTCAAAATCCTGTATCAGCCTTACTCTCTTGGCAGCTGCTGGTATGTGCCAGTTAATCCTTATAACTTTCTTTGTTATCGAGTCATTTTCTTCTCATATAAGACTTAACATGTGCCATGCTGGGTTTAACTTTGACCAAACCCGATTATTAACATGGAATCTAGGAGAAGAGGTAGGACAGATCCTGAGGTGAACCCATTTGACTTGTGAGAGATATATCTGCATTGTTTTCCTACAGGAAGTAAGTATAGCCTTTATATAAATAATAAGGTATAATATGAAGCAACTTTTATATACTTCTTAAATAACATCTATATTAGCAGTAACAAAAATGTCTCACTGTGTTTGAATTTAGATAAACTCATATTTTACACATTGACAATAATTTTACAGTTTCTATTTTTAATTGAAGCCAAATTACTGTACTTTCTCTCATTATCTTGTTTTAATGTAAATCTATGCAATACTATTTTTAATGAACTTGTATAGGCAATGTTTTCATTTAGCTTGCTCATTTTAACAGTCAAATTAATGTCCTAAACAGTTACCTAATAATCATAAAGAAATTCCCATTAGAGTGAATACCATAATGCTAAAGAGTTCTGTTTAATAATATAGATATAATACTATTATGGGTGGCCCATACTTAACAATTTTCTATTAGTCTACTTAC
The DNA here is from genome assembly GCF_048773025.1 of Camelus bactrianus. Lineage (NCBI taxonomy): Eukaryota > Metazoa > Chordata > Mammalia > Artiodactyla > Camelidae > Camelus > Camelus bactrianus. The sequence continues at coordinate 58,907,441 of NC_133541.1, read as the reverse complement.
ACTTAATCATTTCTGGTAAATAATCCTGTTACACAAATCAGTGAGCTAGTACCTGTCCAAGTAAGAGTTACTAATAAAATATTGAGGCAAATGCACTTTGTTCTAAATATAGGCTGAATTTTTCTTTCAACTCCATGTACCACTGTACAACTCAAATATTTCAAAAAAAATTAGTAGGTTAAAACATCTGATTACACTCACAGAAATTCATAAAGCGAAAGTATATGAATTTTAAAAAGAAACAAAAGGTTAGAAAGTTAAACATTATAGGAAATACTCTATCTTTTTTTCTGAGGTAATTCAGAGTTTTCACATTTATTTATTCACTAGAGTGAGATTTGGATGCTTGGCTTTTGCCCATAGATATTTGGCCTGAAGTTAGAATTCCATGTAGAGTCCATTTATACCCATGTTTGGGATGCTGAATTATTGTCTCCTTGACGGTTTCGTTGCCTCAGAGAGAGCAAAGTGATTTAGCCTAGTTCAATTTCAGCGAGTAGATAACTTTGCCCTTGCACATCAGTTATCTTGAATCACAGCTGACTCTGTTAGGTGTTGTGTCATTCCACATTTCACTCTGTTTGTGCAAAACCCAGATTCGGTTTAATGCTTTCTGACCTGTGCAAGCTGGGTAGCTCACACAATATTAGACAGAAATAATGAGCATTTAGTAGGATCCAGGGCTAATTTATTGTGAAGTGTTGATGCATGTGATCCCTGGCTGCTTCTCCTGAAGTTGGTTATTCTAGAAATAAATGTCGATCAAATGAGTCATGTACAGTAATGGCACACCCAGAGAAAATTAAAATGATAGTAATACCATATTATTTCACTTCCTTTTGTGGTATTTATTTCTTATAGTATTTAATAATCACATGAGTTTCATGATTAATCTGAATATAGAACATTGAAAATTGGAACCTAGATGTTTGTGCTTAAAAAAAGAAAACTAAATCTTTAGGTAGACAGAATTCAATGTAAACATTCAAATAGAAAAAGTTAAGTCTGAAATTTTGGACAGCCTAACTCTACATTTAGAGATGTATTTCTATGAAATTTAGTTTATGCTCCATGGAAGACATTCTTAATCAAATGCAATGATAACTTTGGTTTTGTTTAAGACTACAACATTTTATACACTATGTTTTTTTTTTTCTGCAAGAAAGAAAGGAAGATATCAAACAATATTCCTACAAGTAAATATTCTAATGGTCATTAAAAAATTCCAGTAGAATAGTTTACCATATGTGCTAAAAGGAAGTATAAGCAAATGCAAATATCTATTTAAACTTCCATGATGTTATGAGTTAATATTTCTCAACTCTGCAATATTCAGCATTTTTTGCTCTGAAGAGTAGGAAATCTCTGGTCTTAATCTCCCCATGGTCAATTTTACTTCATGACTAGTGACCCATTCTCCCCTAAGCAACTGATTTCCTTTTGTGCCCAGCTTAATGACAATGAGCTAGATAATATATTATGTTATCATTTTTATTAGTACTATTTTCACCTGTTGCCTCGAATAGTAAGTTTTCCTCTTTTAACTTGATGGCACAATCATATATGTGACTAGATAATGTATTCATAAAAATGTATTTCCTATACTTTGTTTGTAATATTTTTGATTCTATGATTCTTCCATTCTCTCTATTTTTTCACTCGGCATCCTTCATATCAGGTTTAACAAGCACATCTGCAAGGTAACATGGGCTAAGCATATGCAAAATTCTTAGCAGTTGGCTAAACAGGACCATTTTTTCTTTTACTGATCCTAAATGTACCCATACCTTGAGACACCATGGCTGTGAAGCACTGCCTTAGAGCTTTTCTTTGTAGTATAAATTTTACCTCCAGAAAAACTCTTATTAATTGTTACTGAACAGATAAAACAAAGTTTCCCTACTACAGAGATAGCCCTGTCATTCTTCCTTTGCCTAAACAAGTGTTGGGTTATCTGCCAAGCAGGGATAAAGAGACTAGTTAGGGAAAGATTTGTGTGTGGAGAGAGTAGAGGACTGGAGAAAGTAGGAAGGGAAAGAGAGAGGGAGAAATACACACAGAGAAGAAAATAAAGAGAAAAGGAGAGATTGAACTGATTTTCAAACAAAGGAGGAAGGGAGTCAAATGTCACACATTCATATAATTGTATTAAATATTATGATATAGTTCTACATGACTCATAAAAGCAGATATCCTGGCCATGGGAAAAAAGCTGGGAATAGCCAGAATAATTCTCAGAATTTACCCAGGCTGAAAATAGTTTGATTTCCTAACAGAGGGAAGAGGATTCACAATATATAGAGCATTAGGTACAGTTTCTCAGGAGGATCATGCCTTAGATTGTTCCTCAGAAACCAGGCATGCCAGAAACAAAGAAAATAAAAGTTTAAGTGCTAAAGAAAAAAATCAAACCATAATTCTATACTTAGTGAAAATATCTTTTAAAAGTTAAAAAAAAATGAGGCGTGGTGGTGTTGAGATAATCTATTGCCAGCAGAATCGCCTTAAAAAATTTAAAAGAATTTTTCTGATCCAAAGAAAATGATAGCAGTTGGGAAATTGGATAGAGACAATTTAATGATTGGATATGGTTCTTGTGAAGGCCAGTATACTGAATCGCCGATATTCCTGGTGTCTGCACCCAGCCCTATTTTCTGCCAGGTACACCCCAGAATCAATGCCTCTGGCTTAGTGCCTCAGGGGCTTTAAAAAATGCTGCTCAGCTCTTCAGCCTCTCAGCTGCCTCTTCTGGAAAGATATTCCTATAGGTAAGGCAGCCACAAAGCTGTACTTACTTATCTGAATTTCTGTTTTTCTACCTCATGGCCCAGTGATTTTTCACTCTCTTATTAACTCTCTGATATCTTCAAACAGACTTTTTAAAAATACATTCTTCAGGCAGAGCACAGAGGATTTTTAAGACAGGGGATATATAGGAACTCTCTGTATTTTCTAGTCAGTTTTGCTGTGAACCTAAAACTATTCTAAAAAATGAGCCTATTAAAATATTTTTGTACATTTTTAGTTTTACTCAAGAGGGTGAACAAAATACCAATTTTTTTCATGACTAGAAGTTTATTAATTTGTTGTATTAATCCATAAATATCCCCAATAAAACTAAAGCTTAGAATTGAGTGAAAAAGGACAAAATTCTGGTCTCATAATTTTCCTTTCCACTTGACTTCAATCTCTATATTATTTCCAATTTTTTATGTTCTAGTGCACAACTGCAGCATTTTTATCATGGAAATTATGAAATATTCTTCAATGGGGAGTCAAGTGCAGTTGTATAGCCTTTTTGTTGTTTTCTAGAGTTAATCTTTGTTACCAAACTTCTTTCCACCCCTCCTTGAGCTCTGTCTCCTGAAATACTTTGTCCTTTGAACTGGCCTGGTATTCTGGGAATTTTCTTCATCACTCTTCTTATTTGATTCTCTGTATCTTGGATCACATGGCTTATTCTCTTATATTTTATTCCTTATTTTGAGCAAAATACAGTCTCAAGTTTGATAAGAGAAAAACTATAAGTGTACCAACATTTTTGAGATATAGATCTGAAAATACCTTTAAAAAGAAAAAAATAAGCAAGCAAACAAAAAACCTTGTACCTTATTGAGATAGCAATTTGGGAAAGTTGGAACTGGTTTCCCTTCAGACTTTTGAAGCCAATATATTACTGTCTTCTCTCATCTACCTTTGCTGCTGAGAATGCTATTACATTTTACAATTTACATATTACAATTCCTATTCACTTTTTTCTATCTCCTTCTCTTTCTGGAAATTTCCTTGTTGCTGTGAAAGTTCATAATAATGCAGTTTATATGTATGTATGTTTTTAAATTAATTGGCAAGACTGATCTATTTCAACATGGTTGCTTATGTTCTGTAATTCTAGGAAATTTTCTTATTTATTTGATTTATTCCCTTCTAGTTTCTCTACTCTCAGTTCCTAGAATTCTTATTAGTTGAATATAATCAACTAATAGGATCTGTACTTTTTAAAAACTGTAAATTCCTTTGTGTTTTTCTTTTTATATTCTATAAATCTCTTAGAATTTAGGTCTCAATATCTTTTACCTCTGTCACGTATTTCATATGTGAGAGTGTATTATTTTCTCATTTTCTTCATTAAACAATCCTATTCACATTTCATGATCAATATCAACCTATCTGATTAAGCCATTTATAATATTAAAATATTTCCTATATTGCCATATTATTGCTCCTTTCTGTATGTTTCTTTTCCTATTGGCCCCCTGATTCCTGTTTAAGTGTTTATCTTTCATATTTAATCATTTCCATAAATGGCTGGTGATTATTGGTAGTCCAATCATATTTGAAACTGATACATTAAGTAATTTATTGAAAGCTCTGTTTACATTGGTGGGACTTATGGGTGTCTCCATGGAATATGCTGATGGGAATCCAGCTATTTCATTGGTATGTAGACAAATGTCAGAATGTAAAGCTACTGTCTTTGTTCAGGTTCTCCATAGAGGGAAGCACCAATTTCTTCTGTAATAAGAGGTGTGTGTGTGTGTGTGTGTGTGTGTGTGTGTGTGTGTGTGTGTGTGTGTGTGTGTGTTAGGATGAGAGTCCAAGAAGGAATGGGTATGGGTGAGATGGGACTTTAAGGTATATTCCAGTGCTCCTGGAGATTTGTAGCATAAGGGGACTGTCTAGCCATCATGAATTTAGTAATTTGCCTTTTAATTAATATCTCTGTTTGCTCTAAAACATTTCCCTGTCTGTTGTTATTCATGATTCCTGGGTCTAGATGATTTATAGTTTAGTAAATTCCCCTGTCTCTGTTTAGAAAGATAGAGGGGTGATGATGGCAAAGAATCATGATAGTTGGCTCACAGCATGGAATGTGGGAGAAAATTGGGGTGCTAATTGCCATTAGACTTTCAACCATTTTTTATGTTTTCCCCATCCCTCACTCTCAATGATACTTGATTCCCTTAATTCCTGAGCCTTATCAGCATATTCCTTGTTTCAAGGACTTGCTTTTTCCTCTTGCAACCACTTGACAATAAGTTTCCTCATCGTTAGTAGCTTCTCTAGATATTTTTAATCTTCAAAAAAAAAGCTTGTTTACACTTATAATAATACTGTCTTCCCCTTTCTTGTATTGAATGTTGGGTTAATGCTAGTTTATTGCTCCAGTCTAACTTATTGGCAATACAGGACGGAAAGATAAAAATGTTTGTAATCTATTATATTTCACCAGAGGTCATATAAAATAAATTTTACCCTTTATCTAAATCTAAATCATTAAGAATTTTTCTTTGCTGTTATCCAGTGAGCTTAACTATTTTCGTACATGTTAATTGCTAATTATTTGTACACATATTGTCAAAACACCTTATAGGTATGTGACTTTAGGTGATATCGCATTTTGTGTAATATATTACCAGACCAATTTAGTTAAGAGAAACAAAAGTGATTCAGCTGTTGAAAGCCTAACTTAAATGCTTATCTGATATGTACTCAGTCTGTGCTTAAGAAGTAAGTTCTGATAAAGAAGTGTGGTATACATACAGTGGAATATTATTCAACCATGAGTAAGAAAAAGTTTTGCTATTTGAGACAACAAGAAAGAATCTTGACAGAATTATGCTAAATGAAATGTCAGACAAAGAAAGACAAGTATGTATGATCTCACTTACATGTGGAATATAAAAAAGTTGAACTCATAGAAACAGAGTACAGTGGTAGTTACCAGGGGATAGGGTGAAGGATTTGGGAGAGGTTGGAAAAAGGTATAAACTTCCAGTTAGAAGATGAGTAATTTCTGGAGATCTAATGTACAGTGTGGTGATTATAGTTAATAATATTATATTATACTCTTGAAAGTTTCTAAGAGAGTAATCTTAAATGTTCTCACCACAAAAAAAAGAAATTGTTATCATGTAATGTGATAGAGGTGTTAGCTAATGCTATGGTGATAATCATTTTGGAATATATAATCTTATCAAATTAATATGTTGTACACCTTAAACTTAAACACTGTTATATGTCAATTATATATCTCCATAAAGCTGGGGAAAAATAAATAAGTTCAGTGGAATGCGATTGTATGAGTATAAATTTTAAAGGGAGAAATACATTTGTATAATAAAATAAATTGTTTAAATGAAAATGGATTGCAAAATAAACATATTTTATAGAATAAAAGAGCTCCTTTTATCAGTGTTCTCAGAGTGTGAAATGTTTTCCTTGAAAAATAATAATATCCTAGTTTCTTCCACATTTTTCATGAGAGAGAAGGCCATGAGTTGGGGCAAGTATTTTCTAAATTCATGATGATATCTACTTTAGAGTTTTATTAGAAATTTCTTTAATTTTATGCAGGGAGAAATGGGTTAGGTTGGTGAAACTATAAGCTGATACAATTTGCAAAATGATGGATAGTTTCTTTTTCCCCAACCAGAAACCAGAGTTCTATTCATAATTAAAGTTATATTGAGTAAAAATTCAATTTCAATGATTTCAATATGCCACTCTTCCTAAAGCAAACTTCATTTATTATATGTCAAATATCACTGTAAATGTGTGGCATTAGGAGTGCAGCACTTTCGTGAATGATTCATTGTTTAGTATATTAACTTTTGGAAAGGAAAATTAGAGTCATAATTCTTCTGTATCTAACTTGAAACATTTTTATATAAGAAAAAGATAAATGATTCTTCTTTATATTTCATATATCTTAAATAAAAGAATGATTACTATTGAATAAAATAAACCTTGAAAGGTAAAAAAAGCTTAAAAATTAATTTCTAGTTTTTATTGTCCAAAACATATGAAAAACTCCATTTCACATCAAAGAGATTTTCTATAATTTTATATATCAATGGAAATTTTGTATACATACTGATTTACAAGTCAATCTTTTGAATGACTGAGTTTAAAATAATCAAATTTTGAAGTCCTTGCATTAGCAAAATTAAAACTATACTGATTTTTAGGCATTAATTAAAATCTGATATTTGGATTTTGCATGAGTAATTTTGAAATGATATCTGTAGTTTATTGAGTGATGTGCTTTTCATCAATCATCTTCCTTTAGTAGATCCAATCAACCACCAAAAACAGTTGATTCTTCCTCATAAGACCCCCAACTTAATTTTTTCATTCTTTACATTTCAGATGATCTTCCAGGATGAAAGTTCTGAAGTATTTTCTCATTTTACAAAGACAGAAGTTTAAAGTCTTTGTAATAGTTTGATAATCTTCTGTGATCTAATCCCTACCTAATTCTCCAAGTTGATAATTTACCATTCTTCATCAGGTTCTTCAGTTCAGTTTTTAAAACATCACCTCTTCTTTGACAAACATAAAATCTCTACTTCTTTATATTGTCACAATGCACAGAAGATGTGCCCATTAAAGATCTGATGAGTGAATAAAAGATTGAGTGAAATTTAGTTCCACTAACTCCCCTTTCGTAAAAGATTTGTTGATCTGTTACCCACTTACATAACTTTCTTCTGTTCTAATGACATTTTGAATTTACACGAATATGGTGCTTATAACATTCCTAAAGATGATTGTGTATAAAATTATCACTAACTCTAAATTGTATATTTATAATTATGTGCCATCTTTTGTCTTTTAATTGCTTACCTCATGAGCACTATTAGTCTGTTATTTATTGCTCAACAGCATACCACTCCAAGACTTAGTGATTTAACCCATTCCAAAACTTGATAATATAAAACAACAGCCATTTTGTGTTTTCCTGTGATCAGGAATTCAGGAAGGGCTTAATAAGGATGAATTTTCTTTGCTCCTCACTGAGGCTGAGGGATTATTATGGATTGATAAATCTGACCTTACAGCTAGGATGGCTGGAATGCTGAGACATCTCTGCCCTCATAATCCATTATCAGTCAGAACTTCTCTCCCCTGTGGTTTTGCACCCCTCTGTTCTCCAGGACATTTATTTCCATCTAGCCCCCTTCAGTATCATAGTCTAGGTTTCCAGGTGTGGTACCCAAGGCTTCCTCAGAGGGTGAGAAAGGAAGTTGCTAGACTTCTTAAAACCTAGTCCACAAAGTTACTTCTACCTCATTCTACTTGTAAAAGCAAATCACAAGGCCAGCCATATTCACTGTAGGAAAAAGAGATTCCACCTGTTAATGGGAGGAGTGACAAATCCCATTGCAAAAGTGAAAAATTGTGGCATCTATCTTTGAAAATAATTTTCCATTGCACTTCATACTTGATAATTACCTTCCTGCTTAGTTAATATTTCTTATCTGGAAAAGAGAAGTTTGGAGTGATTGGTTTCTAAGATACATTTCATTCTAAAATATTGGATAAGCTCCTTGGATCTAATGGATATGTTTAGTAAATAGGAAGTATAACTTCCTATTTATATTTAATAGGGCAACTCTGGGCTGCTTTTCTAAGCAGGCAAAAAAATAACCACGACAATGATGAGAACATCATTCTTGCTAAATTTTGAATGAAAATTAAAAATGAGTATCCTGAATTTACAAATTTTCTTTAAAATTTTTCTTCTATCTCTATGAGCATAACCAAGGAAGACTAGCTTCTATACTATGAAAGTCATTAACAATTTTGATACTGTTTTCACACAAAACACAAACAAAATTGGTTTCGTCGATCTTTTCTTCTTTTTGGTCTCTATTTTGTTTATCTCTTCTCTGATCTTTAATATTTCCTTCTGTCTGCTGACTTTGGGCTTTGTTTCATCTTTTTCTAATTCTTTTGGATGGTAGACTAGGTTTTTTAATCAAGATTTTTCTTGTTCCTTGAGGTAGGCCTTTATTGCTATAAACTTCCCACTTAGAATTGCTTTTGCTGAATCCCATAGATTTTGGAAAGTTTTTTTTTTTTTTTTCCATTTTTGTTTGTCTGGAGGTATTTTCTGATGTCTACTTTGATTTTTTCACTTACTCGTTTTTTGTTTTTTTTTTTTTTAGTAGCATATTGTTTAGTCTCCACATATTTGTGTTTTCCCCATTTTTTTTCTCATATAATTGATTTTTAGTTTCATACTGTTACATTTGGAAGAAATGCTTGATAATCTCTATCCTTTCAAATTTGTTGAAACTTGTTTTATGGCCTAGCATGTGATCTATCTTAGAGAACCTTCAATGTGCATTTGAAAAGAATAAATATTCTCCTGTTTTGGGATGGAATATCCTGTACATAATATCTATCAAGTGTAATTGGTCTATTGTGTCATTTAAGGCCACAGTTTTTTGTTTTGTTTTGTTTTGATTGTCTGTTCATTGATTTAAGTGGGGGTGTTAAAGTCTCCTACTATTATTGTATTATTTTTGATGTCTCCCTTTATATCTGCTCTTATTTGTTTTATATATTTAGGTGTTCCTGTATTAAATGCATATATGTTAATGAGTGTTATATTCTCTTCTTGTATTGATCCCTTAATCATTATATAATGTCCTTCTTTGTCTTCTGTAATACATCTTGTTTTAAAATTTATTTTTGTCTGGTATGAATTTTACTACCCCAGCTGTCTTGTCATTTTCATTTGCATGAGATATCTTTTTCCATCCCCTCCCTTGTAGTCTGTGTGTGTCTTTAGCTCTGAAGTGAGTTTCTTGTAAGTAGCATATGGATGGGTTTCTTATCCAGTCAGCCACCCTGTGTCATTTGATTGAAACCTTTAGTCTATTGATATTTAAAATGATTCTTGATAGGTATATACTTATTACTGTTTTGTTAGTTTGTTTTCTGGTTATTTTTGTACTTCTCTGTTCTTTATTTCTTTTTTTAGTTCTTTCCCATATTGTTTGATAATTTCCTTTAGTCGTATGCTTGTGTTCTTTTCTCTCCAGTTTTTGTGTATCTATTATATGTTTCTTATTTGTGATTATCATGGGGTTAATATATGTTGACCTATAACTATACCTACTTATTTTAATCTGATAGTCATTTAAGTTCGAGCACTTTCTAAAAGGTCTACATTTTTTACTTCTTTTCCCCAAATTTTGTGTTTTTGATGTCATATTTGACATCTTCATGTTTATCCCTTTACTGATTATTTCAATTAAAGTAAATATCACATTACTTTACTTTTAATCTTTATACAAGTTTATTTAAGTAGTTTATCCTCAGCTTTTACTATGTTTGTCTTCACTAGTGGGATTTTTCCTTTCCTATAGATACTTCTTGTTATAGCCTTTTCTTTTCTACTTAGTGAAGACCCTTCACATTTTTTAGGGTGGGTTTAATACTGATCAACTTTTGTAGTTTTTGCTTGTCTGAGAAGTTCTTTATCTCATCTTCAATTCTAAATGATAATCTTGTTGGGGCTAGAATATTACATGTTACAATTTTTTCCTTTTAGCACTTTTATATCATGCCACTCCCTTCTGACCTGTGAAATTTCTGCATGAGAATCATCTGACAATTTTATTGAAGTTCTCTTGTACATGACTGTTTTTCTCTTGTTGCCTTTAGAATTCTTAACTTTTGCCATTTTAATTATCGTATGTCTTGGTATGGGTCTGTTTGTGTTCATCTTGTTTGGGACTCTCTATGCTTCCTGTACTTGGATATCTGTTTCCTTCTTCAGTTTTGGGAATTTTTCAGCCATAATTTCATCAAATACATTTTTTACCCCTTTTTCTCTCTTTTCCTTCTGGGACCCCATTAATGCAAATATTGGTATACTTGATATTATCCCAGAAATCTCTTAAACTGTTTTCATTTTTGTTTGTTTGTTTTTCTTTTGGTGTTCTTATTGGGTAATTTCTATTATTCTGACTTTCCAGATCACTTATGCATTCTTCTGTATCACCTAGTATCCTGTTAATTCCTTCTACTGTATTTTAAATTTCATTTATTATATTCTTCTGTTCTGACTTTTTTTGTGTGTGTTTTCTAGTTCCTTGATAAATTTCTCACTAAGTTCTTCTTATCCCCAATTCAGTTAGCATTCTCGTCTAGTTAAGTCCCCAGTCTGATAATTCCAAAATTTCTGCCATATCTGAGTCTGTTTCTGATACTTGCTTTGTGTCTTCAAACTGTTCTTATTTCTCTTTTAGATTGCTTTGTAACTTTCTTGTTGAAACCTTGATATGATTATCTAGTGAAAGAAACTGTGATAAACAGGACTTTAGTGTGAGATTTTATGTTTATCTGGCTTTGGAGATAGGCTATGTTTACTGTTTTCTACAGTAGTAGGTGTTAGGAGCTAAAATTTTAACTCAGACACTTTTTAAAATAGGATCTGAGACCTGCAATTCTTTTAAATGCAATCCACTGTTATTATAAAGGATCCTGATTGATATGGTAGTAAGATGTGGGGAGAGGAGAAATATTCTACAATCCTATGGTTATATGAGTCTCTTAGTGAGCCTGTGCCCCTAGTCTAACCTTTATAATTGCTTCTCAGCTCTCTTCACTCTCCAATCCCCATACTTTCATGAGACAGGAAGGATAGAGGGGCTGAAGTTGCATATTTCCCTTAGGTTGGTTGGGGAACTTTTCTTAGATCTTCATCCTGAGAATATTTGGGCTCCTCTAAGTAAATCTCATGGAAGTGTGGGGCATCCCTAAGACTGGACCTGTAGAGTTTTTAATATTCAAATTAGTTTATACTGAGTCTTCAGTAATGTATCAATTATAGTTTAAGTATTTCTATAAATATTGGCTCCAGTGGTGGATTTCTTCATATCCTCCTTTCATTCTAGCTTTCAGCAAGATGGTTTGCCCTGTTGCCTCAGTTCTCTGATGGGTATAAGGAAAGTTGATTTTCAGTTTGTTCAGATTTTTCTTGTAAGAACAGGAGTGGTGCCTTCTCATCTCTTTATATGTTGGACTGGAAACTGGAAATCTTTTTTTAAAATAACCATTTTCTCACTTTCTGCTCTCTTCTTATTTTGTTATCCTAGGCAATTCTGAATTATAACTCTGCCACCAAAGTAATTTACTAGTCTGAACCAAATCTCTATCTGTACCCTTTATATCTTACTGGTTTTAAAATTTTTAAATAGAAGAAATTATATCAATGTCTTAGTTTCTTTTGAAATACTTAGCCTAAAATATATACAACTTTCTTGAGATATTTCTTTACACAGTTAAATTTTACTTTACCAATACAAATATATATTAAAATTTTAAAAAGATAATTTAGGTTGTCAAAAATATTTTTCCTTAATTTATCAAGAAAAATTATTAAACTTTGAGGGTAGAGATTTTTACTCTTTAAGAGCGTGAATATAACTAGTCTTGAATTTTGGTGGAAGTCCCAGTGATCAATGAAATGGTTATAAGATAATTAGCCAGAAAGCACAGTGCCTAGATAATCAACAGTTTGGATAATCACAATGAAATGCACTAAGAATTAAATGTTTATGTTAAACAGGACTAATGAATGCATTATGAGAAAATATCTTTGGATGAATGTTTTTATGGAAACTATACTGTAATATATTGGTGCCATCAAATGAAATGGTCATACAATTCACACTTCCATGAAATTAAGTGAGCTCTAAATGACACTACATCTTCCTGAATTTCCCTGAATTTTTGAAGGCTTTCTTCCTCACTGATATTTCCAGGTCAGCTCTTATCTGATTAGTAGATACTACTTGATATGTGATTTTTGCATTCTAAGTCCTCTTTTTCATACTTAGGATGCCCAATTTTCTCTATTGCCTGAGAGCATCACTGATACATGATGTCATGCTGATAGATAAAAACATTTGTGTGCATCCAAATTACTTTAGTTAAAACTGCTATAAAAGTTTGTAACAAATGACACTTACTTTCCTAATGGTTTTACTATCAAATCATATTTTGCTCAGTTAGTCAATCATACTTGTAATAGGAATTTGAAATAGGATCAGTGGTCTTCTTAATCAAAAGGCAATATTCAAAACATGAAGATTTCCTTTCTATGCTTTCTGTGTAGGTAGAATATGGGTGATGGAATCTAACAGCCAGGATTTTTGTTTAGAGAAAAATGAAAAATGAATGTGAAAATATTTGAGTCATGATTTTGTCACCAAGAACACTTTTTTTTAATTGAAGTATAGTCAGTTTACATTGTTGTGTCAATTTCTGATGTACAGCACCATGCTTCAGTCATGTAGGAACATACATATATTTGTTTTCATATTATTTTTCACCATAAGTTACTGTAATATATTGAATATAGTTCCTTGGTCTATACAATATAAACTTGTTGTTTATCTATTTTATATATATTAGTTAGTATCTGCAAATCTCAAACTCCCAATGTGTACCTTCCCACCCCTATCCCCCCGCTGATAACCATAAGTTTGTTTTCTATGTCTGTGAGACTGTTTCTGTTTTATAAATTTATTAATTTGTTTATCTTTTTTTTTTTTTTTTTGGCTTCACATATAAGTGGTATCATATGATATTTTTCTTTCTCTTTCTGGCTTACTTCACTTATAATGACATTCTCCAGGTCCATCTATGTTGCTGCAAATGGCATTATTTTATTATTTTTATGGCTGAGTAGTATTCCATTATACACACACACACACACATATGTATACATATGTGTGTGTGTGTATATATATGTGTGTGTGTGTACACCACAACTTCTTTATCCAGTCATCTGTCAATGGACAGTTAGTTTGTTTCCATGTCTTTGCTGTTGTAAATGGTGTTGCTGTGAACACTGGGGTGCATGTATCTTTTCTAATTAAGGCTACCTCTGGGTATATGTTCAGAAGTGGGATTGCTGGATCATATGATAAGTCTATTTTTAGTCTTTTGAGGAATCTCCATACTGTTTTCCATAATGGCTGAACCAAACTGCATTCCCTCCAACAGTGTAGGAGGGTTCCCTTTTCTACACAGCCTCTCCAGCATTTATCGTTTGTAGAATTTTGAATGATGGCCATTCTGACTGATGTGAGGTGTTACTTCGTACTTTTGATTTGCATTTCTCTGATAGTGATATTGAGCATTTTTTTCATGTGCTTATTGGCCATTTGTATGTCTTCATTGGAGATTGCTTGTTTAGGTCTTCTGCCCGTTTTTGGATTGGGTTGTTTGTTTTTTTCTTTTTAAGTTGTATGAGCTGTTTATATATTCTGGAAATTAACTCTTGTCAGTCTCATGTTCTGCAAATATTTTCTCCCATTCTGTAGGTTGTCTTTTTGTTTTGCTTATGGTTTCCTTTGCTCTGCAAAAGCTTATAAGTTTAATTAGATCCCATTTGTTTATTTTTGCTTTTATTTATATTGTTTGGCTAGATTGCCCTAGGAGAACATTGCTGAGACATATGTCAGATAATGTTTTACCTGTGTTTTCGTCTAAGAAGTTTATTGTGTCTTGTCTTATATTTAAGTCTTTAAGCCATTTTGAGTTTGTTTTTATGTACGTTCTGAGGGAGATTTCTAACTTCATTGATTTATATGCTGCTGTCCTGTTTTCCCAACATCATTTGCTGAAGAGACTGTCTTTACTCCATTGTATGTTCTTGCCTCCATTGTCAAAGATTAATTGACCAAAAGTTTGTGGTTTTATTTCTGGCTCTCTAGAACACTTTTATTTGCCCTGCTTTCTGAAATCCTTTTATACCAGTTTGAGTTGCACAGGAACACAGCTGTTCAGCAGTTGAGAAAAACAAAAATATACAAATAAAAACTCACTTTAATGTGTCTATTCTGGCTGCCAGTTCATCAAAGATTAATTTCACAATACTTACTGCTTCCTGGAGCTCAACAGAAGTAAACTTGTGGGGTGCCTGTGATTATGTCATTTAGCTCTAAGTTATTTCTCATAAGCTGTGGAACTCCCTTTGTAGTTGTTTTTTTAAAATGACAGCTTTATAAACTAAAAATATCACAAATTAGTAACCATATATATTTAAAATGGTCACACAGAATTTGGCTTTTTCAGCACTTGGGGAGACAAATATCATCCATACTTTTGTGATTTTTCTATTGATTTTCTAATTTTTTATATGTTGTTGGACTTTATCCAGAAAATGTATTTAGTTGATATCAATATTAAACATTCGGGGGCATAATTTATTATGCCACTGGTTTTCCTGCTCCGTAGTGGTTAATCCCCTTGTATATATCCTCCATGGACAAATACTTCTTTAAATTCAGTGTATTTTAGAAAATAAAGTGACTTGAAAGGAATAAGCAATCTTAAACTATCAAAATATTGAATGGATACTACTCCACTTATAAAGACAATACTTTAAATGATATGCCTTAGGACTTAAACAGTTTTTAATGGAAAATATCTTAAAATCCTGTTTACTATTATTTAATCTTGGTATTCAAGTGGAAAGGGTTAAAAAAGTATCAGATAGAATTTGATCATTTTGTTATAGAATATAATGATTATCTCCTTTTTAATCAGAAAAAAATCACACTACGTTTATGTTCTAAATTTTAGTATGCATTGATCTCAGATACCTCAGAAAGACAAGGATTGTTTTGATTTATTAAGCTTTCTCCCTAAGTAAGACAAAAGAATTGATTTAATATTTATTACTTCATTATTTTGTTCACTTAATCTCAGGAGGAAAGTGACCAGTTGGAGAAAACTTCTCCCTTGTGATGAATCAGCTTTGACCAAGAAGGTGACATTGAATAATTGAAAGAAAGGGAACATTATCACAACTTTGTTTCCTGGCTACAGACTGGTGCTACTGTACAAGGTATGGCATCCTCCCTAGAATAATACACTGAAATGCACCACAACTCTTCTTGTTCTCCCTGGGGTAAAAATAAGCTTCTAACCTCTAGTTCATCAGGAGGCATTGCTTTAAATCCATCTTATGCCATGTCCTTCTCAAGGGGAAGTGTGTTTGGGTATTTAAGTGTCCTACCTTCTGATAAAAGTGGGAGAATGGGAGGTCAGGATAATTCTTACTGCACAATACCCAAATTGGCCATAGGCAATTTGATTGCCTTTATAAAAAGTACTTAATGCAGTGAAAACATACAAAACGGATAGTGAGGAATAAAATAATTTATGAATTACTCGAGTCAGTTAGGAACTTATTCCACAGTGATATTGTAATGGTACCTTTATGTTCATCATAATGCTTCCATTTCATTTGTTTGCTAGAGTAGCAGACTGATCAAGAACACGAGCTCTAGGACCAAATTACCTTTGGCTTCACCTCTCATTAGTATTCTATTGGACTGTAATGAGAATTAAATGGATTAGAACAGGTTTAAGGCAGTTACTGATAGGTAGAAAGTACTTAAAATATTTAGTTGTTGATATTCTCATTTAGTAATATAATTGGTTGAAAAAACTCTGAGATGCAAATTTTAGAATATGTGTAAATATGATATGCAAAGCCTAACTTTAACATTAAGAAAAATGCATTCATAAAAATGTAAATATCTAAAAAGTGGAATCGGATCTAAATGTGTAAGAAATAGAGCAAAATGTGCTACTGCAAAAGGGATATATTGCTATATTGCTATACTGCTTCCCTGCAATTGAACTATGCTAAGAATTTGATTGGTCTGTCTAATAGAGATAGTATTTTAGGTAAAAGGGGGTTTTAGTATTGCTTAAGTTAATGCATATTGATTTTGTGGGCTGTTTGTAATGGTTCTATCATTCCTACCCTGCTGTATTCTGTTGTTTAAAAGAGCAATACCCATCAGCCATGTGATTTCCTACTCTCTTTTGCCATTTTGCTATCAACTATATGTCAAATTCAGGTCCTGCCTATTAACCCCATGTTCTTTCAGTTTCTATTCAACCTGTCAAAATGTTAATATTATTTCTGGTCTTTGCCTTCTCCATTATCAGTTTCTGAACTTCACTTTATCCATACTGCAGGTCTGCTACTATCTCTCTTAGAACTATCTTTCTTTCAAAGAACTGAGGGTGACACATGTTAGGATAAGCCCATGGTGGTGATGATGATGATGATGAATGGTATCTGGCAGACACTGACCCACGTATTGTGTGTGTGTGTGTGTGTGTGTGTGTGTGTATAATTTAATCTTCAAACTAATTCTATGAAATAAATATTACTTTTATCCCAATATTACAGCAAAGAGTTTGAGCCATTGAAGATTAAAGAATTTGACCATGTTAATTCAGCCTTATTTTTGTAATTGGCAACAAATTTCAGTGGGTCCATCTATTAGGAAAAGTGATGGGAAATACTGTCTTGTTTTGGCAGATATGGAAAAGTTCATTTAACAAATGTTTGTTAAAGCTTTTGTCTCAATTATTTTTTAGGTTTTAAGAGTTCATAAATTAATTAAATTGCATTCTAGTTCATTTCTGGCTGGCCCGCCATATTTCTGGCAAGTCAGCCAGAAATGAACTGGAATAGGGTAATGGGCAATTGGTGGGCACCACAAAAGAGGGTAGCATAATTGAATTCATAATTTATATATGGGATAAAGTGGAATAAGGAAAATAAGAATTTGTGCTGGTTGCTGACACAAGCAATTATGCAAAATGAAGAGAATGAAAAGAATGTCTATGCCTATTGGAAATTTGGGCTTTGATGCAAAATCATCAATGAAAACATTCTGTAGAAGTAACATTTTCCAAAAGTTCAATCCAAATTCCAAATGAAGTTAAGTTGCAGTCAGTAAAAATATGAAAATGGAAAAATATCTTTATCTCATGGATTTTCTTTGAAAGGAAGATCTCTCCAAACAATATAGTATTATGAATCACACACACCAAGATATTGTAGATAGTAAATTAATTGTGCATAAAACTCCTGAAATCTTGCAATGGGAGAAAAGATACATGCTGAGAGCATTAAGTCTGCCAATAATTTGCAAAGCTTCTTGGAAAGAATTTAATTAGAATACAGTTTTGCAGTTAAATGTAAAGCTGTTGTGCCAAGAAATATTAAACAAAATAGCGGTGATCTATCTTCAGAGACTTTTTGAATTAACTACTGAATTGAAATGGTTTGGGAAATACATATGCATATATATATGTATAATCTTTTTGAGAGTAACTCTTGTAATATAACTAGCAAGCAAACAAATATGAAATAATATTGTATATTGTTCTGTTTGTTGCAAAAGTAGAACAGAAATAGGCACAAGTAAAATCTGCTCTTAGAAAAATCAATGTAAAGAATGTTATAGCTGAGATGTCAGATTATAGAGTTCAGTAAATCAGTATTCTTTCTAGCCAAGCAGAAAAAAAGTTAAATTTTGACTATGCTTAAATTTTAGTAAGCCCTGAGGTGAGTTTTAACTTCATGTTGAACTCTAGAAAGAGGTTCAAGTATGTAATTATTTGATGTTTAGAAATGTTGCCAGTGGCTTTAAGGGTCAGGCTGGTATGTAGTTTCTTATCTGCTACTAAGTTATCTAAATGTTCTACTTTAGTTCCAACCTGTTATCATTTTGCCCATAGTGATTTGTTGGGAGGGGGGACAGACAAACAAGCAGCTACTAGCCTATATGTGCAAACATGTGTGTGACTTTGTGTGTGTGTAGATGTGTGTGTGTGTGTACTCAAGTGAATATTTGTATTATCAGTTCTGAGTAAATTTTACCAACTTTGGATTTTAGATTGATTTTGAGTTACCAAGGTTACATTTGGAGTCACGTTTGATCCTAGTAATATGAAATGAAACCTTGCACCTGTATTTGTAATTACATGAATTACTAATATTTCATTTGGTTCTGAACTAGTCACATAGTAAATGTACCTGCATTTTAGTTGTAAAACTAAACTTCCCACAATAAAGACATATTCATGTAACTCTTTTTTACTTTCCCATAGAATTGGTCTTATACATAGACACTACTTATAGCTAATTATGTCTCACAATTTATAGATGCCCGAACATCTCAAAATAAAACACACAGGATTGCCCAATACATTTTTAAGATGCCTGAAATTTCTGTGCTTGTTACTTTCTAGGTTGTAAGGGATGTTAAATATTATATATATCACTGTAATTTTAGTCCTGCAAAGCATAGTGTTTTAAATATCTTAAGTATACAATATATGTTGAATGAATAAAAGAGTAATACATTGTAGTCTCTAAATTCAGCACTTTGTATCATTATCAAAACTGTGTTTGCCATAATTTCACCTGAGTTATTGATAAGAACAAGTACAAGTATGAACCATTAATGCATTGAAACAGATTACTCTGTCAATAGGAGATCCAGTTGGAACAACAGAAGACATACTCTTTCTTAATTTGGAAGGAGAAAGAGAATTAAAAAAGCCCAGAGCCTGGGCATTAATGGGAGACCTGGACCAAGTACAGGGCCCTAAGTGGTCAAAATTGGGGTAAGGAAGGGACATTAAGAACACTGTTCAAAGTCATTACTTATTGTCAGCCATGCCCCTCTGTTTCTCATCTCAAGTGTGAAAATGGCTGATTTAGGAGATACCATTACCCATGTCCTCTCTCACATGGTAGTTAACATTACTTAGACACTTGTCAGCATATGAATGAATCGATTTCTTGAGGAAGAGTTCCAGCTACTATAGACCATCAACTATTTTTGACTGATGTTACTATTTTTCTTTAAGAACTGTGAAAACATGAGTGAAAACTTTCCCTAAGAAAGTCTTTTCAAAAGATAGTTGTGTTTCCACTTATCTTCCTGTTTGTTTTCTCCTTGAAATGTATCACTGTAAATAATATCAAGAACATTCTGTAAACTGACACTTTCATGCAGACTTTTAAAATGTGCTGAATTTATACCTATTATTAATGGAAGACAATGTGTAATCATTCAGCTTCATTCCACAATGCATTTTAAAAGCTTTTGGAAAGACTGGAACATAATCAAATTAGAGATTACATCAGTACAAATTAACTATCTATGCCTTTCGATTCTAACTTAAAGCAAGCTTGTAGACCTAGCAGTAACCTTACTCCAATTCATGATGAATTTCATTATACACGCCAAAGAAAATCTCTATACTGATAGGGAGCTCTTTTGCAATGATTTGGTGTGGTTGACTAAACTCACAAGGGGAAATATGTACAAAGCTTTAAAGATTGGATTCAAATGAAATTTTTGTGCCAATGAATTGAATTATCATGCCAAAATTGAAACACAAAGCAGTACTTCCATGTTAAACCAGCCATGGCACAGACACAAATAAGGTATCATAGTGTTATTATAAGGCCACTATTCCTCCAAACACTGGTTTAGGTTTAATTTCTCACTTCTCCTTAGAGTTGTCAATACATAACTTACTGTTCTCCCTCAGCAATATACTTACTAGAGAAAATCACTAGCAGCAATTTAGTTTGTTCTGAATTAAATCAATTAAACTCAAATGTAAATTTGTGACAAAGAGAATGATATGACCAATATTGAGAAAAAAGGATATTGACAAGTCACTGATAGAATAACAATAATGATACAGTTTGGGTTCTGCCCATTTTAGGTTTGATTATCTTTGGGAATCAAGGGGTTCCCTAAGCTTATTTACTCATTTGAAAAATTAGGAGAAATGAACTTGCTACTCAAAATATGGACTGTAGACCAGCAATATTGGTATTATCTGGGAGGCTGATAGAAGGGTAATCTTAGATCCTTCCCAGATCTACTGAATTAGGTAGAATTAGGTATGCACTAAAAACAAAAGCCTCAATGAACTGAATGCCCCATGATTTCTGAAAAACACTGGCCGGATGGACTGCGATCTCTTCTGTATCACTTCTGTCACTTCTGTCTGTTTCTCTACCTCTTGCCTGAGTATCAAAAAAGATTATCAGAATCAGGATTACTACTAATATAAATGCTGCTAAATATTAGGCCCATTTATTGATTTTTCATAAAGTTGTCCTTAGAAAACTGTTAAAATGATAGCCTGAGAAATAAACATATCTCTATTATAACATTAAAATGGCTTTGAATTTTGGAAGTTTACCTAGTACTTATAGTCAACTAGTTATATTTTGGTATTCATTATATATATATAAAGATCTGATCACTCTTTCTAGAAATAGAGGCTTTTTGCTTGTATTATCCTAATTTTGCTCCAGGGACTATGTGGCAAGTAGAAGGTAGGATATACTTCTATTAATTATTCTATGATAATTCATCCTGCCAGAAATTCATGGAAAATACATAACTATAAATGTTGATCAAATACACAAAGGTATAATTTAATGGTTATATTATCTTAGTGACTCTTTTTCTTCTAAGACTGCCTTAATTGTACATGAACATGAACTGACACTTCTATGAGTTCATACCTATATGATAATTTAGTATTTCTCCAGCAATTAAGTTCAAATCCACTTCTTTATGCTCCCCATCTTATATATTTGAAACATATAAATCAATCACCCAAATTATAAAAATTCAAAAGTACATTTAAAATTTAATATTAACAGCAAGGCTTCGTATTTAATTTTATATTTAATATGTGCTGATAATGTTTATTTTTGCTGTTTGATTTCATTTCAGATATTGAGAAGAAAATTTCCCTTAGATAATTCTTCAGGTTATTAAATAGACACTTCTTAAAATAATCATAAGAACTGTGTATTGAAATAGCTTTTTTAAAAAAAAAAATATTTGCCTATGTAGAGAATTACCTAAGAGTAGATAACATGATGCATATATACTTTTAAATGGAATTTGTTTACATGTGTAACAGAAAATATCAAATGGAGTAACTCTGTCTTGAATTATTTTGAATTACCAATCTTCCATGCCAGTTAGGTAATGGCTTCCTATTAAGGTTAATGGAAATTGAATGTAAATCTCCATGAATAAAATTAAGGCTATACTGATATCCCAATTCCTTAAGGTGTTAAGGGTCTGTAATAGCCAACCTTTAAAAAAGCAAAAGTGCTTACTAGGAGCCCTAGGCTAATGACAAAACCAATTTTACAGTAGTACTTAATGGGTATGGTTTGAAAAAAAAAAAAAGCCTGAATTCAGGAAAACAATTTAGTTGTTAGACTTTAAAGCTTCTGGAAGCAGTGTTGCAGAGTTTTGATACCATACAATCATCCCTTAGGGCAAAAAAAGCTGGGAGTAAGTTTTTTTCAGAAAAAATGTGTATGGTTCAAAATAATTTCTTGACGACAGGGAAGTATTCTCCCCTTATCTGCTTTTCTGTCCTCTTTCAGTTTTCACCCCAACCTCTGGATTTCCTTAGAATCTGCAGCCTGTGTATGTAAACCCCATCACTTTCCCATTGTCTTCTTCATCAACTTTCCCTTCTCTTCTCCTTTCACTTTTCCTAGTAGTACATAAAGAATCTAACCTTTTTATTGTAAAATAAATATTTCTACTGTCCTATATCAGTTTTATCTCTCACCTGAACTCAAAAAGCTAGTCTTTTTGCTTATTTCTACTCACTCCAAAACATATTCCACAAGCCAGCCAGCAGTCTTTCTAAAACTAGTATTTGGTAATATCACTCCCCTAACCAAACCTTAAGCCTTTTCTAATCCAAAATCCTTTATAATGCATTCAAGATCTTCTAGTATCTGACTGCAGACTGGCCTTCCAGACTTCAGTTGCAATGTCTTCCTTAAGTTCTAATTGCACCAAGAGCTTATAATTTTCTTGAGTAAGAATTGCATTTGTATGCCTCTATGCCTCTACTTGTTTTCTCTGCTTATGTTGTCTCTCAGTCAACAGCACTAATTAACTGTTTTATTGTAAGTTCTTCATATGTCTTATCTTCTCTGGTAGATGGTATATCACATTTTAACTTATTTATTTCAATGCATGTGTCTTTAATCTTTATGGACCTGCCACAAAATAATCATGTGAATTATGTTTTCAGTTAGTAAAGTAATTTAGATTAATTATTTGTAGATAATTTCATAGTCTGATTAGAAGAATTGTAATCTGGGTTGGAATGAGAAAGGTGATGTGGGTGTTTGACTATGTATTGAAACATTTTTCTTTTTAGAATAGGTTTTTAGTTTCTTTTTCTCTTAAAACAAAATTACTAGTAACACTATTGATCATGGTTTAAGCAGTTGATGTTTTGGTTCTGAATATATTATGAATCAGTTATCTGTCCTCCTCTGTGCAACCTGACCAAATATTCATATTCATACTTGTACTTGTAAGTCAAATATAGTAATTGAGTCTAATTATTAAATTTACCCTCTACCACACCACCACTGATATTCTGCTGGATCTTAGAAAAAGGTAAACCAATCTTCAAGCATTTAAGGAAGCATACATGTAAAAGGTGTCCAGGAGAAGTTGGTTTTATTCTCATGGGCAAGAGTGGAGGAGAAACACTGTAAAGATACTAAATTACAAAGATTCAGAGTTGCTGATAGAGGCACACCATGCCTTTTCAGATTGTGCTTTGTGAATAAACTGAAAACTTTATGGCTTCTTTTGTAACAGAAACCAAACAACTGGGGTAATGTTCTTAATACACACAAGTTTTATTCTAAACACAGGTCACTGTCATTACATCCAAGCCCTCTCATACATGCCTAAAAAAATGTCCAGAGACTCCATGAGAACAAATTAGAGGAAAAAAGTAAAGGTAGGCAAGAAATTTTGCAGCTTAACATTTCTGCTCTTCTTTTTAGTCAATAGGATTTTCTTCTCATTTGTGTCTGAGTTACTTTACTGAGAACAAGTCAAAAAAGTAAGTAATAAAAGAAGGAAGGATTGGAGGAAGGAACAAAGGAATGAAGGAACGAAGGAAGGAAGAAAGGAAAAGGGAAAAATTAAGGAAAGGAAAAAGGAAAAGAGGGAAAGGCATCAATCACTGTGCCCAAGGTCATTCTGCTTAATACTTAATGATCAAATGTACTAACTTTTACTTCCTTTGGGAATCTACTCTTCATACTATATAGAACATACTTTTACATTTACAAAATATTTTCCTGTTACATATACTATTCTAAATGAGGTAATTTCAAGAATCTTAATGAAAAACCATATATTTTAGAATAATAGTGTATTTCTATTATGTCACTAGTTTATTTAAATATATCCATCTTTTATATATAATAATTGGCAACTCAAAATGATGAAAGAGAAAATTAAATACTATAGAATTCTAGATGTATTTCTTTGCCAATCTGTCTATCCAGGCAATAGGAAAAAAAAGCAAAAATAAACGAACAAATGGGGCCTAATTAAACTTATAAGCTTTTGCACAGCAAAGGAAACCATAAGCAAAACAAAAGTTTAATGTCCAGAATATATAAACAGCTCATACAACTTAATAAGAAAAAAAAACCCAATCCAAAAATGGGCAGAAGACCTAAACAAGCAATTCGCCAATGATGACATATAAATGGCCCAAAGGCACGTGATAAAAATGCTCAATATCACTAATTATCAGAGAAATTTAAATCAAAAGTACAATGAGGTGTCACCTCACAACAGTCAGAATGGCCATCATTCAAAGTCCACAAATGATAAATGCTGGAGAGGGTGTATAGAAAAGGGAACCCTCCTACACTGCTGGTGGGATTGTTGTTTGGTGCAGCCATTATGGAAAGCAGTATGAGATTCTTCAAGAAACTAAAAATAGACTTACCACATGATCTAGTAATCCCACTCCAGGGCATATATCCAGGGGGGCATCTCTAATTTGAAAAGATACATGCACCCCAATGTTCATAGTGGCACTATATACAATAGCCAAGACAGGGAAGCAACCCAATGTCCATCAACACATGACTGAATAAAGTAGTTGTGGTATATTTATACAATGGAATACTACTCAGCAATCAAAAATAATAAAATAATGCCATTTGCAGCAACATGGATGGACCTGGTGATTATCATTCTAAGTGAAGTAAGACAGAAGGAGAGAGAAAAATATCATATTATACCACTCATATGTGGAATCCAAAAAAGAAAAAAAAGAGGACACTAATGAACCTATCTACAAAACAGAAACAGACTTGCAGATATAGTAAATAATCTTACAGTTACCAGGGGAAAGTGGGTGTGAAGGGATAAATTTGGGAGTCTGAGATTTGCAAATGTTAAAAACCAGATTTCTTCTGTATAATACAGGGAACTATATTCAGTATCTTGTAATAATCTTTAATGAAAAAGTATATGAAAATGAATATATGTATATGTATGTGTGACATTTTTATAGTCTTGTAATTTTATGTATATATAGTGATTTTATATATATAAAGTGATTCAGTTTTCTCCAAACTGTACAATAGTCTGCTAGGGCTGCCAATAAAAAATAATACAGACTGGGTACCTTGAAGAACAGGAATTTACTCACAGACTGGGGGCTGGAAGTCCATGTTCAAGGTGCTGGTAGGATTAGTTTCTCCTGAGGCCTCTCTCCTGGGCTTGTAGACATCCGCCTTCTAGCTGTCCTCACATGGCCTTTTCACTGTGAATGCATATCCATGATGTCTCTTTCTTTTCTTGTAAGAATATCAACCCTATTATATTAGTTACCTACACTTTCTATCTAGGGATTATATGCATCTCTAGGCATAATGGTAAACATCATGAACTCATGCTAATCTCCTTAATAATTATTGTAACTAAGATGGTACATTTTAGGAAATACATCAATTCTTCATTCATTAATTTAAAGCCAGTGCATTTTATTCCATATTATAAAAAATATCATGCTTAGTAAATCTCTTTACCTTATTACTGGATTATGAGCTCCTCAATGAAAGCAAAGAAAAATATCTAATGTACTTGGTATGGTCAGTGGCTACTTCTACAATAGGTGGCAATCAGTTACTTAATAAACAATTGATTCTTAAATATATAAAATACTATTATATGATGCTAAGATTAAAAATAGCTTTTAGAAATTTATTGAGCACCTATTATGTACTGGCCAGTGTTCAGAGACTTCTGTCATCCTCATAATAACTCTGAATAGTTATTACTTTGTCACTTAATACAAGACTGCATTTCAGAGAGAATAAATGACTTCCCCAAAAGAACAAAATGAAAAATAATGCCATTGGTAAAATTCTTCATCATTATTATTGGAAAGTAAAAAATATAAGAAAAGGGGCACCAAGTATGATTATAGTTGTTGGCAGCATAACCAGAGATGCATAAATGCTATTCTTTTTTCATTCTGCATGAAATTAAATTTGCCCTGCAACATTCACTGTAAACTAGAAGTTGGCAAATGAGGGCGTGAGGATCAGTGCCAGACTATCACTTATTGTTATATAGCTCATGAGCTATAAATGGCTTTACATTTTTAAATGATTGAAAAAAACTTAAAAGCACAATATTTTATGTGACTTGGAAATAATACAAATTTTGCATGTGACCATGAATAACATTTTGTTTGAACACAGCTATGCCCATTCATTAAACGTGGTTTATATCTGATTTTGCAAACTAATAGCAACATTGTGTAACTACCACAGACTGTGTGGCTCACAAACCATAAAATATTTACTACCTGACCCTTAACAGAAAAAGTTTGCCAACTCTACTCTGTACTATTCATTACTGTATGTGTATTTGTATTTACCTGAATTTGTGTACATGCATTTTTTTAAAAATGTGTATGACAGAGTTTTTCCCGTGCTATCATGACTGATTTTTTGGTTTTCTTTTGTTCTTGAGAGGCCATTGCTACTGTTGATATCCCCAGTTTGTACTGAGGCATTGGAATCAATGGATTGGATATTTGTTCTTTTGGAAAAGAAAATATATGAGGGTATTGGAATGAGATTTCTGCTTTTACCCTGTCCACATCTTTCTAGCTTCATTCCAGTTGTAGTGATAAGAGCCAGCCTGATATTTAGAATTACAGTGGCACTTTATATCTGCAAAATGCATAATAACATTCTCATTCAGAAGTTAACCCTACAGCACAGTTTAAACATAATTAGGCCATTTTTGCAGCTGTTTTAACCACTGTTTTCTTAATAACAGGAGAAAAAAATTCAAGTTTTTAAGTTGCTCTCTTGTCAGAGATTACAGCTGTAAGATGTTTTCCTATAACATTTGGAGATGTGTCTACAAAATATCAAAACAATCTAGAGAATCAGTAATTGAGGCAAACATTGGTAAACTTAAGTATTTGCTTTAATTGACAAGCTGTTTGATTCAATTCACTGGTTGATACTAAAAACATAATAATATGACACAAAAACAAAAATGTGCTATGCAATTCATAGACATTTTTCAAATTTTTATTTTTGTAGGAGACTAGGGTGCATATTTAGTCAGAAATTAAGTACACAGTAGCAAAATATGGAATAAAACTTAATTTTTTGGAAGTAAGAGTTGTTTTGAAATTTTCTGTCATTTAATTTTGATAATATTAAAGTAAAGTATTTTTACCTTTTAGATAGATGTTATTACAGAAAGAAAGGATTATTTATATATATTTTAAAAAGGACTTGTAAAATATGTAAACCCCATTTACATGTGCAATGGATCAATTCTTTAACATGTGGCTAAATTATATTTAAGAAAGGTCACCAATGTATTTCTAGAGAAGAAAGATAATATTCTAATTCCAAAAGAGACTTTTAAATGACATTTATCTCTTTGTAAGATAAATTATTATTATTTGAAAGGAGTAATAAGAACATTTTAAGAAATTATTTTGTTGAGACAGCTTAAATGTTCAGATTTATTAATTATGTAATGATATGTTCTTTTAAGACTGTTTTGAATTTTGCATAACATAGATATAAGAATTAAATATCAAGAAAGATGTAGTCACTTTCAAATATCAAATTATTTATAGAGTAATAAAATGAAAGATTTTCTAAATATAAATATGAATATGACTATTGTCAATATCAACAAATCATAATATTTGAATTTTGGCTTAGAGTTCACATATAATGACTATGCTAGACTGCCTTTCAGAATTAGTATTTTTCTATTGAAATAGGAAGCATGTGAAAAAAATATCTATACAATTCTCAAATTGATACATAACCCATAAAATATTTTCATACATATGATTCCAAATTCTGTGTAGTCAATAATCCTCTGTAGTATCTAAACTGATCTTCTCTTCATGATTCTTATTTAAATAGGGAAGGCTTTTGAGGTGTATAAATAATGGTTGTAGCAAATATAAATGTATACTGGGCCTAGAAAGCCATCCCAGGAGCAACAAGCATTCATAGTGTCTGGATTTTGGTTTCTATTACCATTCCCCAATAAAAGGAACCAGAGCTCCTTGAAGAAGTAGCTGATTCCAGGACTCAGGTAGAAAATATAGAAAAGGAGCCTGAAGTAACTTGTAATGCCAGAAAGTAAGGAAGTGCTTTAAAACTAAGAAAACAAAACAGATCACAGTGATGGGGGTATCTGAAAGGGACACACCATATGAAATTAATTCAAATCAGATTAAAGACCTAAAAGTAAGACTTGATTATATAACCACTAGAAGCAAGCATAAGGAAAAAATTTCAGGGTATTGGATTTGGTAATGATTTATTGGATATGACACCAAAAGCACAGGACACAAAAGAAAAAAATAGACAATTGGGAATACATCAAACTAAAAATTTCTGTGTATCAGAAAAGAAAAACAACAGTCGACAGAGTGAAAACGCAGCCTACAGAGTGAGAAAGAAAATTTGCAAATTATACATCTGATAAGGAGTTAATATCTAGAAAATATAAGGAATTCATATAACTCAACAACAAAGGAACAAACAACCCAATTTTTAAAATGGGCAAAGGACTTAAATAAACAATTCTCCAAGGAATGTGTACTGTATTCTTTGGCCAGCAAGCATATAAAAAGATGTTCAGTATCATTAATCGTAAGAGGAATGCAAATCAAAACCACAGTGAGATATCACATTATATCTACTAGAATGGACACTGTCAAAGAACAGAAAAATAGTAAGTACTGAGTATGTGTAGAAATCAAAACAGTTTTACACTGTGGGTTGGAAATTAAAATATTGCAGAAATTATTTAAATAATGGATAAGGAGTTTCCTCTAAAAATTAAAAATAGAACTACCATATGTTCTAGCAATGCTACTTTTTGGTATATATGAAAAATAATTGAAATCAAGATTTCAAATTGATATCTGCACTTCCACATTCATTGCAGCATTATTCAAAATAGCCAAAATGTGGAAACAATCTAAATGTCCATTGATAGATAAATGAATAAAGAAAAGTGATCTATATATATATATATATGTGTGTGTGTGTATGTATATAATGGAATATTATGAAGTCTTAAAAAAAGGAGATGCTATCCCATGCTACAATATGAAAGAACCTGCAGGGCATTATGCTGAATGAAATAAACCAGTCACAAAAGGAAAAATAATGTATGATTCCACTCACTTGAAATATCCACGATAGTTAAAATCGTACAAATGGAAAGTAAAAATGTGGTTTTCAAAGGCTGAGGGGAGGACAGAGAGAAAATTAGTGTTTAATGGATATAAAGATTTAGTTTTGTAAGATAAAAAATTCTGGAGATCTATTGCAAAAGAACGTGAACATACTTCACACTACTGAATGTACACTTAAACATGTTTAACATGATAAATTTAATTTTATGTTTTTTTTACCACAGTAAAAATATTAAACATTTAATTCAAATCAGTTTTTTTTCTTGTGAACAGAATATTTAGGATTTACTCTTTTAGTAACTTTACAGCATATAATCATTATGTTGTACATTATATCGCCAATACTTACTTATTTTATAACTGGATGTTTATACTTACTGAACACCTTCACCCCATTCTTCTACCACCTCCATCCCCTGCTTCTGATACAAACAAATCTGATCTCTTTTTCTGAGTTTTGTTTTTTTCTTAATAGCTTTTATATATAAGTGAGATCATACAGTGTTTGTCTTTCTCTGTCTGGCTTATTCACCTAACATAATGCCCTCAAGGTCCATCCATGTTGTCACAGATGGCAGGATTTCCTTCTTTTTATGGCTGAATATTATTCCATTGTCCCAATAGTATTCCATTCCATACTCTTTCAATAGTGTATGTATATATACATATATATATATATATATATATATATATAATATTCTTTATTCATTCATTTGTTGATGAACACGACTTAGGTTGTTCTATATCTTTGCTATTGTAAATAATGCTGTAGTCAGTGTGAGGGTGCATATTTCTCTTCAACATAATAATTTTGTTTACTTCAGATATGTATTCAGAAGTGGAATTCCTGAGTCATATAGTAGTTTCATTTTTAGCTTTTAGAGGTACCTCCATAGTGTTTTGCCATAGTGGCTGCACCAGTTTACATTCCCATCAACAGTGAACAAGGTCCACTTTTCTACACATCCTCTTCGGTATTTGTGATCTCTTGTCTTTTTGATTCTAACAGGTGTGAGGTTCTATCTTATTATGGTTTTGATTTGTACTTCGATAATTACTAACAGTGCAGTGTTGAATATCTTTTCATGTACCTGTTAGGCATTGGAATATCTTATTTGGAAAAGTGTTTATCCAGGTTCTTTGGCCATTTTAAAAATTATATTATTTGGGTTTTTTGCATTGAATTGTATGAGTTCTTCATGTATTTTGGTTCTAACCCCTTATCTGATACATGATTTGCAAATATTTTATCCCATTCTATAAATTGCCTTTTTATTTTATTGATTGTTTTTTTTGTTGTTGTGCAGGAGCTTTTTAGTGATGTAGTTCCATTGCTTTATTTTATTTTTTTATTTTGTTGCTTATGCTTTAGGTGTCATATACAAAAGTATATTGCTAAGACCCATGTCAAAGATATTTTTTCCCATATTTTCTTCTAGCAGTTTTACAGTTTCAGATCTTATATTTAAGTTTTAATCCATTTTGAGTTAACTTCTATGAATGATGTAAGAAAGGGTCTAGTTTCATTTTTTTTAACATGTGAATATCCAATCTTTCCAGCACCATTTACTGAAGAAACTGAATTTTATTATTGAGCATTCTTGGTTCCCTTCTCCAATATTAGCTGACCAAACCTGTCTGTTTTATTGGGCTGGGTAATTATTCCTTTTTAAGATAGGAAAGCAGTCACAGGGATGTTAAGTAATTTAAATAATTTAAGTATCATTCATGATACCTCTTATGAATTTAAATTGTATGGCAGATAAAAGTTGTATCTTTATCTGGGGAACTAAGATAAAGATAAATGATTGCAAAAGCTATTTATGAAGAATAATTTGCAGACACATTGTCATTAACGAATTCCATTCTTAGCTCAAATGCTACCTCATTAGAAAGACTGTCTTTAACATCCTCAATAATGTAACCCTACCTGCTGTTTTATTTTCTTCCTAGTGCTTATAGTAGATTATTATTCTTTGTTTTTAGCTTATGTCTCCTCAGCAGAAAATGTTCCTTATAAGTAGGGACTTTGTCTGGCTTATTTATCTATGTATCCTCAATATGTAAACTAGAGTTTGTCATAAGGTGATAGTTCCATATATTTGTGGATTAAATGAATTAATAACTAATTAATTATACTATTCTGCTTTCCTTTACATATTATTCAGGCTATAGATTGGTCTAAATCATCCCTCGAAGAATGCTACCTGTTTCAGTTTTGAACATTAATTCTATCCAGGAGAATGCAAATGGATGTGGAAAGAGATACTCCAAGGGAGACCCTTAGGAGTGACCTCTGTATTTAGCTGTGGGGCAGATACTGGAGTTGCTAACAAATATTCATTTTCTTCTCCTTTCACAAGAAATCTCAGTTGTATTTAGGGTAGACCTGTGTTGGGCTAGACATTTTATTTTCTAGCCTTGCTAGAAGTAAGATGTGGCTATGTCACTATTTTATGCTTAATGAGATAGAATGAAAAATATCTTTGGGCATTCCAAGGAGGCTCCTTAAGGAAATCTGAGTAGCTTCTTAATGTTTAAGCTTAGAGAAATCATTTGAACCTTTTCTTCATTTCTAATGTAAACACTTAAAGCTACAAATTTCCCTCTAAACATTGCTTTTGCAACATCCTAACAAATTTTGATGTTTTCATTTTTATTATTCACCTGCATTTTTCAATTTCATTCAGTTTAACTCACTCTATCAGTTAGTGCCTGCCCATAATGAAGGATACTAATCAAATGTGAATCAAATATTTAAATACTGTTTTAGTGAAACACAATTTTGACCTAAGTTATATTCAAACGGAGTGCCATGAAAACTTCAAGCATTTTTCCTTGTCAGGAGCATGCTAAGTATGCTAACTGATATTTTTGTCAGTAATGAATTATGCAAAGCTAACATAAATTTTCTAGAATTTCTAAAGATAAAATTAAATTGCAATTTAAGAACACACAAGGAAAGATTAAGGGATTAGAAATCTCTCTTTGCTGGGTACAATGACTCTGTGAGAAGATTATTAAGTCAATGTATGAGTTGGTGCCCTGTCAGTGTTTTATGTCAGTAAAATCATTTTGCCTGAAGCAGTCTTCTAGAAAAAAGATTTTAAAGAAACTTCGTCTGTTCAGTTGCGTTAAAGAGGAATTTTGTAGTTTAGCTAAATGATTAGCAGAAAGCCAGGTTTTAAAAGTTTTTGCAAGCCTTATGAAATAGTTTTTTTTATTGCATCTTATATTTACTATAGCTTACATAAAATAATTTTAGAGTATTTCCAAAATGGATGTGTAAGCATGTTAAAATATAATCTCGTTTTAGAACATACACACACACACACACACACATATATATGTTAATATATACTTTTTAAAATACTTAAGATGCTTTTAATGGGAGTTTCTTATTTATGAGCAGGAGCCTACGATGACTAAATCCCCATCTAATTAATAGAAAATAAATTGATAAATTCTAAAATTGAGCCATCCAGTAATGAGACTAATGCATGCTATTTAGTGTAGATACCAGAAAAATGCCTAAAAACAGTATGAGCAATTGCCTCTATGGAAAAAAATTGGGGAGTAGGTCCAGGGACTTTTTTATTCTCTTTTTCAGTTTTATCAGGTGACTTTTTTCAAGTTATAATTTTTAAAAATATATTTTGGATGTCTTTTGAAAAAAATTCATGCTTTATCTTGATAAAATTAAAAAAGGAGTGTTTAAATGTTTTCATTTTATCAACAGCAGGGTTTTATCAAAAAGAATTTGAGATACTTGTACAACTAAAAATTTATCATACTTAAAATAGCAATTACACAAATGACCATGTATTAAAATAATGAATGTTTAATCATTTTATAGAATTGACTTTTTAATTATTTTAAAAGATCACATTTTGAAAGAGAAAATAATTGCTAGAAAAGGCATGTCTTTGGTGATATTCAATTTCTTCATGCCATTGTTCAGACTATGTCAGATGTATGAGCAATAGTACAAATTGTTGAATTTTACAATTTCATATATCACTAAAAGCGTTCACCCTTCTCCCAAGATTCCTTGGGGAAACATTGGTCAATGCAAAGAGAATCACATCAGCACAGAGGAGATCCAGGACATTAGAACAAAGAGAAAAACATATTTAGCAAGAGCAAACTATCCAAAAATTCAGCTTTGGAAAAATCAAGATTATCATTGGGAGATTAAAATAAAATGACCCTCTCTCCATTAGGACATACACACATGTTGTGTCACCTCACATGGTGTAATTATATACTAGTTTATATGCAT
Organism: Camelus bactrianus; assembly: GCF_048773025.1. Lineage (NCBI taxonomy): Eukaryota > Metazoa > Chordata > Mammalia > Artiodactyla > Camelidae > Camelus > Camelus bactrianus. Next base: position 58,873,927 of record NC_133541.1, on the reverse strand, counting down.
ACACACTCTGATTAGAAGATTAAATTCAAAATTGTTTACATTTTGAAAATATACTTTGTTTCTAAGTTATCATAATATAGTAATAAAGATACACAATCATATTACATATGTATGTGCCAATATAAACTTCGATCATTTTTATTTGTAAAGCAATGCATTATACAGCTTTATTTGCTAGGTATTTCATGTGTCTAAATACAGTTTTAGATTAATCAGACTTTTCATATCTTAAAATAACAGATATTCTTCATACCTGAATATAAAGCAATAGAACTACATTTTACAGTTTATATTCTAGCTAATATAAAGATATAAAGATGTAAATGCTCAAGATAAAAGTCAGCAATAATGTAGGTATACACTGATTGTTTAATATTTAAGTATATGATATTTTAACTAACTTTGCAGTTTGAAATTTTCCATATGCCCAATTATTCAAATACACATGAACATTTAACTTCATTTTAACATAATAATACCAACACTACTTAACATTTAGATCACCACATAAAATTTAAGTTTTCAGTTGTTTTCCCTTTCTATAGGTTATAATTACAAGTATGTATATAAAATACTGTAAATACTCTAAAATCACTTGCAATAATTAGTCTAAAATTGGACATGTCACCAAGTTGATACAAAATTAGTTTTTTTTTTGTTTTGGTTTGTTTTTATTTTTAGTCATTTTTAAATTTAATTTCTTTTTGAATATATCTTTTGAAACTATATTTTAAAATTTAAACATACAATAACACATATTCAGACAACATTCTCTTTCATCTCTGTCGTATCTTCCTATTCTCTATTAATCCCAGCTTTCCTTGCCCCACTGTCAGTATTTCCTGCCACGAGTGCAAGCAAATGTGCATATATATATACACATTTATATGTATGCAGGTATATAAATATTTTGTACAAAAAGTGAAATTTTATGAAAATGTTAGAATACTACAACTCTTTCTTCTTTACCCTACTTTTTGTTAATTTAAAAGTAAATCAGGAAAATTATTTCATAAGAGAATATAAAGAATTTATCATTTTACATCATTTTATGACATAATTCTATGCAGTAGATGTCCTACATAGTTTATTCAATCAGGCCTATATTAATGAACATTGAGTTGGTTTTATTCTTTTGCTATTTCTATAAATACTATAATGAATAATCTTGCTCATAAATTATTTCAAATCTTGCCAGTGTATTTTCTGATTCTTAGTAATAAGATTGTGAAAGGAAAAATGCATTAATATGCAGCTTTTCTAGATATTTTGAATTTCCCTCATAGGCATTGTTTAATTTAACATACCCACAAGCAGTGTAACAGAGAGCTTGATCCCTCATCACTCCCCAGTTGTATGGTGATATTTCTGATGATTAATTTTGTGTCAACTGGCTACAGATTGCCCGATTAAACATTATTTAGTGGTGTATCTGTGAAGATGTTTCTGGATGAGATTAACATTTGAGTTGGCGGACTCAGTACAGTATATTCCCGTCTCCAATGTGGGTATTTATCCTCCAATCCATTGAAGGCCTAAATAGAGCAAAAGACAGAGGAAGGAGGAATTTGTTCCCTTTTGCTTCCTGTCTGCCTGCTTAACTTGGAACCTCTCATTTCATTTTCTCTAGCCCTCTAACTGGGGTTTTAAACCATTAGCTCCCCTGATTCTGAGGTCTTCAGAATTGGACTAAATTACACCTGGCTTTACTCCCTCCTCTGTATTTCCTTTTTTAATATCAAGTTCTTTAAGTATTTTATTTATCATTGAAGAAAAAACACAGTAGCAAGTCCTGTGTTGGTTTCAAAAAGGACCTGGCTACAGGTTATAGGACTTTTCAGTGTCCGTAATCAATGAGCCAATGCCTCATAATAAAATATCCATATAAATATAAATATATAAAATCTACTGGTTTTGTTTCTCTGGAAGACCTTGACTAAAATAATGTTTTTGAACTCTCGGATTTTTGTCAGTATGAAAGGCTGCATGTTAGTCCAGTATGATTCACTTTACATGTTTAAGCACCATTTCCATTTCTTCATTAATAACATATAATTTTGTTTTGTTCATTGTATAATTATGACCATTATTCTAGCTGGTTATTGCATTTATTTCTTCCCATTTTTTAAAGAAGTTCTTTATATGCTAAGAAGTTTAGTCCTTAGTCTGTGATTCACAACTTTTAAAATGGAGTCAAGTTTATCAGTCCCCCTTCCTCCTCCTAAAATTTCTTCTAGAATTTTATTTGAGAAACTAAAGGAGTGTATCTTTATTTTTTTATAAAATTTTTTTTATAAAAAAATAAAGAGGATAGGGTAATGTATTACTGATTTGAACTTTATCAAGTGTGAACAGAATAATTTGGGAGAACACAGAGGGAGAATTATTTTCTTAGTAAGCTGAAAAAATGGATGACTGAATGAGTAAAATAATTCAATTAAGGATTACCTTGGAGAGGGAAAACATCCTTTTAAAACATCAATGAAAAGAACAATTCTGTGTATTTAGAACCTACTGAAATTAAATAAACCCTAAAACAAATGCAGTCTAGCACATATATTTATTTGTGTTCTGTTTTTTACTATATCACACTTAGCTACTTATTATGAAACTTTCACAGAAATAAGTATAATACATGTTTATTTGACTCTGGTGAATCAAACATTTCTAATTCCTATTCTAAATTGAAAAGTTGCCTAAATGTTCCTTGAAAGAAGACCTTTGGGTGGATAACATAGCAAACTGAGAAAAGCTGACAGATTTATGTTCTTGACACTTAATCAGGGAAGGGCAAGATGAAGAATCCGTTTAGATCATGTATGCTTCAAGATAAACATTTATCACTAAAGAAGAATGGCAGGAATTGGTTAAGTGAGAATCTAAATAATGTGATTCTGAAAGTTCTTATATAGTGAGGTAGATATTGCCACACAGGTGAAACCCAGAGCAACTTCTCCCTATGAGATGAGTCTTTATTCTCCACAGATTGATGGAATTGTATGAAGTTCCTTAGTCCTGATGGAGTCACACAGGTAGTTATGGATGAGCATGAAACTCAGTGATGACTTGCAGTTTGTTCCATTAAATTAGATATGAGTGAAAACAAAATAGAGACATTACATAAAGTTGCATTCAGTAGAGGCATCCTATGGATTGAACTGTGTCCCCCCAAATTCATATGTTGAAGCTCTGGTGCACAATATGATGGTAACTGGAGGTGGAAACTTTGAGAGGTAATTAGATATAGAAAAGGTCACGAGGGTAGGGCCCTCATGATGAGGCTAGTGACTTCATAGAATGCGATATTGTTCTCAGATGTCCAGTTTCCAGAACTGTGAGAGATTCTAGTCTGTTTAAGCCAATCAGTCCACGGTATTTTGTTTTGGCAGCCTAACCTAAATAATACCTGAGTATTAGAAGTGAAAAAAATAATTTATGCTTTATTTTAGAGCAGGTGGAGAATTGGAAATATATAATACCTCCCTTTTTCTTCATTACTATCAATAATCTTAAGTGAACAGGAGCTAGCATTTTTTGACTAACGTACTCTCTCTATAATCTCTCATATTGTTGAAATTTTAGAGTCATGAAACAGAAGAGCAAATGCACACATTCATATATTTATACTTGTGAACTGATTACTAAGTTTATGTAAACAATGACTAGAAGCTAGGTGCTTAGATTCTATCACTACTCACTTCTTTGACATTGGACAAATGAATTTAAGAAATAGATATCTAAGTGATTGCTATTGTTCTATCAATCATTGAGAGTGAAAGTGATTTTAATGCAATATTTGGACTACATGGAGCAGTACAATATAATATCAGTTTGGGGACAACAGAAATGGACTGGTTATTTAGGAAATGGGAATAATGAGAAGGTGGTAACAATGGGGTACATAGGGATTTTTAAAAAATCACTTAAAGTAGTATGCGATCAAATTAAATCAACTCAACCTCACAATGTGGAATATTTCCCATGATTGTTCCTGGCCCCACAGGTTAAAAAAAAATTACACATTTTTATTTTAGAAAAAAGGGATCTAATGAGATTTCCTTTTAAAATATTACAATGTATGAGAGAATCTGCTAAATTTATTTGAGAAATTCCCTGAATTTGTTTAAAATTCACCATAAATACAAAAGTTGGAAATGCTAATTAGCAGGTAGAGGTTATAAATAATGATTATTGCTTATAGATAATTTTTTATTTGATGAATCATTTATATACTTGTCCAAAATACAGATTGGATGACTTAGTGATTCAAGTTTAGAATTATATAATCAAAAGAAGAACACACATTTCTAGATTTGAGGAAATGAGTTTTTTTTTTTGTTTTAATGCTATGTCTGTGCTGATTCTGTTACTATTTGTAGTGGCAGATACACATATAGTGCCTACAGTTTTCTCTGAGTAATTTATTTTCCTTAAATAATATTTAATATTCAGATTATTAGTTCTAACAATTTTTGAAAAATTATATAATAAAATGCTGCTATATTAGACTTTGAAGTAACAGAGTTTTTGATTGGAATTCCTGCTTTAATATTTACTAGCAGTGAGACCATCACTTCTTCAGTAAGCATCAGTATTGAGAAAATATAATATTTTCTTTGTCCTACCTCTTCCCTACCTACAACAAAGTAAATGCTCAGTAAATGTTAGCAATTTTTAATTAGACATGGCTGAATATTTTTATAGCATACATTTGAATCTATTCTATAGAATGCACACATTAATCAACACATGAAATGTTTTCAGTTGATAAATCAAGATACAAGAATAGGAATTAAACTTATTCTATATGCTTAAATTTTTTATGCCATATTGTTTTGAAATTCTCTTTTAAAAATGCATTCAAGTGACTATAATTTTGTTCCTATAATCTGTATAATATAAGTGGTTATATGCATGGCATCACCTAAGTTTTTCAAATAGATTTATTATTGCAAAGGACTTTCTTTGGAGATCCTTTAATTGAACTGGTTTATTTGAAATGAAAAATTCTATAAAATATATAATTAAATAAAAAAGGAAACATGTAAATCAAATTGTATTGTGCCACATTCCTGCTAATGCCAAAAATTCTGCTAAAAGAAATAATTAGGATTACTGACTCTCTAGATGAGCAGTACTATATGTATCTACAAAGCAAGGAAGAGTGTGAGAATGTGAGTCTGTGTATCTGCGTATGTGTGTTTGTACTGGGGAAAGGTCTAACCAGCAGAAAAAGGACTAGTAGCACTCCAACCACTTAGACTTAGGGCAGTTCTCACTAACCTTGAAAGGAATAGATAAGTGTATCTGGCAATAATTGCAATGTGCACTCTGGTTTCTAAATCCAGTTTATTTAGAAGAGTTTTGGTTTAAAAAAATAACTTTCCCTCTCCTAATCAAGGTATTTCCAATAAATCCTAATAATTTTGAAAATGTTAAAATGTTAATGATCTTCCAGTCACCAATATCCAGTAAAATTAAGCATCTGAAGTGCTTACTAGAGTCCTAGAACCGTATAGTACTTAATGTATCCATGATAGTATTATCATTGGTTGGTTCCATCCAACTATTGAATCTCTCTTAGTTTCAAGTGAAATTTAGTATCTTTTAGACATCTTTGGAGAAAATATTTGAAAGTCTTTAACAGTAAATATTTATTCTAAAACACTATGAATTCATTTCGTTCTAGAGAATGAGATCTGCATCTGTACGTAAAATGCCACTAAAGAACTAGCTGAATCCTGATTATCCTCATTTAAATTCATGAATCTTGAAAACAAATATTCATGTGCACACACACATGTACATTTGCACCTGGGTATGCCTTTCACCTGTATAAAAACACAGTTTCTAGTAATGTAATTACAATCAATTTTCCTGTTAGGAGTTTTGGTGAATGAGAAAGAGGAGGACTTTGGAGTCAAACAGTTCTTCATTTTATAATCTGTAAGACAGTAAAATTGGAAATTTAGATTACTATGGGCAATAAAATGACATACTTGATAGATTTTATTTCCTAATAACATAAAAAGGAAGAAAGATCCTGAGATAAATGTTTATTTCATAGGTATTTCCGTTATCCATAGTCTATTTTCCAAATGGTCTTCTTGATATATCTTTGAGAAAACGAATGATTTTTATACACCTTGTGATGATAGATATCTCCCCTTATAGCTATATGTAGAAATCAAAAAGGGCATCCAAGAAGGAGTATGTGTGTGTATCTGAAAGTAATCATTAGTAGTGTTAGAATCTCTACTGATTTATGAATCACTCAAAATATTTATATTGAGTTTATGCAGAGTTAAATAATAGTATTGTGAATGTTAATTTTTTCTTCTGTTACTTTTTCACTGTAACTAACTGAGCTGTGATAATCCCTCCTTGGATTTATACTCAAATATACTGAGTGCCACGAGATACCAATTCATTTTCTTCAGACATGTTTGTTTGCAGGTAACAAATTTATGTGAAACTGAATTGTATATGAATTCAGAGTATGCCAGAAGTAGTATAATTTAAATATTTTGCAATACTTAGTCATGCAGATGGCAGATTGTTGATTTTTTGGTGACAATAAAATGTGGGCCTGATTTCACTCAGAGGTATTACTTTGCTGCATATTTGTATATTCTGTCATTGCAGAAGCAGCATGTTTAAAATGTTTTTTAAAAATATTTATTTTGCCATCTTCCTTCAGTAACATGATCAAAACAACGGATTACTGAGGTTTGGAAAGGAAGATAGGGGACCCAGATTTTGTATTAGACACATGATATATGGATGAGTTCGAATTATATATTAGAGATCTTTTTTTCCCACTTCAAGCATCATATTTGAATGCAAAGGGATTGTCTGGAAGCTATTGTTTCATTCAATTACTAGAATGGTAAAAGACCCAGAGAATCAATCTTCTAAGGAAGACATTGATGAATATACTACATTTAGAAAATATTTCACTTTCAGTCATTCTTTCTTCAAGCAATTAAAGTGTCTGCATTACATACACAATTCTGAGCTATATTCTTTGGAAGTATAACCAGGCCCAAAGTAATCCCTAGAGCTCATTGCTGCTCCTAGGCTGGACTCCAGCCAGTCAATGAACTCCTAAACTGCTTATCTGGTCCTGGCAGACAACCAGGCGCTTGAAACTGAGTGACACTTCCTTAAAGTATTAACTCTGGTAAGGAGAGAGAAAAAAATGGATGATTCAAAAGGAGAATTTCTTTTGACTTCTGTTTCTAAAAAGTGATTTTCTGCATTATTTCAAGCTAGGTTGGTGAACTGAAGAGTATATAAAACAACATATTTTAAGATCTGTTTAGTTCAGTGGTTATCAGCTTGGCGTGAGACTTTAAGAAGAAATTATAGCCACTCAGACCCTAGCTTCAGAGGATCAGACATTTTATGCAGTTCTACATGTCCCTTTGGTTATTTAGAAATATTTCACTACTTACTTCATGAAAGTTAGCGACTTTGAAGTTCATTATCTGACATTAACAGCAAAATTTTAAACATCAGAAAAACATCCATCAACCAATGAATGGATAAACGATTGTTCTGTAGCCATGCAATTGAATACTTCAGGCAATTTGGCAGAGGGAATAGTTTAGGGAAGAACTTTCATAATGATGTTATATTATTCACTCCATCTCTCAGGTTGACGAGGTCAGGACTTGGGGCACCTGAAATCCCAAGCCAGTCATCTGTTGCCATAAGCAGGCTTAACTGGAGCTCCAAAAGATCACAGATGCTGTAATTTTTTATACGGGTTCTGATATGAAAAGTTTGGGGTGGCATACATAGTGCTGCTTACTAATATTTTCCAGTTTTCCTTCTGGTGTAGGGTGTAGGATGTAGCCAGATAAGGTATAGGACACCCAATTAAATGCAAAATTAAGATAAACAATCAATAATGTTTTGGTGTAAGCATTTTCTGAAATATTGCATGGAATATATATATTTAAAATTATTCATTTTTACCTGAAATTCAAACATAGCTTGTAATCCTGTATTTTTTTACAGCTTTATTGAGGGGTAGTTGACACATAAAATTGTAAGATAGTTAAAGTATAAAATTAGTGATTTGATATATGTCTACATTATAAAAGGATTCCCCACATCAGGTTAATTAACACATCCATCATCTCACATATTTACATATTTACCTTTTTTTTTGTGGTGAGAATATTTTTATTTGAGAAATATGGCATCTGTACTTGGGAACAATTTCACTTCTATCTTGAGGTTACGTGTCATCATTTGACTCAGTGTGGCTATTTAAGTATGTTTCTCTTCTCTGGGGAAATCTATCTGAGGCAGTCAGTTGTTTCTCAGGCAAAAAAAAAAAAAAAAATTGATTGTCTGAGAGAGATCTCCCAAAGAATTCTTCCCCTAATCCTGCAGTCATGGAATCCTAACATGGGGTGAAGGATAATGCTGAGCTATCACTTAGACACAAACTGCCTAAGAAAGTTTCTCAGTCTTGCTAAATATTTTGAGTGAATGAGACGTAAGTTACTGTTTGTTTATATGCTTACATTGAAGGTTAGGTTATGAGGTGCTTATTAATGGAGAATAACCTAAATCATCTTGACTAATAAGAGTTGGAAGCACTGGACTTTTAGACAAATGTAGAAGAATTCCTATCATTAGTAAATTTTCACTTGCTGTTAGTGATCCTGACTTTAAAATGACAGTTATAATGGTGTGTGTGTGCACATGAGTGTGGTGTACACATGTGTATATTTTTTGGTCATATTTACCTATGGAAACTGAACTTAGCCTGAGGTGGAATTTTTCCAGTTGAGTATGACAGAGAATAATGAATTTTATGTGAATATAAAATGTCTCTCTTCTTATAGCCCAAAACCCTTTTTTTTTACTGTTTATATACAACTTTGACTTAAGACATATAATCAGAAGTTTTAAAACTAGTTGAATCTCAAGAATTACATAATCCAACTATCCCACTTTACATGGCAACATTAAAATATAGAACTTTTAAGATATTTTCACATATTTGCATTTGAACAAATTGGTGGCTAGATTAGATTCAATTCAAAGTTCTAGCCCACAACTTTAAAAATCTAAAACTGGATTATATAAACTTGCAAGTTATAACAGACACTAGTAGATATTAATGAATCTAAATTAAAAAAAGAATTCAAATAAATTATGTTTAAACATCAATTTGACTAAATAATAATGACAAAATAAGAATACCAAAAAAAGCGAGAAAGAAAAGTAAAATTAGAATAACCTACTGAGAAAATTTTGCTCACTGACTCCTTTTTTATTTTTATTTTTTCATTTTGTAAGAGCATCTCTGATTTGAGAATCAGTACCCCACATGCAAAGAACATTAGTTTGAGAATTAGAAAATCATGTTTAATCTGTTTCTTCAACTGTAAAATGAGGTTATAATCTCGATGGTAACAAAGTTTTAAAACGCCATAGACTCTCAATATTTACACAATTATTTCTGATCAGTTGAAAACCAAACTTATTTTTGATGCTTTTTTTTCAAGATTGTAGAAAATCATAGATTGTCTGATCATTCAAACAGAAATCAATAAAGAATGTGATACTAAATATCATATCATATTTCCTGGCCTCCAGTCGAGGTTTGGATTTACCTGAAAGAACACTTAATTTATTATGTTGATAAGAGTTTTATATTCCGAATGGGTTTAGCAGTTCCTAAGTAAGTGGCAGCTTTGCAGTGCCTTAACTGCAAAAACTTTTTATTAAGCCTGCTACTTGCCAATATTTTATTCAGGTGTGTTTTGTTGTTTCCTACACAAGTTACTCTTGATATTCAGCCAGTCCACAGTTAATGAGAATCAGCTCACTAACAATTTGGATTCTCATGCCACTGTGACAATGCTAGCAGCTCTATCAATCCAAACAGTTTGTTAATAGATCCTCTTATTTCCAAGCACGACTGCTGTTTTTATCAAATCAGAAACAATCTAGTTCACATGCATGTCTTTTAATTAACTGAAATAGCACAATTAAAGTACTAGGATTTTTCCAAGTCAGCAAACTATGTGAATTTGACTAAAGAACTTCTAATGTCTAAATAATGGATTTATCAATGTCAGAAATAAATATTCAGTATCTTGGTTAGTAGAAATGAGACACATCCAGAAAAAGTCTGTACCTATTATGTTATTTAAAACTCATGAGAAACTAGTAAATTGCTAGATATACTCATTCTTTACTGGTCAGCTCATAAAGAAACTATCACAGTGATTCTTGCTTTAGAATGCCAACTACTTGGTAGTCTGGTGAACATTTTTTTTTTTCAATGTTTTGACAAAATACTGTAAATATCCAGGGGATTTGGTAATGATTTTCCATTTTCTAGCATCTCATTATAACACGTTTTATCAGCTAAAGATCATGTGAAAACAGTGCTCAAATTCTGTTCAATATCTGTTCTACTCCCAGGAAGGAACTTCTTTAATATAAAAGAAACTTCAATTAGAATCCTAATGGATTCATTTCAGTTTGGTTATATTCTGTAATTTCTTTGCCAGATTTTGCACATGGTTTTAATCATTTATGAAAAAAGACTTTCCATTAAGATTGCAACCAAAATGTCAAGATGGCATTATAACAAAGACCTATTTTCAAGATCTCATTGGTGTTTCAGTAACAAAATCTTTTTATTATGGTATAAATTGATCTGTTGCATACTAAATTGTATTCCATAGTTCCAAAGACAGAATTAAAATGAAAAAGTACTGTATTATGACACAAATCCAATCTTCTGACATTGGGTGGCAGTTGGAAACATTGCCTATTTAAACAAAAGTTTATTAAAACATTCCTAATTGCAATTCAATTGTAACTTATAGCCTACTAAGACAATAATGTTTCCTTCTAAAAGATATATGTGCTTGATATTCTTCTGCAAGTTAATAATATTAAGGGTTGATTATTTATTTATTTTCTATGCTTATTTACTGGTACTTTGAATAATGTAGTTAGGTTTATGAAGGTTATATATCGAAGATTCTACTGGTACTGGACTGTTAAAATTTTTACCAATATGTTCCTAAAGTTGCCACGGAAATGTGGATGTTAATAAAAGAAAAATTGGGTAGCATTTCTTATTGTAGTCAAGTTGGCTTATCTAAGGAAAAACTATCCAAGTGTACCAAGGGACTCCTTCATCTTCCACCCCAAGACAAAATATAGCTTTAATTTCTCCCTAAGGTAGAGAACAACAAAACCCAGCAGGATTTGCTAGACACATTCACATCTTATGAATGCAGTCCTAAAACCAATTTTTCCCCTTCTCTCTACTGCCTTGAATCTTACTTAATTTATCTCTTCCTTAATATCTAAATATTTTAGTTTTTCTTCCAATATTTTATAAGAAAATATTCCCTCAGTATTCCAATTTCCTTTTTTTGGTTCTCATGAATATTTACCTATGCTGATTCCATTTCTTTATATTCAGTTCTTTGCCTAGAACTTGTTTAAAATGAGCAATTCCTTGGTAACTGCCTGAACACACTAATCATTTTTGTTGGGTTTATTTTAGTAGACACACTAAAGTAGACTACTATAAAATATCTCTACTTCATGGGGAAAAGCAACTCAGGATTATATCTAAACAATTTTGAAAATAACCATTTTAGGTTTATCACATGAAAGATATAAAAAATTTAAATACAGAAACTTAAAAAGAAGAAAAAATCCTCAATACTCAAGTATTAAAAAGATTTTTTCATCTTTATGCATTCCTGTCAAGTATTTTATGTACATTTAGAAAACACATATGATTCTCTGAGTTGATAGCTAATGACATTATTGTTTAATATTCATATCAATTAAACTCTTAGAAATATTTAATTTTGTGGGTGACACTCTATTTGATCTCAATGGGATCAAATTTTCTTGGATTTCTTCTAAATCCTGTAGACACTTCAATCTGTCTCTTACACAAGTCTCACCTTCTCTACAGGATGCTATAAGGTCACATATCCCAGGGCTCCTATCTTGGCATGTTCTCCCTCAAAAATGTCTACCATTTCAGTAGTTTCAGTCACAATTTATATGCCTTAAATTTTCCATCACCATGTCTAACCCACATTTCTTTTCTGATATGATAACTTTAACATATCTTCTAGTCTTCTCTACTAGAAATTGGCCGGGGGGGGGTGATTGTTTTAATTTTTTTCTTTGTTGTTTGCTATCCCTCACTATTTATTTTATCTGAAGTCTTCTTCACCCTATTCCCTCCTTTAGCTAATTTATGTCCCTGATTTAAGTCTGAGCACTAAAGTCACTTTTTCCAGAGAAAATATTCCTTATTTTCTCATTTCTGCTGTTTCATTCCCTCCTTTTTTTCTCATGCTCTAATCTAGATTAAAAGCCTCTGTTAGACAATTTTATAGCACCTAATACTTTTACAACTTTATACAAGACTATGAATTTAATGAAGACTGGGGTCATGGTCAACATATTAACCTTAATATCTATAGAACCTAGTGTGATATTTTAATTCTCAATACTATTTTATCATTTTGAGCTCTTTTCAGGTAAATTTCAACAAAACAAACAAACTAAAAATCCTAAGGAAAGTAGGGTACTTATTGCTATTAATGTTTGATTATAATAGAAACAAAATTGAGTTTTCAAATGTATTTGCACCCTGAATGCAATTTTTTTCTGGCTATAATGTATGATGAAACATTATGTTGACATTTAGAACATGAAAGCTATATAACAAGGACAATATCTTTATAATTAATATCACTGTGACCAAGTTACATATTTAAATACATTTTTATGGTATTATTTACCAGTATAATGGCTGAGATCTTTGTGTAGACCCCTCAGATTCATTCTCTTTTATGACCCCAAGTTTCATTGTGTTTTTAAAAGGAAGTGGTATAGGATAATATAAGTGCATTTTTAATGATTAGTTACTGTCATTCTCTTGGTGCTACACAGTTTAAAATGATAGCAATAAAGTCTAAATTACTATATATATGATCTACCAAAATGTTAATTTTCACTTACTGCTGTAAACTTCTTTCCCTCATCACTGATACATAAAAGTAACAACTCAGAGTAATTTTAGGTAATCTCTTCAAAAGAGCTCTCAAATAGTCTAATCAAAGTTGATCTTTCCATAAACTTCACAAAGTATCAATAAGAATTATTTTCTAAATAAAATAGAGAAGCTACACCTCATCCTCAACTCCATCAAAAATCCAAAGTATATCTAATATTTTAGAAATAAATGTTTAAAAACACACTACATATTTGTCATTGTATTAGATTGCACATAGATTAAAAATCTATGAACTGAAACTAAGATTCTTTCAGATGCTTTTATATGACAGGCTTCAACTGTGATGATAGTAAGCCTACAATTTAAACTAATGGTATAAACAGAAATAGCAGTTTTCAAATTCATCAGTCACTTAAGAAAATAATTTTCTTCCAAGTGACACTTTTGGTCCTCTCTGCTTCATGTGAAATTTTTCTCTGGAAATCTATAGACATTAAAAATAACAACATCATTTTCTCTGTTGTTCGCCCATTTGAAATCCTGCTGTTGTTATCTAATGTATTCATTTTCCTTTTCTTCCCTCTCCTGTGGAGATTTCTAAACCATTGCATTTTGCTTCACAGTTTATATAGGAGAAACATAGAACCACTTAGAATGATTTATTTGTAAATAACCTAATTTAATTTTTTTATCATTTATCATTATTTTCAGAGTTTAAATCAGTGAACCATAGTTAATAATTAAATTAAAATATGAATAATTTGTCACAACATTTAAAATAATGATACAAATCAAGAAAGAAAATGAATTTGCATATTTTTTTCTCCATACAATGTATTAAACAAACCAATGACTTTTTGTAAATGAAAACTGGATTTTGTGAAGCATAAAAACAAAGAATGAAAATTTACATTGAGGGTGAAAGAAAATCAGAGAGGAAAAATACATAAGTATAATAAGAAATTATGGTCCTCATTACTGTAAAATATGTATATTATATTTCCCATGCCTTTCTAAAATCTTGATCATTTCAATTATCCAAGTTATCTTTTAGGGAAAAAACGTGATGAGGTCAAAACTATCTTCCCTAAACATATGTGAAATAATTTGCAGTTTCTTGACCTTTTTCTCTGTATACTTGATTAAACTTGAAACCAAGAAACGTGTTATTCCATATCATCGAGTGTTACATAGTTGGGAACTAATTCCATACTGTACAAAATTTAGTAATTTGGTTTTGGATAGTATTGATTTTCTTGCTTTACCTGATTTACTTTAGAACTATTTTTTATTCCTGCAACATCATGCCAGTTAGAGATATATTCCACATTCCATCAGTGTAAAATCATGCAAATAGAACTCTGACAAAAATATATCAAACTTGTAATGTTGCAATTTATAATTCCTAGAATCTGAAGAAAAATAACTGTCCACATCAACTAGAAAAATAAAGTACACCAAATTAGTCAATATGAACTCATTGGAAGAGATACAATAGTGGTGAAACAAGGATTTTATATTGCATAGGACAATACACGGCTATCATATTTGGTACTGAAACTACTATCATGGAGTTGAAAGAAGGAAGGACTTGCTGTGTCTAAAATGATCATAGAATGACTTATAGGAGAGGGGAGGAATTTCCACACAGAAAAACAAGGAAACTCCTGGAAGGAAGAAGGAAGTGGGTTAAGGCTCATAGTTGAATATATGCCCAATGAGGACCTGGGTTGTAAAGACCAGACTAACTGTTGTGAAGCTGCCTTCTAAGAGACTAACGCAAGGAAAGCTGGTCACTTTAGACTCAGCATCCACGAAAAACTGTTGAGGCTTGTGAAATACTTTATGTCAGTATAAAAGAATGATAGAGGATATGTCTAAGAGATGTTAAGAAGATGAAGAGAGAAAATATGTGTGGCTATTTCAGTCATCCTGTGTGCTTTTGTTATGAGAGCCAAGACTGTCATGGTGTCAATGGGAACAAGAACTAATTATTGGAAGATATATAACCCCTGAAGTATTGGCATGACATTGTGACAGATTTGTGTGAGACTAAAAGGAGGAACCAAGCATGAATTTGGGTCCTATATGTCACTGCTAGAATTATGACTACCTTAAATAGTGACTCATACAGGAAAGAGACTTTTAAGGCAGGAAGTAAAAGATGAGTTCAGTAAGAGATATAATGAATCTATGAAAATAACAGAAAACCAAAGTTCTTAGAATTTCTGATCTAGGCATAAACAATATAGCTGTTAATTAGACATAGTTAATTCTTCTAGTAAATAAATATATTAGAAAGATAAATTACTATTTTAAAAGAGGTTGCTTTATTTATGAAATTTGGGATGATATATGGTGATAGATTATTTTGAACAGAAAAGCCTATTAATTAACTTCTTTACTTATGCAAAATTATGATATACGATAAATTAAGACATTTGTTGTTTGAGGGCCACCATTTCTGAGGAGAAAGGAGGACACTGTTAGAGAAGAGGGAGGCTTCAACAATCTGTCCAGGGAGAAATTTTCTGCTATAAAGTGGCAAAATAACTTATATTAAATGTCCAGTATTCAATCTTAATTGGTTTCCATTTATGTGTTTTTCCTAGAACTACTTCCTTATTGTTATATTGTGTTAGTTATTGAGACTTTCCACCCTAGATTATAACTCTTTCAGAGTTTGTCATGAGAGAAATAGGAAAAGACATTTTCAAAATTACTAATACAGAGCACACAGAAAAATATATTCATAAGTACCAGGGCAGATGTTCCTGTTTGTTTCTCTTTTCCTAATTTTACTGCTAAATTGGAAACTACATTGGGAATGTAGCTCTGACATGAAGAGAAACTTCTGTGACCCAAAAATGTTATATTCATACATTTCCAATATCCTATTGCTTAAGATGGCAATTTTCCATTGTGTTCAAGCAATATGACTTGGCGTCATCCAAATCTTCCTAATCATGTATTTAATAAACTCATATGTAATGCTTACTCTGAGCCAGATGCTGCTTGAAGCATTTTACAAATAAGTCATTTGAATCTCCTAGCAGCACTGAGATAGGTACCACCATTATCACCACTTTCAGTTGAGGAAATTGAACAATGAGAGGTGAAGTAATATCTCTGAGGTACGCAGCTGGTTAGAGGTGGAGACCTCTAGCTCTTGAGTGTGTCCTATTAACCACAACACTGTGCTGTCTCTACACCTGTAGGATTAGTGTTCCCATCATCCTAGAGGAGACCTCCTTAACACTTCTCTGCCTGCCTTGCACAAATACAAAAGAAATATCACTGGAGTTGAAATTGAGGTCCATGCTATTTGGGACTTTCCTGCTTTTCATGAGGAGGTACAATCCATATATTCTGAGAACTGGCTTTGGTTTACTTTCCTTGGAATAAGGCTAAGCAAGTTCAGATAACAGACTCATTAGCCCTTATTTATTGCCATGAACGATTTTCCCTAAAATCAGTTATATGCAAGAATCCAATGTATGATGATTTGAATTTGCAATAAATATGATTTTTGTAGTTTAGAAAATGAGGTACTGCTGGGAAAACAGGAGCCAAGTTGATAAAAAGAACATAATAAAAAATTTGTAGATTGTGGAATTTAAGTGAGATAAGAAATCTACCCATCCCAATAAGTCGTTGGACTTCTTAAGAAAAGGAGAATGGTTTTAGGTTCCCCAGGCCTTGACCCTAGAAGAACAGAAAAAAGCAGAGCAAATATGTCAGGCAACAGCAAAAGAGAGGGTAGAAGTCAACCATTCTCTTTCCTCCCTAAAGATTTCCAACAGATCAGGTCTGAGTACAGAAGCAAAGGAATTTTATTTGGATAATAGGTCAGTGTTTTGACATTGACAGGACTAGATTATTTTACTGTCACAGAATGAAATTGTTGGTTAAGAGTTGACAATGACAAGAGAAACTAAGGGTTATCCCTAGGATTACAATCAAGTAGAGGAGGAGGGCTCCAACAGAAATACCGTAAAAGCAGTGAATGGCAACATAATTATTTGCTTCACTTTCTGTTTATTAAACAGTCTGGTTACATTCATTTTCCTGAATTTTCTATAATGCAAATAGACCATTCCTTGGGAAAAAAATAAAACAAAACTAGATAATACCAAGGCAACTGCCAAAGGACCACACCAATATCCTCTACTTTATGACCTTGGTGTGACCCTCAGAACATGATCTCTACCTTACAAATATTATTATCCTATAAATGGGGGCATCGCATTTTCTCTCTAAGATCCTAACCATATCTAAATGCCTGTTGAGTTTTATCCTACAGAGTAATGTTAGGAGTGGTCTTACTTCTACACTTGCTCTTTCATGTGAGCAAAGTTTCCCTAAGTTTTTTTTGGCTGTGGTTAGTTCCACACCAGTGTTCTTCCCTTACTGCTCATTGTCAACTACTCAGAATTTGAGTTACATTATAAGAAACGTTTGAGGAACGTTTTTGGATTCTGATAGGTGATAGAATAAATAGGATAAATTTTCCATTTAGTAAAACTGGTTACACTCTGAGAAATTAAAAATATATTAATGAAAAAATTCAATATTCCAAGTTTGCAATTTTATCTGTACTTACTCCAACCCCCACTTTCTGATAAGAACAGAAAATCAATAAAGAAATATCTAGCTGTAAACATGAAATTTTAAAAATATATATCAATTTTATAGTCAGTCTATTTCCTTTTTTATTGAAATAGTTACAATGTATCAATTTCTGGTGTACTGCATAATGTCCCAGTCATGTGTATGTGTGTGTGTACATACATATATTTGTTTTCATATTCTTTTTCATCAAAGGTTATTACAAGATATTGAATATGGCTCCTTGTGCTATACAGAAGAAATATGTTTTAAAATCTATGTTTATATATAGTAGCTATCATTTGCAAATCTCAAATTCCCCAATTTATCCCTTCCCACCCACATTCCCCTAGTAACCATAAGATCGTTTACTATATCTGCAAGTCTGGTTGTGTTTTTTAGATGAGTTCACTAGTGTCCTCTGTTTTTCTGTTTTCCACACATGAGTGATATCATATGGTATTTTTCTTTCTTTTTCTGGCTTACTTCACTTAAAATGATGATCTCCAGGTCCATCCATGTTGTTGCAAATGCCATTATTTTATTATTTTTTTTTATCACTGAGTAGTATTCCATTGTATAAATATACCACGACTTCTTTATCCAGTCATCTATCGATGGACATTTAGGTTGCTTCCCTGTCTTGGCTATTGTATATAGTGCTGCTGTGAACATTGGGGTGTATGTATCTTTTTTTTGGGGGGAGGGTGTATGTATCTTTTTGAATTAAAATGCCCTCTGGATATATGCCCAGGAGTGGGATTGCTGGATCATAGGGTAAGTCTATTTTTAATTTTTTGAGGAATCTCCATACTGTTTTCCATAATGGCTGTACCAAACTACATTCCCACCAGAAGTGTAGGAGGGTTCCCTTTTCTACACACTCTCTCCAGCATTTATCACTTGTGGACTTTTGGATGATGGCCATTTTGACTGGTATGAGGTGATACCTCATTGTAATTTTGTTTTGCACCTTACTGTAGTTTTGATTTTCATTTCTCTGATAGTGATACTGAGCATTTTTTCATGTGCCTATTGGCCATTTGTATATTTTCAATGAAATAGAACATTCCCTCACACCATACACAAAAATAAACTTAAAATGGCTTAAAGACTTAAATATAAGACAAGACACTATAAACCTCCTAGAAGAAAACATAGGCAAAACATTCTCTGACATAAATCTTAGCAATGTTCTCCTAGGACAGGCAATAGATATAAAAGCAAAAATAAACAAGTGGAACCTAATTAAACTTGTAAGCTTTTGAACAGCAAAGGAAACCATAAGCAAAACAAAACAACCACCTACAGAATGGGAGAAAATATTTGCAAGTGATGCCACTGACAAAGATTTAATATCCAGAACGTTTTCTTTTGTATTAGATACTGACAGAGTGACTCCTATAACATTTATTAATATATCAAATTAGATCTGATTAAGGCATAATCTTGGATATTGAAAAGAGAATATTCTTTCTGAAAACACTGAAATTAGAACTCAGATAATTAATTCAGGTAAATATTTTCAGTGCAGAATATGTGGGAAAAAAAGTAAAGAGCTCTTTGCTAAGAAAAATTCTGAATGTGATGGTTAATTGTTAAATTAGAGGAGGTCACTGCTTATTTAAAAGCAAATTATTGTGTGGATCTCACCAATTACATAAAATATCTACATATTTTAGTTCTCCTGTTTTCCAGCCAAATTTCCTAATTATATATCTTATCCAGGTGTCATGTTTTCTTATTACCTACTTGTAATTTTTATCATTACTTTCACAATATAGAGTATTAATTTATTTCTAAGCTAAGTTTTCGAAAGAAAAATGGTGGATATTCGCTACTAAGAGAAAATTAAATAATATATTTATAGAGCAGAGAAAAACTCTACCAACATTTTTGTAATAGGCTTTGAAACTGAACAATGCTATGCATATCTATACAAAGAAAGGGGTCTATAATATCTCTGTTTTAGCAATGGGAAAATTATAGAAATTATAGATTTTTCACATAGCAAATTTAGAAAGGTAAATGAAACAGGCTCTATTTTAATTCTTTGGCAATCTCTTAAATTTCAAAACTTCATAAATTGAATTTTATCTTTTGAAAACATACTAAGTAAAAGTGCTTAAGTATGTATTTACCTAGTAAAATTGATAACACCAACAACAAGTCTTAAAACACATTTTTTTCTTCAAAATCTCTTAAATTTTTTAATTTTTAAACTTTGATTTTTGAAAGTTTTTTTTTTTAAGATACTGATGTGGGAGACTTTTTTTTTTTAGCATAGTCGTTACTATTACCATCTAGACAATCATTATTCATGTTGATATCCTCATTTGTGGATGATAAAACTGATTCAGTCTTAAACAATGATCGTAGAAAAATTGTTAGAACTTAAATTTCATGATTTTTTCTTTATGTTAAGAATTTCAAATATTAAGAACCATAGATGTCTTAAAGATTTCTGTCCCTCATCTAAAGATGATAAACTAGTAATTTTTGTACCTCTTCCTCCTATGAAATTAGCTGAAAAATAGAAAACTCTGTCTTCAATGAAAGTAGGAATGTAGGAATTTCCAACTTATGAAAGCTGCCTTCAAAATGCACAGAAAATTGAACTAGTACAAGAAAAGATGCTGAGAGAAAATGTGTATTTCCCAGATCTTAAGCATTTTAAACAGAAGAATAGGTTCCCAAAAGTCGAAGTGGTAAAAGCAAAAGCTCCTGACTTGGAGCAGCAACATTGGGTCTGTGGTCTTCAGTGTTGCCACTATGGAATGAAACAGGAGGGAGAGCCCAGCAGGGAAATATGCAAACATGTCATGTATACAAGAAACATTTAGTTAATGGGCATTTTTGGGAGGAAATCTGCAGCTCCAAATAGCCCTGTGGTTTCAGTTATATGTTCACAGATGAGGAATGTTGAATAAGTATAATTCCATATAAATATAAAAGGTAAACGATTCAGTGAAGCACATGTGAAAATACTTGTTAAAATAATAACACATATAGAAATATAAAAGAAATATTGTGTAACCAACAAAAATTGGGAGGGGGATGGACAGCAAGAATGTGGAATACTGTTAGCTTATTGATTTCTTCATCATTTTTGGCAAGTCATTGGAGTTATGCAATAGTTACTGTCCGTAAAGTTTGAAAGAGAACCACTAAAATGAATAAAACAAATCATTAATCTCACACACTTTAGAAATAAATATATGTATATTATATATACATCACATAAAATAAATGTGATGTATTAGTCAAAGTTCTCCAGAAAAACAGAACATACAGGATATGTGTGTGTGTGTATGTGTAGATAGACGGATAGATATTTATTTTAAGGACTTTGCTCATAGAGGCTGGCAAATCCAAAATCTGCAAGGTAGATTAACAGGCTAGAGACTCATTGAAGAGCCAGTGTTACAGTTCAAGTCCAAACTCCGTATGTTGGCAAAATACTGGAGAAGTCAGTGTTTTTCTATAAAGACCTTTAATTGATTGATGAGACCCACCTACATTACGGAGGGTAATCCACTGTACACAAACTACACTGATTTATATGTTAATCTCATCTAAAAATACCTTCACAGACATAGTTAGAAGAGTATCTGGGTACTGTGGCCTAGCCAAATTGACATCCAATTAATCATAGCATGTAGTGAAAACAAAATTCATCTAAAGTAAGAATTATCAAAAATGTTAAAATATAAATGATAAGATCAGATGTATCTGTCATATTCATAAATGTAAAGAGGAGCACACTCATTTGGTAAAAGAAACTTTCTCATACTTGACAAAAATTACTATCAATTTTTAATAGAAAATTTACATTTAAAATAAACACTATTTTCTAAAGGAAAAGGAGAAGACATATTGTGTAAATACATGCCCAAAGCAGATTAGACTACTATTGTCATGCAGTCATTCAAAGCAAATAAATATGGAATAACTTAAAATTCTGCCATAAATTGCAACACATCAAATAATAATCAATTTATATAAAAAATAAATGAGAAAAATTCAGTAATATAATAATACTAGGTGATATTAATTTATATTTGAAATTCATTCTATGTTAAGCAAATAAGAAACTCAGATATAGGGTACATTAAAACAGACATTATTGATAAACTAACTGATATGTTAAATAACTTTATAAACAGAGAAAAAATCTAATTGCCTAAGTGCTTATGTATTTTCTAAGTACACCTACAAAAATGGATCATACAATAGCCAACAAAGAAAATCTCAATGAATACTGCCAAAAGTAGAAATAATCACCAATATTTATTTCTGTATCATTAGATGAAAACAATTCCTCTGCATCCCCATTCTTTATCCCAGAAAAAAAAGTTGTTGGGTGTAGTTTGAGGAGGACATCAGGATACCTTCTAAAAGAAATTTTTGAACAAGGAAGAAATCAAAACACATAAAATACTTAGAAAATTGCAAATTACTAACTACTAATAAAATAATTATTGGTATGATATTATTTGAAACAAGTAAAATAGAACTCAGAGATTATTTCTAGTCTTGAATATATTATTGCAATGTAAAAATAATAAAAACATAAAACCAAAAATTAAGCTATTTTAAACTTTAGGAAAAATAATTTGAGAAATGGCACTAAAATAAACTTAAGCTGAGAAAGGTATTAGTAAATATAAAGACTGAAATAAATATGAATTAGAGATTAAAAAGTTAATAAATCAAGAGATTTTTCAAATATAGATAATCTTAACTCTTAAAATAAAGGAATTCAAGAAAATTATGTAACATATAAAATCAAAATTTATGAAATTAAAAATGTAAAGAATGAATGAAACTGCTAAAACTTGGATGTTATGAGCCTAGGAAAATTATTAAAACTATCTTCAAAAGAGAAAAAGGTATTGACAAAACTGATTACTTTAAGGACAAAGAGCAAGCCCGAGAGAGAGAGAGAGCGAGACAGAGGTTGATTTGTCAAAATCTTCCTCCTAAAATTCAATGACTGCACTTTCAGGTGAATTCTTTCAAAAACTCAACAAGCAATTGGCGACTTTTCCTTATGTGTTTTATTTAACCAGTGTAAAATAGACAATAAAATGCTTCAAATTTAACAGCAAATAAGAAAACTGTACACCAATTTTACATATAAAGTTCATTCTTCATGCAATATCTATCTGAGTATAGACTCTAAGAACACATTAAATGAATAGTAAACTATGATGAATTAAAGTTCAACTTAATAATATAAAGTGGTTCAAGTTCATAATGAAATTTGCTGTAGTAACAGTTCATATTATCCTCATCATGAATGTATTTGATAAAAGAAAGATCCATTTATGATAAGACAATTAAAAAGCATATATATATATGTACACACACATATATATATGTATATATATATATATATACACACATATATATGTATCTCTTTAGTTTGATCTAGATATCGATCTTTCAAGCCATGCTTAATGATGACACACAAGAAGAATTTTCTCATTAAGGACATTATTATCATTGCTCTAAAAGTACTTATGAATGCAATTAGAGAAGACAGAAAATGAGAAAGAGAAGATCAGAAAGAAACAGAATTACAACTATTTGAAAATGGTATAATTGTATTCCTAGAAACCTCCTGCAAATCTACCATAAAACAGTTAGAACATATAATCCAATAAGATATTGATTTACTAAATCACTGTAATAAAACAAATCTCTGCCATTCCAAAAAAAGTATTTTTTTTTTTTTTACAAAATGTAATAGAAGTAAATATACCAATACCAATAGTAAGTAAAATGACAAAAATTCCTGGGAGTTTAGTAAGGAATTATTTAGTACCTATGTAAGGAATACTTTAAAAACCTAATCAGCACCACTAAAATGACCTGAATGAGTAAAAAGACATACTCTTTTGGATATCATAGTAGATTGAAAAAAATAACTCCTGACCCCTCCTATATCCAAGACATTTTTGCTTTGACAGATTACAGGGAAATTACATTGTGTCAGTTTTGAAACCTTCCGCAGTTCCTCTTTCTCTCATAAAATCTTACCTTGCCAGTAGTACTACCCTGGCTAGCCTGGTGCTGGCTGAGAAACCGTGGAGAGTGGAGAAGGGCTGTCCCATCTGAGGCCATCTGTATTGGTAAGGGCTCTGCAAAGAAATAGAACGGATTTGTTTTAAGGAACAGGCTCATGTGATTGAAGAAGCTGGCAAGTCTGAAATCTGTAAGGCAAACTGGAGGGCTGGAAATTCAGGTAATGACTTACTGAAGTCTGAAGTACAGGTGTGGAAACTCAGGAAAATTTTCTATGTTGTTGTCTGGAAGTATAAGTCCTTTTTCTTCAGGGAACTTCAGTCTTTGCCTTTAAAGCCTTCAACTGATGGGAAGAGGACCATTTATATTATGGAGGGTAGTCTGTTTTACTTAATTAAAGTCAACTGATTGCAAATGTTCACCACATCTAAAAAATGCCTTTACAGCAACATCTCAACTAGTGTTTGACCAAATGACTAGGCAAGATAATCTAGCCAAGTTGACACATTAAATTAACCATCACACCATCCTAAGCCAGCAGGCCCCTGGCTGACTTGGCAGCTCTCTATAAACACTTGGTGAGCCCAGCTGAGAGCAAAAGCACCACCTGGCCAAACTCAGCTCATGTTGGCAACTCATAATTTGATTAGTATACTAAACCACTAACTTTTGGGTGATTTGTTACAAGCAAAATCTAACTGGTCCCAAAATAAAGAGAAAATATGAAGATACCATTTCATTCTAAATTGACCTATAAAATTAAGATATTTCCAGTAAAATCCCAATAAGCCATTTCTTTTTTTGGAAACATTATAAGCAGACGATAGAACTTAAATGAGAAAACATGCACAGGAAAGCAGAGAAATTCCCACAAAAAATGTAATAAATAATAAAATATATTGTAAAACACAGTCATTAAAGAAATTTAACTTAGTTCTGATCATGAAGAAATAGATCAAAATAACAGGAAAAAATTCAAAAATTAACTTTGAATCCATGAGTCTCATGATGTGACGGAACACAAATATAAAATCAATAGAGAAAAGCTTGGTTATTGAACAGTTTGGACATCTAACACAAAACATGATATATATAAAAAAGTTCTTATTCTTAATTTTTTCTCCATAACTGAATACATCATAGATAAAAACAGAAATATAAGTGAATCAAATATTAATGAATTTATAAGTTTAGCAGAATAAATAAGAAAACATTTAAATTACTTTATTATGTGTTAAGATTTATTAAGTAACATAAAAATTAGAAAGGAAAGAATTGGATTAAAAATCAATTAAACTTTTTATCATTTAAATCTACTATAATCATAGTCATAGTGGGAAGCCACAGTTGTAATGTAATTATTATTATTAATATATAAAAAGATATTATAAATAGTAAATCATGATAGAAAAGAAAAAGGGTACATAAAAAGGCAATTCTCATAGAGAAAAGTAAATTATCTTTCTAAAAATATTTCAAACATGTATAATCCCACTCATATACAAATATGAATGCCAATTAAAACATGTTAACTTCAGAGCTTGACAAAGGACAAAAATGTATACAATATATAGTGTAGAAGGCAAATGAGGAAAAACAGGCATTCACATACTTTTTGTGGAATTGTAAATTAATATCATCTCTTTAAATAGTTACTTAACATTTTTTAAGTTGAAAGTACACATAGCCTTTGATTTAGCATCTCTACTAAGGAAAATTATCCTAGTGATAAACTCCTTGATAAATACAATGATTTATATAAATGTTAACTGAAGGGAAATTTATCATAATAAAATCCTGGAAACAATCTAAATTGTCTTGACAAAAGGAACTAGCTAAAGAAAGTATGCCAAATCTCTGACAAAGGAGGAGGTAGATCTATATATGCAGTGTCAGATTTGAAACTGTAGGCAAGGAGACTGTTTATGGAATGATAACTTGTGTATAGAATGAAGTTTAGACAGATAAATAGATAAATTGAAAAGTGACAGATGACAGATGTACACAGATATGACACATCTCTCTATCCTTCTACCTCCCTATCTCTCCACTTTCCTATGTTTACAGTGTTTAAAATATATATATTTATATGTATATACAAAATTAAAATGTTTATAAAAGACATTCAAAAGGCACACAAGAAGTTGCTGATGATGTTTGCCTCTGGGGACAATTGAATATGTGAGGAGAAAATAAAATTAGCATCACATTTATTCTTCATTAAAATATTTACATTTTACCATACTCATGTGCTGTTTTCATAATTTAAAAACAAATAGTTTAAGGAAATTCTGATTTTCCTTCTTCCTTTTTTAAAATTTTGACTTTGGGGTCTTACTCACTGAGCTCTAGTAAAAGGGCTGGAAGCTGCTGCTACCTTACTTCAGTGTTTCAGTTTCCCATTGATAAAGTTGCCATATAAATATAGAAATACAGTATATCCAGTTAATTTTGAATTTTAGATAAACAATTTTTTAAGTATAACCATCTGCCAACATTGCATAGGATGTACAGTTTGCTAAATCTGGCAATCCTACCTTTGGTGTGGCATATAATATAAGAAATATAATTGTATAATTAGGTTGATCATATAATTTATTGTATAAATCAGAACACTTTTGAAAGTAAAGGTGTTCCTATCTGTAATTGCATCATGTCAACAGACACAAACTAGGTCTATGTCTGGCAAACTGGGTGGTCAGGTAATCTTAAATATAATTCTCTCCTAGAAGAATTAGGACAGAGATAGGCATAGTTAAAAGACGCTTATTAAGGTGAAATGTCAAGCATTGACTGTCATTCTCTCTTTTAATCAAAGCCACTAAGAAACATTGCTCCCACAGCCCCTTAACACTGACTCTGAAAGGATTGGAGCCCATCTCTGCTGGATGCCGCTATTGTTTAATAGCTGTGGAGAATGGGAAGAAAACAAATCAATAATAGCAATTGTGTATGGAAATCAGTTTCTTAATATCACTGTTGAGAGGAAAGTAAGAGAGTAAGTAGGAAGCAAAAAAGAATAATCTTTATCTCACTAATGTCTTCAGTCTTTAAAAAAAAAAGTTGCTATTACAGAATCCACGTATTGCTTTAGTATGCTGCATACTGGGAGTAGCTGCACAATTTACACCTACTGCACCACAGGATATAAAGCCACATTTCACCAGACTAGACCAAGGACTGTTAAACTATAAAAACAATATTTCAGACTGCAGTCCAAGACAATTTGAAGTGTATTTAAGGCAATACTTTAAAAAGGCAGATTCCTGGCAGGAACTACACTTTAAATTCAGTGAACTGTGAAGTTTCTGCTCCTTAAACCTTGTCTGCTTCAAAAGGTTTATTGATTGTGAGTAGAAAAGGGTCAAATTTTGTGTTTATTTTATTTTATATTTTGATACTTAACTTACAGGTCTAAAGGGAAAAGAAACACCATGAGCTCTCTACTATCCTTTTGTTCTGTATATCACATAGATTAACAGGAAGGAAGAGAAAATCAATAGGAGTATGTTGATAAGATGAACTGCACAACTGTATTTAGCTAATATTTATATGCTTCATATTTGTAGGGTATTAATTTTATAGATCATTCAGCTTTATAAATGGTCATGTGATTGTCTATCTGAGTCTCCATATAAGTGGCATACATATTCAAATTAAAACAATGTTACAAGAACATTTGTGAAAATGTGTGGCAGGATGTAGCAAAACCAGAAAAGATTATACCAAGCCCTGAGGATAGTTACTGAATGGTGAAGGAGAGAAATCTGTGAAAGTTTAGTGTTTTTTTGTGTATTTGTTTGTTTTTGCTTCGAGATGACTATCACCCCACAGTGAGAGACAATACTAGGTTACTAACCCAAGAAAGAGGCAGACAACGGAATAAATATGCTGACTTCACCATCTAATATCCTTCCAGGGCTCCCTGGTGATCAAACTCTATGGGGATCCAGAGGACAAAGGATATAAATGTATTAAGTGCCGTAAATCAGATAGCCTTCTGGGATAAGAGAGGATGGTGGAGAAGAGCAGAGAGTAGATCTGGAGGAGAAATTGAAGATCTATGTCATATCAGTTCAAACAAATATTAAATGCTTATTATACACAGGAAATTGTGTTGAGTGTGGGGAAAATGAACAGGACAGGGTTCAATCTTTCAAAGAAGAAACGCAGAGACTTTAAAATTGATTAAATACTAAAGAGAAGTGGGAAGAGATACTATGTCATACATCATTTCCTCCCACACACACAAATAATGCTTTTTTTTTCAAATTCAGTTATTCATAAACTTTAGTTTTCTTACTTTTAGTGTATGTTTACTAAAATGTTTCATATTTATGGCCATATAAAGATTCTATGTTATTTCAACATGGTATTCAGTTTCTACCTAGTCCCTAAATCAAATATTTAGCAATATGGACATGGAGATTTCAATATTTGAATAAGACCCAGTATTTTGATAAGAAACCATCCTCATCTTATTTCAACTAACCCACAACACAAAGCATGTATAATTTTTTTAACCTATTTCTACCTCTCCTTCATTATCACAGTATGAATGTAAATCTCAATTTTAATCTCTTCCTAATCTCCTCATTCAATGTAGAAAGAGTCTTTGATACTCAGCTGGCAGATTAACATACAACTTCTTCAGAATTTTTTCAGCAATACGAAATATATAGTTTTCTAAAGGAGTTTTTTTCATTTCTCTTGGATATTTCTAACACTTAAAAAATGATTTAAAAATAATTTGTTTCTATATACCAGCAAGAAACAATCCAAAAAGGAAATTAAGAAAGCAATTGCATTTATAATAACATATAAATAATAAAATACCTCAGAATACATGAAGCCATGGAGATGAGACTTGTATACTGAAAACTTCAAAATATTGCTGAAAGAAATTAAAAACCTAAATAAATGGAAAGACATTTCATGCTGATGAATAGGAAGACTTAATATTGTTAAGATTGTTAAGATCTACAGATTCAACACAATCCCTACCAAAATTCCAACAGCCTTTTTGTGTGTAAGTTAACAGGATACACTTACACACATATTTATATATGATATTGGTTCTGCTCTCTGGAAAACCCTAACACAACATCAAAAGGCATTATTAAAAAAGTGAAAGACAGAATGGAAGAAGATATTTGTGAATTATATATCTGATAAAGGCTTAATACCCAACATAAGTAAAGGACTGAAACTTAACAACAACTAGTTGAAAAACTAGGTTTAAAATGAGCAAGAGACTTGAACAGACGTTTATCCAAAAAAGATACGCAAATGGCCAAAAAGCAAAAGAAAAGATGCTCATTCACTAAGGAAATTCAAGTCAAAACTTCTATTAGGTACTACTTCATAGCTATTAGAATAACAATGATTTTTTAAAAAGCAAAAAACAAAAAGTATTGGAAAGGATGTGCAAAATTAGGAACTCTTATAAAATTACTAGTGGGAATGTAAAATAGTACATCCACCATGGAAAACAGTTTGTCAGTTCCTCTGAACATAGAATTACTATATGACCCAGAAATTCCATTCCTAGATACATACCCAAAATAATTGTAAACAAGGATTCAAATGCTTGTTTGCTAATGTTCGTTTCAGCATTATTCACAACAGCCAAAAGATGTAGACTACCCAAGTATCCATCAGATGAATGGATAAACAAAAATTCCATAAAACAGTATTCAGCCATAAAGATATGTCCTGATATGTGCTACAACATGGATAAACTTTGGAAATATACTAAATGAAATAAGCCAGACACCAAGGGACAAATATTATATGGTTCTATTTATATGAATACAAAGAATAGGCAAATTTATAGACCCAGATGTTACCAGGAGCTGGTGGGAGAGGGGAATGGGAATTTATTCCTTAATAGTCATAAATTTTCTGTTTTGGCTGATGAAAAAGTTTTGGAAATAGTGGTAACATATAGCACAATATTGTGAGTATAATTGATGCCACTGAATTATACACTTAAAAATGTCAATTTTTTAAATTTATAAATGTATATTATAACATATAATATATATTTTACATATTTTATATATTATATATAAAGTATATATTTACCATAATAAGATGAAATAATGATTCTTACCTTATGATGAAAGAGGGGTTTGCAATTAGTCACTAAGCCTCATTGAGAACATGATAGTTGACCAATACATGGAATATTTGGAGGTATTATCCATGCAGAGTAAATCTGATGGAATACTGTCCCTAAAATAGAAGCCTACTCTGGAGGCTCCTGTAAGCCTATATAGTTGAAGTGGAATGAGGAAAGAGAGGGAAATTTTGAGGTCAGAGTTAAGAAGGGCAGATAAAAACAGCAATCCTTGTAGTAAGAACACACTATGTAGAAAAATGTGACATGATATTATAACCTAACTCAGTATAACTCACGCAAAAGCAGAAGAGCTTGATTGTGTTAAATGGGAAGCAAATTTAATTTTTTACCATGATTCAATGAAAACCTTGCGGTCATTCTTTTCAGAAAGGGTTCAAAATAGCTTTGCAAGAAAGACTCTATTTTTTAATCATTACTATAATTTGTCACTTACCCCTTAAGGAGTGAGTGGGACCAAATATTTAAAATGTTTTTCTGAAGTGCTCAAATTCTTTCAAATGGATGTTATTGCATCCTCCACGCTGAAGGTGAATTATGGAGCCTCTAGCACCAAAGCACATACAAACACACTCACACAAACAATGCACATAATTCCTCCTAAGGGAATGTATAGTTTTACTATTTACATAGTTTCATGTACATTACTTCCTTAGAATCCTTTCTACACATCTGAGAATTAGACAGAGAAGAAAAGTTTATCAAACACTGGAGGGAGTGCAGACAATTAAACAAATTTTTTCTCAGAGATAAAAACAACAGGGATTTGTTTTTCTTTTTTCCTGTAAAAAAATTTTTTTAGCAGAAATGTTAAATTTACACTTAAATTGACTACCAGAATTTTCTTTACAAAGTAAATTATGTAAGGAAACAGTTCTCATATTAAAAAAAACTATTTTTAGCATTCATTGTTCCGATAGAATTTTCTATGTTGAGGACAGAAGAGACAAAAGCATCATGACACTATACATGTCCATAGACTAAGGAAATAATATTTTTAAGTCCCCTTGACTCAGAGAGTGACAGCACAAGGCCACTATCACAGAATTCTAGTCTTAGTCTCTACAAATAATGTAAAGAAAAAGTAGTCATAAAAAAAATCTTCCTCTGTTGTCCATTACTCATTGTTAAAGTATTTGGTGTTATGAAAGTGAGTTGTCCTTTCTTTCAATAAACACTTACTTAGGTTGGCAAACCATTTTAAACATATGTGTTAGATGTATGACAGAGACTCAGGGATTCTAGTTTCCCTGTGATTTAGAGGCCTATAGGTGTTCGATGAAGGTAATTGATTATGTGAGAGATCAAAGTTTGAACAAGTGTGGATGTGAAAAATAACGACACCCGTCATCCTCACTGAATTCTCAATTTTTTCATTATTTTGAAGTAAAGCAATAAATCCAAAAGTGGCTTCAGATAATATCCAGTGTGACTCACTCACTTTACAGATGAAAAGCAGAGCTCCACAGAGATTAAATACTCCTCCAAGGAAAAGGCCTGTAAGTAACAAATCTGGTCCAAGAACACTTAAATGTTCTCCCCACTATACAACACTCCTCCCTCTGATCTGCTTTCTAGTCCCTATACCTATAAGAACATACACAAATTAAAAATGAGAGACTTCATTCTCTCTGTTGAAAATGAGAGATTTCCCTCTGTTCATTTTTGTTTCAGCATTTATAGTTGTTGTTAAGTACTTTCTCCTCTCTTTGAAATATACTACATATTTTTAAAGACTAGATTGGCATTTAGTCATCATTATGACCTAAGGATGTCTTTCTCAAGAACCAAGAAGCCATCTCTGAAATGTACCGTCAAGGGAGATTGCACCCCTATCTCCCTGTTTTTGTGGAAGGGCAGGAGCCTAGCTTTGGTGGGCAGCGTCTTGCTCCAAGGTGCAAAACTACTTCCTATCAAAAAAGTGTAAGAAGTTTGTTTTTCCTCTGGATAAAGTCAGTTAGCTAACAGAACCTAATTACCAGATAAAGGTAAAGTTAGGAAACGCTGCTTGTGACAAATGGTGCTATCGAGTCTTCTACTTGAAACTAGTTGTTTTTTACCTTGAAAGTGTGTCAGTGATGTAGTTGTTTGGCTATATAAATGGGTGAGATTTCTGTCTTTACAATTTGACAGCGGATTGCCTCTGATGGGCATCACATCTTAGTTTAATGTTTATTAAATAGTAAATGTGTTTTCTTTCTCTACTGCCTTTATGGAGGGGTTTTGGGTTGAGAGATTATGTTTTTAATTATACTTCCCCAGTACACTAAGATTAGTCTTTCTCCCCTCCTTCCCTCTTTTCTACTTCTTATCTTTGATCCCTTCCTTTAACCCTTCAAAAAATTGAGTATATAGGTGTCAAGAACTGAACAAAAGACAAGAGATAATTAACATTTGTTTAAAATTTAATTCAATTCAGCAACTTTTCATATTGTACTGTTGAGAAATAATTACTGTGATAGGTACTTAGCTTGCACAAAGTTGAGTAAAATGGGTCATTGTCTTCAAGAAACTGACAGAAAAGAAAGATGATGAATAAATAATTCTAATACATTGGGGTTAATGAAATGATAGCACTGTATATAAGACTATCTGTAGTGCAGTGGTTAAGTGCAGAGATCCTGACTCCAGGCTCTCTGAATTCAACCCACTTTTACCACTCATGAAACTAATGTCTTTTGCCAAACTCTACGTGCCTCAGTTATCTATGAATGGAGTAATATTTCATATCATGTTGGGCTGTTGTGAAGATTAAATGACTATGTGCCTACAGAGAGCGCCCAGCATAACATAAGACCTTTACAAGCTTAAGCCAATAACAGGAGTCTGTAGGCAGAATGCTATTAACCCATCCTTTCCTGGACAGTGCTTTCCATGAGTTCTGAGGATAGACAAACTAGAGGTGTGAAACAGTGGTATGCATGCAGAGAAGCATTTACAACTCAGCATTTTAGGAAGTTAAATTGCAAAGCGCTGACTGGGGTCATCATGAGGTCTATCTTTGCTATCTGTATTGAAGATGTTACTCCTAAGTATGGAGTTGCAGAAGGAATTTAATCAGGAAATACAATAACTAGATATGCAGGTAGATACAGCATGACATCAGCTTGCTAAAAGATGAATTTTGAGTCATTGGCAATAGGAGGGGAGACAAGAAAAAACTAAGATAAAACAACTTGACCGTCTGATGATTTTACACTCTGGAACTTCTAAGTATACTTTTAAATTAAATTAATTAATAATACAGCTTAAAAATCTACTTCTGAGAGCTGAGTGAGCAGAGGATATAATTTCCCTTATTTAATACTCCTATATCTTGGCATTAAGAAAAATTATGTTTTTTCTTGTTTTATGTATTTAATTTTTGACACGTAGGCTGTTATTATTAAACATCAAATAGATGTGTTGAGTTTTTCTTACCTCTTAAAACAGGAATTGATTTATATTAGGAAATAGAATCTTGATATCCACTTCAATTTTAATATATAATTTTTGAAATGGAAAGTATTCTGACTGCTAACATCTTCATGCTTCAATATCCATTATAGCTGTAATGAGAAAAATAAGTATAAGCATGGGTATTATTATTAATGAACAACTGCTTAATCAAATTTCTAAGAGGTAAGATGACTGACAGAAGAACATAAAGAACATGCAGAAGGACTTGCACAAAAGTCAAATTATTAGGCTTATTTATGAAATTTATACTACCAAACTGACATGTGTTATAACTAGTTCTTAATCTCATAGCAAAGCAACTTCTTGTCTATAGCCAGGTCAGAATCAAGAAGAGCTCTAGTTCTGTCATTTGCCACTTTGCAGAGTCTTTATGTCTACATCCAATTTGCCTCTTCATATGCACATGTACAGCTAGCTACTTGAAAATTATCATTTGCCTGCCAAAGCATTACTGACCATAAGTTTTAAAGAATTTTCAACATGTATATACAAATCTTAGCAAAATGAAGACATTCTCTGTGGTCATCTTACAGATATTATTTGATGCTTATAAAATACTTGGGAGTAGCCTCTATCCCCAGTTTCTGTATGGTGAGTCACATCTTCGTATGTATTTTGCCTACCACATCTTGGTATAGGAGAGCTTTTCTCTTAAGTATAGCATGCACACGCAATATACAGGCCTAATGCTATTCCTAGATAATCAAGAATCCTGGCATAGAAGATACCTGTGCTCAAATACTATGACTGTTCCTCACTGTCCTTAGAGTTCTTCAACTTCTACTATTTTATGTATTGCAAAGAATTTTAGGCTGGAAAAATGACTAACTCAAATATAATTAAAACTACATGTGTATAAAAATTATAATGAATTCCTCTAATGTTTTATAATGATTTGTAATATTTTAAATTATGTAAATCTGCATGATGTAATCTTTGCATCTTGTCAGTTTTTGCCAATTCAGAGATGCCTTCATATCTTTGCCTTGATGTATTTTCCTTAAAGGGAAAGTAGACAAATGTACGTGTTAAAAAATTAAACAATAGGGGTACAATAAAAACATAATAGCTTACAGAACTAAAAACAGTGAGATATGGAGAGAGAATGAAAATCAGCAAGGGAAGAGAACATTAGAGTTGAAGAATATTATACAAATACTGAGATATCAGGGAAGTAAATAGCTTTCTTTCAAAATGCCCATGTTATCAGTAAACAAAGAAATGAGAAAATTACATTGAAAATCATGTGAGCTACATTATAAAATATGGACGAAAGGCTATAACAACTTAAGAAAAGGGAATTGTTCCCTTGTAACCAAATTTAGTTTCATCTTTTCTACTACCTTCCTTTAAAATTTTCATACTTTGGAGCTGGGGTACATTTTTGCATAAGCAAAAATAATCTCAAACTGGTGGAAGAAGTCTGGAAAAAATTAGACTATGTTACATTTAATGTAGCATTGGGTTTTAACATTTTTAATATTAGAATTTCATATTTTAGCAGCATTTTCTAATTTTTATAAGCTTGGAATTATAAATAACATGTATCTATCCATGATAAAACTATAGTTTCTCTGCTCACTCAGTTCTTTAAAAATGCAAATTTAATCTATCTGAATGCCTACTTCTAAGTGTATGTCTTAAAATAATTAATTTGCAAATTACTTTCCTGTGAGTGATAATGAATTATTCCATACTATATGGTAGAGCTAAGGACAAACGTATCACTTTAGATCAATTTTTTCTAAATTTGAATTGCTGATATGCCCCAAACCATCTCAGAAATCTTCCCCATCTTAAATAACAGTTAAATCCTATTAGTTGTATAGGTCAAAAATCTTGGTATATTCTTAATGCTTCTATATCTCTCACACCCAAATCTAATCCATAAATCCTGACACCTTTACCTTTTAGCACCAGTCACATAAGACCACCATTTTTTATATGCTAATACAATAGCCTCATATGAGAGTAGGATTCAATACATATTTACTGAATGAATTAGTATATTAATGAATGTGAACATTATTCATCTAAAAACTTCCTGACCAACTAGCAGTCTTCATATAGAAATACCTTAGACTTACTTGTGCCAAATATTGAAATACCATGTGTTCGCTTACATGTAGCACAATAATAAAAAGCACCATTTCTCCAGATAAAAGCCACTCTGATTCAGTAATGCTGCTGTAGATAATGCCGTATTGCTCTGTCACAGCTGAGGTTAGTTAAAGCTGACAGCAAATTAAATAACTACTTATCACTGGTTGAATTTAAGCTACAAGATAATTAAAAGCCTGCGAATTTACTTTCCGTCAAACATGAGTAGGGAAGCAAGAAAAAGAAACTACACTAGATAGTCTAATTTTTCCCAGGTTTCCTGAGGAGCATTCATAAAGCAAGTTGCAAAAAAGTATGTTTTCTTTAGAGCAAACAAGGAAGTATGGTGTCAATTGCATTCATGTAATCTGTTTAATTATTTCTCAGAAGTATGAAGTTTTCACCCTAAGTAAATTTCAGATGTATTGCATTCTATATATGAAATTATTTGTGTGAAATTTGCATTAAACTATTTGAATTATTGAGTAATCAATAATTGATTATCAGTTTAAACTGTGGTTATAGAAATGTGATTTTAGTATTCAGATCAAAGTAAAATCGAACTTATTTAATTTTAGTGACAATTTTAACAAAATGAAATTTAAAAATATAAAGTTTGGTGGGTCAGTGTAGAGTTTCCAATCTTCCTAATATTTTATACCATAAAAGTCAAATATTAAGGAAAAAAATTAGAGAATATGAGAGCAGAAAGCAATATTTAGATATTGTGAAACCCGTGTTTCTTATTTTACAGACCCAGAAAGATGAGCTGTTTAATGTCATTTCTGGTCCCACTCTGCTTCACCTTTACCTTAGGGGGATGTACACTGTGATGTACTACCCAGATCCCCTTTAATAAATAAGGGAATTATTTCCCCAGCTACTGGAAGAGCTGCCAGAAGATGGTCCTTTGCTTCCTGCCCTCTTTAGAGATTAGTTACAAAAGAAGTAGGTCTTGCCCAAGGTCATGCCTCCTTCCAAGATTAGCCTACATCTAAAAATTGATCAA
The DNA here is from genome assembly GCF_048773025.1 of Camelus bactrianus. Taxonomy (NCBI): domain Eukaryota; kingdom Metazoa; phylum Chordata; class Mammalia; order Artiodactyla; family Camelidae; genus Camelus; species Camelus bactrianus. The sequence continues at coordinate 58,837,543 of NC_133541.1, read as the reverse complement.
TGTGGAGGCTAAAAAGCCAGACCTTAACCCAATGTGAAACACCTCTGAAGCCCATTCAGCTCCAGAATCTCCCATGAATGATTGAAAGCTTTCTTTGGGAGGGTATCACACTTCAACTTCTCTTTGACTAATCCTTCTTCCTTCCCTGCTTTCCCCTAGTGCCAATCCCAAGAGCACCCCCAAATAACTTCTATTATCAGTGTCTACTTTCAATGGAATTCAAAATGCAATACCTTAGAATGCCTAATATGGGGCTCTACTCACAGTAGTTTCTTTTTGTGGCAATTAAGGAGTTGGAGATGTAGATCCAAAAGAATTGGAGTAATGTGGAAATCTGGGTAATGAATGAAAACTACATAAATGTAGTAGGCTATAATTAACATTAAAAACATTTAGGGCTATATTAAGTGACTGAAAAACAACATTGCTTAATAAATAGTTTGTTAACCAAAATTTTCAGAAATGAAGGCCTGACTGAAAAAAAGAGGTGATTATTTGGGGTTTTTTAGGATTGCAGCCCAGGAGACACAGATTCAAGAAGAACTTGAGTTGTGTTCCACTGGACTACAAAATGGAGGAAGCTTATAAAGGCAAAACCGTAAGGCCAGCATTACTTACATAAGTTGTTTTTCAAGAATTATGATTGAGGCAAAAAGTAAGGGTGCTTGTTTAGCAAGGATTAGTTGGGGGTCCAAAATGCTTACATAGTTGCAAGGGGGAACCTTGAGACCACAAGTTTGCAGCTAGCTGCTGTTGTCCTAAAAATGTCTAGTGATGTCCCTGGGTTCGGCACAATTCAGAAAGGTCAAGGTTTCAGTGATTCAGGGACATGTCGGATACCAGATCCTCAATAGTCAACCAACTCCATTTTCTATGCCTGCACTATGATCACTCTATTATGATTTTAATCTGTCATCAAGTTGAATCAGTAAGTGCAGGAATAGACTCTCCTTATCCAATTTACCTCTGATTCTTTGACAGTTGTAGTGGTCTCATGATCAACTTCTCTACCTTGATCCCAGTGCTGCAGCCTTTAAAGCCTGTTATGAATCACACATTCACAGAATAGTGAAAGTGATATTTTCTGATACCTCTAGTCTTCTAAGGTCCTAAATTCTACATCAGTGAGAACCTTTTCATATGTTCTGAGGTTTCACCACTGAAGTCCCATTAGGTTATTGACAGAAGTCAAACTTCAAGTCAGCCTGCACATCAAGCATTGCTATCAAACAAGTACCCCTCCATTTTAAAGCTTTATATAAGATGTGGTGAATAATAAAATACATACAGATTTAGATATTTTTGATCATTATATAGTGTTTCAACAACAAATATTAAGTATACAATTAATATATTAAGTGGGGTCGATAAAAACTTTTGTTGTTAAAATGAAGACATCCCAATTTATAATGTTAGGGCCGCTCATACTGGGAAACACTCATGTTCACCTATAGAATTACCTTGCAGAGTATATTAGTTTTATATTGTGTCAGGAACTAATTACCACAAACTTAGTGGCTTGAAACAACCCAAGTTTATTAACTTACACTTTGATAGGTCAGAAGTCTGATACAGATCTCACAGGGCTGAGTCAAATATTAGCTGGTTTTCATTATTTTCTAGAGACTTTAGGTGAGAATTTGTTTCCTTGTCTTTTCCAGCTTCTAGAGATTACTTGTATTCTTTGGCTCATCTTTGGCCCTCATCTTACATTTCCATGTCTCATCTCTCTGATGCTTCCTCTGATTCCCTCCTGTATTTTTAAGGACACCAGTGATTAGATTTGGTCTAGCTGGATAACCCAGGATAATCCCCCCATCTCAAATGTCGTTCATTAGCAACTTTAATTGCACCTACAACCTTAATGCCCTTTTGCCATGTAACGTAATTTATTCACAAACTCCAAAGATTAGAACATCTTTAGGGAGCCATGATTTTGCCCACACTATGGAGCTGTTTCTATGCTTGGCTACTGGGGAAGTTGGAAGGCTGACCCAATATAATATGGCATTTATAATGCATATCTGCTCAGCTGACCTTCTTATGGCACCTTAGAGCTGTCTTGCTCCTGTGAACCCTGCGTCTGCCTCACTTGCTTCTGATATGGCATCCTGAGTCATTCCAAAATAAACATGCTGTTTACACCTGCACAGGTTGCCTTTATTTTTCTTACACTAGTCTCCCTCTGCTCAATCCAAATTGGTAGTAGATTTAAAGTATCTATAATTTCAACCAATTAATATTTGGAAGATCTGATCTAAAAGCATACTTCTGAAATATTTTTTTCCTGTCTTTATATCCCTGAAGTATTAATTTCTTCTTTTTCTTGTCATTACCCTGTTCTACCTTAATATGAACTTAATTATATGTTTGCATTTCTACTATAAAGAAAACCAATTGGCTGAAGTTGTTTTTTGTTTTATTCCTCACTCTAGTATCCTATGCATGGTAGATGTTCAATAAATATTTCTTAAATGGAAATACCATTAAATGTTAAAACAAACCATTTGAATCTAATATTTTTGCTTCAGGTAAGTGCTTATAGGATTCAGAGCCACAGTCCTACCTTTGAAAGTGTACTTGTCAGCAGGATGTATATCTTAAAAATCATAGACTGCCCCTAAGCTCTGAGCCTGCTGTCCTCCCTGACCTATTCAAAGCTCTGAAAGTCAACGTTGGAACTGGACTCTTATAGACGATCAATGGTTTGATTGCTCAGAAAGTGACACATTCCTCTTTATTTCCCTTTGCTGACATTCATAGATGTTTCCCTTATTCAGTCCCTTTCCAGCATAAAAGACACACACAGTCATTTGCATGTGTTATATGCAAGTTTAAAGAAACAGTAGTGAAGCAGTGACTGTATGTTATCTTTAAAAAACTAGTCAGTGTTGCTCACTTTCAAATAGCCTGGTTGTTTATCAGAAAATACACATGCCACAAGGAAATGCGCAATAGGGTGGTAATTGCACTCTCAATATAATAAGGCCTAATATTATTAAGTTTATAGACCATAAGCTGGTCAGGGTTACACAAAAGATGTAACCCTGACCAGCTTACTGAGCACACTTGTACCTTAACTTCCTTATGTCTTAAAGGGAAGACAAACTTGAAATTTAAACAAAAGCTTTATAGGATACAATCTCAAGCTGAAATAATAAACAGAAACCCTGATTTCTGAAAAAGAAAAAGTACTTTAATGATTAGAACGTTGAAATAGAAATGAAATACATTTTCTGTCCCTAATAACAAAATCTTGTTTCTTTGTTTTGTGTAAGAGCATAGTTAGATCTATACTGAAAGCTATTTCTAATATATTATAGATTTGTATTGGGACTAATTTTTCAAGTAATTTCTACAGTAGGGAAATGATGAGAGATAACTGTAATGTAAACAAATGCTTAGCACAGAGTAGTGAATAAATGGAAGTTGTTTATTATTACTAATCTTTAACTCTTTCTATGGCCTTAGTACAGTGACTAGAACTTACATATTAGGCGGTACTTTCGAAAGTGTCCCAGGGGTTTCTGTTAAAATAGAATTGTTTTATAAAAGGAAAATTAATGATACACATTTTGACCATTAGTGTTTTATCTCAATTTAGACCAACTTCTACCTTCAGCAAAATGTCCCCCAAATGTGAATAATAAGGGCCTGACCTAAAGCGGCAGGGAGCACTGAAGCACTGAATATGTGGTGGATACTGTGCAGGCAAGAGACAAAATAATTAGTATGTACTGGAAGAGACTGGGGAGGTGTTCATATAAATTGTCTTTAGGACAGACAAACCACTCAGATAAACTCTAGTAAGTTATGGTGTGCCAGCTATATATAGAAAGCTTCAAGACAAGTTATGTACAGCTCCCATGCCATATCTTGTCCATTCAAATTGCCTGTCTGAGGCTTCCATTAGAGACAGGTTCTGAAGCCCTCACTGTTATTCCAACAAAGATGGACATGAGTAATAATTAATGCCAAATTCTAAAGAGTGCCTTAGAACATGACAAGACACTAAATATTCTTCAAAAGCATGTAGTGCAAACCACACTCAAAAAAAAAAAATCAGAAAAACTGTGATAATACAATTGGTTAAATTTTGGTAATTATAGGATTGAGAAATGAGGAACAAAAATAGAAATATTTTAAATAATTACAACAATATTTAAGAGGACAAAATTCTTATTGTGCAAAGAACAATATAAAATATACAACCTGTAGCACTCTTTTCAGTATACTTAAAACAGTCTTTAAAATTAGTAAGATGAACAAAATTTTAAGTATACTTAAAATGTTTTTTCTCTTCTACCAATTAAATAAGTTAAAGCAAAAGAGAAGGAAGCATGTCCATAAATTATGCTTTTGAAAAGTAGCTTCAGATCTCCTCAAAAATATGTCTTGTAAATCTGACTTTCTTGAACTTTTTCTATTTCTGATACATTCTACCAGTCAAAGCAGTAGGAACATGAAATTGCCATTTGTTCCAGCTATTAGAGAAAAGAAGAAGCAATAAACTGCCATCTTCATTAATCACATCTCAATGTCCAATCAGAAAATTAGGGTTATCAGAAGGCAATCATCAGTTTAATAGTTTGAGAATTCCAATTTCTTTTAATATCTAGCACCAGAGGATTGTTGGAAACAAATTTATTGGAGTCAAATATGTTAATTAATATAAAGTGTCCATTAGTCAGTAATTTTTGTGCAGAAGATTAGAGTCTACATTCAAATCAAAGCCAAATTCAAAATGGCACTCTGCCTACTATGAGCACTGAGTAGTGATGTGAAATGGACTTATGATATGCATAGAGAAATACATTCTGACAAATCTTGTCCATGCCTTTTTCCCCCTAAGTCCTAGAAATTCTTTTAAACCTCCATCAAATTGGGCAACAAAATACAATCCCAGAGGACTCATAGCTACTCTAAGATACTCGCCCCGGATTTGAGCAAAGCCCTATCAAAAGATCCCCAGAGGGGCAGAGTGTGCAGCTCAGATCCTTAAGTCTTAGAAAAGTGAGGCTCAATTTTGATATTTACAAAGCACTCCTTTAATGATTTCAGTTTCTAAAGCTGACACTGTTGTTATAAAGTCACTCAGCTTTTAGGACCCAATTGGAGAAAACAGCATTTTTAAGTGTCCTATTTATCATCCTCATAACTAAAGAATAGGAGGAATCAGAGCAAATCCAATACTTATTTTTTTTCTTTTAAAGCTGATAGCCATGTATATAGAGTGCAGTGGCTAAAAGCACAGATTCTGGAACAAGAGAGTAGTAGTTTAGAATTAAACTCCATCTTTTGTGGAACCCTGACTAGCTTATGTAACACCCTTGTACCATAACTTCCTCATCTCTAAAAGGGAAGTAATAATAATACCTAACTCAATTCTGGCAGGAATTGATTACCCATATGAAGATTGAGTAATTTATTTCTAATTTCTATTCCATTTATTATGATCAGTCCTATCATATATAGAAAATGTGGCTGTAGCCTTAAAGTCAGTTTATATTACATCACTAAATATCATTATCTCCCTTATGTACATTTCCTTTCTCTCTTTATAAACCTCAACTTGAGCACTACTAAACACTGAGCTAGTGACATCAAGATTAGTTATACTCATCAATGAGCAGTGGTTCAAAAAGCAACCCTTTAGTCATGCCTTTTTATTACATACTGTCCTAAACTTTGTTTACAATTGAATAAAATAGGTTTATTTGCCTTTATCCCAGAAATATACAGCTGTGTTTTAATAGACATGTTACCTTGTATTTTTTTTAGACTCAGTTGTGTCATCAAGAAAAGGGACATGAAAATAGTTTTCATTTCTTAGGGGTATTGTGAGAACTAAATGAGATATTTCATGTGAAGTCTTGTCCGCAACAAGACAATAGTTCTTACAGTCATCTGTCATTCCATTCCATTGTTTAGAGTTGATTTCTGTAAGTCTGAAATAAAATAACATTCTGAATAGTGTTAATATTTGTTAAGGCCATGAGAAATAAATATGCATATATGCATATAAAAAATCCTGTAGAATATGCCCTGCACATTTTTATAAATAAATATAGATAGGCACATGGGGGAAAAGTTAAGAGAAAAACTCTATTAACAAATCTCTGGGATTAAGTGTAGAATTCTGGGGAAAGTTGTATTATTGAAAGAATATGAAAAACTTTACATCTATACATTGAAACTTGGAAATAGTTTTCAAATGAGTAGATTTACCTTCAGAAAATAAAATTTAAACAAGATTCTTAAATGATTCTATCATCATATTATATTGCTCCTTTATAAAATTAACAACTTTTAAAATTAACACCAAATTTCAGAAGCCCTGGTCCTGTTTGTTTAGGAAAGTATTTGAAACAAAATTCAGCATATCATATTCTTATGTATACCTAACTATAAATTGATAATGAATATAAGATGAGCAGGAACTATTTTCCCAATGAAATATCACTTCAAAACTTTTTGGCCAACCTGAAAATATAAGTATTGTATATATGGATGAAATAATATAGTCATTCATGAAAAATCACATATAATACTAAATAACATTTAATTTAAACATATCTCTTTTTACCCATGTATTTTTCATGAATCCACTTTATTCGATCTCCTCAATAGCTCTTGACATGACTCTTTTTGTCAGATTTGATCTCCTTAAGTAATTTAACAAAGTTTTCCAGGGAATATCATATTAATTTATAAGCTGACATACACAGCATATATTGAATCATTTATGACATTATTACTAAAAACTGTGTCCTACTATTTAAATAGCTATTCCCACAAATTTAGGACATTTGTTTTTCTAATGTATTATTTATTTTGTTTTGTTTACACCGTAGTTTTACATGTACACTCTCCATCAGCAATGTCAATTGCTTACAAATTGACTTTAAAATGATTTGTAAAGCTTTTTTACAATGGCAGTCAGCATTTCACCCAAAGAATAATTAATGATTAGTAAGCTAACTAAACTGTAATCAGTAAATTATTAATAAATTAATATATTCATTTGGCTATTTTTTCAAAAACACTATCAAGTGAACTCTGTAAACATTCAGAAGTGTCTCAAGTCAAGCTCTTGTCAGACAGGTGCATTTTCCCCAGAGATTAAACTGATATTTTTATTTGATTTTTCAAAATAAAGTAATTGAGACTTCTAATTTCAGGATGATGGAATAGATATACTTTCCCCTATTCTTTCCCCAAGTATAATGAAAAACTCTATACAGTATATTTTTTAAAAATACAAATAACAACAGTAAAACATAAGAAGACTCTGAAAGGTAGAAAAAAGTAAGTTTGCTAGGGATCTTGGAACCCAGAGAACAATACAGTAGTGAGTTCTCTGAGGTTTTGTTTTTTTTTTTCTCTGCTTTTTTTTCCCCCAGACTAATTGTTGTATGAATGTGTAATATGGAAATGCCACTAGGTACACACACAAAAATGCCAAACAAATGTCAACTTTCTCTAGCCAAAGAACCAGGAAAGGGACAGCCTAACAAAACAGAACAAACTAGATAATAGACAATAATCACACTGCTTTAGCAAAAGACACAGAATAAACTGTGGCCCTACTCAGTTTAATCCTAGGCTAAATGGGGAGCCCAGACTTGCACCCTGTCAGGTTTTAATAAAGCTCTTCAACCCCTACATTGGGTGATGTCAGAAGAGGCCAAGAGGGGAGCCAAGACTTTCATTCCTGCCAAGTGTTAATGAGCCCTCCATCCCCAGGTGTCAGTAGTGGCATTAGGACCACATGAAGAGCCTGGACTCCCAGTGGCACCTGGAAATAAAGAGGCATCCTGTGAATCCCTGCTGGGAGGTATCAGAGTAGGTCTAGTCCAGAGTTGGACTTTCACTATCTCTCCAGCACTACCAAGGCCTCATCACTATGTTCTTTAGAGGTCACATAGAAAGCAATAACAAGGCACTTCTATCTGTCTAGCTACAGTAGAATCAGCAAGAACATAACAATGAGCTGGAACTCCCACTTCCACCCAGGAGTTGCAAAGAGACCCCACCTTAGGGTATCAATGGAGACCAAGTGGGAACCTAGACTTCTATGCCACCTTTAATAATAAGTTAGTGATCCCTCCTTTTCCCTCGTGAATATATGCTATGCCTATGATGACCGTCATCTGAATTTTCTTTGAATTAGCTATTCAAATGCAGTATAACTAGTGTGACAGTATACCCCAGTTCTACCTGGACTGTCCTGGATTACTATGCCTGTTATCCTGGAATAATTATGTAATTAATGAGGTCTATTTCCACTCTCAAAAGTTTTCTGACTGAATGATAAGTTCCACAGTCACCTTAAGTGTAATGTAATTATTCTTCTTCTTCTCTCGCAAAATAGCTATAACTTTCCTCTTGAAGGTGAGCTTCGAGAGTTTCAGTATCTATTCATTTTACAAATCGTAAGGTTGAGATTTATTGCCTATTTGGTGTTGTCTGGCTGAGATAAACTGTATGGAACTGTATATACCCAGTAGCAGTGACTTACTGGTACACCAATCCTTTTCTAGTTGAGCAGTCTAACTATAGCCTTCTTTACATCATTTAATAAAGATTTACATAGTATATTCACCTCATATCTGCAATATTAACATAAGGGAAGCATCAATTAGCAAAATAAAATTGTCATTGTCTGCATATTGGTCCTATTATCAATACATTGGACAACATACTGGGTCTAGACCCTGCATTTAGCTAATTATGTTATTATCATTGTGTTTGCCATATCTTTTGCTTTTTAGCTAATATTTCCCAGATAGCTCTATTAAAAAATTATGGAAGTATAGTTGATTTACAATATTGTGTTGGTTTCAGGTGTACAGCAAAGCAATTCAGTTATACACGTATATATGTATATATATAAAGCCTTATTTCTGATTCTTAACCATTATAGTTTACTAGAAGATACTGAATATAGTTTCCTGTGTTATATAGTAAATCCTTGTTCCTTTATCTATTTTATATATGGTAGTGTGCATCTATTATTCCCATACTCCCGGTTTATTCCCCTATTCTTTGGTAACCATAAGTTTATTTTTTATGTCCATGAGTCTCTTTCTGTTTTGTAAATAAGTTCATTTGTACTATTTTTAGATTCCACATATAAGTGATATCATATAATATTTGTCTTTGTCTGACTTACTCCACTGAGTATGATAATCTCGAGGTACATCCATGTTGCTGAAAATAGCATTATTTCATCATTTTTCATGGCTGAGTTTTATATATATATACACAAATATATATGTATGTATGTGTATATGTGTGTGTGTGTGTATATGTATATATACACCACAACTTGGTTATCCATTCATCTGTCAATGGACACTTCGGTTGCTTCCATGTCTTGTCTGTAACAAAGAGTGCTTCTGTGAATATTGGAGTGCAAGTATCTTTTCAAATTAGAGTTTTTGTATTTTCTGGATATATACCCAGGAGTGGGATTGCTGGATCATAGGGTAACTTTATTTTTAGTTTAGGTTTTTTTTGTTTTTTTTAAGGAATCTCCATACTGTGTTCCATAGTGGCAGCGCCAAAATACATTCCCACCAACAGTGTAGCAGGATTCTTTTTTCCCCATGCTTTCTCCAGCATTTACTTTTTGTAGACTTTTTGTTGATGGCCATTTTGACTGATGTGAGGTGATAATTCATTTTAGTTTTGATTTGCATTTCTCTGATAATTAGTGATGATAAGCATCTTTTCATAAGCTTATTGGCCTTCTGTATGTCTTCTGTCTGAAAATGTCCATTTAGGTCTTCTGCCCATTTTTTATTGCATTGTTGGGCTTTTTTGTTTTGTTTTTATTTTTAAGTTGCATGAGCTTTTTGTGTATTTTGGAAATTAAGCCCTTATTGGTCGCATCATTTGCAAATAGTTTCTCCCATTCCCTAGTGGTCTTTTCGTTTTGTTTATGGTTTTATTTGCTGTGCAAAAGCTAATAAGTTTGAGGTCCCATTCTTTTTCTTTCTTTTTTTATTTCTATTGCCTTGGAAGATTGACCTAAGAAAACATTGCTATGATTTATGTTAGAGAATGTTTTGCCTGTGTTCTCTTCTAGGAGTTTTTTGGTGCTGTGTCTTTAATTTAAGTCTTTAATATAAGTCTTTAAGCCGTTTTGAGTTTATTTTTGCCTATGGTGTGAGGTAGTATTCTAACGTTACTTATTTAACATGTGGCTGTCTAGCTTTCCCAACACGACTTGCTGAAAAGACTGTCATTTCTTCATTGTATATTCTTGCCTCCTTGTTGAAGATTAGCTGACTGTAAGTGTGTGAGTTTATTTCTGGGCTTTCTATTCTGTTCCATTGATCTATATCAGATAGCTCTAATTTTTTGTTCTTTAAAAAGAAAGTTTAAACGTTCCTCCAAAAATTGATTATTAACATATTTTTATTGAGAAGTGAGCTTATCTGATGGCAAAGCTGGGACAGAGATCAAGTTATTTCGATGGGAAAGGGCAGAATGTTAGAGAGGTGCTAAAGCTGGAAAGATTCAGTTCTAATTTTCTAAAGAAAGTTTAGAGTGTCTATAAGTCTAAAAGAAATCTATAGGCAAGAGTTTGGTAAAAGGGAACTAGCTAGAGCTATGGATTAATCTCAACAATGAAGGCTTAGAGATTTCAAAGTCCAACCTGTAGTATCATCAAAATCTAAGGTCATGTGGGAGATACCTTATCATATGAAGATTAGGGGAAAAACTTAAAATCTAGGAAAAAGGAGACTGGCAGAATGAATAAGTGGTCAAGTCTCTTGAAGCAATAGGTCATGGGATCAATTACTGAGACAACAACTTGGTTAGCTAATTGAGAATATAATAGGGAATGACCTCGATAATAAAATTAAAATGTCATTGTCAGCAGTAAAATCTTCTTAATGCTTGTAACCCTGACTCTTGATGATAAGATAGAAGCCCAGTTGTCAGCTGTAAACCTTCTTAAAATATGGTTTTCATCATGGGAATGTTTCTTTTAAAGTTATCTATACATAAATGAACAAATAAGCTTTAAAGGTCTTTAGTTCCTAATTCACTAACTTAAAATCACATTGCTTGGCATTCAAATAAAATGTACTCTGATCTCACTGTCTACATTTTGCTCTAACCTCTAATGTATTTATTCAGAAGAGTCTCCATATTGTCCCACAGACGGCTATATTCAGTAATCATGACAGCCATTACCTAGAATGTTTTTCTGCTTCAATTATTATTCCTGTCAGCCAGCATTCAAAGATCATCTCTGTCTAGTTTCTCTCAATGAATATTTTCCTTGTATGAGAACTTTCTAAAATGCTGTAATCTCTATTAACCCCACTCCTTCTAGCCAACAAAAGATATAACTTCTTGTACCTTATTCTGAACTTTTAAATTTTAAAAAATTTTCTTGATACTTCATGCTTTTTAGATTTTCTTTGCCAATAAAAGCATAAAGTTCTAGAAACATATGGATCTTATCTTATATTTCATTATTTCTATTTATCTATAGTATCTAGTAAAGTTACAAGAATATACTGTGTCTTACTACAAAAAATGATGTTGTCTTTAGTAACAGTTTATAGGCAGTATTATGTACACTATTGGTCTTGGAATTTCAAGAAACTCATCTTGTTAAGGATAAAACATAGTAGTTTTTCTAAAAATCAGTAAATCAAGAAAATAAATTGTAACAGTACAAAAAGAGCTCAGGTACTCTTGTACCTGAAATGTATTATATAGAATAGATGATGCCTTATGGGTCCAATTATGGTCAATTTTGAGATTAAACTGGCTTGGAAAGAAAATATGAATGTATGTATGTTTGGAAGACAGAGACAAGGGAAGTAGTGTGTCAGTGAAATGGAAAGGAATACGAGAATGAAAATTTGCTTTTGTATGGAAAACTGTGATGATAAAAATAAATCCTAAGGTTCTTACATCAAATCCGTAAGGTGATTTTTAGATACTAGTATTTATTCACTCAACATGTATTGATTGCCCTGTGAGCATTTTTTATTGTGGATTATTTGTTAAATATAATTTCAAGTTGAAAGTTTACTCTGCCATAATTCACTTTGGTAATGATTACTTATCCCACATCCTTTTGTACCATTACCTAATTCCCCATTTTCCAAATTACATTTCCTTCAGTTTATGATGTCTAAACCTTCCATTACTGTTTCCCATATATTGGTCTCATTTGTGATGTTCTGTTAAGCAAGCATTAACATTTCAGAAATATATGAGAACACTGTGACTAGTATACTTCTCTCTTATATGCTATAAAGGAAGTAAGGTCACTAAGACCAGGATAGAAAGAAAAAATAGGAAGAAGACTACAGTTTAGTCAGTATCTTAAAAACAAACCTTACAAATTATTTTATTTCCCATCCTTTGTACTGATCTGTTTTCCTTCTCTCCTTTTTGACCTTTGTATGATTTACAGCTTATGATAATACCAGTATTTCTCCATGGAGTTACAGTGGTATTATGTACCATTAGAAACACATAATTCTATTATTATCAGTGATAGTCATGCATTGGAACAAAAATATGGTACTATATTCCAGACAGACACATTTGATGTTTGGAGTTTGATACTGTTTTAATGTCACTCTATCATCATTATCTGATATTGTGTAATGTACTTGAGAAAAATACTGTCAAACAGCAAAGAAAATATAATATGTTTTTAAAATGATGACAGGGTTCATCACTTATTGGTAAACATGAAAGGAAAAGTCATTTTTTTCCACTGGAAGAAAAAGAATGCCTATTATTATGAAATCATCTTGGATGACATGCTTGTGAATTTTTAATGAGGCTAATATAAAAATTCACATAATGTTTGATTATAAAATATGAACATATTTAAGTTCCTAACCTCACAATCCAAATTTCCAAGTAAAGTCTTTTGGAAATATTAATTCCTTTTTAAAACTCTCAATGAAAAAGTCTTTTTAAATTCACTTATGTCTCTGTATAATTGAAATAAGGTTTGTATCCTGACTTTATCATCCAATGTATATGTAACAAAAGCAAATTGCTTAACTTGGCATGTATATAGCAGTTTACATGTTTTGGTATTAATTTGCAAATGTAAACAAAATTATGACTGCTAATATAAAGTTTACTTCATTAATGTATTTATAATTATTAAAATAATTTGTCATAAGGAAACTCTACACAAAAAATGATATTAATGCCAATTGTCAGAGTCTCTTAAGATGTGAGTAATTATCAGTTTGAGGTTATAAAGATGAATATTAGAAGGATTAATAGCAGTTCTTTAATATTTATAAGTAATATTTTAGGCCTTTCAAGGATATATGCATATGCAAGGGAATATATTAAGCATACTAAAGTGTCTGGGGATGGGTCACTTAATGTATTTCAAGTGTATACATGTATGCAAAGAAATATATCAAGTATACTGGAGTAGCTGGAGATAAGAGGAGGGAAATCAGGGTGGAGTCTTGCATGCATTAATTATTATTTTATACTATTAATAAATACGATGAACTTATTTTTCTGATCCTGAAAAAATATGTGCAGAGAGATAAGTTTGGGTTTTAAGAGTTAAAAAAAATGGACCTGCTATTATTTTTTTAGATGCATACATTTTAGAGCAGTTTGATGATGTCAAATTGAAAAGATTAATACATTTCCTCAAAATAAATAACTCCTTCTTATAGATTTTAAATTATTTAAAAGAAGATATTATAGTTTTAGGTCATGGCTATTCTGGACTATTTGCAATTGGACTTATTCTCCTGCAATAAAGAAATGGAAAATTGGGGAAAATATAGAAAAGAAGTGTTTCAGCACAGAAATGTGATCCTTGAGAACAAGGAAGCACATGAGCCAGGCACCACAATCACTGCAGCTTTTAGCTTGAGAAAATTTCCAAAACACTGCGGGTAAATAGAGCCAAAGCAGAGACTTACAGTCTCACTGAATAGAGAAGAATAGATTGAATTTTAGAATGGTGCAGAAGACTGAAATTTCACAATCTGAGTAATGAGAGATGACTGCCAAGAAGTACTAGCGATGTGGGTCACTGCAGAACCTTGAACAGCTTGTGTTCAAAGACTCTCAAGGGCCTAACAGAAAATAGCTGTTGATCTGGATCTGACTGGTGAACAAAGACTTCAAGATCATTGAGTTTAGAGAAGATTTTGAAGTCTTCACTGAACCAGACTTGAGAGATCTTGGTGAACACCCTACATATTCAGTTGATACCCAAATTGAGACTGCAGAAAGTTGGAAATAATGACCTCAACTCAGCCTAAAGCAAATAATTCAAAGGAGCAAGCTCATCTGCCAGTAATTTAACTGCCTTTCTTAAAAAAACTCAAGACTCTTTAAAGGAAGATAAAATAATCCAAGGTCTCTGAATAGTATTGTAAAATTTTTAAAAATGCCATTAGACATGTAAGGAAGCAGGATAATGTAAAAACTACAAACAATAGGTAAAAAAAATTAATTAAAGCAGAACAAGAGATGACACAGGATAGTCAATTTAGAAACAAGACCTTTAAAATAACTGTTATAAATATGGTAAAGAATTAAATGATATGAAGTGCATTCATAGATAAATATCAGCAGAGAATGAAAAATTTGAAAAGTTAACGTATACACACACACACACACACACACACACACACATAGCTAAAACTTTCCCAAATCTGATGAATAACAGACTCCCAAAGATCCTAGAATCTTAGTGAAACCCAATCAGGATATGTATAAGGAAGACAAAACATAGCACATCATTAACAAATTTTAGAAAACGAAATATAAAAAGACTCTACACATTAAGAAGAACAACAGAAAGACTTACAGCTTACTTCTAATTAGAAACAATGGGATCTAGAAAACAAAGGAATGCTCTCTCTACAGTGCTAAAAGGAAAAAAAAAAACTAACAATCTATATTTCAATGTCCAATAATTTTTTCATAAATAGTAAGATGAAATAATGACTTAGATAAATAAAAGTTGAAATATCTTATTACCAACAGAACAGCCCTAAAAGAAATATCAAAAAAAAAAATTCTCAAATTCAAAGGCAATGAAATTTCTATGGGAAATTAAATCTTGAAAATAAGGAAGAGCCCAAGATATGGTAAATGTATAGGTAAATATTAAAGATTATTAGTAAGTATTATTATAATAAATAGTATTATTTGCTATGTAGGCATATGATAATAATATATAAATGTATATTAATATATAAGTATTATTAAGTATTTAAATATCAATTTATCCTTTAATTAAAAGTGATCAAATTTATGGTGAGATTCATAATATACACACAAGTAAACCACAAAGCACATATATATATAATGACCACAATAGTGCAATGAGACAGAGATAAAATGGTAAAATATCTATTCAAATAGATTATGATAACTTAAGGAAGCATATTTTATTCCATAGATCAACAACTAAAATAAACAAAGATTTACAGCTCAAAAATCCTATAAAGGAAATAAAATCAAGTTCTAAAATTCACTTCAGCATTCAAAAGGAAGGCAGAAAAGAAAGAACAAAAGAAAATAGAACAAGTCAGGAAAATTGAAAACAAATATCATGATGGTAAATTTAAACCCAGCCATATTAGATATTTTATTAAGTGTAAATTGACTAAACACTCAGTTTAACAGAAAGATTTTTTTTCTAAAAATTTAAATAAAAATTAAAAAACAATTTTTTGTTATATGCTAATTGCAAAAAATATTTTGGATATAAATAGGCAATTTTAAAATGAAAGGATGAAGAAAATGTTTCCTGCAAACTGTAATCATAAAGTCATGATGCTTTAACATTCACCAAAGTAGATTTCAAGATAAAGAGAATTACTAGAACTACAGTAGCATGTTTATGATGATAGAAGAATAAATACATTAGAAAGTCATAGCTCATAAATGTGTAGCAACCTATAGCATAGCTTTGAAATAAGTGACTTAAAAATAACTGAAAGAGCAATAAAGTGTATAGACAAGTCTACAATCATATTTGGAGATTTTAAACACTATTTTTTAGTAATTGATAGAACAAGCAGACAGAATAAAATAAAAGAAAATCAGTAAGGACACAGAAGGTTGAAATAGCCCTTCTAACCAAGTTATCAAAATGATAATCATAAAACACTATAAAAAACTTCAAAATCCACATTATTTCAAATACACATGATATATTCAGCAAATTGGACCATATCTTGGTTCATTAAACAAGAATTAATAAAATGCAAATGATGAAAATCTTACAAATTATGTTTTGACCACAAAAGTATTCAATTAGAAATAAATCTATGTAAATAATTGGAAAAGGCTCAAATATTTAAAATTAACATAATCTTAATAAATAATCAAAAAAGTAATAACAATAGGGATTAGGAAATATTTTGAACTGATAAATAATAATGAAGATAAAATTGCAGAATGTGGTAAAGTTAAAAAAAAAGTTAACTTCTTGCTCAAAAGGATAAATAAAGGTGGAAAAATAACAGCCTGTAATAGAAAAGAAAGAAAATAATAAAACAATAAAAATAAAACAGGAAAACATTAGGAAAAAAATGAACTTTGTCAAGGATACTTCTTTGAAAAGATTAGGAAAATTGATAAACCTGTAGCCAAACATGTTGAACGACCTTATGCCAATAAATTCAACAACTCTGAGCATATTAAGCAACCCCTGGGCATCAGATAATCACAACTTACTGGCACAGAATGAAAGAGAAAATCTGAATAACCTTGGATCAAATAAAGTAGTTAATATTATAATTTAAAACTTCCCACAATGAACACTCTAGGTAAATAAGTCACTGGTGAATTTCATAATATACTTAAGAAAGAAATAATACCAATTTCAGTAATTTTTTGAGAATAAAAAACAAGGCTCCATATTCAGCTAGGTTAACTACATTGAAGACAATATAAACCTGTAATTAAAATTTGATCAGGGAATTATGACATAAGAATATTATAGAGCAGCAACCTTCAAAAATAGATGTAATAATTCTTGATGAAGTATTGGCAAATTATATCTAGCATTATATAATAAAAGATAATTTATCATGACCATGTGGAATTTATTCCAGGAATGCAAGAACAGTTTAACATTCATAAATCAATACATATAATTCATTACATTAACAGAGTTTAAAAATGTTTATTTGATCATTTAAATAGATGTAAAAAAGCTTACGATGGCATTCAACAATCACTTATGGTAAAATTCTCGGCAAAGTATGAATAAAAGGAAATTTTTCAATCTGAAAGAATGGTATTCATGAAAAGTTTTAGACACTAACAAACAAGAGTGAAATATTGAGTAGCTTCCCCTAAAATTAGAGGATTAGGCAAGGATACCAACTCTTAACCACTGCCAATCAATGTTGTGTTGAAAACCCTAGCCAGTACAATAATGCGAAGAAAATATTTAAGAAATATAAAGACTGAAAACAAAGAGGTAAAATCATCTCCATTCACAGATATCATGATGCTTTATTTGGAAAATCCAAAGGAATATAAAAAACAAACTTCTGTAACTAGCACATAAATCTAGCAAAGTCTTGGAAAACAAAGTTAATTCACAAAAATCAATTGTATATGTACATACTTGAAACAGAAATAATGGAAAATGAAATCAGAGATAAATTCAATTTACGATAATGTTGACAGGAATCGAATACCTAGGATACCTAGGAATGAATTTAATGAAATGTGTAAGACCACTAACTTGTAAATTGCAAATCATTCTAAAGAAATTAAATAAGACCCCCAAATGGTGACATACCATGTTTATTTTTGCAAAAATTGTATTTATTAAAATGTTCCCTACAAACTGATCTATAGATTTGATGCAATCCCATTCAAAATCCCAGAACAATTTTTCTGATGTATAATTTGGCAGATTGTAAAATTTATATGAAATACTAAATACCTAGAAAACTCAAAAAAAAGTGATGAAAAAGTATATATTTGTAAAAACAAAAATACTTGACATTAAGATATTATAAAGGAACAATTAAGAATATGTGATATTGGCATAATGAAAAATAGAATCATTTTTGGTCTTTTGACCAATAACTGTGCCAAAGATTTGAATAGGAGAAATAAAATACTGAATGTTGCAAATATTTATATGGAAATAAATGAACCTTGATACCTACCTTTAAATAAAGTGTCATTCAAGATGCTTCACAGAGAAAAATGTAAAGCTAAAACTATGAAATTTGAGGTAGAAAACAAAGAATATCTGCCCTGCCTTAAGAGGAAGAAAATATTTAGAACACAAAAAGTACTAAACAGAAACAAAATTTGATAATTTAGACTTCACATCAATTAAAATTTCCATCTTATCAAAAATCATTAATGAAATGAAAAGGTAAATTTGAGACAAAGTTTTTGAAATATATAATTTGTGTCTATAATCCATAAATAACCACTAAAATAAATAATATTTCATACCGTGCCATTACAATTTGTACAATCTTTGTTTACCCTCAAGGGTAGGTATTTGAGTTTCTAATTATATGCTACCAAGTAGTTTATTCTAGGTTTTGTAATCAGGCAAGTAGAAATTTTAAAATATTTTAGAGGATTTAAAAAATTAAAATGTATTTTCCAAGCCTAAATTTAAGAAAATTAAAGAGGAATACAAAGAAGCAAAGTGAATTATCCATAATTCAGCTATCTATCTATCACCTATCTCTCTATTTATCTATTCATTATGCCTTAATTCACCAATCATTACAAGTGTTTTCCAATATTAATCCAAACTCTTTGTAAACATCATTTTTACCTCGTAATGTCTGACTATATTTATATATAGAAGTTCCCTCTTTACGTTTATGTATTTTGTAAGTACAACTACAATATACATACACATGCAATATCGGTGGAGTCCTATATAGTATAAGTCTAAATATTTTAAAGTTTTAAACCAAGATATAACTATTGCCCACCTCATTTTGCAGCTTTGGACCCTGTCCCCAAGTCTCCCTATACACCTTACCTATATAAGTCAGAAGCTCTCGGGGCACAGTTCCCCCTAAGGCAGTCTTAGGACTGGAAGCCAAGGGGTGACATGGGTTCAGCTGGGACTGGAGAGGGTGAAGCTGCAACTGTGTGGATGACCCGTGAACTAGGATAGGGACTGACTGGCTCCCACGCCCTGGACAGCTGAGTGGACTGCTTTCCTGTCCCTACAAATAACCTTACCTGCTCTGGATTTCCAGACAGTGAGAAAGGTCTTTCAAATTAAGAGTGTCTAAACAGAGAGGAGAAATTAAACATAGCTATCCATTTGGTCACACATTTTTTTTTACTAATTTAGGTGACCAGCTTAAAACAAAAGCAGCCAAATTTCCCAAGGCCAATGAGGCTATGCTTTTCTACTTACCTGACACCAACACACACTACACAATACACACAGCTCATGTACACACTAGTTCACTCTCAGACCCACATTTTTTTCAACAGGAGAACCTGGTTTATCTCACATATTTTTTCCTGTACTTACCGTGTGCTCAACAAATTGCTAAAAATTCACAAAACATTTTTTATAAGGACAAAAAGAAAAAACAATGTTTTGTTGTTTGTGGTAGGCAGGACCTTCTAGAGCATGTACCTAAGTACAGGGGCATCTCTGCTTGGGTCTATCTAAGGGTATTTTTTTAATGTTAGTATTAAAAATATAAACAATTATAGAGGCTTAATTTTAATACAGAATTTCAGTGTACCCTTAAGTTGAGAAAAATGTGAATTTGCTAGTACTGTTACCTGGAATGAATTATAGCATATACATATATTTGCATAACAGATTTTGTATTGTTTTCATAATTTTAAATACATGGCTCTATAATTTTTATGATCCTGCATATGTTTCTGAATAATCAGACTCCCTATTATATAAAATTTATAATAAGTATTTTGAAATAACCAAAGATGTGAAAATTCAGCTCCTTTTGTTATATATGAGTTTTCAAAGGGACTGGAGGAGATAACCCTTGGAAGACTGGGGAAAATTCATGGTAAAATTGTGGTTAGGAAACAAACAAAACCTTGCAAAGTACTCCCCTCTCTTGATCAAAGACTTAATGATGCCTATAAAATTTTATATCAAGACACATTGTCAGTATCCTAAAATTCTCCTAAGACTTTTAAAGACATTAACAAGTAGATATTGGAATGTCTACTAAGACAAGATCTAATAAGAAGAAAATTACTGCAGCCATTTAAAGTTAGAAGTAGAAGTTATAGTGGAGACTTAGTATAGAAATGGGACTTCACCTAGTCTAAGGAACTTTGAAGTATGACTTGACAAATGACAATGAAGGTAGTATCCAAAGGATGAGTTAAAGAGGTAAAAGAGGAGAAAGATTATATTCTATGCAGAAATATGTTCAAAGTTCTAGAGTTAAGAGAATGGGTACAGTACTCAGAGGAGATGAGGTTCATGCAGAGATGGCTTTGCTAGGTTTTAGAATTTCAACTTTCATTTGCTCAAACATTTATTTATCTCTTCTCTAATACTTATCTAAAAGTGAAATTAATTTTGATAGCTATTCTCATGCTTTTTAATGCACTTTCTATTTAGTAGACAAGAACATTGGGAATCACTGAACTACTGGAGGTAATTCAGTGATGGCTTTGCTTAAATACCTATATACACAGCATTCTAGCTGCTGTTGTCACTGTAAGGCTAACATTCCTTTACATTTGCCTGTCTGTACGCTGAAAGAGATTCTAAGTTTCATTTTTCCTTTCCTCTTCCTCCCACAACAATTTTTGAAGCTAAACATGCAATTTATTTTACTTATGGGAATAGACACTCAGTCACCAGCCTTCTGCCCAAACATGCTCTTCATCTCTCTCTGCTGACTCCTGATCCACATTATTATTTTTGCTCAGTATCCAGTGTAATGCAGAAATGAAAAAAATAATTGTGTTCATGATTGTTTTACTTCTGGACAGGAATTATGTATGCCTACTTTTGAATTACAGCAGATACATTTGAGACTGAGATGTTCACACGTAGAAAAATCACATGATTTATGTAAAGCCACTGGTATTTTGTGGTTGTAACTATGTATCAAAACTTTAATAAACAGCAGAAAAGTAAATTGAGTCACCTTTTTCAATTAAATTTGTCCATATGTTGTATAAGCAGTCTATTTTCTAACATGTTACCATGACCCTCTCCCAGTACTGTATTTTGTTTAAGTATGGGAGAACACTGCAAAACATAAGCCAGAATTGGCACACATGTTAGAGAAATAAGGCATTAGAAAATCCAGTAACTAAAGAGTTAAATACTTGAACTATATAAAGTTATTACAGACAAGACTAAGCTATGATGGCCTGTAATAGGTCAAGATGACTTAGTATATATACCTATGCAGATTAATAGTGTTTCTTATGAGATATTATTTTCCTTTCTGTCATTATTGTATATTCTGTTTAAAGTTCTGAGTTTTTGAAAAGTTCTTAAATTTAATTCTAAAATGGGATTTATTTATTTTTTCCAAGTCAATCTAATATTGAGTTTTTCCCTTAGTGGTCTGGTATGTAGTTTAGGCCAAAAAAAAAAAAAGCTATCTTGACTCTGCAGCTTTGGTATCATTGACCTTGTCAAATACGAGAAGGATGACAGGAGAGAACACACATTTTTCAGTGGTATAAGCAGATTATATTCAGTCAAGTCGACATTTAAGGATCATTTCTAATCACATTTAGAGTTGAATCTCATGCTACTCTTGGTAAAGCCCTTCTGAACCTTAGAGCCTTCTGAACTTAAGAAGAAAGAGTCTGATCTTTGAGAAAAATGCATGTCGTTTAAAAAAAATGGACACTGATGAAGGAATGGACCATAAATTCAAATATGAGCAAGAAAAAAATCTCTACTGGATTTCTGAATTTTTACTTTAATTTAGACAGACTTTAATCTACCATGTGAAATGTAGTTAGAGATTAGTCACATGACATTTTCTCAATTGACTCTACAAAAATACAAATTGCTTTTGACTGTCTCTCCTTTATAATTTGTATAGAATGAATTTTCCTCTTATTCATGGATTAGATTCTAAAGCCATACCACCAGAAGAAAAATCACAGAGTAGTCAAAGTTACTGTCTAAGATCCTACAAATCATTCTTTAATTTCCAAAACCCAGGACCTCAATTTCTGAAAATAATATGTATTTTATTTATGCATATAAATAATTACACACACACATTCCAAAATAATGGAGGTCAAAGTTTTGTTTGGAACACAAAATTGTCTACCTCTTATTTTTTTTCTTATCCTTCTGCCTCTTCTCTCTGTTCTCTCCAGTCCCTACCTTTACTACTTCTACCTCTATCTTAATCTCCTCTCTCAACTATATTATTGCAAACAAGCAGGCTAAATGTTCATAGGATGTGATTCCATTGTACTGAAATGGATGCAGCTGATGTAAATCAAAGCCTGCAAAACCATCATATAGTGATATGAAAAAAGTTGTAATTCGTCTGTGAAGAAATTATATATCTAATTATGTCTTACCACATATTTTCCCAGCTTCCAAACTCTAGTAAGATATGAAAGATACCAGTAAGGGCCCTGGAACACTGTGAGTTCTATTCATTCAGTGTCTGAATTAAGCTCACTGGATCGTTCATTTAACACATTAATAGCTACTACTATTGGATCTTTCCTTTTCAGTCATGTATTTACTCATGGTTACCTTTACCCATGTACATGTCATGACTCTGTTTCTTCTTGCAATGGGAGACTAGATGGTTCATAATATAATATACATAGTATCATTATCCTAGATAGCTTAGCTAGAAAAGCCACAGAATCAGATAAATGAAATCCTTAAACTCGAGACAATGCAATCATAAATTTGTAAGATACATTTTATTATCTCTAGAGAAAAGAAAAACTCACTGATTTTTTTCTTTATTTGAGCACCAGTGTATGAAATTGTAACACATAACAGTGGGCTCCTATTAAAATAAATCTTTCAAGGAAAATATATTTCACCAAAGCTAAAGAATAATTGAAAGTGATATTTTGCCTATATAACTTCAAGATAGTCAAAAATACAGTGAAAATATTCCCCAACCCTCACCACAAATTCAACTTTTTTTCGCTCTACTACTATTTAATGGCCTGTATCCTCTGGTATTCAACTGTGACCAGAGCAAACAAAATGTCTGGTAGGTATATTTGACTTCTGCTCAAAAATTTGCTCAAGAAGTGTTGGAAAAAATATTCTCCTATAGAGTTCAGGTCAATGCCTTTAAAATCTGACAAATATTTTCCAAGATTGAAAAGGAGTAGGTATAAAACAAGGTGAATCGCAAAGCAAAGTTATTGGAAAATACTTGTTATCTAAAAAAACTACTACTGATAAAATACATGAAAAAATACTAAGGAAATAAAGGAACCACAGAATATGAAGTTCAGGGTAGCATATTTAATGAGACTGGCCTTCCTTCCTCTCCTATCTGAAGATATTTTCAAGTACAACTGCCTAATATGAAATGATCCTCTTATTAATCTTTTAAAGCCATTTTCATTCAGGCTTCATAGTAGATTGAAATGAGTTGACATATCTGATTCAGTTTATTTGGCAAAATGTGCAGTTTAGAGAAACTAATACATACAACTGATATTAGCCTTGGTTTTTGTCCATTCTACCCAAACCTAAATCATTAATTAATATATATTTTAAATAAGCATGATGTGCATAGGGATCATGTAGTTAAACTTCAAGAGGCCTAGAATATTTTGTTAATATACTGGAATTGAGGAATTTTACTCTTTAGAATAGTTAACTTTGTACTAGAATGAACTCTTGCAAAATTTAGACAACTCATCACCCATCCAATGTGACGTGTCATTGTATTCTACACTCTGTCCAATATGACAAATTGACCAGTATGGATGGGTTAACAGAAATGTTGTCTATTCCTTTTAAACCTGTTTGGTTATTGTTAAAATAGTCTCTAGTGTCTTTCCAGTAGTTAGTTACAAGGAAGTATAATTCTAATCATGTGCATTGACTTTTTTTTTTTTTTAATCATTGCCCATGAACTGAGTTCCATATTTTGTATGCTTAACAATATATTTCAACAGTATTAATTTAGGAAACCTGAATCATGAGTGAAACTTTTTCATTACCTTTACTTTCTAAAGTACTTTATATCTAAAATTAACATAACTCAAGTGAAAAGAAATACGTGTGAGATGGAGAAAAGCAAATATTTTTTAAATAAAAAATTCCATTAATGTATACAGCGTATTTTTTCGTATCTGTAGGATAGGACATTCCATTAACTACTTTCAGTGCTTTACACCTATTCCGTATTTGAATTACTATGAACACTTTATTTTTATAATTTATTCTTTTAACAATGGCCAAATCATTAATAATATCCTGACTGTAAAAGAAAAAAGTGTATTTTCTGTCAGTAAATCATCACATTATTTCCCTTGAAATAAATGTGCATCAATATTCCAATGAAATGCAAGTCTGATATTTATTTTTACAAAAAAAGATTAATGAAAACTTGAGAAAATTTAAAGTGCTGCATTTTAATGTAAATTATAAAGAAATAGACCCTATTAACTAGGCCTTTCTGTATCTAAGGATATAATTATTTTATGTTACATATGTTAGCTTTATTATATTTATCTATTATTATAGTAATCTACTATTATAATAGTTATCTATAGTAATGTATTAACTATGGTATCTATTATCTATTTAGATAAGATGATGGAGATTCCATACTCCCCTCCAAGAGTTCAAGACCCCATTTATAACCCAATTTTAATATTAAGGTTATATATTTAAATATATGTTTACTATTATGGAACTGTATGATGACTGCATTTGCTTCATTATTGAACATTAACATTAAAATATGTTAAATATGATCCCTCATCAACCATGTATAATGTATGATTTATTTTATATTATATTTTTTATTTATGTATATTTACCTCAGATATGAAAATGTGTTTAATGTATAGATGCAGTTATCCATAGTCATTTGCTATAAATTCTTACTATTTTTTAAGCCTTGAAATTTTCCCTTGCAAATATATTGGTATTGGAGGAGCTGTCCATGACAAAACTGTAGCTAGGCAGGAATTTTGTACTAGTACAGAGGCATGAAGAAAATAACTTATTCCATGCAATTTTATCTCAAATAAATGTTGAAGTTTCTATTTGGAGGAAAGAAGAAAAGCACAGGGAGTTCATAAATATACCACTGCTTCCCTAACTTTGAATGTTATCTATACTGTTTGTGTATGTGTATATGTGTGTTTTGTATAATCAATAGTGATTATAGCTTGATGGTATGATCATGAAATATTCTAAATTTTTTCTAGGCCCCACTAAGTAGAAGAAGTGTTTGTAACAGCTATCTTGCCTTGCGCCGTGTTTAGTGTTATATTATCCTGTTGTGCAATTATCTCACAAATAAATAAAAACCCCCTGAAGTCAGGACACATGTATAGAACTATATGCTTCTGAAATTACCAGCACAATACCTTTCTCACAGCAAATGCTCAATAACTGGCATATAATTTTTTTTTGAATTTGGCACCATGAGAAATATGAAAACAGAGGTGAGGGAAAGATGTCCTTGTCCAAAGAACTTGTATAATATAATATGGAGATATAGTTGTATGTGAAAGTTATATATGAAAGTTTCAATTATAGCTTAAGAAAACATGATCCACCACTAATACACTAAGGTGAATACATGTTTATAGACTGGATTAATAAAAATCTAAGAGAGCAATTTCAAAATCCTGTTGTTATCCATTTCTTTATAGAATGGAAGTTCCATGATTAAAAATATAGAAATTATTTGGACTAATTTTACACTGAAAGAAATTAATGAATACATATTTTCTAGCCTACAGAATTGGTAGGAAGCTGGAGACAAAGTCAGAAAATAAGCAGAGAAAAAAGGAATCCAGGCAGATGGATTACATCCATGATCACAGAATGGCTTAATCCTGCTGCTGTGGTTAGTGAACATTGGACATTAGCACCCATACTATCATTAAAAATGACGTGGGGCTGGGACATTGATGGTAACTCTGGTCCCTGAAAATCAAAGGTTGCTGACATCTCACTTGACCCTATAATGCCACCGTTTCCCTGCTTCACTGCTCAGTAGCCCAGATTCAGAGTTCCAAAGAGGTATGATTGATTGACTAAGTCAAAGTTCATGTATTCATGACCTGGCTAAAGACAAGACCTGTGCGTGATTAATTTTATAGTTCTGTACTCTAAGACTCAAGGAAGTTTTTTACAGGTTCAAATTCAGAGGTCATGACCCCCCATTTGAAGGCCAAGATGCCAAGTCATGGTCCTTTAAAAAAAAAACAAAACTGGTCCATACTTCCAAAAACCAAGCAGGGGTTGGGGTGGCAAATCAAGAGAGGGGAAAGTTTCCTTTATCAAGAAAGAACTAATTTGAAATGCAATTTCTATATAGCTCCTATTGGACCCATTAGTCTACAAGTACCTCAGGAGCAAAGAGAATATGTTAATTACCTTCTTATTCCCACAGATTAATATAGTGTAAGGCTCAGAAAAAGATGCAAAATAAATATTTTGTTTTTGATGTGAGATTTCATAGAACCTGACAGCAAAATATCTAATTTATTTTTAAGTTATTAAAGTTTACTTGTGATGTGACATTAATTTTATTTTGTAATTACTCTAGGGAAATTTTAAAATAAGGTATATTCTCTGAAAGCTTTATATCCAAACACATAAAATCAAAATGATAAACTGTGTATGGCATAAGAATGATAAGCCTAGGATGTTTTACACCACGATTTATTTATTTAAAATCAAAATAAAAAGCAAAATTTATAAAAGAAAATTTGTCTCTAAATAGGAATAAAGAGGCCTTTTTCTCCTGTTCTTTAATCACAGACAGAATTTATGACATGCAAGTGATTTCAGAACTAGTTTGTCATAAACATGTATTTGATATTCATATACAGTAGTGGTGTTCACATAATTTTTTAAAGAATATGCATAAAAATATCCCCCAAATACTGTACTTTAGAATATTAGTCAAAATAGTAGAACTTATTATAAACTAATGATTGTTTTAAAAAATTATTCACTAATTAGACGATGAAAAAGTAATTAAAATAATATGACTTTAGAATGTATTTTTTACATGAAACGTGCTACAAAGATTTTCGCATTCAGTTCCAGGATAGATATTGGACTTGGTGAAGGGAGAGAGAAATTCAGAAAGGGTTTTGTTATGCTGAATATAAGTTACATTACTCCTCTGCCACTTGTATAGAGCCATTTTAAAGACAGAACTTGCTTAAGTGGTTCTGCATAGCAGCAAGCGCATCTCTGCTGCACGCTGTTATCAGGGACTCCAGCATCTTTAGTCTAGTACACTACCATTGTCTAAGAGCAGGATCTTCAAACATTTTAGTCTCAGGAGCCCTTCACACTCTTAGAAAATATTCCAGGTCCTAAAGATCTTTAAGTTCTGTGAGTTATATCTATTTATATTTACATTAGAAATTAAAACAGGGAAAATTTTAGAGATATTAATTTAATTCATTAAAAAAATAACAGTAATAAGTCCATTACATAATAAATAATATATAGAAAACATATTTTCCAAATAAAGAAAACAATTTTTATCTATTCACCTACTGAAGAGCATATTGGTTGTTTCTAAGTTTTGGCAATTATGAATAAAGCTTCTAAAAACATCCCTGTGCAGATTTTTGGTGGGCAAAAGTTTGCAATTCCTTTGGATAAATACCAAGAAGCACAATTGCTAGATCTTATTGTATGAGTATGTTTAATTTTGTTACAAACTGGCAAACGTCATTCAAACTGGCTATAATACTTTGTAGAAAATTGGTATAATTTCTTCCTTTAAATGTTTGGTAGAATCACAAGTGAACCCATCTGGGCCTAGTGCTTTCTGTTCAGGGAGAATATTAGTTATTGATTCCATTTATTTATTAAATAAATATATAGGCTTATTCAGATTGTCTAATTCCTGTGCTTATTTTGACAGACTGTGTCTTTTGATAAATTGGTCTATTTCATTTAGGTTATCAAATTTTGGTGCATAGAGTTGTTCATAATATTCCTTTTAATGTCCATGAGATCTTCAGTGGGAAATTCTGATATTGTTAATTTGTAGCCTCTTTCTTTTTTTTTAAGCCTGGTTAAAGGCTTATTGATTTTATTGATCTTTTCAAATAATCAGCTTTTGGTTTCAATGATTATTTTCTACTTTAAATTTAATTATTTCTTTTCTTCTGCTTTCTTTAGATTTAATTGTTCTTCTTTTTCCAGTTTCCTAAGGGGGAAGCTTAGATTATTGATTTCAGATCTTTCCTACTTTCTATTATATGCATTCAATGCTATAAGTATCCTCCTAAAATCTGCTTCTACTGCAACCCACAAATTTTCATATTCTTTTTCATTAAAGGTTAGTACAAGATATGGAATCTGGTACCCTGTGCTATACAGAAGAAGTTGGGCTTTTTATCTATTTTTATATATAGTGGCTAACATTTGCAAATCTCAAACTCCAAATTTATCCCTTCCCACCTCCTTTCCCCTGGTAACCATAAGATTGTTTACTATGTTTGCAAGTCTGTTTCTGTTTTATAGATGGGTTCATTGGTGTTTTTCTCTTTTTTTCTGCTTTTAGATTCCACATATGAGTGATATCATATAGTATTTTTCTTTATCTTTCTGGCTTACTTCACTTAGAATGACAATCTGTAGGTCCATCCATGTTGCTGCAAATGGAATTATTTTATTCTTCTTTATGGCTGAGTAGTATTCCATTATATAAATATACCACAACTTCTTTATCCAGTCATCTGTTGATGGACATTTAGGTTGCTGCCACGTCTTGGCTATTGTAAATAGTGCTGCTATGAACACTGGGGTGTATGTATCTTTTCTAATTAGAGTTCCCTCTGGATATATACCCAGGAGTGGGATTGCTGGATCATATGGTTAGTCTTTTTTTAATTTTTTGATGAATGTCCATACTGGCTGCACCAGACTACATTCCCACCGGCAGTGTAGGCAAATTCCCTTTTCTCCACACCCTCTCCAGCATTTATTGTTCATGGACTTTTGAATGATGGCCATTCTGACTGGTATGAGGTAATACCTCATTGTGGTTTTGATTTGCAATTGAGACAGAAGAATTGTTTAATTGAAATGTTATTTCAATTATGTTCAAATATTTTCAAGTATGTTATTGTGAGAAGTTATTAAAATCAGCATAAACATTAGTTATAGTTCCTGGCACATGAAAAATTCTTATAAATGTTAACCATTGTCTATTATTTAATACTTTATGTTCTCTTTCTCATTTTCATTTTTATACTTCTCATTATTTTTATTATCACAACACTCATTAATGTCATTATTTCCATTCTCTGCCTAACTTTTATTTACCCTATAGGCAATAGGTAACATTTATGGAAAAAAATCTAAGTTTAGTGGACACCTTCATAATCATTTAACAAAACATAGAAACCAAAATAAGGTCTTATAATCAGCTGCTTACAAACCATAAATTCATACATTGTAACACTGAGATTTGACCAAAAACAAAAAATAGTTCACCTCTCTGGCACAAAATTGAAATCAACTGAGATAAATACTAAAAACACGATGTAGGTTTAACTTTTCATCATTTCTCTAAAGATATACAGGCAAATTTATTCATTGGTATTTAGAAGAAATTGAACATGCTTATAACCTGGGATATTTATCTCAGAGAATATAAAAGATGCCAAAAGTCCTATAACCAATCTTTTATTAGTTCTTTCCACTTGTTATCCCAAGAAGCATCAGTGAATCAATGAAAACATATTGCAAAAAAAGAGATTTGTCTTGAATTTTTTAAAAAAAATATTTCAAATCAATAGAATTGTGTGAAACTGAATTGGCTCATTTGAGAAGGTAGTTGAAGTATTATCGTAAGAATGTTCAAGCAAAGATTTGAATAGAAACAGTAACTTCTAACTCTTGTGTTTTGAACTCTTTCAATTCAACTTAGGTTTCTTCCTTCTTAAAAGCTAGATCTACAGTCTACTTGAAGAGGGAGAGAAAGAAAAGAAAAAAAACCTCAGAGCAATAACTTAAGAACATAGAATTTTCTTTTCAGAGAATAACTGTGATTTAGGATTTAGGACAAAATACAA
Organism: Camelus bactrianus; assembly: GCF_048773025.1. NCBI lineage: Eukaryota > Metazoa > Chordata > Mammalia > Artiodactyla > Camelidae > Camelus > Camelus bactrianus. Next base: position 58,807,288 of record NC_133541.1, on the reverse strand, counting down.
TAATCCACTTGTATTAAGTAGATATTGTATACCACTTTTTTTTTTGCTATGTCATGTCCTTTACATGTATTATCACTTCACCTCTCCCCAAAAGTAATGAGGTTGTTATTATTGTGCTGTTTTACGGATAACTACAAACAGAATCATTGCAGATAAAGATATCCAACTGATTGTGGTACAAGGGACAAAATGAAGACGATAATGTTGCAAAGTTATGTTTTTAAAGAGTTAAGTGCATTATGGATGAGAAAGTAGCTTAAACACTAGCAGAGAGAGATGGGAGTTAGCATGAAAGATTGGGGACAGCCAGGAAGTTGACTAAGTCTCGCTGTGGTGTAGTGAGATTAAAATGCACAGACAGCAAAAATTATGGATATCCAAGAAAAGTATAAAGAGGAAGTTAATTTAATGAAATAATTAGGGAAGAGACTTCTAGACCATGACAAGGCAAATGAAAATATTAATTTAGGAAAATTAGAAATAAAATGAAGAATAGATTGAAGTAAAATGATTAATTAAAGATAATGGCTTTGTTAAACATTTATGGCAGGTGGTCAATAAATGAGAGTGAGAAAATTATGTCATTGAATTCTAAGAAGTGGAAATACAATTATTTTCTATCAAATGATAGACAATCTTTATTGACAATTCATCTATAGAGAATGAAAGGGAAAAAGTATTATTTTAAAAGATACATTCTGATTGTAAAACATTTTTTTTTGTACCTTTAAAGGTAATTCTGTGATTTTATGGAATAAGGAGGGGTAGTATCAATTTTACAGCAGCTCAAAAGTTCACCAGTGTTATGGACAGTTTGATAACTGTAATACCAAGAACATTGTACTTGTCACTTAGTTGAAGTTTCTTCTAAAATATATTTTATAGAGAGAAATAGCTAGAGAAAATGAAAGAATGCTAGGTCATAAAAGTCAACCAGGATAAGGAATAAAATTTTAAAACTCACCTTCAGTCAGCCCAACTGAAAAACCAAAGAAGGAAAAGTGAAGATTACTTACCATGGCCAAAGAATGGCAATTGTTGGCAGTTTATTATCGGAATAATTGGAGATTTATGATGAAACTTGACAACATATGGAAACATTTTAAAGGCTGTATGTTGGTTACTGGTGTCACATGTTTACACACAGTTGATTTCGTTTATAAAGTATAACTATATGTAAACACACAGACATACATACATATATATATATATATATGAGATAGGGAATTATGAATAAGCTAGATAGTTTGGGAAAAAAAGGAGTCTTTCATAGTACATCAAGGACAATTCATAGGTCACATACAATATCCACATAGAAAGTGAATGAAATAGAAAATCTGTTGCAAGCTGTTCAATAAAAGAGTTGCTTGTGTAATGTCTCCATCTTCTGAGATATGAAGCTTATGCATGACCTGAATAATAAGAATGACATGGTGATAAGATAGTGAAGTAAGTTGTACATTGAAAGTAAGCATTGCATGACTGGAACTTAGTAGATTTAGGTTTTAAGAGGTAACTTCCTAATAAAGAATTAGATTTAGGAAAAGGAAAAGATATACATAAAAAAAAAATTCCCTATGTCTAAGTCTCTGTCTGCAGTTGGTTATGGGAATTGAGTTGATATGAGAACTGAGTTATCAAGAGGAATAAAGTAAAACATCTCTTGTTTTGTTGTCTCTCAGCTGTTATATAGGAAGAGAGCGCACAGTAGAAATACTAGAAAATGCTCTTGATTGTAAAGTTTAATTTGATGCTATATTTTTGGACTTGTTGAAATGCATTACTTGGTACAACACTACTAATCATGTTCCAGACCTGGAGTCAACTGGAGAGCATTGCACCATGCTCAGTATTAATGTTTAGGTCCTCTAATCTTTTGCATAGATGTAAAAATTACAGTTTTATACTATGGAGATGATGTCCTAAACTGTATCATGTTTTTCTTAGATAAAACTTGATAAAAAATATTGAATAATTGTTTATATTCCATGTAATATTATGAAAGATATTGATCTACTTGAAGGTGGCTATCTCTAGATGGGTCATAACATCCCTGAACTAAATATCACAGAAATTACTGTATTCTATTGATCTGTAGCTTTGGTTGATTGGTTAGTAATATTCTTCTACTATATAGTTAAGAATAAGAGTTTAATATATCAGATATTTAGTTGGCATTTATAGTTGATAATTACTGAGGGATAGGAGTGTACAACGTACTTGTTCATTATTGTCAGAAACCTCTTCATAAGATAATTTTTAAATATTTATTTTCAATTTTCTAATTTACTATAGTTAGATTTGCCACAGGAAATATAACTGCTAAAATATTTCATGAATTTTTTTTAATGAGGAAATTAAAAAAAAAAGAAGTTCCCTTTATTCCAGTATAGGAGTCTGTCTTGGGTAAGCAATCTGATTGGATAATGAGTGGAAATTCAAATATGCCAAAGAGGACAAGAATATGGCTTCTCTCAAATATGCAGTGGCCAGTTTATTTATTGAAATGGCCGTTGACAAGTGACAGAAAAAGAGATATGAAAGAAGGAATAACAGAAATATAAAGTAGAATATTAAACAAAGAAAATTTCAAAAATATATGAGCAGGGAGTTAGCGAGCCGATGGCCATCCTAGTTACTAATATATGAAAGGTAATGGTATAAAATAGGGAAGTATGACACAGAAGAATAGTGTTTAGTCTAGAGATCACATTCTGGAGTAACAAAGATTTTCTCAGATACATTCCAGAGAGGTTAATTTATCTTTCCTGGAATCAAAATGGTAAATCTTGAGTGTGTGGTGGCAGAGGGAAGAGTGGATTAACTTTAGATCTTGTATTTCAATGTGTGACCTTATGGTAAGGATGATACGCTATGAAATTCCATTACTGGTGGGTATGGGAGAGCAGGATTGGGGGTGGAGGCAGGATTAGAGACATCCTGCCTGCCCAAGTTTAAGGTTAATCAGCCAGGGTCCCAAAGCTGTAAAAGTGGTGAAATATGTATTATTGTTCTAGTCACTTGTGCAACAGTAAAAACAGTTTTATTTTTATTGTATTGAAAAGAAATGGAGAAACATACCATTATTTGCCAAAAAAGACTTCTTGCTCCTTAAATCTCCATGTCTATATTGTGATAAGGAGAGTTGGGTTTTATGATGCACTTCAAACTTACACTACAAATATATTTTGCTAGAGGAAAGTTTTACTGTTTTTACTACTGTTCTTCATCCACCTATAATTCTTAAAAACAAGTGAAGTAAGTAAGAGAGCTTGCTTGGGGTAATCTGGGATGAGAATTACATCTATTTATTGGATTTACTTTCTGTATCATCTATTCCCACAAAAAATGATTTTTTCTTTTTTATGTCAAGACAGGAAATCTTCAAACCTTATATTTAAAGTTAAATTATGATATTATTATAGCATATGCTCCAGTGCATGTGGTATCCCTAAATATGAATACCCCTAGACATGACTGGGAAAACAATGTCTTTCTGGATTGTCTTGCTGTGATTTGAATACTGGACAGGGAGAGAACATAAGCAACATAAGAAGCTATCACAAAACAATGGGATTAGTGCAAGGTTACAATACATGTAGCTGGAACATGTGAAATACAATACATGTACAATAAAGAATTTTACTCCTTCCAAATATATATGCAAATTATCGTCAGGCTTTTTTTTTTTTTCTAATCAGCTCCGAAAATGTTTTGAGCCCTCTATTTCTACAAGCCTGGAATTTCTTCTTGTCAAAATATTTGTGGAAAACACCCCCAATACACACATACACAAAACCATACATGAGTCTGTGTGTGTTTCACAACACAAAATATCTGGCAAAGCATCAGTGTGTGCTTTCTATTTTGTTTTTAGAGCACCTTTAAAAAAAATCTAGTACATCTAAGGCATTCACTCATCTGAGACCCAATTAAGAGCTGTTGGTTTCTGGTACTCCCTTCTTCACCTTATAGAAGATGTGCCTACTTTGTCTTTGACATTATGTGATTCCGTTTGACCTCTGATACTCTAAGATACTTTTATCTCCACTGAAATTGTGCAGTCCATACTCAGTAACAGCATCCCCTATGTTCACGCTTGGGCTACAGAGCAACAGAAAGCAACCATACAGCTGTTAAAGATATAGGTATTTACCTCAATTAGGAAGGCTGAGAGAAGAGACTGTCTTCTGGACCTTCTCATGGAATATAGCTGGGTAGTGGGTAGTGAGTGTACAGGTGACAGATGATAAATCCACTCCAACTTTCCAGTATCCTCAAACCTTTTGTTTCTCTTCTCCTTATCACACAATGAAAGTTCTAGCCACTCAACACAATAAATGCAGGCCACAACTGAGCTAAGTTTCATTCAATCTGCTACTGTTAGAGCTACCTCTGGTTGTTTGAGTCATCTCAAGCTGGAAGAGTTAAATTAATTATAATCATATATGTAAATATAATCCAATCTAGTGTTATATCTGCCCCAATTTGATTCTTAGAATCCACTTTCACACATATCCCCCAGCTTTCTATTGATAAATGTTAGCAAAGCCTTGGGATTCTTTTGCTGGTTTTTTTTTTTTTACTTCCTGCATCATAGTGTGCACCTCTTTGTGTAGTGCCTGATAAGATTTGTCCCTAGTTTGGAGCCAATGACAAAAATAGAAAGGAGGCCTAAGGTGGGTTCTTGAGGAAAACTATCATCCCCTGTTCAGTAATCTAACCTAGATGAAGTTTCTACAGGGTTTTCAAACAAACAAACAAAAAAAGACTAGTCTCAAAGGCACAACAAAATAATTTTTCCATATCCCATAATTTGTTTCTTGGAACCATTCCTGGTATAATTTCAGAATTATTCATGGTTAAATAAGGAGAAAGAAATGATTGAATACTTTGAATAGGGAAAGTTTAATGTTAATAATTATTAAATATAGTGGGGAATTGTAATAATGTGGGGTTGGCTGATAAGAAGTATGGAGAATCTAAATAATATTAGGAAGGCAGGTATGAAGAGTCGCCACACCCACCAGGACTGAACTAGGAGAACAGTGAAACCGGGAGGAGAACACCTTTCCTACTCCTGGTAGTGCCTTCTACCGTCAAAGCTAAATATCCTGCCCTCTGCGAAGGGGAAAATACTGACAAGGTCTGGCTTCATTAGTATAGAGAAGGCAATGAGGGATGGATTTGGAGCTGAGAGGCAGTGTATTAGTAACTGAATACCTTATATTATCCCAACTAATCTTTACTTACAATTGAAGACTTAACTTTTGGCATTTTTCCCATAACATTTCCCTCTTAATGATTGTGTGCTTATGAAGAAGGACAAATTAATTATACAAAAAACTAATTACATTTTCTGTTCACAGTTAACTTGTAGTGTGAGAAATAAAAGGTAAAAGTGCTTTGATAACTAAATATATTCTGTATGCTAACCCTGACTTTAAAGCCAGATAGACCAAGGGCTCATATCCTATTTGGTTAACTCAGGTTACATTTTTTAATGTGGACTCAGGAAAGGATTTTATCTGTTTTGCTTATTGTGTTCCTGAATGTATTTCCCAAACTTCTATTCATGCTTAGTCACTCTTGGATATGATTAAAATATGCAGGTCTGTACTTTCAGAAATTTTAAAGCAACAAGTCAACAACCTTTGCAGCCAAAGTTTCCTTCTCCCTTTATGGCTATATGGAAACTTGAAAAATACTGTATTTTTCTCCTTATATATATACTTATAACAGAACTGGTCTCAAGGTAACTTTTTTTAATGTTGATTTGTATTTCTTGTTTATTTGATTAATTCACTATGAGCCATATTTATACCTCCTTAGAATCTTTGACAAACATAATGCAATTGAGCATGCTATATAACCTACCCTAATATAACATCTATTGACCTTCTTAAAAATAAACCTTGCTGTTTTCCCATTATGCGTTTCTATATGTTAACTGTTTCAGGAAAATAATATCTATTCATTTATTTCTATTTATGCATCTTATTTTATTTGATTTTATCCTTGACACACGTAATCTCTTCCTTTGATTTTACTCTGTCCTTATTCTTCTCTAGACTAGCCTAAAAGTTAATTTTCACATTTCTTGCTATCAATTTCAATGGAATAATGTTTCTCCTACTTGTAAGTTTTGTTTTTGCTATTTTGTGGAGTTCCCTGAGAATACTATTTCAGCAGTCTCTTCATGACACAGCTTGACACTTTTAATGATGCCAGGGCCACACTTCACTAAACCATCCCTCTCTTGTCCTCATGTGCAGAGAGTATTTACAAATACTGACAATCTGATTTCCAATTTGTCCACGCTAAAAAGTAGCATCATTAGACTTCAGAATAAGTACTTTGTAAAGTGTATTTGAAGAATGCTCCAAACACATTGCTAATGATAAGCAACTGCACTAAAGTTGAAAATTATTATAAAAATGCCCATTAATAACACTGTCCATAAAGTGATCTTTCATGGAAAGGAAAACAAAAACATAGTTCTGAATACTTCTCTTTCAATAAAGAAAAATCTCTGCTCTGGTGTTTTAAAACTTAAAGAAAGCAACTTAAAACAAATGTCCACTGGTGTAATACCCCTCCCTTTTTCATTAATATTATCTATCCCTGAATAAATCTGACTACACATTGATCTTCTAATTCCTCCAAAAAAAAAAAAAAAAGGCAAAAACAAACAAAAATAAACCAAAACTAGCTGATAGATTTTAAAAAGGAACAGAAAGTCATTAATATTTAGTGTAAGTGGTTCATTAACCTTCTTAAATGACTGGAAAATCAGAGAGATTGAAAATTCCTTCTTATAGTTAGATTATTTGTCTTTTATTATAGAAATTTTAACTGTACCTTTGAAATCTTATAAATTTACACATGCTGTTGTAGGTCTTAAACATTCTGCCTTGGAATCACATTGTCAATACATAATTTGGTAACATTGCATACAAATTTTACAAAAATGTATTAATATAAACTGGGCAACAAAGTAAGGAAAGTTGGTATGTTTCAGTGGTTAAACAGTATTAAACCATTACAAGTGATTGAGATTTTTTATAGTAAAAACAATGTTATTGAGTAAATAAATTTTGTCTTTCTTAAAGACAAGTATTAAAAACATTCTGTAATTGGGATAAATTCATATTTATTCTAGTAGAAATATATTGGATGCAAACTTTTTCCCAAAGAAATCTCAGCAAACACAAGAACTTACAAAATATGAACAATAAAGTATATCATTTAGCAGTGTACATATTTTTTAAATTATTGAATTTAAACTTTATTTTTAGCTGCTGAGGCTGAGTTATCTTCTGTAGAAAAAACTTTAACACAAAATTTGAAAAAAGAAAAAAAGGGTTTAGTGAGGTATCAAGAGCTATGATAAGTGCCTGTCATATATTGGCTTGGCTCATTCTTGTAACTATTAATTTAAGATAATGAGAATCATAGAATTTAATGTGTGCTTGAATCTCTCTTTGCTGTAGGTAAGTGAGTAGGTGGTGTTGAACTGAGCCAATCTAAACCAATTTCATCTCTACTCACTATATATTTAGGTATAATATAAGGCAAAGTGTTTTTTAAAAATAACTTCGGTAATATTTGATGCAATTTAAAAGAAACTGAGCTCCTAAAATGTACTATGATTATGTACCACATACTAAAGTTTTTAGATTTTCAAGAAGTAGAGCAATGATTTGTCAAGGATACCTTCAACAAGGGAAAAATAATCTTTTCATAAGAGAGTCTTATTATTCTTAACTCCATTTGTATATTCAGAGATGATGGATAGAGTTTCTTTAATTTGATGATTTTATGGATAAAGTAGTTTCTATTCAACACTAGGTATTATTTTTCTATTAAATGTGTGGAGAACTAACTTATGGGAATTATTTAGTTCTTAATATAAATTTTCCCTTACCTAGTATTGAAAGTGAAATCACAGTCATGGAAACGTGACTACTATTAAATTTTTGTACTACCAAATGCCATTATAAGAACCAAAGTGGCACGTGAATAAGGAAAGAGCTACGTCAAGGTTGAAAATAGTATCTCCCCACATTAAGCATTTTAAGAAATTTTTGAATATCCAACAGAAGTGGGTTTTTTTGAAGAATAAAGTAAAAACAGGAATGACACCTCTGTGCCTGCTCTCCATGGCCTACCCCTCAAGAGAGGGAAGCAAGATATAACTAAAATAAAAACTCTTGCAGACCCCACTGACACAACCTGACTAGGCTCAGGACATTGGGAAGTATCAGGAAAGATCTCAATCTTACTTTCTTTTATCTTGTGGACCAGCAGAGTTTGTATCCTGCTTTAAAATTGAAGCGCCCCAAGGTTATCTTCATAATGTGGATAGTTAAATCAAGAAGAGTTGTTTTGCTTCTGGGATTATGGGCCGACTAAAGAGTGAATGGAGCATAGCTTCTTGACTGACAATTTGTCTATACACACATATAGATATATACAGTTGGTTTTTGCTCTAATTGGTTCCCTCCGACTTTCTTTTCAACTCAGACCTCTGAATCAAGTATTTAACATTGGGGGCTGGTTTGTTCCTTCTTTCTTTGGCTTGAACCTAGGAATTTTTCTTAGCAAAATTTGAACATGGAACATATAACAACCTTTAATTTTGGAAGACTATAAGAATAAACATAATATACCAACTACATTTCAAGAGACAGCAGGCATCCTGAGGACTGAGGAATAAATACAATGTAAGAATCATGATATTATATACGGAATATCTAATTTATGTTATAAACAAAATTTGATACGTTGATAACATTTTGAGTTATTCAATTACAAACATAAAAATTCTAAAATCAGCAAAAATTAGATCATAATAAAGACAAAACTACCAAATTATTAAGTTATGGTGGAACAAAGATAAGTAATGAGAAATTATAAACATTTTGAAGTAAAGTAAGTAATAACAGTATAAAATAACACTTATGTGAGATATACATAGAATCTTCAAATAAAACTCACTATTGAGGAAGTATATGGCAAAAATCTGACTGCAGTAAGAAAATTTTCAAACATACTATCAAATAATGTAAGGGGTTAAAGAAATATAAATACAACAAAAGATTAACTAGCACCCAAACATAAATGCATTAAGTCATGAAAGAAGGGTATTCTTTAAAATAACCTAAAATATTTAATAATAAAAAAGAAAAAAATTAGAAAATAACCTTCAATTTTATAACCTAAAAAAGTAGAGAAGGAAGAAATAAAACAGCAATGATAAAAGCAAAACAATGACTCTTTTGATGTCAATTTAATCAAAATTAAATGCATAGAAGTGTGTCACATAAGGTAAAAAGAAAGTCTAAAATAAACAAATTTCTGACCAAAAAAAAATCAACTTGTAAAAAGACTCAATTAACTGGTCTTGATAAATATGATTAAAATTTTATACAATATATTAAGTAATGTTTATTTTATGAATTTAAATTATCCTCTTGAAATTTGGGGGCCAAAGAATGAAGAACAGATGAAAAGGTGAAATTTTATTTATACTCTTTTTCTATTCTGAACTAGTAACTTGAAAAAAATGCTTTAAGAGAGCATGTATGTGCTTGGTAAATTTGTGGTAAGCATAGTTTTCTCTAATTTGAAGGGACTTTAGGATTTCAAATATAGAAGCTGTGGTTTTAAATGATGCAAATTGTATTAAACAAAAAATAGACAAATTAAGGTCTTCTGGTCATTTTTTGATTGGCTTGTTTTTTGTTTTTGTTTTTGTTTTTGTTTTTTGATGTTGAGTTGTGTGAGCTGTTTATATATTTTGATATTAACCCCTTATCAATCACACCATTTGTAAATATTTTCTCCCATTCCATAGTTTGTCTTTTAGTTTTGTTGATGGTTTCCTTTGCTGTTTTGTTGTTGGTTTCCTTTGCTGTTTTGTTGTTGGTTTCCTTTTCTTTTGAGTTCAATTAGGTCCCATTTGTTTATTTTTGCTTTTATTTCTTTTGCCTTAGGAGACAGATCCAAAAATATTGCTACAATTTATGTCAAAGAGTGTTCTGCCTATGTTCTCTTCTGGGAGTTTTAGGGTTTCGGTCTTACATTTAGGTCATTAATACATTTTGAGTTTATTTTTGTGTGTGGTGTTAAGAAATGTTCTAATCTTGTTGTTTCATATGTTGTTGTCCTAGTTTTCCAGTACCACTTACTGACAAGATTGTCTTTTTCTCCATTGTATACTCTTGCTTCCTTTGTCATAGGTTAATTATCCATAGGTGTGTGGGTTTATTTCTGGGCTCTCTATTAAGACATATAGATGGCTAACAGACACATGAAAAGGTGTTCAAGTAATCATTAATTATTAGAGAAAGGCAAATCAAAATAATACTAAGATCACCTCCTACCTGTCAGAATGGCTATTATCAAAAAAGTCTATAAGTAACAAATGTTGGCAAGGGTGGAGAAAAGGGAACCATTGCACACTTCTGGTGGGAATGTAAATCGGTGCAGTCATGATGGTAAACAGTATAGAGGTTCCTCAGAAAACTAAAAAATACAACTACCATATGATTCAGCAGTTCCACTTTGGGGTATATATCTGGAAAAATGGAAAATATTAATTCAAAAAGATACACGTACCCCAGTATTCATAGAAGCATTGTTTACAAAAGCCAGAATATGGAAGCAACTCAAGTGCCCATCAAAAGACAACTGGGTAAAGATGATGTGAGATATATATATATAATGGAATATTGCTTAGCCATAAAAAAGAATGAAACTCTGACATTTGTAGCAATGTGGATAGACCTAGAGAATATTACGCATAGTGAAATAAATCAAAGAAAGACAATTACTGTATGATATCATTTATATGTGGAATCTGAAAATTAATACAAATGAATATATATGCAAAATAGAAACAGACTGATAGAGAAGACAAACTAGTGGTTGCTAAAGGTGAGAGGGAAGGGGGCAAATTAGCGGTATGGGATTAAGAGATTCAAACTACTATATATATAAAATAGGTAAGCAACAAGGATGTATATACAGCACAGAGAATTATAGCCATTATCTTATAGTAACTTTTAATTGAGTATAATTTGAAAGAATACTGACTCAGTATGCTGTACATCTGAAACTAATATTGTAAATCAACTATACTGTATTAAAAATATAAATGAAAGTAGATTACTTATTTTAATTTTTTTTTCTCAAAAAATTCACAGTTTTTAAAGTAAATCTTATCAAACACAGGTTTTGGTAGTGTAGACTGGGAGTCAGCAATTCTCTTTCTGTAACAGACCAGACCCTAAATATTTAGATTTTGTGGGTAAGATGGTCTCTGTGGCAACTACTCAAATCTGTCCTGGTGCCTCAGAAACAGCCATGGACAATAGTAAACAAATGAGTATTACTGTGTTCAAATAAAACTCTATTTACTAAAACAAGCAGAAGGCTGAATTTTGACAGTGAGTTGTAGACTGCAAAATCATAATGCATTTTCTTTCAAATATTTTTTGTTTTGAGTTATTATGTGATTGGGAAGAGGATGTCAAGATTGAGTGGTACTAAAACAGATAAACGGAAGTTACTGTCTGGGATTCCTTTGCCTAAAGACAGACCCAGGCAAAAATCTTTTTTGATATGACCAAGTGAAAAAAATCATGTCTCTTCAGCACTTCTAAAAGTGCTTTATTTTTCTTAGATTTTCATGATTTTACATCCTTGTGTGCTATCTTATCCCATGTGAGCAAGCAAATGCCAGCCTCCTCACTGGATTCCCCATTAACCAACAGTCAGGCAATTTTAAATGCCTCCTCCTGTTATACCCCTTTTCTTTCCTCTTTTTCTCTCCCTTCTTATATTCCGAATTGTTGCCCTCTCATTTATTTTCTGTATAATATAAAAATAAAAATAGCAGCCCTGAGGTCAATTTACCCAAAGACTGGGGAAGATAAAGGCTAAGTCTTCATCTTTCAAGCATTTGTCCAAAAAAATCCAACCAACCAAACAAACAAAAAACTCTCCAGGACGAAGAAACATAGTAATTCTGGTAGTAAATTTATGAATGTTTCCACTGTCCTGATTGAGAGGGACAAATAGATACCTGCATAGATAGATAGATAGATAGATAGGCAGGCAGATATAGACAAATTGATGTAGAATGCTTTGTCTGACATTCTAGTGTTTGAAAACACTTCCTTGAGAACCATTATACCTATGAAATAAGTTTTACCTTCTTCTTTGCCTGTCTGTACACTACAAACCAAACATGTTCATAGCATGTGAGAATGGCTTCTATTTTTATGTTTGAAATTAAATTGCTTTTGAAGTGTATCACATAAAAAATTAAACCTAATCCAATTATGGTTGACAGTTTTTCTGTTTCTACTTAGTCCAACTTGACATTTTTGGAGCATAGTGAAGTCTTATGCAGAATTATCTGTGTACACCTCAATTATCTTTAGAAAAAAAAGTTAGTTTGGTTATAAAAAGGCAATCTTTGAGTGTAAATGTTGACTTTAAATGGTAATTTACTTAGTACCAGAGAACTAATCTTATAGCTTGGAACTGAATTCCTGAGTGTTATTTTTTGAAATTATTTATTTTATTTTTCCCTCTCATGTTGAAGTCATGATAATATATAAAATCACATCTAGTAACAATGAGAATCTAAATAATATTCTTCCTTAAAGTAGATAAATAAATTTCTGTCTTACTAAAGTATGTTTAAATAATTATTCATATTTTATTTTATAAAGAAAACTTTCCAGAGAATTTTAGCTATAATCATGAAAGTTGATATAAATATCTTAAACTGTCCAGTAGATTAAAAGAAAACTGGTAAACAGGAAGAATAAATTTTGAGATGCATTTTCACATTACAGGTAAAAAGATAACATTTTTACTAGTTTTCAGAACACATTGCTAATAGGTAATCTAAGCAAACAAAAATCTATATAAAAATGAAAAGCTTTATAGTTAAATATGTTTATAAAAATAATACAGGAGCTAGAAACAACTTTAAAATTAGTAAAAAAAAAATGAAACCATTTATTTTCCTTCTAAAAGAATTGTTAATGAAATAATTGATCATCAAACTCTTGTGTAAGAGAACGTAAGGTAAACTGTTTTTGTTGCATTATACATTTATCTTTTTCATTTCATATTCTTAAATTATTATACAGAGCTTACACTGCTAAAATTATTGGGAAGGGAAACTCATTTAAAATATTTTTTAAATAGTGTTGATCACTTTTAAAAACTAAAATACTTACAACAATATATTGCAATTGTAAAACATTTATAGGATACATTGCATGTAAAAGCAAAAAAAAAATCTGTAATTTTGTTTAACAGGCAATTTGAAATTGAATCACACATGTTAAACCAACAAATGCAACTGATGAGATGTACACTTATACTTTGTTATAAAACTCACACTTTTTATTTATTATAATCTTTATAGTAAATATACCTATAGTATATTGGTATATATGGTATATATATACTACTATAGTAAGTATAGTAGCCCTTTATCTTTGGAGGGATAAATGAGATTGTCTTAAATAGCCCAATAAACTGTTTTACATGACAATGAGTGGCTGAGAATGAAGTTTTTGCATAAAACTTCTGGGAAAGGCTGCCCTTAAACTCAATTTCCCATAGAACCAAGGGTGTTTTATCCAAAATGGAAAGAAATCCAAATCCCCACAGAACTTCCGTATGTCCCAGGTGCTGGGCAGCTGTCTTTACACATAACTCTCTAAAATAGATGATATCTAAATGCAGACTTTTTAGCACCCTCAAACATGAGATTTTTACCCACTAATAAGGCCACTCTCGGGTTTATTCTCTTCATTAAAAGAAGAGTAAAAGACAGGTGGAGTCTCTGCAACACAACCATGCAACCATGATATATGCAGCATCCTACAGCCCAAGCATAAAGGCTTGTCATGGATGCTGAGTCACCTGGGAAACTTCCTTTTCCTCTTTGTGTGATTGTGTCATTCTCTCACCCATCTTGCTATAACCTATACCCTGTAATTAATATTCTCAAGCTCTATTTTAAATTTATACATTTTTCTCTTAAACTCTAATTGCTAATGTACCAAAAATTATAAAAGTGATGATTCATTTACTACTGGAGTAGTAAAATGAATACAAAATTAATGAATCAAGTCACATATATATTTATAAATGGAGGTGTATTTTAATAACATTGGACTTGTTTAATTCCTTTACTTTATGGTAAAAAAAAATTTGTCATCTCATTTTGAATTAACTGGAAACTTCTTTGATCAAACATAATATTTGGCTCTCTAAAGAATTCTGTGTAGTTTAATGGACTAGATTTGAATTATATATGTAAATTAATTTTTCTTTATTCAGTGAATATTCTTACTAAACTAGCATCCAGCTTCTTTTTAAAATTTAAACAAATGTTTTAAATTACATGTACATGAAAATTATTACTAATGAGTAGGAAGTGGATTCTATGACAATGGAGAACAACTCCCTGGGATCTAGCTACTACTTTGCATCTTTAGTCTTTTAAAAATATAGTATCTGGAACGTATATTGATAATAACCATTACAGTAATAATAAGGAACAATATTCATCACAACCTTCATATCAGATTATATATCAAACATTTGAAAGCAAGGATAGCACTATGGAAGTACTTATAGCACAATAATAAACACATCAAGATGTAAAAGGACTTTTATATAATATTTATTTCCACAGCTATTTGGAGATATAAAAGCTAATTTACATTTTGAATATGAAAATTTCAAATGAGAAAGAAAAATCAAAACTGAAATAAGACAAAACAAATAAATCAACACAACCTCTTAGTGTACCTGGGAAATAATAGTATCACAAAAGCACTAACTAAACAATGTTTCCCATTTGTACACACTACTTGTGAAATTATAGAAACTATGGTTATTTACTTCTGTAAGTACCTGCAAATGGAATCTGGGAACCTCAAGTAGTTTTGCACAGGTTCATGAAAATACAAGCAAGTGCCCACACTTTCTGATTTTTCTGCTCTCTCTGGCCTGGACAGAGAATGACTGGCCCTGAATTATTGTCATGTGCCCTCTACTTCTTGGCTCTATGTTCATCAATCATCTCATTGAAATTGAAAAAAATAAGCAAACGTTATATTATTTTTCTGTTTAGTTTTATACTAAGATTTAAGAAGCTCCTTAAGTGCAGGGGTCACGCCTTTCTCATTTTTGGATCGCTCTCTGACATTTTAACTTAACCTAGTAGTACCCTTTACTTCTTTCATTTACAGAACTGTTTATATAGAGATTATTGAATTAAATGATAGGGAACTAGACATAAATACTGTATTTTATTAAAGTTCCCAATCACATAAAAAGATGAAAATGATTGGGAAGGGTAATTAATGGATAATGTAAAGACAATAAAATTTTGAGGTAAATAGGAAATCTTTGTCTCAATGACAAATGAAAGCAAATGGAAAGGAAGTCAAATGTAAAGGGCAAAGCAGGAATACTGAAAAAACACAAAGCAGTAACACGTGATTTTGCAGTTAAACATGCCTTTCACCATTATGTGATATCAGCTGTTGTCAAACAACTGGCATGTTTAGATACTTCTTTTAAAATTCATTTATCAATCACCAAAAATAAGTGAATGGGTTGATGTAATTTGCATCAGTACCTGAAGTTTACTGTGCAGTGTGCTATTGACCATCCTTCCTAATTCTGGAGGTACTGAGGCCTGATAACAATAAAAGTAAATAGATGGAAATACAAGGAATGTAGCTTATTCAACCTGACAGAAAACCAGCTGGCTGTAACTTTTCTGTTCAGTGCAATGCATTCATTGTCAAGAGATGCAAAGCAATATGTAATTAAAACATCTGGAAATCATACCAATGTGAGGCACTAAAACTTTTATGAATCAGTCTCTTCCCTTTCTGCAGTGAACTTGAGTTGACTGAATTGTTTGTTTGTAATTGGAAAACGTGCCTACTTTGCTGTCTTGTCTGTGCATTCTTTCCCTGAGGGTTTGACAAAAAGCAACATGAAAATTTACAAGGAAATTACCTAAAATATTATTGAAAAGTGCACAGATAATTTGACTAGTTAGTGTTAACTGTGTATTATATAACTAAACATGAACAGATTTATACCAGAACAGCCACAAAGTGGAGATAACAAATAGAGATACTAAGATAGTATTAAAAGGGGAAAAGTCATAAGTTGAGATGTTCTTGGGGCCAAACTAATGCATATTATAAATTGCATGTATTAGGGATTTTTCAAGACATGAAGTACTATTTCTTTAAGTACTGATTCAGTATGAAATATGTGCTTTATAAGACTATGTACGTTTGTATAACTATAAAACAGTGTTTGTTGTGTTTAACTGTCTATATTTACCGTCTCATTTGCACTCAATCCACTAAGAACAACCTTTTTTTTAATAAAGAAAATTTATTTTATTTGCATTTTATTGCTTTGGTTCTTTAAAAACTGTAGCATTTCCTTTTTGGATCAAGATACATATCCAAAATATTTGTGCCACCCAGTGTTCTCTGCTAATCTATCAGAAAGCTAGGTGCTTGTGACTATAATGCATGTTTCTACTTTCCATAACATACCCCAGTGATTTCAGCTGGACTTTCCTGGTATCATTTGAAATAGGGGATTTTCTGAAAATATAGGTGCCTGTGAGAAATTCTTCTGAAATATCAAATAAGTTCCCCTTCTGTCAGTGGTTCTGGAGCAACTTCCACCTCCAGGTCAAATAAACAGAAGCAGATCTGGTGATTTTTAGAGTGTTACATGTTGCCAAATTGCTCTTCAAAGTGCTTGTGACAGTTTGTGCCCCAACCCACCAGCAGTAAAAGATTACTCACTGATATCTTTTGAAATACATGGTAGTGTCAGCCTTTATGTTTTATTCTTCCTTAACTGATGAGCATGGTATGCTGTTGTACACTGTGCTGTTAATGTGTATTTTCCTAATTATATGTGAGAATGAGCGTCTTTTTTATTAATGTATTGACTCCAGTTTTCTTTTTCGTACTATTGTCTGTGGATATTTTTTTACCCATTTTCTTTTGCCTTTTCCTTTACAATTTTGGTATTCTTAAGATGTATACGTTTGTATTTTTCTTATGTTTTTGCATAACAAATACCTTCTTTCCATCAGTGGATTAATTATGGCTACTCGTGGAACAAAATTTTGTTTTAATTTTTTTTTCCAAATGTGCTTCCATATTTTTCTTCAGTTGTTCAATATTCATTTGTAGTTGCCTATGGATGTTATGGCTACTATAAATTGGATTTTTCTATTTAATTATTTTTAATAATTATATATTAATGTAAAGGAAAATGGCTATTTATGGTTCATTCATACTGGCTAAACTTTTTTCATGAGTTCTAATAGTTTTTTTAAATGTTATTTTTATTGAAGTGTAGTTGATTTAAAATATTAGTTTCAGGTGTACAACAAAGTGATTCAGTTATGCATATACATACATATACATAGTTTCTTTTCAGATTCTTTTTCATTATTTTACTACAAGAAATCGAATATAGTTCCTTGTGCTATAGATCTATTTTATACATAGTTGTTCATCTATTTTATACATAGTAATGTGTCGTTTATCTATTTCATACACAATAATGTGTATCTTTTAATCACAAACTCCTAACTTATCCCTTCCCCACCATTTCCCCTTTGGTAACCATAGTTTGTTTTCTATGTCCATGAGTCTATTTTTGGTTTGTAAATAGAATCTGTACCCTTATTTTTAGATTCCACATATAAGTGATATCATATAATATTTGTCTTTCTCTGTCTGACTGACCTCACTTAATATGATAGTTTTTGTTTTAATTTTATGGAAACAAATAGTATTTCTTGCTCTTTTCCAATTTTATGTCTCTGATTTATTTTATTGCCTTGTTTAAATCTCTCCATATGTATTGACAAATGAATGAAAGAGACCTTAGTGGATATGTCTATCTTAGCCTATCACTTTAAAAGGATTGCTTTGCATATTTGACCACTGTTGTTGTTATTGTTATTAAGCATGATGTCATATTTCATACGCTTTTCTGTGTTTCTTTATGATAATCCATTTTCATCTTATCAGTCATTATGATAGTATATGTAAATATAATTTCAGGAAATGAGCTATCTTTAATTCATGAAATAAACCTATTTAATCATAATCCATTTTAAAAAATAAAGCCAACTGATTAAACATGCTAAATTTTTACTGAGGTTTTAACATTTAACTTAAAATTTTCAATCCTTTATTTTTTATTCCTACTTGCCTTCATTATCGTGATTACATTATTTTCACAAAATAAATTAGAGAATGTTAATTTTATCTTCATATGTATTATCTCTTCCTTGAGAGTTCGGTAAAATTTATGTATAAATTTATTTGGATTTGACAATGTATTAAATCAGCAAGAAGACATTATTTTATTATATATTTAATTTCCTAATGATATTGGATATTTAGGTTCTTAACATTTAAGGAGTAAATTTTTAATCTTTGCATTTTTTAGAAAATAATCAAATTCATATAAGATTACATATGAAAACTTATGGAAAATCACATGGGAGTTTTATTCCTTATTTTCAAGAGTAAAAAGGAGTTAGAATGCCCCTCTTGAATCTGGTGCTTTTCAAGTGCCTTTAACTCAAAAGAACTCTTATGCCAAAGTAGCATATTTTAAGGTGGCATATTCTGCCGTCGTTCTCTTTCTATCTATCTAGCTAGATACCTTTTACTTAAAACTATCTATGTCTTTATCTTAATATTTAAAATTTTACTATGCAGTTTCTCTATTTTTCTAAAGCTTATCAACTGTATTCAGGTTTCTTGTATTACTGAGAGTGTTTAGAGGTTTGTGCTCAACTTTTCTGCTTTGTACTTTTTTCTACCTATGTTCTTGAATTATATATGAATTGGATAACAGTAGGATGCAGCCCTTACTATAATGCTGATGATTCTAGGTCTTCAATTACATGGCCAGCAGTTAGAAGAGCAAGAAAACAAATGCTTGGTCTTTGTATTTCCATATTCTTGACTCAAAGTATCCTATGAAGTCCAGTCAAATGAAAGATGATGGTATACATTTTATCCTACTTTTACAAATGAGTAAGACCCAACCTCACCCCTGGTGTTAGACAGAAATACTGGCCCTGTGACTCCATTACATTGCAGAGAACAATTCGTGGTTGTCACTGTTTACTTTAGGATCTGAAGCTGCATCCACTGTTTCAACCACCCTCACACTTTGCATTTTTCCTTTTGTGGTCTTGGAGCTTGAGTTTTTCCCTGTCTGCTTCTCTTTGTTTAATTTTCTCACTTTGTGCTTCAGCTATCATTGCTATGTCTTGAGATCAGAGAGCATGTGTCAAAAAAACCTAAATGGCTGGGTTATCTTAAATGGAAATCTCTTAAAGATTTTATAACAATTGCAATTATTTTTGTGAACCCCTAACTGTTCTCAGGCAAGAGTTGTAAATTTCTTAAAGTAGAAGAAATTAATATGTTTTCCTACATCACTACACTATTTTACTTTCCAATACATCTGTAAAGAAAAATATTCAGGTAGTAAAAATTAATTATGGCAATTAAAGCCAAGTATACCAAATACCAGAGATTTTGGAAGAAAGAAAATTTTGTACAAATCATCAGGCTTACATTTCAGATAAAATGATTATTTCGGTGGTCTGTATGAGTATAGTAGAGCTATAAATGCATAGTAAAATTACAAATGGCTCTGATTTTAGTTTTTAGCATTTCTATTAAAGCACCTCCATTTTTCACAGATATTTAGTTATGCACAATTTGGCAATGTTTACTTCTACAAAGTCAACAGATCGAAGCCTCTTGCTCAAAAATATCTAACATGACAACTTACCATAATGTCTAGAATTTTAATATTCAATGTTGATTTGTTTACATTAAGGCATTATTTTCTATAAAATTGCAAATACTCCTGAAGCTTATACTTAATTTGTGTGGTATCTGGTTGTCACACAGGACTCAAAGGAAATTTAAGATTCTACAGAGAGATTTGGTGTGGGAAGGAATGTGCTGAAAGGAAATAGGAGGGTGCAAGAAAGCAAATATTACAGGATAAGTATAGGATGGATCACATCTCAAATTTTAGAAGTATCCATGAAACATTAGTCAGTGGAATTAGATATTGCTCTCCAAAAATGGCAAAACTTTAAATTTGTACTGTATGTTGGGAAATTTGAAAGATCACTTAATATATTATTATTTCTGCAACCACAAAAGGAAAGTCTTTGTTCAACCACAGTAAAAAGAAGACAAGAAAAACAAGAAAAATGTAATTTAGACATGATTAAGGGGCCTAAGTCAAATATACAATTAATTTTAAAAATTTAAAGTTACCTGAAGCTAGGTATAGAGAGAGTAAGGACTTTGTATGTGAGTGGGTCGATCTTAGAGCAGATTCAGATTAAAGAAATAGAAAAAGGAGATTCTGAAGTTGTTGCTTTGAGAGGTAAAATTAACCTTCATTAATGTGCTTTGAGAAAAGTAAATAAAGATTGGATCCCATTTCAATTAGTATTTGATGTTAAATGATGCCTTCTTAAGTGCAACTCAGAGCGTAATTTGAACATCACGGGACCATAGCTTATGTCTGGGCTACACCGCCAATTGCTTTAGTTAACATACAGTCAAGTGTAAAGTAAACTGAATTTGAAAGTTAGGCAAGAGTTTTTTTCTTCATGCTCATTTATTTTACTCACAGCCGTGAATAGTCACATACAGACATATAAGGGCTTTGTTGTAGGAATTGGGATGTGTGTTTTGAATTTTACTTGTTGTTAAAGAAATATAGTTCAAATATAAAAGGTTTGTGTCTCCTCTAGGAAATATACCTATCTAATAACTTTTCCACGTCACCATCTTGAGATAATGAGATTCAGAACAGTAAGTTGATTTAAAAAGTATCATCAGATTTATTTGGAAAAACACACAAAAGCATATAATTGTGTTGAGATTTTATGAGAAATATCTGAAAAGTTAGCACATGAATGACTCTCTGTCTCCTACTTTTAAGGATAAAAAAGCCCTGGCCTTCACTGCATTGCAAGAATTACAAATATTAGGCCAAATGAGGAGGAGCTTATATTTGAACATGGATATCAAAGTTGGCCATTGTAGGTGTATATCCTTAAATCCCCCACTTTCCTAACCTGGACTACTCTCAGA
This sequence comes from Camelus bactrianus, assembly GCF_048773025.1. Taxonomy (NCBI): domain Eukaryota; kingdom Metazoa; phylum Chordata; class Mammalia; order Artiodactyla; family Camelidae; genus Camelus; species Camelus bactrianus. Next base: position 58,786,037 of record NC_133541.1, on the reverse strand, counting down.
ATAGTCTAGCTCCTAATATGGTCTCCTATACTCTGAACCAAAATAGTTAATTGTGAATTATAATGTTTTCCTAATGAATCAAATACCCTAATTTTGTATTTTCAGTATTGATACAAACCTGAATTCTTATGTATATGGTTACTTACAATATAACATTTGGCAGCAATTTTTCAGTGAGTGGATATAAGCATAATATTCCTCTATTTATATCACAAAGCCATAAAATCAATGTGATGCAAATATGTTTGAGTAACATATGTTAAATTTTTAATAAAATGAAACATATTTTACACTTACTATTTAAGGTGTTTGTCCCAAATTTGTTTATAAAGCTCTGAATTTGCTATAATTTTATGTTACATTACATAAATATTAAAGCATTTCCATTTTATAAGGAAATGTATTACTTAACTTAGTATAGGTAAATGGATATTAGAAATTCATTTTGTAATTTGTTGGTTTGATGATTTTTAAAAAGTGCTTTAGAATGTGCTATTTTCTAAGAAAATTTATGCTTAACTCCTCATTGTAGGATTCAATCTGTTATATTACTTAAGAGTTTTTTTTTCCCACATATATAAGATTAACTATAAAATTCATATTGCTGTATTGAATAAGAATTGCCTGCTGTGGTGACTTCCATTACACTTCAAAGAAATGTACATGTATAATGTTGGTCCTTTGTTCTTATCATTGACTGAGGTCAGGTTTGTCATATAAAATCTTAAGCAACAGTATAAGAAGATAATCTTCTATGTTCCATAGTTCCAAATCTATTTCTCCAAAAAGATTTAAAGTCTACAAAAGAGTGAAAATACCACCTAAGTCAACATTTCTTCCTGAGTTGATTCTTCCTTCATGAAATTGAGTTAATAATAAACATAAAACATCTTTAAAGTAAATCTGTATTTTATATCCTAAGAATTTATTTACTGATTTACAAAATTAGTTATTTCAAATACTATTTATAGTTAACATGCAAAGAAATCATGTGCTAAACTGTCTGTATCTGGGGGAAACAAATTCGTACTTTAGGACAAAAATGTCAATCACTGATGTTTTGCTGAAATGAGGTGTTAAAAACATCTGTGCTTCTCCTTTAGGAAAAGCTCAGAAATAAATAATTTAGTGTCCTTTCCACTTCTACATAGGGAAAGTATACAGTTCATAAACTGCAACAGCAAGACAACTTCATTCATATTATATACCATGTTTCAGTTAAAAGTGATTCAATTTCTATTAATATAACCTTGACCTACACTAGTTCCTCCTTAAGCTCTACAATTTGAAAAATAGTATATAAAAATGCTAATAGAAACAAAACACAATGAAATACTGCCGTCTTTTAAATCATAGGTTTATCTGTCTGTTCTTCAACTGTATAATACATATATTGTCCAGCAGGATATTTCCACTCTATAATTATCCCCATGCAGGTCACCATTTAGATTTCAAGGAACTTGTATTCTCTCTAGAGAGGCTTCTATAAAGAATTAAGGACAAAATAAAAATAAAGGTACGCATGAATGCCATAAATGTCACTAGTTGTTTTAGGCAATATTTTAATATAGATGTTGTTTGTTATAAGTCCAAATGCCCCTATAATATTAATTCTTAACTTCTGAACTCAGTAGGCTTTTTTAAAAAATACATATTTCTGTGTAGGCATTGGAAGATTTCAAAAACAATAATATTCTAACATATATTAATCAATCATATATGCACATCTTATTTTATTTCAATATCATGATAGAGGAATATGACAAAATTCCTTTTGATTATTTAGGTTATTAAAATTCTCTCGACTACATTTTGATCACTTACTTGCTTTTGAGGAATATGGAACACCCCTTTTAAATTATAAAGACTAAATGACATTAAATATTCTAAGAAGCCTATTATAAAGTAGATATGGTGATTCTTTTATCTCATTTCACCTTATTAGAGTTTATTAAATCATGTTGTTAAGCAGGTATTTTTTTCAAATGCATACACAGACACATTACCTAAGGAGAGAAACATTCCAATTTATGAACTCCACAGCACACGTCATAGTTAATTTCCTACAGTACATCCTCTATAGATGCTTAGTAACCAATTGTTAAAACAATTTAAATGTCCAAGATGTATTCGAATTATATTTAGGAAGACCAAAGCCACTGGTTCAGAGTATCTGAGAAGAATTGTTTCAATGGAGTGGAACTCCAGCCCTCTGTTTCGCAATAACCACCTATATGCTCTGTACATATATCTGTGAGTATTCATAACTTAAAGACAATAATATGTTCCAGAAAAATCACAGGTTCTTCCCAATTAGAATGAGCCCTAATGAGTAATGTAAACTCAAAACCCCCAAATAACTGAAGCATAATGCCTATAAATAAGCAGTGAACTACCACCATATCACTGTGTAAACCACTTTGAATAATGTTTCCAATTACCCAAACAGCTGATATTATTAATGAACAAATGCTTTGCATACATAACATCTTATCTTTTACTGTGTTAACTTTACCCACTTTCCTTCATTTGCTACAACTTAAAAAATCTCAATGAGATAGGATTTGTTGTAAAATTGGGCAAATATAAAAACCAGATATGAAACACACTGTATTGGAACAATCTGTCAGTAAAAGAGAATTGTTCAAACTGACTCTAACAGTATTAAGGCCCTTTTTTAGCATTATCAATACCCAAAACTGCACGTCATCTTAGTTAACACTAATGTTTCTAGAATCGAAACATTTGATTCTGATGATGTTTGACTGTAGATAGTTTGTTCACAAATATAATCTTTTAATGTTGTATTTAGTTTTGATAATGTATATATAAAATATACATATATAAACACTGGCCAAAAACTTAACAGTTTTGAAAGATGCTTACATGGATAAACTATGAAATAAGATATGAAAAGTAGACACTAAAATCAAAGAGATGTTCTACTTACGGTCTAAGAATGACAGACTTAAAATTCACTGTCTATATCTATAATTTACAGCTATAGCAGTAGAGTAAACTGTGACAAAGCAATTCAGCTTTGAATTAACAAAACTTAAACAACTTAATAATACTGAGAAGAATGTGGGAAAATTGACACCCACACATATAACTAAGCAGTAAGTCTGTAAATTGAGTCAAACTATGGGCTACAATTTGGCAATGTCTAACAAAATTAAAAATAAGACATTCTCTTTGATGTACATTTAGAAATGTTTTTACACATGAAATAAGCATGTGTACTGCAGAATCGTCAGAACTTGGAAAACTCTGGAACTAATCTAAAGATAAAATATTAAGTGACTTTAAAAGTAAAAATAGGGTATTTATCAAAACATAATATCAGCAGTAAAAATGTACAACATTACATGTTTCATAAGAATAATCTAAAATATATTATTTAAACTATGAATTAAAAAGGCAAGATTCAGAGCAGTGAGTATACTGTTATTTGCATAAAAAATATGTTATAATTTTAGTTAAAGTGTATTATCTTTATATAGATAGTAGAATATTCATGGGTTACCTATGGAAATCTGTAAGCAAACACAAACATCTACTCTCAGTAGAAATGGGGATTAAGAAAGGCTGAGCAGTATGGTGAAAGGTGACATATTTTATTGCACATATGTATATTGCCTATTTAAAAATAAGTTTTAAAATATTTTTAAAATACATTTTCTGAATGCTTTTAAGTTAATCACGTCTAAGATTACTACTGCACATTGGAAAAAAATGAAGCCAATGCTTTGCATTAAATCAACATTTATGAAATTCAGAAGTTGAGATTGATCAATAAAACTCTTATTAAGTTTTTAAGCATGTGACTAAATAAAGTTAAAACGGACCTATTCAACAACTGTACATGAAAAATTTTATCACTCTCAGCATATGTTATTTCAGTTGAATAATTTGTGTTTTTCAGATTGGGCAATTACATACTCTCTCAATTTGTGTAGCAAGGCCTATATCTTAAACAGTGCACACTCCAAAGACTTCAACAAAACTTGAACATGAATTCCTTGATCCTATGAATTTACCCAAACTGGCTGGATAAGAGAGGAAGAGAACTACCCTCTTCCTGAATATAAATGAATGTAACAGTAAATATGTTTATATGTGTGTCTGTGTGGAAACATCAGATATTTTAATATAATTTTTCAGAACTTAATGACAACTAAGTTGATTGCAAGTACATAAATATGTAAACTTCTAAATAAAAGAGATATTCTATAAGAAGCCCAAATCCCACTGTTCAATCAATAAGGAAGGTCCAAATCCATCCTGGGGTGGTACACACACAGTCAGGGGTGTATTTGACTTGAGCTCTATTAATATTCCTTCTCTGGCCCATCTTTACATTTTACAACCCAGAAAACATCCCCCCATGATTAAGACCTTCGGACTGTGCCTGTCAGTTATGAATTCTATAATGTCAAGGACTTCATACCTCCGGTCTCAGGTAGCTAGGATTTATTCCTTTGAAAAATGCAATAACTATGTAGTTAGTGGAGATTTTGCCCTCATAAATTCTTCATAACATCATTCATTGCCATAAAACTCATGAAAGTAGTGGGGGGTATTCTGATTTATGATCTGATTCAGCACAAAAGTTTGAGGACCAGAATTCTAATATACAGCGCATGGTATCATGTTCAGTTTTAAAGAAACATGCATAACGAATTGATTGCTCTTTAAATTTTTTTAACCTCAAGTACCATAAAATCACATAATATGATTCAGTGGGAAAACTGTCATCAGGAGCAAAGTAATAAATCAAGTGCTCTTTCACTGTAAATATTTATTATTGTGTCTTATCTCTAAAACTTAAAAAATGTTAAACTTACTATTAATTTGATAAATGCTTCCTATGGTGAAAGTATTTAGATGCCATACACACACAGTTTTCATTGCTCCATCATCTTAGTGATTGTAGACTCAATGAAGATTTGTGTTGTGTCTCTGTCATGAGCTTGCACAGGCTGCCTTAACTGCATAAAGGAAAAAGGGCTCAAGAATATAATTCCAAACAAGGTTAAATTTTCAAACTGTACTTGTTATTATATACAAAGTTTTCCTGGGCTAACAGTCTTCAATTCAAAAGTAAAAACAGACAAACTTTCAGAACTTCTGAGAATAGCCTGGGGTAGGGAGATAATATTTGGAGGAAAAGAGAAAACAGTACTATTGAGTATCAATTCTTGACACTCTCAAATATCCTGCGTAGTTCCAAAATCACTTACTTATTGGAAGAAGACATACAACGTGAAATGACTTTTTCATAAGCTGTTATGATTCATGTGTTAGTGCCTTGGTCTCAAATAGGATACATGGGCTCTAGGAGATGCCCAAGATAGCAATTAGAGTGATGAGAGAAATCACTAGAACTTCTGTTCAGATTTTAGCTCACCTTTTTAAATCAATATATTTACATTTCCAATATATTTATGTTTCCAGTATAGCTTACATTAACATAGCAGAACATGGATATCTTTTTCTTTATTCTTGAAATTTTTTTAAACTGTAGTGAGTAGATGATTTAAAAAATATATAAACTGCTGAATCAAGTAACTGAAAGATAAGATTTTAAAATGAAAAGCAAATAAACATTAAAAATTAGATTCAGATTTATAATTCTTGATAAGAGGTGTGCAGCAAAGTATATGGATTCTTAAAATATAAGTATTCCCATACCTCATTTATTTTTCCAGGTTTTTACATCTTTATATAAGGGTAGTTGGGAGACTATTTTGTCTATATCACCTTCTGGATTATTATTTTTGCTTATGTTCTGTATCAGTCAACTGGGGCCGCCATAGCAAAATACCATTGACTAGGTGGTATACATGGCAGCAGTGTGCTTTCCCACGTTCTAGAGGCTAAAAGGCCCAGAGCAAGGTGCTGTTGGATTCCATTCTTGGTGAGGGCTCTCTTTCTGGCTTGCAGGCAGCTGTCATCTTGCTGTGTGCACACGTGACCTCTTTTTTGTATATTCAGAGAAAGAGTGAGAGATAGAGAGAGAACAGGTTATCACATGTGCACGAGTGCTCTCTTATTAGAAGGACATTAATCCCATAGGATTAGGGCCCTACCCTTCTTTAATTTATTTAATAATAAATTGTCATTTATTATTTATTTTTATTTTATTTTGAATTATTATACATTTAACCTTAATTCCTGAAAGCCCTATCTCCAAATACAGTCATATTGGGGGTTGGGGCTTCAACATGTGAATTTAGAGGAGATATACTTTAGACCATAGCAGGCTCCAAGAGAGGATTAAGAAATGTTTTCTGAATTTCTTACCAAAATAATTTCAGGAAAACTTCAAAGGTAGCAATAAAATTTTCTTATGTATATTTTATATTTATATATGTAAATGAGGTTAAATAAGTATATTTAGAACATATTTATATGGGATATTAGATACTAGAATTTACAAATATACTGTAACATATTTGAAAAAATAATCTGTATATATTTGTATTTGAAAAAAGATTTAGTTAAATTATAAAATAATTTGCAATAATAATTTATAATCTCTCTCTGTAGAATTCAAGACTAAATCTATGATTTTTATTTTATACCTTCAGCAGAGACCACTCAGTTTCTTACTATTTGAGAATTTCTTGGAAAGCAGATGAGCAGTAGCTTAAATTAGCCCTTATGCTCAAAGGAGAGTTTATTTCCCTCTCCTCTTCTCACAGCACCCCTCAAACGTGTTATCTGATGGAAAGAAAAAAGAAAGGACAAAGAGCAGCCAAGGTGGTAGAGTCAAGGCAATTTTCTATTGCTCTGTTCTTGTGATTCTTAATGTTGTCGAAATTTACACTTTGATTTTGACATTGATGAAAGCACCCTCACCTCTCCTACTAAACACACAAAAAGGCAATCTTTTGTGCATTAATAATAATATTTTTTAAAAAAACTGCCACCAATAGTCTGCTTTTTGAATATGGGAAAAGGACTGTAGCACAAAATTCTGTCCTAAAGGTTGAGAAGATAAGTGGGCCAATCAGCAGGGAGTTTTTTAAATGTTTATCCTGCAGCAAGGCCAGTGAAATTCCCTCTGTAGAATAGCTGACCTCTGACTAAGAGGTAGAACATTTCTAAAAATGTCAACTGTTCCCTGTATCTATCAAGCCCTATTGAAATGACTCGTGGATTTAGAAAAAACGCAGAGAATGGTTACTATTGTTGAAACTAAAGTCAATATTGTACAGTTTTAAATTTTTGTGTGTGGTACAAAAAATATCTGAGACACATCAGCTTCTATCATAATCTATTTTATTCTTACATAATACCACCTTGAAATCTTTAAATATTTGTTCATGAGATAAAGCATCTGTCTTGTAATATTTGGAAAGTATAACAGAAATACGGTGTTTTCCAATTGAAACATCAACAGTCCTTTGCAGATGAAAAATTTTATGAAAAACAAATAATTTTAAGTAAGAAACACTTATAATACATGTTTTATATTTTGAGAATTAAATGATAGATCGTAATAATATTTAATCAAACCCCTTTCCCCTTTGACAGTTTGAGATACCTCAATGTGAAAAATCTCTAAAACAGATTAAAAAAAAAAAGAAAGACCCTGCCCTATTTCTTAAACACAAACAAAAGACATGATAAAAATAAGTAAGGCATGTTTTTTTGTTTGTTCATTTGCTTTGGTAAACAACAGCATCATTATTAGCCTTACTTTTGGTCAAGTATTATGCTTAGAAATGTACATAATTTTTTTGGTTTAATTGTAGCAATCATAGCAGAAGGTAAAATTATGAGTGTGCTGAAGTTCAGAGACGATTAAGAATCTAAGGACTATACTTAGGTTATGTAGCCAAGTTAGTAGCTGTTTTCAAGAGATGTCTTTGGTTGCAGGTAACAAAAGTAACACTAAGCTAACCTAAGCAAAAATGAGAAATTCATTATTAAGGCTCAGAACAATCTTCCAAAGTCTATGAATAATGATTCAATTGAGCATCAAAAAGTGATCATTACTTGGTATTGGATAGCTCTCTGTGGCCCAATTTGGGTCATTCTTCTCTATCTAAAAAATATTTTCCACAGCTCCCATATTTTCATGGTCTAACTTGATCAAATTTCACATTACAGCTTCAGCAACCTGAAGTTAATGATTCTCTGTCTCAGTTTGGTTAAGATGTGCTCTCTTAGACCAATCATCTTATAAGAGAAGGACATCACACTACATGAACTTACTCACAGTTGGACCCAGGGAGAGTGAGAAATGAACAAAGTCATCTAAAGAATGGCTACTACAGAAGCAGAACTACCACAGTACTTAGAGCAGGGTTAATTGTCTCAGAATGCAAGAGTTGAACACTACTCTGGTTTCTTTAAAAAAAGAAAAATTCCACATTTTGCTCTTGTACTTTCCTGTCTACCTTTTCTTCAGCAGCACTAAGTACTTGCTATGGTCTGAAACAGTCAGTAACAATGTAGATTGCACACACAGCTGAGTTTGAGAAATATTATTCCAGTAGGGAAGCCCTATAACATGAGAGATTTGGTATTTGGATTGTAAATGCTTTTAATGGATGGAGGTTTGATTATTCTTCCTGTTCTCACCAGAGGGATTGATGATTTGAGTCATTTCTGCCATTTGGAACTTTGCAAAATAAAGGCACAAGGAGTTTTAATTTTAAAATCAAGACAAATGAAAGTTTCAGATTTAATTAATTCTATGCAAGATACAAAGACTCCATCCAATGAGTTTACCCTTGTGTTTGGCCTGAGCACAATAAGAAATAGAGCAATGGAAGATATTTGAATTTTAATTTCTAATTAGGAACAGAGGGAGGGAAAATTTTTTCATCATCTCTTTTTCTTTCCATGGAAGTAGGAAATTTATAGTGAAAACTGTTTAATACTGGAACTTCTTAAAGGAGGATTGAAAGTCTGGAGAATTTTCATGTGCATAACTCATTTTAGGGAGTAGTCTCCTGTAGTACTATGTGAAACAATATAACCTAGTGCTTGATAGCATGGGCTCTATAGTTAGATGCTAGGATGCAATATTGTTTTGATTATTAATATCTTTATGATACTGGTCAAATTGCTTATCCTTTCTATGTCACAGATCCTAAACTATTATATTGACTTAATAATAGTAACTGTTTTTAAGGGTTTTTATGAGTATGAAGCAAAAGAATGTGTCTAAATAATATAGCAATATACCTGGCATGCAGTGAATCTCAACAACTATTAGCTATTATTTTTATAATTAAGCACTGTGTAAAATTTTTTCAAGTAAAGATACTTGCACTTGGATTTCTTTCCTCTATTAATTATTTAGCTAAGAAATTTGAGTAAGTCATTTAAACATGCATATTTAAAGTAGCTGATGATTAAAACATGTGGAACAGCGTTGGCATCTTCTGCAAACTTGTTAGAAATGCAGTCTCACTCCCCTTGAGTTCTAGTGAGTGAGAATCTGCCTTTTAACAAGAACTCACCCACATGTAATTTTCATGACCATTAAAATTTGAGAAAAAACTGATGGTTCTTTTCTTTCTTATAGTACAGCGAATGTGTACTGTTGGTGCTCAGTAAATAATTGTTCATATGATACCTCATATCACTTCATTGAAGGCAAAAAAATAAGAGCTCAGTTATATGGCTGTAGAGTTGTGGCAATTCTATTTCAGAATTATTTGATTTTTATATGAATTTGATGGGTCCCGGTTTAAGATCAGATGGTGAGAGATTAAGTCATGAGAGTCGGTAAATAGATATCAAGTGACATTAAAATTTTAGCAGGAAAGGAAGGCAGTTATGGGCTGCCATGTTTATCAAAATTGACATCTGTTAATTTTCTCTGATCCAGTTCTTAGTCCCACTTTGACTTCCAAGGATAAATAGACACTTTCCTGCCTCTATTCTAGTTATAGTGTAAGAGCAGACAGTTGTTTTTCTCCTTTTTGTAATGTAAGTGCCTGACTTAGGTTCTGACTGCCTTAACTGCTGGGGCATCCACTTCAAAATGGCTATCTTGAAGAAATGCACTGCTAGCCACATGACTAGATAAATGGCCAGTTCTCCCCACCAGCCTGACCCAGGCTGCATTGCTGTAAAGATCTTAGTTGATTTCGGTAACTACCATTTGAGCCACTTGTTTTTACTCTTCCTGTGCTTTAAATCCCCACTTTTATGTTTCAAATTCACCAGTAAAGAGTAAGCCTATGAAACCCAAGGCCCCCACCATGGGCCCCAACAAATGCAGAGCCCCAGGCCCATGTGCTCTCTCTCTCTCTCACTAAACTGCAACCTCACTGTGTGTCCCCAGGTGTGCATGTAACTTCCAGGACTTGTAAGTAAAAAACCTCATCTCCTTCAAAGTTTCCTCATGGTTATTGTTGAAGTCGTCTTGACAATCATGATAAGAACCATATGAGTGGGTCTAACCCCTACCCTGGTTATCAACAGTCTGAGACCAGAACAAAACAAGGAGAAAGTTTCTGTTTTCTTGAAAATGAAGATTTTCTTGTAATAATAGTTGTGTGGGAATAGTGGATGAGCATGACTAGGATTGAGAAACAAGAAGAGATTTCATGGTTTAAACTAGCTCTGTAAGCTTAGAAACTCCCTCAGATTGAGTTTCTTCATTAATATAAAGAGGAAGCTGAATTTTGTGACATGATAGATACCCATTTGCAATTAACCTTTTGTTCTTATCCTATTAAATTTTTACTATTGTATATAGGGAATAGAAATAGAAGTTCTCTGATTAATAAGTTTCACCACTTTTTTACAGAAGACACATCCAATTCTAAACAAATCCAGAATGTGGTTCAATTTCCACATTCAAAAAATCGAAATACTATTACTCTCCATTTACCTACCGAAAGAAGATGAAGTTTTCTCTATCAAACCTGTGTTAATTTTTATCTTTTTTAATAGTGGAGGTATTTCCTGATTTCAAACTTTATTACAAAGCTTTAGCAATCAAAGAAATATGCTATGGCATAAAAACAAGACACATAGATCAATGGAACAGAATAGAGAGCCCAGAAATAAGCCAATGCATATATGATCAGTTAATTTATGACAAAGGAGTCAAGAATATACAATAAGGAAAGGATAGTCTCCTGAATAAATGGTTTTGGTAAAACTGGATAACCATATGCAAAAGAATGAAACTAGACCCTTATCTAACACCATACACAAAAATCAAATCAAAATGGATTAAAGATTTGAATGTAAGACATGAAACCATAAAGCTCCTAGAAGAAAACATGGTAAGCTCCTTGACATAGGTCTGGGCAATGGTCTTTTGGATGTGACACCAAAAGCAAAGGTAACAAAAGCAAAACTAAACAAGTGAGATTATACCAAACTAAAAAGCTTATACAAAGCATAGTAAACCATCAACAAAATGAAAAGGTAATCTACAGAATGGGAGATAATATTTGCAAAACATGTATCTGATAAGAGGTTAATATCCAAAATATATAAAGAACTCACATACCTGAATGGCAAAACAACAAGAAAAAAATAATCCTAATAAAAAATGGGCAGAGGAACCGAATAGACATTTTTCCAAAGATTTACAAATGGCCAACAGGTACATGAAAATGGGTTCAACATTACTAACCATCAGATAAATGTGAATCAAAGCCACAGTATTGCCTCACACCTGTCAGAATGGCTATCATCAAAAAGATAGGCAGTAATAAGCATTGGTGAGGATGTGGAGAAAAGGCAGCCCTTGTGCACTGTTGGTAGGACTGTAAATTGGTACAGCAACTATAGAAAACAATATGGAGTTTCTTCAAAATATTAAAAATACAACTACCATATAGTCCAGCAACCCCACTTGCTAGGAATATATCAAAAGGCAATGAAAGAGGCTCTTAAAGAGATATATGCAATTTTCATTGCAACATTATTCACAATAGCCAAGAAATGGAAACAACCAGAGTGTCTGTCAATGAAAGAATGGATAAACAATAAATAAGTATTTCAAATCAACATGTACACCTTAAACTTATATAATGTTGTATGTCAATTATATCCCAACAAAGCTGAAAAATACAAAATATTTAGAAGAATCTATTATCAAATATATAGTATAAGTATGGCATGGAGGAAAGAATAACAAAATCAAGTTAAGAATATCTGGATCTATTCCCACTCTAACCTTATAGACCTAAGTTACTTCAAGTAAGTTTAAAGCTTTGGTTTCATATATCTTCATCTATAAAATAAAGGAGTTGGTCTAGATTATTTCTAATTAGATTTGATAGATTTTAATTTTCAATAATTTAAAACCCATTTGCAGGTTTTTTTGTTGTTGTTTTTATACTCAGGAAAATTATTCAAACTCAACTGCTTTAGTTTGTGAAGTAAGTAAAATCATTTGGTTGTCAAACAAATGAAAATACAAGGGCATGGGAAAATTGTACAAAGCAGGAGTCCATCTCTACCAACAGCATGTGATTATTATGTTTGTTAGGTCTCTTAAAATGTCTATATGTACATCTTTATCATAAAATTATGAACATTTAGCCTAAACCACTGCTATGACAACTGAACAAAAAGTTTCAAATGCCAAAAGTTTATTCCATGTGATAATCTGAGCTGAAATGCACTTCTCTGGCTAATGAGCAGTGTAGGCCCAAGCCATGTAAAAACTGGCAATTGGACTTGTCCCATAATAGTCATATTACACAAACAATAGGATTCTGGAAATCTAACATTTTCATCCATATTTTGCAGGTGCCCAATCTTAAAAAATATTGGCTCACAATATATAAACATGGCTTTTATGAGATATGGCTTCATTTTGCCAACACATATTCCCTCTTGGCACAATGTACATTTCTGTGAACACAATAGTTGTAAAAAAAGAAAAAATCCATCTCTAGAACACCCCACCCCAGTAGAATAACAAGAATGAGAATTGACAATTTTATAATGACTGACATCATGAAGATTTTAGAGAGGCAGATTTATCTTACAAATCAGTGAGAATTATTAAACACATATTATAGTACAAGTGTTTTGTGTGAATAAAATCCCAAATTGAAATGAGTCCACCAGCCTGTGAAGATGGATGCCATCCTAGCTGGACAGATTGGTTTAGAATATGGAGGACTTCACAAGTTTATGGGAACAATTTTCTTTAGCAGCTCTTTATAAAAGGCAAAAATAAAATCATTCAAAAGAGTACCCTCCTTAAACTTTCAAATTTTTAAATGCTAAATTATTATGAATAAGTAATATGTTTGCAAAAGAAACATCTTAAAACATTTTTTTAAAAATTAGGTAAAAACAAATTTGGAATGGTTTTCCGTATTTTCATCTCTATATATACTAATAATTCCAAATATCTAATTATCTCATTGGAAGGCTATGGTGTATATTATTCACAATAGGCAAGAAATATATTCTGTTCCTTATAACCATAGCCTTCCAATGAGATTGGGGGATTCCTAGTATTTCTAATAAGATGCAGCAATAATGGAAATCTTTACTTGTATGTAGTCAGTTCACTGTCTCCCTTCAAGAAGAAAAATAAATCACTTATTGTGGTAAGCAAAGAAATGTGCCACCCACGTTGCCAAACAAGAAACGCCATGATGCCCCACTGTGGGAATGTGAAAAGCAGATAGTTCCAACAGTGGGTTCCACTGCAGTCCACTTCAGCAGAGTAGCCACCTCCTCCAAGGCCACGCCCTTCCTAAGCAACCTGCACTCAGTAAAGTGGAGGTGTAAATGACTGGCCATTTTGACCGTTTTAGCCATTTAGCTGTCATTTAGCATTGACAGACAATATTAGTTCAAGACCTCATCTTAGAATTTATCAATTCTTTATCACAGTTTGACATCTTCATTTGCCAGATATTGTCTTTCATTTAGTTTCCCTGGTTTTGCCCCATGAACATCTTGTACCCAAAATTCTTTCTCAGCCTCTATGTTTGGAGAACTCACTCTATGACATACATTTAGAATCAAATAAAAATAGAAACATAATGGAAGAATTTGTCCATGCCACTACAAGGTATGGTATGTAAATGTGCAGGTAAGGAAAGGGGGCAATTGGAAAAATGGTTCATTATTTGCTAACTCAATGTTCATGGAGAGTTTGTAGATCATAACTACTGCAAATAATGAGAATAGATTGCATAAAATTGTGGGTTTTGCAGTTCTGTATAGAAACATTTTGTTCTCTCTACAAAAATGTTATACTAGAAGGCAAAGACAGGTATTAAAGGATCGTACATTGTACTAAACTTAATCTAGGACTTTATCCTAATTTCCAGGAAGCCAAACTTCTTCTCAGACTTTATATATATATGGTCATTTCCCCAACCATACAAAGATTATATTAATCAGCTGATGATGATTAGCTGAAAACTGTTGTAATAATATTATTAATCTGCCTCAAGTGAAATATTTATGCATGAAAAGTATTTTATGAAACTTAAAAGAATCAATTTCATGACAGTTTCCATACTTTTGTCCTAAAAACTTTTATACTTTTGGTAGAGGTGGAGTTAAGATTTGCCTTCTCAGTAGTATACCAGATATTAATGTTCACCAAAAAGAACCTGAAAATTGTGAAAACGAAAATGTTCCAGTCAATCATTTCACAGTAGGAGCCTAGAGAAAGCTCTCTAGTTTAGCTCGTCTAAAGTGAGTCCTGGAAAACAAGATCTTAATCCTACATATGGAAAAATATGTATATGTAGACTATTCAGGGGAAAGGAATAGCAAGAGTGAAGTAAGAAAGCAAAATAAAGCATAGTGTTTTGAAAAGGGAACCAAGAATGTATGTAGAGGAGTGAGGGGCAAAGCCTTGCTAAGAAAGTAGGACTCTCATCATAAAATACATGAAGAGAAATTCAGTGTATTAGTGTCCTATTGCTACTGTCACAAATTAGTGCTAACTCAGTGGCTTTAACAACACAAATTTGTTCTCTGACAGTTCTGGTGGCCAGAAGTCTGAAATCAGTTTCAGTTGGCTAAAGTCAAGGTGTTGGCAGGGTTGGACCCTTCTGGAGATTCTGGAGAGAGAATCTATTTCCTGGTCTTTTCCCTCTTATAGACATTGCTTGAATTCTTTGACTTCTGGTCCACTTCCATCTTCAAAGCCAGTAATTGCATCACTCAAACCTCTGCTTTTGTCTTCTCATCTTCTGTCTTCTACATTGCCTTCTCCTCTGAATCTGATTCTCACTGCTGCTCTCTTATAAGAACTGCTATGTCATTCCAGATCATCTCCCCATCTCAAGATTTTTAATTTAATCACATCTGTAAATTTTCTTTTGCCATATAAAGTAACATGTACAGGTTACTGGAGTCAGGACATAGACATATGAGGACAGGAGCTTTATTTAATCTACCATGCTCTGTTTTTACCAAGAAGGAAATAATAAGCCTTTGACTCATTCAAAACAGTGGTTCTCAGCGGGGAGTGGGGTATAGCATGCACGAGGTCCTGGGTTGAATCCCCAGTACCTCCTCCAAACATAAATAAACCCAGTTACCTTCCCCCCATAAAGAAAAAAGGAAAAAAATCATTTAACAGTGGTTCTCATATGTCTATGTAAACATCACCTTGGACATTTATTAAAATACAGTTTTGGGATCACTTGCCCAGAAATTTTGAGACCATAATATGTGTAGTAAGTCCTAACTAAATAATGAAACTAACATTAAAAAAAAACCAAACCTCTCTAAATGATTTTGATGCAGATGGCTTAGAAAATATAGTTTGAAAAACAGTAACATGAAGTTTAGGATTAACATAATCAAATTTACATTTTAGAAAGTGCAGTCGCCTGACAGTATAGTAGATGGACTGGAGGACAGTAATACAGGAAAGACTAAAATAAGATGGAACACTGTTAAAGTAGTCTAAGCTAACATGAAATAAAAAAAAAATGCAGAAGGATGGCTTAATAGATAGATACTTAGAAAGTAGGATGACAAAACAAAAAACCTTGAGGTTTTGGGAAATGGGCTATAAAGACAGTAAAGGAGAAGTTTGAGGTATATGTGAACATTCTCAGCTTTATAGCTTGGAAATGTGAGTGGATGGCATTAATGATAATGTGTTTGAGTAACAGTGGCTATAAACCACTCACAGTCCAATTATCATCAATAGCAAAGTTGAATATTTCTTTGTTACCTCAAAAATTTAAGTAAAGTTGATTCAATGAAATTAATAACTACAAATTGGTTTTCTACTTTAAAAGTATAATACTTGTTGAATTCAGAAATACTTTTATTTACTAATACATAATAACACTGACTCAAGATATAATGCATGTATGCATGCATATATCAAGTTTTTTAAATAGCCTTGCTTAACCTACTTATCACACGTTACTGTAGCTACAAAGATGATAGACTCAGACTTCAGTAAAATATTTTTTTGTTTGTTTCTAGAAATAACTGCCAGTTTATAGACCTTTCATGTTTTATTTTCCTTTCTTCCAGCAGAAATCAGTTTGGCGGTTGGAAAACAAGAGATGTGTCATTTCCATAGTTTTCTCAGTAGAACTTTGTAGATCAAGGTAATTAGCTTATCACTCCTCTCAGCATCATGAAATTTGAAGGAATTCTTCTGAAAATAATTCTCCAAACAAAAATATCTTTCAGTTAAGATTTTTACAACTTCACATACAATTTTAGCAAAAGTAGTGATTGTTAATATATTTCTCATTTCTAATTCTATGTAACAAGTTGTGAAAAATTCGTTTATCTTTGCCTATATTTAAATATTTGACAGCTAGTGTTGTTAGTCTGCACCTTCTAACAGGAAATAGATAAAACTTCATTACATATATTCAGACCTTTTAAAATAATCACTATGGACTTACACTTGTAGATTCTTTATTTGAAATATAAAGCAAGAAAAGTTCATGAATGGTTCTTTGTTATTGAGGAGTGTCGCTTAAAAGTCACTTACTAAGAAAGCTATAAACAGAAGAGGATTTTGCCTTGGTTTCATTTTACTTATGCTACCTTATTCCCAGATGCTAGAGTGACCACATTATCTCTTGTCCAATAGGTGGTGTATTTGAGAAAGAAGAGGGTGGGACAAACTATCCCTGCTCCAGACAAACCAAGAGATATGGCTACCATATGCCCTAATGCCACCACTTTTCATAGTTCTAGTTGTTTCTCCTAGTCCCATAGGGTCTGCATTCGTACTCATTTTTGTCAGCTCATCTGATAAAATAGAATGGGGCAACTGTGCTACAGTTTAAACTTTAGAATAAATTTTGTTTTCTAATTAGAACCCCAGGAGCAAGTCTTCTTCCAAAGAAGGCCAATATTACTGGAAAAGATTTTAAAATATTTTAAAAATTAGGTTTTTGTGTGGAATTTTTATTACTTTGATGTTTTTCAGTGCACTTGTATTTTTTACTGTGCAATAAGCCATCCCAAACTTAGTAGCTTAATATAATAGCTATTTTATTTAGCTCACATTCTATGGGGTGACAGTTTGAGTTGCTCTAAAAAGGGTGTCTCTGCTGATCTGGGTCTGGCTCAGCTGATCTTGGCTGGGTTCATTTATGCACCTGTAGTCAGCTGCCACACCAGCTGAGTGCTGACAGGTCTATGTTGGCTCATCCAGTACAGCTGTCCATGCTCCAAGTGTCCTTTCATTCTCCAGCAGGCATTCTGGGTTTGCCCACATGGCATGCAGCAGCAAAAGAGGTGCAAGAGGGCATGTGAGTCAAGTGCAAGATTTCATGTATCCATTTATATCTGTATGTGTGCTTACACACCGGTTTCCATAATAGATTTCAGAATTCATTAGGGACTGATTCTAAATTTATATATATTATTTTTCTTTTTTCTCTTTTCTTCACTCAGAAAACTGGACAGGATATATTTGCTTTCCCTTCTGTTTCTATTTTAAATATCACACTGTGGGACATGTACAATTTCATTTATTTTCCCTTGTGTGAGAAACTTTTCTTTGGGCCTGTGGTGAGGATGAAAATGAAACAAATAATGAAATCCAGATTCTAAAGGATAGTGAAGTGTTGACAAACAGTTTTGCTTACCTGAGTTCAGAATAGCAAGTCCTCACTAAGGTAAATTTCAAAGAAACATTACAATGCAACATAGACAAGTTGTGTGCTTTTCTTAGTTGTTAAAATCACTAGACTTCAAGTATGTAAATGATGCTAGTTGCATTATAAATTAAACAAAAACACCTCAGTGTTTCGTATAAAGTTGTCACTTACACTTTCTTATAAGGTTGTCATTTTCAGCCAAAATATTGCAAAATGTTGAATGTCTTTGAAATAGCTTGAGGGAGAGTATACTAAAGAATATTGTAATATGATCCATTGACTCCCAGTCCTCCTCTTTGCCCAAAGTTTCTGTTAAAAAAAAAAAAAAAAAAAAGCTGTCCAAAAGCTCTATTAACTCTATTGACATTGTTCCTGTTATTATTTTGAGGGATTTTAATATGCTAATCTTCAGAATGCTAGTCTCACCTTTTCTCAGTGTTCTTAATTCTAGTGCTCGATTTCTTCTCTGCTGTTCATGAGAATAAACTTATTTAAACTTTCTCTTCTCTAGGAACTGTACAATTGATAGGATTTCAAATTCTGAACGTCTATTCCCTTGCCACAGCCTCATGTCCTTTCATATCACTTGTAGGTGTATGTCATTGAAATCTTGCATATCTCATATCTTACATGCTGTCATAGTCCAACTGCCATCTTTTAGATTCAGTGGGATTAGGATGAATAGTTTTCTATCTCAACACCTCTCATTTCAATATCAGAATTCTTCTGTCATTCTCTGTTGCTTTTCTTAATTTCTTCACATCTACTTTCTTACTGAATCTATACGAATTTACAGTGATCACCAAAATGAAGATTGGATTTTATTGTTTGCTTGCAGCGTACATCTCCGTAGATTTTGATCTTGTTGATAAGCCTAGCAAGAATTCCTCTGCTTCATAGGTTTCTGTATCATAAATCTTTCCAAGGTATTCTTCAAAATCTTTTCCTTCTAATTATTTCTTCAGCTCTTCCTCCTCTTTTTGTCATACCCCAAATCTACTCTTGTTTCTTCTTTTCTTCTGGATTTTCTTCAGTAGTAATTATCTACAATTAATAATTGGATCACTTTTGTAGGCTAAGTGCTTTCAAGTCTAATTTTCTAACTCTGATCTATAGAATTTTAATTTCCCATTTCTAACCACCTCTTTTACAACTTTGCATTGATGTGACAATAGAGTTCTAAGTCATAAGTTAGCCATGAAAAGCTCTTTGATCTGGATCTAGGTATGTTTTTCTACCTTATCTCCCATATGTTTCTACCACTATATAACACAGTTTTTCCCCATATATGTCTCTTAGCTTTTTCTGCGGCATCTTGGCTCTGTTTCCAAAACATCAAGGAATGTCCAAACCTTACAGCCTTTTCTAGGCCCCATGCAAATCTACCTCCACTAGTACCTCCCTCAGTGCCTTCATCTCAAAGAAATTTTTCTCATTTTAATTTTAATTTTGCTTTACCTGCCTCTTGCCAAGTTGACTGATTCCATATTAATAGAATAAAATATTTACATAAATATTTATTATTTTATAAACATTTACTGTTTTAATCTATGTTTCTAGTATCCGACAGTGATGTAAAATTGCAGTTTTAAATATAAAAAAGTCAGTGAACTATTAAGAGAACAACGTCTTTGTTTATGTCAGGTGGACGTCAGATAAGTATGAGAAGGGACAGTGACTTACGTGTTAAGGAATCCTAGACAAACCTTCCCATTCCTATTTTTCATTTTTCTACACATGGCTTGTAAAGATAACTAAGTCCATTTAACAAACAGTTGTTGGAATAATAATTGTATAAGCACAAATAGAGAAGAGAAACTATTTCTCAAATTTCAAATCTCCTGTGACTAAAATGTGTACTGCTACTTACAGACATTATTTCATATGTAAATAGTAGATGGCTATGCAGATAAAAATGTAATATTCTATATAATTATAAACATATATCTATACTTTCTTCTTCTTTAGTTCTCTCAAACCCAGAACAACAAAGGGATTGAGTCTGCCTAACAGTGTTAGTATGTTCCACATTAGAAAAATTACATTTGAGAAAACAAGCTCAGAGGAAAGATATCTGTTTTTCCTTCTCATTTAGAAGCTTTCTGACTCTACTGTCCCAAGCTCTAATAGGAGAGTCATGTTGACTCAGAGTATTTACTATAATAACTTTTAGCTTGTCAAAGTTTTTCATGAGATAATTTTATGCTTAAGAAATGTGTTATGTTAGAAAGACACTTAAATAAGTGAATTTCATAGCTTTACATCCAAGTATTCTTCTATTTGGCAAATCATTGTGTAAAAGTGTTATCTTCATTCTTTTTACATAAAATATGAGGAACACAATTTAATTTGTATGTTATTCCTCTACATTTTATTATATTAACACTCACTTGGTAAATATATATAGTTGATCTTTTCTGGTTGAATACATAAATGACTCTTCTTGTGGATTTGGAAAGTTAAATATGTTGAGTATATATCGTGTCAGTGTTCCTTCTATGTATTAAAAAGCTAAAAAAATATATAAAAATTATTTTTACTTTCAATCTTTAGAGAAATAATCTTCAATTATATTTGAATGCACTAGAATTCATGTAAATTTCCTTAGCCAATAACTGACAATTTTATTCTTCAAGAGCTAAATATAGTTATAAATAATTTGACCTAATTAGTAAGAAACACCTTCTTCAGTCTGAGACTTGGATGGGGGCAGGGAGAGAGAGAAAAAGAGAGAAAGAGAAAAAGAAAGAGAGAGAAAGTAAAACAATGTGAAGATTAATAAAGCCTTCCACTGTTTCATAAATGTTCTTATGAGAAACAGGGAGGTTAATACATCCCCCAATACATTCTATAGCATTACTTTCTCGAAAAGAAAAAAAAAAAAGGAAGTTGTCTAGCCATGTGAGGGAGAAATTTTGGATTAAACACAGAGTACCAGTTTGTTTGCCAAAGGACTAGAAGGTTTTAATAGGCAAGTGTGCTTTGATAAGCCCCAGGAGAGACAGGAATCGAGGGAGTTGAGAACGAGGATTGAGAAAGACACAGTATGAAATTGGAATCCAATTGGGGAGATTTGTGGCAAATATAAAAAAAAATAATTGGAAACATAAAATAATTAAATGCTGTTTTTAATTCAGTGGTTCATTATTTTCCTCTTAACAAGACATTTAATATCTGTGCCTGTGTCATGTATTTGTATATTTCCAGCATTTATAAAAATGACGAACAAGAGTAGAATGTTCAATATATATTTTATTAAATATTTGTGAAAAACTTTAATTGTGAAAACTATATTTGGAAAAATTCTTATTCCATTCAAACTTTAGGAACCATGTAGAATGTTTATCTCGAAAGTAACAAAAATTATTATTGAAAACTGGGACTAATATGAATAATATCAGAGAACTCTCCCTGTCTTTATATTCCTGAGCAGGTATGTAAAACATATTTTCTTTTTTGAAATAAAAAATTAACTAGGTAGCTTCTGCAATAGAGTCTCAAAATGTGTACTGAATCTTGTTCAGCTTTCACAGTTAAGATGCTGATGCGTTTTTTTCCTTGAGGAGACATTCTGCAGGGAATTTTGTTGTTGGCAAACTTTATACCATCTTGAAGTATGTAAACAGTCTATAAACTCTCTACTAGCAGGCAGCAGTAAACAATCAATCTCTGAACCATTCACTAGACCAGAAAAACTTCCTGAGATATCAAATAATTTCTTCAAAGCTTGCATTCCACACATGTGTCTAGCAGAAATTCATTTTAAATTCCTAGCTTAGAGAATATGTAATACCTTATTAGAGCTAGGGAGAATCATTTCAGCAACATGTAGCTTTGGTTATACTGCAGTGGTCTGCAGCTGCAAAGCCAGTTAGAAACAAGTCAATCAGAAATGATTTACTTTTAGCAGTGACCTTGCAAATACCTGCTCTTGAAATCTTGTTGAATTTAGTCCAACTTAGTCCAACTCACTCTCATTTTAATGACCCTATCTATGACTATTCAAAAGAAAATAATATAAAATAGCAAAATCTAAGAACTAGGGATATCTGCATTTACTAGTAAAATTTTAAAAAATTAAAGTTCAAGTAGTGTTATTCTGCCCCTATCACTTTCATAGCTGACTGTTTAAATATTATCAGCACCCTATTAAGATTTCTAAACTACTTTGAGTAAAAGTATATATTATGTCTGGAGAGATTCACATTTTCCAAATATCACTGCCCCTTGAACTTAAGTATATTGGTATATTCATATTTGCTTAGCTTCAGTTCAAATTGTTTTCTCAGTTAAATGATGAATCCACATTGCAAAGGCAGATATGAAATGACACAATCTGGCTGGTAAATATACAAACAAAAACAGTCTAGATAATTATTTTCAAAATTTATTTATCAAATCACTTTTTGATATGGTTCATAGTATATGGGGCCATAACAAACCTATTTTATTTTTGCTTTTTACATATTTAATTGAAGTACAATAAACAAACAGGATAGTCTGAATCATGTGTTGGGCTCAATGATATCCATAAAGGAGATACACTCTTGTAACCAGCATGCAGATCAAAACAAACAGAAAGTAACCAACATACCCTGTCCTAGCCATGGCATGCCACATTCAGGTTAACCCCTATCTCGAAGTGTAACATTGTAGAATAGTTTTGCCTGTTTTAAAACATCATATAAATAAATTATGCAGAATGAACTCCTTTGTGTCATGAGCTTCTTTGTCTCAACAGTAGGTATGTAAGATTTACCCATGATTTTGGAAATAGGTATGGTTTAATCATTCTCTTTGCTGTATAGTAGCCCATTGTATAAATATACCACAATTTATTTATCCATTATTCTGTTGATGAGCATTTGAGTTTTTATTGTTTCAGGACTTAGAAGAAAAAAACATTGCCATGAACATTCTTTTATATGTCTTCAGTGAGTATACATTTAGATTACTTCTGAGGATATTCTCGGGATTGTACATCTACCTATTACATATACTTACAGGATATATGTATAGTGAGTTTTTACCAGATATTGTAAAATGCTTTTCTAACAAGTGAAGTTGCTCCACCTTCTCACCAACTAGATGTGTCTGTTCTATTTTTATTTCATTCATAAGACTCTTTGATGTGTTGTATAGCATTGATTTTTAAATTGCAAGTCTCATATAAAACAAAATAAATGTATTTATTTGCCATTTTAACAAAGTTCTTGTTTATGTGAAATACTAAAACGGAAGGGGCATACTTACAGGAATGTATAGAAAGATAACATAAAGATATCTGAATGATGAACAAAATGTAGTACCAAGGGATAGTTAAAGTATAAAAAATTAGGTTTACATCCTATTGTTAGATTCTCTTCTTTTTCATGTCTTCTAGTGTTTGGTTATAATTTAAAAGAAGGTCTTGATTGGTTCTGTTCCCCCTAAGAGGACATTTTCTCTCTTAGAGACAATACTGCTTAGAGATAATTCTCGTAGAGACAATACCTTTTGAGACAATAGGTGTCTCTAAGAATATACACTAGGTATTGGGAAAGGCAGTCGCAAGCATGCAGTTTTCCGACTCTCCCTCAGCTACACAGAAATGAGTCTTGGGCCTGTAACACTGCCTTACAAAGAGACTAAAGAGCTCCCAGCAGCCTGTGCCAGGTTTATCGTTTCCTATGGGAGTACCTTTCCATATTTCAGGCACAATGAGCTCTCTTTTGTCTCTGCTTAAAGCCGTGCATCATATGGCACCTGACCAAGCCCACCATTAAAACTACCTCCTGCAAGAAGCAGAAGCAGCTTCCTTCCACTGCGGCCCTGAGAGGAAAGTGTGTAGGCCTCCACTGCCAAGAGATCTGCTGACTACGGGGACAGACGCCAACTATCAAAATAGATCTCACTTTATTTCTTGTCTGTGTGAGGAAAGCCTTGTTCCATCCAGTGCTGAACATTGTTGTTTTCCTTGACAACTCAAATACCAAGATGCAGTGGGCAGAAGTGTTTGGAGTCCTCCCCAGGAGTGGTATCAGGTGCTTGGTATTCTGCTGGTTACTAGGACTAGGTGAATTCATGTGCGAGGGCAGAATTTATTTTTGTCAGATGACAAAGGCTAAATCAGGGGTTCTCCTACTTTAAGGTACATCAGAATTACTTTTGGGGATTATTAAAAACATAGAATCCTGGGGCTCCCCCTTTCAGACTTTCTAATTCAGGAGTGAAGTGGGTGTGGCCTGAGGATTTGCATTTCCAGCAAGTTGCCAAGTGATGCTGCATCCACTGGTCTGAGGGCATTCCATTGAGAATCACTGTTCTAAGAAAATAGACAAGAGTGGTGAGAACACTTTTATTTTAAGTTATGTGGAACTGGTTCAAATATTCTCCAGTCTGTTCCTTGATTAGCTGTGTGACTTTGAGTTATTTTACATCTAGGCTTCATTTCTACATTTCTATAACAATTTTATTTTCAAATTAGGCAGAGTAATGTATTTTTTTCATATAACAACATTATGTGTAAACACTCCCAGGTACTTCCTGGTTTCAAAGGAGCGTGGCATCACTGCCCAATAAAAGCTGAGTCATGGTGCAACTGTCTCATCCAATGATGATCCTGTGTGCGTGTGTGTGTGTGGGGGGTGTTGTCTCATGTATGGGGACACAAAACTTAGCATAAATTTTTGAAGCCACTGAGCAAATACAGATATATGCTTTCTAATGAACGATTGTTTCAATTCCTTCAATGGAAAAATAAAAGCTTTGTGCATATAAATAGGTATTTTATTTGTTTCTCTGTGGGTTTGTTTTTACATCTTTGATTGTTATGTGGGAACTTCTGATTTCATTCAATTGCTATGAGTTGTAAGTATTTATTTAATGACCTTTTAATATTTTAATGCAGATTACATCTTGAGTAACCTGACAGTCAAAGCAAAACATTCACAACTTTTTTCCCCCTTCTCTCTTCTCTCTCTCTCTCTCTGTCTTGCTCTCGCTCTCGCTCTAGCTCTCTCTCACTCTCTCTATCTCCCTCAGTCTGTCTTGCTCTCTACCTTTGCCCTGTGATGGTTGTAGAGGATCCTTTCTTCATTCAGCAAGCTGGCATTTCTTTAAATTTTAGCAGTATTGAAGCATATTTATAAGTTTTGAATTTTATACATGTAATTTCTTTTTATCTATTATAACAAAAATTTCCTTCTGTCGAATTTTTCTTCTCAAGTAATTGCCCTCATGATTAGAGATTTTAAGTGTTAAACATTTTTCTGTTAAACCTTTTAAACATTCAAAATTGTCACATATTTGAGAAACACTTGTGGTCTTGAATACTGTTGTGAACAAAAAATACTGCAAACCATATTAGTAAACAAAGAATGCTGAAACCATCAAGTTATCCACAGCTGCTGCCACCCCACAGTGAAGAAAAGCCTGCAGCCCAGCCTCTGCAGCCACTCACAATGCTGCACTCTGAAGGGACTCAGAATAAGAAAGGACAGGATACTGGCCCTAGATAGCTAGGTGCTTGTCAAAGGAATGAATTCAGTGAGCCCAAATGTTTGCTTCCTCCCATACATAGAAAAGCACTCAATTCTTTAACTTGCGATGTCTGGTTTTCTTTAGTTAACAAGTAATCTTTTATTGTTCCAGCTACCTGGTCTTTGTTGTAAAACTCCTGTATATCCTAGCTCCTCCCCTACCTCTTTGGAGCAGTCCCTCAGAGCGACCTGAGAGGCTGTCATCCTGGGCTCAAAGGGGTTCGAGTCCTCAGAAATGTCTGCCAAATAAAACATAACTTCAACTTTTAGGCTGTGCATTTATTTCAGTCAACACTGTAAATATACTTAGTAAAACTTTAAGACATTTACTTGTTAATCAAGGCATATTGGGGACTATTTATATTTTAGATCAATATGTTATCTCTTTCTCAAAAATATATTTGAAATATTCATTTCTGTTTAGTACTGAGACAGCAAGGGGGCAGGGCACAGCCATTCAAGGAATGCTACAGCAATTAACATCAAAATGGTGAAAGATTCAATCCCTAGTCAGCCTTGAGGCTGAAGATAGTGGGAGACTTAACTTCTAGCAGAGCTTGAGCTTCATTTTACACCCATTGTAATACATTAGCAAGGTGAATAACATGCCCACAGGCACCACGGCAGTCCCAAGGCTAGCCACAAAAGGTCAAAGAGTGGGAAATGGCCAACTTCCTGGGAATCTCAGTCTCTTCCCCAGGCTACTTAGACTGGTCCTTCCACTTACTAGCATATGAAGCCACCAAGCCCGTAAAAACTAGCAACACAGTGCCTCTAGGCTACCTCTCTCTCCCTCTTTGGAGATGGCCCACTTTCTGTCTATGGAATGTGTGCCTACTTTTAATCTGAGCACCCAACCCCCACGCCTCATGGCCTTTCTCTTGCCTTTCATTGTATCTCTCTGAATAAATCTACCTTCACTCAACTGTGGCTCACTCTTGAATTCTTTCCTGCGTGAAGCCAAGGGCCCACACTTGGCATGGCACGTCCCAGGGGCTCAACCAAAGCCTGGCATATGGCCCTTCTCACACCCCACATCCGTTTTCTTGCATCAGTACCACAATCCATTTATATCTCTGAATCTATTGGAAAGGTGTTGTATATTTACATTATTGGTTGAATTATCATTCCTAACATGATTGGTAGGCCAAATACAAACTGAAGAAATTATCATCAGAACAACCACTGCAACTGAACAAGTAAATATTACTTAGTGTTGTGTCTGGTCACTTTTGTCATCACTATGTTTATTTTTAACATTTTAACAACGTGTTTTCTGTGAAATTTGACATTTTTGTAGTATTTATATTTGCTTTTTTGTATTTTGTTAAAAGTTAGTCACTTAATTGCAGTAAGAATACAAAAAATTCAAGTCATATTTTCTTTCCAATTACATATGCAAAAATAAATATTCTTTTATTTACTTTTTATTTCAATTTTCCACTGAACAACACCTTTGGTCTTTCATTTTTGTTGCCTGATTCACACAAATGTCAAATGTCTATAAAGAGGTGTCGACTGAAATCCACAGCCTAAAATTTTAGAGTTATGTTTTATTTGGCGGGATGACAGTCTCTCAGATCACTTTGAGGGACTCCTCTGAAGAGGTAGGGGAGGAGCTAGGATATACAGGAGTTTTACAACAAAGACCAGGTAGCTGGAACAATAAAAGATTACTTGGCATCTCAAGTTAAAGAATTGAGTGCTTTTCTATGTATGGGAGGAAGCAAACATTTGGGCTCATTGAATTCATTCCTTTGACAATCACCTAGCTATCTAGGGCCAGTATCCTGTCCTTTCTTATTCTGAGTCCCTTCAGAGTGCAGCATTGTGAGTGGCTGCAGAGGCTGGGCTGCAGGCTTGTCTTCACTGGAAGGTGGCGGCAGCCACTGATGACTTGATGGTTTCAGCATTCTTTGTTTACTGATATGGTTTGCAGTATTTTTCACTCACAGAGACTACCCTTTAGTCTATAGTGAATAGTCTTAGTGAATAAAGATATTCACTTTAAAAACATCTATGACATTAAAATAAATTATGAATCAGACGTGAATTATGAAGCAAAAAAAATAAATTTTGAAAAAGATCATTTTCAGTATTCTTGAACTGAGACCTCACTTCTAGTATCTTTCCTGCCTTCCTAAAGATATAAACTTGATACTTGGAATTTTGTTTCCATTACTCATTGGAGTTTTTTGTTTTTTTTTTTTAATATGTCCATATATCTGGTATCCTTAAGGAATATATCATTTAGTGTCTTTTGGCTTTGAACTTTAAGAAATGGCATCATGTCTTCATGTTTTAGGTAATATTCTGTAATTATTTCTTTTACTCAACATTATGTTTCTACAACTCATCCCGGTTATTGGTATAGTAGACTATGCATTTGTTGCTGATAAATGCAACCGATGTTCCAGGTTTTTGTCCCGTCCCAGAAAGAATTCAGAGGCTAGACGTAGTGGTTAAAAACATAAAGTAAGGATTTATTAAAGGATGGTAGTGCATTCTCAGGGGGAGAGAAGGCAGGTTCAGATGAGCGGCTGCCCTGAGTTTCTTTGGCAAGTTAGCTACATTGGATGTAAAAATGAATGGGCAGAATAGTCATTGGAGAGGGAAGGGTTTGGGGTCATATTCCTTGATTATCATCCAAACTCCACCTTCCCAAAGGGAGGAGGGATTTTTGTCCTTATTTAGTCTGGATCGGAAGTGTCATGGCATCGGTGCATGACGGGTACTTCTGATCTGAAAGTCTAATTTTATTGAAATGAGGGCATAATGAGCAAAAGGTTACATTCGGACACTGGAAATTCCTGCCTTTTCTCACCTTTCTTTGTTCTTCTCCAGGCCACTTGTTACCCCAAAAAGCATGATCCCTTATCAGCCCAAAGGGTTCTGCTTTTCTTTCTCTGCCCAGGGACCCCTGCTGCTTACATGATGTTTGGTTTCCTGCATTTGGTTTGTGCCCCTCCTTTCTGCCCATTTCCTACCATTTGGTCTGTGTCCCCATTTCTCTGCTCATATCTAGCTATCTGCCTGCTCTAATACATTCATTTTCAGTGCCTTAGATATTCCATTGTGTGCAAACACTATAATTCACTTAACCATTTCAAGTCAATGAATATTTCCCTTACTTACTTTTTTATTATTTTAAAAATTTTTTGCTATTATAAGTACAAATATATTTTGTACCTATCTCTTGGCATATATAGAATAATTTTTCTAAGCCATATACTTAAGGGTAAAATAACTGTAAAAAGTTTGTAAATGTTCGCCATGACAAGATCATTCCAAATTATTTTTGAAGAGTTTATACCAATTTACAATCTTATTTTTGATAAATTAGAATTATCAATATTTTGATTTTTGTCTATAATTAGTATCATTTGACTTTTTAATTGTTGCCAGTATAATGAGTATAAAAAATATACCTAAGTGATCTTAATTTGTATGTCTCTCTTTTGTAATAAAACTTAGTTTATTTTCTAGCCCCAAGGAGCCCTGAGGTGATGTAGAACAGGCTTGTTGAGGAAAGACTTATACCATTGAATCATGTCTATGTTTCAGGAAGTAACTGGCTTGCTCTTGCCCTGACCCTTCCTTAGTCAACATATTATTACACAAATGAAAACAAGTCATGGTTATCCACTCCAACTGAAATTAGCATTCTCTTCCTCATTCATCTGTCCTCTTTCTACTCCTTTGCATGACCCTGCTTAGCTACTTATTTCGGGAAGTTTTAAACTGCTCAATATTGTGCATTTCCCTGTTAAGTATATTATATACTAGTATGAATTCTGTGTGTTTGACAATTCAATGTGCATCCTACAGTCAGAACTGTGTCAAAATAGCATTAAGTTACCATTGTGTACATGGACATCTCCCTCAATGCCTACATTTATTGAATTAAAAGTAGTTACTTTTGTATTCATTCTTTAGTAGATCCCTTGGTGTGGGATTCGTCCATTCTAGGAGTGGCTCACAGCTATATTATACTTAGGTGGAGAGATAAAGCACAATGTTTAAATAGCTAATTTTACTAGAGGTCAGTGAAAAATACCTGAAATTGTAAACGATGGGTTATGGGCTGAATGAAAAAAGTAAGGGATAAATAAGAAAAGTAATAAAAAGAAGTTGATATTTAAGCTTTTCTTTAATGGATTTGCATGGATATAAGACAAAAATAAAACTAAGGTCATTCCACGCTGAAAAAAACAGAAAAATAGTATGGCTTCTTCAGACATCGTAAATCAAACTTTGCATGGACTGTAAGATAAATGCAAGTACTGATGGGTCATTGGGGTGAAAAGTAAAGTGGAATAGCTCATAGCATTACAAAGAGTTGACATTTTATTCTGGATTTGTAACTGAATGGTTTAAATGTAATTATCTAGAAACATCTAGTAATTTGCAAAGATAATTCTAGTATGTCAAAGTGAAAATATTAAGGAATAATTGTAGTGGAGACTCTCTTAGTTCCATAATATCTTTGTGTTAAAATATAGCTTTATCTCTTTTATTTTATGGTAAAATAGAGTCTCTTACTATATCAAAATGAATCCCACAGTATTCATATGTATTATATTCTCCAGAGTTATTTCTTTATGCAGGAAATGGAATGACAAGAAGATTCTTGTATTGTAGATTAATTTCCTATTTAGTTTGATTTCCCTGACATATTTACTGATGCAAGAAGTAAAAATCTGTTCCTGTTGAAATACTACTCTCCCAGGAGGGAGAATACTCCACCATCTCTTCTTAGGGAAAAGAAAAAGTTATAGACTTGAAATCTCAAACAAGAATTAAGCAAAGACATATGTAAACAATCTGCCTATATGAAAGAACAAATTAAATCACCAACTGAAAAAATTTTTGTTTTCTATATCCAATTATCTTTATTATGAATAAATCACTTCCTGACTACATTGTGCATGTGAACATAGCCTTGAGAGGTACAATAATGAACTAAAGAAAGCATTTTTACCAAATAACTTAAACAGATTTTTAGGCTTGTGTCTATTCACTGGTGGCCAGCATTTACCTTGAGTCTAAAAGAAAAGAGGAATGGTGAATACGTTGGTAGTGGATGGTATTGAAGGAGGCATGTGGGAAAAGTTCTAACCCTTCTAGTATAAAAATACCTAGGACCCAGTTTCTTATAAAGTTAAACATTAATATAGTATCAATTTCACTCCTAAATAAATTACAACATATATCCACAAAATCCCCTCTGCATTGATACATATATAGCAGATTTATTCATAATTACCCAAATTGGAGAGAATTCAAATGTCCATTAACTGGTGCCTCAATACACAAACTGTGGCGCATTCACCTGATGGGATACTACTCAGCAATAACAAGAACTTACTAGTGGTAAATGCAATCATGTGGATTAATATCAAAAACAATAGGTGATTTGAGCAAAACCAGGTAGTAAAGGCTGAAACTATAATTCCATTTAAATAACTTTCTATAAAAGCCAAAACCATGGGAAAGGACATCTGGTCACTGGTTTCCAGGGCCTCAGCTTGGGGAGAGAAAATTACCTAAAAATAATATGAAGGAACTTTTTAAGGCTTTGGGAATATTCTGCATCTCGATTGCAGTGGTGGTTATATTTTTGCATGAATTACTTAAAACTTGCTGGTCTGTACACTTGAATTTAAATAGCTCTGCCTATTTACGTTAAAACAACAACAACAACAACAACAACAAAGAAAACTGCACAAACAAGTGAACAAGAAAAGACATCTATTAAAAATAAAAATTCTTGGGGTTATTTTCCTAGCATTTGAATGTAACAAGAACAAATACACAAAACTGACTACACAAATGTGAAGTATTTTATAGAGGTGGTCTGTGTATTTTTATGCAGTGAAGTCAAATTTTAAAAATTAAGCTTCGTTTAGTATATTCAAATATGAGTAGCTTTCCTATGTGTCAGATTTATTAAGGTTTAGTGGCATTAAATAAATAACCTCCTGTATCCTGGATTGCTAATTTATTTTAAAATTAATACCCTTTTTTTCCTTCTTTAGAGTAAAGACCCTTATGATTTTAGTAAAGTTGGTGAATTATTTCTCAGATGAGAATGATTGCACCTGTCAGTTTCTAGTGTACTATACTATCACTTTGACAAGATGAAGAACATTATGTGATAGATACTTCAATTTCCAATCCTCTCTGCTCAACATAAGTACTCCTTGATTAATTTCAGCTGTCAGAAAAATTAAGTTCACAGTAAAATCTAAAAAAGGTTGAAAATTCTGGCATAAAAATGTGCTCATTTTTGTAATAGCTCCATATGCAAGGTTTTAGAACAATGTTATTTTATTTATTTTATTTATTAATTCATTTATTTAGTAATATATCTTTAATAGCTTATCTGTGACTGGAGTACAATATTCCTTGATCTAGATATGACACACACAATGATGATTAGATCCTCTCATGGGGGGTTAAAGAATGTAGGAGGAGACAGAAAATGAGTTAGAATATACTATTTAGTAAACAAGATTGCTTCAAACTGAAATTTGTGTTTTTTAAATTACTTTCTCAGTTGAAGTATAGTCAGTTTACAAGGTTGTGTCAATTTCTGATGTACAGCACCATGCTTCAGTCATACTTGAATATACATATATCATTTTCATATTCTTTTTTTACCATAAGCTACTACAAGATATCAAATATAGTTCTATGTGCTATATAGTATAAACTTATTATATCTATTTTATATATCAGTCAGTATCTGCAAATCTCGAACTCTCAATTTATCCCTTCCCACCCCTTTACCCCCGGTAACCATGTTTGTTTTCTATGTCTGTGAGTCTGTTTCTGTTTTATAAATAAGTTCATTTGTCTTTTTTTTAGATTCCACATATGAGTGATAGGATATGGTATTTTTCATTCTCCTTTTGGCTTACTTCACTTAGAATGACATTCTCCAGGGCCATCCATGCTGCTGAAAATGGTATTATTTTATTATTTTTTATGGCTGAGTAGTATTCCATTGTATAAATATACCACAGCTTCTTTATCCAATCATCTGTTGATGGACATTGAGGTTGTTTCCATGTCTTGGCTATTGTAAATAGTGCTGCTATGAACATTGGGGTACAGGTGTCTTTTTGAATTAAGGTTCCTTCTGGCTGTATGTCCAGGAATGGAATTGCTGGATCATATGGTAAGTCTATTTTTAGTTTTTTGAGGAATCCCCATACTGTTTTCCACAATGGCTTCACCAAACTGCATTCCCACCAACAGTGCAGGAGGGTTCCCTTTTCTGCACACCCTCTTCAGCATTTATCATTTATGGACTTTTAGTGATAGTCATTCTGACTCATGAGAGGTGATACCTCATTGAACTTTTGATTTGCATTTCCCTGATAATTAGTGGTACTGAGCATTTTTTCACGTGCCTATTGGCCATTTGGATGTCTTCATTGGAGAATTGCTTGTTTAGGTCTTCTGCCCATTTTTGGATTGAGTTGTTTGTTTTTTTCTTATTAAGTTGTATGAGCTGTTTATATATTTTGGAAATCAAGCCCTTGTCAGTCTCATCTTTTGCAAATATTAAATGCTTTTGACCAATAATAGAATCTTGACATAGAGAAGCTGCACTATGATCCCTTCATCCTGTCATAGAGAGACAAAATTCCTGTCTCTTTGAAGTCTTGGTTTATTATTTTCAATGTAGTAATAGTTATTGTAATGTGCCCAAACTATATCATCCAAATGAGGAAAATCCCACACATAGCTTTAATGATTTGAATTGAAAAAATGAAAAATGAATAAGGATTATTTAAACATCATTCTATATAATTAAATATGATTTTTCAGCTTTCCAATTCCATTTACCAGCATGTGACAATTGATGATGATGTTAAACTAGGAGACAAGTCCTAGAACCATAAATAGGAAAATTAGGAATTTTACCTTGAATCATTTTAATCATTTTACTGTCATTCATAACAACATACATGTCAGTTATTTAACACTTTACAATTAAGTGGATATTTAGTAGTCATGGCTCTGGAAGAAATTACTAAGAAATAGTAATGAGTGTATGTTTTTAAGAATTTCTCTAATTTTTCTATAATTAAGGCACTTTTTCATCAGATGATTATATTCCTTTACTGCTTAACTAGTATTAATTTGCTAGCTCTGCTCCAAGGGATTATTAATTGAATAGATTATTAAATACTATCAAATTCCAACTGTGTTAACTCCATAATTTTTCTACATTCATTGAAGTGATTGGTTAATATCTGAAAGGTTTATGCCATCAGTAAAAATGAATGACTAACCTAGTGTCATGATCTGTCCCTACATTGCTAACTGATTATATAAAACTACCTTTGCTGACCAAGCTGAGAAACTGTCATTCACATTAAATCAAAATGAAATGTTAGAATTCAAGAAAATTGAATTGGCTGATAAATTGCATCCTGAATGTCTCTTCAAATATTATGAGTAATTGTAATAGGGAAACCCTCTGGCACATGGCAGCTTCTTGCAAAATTAGGAATGACTAAGTTTGTTTTGTCGTGTAAGAAGACAAATTTGGCAGTGCTTTAGTTATCATGAAAAGGTAGAGATGCTCCTTAACATTATTTAAAAATATATTCTGTTTCTCATGATAAGGAGAAAATAAGAGGTATTTAAGAAACCTTTTTGGATTTCAAAGATAAAGGAAAACTTCTGTTTCTGTATTTTAGGATCTATAAAATTTATTTAAAACTTTTCTTCAACCATATTTCAAAAGTTTTAATGAATGGAATATACCATTTCTAATTTAAATTTTCAGTTTGCATTCATTTTTCTATTGGTTTACTTGTCATGATAAATAACATGTTGGAATAAAGTGGATAATATTGAAATAAATATTTGCCTGGCCCAAGGAGTTAGAGACCTAGAGATTAATTAGTAACGTCTAATACAGACCAGTCTCCATTTTTTCTCTTGATGAATGGTGTTTAGTTTGGTGATACTAAAGTATGATTAAAAGCAGTTTTGTTCAATAGGAAAAAATGGGTTTTGAGAGAAATGTGTGTTTAAGTCCTGGCATACTGCTTACCTGGTTAATGACTATGGATTAGTCATTTATTCTCTGATCCTAGGTATAAATAGCAGTAAAAAATGGATATTGAAAATTATTTCTTACCTAATGTATTCTGGTAAAACTTAATAATAAATTTACTGTGGAGAACAAAGAGGGTGGTAGATGTTAAAGTGCCTGGTAAAAACAAAAGCTTTAAGAGAATATTAGTTTTCCATATCTATATTATTGTTATTTGTAATCCTTATATAGTCCATATTTTTCTCTTTATTTTCACCCAACCATAAAACTTCTGAGCTGATAGATATAGTACAGAGTTTATTAATATTACTTTTATTTCAGAGAAAACAAAATTAACCCCTATTTTTTTGCTTTGGCTGCCAATAGGTCTCTAAGATCTCACTTGTGAAATGTCTTTATTTTAACCACATCCTAAAGGTATGCTAAAAACTTTGAAAATGATTTCAGTGTTGCTGTTGAGATTCTAACTCCTGCTGAACTCAAAAGTGTAAATCACTATAAATATGGAAGTGCCTAAATATTTTTTAAAAGTATATTCTCTTCATTTTTTGGAATAGAATGACATGTAAATCAAGTATCACTTTTTAAGGTTTTTCAAGTAAGTTCGACTCATTAATGAATTTATTTTACTTGATGAGTACCAGCTCAATCTGTCTCATTCACTCATAAATTAATAAATGAAAACTAAAGTGGTTTTCTTTTTGAAAAGATGCTACTTAGTAGAAAAAAGTTCTAGTCTTTGTGATTTGGCTAAATTTCTGTAGCTTGATAAATTGTGTTGGTTTGTTTTGTTTATTTATTAATGATTTTCCCAAAGAAGAGCAATTCTGAAGAAACTATTTGTTTTATGTTTTATATTTTCTTATTTGTCTTATTTTTCTATTTAAAAACCTGATGATTTCCCTTTTTTTTTTTTTAAGAAAGAAAACTGTTCTTAGAGAAAATGATTTTTGTATAACTGCTGATGAAAACACCCAGGGACAGTTCTCTCTCTTTCTCTCTCTCTCTTTTCCCTATTCTGTAATGTACAGCATCTCCATTCTGGGCCAATAGATATTTTTGGAAGTATTATTTGATTTACAATACTACATTAGTTTCAGGTGTATAGCATAGTGATTCAGTATTTTTACAGATTATACTCCATTAAAAGTTATTACAAGATAATGGCTATGATTCGCTGTGCTATAAAATATATCCTTTTGTTTATCTATTTCAACATAATAGTTTGTATCTCTTAATCCCATACCACTATCTTGAGTCTTCCTACTTCCCTCTCTTCACTGGTAACCACTAGTTTGTTTTCTATATCCATGAGTCTGTTTCTGTTTTGCTATATACATTTATTTATTTTATTTTTTCGATTCTACATATTAGTGTTACCATACAGTATTTGTCATTCTCTATCTGACTTATTTCACTAAGCATAATATTCTCTAGGACCATCCACACTGTTGCAAACGGCAGAATTTCATTCTTGTTCATGGCTGAGTAAGTAATACTCCATTGTATATATGTACTACATCTTCTTTATCCATTTGTCTGTTGATGGACACTTGGGTTGCTTCCATACCTTGCCTATTGTAAGTAATGTTGTTATGAGCATTGATGTGCATGTATCTTTTTTCTTTTCTTTCTTTTTTTTTTTTTCTTTTGAAACTATACCCAAGAGAGGAATTGCTAGATCATATAATAGTTCTATTTTTAATTTTTTAAGGAGCCTCCATGCTGTTTACCATAGTGGCTGCACCAGTCTACATTCCCACCAACAGTGTACCAGGTCCCCTTTTCTCTATATCCTCTCCAACATTTGTTATTTGTAGACTTATGGGTCTGATCCTAAGTTACTGGAACAGAAACCCTGAAGGTTGGGCCCAAGTTGGCTCTGTTTCCTTTAAGTGTGAGTTTTCCCCCCTCCCTGCACCAAGACCTGTGCCCCAGAGTGGTGGAGTGCTGAAGCAAGTAGGGCCAAATGGGAACTCGTGGCTCATGTTGGCTGCAGACAAGTCTCCGACGTGTTGCCTCTGCAGGCACCCGCACTTATTTCCCTCGCTCTGCTCAGATGGAGCCTGTGTGCAGTCCCCCTTGTCTTTCACAGCTGGTCGCTGCCTTCAGCCTTCACCACCCCAACCCTTTGTGGCACCACACTGCAGGGCAGGCAGGGCTCACCTGGACTCTTTACATTTACTGAGAGGTTCACTGTGGTGGAGCAGCCACTTTCAGAGATGTGACCTGCTGCAGATGCACTGCTTTACTAAACGCCAACAATGGGTGCCACCATCCCTTCCAGGCTCTGCCTTTGGACTTAGTCACCTCTGCATCCGAAGGTCTAGTCTTCTTTCAGATCATGGCCACCTTAGATCCAGTGCGGCACTGTGATGTGAAGTGAGTGAGGCTGGAGTCTCACTTGACTTGGGCTGGGGTGTGCACCTAGGTGGTTGCGGGGAAACCCAGCAGCAACTAGAGCAGACTTCTCTTTGCCCTATCTCTGGGACAAGGCAGCATGTGTGTCCTCTTCAGGAACTGAGTCCAGGCTTGGCACAAGCCAGCATGCGTGTGCTCTTCAGGAGCTGAGTCCAGTCCTCCTGTTAGTCCCATGGGTTCTGCTTATATCCCTCAAATAGAACCCCAGAACTGTGGCACCCAACCTGTGGCTCTCATTGCTCACTCCCCAGGGTGGGTGTGCCCCTGTGTATTCTCCCTTTTCCTCTGAGTCTCCTCTGAGTGGCACAGGTCCTGACCCAACCAAATTACTTTTCTTCCCTTTCTACCCAATTACCTGTGTATCTGTCTTAACAGCCTTGGTTGTACAGGAATCATTCTGCCAGTTTCCACTTTAGTTTTCAGTGAGAACTGTTCCAGAAGTAGATGTATTTTTGATGTGTTGATGGGGAAAGGTGAGCTCCACATCCTCTTACTCCACCATCTTGATCAATCTTCTCTAATAGATATTTTTTATGTACTTAATAGTGAGTTTATTTTTATATCAAAAAATAGCAAAATTATATGACTAGATTGTGCTATAAAATAGACTAACAAAATATATTTTGAATTTTTGTTTTCTATTTGGAATAATTTTAAAAGCCCAAATATTTTTTGCATGAGTATAGTTCCTATTCTTTTATTTTTATACTTCATCCCAGGAGATTGAAAAGTAATATTGTTTTTACCTACATTAAGAGAGTAGGCAATTGAAATCTACAACAAATAGCACAGCATTAGAATTTACCAAACTGCTTTGAAAAAAATTCTCTCCAAGTTTGCTTTAATAATCCTTATTTTTGCAAAATTTTCTAGAAGTCAACTTTGTTTTTCCAATTCCACAGTACCAGAACAACTGAGCAATGGACTGTGAAGTTGTAACTACATTTCTTCATTTTCCAATATTCCAATACACACAAGTTAGACAAGGTTCTTAACATCACTTCTCCAATAAAATCTAAGTTGAACTGCTGTCTGCAAAATGCTACTACCATAAGAGGCCCTACTCTATGGAAGGCAGACAAGCATGAAACTAGATTTTTTTTTCAACTCTCATTTATTACTTATTTTTAAAAAATGTCTAGAGAGGTAAAAAAGTCCCCTGATATTCAAATTTCTATTTATCTATCTATCAAGAATTTAAATTGTATTCAAAGTTGAGAATTCAAAAATTTAATTATATACTGTTTAATTTGTTTTGATATATATATATATAAAACAATTAATTATTTATATATATTTATATACTTTATGTTCTAATTAATACATTGTATATTAATATTTAACATGAGTTGCATGATGGATTCTGTTGTATATTCTGCAATACTTTTATAAGCAATTAGATACCAGAAGAACATAAAACAATGAATAGTGTCAATGTTTCTTCTGCATAAATACACTAAGGAGGTGTGGGCTTTGGCTTCGGCTCTTGGGAGGTAACCTCTAAGCCCTTGGAATGTTCTGCCTGAATAGAGAGTCCCTGTTTACTTGGAGGCTTTGGCAATGCTAGTCTATGCTAATGATATGATTTATGGTTGGGAGTCTTTGACCATATAGTATCAGCTCAACATCTGGAGGGAATGGAGTCGAAGTTCAGCCACATAGGGGGTCAAACATGTCTATGTGACCCAGTTCCAATAAAACTGTGGACACCAAGGCTCAGATGAGTCTCCCTGATTGGCAATGCTCTGTACATACTGTTGCATATCATTGCTGGGAAAAACAGGTGCTGCCTGCACAGTTCCACTGGGGGAGGACAACTGGAAACTCCAAGATCTGATATCTCCAGGACCTTGCCCTATGTGCATCTTTCCTCCCTGATATTAATTTATTTTATAATCAACCATCTCATAAGTATAATGGATTTTCTGAGTTTTGTGAGTACTTGTAGTAAATAATTGAACTTGACTGTGGTCTTGAGGACTCCCAAATTTGCAGTCAGTGTGAAAAATGAGAGTGGTTTGAGAAATCTTCAGAACTTCATAGAGACAATCAAAGTAGGCAAATGTAAAATGTTAGGCAATTAATCAGTCTCCTTTACATTTGAAACATACATGTCATCCTTTATTTATTCTTTTACAACATTCAAAATTTTATTTAGATATATTTATTAAGGAAATGTCACAGGTCCAATCTAACACTTTTAATGGACATTAAAATCTGAAAATATTTAGTATAGAATTTGTGTCTGACACTGATTATTAACCATTATATCTAAATTTTTCACCCACTAATCAAAAGTTCTTAAAGTCAAAGTCTTAGGTATTTCTGTCTCATAGAGTCTCAGAGTATTTTGATATCTAAGTTATTGAAGATACAAAGCCTTCACGATGGA
The DNA here is from genome assembly GCF_048773025.1 of Camelus bactrianus. Taxonomy (NCBI): domain Eukaryota; kingdom Metazoa; phylum Chordata; class Mammalia; order Artiodactyla; family Camelidae; genus Camelus; species Camelus bactrianus. The sequence goes on along the minus strand of NC_133541.1, from coordinate 58,746,560 downwards.
ACAATCAATTAAAAATCATCCAGGTTTACCTATAAACAATGATTATACTGTGATAATGTCTATGATCCAAGGTCTTATGTGTCTTGTCTACTGCTATATCCCTAATGCCTAACATACTACTTGGCCTGGCTTCTGAGATCTTGAGTTCACTTAATTGGTCTCTGTATCCATGACTATTCTCAGAATTATTGTTACTTCATTTTGTCCTATCTCTGTCCCTTTCAGTCCATGTTGACAGTATTTTGCTATTATAAAAATCTCAAAACTTTTTCTTTCTTCAGTGAATGTCAGGGGAATCCTTACCAACAGGCACTTGGGTTTTTCCATAGATCCTTCCTGTGTAATCTCATCTTTAGTCCTGGCTTTTGCTGAGACCGTTGTTTGTATCCATAAATCGCATACCTAATCTCTTTAGCAAACAATTCTTCAGCTATACCCATGCCTCTGTCTCAGAGCATGTTTTCTGAATAGGCTGAAAATTTACAATTCATCAAGGGCTAATTTCTTTTGACTTAACAATTAGTTCCCTCCTCAATTTATCTCTTTCCTCTCACATTCCACACATTTTACTAAAAGAAGCAAGGAGAAACAAGGTTTTTTCTTCCACACTTTACTTAGAAATCTCCTCAGGTAAATATCCAAGTTCAAAGCTTACAAGTTCCACCTTTATACAACTGTAAAACATAATTCAGTCAAACTCTCTCACTTCATAACAAGCATCACCTTTCTCCCAGTGTCCAATAGCATGTTCCTTTTTTCCATCTTAGACCTCACAACAAGCATCTTTAATGCTCATATTTCTAGTAACATTCCATTCATTATGATATATGTATTTTCTGAGCTGATAGAAATTTCCTTTATAGATTATCTCACTTCTTTCTAAGGTCTCACTGGAATTGGTCTTAATATACATATTATCTACCAAGAATCTTTTCAAGGAAATTTAGGGTTTTCTATCTTGAACCTCAGAATTCTAACATTACATACCCACTATCCATTTCCAAAGTCACTTCACATTTTTAGATATTTATTACAACAGAACCTCTATTCTCAATACCAAAATCTGTAATAGGTAGATACCTGATTTGTACTTCCAATTGTGTGTGTGTGTGTGTGTTTGTGTGTGTAATGGTCAATTTTATGTGTCAACTTGGAAGAATGTTATTGATTGAATAAGATTACCATTTTAACTGGTGAACTTTGAGTATGTATATTTGAGTAAGTATATTTTCATAATGGGGCTGGTCCTCATCTGAAGGCCTGAACTGAACAAAAAGACTGGTCACCTTGAGCAAATGGAATTCCTACAGACTGCCTACAGACTTCCTCTGTACTATAAGGTTTCTTGAGACTTCTCCTGCTGGCCTTTGGACTTGAAGTGCACCTTGAGTCTTGAGCCTGTCAGCCACACTGAAGATTTGAACTTGCCAGTCTCCATAATCACGTGAGCCCATTCCTTAACTCCTTGTAAATCTCTTTCTATATATGTTCTTATCCTACTGGTTCTGTTTCTGGAGATCTCTGACTATATGTTATATGTATGTATAAAAGTAAAACATAATTCATATATATGGGTATGTATACACATATATGCAAATATATAGATCATATATATTTCACTCAATTATCTATTTATCTATAGTTATCTATCCCAGATATAGATATATCTAATATCTTTATCTATAGCTAGAGCAAGAAAGAGAGATTTTAAGGAACTGACTCAATTGACCTATGGGATATTGGGGGCTGACTTGAAAGTTTTAAATCTGTTAGGCAAGTTAGCAGGCTGAAAACTCAGGCAGCAGTTAATGCTGAAGTCTTGAAGCAGAGTTCCTTCTCTTTCAGGAGACCTCCACATTTGTTCTGAAGGCATTCAGATGATTAGATGAGGTCCACCAACATTTTCGAGGGTAATGTTTTAGATATTAACAACATCTTCTTCAACAGATTCAACTCAACAATTTCTTCTTGAGTCATTTTGGTAGTTGATGTGTTCCTAAGAAAGTGTTTATTTCATCAGTTACCTAATTCATGTCATACAATTGTTCATAATATGTCCTTATAATCTTTTTTTAATTTATTTCTAATAAATTCATTAGTAATGTCCCTGCTTTTATTAATGATTTTAGTTATTTATGCCTTCACTCTTTTTTTTTTCCTTTCTAGCTAAAGACTTTTATTAATCTTTTCAAGGAATCAACTTTTGGTTTTGTTGATTCTTTTGTTCTTTTTCTGTATTCTTTTTTAAATCTCTACTCCCATTTTTATCATTTATTTCCTCCTGTTAGCTTTTGGGTTTGTAATTGTTTTCCTGATATTCCTTAAAGTGTAGAGTTAGGTTTGAGATAATGTTTTTAATGTAGTATTTTCCACTATACATTTCCTTCTGAGCACTGCTTTCAATGCATCGCATAAGTTTTATTTTGTTTTGTCTTTCACTTCATTCCTAAGTGTTTTATAATTTCCATTTTTCTTTGACCCACTGCTTTTTAAAGAGTTTGTTATTTCACTCATATTTATGAATTTCCCAGTTCTTCTGATACTAATTTCTAACTGCAGTTAAATATGGTTGGAGAAGATATTTGTATGATATCTTTTTTTTAAAATTTAACAAGAATTGTTTTGTGATCTTACACATGGTCTATTTTGGAGACTGTTCCATTTGCACTTGGGAAGAATGTGTATTCTACTGTCATTGTGTAGAGTGTTTTCTGTATGTCTATTAGGTCTAGTTGGTTTTTAGTGTTCAAATCCCCTACTTTCTTATTGATCTTCTGTTTAAATATTCTACCCTTCATTGAAATTAAGTTATTGATGTCTCCATTATTATTGTATTAGCTTTATATATTTTGGGGCTCTGTTATTTGGTATGTGTATACACACACACACACACACACACATATTTAATAAATTGCTTCTTTACTGTCCTTCTTTGTCTCTTATAAAGGATTTAGATTTTGTCTAATATAATTACAGCCACCTGAGCTATTTTTGGTAACTATTTTCATGAAATATCTTTTTCCATTCTTTCACTTTCAACCTATTTATGCTCTTAGTTCTAAAGTGAGTCTCTTGAAGACAGTATATAAGGAGATCATGTTCTTTTTTTTAAATCCATTCTGATAACCTCAGCCCTTAGATTAAGAGAATTTAAGTCATTTACATGAAAAATAACTGATAAGAAAGTACTGACTTTGGTCATTTTGCTATTTGTGTACAGTATGTCTTACACCTTTTCGTCCTTCATTTTCCCTATTACAGCATTTTTTTTACGTTCAGGTTTTTTGTTTGTTTGCTTGTTTGTAATGTTCTGTTTTGATTCCCTTATGAAGCTTTAAAAGTCATGCAGGAAATAAAAAAGTGGAGTTGCAAACATAAAATACATGATAGTGACTTCTTTATTTATCTATATAGTTATCTTTACCAGACATCTTTATTCCTTCCTACTGTTTGAATTTTGTCTAGCATCCTTTCATTTCAACCTGAAGAACTTCCTTTAGCATATTTTATAGGTCCACTTGTAAAAACTCTACATTTATGTATCTGGGAATGTTTTAATTTCTCCTTAGACTGTGTTCATTTTTCTTCATTCTTTGTTTTTTCTTCTGCAACTCAGACTGGTTAATTTCAATTGTGCTGTCTTTGAGTTTACTAATTCTTTCTTTTACTTGCTCAGTTTTTCTGTTGAGTCCCTTTATGAATTTTTCCTTTCAGTTATTGCACTAAGTCTAGGGATCAGGCAGAGATACAAGCTTAGAGTGTTCTCAGGTCTTTTCTAAGCTAATGCATCCTGTCCTGATCATGCATATGGTTTTCTAAATTTCCCAGTATATGTGGGCACTTTTAAATGTTCTAATTTCCCAAAGAAATTCTCTCCCAGCTTTTCCTACCATATTTAGGCAGTGTATTTTAGGTTCCAACTGCAATTTTTTGTCCCTGTTAGCTAAAGGTTTTCCATTCACATTACAGTGTTACAATGTTTTCTGACAATACCCGTCACTTTTCTGCCCTCAACACATTGTAAGTTAGGTAAAACAGAGACAAACACCTGGTATCAGTTCCTCAGGTAGCCCTCAGACAACACAGAACAAAGTAACACTATAATTTCTGAATAAGATCTGCTGTGGTTCCTCTAGAAGAACTAGCCACTATCTTCAAGATCACCATTGAGCCTGGGGAGTGATGGGGAAAGACAAATAAAAGTGCCTCAAAGTCTTTTACTTTTTAACATTTTCATATTACCTATTTCTTGTTCAGCATCTGCTTGGTTGCTGTATAGTTCTGACTATTATTTAGAGTAATGACAAAGTTGGTTCTGACAGTTTCTTCATGTTTTCCAACGCTTCTGTGGGGAGATGAGGGTTTGGAATTGCCTATCTTTTTTTGTTTAGTTTTGTTTTGAGGGAGGAGGTAATTAGGTTTACTTATTTCTTTCTAGAGGAGGTACTGGGGATTGAACCGAGGACCTTGTGCATGCTAGGCATGCTCTCTACAACTTGAGCTATATCCTCCACCAGAATTGCCTATCTTTAATTTTGGTGATGTCATTCACAGCACCATGAGATAAATAACATTATACCTATTTTGAAAATCAGAAAGTTTTATCAACATGGGTTAAATAAGTTAGCTAAATCAACAATTTTATTAATTTCCAGGGAAAGGAAATAAGCAATCATATATTTCAAATATATTATTTCACATGAAGAGTTAAACTATGTTGTAAAAGAAGGTCTTAAAATTAGGGATGTTATTAAATTTGGGATTGTATATTTGAAAAATAAATGGTTGAGTTACACTTATCAAATAGGTCTCATCCATCCTAATCATCCTATGAAGATTTCACTAAACAAGCATTTTATCCGAGAAACTAACTTTCATTATAACTATGTTGATTTTTTTTTGTTTTTATTTTCCTGTTGATTCAAACTTTTCAATTATTTTTCTTTTCTATCCAGTTTTTTGCTATTGGCACAGATACAAGACCTTCTTATTTTCTCTAAGAACAGACGGGAAGAGGGTAAAATCATGTTCCTGCTTGTAGGTATTGCAAATCTCAACTTTAGAAAAAATTCTTACAACTGCAATAAAGAAAGAAGAGCAAGTATCTATTTTTAGCTTACTTCCAAATAAAAGTTTTGTTATTATAATAAAATTATATGCCATTTAAATTAGAATTACTTATTACATACATGGTGTCCTTAAAGGCAAGCTTAGAAAAATATTTAGGAAATAAAACTCTATACTGCAGTAGAAAAAGTAAATAGTACAAATCATTGTAAAAAAAAAACACCAGTTTTGTGACTGCTCAAAAGATGCTGAAATAAACTAATTTATATAAACATAGAATTTTTATGTTTGATTTTTATAATTTCTATTCGAAATATAACTGTTATACAATTTCTGCTTCAAGGTGATAAAAAAAAAGAGAACACACATCTCACAGTCAGCACTGTGAAGTGTGTTTGGGTGTTTTTCAGTTTAAGTGAAAACTGGAAAATCATACTGAACCCAGGACTTGTAGTCCACAGACAATCTTAGTTTTTTCAATTTTTATATATCGTTATTTCTATAAAACAGCAACAATAATGTCTGCTTTGAATACTGTTAAAAGCAATAATCAAATTATTAAAATAAATTTTCATGATGATTCTTCCTATTATGTGAAGTTAAACATTAAAATTTTATACCTTTTGAATTTTGGTTTCAGTCTAAATTCTTATCTACAAAAGTAATCTCTGTTCACATGTGAATTAACTTCATTTACCATTATTCTCAGAACTGAGTATTAATAATTAGACATAAACATATTTTGAATCTTGCTGATTCTTATTTTTTCAATGATTTTTCAAATGATTTTTTCAAAATACAGATATTTTAAGTACTGTGTGCCACTCAATTTTCTAAACATTAATTCTCCCAAGAGCTATTTTTATTACTGTTTTACTTACAGACAAAAAAAAAAAAAGGTGCTGGATTTAGTTTATTCTGGCACTTGTTCAATATTCAATTAGTTACTTACACTAATTAGATCTGACATGATTTATTTATGTTGCTTGTGCTTTCACCTGCTTCTTTTCCTTTAACTCAACTTTATCTGCAATCTAGCATAAAAAGTCAACCTATTTTATCTACTCCTTTTGTTTAAATTTCCTTGATTAAGTGATAGGATGTAAATTCACTGTAACTAATGTCTCTCTATATTTCTTGCAAGAAACTCTACCATTAGTTCTAACAGATAAAGATAAAAACTCACTTCCAAATGAAATCTGTTATCTATTTCATACAGCTTCTTTATTAATCAACATCTAGACTCCCTCTATCTCAAGCTTCTGTTTTATCCCCAAAGTCTGTTTCATTTGATTATTAAAGGAGAATGCAATTTTTTCTGTATGGATTGGTTTGAAAGGCTTATTACTGGTATCACGGTTGTAACTAACCTCCACACCCCACCCCAAACTTTCTTCACTCCACCTGACTTACATAAGCATTCAGCAAAAGGGGGAAAAGCATACTGAGTTTTTCTCAATATTATCCACTTGTAGGCTATCTTGGTATGATTCAAAAGTCCTTATAAAACTCACCTAATGGGAAGCTGAGCACAGTTATCATAACAGAAATAAACTGTAGATTGTGTCTCTGTATATAAGAAAAAACCAAGCTTTCTGTTCAAATGGCTCATTGTGATGGGGCCATAATCCTTTAGGAAGTCATAAAGCCCAATCTTACACCAAGCCCAGTGGAAATATTTAGCTGGAGACTGACTATTTGCATAGCATGTTCTAATCTCTGAATCTCTATTTGAATTCCTGAGCCAAGCAAGAGGGACTAGGAGAGTCACCATGCAGATTCAGCAAATGATTCCCAACAAGATCACCAAGCTGTGTAAAAGCATAGCCATTTTCACAATGGTTCAAATGCATTGTTTCTCTGTGTAGATCAGGTACTCACTTCAAAAAATACTTCCGTAACTGAAGGACGAAAACAGGTTATAGTGGCTACTTGCAACTTCCTCAGTCCATCCATTCTTTTAAAGAGCTGAATAAATTTATTGTAATTAGGTACCAACTATTCCAAAGGTCTCTTCTGAGAATAACTTTTAAAGGTTTCCTCTATCCTTAGCAGGCTGAGATGTTTTTCCACTGCCTCTTTTTCCACTTCCTTCGTTAGGAAGAATATTTTAGCATTTTAGTCCCGGTAAATACTAAGTTTGGGAAATCAAAGCACGATGTCAGAGGTTCTGCAATCATAATAACAATGGGTATTATGCTATGAAGGATGAACACTGTCAGAATTAGCAAAAGAAGAGTGTGTTAGTGCTGTAGACTTTAATTCTCTCACTCTACAGTTGCATAGTAAAAAGGCCTCTCTTTTATCTCATCTTGCTTTTCTTCCTACTAAAAACCACAAGGTATGTATTACAGGAAAACTACATCTTTACCTTACCCCCACACCCCTATGACCTAATCTATGTAGTTGAGAGTATGAATTAAACAACTGCCTGAAAGCCACAACAAATGGTTAAAAGAAACAAGAGTCAGAATCATGAGTGGAAAAAAAAAAAGGGGAAACTATTGTGATGAGTGTTAATCTTAAGGGAGGAGTTAGAGATGGAAGAAGTTTAGAAGGCTTGTTTTTTATGATCTCATTACTTCAGTGAAGCAGATGCATTTGTGATTTCTCAGTGAACAATCCAGTTCAAACTCATATGATAATTTAAACATCTCTAGAAATCTCCTGCACCTTAGTTGTGATCTCATGAAAGCCTCACTAAGGATTCCTCTTTTAGTGAGTATTTTTAAACTTGCAACTTTGTTTAGTGTAATCATGAAAATCACTCTGGCTAAGATCTTACTATACGACTGGTAACTCTGAATGTTTTACCTTACTTACCAATGGAAACATCGAGGGTACCTACTGCCTGGAAAAAAAGATATGCCACTTGTTAGAGTCCCTGGGATTCATATGCACCGTCATTAATGACTCAATAACATAAGTGTGCTGAGCAACATGGGAGAATTCTGCATCTGTGCCAACATCCACCGAGTGCCCTTTGCCTTTAAATGGTGAAGGATGTTGCTTTAGAGCTGCCAGCCCTGCAGGAACATAAAGGCCCATTACCACCACACAGCAGCGTTCTGATTTCTTCTTGCCCTGTTTGGGGATCAAGGCTCTATACTCCCATTTCTCAGTATCTCTTTGTTTTCTCCTCTCTCTGTGTCTCTCTCACTTTAATACCATGGGAAAGCCTTCTGCCTGGCCTAGTTGTGGCCTGGGTGGAGTGTGGGATTTACAAGTGTTGCGGAAAAATGTGTTACAGCTCAGCTGTGACAGCAACCTGGATCCGGGCAAGAGACCAAGCAGCCCTCGGCGAGTTGGAGAACTCAGGTTTATTACACCAGTGGGCCCAAATGAGTTAACACTTCAAACTCTGGACCCACTCTGTAGGTTTACACAGGCCTTTTACAGGCCGCCAGTTTTACACTTTGCAACATCATATGCAAATAAAATACAACAGAAGTTGACCAACCAGGAACAAGCTTTGTAGAAATAGACCAATCAGGAGTTAGCTCCATGCAAATAAAGTACTACAAATGGACAAATCAGAAGTTAGGGAAGTGGACCAATCCGAAGTGAGAGTAATAACCAATCCGAAGTGAGAGTAATAACCAATCTGAAGTGAGAGTAATAACCAATCAGAAGTGAGAGTAATAACCAATCAGGAGTGAGAGTAATAACCAGTCAGGAGTGAGCTCAGGGAACCAATAGAATTCTAGGTGTAAGTTAGCCGCTTTAGAGGCAAAAAGTGAGATAAAGCCTTTGGGCCAGGGAACCTGACGGTGCTGGGAGGAGAGCAGCTGCCCTGCCTAGGGGTCCTGCCGGTCTTTTTATGGGGCTTCCCGCCTCACAAGGAAGGCAAACAGGGCACAGTTGGAGCCCACAAAAGTGGCTTCAGGTGTGATGGTGCGGGAAGAGGAAAGAGTAGTTCCTGAAGCAGGGGAGTAGGAGGGTAGACTAGCAGGTGCTGAGCATCAGGAATGCCTCAGAGAATGGGAAATCAGGCCCGGTTTCACTCTCTCGCGAGGAAGTGGGTTCTCGCGGGATCTCGGGAGTCCACGGGGCTCTCAGGGATTCTGGATGGGCAGCACCTGTGCTCTGGACGCCGGACGCCGTTCCTGTCAGACGCGTCCTGAAGAGTCCAGCTCACGCCACCCAGCAAGCAAACCCCAGTTTTTGTGGAGGCCTCGTAACCCCGTCTCCCGCTAAGAGTCTCAGAGCAGCCCTTCTTTGCCCCAGAGGCCGGCCAGGTTAGGTAAGGTGGGGAAAAGGGCTGTGGGCCGAAGGCAGTGCAGGGGCGGACAAAAAATAAAAATAAAAGCTGTTTCTCTCAGAAAATAGCATATCAATAAATAGTTGTGGGCTGAATGGATAAATGCATGAATGTTGCATTGTTTACACTTTCAAGGAGAATTTCTTGGATTACTTCACACAATATATTTCAGCCTTATTAAAGACATAGACAACCCTCAGTTGTAATTAATACAGATTTTAGCACGTTTTGGAGGAATAGTGAGAGAACTAATAATTGCACTAGTTTATTTAAAAGATATTTAAATATTTATATTAATATGACGTGCTTATGACTTCCATTTTGTTCTTGTGAGAACTGACTGATATTCCAATGTTAGCTTTCTAATGAAAAAAGCTGTCAATACATCACTGTGCTAGATGATACTGAGTGATAAAATGCTAATTTATGTCTGCTCAATATATATCCCCTTTTAAGTGTATGTTTATCATACAGAGAAATAGTTAATTGAAATGAGTCCATCTAAAACAAACAAAAAAATTAAATGGGATCTTTTAATCCTAAAGTTTCATATCTCAAACAGATTTGCATCATGATGAGAACCTGCTGTGTATCCTGTTTACAAGGAAGGACTTCTGGTGAGTAGTGACTTGTTTACTTTTAATGCACAGAACCTGAATACAAACATTAATATTATATTTTTAAAAGTAAAACACAGTGCATACCTAGTATTATATTGATCTTTTCTGTTTATACATGATTATTTAATGCATCATTTATCTTCTTTCTTCAACTAAGTAATTGTAAAGTGCTAACTGATTAGTCAAGGGATTAAAACGTTTGATGAAGTGATCAAGTAAGCTTATGGAGAATATGAGGATGAAGGTAGTCCTTAAAGAGGAGGGTTTATATAGGCAAAGAAGGGATTATTTAGAATTTCAGGTAGAGGATGTGTATGCCACTGTGCAATTTTATATGAAATCCAGTTGAATTGTTTTCTGTTCTATAATTTCATTCATTCAGTTACACAGCCCTCTATTCAACAACCATTCATAGAGTGCATACCATGTTCCAGGCACCATACTGAGCCTTTGGTATGTAGAGTAAAATGATGCACTGTTATCTGCAGTTGTCTTCAAACAATTCCATTGTGTTCATGACATATGTGTAACAGATTTAATATACACCTGCGTGATGCATTAAATCTTCACAATCTATAGGAGTTCATCCATAGAGCAGGCTATTGTTGAGCAGATGCTGTAAACAAATGATGTAAAGCTAAGTGAGGAAACACTGACAACTCTTGTGACTTAGTGAGCCATTTAAAATGAGCAATGAGCCAAAGCAGGAGTCCTACAGAGAAAGAATCAATAATGAAAACATTATCATGCATATTTCCCTAAGACAAGGGCAATAATCATGTGGCATTCACTCCTGTTACTAAATAATTTTAAGGAGCCTTCCCTCCCCTCCCCATGGACTCTAACAGACCTATTTCTGATACAAAATAAAAAGATCTCCACTGTTGTTAACACCATGACTCTGTTAGACTTCAGCTGCCAGTACATTTTTCAGAATCCATCGGCTCATTTAAACCTTCAGAGGGAAAATGGCAGTTGAGCATGAGTTTTAAATTAAAGCGATACTGCACTGACTGGAAGCAATGTGGCATTCCAGCATTTCATCAGCTGTGCTGTAGCCTGAACACTTTCGAAGGCTAAATAAGTGAATTCCGTATGTTTTCTGCCATCTTACTTTCCAATCTCAAATTGAATACTAACTTTGTTTTTGTTACACTATTAAAATGATTATTCTCATATCTTTGTAAATTACATTATCTTTAAAACATGTTAAGCCATATGTTTATCTTACTATCTATCTGTGATTTATATTATTCACTGTTGTCCTTCTCTAGTATTTCCTTAATATATTACTCTTCAGTAACAAGGTTACATGCATTCAATAAATGGTGGTTTCATAAAATCAGCAATATTCACTGCGTGAAAAAAATGAAAGGAGAAAGAAAACAATAGTGCAGGTTATTCTGGCCAGGTTTTTACTCACAAAGTTTTATCTCCTGGGTTGAGATGAAAATCATAATTGTGCTATTGTTTTAAGCCATGTTCCCTCGTGCCTTTCATAGACTGAGATTCAAATCCAGGCAAGAGTGCATCCTAGTGATTAAAGATGTGTATGTATATATTTTAGGTTGCAGAATGTTGGTGGTTGTTGATGCTGGGTGATTCGTATGTTGGCCTTGGTTGTGCTACTCTCTACATTTTTGTGTATGTTGGAGAATTTCCATAATACAAATTAAAACTTAACAATGTATGCACACTTATGTGGCCCTCCAAAGAATGAATGATTATTACAAAAAATCCTGGGGAAAAACAAAACTGTGTTTTCATCCTACATACTCTCTAAAATAAGTCATCCATATTGTTTAGTTGCTGCTTTGAAAAAATACCTGTTCTGTTGTTGAAGGAAATAAGGAGATAATTTGAGGTGGTTAGGTTGGCTGGGCTATAGCCTTTTTTTATTTAGTAAAACACCAATCTAGATATTGTGGAGGTTTTTATAGGTATGATTAATATCTATAATCAATTGACTTAATAAAAAGATTGCATTAGATAGTCTGGGGAGGAGACTTGATTCTCTCTGTTGAAAGACCTTACAAGCAGAACTGAGGCTTCCCTAAACGAAAAAATTCTACCTGTGTGCTCCTTCAGCTCATGCCACAGAATTCCCGCTGCACTTTTAGATGACCTGCCATATGGGTTTTGGAGTTTCCTTGCCATCTTTTACAATCATGTGATCCAATTCCATAATTTCTAGGATTGCAAAAGTGAGCTCTCATTAAGAAGCTGCAGATATTTTATAAAATTCTTACATTTGTCTTTCCAGGTTCACACAGTGTAGACTGTACTTTAGATGGAATTAGGCTAAAAAAGTCTGCATTCTGGCCAAAGTCAAGCATTTTCAAATTGTTCAAATATAAACGATTTTGTATATATAGTCTAAGTGCATGCTGAAATTTAAGAATCATGAACTAGAAAAGGAGAAGAATTTTTTTAAGTGTCTGTTGACAAGACGTCTGAATTGTCAAACCATTTTGCTTCTCAGATAACTTTTATTAAACCCTCAGTAGTGACGAGGTGCTGTTTAGGGAATTATAAACTTCATACGGGGTTGATCATACTCTTGTTTTTATATTAAGTCTCTATTAGCTTAATATATAGTAATAGAGTTTGATGTTATGAGGGGTGAGCAGAGATGCATCTTATTGGTGCAGGAAGAGGGATAATTTCTAATGTTGCCAACAGAAGATAAAAGTATGACTTGGCCTCACAGTACCTCCTGATTTAGCCGATAAGAATTTAGAGACCTTGTTTTACTTTGGCACTTCAGTTCCTGAAGATGGGACTCAAGATGCATTCTTAACCAGCTAGCTTCAAAAAGAAACTTTACACACTCAAGTAGATCTCTCTTCAGAATTGGTGGGCATTAAAATAGAATGTAAAAGAATAAACACGTATGGCAGTTGACATCTCTGAGCGGCTATAAACTGACACTTTCTGTTTTTACTAACTTGGCACCTGGCTCTTAAAGACTCAAGAAAAAAATATCATTCTTTCCTGTTGGCCATTGATTTTACTCAATCTAGGCAATTTTCCATTTTTCTGTTTTGGGATTTACTCCTCAACATGCCTCCAAATTCTGGACAAGATGAGGATAAGTTGCATTTCCTTTTTACAATTCATTAGCTTTAACAAAAACGTTGCTGGCACTTACACAAACACCATCTTACCTGCTGTTCTGTTCCTCACTATATTACTTTCCTGCTGTTTTTACAGGTGGCATTTAGGCAGTGCTATTCTGAGATATATCATTGTTACTACATCATTGTCACAGACCTGCAGACACAAATCTGGGGACAAAAGTTAACTTGGAAAAAAAAATTATAGTCAAAATATCCGAAGTTCACAAGGCACAAAATGGAAAATAAGTATATGTTTAAGACCACCAACACCTTCCAAAATCATTGGAAATAAGTCACTATTGTGTTACTTCTATTCACATTTTCATTGCATGGTTGAGTAGTTTAATGTGAAACTAGTCATTTTGTTAATGCACCGACGTTCTTTTTTTTTTTTTTTTTTTCTTTTTTCCCTTTGTAAGGGTAGAGTATACTATCATCAGTACTAAAATAGACAACAATTTGCTCCACTTTTACACATCATCTTGATGTGGCTCTGTGGACTTCTGCTACTGCTAGTGTTAATTGTAATGGTTATCAACAGTTGAAAACACATTTTAAGATGTCTCTTTTTAGGATTATAGTTAAAATGTGAAACCAGGCATTTAATTAAAAAAAAAAAAAGGCCAGATGCAAAGTTAAATGTAGATCAACCCCTTCTAAAGCAAATAATTAACAATAACAGCAAAATGAAATAAGATAAACTCCTTTCTTTCTTTTGCTCAATTAGCAAATTTATTCATTAGATAAATAATTATTCCTACCAGATTGTGCCAGACCTGAGGATACAATACCTTATAAGGCAAATAGAACCCATGCTACATGAAACTTATCTTTAAAACAGGGGGTTGAAACTATGGAAGTGGGATTTGTGGAGTTAGGTTAAGGTTCCATTGTTAGGGAAAGGCAGTAGTGAAATCAAGCTGTGGCTCTGCTGATTTCATTCTGCTGGTCTTGCTAGTAAGACAGCCTTCCTTCTCAGAGCTGACTTCAGGGTTGGGTTTAGGTCAATTATGGGCAGCAGTCTGACATAGAAATAAATAAGGGTCTGAACAGAGGCTGAGGCTCCATAAAACTGCCCTTTTCACTAACACCCACGCTCATCTTTTTTCTTCTCCTAAACCCTCTTCCCTGGGACTCTCTGTCATGAGCACATGGGGAGAAATTTCTGAGAAAATATTGCATGGCAGCAGTTTCTCACTCCTGACAGAGGAGAGAGTCTCTAGACAGAGATCATGGAACCCAGTTTAACTTAGTCAACCTAGCTGCCCCAGTGTTTGAAACCTTTTGGTGTTGTCTGTTGTTACTCGAAATTTAGATTATATTCCTTGCATTCTGCACAATCTCTCAGTTTTCCTTTTGTACCACATACTAAATATGACACCACTCATTTGCCCTCATCAGGAAAAAATACTCATTTTCTCGTTTATTTTTAAATGCTTCCCTAATAAGAAAGAAAAAAGGGATGAGTGAAAAGTGCTGAAAATGTGTCCTTGTTAAATTGTTCAAATGAAAATTCAACATGGTGGAACATGAAAACAACTGGAGTCAAATGGCCATATTAAAAATTCCATATTCTTCATTTCCAGTGTTTCCAGGCAGATCTAGCTGGTTAAATTCTAAGCTGAAAAAAAAAAAGCAAAGCAAAACAAACAAAAAACAGTACTATAGCTGCTAGTTAATGAATGTAATTTTATTCCGTTGAAGATTATTTTATATGTTAGCTAAAAATGAGATTTTTGTCTTTCAGTTAGGAAAAAACAAAAACTCTCAGAATGTTACTGCTGTCCTGCCACTTAAAATCAAGCAGTCTCCATAGTCAGTGTCAACCCACTTTCTCTACCCACACCCACACCCGTTATCTCCAAAAAACTCGAGCACATGTCCTCCTTTTTTCTGGAAGGAAAGAACATGCCATTTTCAGTGTCTGTGAGTTTCTTCCAGAGATCAATTAATTATTGATTGTGTGAGATTTCATAAATAAAGACAAATGTAAGCAAGCAATTAATCATTCATTTCTGATTCACCTTGAGAGAATAGTACAATGATAAGAAAAGCAAAACATTGGCTGTGTTTTCTGTTCATGCTGTGCAGATTCAGCATATGCATGCTCTGTATAGTTCATAAGGATTCTTTCATTGTCTGCTGAGACATTTGGTGTGTTACATCACTCAGACAAGAAAAATGACATCTTGAGAGTACCTATCAACAACTTCATATACTTGTATGGGTTGTTGCGCCAAACATCAGTTCCTTCTTTCTTTTTTTAAAAAAATTAGGCTTATCTGACTGGTTCTGATTCTGATTGCATTACTTACTTGCCATGTGACCTTAGGCAGATTTTTTTAACCACCAATTTCATCTCCTCATCTCTAAAATAGGTATAGTAAAGAAATGTTTTTCATAAGACCATTGTGAGAACACACAGCACATACACTTTTATCAGTCAGGCCTCAACCAGAGAAGCAAAACCAGTAGGAGATCATAAGTAATAAGTATACATATATATTAATGTATTTGTAACAGGGAATTTGTCCTACATAACTGTAAGAATTAATTAAGCAGTCCCTGTTAAGACTGTTGTCCCCACATTTGATGTCAGAGATCAGAAACTACTGGCAGGAGATCAGGAAGGGAACATAGATGCAGAGTAGGGAAGATCAGGGGCAGGCTGGAGCCTACGAGCACAAGGTGAACCCCACTGGGGCCCAAGTCTGGTCTTATTGCCCATGACCTTAATGACAAGGGTATCCTACATATGCTGGGGTCCTTTGTCAAAGAGAGAAGCACACACACCTGGTCCAAGAGTGAGAGCTCCTGATGGGTGATCCAGTCGAGGGACAGAAATTACAGCTCAGCTGCTGCTTCACAGCTGTGAGGTGAATCAGCTGATCAGCAACAGTGTGTACCTTTCTTACAGAATGGCTGCTGCTTCCGTTTTGCTTTCCAAATCTCCCAAGAATCCTCCTGGTGGCCTCTCCTTACCAGAAACACAAAAAAAAGTGAAGTCTGGGACATGTAGTTCATCTATTCAAGTTGACCCATTGTAACAGTATTCAACACACACAGGTGTACATATACCACATATTTGAGTTTTCTTTGACTTACAGTGTGCGTTGTATTTTTGTTTTTAAATTTGCCTATTTTCACCCGGGAATTTGGTTGAGATTCAAGACAGATTTTATGAGTAAAAGGTAGTGGGGGAGACAGCTTGTCAAAATAAAATGAGGTAGTCAGACTGAGAACTAGTATCAGTTGACATACAGTCACAATTTATAATGGGTTTATTATAAATAGACTTCAAATTTAGCAAAAAAAAAAAAACATTAAAAGTTGAAATTTCTAATCTTTGTAAATCTGAGGCAATTTCTATCTTTCTATCAATTAAGATGAAATGTACTCAAGAATACCTCATTTTCAGCTCTCTTCCATAGAAAATTCAGGAATATAGTTCCAACTTCTCTGAGACTTACCTTCTCAGTCATCTTCCAGGAAGAAAAATTTTATTTTGTGATAGAGATTCATTTTATACATGGTTGCTGTACAACCACTTTATTCTTGCTGAGGGATAAATTCCTTTGCTGTTAGGGACAGAGTAAACTTATTAACTGCTCAGTTGTTTATCTTCAGTTGAACAAGTGTAAACTCAGGTGCTCTGACAGTATGTTAAATCCGTTTAACCTTTCATGATTGCTTGTTTCATTCTTCAGTGAACAAACAGTGTTAGCTTTTGTTCTTTAATAGTAGTATGGTGACTATTGAATTAAGTGCTTCTAATTTACTCTTAAAATAAAAATATGTTGCATTTTGGCCCATTGTGCCTTAGGATCTTTGTGGAATTGAGGAAAGTTCACAGGCACAAGCCCTGAGTGCTCAGAGCAGAGTCTCAATATAATCTATATAATATCAACTGAGATGCTTTTATAAAAATGTATCCAGCTCCTACAGAATGGAATTAAGATTTATTCTAAAGTCTGTTATGGGGACCTGGCTCTGCATGCTTTAACAAATCGGAGGTTTTTTAAGATTATACTTTGAGAACATCATTTAGAAAACACTATGATGTCAAGTTAGGGCTGGCTACAGGAAGAGAATGATTTATGTTGATGTATATAGATGAAGCAGGAGAAGGAAATTCCCAATGGGGAAATATGAGGAATGTTGAGAAATAGCTTTCTCTGTCAGAGTTTTGCCTAACACCATTTGACATCTGCTTGCATTTTGAATTCCAGAATCAACTGGTAGTTGTGCATTTTGAATTCCAGAATCAACTGGTAGTAGACCATGCTCGATTTCTGGGAATTTGCTAAGAATAATAACTCAGACAATATTTGTTCCTGAGCAATATTTGCTCCTAGCAATTTATAGGAAGTATAGTCTTGCAAAGGCCAGAACTGTTGAATTGTTGTGTGAAAAAAAGTGAGTAATCATATTTAGACAGGTCATTTTTGTCGATACTGGAGGTTACTCAAGGACTTCAGTTGTGTTTACTTCTTGAATGTAGCCTTTGAGTAACTTTCCAAACTTTTTCTTAAGGCCTATCATTTTCTTAACTGTAAAGTTTAGATAGATTCACCATCTCTCTATATTTGACTATTAATCATGATTATGATTTCAGGAGAAATGTGGTATGAAAATATAAAACAAAGCCGTTTGAAAATACAAGTTCCTGTTTATAGTGATTGTAGTAGAAAAGAAAAACAAGACAAAAAAACACGCAAGCAAATATCCATCAAAATGTATCATTGCTTTAAAAGAAACCCATTGGATGTGTTGTTTACAGAACTGATTTTTATGCAGCATATTATGACTTAGAGAATAGAAATGACAGTTTCCATTGAATGAGAACCAGTGTATGCAGATGGAAAGTTTCATTCACAAGTAATTTCATTTAAGCCCTTGCTTATACATTTTTATCTGTTGAAACTAGTCAGACACTTAAATTGTAAAATGGGGTTAAAAGGTTGTATTATCTATGATTGAAGCAAAATTTTTTAAAAAGTTTAGCTGCATTTTATTGTTTTCTCTTTTAACGTCCTTTATTGTGTTTTATATGTATCCAACATTTTTGAATGCTCATTATTCTAGACAGTTGCCATATGTTGTATATGCATTACTTTGATCTTCACAAAACCCCGAAAAGTTACATAAAGAAGTAGTTTCACCTATAGCCAGGGTATAAGTAAATGGTAAAATAAGTTAAAATAAAATTGTTAAGTACCAAATAAGCTTTAAGAGTTTTAAAAAGAAGTATTTTCATCCTGTTTACTTAAAAATAAGGCTTTGTGGTAATCACTTAGTCAAGGTAATAAATATCTTTACTCCTTATTCTATTTTTTCTCATATCTCTAATGCACAAAGTTGAATTTATTCTACTCCTCAAACCATAGCATAGTATGAACATTGATCTGAGCAAGGCCGTGCTCTCATTTATCTGTGCCTTGTTATTGCCATCCTCTGTTCCTGTTTTCCTTCTATTTCTTTAGGCAGTTATCCCATTTAATATCTGTCTTTTAATTTGTGTGTATTCTTGTAAATTGTGCCTTGTATTCTATCCACATGCATTTATTCTGGTACATCATAAGCTACATATCTCTTTTTTATTTTTTTTACTTAGTATGATGTGAAAAAATTCCATCTACCCATATTACTGTGCGTAAATCTAATTCATTGCTTCTAATTGTCCATAATACTCCATAATACTTATTCACCATATTTTACCTTTTTGCTTACCTACTGGTGAGCACTGAGTTTTTAAAAACCCCCTATACTAAAAATAATTCTTCATTGAATATTGCTGAATATATTTACTTCTTGGGGTATATACTTAAAATCCAAAATGCCTGGTCACAGTCTGTCTTACAGAATGATACTAGATGGCCCTTCAGATGATCAGCCTGTACTCCCACCTGCAATCCATGCTAGTGTCAATATGGTCCACTTCTCAATAAATAATATTTTTCAGCTTTAAGTTTTTAAGAAATATAATTTATCATTTTGTTTTGATGTGCAATTTTATTTTTATTAAAAATTTAAGTACCCCTTTATATTCTCATAAGCCTTTTAAAGGAAGGTCTTCCTCAGTTAATATCTTGATCTTATCTCTCACTTGATTTTCAGTTGTGTTTCCTACCTTATTGGTGTTGATTTGCAGGAGTTTCATGTGTATTCTAGATGTTAATCCTCTGTTGATTTTACATTTGACAAATATCCTCATCTATTCTCAGTTAACTTTCTTATTAAAAGGTTAAGAATTTTCTTTTTGTAATCAATGTATTAAAATTTTACTACATATTTACCTTAAGATTTTCCTTCTCACCTAGCAGAGATTCTATGAACCATTTAGTCTGAGGTCTTTCAAATATATCTCAATCTGGGAAATGTTTACTCCATTATTATTATACTATTTCCTTCTTTCTAGTTTTATTATTTTCTTTAATATATCCATTTTTTTGGCTATTCATGCTTATATTCTCTGTATTTGTTAAAATTTTGTTTTCTGTATCTCTTTACTGCCAGCATCATCTGTGTAATTTACCCCATATGATCATTCAACTCACAAACTGACTTTCAGCTATTTACATCGCATAGTTTCTCTCTTTTATTACGTTCTTTATCTCATTAGCATCTAACATGGTAATATTTTCCTCTTCTGGTTACATATACTCATCATGCTTATTTTAATGATTTATTCATTGCTTCAGTAATTCTTCTTCAGATGTACATTGTTCAGTTTCTGTTTTCTTTTGAAGAAAACTTCTATTCTTCAGTTATCTTGTATTTTGGCCTTTGAGCTCCCATTCTTCTGGATAACAGCTTTTCTTTGGTAATGTATATTGGGAAAGGGCTAATGATCCACTTCTTTTGTTTTATGCAAAAATATTTAACATAAACTGTGTTATTAAGGAAAACTAGAGTTTAATATATTCTAGGTGTTTATATTTTGTTTGATAGTTTTAATTTTCTTAACTGGTAGATGACTTATAATAATATCTACTTTTAAAAAGTACATGTACCAGGCTGTATGCTAAAGATTTAAGCTATGTTATCAACTTTAGGATTGTTTTCAGTGGCAACAATCATGTGATTGTACTGATATAAATAAGAAAATTATTTGTTTAACACAAAATCTGGAGATAGGCTCTTTGGGACTTGTACAGACTGCAAAAATGTCAAAAGGACAGGTTATTCCTTCTGTCTTCCTATTCCAATTTAGCTTTTTGGCTTTCATCCACAGGATGATAACTGCTATACTTCTAGTAATCAAAATCATTTTCTACATTACACACAGGAGGCACAGAGTAGATCAAAGGATAAAGGGCTAAATTAGGTGCTAGGCTAGTTTGTGTATTATATTAAATTTCCTGGCAACCTTACCCAATACCTTTCTCTTATAACACATTGGCTAAACTTGAGTTGCAAAGCCACTCATACTTGTAAAAGAAAACTGGAGAACAAAGGCTGCAAAACAACATCCCTGCTTCTGTCACCTGAGAAAACACAAGAGATTGGAGCTTTGGAAGGCTCCATGCTCATTACCTCACTGGATCTTTATATAAACTCAGTGAGGTATCTGTACAGCTCCTGAATTGGTGCTGCGGACTTTTGAGTGCTAGAAGTATATGTTCTCATTGTTTTCTGATCTTACAAGGAGCAGCTTCAGGGACTGCCTTAAATACTAACTTTTCAGTTGTGCATAGTTCCAGAAAGCAATGAATAGAAGCAGGAGAGACTGATTTACCACAGGAACCACGAAGCAGCTTCTTTTTTATTTTTCTTTGAAAAGCCAATATGAGAGGAGCTGAATAAGACATAATGACTAAATATGATATGCTGTCCTATATGGGATCCTGGAACAGAAAAAGGATATTAAGTGAAAACTAAGGAAATCTAAATAAAATATGGATTTTACCTAATACTAATGTATCAATATTGGTCTATTAATTGTAACCAATGTCCCATACTAATGTGTGATATAACAATAGAGGAAACTAGGTGTGGGGTACATGAGAACTCTGTCTGTGGTACACTGTCTTCTTAAATTTTCTGTAAATATAAAATTGTTCTAAAAATGCGGTTTATTTAAAAGAAAAAATAGGTCTGTATAGAGCCAAGATGGAAGTCTGTCAGTCATAAGATGTGCTATGAATTCCTCCATCTGCAGGGAGCAAAATTCACCTTTATCTCCAGTTGATGCACCCTGAAATTCATTGCTCATTTGCTCTTAGACAGTGACTAGTCATGGTAGGGATTAAGCAGACTTGTTTATAGAAGATATAGGACTCCTCTGTGGGGAGATTTTGATCTGAGACCACTTGATGGCCTAACTCAATTTTCTATACACTCCACTACATTCCAAGACACTTCTACTCAATCTTCTATCCATATCTTCTGCACACGGTGTCAGACTTGTGTTGTTTAATGGCTCCCTAGATCTCAGCCACTCTCAATTTTTTTTCAACTTGTGGATCTCCTAATAAATTTTTTGCCTACTTGATTCTATCTTAGCATTTGCTTCTCAGAAGACCTGGGCTAATGCAATAACTATGTGATCACCACATTAGATGAAATAAAACAACAACTACAAAAATCTGTAAAATTCAACACACCTTAATGAGAAAAACTATCTGCAAATTAGGATCTTAAAGAAACAACTTCAACTTAATGAAGGGTAGTTGTTAAAATTTAAAGTTAGCATCTTATTTAATGATGAAATATTGAACACTTTCCCCACTTCGGGAATAAGACAAAGATACCTACTTTCACTACTTCTATTCAACATTATACTAGAGATCTTAGTCAATGTAATAGGGAAAGAAAGAAAAAAAAGATTAACATTGGAGAAGAATAATCAACACTTTATTATTGGCATTGATTGCACTGAATATCCTTAGGAATCTATAGAACTAGGATTAGAATAATATGTGAATTTAGCAAGTCAAAGGCTATGAACTTAATATAAGATTTATTAGTAGTGTTTTTATATACTAGCAGCAAACCACTAGAAAACATAATTTAAAAATATTTGCAATATTACTAAAGCCATAAAATAATTAGGAATAAATTTGAAAAATACTTGCAAGACCTTTATACTAAAAATTATGTAATAATACTGATATAAGTTGTCATAAACCCAGAGAAATAATGTGGAAATGTATGTATAAATCCAAACAAATTAGAATATCCAAATCACTTTTCTAAAAATCAAAGTTGAAAGAGTTATTTTACCTAATTTCAAGACTTACTATAAAGGTACAGAAGTCAGTACAGCGTAAAGTTAGTGAAAGAATAAGCGTATAGATATACAAAATAAAATGTTTCAGAAATAAATGCAAACGTGTGTTCAGGTGATTCTTGACAAGGTTACTAAGCCAATTGCATGGGGAAAAGAAAAATATTTTCGACATACGGTTTAAAATAATGATACTTATTTTAGAAAAAATATGTTGTTGCACATTATTGTAGATAGAATAATGATCTCCCAAAGGTGGCCATGTATTAATCCTCTGTACCTGTAAATATGTTACCCTATGGCAAAGAGATTTTGTAGGTGTGATCAAGGTTAAGGACTTTGAAATGAAGAAATAATTCTACATTTTCCAAGTGGTTCAGTTTAACGACATGAATCCTCAAAAGTGAAAAATTCTTCCTGCCTGGGTCAGAAAAAGATGTAACATGAAAGGGATTCTACTAACCATTACTGGCATTGAAGTTGGAGCAAAAGGCTGCAAGCCTAGGAATGTGGACATCCTTTAGAAGTTGTGGGTTAGTCTTCAGCTGACAAGCAGCAAGGAAACAGGGATTTTCATCTTAAAACTGCAAGAAACTGAATTCTGCCAACAACTGAAGTAAGGAAATAGATTCTCCCCTAGAGCCTCTGGGAAGGAATATATCCCACCAAAATCTTGGTTTATACTCAAGTGAGATCCATGTCAGATTTCTGATATTCAGAACTTTATGATAATAAATTTATATTGTTTAAGCCACAAAATATTTATATTTCATTATGGCAACAATAGAAAAGTAATACAACTATATACAAAAATTTAATTTGAAATGTATCAGATAACTAAAAATAAAATTAAAAAACACTAAAGCCGTTAGAAGGCATAAAGGAAAATCTTTACATATTAGGATAGGCAAAGACTTCATAGAACACAACAAAAACATGAAACATAAAAGAACAAAAGAAAATTTAGATTTATCCAACTTAGAAATGTTTGCTCTTTGATCGTCACTATTAAGAAATCAATAAATTAAGTCTCAGATTGGTAGAACATATTTATAATACATATCTCTGACAAAGGATATAAAACATAAATATTCAATAATAAGTTAAAACCCAATTAAAGTAGTAAAATATTTAATCAAAAGACATACAAGTTGGCCAATACTTACACAAAAAAAAGTTCAACCTCATTTAACTTTCATGAAATTGAAAATTAAAACTATAATGAGACACCACTACACATCTACAATATTCATTCACTATACTGCATTGATATTTTACATCTTCTGAAATAATATTGCCATTTGCTTTTCCATTTATTTTTCGATTTAACCTCATACATTATTGAGAATACAAAATTTGTTGCTGTAACTAAGAAATGCTCCAAATAGTGGTTTAAAGAAGAGAGTGATTTATTTCACTCATTTCAAATCAGAGGTGGGCCTTCTGGCACTTATTGGCTGATGGCCCTGCCCTTCCTCTTGTGTGGTTTCCATTTTGGAGTCCAAGATGACTCTTCAGCCACAGCCATAGCCCAAAGATTTGAAAGAGTGAAGTTAGTGGCAGGCCAGGTCCTTTAGGGTGACCAGAAGAAGTTGCACACACCACTTTGTTGTATATTCTATTGACTGCATGATCACAGCTAGATGCATGAGAAGGGGCAAATGGTCTCCAGCTGCGAAAGCTGAGCTTACAAAAGGGTATGTATGGAAATCAAGGGTGTGGCAAAGATTGTTTTATCCCCTCAGAGAATATTTATGTAACCCCAGGATGTATGTACCCTAATCTGAAGATTATTGCTCCATAGTTTATTATTTACTTACTAATGTATTAAAATGGTCTGTTTTAAAAGCTTTGCAGAAGTACACTCTTCTTATTCACAAAATACTTGCCATTTGACATTAACGAGCGGACCATTATATCAAGGAAATGGCTCTTTATAGTATGAAGAAATTGAAGAGATACTGCTGAGTAAAAAGTAATGAATAGGAACGTAAGAACATAAAGTTTTCAGGATCCCTTACTTTCCACTGGATGGCACACTGAATTCCCCATCATCTCTCTTCATTCTTGTAACCCAAACAAGGTTAAAATGGAATTAGTCAAACCCACACTTGGCCCGTTGCCTATAATTCTAGCTGAAGCAGATTTGATACCCTATATTTATTAGAGTCATTGTGTCCTTTGTTTTGACTGAAAAAATTAAAAAAGTAGTCAGGTGTCATTTTGAATGGGATATTTCAACCTCTTCAAGAACTACAAAATTTACACAATCCAGGAAACTCTTGGTGTTTTAAAGGCCAGGATCTACAGGTACATCCTCTCATGGTCAAATAACCAGCCTCTGAGATTCCCTCATGGCCATACTTCAAAGCCAGATGCTAAACTCTTGATAAATGTGCAAGCTAGATAAGAAGAGGGGCTCGCTCAGTGAGGCCTTGGGAATCTATCAAGCTCACTAGTATCTTATCTTTGCTTTACCTGTTGGTTACCTTGTAACATGTGTTCTTTTAATTAAAAGTAATACATCTCTTGTTTAACTGACAAGTATGTTTCCCCACAGGAAATAAAGGGCAAAAGACCACGTATACTATAAGAGAAAAACTAACACCTTGAGAGTAAGTCTTCCTTAAGCTATAAATGGATTTAAAACTTTATTTGCTCCAAAAGATATTAAAATACTTGAGTAAAGAAGCATTTTTGTGCCTTTGGTTAGTTAGATTTGTTTTCTCTTGTTTATTTGTAAATTTTTACATATTCAAAGAATACTTAATAACCCAGGATTTATTCAAAGCTAAGAATATAACAGTAAACAACACAGACAAAAATCCCTTTCCCATGGAGCTTGTACTCTAGAAGGAAATTCTCAATGTGAGTTTATGGAGACAGCAGGGAACTGAATGAGTGGATCTATTACAGGGAAGAGGAAAATATAAGTTACCTCGTTTCTTAGTCACCTGAAAAAAATGAACTTTTAACAGGAGATAGATAGTGTGATATAAATAGAAGATTTTATTAGTGAAATAGAAAAGTAAAATATCGTACACCCCCGAGAATTGGGGGCAGACCAATCCAAGAGAGGAAAAATGGCACTGCTCCTTTGTTTTTCCTGTTCTTATATCCTGACAGGGGCGTTTTTATGATTGATTATTGAAGGCTTCCATTCTTTGAGTTCTAAGGCTGATTGACAGTTCATGTTCCTTGTACTCGGGCACACCCATCTCTTTTATGCATGCTTTTACCTGTGTGCACACAGAGAAACCTATAGGAAAGAGCTCAAACTGTAACGTTAATTACATTATAATGAGCATTGGGTCAAGTTATGCTGAGTCCTTCTCTCTATTATGCAGCCTCAGCTTTTGATTCTAGCTGGCTTCTTTGCTGGCCTTCATTTAGAGAAAGTAATAGTTTTTGGAGCCCCTTATCCTGAGTGCAGGGGTGCTGTTATTTTCCCGATTGTTCCTGCCCCTTTCCTCTTCCCTTGCCTGGTGCTCATTTCTGTCTAACTGCCAAACAGATCCACAGAGTAGTAGGTGTATATTTACTAAAAGTCATGTTTCTTGTTTATGAAGTTGTCTAATAGTGAGGTGAGTACCATTTTACAAGGACAAAAGAGAAAAGTGATACATAAAGTTTTCCAGACAGTCTTAATTTACAGTATTTTATCACTTTTATAAACATAATTTATTTGAAAAGTAATGAATATATGTATATAATCTTTACATTATCATTTATTTAAATAGTTTTGCTAATATGCCTATAAGGAAATATTACTCCACGTGTCTAAGTTTTATATTGATCTGCCAGTTTCTACCTTTGATGATCTTATGTAAATTTCTGAGTTTTATTTTTTTCATTATGTCAGATTAAAATATTAAGTCAACACTATGTACCATTACATACGTGCTGCATACCAATATCTTTGGAAGCACGGTGAAGGAGTTAGAGTGTTGTATAACTGTATTTAGTATTATTACTGTTTTTTCATTTTTTGTGATTAAATGTATCTCCCTGCTTCAAATAACCTAATAAACTTAATAAATAAAAATAAAAACTAAAACATAATAAGAACTTAATTTGCATTTCTCTAATAATTAGTGATATTGAGCATCTTTTCATGTGCCTGTTGGCCATCTGAAAGTCTTGATTGGAGAAATGTATATTTAGGGCTTCTTTCCATTTTTTGATTTTTTTTTTGATATTAAGTTGTATGAGCTGTATGAATATTTTAAAAATCAATCCCTTGTTGGTCACATTGTTTAAAAATATTTTTCCCCAATCTGTGGGTTATCTTTTTGTTTTGTTTATGGTTTCCTTGCTGTGCAAAAGCTCTTGAGTTTAATTAGGTTTCATTTGTTTATTTCCATTAATCTAGGAGATGGGTTGAAAAAAATACTGCCATGATTTATGTCCTAGTGTTCTGTGTTTTCCTCTAGGAGTTTTAGAGTATCTCATCTTACATTTAGGTCTTTAAGACATTTTGAGTTTATTTCTGTATATGGTGTTAGAAAATGTTCTACCTTCATTCTTTTACATGTAGCTGTCCAGTTTTCCTAGCACTTATTGAAGAGACTGTATTTTCTCTATTGTATATTCTTGCCTCCTTTGTCATAGATTGATTGACCATATGTGGGTTTATTTCTGGGCTTTCTGTTTTATTCCATTGATCTGTGTGTCTGTTTTTGTGTCATTACTATACTGTTTGGTTACTGTAGCTTTGTAATATAGTCTGAAGTCTGGGAGTACGTTTCCTCCGGCTCCATTCTTTTTTCTCAAGATTGTTTTGTCTATTTGGGGTCTTTTGTGTTTCTGTATGAATTTAAATTTTTTTGTTGTTCCAGTTCTGTGAAAAAATGCATTGGTAATTTGATATGGGTTGTATTGATCTTTATAATGCCTTGGGTAGTGTGGCCATTTTAACAATATTGAGTCTTCCAATACATGAATACAATCTGTCTTTCCATCTATTGATGTTATCTTCAATTTCTTTCATCAGTGTCTTAAGAGTTTTCGGAGTACAGGTCTTTTGCTTCCTTAGGTAGGATTATTTTATTCTTTTTGATGCAGTGGTAAATGGGATTGTTTTCTTAATTTATTTTTCTGATATTTTGTTGGTAGTGTATAGAAATGAAACAGATTTCTTTATATTAATTTTGTATCCTTCAACTTTATGAATTCATTGATGAGCTCTAGTAGTTTTCTGGTAGCATCTTTAGAATTTTCTATGTATAGTATTATGTCATTTGCAAACAGTGACTGTTTTACTTCTTCTTTTCCAATTTGGATTCCTTTTATTTCTTTCACTTCTCTGATTACTATCGCTGGGATTTCCAGAACTATGTTGAACGAAAGTGGTGAGAATGGACATCCTTGTCTTTTTCCTGATCTTAGAGGAAATGCTTTCAGCTTTTCAGTGTTGCATGTAATTTTAGCTGTGGATTTGTTATACATGCCTTTATTATGTTGAGGTTTGTTCCCTAAGTCTACTTTCTGGAGAGTTTTTATCATTAATGGATATTAAACTTTATCAAAAACTTTTTCTGAATCTATTGAGATGATCATATGATTTTTATTCTTCAATTTGTTAATGTTGTGTATCATATTGATTGATTTGTGAACATTGAAAAATCCTTGCATTTCTGGAATACATCCCACTGGATCATGGTATATGATCCTTTTAAGGTATTTTTGGAGTCAGTTTGCTAGTATTTTTTTTTTGAGGATTTTTGCACCTATATTCATCAGTGGTATTGGCCTATGATTTTGTTTTTTTTCAAGAAGACCTAAATAGACATTTATCCAAAGAAAACATCCAGATGTCCAAAAAGCACATGAGAAAATGCTCAGTATTACGAATTATCAGAGAAATGCAAATTCAGAACTACAATGAGGCATCACCTCACAGCAGTCAGAATGGCCATCATTAATAAGTCCACAAACAATAAATGCTGGAGAGGGTGTGGAAAAAGGGAAGCCTCCTACACTGTTGGTGGGAATGTAGTTTAATGCAGCCATTATTGGGAAACAGTATGGAGATTCCTTAAAAAACTAAAAATAGGGTTACCATATGACCCAGCAATCCAACTCCTGGGCATATATCCAATGAAAACTCTAATTTGAAAAGATACATGCACCCCAATGTTAATAGCAGCACTATTTTACAATAGCCAAGACATGGAAACAACACACATGTTCATGGACAGATAAATGAATAAGGAAGTTGAGGTGTGTGTGTGTATGTATGTACGTGTATATGTGTGTGTGTGTGTGTGTGTGTGTGTGTGTAATGGAACATTACTCAGCCATAAAAATGAATAAAATAATGCCATTTGCAGTAATATGCATAGACCTAGATATTATCTTATTAAGTGATTTAAGTCAGACAAAGACAAATATCATATGATATCACTTATATGTGGAATCTTAAAAGAATCATGCAAATGAACTTATTTACAAACCAGAAATAGACTCACAGACATAGAAAACAAACTTTGGTTACCAAAGGAGAAAGGGGTGGGGAAGGGTTAAGTTAGAAGTTTGGAATTAACATATACACACTACTATATACAGAATAGATAAAAAACAAGGACCTACTGTATAGCGCAGGGAACTATATGTTCAATATCTTGTAATAACCTATAATGGAAAAGAATCTGGAAGAGAATATATATATATACATATATATATATACACACACACACACACACACGTATATATATATAGAGAGAGAGAGAAAGAGAGAGTGCTAAATAACTTTGCTGTACACCTGAAACTAACACATTATAAATCAGCATTGTATACATTAATTTTTAAAAAGATTAAACATTTAAAACAGGTACTTTACACTTAAACTAATTCTTTAACATTTTTGTTCTTGGAAACTCAAGTGTTTTCTTAAAATACAGAAAATATTAACTTTAAAATTGATAATAGTTGTTTTGGGAAAATTTAATGCTTTAAAAATATTTTTCAAACCTCGCTATCCAAGATCTCATATGAAACTTTGTGTTTTATTAAAATAATGACTATAGTCAGTAATTTATCTAGAGAGAAGACACTTTATTGTTCATAATAATTTTTACATTAGAAGAAATATCTAAAATATTTAGGTAATTTTCTTGTCTTGATCCTAATTTACTTAAGGACTTTTTTTTTTTTAATTTCATTATATGCATCTTCTTTCCTATCCTCATCCCGGAGATGTTCTTATGGTAAAACTAATACTTTGGTTAAGTTAACTGTATAAACTAAAGAAAATATGTTCTCCTTGTCTTAATGGAAATTGAATATTCACTCATCCCATCATGTGGGGATGGCAAACCTACACTATTGTTGATCTAATAGAAAGCTTCACACAAATTAGAACAGCTGTTTTGACCCTTGCTTACAACTTTCCAAAGTTTGATCTGATATGTGAAGCTTATTCTCATAGAAAGAAATTCCTGTTCATCCAAGATTCAATAGCATTGACCAAATAACTGAGTACATTTTTGTACTTTTTAAATTTTATATTCTATTGTGCATTATCACATTAAGACTGTTTTCTAAGCCTGAAATGCGACATGCTTTATTGCACTTACTCTTTTTATTTTGAGTCTAACTTACGTTGTTGCTACATTAAAGTTTAAGGTAAGATCCTTGTAATTCTCTGAAAATCTACCTACTTGTAATACTGTTTTCTTTTTATTGAAGTCAGTCATCTGAGTAAATAGTATCAGTTTTAGTACAAAAAGATATAGGCCTAATTACTTTAATGTTTTCTTCATAGGTTTATTATCAGCTTGTCATGTCCATATTTCCATTTCCCATCTCCCATTATTTTTTTATTCATATAAATTAGGAACTCTGCTGTGTTGCAGCTTTAGAGGAATAATAATGTAGTAGATTGTCTCCAAAATATGACTGGAGTACATTTCAAAAGTATATTTCCAATCCATTTTTTGAACACAAAACACATTTTTTGTAAGAAGGGAAATGTTAAAATTGGTAATGAGTAGATATATTTTAAAATATGATTTAATGCATGATATAGCTAAAATATACCTTTGCAATGAAAAATAGAAATTTATTTTCTCCTATTTTTAGAGGCTAGAAGTCTCATATCAGGTTCTGGCTAATCTAGTTTCTGGTTAAGGGATATCTTCTCTTGGTGTACGTACGTGGAGAAAGAGAGAGCCAGGGAGCTCTCTGATGTCTCTGATATGGTCCTAACCCTATCAGATCAGGGCCCCACTCTTAATGATATCATTTAACTCTAATTACTTCCATAAAGGCTCTATCTCCAAAAATAGTCTCAATGACGCCTGGGGCTTCAAGATAAATTTTCGAGGAACACAAATTTCAATCTGTAGTAATTAGCATAGCACTCAGTAGTACCACTGAAATGTAAACTTCTGTCATTGAAGTGATATCTGTCCAGTTCCAGCTCAGATAAACATATATCCTGGTGAAAGGCTTCCAATGGAAAAATGATTTAAACTGTAGATACAAATGATTAATATCAGAATGGTGTTAAATTTTTTTTTAATTGGGAGAGAAATATACTAAGAAAAGTAGGAAGGAAGCAATGGTGAAAGCATTATAAATCCCTTACCAACATAACCATGTTGGATTCTCCATAACCACTGGTTGGTGCTTTCAGTTTTATGATTAGGTCTCTCCTCAGGCCAGCAGAATTTTAAAGAAAGAAGATAGTGGTTTATCACAAAAGCACAGCAAATAGTCTAAGTATTTACCAACATGGATGCTTAAATAATTTTAATAATTATTTCAAACACACACACACGCACGCGCACACACACGCATGCACGCACGCACACACACACACACAGAGGCGCACACATAACAAAAGCAAAAAATAATAAAAAAAGTAATATGTCAACCTGATGGGAATATTGTTTTGCAGGCGTTGAAAATAATTTTAAATATATTTAAGAACACATAAAACGCTTCTGACATAGTAGGTTATCATTACATATGTTTATAATCATCTCAATTAAGTTATGCATGCGGCATGAGGCGTGACCTGTCTCACCCAGAGTCACCTATTTCAATATTTTAGACCTTTTTGAAATTTATATGTAAAGACATGGTTATAGTTTTGAAATAGATATCGACTATAGATAAATAGATAAATTTAACAAAGAATATATTTAATTTTAATATATTTAATAAACAAGGTGATGGAATGGAGTTAAGGAGGTGGTGAGGATTTAAAGAGATTGTTTCTTGAGGGGAGAGGTTTGAAGCTACCTCCTTTATATACTTGGTGATGAAAATGCCCAGGGATTCCTTAAAGCCTTTGGGATACATTGTCTTTAGTTAAAGGACACAGAGATTTTATTTATTTTTTTAACTTGTGCCAGAAAGCTGAAAATGGAAACATGATAGAAGTGGCTGGATTGAGAATGGTTTCTCAAATATTTTCAAAGCAGAGTTTACATGAGTGTTTCTCATAGATCAAATGTGAACTGTTTCAGAGACAAAGACTACCTGAAACCATTTCTATCCTGCCCAGAGGACTGTGAGTGTGGGTAAGAGGATGGCCACATAAAGCAAGATGTCAAGATGGAAGCTGGCGAGTATATACTATCTAAGCCAAGGTAGCTTAAGAGACTAAACAAATACCTATGATTTAGAGAGAGAGAGAGAGCCCAGCTGAAACATTTTGCATGCTGAGAGAGTGCATAATCTTTGTATCTGGCTTGTTTTGATCAAAATAGTATTTTGGAAATTCATCCATGTTTCTCTGTGTGTCAATAGCCCATTCCTGTTTATAGTTGAACAGTATGTATAACAATATGTTTGGACATAAAGTGTCCTTTCTTATGCTTAGGAATATTTGCATTGTTCAAATTTGCATCTACTATGAATAGGAGTTAAATACATTCTTGTGTAAGCCATTATATGGACATTTGATTTTATTTATTTTTTGATGAGCAGGGAATTTTTTTTTTTATTGTCACATACATCAGGTGTTTCCTTACGTTAACATTTTCGTTTTGTCTTTCGATTTTTACCTCACTCAAAATCTAGAAAATGTCTTCCTATATGTTCTTCTAGAAGCTTTATTTTTCTAACTTTTTCACTTATATGGACAACTCATATCAATTTCTGTACATATACTGAGATAGAAATTGAGATTTATTTGAATCCATATGGTTGTCTAGTTTTTTTCCAGCACTGTTGTTAAAATTTTTTATATCCGTATTGAATTGATGCAGTTCCTTCATCATAAAACATTTGACTCTGTATGTATTTCTAGATTCTCTGTTCTATTCCAATTATCTATTTTTCTTGGTTATTGTAGTTTTACAATAAGTCTTGAAATTAAGCATATGATTCTCCTAAATTTTTAAAAGATTGTTTTGGCTCTTATGAATCATTTTGTTCTCAAATAAATTTAAAATTCATGCTGTGAAAATTTCTATAAATATTCTGCTGGGATTATATTGGGTTACAGTAAATTTATCAACTGATTTATAGGGACTTGGCATTTCAAAAGTACTGAAAAAAGGTTCTTAGCAATTAAATTTTCAAATGTATCTTCTGTAAAATTAATTCCTTCTCTTGTATTTTGGAAAATCAAATAATCCATTTGTTTGACCACTTGATATAATTTCGCGGATCATCTCGGATGCTATTTGCATCCTTTCTCCACTCTTTGATTTGTTCATTTCAGTAGGGATAATTTTTATTGACTAGTCTACAAGTTCAGTGAAAATTTATTCTACTTTCTTAGGCCTCTGTTAAGTATATTGAATAAATTCTTTATTGGTGATAATATATGTATATATTTAAAATTAGAATCTTCACATTTAAAAATAATTTCTATATTACTTCTGTAATTCTTCATCGTTACATACATAGTTTCTAACTTTTCCACTATTTTATTCAAGGTATTTATGATCGTTTTAATGAAGTTTCTGTTTGTCAGTTTGATTCTGTGCCAGTTGTCAATTTATTGCCTCCCAGCTCCAAATCCACTCTTAATTGCCCTGCTTATGATGTGGGAGCTAGAATTTATAAACATTTCTCTTTTTCTGGATGACATGATGGTTAGGCAGCATACTGAACATCCAGTGGTGCTCACCTACAGTGAGATTCACTCCACTGCTCCAAGCAGTTTCCCAGTAAAGTTCTGCAAGCACTGCAACTGTCTTCTCCTTAGCTTAGCAGCAACCCTGTGGGCAACTTTCTGGGGAGTTTCATTGACACCGTATTTGGCATTTTCCTTGTTTGCCTACTTCTGTACTACAGTGAACCTTTTTGCCAGCCAGTGCTGCACCCACACCACCTCCAATGAGATCTGAATCTAAGCCAGAGGTAGAGGGATTTAAAAAATTTTTTCTTCCTTTGGTATTCTGCCTTAGTCTTAGGTGGCTGATCTCTATATCTGATACTTCTTTACTCTTTAGAATTCTATTGGATACCTTACTAGTTAATCTCTTTTACTAGTTAATAAATCTTTATTATAAGTCAGCCTGTTTTCAAATGTATGTTTCCTATCTCTCAATGGGAGCCTGATCGATACAGATAATAGTGGTCCCAGGAGATAGACCCACAGAGATGGGATTTGGGGATTGGTATATTGTATCCTTGGGCTTTAATACATTGCTAAGTTCCTTGCTAATTGGAAAAGGAATGCTAATAATTCAGGATTCCAGTGTCATCCTAAGAAATCAGGCTATCATCAGTGTCAGATTGTGATGAAATTCTAAATAAAGCAAGTGACTTGGGAATCCAGTGACTGTTCACTTGACTGTTAGGGCAGTAGTGATGACTACAAGAACCTATGAGAACTATAGTGTCAGGTTCTTCTGTGTGTACTGCAGCACTTACAGAAAGCAAATGACAAGCTCAGGTCCCTTAACTCTCAGTTTAGGTCACAGTATGAAAAATAGAGCAATTCCTTGAAAGGCTGCAGGTCTGATACTGCTTAAAAATCAAAGGAAAATGTAAAGACAAAAATCAAAGGCAAACTGTAGGGGAATAAGCTTTTGTTCAAATGTGACATTTACTGAGTATCTCTGATGCATTTAACACAAAGGTATATGGTTGCCAATATGTATATAAACAATAAAATCCACAGATTCTTTTCTCAAGGATTACATGTTGTTATTTGGGAAGACAATTCTAACTAATAAAATATAATCATTGCATATGTATTATATGTATTCACTATATATATATTATATATATACTCACTATATATATAGTGAGTATATATATATGTACACACACACACTACAGATATGTAATATAATCATTACCAGTATACTATATATATGCACATTATATATCATTACATATGTGAGTGTATGTGTGTGTACTTTCATCTCTGCTACAACCTTGCCCTCTAGGGACAAAGGGGAGAAATAAAGATGATAGAAGAATAGAACAAAACAAAAAAACATAAAAAGTAGCTTAAATAATATTCATACATTAGCAACTGAGTTAAAAAAAAGTGTGTAATTCACTCAATACCAGAGATGTGCCATCACTTACATGACCATTACTGGAGAAAACAGTGAATCAGCTCAACTTTTATCTGAAATAATAAGACTGTTGTGTCATTTACTGTAGTCAGATTTATGTAGAAAGCCACATTGATTGAAGGGAAAAAGTTCCTAAGCTATTTGCAATCTTAAGATCCTAACTCTGAATCTATACGTATTATTTCACATTTATCATACAGCGTTTAGAATAAAATTAATTTTGTATTTATTTTATCTTCCCAGCCATATGTTTGTATTAGCGGAGACTGTATCTCATAAGTATTTGCGTACTCTAGTGGCACTCTGCATAGTGACTTGATTTAGACATATTCATTTCCTTCATTTATTGTGTATATTTACTGGCTAGTGAAATGGATACACTAGCTATCTTTTGGTATTTAAACTTCTATAAGCTTTTAGTTATTGGAATTAAGATAACTCAATTTTTATGTATAAAATACTAAATGATAATAAAAATTACTTAGACTTCATAATAAAATGTAAAAATGCAAACTCAAAAGCAAATATTTTATAGCCTGTCATAATGCTGTCTTTCTATAGAAGGTTTCCCATCATAGGAAGTCTTTTCTTTCTATTTGGAACTTTTAGGTAACAGGAATGAATATGTGAATACCAGTAATTTTGTATGTGTAATGAAAATTAGATACTGGCTTTAGAGTGAAAAGTTTGAAGTCATTCTTAAACAGCAGTGTGTGGTTTTGAAATTTTCTAATTTTCAGAAAGAACTCCTCAAGACCTGAAGTTTTCTCTAAAGTAATTCAGTAAAATGACCAAATACCCCTCATTTTAATGGACTGTATCAGCCTCCTAGGAATTTTCTTTGGAACATTAACTCGTCCCTTTATAGCCCTATTCTCAAATAATAGCTCTTGTCCTCTTTCAAAAAGTCAGCAGTTGTGAAAGCATTTTCTTAATAGGAGTTTTTCCCAGTCTTGTGGAGACAATATTTTTAAAGCTGTATTCATTCTTTTTGAGTATTTAGTTTGTTGAAATAGATCAAAAATATTTTGAGTCATTGTTACACATAACACTTCCATTAGTAGATATTTAATAATTTTAAATAGCTACCTTCCTTGTAATTAATAATTTTATAAAAATTATTAATTGGATATTTGATATATCTTCAGAATGTTTGGTCCTGGAATTATAGAGATAGATTAAATGTCCTTAAAATATGAAGAAATGAAAATAGAGCATGTTGACTGTGAATAAAGAAGTATAGAATATTTTCAGCTAAATCACAATGAAAGGAATGAAAACTAACTTCCTGAGAATTGGGTAAAGTGTCATAGGAGTGTGTAAAGAAGTATCTGAAATATGTATTGAAAAGTGAGTGAGAATCATGAAGTGCATAAAAAGAACCATATTCCAGTTCAAGGTCAATGTGTAAAATATCAAAGAAGACTCAAAGACCAGTGAGAAACCCTGGGCACAATTCAATAATAGTGTCTGTGGGAAAGGGCAACCAAGACACACAATTAAATAAAATTTTGTTTATTAAGGAAAGATACTGGAATGTTCAGCTCTAAGTAACAGAAAATCCCAATTCAAACTTGCTTTAAAAACAGTATATTTATTGTAATACATAAAAGAAATTCAGTTTCAGAAATAAGAGCGTCATCATCAGGAAGTTTTAGGCATCTTCTAGACGTAACAACAGAGTATAGAAAAGAGTATTTGTGGTATTCATCTGAGACAGATGCCATTTGGAAAAAAGGAATAAAAACTAATCTTAGAATAGGTAGTTGCATACACCTAAATAATTCAGATACTGAAAATAAATAAAAATGCAAGTAAAGAGTATTCTAACTCCACTGCGGAAATATGTGTGTGTGTGTGTATGTGTGTGTGTGTGTGTATATGTATGTGTATATATATATATATATACACACACACATATATATATATAAAATGTATGTATTAAATATTATATATATAATATACATTACATCAAATATATAAATAAAGCAGTTGAAGCAGAAACACAATCACATCCAAAGATAAAAGAGTTCTTTTCTGCTTTAGTATCTTTCTTAGCAGTAGAAAATCCTTCTCAAGGCTTTCTTAGCAGGTCTTCCTAGTTTGTCCTACTTTGATTACATGCCATTGGTAAATCTGTTGTTGGGAAGAGAATGGGACCACCATGATCAACTGAGATTAATTAGAGAAGATAACGTAGAATTTTGGTGGCAGTCACTTTCTCAAGAAGGGTGTGAATGGTTAAGTGAAATTGTATGTGTTTGGTTTGGTTTGGTTTTGCTTTTAAAGAAGGAAGATTAGGAGAGTATTGGATAGTTAACCAGCTGGTACTAAACTGAGAACAAAGTAAAATATCCACGTGTTTAATAAAGTTGATAGTGTTTATAAAATTAGTGAGACTCTCTCAGGCTTATAGCATCAAATAAACATAAAATTTTGGGGTGCTAGGTTCCAGGGTGATGTTCTCAGTCAAGCTTATATGGTTTAGAAAAGATTAAATACCTCTATATTCTTCTTTTCTTTGACATTATGCTGTAAGTTTGAGTTTAACAAATGAGAAACCAGCAGAGGTCCTTGTAAGAGAATGATGAGTTTTCTTTTGAAAAGCTAGTGGTAAAAAGGATAATGGCTAATCTAAGACCCCTTAAGTTAGAAGAAGAAAAATCAAGTTTGAAACATTGGAACATATCAGGAGAAATACTACATAGGGCTTAGTTAAGAAAGTGATAATGATATTTGAGAAGAGTGGAATTTTTTTTTTTTACATATGTTTGGGGTCAATATTTGTAGGATTTATGTACAATAAAATGTTGAAAGAGGAGGAGTAAAGAATGAGGAAAGTTTTATTTTGAGATTGAGCAGAGACCTAAGGGAAATACAGGGAGTAAAGAAGAGGAATATGGATTATGTTCCAGAGATAACTGTGAAAAAAGAATCTTGAGTGGAGTAGAATAGTGAGTTCATGATGCTGAAATAGGGAAAGTGTTTTTGAAATCTGGAGTATGGAAGAAGCAGAGACTAAGAGACTATAAAGGGAAGTAGGGGGCAGACCATGATAAATAGAGCTTTATCATATTAATTGATTTTAATCTTTATTTGAAGAGCAATAGAAAGACTTGTTGCTTTCTGGAGACATAATTGAAAAGTCTTTATAAAGAAGCCAGACAGAATACCTTTGCTGTGTTCCACGTAAGTGTTAGCAATAGCTTGCATCAGATTGATGGCAATAGATAGGGAGAAAGGAAATATGATTTTGAAATACTCCCATCATACAATTCAGCTGTTAATAATGAATTGTCTCTGGGAGCATTGGACAGCCAAGTAAACTGATGGCACCTAGATGTCTGGCTTTTGGAAAGGAATGAATAGTGCCATGCTCTAATAGAGAAATGAAACTAGAAAAGAGCTAAATTTGGAAGGTAAGATTATAAATTTGCTTTTGGGCATTTGATTTGATTTGCTACCTATGTTCCAAAATTGAACAGCTGAGTTTAAGACAGAGTCCACCAAAGAAAATTATAGATTATTTTCCTGTATCCAGCCACTCAATTTAGGTGTTTTTTTTTTTTTTCACTTTAGGGTTTCTAGGATTCTTTCTATCTTGTTTAATTTCTGTACTATCTCATATACACATAACTGCAGTTATCACAAACATGCAGATGACTCACAAATTTATAGAACAAGTTAATAGTCTTCTTTCTCACTCTGTATTTCCTCTTTAGGTAATCTCATACATCCATAGTCTCAATAACCACAAACTTGTAAATGACTCATAAAATTATAGTTAAGCTTGGGACTGCTTTGTTGATAATGACCCAAATATGTCCAGTTATTTGTTAATGTTTTCTTTGAACTGTCTCAAAATCACCAGAAACTTTAAAAAATGAAATACAGGATGATTTCAGGAGGGACCAAGCAACTATTGACAGGATAATATACAAAACTAAAAACTATCCTGTTACTAATGTGAACATACTGAGTGAGATTGAAGAACAATTTTAGTGCTTGATGAGGATAGAAGACAGACTTTATTGGGTTGAGTAATGAATATGAGATAAAAAAAATGAGACAGCGAGTAATGAAGTTTGCTTTGTAATAGGAGGACATTAATTACTTTTTTTTAATAAAGGAAAAGATAAAATATGCAAAAGCCAACTACAAATACACAATAGCAAGGGGGTGTATTAGAAGTGTAAATTTCTTGAGATTAAGAGGGCATGAAAATAAAAGCAAACATGGAAGGATTAAAACACAGAATGCTGAGCTCCAGACCCAGAATTTGTGATTTAGTAGCTCTTGGTGAGGCCAACAGTTTGCTTTTGTAATGAGTTCCAAGTTGATACAGATGTTGCTGGTCCATGGACCACCCTTTGCAAGAGTCACTGCTGTGAAGAATGGGGATTAAACTGAGAAGAAAGAGAAGGAAGGAAGGAAGGAAGGAAGGAAGGAAGGAAGGAAGGAAGGAAGGAAGGAAGGAAGGAAGGAAGAAAAAAGTAGTAGCAGTGTTATTGGTCCCTGCTGAGTGCTAATTTTAAATTGTGATCTGATATTACAGTATTACAAGTTTACTCTAATATTTGTGTAATTTTCTAGCAGCCCTTGACTGCTAGGATACTTAATCACCAAAGCATACCAATTTTGGGGACAGTCAGGGTTAGGGCACAATGGAAAGGTAGAGGGAAAGATAGATGTTCATGGGGTGGGTACAAATATTATTTCAATGATAGGCTTTAAAATCTTAACTGAGCATTTTTATTCAGGTTTTAAGTTACTCTGTGATAATATAGTGGGTGGACACAGTTTAATACAAAAGAAAATTATGAAACCACACACACAAAAAAAGAAAGAAAGAAAAAGGAACAAAGAAGAAATGTCAAATCAAATGGAAAGCAAAGTTTAAAAAGTCAATAAATGCACATCTGTCAATAATTACCATAAATGTCAATGGACTAAATGCTCCAATCAAAAGACACAGAGTGGCAGGTTGGATAATAAAACAAGAGTTTACAATATGCTGCCTATGAGACCCACTTTAGGGTGAAGGACACACATAGATTAAAAGTGACAGAGTGGAAAAGCATATTTCATGCAAATGGAAATGACAAGAAAGCAGGAGTGGCAGTACTCATATCAGACAAAATAGACTTTAAAGCAAAGCCTATAAAAATAAAGAAGGACACTATATAATGATCAAAGGAGCAATATGAGAAAAGAATATTATAGTCATTAACATATATCCACCCAATATAGGAAGACCTAAATACATAAAACAAACACTAACAGATATAAAGAGAGAACTGATGGGAACACAATAAAAAGGAGACTTTAACACCCTGCTAATATCTTTAGAGATATCTTCCAGGCAGAAAATCAGTAAGGCAACGGAGATACTAAATGACACAACGGAACAGTTGGACTTAATTGATATTTTTAGAACATTATATCCTAATGTCCTAAAAACAGAATATACATTCTTTTCAAGTGTGCATGGAACATTCTTTAGGATAGATCATGTACTCGGGCACAAAAGAAGCCTCAGCAAATTTAAGAAGATAAAAATTATTTCAAGCATCTTTTCTGACCACAATGCCATGAAACTAGAAATCTACAACAGAAAAACAAATGAGAAAAAAATTACTGCATGGAGACTAAACAACATGCTACTAAAAAAAATGGATCAGAATGAAATCAAAGAAGTTATTAAAAATACCGTGAGACAAGTGACAATGAAAACACAACCGTACAAAATCTATGTGATGCAGCAAAAGCAGTCCTAAGAGAGAAGTTCATAGCAATACAGGCCCTCCTCAAAACACAAGAACAGTCTCAAACAACCTAGCTTATCACCTGAAAGAATTAGTAAAAGTACAACAAACAAAACCTAAAGTCAGCAGAAGGGAAGAAAGAATACAGATCAGCGATGAAATAAATAAAACAGAGATTAAAAAACAATAGAAAAAAATCAGTCAAACCAAGAGCTGCTTTTTCAAAAGATTAAAAAAAAAAAAAATTGACAATCTCCTGGCCATGCTCACCAAGAAGAAAAGTGAGAGAACACAAATAAAATAATAAAGGAAAATGGAGAAGTTACAACCAACACCACAAAAATATAAAAAACCATAATAGAATACAGTGAACAACTATATGGCCACATATTGGACAACCTGGAAGTGGACAAGTTTCTAGAAAGATACATGCCACCAAAACTGAATCAAGAAGAAATTATTTGAACAGACCAATCACTAGAAATGAAATAGAATCATGATAAAACACCTCCCTGCAAACAAAAATCCAAGACCAGATGTCTTCACTGGGAATAATACCAAATATACAAAAAAGAACTCATACTGATCCTTGTCAAACTCTTCCAAAAGACTGAAGAGGAGGGAATACTCCCAAACTCATTCCGTGAAGCCACCATCACCCTGATACCAAATATGACAAAGATACTGCCAAAAAAGAAAACTATAGGTCAATATCATTGATGAACATAGATGCAAAAATCCTACAAAATATTGGCAAACAGAATCCAACTGCACATAAAAAAGATCATACACTATGATCAAGTTGGATTCATCCCAGAAACATAAGGATGGTTCAACATACACAAATCAATCAATGTAATACATCACATGAACAAAAGAAAGGACAAATATCACATGATCATCTCAATAGATGCAGAAAAAACATTTGGTAAAATTCAACACCCAATTATGATAAAAACTCTAACCAAAGTGGATTTAGAGGGGACATAACGTAATAAAAGCTATTTATGACAAATGCAGAGCAAGCATGATACTCAGTGGGGAAAAATTGAGTCTTTCTACTAAAATCTGGAACAAGACAAGGATGCCCACTCTCACCACCTCTATTCAATATAGTATTGGAAGTCCTAGCTATAGCAATCAGGCAGGAAAAAGAAATAAAAGGGATCCAAATTGGAAGAGAAGAGGTAAATTGTCACTATATGTGGATGAAATGATACTATATATAGAAATACCTAAAGGCTCCACAAAAAAACTACTACAGCTGGTAAAAGAATTTGGCAAAATAGCAAGATACAAATTTAACATACAGAAATCAGTTGCCTTTCTTTACACTAACAATGAAATACCAGAAAAATAAAGAACAGTCCCTTTTAAAGTTTCATACAAAAAATAAATAGATAAATAAAATACTGAGGAATAAATGTGACCAAGGAGGTGAAAGACTTATACACAGAGAACTACAAAACATTGATTCAGGAAATTAATGATGATTTAAAGGAACAGAAAGATACCCCATGCTCTTGCACTGGAGTAATTAATTTTCTTAAAATGGCTCTACTACTGAAAGAAATCTACAGATTTAATGTGATCCCTATCAAATTACCCAGAACATTTTTCACAGAACAAGAGAAAATATTCCTAAAATTTATATGGAATCACAAAAGACCCAGAATTGCCAAAGCAGTACTAAAGAAAAAGAATGAAGCTGGAAGAATAACCTGCCCAGACTTCAGACAATACTACAGAGCTACAATAATTAACACACATATTATTGGCATAAAAACAGACACATGGATCAATAGAACAGAATAGAGAGCCCATAAATAAACCTATAGACTTACGATCAATTAATCTTCAACAAAGAAGGCAAGAATATACAACGGAGAAAAGACAGTTTCTTTAGCGAGTGGTATTCAGAAAACTGGACTGTCGCATGTAAATCAGTGAAGTCAGAACACTCCCTCACACCATACACACAAATAAGCTCAAAATGGCTTAAAGACTTAAATATAAGACAGGATATTTTAAACCTCCTAGAAGAAAACATAGGCAAAATTAATCTTAGCATTGTTCTCCAAAGGCAGTCTAACCATGCAATAGAAATAAAAGCAAAAATAAATGGGATCTAATTCAACTTACAAGTTTTTGCACAGCAAAGGAAACCACAAGCAGAACAAAACAACCACCTATGGAATCGGAGAAAATACCTGCAAATGATGTAATTGATAAAGGTTTAATTTCCAGAATATAGAAACAGTTCATACTACTTAATAAGAAAAAAAAAAAAAAAAAAAACACCAAAATGGGCAGAAGAACTAAACAAGCAGTTTTCCAATGAAGGCATCCAAATGGCTAATAGGCCCATGAAAAAATGCTCAACATAGCTAATTATCAGAGAAATGTAAATCAAAGCTACAATGAGGTTTTACCTCACACCAGTCAGAATGGCCATCATTCAAAAGTCCACAAATGATAAATGCTGGAGTGGCTCTGGAGAAAAGGGAACCCTCCTACACTGCTGGTGGGATTGTAGTTTGGTGCAGCCATTATGAAAAACAGTATATATACATATATATTTCAGTAAATGATATATAAATTTCTAGTTATTAAGAACATGGAAAGATAATTGAAAAGGCTGTGATTTTTAGATTTTAATTAATTTTGTATTATTATTTTAGGGGGAAGAATTAACTCTTTCAAGTTATTAGAGTTACATTAATTTCTGTAGTGAAGTGAATCTGTAAATGTCAAAAATATAAATCAGTTAGTGTCACCCTTGTTCTCTGGAAACTTGTTCTCTACTTCTAGGAAAGTGATATGTATCAGTGCTAGAATTTGTTTCAGTAAGTTGCAAAATGCTCACATAAATGAGTTACCTGGAACCATGATAGATGTCCTTTTAAACTTTTAGCTAGAGAGTAAAAGTCTAAAATAATACAAATAGCAGTGAGAAAGTTATTATGTTCATTATTTTTGACCTAGGGACTTTCACATGCCATGCTTCATGTTCATTTGATTTTAGATAAGGGTGCCAGAGCAATCTAATAAAGATGGGAAAGCCTTTGCAAAATATACTGTTGGAATAATTTAGTATCCATTTGAGAAATAAAATAAAATGAACCTCATTCCGTATCTTACACTGTGAAGAGGCATGAGGTTACTTCCTAGGGTGATTGTAATACTTTATATTTTGATGTATTTCATGTTTCATTGGTGTAATTTGTCAAGGTTTAGAAAAGACTCAAGATTTATACATTTCTTTCATGTAAATTTTACCATAAAAGATAAACATATTTAAAGAAATAATTGTCTCTAAATAATACGAATGCTACAATTAGTAAGAAACATGAAAATTACCAGGGATAACTGCAAGAATACAGTGATAGATTAATGATAGATGTGATAATGCGGATAAAGTAAAACTTTTGATGATAGACTCTAAGCTGTTTATTTTAGTACTCACTGAAAAATTCTTTCACTTTTTCTCTATATTGAACATTTTCATAATAAAGGTTTGAAGATGAAAGATAGTCATGCCAGAAATGGTTTATTCCTCTTATATTTTTAAATTTTTTTCCCAGTTTTGTTGAGATATAATTGATACACAGCATTTATAGTTTGAAGGTGTATGACATAATGATTTGACTTATATACATCATGAATTGGTTATCACAGTAAATTTAGTAAACATTTATCATCTCGTATAGATACAAAAGTAAAGAAATAGAAAAAATTTTCCTTGTGATGAGAACTCTTAGGATGTACTCTTTTAACAATTTTCATATATAACATACAATACAGCAGTGTTAATTATATTTACCATGTTGTACATTACATCGCTACTACTTATTTTTCTTTTAACTGGAAGTTTAAAAACCTTTGACTGCTTTCATCATATTCCCCGTCGCCTATTCGCCGCCTCTAGTAACCACAAATCTGATTTCTTTTTCTATGAGTTTATTTGTTTTTGAAGTACAATTGATCTACAATACTATGTTAGTTCCTCTTATTTAG
Source organism: Camelus bactrianus (assembly GCF_048773025.1). Classification (NCBI taxonomy): domain Eukaryota; kingdom Metazoa; phylum Chordata; class Mammalia; order Artiodactyla; family Camelidae; genus Camelus; species Camelus bactrianus. The sequence goes on along the minus strand of NC_133541.1, from coordinate 58,701,988 downwards.
CACAGTGATTCAATATTTCTATACGTTTCAAAATGATCACAGTAAGTCTAATTGTATGTCACCATACAAAGATATTATGTAGTTATTGACTATGTTCCTTACATTGTACGTGTCATCCTGTAAATGGTTTATTTTGCAACTAGAAGTTTCTGTGTCGTATTAATCTCTCTCAACTATTTCATTCCTGTTTCACCCTCTGTTCTCTGGCAACCACCTGTTCATTCTATGTAGCCATATTTCTATTTCTATTTCAGTGTGTTTATTTGTTTTGTTTGTTGGATTCCACATGTAAATGAGATCATATGGTATTTGTCTGACTTATTTAACTTAGCTTAATACCCTCTAGGTCTATCCATGTTGAAGGAAATGAAAAAAAATTAATTTTTTATGACTGAATAATATTCTGTCATATATATATATATATATATATACATATATCTTTATTCATCTACTGATGGGCATCTAGTCTGCTTCTTTGTCTTGCCTATTATAAATAATGCTGTAGTGAACATAGGGGTATATACGTCTTTTCTAATTAGTGTTTTCATTTTCTTCAGATTAAATAGCCAGGAGTGAAATTGCTGAATCATATGATAGTTGTATTTATTTATTTATTTATTTTAGAAATCTCCATAATGTTTTGCACAGTGGCTGCATCAGTTTACATTCCCACCAACAGTGCAGGAGGGTAACCTTTTCTCCATATGCTCAACAACATATTATTTGTTGTCTGATACTAGCCTATGACAAATGTAAGGTGATAATTTCATTATGGTTTTGATTTGCATTTCTCTGGTGATTAGTGATGTTGAGCATCTTTTGAAGTGCCTGTTGACCATCTGTCTGTCTTCTTTGCAAAAATGTCTATTCATATCCTCTCTCCATTTTTGAAATGAATCGTTTGTTTTATTGATTTTGTCTCATGGTTTTTGGTATGTTTTGAATATTAACCCCCTACTCGTTATATTGTTTGTAGATATCTTCTCTCGTTCAGTAGGTGTCCTTTTTGTTTTGTTGATAATTTTCTTCACTGTGAAAGGGCTTTTAAGTTTGATGTAATCCCACTTGGTTATTTTTACTTTTGTTTCCCTTACCTGAGGAGACATAGCAATACAAATACTTTTGCTTATGTTTCTGCCTATGAGTCTTCTAGAAGTTTTATGCTTTCAGGTCTTACATTTAAGGATTTAATCCATTGTGAATTTAATCCATGGTGTGAGAGAATAGTCCAATTTGATATTTTTGTATGTAGCTCTTCAGTTTTCCCTATACCATTTATTGGAGAGGCTCTCTTTTCCCCATTGTATACTCTTGCCTTCTTTGTCAGAGGTTAATTGCCAGTATAAGTGTGGGTTCATTTCTTGGCTCTCTGTCCTTTTCCACTAAATATGCTTCTGTTTTTGTGCCAATACCATACCATTTTGATTACTGTAGCTTTATAGTATAACTTGAAATCAGGGAGTGTGATACCTCCAACTTCTCAAGATTGTTTTGCTATTTAGAGTCTTTTGTGTTTCTATTCAAATTTTAGATTTGTTCTAGTTCTGTGAAAAGTGACATTGGTACTTTGATAGGCATTGCATTGAATTTGTAGATTGCTTTGTTTAGTATGGCTATTTTGACAGTATTAATTCTTAGACTCCATGAACACAATATCTGTTTATGTCCTTTTCAATTTCTTTCATCAGTGTCTTACAGTGTTCTGAGTACAGGTCTTTTACCACCTTATTTAGATTTATTCCTAGGTATTTTATTCTTTTTGATGCAATTGTAAATGAGATTGTTTTGTTAATTCTCTTTCTGATAGTTTGTTCTCAATATATAGAAATGCAACATATTTCTAGTTGTTAATTTTGTATTTCAAAACTTTACCAAATTCATTGATGAGCTCTAATAGTTTTTTGGTGGCATCTTTGGGAGTTACTCTGTTTAGTATCATGTCATATACAAGCTGCATCTTTTCTGACCATATCACTATGAGACTGGAAACCAACTGCAAGAATAAAATTGTCAGAAACTCCCCAAAACAAAAACCAAACATATAAAGGCTAAACAGTATGCTATCAAACAATCAATGGATCAGTGAACAAGGAAGAAATCAAATAATATTTGGAGACAAATGAAAAGTAAAACATAATTATCCAAAATCTATGAGACACAGCAAAAGCAGTTCTAAGAGGGAAGTTTATAGTGATACAAGCTTACCTAAGGAAATAAGAAAAATTTCAAACAACCTGACCTTACCCCTAAAGAAACTAAAAAAGAAAAAAAACAAAACAAAAAACAAAAGAACAAACAGATCCCAGTGTAAGTGGAAGGAAATAAGTAATAAAGATCAGAGCAGAAATAAATGAAATAGAGGCAATGTATGCAAGTGTTATACATGTCAGTGTTATACAATGAAAATTCTCATCATGATTTTGATTTGCATTTCTCTGATGGTTAGTAATACTGAGTATCTTTTCATATGCCTCTTGGTTGTCTATATGACTTTTTTGGAAAAAAATGTCTATTTATGTCCTCTGCCCATTTTTTATTGTTTTTAAATTTGAGTTATATGAATTAGTTGTATATTTTGGATATTAACCCCTTATCATTTATATTGTTTACAGGTATCTTCTCTCTTTCAGTAGGCAGCCTTTTCATTTTGTTAATAATGTCCTTCACTGTTCAAAAGTGTTTTAATTTGATTTAAGCCTGTTTATTTATGGTTCTCTTTCCCATACCTGAGGAAATATTTTTAAAAATTGCTAAGATTGATGCTGAAGAGCTTACTGCCTATGTTTTCTTACAGAATTGTTTTATCCCTCATTTAAAATATATACTTGAAAGCATGGACTAAGAAATACATTGTAAAATCATGGCAAAAAAGGAATGAGGAAAAAAAAGTGGAATGAGGATTATAGTTTACTCTTATGAAATATCCTTAGAGAAATTGTATATTGTGCTTACAGTTTATTTGGTATAGAAGATAAAATATTTGAAATCATCCTCAATAAATATTGCATAAGTCAAACTAAAACTTACTTAACAAATCAGGAATTAAAAATTTATAAGTAATTATAAAAACTGGGGAAAAAGTTTAGTAGTTTTCTTTCTGGAGAAACAGTGGAATTGCAATAGTTTCTTAAAAATGCAGGTATCATTGCCAAAGACTAACACATTTATGGAAATATTTCTTTCTCTTTTTTTGTTCAGCAGAAGAGACCTTACCAGTATTTGAAATACAACAACAACAACAAAAAACAGTGATAGTAGAAATAAGAGGAATAAAATGAAAATATCACATTGTATTCCCACATATTAAAATTAAAATCTCATTTTCACAAAAATCCACAGGGGAAAAAAGTATAAAAAAGTCATAGACTATCTTTACTTTCCACAGATAGCTTACAGTTTATCAATTCTGTACACTATTATGTATACTTTTAATAATACCGTATTCCCAGCTTCCCCAAAGCTGGAACGATAACAGACACACACAAAAATATATCATATATGTATATATTTTTTCACACACACATAAACAGTTTTGAATTCTATGGTATGCATTAGTCTTGTGACCTAAAGCAGTGGACTCTTGCCTTCTTAGCCTCAGTTTCTTAATAGAGTTCTTCATGTCCTAATTTTTTTTTATTAATTCAGTTGATACCTATATTACAATGAAAATGCAGACATATTTTATGCTTTCAAGATTATGTATTGCCCACATCTGGGAGTTGATTGTGATCCTTCCCACAGATCAGAGAAGTAGAGTGTGTGTTTCCTTCATCTTTTTCTACCTCTTGCTCCAAACAAAACTAACTCACCTGTATCTCCATGGTAGGAGCTGGGTCGTACATCAGGTGCCGCCTCTTTTAATGCTACCACCTAAGGGATGAACCTCCATATTACATAGCTCTGATAGCCAACAAGCTTGCATTCATGAAACCTATAGACATAGAAAACAAAGAAATATTTTTTAAACAGGAGGCACCCTCCCTGTAGCTATAAACAAAGATCAGAGTAGAATTAAATGAATTAAAACCTGAAAAGACAGTGGAAAAGATCAATGAAACTAATAGCTAGTTTTTTAAAAAGATAAAAGAAAATTGACAAATCTTTAGCTAGTTTAACTAAGAAAATAAGAGTGACTCAAATAAAATCCGAATCAAATGAGGAGATATAACTAATAACACAAAAATACTAACAATCATAATAAAGTACTATAAACAATTATACACCAACAAATTAGATAACTTAGAATAAATATGTAAATTCCTAGAAATATGTAAACTAACAAGACTGAATCATGAAGAAATAAAAACAATTCTGAAAAGGTGAATTATGAATAATGTGGTTAAATCAGAACTCAAAAACTTCCAAATAAAGAAAAATCCAGGAACACATGGCTTCATTGATTAATTCTGCCAAGCAGTTAAAGGGTAATTCACCAGTCCTTCCCAAACTCTTTCAAAAAATTGAAGAGTGGGAATACTTCCAAAGTCATTTAACAAGGCCAGTATTACTGTGATTCCAAAGTCAGACAAGGACAATACATGTAAAGAAAATTTCAGGCCAATATCCCTAATAAACATAGATTCAGAAATCCCCAACACAATTTAACAAACCAAATTCAACAGCACATTGGAAGGATTGTGTGTTATGATCAAGTGGGACTTATTCATGGAATATAAGATGATTCAGCATCAACAAATCAGTAAGTGTGATACACCACATTAACAATATGAAGGGTAAAAATAATATAATCATCTGAACAGATGGAGAAAAGACATTAACAGAATTCAGCATTTTTCATGGTAAAGATTTTCAACAGCAACAATAAATAAATAATGTATTAATGAATTCATCCATCTAACTGCCAAAATTTTGCTGAACAAAGTGTGCATAGAAAGTACATCAACATGATGAAGGCCATATATGACAAGCCCACAGCCAGCTTCATAGTCAGTAGTAAAAAGCTGAAAGCTGAAAACTTTTCTTCTGAGATCAAGAGCAAGACAAGGATTCCTATTCTCTACATTTTTATTCAATATAGTAGTAAGAGGTTTAGACAGAGCAAGTTGTCAAGAAAAATTAATAAAAGGCATCAAAACCCAAAAGAAGCAAACTTATGTCTGTTTGTAGATGACTTACTATATAGAGAAGTCCCTAAAGACTACAAAAAAAACTATTAGAACTAATAAAGGATTCAGTAAAGTTGCAGGATACAAAAATCATTATACCAAAATCACTTGTATTTCTGTGCAGTTAATGACAGTGAACTATCATAAAGAAAAAATAAGGAAAAATTCCATTTATAATAGCATCAGAAAAGAATAATATACTTAGAAAAAAATTTAACTAAGGAAGTAAAAGAACTATGGACAGAAAACTGTAAAACATTGATGAGAGAAATTGAAGAAGACAAAAATAAATGGGAAGGTATTCTGTGTTCATGGTCGGAAAGTATTAATATTTGATAAAATGTCCATATCACGCAAAGTGATCTACAGATTCAGTACAGTCCATACCCAAGTTCCAATGGCATTTTTAACAGAAAAAGAAAAAGAAGTCCTACAATTTGTGTGGAAGTACAAAAGACCTCATATAGTCAAAGTAATTTTTGAAAGAGAAGAACAAAGCTGTAGACATCATACTACCTGTATTCAAACTATGTTACAAAGCTATGGTAATCAAAACACTTAGCATAAAAACAGAAATATAGATTGATGGAACAGAATAGAGAGAAGTAAGTCCTGAGTATAGTTGATAATATTGTTTTATATAATTGAAACTTGCTAAGTGAATGGAACTTAATGTTCTCACACACACACAAGAAAAGGAAGCAAATATGTGAAGTGACTGATGTGTTTATTAACTTGGTGGTGGGAATCCTTTCACAATGCATGTATATATCAAATCTTCACATTGAACACTAAATACCTTATAATTTTATTTGCCCTTTATAACTCAACAAAGCTGGAATAAAAAGATTATGTACTGTCTACTTACCATCCTGTGACTGGCACATAGTTAAGACCACAATGATTTTACTGAGCAGTTGATTCCTTTTAATAAAACAATGTAAGCAAAAGCTTCAAAACATGTTATATTAAATGTTAAAGATATGTTTGACATTAGTAAGGGTCAGAATAAACGTTTTTAAATTCCCAATGGAAGTCTCACTTCCTTTTAAGAAAAGAATAATCCTGCGGTGTTAAGGATATAAATTATTTTTTGGGGTTAAACTTTGAAATTAAATAAATAAATAATAAGAAGCTGGAGATGGATCAGTTGTATACATAATTAAGCAAGTATAAATACAGGTTAGGTTTTCCTATTGCTAATTTTTATTTTACTTGATTTTTTGTTTTTAATATTCAAGAATAACGCAGCTTAATGTCTCAACTTTTCGTATTTTTCCATTTATACTTAAGTCATTTTCCATAAAATCATTTTTTTCCTATATAATGGGTTTCCAAGTGATGATGGGAAAGAGTCAACTGGCTTATCTATGTGGCTTACTGAGTATTCACATTAGCAGAGAATAGATGGTTTATTTTGAACTAGAAGACAGTATTGTGCAGGGAACGATAGAAGAATACTTGTAGAGTGACAAATCAAAGGTGAGGCAATGTAGAAATACGATGTCAATACCAAAGACACAAAACTAGTGCTAGATACATGGACCAATTCAAAAATGAAGGTTATATAAATAGCAAAAGTATTAAAATTATTTCTGTAGGGCATGCAGAGAATACAGCTCAGGTTCAAATATTAAAAAGTACATGATTATACTTTTTAAATTGTTAAAACTATTTAGAACAGTCTAGCTATGATAATGTATGTATATATGTACTCCTATATAGCTGGAGGAAGTTGGATAAAATGATCCCTTGTGGATACTGCCATTTCTGTAATTCAGGCTGACTATTCACATAAACTAGAAACAATCTATTCAGTCTCAATGATCTGTGAAAAGGACATGTAAAGCAGGAAAAGAGGACTTGAACCAGATGGACTGGTTAACAATAGAACATTTTACAAATTGCCAAGAAAATAAAAACAAGAGGTAGGAAACCACAGCCTTGACAAGAACATTTCCCCTGGTCTGATAGAAGCAGAGATAACTATGATGCTACATTTCTAACAAACATAATCATTGTGTTCACCATAAGAACCAATTGTTCTTAGCCATGTGGAACCAAAATTAATTTCTAAATTACGAACCGACAGATTGCTATGAGCTTCCCTATCATTTAGGAGCAGAAAGACCCAGAAAATTGAGTATATTGGTACATTGTTCAGGGAAAATATTTAAGGAATATAAATTTTGCATTTTATAATGGGATGGCAGGTTTCAATGATCATGATTTTTCAAGAGTAAAGAAAAAACAGAGAAGATAATGTTAGCATCATGGTGACAAAGGAAGATTTGCATTTGTTCCCCTCCACAACAAAAATTCAGCATCCTTCCCTGAACAGAATTGCCTTTGAGGAAACCTAGTGATCAGCTCCACACAACAAGGGACTTGAGAGAAGTCTTGTACCTCTGCGATTTAGGTAATAAATGCACCTTGATCCTGGCTGTGGAAACTATAGTGGCCTCTGAACCAGCTCCAGCCCTTTTCAGCTGTAGTCCAGGTACCACTGGAAAACACTGCCTTAGATAATTACCCATGGATGAAGGAGTCTTTGATGATACCCACAGTTCTAAAGAAATGCCAGAATCCTGGCAAATGTGTGTGTGTGTGTGTGTGTGTGTGTGTGTGTGTGTGTGTGTGTGTGTGTGTATGAGTTTATATATGTATGTGTGTGCATGAATACATACACACACACACACACACACACAGAGGTTTGGATGCATTGGAGTAGGAATACATTTCTCTCTTGCTCCATGAAGATTATTGAATCATGAGCTACATAAATGGGGATCAGGAAGTGTCTGGGAGAGCAGCAGATAGGACTCTCAGAGGGTTTAAACAGGTATGTAAACTACTAAATATATTGTGAATTCCATCAAGAAATCTGCCCACAAGACAGTAGAAAAACTTTACCTGCACATTCGCTGCAACTAGTCCACAGGCACCTGCTGTGTTCCATGTGCCTCACCCACAAATACCCCCACCCTCTAACTGGTTCCTTGTGCATGTGCCAGACTTTGGCGTGAGGACAAGCTTTGACACATGGCTAGTAAGCATGAGCAGAAAGCTGGCCCAAATCTGTAGGCCAGGGAGAGACAACAAACTTGATCTATAGTGCCATCTTTTGGAGGAAAAGAAATGCTGTCAGCACTCAGTCTGATGCATTGCAGGATCCCAAGAAGTCATACAAACTTAAGAATTCTGAGAAATCTGCCACAGAAGAATCAAGAATCAAGGTGCAAGTGTACCTACAGAAGATCTGAAATAGCCTCAGAATCTCTCCTAGTGCTGATGGGAGGTCTCCCTTTCTCCTGAAGTCACTGAGTAAAGACTGGAGGAGATAACTGCTACTTCGGACACAAAGACATCATTGCAAAACTTCAAGGAGTAAGAAAATTTAAATTGATACCACCAGAGGGTTACAGTAATCTTCCAGTAATCAAACCAAAGACGTGGAGATCTTCAATTTACCTAATAAAGAATCCCAACAGCTATTTTAAGGAAAATCAATGAACTACAAGAAGACACAGAAAGACAGTTTAACAGTTGGGAAAACAATACATGAATGGAATGAGAAATTTAACGAAGATACATAAGTTATTAAAAAAAAAAAAAAGAACCAAATAGAGCTAAAGAACACAATGAACAAAGGGAGAAATAGATGACATTAAAATAATAGTAAGGGACTTCAGTACCCTACTTTCTACAATGGATGGATTATCCAGATAGAAAATCAATAGGGAAATGTTGGAAATGAGCTACACTCTAGACCAAATGGACCCAACAGATATTTATACAGAAAATTCAATTAAAAAGTACACATTCTTCTCAAGTGCACTCAGAATATTATCCAGGATAGATCATAGGTCCATAAGTTACAAAACAAGACTAAGCAGAATGAAATTTATGAAGAATGAAATCATACCAAGTGTCTTTACTAACCACAATGATATGAAGCTAGAAAACAAAACAGATAGAGGGCCAGAATATTTAAAAATATGTGGAAATTAAACGAGACACTCCTGAACAACAAATGGGTTGAAGAAAATAAAAAGGGGAATAAAAAATTCTTTGAAACAAATGAAAATGGAAACATAACATACCAACACCTAGGAGATGCTGCAAAAGCAGTTTTAAGAAGTTTATAGTGATAAATTCCTATATTAAGAACATAAAAAGATCTCAAATAAGCAGCTTAAAACAGTCTAATTTTACACTGTAAGAAACTTTAAAAAGAGAAACAAATTAAGCTCAAAATTAGCAGAAGATGGAAATGATGAAGATCATAGCAAAAATAAAATACATACCAGAAAAGATCGACATTTTTAAAAGATAAATACAATTGACAAACCTTTACCTATCTTAAGAAAAATAAGAAGACTCAAATAAAATTAAAAAATAAAAAAAGAGGAGAAATTACAGTTGGTAACACAGCAATACAAAGGATCATCTCAGACTACTAAGAAAAATTATATGGGAACAATTTGAGTAACCTAGAATAAATGGATAAGATCCTAGAAACATAAAGCCTATCAAGACTGAATCATAAAGAAATAGATAATTTTTGAAAGACCAATAACTAGTAAAGAGATTGAATAAGTAATCAAAATTATCCGAACAAAGAAAAACCTAGGGCCAGATGGTTCTCTGGTAAATTCAACCAAACATTTAAAGAGAAAGTAATGCCAGTGTTTCTCAAACTCTTCCAAAAAAATTGAAGAGGAAGGGACCCACATAGATTCATTTTATGATAACAGAATTACCTTTACATCAAAGCTAGATAAGGATACAACAAATAATGAAGACTGTACACCAATATCCAAATGAATATAGATGTAAAAATTCTCAACACAGTATTAACAAAACAAATTCAAAAGCACGTAAAAAGAATCATCCACCATATTCAAGCAGGGTTTAACCCTGGCGTGTAAGGATCAAAAATCAGTAAATATGACACACTACATTAATAGAATAAAATATAAAAATCATGATTATCTCAATAGATGCAGAGAAATTATTTGACAAAATATAACAATGTTTCATGGTAAAAATGATCAAATAATTTGGTATAGAAAATACATGGCTCGACATAATAAAAAGCCATGTATGACAAACCCACAACTACCATCACACTCAGTGGTGAAAGATTGAAAGCTTTTCCTCTAAGATCAAGAACAAGTCAGTGGTGTGCACTCTCACCATTTCTATTCAATGTAGTACTGGAAGTCCTAACCAGAACAATTAGGTAAGAAAAAGAAATAAAAGGCACCCAAATCAAAAATTAAGAAACAAAATTGTCTTTGTAGATGACATAATCATATATATTTAAAATCCTAAATACTGCATCAAAAAACTGTTAAAACTACCAGATACAAATTCAACATACAATCAGTTGTGTTTCTATACACTAACAATGAGCCATTTGAAAAATAAATCAGAATAACCCCGTTTGCAGTAGCATCGAATACAGTAAACTCCTTAAGAATATATTTAGCCAAACTGTAAGGCTTTAATGAAAGAAATAGAGGAATATACAAACAAATTGGAATATATTCCATATTTATGGAGTTTTTAAGAATTAATATTGCTAAACTGTCCATACTACTGTAAGCCATTAGTAGTTTCAATGGAATCCCTGTCAAAATTCTAACATTTTTTTCACAGAAATAGAAGAAAATAATCCTGAAATTTGTATGGAACCACAAAAGTTTCTGAATAGCCAGAGCAATCCTGAGAAAGAAACAAAGCTTTGAAACACTGCACTTCTTATTTCAAACTATACTACAAAGCTATAGTAGTCAAAACAGTATATACTATCATAAAAATAGATATAGACCAATGAAACAGAATTAAGAGCCCATAAATAAATGCTCCCATTTACAGTCTACTACTATTTGGCAAGTGAGATAAGAATACTCAGTGGAAAAGGATAGACTCTTCAAAAAGTTGTGTTTGGAAAACTGAATAACCACATGGAGATGAACAAATTGAACTCCTATCTTATACCTCTCACATACATTAACTCAAAATGGATTAAAAACTTACAAGACCTGAACCCATAAAATTCTTGAAAGAAAACGTGGGGAAGTAGTGCCTTAACATTGGTCTTGGCAATGATTTTTGGATATGACACAAAAAGCTTAAACAGCTAAACAAAAAATTAATAAATGGAATTGCATCAAACTAAAAAAGTTTTTGTATAGCAAAGGAAAAAAATCAGCAAAATGAAAAGGCAGCCTAATAATTGAAGAAAATATTTGCAAATCATACATCTGGTAAGAGATTAGCATTCACATATATTAAAAATTTAATTCAACTCGCTACTAAAAAATACAGAAAATCCAATTTTTAAAATGGGTAGAAGAACTAAATAGTATCTTTTCCAAGTAAGACGTACAAATGGCCAACAAGTGCATGAAAAGATGCTAAACATCAGTAGTCATCAGGGAAATGCAAATCAAAACCACAAAAATCTCAAACCAGTTACATTGCCTGTTATCAAGGAGACAAGAGATGACAAATGCTGACAAAGATATGGAATGGGAACCTTGTGCACTGTTATGGGAATGTCAATTAGTACAGCTACTATAGAAAACAGTATGGAGTTTCCTGAAAAAATAAAAATAGAACTGCTATATGTTTGACTAACCCTAATTCAGGAGTATGCCTAAAGGAAATGAAAACGAAATCTCAAAGAGATAGCTACACTCCCATGTACATTAATTACAGCATTATTTAAATAGCCAAGATATGGACGTCTGTCAACCTAAGTGTCCATCACCAGATGAATGGATAAAGAAGATGGGGTATAAATACACAATGGAATATCATTTATTTATCAATCTAAAAAAGTGGAAATTTTAAAAATGGAGTCCAGAATGGTGGTTACTAGGGGCTTAGGAGTTAGGATAATGGGGATATGTTGATCAAAGAATATAAACTTCCAGTAATAAGATGAGTAAGTTCTAGGAATTTAATATACAGCATGGTGATTATGGTTAATAGGACTATATTATTAATTTGAAAGTTGCTAAGGGACTGAATCTTAAACGTTCTCACCAGAAAAAAAAAAAGGTAATTATGTAATGAGATGGAGATGTTAGCTAAAGGTATGATTGTAATCATTTTGCAATATATAAGGTTTCAAATCAGTACTTTGTACACAAACTTAAAATAAGTCAAATATGTCTCTGTAAAGCTGTAAAAATAAACAATACATGTGCTGCTTATCAAAAAAAGAAAAAAATGAAAGAACAGGAAAATATCTGGAAAAAATTCATTAAATTTAAAACATATAACTACCAGAGATTTGTTCATTGGTTTTGGCATGCTAGAATTAGAAAATCCTGTAAACACTGAGAGCTAAATTTAAGATAGAGGAATACTAAGTGTTTCCATGAAAGATAGTGATCTGAGTGAATACTTATTTTAGAAATATTTACCTGTCTTAGAAATAAATGTCATTTTTAGGAAAATTTGGATATTTGGCAAATGTGTTTCTGTCTTGAATGGATTATCAAAAAGATAAAAAGACAACTTGGACTTATTGCTATACCTTTGCAATGTCACAGACCAAAATTGATGGATTAAGGTGTTGTCATAGTGTTACATTTATTTTAACACCCAAGGCAGGATTACTATAAATTTCTTAATATGTTGTTACATGGCATATATCATCACAAAATTAATAACATATTTATACCAATCTCATATGGCTAGCTTATGTTGATTTAAAATTGGGCACTACATCAGAAGAAATTTTTTCAAAATTAATTGCACATGCTAGGGAAATAGCAGCAACAACTGAATATTAGTTAGACTTCTCCCAGATGCAATGATAGAATGTGCATTGGAACATACAAGTTTCTAGTCCAGGAAAGGAGTCTCACTGGAGATTGATAAATAATGAATTCTGAGAACCAGACCTTGGACATACTAATAATTATAATAGCACAACAATTATTGCTATATTTTGCATTTTTACTTTATTAACTTAATTTACTTATATTCAATATATTTTAGTGTAAATTTGCAGGGTTCCTTATATATATTGTTATCTCATTGCTGTTGCTTTCTGGAAAATCACTTTTTTTGATGCAATGATTCTTTTCATTTGTAATTTTAACTTTTAAAATCAAAAAGCATATTGAGTTTATGTTAATGGCAAAATTAAAGTAAAATTACAATATTTGTTTTGAAATTATCAAGGAGTAAAAACTTGTCTTCATAGTTCATCATTTGTAGTCTGCCTTATTTAAACCCTGTGGCATAGACATTTATTAATTTAAAAACCCTTATGATATTCATTGTATGACTTATATTATAGGTGACTATATCAATGAAGGTATTACCAGTTTCTAGCATCTTCAGGTATTTTTCATCTCATGTAAATGATCAGAAGTTAAATGTTTTTAATGGAACATTAGTATGTAGTTTCTTTTTCTGTGTGTAATTACTTTTAATTCTACTTTGCATATCCTAATATAAATAATAACAAATCCAAAAGGAAGTAAAACCAACTCTATAGGAAGCAAATAGTCTCTTGAAACCTGGAGGAATGTGGCCCTTACAAAAGAGTTACTTTGGGAAGTTTGGCCTCCAGTTTTGGAATGCAAAAGAAAAGAAATATCTAGCAAATTAACAATCAGTCTCTCAAGACCTCAGAAATAGCATTTTCAATAAAAGCTGCTAATTTTACAAAACCTAACAGATACTAAGCAATGTAAGCTGTTCATAGACATGCTTTCATTTACTGTTTATAACACTCTGTATTATGGATATTTGGAAATAGACCAGTAACTTAAAAATATTCTCATGAAGAAATTCAAAATAATTAAATTTAAAATACACACACTAGCACAGTATATTTTAATTTTCCACATGTTAATTGGGGCTAGTGTTATTTGTTAATAAGAAATATATTATTTAAATGTGTTAAAATAAGTATTTTGTAAAGGAGCCTAAATATATTCTTTGAAAATTCAGGCCATGCATTTTATTAGTAAATTATAAAAACTACTTTTAAACTATTATCTACTTTTAAATCTCATTTTAATTTAAAAGTATATCCATTGAGATAAAGATATAAGAAAAAATTGTGGTAAATCCACATAGTAAAAACAATTAATAAACAGAAAACTCAATTAAATAGAGTTGGGAGACCAGAAGGAGGAGCTCTCATGGCCTGTGAGGATAGCAGAGACGACAAAAAGAAGACACTTCTTTTTTCCTGGTAAGGACTTAGCCAATGAAAAGCCATGAACTCTTTGTTTACTATAGCCTTCCCAAATTCCTTTTCCTCTCCACAGAAATGTTTTTCTTCACTTGCCTTGTGAGGGATCCTCATGGTTGCCGATCTCGAATTGCAGTTCTCTCCTGATTCCAAGTAAATCCATTTTTGCTGGAGAAATATCTGGCAGTCTGTTGTTTCAAATCAGCATTTTGGTGGCTTATATGGGCACCAGAGAGACCCCTGATGGCTCTGGGGCTGGTGTGCAAACAGATGTGTTAACCACAATTGAGCGCATTTCTGCTCACTGTTTTCCTTGCTGACCCTATAGTTTGAAGGTATATTTTTTTTCCTGGATCTGAGTTCTCATCCTCTCTGCCGTTGACTTTCTCCAGGTTTTATTCAGGATCTGCTTTAAGGTTTCCTCTTTCTGGTAAAGGCCTTAATCTGTATGCATGTACTGACTTCAGCCTGATTTTGAAATCAGAGACTATTTCACTGAAACTGGCTAGCCTTTGGTCTTTTCCCTTTGGAACAGGGGCTACTTCTCCTGAAGTCTATTCCTTTGTGAACAGAGATTGTTTTCTCTGAAATAATACTGGGTTTTTCAGCCTTTAGCCTATAGTTTTAGAAGGGCTGTTCTCTGGAAACTGGTTGAAAAAGCCTTTGGTCTGACTCCTCTGGGATTAAGCTATTTCCTTTGAATTGACTGGAAGTGGCTTGCAGGCTGTTTGAATTGAACCATTTGTGCCATAAGCTGTTTAAGCAGTTTAAAACTTTCCTTTACACTGGGGAAAAACCTCCAGGAAAAAGGATCCCTGTTATCTTAATATTTTGAGGACACCCCACCCTGAGATTCTAGTAGATTTTGTTTAAAAACCATGGTCCTCCTCATGAGCATTCCTAAATAAATGGACTGCCTGACAAAGACAACTTAGAATATCATTGGCCATTACGGAGAACTTTTGAAATCTCTAAACTTAATTTTCTTAAAACTGAATTGGACTGTAATAGCTCAGAAATTTTCAGAACAGAGTGGAATGTTTATTTTGATTGGTATTTTGAGGTTTCCTAATGTTATTATGAGTTTAAAATTGCCTCTCTGTAGAATAATTTTTAAGACAGTTAACTGAGACAAATAAATAATTAGAAAAAGTTAAAACAGTTCCCAAAGCCTCAGGCTCTTCTTCTTTGATTTCTTTACCTCAGGCTCCACCTCCAGCTCCATTTTCTTCCTTTCTGTGCCACCTATGCATCCACTATCACTGGAGGCATATATAACTTGAATCCCCTGTACTAGTTCTCCCACCAGACTACCCCTTTTCTCTGAAGCCCCCTCCATTCCCTTTTCCTTTTCCTTTGGACTTCTCAAAACCAGTCCCTTTAAAATGAAGCATCTGAGTATCAGCTAGTTCATATACTTGTTAGTGATGGCAAGGCCCAGCATTGGATGAAAACCCTCATTGGGAACATCCTGAAAGGTCTCTAGAATTACAACCGGGATATTAGCCCACTAACTTACATGATCATGCTCAGGCAATTACTAGACAACTCCATAGAGCAGTTCTTAGGGCTTTTCCAAAGCTGTTGGTTGGAACAAAATTCAAGCTTGCACACAGCAGTCTGACATATCTGTTCATGATGATTATTATAATAGACTTCAGATTATTTTTAAAGAGGATTCTGGTCTTCCTTCATGTGTTGATTCAGGCCAGGTAGCTTTAAACTCTATTATTAATGTGCTGAACTTTCCCTTCTAGTCAAAAGGACCATGATGGAATGGAAAATTATGTCCACTCCAGATTTGGTTCATTTGACATACCAACTCTTTTGTACTCCAGATTTGTCACCTACAAGGAAGACCACAAAGATGTTTAAACTTCAATTCCAGAAAATAAAGGCTCTTTAACAAAACCTAAATGCTACTACTTTTTTCTATTATTGCAAAGAGCCAGAACATTGGAAAAGACATTATAACAAATTTAAGCACTTCAGTCACCTTTTGCTCTCTAACAGACTTTCCGATTCCTTCTAAATTGTCAATGACAAGGCCCCCAGGAACTACAGGGGCTCTTCCCAAATCTCTTTCTTAATTGGGTTGGATAAACATTTCTCCAGATTGGGTATGTTGATGGAAAGAATCAGTATACAATCTAAAACAGAAATAGAAGACAGTTTAATTTGAGCCAAATATAACCTAGGAGAGAGATTCAAAAAGCGCTTGAATTTTGTTCCATTGGACTGTTAAATGAGGGGAGGGTGCTTATACAAGCAAGCACTGCAGAGTTATTTAAGTTGTTTGTCAAGAATTGTAGTTTGAGCTGGCAAGAAGTATAGATGTTAAGCAAGAATTGTTTGGGGTCTGAAATGATTGAATGGTTATAAGATGAGACCTTGAGAACATACGGTTGCAGCCAGCAGCTGCTAGCAGATACTATTTTGAGAAGAGCTGGTGGTGTCTTTGAGTTTAATATAGTTCAGAAAATTCACCTTCCTGTTGATGCAAGAATGTGTCTGAAATGTGTACATTTACAATAGCCATCAGGCTCCGTTCTGCAAACCTGAACTATAGTTTCTCCATTTTGATTTTTAAGTGCATTCTTTTCCTTAATGGTTAGAGCAGATGTATAGTGCACATTTGATTATGCCACAAAACAGGCTGTTTTAGTTAGCCTAATGTTTACACTAAGTCACATATAAGTGAGAATGACTTCCCCCATACCTCAGTGTGTGAAGAATTTTTCCATCAATATTAGTCTCTTCTAGTCCTAATTGACATCAGAGCCATATTCTTGGTGCTTAACTCCACTATTGTAAAGCAGCTCCTTTCTTAGAGTACTAAACCAGTTCAGATAGTGGGAATTTCTCATGAAACTCAAGAGGTTCCTGCCTCTGAACCTATTCATTTTGTTTAGGACCTTTGAGAGATACCCCTTCTCCTTGGTTTCTCTACCCTTATCTGTGTATCAGACTGTGAGTTTTTAGAGTAGTTTCGTGCTGAAATTTTTGTCTTCCAAGAAGGGGAGATAGTTCTAGAAATTGACAATGGTTATCAAAGTAACCCACCAAGTGAATTAAAGTACCCTTTGACATCTTTTATTTGTCCTGTCTCTGATGTTACTAGAGCAGATTCTGGAAACACTGATCATTTATCTTTATTGAATTAGCTACCACTTTAATCATGGGCAAAATCTCCAACTGACGTTAGCAAAATAGTGCATCTCCCATCAAAATTCAAAATAAGCCTCCCCTCCCAAGAGCTCTTCTCAGAATTAATCAATACTCTGAGTAAAGAAGCCCTTCAAGACGTAAAGCCCATAATCTAAGATTGGATAGCTCAAGGCCTCATTATCCCTTGTATTAGTCCCTGTAACACTCTCATTTTACTGGTGAGAAAACCTAAAGGCTGGTGTTGAAGGTTATCCAGGACTTCTGAGTAATAAACAACATTGTTATTCCTCAACACCTTGTTTATAACTCTCATATGTTAATAGCATCCATTCCTCCACAAAGGAACTTTTTAACTGAGATTGATTTATAGAGTACATTTTTTAGTATTCCAGTTGATAGAAGTTTCAGAAAAAGATCTTCTTCAACAGGGGGAAATAAAAAAAATAATAAACAGAAATCTCAATTAAGTAGAGTTAGGAGACCAGAAAGGGGAGCTCTTACACCCTGCTATGATACTAGAGACCAGGAGGAAGAAGAAAGACTCTTCTTTGTCAGCAAGGACTCAGGCAATGAAGAGCTATGGGCTCTTTGTTTACCATAGCCTTCCTGACTTCATTTTCCTTTCCTTAAAACCATTCTTCTTTCCTTGCCTTGTAGGGACTTACACATGGCTTGCCATGATTACAGACCTCAAATTGCAATTCTCTGCTGATCCTGAATAAACCTAACTTTCCTGGAGAAATATCTGGCAGTCTATTGGTTTTAGGCCAACAATATAGGATACTCAGAGAAATAAGAAAGAAAACTAGCGGGCAACATCTTGGAGTAATCTTACAGATTTGCTCTTTTATATAGAAACTTAGTAATGTATACTCCAGACGTATTTGAGAGGCCTTGAGTTTTATCTTATCTACCAGTTTGGTTTGTAATAATTTATCACATTTAGTACCACTGAAGAGTATTAATTGAAATATTTATAAAGGAGATAAAATATTTTAAATACATGAAGATTGTTGAAAATAGTTAAAAGCATATCAATTTTGTAATGACCCCAAACATTTTTCAAAAGCTACCTAAAAAGTGATTGCTAAATTTTATAGTCCTTTAACCTTGAATACATTTTGGGCATCTACACTTTAAAATTTATAACTTCAGTAAATTGAAAATTAATTAAACTAAATTCAACTCCCCAGTATTTTTTTCTGTAAGCAAAACTTCCCTCCAGGGCATCAAAATAAACAAAAGCAAAAAACCCTCCTCTAAAATATAGCAGCAAGCAGTAAGTACAAATTCAGATTTGAGATGAAAAGAGATCACATTGTAATAGTGCCTTGGATTTTTAAAAAGATTTTATAGGAGAGCACTTTGACCTGAAATATTGCTTAATGATCTGTGGGATCCAGTTCTATGGATTTCCACTTCTTTTGACCAACTTTTTGTGTCTTTTAGAAATGTGCTCATAAATGCACAGGTAATGATGCTGTACTTATTGGCATGGATTCTGTGCAGTTTTAACAGTTTTTAAAGGAGATACAGCTTGTAATTTTCTCTGCCTTACAGTATGTACTGAGATTTATTTTTCAAGTTATTCTTTTATCCCCCCAGTTCCTTTCTCTTCTTTTCTATTTTTGTATGTAATATGGTAAATAAATACAAGTCTAAAGGGGATAATTTATTTCCCTTAATTATAACTACCTTTTAAAATTTTTTTACAAAAGCTCATGCTGCAACATCATAATGGCAGTAATAAAATAACATAAATTATTCACCTAGCAGCAGCCTGAAAATAAAGGGTACATAGAAAGAAGAGAGAGTCTGAAAGATAAGTTAATGAGGTCATTATCAGTATATTTTGTGTTTTTACATGCTTCCCACCTCCAGGTTTTATAATTTCATAATACTTTGTCATAAGTATGAGTTTCTATATTCTCCTGACAAAAAGTTGTTTTCCGCAGCAATTATAGTAGAGTAAAATTTAAAAAAGGATACGAAGCTTTTAAGTGGAAATTCTTTAACATTCCTAAGGCTCCCTGGACTCCTGTTAGCATATCTTATTCTTAGTATCTGTAGTAAAAGCACATTTCTCCCTTTTTGTTATACATTTCTGAATTCTCATTACCTCCTTATAAACAATTAAATCACAAAGTAAGCAAAGCCAACTGAATGGTGGCTGAGCAACCATCACTACTGCATAGTATTAAAAATTGAAAATAAACACAGTTTAGCTTTACCAGCTAATTTAGTTAAGTATCACCCTAAGGCATCAACACCATTTATCACTATCACTGCAGTCTGGCATGAAGGCACAATCATCAGTAGCTTTTACAAAGCAAATTAAGAACTTTCAAAGTTTTCTTTTCTCAGCAAAGGAAAACGAACACTTAATATTCTTTATGTATAAATCCTTGTGGTCAATCCCAGTGTCACGATCAGCCTTAACATTTGGAAGTAAGAAGTTCTATACACACATATGCTGCTGTGTATAATTATTTATGGTCCTCAGATTCCTGAATATCACAAAAATTATAGCTTCAAAAGGCTTTGTTTATGTTGAAAATAATGTATGTTTAAAAAAGAAAAAAAACAACTCTGGTTTTGGTCATTCTTCCTAATAAATAAAGTGTAAATTACCTTCATTCATTATTTATCTTTTAAATTTTTAAATTCTTATGAAATCATGTATTTAATGCAGAAAATTTTAATTCATTTTTAATAGACTATATTTTTTTAGAGCAGTTTTGGGTTCATAACAAACTTGAGAGGAAAGTGCAGAGACTTCCCAGATAGCCACTGCCCCTACTTGTGCACTGTATCCTTACCAAATTCCCCTACCAGAGAGTGGTACATTATGTTACAGTTGATGAACCTAATTTGTTATGTCGTTATTACACAAAGGCCATAGTTTACATTGGGATTCACTTTAATGTTGTGCATTGTATGGGTTTGGACAAATGTGTAATGACATGTATTCATTGTTATAGTACAGCGTAGTTTCACTGCCTTAAATATCCTCAGTGCTCCATCAATTCATCCCTTCCTTCCTCCAGACACCCTGGCAACCACTGATCTATTTATGTCTCCACAGTTTTACCTTTTCCATAAGGTTATATAGTTTAAAATACAGTACATAACTTTTTTAGTTTGCTTTACTTCACTTAGTAGTATTTAACTTTTCTCTTTAATTTTGCATGGATTAAAAGCTGGTTTCCTTTTAGCACTGAATAATACTGCATTTTCTGTATGTACCAGGACAAGTAAGCATTATAATGTCTTGAAGACTAGTAAGCGTTACAATTTCTTGAAGACTAGTAAGCATTATAATAAGTCTTGAAGCATTATATACGTCTTGAAGTGTTATTACTCTGACTTTGTTCTTCTTCTGCAATATTAACTTGGCTTTTCTGGGTCTTTTGCATCTCAATATAAACTTTAGAATTAGTTTGTTGATATCCACAAAATAACATCCTAGGATTTTGATGGAGATTGCATTAAATCTATACATCAAATTAGGAAGAACTGACATCTTGACAATACTGAGTCTTCGTCTTCATAAACATGGCATGTTTCTCAATTTCTTTAGTTCTTTGATATCCTTCATCAAAATTTTATACTCTTCTGCATGTAGATCTATATGTATTTTCTTAGATTTATACCTAAATATTTCATTTTTAGAGTGCTAATGTAAATGGTGTCATGCTTTTAATTTAATATTCCACTTGTTTGTTTTTGGGATAGCAAAAAACTATTGGCTTTTTTAATATTATGCTTGTATCCTGCAACTTTGCTATAGTGACTTATTATTAGTTTCAGGAGTATTTTTTTGTTTATATTTTCAGATTTTTTTTGCAAATAGACAATCATGTCATCTGTGAATAAAGACAATTTTAGTTTTTCTTTGTGATCTGTATATCTCTATTTCCTTTTCTTGTTTTATTGCATTAGCTTAGACTTCCTGTATGATGTTGAAAAGCTGTGGTGAGAGGAAATACCCTTGCTTTTTTTTCTGATCTTAGTGAGAAAGCCTGGAGTGTCTCAATATTAAGTATGATGTCAGCTTTCAGTTTTCATAAATTTTTTAAAATCAAATTGAGGAAGTTTCCTTTTATTCTCAGTTTAGTAGCTGACTTATTAAAGGATGTTGGGTTTCATCAAATATTTTTTCTCCATTTATAGATCATGTGATTGTTTTCCCCTTCTTTAGCCTGTTGATGTGATTATTAAATTACTTGATTTTATAGTGAGGCATGATGTATTGGGTAAAAGGAACTGCTCTAAATAGATGTTTATTACTGTAGTGGTAAAGTATGGGGGAAAGGGAAGAGTTTTATAGAAAAAAAAAATTGATCTCAGTCTTTCAGTAAGTCTGTGTTTCTGGTCATGTGACCTACATATGACTATCAGTCCTCCTCTACCCTCACATTAGGTTTTGAGTATGGTTAGATTGGGCTAGAGTTGAATATTTACCATCTTCCACGTGGAAGGTTAGAAGTGGAGTTGGGCATTTCCCTTCTGCCAGGCAGGTTAGGCTCTGGATGAATAGTTTCTCCTGAGACCAGACTTTGTTGAGAAGAACAGAATGCTCAGGCATATCTCTAAATGGTTTATTTTCCTCTCTCCCTATTAGAAGCACAGGGGGATTTTTCTCTGATTTTTACTGTGAGAATCTAGTAAAGATTCTAGAAGTAAAACTCACAAATTATGGGAGCCCCTCAGTGATAACTTGAGTCCCCCTGGAATTTTTAGCTCTTGGAGTTGTCCACACTGAGTCTCCAGCAATTCATCAATTATAGTTCAGGTTTCCTTGCCCTGTCACTGGTTACTGTGGAAACTGCTTCCCCAGTAAGCTGTGATTCTCTGTGTACACCTGTCTGTATCTCTCAATTTTGGGGACAGCCATTTGCCCTGTGACCTCACCTCTCTTACAGATACAAGAGGGTTTATTGATTTTTTCAGTTTTTTATTGGTAGGATGGAGTTGGTAGGATGGTCCAAGCTTCTTACATGCTGGGCCAGGAACCAGAAGTCTTCGTGCATATTAATATGTCATAATCATGATGCACTAGGGTTAGCAATGAAGAACTCAGTTCATTCTTATAGGGAATATTTCACAGCACATTTGGAGATAACAGAAGCAGTTTTTGATTTTTACAAACTATTTACAATAATGACAGAATTGAGTGATTAAAGCCAGACTTGAAAAAATGAAATTGTCTAATTTAGTGCTGTTGCTTTTCAGTGAGAAAAATGAAAGACAAAGGAATTAACTGATTTGCCTAAATTCTGTAACAGAGTTTAGCTTGCAGTACCTCTGATATGGTGGTTTTAATTTGATGTTCATCCTATTGTAAAATACATACTTTGTAAAGTTTGTAGAATTTTGACTATTTTCTGAATGCTTTAATATTATTGGAGTGAGGAGTGATCTGTTTTGGAGCTATAGAAAATTGAAAACCTCAACGGCAAAAGGCATATATTGCCAGTTTCCATTAAGCACTATCGCAAGAAACTGCAGATTTAGTCAACCAGCTTTAACACTTTCTTTCATCCTTAATATCTGGATGTCAGGTTACCTTATCAATGGTTGTATAGTCCACTAATATCAATTTATAAGAATGTTGCTAATGAAAAGTGGTTGCAGCCAGCTATTACAGCCTATGTTTTATGCTTTTGACTTGTCTAACTCTGTTCTGATTCCATGTTCATTCAACATACTTGGCTTGCCCTATATTTAGCTGCAGAAAGAGCATGGGAAGATTGTATAGGCATTTGGTCCTCTGGCAGTTATTTTTATTGTGAAAGAATAAATTATTTTGCTGTATAATAGATTCTCTCAGATATTAAATTTGGAGTATTTCCTTCAGTTTCCATAGTTCAGTTAGTACCTGCATAAGCACCTTCATAACACAGTGCACATACTGTTACAACCCTTGCAATACTTTGATATTTATTTGATTGTTTACTTGTCTGTCCCTAAACTGTATGTTCCTTGAAGACAAGAATTTTTTATTATTTGTTGTTTTATTACCAGTACGTAGAACATAGTGGTATTACTAGTTCTTAGCCTGGCATATAACAGTTTCTCAGTAAATATTGTAAATGACTGAATGACTTACTGGCTGAATTCTAGCTTCTAGAGGGAAGAAGTCTCAAGAAGACTAATATGAAATAACCAGTATCTCAGTTTAAATGTTTTGAGTATAAGAATTTTAACATAGTACCAGCTACAGATAACCAATTTGTGATGCAAATTTTAAAGTCCTAAAGAGGATGCACTTTAATAGATAAGCATACCATTGATTAATGCAGTGTTTAATTTGAGATACTAGACATTGTATTTTAAATAGTTTTTATGTAGTGTAATTGAGTTTTACAGGCCACGTACATTAGTAACGGAGATCTTTCCTCCCAGAAAAGTAGGGACTGGATGCAAACATTTTCCTGTCAGATTGTTTGTTATCGTTGATATGCAGATTATAGCCACTGTTTTTTAACATAAATATGTAATAATTTAAAATATCAAGCCAAACAAATCCTTGGTTGTTGCACAAATTAGATGTACACAATCACTTTCTTCTCCTGAAAGCAGCAACCTCTTTCTATGAATCCACCAATACCCTTTATACATCCTACTTCAACCTCGCCCCCTTACTTTACTAACATTACTGAATAGTAAAAGCTAGGAATCACAAAATGTAAAATGAACAGAAATGCACACTTTCACACCCACATATATACCAAATCCTCTATGTGTGTCTCATGTCTTCTATTTACTTTGTCTGCCACTAGTAGAATTTAATCTATTTCTAAATGACAACTCTTTATTTTATTGTCCACTATTTTCTCTGTCATTAAGTAAGGACCTTCTTTTCATTGAGATTAAATTCCTCCATCATAGACATGTATAAACTATGAAAACACAGTAACTGTTACTGTCTAGTGAGCACTATTCAGGATAATACATAAATAATGATCACTAACAGTGGGAGAATAAGGGTAAGAATATCTAATCAATGTATCAGGTACCTTGTCAGTGTATATTCTGTGTCAATAAATTAAATACCTAATGCCTGATTAGAAAATGAAACAGATCACTCAGCATGATTGACATTGTCGTTATCATCATCAAATAATCTTCAGGCTTTTTCTAGTTCTAGTCTAGTCCCTGAATACTGTGTTAATTCATAAAGCCTATCAGAGCCCTATTCACTAAGTAATTGCTTTACTATACTAAGTTTTGTCCCAGTGGCCTGAATTCTAGGATGAATTTATTATACAGTAAACACTGGTTAATACTTTTGAGTTCATGCTGCTCTTCTGTAAGATTTAGTGAGCTCAGATACAAAATACGATTTTATGGGTTGGCTCTTTGAGATTGATTTATTTGTGATTTCAGTAGGATCCAGTTTCTTACTAACATTATTCCCTAACTTCAGTAAACAAGACATTAACTTATGGATTGTATAAACTCTTACTGCCTTGAAACACACTTTACTGATTACAGTAATGAATCCAGTAACAAAAATAGCAAAACTTTCTATTATTAGCTTCTAAAATTAAATGATCTTGGCTAAATGGAACTTTCCTAAATTCCCAGGGCACAAATTATGGTCCCTAGCCCTTCCGTGATAGTTGTGTCGAATAATAAGAAACACTGTAAAATGAAATACTTTATACACGATAGAATTCTTTATCCCACTAGCTAAGTCATCAGGTCATCATTGCTTTAGCAGCTTGTTTCCCTAGGAGAGCATGCAGCTTTGAATGATGAACACAGACAGTCTAGGGAAGCATGTAACTCTTACACTATTTTTTGAGTGCACTCTCTGCAGTAAGTTCTTACTCATTTCCTATATGCCTTGATGCTCTCTTCCTAAGAACTACATGAAAATGCAGTTGTGCCTATTAATCCAGAGACCTAATACAAAACACCTATGACCTCATAAATTCTAAATTTTGATGACTATGAGTTCTTCAGGTACACTTATGAGGAAACAAATACATAAAACAAGTAATTTATAAGTGTATTTGTTTAAATACATTTGAATAGAATAAGAATTCAGTGTTTATATAAACCCTGAGATTCTTAGAAAACTGGTCTGCTACCTCATCATAAAAGTGTCACATTTTTGGGGAGCCTCATTTAAAATGTCTACCAACTAAAAAATAGCAATTACTTGTTAATTATATAGTATAATTTTTTACCTCAGGTAAGAATTTCATATATAGATATGTGTGTATGTATATTGTATATATATGTATATATGTGTATATATGTATTCAAGTTTCATTATTCAGGTGGTTATAATCTATAAAGTTGCCACAAACACTGAATTAGTGAATGAGGACTCATTGCTCCTAGGAGAATACAGGGATAGATTCCTGAGGGACTCTGGTCATGTTTTCATCAGCCAGCTGATGCACAGTTTTGTTTTATATATGTTTATGTTCAAAGACATCTTACTTAATATGTATTTCTTACAGGAATTCATTGCATAGTCTTGAAATGTTTTAAAGTGGGGCTTTGCAGGCCATTTGCATTACATAGGTTTGTTTGTCAGTTTCCTCATAAAATAAGTCAGTCATCTCAGTGTTAAAAAGAACTTCTCTTTCCTGTAAACTTTTTCCTGTGTAACATTTAATAAGGATTTTAAGAATCCTTCCACAGCCTCTTGCTCTGCAGAACCTGCCTTGCCTGCACATTTGAGATTTTCATGTATCACCTTTTGAAATGGGAGGTCAATCAACACTAGTCAAGAAGAGTTTAACACTTCCTTGACTGTTGGCAATGTGACTATAAATATCTTTGACGTTCAACCTCACAACTATGCTGTCTACTATACTTTTTAAAATAGGTCATCTCATGAATTCACAAATTTATTTGCTTTTCTATCTTTTCCATAGCTTCATTAGGCACCATAGACATTACATTACACTGTCATGGCCACATGTACAGGCCAGTGAAGTTTTATCTTCCTTTCCTGGATGTACATATTGTTGATTCATTAACATTGAACTCATGGACAACATGGACAACAGCACTATAAGATGTGCCTGAGTGAAGCTCATCTAATCATGAATTTTCTCCATAAGACACATCATAGTCTTCTCATCATTAGGAATATGAGATAGCACTTTAGCACTGTATTAAAGGTCCATTTTAAACAAAGATGTCATCAAAAAAGTACCAAAAGACTCTGCACATGTCTGTGAATGAACATGAAAGCACTAGGAGTACTGATTTTGGAGTTATAAATACATTTTAGCAAGTATGTAAATTCACAAATATGGAATCTATGAATAATGAATTCCCCTTTGAATAATTCTGCTGGGAATAATTTTACTGTTTTTAACTTTAATGCTTATTTCTTCACTTCACTTCATCCTTGTGATCTGCTAATGGGAGAGTCAAAGAAAAGCCAGCTCATTCCTTTCCTCTTCAATGTTTATTCAACTGTGTTCTCAGTGAAAACATTCCTTTCCAATTTTATCAGTTAGGGTTCAATGAAACAAACAGATCTACTATTTGGTTCTGTCAGACATTAGTTTTCTTATTTGATGCCATAGTTCCAAGGCTGCAGTATGTATGGGCAGTTTGGAAAGACAGATGGATAAGGAAGGAAAGATGGGTGAAAGGGAGGGCAGAGGTTAACTAGGACTCATGCAAAAACTAGAACCCACAAGATTAACTGGAACCCTTTTCAGTTTTCATTGTTTCTGAACATGATGAGATTGACATACTGCATGAGAAGTTGCTGCGCCTATTCATGGCGTGAAATACACACCTGGCCCAGGAGCCATGGAAGCTGAAGGAGAATCCAAGGGAATGTATAGTAGATGAAGACCTGTTGCTGCCCAGCCAGTCCAAGTTCAGCCAGCAAAAAGCAACTTGTGTGAGCTACAGAAGTGCCTGATGACCTTGCTGTAGCCTTCTGTACATAAAGAGCACTAGAGTCGCTGCTTCATTCCTGTCTTCCAAATCTTTGCAAAAAATGTCTCTTATGAACTACTCTCATGACAAACACAGAGGTAAGGATATCCCAGGAAAAGTAGTTCAGCTTAGCTAAATCAACACATTACAAAGCCAGTGCAGTCCACTTTTTGTCACTTTTTGTGTGTGTTTATGTGTGTGTGTGTGTTTGTGTGTTTGTGTATGTATCTTTAAACAGACTTACTTTCAAAAAATTAATAAAGTTACGCCTCCTTCCAACACAATGCAACTTTTCCATTGACTTTGATCGTCGGACTTGGTGGTATTATGAGACCTCCCAGGGAATCATCTGGGTTCCAGACATCATTCTGGGTCCACATTATATAGTAGCAGCCCACTCTTCCCTTAGTTGTGAGTCAGTTACCCAGCCAGAACAGTAACCTCTTTCTTTGTCTGTTGTGTCATTGGTATGAGGAACTAAAAGTGGTTAGGTTATCATCCCAAATTCTAGTTCAGTAATTTTGTCATTGATATAAGCATTCCTCCTTTTGGATTTTAGACTTTTAGACCATTGGAAACTAAAGTAATTGGGACAGGAAATTTTTTTTTCTAATGATCATTTGTTATAATAGTGAAAGGAAATACTTTTACCCTTTGAGTCACAGATCCATGAATTTTGGCCATAGGAGAAACACCTCCATATTTAGACTGCTGATTTAGAGCATATATATCACATCTTGGAGAGAGTTTCCCCTCATCTACAAGATATAACCACAACTGAGAATTCAAAATGCCATTGCACTGTTTGAAAAAAGCCAGACGTTTCAAGATAATGAAGAACATGTACGATGTACATCTAGTGAATTTCACGGACCTGGGCTTATTGCCAAACTCTATTGGTTCGGAAATTATTTAGTTGGTCAAAAATGATGTTACGTGTAATGCCAGTGTGGTGAGTACGGCATTCTATAAAATCACGGAGAGTTACTTTTGGCAGAAGCATTGTAGACGAGGAGAAAAACCCATATCCAGAATAAATGTCTAATCCAATGAGAACAAAGTATTACCAGTTCCACCAGTTGAGCTGGCTGCTAATCCCAGGGAATGGTGCCAAAACCAAGGCTAAGTGTTGGTTTCTGCTGTGGGCATATTGGCACTCAGCAGTGGCTGTAGCCAGCTCCGTCCTGGTGAGTATAAATCCTATATTCTGCTCCAGTATAAAACCTCTGTGTCTGCTGTGATAGCCACTTTGTTCATGAGCCAGTTAGGCAATGACAGAATTGGGTGGGAGAAGGATAACTGACAGAGAAACGGTCATATTATTTTTCTCCATACCATCTACAGCTATCTGACATACCATATTTATTTGTCTATTGGTATTTATTGCCTGTTCACATTAGAATCCAAACTCCATTGAGGGCAGGGTTTATTGACGATTTTGTTCATTGATGAATTTCCAGGATATAAAAAATACCTAAAATATAGTACATATATTCAAACAACAGTTGTCAAATGAAAAAATAATGAAACTTTATAAGTAATCTATATGTGATTACTATTTTTATTCCTAAATTATACATTAGAAAACTGAGTGTCATAGAGATACATCATTACTTACCAAATGCCGCTCCCCTCAAGTAGTAAAGCTGGGATTCACGACCTGTCTGTTTGACTTACAAACTGTACTTTGAACAAGAGTGATGTATTACCTCTTATTTTGAAATACTGGATTATTTGATGAAGTAGAACTGTGTAAGAAATATTTTTTTGTTTTGAAATTTTTATGTCATACAGTAGAAGACCTACATGAAGTCAAAACTGACCACTTTTGGTATTGTATGTGCTTTAAGAAAATGATGCAAACACTCTGGATCCATTGTGGAGTTTTTCAGGACCTGAAAGTACTAAAGAGACAAAATTTGAATATTATGATTTGCCAAGGCTATACAACAGTAGTAAACACCTTGTACTGTCATTTAGGGCTCCTGGAGATTTATTGCTTAGTAAAGCTGATAAACTACAGTTAGACATGTTTTTTGCAACCCAGCCACCAGTCAGGTCAGTATGATTGATTAAGATGAGGTACTTCCTCTGTAGAGAAAGATGCCATCTATAGCCTCTGTAGTTTCATTTACAGTCTTTCAATCAGTAAAAAAATAAACCAGAATATTAAGAAATTATAACCTTGAAGAAAATCAGATAATAGAAACAGACCTAGGGATGATCAAGTTATTACTATTCTCAAATATGCACTTTGAGTTAACTATGATTAACATGTCTAAGAAAATAGAGAACAAGTATAACTTTGCCACAGGACAGTAAATGATGAAAAAAAATCAACTGGAAATTTTATTTCTGACAAATGCAGTAACTGAAATTAAGAAATCAATATATTGTAACAGCTAAACTGGACAGAAGGGAAGATTCATGGAGCAGAAAATACTCAAGCTGAAGCACTTCAGTGAAAGTCATGGCAAATGCAGAAGGGAAGAAAACAGAAGGAAAGCAGGATGGAAATAATATCCAAGGACTTAATAGCTGATAATTTCCTTTTACTGACAGAAAATGTCTATTTACATATTCCTAAAGCATTATGGAACCCAAGAGGATAAATGCAAGGAAAGACACATTTAGACATACTGGAAACCAAAGAAAAAGAAAAAGAAAATCACAAGCAGCCATACCAAAGAGACAACTTTCAAAGGAGTAAAAATAGTGTGGACAGCGGATTCCTCACTATAAACAGTGAGACATAGAATAAAGCTGGATAACTACTGATGAATAATTTGTAAAGCTACAGCAAGTAACAGTACATAAAGATGCAGTAATAGATAAATAAACCAAGGAACAGACTAGTTATGCAAGAAAGACCTATATAATTGCTTGATTTATGGCAAAAGTATCATCACTGCATACTTGGGGAGAATAATTTTTCCAATAAATGGAGTAAATTAAGTATCCTTATGGAAATTTGAAAGAATAAATAAAATATCACAGATGAATTGCATGTCAAAATGTGAAATACAAAACTATAAAGTGTCCAGAAGAAAATATAGGAGAATGTCTTCATAAGGGATATTCAAACATTTCTTTAAAAAACATAGGAACTTCAGAAAGTTAATAAGTTATTCTATATTTATATTAAAAATTTCTGGTTTGTCAAATGACACTGCTGTGAATGAAAAACATATCTCTAAGTTAGAGAAGATACTTGTAATGTACGTACCCCAAATAACTTACATTCAGATTTACAATAAGTGAATAAAAGTTCAGAAAAAATGACAAAAATTGAGTAAGTATGTCTCACACACACACACACACACACACAAGGATATCTATGCCTGTGTCTCTGTCTCTACATCAATATCTTCATCAGGGAAGTGCAAATAAAATGATGATGAGATATGGTTATTCACACAAAAAGTGGCCCTTGTGGTCTGAATGTTTTGTGTTTCCCTCCAGATTCATAGATTGAAATCCAAACCTTCAAAGATGATAACATTGGTAGGTAGGGCCTTTGGGAGGTGATTTGGTCATTGAGATGGAG
The DNA here is from genome assembly GCF_048773025.1 of Camelus bactrianus. Lineage (NCBI taxonomy): Eukaryota > Metazoa > Chordata > Mammalia > Artiodactyla > Camelidae > Camelus > Camelus bactrianus. The sequence goes on along the minus strand of NC_133541.1, from coordinate 58,670,988 downwards.
CCATCATGAATGGGAATAATACTCCTGTAAAAGATCTCACAGAGCTCCCTAGCCTCTTGTACCAGGTAAGGACACAATGAGAAGGGTGCTTGCAATGAGCCAGGAAAAGGTCCCTTGCCTGACCATACTGGTGCTTTGATCTTGGACTTCCCAGTCTCTAGAACTGTGAGCAATAAGTTTCTGTTGTTTATAAGCTATTCAGTCTGTGGTACTTTGTTCTAGCAGCTCGAACAGACTAGGACAATGGCTGAAATAAAAAAAAGTATTGCTTGGGATATTGAGGAACTGAATCTCTCATACACTGTTTTCATGAGGTTAAATTGGTAAGATTACTTTGGAAAATATTTGCTAATATCAACCAAAGCTGACTAAGCTCATATCCTATGACCTAGCAGTTCAACTTAGAGGCATGTACCTAACAGAATGCGTGCATATGTTTACCAAAAGGCATGTGTAAGCATATTAATAGCATTATTCTTTGTAGCCTCAAACCAGATATAACTTAAATATCCATTGATATAAGAATAGGTAAATTGTGATAGGTTCATTCAGAGGATTAATTGTCATACAACACTGAGAATGAGCATTCCTTTCCACACATTACCACATAGTTCTCAGAAACATGATAAGTGAAAGAAACCAGGCATAAAAGAGTGAATTCTTTATATTCCATTATGTAAATTTCAAAAATTGTCACAACATACTTAGGGTTATCAAACTTGGAATAGTAGTTTCTCTTGGGGAACTGTAGTGAGTGAAAACAAATTCAAGGAGAAGTTCTGGTGATTTTCTATCCTACCAAGTACTGGTTTTGTCACTGTTAATTTTGTAAAAATTCATTGATCAGTACACTTATTATTTGTGTGTATATTTATACTTTAAATACTTTTATATATATATATTTAGTTTTTACATTTAAAATTTTTAAATTAAAAATAAAAGTGGGACATAGGAAACTCTGATACAGAGCTTAGGGAGTTATATTTTTAATACATATTAAAAAGAATTGTAGATAGTAACAATAGACCATAGTAACAAAATGGAAAAGCAAAGTCCATTTCAATGATCAACCTAAAGTAAATTTTTTAAAATGAATTTTGCCTTGCAGCTTAAAATATTAGAAGAATAAAAGATGCTAGGAAATTAAAACACTTATTATAAATATATTGCACATGTACAAAGAAGAAGAAATAATGAAGAATTTAGGGATGTGGAAGATATTTTAAAAAAAGATAAAAATCTGTCTTATAAGGAAGGAAACAACAATGTCTGAGATGATGAATGCTGTAGATAACATTAACAGCAGATCAAATATTGTCAACCAAAGGAGTAGTGAAAAATGAAGATATGGGAATGGAGATTACTCTAAAGGAAACAAGAGAAAAATGATTGGAAAATACATGAACAGAGCATAAGTGAGGTGTGAACAACTCCAAGAAATATAATGTTATTGGAGTTCCCAAAATAGAAGGATAAAAACTATTTGAAGAAATAATGATTTAGCATTTCCCATATTTGATAAAACCTATAAACCTGCAGATACAAGCAGTTTAATAGACTCTAAATGTAAGAAATACAAATAAATGTCCATCTCGCCAAATCAGTTTACTTAAAATTATTAACAACGAGAAAATCTTAAAATCAGCCTAAAAAAGATGGTATGTACAGAAAAGCAAAGATGAGAAGAACAGTAATTTCTGTGGGCAGCAACACCCCAAACCAGAAGATAGTGATTTCTTTACAAAGTAAAAAGAAAAGAAAAAAAACAAATCAAAACAAAAAAGAATATTATCTTAGAAATCTATATCTAGCAAAAATATCTTTCAAAAATGAAGATTAAATGAAGATTTTTCAGGCACAGAAGCTGAGAGAATTCAGCAGCAGCAATACTCGCACTGTGCGAAATGTTAGCAAGAAATCCATAAGGCAGAAGAGAAATGATACCCACTGGCAATATGTATTGGCACAAATAAATTGAGAGCTTCAGAATTGAGAACTGCATAGGTATATAGAAGTGATTTTTTAAAATTGTTTATATCTCCTTGATAATAATAGACAAAGCATCTATAATATATGTAGAAATAAAATACATTGTCCTTTCCCCATTGTATATCCTTGGCTCCTTTGTCATAAGTTAATTGACCATGTATGAGTGGGTTTATTTCTGGACTTTCTTTGATGTTTCATTGATCTGTGTATCTGTGTTTATGTTAATACCACACTGTTTTTATTAATATAGTTTTGTAATACAGCTTGAAATCAGGGAATATTATGCCTCCACTTTTGTTCTTTCTTAAGATTGTTTTGATTATTTGGGGTCTTTTGTGGTTCCCTACAAATATTAGGGTTGTTTGTTCTATTTCTGTGGAAAATGCTACTGGAATTTTAATAAGGGTTGCTTCATATGGTTATTTTAACAATATTAATTCTTCCAATCCATGAGCTTGCACTATCTTTCCATTTATTTGTTTCTCCATCAGTTTCTTTCCCCAATGTTTTGTAGTTTTCAGTGTATAGATCTTTTATCTTCTTGGGTGATTTTTTCCTAAATATTTTATTCTTTTTGATGGAATCATAAATTGGCTTGTTTTCTTAATTTATCTTTCTAATGTTTTGCTATTAATGTATAAAACCACAACAGGTTTTTTTTTTTTTTGTATAATGGTTTTGAATCCTGCAAGTTTACTGAACTAATGTATTAGTTCTAACAGTTTTTTGGTGAATTCTTTAGAGTTTTCTATATATGATATCATGTCATCTGAAAATAGTGACTGTTTTACTTCTTCCTTTCCAGTTTTTAATTTCTTCTTCTTGCCTAATTGTGCTGGCTAGATCTTCTGATACTATGTTGAATAAAAGTGGAGAGAGTGGGCATCCTTGTCTTGTTCCTTATCTTAGAAGAAAAGCTTTTATATCTTTACCATTGACTATGGTGTTAGCTGTGGGGCTAAAAAAAATTGTAAATAAATAGAAAATCCCAACATATCAAAATTTGTGGAATGATGCTAAACCAGTGTATAAAGGGAAATGTATAGCATTTTGGTATTTCTCTTAGGCATCTGTAAGTAAATGTTTAAAAGGTGATTTGATTTAGGAATCTAGAGTTATGTTAAAAAGTCAGAACTGTAGACAACAACTCAGGAAATATGGGACCAGTTTAGTTATCTAAATTTATTGGACTTGATGAGATGACTTAGAAAGCTTAGAAGTGAGAGGAAAAGAGGATCTTGTACCCAATATTTAGAAAATGGGTGAATGAGAATATTTTATAAAGAAAGAAGTCTGAGAATAAGCAGATGCTAAATTAGAAGGCAGATAAGGAGAGTGTTGTTTCTCAGAATTGAGAGAGGATGTATTTCATGCAGGTTGTGGAAGAACAGCCACTAAAACTTCAGGTAAAATAAGGGAAAAGAGTTGGCCGGGAGTTGTGGCTACAAAAAGATTGTTGAAGACAATGATGTAACAGTTTTGATGAAGGATCTGGGAATGAGGTTGACATTAAGTTGGGTTCTAGAGTAAATGGTTACTGATGAAATACAAGCATCACTCTTAGAGTTTGAATGGAGGTTTACCATTGATACTACAAAAGCAAAACAGATCAGTAGCTTGATGGACAAAGGATCTTAGAAGGATTTAGATTTTGTTTTCCTATTATAAATTGTGGTTGTTCCTGTTATATGGTTTTATACTTTCAAGTATAATCTGAGAGAGAAGGTAAGAAATAATTTGCTTAGGGAGAGGAAAAGTGAATTCCTAGGTTACCCAGTTTTAATGTGTGGTGTCTGCTTTAAAGTAAAACAATCTGAGTTCTTCTTTTTTTTTTTTTTTTCTAACTTTCTGCAGTGAGTTCTTGTACTCAGGCCTAAAGAGGAAATAGTCAGGTTTAACCACTTTTAAAATGTTTCCAGACATCCAATAGAGCTAAGAATGTTTCCACAGAGGAGGTGAGTATATGAATATACTATGAAATTATAGTTGTTAGTATAACAGGGAAGACGTGAGGCAAGTTGGTGGTTACAGGAGAAAGTGGGGGAATCAGTGAATAGGAAGTCTTAACTTTGGTGAAGCAATTTTGGAGGTCAGAGCCTAGAACAGAAAGAGGAAGGACCGAAGATGGTTGTAAGATAATGAGAAAATGGATTTGAGATTTAAAAGGTAAAGAAAAAGTATAGTTATGTCCCAAAATGAGTGGAATACTGAAGGAAGGAGCAGTTGAGTAAGTGAAAAAATGTGAATTTTGTGGGATAAACCATCCATGTGGGTATTAAAATTCCAGAGAATGACAGAAATGTGTAAAGGAAAACAGCCTCTGTGGATGAAGTCATAAGTAAACTTTTTGTTGATAAATCCAGATGATCCTAATAGATGAGATATAAAGAGAGAAGCATGGAAGTGATTACCTGGGAGCCGTGTCTAGCAATGGTAGGTGCTCTCACATTATGATCATACTCTTGGTCTATTTTACTCTGAGCTTATACCAGTATTTTAACTTTAAGAAAAAAATTCTAGGCCCTTTTGATTTTTTTTTTCTGTGACAACTCAGTAGCTTTGCTTCATTTCTAATACCTAGTTCCTGCCTTCTTCTCTTTTCCTACCTTGGTCCTAGGAAAGGTGTGTGTGTAATGTTATTCATGCAACATATATTTATTTAGTACTTACTATTTGTCAGCTATATGATACTAGGTTTGGGTTACTACCAACTATGATTTGGACACTTAGCAAAAAGTTCTTGCCCTTTAGCACTTAAAATGCAGTTATCATATGTATCAGTGACCTTTTTAGAAAGTGACTTGAGTATTGAATTATAAGTCTTCCTCAGTTCTATCCCCATGCCAGACTCTTATGAATATGTAAAAACTTTAGAAAGATTAGGTGACAAAATAGGAAGCGCAATACTTGTGTGTTTTTCATGTACAATTAGAGCCCCAACAGTTAACAACACTCTAGATCTCATTTCAAACATTGAAAGTAGAATCTATTGATGTGCTCACTTTTTCTTTACATTTACCATATTTGTTCCAGTATATATCAGGTTGGTGCAATTATTGCTTTGTTGTATTTTTTAAATCAGATTCCACAATAATTGCTTAATGTCTTTCCATAGAGCTCATTTTGGGTTATTAGGGAAATGCCATTTAATGAAAGATTAGCAAATAGTTTGAAGTTTTATGATACATCCACATTGTACAGAGAGCAGGCCTTTAACATCTCCAGAAGGAAAAAGAATTAAAGTTTACACTATGAAGTTAAAAAAAAGAATGAGTGAAAGTGACAAATACCTTAGGCAAAATGTTGCCATTGACTTGTGTATAGATTGTCTTTTAATATAGTAAATAAATTTTAAAAGATAGAGATGCTTTGTTTTAGATTAAACATTTAATAATTGTTAAATTTCTCAAAATCTTATATTTTCACTGATACTTAGTGTATGTTATTTACCAAATATTGTATGAAGTGTGATTTTTTTCTTCCAAATCTTACTTGTAAAAATAACAGTGGATTTCTGCTAATAAATTCAACAAACATTAATATTTTACATGCCTTTGAAGTGTGTGACTTAATATTTGAATACTTGATACCTTGTTTTAATATGTTTAATTGATACAGTGGTGATGAGTATTAATGTTAGTGCAGTCATATACTTGTAATGTCTGGGAATGTGTAGTTGTAGTGTGTGGAAAAAATAATTTGTTAGTGTTTGTCAGCTTGCAGTAATTTACTGTGAGAGCTTATAAATATAAATAAATGATATAAACCCCCCTTGAACACTGAAAATGAACAAAGAAGAGATAGCCCAGGATACCAATCATTGTAATAGTTGGTAACAGTAAAATAGGGTGAAATTAAACTTAGTAACTTCCAGGGTAAATGTTTATGGTAAATTTATAAGAGAAAAGGCTATCAATTTGTAAAACAGCAGGATCATGTTTCAGAATTAATGAATAAATTGTGACGTATTTATACAAGGAAAACTTCTTCAAGAAAACTAAAATAAGTATTACTGCAAACAAAAGAAAAACTGGCGATTCTCACAAAGAAATAAGCAAACAAGCACTCAACAAAACACAAAAGAGCACATGAAAGCAAGCAAAACTTCAGAAGCTTGTATAACTGGTCATTGAAGAGTGGAGAGAATTTTTTTAACCCAATTCTGATTGCATAAAATCATGCATGTATCTTATATTTGCATATACACACTCATACACATGCATATATTCTTACACATACAACATTTTACATTGATTTAAGAAATAAGTTTGGTGCTTGGAGAATATTTTTCTTCGATTTAGCACTGTTTAATGATTAAATTATAATGATGAAAATATAAATCTTTAAAATAATTTTTTACTTTCAAGAAATTTAATGTCTTCAGATATTAAAAGTAAAGAGAACTACACTGACCTTGATTTTCCAATTTCTTCAACCTCAGAAATATATTCAAAATAATAAAACATTATTATAGCCTGTTTCATGTAAGTTTTAATGTTCACTATTTTATAACCAGAGTAGAAAGTTATCAAGGATTTATACTCTTTTACTATAAAAGCTGTAAGAATTATGTACTGAGTGATGAGAAATAAATGAACAAGGAATTAAAAATGTACTAACAAATTTGTTTTGTTGAAATATATTTTTTAGAATTACTGATATTGTTTGATGTGTAGCATATTTCTCAAATACTGTGTATGTGTGCATGTGTATGTGGGGTGTGGGAGGGTTTTAAGGGTGTTATAAATAGAATCCAATGTGATATGATAAGTATTGTAACTTTGTAGTTTTTATAAAGTTTGATACAAGCTTTTATTGGTCAGTAAAATAATACATAAAAAATTAAAGAATAATTTTAAACTAACATCAAGAATACAATATCCTATAACTAACCACTTTAGAATTATCTGATGGAACAATATGTTTATACACAGAAAGAAAAAATTATGATTTTTGAAAAGAATTGAGTACATGTAAACATAATTCTGTTTCTTTTACAGTAAATATGTTAATGACATATTACCTACCCATAGAAAATCCATGTGTATTTTCCCATGAATTTTAGCAAAATGAATATAGTGTGTAGTCATTATGCATACAAAGACAGAAAACAGAAGATAAACTCAGAAGCTTCCCTCCTGATCTTCCTGGTCACTGTAATACTTTTAAGAATAATCACTCCTGTGGTTTCTAATAAGATGGTCTTGTCTATTTGGGAAGTTGGTATCCATAGAGTCATGTCTTTTGTGAATTGCTTTGTGCGCTTCATATACTATTTGTGAGGTTTTATGTGTAGGTAAAGTTGATTTGGTCTTGTTCCTGAAGAGTACTCCTTTGTATGAATATAGCACAGTACTGTATGGCAAATTATCAATTCTACAAATGATAAATATGTCAATATTGTTGGGCATTTGGTTGTTCCCAATTTTATCTATTAAAACCATGTGCATTTATTTTCGTGAATATTTGCATACATTTCTGTTGGATATTTAACTAAGAGTAGAATGGCTAAGTCACACACACACACACACACACACACACATACATATATACTGACAAGATAGTTTTCCAAAGAGGTTGTGGCATTTTACAAATGAACAGTGTATGAGTTCCAAATGCTATGTATTCTCACCAGAATTTGGTATTGTCTTTTTCACTTTATCCATTCTCATGAATCTGTAGTGGTATAGTATTTTGGTTTTAACTGAAATTTTTCTGATGAATAATAAAGGTGAGTGTCCTGTCACACATCTCTTAGACATTTGGAGACTTACTTTATGTAGTGCTGTTCAAGTTTTGCCTTTTATAAAACTTTCTGGAGAGTGTGTGTGAACTTGTTTTTGTTATTTTTTCCTCTTAAATATTGGAAATATATCATTTTGGGGGACCAATTAGGCCTGATTTTGGGGGGATGAATAACTCAGTAAATTTGGTTACCATAGGTATAGGAGTATTCAGATTTTTTTATTTGATTTTGTATCAGTGTTCTTTATTTCATAATGGTAGAAAATAAAACAATAATCTGATTCTCTCAACACTTGTTTTATTGTTGCCATGTATTTCAATTACAAGTAAAACACCACAGGTCAACATTTATTTATACTTTCACATTACTCTTTATTTCTATCTGGATTCTCATGGTTTCATTCAGGAATACTTTTTTCTACCTGTAGTTCTTTTGGCAACCAGATCTCCAGTTTTTATCTGATTTTGATTTCAATTTCATTCAGATTTTTTAAATAATTCACTTTTCAAAAAAAATTACAGCTGCCATTTATTTTCTTTCAATACTTAAGCATGTCAGCATGTCAGTTACTTGGCTTTTGATTTCCATTATTTCTATTAAAAAGTCAGTTACCAGTATTATACTTCTTCCTTTGAAGATAATATGCCTTTTCTTCTCTATCTGCTTTTAAGATTTTTCTCTACAGATATAATATTCATCATCATGTTTTGGAAACGTCTCAGACTTTTTTTGTGCTTTTTTACTTCTTTTGAAATTTTCTTTTTTATACTGTGTTGTAACTTATGTATAGTGAATTTCACAAATCTTATATGAACATTTGGATCAATTTTGATAAATATTTTCATGTGGAGACTTCCCAATCAATGTATAGAATAGTCCCATCAGTTTAAGCAGTTTCCTTATGTTCCTTTCCACTTCAGTTCTCCATCCAAAGAACAACCAGTCTTATTGTGCTTATTTCCACAACCATAGTTTTGCTGTGTATGTGTTATTGATATATATGTGTAAATTAATCAATATGTTAATTTTTATCTGGGTTTTTTGTTTTAACTTATTGCTGAGTCATCTATATTATTGTTTGTATCAGTGGTCCATTCATTTTACTGAAATGTGGTATTCAATTGTATGACTATAGCACAATCTGATTTTTTATTGACTAGCATTTTGTTTGTTTTCGGTTGTTGACTAATATGAATATTTTTATACATACCTTTATGTGATGTGTGATTTTATTTTTCTCAGATAAGGTCCTATGATTGTAACTGTTGCTCATAAGAATAGGTAGATGTTTAACTAGGTAAGAAGTTGTCCAGTTGTTTTCCAAAGTAGTTGCAGTGTTATATAGTCCCACCAGCCATAAGGAAGAGTTCCACATGCTCCTCACTCTTGACATGAATCTATATTGCATTTCATTGTAGTATTGATGGAAGTAGGGCTGGAGACTGGGGGACTAGGGCCAGAGCCAGGTATGAGTTGGGACTTCCCTTCTGCTTAGTGGCCCTATTCTGCCCACGATTTTAGAGCAGAGGTCCTGAGTTTGAGTAGGTACTGGCTCTATTCCCTTTAAGTGTGTAGTCTCTCCCTTCCCAGACACTGGCACCCTTGCCCTGAAGGGGAACATTTCTGGAGTAAGAGTGGCTGATACAGGTGCTTGGCATGGGTCTGGAAACAGGCTGAGTCTGTCTTATCTGAAGTCAGAGACCTGGACCACTTCTGATGCACTGCTTGTGTAAGCACTAGTAATGGCAGCCCCCACCCTACTGAGAGGCCTCCCCAAGTATGAGTCAACATTGTCCCTCATGGCTGAGTTCTCCCTCAGCTGCTGCAGCCCTCACTCTAGTGTGGAACTTTGCTGCAAAGTAGGCGGGTCTGGTGCGGTGCTTGGCATGAATCTGATTGTGGGCTGAGTCTGTTTTGTCCCAGTCATAGAACCAGATCACTTCTGATGTGCTGCCTATGTAATTCCCAGTAATGGCTGTCCCTGCCCTGTTAGAGGCTGCTCTGGGTCTAAGTCACTTTTGTGCCTTTCATCTGAGTTCTCACCTCAGTCATGGCATCTCTCACCCCAGTGTGAACCTATGTCACAAGCAAGGCTGAAACAGGAGTTCAGCTCAGACTAGGGCACTTGCCAGGACAGCCTCAGGAAAGGCCAGTGACCCATGTAGTTTCAATCTGCCCTCTCTGCCGTGTTTTGGGAATAAGCAGATGTGCGTGTGCTCCTCATGAGTGGAGTTTGAGTTCCCACAGCTCTCCTGTTAGTCTCACCAGCCCTTCAACCAGCCAAGGGGACTCGTTTTCCCAATTGTCAAACCTCAGGGTTGGGGTACCCAGTATGTGACTCAAATCACTCCCATCCTGAAGAATGTCTCTGCCTGGGTAATCCTCTTCCTCCTCTGAGACCTGTCCTGGGGAACTGGCCCTGACTTGATTACTTCTTTTCCCTTCCTACCTGATTGCATGTGGATCTTTCTTAACAGCCTCGGTTGTATAGGAGTCTTTCTGTTGGTCTCCAGTTAATTTTCAGTGAGAATTCTTCTACATATAGATGTATTTTTTATATATTCCTGTGGAGTGGTGAGTTCCACGTCCTCCTACTCTGCCATCTTGATCTCCCTTCCTGAGAGTTTGCCCATTAACTTTTAACATAGCCTTACACACATATACACACACACATTCTTGCAAGTGACTTTATATTAAGATGATGCAAATATTATGTAAATGTTGATATGATCCAAAATTAGCGGCATAACAAAAATCACATAATGTAAGTAAAACAGGTGAAATATAAATGCTTTAAAAATGCAAGTATGGGTCCATAATATATTTTTTATTAAACGAAAAAAGACTAGTCATTACTCGTTCTTTTCAGCGATAAGGCCTGGAAACAATGACTAAATCCTTCACAGTGAGCACTTGTAGCATCAGATATAATCTGTAACTAAAAGGAAACAGGGCTATTTGAGGGGAGTGTGGTTAATCCCAGATTTGGAACAAGAGTTTTATAAGATGAGCCTGGAATAACTTTTCAGATAGAAAGCAGTCCAGATAACAAAGACTACTAGGATCATGTCAGAATGGCCTTGATTTTAACCTGAAAGTTCTCTTATTAGGCAAAGATAGGACTCTTGTGCATCAATAAAAATAACGTCAATGATCTGAGGTATATCAAATATGTCAAAATTTATTAGTCGTTCCTTCTTGTAAGATGCTATGGAAGATGCAATAAGGTAACATTCTCATGTTTGTGGGGCCAAAGAAAAATTAACTGGAATTCAAGACTTCCAAGGAAGTAAGAATTTGAGAATTTAACATCTCATTATTCTGAAAACTAGTAAAATAACAGAGATACTCATTTTTAATATCTACTTCTTACATAAACAGTACCTCACAAAAAACCATATAATAGATGAGAGGAAGTTTAAATTTTCCTAAAGAAATGTTCCTACTAAAAGTGAAGTATTGAGGATCTGATTATCACTCTTATGCCAACATCTAATAGAATAATAAATCTAGGCAATGCTTATCTAAGTCCATTAATATCAAAGAAAGGGAGATATGTAGATGTTATGTACTACCTTGTGGAAATACGTGATTCTACCAATGAAATACTCTTGCCAAAATGGAACCTGAGCAATATCAAGATGCTAAGTGATTCTCAGAAAGCCAGTTACACAGTTGAAAAATTTATCATTCATTATAGTTATAAAAATTAAATTAAAATCTAAGTGAGATAGCAATATAAATACTCAAGATTTAGTAAAAGTAAAAAGGTAGATAATCTCATAATACTATATCGTGGAAAGAATGAGAATTAATTGGAATTCTCAATAACTGCTGGTAGGAATAAAAAGTGGTATAACCCACTTTGGAAAATGTTTGGAGATATTGACTAAAGTTAAAAATGCAAGTACTTTGTGACCTACCACTTTTGTGTCTAAGAATCCAGCCAATGTAAATATGGAAATATTTGGACCAAAATATACATTCACATATTTTCTTAGTGAGAATGTCATAAAAGCCAAGTCCTGGAAAGAAATAAAAGGCCTATCAAAATTAGAATAATAGGTAAATAGATAAAGTGTAATATAATTTTTCAGTGGAATTCTATTTAGAAAGTGACTGAACAAACTGCTCATGTGTACAGTGATACTCATAAATCTCATAAGCCTGGTTTCGAGTGAAATAAATCAGACATAAAACAATATATATTGTGTGACACCATGAAAATAAATTTAAAATTGAAATATAGGAGGTACATATTTAGGATATTTGATGTCAGCTTACTTTTGAGGATGAGTAGAGACTTCACTGAGAGAGCCATGAGGGGGTTTCTAGGATGCGGTGATGTGTTTTTTGATCAAAATGGTGATTTCATAAATGTGTCCAATTTGCAAAAATTAATCAACATCTACTCTTCTGATTTGTATAATTTCCTGTATTAATTTTATATTACACAACAAAATTTATTATGAAAACTACTTTCAATGAATCCTCTTCTTCTGGAATTCTTAAAGTTTAAGATGGTTTCTATGATTAGAAAGCCTTGGGGATGTAGGGCCAAAATATAAAATAAGAAGCAAGAAGTATACCTAAATTTAATTATGATTTTGATTATTTTGATTCTGTTTCAAATAAATCAACCATTTAATTAAAAGCTAAGAAATTTTTCATTTTATATGTCTGGCAAGTGTACTATAGTATTCATTAATACATGAATTCTTATGTTTTATGTAATTATATTGAAATATTTATGGATGAAATCATATGACACATGGAATTTGCATCAAAGCAGTGTAGTGTGTGTGGGCAGAGCCATGAGGGGAAAGCTATGTGATTGTAGATGAAATAGGTTTGCCCATGAATTGATAGTTTTTGAATCTGTGGATTCATTATACTAATAATGACACATTAAAATATAATTAAGTACAATTGTAATTTTCAATTAAAAACTTGTAAAAACCTGTAAAATTTTAAATATAATGATAAAATATTGGATAAATACAGCATTATAAAGTGTTAATAAATAAGTTTTTGGTTTAAACAGAGACCAAGATACTGACTTTTTTTTTCCCCTGAATGTATCTGTACTTTTCAGAAAAATAGACCCCCAAATAACTTATTTTTAGATTATCTACAATACTTTTAACTTAACATGTTCGAAAAGATTGAAGACTTTGGACACTAAGAATGTACTCTAGCTTTAGGACAAATTAGTCACTTGAAGACAATTTTTAATTTATATTAACTTTTTACATACATATCCTTATACATTAATTGAGAGAGATCAACAATCAGCATTTTAAAGAGTAATGCTATTATGAGGATTCTAATTTAATGTTACTGAAAGCTCAGTAGTTCCACTGGTCATGCACTGAAGTAAAATAGAAAGATATCGGTAACCTTTCAATGACAGCTTCATGGAAGGATATGAAGACAGCTATAGGTTATTTTCCCACATAAAAAAGCTTCCTCATTTACTTTGAATTCATAAAGCATTATCAGCAAAAATTTCAATGAAACATTTAATGTCAAACTATTTGGAGTAACATATTTTACCCATGTTTTATAACTTTTTATTACATTTTGCCACCAAAGTTCTTGAGGCTTTCTTCTGCTTTTCGTAAAGTAACCTAAAATCCTTTATGTTAAGATTAACACATTTATAGTCATTCTATTAAATTATTTTACAAGTGAAGGAAGGCTATAAAGCTTGCTCCAGAAGATAGAAGATTGTCAGAAGACAGTAATGTAACATTTAACAACCGCATTTTCTAGTCATCAACTTCTCATTTGATAGAGTCCATGTCATCATTGAATTTCCTATCAGTTCAAATACCACTTAACAGTTGAAAGGGAAAAAAGCCACTGTTGGAAATAAGTATAGTCTCTTTTCCGTTTTGAAGGATTCTCTGAAAGATATTAGGCAATGATAGCATTATTTCAGGTTAAAATTGGATATATATGTGAATTATCAAAGCATTTGTTTTCAAATCAATTACTTTTAGATCGAGGATCCTTTTTTTTTTTAATTGACATATGGCCAGTTACAGTGTGTCCATGTCTGGTGTACAGCATAATGTCCCAAATGATATCACTAATATGTAAAAAGGGAACACTAATGAACTCATCTACAAAACAGAAGCAGTATACTTTCTTTTGCTATTTTTTCTTAAAGCCACCTTGTTTCTCTGTGTTATCTGAGGTTAAATAGGGTAAGCATGAATGTTCATTACATGGATAGATCATTTTGCTAGAGAGGTAAACCCACCTGGTTTAATATAATCATTTGAGCAGTAGTTAATGCTATATTGTTATTGCAGTGAGACTCAAATATATGCCTTAAAAATGATATTAATTAAATTATCTTTTATTTAACACTTCCAAAAAAAAAAAAAAAAAAAACCCAGAAAAGAGGACCAGAAAAGCAGCAGTATATCTTTGTTTATTAGTGATTCGTAGCTCCATTACAGATTGGGATTGTTCTGCCCATTTTGAAAGAAACAATGGGGTTCAAGATCATGCAGAGAAACTCTGTAAGTATTAAGTACCAGGCCTGAAATCAGTAGATGTCACTTCTGCTCACATTCCATTCACACAAATATGGTCATATTGACTGCAAGAGAGGCTGAGGAATGTAATCCAGCTGGGTAGCACCATGGCCTATTATATTTCTATTATTATGACCAAAGAGAGGGACAAAGTTTTTGGAGAGCTCCACTAGAATTAGTAACTAGGAGTAGAGGTTGGTGTATTGAATTATGAGAAATGGAGAAGTAGGATAAAGTATAGAGCCAAAGGAACTCTCTATACAAAGACAAGAGAATATTTTTTACATAGGAGTTTTCGTTTAGTCCCTGACATTTACTAAGTGAGTGATCTTAATTAAGTCACTTTTTTTGGATCCCACTTTTTATATTTTTAAAGTAAGCAGCTTGGTTTACTCAATATTTATCAAACTTCGGTAATCAAAAAGTGGAAAAGTGTGTGTGTGTGTGTGTGTGTGTGTGTCTGAATCTGAGAATCTGATGATTCTAATAGATGTAGTTAGGTGGTGGGATAAACTGAGAGTGTATACTTTACCAATCTCTTTAAGTGCTTCTAGTGCATTTAAACCATAAGTTGTATTTGGAGAATCTCAAAATTTAATGTTCTCTAAAATACTATTCAGCTCCAAAATTTTGAATCCACATATTCTTGAAACTGAGAAATATGTGAAACACACAGTAGACTGGAAGTCATGAAGAACACAAAGAGCAAGCATATTGGAGTTGGGCAAATATATTGATATCTGAAAATGGAGAAGGGTAGTTTCTAGAAATGACTACTAACTTTAAAGGATAAATTGTTAAACTTGTCCGCAGTAAAATTATAAACTTCTCTTTATCAAAAGACACACTAAAAAAAAAAAAATCAAAGATGTATGTAACTAACATTTAACATGTAACCAACACATATAGTCAACCAAGGACTAATGTTCTAAATCAGTGTATATAGATAGTAGATGATAAAGATAGACGGTCATAATTTTAATAAGAGATGTATAATCAAATTGAAAAATGGGCAAAAAACTTATACCAGCTCCTTAAGAGGAAATCCTTTATAATCAATAGTGAATGATGCCTCTTTTCATTCTCTGTGGTTTCCATATGGCCAGTATACCTATGAAAAGGGACTCAACGTTATCAAAAATCAAGGACATGCAACATATAACCAGTGTAAGTGACAATTACATATCCACCAGATTGGCAAAGATTTAAAAGTTTGACAACACCAAATGCTGGGAAAGATGTAAACCAATAAAACACTTAGATAATGTTGTTGGGAATATAAAATAATATTTGAAAAACAGTTTGGGATTATTCAGAAAGGTGAAGCTTTGCATTATGTTATAACTTTGTTATATACCCTAGAGTAATGCTAGTACATTTACACTGAAGGACAAATACAAAATATTCATAAAATATTACTTTAAATAGGCAAAATTTTGAAGCTTTGGAGAAGTCTATAGTACATTCTGTTTCTACCAAAAACATTAATAAACATATAATAACCATCCTTAGCAATATAATTTTGGCTGGCACAGAACTAAAAAGGAAAAGGATAATTGAAAGTTGAGGAAATTGATTTTCTGTATTATTTAAATGATTTGAAATCATGAAAACATAATTAATTAAAAAAAGAAAATTGAAATACAAAGTACCAGATTTAGATGGAAAGTCTATTACATAGCCATAAAGCATGGTCTTAATTTATACAAACCTACTATGAAAAAGGCCTACAATTTTGATGGATTACAAGTGTAATGTAAGTGAGCAATTTTCTATGATGTCAAATAAGACCAGACTAATAAAATTTCACTCTCTTTTAATACATGCAAAAATTCTCAGATGAAGGAAAATATCCTATTTTTCTCTCCACTTGCTATTTGGAAGAGTGGCTTTACTTTAAAGGACATATTTAATGTTGGATTGACCTAGAGGTTGAGAACTCTGGAAATGATAGTAAACAGGAAATGTCTGAAGGAAAAGAAGATATTTCAGCTAAGGTTAGACACTCAAATATTTTTTTGTCAGTAAGAGAGATTGAACAATTAGAATATGTTCCCTAAAAAAAAAGACTTTTTTCACCACTGGAAATAATCAAAAGAGGATGAGATGATCAGCCCTGATACAGGTTTCAGCACTGGAGCAAGTATTTGATTGAATTTTGTGTAAATTATCTTTGCCGTGTAAAAGTCTATCATTTAATTCTACAAAAACAGTTTTATGAAACTCTTCTTTTTAGGTATAATGTCAGCTTTCTAAAAAAAATGTATGATTATGACTGTGTTTAGAAGGTATAGTATTTCTGAAAAGAGAAAGAATTTTATTTGCCAGTATTAGCATTATCGTTTGCATATTAGATAGATAAAAATGGATATTTTTAAGCTCTTAAATGGATTCCAAGCTTCTAGACAAAATGTCTACACATACGTATATTCATGTGCTGTCTATTTTATGGACTATAGGAATGTAATTCATTCTTCCTGCATTTAAGTGGGAAGAAGAAAAGTACTCATTTAAATTTTGATTTTAGATGTCGCTTACTGTTCTGCCTGTGGTTAACGCAATCACGAAGGCTTTATCCCAAGTGATTCAAATTGTATGCTAGTGATAATTGTGCCTAAGTGCTCTTAATTTGATTTTAGTGCAGTCTTTTAGATGCTTTCCTTCTAAACCAAATTTAATTGTGATTTAATGTTATTGAAGTTTAGTATCATATACTTAAGGATGCTGTGGTCATTCCATTTCTACATTTTGAAGTTCTGATTTTATGTGTAAGGATTGTTTTCCTAATGGAGATACAGAATTTTATGTCATTTATAAACAGAGACAGTTATATGAGAGAAAAGTAGCACAGTACATAATCACATGGACTTTTTCAGCCCTCACTTGTTAGTTCCTATTTATTTTCTTGAAATTTATAATAATAAAAAATGACTCAGCACTTAACCAATTGCCAGGCGTGCATCTAGGGAGTTCACATGCATTACATCAGTTAAACCTTCAAAAAATTATGAAAAAACACTTTGTGCTCTCATAGGACTTTATTTCACTAAGCTTTGTTTCTTAAACCTTGGTTATAGATCTGGATTTGTTTGTTTATTTATTATGGTGGAAAAAGCCAATGTCAAGTTTTAGGTTTCTGGTGAAGATAGACAAAGTTGTAATGTTATAATGCCATAGAAGCTTCTTAATATATGACCTGTAGATGTACAAGGGTAGAAAGGTATATGTAGATGGGTGGAAATACTGCATTTACCATTGTTAAAGTGCTCCTACTTCTTCTGCCTGATACATTCTGTGGGGCTACACTCACCTGGGGGAGTCCCATGGTCAAGGAAGGGACATTCAGCCACATTGCAACTTTACAATTAAACAAATGAATCTATTGTTGCTACTGCAATGCCATGGATATTCTAGGCACATATATGTAAACATGCTGTAAACAGGTTGCCCTTCATTATAAGACAGTTGTATGCCCTAAAAAGAAAGTGAATAAATTCAGGACTGCAGAGGTGAATAGAGGGCAGAAAAGCATGAATATATAGAAATTTAAGGGCCTAAATTATGCTCAAGGATACAACTGCAAGTAAATTAATTTACACATTTGTCAAAATAAGAGTGAAAGGTCAGCCTACAATCCCAATTTTTCTGTAAAATAAAAAGTTGGGTGAATTCTAAGAAAGCATTCTTACTTAAGGCAGTTTTCTCTCAGAGTTGTTTTCAGTAAATCCTGCCACCTATTAAACAAAGATTTACAGGTGATCTGTGAAGGGAAATTTGTACCACCACACATTAACAGAAGGTAGGGAGTAAAACATAGTCAAAGTCTTAACTTCTTGACTTTATGATATTGAAACTCTTTTAATGCCATTTTAAATTTGCTTAATTTAATCCCCTTCTTAATTTAAAAGAACATAAAACCCAATAGTTTTATCATCATACTTTATTTTGCCCTCTGTGGACCTCTATTTTAATTCATTTCATGGCGGTCTTAGGCAGGCAAAACTAGGCTCATAACACTGCACTTCTCAGCAATCACTATGTCACTAGCTAAAGTTGGGATGCCTTATCCTCCTTTATTTTACATGTGCTCTCTCTTCTTTACGTGTGTAATGAATGCAAAATAAAGGTCTTTTCAAGGCAAGTTTGTTGGTATTCCACTTTTAGGCATATTATGAATGATCCATGCCTGCTACCTGGTGGTGAGGATTAGATTTGGAGAGGGGACTCCTTTAGGAAGTGGCAACTCATGAAGTGGTCCTTAATTGCTTCTCCCTGTTCCAAGTGGGAAGGTAGATCTCTGCGATTTACAGTTAATCTCCAAGGAGACTTTCTTTGCTAATAAATGAATGACTCTTTGGAATCCTGGGCATTTGTAAACAGTATTCTGAGGGTTGTTAGTCATCTTCTGAGGACATAAAACTCTGGAATTTGTTCCTTGTAGAATCCTGATTGCTGCAGGGTCATATCTACTTGAGAATTAATCAGCTACAATTGGTTATTTCCTTTTCTAACAAAGTTCCTTAAAAAGTAAGTTGCAAACATGGCCATACTTCTTTTCAGTCTAGATGTCTAGTCCTTCAATAAGTACTATGTATCTATTAGAATGATAATAATATTCACAGTTCTTATAGATTGAGTATAGACAAAGTCAAGACATTTACATGTATTTTCTTATTGATTCTTCACAGTGAAGGTGTTATTTTTTATTTTACAGAATAGGAAAATAGCATTGCAGAATAAGGATTCTCACAGATTTTCTTCTGTATCCCCTAGACAGCAGGCAATGTGTTCTACTAATAAACCCAAGACAACCCTATTACCTACTTCAACAATGACCTTAAAAGGGAAGACTACCCTATTCCTCATAGGGTACAATTTATATTCTTCTGGAATTCTATCTGTAGTACTTTACACAGACATTATTTAAATCTGATGATAAAAAATATAGAAATGATTTAACATAGGTCACAGATAGAGCCCCTTAATTGTGCTGATTCATTTCTCTTCTTGGACGATCCTTGTAATTTATACACAGATAAATGGAGTCATCTGCAGAAGTAATCAGGTCATAGGCTTATGTAACGAGAAAATGTAATTAATTCCAAATGAATAGCAGTTAATACCTGATAACTCTGCATTTTTTTTGCATTGTCTTTGAAAATTTTTAAACATTTCACCCTTGTTAGCATATTTTGAATTATTCACATCTAGATACATACTACATATTTTTTTTAAATGTGCTTCTAGAAATGTAGTCAGGGTAATATTCAACTTACAGAATATAATCAGTGCTCAGAATGAATCTAATGCACAGTGGCTATGGTACTGCTAAACCCGGGCAATAAAAAACTAAGCAAAAACTTAAATTTGAAAACTTTTATATAACAGTATACACATTTTGCAAATTAGAATAATAATTTTAATAAATATGCTTTTTAGGAGGTAAATGGATATGAAGAGAGGGCAGGATAATAATGAATGCTGGGTTTAGGGTGTTAGTTACTTCAAGGGAAGAAAGACAAGAGTATGATTTGGGGACAGACCACATAGAAAGATTTTTGCAGTCTTGGATTCTGTTTTTGTTAGTGAGTTCCTGTAACATATACAAATACAATTATATATGAGTTCATACTTATATAAAATAAATAAAAAGAAGGCTTTATATGGAACAATGATCAGAGTGTACCATGAAGCAAAAATTATGGTTAACCTAATTATCTGTTCCTATCATCTTAACAACAACAAAAAACTACACAAATGTAGATATGAGATTAAATTCTATCTCAGCCTTTGCTAGCTGGGCCTTTTTGGGCAACTTACTTAATACTTATGATTTGATTACTTCATCCACAAATACTTGTGTGAAGCAGTAATATTTGTGTCTCTAGGTGAGGATTAAATGATGCAGTTATCCTACTTCCTGGTTAGAGTAACAGAGGTTATTTTACTTTTCTTTTAAATAATTTATTCAATTCTGAACTAAAATTACTTCAGAAATATATATAGCTAAAATTTAAAAGCATTAAGAATTCTGTGACAGGTTTTATTTACTGTATTTCTGTCAGTTGTTCTTGTAGTAGTTTCTCTGCATAGATACAAAGAGAGTGTAAAAATAATTTATCATATAAATGATAGTTGAAAAATTATAATTAGATAGGAATCTGACACTATGTGCCAAGTTAAAAGAAATCACTTGCCATTCTTTGTTTGGTGAACCTCAGTCTTCAAAAACACCAAAAATTTACTACCCTCATGACTAGTGAGTTCACTTACATTTGATCCCCACATATGCCTATGTTTCTTGAGAAAATTTTTTTATTCTGGTAATGTCCGTTTTATGAAGTATTTTTGAAGGTTTATAAGAGGAAGTCATTAACTTTGGTTGCTTGAGTTTGCTTGTAACAAACACTAAACAGAGCTTCTGACCTTGAGGGTATACTATAGTATTAGAGAGGAAATATGTATGTCAAATATATAATACCTAAATATTACAGAATTTATTGCCCACTTGGTTAAAGCTTTTTATTCTAAGTGTTTTATAGAGAATATCACATTTAATGTTTTTAGTCTATGGAATAGTTAAGATTACTTTCACTCCGATGTTGCATTTACATCCCATAACATAATTAAGGCATAGAAGGTTTAAGTCATTTGCCCAAGGTCATACACTTTGACAGTAGCTAGGATTTGACCCCAGCTGCTGACTCCAACCCGTTGATCTTTCCCACTGTTCTATATACTTATTTCTGTTTCTCTAATAATACACACTACAATGTGGTACGTGGAAAATCACAAATGAGTATTTCTGATAGAGCTCTAAAATTTCATTGAATAGAGATGGTGCATCTATTGACTGGGTAAGATATAGCTGTACTGAGGTTTAATTTGAGGCAAAATTAGGATTACAGATAAATTGTCAGATCAATAACAATGCTATGAAATTACCCAGAAGAGAGTAGTGCTAAGTGACCAGATACCATTTATTCATTCATATATTTATTCATTTAACAAAGCATTAGTGAACATTTACCATGTACAAAGCAGTATATGGTTCTAGAGATACAAAAATTATAAGGCCACCAGTCCTATTAAATTATTATGTAGTAGAGAAAAAAACAGAATGAAGTATATATAAATCTACTAATTACACATCTAATAAGTGGCAGAGGCTTTCCAATCTCAAATAGACCCTATGACTTATAAAAATAAGGTTTGGGTGATGAGGAGGATGTTATTAGTAAGACATTACTAGCATTCAGCCATCATCTACTTTTCTTCCTGCACAAAAAAAAAAAAAAAAAATGGCAGTCTTCCCAGTACCTTTGCAGTAAGATGGGGTAATAAAATTAATTCTTTCCTATGGGATGTATGATCAGACTGATGCATATAACATTTGTTGCAGAGCACAGAATAATAGGTATGAACTGTTGATGTCCCTTCTCCCCTGGCCAAGTTTACAAGAGACTAAGGTTCAAATGGTAGAGGCTGTAAGACCAAAGGAGGCTTGATAGTAGTTGGAGGAAAGCCACCCAGGAGAGTTACAACTGACATTGCATGAGGATAAATTTAACATATTAAATCACTGATATTTGGGAGTTGTCTTTTAACACAACATACTTTAGTGAAACCAAACTAATGTAAATGATTATCCTTGTATTTTGGAAAATTATGCCTGGTTAGAATAAGGTGTTGTAAAGAAGGCTGTTGAAATGATCACAAAGACCTAAGGGCCTTAGTCTTCATTTTGTAGTAATGGTTTGCATGTCTTTAAGAAAATCTTTTTGGCTCAAATAGTCATTTCTAAAATTAGAAAATTTTATTAGATAGTTACATTCTCTTTCAGTTTTAATAGTTCATGACTATATAAGATAAGATCTTTGAAAATTTTACAATGGTAGGTGTATGAAAAATGTTTTTGAGAGAATGGACATGACCTTTTCTCTTCAAGTTAGTGAAGGGCATAAAAGAGAATGATGTGACTTTGATAGCTATGTGCTTTGACAAAAGGAGGTAGATTATTTAATCTTGTATGTAGTGAACCTACTCCTTGGTTCAAATGCAACATTAATATTTGATTTGAAGTGTAAATTCTTTTTCTTAAAGCTGTGAAGATTTTTTTCTTAACATAAATCAAGTATACTAAATTATGTGCTATTCAAGGTGTTTGGTAATAGCTTACATTCACTTATTAAACATATGCATAATAGCTTATAATCTTTCAGACAAGCCTTTTTACAACTTGCTTTATAATTTACTTTATCATTTATTAAGATAAATAGCTACATTCATTAAATTGTTTTACATTATGAATAAAATTCTATAGATGATACTATTTTATAAGTCACTCAAATATTTCACATACTTTAATTTCACAAAATTCTGTTCTGTAACAACCACTATCTATTTCATAAGTATAATGGATACAATAAATGTGAAGTAAAATATTTTTCATAAATGAATTAGCCAAGTTCTCTTTCCTCCTTGAGAAAAGAGTCACATGTTTCTAGTTAGAGGAAAAGACACAATTTTCTCTGTTCCCTTTTCTCTGCTTCAAAAAGATATGAGTGTAATGGTCATAGAGGCACAGAATTGCAGGGTTTGGGCCCAAGAAAGTGGACACAAAAAAGAAAAATCTTCAGGACTGTGCTCTCTTTCAGCTGCTGGCAGCAGTCACAAGCACCTCATCTCCATTTACTCTTCTTTTGCATAAAATGTGTCCATTTTACATCTACAAAGAAATAAATATAGTGCATTTATTAGATGCTTTCGTATTGTAAGATGTAATGGAAAGTGTTGTTAGGGATTTCCATATGTAGCCTTGAAGCAATTTAGCTTCTTTTCAAAGACACCAAGGTTAGCCAAAAATTTTCCTGTCAGGTCTATAAATGAGTCCCTGCTGTTTGTAATATTTTTACAAAGACTTAAAATAGGAAAGGAAATATTTTGTTCATTACCTAAAGATGTCAACAAATATTATTTCCAGATCACTTATTTTTGTTTTACCATAAATGACAAATAGTAACAACTGCATTGCTGTGTTCTCACTATGAAATCTTCAAAGTTCATATTTAAAGATTTTCCCTCTGGTTCTTATACTTTAAAAAGTTCTACAAATGATAAATTCTCTTTCTGTGTCTCTCTTCATTGAAACAGGTGTGTGTCTTCATTCATCTGAAGCTGAACTCTTGCAAATAATGGTGGTGGTGGTGGTGGTGGTGCTGTGTGTATGATGTGTATGTTTAGTGGAGGTGGAGATGCACCAATATAGCTAAATCACTTTTCTATGTTGTTTTCAGAAAACTAAACAAGGGAAAAACCTGTTACTCCATCCAGTTTATATTCCCAAACAGAAGTATACGCCCTAGATAAGACAGCAGTCATAACACCTGTCACTCTGCCTGGCCTCAGGAGAGCTGAGTGACAAGCCTTTCATAAACAAGCTTAGTAACAGATTAACACATGCCATACCAATAAATGTTCTTTAGGTTGCAAACCAGTTTAAACCACAAAGTATCTCCTCTCCTCTCTTAATTTAGAAAGCTTACTTACAAGAAACCCTGACAGAGTTTGAATAACATATTGCTGTTCGCCTAGAATATACAGATTTTTCAGTGTAATAACTTGAGGGACATACCTAAAGCCGCACATTATTTAAATAAATAAAGGCTTGAAGTGAAAGCCGAAGACTTCACTTTGTGCACCAAGTTTAAAGATTATTGTTAAGCATCTACTTGGGCAGCCATGTTTGTAACTTTACCATAGTTTCCAGGAAAGTTGTAAGAAAAGTTAAGTAAGCCATGTGTGAGAACACTTAATGAGATAGCTGTTTTATTTTTTAACATTTTCCTAGTAGTCTTTAGGTTCAGTTTCTGTATTTGAGGAATAGGAAATATGATGAAAAATTTTATATCCTCATGATGGATTTCAAAATGTTAAAACTATTATCCCATGACCCTACCTTATCAAAGTTTAATTTAGATTTAAATAGATCTAAAGAAGAAAATTGATACTGCTTTTTTTTCCCCTTCAAGTTAGCAACATTTTCAATATAACCAAAATACGTGTTTAAGATTAGTATAAACATTCAAGAAAATTAGCTGAAATGCTGACTCTCAAATATTTTATAAATTGATTTAATCATAATCTAATTCCCTTATTTGTGAATTGATGGATACTTCTGTATCTGATTGAGATGAATATCTATTTCAAGCAGAGAATTAATGAGGGTTGGAGAAAAGGAAGGAGGGGGGATAAGTTGATCAGTATCTTAGTGTATTTCCTGTAGAAATCCAAAGTAGAAGTGGGCTGTGTACTGTATCTATGAAATAGAGGGAGGTCAAAGACTTCACGATATTATAGTCCCTAGGCCAGATAAGTATTTAAAAATGTTTTTCTTTTCCAGTTAATACAAAGTAACTTATTTTTGAAGAGAGCAAAATGTTGCTTCCTTGCCTTTTTTACCTCCCTTACCTTTGAGTGTACTAAATTTTCAGAAAGAGTGGCTAATAATATTGCCACATGGATCCCTTGTCTCCAAAGCTTGGTAGTAGGAATGATGTATTTGGCCCCTCTAGCTGAAAAGGCACCTCTAGGCCTGAAACTGAAGGACAAAAAGAGAAGGCTCTCAGGGCTAAAGAGAGAGATGCAGGAAGTACTTAAAGTACTGTTCAGAGAAGATTGCCAGAAGGTAGTGAAAGGTAGAAAAGCAGGGGATTTAAAACTTCTGTTTGAAAATATTTAGCTTTGCAGAGTGGAAATATTCCTTTTTTCAGTCCTTTTTTCTATAGCACTTAGAACAGGACTGACCTGAGAAGCAGAGAACATTAATAAATTAGTTTTATAATTTCACGTAGCTGTTGATTCACTCCTATAGTCTGAAATAAATTTCAAACTGAGAGAAATAGGTGATGCATATGTTCAGAAAACTATTACATACGTTGACCTTTAACATGTCCTCACTTTCGCACGTAGCCTTTTTTGAGGAAAGAAATTTACACACATTATAGATTTTTCCCCTTTTTTTAAAGCAAAAGTTATTTTCTAGTTTATGCCAAGAGGTAATTATGCTTTTCAATGTTGAGAATAAATGTATTTGGTGATGGCCAGGAGCTTCCCAGATGATATAAAGAACCCTCATAAAAAAGATATTTATAATTACTTTATCCAAAAGATGTCCTTATTTTTTTCTTCATTTATCCTTATTATGTGTTGTTTTTTTTTTAATATTCTGGGTTCCCTCTCAACATGCATAACTGACTGCAATTGCAAATGAGAGGTTAATGTAGTGGCCCAAAAGAAGTTTAAGCTTATTCTAGTGATGCATAGACAGTTTGAGAAGCACATATTTTTTCTTATGGGAAATAAAAAATAGACTTAAAAATTAATGTAACCTCTTGATGGAGCTTGCTGGTTCAAAGGAAATAAGGTTATATGTAAATATACATATATGTTTTAAGTTTTCTAAATTTTTATATATCTAAATGTTTTGAGATTTTGACAAAATGAAAGTATGAAATTGCTTTATTTTATAGGTTACTTATGATTTCAGTTTAATTTCAGTGATTTGTAACGTCTTTTCTTGGCCCCAAACCTCTGATAATTAATATACTCTACCCTTACTTAGCTAGTAGAGTGGTTCACTAAAGTGTAGTTCTCAAAGTTGAAGAATGATACTGTATTGTGTAGATAGGAATGAGGAATATGCAATATAAAAAATAAGACTCAGAGGTAATTTAGTTACATACATTTAGAGTCTTGCCAATGAAGCTAAACCTTCACTAAAAGCATTTCACTTTTCTATGATTCTTTGATAAAAGACAAGGCAATGATTCATGCTTTTAAAATAAACAAAAGAAAAATAATACAGATTGATTATTTGCAGGAAAAGACCCAAGAAATCTTTAAAATTTCATATTATTAAATCAGGTGAAATTTCATAAGAGTAGATGAACTTGGCACATTATTATCTGGAGTATTATTTTTGTTTGTTTGGATCTAGTTGTCTAATACACTGGTTTTCTTTTGCTATATAACAAATTACCACAGTTTAATGCTTCAGTATCTTAAAACAACATAAATTTATTATCTTACACTTTCTGAATGGGGTACAGGTTAGCTGTTCCTCACCTTAGGGTTTTGCTAGACTAAGGTATTTGTAGCTGGGGCTGATAGTCTCATCTGTCATTCAGGCTCCTCTCTCAGGAACACTGGTTGTTGGAACAAGATTCTTTTCCCCTCAATTTTTGGGTTAAAGTTTTGCTCTTCTCTGATGATCAAGCCCACCCTTATCCAGCAATGTAAATGAGCAGATCTGGGTTCGTCTTTGCTATATCCTCTCAGTAGAACACATGCTCTAATATTTCGGTTAGTCTGCTTTTCAGTGTCCTCACTCCAAAACTTCTTTTCCTACTATCTCTTCACTTGCCCAGAAGGTGGGAAAAAAATAACAAAAATGTCTATGTCTTTATTGTTTTAGTTCATTCTCTGAAATTTTACTTTCTTTGTTTCATCTTATCACTTCATAGAACCTGAATTTTTTTCTCCTATTCAATAATTTTCCTATTTTTTGTATTTGTTTCACAAGTCTGCATATTAAAACATTTGTTATTTACCACAACTAATCTGCAAAGTAATAGTAGCTTAAACAAGATAGAAGTTTATTTATTTTTTTCACAGAAGGAAAGTCTAGAGATTGGTTATGCACCACGGAGATTGTGGATCTCCGTAATTTAAGGACCCAGACTCCTTTTATCTTTCTCCTTTGTTATTCCTAGTGCTTGCCTCATTATGTTAAAGTCAAGGGAATAAACACAGACTCCAAGCGAATTCCTAGCACAATTACATAGTAAGTCCTCAACAACTCATTTTTGTGAATGAATGACCACATGAGTTAATGAACAGAAAGATGGAAAAAGTTAACAGTTTTCTTCAAGTATATAACCAAATATTAGTTTCAGGTAGTGTTGGCACTGGCAGGTATCTGATTTAAAAAATTAGTCTTAGTGTATTAATAAATATATTTAAAGTGTAAAGCTTTGCAGACTGAAAAAGAAAATACTAGTCTTTTTTGTTCCATTTGTAGTATAGCTCCAAGGTGATGATCATTCTTTTAATTTGCATTTTCTTTCAAGATTCTGATGAATATATCAGTATCAGATACAGGTAGTCTCATTGAAAGTAGATGAATATTCACCTCATTATGCATGCCTTATTTTTAGCTATTATTTTTCATGGTCCTAAATTATACTAACCACCAGTATTCATGATGCCAGTGGTATATATGTAAGTAAAATAGTTGTAGCAGACAATGATTTTTAAATTGTTCTTTTATTTTCTAGATTGAATTTTACATTACTGCCTTACATTCTATAGGGCAAAGAATAATTTTGGTTGTTGAAAGGTTTATAGATTAATACAATCATTTCAAGGAAAAAACACCTTGAAATCAGATATATTTATGTCAACATAAACGTATATATATTTGTACAAGTGGTGACCTTTTGATTTTTCAAGATAATGTGTTCTATTTCATCTTGAATTGCATATTAGCAAAATGAAAAAAAATCAGGCTAAATGTTTTGCATTTTGAACAGTAATACCATTTAGAAAATATTTGTAGGAAAGATTTTAAAAATCATACATTCTTTCTAGAAATTTTTTAAGTTCTGTAGGGTAACAGTAAACATGACAGTGAGGTTTGTTTTGTTACTCCAAATATTTCTGAATATTTAGTATTTTACTGAACCTCATACGTCTTGAGAATCTGTGCTTGAAATGCCTGTGTTTGAGTTTTATCTGTCTTCCTTTCTTATCTGAGAATCAGATAAAATAATGAGGGAAAACAAAGATGAGAGAAAAGACATTATAAGATGTACGGTTTGACAAAAACAGTTTCTTTTTCCATGAAAAACTAAGAGTGCACATAATATGTTTACCTTCTTTATCCGTTTGTTGCTTTGCAACCTTCTTGGAAGCTTCCTGCATGTGATGTGAAACTGGCCTTGTAGAGGTGGAGGGCAGGGAAGGACTGAAGAAGGAAGACCACTATATATTGGTATGTGGCAGGTTTAAAAAACAAGAGAACTTACTTAAGTGGCTTCTCTTGGACAACCGCAAGACTAGTAGATTTCCACACCTATCTGCAAAATTTTAAAAGATTATATAGAGGACTTAACTGATTTCAGTCATGTACACAGTCCAGATGGTCTCAGTACCACATTGCTATCTCAAGGCTGTATCCTAGGACAGCTTTTATCAAGGGGAAGGCAAGTAAAGTGCATATTCCAAGGACAAGGAGGGGATGAGAAGCTTCCAATTGCCTGGATCCAGCTCTCAGGTCAAACTGATGGTCTCTGTTTTCTTGATGACTTCCTCCAACACCTTTCTATGAAAACTTTCTTAGCTTCATAAAAGATTTGCATAATTGAAAACACTTCTTTATTCCAACAGTAGAAGAATTCAATTTATTAAAAATGAGATATTCCTTTACTAATAAATACATTTTCTTTAATTGCTTTCTTCCAGTACATCAAGAACTATAAGGTATACAAGAACTCAGCAGTTACAAGTGTAGTGCATGACTAGTAAGTGGGTACAATTTTAGAGAAATTTTGATAAGTTGACATTTGAGGGAAATTTTTTTGTCATTACAGAACCTAAATATTATGTATGTTAAACAAAATTTTAAAAAGAAAACATTTAAATTTTCAAAATTATATAATATACACTAAAAGATAGAAATTACTTTTGTTTTAGAACACACTTTTAGGCATATGCCGTAAAATTAAATATTGTCCCAAATGTATAGAAAGCTAAAATACCACATAAAAAGTTAAGTCGTAAGAAAATGTCAGTTTTTAAAGAGAAAATTCTTGGAAAAAGCACTTTAAAGTGCTAAAAAGTAATTGAAATCACAATAGCTACCTACTAAGAATGACATGAGAAACTTGTGTTTATGTCACATAAAGCCCTCATAGGGCAATATTTTCTGCAATCTGCTTTGTATTCTCCAGCTGCCAGAATTTTAACAGCCAGTTGCTTCTAATTGAAAGATGTTCTTACCTTTCCATTCTAGCCTATGAGTTAGTTTATTATGAATCTATCCAGAGCTGTCCTATTCATAGTCCCTTATATTCAAAACTTTGACTTGTGATTTGAATTAGAATCTGAAATGGGAAAGGTTTCTACACAAATTCAGTGCCTGAAAAACTAGTTATCAAGCAGTAGGAAAGGCTTGGTCAAGCCTTAGAACTTGCACTTTCAAAACACTCATCAGAATTCCAATTATTTGATCCAGTAAACAGCAAGTAGAGACAGGAGACTTATTCATATGAGAAGCAAGTCTGATGAAAGTCAGTTTGCAGAATATAACAATAAAAATATGCAGTGGACCTTTATACAAGATCATTGATAGATTAATACAGTCTGTAGTTCATACAATTATGAATTTTTCCACATTCAGAAATCACTTTGATGACAGAACAAATCAAGCCTTTTGAAAGTTTGTATTCTCTTCTTTGGTTTTAAGACTCTCCTCATCCACCTAGCTATTTTCATTTTCCATCATGTACTCTTCTATATGGTTACATTTCTGAATGTTTCCTAGAGTTCTCACTTCCTTAGTTCTCCTGCCATCTCGTGACAGCCCGTTTATCACATATGCTTATGTGTACCACTGTACACTTTATATACAGCACAAAGCATACACAAATCTCTTAATGAATAATTTTAAAGGAAATTAATGTTTTTTTAGCACAATAAAAGTTTCCTCAGAAGCCAGTTTTTATTAGGAGATATCCCTCGGGTCTTTAATAGTTTTTACTTCCCAACGAAATACATCTTCATTTCTCTCTCTTAAGTTCAAGTGTTTCCTGTTGCATAAGATATGGTTTGATGATTATTTAGGTATTTTTCCATGACTAGCATATGCATTAATTTGGTTGCAGGGTAATTTATTGACATGTAATTTTGTGTTTTTTCTTCATTAATATTCATTCTCTCACTCCTTCCAGGAATGCAGTGTAGAAGAAACAATATGTGTGTGTATAGAAAATTATTAGAGGAAACTTTAGTATTAGTTGATTGTAAACGGCTGCTGAGATGCAAGCAGTCTCAAGTGTTCTCACTCCCCAATCCCCTGCAAGAGGTATTATGGAATATAATATAATATAAGAACAAAGAAAGAAAGAGAAATAGGAAAAAAAATACTACTCACTTAACAAAACTAGTTATCAACAACCAGCCAAACTTAGCAGCTGTATTCCAAGAAATTTAGGATTTGCTATGGTAAAACAATTCAGTATTTCAGAGTGCTTATCTTTGTGCTGAAAATGGGGAAGCCTAGAGTAAGAATCTGCAACTTAGGGTAAAGGAGTGGGCATAGTTATTCCACTTAATCATACTGAGGACCTTTGCTCCAGCCAGACAAGTTGGTTAACAGGGATCTTTATTTAGCTCACTTGGTTGTAAATATTCCTTGTTTGTCTTTTACTATAAAGAATAAAGTGTTTAAAGTGTTTAAAACCCAGTGCCATAACTAAAGGAGTTTCATGATACCATTTCTTCTTTTTTTTTTTTTTTGAAATAACTTGTCTATCCCAAATTTTAATCAAAGTGGGTTATTTTCTCAAAATGAGACCTATATTCAGCAATTGCTAAGCCTTTCCTCATCATCACAGGTTAGGGGTAGATTGAACGATATCAATCATACATGAGACTAAAAAGAGTTGGAAGACAAATATGAAATAGACTCTCCTACATGCAAGAGGACACGATTGAAGAAGAAAGTAGGATTCCAAGGTAATACTACAGAAAACATGAGCACTGGAGAAATTTTTCAGAGAGCATTGTTTAAAGAGCAGGTCAGCAGAAGTGCTGTATATTCTTCCAAGAGAGTAGCGTACTGCCCCTAAGAAGTGTGTTTGTATTTACCTACCCAGCCTTTAAGAAGCCATCGCACCGTGAGGTGAGTTCTATGAGAGATACTGACCTCTTTACACCTCTTCAAGGAACATCCAAATAAGCAGTCAATTTTTATGCTGATGCCTAGGTTTTCTGGGGTATCTGCATGTCTGAATTTCATGGTGGTCTTTACCTTTTGTAGGACCTAAAGCAAGAGTACAAATGGAAGTCCATGTATTATAATCTTAAGTATTTAAAATTCATAAATCAAGTTAAAAAACATTAATATATCTTATCTCCCCCTTTGAAAAAGTATACTTCCATAAAGGCTTAGAAATCCAGATCCCAACTTGAAATACTAAGACTTTTGGGGTTCCACAACAGACAGCAAGGAGTACCTATACTCCTTCTCTTATCACTCCTGACTCTATTCTGTTCCTGCTACAGGCACGTCGGTCCACTCAGGATTATCCCTGTTTCAGCATGGAATGCTGGATTCCCGTATATCTGGAGCATGATGTTCAAGAGACATACTACAGGTCTCTCATTAAATCTATAGAGACGTGTTTGATGAAAGGCCAAGGTAGGGCCTTTAAAGTGTGGGGCCCAGGATGGGGGCCCCTCTTCCTGAGTGTATCAGTATTATTGAACATGAAATGATTCTCTGCTAGAGATGATGAAGATATGACTTAACTGGAGAAAGAGCACTATTTGGTTTACATTCTAAAAAAGATGATGAGAACAGAGTATTTGTAAAGCTAGAATGAAAAGAAAGGGAGATAAAGTGAGATTACAACATACCATACCAAAATAAGATAACTAACTTCTAAATTAAAGGTTGTAACAGAAGCACTGAATAGCATATTGTTATTGGATGAAACATAATTAGTTCAGTACAGAACATTTGAGAAATAATCCCAGAATTTTAGGAAACATAACAAAGATGAATGGAAATGAGGGACATGGGGAACTAAGACATGCTTGAGAATATTAAATATGTATACTTATGAAGAGTTATGTGGCATTATCTACAAAATAAACATTTTACCTATTGTAGAACACTGGGTGAATGCACGCAATAAAATCATTATTTCTTTGAACAAAGTTTTATTTTATTTAAATATAATTATATCTACTTCACAAATTCTCAATCATTATGCAAGCGATGATGTTAGAAGAACAGCTCATACTGCTGGGGAAGGATCAGAGTGATGCCTTGAGAAGTATTTTACAGGATACAGAGGATATTGCTGGTCATTTTTTCATGCTCTGTCCACCACACAGCCACATCATCTTCTTGAAACACACTGGACATTGAAATTAGATTGTTTTTTAAAAGTTAGACAGTTATATAAGTATAAGAAAAATCTACCCAGCACATGAAATCAACCTTTTATAAACTATTCATTTTTTTCCACAGAATAGCTTCCTCTCTTTTTTATTTAATGGAGACCACTACCCATGACCTTTTTTAGTGTGTGCTCAGGGAATACAATTTTTTCGATATTTGCTAAAATAAATATAGTTCAGTTTGCAAGTCACAGCAGAAAATTTCGTTTTGTCAAACTGAAACTATATTTTTTGGCTCTTCTATGCTGTTTGTATTTTTTTTTTCTTCCTTTGTTTTTTTGATGTATAATTGACATAGAGTTTTAGGTTTATGGCATATTGATTTGACTTATATTTATCTTAAAATGATTATCACATTAGGTATCCATCATCCCATATGGATACAAAATTAAATAAATAGAAGAAGAATGTTTTCTTCTTGTGATGAGAATTCTTAGGATTAACTCTCTTAACTTTCATATATAACACACAGCAGTGTTAATTATATATACCATGTTGTGCATTAAATCCCTAGTACTTATTTGTCTCATAACTGGAAGTTTGTGCCTTTGACCACCTTCATCAGATTCCCTCCTCCCATCCCCCACCTCTGATCACCACAAATCTGACCTTTGTCTCTGAGTTTGTTTTTGAAGTATAATTGACCTACAGCACTATGTTAGTTTCTTTTACACAATGTAGACATTTGGAATTTCTTTACATTTCAAAATGATCACCATAAGTCTAGTTACCATATATCACCATACTTAGTTATTATAAAGTTATTTATATATTCCCCACACTGTACATTTGATACCTGTGATTCATTTATTTTGCAACTAGAAGTCTGTACCTCTTACTCTCCCTCACCTATTTATTTATTCTCCCCACGCTCCCTTAGAGCAGCCACCTATAACTCTTCTCATGCATTATGTTTGTTCACTTCTTTTGTTCTTTAGATTCCACATACAAGTGAAATCATACAGCATTTGTTTTTCTTTGTCTTATTTTATTTAGCATAATATCTTATAGATCCATTCATGCTGCAAATGACAAGATTTCATTGTTTTTTATGGCTGAGTAATAGTCCATTGTATATATATACACCATATATTCTTTATCCATTCATCTGTTGATGGGAACTTGTGTAGCTTCCATATCTTGATTATTGTAACTATTGCTGCAATGAAAATAGGGGTGCATATATCTTTTCTGATTAGTGTTTTTGCCTTCTTCAGATAAATACTTAGGAATGGAATTGCTAGGTCATATGGTAGTTACATTTTTAATTTACTATTTTCCATAGTGGCTGCACCAACTTACATTCTCACCAACAGTGCATAAGGGTAACCTTTTTTATGCATTCTTTCTAACACTGATTATTTGTGATCTTGTGATGATGGGCATTCAGGTGTGAGGTTTTGATTTGCATTTGTCTAGTGACTAGCGATATTGAACATCTTTTCTTGTGGCTATTGGCCATCTGTATGCCTTCTTTGGAAAAATGTGCAGGTCTTCTGCCCATTTTTTAATTGGGTTTATTTTTTTGAAATTGAGTTATGTGTGCTGTTTATAGTTTTGGGTATTAACCCCTTATCCATCATGTCATTTGCAAATATTTTCTCCTGTTTTGTAGGTTGTCTTTTCGTTTTGTTGATGCTTTGCTGATGTGTTCATTTGTTTGTTGTGTAAGAGCTTTTAGTTTTACCTAGGTGTCTCATTTGTTTAGTTTTGCTTTTGTTTCTTTTGCCTTAAGATACAGATCTCTAGAAATATTGAGATGATTTTTCAAAGAGTGTGTGTTTTTGATGACTGTAGCTTTATAGTATAGTTTTGTTTAGGGAGTATGATACCTCCAGCTTTGTTCTTCTTTCGCAAGATTGTTTTGGCCATATGGAGTCTTTTGTATTTCCATTATTTGTAACATTGTTTTTATTTCACAGGAACTTATTTTTGAGAATTAAAGGTTTTACAGATAGATCAATAACTAACAAGCAAAATTCACCAGTTAAGACACAAAGAGCAAATACTTGCATGTGGTAATCATGAATAGAAAAAATACCAAGAAAGAGTTCTTAATTTTTAAAAGTGGAAAAGCTGGTTTTTAATTTGACAACTTGATACAAAAATCATAGAAATAGAAATAAATACAATACAGATCTAGATATAACTATAAAGGTGATACAGATTACATATATTGATGGATAAACTATACTAGATGAACTCAATAATGCATATGGAATAGTACAATTTTATTTTTAGTATAAAATAAATATTAAATTATGCATGTTTTAATGCCAAGTACTTTTTTGAACCCAGGAAATTTCACAGTCACCTAGCTTATTATATCTTTCCAACATTAGGAAAGCAAACATTCATATCAGTGCTCTCTTTTGATCTAATGTGCTGTTTACATTTTCAATAACAAGAAAGCAATTTTATATTTAAAAAACTTGAAAAAAAATTGCTACCTTAGAGAACACTAACACCTAAATGAAGGAATGAATCTTCTTTTCTGAAAAGAGACCAAGTATCGTATCAGTGATGTCCCACTGGTATTTGTATACAGAGAGTTTGGTTTTTTGAGTGACACTATAAGACAGGAGAACTCTTAATGATCAACAACAAATAAGAAAAAAAAAATAAGCGTTAAATTTCTTTTGAAAATGTAAATTATGTAAATACAGTTCTCTTGCCTGCTGGATTGTTTTGTCAGATGCTAAAATGAGGCTTTTTGAATCTGTAATCCCTTCTTTTTCTGACTCTGCATGCATTGTACTGTCACTTCACAATCATTTTCCCTTTACAAGATACTAGTTTTGCTTAACATTACTCTGCACAGTTACAAATTCTGGAAACTTCTTAGAGCTATTAGAACAGTGGCACAGGGTTCCTGAGTTATATATTTGGCATTAGTGAATCTAACAGTATATGAGCTAGATGTTAATTGGACTAAATGAACTAAAGTTCAGTGTTGACTTACAGGAGCCAATTCTCAGTAGGCAATTTTGTTTCTTTTGAGGGGGAGGGGAGAAGTCACTGTTATTCAACAAAGTTAAAGAACATAATAGTCTTTTTTTTTTGTAAATTTGCATTTAATTATATACACATTTATTAAATTTGAAAAAGCATCAGTGTGGCAAAAAGTAATACAAATTTAATTTCCTGTATTTTAGTATCTTCAAGAATTTGATGTAGGTTAGATTCTGGGCTGTTTTCTTCAATATCTTACTAATTTTGCACCATAAAATGTAAATAATATCACCTTTGTCATGTCAGTAACCATGAGGGTTAATTAGCTTTAGTCAACTAAATTATGGGAATTAAGGGATGACAACTAGCATAACAGTTACTACTATAACAAAATTTCGTTTTAGAACTACTTTTCCTGTGTCCCATAGATTTTGGATCACTGTGTTTTTGTTTTCATTTGTCTCTAGGTATTTTTTTTTTTTTATTTCTTCTTTGATTTCTTCAGTGATCCATTGGTTCTCTAGTAATATATTGTTTATACTCCATGTGTTTGTTTTTTTTCCAGTTTTTTTCATGAGTTGATTTCTAATCTAATAACATTGTGGTCAGAAAACATGCTTCTTGTGATTTTAGTTTTCTTAAGTTTGCTGAGGCTTGCTTTGAGGTCCAGCATGTGATCTATCCTGCAGAATGTTCCCTGTGCACTTGAGAAGAATGTGTATTATGCTTCTTTTGGATGAAATGCTCTGTACATATCAGTTAAGTCTAATGTTGCGTTTAAGATCTGTATTTCCTTATTAATTTTCTGTCTGTATGATCTGCCCATTGATGTGAGGAAAATCCTTTTGTAAAAAATCCATTGCTTTTGTAAACAGTATATTCATCATTACTGAAGAATAAACTTTCAGTGATCAAGGGAAAAAAAAAACAAAGAAGCAAAGAGAAAAAACCACTCTAAATTCCACTAACTAAAAAATACCCATCATTTATCACTCTGGTAACACCATTCTAACATCTCTGTATGTGCATATATAGATAAAAGAAATTGGTATAATTCTACAAAACTAGAATCATAGTATAGAGCTAGATATATATATATATATATTTGGTTGAAGTATAGTTAATTTACAGTGTTATATTAGTTTCAGGTGTATAACAAAGTGATTCAGTTATATATATATTTCAGATTCTTTATCAGTTATTACAAGATAAGAGTATACTTATCTATACTGTGCTATACAGTAAGTCCTTGTTTATATATATAGTGGTGTGTATCTGTTAATCCCAAACTCCTAATTTATCCCTCTCCTCCTTTCCCTTTTGGTAACCATAAATTTGTTTTCTATGTCTGTGAATCTATTTCTGAATTGTAAATAAGTTAATTTGTATCTTTTTTAGATTCTACATATAAGTGATATCATAAGGTATTTGTCTTTCTCTGACTTACTTCACTTAGTATGATAATCTCTAGGTTCATTAATGTTGCTGCAAATGTCATTATTTTATTTTTAATAGCTGAATAATAACCATATATATATTACATATTATAATAACTATATATATATGTGTATGTGTGTATAAATATATATATAACAATGTCTTTATCCAATCACCTGTCAGTGGACATTTAGGTTGCTTCCATGTCTTGGCTATTGTAAATAGCAAGGCTATGAACATTGGGGTGCCTGTATCTTTTCCAATTAGAGTTTTCTCCTGATATATGCCCAGGAGTAGTCTTGCTGGATCATATGGTGACTGTTTTTAGTTTTTTAAGGAACTTCCGTACTGTTCTCTATAGTGGCTGCACCAGTTTACATTACCACTAACAGTGTAAGAAAGTTCACTTTTCTCCACACTCTCTCCAGCATTTATTATTTGTAGACTTTTTGACGATGGCCATTCTGACTGGTGTGAAGTGATACATCATTGTAGGTTTAATTTGAATTTCTCTAATGATTAGCAATGTTGAGCAGCTTTTCACATGCCTGTTGGCCATGTGGATGTCTTCTTTGGAGAAATGTCTTTTTAGGTCTTCTGCCCATTTTTTGATTGGGTTGTTTGTTTATTTGATATTAAGCTGTATGAGCTGTTTGTATATTTGGAAATTAATCCCTTGTTGGTTGCATCATTTGAAAATATTTCCTCTGATTCCATAGATTGTCTTTCATTTTGTTTATGGTTTACTTTGCTGTGCAAAAGCTTTTAAGTTTAATTCGGTTCCATTTGTTTGTTTTGGCTTTTATTTCCATTACTCTAGGAGACAGATTCAAAAATATTACTGCAATTTATGTCAGAGTGTTTTGCCTATGTTTTCCTCTAGGAGTTTTATAATACATCATATATCTAGATCTTTAATCCATTTTGAGCTTATTTCTGTGTGTGGTGTTAGAGAATGTTCTAAATTCTTTCTTTTGCATGTAGCTGTCCAATTTCCCAGAACCTCTTATTGAAGAAACTGTCTTTCCTCCATTGTATATTCTTGCCTCCTTTGTTCTGGATTAATCAACTGTAGCTGTGTGAGTTTATTTCTGGGCTTTCTATCCTATTCCATTGGTCTATGTGTCTGTCTATTTTTGTGGCAGTACCATTCTTTGTGCCGGTTTTGATCATTGTAGCTTTGTAATACAGTTTGAGATCAGAAAGTGTAAGGTCCTTAAACTACCTGTATAGCAGTATAAAATTATTTGAAGTTGGACTCAGATTCATTAAACATAGATTTTGTATCACCTAGGGCCCCCATTAACAATTTGGAAAAAAGTCTAAGTAGCAATTGAATAGATGAGATAAAATGGAATCATAACAATTGTTCATTAACAACAGAGAAAGCAGAAATGAAGAAAAAAAGGAACGAATGAAACAAATTGAAAAGAGCTAGCAGGATGGCAGAATTTAATTTGGTCATATCAGTAATAAATTTAAATGTGAATCATCAAACACCAGTTATAAGACATATTATCAGATTAATTTTTGAAAGTGCAAGACTCAACTTGCTTCTTATTTATAAGAAAGCACCTTTAAATATAAAGACAGATAAGCTGAAAGTAAAAGGGTAGAGCAAGATAATAAACCAAAATATCAATATCAGATGAAAGGTACATTATAATAAGAAATATTACCAAGAATAAAGATATTTCATAATGATAAAAATGTCAATTCATCAGAGAATATAATAATCTTAAATGTGTGTGCTCCTAATTGCAGAACTTAAAAAATCACAGGGGACTAAAAACCATGAAAGTGAAAGGTGAAGTAAAGAATCCATAAGTATAGATGGAGAATTCAACAATTCTCTCTCCATAATTGATAAAGCAAGTAGACAGCATTATCAGGGAGTATATATATGACCTGAAAAATACTATCAAGCTAATAGACTTAATGAAATACTTGGAATATTTAACACACGTTCTTTTCAGGAAACATTCAGCAATGTAGGTTTTATTCAAGGTCATAAATACACACACACACCCACCCAAATTCAGAAGAACTGAAATCATACCAAGTGATTAAACTAGAAGTTAGTGACAAATATATCAAGAGAGCTACAAATATTTGAAATTTCCTTTTGATTACTGTTTAACCTCCAACTCACAAGTTTTGATATATTGTACTGTCATTTTTATTTACTTAAAATATTTTCTGAAATTTTTACTTGATATTTTTCTCTTTGACTCTTCCACATAATACATGTGAAATGTAAACAATTCCACTTGAAAAGAAGAAATTTCTCAAATCGCTTATCTAAGATTTCACTTTTAGAATCTACAACAAAAAGAATAACTATAACAGAAAGCAAGCAGAAGAAAGGACATTATAAACATAAAGCAGAGAATAATCGAACCTATAAATTAATAAAGAAAATCAATAGATCTGGAATCTGGTTCTTTGAAAATATCAATCAATTTAATAACCTTTACATAAATTAACCAACCAAGAAATAGAAAAGACACAAATTACCAGTATTAAATATAAGAAGGAATAACACTACATATAATAGAGACATTGAAAAGAGAATAAGAAATATCAGATCCTTCAGTATAGCAATGAAGTTGAAAGAGACCAGTTCCTTCAAAGATACATATTTCCAAAAGTCACCTAAGAAAAATAGATAACCAGAAGGATCCTGTATCAAATAAAGAAACTGAATTTGTGGGTAAAACTTCTGAAAATAAATCTCCAGGCTCAGATAAAGTGTTGATTTCTACCAAATACTTAAGAATAAAGTAATATTAATCTACATAATTTCTTACAGAAAATTAAGGAAAAACAAACTGAATCAATTTCCAACACTTTGTATAAGCCTAGCATAACTCTAATACCAAGACAACACGAAGTTACCATTAGAAAAGAAGTGAGCAATCGCTAATATCCCTCATAAATATAATGACAAATATCTTTCAGAGAATTGTAAGAAATTCAATCTAGCAATATATAAAAGTAAAAACATCCAACCAAATGGAGTGTATCCTAGGGAGACAAGGTTCATTCAACACTCAATAATCATTTCATTCATCATATTTAGAGCCTTAAGAGATAAAACATGATAATCTCAAAAGATGCAGAAAAACCATTTGATAGAATTCTAACTATTCATGATAAAGCTTTTAGTTACCTAGCCATAAAGAGGAACTTTCTTAATCTTATAAGGGTTTCAACAACAACAAAAAACTTACAGTTAACATCACATCTAATGATAAACAACTGAGTTAATTTCTCCTGAGGTTGGGAGCAAGGCAAAGATGTCCTCTCACCACTACTTTGAAACACTGTGTTAGAAATCCAAGCCAGTGCATTAAAGCAAGAAAAATTAATGCAATGCATACAGATCAGAAAAGAAGAAATAAATTGATCTCTTTAAATAAATGTTATAATTTTCTAGGTAAAATACTTCTCTGTGTAAAAAGAATTCACAAAGAAACCTCTGTAAACTAATGAATTAGTTGAAAAGGCCCAGTTCAAACATAGAAAAATCAACCCTATTTCTATGTACTTGTAATGAACAAATGGAATTCACAATGGTAAAAAAGGAAAACATTTATAATGACACTATAAAAAGTGAAATACTTAGGTAAAGATCTAACAAAAAATGAGCAGGATCTGTATATTTGAAACTATAAGTTACTGACATAATTTTTTTTTAATTTGAGATATACCATGTTCATGTTGCTGAGTTAAATTAGCCTAACATAAAAGGCTGAATACTGTATGGTTCTGTTGACATGACATTCTGGAAACTAGTAAAACTATAGGAAGGAAAAGAGATCAGTGGTTGCCAAGAGTTGGTTGACAGATAAGAGGGGGTTAGTATGAGGGAATTTCTGGTGGGAACTATTCTGCTTGAAGCTAGGATGGTAGATACAAGATTCTATGTACTTGCTACAATGCATAGAACTGTACAGCACAAAATGTAAATTTTGTTGTATGAAATGTCTTTAAAATCTCAAGCACGATGTTGAGAGATTAGGATTGCAGTTGACTGAACTGCAATCTTCCCAATTCATATGTTGAATCCTAACCCCCAATATGAATGTAATTATAGCATGAAAACAATTAAGGTCAAATAGGTTATAATGGTAGGACACTAATCTGATGGAATTAGTGTCCTTATCAGAAGAGACACTGGGGAACTTTCTCTTGACTATGTGACAACACAGAAGGAGGGGTGCCATCTGGAAACCAGGAAGAGAACTCTCACCAGAAACTGAATTGACTACCACCTTGCTCTTGGACTTCTCAGTCTCCAGAACTGTTAGAAAATAAATTTCTGTTGTTTAAATTACCCAGTGTATGATGTTTTGTTATGGCAGCCCAAGTTGACTAAAACAAGGACTAGCCAAGTGAATCTCAGCGTGTTATAAATGAGCTAAATAACCACGTTGAAGGAGATGGAGAAGAAAGGAGCTGACCTAAGTAATGTGGGAAAACGGTATTTTGACTGGATACCTAATGGCTAAAGACAAAAAAAAAACTTTACACTGTTTACTATAGTTGGTCGTTACTTTTTTCTCACAAAGGTATGGCTTCAGAACTCTGAAACTATTTTATTTATGTATTAAGATTGAACAAAAATCTAAATGTATTATAGATAAAAAATTACATTTCTTACTATAGGAAAATGAAATTACCAAATAATGAAATGAAGAAAGCTATAATGAGCTCACTGCTCCTGGATTAGAATAGGAGTCATTTTATGGACTCATTTAAAAAATATATTTATAGAAAAATAGAAATAGAAATATCGATATATGTTTGTGCATGGTTAGTATGCATACTTACATTCCCTTGCATTATTCATTCATAGGAATTTAAAGCAAGATACCATCTAGCACCCAGGTGATGGTTTCTAAATACTGTTTTCTAATAAAAGAAACTAGGGCTTATTGAAGAACTGGTCATTCCAGGGCTTGTGTAGGAGAAAACAAGATAAACAGGAACCATCTTGTTGGTTCCATAAAGTAGGG
Organism: Camelus bactrianus; assembly: GCF_048773025.1. Lineage (NCBI taxonomy): Eukaryota > Metazoa > Chordata > Mammalia > Artiodactyla > Camelidae > Camelus > Camelus bactrianus. The sequence goes on along the minus strand of NC_133541.1, from coordinate 58,629,046 downwards.
AACTGCTAGATGAGAAAAGGAGAGGCAAGGAAAGAGAGAAGGATGGAGGGAGAAAGGGAGGGAAGGAGGAGGGAACAGGAATAGAGAAAGGAAGGGAAGGAAAGAGAGAAGGAAGGAAGGAAGGAAGCGGAGAAAGGAAGAGGAGAAAGGAAGGGTGGGAATTTATTGAAAGTGTATCGTAGATAACCTGAAAGACTTCCCAGTGGCCACAAAATAAAAAATATAACTAGGTGTAGTATTGGACCATAACTGAAAGAACACCAGAATAAATATCCATGTGTCCATATTGCTATAAATAAATAAAAAATAAATGAACAAGAACAGCACTTTCTTACAGAAGCATTCCAGTTAATATTGTAGAAGTAATAAAGAACTTGAAAATTGTTATTGAAACACAAGAGTAGTAATTGCCACAGATAAGATCCACTGATGGATATTAAAATTAGTGGATGAAAGTTTAAGCGGAAACGAGATATTTGCATAGTCTCGAAGTAATCTACCAAATATTTAGTACTTGCAAAAGGAAAAAAAATAAGAATTTTGCCTTGCAGAATTCTGATAGATAACACTCTTCAGTCAAGTGATCAAGATTAACATTACAGCAATAAGTCATGATGATACCATATACCTCCTGATATTATTCAATGAGGGCATATCACCTCTATTATATTTTCCCAAAATACAAAACCTTATTCTAGTAAGATTAAAAACCAAACAAACCTATATAGAAAAATCTTAAAAAATAACTGTCCAATACTCTTCTAAAGTATCAAGGTCATGAAAGATAAGGGATGACTGAGGAATTCTCTTAAGTCAGAAATGACTCAAGATACATGACGACTAAATGTGGAGTGGTGGACAATGTCCTGAAAATACTTATTAATAGCTCCAAATTTTGAGAGTAGAAGGCTAAGGAAAATTCTTGTTTATTTTCATTTGTGGCAAACCAGGTGGCTCTGAGGAAAAGATACGTGAAACAAGAACATTAGACAAATAGTGATAACTTACTCCAATAAAAATAAAGGCAGCAAACAACACTTCCCATAGAATCAGAGAATGAGCTACATTAAAAGTGAGTCACAAGATGAGAATATGATTCAGACCCCCCCAACCCAAAGAGCAAAGCCTTGAATAGAACATTCAGTAAAGTCTCAGAAAAGAAAGCAAAGCTAAATTCCTTCACAAAGTCTATTTTTGCCCAGTTTATGCTCTTAAGTATGTTACACAAAAGGCTCAAATAGACGACTTTCCTTCCAATTATAGCTTGGAATGGAGACAAACATGTTTTGGATAAGATGCAAAGAAAGCCAAGCGTCATATAAAAATAAATGAATGGTTTGCATTTCACTGCCTATGTTAAGAATGAGCAAAAGGTGAGGAAAATATGATTGTACAAATATAATATTACCTCCCCCTGAAAAAAGAAAGAAAACAAGTGAAAGAAAAGAGAAAAAAGATGCTATGGAGCCAATTTGGAAGAATATACATGATCAAAGAAATTATTAGCTAATAGTGAAACTGACACAGTAGCAACCATCAAAATTACCTAATTGCGCTCTAAAAGATGAAAACATATTAATCTCATGCTCTGTAATTCCAGGTTGTCTATTGTAGTGCGGTACCCTCAGAGGGAATTTAAAACATATTTTAGATTCCCATTTCCAGTATTTTAAAATTAAATTTTATTAATAAGCAGTCATAGTTCATTTAGCTCAGTATAATGAATAATAACATTGTGCCTGTGTAAGTTAATGCAATAACAGAAAGAGTAGTTGTTTTATAGTGTTTTGATTATAATAGTTCTATAAATCCGCAAGGCAACAGCTAGAATCTTCATTTGGTAATTTATTTATTTTTTGTCAGTGATTATCTCTGAGGTAATCATGACGTTTATCACAGTGAGACAATCACTGTATCAATTTGTTATACAAAATAAAGTCAGGTGATAAAATCATTCTAGAAAAAGGCAAAATAAATGCCCTAACCCTCATTTCCAAATTCAACATTTCATAGATTTGCTAGAACTAGACATCATTTGTTGCAAAAATTATACTGTAGAAAAGAAAATGCTTATATTATATACTACCAAATTTTCACTAATAATTAGGATATGTTTGGAATGATTTGACAAAATAACTATTACAAACTAATAAATGATTAAATTCCTGAAGCTATCTTCCTTTGCTCATTAATTCTCTCAACAGATCACCTTATGGGTCTATACAATGTGAGGCACACCCAGATATGAATGGATTTTTATGGTATTAAAGAATTCTAAAAGTGCTTCTAGTTAACTGGACATTTTGTGCTGTAGTATCTTAACAGAAATTTTCAGTGACATTCATCTGGTTGAGGCATCAATAGTAAAATGTATATCTTATGAAGTATTATAAAATTATACTACTTGTTTAGTGGATCTTTAAACTGGTGAATATTACCCATAATAAGACCATCAAATTTTCATTACATGTAGAACACTTTAAAATAACACATAAACTAATGAAAATCTATAACATATTAGTCAACAGAAATTATGTAACATTATACATTTTCTAATTAAACCATAAGTCAGTGGAATTTAATTAACTTATACTAGTATTCTTTGAGGAATTTGACAGATTCTAACACAAATTCTGAAAATAAATACATGCATTGGTAATAAAATTTGTAAAACAATAGCAGAGATTGTGGTACAGAAGGATTCAGCTTACAACTATTTAGGGATAATTCAAAACCATGTTGATGAGAAAGCCTAGAAATAAACTAAAGCTTTTTTAAAATTTATTTTTGTTGAAGTTGATTTACAATGCTTTGTTAGTTTCAGGTATATAGCAAAGTAATTCAGTTCATTTCTGAAGTGATTCAGTTCATATATGTGTATATATATATATACACACACACATATATAGTTATTTTTCAGATTATTTTCCATTATAAGTTATTATGAGATATTGATTGAATATAGTTCCCTGTGCTATAAGTAGGTCTTTGTTGTTTATCTGTTTTATTTATGGTAGTGTGTATATGTTAATCTCAAACTCCTAATTTATCCCTCTCCCCCACCCCTTTCCCCTTTGGTAACCATGGTTTATTTTCTGTCTGTGAGTCTATTTTCAGTTTGTAAATAAGTTCATTTCTATCATTTTTTAAAATTCCACATGTAAGTGATATCATATGATATTTGTCTGTCAATGTTTGACTTCACTTAATATGATAATCTCTATGTCCATCCATGTTTCTGCATTAAACTAAAGTTTTATATATGATAAAAGGTAACTGTGGCACCACATAAAAGGCCTGATTGTTTGATGATAATGGAAGAAATGGCTCGGTATATAGACAGAATTATAACTGGTTACCTATTCAGTATAATATATAAGGGAGCCCAAGTGGAATAGAGATTTAGAGGTTATAATAGTAGTGTTGAAATTAATATAAAAATAAAGAAATATCTTTATGATTATAGAATCGGAAGGAATTTTCAGATTAAATCTTAAGTACAAATTAGATGCACCCCCAGTGTTCATAGAAACACTATTTACAATAGCCCAGACATGGAAGCAACCTAAATGTCTAGTGACAAATGATTGGACAAAGAAGTTGTGGTATGTGTGTGTGTGTGTACACACACACACACACACACACACATACATACTGGAATACTTCCCAGCCGTAAAAAAGAATAGAATAATGCCATTTTCAGAAACAAGAAGGTACCTGGAGATTGTCATACTAAGTGAAATAAACAGGAAGAGAAAGGAAAATACCATATGCTGTCAATTATATGTGGAATTAAAAAAAAAAAGACACGAACTTATTTACAAAATAGAAACAGACTCACTGACATAGAAAACAAACTTATAGTTACCAGAGGGGAAAGGAGGAGAGTGGAGGGATAAAATGGGAGTTTCGTATTTGCAAATACTATCTACTATACATAAAATAGACAAGCAACAAGATCCTCTTGTATACCACAGGGTACTATATTCATACCTTCTTATGAAAAGGAGTATGAAAAGGAATATAAACCACAGAAATCTGAGTAGAAAAATAGTCTGGGAACTCAAATGAATGCAAGTAAAAGAAGATATTGGTTCTCTAGTAATAAAAAAGATGTAAATTAAAACAACCTTGAGATACTATTTTATATCTATCATATTTGCAAAAATTGCATTTCTGTAATACAATCACAGTTTTTACTGTGGCAACGTCAGTGCCTTTGCCTTACTAGGGGAAAAATCACTTCCTAGAAAGTGTAGGAAAATAAAATGCACAAATTAATGCTTTCATATACTACTGAATGCCATGTGTCTGAAAATATTTTTATTCCTCTCTTATGTTTGATTGTGGGTAGAGAATTCTAACTTTAATTTTTTTCGTATATTGAAGGCATTGTTCCTTTGCCTTTATGATCAGTATTATGATGAGTGCATTGCCAATATAATACTCATTTCTTTGTTGGTAAACTTACTTCCTAGTCATTGGTAATTTTTAAAATCTCTGTTTTTTATTCTTAGCACATGAAATTTCAGAAAGATATGTTGAGCATCATTTTTTTCCGATAGGAACTAGTGAGCTCTACTAAACTCTGATGGTTTTCTTTCTTCAACTCTATTAATTTTCATTATTATTTCTTGAAAATAAATACTGCCTTTTATTTTCTCTGCTCTCAGGTAATGGAACAGTTTTTAACCATAGTTTGTAACTCCAAGATTGATCCACCATGTCTCTTACACTCTCTGGTATTTCCTGCCATTCTGGTGGATATTTAGGAAGATATTCTTGACTTTTATCATGTATCCTTTGTATTCAGTTTCTCATTTTTCCAATAATATTTTTAAATTTTCAGTAACTATTCTCTAATTACTCATCCTTTTAAGTGTCCCATTCTTAAATTAACTCTCAGAATTTACTTCATATTGATATTGTAAGCTCCCCTAATGTCAAAGGGTACATTTACTGAAAGACAAGCTATATCTTGAAAGATGTAGGAGAATTTGACATACTCAAAAAAGAAAGGAAACTCACATATTGTTAAAACAAAAATAGAGGAAAAGTGTCACAGATTTGCTTGGGGAATTGCAATCCATCTATTTTGTTTGGAATGTATCATATAAATTCTGGGATAACCACAATGTAGGACAAATTAGAACCCGACTTTAAAATGTATTTCTTACATGTCTAAAACTTAGAACGAATTTATTATGTTGTGGGAAGCAAGTGAAGTTTGCATTACTTAAGACAGAAAAAGTATAAAGTCATGTAAGTATATAGCATAGACATTATAAAAAATATATTAATTCTCCTTGAGGCAGGCAGTTGAAGATGGGAAACTGGGCACAATACCCAATAAGAAGATTTAAAACTAAAGTGAATTACAATGCCATAAGCAAAATGTATAAGCTAGAAGAAGCTGGTCTGTTAGAGGATGGTAAAGGACCTCCATATATCACAGACATCCTTTATGTTACACTGTTAGCCCCTGTGATAAAATTATCTGTTTTTATCACTTAGAAAACTGAGTGACTAAGTGAGATGTCAAACTATATTATTTTGGTTGAGAGAAATAGTCCAAAGTTTTTTGTTGTTTTCTTTGTTTTTGTTTTTGACTATTGAAGAAAATAGATGGATAAGAGAGAGATGTCGAAAGACTTTGAAGCAAGGAGATTCTATAGTATTTCCTGTAATTTATTTTGCTTTTTACTACACTATCTTACTTAAATCACTCATGCTACTATAGAAGATTATGCTATCTATTATCAATGAGGCTCTTGGCTAATTTTTTTTCTACGCCCAATAGCAATCTTAACATTAGATTTAAGTATTAAGAAAGTAGTAAGTTCCCTTCAGGAACGGAGAAGCTCCAAAGTGCTTCAGAGTTTCCCAGGTCAATGACAAATGACATTTATTTATAAGTTTCAGTAACCTAAGAAGAATATTAATACCTAACTACTTAGGGGAAAAGAAATAATATATTTCCATAAGCAAAAGTTCGGTAAAGCAATATTTATAGAATTTATATTGCTATAAATTAATACCTGCATTTTGGTATGCTTAAAAATTAACAGAATTATTTTGTCACAAATCAAATAAGTTTATTTTCTTCTTCCAAAATATCCAGCACTGATTCCCCTTAGCGCTCATTTTACAGACTCTTAATGTTTTGTTGTCACACCAAACTCATTCTGTTTGCTTTCCTCTGGACTCTGGACTCTGTTGGTCCAGATATTCCCATTACTAATGCTCCACACATTGCTGGTTCGTCTCTGTTAGAACAGCATTTGCTTTTGGAGATTTTTCTCTCATCACTTAATCTAAAATAATACTCCTGCCTCCATTCAATCTATCCCTTGTTCTCAGGTTTCTTCTCAGTACTAAGTTAATTGCTTCTTTATTTCTATAGTTGCTTGGCATCAGTCCCCCCTTATTAAAAGGTAAATTCCAGGGGAAGAGGAATTTTTTTCTGGAGACTGAAGGTAGAGTTCGTGATTTGCATCCCCTGGTATTTTTCCTTACCTCTCCATTGTCCAGTGACCTGGGTAGTGCTGTTTGGTACAGGTAAGGTCTTCTGCCACTTAATCTAAATGAATGACTGAAAGAATACAGCAGGTTTTGTCAAATAATTCTTAATATTAGAGTGTCAAAAAATTGTTAACACAGCAGTTTGCATTCAGCCTGTTTCATTTTGTGTTCAAATCTCTCATGTTTGCCGTGTTTTACTCATCCATTTATATGAGTCCTTGTTTAATCATCTCTTTCAACCTGTGGATTCTTTTAGTCATCAGTTTGTACTTTTTTGTGAATTAGTATTACAGTGTACTGCCTCTTCAGTCTTACCTTTGCCAGACTAGTTAAGATTCTGTTTACTTCATACCTATACTGTAAAACCAACTCCTATTAGATGTTACATCCCAATAATTACCCTGTGCCCTGATCCCTATTACTTATATGATGGATGTCTAATTTCCTATTCTGATGCTCAAATCTTGGACTAAACTGCTTTTCCTGCACCATTTCCTCACTGTCCCCTGCTGCCCTTTATTAATGCTTTATTAATTGTTGGTCTTGCTATTTCTTACTTTTATGTGTTTTAGTTTCCTTTCACTATGTAAAACTTTTTTTCTCTTTCCTTTCATCTGTCTTTCTTCCAATATTCAGTTCTTGATGTACTTCCACTGATGTTTTCCCTATTCACTCCATTTTCCAATATTCTTTATTGAAATACAATATTTTATATATGATAATATCTTACCAGTGTACTTAATGGTACTACATACTTTTTATTGATTGATTAGTATTCTCCTCACTAAATCGTTACCCGTAGCCTTTTGAAATATAAATACATGCATAGAAACTTAAGTCAAACCCTGGTGTTTAAAACTTAATAATTTGATTATCCCACTATTGCTCTGGATGTAAGTCTTTTCTTTTTTTTTAAACACCCAAGTCTCCAAGAGTTGATGATGAAGTATTTATCTTTAAATACAATTTCTGACATGGTGCAAATGTATTGGTACCTTTATTGTGTGATAAGTAAAAATAAGTAAAGCATAGAAGATAAAACTAAGGAAGAGACTCACCAAATAGAAGGATGGGTCTATATATTTGAATACACACACACACACACACACACACACACACAAGTTATATTTAAGAGATAACCATAGAAAAATGATAAAAGAAACTAAAAGTCTGTGAGATTAATGGTTTCTCCCTGAATGCTTTTCTGGTTGGAACAGATATGCAGTTTTTATCTGGGTAAAGCCATTGCTGACAATTTTGCTCTAACTTGCTCAACATCAGGTGTTATTAGGTTATCTCTAGCACATTCTGGAATAATTGATTTCTGTGTAATAGAAAATTCTCTTGATAGAGTGTACTTAAATAATCTAAACAAGTTGACTATAAAGAGACATAAAATTAGACTAAAGATGGTAAACAGACAAGGTAAACTTTATTTGGGGGAAGTAGAGTCTCTGGCTGATAAGTCTTGTTTTTGATGTGAGATTTTTAAGTATAGGTAATAATTATCAACTTAAGACCAGGTTATTTCTTTGGGTCACTAAATGAGTATAAATGAAATCAGAAGATGAATAACAAGTGTACATGGAGTGCAATTCTGCCATGATGCAGCAAACCAGCAATCAGAGTTTTTATCACAATGATAATAACATTTAAAAATGTTAGAATTTAGTATTCTGGCAGTGTAAAAAGTTCTGAAAAAGGAAGATGACTAAATTTTTAAAATATGTGGTGGCCCCTGTAGTATTATTTATACTTTATTTAGTCAAGAGTATACTATGATGATAGTTAAAACCAATGAAATACAAGAACAAATTAAAAATTATGTAGTATTCAAATAGTATTTAATAAAAAGGACAAGGGTGCTAGAAAGTGCTAGAAAATTTCTTTGCATCTATTCAGGCATCCAGGGACAGGTGCTTAAACAGCTTCCAAACAGACTGATGTAACTGTCAAAATTAAATATACTTTATATTTGCTTTTGAAATGGGCTTTCAGTTTTAATTTTGAAAATAATTGAGTTATTCAGAAAAACAGTTTTAGTGGTTTGTTGACTGAAATGTGCAGTGATTTGTCTTTCGTTCTTTTTACCCCTGCAACTGTACTTCTCCTTGCCCTTGCAGAACAACTACAACATCTGGTTAGTATCTGATATATTCTGAGTAGAGATAACATATTGTACTGTTTTGACCTTTTCAATATTCTGCACTTTAATTGGCTGTACATTCTATTTCTTCCCTACAGGTTAGTGGGACAGCAAGCAAGGGAAAAATGCAGTGAGTAGCCAATCAAATAACAGAACATTGAAAAGGTCAAAGCTGTATAGTAGAATCCTGTAATTGACAAGAATGTATGAAACATTAAAAGTCTACCACATCCTGCTTATGACAAAGACTGTAATGAAGCAGAAAATGGCACAACGTAAATCTGTTCATATGACAATCATTGTTCTGAAGATTGAGAATATAATTTAACACTTTCCAATTATGATTTTTAAGATTGTATTATTTTAGTATCCCACAGATTTTGTAGTGGGTTAAATTGCACATAGCAGAACTATTTGTTTAGCAGTAGATACTCAGTTCAACACAGAATAACATATCAATCTTAAATTTACATAGGTCTACACTTATAAAAATCCAGAGAGATTAATTTGCATAAAGAATACTTTTATGTAGGACTCACTAAACTTACTTGAAAAACTTAGGGAAACTTTTTTTTTTTTTTTTTAAGGAGGAAACCAAACTAATATAAGGGAGGTGTCTACATTTTCAAAGAAGTTGTCTTTGCTGATGATAAAAACTGGACTCAGGGTTCCCTAAGTTAAAGCTACAGGGCCTGACACTGGAACACTGGAAATATATTCTGCTATCTGGTTTTTAGATTATAATCAAGGAAGACAGTTTTGGTCAAGGAATTGACCTAGAAGCCATATTTTAAGTCTCTTTTCTTAGAACTTTTACTCCCTTGACCGCGCACATCTTGAGGAGATCAACTGGAAAAGAGAAAGAGAAAAAAACAACTTTACAGAATTTTAGCAAGTGATATTGTAATGAATGTTGGCATAATTCAAAGGAAATGAATGCAAAGCTTACAATTAATTGTTGTAGAACATGAGATTTGACACCTATACTTGCAGTCAGATTTTTAAGAATGGCCATGCTTATCGCACACAGTCTTTAATAATAGCTAATATATAGATGCAGAGAGAAAGAGGTTAGTGTGTTTATAATTTATCTTCAGATGCTGTTTTGTTTATTTGTTAGTAAGGTTGATTGGAAGAGAGTTTAGAAAAAATAGAAAACTATATGTAAATATTTTAAATTTCCTGGGAATGTCTTTTTATTTTAAATCTATAGATTTATGGAGTCCAGAAATTGTTTACTTTTTTCTGGAAAAAATATAGTTGCTTCCATGCTTTTACTCTCAACCAGAATAATATCAGATATTTGATTTATTTGTATTAAAAAACTTTCATCTCTCCTTCTTGAGTAAAATGTGTGAATTTAGAAAAGCATAGGCACCAACATCTCCCCCCATGGGTAAATAGGTATGGTTTGACATTAAATTTTCCAGGCATTAAGTGTACTTACATTAGATATATCAAATCAGACTTATTCTCTAGTAACATTAAGTACGTGTTTTTGGTTTTTGTTATTTTGGCAATAGTAGATTTGGGTCTGCCGTGACAGAACTCATTCTATTGCTTCATAATTGAAATTCACTTCACTTTTGAGATACTGTTTCTACTGATTTGGGAATTCTGGGAAGCTAGTCAATTTCTGTTTGTTTTAGGATTGACAACATTTTTTGTTTTTTGCATCCATTTTCAGTTGCATTCACATACTTCACAGTACTAGTATAGCAGTGGCAGTCACATATTGTCCTGACTTAAGGGAAGTGGAATCTTATCCAGGTATCACTCTCTGTCCTCCTGAGCATCTCTGAAGTGTACACTGTTGGAATTATACTTTGAATTGACTTTATCAGCTTTTGTGACAGGTATCAGTGGACAAATGTCATGGCCTCTCTTCATGAAGTCTAAATATTTTGCTTATTTCTCATCTTAATCCTGTGCTCCTTTGATTCGTTCCAATGTCATTCTTGTAGTCACTTTGACTAAATGAGTTCTGGGAAATTCAAAGGAGATCATTGGAAATTCTTCTTTAATACCCTGTGACAGTGTCTAACAAGACCTTTCTGCTCATCAACCCAAATACTTTCTTCAGAAATATTTGTTAATCATGACCTAGGCACCATATTTTTGTGAAATACATAGTAGGCTTATGGCTTTCCTGGGCCAAATCCTGGATATCAATGCATGTATATGTTCTTAGGTTTCTTTAAATCAAGTGAGACTAATTGGATTTTTTTTGTTTTCCATGCGCCAGTATATTACCTCAAACCATGGTCTTCCATCAGTATTCACTCCCCTTTACGTCATGTTCAGCATAAAAACTTCATATTCTCCTGGCCTCGCCCTTGAAATAAAAAACCAAGCATCAAAATTACAAATTATTGCTCTCTTTTAGAGCCCTGGTTTTTAAAATTTGAGATCATTTTAGCATTCAGATTATTGTCTCATACTTGATAGTTATGAAAGCTCAAACACAGTTTACTCAACAGCCACATCAGACATGGTATGTATAAAAGGTGGGAGGTGAATAATAGATTGAAAGTGATTTAACAGACATACCAATCAAATTAATGCACATTTGATCTTGTTCATATTCTGATTAAAATAAAGCAACTATAAAAATTTATTGAGACATTTCATTAAAATAATTTAGATGTGATTATTATATGATTAGCTTAAGAAAACAGTATCTGTCATTTAGAAATACAGGCTAAATATTTTCAGATTAAATGATATGATTTATGAGATTTTCTTTAAGAAAATATAAAACAAAAATTAAATGTATGTATCGTGGGTAGATGGATATGTGAAATAAGATTGGCCAAAAGATTGATAATTATTGAAACTTTATTATGAGTGCATGGGGAATTCATTATTTTATCTTACTGTTTTGATACTAATTTTATAATAATTTTTAATTCTACTTCTTGTCATGGTAGAATATCTTATATCAGGCTAAACATTCTTATGGGGATTAAAAACCTGTAACCACTTTCAAAAAAACACTACTTGAAGACACTGTAAGTTGATGAAAAGCAGGAAGAAACTGGAGATATAGCCTTTGAAAGTAGAGAGACATGTCACATGAGACCTATATTTGTAACTTTTCCATTGAGCACAGATCCAAGACAATGAAGCACATTAAGACCATAGCTCAAGTAGTAGATGCTAATCTTATGCGCTCAGAGTTCAGGGATCCTAGTATAACTGTTAAGTAAAAAGGAGGGTATTGGACAGTAGAGAGCCTAAGAGGAAGCCCTAATATGAATATGAACTCCCATTTATCCTTGGCTGATTAGAAAACTGCTCACATACAGGTTATGGAGTCAAGAAGCCTAACAGAAAACAAAGATAAGTGGAAAATGTCAGCCGCTGCACACTACCTGGGATAAAAGTTTAGTATTCAAGTCCTGAAAAGTTGGTTGCATTTAGCTATCTATTAAAATGCCAGATAAACTGTTGTTTAGGAATGAGGACCTATGTCAGGAATGAGATCGGAACACCAGCTCTAAGGAAATTATCAAAATAGACTTGTCCTATTAAAGACTAAAAGCAAGCATTTACTCAACTAAGATGATTCCTTTTTTTTTTTTAATGAAGTATTGTTGACTTACGATGTTGTGTTAGTTTTTAGTGGACAGTATACTGATTCAGTTACACGTACACAAAGAGACTCACAGACACAGAAAACAAACTTATGGTTACCAAAGGGCAAAAGGGTAGGGGAAGGGATAAATTAGGAGTTTGGGGTTAGCAGATATAAACTACAGTATATAGAATAGATAAACAACAAGGTCTTGATGTATAGCACAGAGAACTACATTCACTATCTGTAATAACCTGTAATTAAAAAGAATATACATATATGTATGTATAAATGAATAACTATACATACCCCAGAAACTAACACATTATAAATCAACTATACTTCATTAGAAAAATCAGATAGTTAGAAGTAATGTAACAAATTCTAACTATACATTCTAAATTAATATATGTCAATGTGAAACAATGTGTTTATGCAGTATAATAATAATATGAAGTTAAAAAACAAAACAATTTAGAATGTCTCAGAGATTAATATTGTGTAATATGTAATAGGATATATAATACTGAGTTTCATGTGATTTGAGTGACTTTAGTGTTTATTAGATATCTTTTAAATAATCGCTTACATTCATGATTGAAAATTGAGAATATGGAATACATATAAATGTTGATATTGTAAATGGTATGGTACATCTTAATTATCTTATTTAACATCTTATTTAATTATCATTGTGGGCATCATGACATTACTAATATAGAAAATTCTCTTTAAATTATCTAGCCATGTATCTTAATTGGAAATTTAGGAGAAGTGTCCTTATGGGTGCACTGCACTATTAACATTTCATGATAGTCTTTTAACTAAATTCAAAGACAATATCTATTTTTACTATTTAAGTCATAGTGTGTGCTTTCTGCTGTTGACAACACAATGATGTCAGATGAAATGCCTCGATAACCGAACCCTTAAGAAGTGGTAGCACTTTACAGTTTGTCAGAGGCCTACCATACACACTGAAACAGTAATTCATGAAAGCTGCCCTGTGAGGATAGCAGGGGAGACACTACTGTCATTCCAGTCCTTTCCTACTAGCTTCACAGCACCACCTGCCCTGAACAAACCTGCTGAGAAGGCTGGGGTCATGGAGGAATCCAAAGGTCATGCTTCTGGTTTCAGTACAGCTTTAAAGGAGATAAAAGAACTTGGATGGAAATTTGCTCTGTATATTTTCTCAGCGAAAAGAAAGTGGGTCTTCCAAAACCCTGTATAAGAAGTGAAAAAATAAAAATTTAAAAAAGAACATTTAGTCTGCAGCTAAAATAGCACAAAGACAACTTATAATCATAGGAGTTGAAAGTCAGTAAATACATTGTAGTTCTTTTCCAAAGAGCTCAACTGGGATACTACTTGTTTAGTAATGTGTAAGGAGTAACAGTACTTATGATTTTTAAAAGCTCTGTTTGAGGTGGTCAGAAAATGAGACTATAGTGTTGAATTAAAGTATAAGGCAAACAGCAACCTTTTGAAATCATAAATCTAAGGTACAATTTGAGGACTGAGGTTTATTTTTTTCTGAGTGGGCTATTGGTGAGCCTAGGCATAACATTCTTAGGAACTGAACCAAGGCTCACATGAGTCGTTATAAATTTTGTACGTTTCAAATCTAGTGAGGTTCACAAGTGGGGAATTTGCATTCTGTTGCAATACCAATTGTATTAACAGATGTTTAAGGATGAATGTTCCAAACCAAAGGCATTTGTTTTATATTTTCAGCATCATTTTTTTTCTCCACATATGTCAAAACAATTCTGAACAGCATGCTTTCCAAACTGCTAGTGATTTCTTTAGAGAAATAACTTCAGAAGCAAAAGTAATTAAATGAGCAAATAAAGTTTGTATAAAATTAGAACCTATTCAAGTAGAACAGAATTTTTTGTTAGAAGCTAGTAAATAGGGAGAGCAGTTAATTCATTTCAGTTTCTTTCCACAGATATTAATGTCCTTTGTACTAAAATGGCTTATGTATTCTTATCCAGATCTTAATAGTTGTCGTAATAGAACTGTTCCTGTGGTGAAGAAAATTTTCACCTTTTGTATCACTGTTTTTGTATGATTTTTAAGTTTACAATTTTTAAAAATAAATAGGCTCATGTATGAGCATGCTGTACATGCAGAATTAGTGCCAACTTATTATTTGGCATTCTCCAAAGCATGTGATTTCCCTCTGTTTCCCCACTGTGTGAACTATCAACTGACAATCTGCAGGGCCTAATGTGTATGGGCAACTGTCATCATACATATCTGTGAGTGGAAATTCACAGGATAGATCATTCTCTCTACACCCAAGTCAGGAAACTTAGATCATGTTAAGCTGTAGAGTCCACATTTTAAAGCCTTTAGAGAATTGTCCACCATTTGGAATAGTCTCCTTTGTAAATAGGCTTAATTATAGTTCATTGACAATGATCCAGTGCAGAAAACTTTTAGAATATGTGCTCATCTGTTTCCTGTCCATCTTCTCCTTAAGACTCCAAGTGCCTCTGGGAATCTTGAGGGAATGCCTGGAAAAGAAACAGGCTCTTGGCAAAGAAATTGATTGGAATTGGTCTTTGAATTCTCCAGACAACACATTTGCACAGCAAAGGAACTTAGAAAGGAATCTCCATCAACCATAATTCTATAGAGGTGGTCACTATGAAAGACCTATAATAAATTACACCATATAAATAAGAATATTTACTAAACAGCATTTTATATTTTATTAATTAGTTAAATGCAGTTTGTGTTGTCATAATCCATTGTAGCCAGTGATGCAATAAATGTCAGTTTTTTAAAACATTTTTTATTGATTTATAATCATTTTACAATGTTGTGTCAAATTCCAGTGTAGAACACAATTTTTCAGTTACACATGAACGTATATATATATTCATAGTCACATTTTTTTCTCTGTGAGCTACCATAAGATCTTGTATATATTTCCCTGTGCTATACAGTATAATCTTGTTGATCTGTTCTACATTTTGAAATCCTAGTCTATCCCTTCCCACCCCCCATCCCCTTGGCAACCACAAGTTTGTATTTTATGTCTATGAATCTGTTTCTGTTTTGTATTTATGTTTTTGTTTTTGTTTTTGTTTTTGTTTTTAGATTCCACATATGAGCGATCTCATATAGTATGTTCCTTTCTCTTTCTGGCTTACTTCCCTTAGAATGACATTCTTCAGGAACATCCATGTTGCTGCAAATGGCATTATGTTGTCAGTTTTAATGGCTGAATAGTATTCCATTGTATAAATATACCACCTCTTCTTTATCCAGTCATTTGTTGATGGACATTTAGGCTGTTTCCATGTCTTGGCTATTGTAAATAGTGCTGCTATGAACATTGGGGTGCAGGTGTCATTTTGAAGTTGGGTTCCTTCTGGATATATGCCCAGGAGCAGGATTCCTGGGTCATATAGTAAGTGTATTCCTAGTCTTTTGAGGAATCTCCATACTGTTTTCCACAGTGGCTGTACCAAACTGCATTCCCACCAGCAGTGTAGGAGAGTTCCCTTTTCTCCAAAGCCTCTCCAGCAATTGTTATTTATAGATTTTTGAATGATGGCCATTCTGACTGGTGTGAGGTGATATCTCATTGTAGTTTTGATTTCCATTTCTCTGATAATTAGTGATACTGAACATTTTTTCATGTGCCTATTGATCATTTGTATTTCTTCCTTGGAGAATTGCTTGTTTAGGTCTTCTGCCCATTTTTGGATTGGGTTGTTTGTTTTCTTCTTATTAAGTCATATGAGCTGCTTATATATTCTGGAGATCAAGCCTTTGTTGGTTTAATTTGCAAAAATTTTCTCCCATTCCGTAGGTTGTCTTTTGTTTTACTTATCGTTTCCTTTGCTGTGCAGAAGCTTGTAAGTTTCATTAGGTCCCATTTGTTTATTCTTGCTTTTATTTGTATTGCTTGCATAGACTGTTCTAGGAGAACATTTTTGAGATGTATGTCAGATACTGTTTTGCATATATTTTCTTCTAGGAGGTTTACTGTATCTTTTCTTATGTTTAAGTCTTTGATCCATTTTGAGTTGATTTTTGTGTATGGTGTAAGGGAGTGTTCTAGCTTCATTGCTTTACATGCTGCTGTCCAGCTTTTCCAACACCATTTGCTGAAGAGACTGTCTTTATTCCATTGTATATTCTTGCCTCCTTTGTCGAAGATTAGTTGACCAAAAGTTTGTGGGTTCATTTGTGGGCTCTCTGTTGTGTTCCATTGGTCTATATGTCTACCATGCTGTCTTGATGACTGTAGCTCTATAGGATTGTCTGAAGTCTGGGAGAGTTATTCCTCCAGCCTCTTTCTTTTTCTTCAGTAATGCTTTGGCAATTCTAGGTCTTTGATGGTTCCATATAAATTTTATTATGATTTGTTCTAGTTCTGTGAAATATGTCCTGGGTAATTTGCTAGGGATTGCATTAAATCTGTAGATTGCCTTGGGCAGTGTGATCATTTTAACAATATTGATTCTTCCAATCCAAGGGCATGGGATACCTTTCCATTTTTTAAAATCTTCTTTAATTTCTTTCAATGGTTTACAGTTTTCTGTGTATAATTTTTTCACCTCCTTGGTTAGATTTATTCCTAGGTATTTTATTACTTTGGGTGCTATTTTAAAGGGGATTGTTTCTTTACTTTCTTTTTCTGTTGATTCCTCATTAGTGTAAAGAAATGCAACTGATTTTTGAATGCTAATCTTGTATCCTGCTACGTTGCTGAATTCTTCGATCAGCTCTAGTAGTTTTTGTGTGGACCTTTTAGGGTTTTCTATATATAGTAGCATGTCGTCGGCATGTAGTGACACTTTTACCTCTTCTTTTCCAATTTGGATCCCTTTTATTTCCCTCTCTTGCCTGATTACTCTGGCTAAGACTTTCAAGATTATGTTGAATAGGAATGGTGATAGTGGGCATCCTTGTCTTGTCCCAGATTTTAGTGGGAAACTTTTGAGTTTTTCACTGTTGAGTACTATGCTGGCTGTAGGTTTGTCATATATAGCTTTTATGATGTTGAGATATGTTCCATCTATACCCACTTTAGTGAGAGTTTTTATCATAAATAAGTGTTGAAATAAATGTCAGTTTTTGAGATATAGAAACAGACCTATATGATTATGATAAATATCAGATAATACAGAAGAATAGCTATTTTGACTCAAAAATATGTATTACTCAAGAAGAATCTAATACAGTACATTTGACTAAGTAGAAATTCTGGTATTGCATAATTTGATTATCCTTGCAGACATTCAGGGAACATAGGTGGGCATAAAGTCAATTAAGTGAGTAACTTAGTAGAATACCAAAGATGGAAAACCCCAAAGATTTTCACAGCATTTTGAGACTTTTTAAATGACACCACCATTTTTGTTACAAGTTATGAAAACCTAAGAAGCTGTTTTAAAATGTGCTTATAAGAAGTTTGTGAGATTCTTTGAAATAGGATGTCATAATAAACTTCATTCAATATTATTTTATCTGTGATTATATACTATAATCTCTCAATCATCTCATTTCCCTTTTTTCATAAATACATAGGTAGAGTGTATAGGAATTATGGAGAAATTTTATAAAAACAAAATACTCTTTTTAGGGAATCTTGTTTGTTTGCCTTATAACGAATTGATGTGGGGAATAAAAGAAATGCAAAAAGAGGAGCTAACAATCTAGTTCTTAGATTTGTATTTTGATGTGTGTCTTTTAAACTAAAAATATATTTAATACATTGAATGTTATTTTTAAATTACAATTTTCAATTTATTGAGCATTTTGTTCTGTTCTAAAGTTTTAATTTTGACATAACACTAGATGTTATTACTGAACATTTGTTCTAATAACACAAAGATGGTGGTTAATTATAGTTGATAACAGTCACACACTTATACAAAGAAGATGAGTTGTATGATTTGTTTGTTTTAGCTCAGTTCTAATTGGTTATTAAAAATCACAGGAATATTTTTATTTTTATTGTATTATTATTATCTACTTGTAATCTTATTCCTCTCTGGTAATTTGGCCATAATTTCCTTAAGTATTCAATAGTACTTGCCTAAACAAGTACTATTACTTTTATCTTCAAATTCCAAGTTGCAGATAATGTTCATATTCCATACCTATGCAATAAAATTAAGAGCTATTTCTATTGCTGAAGAGCAATTTGTTGAATTATTAGAGAGTTATAATCATATTCAGTACCCAAACTGTCATGAATGTTTAAAAAATGCAAAAACCTCACATATTCTCAGGAAAGATAGGATAATCTCTTTTTTCTCACACAGGAAACGTTTCTGTAAATAAACAAGTCTTTTGTAATGTCAAGCAATTGCTTTGCAAAAAATGATATTTCAGCATAAAAAATTAATTCAGTTTATAGAAGGCTGTTAAAACTTGACAAGTTTTATTCCAAAGATAAATAAAAGTCTGTCACTGTGGTTTTCTCAGACTCTAGCAATCTTTCACACAAGATATTATCTGTAATCTCATTGAAAATAAACATGACTACTTTCTACCATGCATAAAAATATATATGTTTATATTTTATTCCTATATGCCAAGTGAATCATCCTGTGTTTGTGACTAGTTTAAATTAGGTAATTTGTGAGAAATAAGGAAATCCTGCAATAACATAGCACAAAGATTGCTTCAAAATTGAAATGCTGCTATAAGGAAGCTCACACAGCAAGATGTCTTTTCTTGCACAGGAAGATACCCACCTTTTGTGAAATATAGTCCAGTGCAGGCTTCTAACAACATGATCTTTTTTTTATTTTTAACCTTTCAGAAAGCTGCTCAATATCTACAGATTCTATGAAGCAGAAGTCATGCTGGTTTCTGAAAGGTTCAAAAAATTGGGGTCCAACAGGGTTTTTCTCTGACCAAATTTTGTGCTGAATCCACTGCAGAGAGTGGATCTCTAACACACAAATTGCCTGTGTGTGTTAAGTCTTCAGCAGAGAATGAATCCAGCCTGCTGCTAAAACAGGCCCCCGCCCCCTTTCCTCACTATCCTCTCTAACCTGTCTCCCACGTGCCGGGGAGAGGAAAATCTTTCTTTTCTATCACTTTAGCAGAATGATGAATTCCCCAGTCTAGTGGAATCCACTCTTTAGTTTAACGGTTTTAAAAACATATAGGCTCAGAGCCTCAGAAAAACAGACAGTCAGTCGCACAGCATACTAAAACCTTCCCTAATCTAGGAGTTAGGAAACCTGCTTTTGTTACATAGCTCTGACACTATCCATGTGTCTCTCCGGGCCTCAGTTTTTTCACTTACATAATTACATACTTGAACACGATAATTTGTCAGCTTCTTAACAGATTATCTGATTCTAAAACAGAATAGTTTTTAACCTGAAAACGGAACAGTTTTTAACCTGAAACATTCAGTATTTTCTCTCTGGTTTCCTACAAACTCAAAGAGTTGATATACCCTTGAAAGCCTAATTTACTGTGAAACACATTATTTATTGACCTTAGCAACTTCTCATCACAAACCACTGAATATATCTTCTACTAATACTCTATTTGTGTGAAGTAATCTTACTTTGATATTTGCCATTCTGCGTGTTAAGAAGGTATCTTCACTAAACAAAAATGTTTCCCATTGACAATATTATCTCTCTACTTTTTGTCTTCTAAATAGTAGTTTTTAAGAATATTAAAGAAAATGGTGAAATAGATTGATCCTGTATTGAAATGATAGTTCTCTTTTTCCCTTTATTCCCTTCAAGGTATCTTTTGTTCTGATTCACATAAGCTCACAGCTGTCTCACTTACTGCCTATGAAAACTACCATATCTTCATCCAAAACATGAGATAGATTCACGCATCCCACCCTCCTCTTTTCAGGTAACTGTCCAAATAACTACTACTGTTAGAACAACTGTGCTTTTTATCATTACTTTTCCCACTATCATTACTGTTTAGAAAGTTCACTGGATTGGTTATTACTTGGCTATGTTTTAAAAAAAGTTCAAATCTAAATAAAGCATTGCATTCTATATCTTTTTTTAAATTGACATATAGTCCATTACATGTCAGTCTCTAGTGTACAGCACAGTAGTAGTTCAGTCATATATATATACATATATTTATTTTCATATTCTTTTTCTTTAAAGGTTATTATAACATATTGAATATAGTTCTTTGTGTGATACAGAAGAAATTTGTTTTTTATCTATTTTTATATTTAGTAGTTAATATAGTAACACAGTGGTTGACATGATAGGGACAATGTGAAGTAGATGTTTGGATTTAGCAATACAGAAAAAAGATCAGAATGCTGTTTTAAAATTCAGCAATTGAGTAATACTATATAAATTTTGGATATGAAATATCAATGAAAGGCAGGATAATTTAACATGCAATAATTAAACAGAAGCTAAATTGTTGTGGAGAGAAGGGTAGAGCTATTCCTGAAACAATGAAAAAGAAATGCAGTGAAAGTGTAGGTTTTGCCTGATTAAAAACACACATAACTTTCAATAAACGTACACTCTAGATTTTTCAGTGTAGGAAGTACACATTGCAGAGAAAAACTGTCCAAAGCATTTAAACTGAATAGGCACTACTATATTTTAGGAAATGAAAAGGTCACTTACCCAAAGACATAAAATAAAATTGTATTGATGGTTAGCTCTAGGAGACTGTAGTCTAAAAATTGCCATATTAGATTAGTGTTACACGTATACAGCCTCCCCCGCCCACACACACACACACACACACACATACATACATAAGCAGACTCAGTTGTACAAATGCTAGTTTTCAGATGGAGTTAATAGTAAGAGTAGAGAAAAAACTTAAAGCTTAAATTGTAATAAAATTAACTTTTAGAGCATATTTAACTTCAAATGCTTGCTAATTTTTAAAACTCTATTTATGTAAAGTTAGTAGGAAATGTTAGAAAAGATTTGAATTTATATTGCCTTTTTTGGTAAAATGAGTTGCATTAACAATGCTCTTTAAACTACTTTGCCCCTCAATAAAAATAATTTATGCAAAAATCATATTAGCGTTTTAAGCCCTGAGAATGCAGTTTACTTCATTCTGGCAGTTACTCCCTGACCCTCTCAAAAATGATAGCTTCGTTGTGCCTGATCTGACTTACTTAATAAAGAGGATCGAATTATAAATAGTCTTACATTGATAAATTCTACTCCTTTCTTTTACAAGTTACATTTGTCAAAGTGAGTTAAATAAAAATGCATGTCAGGTCCATTACAGAATTTTTAAAAATATATTTACTTTATTATTTGTATTGCTCCCATATAACTCAGCCATATTAGAAATGAGCAGTAAAAATGGATTGATTAATGTTTCCTGCTCATTGGGAATATTAGCAGAAAGAATATCCACTACTCCTTAATGTTGCAGGTTAATTGCCGTTATTCACCAGGATTTACCCTCGTTCACATTACCTACTTGCTTTACTCCATTTCCTTGATTTCACCTTATATCCTGTCAACTTCCTAATGTGATTTTCACGCTAACTTCTTTCTGAGCTCTTGTGTAATTGATTCTTTAACATCTCTACCCAGATGACCCCTGACACTATAACCTTACATATTTAAAACTGAACGTCTCACTTTTTCCATCAACTCATATATGTTTACTTCTTTGTATTTCTCATTTCACTTTTACTGTCATTATCCACTTGTTTTTCCGTATCTCTTTGAAGGCATGGTTCTCTCACTGAATCTTAACCTCCAAAGGGAAGCCTGCTTTATACATCTCTGTATTACTATTCTGTTGCATGATAGAGTTAAGAGCACCGACTCTGGAACCAGATTACCAAGGTTCAGCTATGTATTTGAATAGTGATATGATATTTGACAGATTGCTTAGCCTTTGTGTTAGCTTCCTGATCTGGAAAATGGAAATAATAATAGTTTTACCTCACAGGGCAGTATTCAGGATAAACTGAGATAACACTTGTGAAGTAAATAGAAAGGACTCAATCAATGTTAACTACAAATTATTATAACATTTAGTATTATTATTCTATCTCCATGCCTGCCACAGTGACTGTGTACTGAATGACTAAATCAACTAATGCAAGAAAACAAGAACTATTTTGCAAGATCCATAAAAATTTTCTTGACAAATTACTGTAAAAATCTGTGTTTAAAAGGAAAGATATGTTACTTCAGATGTAAAATTATTGAATTATTAATTATTTACAAGTATTTTACAGTATAGATGTTCTCTGGTGTAAGACAATGGTTTTGCCAGATCCTAAAAGTGTCAGTCGTATGTGCAGAGGTTATTGAAACTATAATCTTTACAATTCCATGTAGAATAGGAGTCAGGTTAAAAATTTAGCTTGTTATACGATTTTCCCAAACATATTCATTGTTTACATCAAAGAGTTTCTCAAGATACATTCTCCAAAAAAATGGTAAAACTAGGTAGCAAGTACTAGGGAAATACAGCTGTCTGGTCTGGCCAGTAGTTTTGAGAGAGAATGTGTCAAAGAGGTAAACGGATTTCTTCACTGTAATACTTCTCAGACACTATAATCCAGTAATTTGCATTATGAAAATCTAGAAAGAGTTATGTGTGAAATAGAATTTTTCCTACATTTATTTAGGCTTTATTCTGAGAACATCACTTGGGACTTGCTCTGTCAAGCAAGCTAAAAAAATTACTTTAAACTTTTATTTATTGTTTGTTGATTTGGTTTGGTTTGAATTCCACCTGCATAGTCAATTCGATTCTTTATATAAAAGGGAACAGAACAGATGGGAGCGTAATTTTCCTAGTGACATTGGATATTTTGTCATCAGGTATTTCTGGCTAATATTTTCTTGGATTTTGTAGATTCAGGTAGTGGCACAGTCTTGATTTAGAAATGGATAGGGAAATCAAAAGTTAGAGAAGTAATGAGAAATTTTCTCAGTACTCCTCAGTCTTTTTCCTCTCTTAGCATACTATAGATGAGACTGTATCTAACTGGAGTGTCAAAATATTTTTTGTGGGGTCAGATGAGAGAAGGGCCCTTTAGAGAACTTGGAGTGAGGAGAGTAGTTTATTTTCTTTGATAAATAAGATAGTGTCATTTACATGTTCTTTTGTTCAAGGAGAAAGTCAGACTCAAAACTTAAGCACATGTTTATTCAAGTATGTCTCATAGAAATTCAAGAATTAAACTCATCTGCCTTATGTAATTAAAATTCTAGGGGTACTTATACTATAATTGAATTATAAGGTGCCCTGTGAGTTTTAACACCTTGAGGGAGAAAGCCATAAAACTAAATGGCTCTCTGGCCGACTGCAAAATGAATGAGTCCTCTATAATTCATTAACAGATGATCCCAAGAACCTTAAAACTTGAATAAACAGTCAGACTTTTAAAGAATATTTGTCTTTTTTAATCTAAGTAAAACACATGCTTAACTTCCTTGTTTTTCTTAGAAGAAACAATATGAGCTTTCCAAATGATCCACATTATTTGTAGCTAATTTTCTAAAATTCTTTTTCCATTCCAGTTCAGATTAGCTTGTTTTCCAGTTTTATTTTTTAATTTCTTATTTTCACATTTATGAATATTTTTCCAGGAGATTTGAAATAACAATAAGAGAAATACAAACCAATGTTATGCCACACGTGTGTGTGCACACGTGTGTGTTTAATATAGTCTTTTTCTGAAGGTATGTTAATAAGGTCAAAAGACAAGAGAGAGGTAGTAAGAGAGACATACATAAAGCACATGGGCCACAGAGCTGAACCGTGGTCATTTTGAACCTTAACAAGTTTCTCGGTCTTCCATTCATTTGTTCGTTTTGTGGAAAGCAGACAGCTGACAAGATTCCCTCTGTTTTTCAGTGCGTAGTGCTGGAGCTCAAAGAGGAGACAGAAAATGCCACAAATGTTTACTTGCTTGATGCAGTCCCTCTGTCTTTATCACTAAAACTATTTTTTAATTAATATAATACTTCGCTGTAACATGACACATTCAGTGTAGATACTGGAGACTTAACTATACCAATGCATAAGAAAGATTGATTTTAGGAGTTTAGAGGGATGCTCTATAAGGAAAAACAGATTTGGTGAGGAAGTGTTGTGAAAATTGTATCAGTTCCTTCACCCCTGCTATTATATTTCTATTTCTATTCTGTCCTTTGCCATTTCTCATACCTCAACTGGATTAACCAACTGAAACCTTCCCAGTCAGTAGGGCACTCCATCAAGATTCCATAAAATAGCATTAGTGTTCTGTTTTATTTCTTAGAGAATCCGGTTAGTATTGCTTTCAAACAGGTCCTGATAATCAGTATGGGGTTTCCATGTGGACAGATTCGATTCAACATTTTATAAGCCAATGACAAAACTGAGTTGCTGTAGAAATCTCCATGGACCTTGTATTCAGATGTGGCACATGTTTATTTTCATTTTAATTGTTTACAGTCTTAATTCTCTAGTATAAAAGTGCCTGCAGCTCTATTTATTCCAAAGCATCATGGACCTATCTGTGCGAAATACATAACCAATATTCTCTAACAGAGAAACAACAGTGATCTTAGAATTCTCTATGCAGTGTCATTTTACAAAGAAAATAGTAATTCTCACACCTGGGATATATACTGAGTAACTGCCATAGTTATTAAATTTGTAATAGGAACTTTTCTTTTTTAAAAAGTTAAAAATATATGAAACTGCAACTGAAGTGGAATCATATAGCATTAAAAAATGCATATCTTGCTTTTTCCTGGTTTTATACTAGCTCACTTTTTTAAGATAAGGGTGATTCCTTTTTAAATTGTTTTGCTTATTGCAGATATCAATTAAATTTCTCTTTTGGTTATTGTGAAGAGAGGTTATTTTAATTGTATTTTAATTGTATCTAGAGGAACATCCTTGCTACATATAATCTTACTAAGTCATATCCTGACAAAAAGACTAGTTTTGCAGCAGAATTTGTAACCTTTATTATAATCTACATTTTTAACTTTCTGAGAGGAGTAGTAACACACACATGGGTAGGTAGGTAGGTAGGTAGGTAGGTAGGTAAATAGATAAGCAGGCAGATGTCGAATATAAATTTAGTTTATGGATTACTACAAAGCAAAACATCTGTTATGAATGTTCAGAACTCTCTAGAAACACCCCTTTTGCCAGTATACCCACCTCTCTCTCCAGAGGGAAACTAATGCTTCGAGTTCTATATATAGGTCATTCCTGTTTATGAACTTTAAATAAATTGAATATTATATTATATGTACCTTTGAGTTTTCTGTATCTGCTTTCTTTTACTATTGTTTTGTTACAGTTATCCGTGTAATAGCTCATAGCTACAGGTTTTAATTTTTATTGTGAGATACTGTTATATGTATCTACATAAATATCTTAATATAAATAAGATAAAATAAATTTGTTTATTCTGATGTTGGACATTTGAGTTGTTTCCAATTTGAGGTGATTATATTGTTATGAACATTTTCTGCAAGTCTTTTATTACATATGTGGTTGCATCTTCTGAATATGGCACAACTGAGTCTTAAGGTATGAATGTATAAGTTCAGTAGCTATTACTAAACTGTTTACCAAAATGTTTCTATCAGTTTACTGGTAAACGCATAATATGAGAGTTTGCACTGCTTGATATTGTGGCTAATTTTTGGTATTGCCAGGCTCTTTAGTTTTAGTCATTCTAGCAGGTGTATTAATAGTGTCCATTAAGTTTAATTTGCATCTCCTGAAGAATAAGATAGAGCACTGTTCATATACCACGTTACCACTTGAATAGCATGTCACTTCCACATCATTCTTGGTCGTCTTTATTTTTTTGACTGATTCATAGAAGTTTGTTTGTATTATAACCTAGTGGTATGAGCCAAATATGAGCCATTTGTCAATTACATACACTGTTAAGTATTTTCTCCTATTCCATGGCTTTCTTTTCTTTCTCTTAATGGTCTCTTTTGATAAACAGATGTTCTTAACTTCAAAGCAGTTTGATTTATTAATTTTTTTTACTTATTACATTTTGTATCCTGTTTAAAGTATTCCCAACTCCAAGATTGAAAAGATATTTTCTTCAATATATTTTATTATCTTGACTTTCACATTTTTATCTATAATCAAATTTGAAATATTTGAATGTAAGGTATAAAGAGTCAGGTTGTGATTTTTCCGATAGATAGCCAATTAAAACAGCACCCTTATTGAAATGACCATGCTTTGTCCCACTGCACTATCATGTGATTTTGCTCAGAATAACTTTCATGTAACTGTGGGTCTATTTATTGCTAGTTTTCTGTTTATTTCTCTGTTGTTTCACTAATACCACACTTTGTGAATTAGTAAAGCTCTCTAAGTCTTCATATTTGACAGTCTGTATTCCCACCTCCTTCAGGAATGTCTTTGTTACTCTTGTCACTTCGTGTAAGTTTTTCAACTTTTTATCAAAGTGGACATAAGTGTACAGCTCAATAAATTTTCTTAAATGAAACACACACTTCTTGTCATCACCCAGAACAAGAATAATAAAGAAATGGTGCTGGCACCTCAGAACTCCTGGACTTACTCCTGACCATTTATTGTACTCTCTTGCCCAGGACAACCATTATTCTGACTTCTAACAATATAGTTTAGATTAGCCCACACTTTTTTCCTTTATATAAATGGAACTATTCAGAGTTCTTTTGTGCCTGGTTTCAATTGCAGAGTATTGTATTTGTGAAATTCATCCAAATAGCTGGCTGTAGCTTTTTATTTGCATTGCAATATAGTGTTTCAGACATACAAAA
Organism: Camelus bactrianus; assembly: GCF_048773025.1. Taxonomy (NCBI): domain Eukaryota; kingdom Metazoa; phylum Chordata; class Mammalia; order Artiodactyla; family Camelidae; genus Camelus; species Camelus bactrianus. The sequence goes on along the minus strand of NC_133541.1, from coordinate 58,602,033 downwards.
ATATTTTATCCCTCCTGTGGCTGATGTATATGTGGGTGTTTCCTAATTTTTGTCCAACATAAATAAGTGCTAGAAATATTCCAGCACATGTATTTTCATAACCTGTTGATCCATTTTTGTTGTGTGTAAGAACAGAACTGTTTAGATATATCATATTGCTGTATTTTTCTGCTGTTGCATGACAAATCAATTGAGGTGTAAACACAAAAACTTTCTATAGGTTCATTATTCTGAGGTCTGGACTGGACATAGCTGGGCAATTTTCCTGCTAATGTTGCTTCCTCACGTAGCTTCATCTAATTGGTTGGTTGTGGCTGGGATTAGCTGGAATAATGGCACAGCATACCAACTCTCTCCATGTAGTTATAGCCTTCTCTCCATGTAGCCTTTTCATGTGGTCTCTCCAGCACAGGAAATGAATTTCTTATTTGTTGCTCAAAGTTCCCAATAATGCACAACACGAGAGTTGCTAGGCCTTTTTCAAACTGAGGTCCAAAACTAGCATTGCATCCCTTTACCACATTTTTTTGGCAAAATCATTTCATAGGTTCAGACCAAATTGAGGAAAATGAGACCCCAGAAGAGCATGAATACTGAAAGATGTGGTTCATTATAGGCTGTCAATATAACAGACCGCTCCATCTACCTTAATAGTTTTTATGGAGTTTGCTCTGTGATTTTCCATTCTTATACTGTGCTTGTTAGATATTGAAATTGGGGTCATGCTGGATACATAAAAACAGCTGAAAAGTGTTCTTTTCTATTCCCTGGAACTGTTCATGCAATATTGTTGTTTTTATCTTTCTTAAATGTTTGGGAAAATTTACCAGTGAAGCCATATGAGCCTGGGATTTTCTTTGTGGGAAGATTTTAAATAAAAGATTCCATTTTTAGGCTAAATATTGGCCTATTTCTTTTTTTTGTCAGTTTTTGCAAAGTTATAATTTTGAAAATGATGTTCATTTAGTACATATTATGAGACTTATGCTTTAATTTTTATCTTCTTTTTCTTTGTTGATATCGAATAGAAGTGTATTAATAGCTCCTTCATTTTTGATATTCAAAAATTTTTATTTTTGTCTTTTTTCTTAATATCTCTTGCTAATATTTTGTTAGTTTTATTAGTCTTCAAAGTACCAACTTTTGTTTTTATCAGTTTTTTCTCTTTTGTGATTTTTTTTCTATACTCATTGATTTGGGCTCCATCACTATTATTTATTTCTACTTTCTTTGAAATTGATTGGCTATTATTTTCTTCTTGAGATGGAAATTTAGTTAACTGAGTTTAAGCTTTTTGTCTGTTCTAATAAAGGCATTTTAAGTCTATACCAATTTCTGTAAACACTAATTAAGTTTAGTCTCTCATTGTGAATAGAGTGACAGTGAAGTCATGACATAAGTATCTTCTAATTTCATTTTGATGATTGTTAGTATTGTATTGTTTACTTGCATTTATTTGGGGTTTCTGGTTATTTTTCTCCTTATTGATTTTTAGCTGTATTATATTGTATTCAAAGAACATATGTTGAATTTTTTCAAACATTTAAGGCCTTTTGAAGCTTTATTTCTTGCCCAGCATATGGTTTACTTAATATTTTTGTGGTAATTGTTCTGAGTATATTTGAAAAAGTATGAATTCTCCCGATTTGGGGTGTAATTTTGTATACATGCTCATTAGTCACATTTCTTCTTATCTTTAGTACCCTTTCTGTTGTTTCCCTAGCAGCTATTGAGAGAGGTACCTTAATGTTTTCGATTATCTTGGCGATTTCTCTACTCCTTCTTTGCCATTTTTGATTTTTTTTCTTTAATTTTGAAGCTGTAATTGGGTGTGTACACAAGTAGGATAGATTCCTGATGGCTTAACCTCTTCATCACTTTGAAGAGCCCTTCTTTATCTCTAATAAAGTTTCCCGCCTTAAAACACTCTTTGTCTGCTAGTATTATAACTTCATCAGCTTTATTTTTGTGATTACATAGTAATTTACTTCCTGTTAGTTTCATATTATCTGTGTACTACTCTTTATGGACTCTAAATATCCTGAATTTTTTATTTGGATCAGACACTCCTGGGGGAAAGCAGTCCCCAATATTTAGCTCATTTTTCTGTATTTTTCTCTTCTAAAGATTGGTTACAATTATTATTATTATTATTATTTTGCAATATTGTTTCTGGTATCTTCAATTAAATATTTTTAAAATGTATAGGTCTTCTAGTTATTCTTATGAGGGAATGTTTCCAAATTATGTAGGCAACAACTACCAGAAGTAAATTTTATCTTAATATTTGCAATATAATACTTTACTTAGCTGGTAATCTAATGCTATTAGTGAACATGTTTGATTCACCTCCTACCAGGCACTCCACGCAACAGTCTCCCAACCCAAATTGTTTTTATACCTCAAACTCATTCAATCGAAATAAAGATTTTTTAAAATTGTAGTAAGAACATTTGAAATGAGACCAATCCTGTTACCAAAATTTTAAATGCGCAACAATGTAGTGTTGTTAACTGTAGGCACAATGTTATAAAGCAGATTGATTTCATATAAAATCAAGATAACCTCTCAAGTATTTAGATAAGTTTCAGAAGTGTTACCTCCATTCCTACAAGAGATTTTTCTCCTTTGCATTGCTTTTAAGTCACAGACAGTAACTGGTGTAAGAAGCATTCATCATTTCAAGCATTTCAGTGGTGTAAGAAGCATTCATCTACTTTTTAAAATGGTAATTCTAGAGTTTCCTCTTCCTATCAAAGTCTCACATTATAGTGTTTTCAAATGTTAAGCTGTGTGTTAGTGAATGCTGCATACTTCCTTATCAAAACTGTTAAAACTATTATGAATCAGACATACTGGTTCTCAAACACTGAAATCAGGCAGATTTCCGTATGACGAAAGTTGATACTTTTAGCGGGAATTTTGCTTTTTCTTTAAATGGAGAGGTCTCCCAGAAAACAGTGGTTCAAGCTTTCTTTTCACCACCATGCTCAAGGATTGCTATGAAAGGCATGAAAAAATTCTAGAACTAGAGCTTTAGAAAGAAAAATAAACTTAAAAGAACACTTCCTTCTCATCAGATTCGGCAATTTGAAAGAAGTGAATGAGTAGTAAAATAAGAATTTATTTTAGAGTTTATTTATCTGTTTATTTTTTGTTATCTGGTGGTAAGTAAAAGCATTATCTCATAGAAGGCAATGCTTGGCAAATTACATTTGCTTCTAAGGACTTAACCTGAAAAACATTCAGGAGAACTGACCATGACAGTTTTCTATGTTCTTATTAAGATGATAGACATCATAAACTATCTTATTTAAATTTTTTGTATAACTGTAGGTCATCACCAATTAAGAGAAACAGGAAAGTGGCTTGTAAATAGTAACATGTTCAGTTAATCGACAATATACTTACAGTAACACCTTCCATAAAACAAATACCAAATCTGAGATAAATGAGACAGAAATATATGATATTGCTTTACAAAGAGTTTATTTTTAACTAAAATATCTTTGTTAAATATATTATCTTTATTGATATTTCTGATTATTATAAAAAGGAATTGATTGGTATAAACTGTATTTATAACACAATTTTATAGAAGATTTAAAATTTTAGACATAGTTCATATAAATTCTATCTTGCTATTACTTTAAAAGTCAAACATTTACCATTATATAATTAAAATCACTTAATTTCAAAAAACAACCATATTATGAAATACTTAGCTCAGATGCATGCAGACTGATTAGGAAATACTTTTTATGGCTAATAACACTGCAATAGTTTGTGGAAATAAAGGGATTTTTTTTGTGGTTTTCTTTGATATAATATGTACAACCCAAAGTCCATATGCACAAATGAAAAAATAAACATTGTATTTTAGCAGAGACACGATATTTGTGTCTCACTTTAAAATTTAAAAATACACAGATTAAACATAACAAAATAAGACACCAGTTGCCCCCATGAACTATTTTTGCCTTCTGATACCCATCTTTTCCCCTGGCAACACACACATGCAAAGGAAAACAAACACCCACATTCATACATATTCAGATTAAATTTTTTCCCACATCATAATAATTCAATTAGTCAACAGTTACGTTTCTTTTCCTCAGTTGACATAGTTTTAAAACAGTTCATAATATTTACTAAATTGATGAGCTGTTTTGGCATTAGGTTAATAGTCATTACTACAATAGACAAATATTGCAAACTTTTTAAAAGTACTTGAAACAATTTGATGCTGACCCTCAACATTCATATTTTTAGGATCTGATACAAATGCCTAATAATCAATTATTTTTATGAGAAGTTAAGGGAAAATTAATTCTCATTCATAGTAGAGAGAAGACTGTGTGCAAGGACATCCTAACCTAAAATAATGAGAAGAGCGAGTATTGTATTTTAATAAATTTATAATCAGAAGAAGAAATATTTTAGAAGAAATTTTAATACTAGAGGGTGATTCTTTTTTTAAAAAAATAGAAATATCTAAATTCATCATTTACTAACATTTAGAGAGATGAGTGTCAAGAGTAATTATTAACTCAAGAACAAAGACTTTTATAGAGTCTAAAAAGATTATCATCTATTTTTGGCAAAATTAATAGAAAAAGACCTAGGGGTATTCATTTCTAGTTTACATATTATGATCGTAGATTCTACATTGACCACATGTCCTAGGAGCTCTGTCAGCAGAGCTTATCTTCATATCTGTTAAAATAGGAGTTTCACTGGTTTTAGAGCATTGTTATTGACATACATAATTATTTAAGAGGAAAGTCAATGTTATATGAAACTGTAACTATACAGTTATAGAAATTTAGCTATATCATAGCAGATTCAATAATAAACACACTGTGAATTAGCCACACAATGTTATACTTTAGAACTAAGGAAAATTTTCAAAAGAAGGAAAAAATATGCAAATTTTAGGAAGCTAATCAAAGTTAGGATCCATGGTAGCATGGCTCAAATCTGGGAGAGTTGAGATTTTCTCTGAGTTGGAATAGACAGAACTTCATCTTGCCACAATAAAACATTTATCTCATATTACTAGAAGATAATTTGGAGCTATTGTATCAGTAAGCTATAATTGTCCTAGTAGTCTGAAATTTTTTCCACTGGCATTTTTAATTTCCTATGCTAGTTTCCAGGGCCCCAAGACATTTGAAAGGTGGTAACAATGTAGACAATTCAGGCAAACCACTGAACACTGTAACAAACTCTGGATTTTCTTTGGAACTTACTGGTTAGCCTTGAAAGAACCATTATTTATTCTTGGGGAGAAAACTTTTCCTGCTTTCATTCAGTCTCTATAAATGTCCAGGAGGATGTCACTGCTAATCTTCTCAGGGTGAAGCATTCAAGCAAAATATGGATATATATCTGTGAAGAGAACCCTCAGTGAAGTCAGATATTTGACTCAATGATGTTAAACTAAGTTCCTCTTTTTACTTCATGAAAAGGTAAATGTAAAAAAATAAAAATCAGTGGTCTTCATAACATCTTATTTTATTAGCAGGCAATAAATACTTATAGTCCCAGTATTTACCTGAAATCGTGTGACAGCAGAATATCATATATATCAGACTGATTTGGATGCCATTGTATTACAATCAGGAAGAAAAAAAAGTAAAATTAAGTATTTGAAATTATGGTACTTGTAATAATGGACTGAAATTAAGAGATGGAGATAGAAAATTATAGAATGGTGTAAGAAACTCATTCATATAGTATGGTTATCAGAGTAAAATCTCTCAGAAGAGGTACCATTGAAGTTTATATCTAATGGAGGAAAAGTCCATTAGAGTGGAAGTAGAACATTTGAGATAGAAGAAAAAACATGCAGGTTGGCCCTGTGCCTTGGAACAGTGTGATAGGCAAATGAACTTTATGATCAGTTGGGCTACACCACAATACTTGAAGAGAACAGTCATAAATAACGAAGTTGAAAATTGGGTAAGGGAGATCTAATTTTTTTTCTTTAATTGCAAGGAAAACTTAAAAAAAAAAGAGAAACCAACACACCTATCAGAATAGCCAAAATCTGAAACACTGACAACACCAACAGTTGATAAAGATGTGAAGCAACAGGACCTCTCATAGCTAATGGGAATGCAAAATGGTCACTTCTTTGGAAGAAATTTTGAAGGTTTCTTACAAAATTAAACATACTCTTAACGTACAATTCAGCAATTGTGTTCCTTGGTGGTTACCCAAAAGAGTTGAACAGTTAAGTCTTCAACAAAACCTGTACACAGATATGTAAAGCAGCTTTATTCATAATTGCCAAAACTTGGAAGCAAACAAGATGTTCAGTCGGTTAATGGCTAAATAAAATGTGGTTTGTCCAGATGATGAAATATTTAACGCTAAAATGAAATGAGCTATCAAGTTGTGAAAATATCTTAAATGTACATTGCTAATTGGAAGTAGCCACTCAGAAAAGGCTATGTAATGTATGATTGCAACTGTATGACATTTGAAAAGGCAAGACTCAAGACAGTAAAAATATCACTGGATGCCAGGGATTTGTTGTTGGGATGAGGGAGAAGAAGGAGAGATGAACACAGGATTTTTAGGGCAGCAAAAATACTCTGTTTTATACTATAATGATGGCTACATGTCAATACACATTTGTCTAACCCACAGAATGTGAACTCTAGTGTAAACTATGGAGTATGGGTAATTGTGATGTGTTAATGCAGATTCATCAACTGTAATAGCTATTCCACTCTAGTAGGGGATGTTGATACTGGGGAGGCTATGCCTATGTAGGGTCATGATGTATACGTGAAATCTCTGTATCTTTCTTTGAATTTTGCTGTGAACCTAAACTGCCCGAAAAATACAAAATCGTTAATAAAAACTTGCAATTGAAAGCTGTTAAAGGATTTTAATGGAGATATTAACATAAGCTAATGTACATTTTAATGGGACTTTTGTTGCTCCATGGAATATGTAATTAAGGGGCCAAGGAGTAGATGTAGAGAAGCTGTTTGAGTAATCACTGTGAGAAATTTTTATCTTCTCTGCTAAGGTGGTAGCAATAGAAATTGAAATGCATTGATATATATTAGATTTTTTGTAGATACAACAGTAATTTACATATATATACAAATGATCATTTTTTTCTGGACTGGATGTAGGAATGGAGGAAGGAGACACAGAATTAAGATATCTTTATAAAAGTTTCTGCCATGAACAATTGAATGGATGGTGGTACCGTTACAGCTATGGCTGGGGTAAACATACTTCTTGTCAGGATGTATGCTTTCACTTTCAGAAGTGTTCTGGTTACAGAAAATGTTATGGTTGGCATAGCTTTGGAGAGAATGGACATAATAGCTGGCTTTGTATATGATTGAGGTATATAAATACATACAAGTGGAGTTTTACAAATACCACAATATTAATACCTTTTTAAGCAGAGAGTCAGACATTAGGTGAATGTACAAACTGAATCCTTTGGTAAAATTTTGGGATTGACATATTTCCCTTGAAAATGCTTGGGACTTGTCTATTACTTTTGTGTGAAAGAAAAATTATACTTAAGCCTATTTGATTTTATGAGCATTTTATATTTTTGTACTTCTCCAATCTTTTGAGAACTGTCTTCTTAACATGGAAATTATGAAAAACTATTTTGTTCTTTTTCTCATGCTGCTAAGACATGATTGGAAAAAATTATGCAGTTCTGCAATTTTGGCTTCATTTTACAGCCATGCTACAACTTCAAATGTACTGCAAAGTTGGTTGACTTATACTCATTTTAGGTAACATTTTATTCAAGTTTTTCAAACTTAAGTAAAGTACAGATACTAAGAATAAATTCTAAATTTACGAGAATGTTTCCAATTAATCCTAGGATTCCACAGATAGCAATTTGAGAAATAGTTCAAAAAACTGAAGTATGTAGTCCATGAAACCATGTCAGTGGGTAGAGGAAACAGAATCACAGTCCAGGGCTGCTGAGGAAGCTTAAATTTGAGGGTTAGGACACTGAACAGGAAAGAACTTTAAAGAGAAACAGCTCAAGAAATCTCCAGTGGCCTTTTGTGCCTTTGGCCACATCATAAGCTCTCTATAAGAGAAGTGAGACTCTTCAAGGCCTGGAAGAAAACATCACTGGGAAGCCTTATCTTCTAATTATAACCACTTTGGCCCTAGTGAAAAATGTACTCTGGATCTGTCCCAAATGGATCCAAATAAACCTTGACAGAGCAGTCTGATCCAATAGCAAATATATTGCCTTCAAGAATAAAACTCTACAGTCTTTTAAAAAAGAAAAATAAAATCTAGAATCTCAATAAAGTAGCCATACAAAAGGTCAGAAATTTCCAATTACAAGTTTTCTAGATATATGAAGAAACAGAAAAAATTGAAACCAATAGTAAGGCAAAAATCTGTCAATGCAATAAAACCCAGAGATAGTTCATATGCTGAAATTCGAATTCAAGGAATAAAGATCAACATAATGAGTGAATAGATGAGCAATCTTAGAAAATAACTGGAAAGTGTTAAAGTAACAAATGAAAAGTCTAGAACTGAAAAATAAAATACCTAAATTTAACTTCATGAATTTAACAGCAAATTGAACACTGTAGAATAAAAGATCAGTGAACTGGAAGATACAGCAATTGAAATTATACAATGTAGAAAAAGAGAAACAAATAAAAAAGAAAATAGATTTTCAGTGACCTGTGAGATGATATTAAATAGTCTAATATATGTATCAGGAATCCCAAAATTAGAGGAGAAAAATTATGGAGGAGAAAAATATTCGAAGAAATAATGGCTGAAAATTTTACAGAACCAACTGTATGTAACTTATTCTACATTTTAAAGTATAAATATTTCATATTTTAAATAGAAATATAAAAAGTATAAATATAGATTAAATGTGAAAGTTTATTTTAAAATCATATGGAGTTGATTTTAAAAAATAAAAATCTATAAATATGTCATAGGTAATTGAAAACAGAAAAAATACACAATATGCAAACACTAAATATAAGAAAACTTATCTGCCTATGTTAATATCAGGTAAAATATAATTCAAGAAAAACAATATGAGATAACAAATACATAATGAAAAGGACTCTTTATCAGAAAAATATTAGGCTTATATATAAGATTAAATATAGATCTTCAAAATAAAAAAGTAAAGTTGCATATTTCAACAAAACTCACTCAGTAATTAGAAGAAACACACACACACACAAAAATTCCTTGGAGTTTAAAAAAATTGAAAAAGATGAACCAGCTTAACCATATTGGCATTATAGAGCAGTATGCCAAATATACAACAGAAGAGATATTCTGTATAAATGCATATAGAACATTAACCAAGATAGATCATTTGTCAGGCCATATAACAAGTTTTAATAAATTTTTCACAATCTTAAAAAATATTTATTTAACCCTAATGAAATTAAACTAGAAATCAGTAGTAAAAGACATCTTTAAAATCCCTAAATATTTATAAATGAAATCACATATTTCTAAAAACATGTGTTAAAAAAGAAGTTAGAAAGGAATTTATAAAATATTTGAATTGAATGAAGTATAAATATACCATACGAAGCTTTGTAAATTACAAATAAATTAGTGTCTGGAAAAATTATCATATTAGAAAACAAGAAAACTGTAAAACTAATGATGCACTCTCCACCTTTGAAAACTTAGGGGAAAAAAAGACATTAAAAACAAAGTGGCTAAAGGAAGTAAAATTTAAACTGGTAAGTGTGGCAATGAATACATTAGAAAATGGGCAAACAAAAAAAAGGAAAACGATGTGTTCTCTAAAAAATATTACAGTAATTTGTAAACCACTATAAGAATCATTAAGACAGAAAAAGAGAAAATAAAAATTACCAATAAAGAAAATGAAAGAGAGGACATCACCTCAGATCATTAAAATCATAACAAGTGACTGTAACCAACAGATTTATGTCAGAAACTTGGCACCTTGGATAAAATGGAAGGTACAAAAATGACAAATATTACAAGACTAACACAAGACACAAAAAATGTGGTCTTTATCTGCAAAGCAATTTTGGAAAAGAAGGATAATGTTGGATGGAATATACTGCCTGATTTCACCTCACTCTAAAACTATGGAAATTAAGATAGGCTTTGTAATAGCAGAAGCATAGGCATATAGACCGATAACAAAAAAGAAAGGATAGAAATAAACTCATCCAAGCAACTGATTTTCAGCAAAGTCATTGACAAGTTCATGGTATAAGAAAGGGTTTTTCCCCCAACAAATGGTGCTGCAACAACTTTATATCCATATGGAAAAGAATAAATTGATGTTCCTTCTAACACATACAAAATTAATTCAAAATAGACCTTGGGCCTAAATATTAAAGCTAAAATTATAAAGTTTATAAGATATAACAAAAGAAAGTATCTTTATAACTGGATTGACACCATTTTCTAAAAAGGGCACAGAAAGCAAATTTTTAAAAGAAAAGTGCTAAATTGTGTTTGAACAAGAACAAAAATCACTTCTCTCATCAAAAGAACTTTTAAGAAAATGAATAGGTAATGCTATATATTGAAAATATTCACAATGCATATATTTGATTCCCCAAAAACCTGTATACAGAAAATATATAGAACTCCCACAACTCAATAGTAAAAAGGCAAAAAAAAGTTAAAATTTCATAAAAGATGCAGAAATGCAGTATTCAGTGCTCAATACACATCTGAAAAACTGTTCAGTGTCATTAGTCACCAGGGAAAAGTAAATTAAAACTACAGTGAGATACCATTACAGGTCTGCCAGGTGGATAATTATATGAAGACCAAAACCACCAACAATGGGAATGCAGAATGGTACACAAACTGTCCTAGCAGTTTCTAATAAAGTTCACCTACCTTGTGATCCAGTGATTTCATTCCTACATAACCGAGGATAATAAAATATATTTGTACATTTAGGTTCTTGGAATCTATTTATTCATAATAGTCAAAACTGGAAACAAGCCCAATATCTTTTGACAAGAGATGAATGCTATAAAAAAGAAAAATATTATACAATGCCAGTAGAAAAAATGAACTAAAAATATACCTAATAATATGGATGTACTTCAAAAACATCTTCCTAGAAATGCATATGCTGCATTTATGAGTCTATTTCTAGAATAATAGGCACACAAATCACTTGTGTTAAAAATCAAAACAGTGATTTCTTATGGGGAGTGCCCAGAATTGACTGGGAGAGAGCATGAGAAAATTTCTGGAAAGATAGGAACATTCTTTATCTTTATAGGGCTGTAGAGTATATCAATGTACATGTGTACATGTTTGTCAAAACTTGCCAACTGTACACATAAGATCTGTGCATTTTAATACTTGTAAATTACATAAAATTTCTTGTTGGAGGACTTACTACCGCAGTGTATGTTGTGAATACTTGTTTGTTTTCTTCCTATATAATAGGTGTCTACTTTTTTATATTTCTGTGAACCTTTCAGGGACAGAGATATTGTACTAGTACCTAAGTAGCATATTATCAAAAGGATAACTAGCTTTAAATTAGGAAATTCAGAAAGTAACACTTCATACTGAGAGATAATTCAAACAGTGGAAATCTCAGGCAGCAAAAGAAAGAGATGCAGTGGGTGGGAAAGAAAACATGGTTAGCTAGAAGCGGGAACTTCCTTGGTAGAGACTGTTTAGCATATCTGATGGAAAATGGCAAACGTTACCAATCAAAACTTCTCCACACTATTACCCTCTTCCAAGAGTCTCCTTACCAGCATACCACAGGAAGTGAGATTGTTTTGTTCTTATAACAAAATGGTTATATATTCATCTCAGATTTCACACATTTAGAAGAATAGCTGGAAGAGTTAATATCTTTAGAACAGGGGAAGTTCTATCATGTAGATGATGGCTAATAAATATCTATTTGTAATAATAGTTTTGTAATTTTTAGACATAGCAGCATATAACTAAGCACAGGATAATGAAAATATTAAGATTTCCCCCCAAAATTAGTAGGAAATAGGGAACTAATTCTGAGAAAATCCCTAAGATAGTGTAGTGATTGAAAAATATAGTAATGCTATGTTAGCAGCAATAATAACAAAAAAAGTGAAATAGCTTGAGGAACTGAGCACTGATACAAGCATCACAGAGAGGAGCTTGGATCTTAGGAAAAAAAACTTTAATAAAACTTCATATTGAAGCTAATCAAGCTCACTTCTCTTGGGGCAGTAACTACTTGAAAGAATTATTGTTTAGTACATAGAAAACAGCATAGAAAAAGTGATGTATCTGACAAGCTTTCAGCAAGTTGAAGTAGGCCTTTAAAACTACATATCAAGTTTTTAAAAAATCTTGTTGGATTTGTCTTTCTGTGGCCTGAAGAAACTGAATAATAATAATTTTTAAAAGGATAATTTAATGTTACTAAACAATATAAATGCAGTACAATTAGGTGTATCACATTTGACATTATTCAGTATTTGGGGAAGAATTTATGGCACTATAAGAAAGCATGATTTATTGTCCCCTAGTAAAATGTGAGTCTCAAATTTATGGCAGTTTTTGTCCTTAAGAATTGACAGGGTATTATTTAAAATAACTACTTGGGAAAATTACAATTTAATGTATACAGCCTATATACTTTTCTAATTACAGAAAATATTAGAAAAATATTTTGAATTTTAAAACTTTAGGATTCTCTATAGCCAAAAATAAATAAATAAATAAAGTATAATCTGACATGTTAGGTTACTTTTTAAATTACCCGTTCTTTTCCCTAAAGAATTTGATTCACAAACCATAAAATGTCCTCATAAATTATAAATAAACATATACTGGGCAGTATGAGATAAAATTTTAGTGTTAGCCACTTCTTTAGTACAAAATTTTGAAAAAAATCAGTATTTTTTGTGAAGTTTCTTAAAACTCTAAATGCATGTAGTTTATTGTTAAAAAATTCCTTTTGGAGTCACATTAAATTTAGGGTTTTTTTTTTTTAATTGGAAATTAACCTCTCTTTAGGAGTAAGATAATTAAAACATATTTATGAAGTAATCACTTTCTTAACTGAAACGTTCATTTAGAGCTTAAAGAGATCTGTTTCACTTCATATAGAGTTTTCCTATGTACAGAAAGGGAAATAACCATCTTTTGCAATTAAGCGTGGTTTGAATTTGTTTCTCATTTCCCAGACCAAAGGGTGACTACTATTACTGAAGTTTATCTCAAAGTTCTGTTATTAAGTGGGGAAAGGGTCCTCAAATATTTAGAAATACCTGATTTTACCAAGGATTAATTCCGAATTATCATAAGACAAGATCTTCATCTTTTATTTTATCAGATAACTTAGACTATGTTCCTTTTAAACAAGCCTCATCTTTGACCAGTTTAATCCTGAGGAGGAAGACATACCAAATGAAATTCATGTAACTTACAATCCAAATAAGTAGGACTCAATGCAAAGGTTGAGATGGAAGTTTTTCTTAGAGTAATAATCAGGCCTTCATCACTTTCTTTCTGTTCCCAAATGCCTGACTTATTACAGGAACTAAAATATCTCACTTGAAGGTAAGATACCATCTCCAGAATATTAAGTACAAATATTTAATTTATTAATGTATTTCCATATTCAACAACTATTTACTGAGCAATGTTTATGTACTCAGCATTGTGCAGATACAGAAGAGATTTAAAAGGTACAATCTTCAAGAACCTTAAAGTCAATACATTTTAAAAATTAATTCCAGTATTCAGCATCTTGTCTTCTCAATTAATTTGCTGGGGAAATATGAAGAGCTTACATGGTCACATGAATTCTTGGAAGGCAGATTTAAAGTCACAGCAGCACTAGGGCTATATGAATCTACAAATAAATGTACTTTTATTCCTACCTTTGAACAATTTGTTTTAAAATTCAGGATTTATAGGGCAAAGATGATAAATATAACCAAGGTAACTGCTGGAGTTTCATTCTTTGATGTTCAGATACAATTAGCTTGCTTTCATTCTAACATCCCTCAGAGTTATGGGGGAATGATGGAGGAGCAGTAACTTCACTTAATCGCCGTTGATTCCAGGTAAATAGTTAGGCTTCATTTTCAGTTAGTTTTGTATATTGCCGTTTGCTTCGTTTCTCTTCTTTCTGTTCCACATTGATCACACGTGGACAACAACCCACTTTCTTTTTATGTCCCTCAAACTCCATTTTCTACTGAAATTATTTCAGATAAAACAAAATAAAAATTAATGAGCACATTTTACAATAAAATATTACTTCTTGATGGCACATCTTGTGGATGTGAATAGACCAATACTTCTCGTCTGAACCAAGTCACTGGGAGAAGCAAAGTGGACATGAAAATAGGTGCAATGACTATGACTCAGGATAGGAATATATAGATTTCATCATGTTTGTAAAGACCCATCTGACATTTTTCAATAGTTTTAGATACAGGTCTGTTTAGTTTAGCAGTTAGGCAGCAAGCAGTGAGAAACTGTTATTGGAAGCTAGAAAGATGATGATCTATGCTATGTATTGTTCATTCATTGAAAAATATTTAATATGTTTTAATTGTGATATTCTGGAAGGCAGATAATTAGGTGACCATATATTGCAGTTTGCTAATATAGCATATAGTTATAATGGTTGGGGAAAAAAAAAGAAAAGAAACTCAGGCATAGTCCTTTAAACAACATTTCTGAGCACACACCTAGAACCATGACTTGCATTCTTCTGGATATCAGAATTTTAATGAACAAATTTTTTTAAAAAGCTATAGGCTGAGCCTCAATGAATTTGTAACCTAGTTGGGCATACTAATTACAGTAAACAGAATTGTAAGATAGAAAATGAACAGTGGTCTGCATAATGGATGCAAATATATAGACTTATTAGTCCCAAGGGAAAAGTGCAATAGATATTGCAAGTCTCATTAGAACTATTCATTGATATTGTAGTTCTTTTTCTGGGGGGAGGAGCACATGACAGGACTGCATTTCACTAACCTAATGAAGTTAAGTGTGGTCATATCAATTATATGGTGGTGGTTGATGGTGCTGTTGAGTTCCACTATATCCTTACTGATTTTCTACCTGCTGTCCACTTCTGAGAGAGGAGTGTTGAGGTCTTCAGTTATGATAGTGAATTCATCTATTTTTCTTTGCAATTTCTATTAGTTTTTGCCTGAAATATTTGATAATCTGTAATTAGGTGTATAGATATTAAGAATTGTTATGTCTTCACTGACCCTTTATTATTATGTGATGTCCTTCTTTATTCGTATTATTCTTGTTAACTTTCCTTGCTTTGAAGTCTGCTCTGTGTGAGATTAATGTAGCCACTCCTGTTTTCTTTTGATTAGTGTTACCATGATATATCTTTCTTCAAACATTTACTGCTTATATGTGTCTTTATATATAAAGTATGTTTCTTATTGACAATATATAGTTGGGCCTTGGTGTTTGATTTACTGTGAATCTGTCTTTTCATTGGTAGATTTAGACCATTGCTGTTCAAAGTGATTATTGATATATCTGGATTAATATCTACCACATTGATTACTGGTTTTTATTTGTTGACCTTGTTCTTTGTTTCTGTTTTTATCTTCCACTCTTTTTATGGCTTTTCTGGTTTTAATTGAGCTTTTTTATATAATTCTATTTTCTCTCTTTCCCTAGCATGTCAGTTATACTTCTTTTTTACTTTTTTTAATGGTTGCTCTAGAAGTTGCAATGTATGTTTATAACCAATCCAAGCTGTCCTTTAAGTAATACTATACCACTACACAGATAGCATGAGTACCTTATAATAATGAAATAATCCTAATTCCTCCCTCCAGTTTCTTATATCATTACTGGAATTAATTTCACTTATGTATAATCATTTATATGCATATATATACATGTACATATGCACACATCAGATGCATACATAACTATAGTTTTGCTATTATTGTGAATGAATATTGGGTCACACAACTGCAAAATGTAGCAAATGCAAAAAACAAGACAAAAATATGAGAATATGAGTGTTTGTACATGGAAATGATTGGAGGTAAATAGAAGAGAATCCTACCAACTATTTGAGAGATGTGTGCTGCTGAAGAAATCATGGGTAGAGAATAAAAAACAAGACCTGAAATATCCCTTGGATCTAGTCACTTTTTGGCATAACAACTCCATCTCTCACTTCATAGGTATCTAAGGAAGATATGGAAAAGAAAAAATTCTACTCAGTTGTAGTGCCTAGAACTATATATTTGAAACTAATGTGGAAATCCTTGAATTTGATGCCATGACTAGAATAAAACTTTAGTTTGTTACCCCTTGGAAGAAAGTGAGTATATTATTCACAAGCAAAAATGTGTAATGAGTACATGATGATACATGGTTAGCCTGTGGCAGACATTAAGTGTCATTCTAATTATCTCCCTCCCAAGCATTTGATAGTATTGAATTCTGTCTATATGAATTTCAACATGGCTATATAACTTTCATTGGCCTATAAAATATTATTGGAAGTGACAAGCATTTTGTATATTCATACACATTAAGATTTGTGTGCTTATGATATTATCTGTTTATTACAATTTCCTTGAACTGTCATTGCTAGATCTGAGGGAATGCCCATTATCATAGCATTAAATAAATATTGTCAAATCGCTCTCCATAAAGAATATATTAACATAATACCATATACAGTGTATGGCAGTACCTATTTCACTGCATTATCTCTAATATTGCACTTCATGTGTGATTATGTGTGTAACATATCTTTACCAAGATAACACGCAGCACCATGATCTGATTTTCTCTAGGTATTTTTGTTCCCACTGTAATGAACATTTTTATTTGTGTGTGTGTGTGTGTGTATTTGTTTATATACATATATATATATATGTATGTATATATATATATATATATATATATATACACACCAGTTATATTTATTCTTTTGTGAATTGCTATGCTTTTGCTTTGTCTATTTTTCTATTAAATAGTGTAGTTAAGAGCACACATTTTTACTGTGATGAGAGTCAAGTCTTTAATTCCCGTCTCTGTATTGTAACAGATTATGTGGCCTTGGGTATTTTACTTAAAAATTCTGTAAGTCTCATATCATGTCACTCAGAGACCTGGGGTGACAGATGTTCAATTTTAATACATGATTCAGAGTCACCAAAGCAGGGTAAAGGAAAATGGAAAATTGTATACTAGCTCTTAAAGCTTCCATCTGGAAATGTATTTATCACTTCTACTCATATGTAGAGATCAAATATGTATAGAAAGCCACAGTTTCTTTCAGAGTGGGGCAGGGATATATAGTCGTATCACATGTGAAAATTATTTCTGAACAGCCCCCATACCTACTGCAGTCTGCCTCTGTAATGTTCAATCAGGCTCAAAATCAAGAGTTTGTGGGTAACGTGCTCTAGTCTTTTGACAGTACGGTGATAGCTGTAGTATCTACATCAGGTCTGGATGTGGACTCTCTAGGATCATATACCTATTTACTGTGCTTGCTTCGGCAGCACATATACATATACCTATTTACTAAAATTACAAGTTATCTATACCCCACTTACTCAGTATGAAGTAATAAACTAGTGTTCTTACCAAATTAAAAAAAAGAGGGGCTCATTGAGATAGTGGGAAGATCTAAGACAAACAGTAGAAAGTAGAATGATGTAAGAAAACAGAATTTTCTCTGGAATTAGAAATATTATGAGCGTCTACTGCTCCGCGAGTAGTTATTATTTGTTGATTAGCTTCTTGTCTGCTCTCTGGGATCAGTATCAGTTTTTATCTGAGACTCTGGCTCCTCCCACTCAAAACTTTTTCCCTTGGCCACATCCAAAACATACACTGAGCAATGCATCCTCCTTGGGGGCTGAACAGCATTTTCCAACCCTTATCAAACACATAGATAGAATAATCCAAGTGTTGTTTAATCCAGGCTAATGTTACTATTGACACTAAGATTTACGTTATCTGAAATTTTGTTGGCTCCTTAAATATTTGATCATAGATAGCTGTATATGCCAAAAGACAATCCACAATTTCTTTCTAGACAGAATTCTCATGTTTGATATATTTCTTTTTTCCCATACCTTTATCCTATTCTTCTTTCCCTCTCCTCTTCTTCCCCCACACATTCTAATGTAATTTTAGTTCAGCATGTCAGGTTTTGATGATACACACATATATGCACACACATTCTCTTTTTTTAAAACTTTTTACGTAACTGAAAGGTGCAACAAAATGATTGGACCTTTATTCTGAAATTCATTAGTCCATTCAGAATTTTTAATAACTCCTATGAAAGCCTTATTCATGATTTAATCCATCTGTATGATTTCATCTTAATCAGCTTTCATAGCTCAATAGTCTTATCAATATATCTATCCATCTGTCTGTCTATCTATAGGTCTACTTATTTACCTATTTTCTCAATTGTGGTTGAGAAGCCATATCTTCTTCATACTGACAAGTGAGTTTTGTCCCATACGTGTATAATATTTAATAATGAGGGAAACTGGGTATAAGGAATATAGGAACTCTTTATGCTATGTTTGCTTTTTCTGAAAATCTAAACATGTTCTAAAATAAAAATATTATAAAATATGTTATACCCCAAATAGGGAATATATATTTCTCTTAAAATAAATATTTTAGTAGTGATCTTGCTATTTTTCCTAGGTTTACAAAAATAAAAGCAATATTTGACGGTTGCCCAGCAGTTTCAATACATTTCCTTTAGAGCTAAGTTACCCAATTTTATAGGATAAATAGATAAACTTTACCACATACTCATTGTCTCTTCATTCAGTTCACCCTGTGCTATGTAAATACAGCAGACATGCACTGGTACTGACTAGCCATAGTTAATTTTTAGTAAGTAATTTAAACACACGTGTTACAGAATTAAAAATTAGATTCAATCATGTTATCTCCCTAGAAAATATCTTATAATTTTTTTTACCATCCTGTATTTCTCTGTAGACCCATTTTAATTGTCCCTTAAATATTTTGCGTTATTATGTATTTAATGCTATCCATCCTTTAAAATTTTGAACACCCTAAATATAAGGACATCTTGTGACCAGTATATTTCTAATATCTGACCGAGTGCCTGGCACTGAGTAAGCATCCATATATAGTATTGAATGATGGATTGTTAACTAAATTAGCATGAGTTCTATTTATGGAATTCTATTCCATTAGATTGGGAAAGATGGGCTTGCTTGGATATCTGCTTTCTGCACTGCTGCCATAACGTAATGACTGGAATTGGGGAATCATTATCTTTAAAGAAGATTTAATTTTTTTAAAGTTTGTGAAGTGATGACAAAGTGATAACCTATCTTAAGGAAAGGGGAAATTATTAGATATTTGGGGCAAAACAGCAGCCAAAACTGGGGCTTCGTGACAGACTACACACAAATACAAATTTAGAGAATCTACTACATTTCCAGGTCTATATATTGGGAGAGAGGTGCTCTAATCCTGAGGCTTCTATCAGACAGAGTGGTGGGAAACTCCGAAAATGAGGTGGGAAGGAGAGAGACAAGGACCCAATTAACTAGTAGAACGAAGGAAAGGACTAGCAGAATATAAATGGGGGGGGGGGGGGCGTGTAGGACAGGGTTGTGAAAATATCCTAAATTCCGGGTTGTAATGTCAACTGACACTGTGTTTAAAGATTTGTTTTTGTTTTTCTTTACAATACACAGTTGTAATTTTGGTCTTTTGTGTTTTGTTGGTGGTGTTCTTTGTGTGTTTCTTTGTTTTTTGTGTTTTTGTATTTTCACACCCATCCTTCATGCTGAATAATGGAACATTTATAAGATGCATGGATTCAATAAGAGAAAGGACAATCTGCTAATACCTGGGTGTGCATTCTTACTGTTGTAGTCAAGCTGGATTGAGGGCAGAGCAGGATGAGGCTGACGTAAAGGGCAGGTGTTAATCAGTTTGCTGTGCTGCGTTGATGCCCCTGCCTCTTCTATGAGATAATCCCACAGGATCCTGACTGTGCAAGTGCTCTTGGAAGGGGAATGGCTGAGTTTTCCTAAATTCTTGCTACCACTTTGTGTTCTCTTTTTTGTTTTACTACATGTAGCTGCCTCTGGGTGCTGCTGCTTGAAGTTCCCCATCCACTTTCACCTCCCTTTGGGTCTGAAGATCATTGGTCCCATGATAGTTGTAGGAAGATGGTTAGATCACTACAACCTCTCCCTTTATGACCAAGCTTGTTTTGAGTATTTTATACTTAGGTGCCTCGCACAAACACAGCAAGTAGGATTTCAAAATTATCCTGTATTTGGGCTTGGAAAACCTTCAAGTTCTTACTGTTGAATCCCTTGCCCTTATACTCTGTATTGTCTTCTTTCTACTGAAAACTCATCATTTTGAAACCCACTTCAATTTAGACCAAATATGTTTTGTAAAATCTATTTTTAGTCTTCTTTCAAATGCTCACATTCATCTTACCTCAAAAGTTTCATTTTACTAGTTCAGTTACTTCTTCTCTTCTCTGTCAATTAAAAATATATTTTCTGTCTATGTAGATGTTGTCTCATTATGTCTTCTCAGTTACTTTCAGAGAGCTATAGTAAAATTCAGGTTAATATTTCAGAGGTAAGGAAATGAGACTGAGTCTAGACATGACAGTAGTCACTGGATCCTGTAGTATTTGCTCTGTATTTTTGAGTATTTTTTAAAGTGTTACATATTTATTTTTGTTTTCCCTTCAATCTTCTGTTATCTGGGAGAAACTGTTACCACTGTAGTTCTGAGTCTTCAATGCTTAGCTCAGTTTGCTAAATTTAAAGATTCAGAAACTATAGCCTTAAATACACTGCTGTAGTTACATTCTGTTATTCATAATTGTCTAAATTAGTTTCAACTCACATTAATAAAAAATCTATAAAAATGATTAGATTGTATAATAGAATTATTTATACATAGGAGAGCTTTTCATGATACAGCTTTTATGGCATTAGTTTATTTTCAATAATCTATTGATATTTCTGTTAATAATTTACTACTAAATCTTAATTAAGATCTGAATGAATTATTCAGATATTTTCTTTTGTAGTAAATATTTATTAAAAATAAAGTTTTTGTTATTGTTGCTAAACCTGAACTGTGTGCAAAAATTCTAGCAAGCTTGCATGTGTAGAATTTTTGCACCTAAATTTAGGTTGCTGAGGACAGAAGTTGAAATAGAGCAGGATCATTGACCTGACTATAACCAAGTAGTTCAGAGCATCAAGACTGACGGGAAATGAAAAAGTTGAATATATTTTGTGTAGGCCCTTCTATGTAAAGAATCCTAGTAAGGTTGTCAGGATGTGTTAGCAGAAGTCTAGGAGCCAGCTACAGAGCCAAATAGCACTCACTGAAATTGAGCAGAAATAATAGCAGCTTTCTGTCAATCAACCATTCACAATAAACAAGCTGGTATATTATGGAAATTAAAACTACAGTGAGATACCACTTCACAAACACAAGAATTGTTATAATCCAAAAGACAATAACTGTTGTTGGTGTGGTTGTAGAGGAATGTAAATCCACATGAATTGTTGGGGAGAATGTAAAGGAGTAGACTTTTACAAAATCAAATATTATATTAACCATAATGTCTTGCTCTTAAGAGAGTGGTCGGGATGTGCTAACCTAGCTAGAAGAGGCAAGAATCCTTGTTAGTTGGGCATGGGACAAGAGTAATTCCTATGCAAGCAGAAAATAAGATGTGAGGCAAGGAAACTAAGCAAAATCCTGACCACTGGGAGTGACTAAGAAGTAGATCAGAAGAAGCATGTATTTCTGTGTGCCTGCAAGATTCATGCAAACTCAACAAGAACTCAATGTGTAACCCTAAGACAAATAACTCACGCAAAGATCTAGTGCCAGGAGGGACTGAGCATGCTTGTGAATAGCAAGATGACTACAGATGACAGACACTGATACTTGGTTCTTAAAAAGGATAATAGAATTTAAAATAACTAGAATTTCAAAAGCAATGTGCAATGGGTGGTATAAATAAACTGCTGCAAAATAAGTGGATATCTAAATGAATCTGGAGAATTGTGATCCACTTACACAATACTTCAAAAGATGGAGAACCAAAAAACTCCAAGACATTATTTAGATACAGATATAACATATTCATTCACATGACATATCCTTTTTTTTCCCTTTCTTTCTTCTTATTTTGGAGGTTTTAACAATTCTTTGAATTTTATTTGTTGCAGAAACTTTGAGTTAATCGTTGTTCATTGTCATCATTAGTCGACATAAACTCTTTCTCTATTTCTTACTTTATTTTCCCTTCATTTAAAATCTTCATTCCTTTTTTTTCTCCTGTAATTGTCTAGGAATCCCTTCCCTGTGTCTTAGATGTGTCCCTACATAAATGTGAAAAATGTAAATCAGGCAAAATTTGAAGGCTGGGGAAACCTACATACTGCCAAGGAGAAATGACTGGTTTGAACTGTGTGTTGTGTAGGATAAAAAAAAAATCTTTAAAGTATTCCCGTAACCACAAGAGTCTTCTCATTTGGATTTTAAGACCAGGCAAAATGAAAATTAATCAAGACTTAAGAATAATAAATATAAAATTAATATTTAATTCAAAGAGTGGGTTACACAGGAAATTAGACACATGAAAATAGACTAGAATTCAGTGTGGTAGAGGAGGAAAGGAAGGAAAGAGAAGGAGAGAAACAGTAGTAAATATGGAGGAGGATAAAAAGCACTAATGGATATCAAATTGCAATTCCAGAGGAGCTGCTAGAGAAAAGAGATGATGCACAATATTCAAAAAGAAAATGGATGAGTATTCTGCAGAATTAATAATTAATGAATGATGTGACTGTGGGATTGTTACTTTCAAGTTTATTGAGGCATAATTTATTTATAATAAATCCATCTATTGTACGTGTACTGGTTGATGAGATTTTATATATACGTACACTCCTATGCAACCATATAGACCATTTCTGTCAGTCCAAAAGGTGCCCTTGTGGCCATTCCAGCACCACCCCTACCACTCTCTGCTCCAGGCAACTATATGGGTTAGCTTTCTCTTTCTGTATATTTGCTTTATCTTTTCTAATGTTTCATAAAAACTGAAACATACTATAAACCTTTTTGTTTCTGACTTCTTTTAATCTGCATAACATTTTTGAGATTCATCCAAATTGTGTATAAGTAGTTGGTTATTTTTTATTGTTGAATAGCACTCCACTGTGAGTGCACATGCATACATGCACACATAGACACACACGCATTTATTTGTATATTCACCTATTGATGGACATTTGAGATGTTTTTAGTTTCTGGCTGTTGAGAGTAAGAAACACTATGTTTTTGCTTCTCTTGAATGGAGTTGATGGGTTGTATGTGTAAATTTACAAAAAACTGACAAATTGTTTTCCAAAGGCTTGTTTCCATTTACTCTTCTTTGTCAGCATTTGGTACTATCTATAATTTTAATTTTTTTTTATTATTGTGTGTGTGTAGCTGTATCTTACTTTGATTTTAATTCTCCTTCCCTTGATAACTAATGATGCTGAATATCTTTTCATGTGCTTAATGGCTAGCTTTATATCTTTTGCAGAGTATCTCTTAAAATCATTTAGTCATTTTTAAATTCTTATTTAAGTTGGTAATTTTAAATTTATTTCTCCTTTTAACCATTGTTTTAAGACTTGTAAATATATATTCTTGAAAATGATCCTTTGTCATATTTATATAATGAATGTTATTTACTTCTGGTCTAATAACCAATGTTATTCCTTTAATTTGCCACTGTCTATCAAATGTTTTTATCTTGGTACGATACAATTTATAAATTTTCCTTTTATGGTTTGTGATTTGTCTGTCCTATACATGGTATCTTTGCTTACTCCAAAGTCACAAAGATTTTCTTATGGAACATTTTATTTTCTTGTAGAAATTTCATAGTTTTACACTTTAAGTTTAGGTATATGAATAGTTCAAATTAAGTTTTGTACGTGGTGTGACATAAATATTAAGTTATTTTTTAAAAAATATGGATATCCAGTTTTTCCAATACTGTGACATTATTTTCAATCATAAATTGGCCATATGGTTTATCTTCAACATTTCTGTATTGTAGGCTACTGTCCTATATGTATATTCTCATGTGAACTGTTGTTATTACTGTGTTTTTCCAGTAAGTCTCAAAATTAGGTAATGCAGACTTCTACTTTATCCTCCACAAAAAAAGTAAAAAAAAAAAAAAAGAAAGAAAGAAAAGAAAATGGTTTGGCTTTTATTTTATTTATTTATTTATTTATTTATTTAGGCTTGGCTTTTCTTGATTCTTTGCATATTGACATGAAATATTTACACCATCTTTGTAATTTCTCCAAAATTCCTTCTTAGATTTTATTTGGGATTATATTTAATCTATTAATTAGTTTGGGAAGAATTTCAAACTTAACAGTGTTCTGCAACTTCTTATCCAAACACATGGTAGATCTTACAGTTTGTTTAGGTCTTGTTTAATTTCTCTCAACAATGTTTATAGCTTTAAGTGCCTAGGATCTTGCATAGATTTTGCTAAATTTATCGCTATTTCATGTTTTGAGATGCTATTATAAATGGTATTATCTTGAATCTTTAAGCTACAGTTTTTATTGTTAATATATAGAAATGTAATTGGTTTTTTAATGAATTGTATCACCAAACTCACTTATGAGTTTTAGAAGTTGTTTTGTGGTTCCTTATGATTGTCTATGTGCATAATTGTGTCGTTTGTAAAGAAAGATAATTTTTGTTTTGATTTCCAAATGCAAGCCTTTTATATCATTTCTTTGCCTAATTGCACTTGTTAGAGCCTCCAGAACAATGTTAAATAGAAGTAGAATTAGTGGATATCTTTCCTTTTCCCAATATTATAGGGAAAGCATGTAATCATTCACCATTAAGAGTAATGTTAGTTGTAGTTTTCTTGTTTTGTTTTTGTATTTTTTCCACAATGCTCTTTATCCGATTGAAGACATTTTTCTCCTTTCCTTGTGTTCTTACTATTTAAAAAAATTCATAAATAGTCATTGAATATTAATTAATATATTTCTTCTGAGTATTGAGATGACCATATTGGTTTTACCCTTATGAGTTTTCAGATTTTATGTCACTATTTATCCCAGCAAAGATAAATAAAATTAGTCCATATCAAGCTAGACATAACAAAGAGACAATTTAGTGTACCAAAAAATCTCCCTCCCCCCAAAAAAAAGATCTGACAAGCAAAGAGAATGAAGAGATTATATATGGGGAATTCACACACAGGACATATCTTAGTAGTAAATATGTGAAGAGAGCAGAGTGAAATCCAGCTTCAAAATGCTCAGAGAAAATAACTACCAATTTACTCTTTCTAGACAAGATAGTGTTATTTATGGTCAAGATTAAAATACAGACTAAAAACTAACAAAAACAAAATTCTGAAGCATGTCTTCAGAAAAGAGGACAATGGAAAAAGATACCTAAAGTTGTTCTAAAGTGCATAATAAATGTAAGAAAGAAGGATAAACATGAATTGAATACCAACAACAGTAAAACACTATCATAATTATGTCTAATTGTTGAAATAAAAATGCAAACAAGGTAAACTTAACACAGAATAAGGGTAAGCATGGTTCACAGAAGCATTTAAGGTTGTATTTTTCAGGAGGCGGGAAGTGATTGTAATTATCTTTGAACATGTGTGAATGAATATGCATTTAAAAATTTTAGCAACACAATTGATAGAAATAGGATATATAGCTTTCAAGCTGGCAGAAGAAAAAGTGAAATAAAAACTCAGTCTTTTTTAAATATGCAGAAAGAAGAAAAATTGAAGCATATCAAGAGTTTAGAAAAAAGTAGAAAAAGAAAACAGATAAAATAGAAAAAATAAATTAAGACATTAATAAATCTACATGTAACAGTAATTAAGTGATTAAAAACTAGTAAAATTAAAATTAGCTATGTTTTCTTTCAAAAGAAGCACTATAAAAATGAAAACAAACAAAGATATTTTAAAAAGTTATAAAAACTATGTCAAACAAAACAATAAATCAATTCAGTGTTTATGAATGACCTTAAGGAAAACAAAAAAGGAAACAAAACAAATAAAACAAATAAATGAAAATAAGGTTTCTACTTTACTGTTAAAGAAAAGATTTAACATCACATGTTTATGTCCTAGTTGCTGTAGTTTAACTCATGCATAGAATTACGAGAATGTACCCATAAAATCTTTCATGTTCCCTTATGTACCAAAAAAGGGATTTTCTGGGGGTAATTGCCCAAGAATGTATTTCTAGGACATTAATATATGCTACTTAATTTCACCAAGTTCTGAATCTTTCTTTACTTTTTTTTAAGATTACATGAAATTGTTTATTTGTATTTTAATTGAATTATAGTTGTTTTACAATTGTTATCTCATTGTTACATTAATCTGAATTTCTATTATTCTATATTTATTAGTTCAGTTTTAATTTAAACTGAATTTTCTAGTTTAGTTCTATTTCTCATTATACTTATATTCTTTGCTCAATTTCCTCTTGTTTTTCTGTCTCATTAGTTGTTTTGCAGTTCTTCCTAAATTCCTGATGCTAATCCCTTGTCGGTTATAGATGTTGTAAATATCAAAGTCCAGGCTGTCACCCCATCTGTTAACTTTGTTTATGTGCTGCACTGAATAGAAATCCATGAATCTTAAGATTTATACTTTGCATGTCTTTGATTTGAAAGACTTAGAATATTTTCTCCACTCCAAATTTCCAAAGAGGACTTTTTAAAGTCACAGTGAAGAGAAAGAATAGATTTCCTTTCTCTTCATCCCTCAGTCAGCATCCATAGCTTTATAAAGGCATCATGTTTA
The DNA here is from genome assembly GCF_048773025.1 of Camelus bactrianus. Lineage (NCBI taxonomy): Eukaryota > Metazoa > Chordata > Mammalia > Artiodactyla > Camelidae > Camelus > Camelus bactrianus. The sequence continues at coordinate 58,575,119 of NC_133541.1, read as the reverse complement.
CATCTTTAATTGTTCCAGCTATTCTTTCATACAAACTGCTGTCTATATGCAATAATCAGGTTTCACCCCAAACTCAAGACTTTGCCTTGTGCTATGATTTTAGTGGTTGATTCCAGAGGATATATTAACTTGGAAAAATAGGCTGCTGCTAATGGGAAATCACATGAAAGTACTATATTTTGTCACCAAGTGGAGTTTATCTATGAAGTTAGTGTAGATGTAAATCAATGCCATAAAAATGAAAAAAAGATTAACAAAAAATTGTTGATATTAGTTGTCACATATATGCAGATAACAGTGAGGTTTATATTTCCAGAATTAACTGGTTTCCATATTCATTTTCATGTCATGCATCAAATATCAATCCATTGATATTTCCATTTAGATTTAAAGAATAAACTGCTTAATGAAAGAGATATGGACTTGATAGTTAAAAAGACTTGTGTCTGAGTACTGACTCTGCCACTGACTGAGTAACCTTGGACACGTGCACAAGTTATTTGAATTCTTTGATCTTTCAGTTCCCCATATATGAAACAAAGATACTGACAATAATTAGTATGAAAAAAGTCATTAGCAATTACAGTGACCCAGGTGTTTTGTTAAACCTTTAACATGAGATAGTGTCATCAGTTTTTATAGTAATACGGTAAAGTAAATTATGATTGCTTTTCAGGAACGAGAGAAGTTTTATGGAGACTAAATCACTTTCCACACAGTACTTGCAATAGCATTAATTTAAAAAAAAAAAAAGCAGTGAAGGAAAGATTCACACCTACTTCTGCCTAACTCATTAGTTCATGGTTTTCAAAACCATGCTTCACTGTTACTCATTTTTAATATTAGATACTTCACTAACACCTAAATGTAACAGAATATTTCTAAAAACTACCCTCCACTGTCTCTCAGACCCTCAATTCCTGTCAATTGCTGTTAAAGTGGTGTTACATTTATATAGCCTCACAACCTTGTAAACATAGTCATGTATGGCTTCTCACTCTTCTTTAGGTACACTACCTAATCAGTAATCATCTCCTGGTTATTGTATATCTAGAAATATTTATGTAATCCAATTTCAACATGAAGATACAACACCACATATTTTAGAAGTACCTCCAGTTGTTTACCCATGAGTCTGATTTCTTCTACTTCTGGTTCATTCTGCACACTCAAATTTTAGAATTCTTAATGCATCATGCATCATTTTACTCCATCTGTGAAACATTTGCTTTCTCTATCACAATACAACGTATTTTTAACTTCTGATACAGGCAATCGAGGTTTTCAGTAATCCTAGCATTATATATATATTTATAATCTTTTGTACAGCTGTGTTGAGTTATAATTCACATACCATAAAATTTATCATTTTAAACTGTAAAAACATGTGGTATTTAAGATACACTTACAGAGTTGTACAACTATCACCAACTGTGTGGTTTTAGAATATCTTCATCACCCTAGAAAGAAACTTCACAGCCATTAGCAGTCATTCTGTATTCCCCAGTCCCTCCAGCCCCTGGCAGCCACTAATCTATTTTCTGTCTCTATGTATTTGCCTATTCTGGACATCTGATATAAATAGAATCATAGAATATGTGGCATTTTGTGCTGGCTTCATTCTTTTATTGTAATGTTTTCAAAGTCCATTCATGTTGTAGCATTTATACTTTATTCTTTTTCATGGCTAAATAATATTCCATTGTATGTACATAACACATTGTGTTTATTCATTTATTGTTTGCATTTGCCTATTCATCATAAGGATTTAGGTTATTTCCACTTTTTTGGCAGACATAAACTATATTACTGTTAGGATTTATGTACAAGTTTTTGTGTTGACATATGTTTTCAATTCTTATGTGTGTTTTTACCTAGCAGGAGAATTGCTAAGTCATATGGTAACTCTGTTTAACTTTTAGATAAATTACCAAACTGTTTTGTAAAGCAATTACACTATTCTACATTCCTACCAGGAGTGTCTGGGATATTCAATTCTCCTTGTCTTCAATATACTTATTGTTGTTGTTGTCGTTGTCATTGTTGTTGTTATTATTATTGTTATTATTATTATTATTATTATTATTATTATTATTATTATTATTATTATTATTATTACAACAATCCTTGTAAATGTGACTGCATACCTTATTGTGATTTTGGTTTGACTTAATACAGTGACTAATAATGTTGAGCATCTATTCAGATGCTTATTGGTCATTTGTAAAAATGTCTTTTCAAATCCTTTGCCCATTTTTACTTGAGTCATTTGTCCTGTTATTGTTGAATTGAAAGAACTTTTTATATCTTCTGGTTACAAGTCCCTTATCAGATATATGATGTACAAATATTTTCTACCATTTGGTGGATTATCTTTTTAGATTTATGATGGTGCTTTGAAGCTCCAGAGTTTTAATTGTGATAAAGTTTAATTTAAATTTTTTTTTTTAGTTGCTTGATACTTTGGTATCATATCTGTAAAACTGTGGCCTGACCCAAGGTTAAGAAGATTTATGCCTCTGTTTTCCTTTAAGATTATTTTTGTTTGTTTTAGTTTTAGGTCTTGTATTTAGGCCTTTGAGTTATTTTGAATAATTTTGTGTATGATGTGAAGTAGCAGTTCAGCTTAACTCTTTGCATGTGATATCCACTTGTCTCACTGTCATTTGTTGAACAGAGTATTCTTTTTCCATTGAATTATTTTGCAACAGTTGTTCAAAAATGCCCATAAATAGAATAATTTGACTCTTATTTCTATTTAATTTATCTTTATAGCTATCCTTATGCCAATACTATACAATTTCCATCACTATGGAGTTATAGTAAGTTTTGAAATTGAGAAATATGAGTCCTCCAATTTTGTTCTTCCTTTCCAAAATGTTTTTCCTATTCTGCATCCCTTGCAGTTCCATGTGAATTTGATAATCAGCTTCTGAATTTCTACAAAAAAGTAACCCGGGATTATGATAGAGACTTCATTGAATCTGTGAATTAATTTGGTAAGTATTGTTGTCTTAACAACATTAATTATTCCAATCTGTGATAAACATATGATGTCTTTCCACTTATTTAGATCTCCATTAGTACATTTCAAGAATCTTTTATAGTTTTCAGTGTCAAAATTTTATAGTTTTCAGTGTCAAGTAAGGGTTAGGCTTACTTCTGAATAGTTTATCCTTTTTGATGCTATTGTAAATGAAATTATTTTCTTAATTTCAGGTTTTTCATTAATACTGTATACAAATAACAGTTGAGTTTTGTGTCTTGATCTTGGATTCTGTAAAATTTCTGAACTCATTTATCATTTGTAATAATTTTTAGTGGATTTCTTATGGTTTTCTATACACAAGATTATACTCTTCTACTGCAGAGATTTAGCCATCTTGAGAGTCCTTGACAAGAGCCTAAAGAAATAAACATTTGTTAAACCAGGCAGTAATTCACATTGAGCATCTCTCGATATGAGACAACTCTGGAAATGCAGCTTGTATTTAACCTATACACTCATTAGGAATACCCAAACATGGTAACTCTCTCTGTAAATTATTACAGCTTAGCGTATACACATTCACATTCATGCAGTAACTCTGAAGAGTCACTATTTTGGAATATGGGAAAAACTTTGAACTTTCTCTGGGCCTAAGATTTTTCAACAGTAAAATCAGTATTAAAAATCTTGCTCTATTAAGTTTCTGTGTATACTAAAGTAAATGTTTATAAACTAGAGGAAGTATCTAGTACATTTCCTAGCTGCTATCTGGTACATAAAAAATATCAAATACTTTGCCCTACATATCCTTTTCCAGAGAAAAGACGGTTAAATCTTTACAGCAGAGGAGTATTTATGTTGCAGGCTGTAGTGCTCTTTTCCTTTCTTCTCACCTTCAATGTGACCTGTATATGCTGGGCAATGCTGCTACTGGTTAAAAATTCTTATAATCATCTTCAGGAATGGAATCCATTCACCCATATACAACTTTATTCTCTTTCATCTACTTGGTCAGTAATGCCGTTGAATATGGTAATGCCTGGTGGGGTGAAGAGGTAGATGTAGATGACAACATTATAGATTTAAAACAAAAATGTCAAGAAAATTCTCCTCCTGGTAAATGAATGAGTAAGAAAAATAATAGAAACTAATCTTCTAGAAAGAGAAGGGGGAAATCTTTGCTGATAAATAAGCATATCACTGTTTAAAGCTTTATTTAAATAAATAAGAAAATCTAGAAAAGGACTACAGAATCTCTTACACCTGATGTTCCCCAGGGTCTATAAAGAATTAAATGATCACTGTTAGGGAAAGGAACCCATGTATACTCTTGCGTGTGTGTGTGTGTGTGTGTGTGTGTGTGTGTTTGTGTAAATGAATGTTGCTGCACTTTAATTCACTAATTTGGAGAATAATATGAGATGAATTAAAGTGAAAAAGTATCTATTAAAAAGAAATAACATAAATGAAATCTATTTTCATCAACCATGAGGATCTAGTTCTGTATTAGATATAGATACTATATCTAAAATATAAATTAGCTGATCAAAGATTATTCCTATGGGTTTACTTAATGAAAACTGTATGCCATCCAAACTCAGGGCTGCATTACCACCCTCAAAATGACACTCTCCAATTACAAGACTTAGCTTTATAGTATTTTAGTAATAATTTTCCTCAGCAAAAATCTAGCCTTAACATTAAGGCAACATTGAAGGAGGAGGCTCCAAAATTCTTGACCTTCTTTCAAGCCATGTATAACAAAATGAATCAAAGTGGATTGCTATAGACATCACAGGATAAGCCATATTCTTGTTGAATAAAGAGAACAACAACAAATCTATCCTCTTTCTCTCATCTGTTTCTTTTCATGGCTCTTATTAGAATAATGTTATTCCAGCTGCATTCATACTCTTAATTGCCTTTTCCAATGTGCTTATTTTTCTCTGCCTCTCAGTGGGAACCCCAAGACACATTTAGAGATGGGTTGCTTGTCCATGACTTTCTAACTTAAGATGATCAGAGTTTCAGGCAACTGAATCTTGATCTTCATCTCTTGATTATTTTGTTGTTTAAGCACAGACGTGTGCATGCACACATATTAAGGTATCCAAAAGAAAGTGAAATAATAAAGCAATCAAAATAAACAAAAATATAGCAACTGTGGTGAAAGCTGAGAGCAAAGATAAATGCATTTTGAATCTTTATGAAGTCATAAACATTTATCTGCCATAATTTACAAATATATAGCTTAAGAATTAGAAAAAAAAGTGTTGCTAAAACATAACTATTCGTTCTGGTATTGTTCCTGTCTCCATTTGTGAGCATTCAGATACCCATGAGAACAAAACGAAACAAAAAATCTCCCAAACTTGTAAACTTTTTAACCTAGCACAAGATTTAGGAATAAGGGGTGAAAGTAGAGGTAGGAGAGAGTTGTGAATCTCTAGTGCGAGCTTCAGTTCTTATCCTTTCAGTTTTATCCTTTTTATCAGTAAATTGCTGGGCTTGGTAATAATATATGCATATGGAAAAGGACTGATTTATTTTCATGAAGACTATTAATAGTCTGCAAGAGGGATAAAAGTAATTAACTATAACTTCCAGCCTTATAATAGCCATAAACTTACTAAACCTCTCCTCAGTAATATTTAGCGAATACCGATGCAGTATATCTTTGAAGATCAAGTTATACTGGACTTGCATGCACATATTTAAGAAGTTAATTAAAATCTGAATTATTTTTTAACTCTGATTCTGGTTATACTCTAAAATTACATTTGAATTATTACTTAAGCATCCAATCTCTCCTTTTTTGCCTTATTAGCATTTCTGATTGTGTCTGTTTGGGGCCATCAAAATTCATTGCTACTACTAGAGACACTGGTATGGACTGCAAAGTTGGAGAAAAAGTGAATTGTAGTAGTTTCCACTTTTTTCCCAGATAATAAAACTAACAAATTACCCTTTTTCTGAGTGCCCTATTTTTATGCTGAAAGATGGCATATGATGTTTTTTAAGATTAAGTGAAGCTGCTTCCATATTTTTACCCATTTTCAGGGTAGTAAGAAGCAGATGGACTTGAAGCCTACAATCACAAGAGAATAATTAATGGTTCTAGGTTTTTTCACTTGATGATCCTACAACTTGTTATGTTAAATCTCTGCATTACTATCTATGTCTGTATTAGAATAAAATTAAGCATTTTCCAGATTATCCTGAAATATCGGTACAGATGCATACACATGTAAGTTTAAAATAGTTTGCTTTCTTGATATAAAACACTGTAACACTTTAGGGTGACAGTAGGTCCCAAGGTACTTTCCATTCTACATGCAGCTCAGTCTACGGTACAGAAACAATCTATACTAGCAAATATTTGGATAGAGGTCAGTAATTAGCATCTTAAAGATTTATGCTTTTATTTATGTGATTTCATTTATTAATATTTATTATAGTTAAGACAGCAAATTAATTAGCAATGGAACTGTATTTGCATTAAATCTAAATATAGGCAGGTAAGATAACTTAGTAAATTCACATCCTTTTAAAATATTTCTTCATTGAAGATATTTCTTGTGTATTTGCACATAATGAAACATTCTTAAAACAAAAATTAATGACTGAATTATAAATGAGTAGTCTTAAGCTAAAATGATGTGTCTCTTTCATATCTTAGCTTGTTGAAAACTATTAGTAAACATCCAGAACTGAATTAACACCTAAAAAAAAGTTAACACTGAAAAGAGAGGTATCTGCTAAATAAGACATTTCTGAATTTTCCAACATTAGTTATTGTCTGGTGTCAATTCAGTCAACCAACATTATTTGAGAACCTACCATGAGTTATTATTATGTTTGGTTCTGAAAATTTAAAGATAAGTGAGATGTTCTTACCCCTGTTTTTTTCTCCTATACATGGAAAGAAGGAATGAGGACTAAAGGAAGAATTTTATCATTTTAATCTGATCTGAATTAGCAGTAATTTTTCTCGTCTTGAAGGACAAGGTTCACATTATTGCCAAATTAATATGAGTTGGCCAATCACTTTATTTCACACGTAAGAAAATTGATGCTCAGAGAGAGTAATGTTTTCAAGTTCACATCACTTGCTCTTTGTACAAGTCCAAAGTGAAAATCTCTTGCTTTCTACAGATTTCTTAGAGTCTTAAGCAAATATATAATTATAGGTGCTAGGAAAAGATACCTAGATATGGAAAAACTTGTTCTTTTCTCAGCTTCCTGACTTTTAAGGCTGCAAATAGTGCCTGAAAATGTTCTGCCTTGACCATGACATCATTTTGCTTGATGCTGGTTAATTATACATAGACAAAATTCGGTTCTGTTTTAAAAAATCCTGATTTCTTTCTTGCTTTCCTTCTTTCTCCTTTATTAGAAAAGCTTTTTCAATCTGTATAAAGTAGTGCTTCTGAAACTTTAATGAGCATATAAATTACCTGGGCTACTAGTAAAATGCAGGTTCTAATTCAGTAAGTCTGGTAAGGGACCTGAATTTGGTGATTTTGATAAATTCTTAGATAATGCTGTTACTGATCATCAGAACATCATTTTTTACTGAAAATCATGGCTTTGAAAGAGAAATATGATAGGCATTTGTTACTTCTCTACCTTAAAGCCAACTGGTCTTTCCACTGCTTGCAGAAATTTGGGATTTGGAATAGACCTTGAGGGACACTGCCTCAAAGCAATTAGTTGGATAATCAAGACTTTTACATTGTTGTATAAAGAAACTCTTATGTAATACAAACTGAGAACAAAATCAGCCATTCACTTCTGTGTTTCCCTTTTCTCAGTGACTATCAAGCTTTTGTCATTTATCTAAGATTGCATAGTCAATAAAAGGACAAAACATTTTCCAAGTATCAGTTCTGAAGTTCTGGATTATTTTCACCTGAATAAACCCTAGGATTATGCCTTTGACTAATAATGTAACAACAGCTAAGACTTACTCAATCACTATGCATTTACTGAGCCCAGCTACCTGAGCTGCATTGACTTTATTGCTATATAAGCACAAAGAAACAACTGGTGGTGTCAGTGTCTCCAATAAGTCACAATAAAAAATACTCTGCCCAGTTGACCATGACCTAGAAATTTTATATTCATTTTCATACTTAGTAGTAAAATAATGCCATTTGTATATTCTCTGTCTTATTATAATAGCAATTGTAATATATATTATTGAGGTAATACTGATGGTGTGAATATAAATCTTGTAACATGTCCTCCCTGCCCCCCCCAAAATGAACGAAAAATAAGAAAAACAAATAAAACTATAAATAGTCATGTTGTTAGCATAAATAAAAGACAGAACATCCTCAGTTCAGTTTTCCTTTAAGTGGAGAAATAAGGATCATATCCTATCAAGCTACTGGCCATGTTTCAGCACTTGTGTTTATAGCAAGCAAGAACAATTTGAAAAAGAAATCAACATTTTCAAAGAACTCAAGAAGTATAACCAAGAATTTTATAAACAGCCAAACTTTTTCTATCAGGGTTACATAAAAGGATAAAATATCCAAGAGCTCAGGGAATTGTGCACCCATGAACCCTTCCGGAAGAATCTATTAGAAGATGAACATCATCCAACTAAGAAACAACAGGGACAATTGGGACAATTGCTGCAAAAGTAGAATAGTGGGCATTTTATATATTCTATTCTAGATGGATAATTAAAATGAATTTGTGATGAGAATGGAATAAAGCAAGATATGTAATGTACTTCATTTATTGTATATCTGACAATGTACTGCAAAAAATGAATGGAAGGAAATAGATGGGGAAGAAAAAATTAGCATATGCATATTGATTATTGTACTGACATTAGATATACCATTTAAGTATACTATTATAAACAAAAAATTAGTAAAAGTTAAATAAGAAAATAGACATTAAGAAAATGACATGAGAAATGTTTTCATACAAAGGTAATCAGTAGAACAAAAGAACAAACCCACCTAAATGCCATAACAAATTTAATAAGTAAAAAAGCAAAGAAAAATATTGCTTAGAGAAATAAATAGCAAATATAGCAAAATATATAATATATGAAAATGTGACAAGGCAAATACATTACTTATCAATAAATGTGAATAAACTAACTCACCCATTTAAAATATTTTCAATTTGGTTCACAAAGCGAGAAGCAAATATATGTCTTAGAAGATCCACATTTAAAAAATGTTTCCCAAAAAGTTAAACTGGAAAAATAGACAGATGTATTCCAGGCAAATGGAAATCATAATAAAGCAAGTGTAGCTTATCCTGATATCAAAGTAGAATGTAAAGCTAAAACTATTAATTATAAAAATAAGGGCATCATTTATGGCTCTAAGCCAAAATTCATAATGAAAATATAAAATTATAAATACCTTTGTATCAAATAACAACAGCAGTCTTTTTAAAGCAGAACAAAAGATGCAAGAAAACAAACACACTAATAACCTAAGAACCAAAAAGCTTTTTTATAGAATTGACAAGTTGACACTAAAAAATATTTGGAAAAAGAATCATACAAAAGTAGACATAAAAACAATTTTAAAAAGGAAAATCTTTGAAGAGGGATAAACCTACAAGGGATTAAAATATGGACCCTTCAAATTAAAATAGCATGGATCTGACACATGAATAGACACACAAACAAGGGAAATAGAATTACAAGTCCAGAATTACACTAAAAAAAAAGAAACTAGTATTTGATGAGGATGGCATCTCAAAGCTTTTGAGAAGCAATAGGCTTTTAGTAAATATTATTGAGATAACTGGTTAGCCATTTGGCAAAGGATCAAATTAGTCCAAATCTCATACCATTCTAGAAGGATAAACATCAAAGAGCTCAGGGATCTAAATATAAACATATATCAGCCATAAAAAAGAATGAAATGTTGCCACTTAACCACAGCATGGAGGGACCTTCAGGGCATTATGCTAAGTGGAATAAAATAAGTCTGACAAAGAAAGACAAATACCATATGATCTTACTTAGATGTGAAATCTAAGAACAAAATAAATAAACAAACAAAACAAAACTCATAGGTACAGAGGACAGAACAGTGGTTTCTATGATGGAAGGGCCTTGGAGAGTTCGCAGCATGGGCGAAGAGGGTCAAGAGGTACAAACTTTCTGTTATAAATTAAGTCATGGGGATATACTGCACAACATGGTGACTATAGCTAATGATACTGCAACGCATTTTTTAAGTTGCTGAAGGAGTACATCTTAAAAGTTCTCATCACGTGGAAAAAAAATTGTAAATTTGTATGGTGTTAGATGGTAACTAGACTTATTGTGGTGATCATTTTGCAGTATGTGCAAATATTGAATCATTGCATTTTACAACTGACATTAATATATTATTATATGTCAGTTATATCTCAGGTTTTTAAATGCAAGTCTTAGAAGAAAACATAGGTGAATTCCTCCTTAGTTATGATGTGTAGAAGTGCTTTCTAACTATTGGTAAAAATACAGATGCATAAAAGAAAACTTACTAAATTTTACTTAATGAAAATAAAATGCATGCCCAAAAATGCTGTGGAAAAAAATAAAAGAAAATAGATACTAAAAAAAATTTTAAAAACAAGCCACAAATTGGGAGTGAATATTGGTAGATAACATATCAAAAAAAGGACTCTTATCCAGAATATATAAAAGCTCTCCAAACTCAGTAGTAAGAAAAAAAATGATGCAATATAAAAAGGATCAAAGACTTGATATACTTCATCATGTAGGATATACTGGAAGCAATTAAGCGTGTGAAACAAATTTGACATCCTTAGCTATTAAGAAAACACAAACTAAAGGCATAATGAGATACTATTCCACAAATATTAGAATGTTAAATGAAAAATACTGAGTACCAAGTGTGAGTGAGAATGCAGAGCAGCTGGAACTTCTGTAAATTGGTATTTGGTATGCAAAATAGTATGGTCATTTTGGACTTTAATGTGGCAGTTTCTTATGTAGTTAAACATATTAATTAGATTTCCCAGGATTTTCACTCCTGTGTATTTGCCCTAGAAAAATAAAAATCTATGTTCACATAAATACTTGTACCCAAATGTTTATAACAGCTCTATTAATAATCACCCAAACCTGGAAATAAAACAGATATTCTTCACTGCCTGAATTGATAAACCGGGGCACACCTGTATAACAAAACACTAATCAGTAATAAAATTGAATCAACTCAAGAATGCACATATATCATTTAGATAAATCTTAAAGATATTAGACTGAGTGGTAGAAGCCAATTTCAAATTGTTACAAAATTTACGACCCCTTTATAAAACATTCTCACAAATGCAAAACAATAGTTAGGAAGAATAGTTCAGAGGTTGCCAGGGATAGAGATAGGAGAGGTTGTGACTACATAGAGGCAGCACAAGGGAAATGTGGGGCTGGATGAAGGTGTTGTATATTATGTTATTGGTGCACAAATCTACACATATGTTCATATTCAAATAATTGTATACCAAAAATCTTTATTGTATGTTAATATAAAAAATAGAATAAATACTTGAAAACTGAGAATATATATGAAAGATATATCACACAAAAGTGCTAGTACTTACTGATACATAAAGAATTCTTAATATTCTTAATTCATTAAAATTATTTTAAAATGACAAAAACTCAGAAAAATATATAAAAGAAATGAAGATACTAACCACAAAATAGATGCAAAAATGACCCTCAAACAAATGAAAAAGATGTTTAACTTCACAATAAAGGAAATGTTAATTAGAAGTAACTCAGATAACATTTATCACCAGATTGGCAAATTTTATATGTGTGACAAAATACTCTCTTAGTAAACATCTGGTGATAGGTACTGTAATTCACTACTATTAGAAATGCAAGTTGCTATAAATTTAAAAGGAATTTGGCAATATCTTATTAAACTACAGGTACACTTACCTTCGACCCAATATCTTTATAGAAATTCACCCTGATTTATACATCCAACATAAAAAATAAATGTGTTCATGCTTATTCTTTACTGTATTGTTTGTAGTTACAAAACATTGGAAACAACTTACATACCCTTAACATAGAAGTGTAGTTGAATAAATTATGGTGCATCCACAAAAACAACAGTAGTATGGCAGCCATAAAAAATAATTAGAAAGATCTGTTTAAAGTGTAGTCCAGAATATATTGTTTGGTGAAAAAAGTGAAATGCAAAAGAGTATCTTCAATATAGCATTCTTTATGTGAAAAAGAGAATTTAAAAATATGCACATAATTTTGTGGTGTAAGGAGAAATACAGGAATGATAGACCAGAAACTAAGGAGATATTTTTCTAGCCATGAGAGGATGGATGAGAATGGGATTTAAATAATGGAATGGTGCTTTTTGTATAGTTTGACCATTTGGAATAAAGCTACTGTTTCATGTACCCACAGAATGCCTCAGTAAAATCAATAAGGATGGCGGAAGTTTTAAGTAGCGTTATGTGTAGAAAAAATATAGTATATCTGATAAATATTAAGATTTGTGCTGGGAAACAAGCTGCTAGAAAACAAGCCCACACCTAGATTTCCATGAGCTTAAAGTATTATATTCACACTCACTTGCTTAAAATGCACATGCTTGCTTTGTTTAAATGTTTTCTGCAGTAGATGACCTATAGCTCGTATAATGCTAAAGAAAATTTGTAAGGAGAAATCCTGAGATTGACCATAAGGGCATGGAGGAGAGCAGATATTTCCTTAGGGTAAAACAATGGATGGTCCTGGAAAGCCACATCATCCATTAACAGAGCTTTGTCCTGGCATGAAAACATGCTATTTAACCGGAGGGAAGTATTTGCTATCTTGAGATGTCCTAGAAGCAATAACAGGATAGACTTAGAAAATGTGCATACCCCAGGGAGGGTGATTGTTCCTGGAAGGGATAGGCCTGAAATTAATCAGTTAACCAGCAAGCAGAGCTTAGTGCTTATTGTGTGGAATATCTAAAGCCCCACCTCTTTGACCACAGTGTTTTCTGAGCTGTGTACTCCTAATAAATATGATGTCGACCAGGCTTTCGGCACTCTAGATCCATGAGATCTTGAGTTCCCTGGTCCCATCTTTACTCTTTGCTTTGTCTCTTTGTTTCTTAAGTCTTGCGTTGCCCGTCCTCAGATACTATCCTGAGCTGTGCTGGGTGCAGCAGATTTGTATTATATTTTTTAATTGAAGTACGGTCAGCTACAATGTATCAATTTCTGGTGTACAACATAATTTTCAGTCATACATATACATACAGATAATTATTTTTGTATTTTTTTCATCATAGGTTACTACAAGATACTGAATATAGTTCCCTGAGCTATACAGAAGAAATTTGATTCTTATCTATTTTATATATTATAGTTAGTATTTGCACACCTCAAACTCCCAAATTATCCCTTCCCACCCCCTTTCCCCCTGGTAACCGTAAGTTTGTTTACTATATCTGAGAGTCTGTTTTTGTTCTGTAGGTAAGTTCATTAGTGTCTTTTTTTTTCGTTTTTGGGGTAACACATATGAGTGATACCATATGGTATTTTTCTTTCTCTTTCTGGCTTATTTCACTTAGAATGATGATCTCCACATTCATTAGTGTTGCTGCAAAATGGCATTATTTTATTATTTTTTATGGTTGAGTAGTATTCCATTATATAAATATACCACAATTTCATTATCCAGTCATCTGACAGTGGACATTTAGGTTGTTTCCCTGTCTTGGCTATTGTATATAGTGCTGCTGTGAACATTGGGATACATGTATCTTTTTGAATTCCTTCCTGATACATGCCCAAGAGTGGGGTTGCTGGATCATATGGTAAGTCTATTTTTAGTCTTTTGAGAAATCCCCATACTGTTTTCCATAATGGCTTCACCAAACTGCATTCCCACCAACCATATAGGAGGGTTCCCTTTTCTCCACACCCTCTCCAGCATTTATTGTTTGTTGACTTTTTAATGACAGCCATTCTAACTGGTATGAGGTGATACCTCATTGCCGTTTTGATTTGCATTGCTTTGACAATTAGTGATATTAAGCATTTTTTTATGTGCCTATTGGCCGTTGTATGTCTTCATTGGAGAATTGCCTGTTTAGGGCTTCTGCCTTATTTGGATTGGGTTATATTTTTTTTGTGTGTTATTAAGTTGTATGACCTGTTTTTATATTCTGGAATTTAAACCTTTGTCAGTTCCATCATTTGCAAATATTTTCTCCCATTCCGTAGATTGTTGTTTTGTTTTCCTTATGGTTTCCTTAGCTGTGTAAAAGATTATAAGTTTAATTAGGTCCCATTTGTTTATTTTTGCTTTTATTTCCAATGCCTGGGTAGACTGCTTTAGGAGAACCTTGCTAAGATTTCTGTCAGAGAATATTTTGAGTATGTTTTCTTCTAGAAGGATTAGTGTCTTGTCTTATATTTAAGTTCTTAAGCCATTTTGAGTTCATTTTTATGTATGGTGTAAGGGAGTGTTCTAACTTCATTGATTTATGTGTGACTGTCCAGTTTTCCCAACACTACTTGCTGAAGAGACTGTCTTTTCTCTATTGTAAATTCTTGCCTCCTTTGTCAATGATTGACCATAGTCTGTGGGTTTATTTCTGGCCTCTGTCTTCTGTTACACTGATCCATATGTATGTTTTTGTGCATGTGCCACACTGTTTTGATAACTGTAGCTCTGTAGTATTGTCTGAAGTCTGGGAAAATTATGCCTCCAGATTTGTTCTTTTTCTTCAGTATTGCTTTGGGAATTCTGGGTCTTTTGTGATTCCATATAAATTTTAGGATTATTTCTTCTATTCCTGTGAAAAATGTCCTGGGTAATTTGATAGAGATTACATTAAATCTTTAGATTGATTTGGGGAGTATGGCCATTTTAACAATATTAATTCTTCCAATCCAAGAACATGGCATATCTTTCCATTTCTTTAAGTCATCTTTAATTTCCTTAATCAATATTTTATAGTTCTCCACATATAGGTCTTTCACCTCCTTGGTCAGATTTATTGCTAAGTATTTTATTGTTTTTGATGTAATTTTAAAAGGAATTGTTTCCTTACTTAGTTTTCCAATAATTCATGTTTAGTTTAAAGAAATGCAACTAATTTCTGTATGTTAATCTTGTATCCTGCTACCCTGTCATATTCTTTTATCAGCTCTAGAAGTTTTTGTGTGGAGTATTAGGGTTTTCTGATAAATGTTAAGATTTGTACTATATTGTTTATAGTGAGCTCTTTTTCTTCCAATAACTTTTATAAGTGATTACATTCATATCTGCTGAAGGGAAAACCTGTAATGTTCTAAATACTACCAATAATAACTTTTAGCTATGTCAATCAATACAATAATCTTAGAATTCACCACTCAGGACTTAAAAACTAATACCTGAAAACTTTACTTGGCTGAGTTGTTGACTATAAGAGAAAAGAATATCAAATACTGTAATTTGTGTGGTTTAATAAAGATTTTTTAGCTGTATTTTGCATAATATATTAAATATTATGTTTTCCAAATAAAGGTATGTAACTTTTGCTATACACTAAAGGTGTTTGCAAAAGGACATAAAAAAAGTGAAATCTGATGTGATACATATAAGCTCAGAGAAAACAATTAAAAACCCCCAGTATTTCTTAGACAACACTATTAACAATATTAATTAAATTAGGTATGCTGTTTTCCTATGTTAAGATTATTTTTATTTTCCTATAGTCAACTTTATAAACTTTAATCTCTAGTTCTTGCTCATTTTATCCATATCAAAAGATATTTAGTTAATAAAGCATAATACAATATTTATTGCATCATTCAGTGAAATAAATGTTAAATTATGGACTTATTTTATTCAAACTTTTGAAGATTAGCCAAGCAATTAATTATGTTAAATATAAAATATATAACCTTTCTTGCCTCTCTCTAAATATATGCATTTCATTAAATTCTGAGGGACTTTTCTCTGTCCTTGTAGTTAAAGACCTTGAAGATATGCAAAAAAAACCTCTATGGCTATTGTCCTTTTAAATCCTAATAAAAAAATTAGGTGCAGGGCCTTGAGCTTTAAGAGCTCCTTAGAGAGAGAAAGCAATAATTACTGAGTTGAGGCAAATGTAATTCTGGACTTTAATTGCAAGAACAAGGACAAAAATCAAAATTAGAGAGATGTCTAACCTTCAGGATATGTTTAAGGGCATTTAGTCATTTATTTAAAATAAATGCTAGCAATAAAGAAAACAAGCAAGTATTACTTAGCATTCCTTAGTTTGATTAGGAAAATCAACCAAAGAAATTTTAAATTGGGTTTTTAATACATCAGAATTTTGTGGAATTTTTTTTTCATTCATCATTCAGACCTAATCTGGAAATACATATTCAACATGAATTACATTTATCAGACAGCATCTCTGTGTGAATGTTAATGGATATTATCAAGTCAGTGTCTCAGGAACTCTGGACCCAACAGGATCTTGGTCAAAACCTTGCTTCTGGTTTAGAATAATTTATGCTGGTGCAGACTTCTCAGCATTGGCTGCCATGCAAAACTTAGTTCTAATAATTTTTAACCCAAGTTTCATATATGCTTGCAACTTAAAATGATGTCATATTATGAAAAACACATCTTCTTCACTCCTACCATTTAACTTTGTATTTGTTTCTGATTTGTTGATTTTCCTTCCATTCATTTACAGTGTAGTACTTTGTTCCCATTTTGAAATTTAATTGTTATTTCTGAAGTGAGATTTTTCTTTCTGATTTTTTTGCATCTACTTTTAATATTGGCACTTCTTTCTTGCACATTTAATTGAAATTCCTCTGTAAAATATCTTTTCATTAATCTAAAAAATTATTCTGCAGTTTATTTCAAAATTCTTTGAGCACTTTGTTTGATCTCTTCTGAACTCCCTTCAGTTTCAAAAGAGAATTAATCAGTTTAAAGTTCAAGACACTGATTACTTTGCCTGTCTAACATGTACTGATTCCATTTATATATACAAATGTAGGATTCAGTTAATTACTTTAATTTTTTTGAGTCCTATCCAGTTTGTATGTTATTATTATAATTATATGATACCTTATACTTCTCCTATATTATTCAGAGTTCTCATATTCTATTCCATATGTGCTTTTAAGGACACTAAGTACTTCCGTGAATTCAGATTGCATTTTACACTAAAACTCCTACTCAGGATTTGATATAAGGGGACTTTTAAAATACTATTAATTATCAGGTAAAATAAACAAATGACTTAGGATTTATTTAAATTACAAGAATTTTTAAAACTGATAAAATCACTCATTTATTTAAAGGAATGTGATCTCTGCAGTGTGTGTATCTGCATGAGCCGCACAACCTCCAACACTATCTACATTTATATGTAAATTGTGAATGATAATCACAGATTCTCAAATTCATGTTAATGAGCATGAAAGGTTCTATGAACATCTAGGAGATTCAATCTCATTTTTTAATCCCTGAGTAAACAAAGTGATTAATACATTTTTAGTTTTGAAAGTGATTTATTATGTTTAAACAGTTTCACAAAGTATCAAACCAAAGGATTTATGCTTAATTTTTAAAGAAACTAGAACTTTCACTCTATTTCAGTTATAGTTCATTGAAGTTTTAATTATATCCATTCACTTAATCATTCACTGAACAAATAGCTAAAGAGTCTTGGGCATGAAATCCTTTGTTAAACCTACCTTGATGTATTTCATAACACTTTACAAAGAAGATCCATGGTTTTGCATGCAGATTATCAAACTTACACATGATTAGCATAAGACATGAGAGTACATTGATCTCTAATGATTCTGAGTAGTTAAGATATCATTAAGTGTGATGACGTTCTCTTCTTTGTCATCAGCTCCACAGGTTAAGTACTACAGGTTTGCAGGACTGAATATATCTGATGGGATGAGGTTAGTTTGGTAGTCCAGTTCTGTGACAGATGGAAAGTTCCTCTGAGTTCTGAGTATCCTAAGGGTATCTGAGAAGAAGCTTGCCAACATTGCCTTTTATTAGAATATTACTGTGCAAAAAATATTTTTTTAATAATGAAGATTCATTTTGTCTAAATATGAGCTCACCAATTCATTCAGTGGACACTGCCCTCATGAGGTTAACAGTTTAGGCATTTACTCCAGATCAAAACTAACCACACATGGAAGAGACATCTCCTGTTTTCATCTGTTCAACATTCTTTCATTTTTCTTCTGATAAAAAAATAATCCATGTGATTGGGTGGTCTGTAGTTTCTCCCATCCTGCCCTCAAAGAGATACACTCACAACCAAGATCATTATGTCTGCCTTGTCTTATGGATTGTTGGCTAAGGGATAGAAACATAACCCAAATCTGGACAAGCAGACTCTTCTCCAGAATTTTAATGAAATCATGGGGAAAGTTGCACTTTCCTCTCTTTTCTGGATTCACTAGGTAAAAGGAAAATATGAACCTCGAATTGCTGTTAAATCACCTTGTAAACATGTGGGAAGAGACTGCTTGAAAATCAAATTATTGCAGAGAAAAAATAAACTAAAAGACAGAAACAGAGTTCTGATCTATCATTTGTGACCCTAAATCTAGCCATTTCTGAAGCTACACTGCTTAGGTGAACCTTCCTATTGTGTCAACCAGTAAATTCCCAGATGAGATTAAACTAGTTTAGGTTAAACTTCTGTTATTTGCAATAAAAATGTTTCATAATATTACCTTAGGCTAATATATTTACTGATTACAAAGTAACCCTTACTTGTAAAAGAAAAAATCAGAAAATGATATCTTGTATAACACCAGCACAACAAAAATTTGGCTTCTCAAAAGGATTAATGGTGCAGATGTGTGTGCATGAGCATGTGAAAGAAAGAGGGGGGCAAGAGGTTAGAGAGAGAGTAAAAGAGAGAGTGGGAAAGAGGGAGAGAAAGTGTAAGTTTGGTACTCCTTAGTAATGAATTTACTCAAAATATTTGTAACTTTAAATGAAAAACATAATTACAGAAAGTCATTTATATATATAAAATCAACACTTATATAACATATCACTCACACACACACACACACACACACACACACACACACAATGCAACTATAATTAAAGTCAAGAATACCCTAGAGTTAATAAAGGAGCTTAAGTCTGTTATTCTGGGTTTGGAATTCTTTATTAATATAGATTTTTAGTGTTAGTGCCGGAAGTTGAAATAAAAATTCCTCCAAAATACCTGCTTTAATCTCAGATACTTACAGAGAAAGTATGCATTTCCTTAGGAGAGCTGTTTATTTTATACTGAAAAAGATAAAAGGACTTTCATAAGTGTTTGCTTAGAGGTCAGTAATTTAAACTTACAACATGACAGAAGTTAATGTGTTTACTAATCATAACCCTATAGGAATATTAATCAAATGTGAAGAAATAAAAAAAAAATCTAGTGACAACCATATGGTACAGTGAGAACAAGTGTTCCAACTCCTGAGGGGAAGGGGAAATATTCTCCTAAGAGACAGCATAATTAAAGTGGGAAGAATGTCCTTCTACAAAAAGCAAGTTCTAAGAACAAAGAACACTCAACATAATTGTAGGAAAGAATTATGAAATAATTAAGAATAGATATACTCTGCGCAGAGATACGGAGAAGAATATAGCATATTAGTAAATGTCACTTAGAAAATCATTAAACAGAATGAGTAAATGTTAGCAAATGAGAAAAAATATATCACAATATTCTTATGTATTAAGTACAGCAGAGAGTACTAGAAAGAAAACTAAACCACACAGATAAGTAATAACTGAAAGTTCCATGTAATTATTTTTCAGTCTTTGAAATGTGAGTAAAGGAATCTGCCAATTTGTATTTAACTGATAATTTTAAATGCAGAAAAGTGGATATTGGATCATTTCCCATATTTCATTCTTAATAGAATACATATATGGTATAACCTGTGTTACAAGTCAGAGAACCTTGCCCCTGTCCAAGGTACAATTTTATGTAGAGTGAAACAAAATAAAGATAATGTTGTGTTTTTAAGCATATATATTATACACTTTGTATCTCTGTTTTTCCAGATTAATGTTGCTAATACCCTAAAAATGCCTTGTAATATGGCCTTCCTGTTCTATGAAAATTATGACAATTGTAATTGAGAACCCGCATACTAGAATAATGTACAGGGAGGTGTATACTGGCATCTAGTGGGTAGAGACCAAGATGATGGTAAACAACATGCTTTTCACAGGATAGCCCCTTAAATCAAAGAAATGCTTGGGCCAAAATGTCATCAAAACACAACTCAGGGTAATGACTCAAAGCAACAGTTATTATAGATGAAGAAACTGAGACGTTGAAAATGTATCTTTGCCTAAAGTTGCTAAGCAAGTAATGGAAATCTAATAGTCTGTAGGAAAATATTCAAGGTAGGGAACAAACTCCTATTCCAGATACTAATTTGCAACTGAATTGTGAAAAAGTTCTTTAAAAATGTCTGATGTAACATTTATCCTTTTATTTTTCTCTGACCCTTTTCATTTCTCTCTGACATTTTAGTTCAGTAAAGAGTTTTTTCATTTGTACCTGATGAATTAGTTCCCTCACTTCTCTTCGAAATTAGACTCCATAAAGTCTTCCCATTTTGGTAATAGCAAATCTTTGAAGACTCTTCTCACATGCTTGATTCAAGCACTACTTAAGCAGATCATGTGTTTTTAAATCATATTTCATGAGGCAGAATCGTCATACTTTACTTTCTCTAGTATGAGACTACATCATCTTTAGAAGTAACCTAAATTAGGCATATTATTATTTTTCTTTCCTAAATGATATTTCATTAATTTATATTTTGATACCTTCTCTGCTAGTATTGTTTTCTTATATAATACCCATGTATATCATATTTCATATAATTTGTGTTCTAGAATTGTTTTCTCCCACAGTAAGCCATCTGTCAAACCTTACCTGTATTTCAAGTTGGTTGAATTCTGTAGACTTTTCTATATTTGTTTTTCATTAGTGATTATTTATTATTGAGGATAAGTGTCTATATGAATGATCTGGGTGAGCATCAGTAGAGTTGATATTGAGCTCATGGGCGTGGCTCAGAATTGGCTTTTTTGTCCAGAGAGTTCAACACTGAGGCAAGGACAGAAATTGCTTTCCATTGTGACACAGCATAAAATATTGGGTATACAATGAAAGATCTCTGCCTAATCTTGTCTGATATTCCTACAGAATGTTAGGACTTTGTAAAGAAATGTTTAAATTGACATAATTACAGATGGCATATCTTGTCATATAATAAGCCTAAGATTTAGTGGAGGAAAAAAATTACCCTTTAAAGGAAACGAGGCAGATTTCCTGTAGGGTGCTGCCATAAAGAACCACTCTAACGCATTAGGTATAGATGAATATGAATTGTGGTATTTTGTTGAAAGGGGTCATTTACTTTTATTTTAATTTTTTGATTTAATTTTATTTTTTATTGAGTTTGAAAGGAGTCTTGAACTGATATATCAAAGTTTTATTGTTATCTTAAATTTCAAAAATAACCCTATTTTCGTTGAGATTATTATATGAATAATGGAAGTTTATTATAGAAACCTTAAAACAAATAATTATATTTACTTATATATTTATATCATTGTATCTCCAAACATTTATATATTTATTTGCAAAAATTGGAGAGCAAGCATAATACATTACTTTAATTCTCATTAATTCATTCACATTTATATGAGGAAGATGCTTTTATTCACTCAATATAGTACAAAATATATTTAGATAGTTGTATAATATTCAATATAATTCAAGTATATCAATGTACTAGATTTGTTTAAACTTTTCATTATTAGTCACTGATATCACTTCCACTTATTTTCTCTTAAAATTCAACAAATATTTTAATTCAAAAGTATTTTTTCTCTTTATTTTCAGTTTATAGAAGTTGGAATTACTGGTTAGATATTTTTAAGCAACCTTATCACATATTTTCCCACCATGAGAGTTTAATAAGTATCTTTGATTTATTAGGCTTTTATTTTTGTATAGTTAGCTGTCATATCCATCTGAAAATTATTTTCATATTGTGTTAATTCATACTATAACTTAATGTTTCTCAAATTTATAATTGATTTTCTTGAAAGCAATGTTGTGTAATTCTTCATCCACTGATCCAAATGAGATGCGCTGCAAGTCTGATAAATTCATACTTCATTATCATGCTGCTTAATTTATAAAGCTTTTGAAAATCAGGTGTTAATTTTCTATAATTACTTGTCTTTCCTTATTACTTTTATTTTTCAAAAACTTCTTCATAGTTCTTACACAGTTTTGTGTCAGATTACATATTATTATCAGGTTCTTCCATAAATAGAAGCTGGGCTTTAATTGAATTTTCATTAGAAATTATTCTTTAGTTGAGGAAACTGTTTATCTTCACAATTTTATTCTTCCTAGACAAAAACATTTATTAAATAAATATGCTGTGGTAAAGTTTTATATGATCTACATATAGGGCTTGCATTTTTGATTTTACCCTATTCTAGGCCCAGTTCTTAAATGTAACACATTTAATCACCACTACAGCCCCTTGATGCCTGTATTATCATTATCTCATTTTATAGCTGTGACAACAGAGATGCTGAGGGATTTTTAAGACCATCTAAGTGGCACAGAACTATGGAGTAATGGAGCCACTACGATATATATTTTTAATAAAAGTACTTACCATATAAATATATATGTTATACATCATCAATGATGTATATTTATAAATGTATATATAACTGTGTTCTAATAATATATATATATATATATGCACACACACAAGTACATATATTCACACACAAATATGCTTTCAATTGTTTGTTGTTGGTGTATAAGAAAACTGTGTTATTTATTATCATTTATACTGCTGTTGTAGGTTAAATTGTGTCCCCCAAAAAGATATGTTGAAGTTCTAACTGCTTATACCTATGAATGTGACTTATTTGGAAAGAGTGTATTTGCAGATGTAATGAAGTTAAGATGAGTTCACAGTAGATTAGGAATCCTGATCCAGTATGACTGATGCCCTAAGAAGAGAAACCAGGTGCAGGGAGGAGAATGCCACATGAAGACAGGCAGACACAGAGGTGTATGTGCATACAGCCAGGTGAAGAAAGAGACAGAGATTGTAGTATCCCTGCCAGGAGCCAAGAAGCCCCTGAGGCTAGTAGAGCTGCAAGAGGCAAGAAGGAATCCTTCCCTAGAGGCTTCAGAGGAAGTATGACCTTGCCAAAACCTTTACATATTTTGAATTTCTACCCTCCAGAACCTTGGGACAATAAATTCCTGCTTTTTTTAAAGACAACTAGTTTGTGATACAGCAGCCCTAAGAAATCAAAGGTGTAATTTTCATATTACTTCTAATAATTTTAGTATATTTAGACAACTATTTTCTGTGAAACAACTGAAATTTGTTTTCTAACTCTTACCGTGTATGTCTGAGCATATTAGCTAATACTTCAAAAACAAACTTTGATCATTACAATGATATTGTACTTCCCTTGGCATTCACTGTAATGAGACTCATTTAGTGTTGCACAGGGTGCTCGTTTGTTTTATTATTGGTATTAAATCTTGTTTAGGGAAGATACATTACTAGACTATTCAAAGTCCTATAAGGAATATTTTGAATTTAATACATGTTTTAGCAGCTATTGTAATAATAATAATTTTCCACTTTATATTAGATACGTTTATGTCTATCATAGCAATATATTTTTATTGGTCAACTATTCTTGTACTCCCAGGAAAAATTATTTTAAAATAATAATACAGTAATCTTAAATATAATCTATAATTTCATCTGTTAGATTTTATATATGATTCCTACAACTATATTCAATAATTGTCTTTTAATAATAGACTTTACTGTTCAGAACTGTTTTAAGGTTTACAAGAAGTTGAGACGATAGTAGAGACTTCCCATATACTCTAAACACTTTGCCTTACTTGTAATATATTAGTATGATGTATTTGTTAAAATTAGTGAATCAATATTGATGCTCAATTATTAATTAAAGTCCATACTTCACTCAAATTTCCTTAGTTTTGACTTAACATCATTTTTGTTCCAGGGTTTCATCTAGATTGTCTTTAGTTGTTGTGCCTCCTTGAGTTCATCTTGGCTGCAACAGCTTCCTAGCTTCCTTATTTGTGATGACTTTGACAGTTTTGAGGAGTCAGGGTACTTTGTGGAATGCCCCTTCTTTGGCATTTGTCTGATATGTTTCTCATGATTAGACTGAAGTTAGGAGATTTTGGAAAGACCATAAAGGTAAAGTTCCATTCTCACTGCAGCATATGAAAAGCACATGCTGTCTACATGACCTGTCACTGTTAAATGAGAACCTTGTTCACCTGGTGCAGGTAGTAACTGTCAGGTTTCTACAGGATAAAGTTACTCTTTTTTCCTGCCTTTCTATCCTGTACTCTTTAGAAGAAAGGCCCTATGTGTGATATGGTTCATTCTTTGTGATATAAAAAGTTCTGTGTGTTTTAAAAAATACCTAGTGTCATGTATCCACCATTCAGTAGCCTTCAGAATCATTTTACCACACTAAAAAACTACCTGTGATTCACGCATTCAGTCCACCAGCCCTGAACCATTGGCAGTCAGTGACCTTTTAATCATCTCTCTAATTTTACGTATTGAAGAATGTCATGTAACTGAAACCATACAGTATGTGGGTTCTTTGGGATAGCTGCTTTTGCTTAGCCATATACAGTTAAGATTAATCTATGTTTTTTTGTCAATTGATAACATTTCATTTCATCACTCAATAATGTCCCTTTACCTGTGGAAGATGAAGTTTGCTGAGTTGATTTCTTCCAGTTTCAACAAATATGAATAAAGGCACTAAAAATAAACATTTGAGTACTGTTTTTGTATGGGCATAGATTTTCAGATCAATTGGGTGAATACCTAAGAGTGAAAGAGCTAGATCGTATGATAAGACAATGTTTGCAAGAAATTGCTAAATTGTCTACCAAGGTAGCTGTATATTTTGGACTCCCAGTATCATGACGTCTGGATTACTATAGTTTTGTAATAATGAATATTGAAATTGTATAATGTGATTTCTCCAACTTTGTTCTTCTTCAGTAATGTGCTGGTTGTTTTAGGTCTTTCGTCTTTTCATATAAAGATTACAGTTAGTTTGTTGGTATCTAAAAAATAGCTTCCTGAGATTTTAATTGGAATTTAGTTAAATCTGTAGATTAATTTGGAAAGAATTAACATCCTTACAGTATTGAATCTTTCAATCCATAAAAATAAGCTATCTCTCCATTTATTCATCTGCTTTAATTGTGTCACTGGAATTTTTCTGTTCTCTGCATAGACAGGTTGTGCATATTTTGCTACATTTATACCTAAGAATTTCATTTTTGTGATACTGTAAATTGCATTTTTGAAATTCAGATTGCAATTGCTGACTGCTTACATGTAGGAAAGCAATAAACTTTTGGATATTAAACTCTTATTCTATGACCTTGATATACTCATTTATTAGTTGTATAAAATTTTTCTTGGTTCTTTAGGTTTTTCTCTGTAAATAACTTTGTCATCTGTGAACAAAGACAGTTTTACTTCTCCCTTTCCAATCATATACAGTCTACTGCATCATCATATATGTTCTATTCCATTTTCTTATCTTAGTGCTAACTGGAGCTTCCAGCTTGATGTTGAACAGGAATGTTGAAAAGAGTGATCCTTGCTCTTTTTTCTGATCTTTAGTGAAAGTGTCCAGTTTCTCACCATTAAGGTTTTTTTTTAAGATAAATTTATTATCTTAAAATAGAATTTATTTTTCACTACTTCTCTTTCCCACAAAAGTACCACATGATAAAGTAGCTAGGTATAATAAACTAAAGTGAATTAGAATTTCTTTCCATGAAAATCCATTGAGCATCTGTATACCACATGGGGGCTATTGAGGAGTATTATAACTAGAATTGTAAATCCCTGGCCTGTTGTAATTTTGAAGGGTCTATATTTTAAAGGTGCCTGATATGTGACTTGAACTCCTCGCTCCCCATGGAAGATTCCCAGCCCTGTGATATTCTTTTCCTCTTTTGTTTGACCCTCTAGGGGTGTGGATCCTGAGCAGATTGCTTATCTTCCCTTTCCACCAGGTTCCATGTTAGTCTTTCTTTACAGCCTTGGTTGTAGGAGAGCTGTTCTGCTAGTCCCCAGGTTGATTTCAGCAAGAGTCGCTCTGTATATAGATGTAGTTTTGACCTGTTTGTGAGGGGAGTGAGCCCAGTGTCCTGCTACTCCATCTTGATCTCTCCTCCCATATAGTATTCTTTTATTACCATTTTATTGGTATATTTAAACTGTTCTTATTTAAAATGATTATTGATGTCATTGGATATGTACCATATTTGTAATGGTTTTTAAAAATTTATTGTATTTTTTCTTTTATTTCTTTCTTTCTCTATTTTTCTGCCTTCTCTGATTTTAACTGAGTGTTTTGTACAATTCCATATTCTGTCATCTCTTAGCATATCAGTTACAATGCTTCTTTTAAAAAAAAATGTGTGCCCTATGGTTTGCAATATACACTTGTGATTAAGTTCACTCAAATAGCATTATATTGTTTTATATTTACCTGATGAATATCCACAATTTTTTTCTCATTTCTTATATTTCTGTCACTCATTTTATTTATCCAACATACTGTTACTATAATTACTTTAAACATATTTATTTTAGATCAGTTAAAAACAAGAAAAATAAATATTTTTTCTTTATTTATTCTTTCCCTTATGCCTTTCTTTCAACATGTAGATTCAGGTTTCTGTAATTTTCTTTCTCACTGAAGAACTTCTTTTAACATTTCTTGCAAGGTAAGTCTTCAGGAAATGAATTCCTTCAGTTTTTCTTTGTCTGTGAAAGTCTTTATGTCTCCTTCATTTTTGAAGAATAATTATGTTGAATATTGCATTTTAGATTGATGGATTTTTTCTTTAACACTTTAAATATTTCATTTTACTCTTTTGTTTTCCTAGTTACTGGCAAGAACTCCAATGTAATTGTTATGCTTGTTATGTAGCAATTTAATTGTTATAATCTGCTGATAAGATCTCTCCCCCTCACCCCCTGAATTCTTTCCAGATTTTTTCTGCACCTGTCACTTTCCACAATCTGAATATGCCTAGGTGTTGATTTTTTGTATTTATCCTTTTGGTGTTTTCTTAGTTTCATGGATTGGTGGTTTGGAGCCTGTTATTAAATGTGGAAAATTTTCAACCATTATTACTTCAAATATTTGCCTCCATTCTTTCTTTCTTCTTCTGATATCCCAGTTGCATATAGGTTACATCTTTTTTCATGTCCCACAGTTTTTGGATATTTACTTCTGGATTTTCTTTCTGTGTTTTTTTATATGCATTTCAGTTTTGAAGTTTTTAATCAGCATATCTTCCAGATTACTTATTTTTCCTTGACTTAGTCCAGTCTCCTGATGAGCCTATCAAGGCATTATTCATTTATATAATAGTCTTTTAATATATCCATTTGATTCTTTCTTAGAGTGTCCATGTCTCTGCTTATATTACCATCTATTCTAGCGTTTTGTCTCTTTCCACTGTAGCCCTAACATATTAATTATAATCATTTATAACTCCTTGTGTGAAAATTCCATGACTGTGTGACTCTAATGCCTGCTGTGTCTCTACAGAGTGTATTTTTTTTTAACTTATGGCATAACTTCTAATTTTTTTATTGAAAGCCAGACATGATATATAAGGTAACAGAAAGTGAGGTAAATAAACCATTAGTGTAGGGTTCACATTAATTTGCTTAAGAGTTGGATTGTGTTTAATGTTTTCTGTAGCCATAGTTACCAGAGGCTTCAAATGAATGTCCTTGGTTTGGTCTCCTCCATTTTTGGATTTGTCTAAGAAGTCCTTAGTTCTGTGTGCCCTGTGGCTCTTTCAGCTGTAATCTTCTGTTATTATACTGGAAACATGTTGATGTAGTGATGAGGTGTGGAAAAGGGTAAGCATTCACAATTTTATGACACAATTTCAGCCCTGTGTCCCCCTGGGCTATGACTTTCACAAGCGTTTCTTGGCTTTTTCCCTTCTTAGGTGAGACAGGAACCCACAGTGGGTAAAATTATGTAATTGCTCTTCTTCTTGGATGTGATAAGGCTGTACTCTTTTTTCCCTGTTATGTCTTTGCTATGATGGAATTTTTCTCGAATCTTCAACATGAGAACACGATTGTATTCTTAGAGGTAAAGCCTATGAAAGTATGGGGCTCCCCTAAGACTAGGCTCCCAGAAGTTTTTCACTCTCACACTGGTTTCCACTCAGCCATCTGCACTTTGTCAAAATTACTATTTCAGTGTTCCTACTAGTTTGTGGCTCCAATGGCTTCTGTTCCATGAAAGCTGACCTGATTTATCATTCCTTGAATTCTCCTGTCTTTCCAGATTTGGGGATGGCAGTTGCTGTGTGACTTCTTTTCTCTGATCTACCTAAGAAAAGTGTTGATATTCCACTTGTTTGGTTTTTTAACTTGTTGTAAGGTCAAGAATGAGTTTCAAGTTTTTTACATATCAAAACTGCAGCCAGCCTCCCCATAATTGCCTTTCAGGTATTGTGTTTTCATAGTCTCTTGCCAGGCTTCTCTTTCAGAGAAATCTAGATTTTTATTTGAAAGGGAAGCTATTCTCTCTTTGTATAACGTTAAATTTATTTCAGTTTGGATTCTTCCGAGGCTGACTCTGAGAAAGGATTTGTGTGCAAATCAAGAAACCCTGGTAATGGAGTAGGAAAATGACTTAGAGAAGGAAAAAAACAATAAAATATGCTCTCCTGAATGGGTTAACTACAGTGGTCAAGTAGGACTCATTCACACTTGGAATCCTGTGAGCAACTGTACAGTACACTTCTAAATGTTCCCAACAAGAGGGGAAAAAGCTAGTCTATATATCCACCATTCAGTTTCTTCATTTGTTGAGAATTGCTCGTAGGGCCTTAACATCCTTGCCTTTTGACCTGCTTCATCCCTAGTGAGACTATTTCAACAACAGGAAAACATCTTCAGGCAGAAGGACAGTATTAGTTATAAAGATTGTTTGAAATGAGATGCAAAATCATTATTAGAATTCCGTTACAGGTATTTTCACTAGCATTTCAAAACTATCCCTTTACCACTTAGAGTGTGCTTACTGTGGAATTAAGTAGATCTGTGAATTGAAAGGGTTTGATTCTAAATGATACTTTGTTACCTCACCCAGTTTCACCACTCTGCCCTACCAAAAAATAGTATTTTGAGTATTTACTGAAGCAATACAGATACATTCTAGGAATGCTCAATTTATAGATTTTTTTTCCTGTTTGTGTTAGAAGCCTCTGTTATGCAACTGCAGCCTCCAGCATCATATCTTTGGCTTAAAGAATCAATAATCAAATTATATCAAAAATAAAATATAAAAATAAAACTATGTGAGATTGGAACTCATTTCTTTTTTTCCTTTACTCATTAAACAAATGTTAGTAATAAGCACTACCATTGTGTAAACTCTTCTTTAAGTTGGAGAAAGAGGATTGAATAATAAAAAGAAAATTGTCAGCCATTGTGAGGTGTATATTCTGACAATGCTACATTTGCCTTATTAGAAATTAGCTCATAATTATTCTAGAAATTAGCTCATAATTATTCTAGATATAATTCATTGGTCTATATCTTGAAGTATAGATATAAAGTGATACAAAGATCAAAAAATAAATGCTTAAGTTTTAATTTAGACTATAGAGTTAGAAAAAAATATAAACCTGACTATTGTTTTATGAAGTTTAAGGCACCTCAAACTCTGCCATCCAAAACCACAAACTATGGATTATCTTTACCAAGCATCCTTTTACTCATCAAGACCAAGATTAAGTTACTTCTGCCACCTTACTTCCAGATTAATACATAAGAAAGTAATAAATCTATAAAAAGGCATGGCACATAGAACTTGCTTAAATATTGATTGAACCAATGATTGCAAATTTTAAAAGGATCCACAAGCTTACAGTTTGAAATATAATTCTGGGTATTCTGCTACTAGCTATTTTATATTTATAAATATTCCAGTATACAACCTGACTTTCATATCTCAAACCTACCAAATTTTGTTTTTAATAGAGTGTGAGAAATTAGATAAAAATTATGACCACCAAACATCCATTTCATAAAAATACTATAAAACCATTCTCTTTCAGGAAATATATGGGGATCAGAAAATAAATGGTGGAATACTTCACAAAAAGTGATATAAATGACCAATTCGTTTAAAATTGTTATTTTATAAAGGGATGGGAATGAAAGAAAGAAGCACATGCAAATTAATTTTCTAGTGTTCCTTTCAAGTATATTGCAAGGAGAAAGGACTTTACTGTCTTACATTTTTATTATTCATTTTTGGTGATAAAAATTTGAAGATGGTTAGGAGTCATTATGTTTCAAAAGAATAAGTAGCTTAAAACTTGCTAATATGTGAACTTGTTTTCAAACAATTCCTATGAGTTTAAACACTTCTTTTGGTTTTTAAACAATTTCTATGGATTATACATATACTATGCTTCTGTCTTAAGGTTTTCATTTAAAAAAATAAATTGAAAATAATAATACTAACATGAGTCATAGAAATAATTTTAATAATAGTTGCCTTTCCTTGACCCATTTTTAACTGCCAGAAAATGTATTAAGAACATATGTAAAATTCAAATAGAAACCTCTAAATTAAGTTCTATTTACTATGTATTTTAAAAGTGAGAAAAATTGGTATATAGCAAAAATAAACTACTTGGCTTTGTTTACC
This sequence comes from Camelus bactrianus, assembly GCF_048773025.1. Classification (NCBI taxonomy): domain Eukaryota; kingdom Metazoa; phylum Chordata; class Mammalia; order Artiodactyla; family Camelidae; genus Camelus; species Camelus bactrianus. Next base: position 58,544,262 of record NC_133541.1, on the reverse strand, counting down.
CAACTAGTAAAAGCTGTAGTTGTCTAAGTAGCTCATGATTTTAAGAAAGAGTTTCAAGAGTAAATGAACTATGATAAAGTGATAAGTGTTTATACGTGATGGAGAGGAAATGAAAGAGTACAAAAGCACTATCGCATGCTGAAAACCTTCTGCTAAACCAATTTTGCTTATTTTCTGTCAAAACTGTACTCAGAGATTATTCTGTAATACTTACTTAGAATTTTGCCTAGAGTTTTACCTTTCAGCGTCATAATTATCTAGTCTTCGGATTTGAAAATCCTAGTCTGAGTTTGAATTCAGTGACTTGGTTGTTTTCATATTTATAATATTTACATACAGTTTCATTGTATTGAAGTATAAACTAAATGACTTAGATGAACAATACCTTATTTTGATATTAGAATATATTATTTTTATATTTTCACAAATTTTAAATTATTTTGCCTATAAGTTATTGACTTAGCATAGCCCTTTACTTTTATTAGTTTTACTCTGATTATCTTCATACTTAACCTATGAATGGGAAACCTAATTATAACTAAAAAAAACCTTCAAATAAATCTGCACATAACCATCAAACTAAGTAGAAGTTGATGCTTTGAAGAAAGTAATGTCAATTTATGACTAAGCTCAATATTTTTTATTGAAAGTTACATAATATTTCTTACTTGTATTGAAACCCTTACTAACCTGTTACTGAAGTTCTACTGCTTTAATTCCACTAGTGACTGTGAAGTTTAGTCATTTATTCAGTGTTTCTCAATTTTTTAGCCATATTTATGTAACAGGAATTCCTTTAACATTCTCCTTCATTTTCATGCAAAAGTTATATTTGCATTATATTAGATGGTAGCTCAGTAAACTAACCCCCCCATTCCCAAAGGTAACAAGGTAGATTTTCTACAGGACCATGGAATTCATTTTAAAAACAGAAACATTACTTTGTTGACAGTTTTGATAATATCTGTGATAAAATACACAACAGAACGGTGGCTCTTTGCCACTTTTGTTCCCTTATGTACCCAAAGTGTTTCAAAGAAAATATGACAGACTGGGTACTCAATAAATAATTGTTGAATAAATGAATTTTCTTTTTATTTTCTTCTTATATTCATTAATATGCATATTAGTGTCCGTTTGTTAATCAGGCATTTTGTTAATCACTGTGAATCCAAAAGGGACTTCAAAATATAAAATTTAGGCATAATATAAATCCTTGTTCAGATATTTTACTCTATGCATTAGGTACATTGTGATGGAATACTTGATGAGCCTAAAGAGTTAAAAATATTTAGTTCACTCGACTGTAGTGACTGTTTCACATTCTAGTTGGTGATTATGAAATCACATACTGTGATGTTGAAGAAAGACAATTACTCAAAGTTAAATTTCACCAAAAAAGTTACATATTCAATAACAGAGTGCTCTGAAATTGTAAAGTTATAAAATCCAGGTTAAAAATTACTCAATTTCCAACTATTTGGATGGGTGAAGCCCGTTAGATTTAAGATAAAGCTTCATCCATCCAAAATTAAAAGTAAAAGTTACCCATCTGCCTTTAATGCATTATATACCAAAGGCCTCATAATTTATTGTGTTTCCTGATCCCTCAAGGAAAGAAGAGGTTTTAATAGGAAGCTGTGTTGAATTCAAGCCATTAATGTCATACATTATTTAGCTCCAACTATCATAATGGTATCTATGAACTTTCTTTGCTCATTATTTTTATGCTTGCTTTAACATAGCAAACGGCTTGTCCTCTTATTCTGTCAGACCCACCGAGCTATGCCCTGTTGGTCTGAATACTTGGCAGAGAGCCTTTGAGAACTCCTGAGACCCTTGTGCTGATTTAGTGGATGGCAGGCTTTTCTCTGACTTAGTCTCTAATGGAAGTACTTCTCAAGAATAGCCAGACCATTCCTTATTTCTGAGAAAAAAGGAAGATTAGTTATGTTGTAATACCATCTGGGCTTAAAATGCTCAAGTATAACTGGTGTTCCATGTAGATGGGGACACTTCACATTGACTATGCTAGCTCCGGAAAGCTATGTTTAGTATAGAGAAAAGTAAAGCGGGGAGTTCCATACCTCTTTTCCCAGGAAAGTGGACACAATCAGGAAACAGGTAGAATTAAGAATAAAAAGTGTATTCTTCCAAAAGGAAGAATACATCTCGCTCAGGAATTTGCCATAATAGAGGAAGAAACAGTTGTGCAGGGGAAGAACATTTTGAATTTGCAGTTAAATGAACTATATGATCATGGGCTAATGCCAAGCTCTCTGACCCTTTGTTTCATTCATCAACATGAATCTGAAAAAGATACATGAGATATATGAACATTGTAAAGCAGGTGGAAAAAATGGCATGTAACTTAGATAGTGTTAATATTTCCCTCAGATTAAACTTTAGACAGGCTTCTTCTAGACTCTTAAGCCCAGACCTCTCTTTCTTTAGAGAACTTACTTTAGAAAATTGGTGATTGTGAATTATTTCTTTGCCTCTTTAAGATGTAAGTTTTAAACCTCTTGCCAGTTTTACAACCCAGGATTCTCTCAAGGACTGGGGAGCCATCCCCTTGAAGTTTATTCATCAAGGAATATAGCCCCCTATCTCTCAGTCTCTCAGGGAAAGTAGTTGCCTAACATCAGTGGCTGCCTTGCTCCTTTCATGAAGATATGAGAAAGTTTGCTTTTCCTTTGGGTAGGCAAATTAGTAAATACAAATGGCCTTCTATTCCCCCTCCATCCACCTCCTTCCAGTTCTTGAAAACTCTTTGGCCCTTTGCTTCAGCAGAGTTGAGATCAGATAGTGCTGGTTTCTCTCCCTACCGCATAGCCTCTACCTGTTTAATTTCATCCAGTGCGATTTTTGCTTTGACACATGCTAGCAAAGTCTCCTTGAGCTTACTTATTATACACATGGCAGCATTCACCTTTGTTGGCCATCCTTGTTTGCTGAAAAATGACCCAAAGTCTGAGTAAATCATTAATATTGCTTGGTAAGTCCTTTCTCAGCAGATCTCACTGAACACAATATTATTCAGAAAGCTCTCGTTCTGCACACAGACACTGAAAAATGGCTTATTTTATTGGCACATTTCATCCTAGTAATATTTACTCATTTTTAATTATTAAATCCTCTCTTTGCCTAAAAAGCCTCCAAAAGCTACAATAAAATATCATTAATTAAAAGTGAAAAAAGTAATGAATTTGCAAGATAAAACCCAACAGTAGCAAGAAAAAAGCATTAAAAGGGGAATAAAACCTTAGAGACTGTAGACGAGGGATGCTATCTCAATAGGGTGATTTTTTTCATAAAGATATTTTAATACTTAACCATAAGTATAAATTTCTTATAAATAAATTAGAAATTTTAGAGTATGTTATGAATGCTTTGTAGTTTTTAGAACAGTTTGTAAAATGAACACAGTGAAAATAGTCCAAAAATGGGAACATATATAGGTATCTTAAATGCACACACACACATTTGCAAACACTTGATTTCACTTTTTCTTTTTTTATAGTACCTAATCTGAGTCTTTTGGGTAATGCATAGTAGATAGATGTTTCCATATGAGAGTAAAAATAGGTTTCCAAAATGTGTATCTCCTTAATAACAAACTAAATTATTTCAATACCGTGTCAGACTAGGACTACAAAAAATGTTTTCTCATTTACAAAGTATGTTCCTTATTTGTGATAGAGAAAAACTAACTTCTCTAGCTTTCTAAAATCTGTGATACACCCTGGAGGGTTAGTGAGCTATTACATGGTGGTCCAGGTGAGGGACCAATTTTGCTTAATCCAAGTGTGCATGGCTTAGTAGCATCCAAAGAAATGTAAGCAAGCGTGCATACTCCTGAGTTGATTCAATGACTGTACCCACTTGTTTTCAACACAGACTTGACAGTCGCAGCGCTGCTCATTGAGTGTGCTGGGTGTAGTGCTGCTGAGGAGCTGTTGGCTTCATTAATACAAGTTTAGTAACATCAGCAGTGTGTTCATCCTGTCTCTGTGTAGTTATACACTCTTTGCAGTAAGAAAATTAACATAAACTTCTAGAATATTATAAATTTAATATAACTATTGAAATGAAAGTCTCAGTCAACAATTTGACAACACTAATGAACTGTTCCCTCCCTTCTCTTTCCAGCTGTTCCCCAAACACACACACACATGCGCGTACACACACATGCACACAAACTACAGGATATGCAAACAGTGCTACAGCCAAGAAGATCATGGTACATGACGATTGAGACAACTTTTTAAAAATGTAAATCAAGGAGATTAAAAGCTTTCAGTTTTTAATTTGTAAACAGTTAATTAGCCAATTGGGTGAAAATATGCTCTTCAAATGATTTGAAAGATATCCATAACTTTGAAGCCAACTGAGAGAATATTTCTACACATATATCTCACTGTTGTAATTCTGAAGTTTCTAAAAGTGAAAATAGAATGTATTACTATTTACTTTCATACAGATTGACCATATATTGAACTAAGTTTGTTTATATGTAATTTTATTTTGCGATATGATTATGATTGCAAAAGTCCCTGGGAGCATATATCTTATTTATTTAATATGGGACTTTATTTAGAGAGATGACAAACATGAGGGTAGAAGAAACATTATTAATTTAATATTATTGTCATTAGGGCTAAATTATGAAACATCTGTGAAACAATATGTATCAAATTTACCCATAATATCAGTACTTTCATTATGAAAGTCAGTGTAGCAAACTAATTAAAAGCATGATCCTTGAAGTCACAAGAACCTGGGTTTGACTCCAGATCAAGTATGAGCTCTGTGATACTCGGTTAGTCATTTGACAATTTTATACCTCAGTGTCTTCAATAATATAATGGTATATTGTATCATTTAATATTTAGTTATCTAATATATAGCTTTGCTGTGAGAAATAAATAAATGTATATACAGTATAATTTTGTACCACCTGGTATGTGTTAAAACTTAATAAATATGAGATACTGCTACTAAAATTATCCTTCCTAGCAATATACACAAAATCATCCAATCTTTTTCCTGTATTTTGAAAGTATAAATCTGGTAGTTATAAATTTGTATCCTATTTTTTCACTTAATCATTTTTCATTTTTACACAGAAATCACACATTTTCACATTGGTCACTTTTTCATTTATTTTTCCATTCTGTATTGAAAAATGATTCTTGAGTACCTACTATATTCTGATATACTGCTAAGAGTTGAGGTTAAAATAATGAGCAAAATAAATATTGTCCCTGCCCTCCTGGGACTGACAGTCTTAAATGGAAGGCAGGCACAGATAGGAAACTCCTGCAAATGACTGTCATGTTGCAGTTGTGCCAGGTGCCCAAAGGAGAGCCACAGGGTGGTGTGATCTGTCCTCTCCATAGTGTGGTGTTTCCCCCGCAAACTCTTGCTGAAGGGTGAACTGAAGGGTTATTAGGTTAAAGTTATGTGGGTTAAAATGACAAAACAAATAACTTCAGTAAAACTCCTGGTGGCAGGGAATATGGAGATTATGTATAATTCTTTATTTCCTTGTTTTAATCCAGAGAGCAAAGAGAATACAGTGAGGATTTTATCAGATTTTTGTTTTGAAAAGATTATTTCACTACAGGTGAAGAACAGATTCATAGGAGCTGAGGTGTTAAAAGACCAGTTGGGAAACTTAAAATAGTTCAAATGAAAATAGAGGTTAGTATGGGCTATGTTCCTAGTAAACATGATGAAAAGTATATGGCTTAGAGAAATATATGGGAGGTAACACTGATTCAGTGATGGATTAACTATGAGGGAGTCTTAGAGTGGAGATGAAATAATGACTCGAGATTTGTGCAGATTTGTGATGATGGTGCCATTTTCTGAGCTAAGCAACACTGGATAAGGGTCAGATTTGTTCACCTTCATCAGGGGTAGTTACAAGATGCCTTGAGACATATAAGAACTATTAAGAACCATGTTATTACGGTCTTTATACTGAAGATATCTAATTACTGCATTTTGTTCCATTGATTGTATACACTTCATTTTATTTAGGATTCCTTCATTGCTGAACAGTTAAACTCTTTTTTTTTCTCACTAAAATAAATAGTAATGCTGTGATTGAACATCTTTGTGCCTTAGCTTTTTCCTTATTTCAGATTATTTATCAGGGGTGATATACTAGAAATAAAAGTCTTAGACTAAAACTTCTTTTGCATTTAATGAATATTGCCAACTAGTTTGCCAAAATGTTGTAATTATTTACACTGTCCCTAGCAAAACATAGCTGTGCAAATTTAATTACACCCTTCTGCTCCTGACAAGTTTGGTAAACCACACCTTCTACCCCATCACAAAGTCTCTATTAAGGGAGAAAATAAACCTCTCCATATTCCATCTGAGGCCAGCCTTCTGAGATTTCTAAGCGCTTTATATTTCTTTTCCCATATTGATTAAGAATAATGTCTCTGCTGTTAAAGTAAACTGCTGACAGGGTGACCTCACCTGTTGCTTCTACTGAACAATCACACTGAAGCAAATAGGCAGGAAAATAATGCTTTATTCAAAGTCTAGGTCATCATCCTATTTAATTTCTAGTATTACTTAAAGCAATATTTTCCTTCAAAAAATGCTACTTGATAAAATTAAAAATTCAAATCATTATGCAAAGAATGCTTCATATATATTGAATTATATGTGTTTATGAGTGTATAATTCTATATATTAGGAGAATATATATACAGATATATGTGTGTATAAAATTCTGTGTGAAAAGAAAAGATACGTGTGTGTGAATGTATATATATATATAGGTACATGCATATAAATGTGTGTGTATATATATATATGTATATATACACATTTTCTCCTGACATACAGCCCCACTTTCCAAAGGCAAATAATTTTAACACATTTTTCTACCCTTTCAAATATTGTCTTGTTTTTATTATACAATTTTATTAACACAAAGAAATCATACTATATCTACATTTAATAACTAGTTTTTTTATTTTAGATAATTATTTGATATATATTTTTATATCATTATATGTAACACTTTTTAATTTTTTTTTAATTAGATGCAAATTTTTACCTTTGTCTAGATGTTCATAATTTTTAGTGTCAGTTTCTATCCCTGGACATGTAGGTTGTTTCCATTTGTTTTTGGCTTTTACAAAAATGGCACCATGGTCAAATTTATTCATAGATATTTACACCTGTCTAAATAAATTTTAAGGATAAGTTCATAAAAGTGAAATGGCTGAGTCAACATGTACACATTAAAAATTTGGGTATAGCTTTATACATATATATATATGTATATATGTATATCCCTCTTCTAAGGAAGCCCTATCAATTCAATTCTCATTTTAAAGTGTGAGTATACATAGTGGTTGCTGGTAAATGTTTAACAACTGGCTCTTGGCTTTAAAAAAAAAAATAACCTTATTGATAGTGATTGACAAATTCCATGGTAAATATCTTCTGTCCAACACCAATTTCAAGCTACCAACGTGCTGTCACTGAAGTCAGAGTTGGGCAAAATGAGCAAAATTAGCTCTGGTATCTCTGACACACCATGGATTATGCCTTCTGACAACCCCTTAACTGTGGTTGCTATCCAACTTTTAAATATTTTCCGTTTGATCGATTAACAGAGGTATTTCTTTTTATTTTAATTTGCATTTATTTAATACTAAATTGATAATTTTTCATAGGTTAATTGGTTATTTAATTGGTTTATTGTTAGCTGTGTGCTCCTGTCTTATGCTTCATTTATATGGGACTATCCATCTTTCTATTGTTAATTTGAACCACTTCTTTCTGTATAAGAAAGCATTCCTTTTCTTAGAAGTTGTCAATATTTGTCTCACTTGTCATTTGTCTTTTAACTTTTATTGTGATTTTGTATTTGCATGTGGCAGAGTTTTTAATTTCTATGAAATCAAATGTATTAATCTTTTTTTTAGGCAATCAAATTTATAATAATTAGAAATGTATACATAGCTAAATTACTGTATTTGGGTATCCGTTTTCTTACCTGTTAAGTAGGACCTGATGGCTAAAAGATATTTCTTCCCAGTTCGAATACTGTATCTTTTAAAACATTTTTGCTTCGGTCCCTTTAAGCTGAATTATTTTTCTGAGAATCAATTCTTAGAGAAAAATTTCACTCAGTGAAATAATCCACCATTCACTAGCAATATGCTTAAGAACAAACCTTCATTTGTATCCTATTCCTATTTCTTGCCAAATGTATTAGTATGTGGAAATTTCCCAACCAAATGACTAGGTTCTTTCTGAAAGTGAGAGCAGTGCCCGTTTTGTGGTTCTAACAGGGAGTATGGGGGGGTGTCTTCTAGTGGGGGGATGGGTTCTTCCTCATGGGTATGTTTCTATTTGTATTTATGAAATCTCACCAAATAATTCTTCTCATGTATTTGTGTATTCTGTAACTTTTCCTCATAACTTGCCTATATTTTTTTCATAAAACAAAGACAAGTACAGATGTAAACATAAGCAACTTTCAAGTCATGATTTCTTACCAGTTGAAGATGAGCTGTTGTAAGTAATATAGATATAAGACCCATAATCTTTTCTTTATCTTCAAATTCATACTTCATTTTTCTTCCAGGATATTAGGATCAGAGGACCTTAGATGCAAGATAATGGACTAGATTACACCACATTAGGATACAGGCAGACCAGAAAAATGTGTGTGTGTGTGTGTGTGTAATTTAGCTGCAGTCTTTTCTCATCCTGGAAACTGGTTGTGTCTGAAAATGCTGCTCATAAATTTGGAATTTAAAATGTATTTAGTATTTAAAAATATGTGGATCCCAGGTGAATTCTTAAATTTCTATTTAACAGATTAAGTACCTAAAAGAAAAACTAAAGGAATGATAAGGAACAGAACGTGGATCCTGGGAATCAAGCCACAGTAGTTAGAAGACTTCTTCCCTCTTATCTCTTCTATTGCTATTCTCATTGTTACTGCTCAAGGTTATTGAGGGCTGCAGTTATAGAAAAGGAATGATGAAGAGGTTTATTAGCAGTAAGAAGAAATGGAGAAATACAAGTCAAGTCCTTTACATATTCATTCTACCTCAGGGCTCTGAGTCAGCGACAGGCAGATGTAGTATCCCAAAATAGTGATGCGTTTCTTTCCTTTCTTCTTTGTTCCTTATGTCTCCCTCTTCTATCTCTCTGCTCATATCTTAGCACATCAGATCCAAATTCTGATAATGTGGCCTTATAGCAAGGTAGGAAGGAAGAACCAGGCTAGTGTATATGTGATGGTTGTAGGGTAAGAAACTGTGTCTGATGGGGAGAGAACTATAGTAATTAGGGAAAAGCTGAGGGATAAACAGAGATTCTGCAAAACGAAGTGGTGGCGAGAGAAGTAGCTCTTCCTCTGTAGAACATGAAAGTGGGTGTTTCCAAAAGCTTTAAAAAAACTTTTTTTTTTTTAACAGAAGATTCACAATAAAACTAAGAGGCAGGTGAAAGATTCTCCATATACCTCCTGCCCCTGCACATGCATATCTTCCACCATTATCAACATCCTCTATTAAAGTAGTACATTGTTATCATTGGTGAACTTACATTGACATGTCATAATCACTCAGAGTGCAGAATTTATATTATGATTCAGTCCTGCCTGGTGTTATATACATTCTGTAAGTTTGGACAGTGGGGAAGGTATAGCTCAAGTGATATGCTTAGCATACATGAGGTCTGGGTTCAATCCCCAGTACCTCCTCTAAAAATAAATAAGTAAACCTGATTACCCCCCCAAATATATATGTGAGTTTAGACAAATGTATAATTAAATGTATCCAACATATGATATCATAAAGAATAGGTTCACTGCGCTAAAAAATCCTCTTTGCTCTGCTACTCATCCTTCTTTTCCCTTAACTCTTTGCAACTACTGACCTTCTTATTGTGTTCATAGTTTTGCCTTTTATAAAATGTCATGTAGTAGGAATCATACAGTATATAGCCCTTTGAGATTGGCTTCTTAATTTAGTAATATCTCTGTAAGGCTCCTCCACGTCTTTGCATGGCTTGATACCTCATTTCTTTTCATTGCTGAGCAATATTGCATTTTATGATGTACCATAGTTTATCCATTCACCTGCTGAAAGATATCTTGGTTGCCTCCAGGTTTTGGAAATTATCAGTAAAGATGCTATACACATCTACATGCAGATTTGTGTATGGACCTAAGTTTCCAATTCCTTTGGATAAACACCAAGAAATGTAATTGTTGAATTATATATTGAGTGTGTTTAGTTTTGTAAGAAACCACCAAAATGTTTTCTAAAGTGGCTGTATCATTTTGCATTCCCACCAGCACTGAAAGAGTGTTCCTGTTGCTCCAAATCCTTGTCAGCATTTGGTGTTGTCAGTGTTCTGGATTTTGGCCATTGTTTTAAGTGTGTAGCCAAAAGCTTTTAAATGTTATGAAATATGACTAATGGTTTTTAAGAGCATTGATTAAGTAGTAATAGCACTGATGAGGCAAATCTGTGATTTTACGTCAAACCACACGTTTTTCTATTGGTGTTTTTGTCTTCAATAGCAGCATGTTACTAAATGGAGTAAATTTATAGAACTTAGAACCTTAAAATCTTTGAGTTTTGTACAATCTTACCAAATTCAGGAATCTCCTCTAAAAATACATTAAAGTCAGTGGTACAGACACTGACTGCATAATTTTATTCATGAGACACCTTCTCTGCAGGGATCATTCTCTCAGTAGCAACAAGGGAGACAGTGAAGTAAGTGTTTGAGCATATGGGCTCTGGACAGATTGTTTTGTTCCTGCCAGCAGGATCTTAGACAAGGCATTTAACTTCCTTTATATTTCAGTCTCCTCACTCCTGAAAACAGGCAAAATAATAGAATATTTTAATTATTGAATTACAGAAAATGCTTGTAAGGTGATTAGGACATGCTGGTCACTACCCAAATCTTGGTAAATTTCAGTTGTTGTTATTATTAAATATAATTAGATGGAAAATGGCATTTACTGAGCTAAAATGTTTACACTTGAAGTCCAACTAATTTCTCTTAAGATTGTCCAGGCTTGTTAACAAAGGATGGAAAGGAGATCTGTTTAGTATCTCATGACTATACTACTATCTTTCTCTTTTAATCTTGTTCCAAATTTAAATTACAAAGTTTTCACCTTTAAGGTTCATTACCAATCACCTACATACTTGATTTATATACATATATTATCAAAGTAGGATGTGCCTCCAACCTGTTCTCCAGTACTGGAATATCTTTGAGGCTGTTTGTGAAATGTAGTGAATACAGAGGTCAATGCCATAGGTATTGTGCCCAAAGTTAAGCCCACAGTACGAAAAATCATCACTCCACTCCTTACATAATTCATTTTCTTCCTCTCATTATAACAATTTCCACTTTTAAAATATGAGGGAAAAGTATTAGTAAGAAAAATCACAAGGTATAAGATATTCATGCTTTTCATGATAGAGCAATCTCATTTTGTTGATTTTTACTTTCTCATACAGACTCATGATTTGCCATGATAATTCACAACATTTGATCAGTCAGCAATTACAGTGCCACCAGTGAAGCACTACATACAACTGATACTGGGGTAGTGTTGGAAAGTAGATGTAGCCTTACAAATAGCCAGTCAACATCAGTATATCACACGTATGGTGATGGAGATTCTAGTCAATCATAAACAGCAAATAGGAAGAATAATAACTCTAATGCTAATTATACCCAGTGTATATGGATGTTTTTCTTGTGATAGAAGATTCCAGAAGGAAGTGAGACATAAGTCTCACTAAGTGCCTTTCATCTCTTCCAGTAGGAACAACAGCTTGCCTTTGTCACAGACATAATTTATGACTATGATTGGCAAGACTATAAATATGTCACATCTCCTGAATGTTATCGAGACCATTTTCTCATTGGCCACATGCTACTAATTGTACTTAGGTCTCCCTGGAAATTCTATATGAAAACTAAGATAGAAGATGTTTGAAAAATCTTTAAAAAGTGTTCACTTGCCACTAGCTCACTAAATTTTAATTTGAAATTACAAATTAGAACCAAAAATTATGCTTCCAGTTTTTTTTTTAAACAGATCAAAACTCTAGTGAAACTTTAAGACCTTCAAGGGTAAGCAATGGTGTTCTTAGGTGATAGTTTATAAGAATCTGACATGATGTATAATAAATGACAGACGGTTCTTAAAAGACTTGACACTTTTTTTAGGAATTATCACAGAGCCACACATTTATTGTAACTATGGTGCTTTTTTTTAAGGCTAGGCTATGCTCTTACCCCTTTTATCTTTCTTTGTAGCAGAATTTAAGGGTCCAACTCTGTACCATTAGTTCTTAAAAGATGACACCTTCCAATTTATCCTTTGGATTTCTTCTTCCAGCAGTTGGTGTGGTTTATGACAATGATTTCCCAAAACTTTTCTTTGGTTACCCTCAAAGATAGGCATAAAGGACTCATTCATTTTATGCACTTTACTGTATTTTCTAAGGAAAAACTAATGGGAATTCTAATAAATGGAATAGTAAAAGTACACAAGTCATAAATAAAAATGTCCAAGTAATGAGACAGTGCTTTTACATAACCACTTCACTTAAGAACAATTTTATGTATCATTGATTTTTTTCTTTAATATGAGGTTTTGAATTTGAGTTCTGTGTCTGCCAAAAATATTTTTTTCCAAATCTTGGACATAAAAAAGCATAATTGACCAAAGTCCAGGCTTCTGGATTTTGAGATCTACCTACATTTTTAAGTTGAGATGTTCTCCCCATGCTGATGACTAAGCATGGCTGGGATACTGAGGCAAGCTCATTCCTGGGAGATAAGGAATTCCTCTGTCAGGCAACTTGGCCTTGAAGATTTCCCAACAGCCTTGCTGAACACCCTAGGACTCCCTGCAGTCTAAGACTCCCCACCCCACCTTCCTTCCTTCCTTCTCAGTTTCACAAGAATCAGAGCTACGTTGTCATCTAGTAGCTGTCCCAGCACCACCTTCCTTCTTGCCCTTTTAATTTGGCCACACAATCATTTTGCCGAATAAATCTTTTTCTTCCCCATATTGAAATCTGCATCTCAGAAGACCTAAACTTATACAACCGCTCATGAGAATGTGTCTCATTCCATCACTGGGGGAAAAAGAAAAAAAAAAGAAGAATGATAATTTAGATAAAACACATGTAAGAAGGAGTAAAAATGAAAAAAAAAAGTCAACACGATATTTTATTAGAAATAAATAATATTTAACATAAATTTTCTTAGGAAAAGGGATTGTGGTTATAAATTAAATATTCTAGCAAATATTTGCATTTATTGAGTTTTAGAGATCATACATGTATATAAGTATGTTGTAGTTTAGAAAAGGTTTATTAATACCTAGTTGATAATTTCATAGCAATCTTTATAGAACCTAAAGGCACATTTAAAGAGACATAAAATTATTTGTCCCTTTCCTTAAGGAATGTGCTCAGAATACCTCAAGTTAAGAGGTATTCTGTGCCCCTAAAATTTACAGGTTTCACTATCACAGATTCTGTCTTTGTTCTGTGACTTCTGCTACCTTAACTAATCTACACTATTTTTCCAGCTAAACTTTGTTTTTTTATCTGAGTTGTGAACTGTTTGGAAACAGGGAGAGAAGCAAAAATTGACAAACCACAATAAAGTGATATCCTATCAGGAAGGTTTAAAACCATTCTACCTTCTGTTTCAATTACCAGTGACAAGCTAGGCATAAAACACGTCATAAGAAATATCATTTACTGGATTAATTTGTCTCACCTCTGTTGAAAAACAACAGTCCATAGCAGGATTTCTGATATTTGTTGCTTAGAGAAAATGCAAATCAAACTGTCCTAGTTCCAAGCATATTTATAATCCTCAAATTAAAATGTTAGTTAATACACAAGATGTTATGACAACTAACATGAAGTTGAAAACAGAAAAGGGACGGTTTGTTTAATGATCCAATCACTTATGATTGCAATAAGTAATGTACAATAATATTCTATAATACAGTTAAATTGTGGGCTTCTAAAAAAGTATAGGAATTCCTCTCAGATTATGGAAAAATATAGCAATGATGAAATGAAAAGTAATTCCAAGAAAGAAAGATTAAAATGAAGAAATGAAAAAATCTAGGAGAATTAGAGATGTGTATCTGGAGAAATTAAATAAATTTAATTGGTTGGAGTCAAAGTTCATGAAGAGTGTTTTTAGGAATAATATTGAAAAAGATAGCTAAGTATGGCTCATGGAAGATGTTGAAATTACTGTAAAGAGTGTATTTCTTTTTGTTTAAACCAGTGTTTCCCAACTGGTATATGAGGAGGTACACACTGAAGGCCCAGCAAAGGGGACAGTCTCAAGGAATTCACTTTGGTTGAATGTTTCTGAGAGTTCAAGAGGGAAAGTCTGAGGAAAGAGATTCAATTCCATGAATAGTCATACCATTTATCATTTACCTGTGCCAACAATTGCAGAAGTAGTCTCCCTTCATTCATCTTATCTAATTATCATAGTAACCATATGAGTTAAATATGATCAAGTTCATTTTGCCGGTGAGGAATGGCAGCTTAGTGGGACTGAGTAATTGTTTTAGTCATATGTTGAGTAGCAGGATTGAGATGCAAACACATATCTATAGGACTTCAAAGCCTATTTTTTAACCATTGCACTGTTCCACAGAATCTGACTTTGTACAAAATTTACATGAGATGATTAAGGAGTTAAGAAGTGAATAAGTGGTCAGAAAATAAAGCAACTAGAAAAGAACTTTTGAGAGGCTTTGGGGTTAGTAAGGAAATGGAGGAAAGCTTGAGAAATGAAAGGATCAAAGTCTTTTGATTGTTGTGGTTTGCAGAGTGTGTGTGATTCTAATGTCTCCAGCCTTGCTTTTTTTGTACACATTGCCTATTTTCTGCCCATTTTAAATATCCACGAAGTTTAATATAAGCCATTGCCTTCCCCTTGCCTGTTTTCCATTATTTTAGTTAACATTTAAGAACATCTTTGTATCTTAATCAGGGCCTTCTCATCTTTTACTAGAAACTTAGGGTTGGGGTTTTATATTTTCTTTATTATCTAATTTCAACTAATGAAATTTGGGGCAAGATACATTGTCTTTCTTCCTTAAAAAGAATAACACAGTAAAATAGGTATGAGGGTTTTTGGTACAGATAATTTTGTTTGTTTGTTTGTTTGTTTTTTAAAACATAAGCTCTAATGTCAGTGGGAATTTTCAGCAACTAACAAAAGCAATAAAACTGAAAGGAGAAATCTTCTGAAGAAGACTCATGGGAAGGAGGAGGAACTAGAGGAGGAAACTGAGGATTACTAGGGAGAATAATGTCGTTTGGGGAACGTGAGGGCTGAGGCCAAAAACTGTGGGAGCTAAGATCCAAACTTGTCATGGTGTCCTGTTACCAGTCAGTACTTATCCCAAGCCAGGGCGCCTATGTACAGGCAAGTAAATCTCCAGCATTGGTGCAGTTTGGGGTTGCCTAACTTACCCAGTTCTACCAAAATGCAGCAGGAAGAACCTCCTGCAACCACAGGAAAGGAATATTCCAAATATCCAGTAAGGTTTGTGGCGTTAAACTCTTTCATCGTTGTACCTGCTTCTCCCCCAAAGAATCTGGAACGTACAGCAATGTAAACACACTTTGAGGAAAGACCCAATGTTTTTGAAAGTTAATAGGGTAGGAATTAGATGCAATACTTAAGAAAATATAATGTTTAAAAAAATCTTACATTGTTTAACACAAAAAAAACTTTATTTATTTTTACTAAGCAGTCCAGTGCTGTTGCTCCTGATGGGAGACTCTCCTCCAAGGGCTGATTGAGAGATCTGGCCGTTTGTGGCTTCAAGGTCGCCATGTGCCTCTACATGAAGCCACGCAGGGGGAAAACACAGATGATGGTGTAGGCAAGAGAGATTTTTATGGGTGTGGTCTAGAAGTAGTGTTTTTTACTCTTACCCATAACTCTGCCTAACACGTTCTACACCTTAATGCAAAGGATGCTGGTACATATGTGGCCAAAACAAAGGGACTGAATTTGGCAATCAGCTGCTAGTTGCTGCCACTAAGAGGAGAAAGCAGTATTTTAAAATTGTCAGCAGCTTTTCGTCTTTTTCCAGGCAAAAACTGTTTTTTGATTTAATGGAAAATGTTAGTGGGCATTTTGTTTTTGCAAAAGAAAAGCCAAGTGGCAAGGTGTTACAGATTAATTCAAGCTAAATTACTTTGCACAGTAATTTAAAAGTTTATCCTAATTGTAGATGATTTGCATTTCCAAAATTTATCAAGATTTTGATTGGAGGTGGGCAAGTGTCTGGGATTAGAAAATAACATTTTTCCTCTATCACTGCTGTAATCTAAAGAAGATAAAAGTAGAAGTCAGGTTCAAAATATCGCCATTGTGGGAGATGAACTGCCCCTTGCCATCTGACATCAGAAGAATGGACAGTAAGGCAAGAGAGAGCCCAAAAGACTCACCCTGTAAAGACTCATCATTTGTGGTATCCAGGAGAATTTATGGCACCTGTTTGGTGCTAACATTTTCTTTTCTGAGCTGTAATTTTTTCCTGCTATCTCCAAGCTTTCACTAAAGTTTGGGTTAGAATTACAACTTGGACTAAGCAGAGTTTTGTAGAATTAAGGGAGAAATCTGCTCCCATGTTTGGAGTAAAGAATTATGGGCAGACTAAAGCAGGCTGCAAAAGCCAGTAAGTAGGTTATCTGCAGCGACTGGACCACAAACCAAGAGCCTTTTCACTAATGACTAGAGGATTGTGGTCAAGAAATACTTAGGCAGTGGAACCCAATAAAAACTATGAAACTAAGCTTTCTGTATTCACATAGCATAGACATTCTTAAAAATATTTTTCTTGTTTATGAAAAAGGCCTTATTCCTCAGTGGTAGAAAGATATCTATGGGATATCAGAATTAATATATCACAGAATATCAGTACATGATTCCAACACTATAATTTGAGTTAAAGTTTTCCTTTAGATTGTATCACACACTTCGTTATTCTGACTGTATTTACTCAAAATAAATATGATGTGTAATTCATATTTTGGGGTAATGTAAGGTAACTTAATGTTCTCTGGAAACTCTAATGTACTATACAAGTATAAGGGATAGGCATCCACACTGAAAATCACAAATATTCCTATGTATTATTATCTTATTGTCTAATAAAAGGTCAGTTTTCTTTCTGATGTTTTGTACAATCAATTAGACTGTTTCTCTATCCCTGCACCACAGAAATCAATAATAAAGTTTTCATTTCAACTGAAAGGAAAAGTGGCCTGGAAATATTTTTATTTTTTTTTTTCTCAGTTGGATCAGATAAGGAATAGTTTGCTTACCACTGCTATAGGGGAAAAAGTTCATCTCTGCTGAATCACCAGGCTAAATAGTGGATGTGTTAATCGGAATTGCATCCAGGCTGTTTTAAAGGTTAAAATCTGCTCAAAGCCATGAAAATAATTTAAATTAAAAAACAGATCTTTCTCTTACCATGTTGCTCTCTATACTTTCAAGTCAAAAGCACAAAATGTTTATTTAAAAATGTATTGAGTTATCAAAAATGCAATGCAAAAATATGATATTTAGGTAGAAAAGGTCAGATTTAAAAAAAAGCAGGAGTCTCAAAAACTTGAAATGTCAAGATTCTGGGGAAAACTATGAAATAATTTTTAAGCTTACTATTTGAAACCATTTCTTATGAAGTATAAGGGAAATGCAGTATAGCATACTTTTACAGCTCTTTGTCAAAGGTGTGAGTGATAAGTTCTCTCTAAGGAGTAATATTTCAGAGGCACAGAGTTGGAGACTGTCTTTAAAGGTATGAATTAAATAATAAATGCTACTGCTTTGGTAATCTTGGATTTTGGGGAGCAATTTGGCATCTCTGGAGTTTTTAATACAAAGATAACTCTATGAATATGTATGAAAATACACCTAGAGCTTCTTAATATCTTTCTTCTTTCAAATGTTCCATGAACTGCAGTAGAAGGGATTAATTTAACTACATAAAAGTGTGTTTTTGTTTTTGTTGTTTTTGAGGAGAAACAGAATAAATAAATCAAAAGTTCAAAATAATAACTACGCAAAAATCGAATATTCATCTCAACTATAGACAATTTTTAGCAAATTAGGTCATTGATTGCCAGTGGTATAAATAGACAGACTTGATTTCTGAAACTTTGTATTTTTCTGAAATTGTGAGGTCCTATATTCCAGTTTTGAATGCTGCCCCTCTGGCCTTCTTGAAATTTACAGTCTACTTCTATGTGGATTAGCGGATATTTAGAGTACAATATTTATTTTGATTTTAGGATATTCAGGGATTCTGCACAGCATCAAAGTTCCATGAAAAGGAGAAAGCAAATAAAAACAGAATTGTGAGGAGAGTTATGTTGGCTCTTTTATTGGTGAGTGTTCTCCACTAAGATTTCAGGGACAGGGCAAAATTCTTGGTGTGAAAAAGAACAAAGTTTGTCCCATGAGAGGATGTTATTCATTTCCACTTATGTGGTATGATCTGTAGAACTCCAGACCAACTAAAAATGCTGCCTAACATTTTTCAAAACTCCTTTCCTTGTATTAAAAGAAGCAATGGCTTTAATGTGTGACTTATGCAACAATGATTGATACCCCTGGTTTAGGGCATTATCTGTATCATTTCCCAAGCAGAGATTCAAATACTGTGAAGGAGCTGAAGAAATACTTGATGGCCTAATGGAAAATTGAAGAGAGGGACATAAAGTAGGAAGAAAATTCTACCTAAAGGAAATAAATTCTTACTTCCTTACAGTTTCTTCTAGAGATACCAATAAAGAAAATTGGCTTAAATAACTGATTTTTGGAGTTTAGAAAGTTTACATTCACTCTTTCCTTTTACGTTAATGGATAGTAATCAAACAGAAATCCAGAAATACTTGTTAAACTGGAAGGATTTCTTCCTGATTGACAGTATTACATACAGAGTTCACATATAAGGTACAATCTTTGTTTCACCTTGAGACACTTTGGGGGACATCACCATGTTTAAAATAGCCTGTCTCTAGGGGTTCAGACACAGAAGTCTCACACCAGGCAACTTTTTGTTTAGAAACACAGATTCAGTTTGAAAGGTGGTGGAAGATAGAAGAGAGATTTAAAAAAAAAAAAGGAAAGAAAAAAGAACTATTTTTTTGTGGGTATATATTCTCACCACTTGGAGAGTATCTTCATCCTTGCCCACCAGCTCCTCCATTCTCCTTCTCCTGGCTTCCTCCTCTCATGAATCCCTTTTATTCTTCAAGACCTAGTTTTAATTTCCTTCACAGGCAATTTCCCTCCTGTGGTACTGTATACATATTTTTACCATTACATTGGTTCCATTTCATGATGATGTGAATTGTCTGTATTCCCACTGAAGTAGAGATCCTCATGGTTTTATTTTTCTTTCTCACACAGGCATCTAGTAAATGTACATGGTAGGTATTCCAGATGTGCTTAAAAGAGAGCAAGGATGAGTGGCACAAATGAAAACTGTGCATGCAAAAAAAGCTGTTTTCTAAATGATGCCCTATATACTTTTTTTAAACATTTTTTATTGAGTTATACTCATTTTACAATGTTGTGTATATACATTTTTATTAGAAATAGGAATTCGTAACTAAAAAGCTAGGGATAATGTTGTGGTTGAGGAGAAACTTTGCTTGGGGTGTATTGAAATCTCCTGGTATGATAGTGGACTGACTAATTGATTTCTGTTTGTCAAAACATCTAATTTTGTTTTATATCTTTTGAAGTTATGGTATTGAGTGTATACCAAATTATAATGATTATACATTTTTGGTGAAAAACATTTTTCATTATTATGTGGTGGTCCCTAATATGGAGTCAATGTCCAGTCAGGAAAAAAACCAGGAAGAAACCATAAGAAGTGGTCCAAACAGAGGGAATTTAAAACCAAAAATTAAGTTAAATAGAATATTTGAAAGACCAACAGGGGATGTTAAAGCAGCCCAGGAATTAGCAGCAGCAGGAGGCCACTACCATGCTTAGATTGGAGGGAAGAAGGCAGGAGCTGGAAGTAACCGAGCCAGAAGCAGGGAAGATTTGTTTAGCTCCAGCTTCAAATACAGACAGGAGGGAACCACTGGGGGACACATAGCCCAAGGCGCAGAGAGAAGGGTTGAAACACTGATTCTCCCCTTCCTGCCTTCTGCAATCTCCTGTTAATGCCAGTCTTTGATCAGATAACAGGGAGCCCAGAAGCCAGAACCCCTACATCAATGGGAATAGCCAGGGAGAGTCAGGAATGGATCCAAGGAAAAATAAGCCAGATTGAAGCACATTTTCTTTGTTCTCTAGTGCAAAATCTAAAGCATATTTATTATTTGGTACATTTTTGTTTGGTATAGCTTTTTTTTATCATTTTACTTCCAACTGTTTTTGTTCTCGTTTTAAGTATTGATTTTGGTAAACAGTAAATCACTGGATTTTTATTTTTTATTCTTTCTCTGCAATTTTTTTCGGTAACTGAGCATTTTTATTTTCTACAATATTTGATCTTATTTATACCATCACATTTATATGTATTTACATATATTTTGTTTTTCTGTGCCTGTAGTTTCTCTAGTCCTGCCTTTTACATTGAATGATTTTATTTTAACATTCTGTGGTTTTCTTTAACTATGTTAACAGTTATTTGTATTCTAGTCAGTTATGAGTTACCATGGAAAATTTTAAATGTTCAATATCTAAATGTTAACATTTAATCTTTGCCTCACTTATGATGTTCAGAATTAAAGTCATTTATCTTTTTATTCTCACCCTCTGAAAATACAAGGACCTTAATTCCAATTGCAACTCCATCTGTTTTATATACTACAATTATTAAATTTGTTAGTTTCATATTACTGTAACTCTGTGTAGCATTATTCTTTTTGTTTTAGTCAGTATTTGTTTAGATATTCCCACATCTACTTACCAATACCTTTCTTCTCTTCATTCCTTTATAAATCTCAAGCCTAGTTTCCTTCTTTCTGAAGAACATTCTGTACATTTTTTTTGTGTGTGTGAAGTCTCTTGGTGGCAAGCCTAGAAAGTTCAATATCTACATTAATTCAAACTAATACACTTACTATTTATGTTCTTCTCCTCAGTCATACCCATTTCTGAAATATAATCCTTTATAGTTTAACAGAACCTAAAAAATGATTAATATCACATTTTGCAAAATGCAGCATATAAATCATTTTTAATTCCAGTTACATGTTTTCATTGTTAACTGACTTGTATTAGGCTTTATTTTTCTTCCACAGAGAAACCAAATAGGACAATTAAGAAAAAAGAGTTTAATAGCCCCTATATTTCAAATCACCAGGGAGGACAAAGTGGTCCATCTCTATCATTAGCGTGAAACTATCCATTTGTGCCTTAGCTGGTGTGAAATCACAGAACAGAACATTTCACTTAAACACAGGATCTGTTGGGATTTTCACATGACAACCTCAGGGCAGAATGGTGAGTCGATTCAAGTGAGCAATTAAATATAGTTAATCTTTCTAGGTAATTGCAGTTATTTGTCGCTCCGGCAGCATCTCAGGATAGGTAATGAGGGCTAGTTTGGTGATTATGAGTATTGTCATTTTATTTACCAGTGGTAGAGATAGTCTACCACAAGCTGAATTATCCTTCTCAAATACGCCTTTTTTCTGTCCACATGACACAGAACACCTAAGTCTAGAGAGGCCATGCTACAAGATAATTGAATGTATTAAATCATCTCTAATCTGGGCATAATTTGTTTTGGAAATAATATCTACGTAATAAAAATGGTAAATGAAGATGTTTCAGTTACCTCTTATTCCACATCACTGTTCAGGTTTTACAAAACGGACATGGTGAAAGCTGTACTTTTACATTTTCAAGTAGTTTGTCCCCAGGTGCACAAAAACCTTACAAAAATATTTACAAATAATACATATATAAAATAAGTATAAAGTGACATTGGGAATTAACAGAAGTGTTTACAAGGTGATATATTTGGTTCTTAAAGGAATGGTAAAGGTAGTTTATTTCAGTATAAATTAGTATTCATTCAAATATATATTAAATGATATTGAATTAGTATTGATTTATATCCCATAAATACTATTAATAACTTACTTCAATTATCCATGAAGTTGTACTATGAGAAAAAAAGAAATGTATAATATGCTATTTTATATGGCAAGTATATATTTTAATAGATTTTTTTTCAGGAGATATTTAGTAGTTTATCTAGCACATTAATGAATTAAATAATCAAAAAGGTAAATCTGGAAGAAAGTAATAAATTAGGGACTACACAGACAATAGCTATAATCTTCACTTATCATGCTCTGATATGTGGCAGAGAAGGTTAGACATCTGATACGTTTAGTAAAGAAATACATGCATTTTCATACCAGTAATATGACTCTTCTGTCATCCATCAACCTTCATTTTCCATCAATGCTGAAGTTAGCTGTAAGGCATCTGAGAGAAGAATGGCTTATAATTTACTGTCCCTTCAATTTTTCATTTGTACTTTTCTCTTTTCAGTACCCAACTAGGGTCAGTCTGTCAGAGTCTATATCCTAAGCAGTGACCTGAAATGATCCTTAAAATTTAAGGATGTGGCTGGTGATATCCCATTAGATAGCAATATGAGTCTCACCATCTGTTGGGTCATATTTTTAGTTAGATGAAAATGGAGATTCACCATGTGGAAATAGTCTAAATCAACTCTGTCAGGACCCATTTTTCTTTGCCCTTTACTTTAGTGAAGAGGCCACTTAACGGTGAAAACCACAGAGTCGTAGCTTCAAGTAATTGGTATTGTAACTTCAAAATAATATTGATGATATCTTGCCATCTGATCTATGTTATATCCAAACATTTCCTGCAAACCTCTGTATGGCTGTGTATTTTTCAAAATTATGTTACAGATTTTAAAATTGAGATAGGAAAACATTAAAATAGCAAAATAAGTAAATTTTAGCTTTCTTTCTAAATATGTGCTATAAAATAGTATATTTTCTCTATCTTGCTTATTATTTTCAAAGTTGGCCATTCAGAAAACAGTAAGTTTGAACCACTTACATTCACTATATCAAGTAAAACTAAATAGATCACTCATAATTTATACAGGATAGACACTTACGATGAGATGTTTGGAAAACCTTGTATGAATTCTTTATGCCACCTGATACTTAAAAATGTAATTTTTTACCTCTCCAGATTAAAAATTTTAGTAATTCTTTTATATATGAATATCTTTTGTTTAATACTTACCATTTTACGTTTGTAATAACTGTTCATAATAGCTCCAGATAGCCTGTTCTCTCAAGACTGATCCAAGTTTAGCAGAGTGAGAATTATCAGAATATTAGTGTTCTGCAAAATTTTCCCCTGCTACAGTGTTTCTATAATCATTCATAAATTGCTGTGGATCCTAAACTAAATTCCCAAATCTCTGAAATTTTTACTGCTTTTGGCACTTCCAAAATAATTTCAATTCACTTAAATATTGTTCCTACAAGATATAATGTGATCCCTTTGTCTCTCAAACAAAAATCTCACTCACTGACTTTTCTGCATATTGAATGTTCAGACATATGTTAGTCCTGTTAAGTGACTGGTATGTTGCTTTTCAGCCTTTTCTTTGTGATTTACATATATACATGCTGAGTTTTGTAACCATGTTTGCAAGTCTGTCAGAAAAATGCATGCAAACAAATTTACGTAAGATTCCAGGGGCAAGGAATGCATAAAATATTTACTTATCTAAACTTGTCACAGTGAGCCATCATCCACATGTGAGAATCAGTATTTGAGATTTTTTTTATATTCTCTGATTCCACTGTTTTCCGCTTTTAAATCTTTCCCTTCCATTTAACTCTCTGTCCAAATTCCCTTGTCAAGATGAAAAAGAACATCTTGTAACATTTTTAACAGGTGGCTAGTCTGTACTGTTTAAGATGACCAGCAATCTTGAGGCAATTTCATGGAGAATAAATGTTTTGGCATTCCTTTTGCAATCAGTTAGAAATGACTTTAAGATCATTATAAGGAATACTTCTCAGAGTATATTTGGCTGTCACTTGATAACATTCATCAATTTTCTGGAGTATTTTCATTTGTATGCTCTATAAAGAAGTTCACCCTTCTTCCATATTGAAGAATGTATTATGTCAATTTTAGCTGAGTTACATTACTGCACAAACTCCTCTCACATCTCAAGAGTTTACAACAACCAAGGTTCATTTCTCCCTAAAGCAATATGCCCATCATGTGTCATCTCTGGCCCTGCTGCATGACTTCATGTCTTCACTTTGACACCTATACTGAAGAAGCAGCCTTCATGTGGGACATCACCAGTCTCATGACAAGGGGAAAGCATCATATGAAGCACCTGTCAGTTCTTTGAGTGTCCATTCAAAAGTGATGCCTATCATTTTCTCTCAAAATTTCTTTCCAAAGCAAACTGCAACAATACCAGCTACCGTAGAGAATATTCTTTTCTGTATGGTTTCTACAATTGTTAAATAATTTTCTTTGGGTTCTTTATATAAAGTCATCAGAAACTTTTAAGTAAATCCTAATTACCAGTTTTAACAGAAAAAAAAAGTAACTTCAAAATGGTAGAGGCAGAGGAATTTTAGATTATTTGAAGATCTGTCAATAAATACCTGATGAATGAATAAGTGCATGAAAACAAGCCAGTTACTTCAAAAAATCGTATGTAACATCAAAGAATTTGGTGGCTTCTCCAAGTTATATAAAATCTCTGATTACTTTATAAGGTTTTACTATCCTCTCAAGCTCAGTAAATATTATTCCTGGGTTTACAATCTGCAGTCATAAATAACTAATGCCACTTTTTTCTTTAAATGACTCACAGTCTTGTTTTGTAAAGATAAATGTTATACTATGAAATGAATACATACTGCTCATGACGATTCATTGAACTTAGGTATTGAGAAACAATTACACTTGTCTTCTTGTTTATCCTAAGCTCTTCTCTGGGTATCTGCTTCTCAGGTTTGGGACTCCTCAAACCGTCCCTTTGTCTCTCCAAGTCTTCCCTCTGTAATACTTTACCAAGACTAGGGGGTTCCCCATCATCTAATAATGTAGTCTGTCTCCATGACTTCTAATTTCATTTTGTTTTCTTCTTTCAAATTTCTGTCATAGAATAGTATTTTTATGAAACAATCCATACTCATACATTAATGACCAATAGGTTAACAATCCATTATCAAGTACGGTATGTGGATTATGGGGTAGAAAACTTGAAGTAGGATCTGGGCTTTAACATGACAGATCATGGACAAAAGCCCATGAGCTTAAGGCTCAGCAACAATGCCAGTGATTTGTTACAGAATATTTTATAGTTTAATGGCAAAGTGGAGATGATGAAGACTTATTCATAAGATTCATAGGAATCTTTAATGAGCATTAAACACATCATGTTCTGAAACATGAGTAATCCTAAGTGTATTAGGTTACACAGGAATATTTTCCTTTTCAGAAACTA
Organism: Camelus bactrianus; assembly: GCF_048773025.1. Lineage (NCBI taxonomy): Eukaryota > Metazoa > Chordata > Mammalia > Artiodactyla > Camelidae > Camelus > Camelus bactrianus. The sequence goes on along the minus strand of NC_133541.1, from coordinate 58,518,647 downwards.
AAAATACGTCAGAATAAAGATGCAATATCACTTGCCATCTTAAACATCTAAATTCTATATAAGAAGTTTTATGAAATAAGTTCATTTTTAGTTTAATATTATTTTATTATTTCAAGATGAGAAATTTTGGAATAATAACTAATCATGGAGCTGTTAGTTTATCATGTTAAGGATGATTTGGCCATACACTTAATCTGTTTCTATTCACATGAATAGTAATACACAGAGAGCCAGGGGACCTGAGAAGTCAGATCTCATTGCCAGTATTGGACACTATAAAAACTGCCAGTATTTTCAGAGTTTAGCATGTGTGGCTGGGCCACCAGTGCCTCATTCACCTATCCCAAGACCTGGGCATGAGAACACCAAACAAACAAATCATGGGAGAAAAAAAAGACATAATCAAAATAAATATGTTGATGCATTATTTTGAAAAATCAAGTTGAATGCAAAAGTTAACAAAATAACAAAATTTTAAATAAAAACAGGATCAGTATAATGGGTCAGAGGGAAGAGTTTTTTTTTTAAACTGGATTCTATAAAGGGGAGCTTCAGGCAGCCTGTGGACCACTATAAAATTGTACAAAAACTTGATGTGAATGCACATATTTAGATGTATATTCACAGATGTTTTCTAGCAAAATAGTGTGGGTTCCATTACATTTACAGGGGAGCCCCTCCCCCTGACAAGCTTAAGATTTACCAGTCTTCCTGCTATTATTTATATGAGCATCACATTTGAAAGTGAGTTAGGAAAAAAAGTACAAAAACAGGAGTTCACTTCTTGCCTAGGATGTAAACTTACTAGCAGTATGACTAATAACAGTTTGGGAGAGGAAGTGCAGACAAGAAGTGTGAGCTCTAGAGCCAGGCAGTATGGATTTGTGTTTTGAAATAAGTACCAACTAGCCATTTGACCTTGGGGAAGTTAATTCATCTTTCTGTGTCATAATTTCTTTAAGTTTAAAATGAATTATAGTGCCTGTCTTATAGGGTTGCTGTGAGGGTTAGTTAAGTGAATATATGTAAAGCTCTTAAAAATGGTTGACATGCTATATGTACTATTTGAGTGTTTTAGTTATTATTATAGTTGTTACTGTTGAGGAAAGAAGTACACCATGTAAATTAATGGTTTTCATAAAATCCTCTAAAAATTACTAAGCATACTTTTTGAAGGATAAAATATTTTAAACACTCAAAATGTCTTAGGAACATTACATACAGTTCAAAAGCTATACTCACTTACTCTGATGTCAGTAGATCTAGTGATTAACATTGTTCTAAGTACAGAACAGTAATAAAACCATATCCCTTTTAAAGTATTTTATAGCTTAGTTTCCATTAATTCAGACTGGTCTTTACTCTAATTATTTCAAATATAAGGCTGCATTATTTAAGAGTTACACAGCTTATGTATAAAATACACTTCCATATTGTTTTAAGCTAACAAGAATAAACATGTAATTGAAATAGTTCAAGTTCTTATAGTAGTTTAGATAAATAGAGACACAAATATATAATTATCATCATTGTTAAATCACTGACCTAGCAGTTAAAATAAGCACATAGTGAGAACATTTTCTTTTCACTTGGTTAAGGGTGGATAAGTCGCCTAACAAGGGATGACTTCTTGCTGTTACTAATTTTAATATATTAACCAAAATGCATTTATGATAACCTTTGAATTGTGAAACCAGTGTCTATTTTCTGTGACCTGAAGATGTCCCATTTTAAATCCATTAGATAAAATTATGTGACACTGAGCTTAATTAATTACACCTACTCAGCAGCAGAAAATCAGGCATATAAATAGAATATTGATCTTCAAGAAGGCTGTTGCCTTGTAATGGAATTAGCCACAGGTATGTTTTGTGAGCAATGGTAAGATAATTACTGGTAATAAACCCAGGGCTTGTACTTATATAATCTGTTACACAAGAGTGTTTCACCAAAATGTTACCAAGCACTTAAAACCTGTTTTAAAAGAGCAAATCATAATTTTTTATTCACCTGTATGTGTAACAAATTAAGTGGATAAAGACACTGGCAGCCAATAAGAGTTTTATTTTAATGATTGCTGTTGTAGGTTTCTTTCCTCTCACTGTAGCCATGCTAACATCAGTAACTGATATTAAAGCATCACTGATCTCTGCTGGAGATATTTTTATTATTTCATATAGTTTGTTCTCTAAGCCAAATACAAAGTCATGTTACTTTTCTTTTTTCCTTGTCCTTGATTTAAAATGTAAAATGTCCAGTAACTCAGTATCATTTCTCTTATTCAAACTTCATTTTTCTTGTAATAAAATCTACTTGAAAGTGACAAGAATCTCCACATTTCATTGCTTAATTTAATCTGTAGAATATGCACATATATTGCTTACCTTTTAGTTTCTAAGGTTAAACCACAATTACCACAGTTCATTAATATCTACTTTGCTAGTACTAATCACTTTTTAATAACTTAAAAAATTAAACATTGTAAAAGAACTATTTGGTAATAGAATAATGGGTCATTTTTTAAGCAATTAGTATTGGACTGCATGAGTTGTCTAGGATTTCCTTTGAGTTTTTCTTGAGTGTTAGCTTTGTTTCCAGACCACATTCCAACAGAATACATCTGTGAATTTTTTCATGATATGCAATGTTTTATTTCTTCACCCTTGTAGCTCAGAGTTCTCATAGCAGGTGGTCTGTCTCTGATGAGTTCAACTTAGGAGTTACCAGTGCGGTCTAACTATGTGCCCTGCACCTTCTGAAACTTGTAGTACCAGTGGTTGCTATATGTGATTGTGCTGAGTATGTATGACACATCTCCAGAAGGGGCCACTCAATTTTGTGCCTTGAATGGCACTGAGATGTCTATGCACAGCAACCTTGTCACTTATTTTTGTTAATTTCTAAAATATGTTTAGCTCTGTGATTTGAAACACAGTCGTTCCTCATTACTGGAAGATTCTTTATTTGCCAATTCGCCCACTCTTTAATATTTAATTATGAATGTTTAAGAGGAACAAACTGATGATTTGATATATGTATACACTGTAAAATAATCACCACGATGAAGGTAATTTTCATTACCTCACATAGTTTCTTTTTTCAAATTGAAGTTTACTTGACTTACAATGTTGTGTTCATTTCTGGCGTACAGCACAGTGATTCAGTTGTACATACATAGATATATATATATTATTTCCCATGTTCTTTTTCTTTACAGCTTATCACAAGATATTGAATCTAGTTCCCCATGCTATACATTGGGACCTTGTTTATCTGTTTTATATATAGTAGTTTGTATTTCCAAATCCTAAATTCCTAATTTATCTCTCCCCACTTCCCTATTTGGTAACCATAAGTTTGTTTTCTATACCTATGAGTCTCTTTCTGTTTTATAAATACATTCACTTGTATAATCTCTTTTTAGATTCCACATATAAGTAATAACATACTCACATAGTTTCTTTACACATGTGTGGTGGTATCACATAGGATTTGCTAAGAGCAAATTTCATGTATACAGTATTAGCTGTAGTCACTGTGCTATAATCAGATATCCACAACTTATTCTTGCATAACTGAAACTTTGTACCCCTTAACCAACATCTCCCCATTTCTCCCTCACTGTAGGCCCTAGTAACAACCATTCGACTCTCTTCAGGTTATTTGTAAACCCCAAATCAGTACTCACAATGCTTTCTTTATCATTCACAGGTATACACTGAGTGACAAGAGCTTTGAGTCCCCAGATGCACACTTTCCCAGCTAAGATTGAACAAAGTGACACTCCACTTTCTTTTTTCAGCTCTCTTACTATAAACAAGTATCCTTTTCATGTCTGTTTAGCACCAAGTTTTTTGCATTTTTGTGCTTTTTGCTGGTGATTTCACTCTTTAAACTGGCCTCCAAGTGTAGCATCGTGAAGTACTGTCTAGTGTTCCTAAACACAAGAAGGCTGTGATGTGCCTAATTGAGAAAATATGTTGTTAGATAAGCTTGAGTCAGATATGAGTAATAGTGCTGCTAGTCGCCATGAATTCAATGTTAATGAATCAACAACATGGTACACTCGGAAAAAGGAACAGGATTTTGCTAATCTGAATGTGAAGCTGCTCTGGAAAGTAGTAATATAACATCTATAATGTATTACGAAGTTATGAAAAAGATGGAAACGTGGTTAAATTTGTGGATTCATAAGATGATGACTGATTAAAATGTAATAGCGTTATTCTGAAGCTGAAAGCTGAAGAAATTTATGGTCATATTACCTGGGGTCAGGAAATCTTTAAACCCTTCTCAGCTAATGTTTTATTATGAAAATAATATTTTATTTAATTAATTATTTTAAGGAAATCCATATTAAATAAGCTGTCTTTAAACAGAAACGTATACAACAAGGTTATGTATTGATCAACTGATGAAAATGTTGTGACCAAAATCTTTCAGTAGCCTCACCCTGTGTTTCCCCTAGGAGCATTATTGTTTGGCATTTTCTAATTCAGGTCTCAGGGAGAATTTATAGAGATAATACATAATATAAATAAATATAAATAAAATACATTCTCAGGAATAATAAGAATTGACTGAAATTATAGATTCACAGGAAGTGGGAAAGATAGTACACAGAATTCCTTCACCCAGTTTCCTTCCAGTGGTTACATCTAGTATCTTGCATATCTAGACTATGATATCAAAACCAGGAGGTTGACATTGGTACAATCCCTATGTATATAGTTCTGTGTCATTTTTATCACATGTATAGAGAACGAAGTTTCCCACTTAAGCTGTGGATTTGTCTAGTTCTCATTTGAACTTTACCGTTTTTGGTTCACATATTTTTATAGTTGTGGTTTTTTTTATTGTCTCGTTGTTGGTTTTTTTGTATATATACACATTTTAGATTGCCATGTCTTCTTCATGGATTGATTCTTTAATAATTATGTAATATGTAAATGAGAACATAATTAACCATCTTATATGTCTGTCTGTCTTTCTATCTGTCTGTCTATCTATGGTAAAACACTTCATGTGGCAGTGAATTCAGAACATTTTAGCATGTGATTAAGTGCTATTTTATTACTGTTTTTAAAAAACTACATGTAATTCTGTTAAATGAGTATATCAAAAATAACTTATCTAAAGAATACTGTTTAAAAGTTTGCATATTTACATTTCTGGTTATTCTAAGTGAGTTTTGCTATATACCTTTGGTTTTGATTCTGGCTAAGGTGGTGTAATTTCACCCTACTCTGTTTCTTTCATGGGTTCCCATGCAAAATATAAAGCATATAGTTAAACTTTAATTTCAGATAAACAACATTATGTTTTTTTTAGTAAAAGCATTCCCCTTACAGTATTTTAGACAAACTTACAATAGCAAAATATTTCTTGTTTCTTTGAAATTAAAATTTAACATGACATCTTGTATTTTTACTTTTAAATATAGCAACCCTGATTACCAAAACAAAATAGAATACATAAAGGAACTCTCTGAGGTCTATGAAAAATAAATTGGAGTGGGTAGATTAGGGAAGGAAACCAGAACACAAAATATAAACACAACAGTGGTGCATCTTTTGTATTTTTTTTTTTTCTCTCTCATTATCTCCCATCCTGGACTCAAAAGAAGCCCCTGGAGCATTCCTCACAAAAATGAACTCCTTGGTGTGTTTCTTCTAAATTGTTATGAGTATCTTAAATTTAACTGGCTTCTATATATGTCATTCTCTTCCTGATGATTCTGATGACTATTTAATCCACAGTGCCTTTCATATTTTTAGAATTCTATTAGAAGTAGCAGGGGTAGCCTCAATTTCTGCACTAGCTATTCAAATACCTTTCAACACTGCCAGATGTCTTCCTCATTCCCCTTGTATTTGTCAACCCATCATCATTCCTTGAGGTGAGCAAATACCAAAATAGCTTCTGAGGTAGATAAGCATGATAGATTGGACTAACTGCTTTCAAGTAGTCCCTCCAAAAACAAACAAACATACAAAAAACAACAACAACAAAAAAGGAGTAGACCCAATTATTTCAGCTTAGTTAAAACTCACAACCAGGACTAGCACCAGCACCTGCATGAACCTGAGTTCATTCATATGTATTGTGAAGAATTAAGAGTGTATATTGTAATTCCTGAAGCAACCACTGAACAAACAAAACTTACTCAAATAGATATGATTACAAACTCAAAAGATTAAATAAAATAGAATACTAAAAATATTTTAATACATCAAAATCTGGAAAGAGGAAACAGAAGAACAAAAAAGGGGACAAACAAAAAACAAGTAACGAGTGGGTATATCTAAATTCAAATGCATCAATAATTAAATTAAATGTAAATGATCTACACAAACCAATTGAAAGATGGGTATTGTTGATTAGACAAACAAAAAAGACCCAGCTATAAATTGTATACAAAATACCACTTTAGATATTACGATATAGTTAGGTTAAATGGAAAAGGACATAAAAATATAAACCATGCAGCCATTAATCCAAAAAGAGCACCAGTAATGGCCATATTTATATCAAGCAGTGTAGACTTCATAAAAGTAGACTCTCCTAGATATTGCACGATAACAAAGGGATCATTCACTAACAAGATACATAAAATTTAATATCTATGAACCTAACAATAGAGCTTCAAAATGCATGAAACACAGCTGATAAAACTGAAAGGAGAAAAGAGCAAATTCACAATTGTAGTAGGATACCTCAATACTATATTCAAAGTAATAGATTTTAAAAGTAGAAAGGAAATCAATAAAGAGAGAAGATTTAAGAAACATGATCAATGATTTGATCTCACTGACATTTATGTAATTCTGGGTAACCTAATAGAATACATAATATTTGAAGTGTACATAAGACATTGCCAAGATAATCTTTGTTCATGAAAAAAAGCTTAAAAGATTATGTTTCCTGACCGTAACAAAATTAAACTAAAATTAATAAAAGAAAAAATATATAGAAATTCTCACAGTTGCATGGAAAGTAAACAAGACATATAAATAATAACATTGGTAACTGGAAAGTCTCAAAGAAATTAGAAATAGTTTAAAGTGAACAAAATAGAAAATGAAAAATATACATATCAAAATGTGTGAGATACAGCTAAAAAGATCTTAAAGGGACATTTATAGTGTTACATGCTTATATTATAATGAGAATGGTCTCATATTAATAACCTAAGATTCTATCTTCAGACACTAGAATAAATAGACCTGAAACAAATAGAAAAAAGCAATATTTATTATTGCTCTTTATAAGCAGAAATCAATAAAATAGAATGTCATGAATAGTATAGAAAGTCAATAAACTCCAAAGCTGACTCATTGAAAAGATTAATAAAATTGATAAAGTCTAACTAAGTTTTTAAAAAACAAGAGACAAAAGACATAAATTAATAATTCTGATAATGAAAGGATAGCTCTACAGACTCCACAGATATGAAAATAAATACTACATAGAGGAATATGAAGTAGAAGAATAGTATGAAGAATTCCAAGAGTAGAGATTCAGCAACTTAGATAAAATAGACCACCAATTTCTTGAAATCCATTAACTACCAAAACTCACCCAAGAAGGTACAGGTAACCTGAATAATGCTATATTTGTAAATAAATGTATTTCATCTGAAAAAGAAAATCTGATACCCTGATAGCAAATTCTATCAAATATTTTTAAATCAGTGACAACTCCATATAATCACTTCCAAATAATAAATGAGAAAGAAACTCTTCCCAATTCCTTTTATGAGGTCAGCATTACCCTGATACCGAAGCCATCCAAAGTTAGCAAAGGAAAAAATATACCAATACCTATTACCAACATAGGAACTAAATATTTAATAATATATGAACAAATTGAATCCAGCAATTCATGAAACCAGTTTCCAACTAAATGGGGATTATCCAGAAAATAAAGGGCATTTTCAAATTTCAAAAATTAATCAATGTATTCCACAATTTTAATAGACTAAATAATTTTTTAAAATATTATCATACCAATTGATGTTGAAGTATTTGGCAAAACTCAAGGTCTATATAAGATAAAACACTTAGCAAACTAGGAAGAGAAAGAAACTTCTGAACCTAATGAGGGACATTAGCAAAATTCTACAGGTAGCATCCAAGGGTGAAAGACTAAATGCTTTTACCCTAGGATCATGAACAAGGCAAAAATACATTCTTATCATTTTTATTCAGCATAGTTCTTAACTTCCTGGCCAATGCAGTAATGAAAAGCAAATTGCAATTTGTAAAGGAATAAAAAAAAAAACCTGATTGTATTTGCAGACATGATTTTGTAAGTTGAAAATTCTTAGAAATCTACCAAAGAGCTCCTAAAACTAACAGGTGAGTTTAACAAGGACAAGCTACCAAATTCCATAGTATTTCTATATACTTAGTTATCAACAACTGGAAATAATTCTTTAAAATATGATTTTCAATTGCTTGAACAAAATGAAGTTTGTAGATGTAAATCAAATCAAACATATGCATGCTTATAACTGTGAAATGCTGAAAAAAGAAATACAGGAAAATCTAATACAATGACATGTCATGAATTGGAAAACTCAACATAATAAAGATGCCAGTTTTCCCCAACTTGATATATATTTTAAATTCAATTTAAAAAAATCCTAGTAAGATTTTTCTGGATTTTCTAAAATGTACATGGAAAGGCAAAAGACATTGAACAGCCAAATCAATTTTGGGAAAAGAGAAAAAGTTTTAGAGATTATATTACCTGATTCTAAGATTTACAATAAAGCTATAGTAGTAAAGAAAATGTGGTATTTGCAGAATGGTAAACATATAGATCTTCAACATATTCTAGAAATAGACACAAACAAATATAGTCAATGAAGTTTTGTCTAAAGTGTAAAGGAAATCAACAGAATAAAGGATAGTCTTTTAAACAAATGAACATACTTGGAGATTTTTTTCAATGAACCTTAAACTATACCTCATCCTATACAAAAATTACAGTGTATTATAGATTGAATTGTAAAATGTAAAACTAGAAAACGTTTGTGAGGAAAACATGAGAACATTTTCATGACACTGGGTTAAGTAGAGAATTTTTGGATATCATACAAATGCAATACCAAGAAAAGAATAAAATAGCAAGTAGGACTTCATCAAAATTAAAAAGTCTCACTATGCCAAAGATACCATTAAGAGAATCTCAAGACGAACAGACTAGGAGAAAATATGTGCAAGTCAGATATCAAACATGGTAATTCTATCTAGAATATATAAACAATTCTAAAAATGAGAATTTTGATAAGAAATTCAATAAGAAAACAAACAACTCAATTTGAAAATGGGCAAAATATGTGTAAAGATACTTCAGAAGAGCCAATACCCAGAATGGTGAAAAAGCACACAAGATGCTCAACTTCATTAGCAATTAGGTCAATGAAAACTTATAAAATCAATGGGGTACCACAGCACATATCTCAGAATGGAAACACACACAGAATTAATATTACTAACTAATAATGTGGATACAGAGCATCAGCAGCAAAATGGTACCAAATAAACATTTTGGCAACTCCTTATGAAGTTGAGCATATATTTTCTGTACAATTTAGTAATTCTACTCCTAGTTTTTTTCCCTTAGGCATATGAAAATTTATTCTCCTATAAAAACTTGTTTGCAAATATCCTTACAGCTTTAATTCATAATTGCCCAAGTTTGAAGTTAACCAGTACATCCTTCAGTGGGACATATATTCTTATATATCTATACAGTGAAATGCTACACATTAATAAAATGGAGCAACCTATAGGTAAACACAATGTGGATGAATCTCAAATGAGTAATGATGTGTGAAAGAATCAACTCTCAAATAGTTATATAGCATATTAACCCATTGTATTACATCCTAGAAAGGGTGAAACTATAAGGAAGGAGTACAGATCAGTGGTTTCCAGGTGTTAGTTGTGGGGAGAGGATTTGACAACAAAGGGACCACATGCAGGATATTTCAGGAGTGATAGAACCATTCTGTACCCTGATATTGTGGCTATTACACAAATTTACAGATAGGCTAAAATTTGTAGACTTGCATCAAAGAAAAAAGTTTTATTTTTTGTACATTAATAAAATGTTTTAAAGAATAAAGAAAAACTTGCACAACAGAAAAAATAAGCCTTATGAATGAAATTAGAGCATTTTCTCACACCATGTGCAAAACTAAATTCAAAATGGATTAAAGACTAAAATGTAAGACCATAAATTTAGAAGAAAACTTAGGCATAACATTCCTTCACATAAGTCATAGCAATACTTTTTTGGATCTGTCTTCTATGGCAAAGGAAACCAAAGCAAAAACAAACAAATGGAACCTAATTAAATTTAAAAGTTTTTTCACAGAAGAAGAAACCATTAACAAAATGAAAAGACAGCCTACTGATTGGGAGAAAATATTTGCAAATGATATGACCAATAAGGGGTTAATATATATAAAGAACTCATACAAGTAAATGTCAAAAAACAGTCAACCCAATTTAAAAATGGACAAAAGACCTGAACAGAAGACATACAGATGGCCAACAGGCATGTGAAAAAATGTTCAATATTCATAATCATCAGGGAAATGCAAATCAAAACTACAATGAGATATCATACCACATCTGTCAGAATGGCTATCATCAAAAAGAACACAAATAACAAATGTTGGCAAGAATGTGGAGAAAAGTGTACCCTAGTATACTGTAGGTAGAAATGGGAATCAGTTTAGCAACTCTGGAAAATTGTATTTCAGTGCTCAAAAAACTGAAAATAGAACTACCATATGACTCAGTAATTCCACACCTGGGTATATAGCTGAAGAAAATAAAAACACCAATGCAAAAATATACACGCAACCTGATGTTCATAGCAGCATTATTTACAGTAGCCAAGATATGGAAGCACTGTCAGTGTCCATCAGCAGATGAATGGATAAATAAAATGTGTACATATATAGACAATAGAATATTACTCAGGCATTAAAAAAAAGAATGAAATTTTACCATTTGCAGCAACATGAATGGATCTGGAGGGTATTATGGTTAGTGAAATAAGTCAAAGCAAGAAAAATACTGTATGATATCATTTATATGTGAAGTCTAAAAAGATACAACAAGCTAGTATATAACAAAATGGAAGCAGACTCAGATACAGCGAACAAACTAGAGGTTACCAGTGGGGACAGGGAAAGGGGAGGGGCAAGGTAGGGGTAGGGGATTAAGAGGTACAAACTACTATCTATAAAATAAATAAGCTATACAAGAATATATTATACAGCACAGAGAATATAGCCAATAATTTATAAATTTAAATGGAGTATAATCTATAAAAAATAATGAATCACTATGTTGTACTCCTAGCAACTAACATAACATACAGTAACATAATACTGTAAATCAAGTATACCTCAAGTTAAAAACAACTCTCACCTCTTAAATAAGTTTTATTTTGTACTTGTTTTCCTTAGAATAAACCTCTATAAACTGATCCATTATATTTAAAGTTATTGCTCAGTTTCTTTCTTTCTTTCTTTTCCTTTGTTCCTTTCTTCATGTTTTCTTGATTCTTGTTTTCTTTCAGTTCGAGTAACACTTATAAAGCACCATCTTTATAGCCCTGCTAGTCCTGAGAAAGATTTAAAAAGTAGAAGTCAACTGCTTGGATTAAAATGTTGTTGGAGAGGCAAGACAAACATTAATATCAATATTAGTAAGTCAATAGTATAATATTAATACATACACATTTAAAAGTTAATAAAGTTGAAAATGTAGTCAAAATTGTATGTCAAATAGTGATATGTTGCCTCCAGTGTTGTTCTTTTAAAAAAAAAAACTCGGTACTTCAATTAAATCAATATTTATTAAGTGCCTGCTAACTGTCAGAAAATGTTCAAAGCACTGGGTTGTATCTAATCAATCAGGCACGTCCTTGATATTTTGGTCAAAAGAGTCTCTTGAGAGAGAAGACAGAAAATAAATAGCAAATATAAGTAATAAGGTTAATTTTAAATGATGATCTGTTGTAAGGAAAACAAGCTAAAATAATATATTAAGGAGTTACGGGAAAGGTGTAGTATAAATAGGTGATCAGGAAGGCCTACTGTCAAGAAAGAGACAACTTGCAGGGTTTGGGGAAGAACATTCTGGGCAGAGAGAATAGAAGGTGTGAGGGATGAGTATAAGTAATTCAAAATATTAGCTAATAGCAAGTATAAAATATATTAAGTGGGACAGTTTCTTCAAGGAATTTGGCTTAGGAAAAACAAACAAGCGGTTTATTAGAAAGAGAAAATAAACATGTCAGATATATTAACCAAATGAGTAAGATTTTGCAGTTCATTTCTTTCAAATTGTAAAATCAGTAATCCTGTAAGAAAGAGAAGACTGATTTGTTTGGACGTTGATGGTTTTGTTTTGATAACTAAGCAGCGGTCCCTGCACTTTCTTTTTCTATAGTATTTCTCCATCACTAAGGATGAGTTGGAAAGTTCTCTAGGATTTTCCTGTTTTCTTTGGCCCTTTCTGAGAAAACCTTGATCACTTTTGATGTGGTGGTAGTTACAATTGTTTATTTTCTTATCTGTAGGAATCTTTATTGTTCATCTTTCTCACTACTTAAGATTATATATTTAAGATCTTAGAAAATACGAACATCCATGTCTCAGCTTGCACAGACCTTTAAAATTATTTTTTAATGACTTGGCACAACTGAAACTGAATGAGCATTAAAAAAAAAAAAAGCTGCACTGTGTGATATTTTCTTTAATAGAATTTCATTTTAGGACTAATGATCTGAGTTTTATCATTTATATTGATCCTAACAGGTGTCGGTAAGAAAATTAAGGAAAGACCATACACAGTACATTGAGCTCAACCTGGTTCATTTTTCTGGCTTTCATTTTTTTTTTTCAAGCCTTTTCCATTTTTATACTTCATCTGTTGTTTCTTCACGTAGACTTGGAGACATCTGGAAAATTGCTTTGCAGACAGAGCAACTAGTTTTTACTTTTCAGGAAAACAGGAGGAGAGGAGGAGAAGACAATAGTTGGTAAAACTTGGATAAATCCTGGAAGTTTTATCATGATTTTTATAAAGGCTGATTTTCCTGATACATTGGAAAGGGTGAAGAATGTTAGAACTTTTTTCAGATACCATATTTTAGTGAAACTAAACTGATTGGAAATAAATCCTATAAAAAAAGAAATCCTATAAAAGAAATTACAAGGAATTACATGGCTGCAATCATTTAACCATTGGCCTAGTATCCATTCTCCAAAGTACATTTTCATATTAGTAGAAAGAAACTCATACTTCATGCAGTTTGAAATGTACTTAAATGGAAGGAAAATACAAAGTCTAAATTGATGAGAAAATACTGCTCTGAATATCTTATTTTCTCATCTACTGAGTTTTGCATATCTAAATGAATATAAATTTGGGGTCGCATAAAATTATTCATTTTAAGTTAGGAGTAAAGTAAATAAAACAATGAAGAAGCAAAGCACTCCCTAAAATGAGATAATTTTTACCACTAGGTTTTTTTAAGTTAGAAGCTTTATTAACCAATAATCATAAATTGTTAATAATTAGCAGTTTAGTATGGTAAAAATTCTAACATATTTTAGAAAATTTTTAATATGTTTTAAATAGAATTATGTTGTAAAATTTTAGGAAAATATAATACTTAAAATAACCTATTTCAGTAGATATTCTCAATATTTTTTGCTTTACACCTTTTATTATCATTTTCTCCTACTTAAAAATGTTTCATCCTGATAACATATTGAATAGTTTAATAGTTACCTAAGATTATCTCAACCTACTGCAGTGCTAAATTTCAACTTTTAATAATTTCTTTGTTCTTAAAATTTTTTATGTATCCAATTCTAAATTTCAATCATGCCTTCTAAGCAAGCTAATAACTATACCACAAAATAAATGATATATTACTAGTGAATAATCATTTGCTCAAGGGCGTATCAGTGAAAATAATCCAAATATTTGCATGTAATATTTTGAAAGAATGAAGTGAGAAAATGCAAAGGCTGCAAATCTCATATATATATTTTTATAGTTACTCTTCCAGTTGAAATCTTCTAAAAACTTTGGCTAAAATTTCAGAAACTACATTAATCACACTTTTTATAATGTTACAATACTACACTTAAATTTGTTCAGTATGTTCTGAAGTTACCTTAATTTTTACTTCTCTGAATTAACTGGAAAGATAGTTGATTTTAACTTATTTTGCTTATTTGGAATTGTTCTTTAAAAAAAAGATTTTTTGCATATTGCAAACAAAATAAAGTAGTGATTCTTACTGCACTTATCTTGGAAGTCCAGATCTTCAGCAGTAGCTCTAGGACCTGTGAATATAGCAGTTACCACAATAGACAAGATTCATGCTGTCATGGAGCATATGGTCTAGTGGCTGAGATTATGTTGAACGAGGTAATAATTATGAAAGTATCATGACAAACCATGATAAAGGTTATGCAGGAAAAAAATGGGGGGTGCTTTAGGAAAATGTAGTAGAAAAACATAATTTAGATTCAGGAGATGTTTCATAAGACATTTTTGAGAAAGTGGTATGTATGGTTTATTCTGGACATTGAGTAGAGTTTAACCTTCTTCGAAGATGAAAGCAAGAAAGAGGAGAGAAAGAACATTCCAGGCAGGGTACAGCATTTGGGCGGTAGTGGGGGGGTGGGGTTCCAGAGTCATTAAAGTGTTTGCCGTTAGAGGTCAGAGAGCAGCCCAGATGACTGGAGAGTTTTGAGTAAGGGAATTGGACGTGATGAAGCCAGAGAGGTGGTCAGGAAAGAAGACTACGTTTACAGACAATTACATTAATGTTAGTGAATTGACAAGATTTGGTGATGGTTTTTTTTTAAATATGAGCAGTGGAGAAGGAAGTCCTAAGATTTAAATGAACATATATGGCTTGAATTTGAAACTTAGATGGATGGAGGTATCACTCACGAGAGAAGAAATTACTCCAACGTGAGGAAGAGCCAGAATTTAGTTTTGAACCTGTTTGAGATTTTTCTAAGAAGGATGTGTTGATACAGGATAAACTGATATGGAACTCAGATTACTCTGAATGAGATATATTAAATTTATCATTTATAAATATTTGAAGCTTTGGAAATGAGTAAGAAGACCTAGTGGAAAATGTTGGGTAACTATAATTGAACTAGAATCGAATATTTAGAGAGAGAGTAGAGATGAAAAATCCTTCATAGGAAATTGAAAAAGGAGTAGAGGGAGGTATGATACAATGAAACTCAAAGGAAATGACAGCTTCTTGAACTTCTCTTTCTCTTTTTATCAGCCATAGTAATCATTTAATTTTACTTGGAAATCCTTCTCAATGTTTTTTGCATCTCAGCCCAGTTTCTTTTCTATCTACTAGCAGTTGTACTCGTTAGAGCATTCTAGAGGCCTAGTGGGATCTGAGCCCCAGGGGTAGACAGCAGCAGCTTCATAATAGGGTTCAGTGCCAAACAGGGCAGCCCCCACCTCCTGGACTACTTCTCAGACTATTGCACACACTCTCAATAGCTACCGGGCAAATTCAGTCACTTAATCTAAGCAGTTGAACAACAGAATACTCAGCCAGCATATGTCATGGGGAGCTGAGGCAGGCAGAACTTCCCTTCTTCCTCAGTAGAGCTTAGTTTGTGTTTGTTTGTTTGTTTTGTTTTTTTCATTATTAGATTAAAAGCTATACCAGGAGGCTAGGCAGATTTTTACTTAAATGTGTCTACTTCTTTATAACTCCCTTATCTCCACTATTGTCCAGGCATCATTATTTTATGCAACAAATTATCGACTCTGAACTGGTTCCATCCTCTCCCAGCTTCTGCCCATTCCTCTCCAATCCATTTCCCACACAGGACCCAGAGTTGTCTTTATAAAATATAAATCAGAATGTTAATTCCCATTAACAACCTATCAATGGCTTCTGTTCACATTACCTTCTTTGGCCTAGGTCTCAGCATGACAGGCTATTGTCTTTCTCCTTCTTTCTCCCCTGTGCAACATTACACTGGTCCTGTGTCAGTCCTAGAACATACCAGGCTTTTCCCCCACTTTGGAGCCTTTAAGCATAATATTCCTTGAAATAGATTTCCCACAACTCTTTGTCTGGTAGGTTCTTTCTTATTTTTAGTTCTCTTTGGGATGTCAGTTTCTTTCAGAGGCCTTTCCAGATTATCCACTGATTTCTAAAACTGTGCCATATTTTTTTCATTTAGTGTTTTACCTATATACTGCCTGTCTCACATACTAAAATATAAATTGTATAAGGATGAGGAGCCAGTCTTTTTCATAATATATAGAATAATCACAGGAAAGAGTAGATGCTTAAAGTATTTGCTTAATGAGTGAATGAATAAATGAAATGAACCAAGGATTAAATATTTATGATTCATGTGCATATATGATTTATAATTATGAATTTAGCACACATAATGATTAAAATGATGCCATTAACTATGTTATGATTTGTCATTAAACCTACAGAAAAATCATAGACTGGTTTTTAAAAATACCAGTGATTTATATCCAGTGTTAGGCAGTTTTTACAAGTATAATGCGTATTTTGACTGATGAATAGTGTTCACCCAAAATGATCAACATATTTAGGACAGTTTGTCTTTTATAATATGTCTTTTTCTGTCCAGTCAAGTCTACCAAAATAGTCAAGCAGTTTCTATTAATAAAAGCAAATGTAACTTGGGTTTTGAGTTATTTAATAAATATTTTAAAATGTGTTACAGATAATTGGAATTGTAATTCAAGCTCCAATATTAACTATTGATATAACATTTCCCTAGGTATGTAGAATCTGTGTGAAATGGATGACTTTGCACATTGTAGGTATCCAGTGATTTCTTTGGAATTGTTTTTACATGCTTATATAAAGATAGAGTCAAATTTTTTAAAATAGTTGATGCAACCCAATAGTTTTGAGTTCAAGTTTCCTTTATTTGTTAGCTGTGAAAAATTGGAAAGTTATTTAACATAATTGTAGCTTATGTAAAATGGATCTAAAAATAATATCCGCCTAACAAGGTTGTCATGACAATTAAATATTGCATATGATTACTTAGCCTAAGGGCAGGGGGCTTTGCACATATTTGTGGGTATTATTATTATTGTTATCATTATTCAGGAGCTAATTAAGTGAAGTTGCAATGGAAACCTTCCAGAACCATCATCTGATGGCAAATTAAAGCTTTTATGTGTCATCAATGTTAGATCAATGTTAATAACTGAGTTTAAAATAAAAAAAGAGAAGTAAAAGCTGGCATTGTCATACTTTGTAACGTTTATGTTTTAACAACTCTTTGAAGGTAGGAAAACTTTGCAAAAGAAAAACATTTTTACATGTTAATAAAGTTTGTAGATTGATATAATAATAGTATTACCTCTATCATTTCATTAAAGTTATCATGTCTGAGAAGTTCATTTTCATTCTACTGTTATCATCACTGATTTAATGAAGTACTTCCCTGATTAATGTATTCATGCCGATTTGATTAAGAATCTCTACATTTTCTTTAACTACTGTTTTGTGAATGGCTAGTTTTTTTTTTAAGCAAATAAGTGTTGATATTGTCTTTCAAAATTTCAGTTTTAAAACAAAATACCTACAAAATAATCATTTTTCTTTATCTGAAATACATAATTTTTTAAAAGTGTTCCTCATACTTCTAGGAACACCCTATATAAAAAACACAAAGCTATTGTCTAAAAATTGTCAGATCTTGAATTCTATTAATTTTTTCTGATATATCTATATATATGAATGTATATATGTATATAGATGTCATTATCATATCAATGATTTAGCTTATCCTTCCTTATTATAAAAATGGATTTTCAGTAGTATTTCTTGAGTTTCAGAATATTCTTAGCTCTTACAAAGAACAAAATATCTTAAAATGGAAATTAACTAACTGTAATTTTAAAATGTTTAAATAATACATGGACTGTAGCTATATGATATGAATTCCAAATACTAACAAAGAAGTGTCTTCATGTAATCATTAAGGCATGTGAAATATGCATTTACACTTTTAAAAATATTTATTTTGAATGTAATATGTGTTCTAGAATTCTGCTGCCATTTTATAAAGCATTGAATTGAAAGAGTAAGAATAAGTTTTATGGAGAATTTGTTTGAAATTCTTGAATTAGCAAAGTGATGTTGGACCAATTTTTAAAGATTGTTTTAATTATGTTAATTGTGCTCAGATATAGTATGCAGCTTACTATTGTAAAAGGTAAATTGTGGTTCTCGTTATCAGCATTGTTTTCTCAGGAGTTTTGAATATGTCTTTAAGATTGCACCAGTAATCAAAGTAGGAATACTTACTGCCCACTATAGAAAAGAAGCAAAATCAATTTCTGTGCAATTCTAAGCACTTTCCATTAAAGAAATTGCCAGTTACTTCAAATAGAGGTTATGTCACTTACAGCTACTCTCAGCAATCTCTTTTTAGTAAGCTATCTTATGATATTTGGTACTGTGAGGAGTACAGTGACAAAGGAAGCTATTTGGTAAGAAATGTTTAAAAATAACTACTAATATTAATAGGAACTTGTTTGAGTATTTTTATTTATATATACAAATATTCTGTGGTATGACTTCCACGAGGGGTACAGCTATGGTGGTAGTAAATTGTAGTTTACTCAATATATGAATTAGAATTGAAAAAGATAACTTTCCATTCATTTTTAAGTAGATAAAATTATACTTTAGTTTGTATGTTTTTATTTTCTAAAAACATTGTTTGGAATCTTTTGTTAGAAAGTAGTACTGATGCTACTTGAGTAATATCAAATATGAAGTAACTATGTAGCATTCAGCTTATTCAAATCAGTTCATTATAAAATGCCTTCATATAAAATGGTAATTTGTTAGTTGAATTTAATTGGAATCAGAATACAAAAATCCATAGTTTATGATTCATTCACATAGTTTTCTGCATTTCAGCTAAGGCTTTAAGTTGCTTTTTAATAAGTGTACTTAGAAAGTAAGATCATCTGTGATTATTTTTAATGGATTTGCTTTATAAAGATACATGTATTTATAAAATTGGATTTTAATGAAATTTGTTCTAATAGATTTATTACATGTATCACAGAGCGCGTAATAGGTGCTTAATAATAATCATTAACATAAACGGTCATTATGTATGTTTTGTTAGTAATCAACAATTACCTTCTTACCATGCATGATTCTACTTTTTTGCCATAACACTTACTACATTGTGAGATGCTGTGTAATTGGCTTATTCATTATTTTTATTGTTTATTATCCATCTCTTCTTCACTGGAATGAATTTCCATGAAGGCAGAGATCTTCATATGCATTTTCATTGACATATCCTAAGTTTGTAGAACAGAGAGCATGGCATATAATTGATACACAATAAATATTGGTTAAATGAATGCTTGAATGAAATAACTCAGTAGCTTTATCTGACAAAATTTTTAGATCTTCATAAAATAAATGAGTTTTTAGAAACACTGTATTTTTATATTTGATGTAAATAGAAAAACTGAACAGACTAATAGTATTATAGAAAAATTAAAATTTCTTTATTATCTTCTATTTAAAAATATTACTTATTTTTAATGGTAACTTTAACATATTTCAAACTCTCCCCAAACTTTCACTTACCTGACAGAAAAATGAACAATAGTCACAATAACAACAATAATATTCATAATAATAACCATAATAAAATACAAATCCATATAGACAAAGAAAATAAGAGAAAAATGGCAGATGAGAGATGGCTACATTTTGGAACTAATATTTTTGGATGAAAAAGTGAGACCGTGGAACAAAAAATAAGTTCTTACAGCACAGATATCTCATATGGTTCCCCCAGCAGAAAGTTCTACCTAAGGAGGTACCTTGGGAAGGCAATCAAAGTAGAAAGAATGGTTGAAGAATCTAGAATCATATATACATTTTTTTTTATCAAATACTGCCAAGTAACTTGCCCTCTGAAGTCAGATGACTGGAGGTATTTATTCTGGAAAACTCTCCTAAAAGAAGTGATCTCTTAAGACTATAGGCACAGCTGAATAATACACAGAAATCATGAGAATTAGAAGGAGAAATTCTGTATAATAATTGGAAAGACCTTACTAGTCACCTCATACCACTTGATTGTTACATGAATGCCAACAGTCTTATACCTCTCAGACAGAAATGGGAAGATTGCTTTATGAGTAGATTGAAGTATTCAAGAGAAGCGATTTATGGATACTGACATTTGTGAACCATTCCTCAAAGTGACTGGATCAGCCTATAGTTAATACTTACAATTCCTTCAGGGCTTAAAGTGAATGAAACAGATATATAAATATATATATACATATATACATATATATATATGTATATATGTATATGTATATGTGTATATATATATCTCAAGGTGGATACAATTTCATTAGCGTGACATTGATATAAACAATGCTTCAGAAGAATACATACAATTTATCTACTTTTTCATATAAAATAATCTATATTTGAGGAATATGCATACATGCATAAATGTATAAAAATATGAATGAGAATGTATCATATCACCTTAAGAAAGAGTCTATGTCCTAAGAAGAAGAAAGAATTGGATTTGTGAATCTGATTGATACCTGTATAATTTTGTTTAAAAAAAGCTGAAACAAACCTGAAAACTATAAAATGTTTGAATATTTTATTTTTTATAGTTTTTAATTAAAGTATAATCATTTTACAATTTTGTGATAATTTCTAGTGTACAACATAATGTTTCTGTCATACATAT
Source organism: Camelus bactrianus (assembly GCF_048773025.1). Taxonomy (NCBI): domain Eukaryota; kingdom Metazoa; phylum Chordata; class Mammalia; order Artiodactyla; family Camelidae; genus Camelus; species Camelus bactrianus. Next base: position 58,497,790 of record NC_133541.1, on the reverse strand, counting down.
ACATGCATATATTCCTTTTTATATTCTTTTTCATTATAGGTTACTACAAGATATTAAAAAATAGTTTCCTGTACTGTACAGTGTAAACTTGTTGTTATACTAGTTAGTATCTGTAAATATCAAACTCCCATTTTATCCCTTCCCACTCCATTCCTCCCCTGGTAACCATAAGTTTATCTTCTATGTCTTTGAGTCTATAAATAAGTTTAGTTGTGTCTTTTTTTAGATTCCATATGTAAGTGATATCATATGGTATTTTTTTTTCTCTTTCTGGCTTCACTTAGTATGACGATCTCCAGGTCAATCCATTTTGCTGCATATTTGAGTATTATAGGTATATATAGTAACACACTGACTTATCATAAGTTATTTTCTGGATTTTAGAGTTTTTTTTAAATCACGATGTTCTAGCTAAGAATAGAATCATAACAACTAGCTATTTCAGGAATACTGAATTGCTAAGAGGGAGATGGGTGCGAGATAAAATTTGGAAATTCAGGAGTCATCTTCTTAAGCCCTCTCAAAGATAGTTGAGCAAGATTACTGTAAGGACTCTTTCAGGTCACCTGAGGTCCAAAGACAGTATTTTGGGGATTGCTTAAAGATAAACCTTCATTCTTATGATCAAGATGTGAAGAACATGAGGGGTTATAAAGAGAACTAAAGAATCTACTTAGTTTTGCACATTTGGAGGAAAAGACCAGAAGACATTGTAAATGAAGTCATGAAGGAGAATCTAAGCAAAAGGGAGAAAATGTCAACTCTGACTTGACTCCAAACCCTAATACAACTTTATATGGATTAAAGCCTGGGTGATTTAGTTTAGCAAAGAGAAAAAGAAAAGTCAGCTTGGGAACCCTCCTACACTGCTGGTGGGAATGCAGTTTGGTGCAGCCACTGTGGAAAACAGTTTGGAGATTCCTCAAAAGACTAGGAATAGACTTACCATATGACCCAGGAATCCCACTCCTGGGCATCTATCCAGAAGGAACCCTACTTCAAAAAGACACCTGCACCCCAATGTTCATAGCAGCATTATTTATAATAGCCAAGACATGGAAACAGCCTAAATGTCCATCAACAAATGACTGGATAAAGAAGTGGTGGTATATTTATACAATGGAATACTACTCAGCCATAAAAACCGACACCATAACGCCATTTGCAGCAACATGGATGCCCCTGGAGAATGTCATTCTAAGTGAAGTAAGCCAGAAGGAGAAAGGAAAATACCATATGTGATTGCTCATATATAGAATCTAAAAGAAAAAAAAAAGAACATAAATACAAAACAGAAACAAACTAATAGACATAGAATACAAACTTGTGGTTGTCAAGGGTTGGGGGGTGGGAAGGGACAGACTGGGATTTCAAAATTTGTAGATACTGACAGGCATATGCAGAATAGATAAACAAGATTATACTGTATAGCACAGGGAAATATATACAGATGTTGTGGTAGCTCACAGCTAAAAAAATCTGACAATGAATATGTATGTTCATGTATAACTGAAAAATTGTGCTCTACACTGGAATTTGACACAAGATTGTAAAATGACTATAATTCAATAAAAAAATGTTAAAAAAAGAAAAAGAAAAGTCAGCTTGCTGGTTTCCTGTAGAACTTCAATTACAGTGAAATGAAAGTTCAAATAGTGGTTGTGTGCAACTCTTTCTTGTGTATTCTTTTCATTCAACAACAAAGGAACCAGCTATCAGACTTGATAAAAGGATGATTCAGAAGGAGGAGTATAAAGGAGTGAGTAAGGTTGAGAGATACTTCAGAGAGGACAATAGGACAGTGGTTTTTAGAATGTTCTGTGGAACTTTGACATTCTGTGGTGTAGTGGGAGTGTCAGCCAAGTTATATGAGAATGAAACTGGGTATCTCATGCTTCTTCTCTTACCTTCATCAGAAAAATCCCACTTTTGTTTTACATATTGGATTTTTATATAAAATTTGTTGTAGGAAAAAGTGCTGTGATACTTTAAAATACATGTTTGAAACTATTAACTAAAGAACACATAATTTATATAAGATATTTTATTCCTAACTAACATTTTTAAAAGATAGATATTATCACTATTTTACAGTTACAAGATTGTCATAGGTTTTATAGAGACTGAATTTAATTAATCTAGCCCAAACTGATCAGTCCTACATAAAGAAAAAATATCTACTTTTATTTACTAGATTTTGAATGTCTTAAATATAAACTTATGGAATAGAAAATAATTTTAAACAACAAGAATTCAAACAGCAAGGTAAAAATTAAGACTACCTCAATGATGGCAAGCAATGAGCTGAAAGGAAAGATAAATGGATGATGGATAGATTTTTACTCTTTTCTAGTTATACACACCGTCCTACATATTGCTTTAGCTTGTTTGGTTTTTGTTTTGTACTTTTTCCAGGTATATACCACAACTTAGTGGCATTTATTCCAGGCACGTAAGGCTGGATCAACATTCAAATTTTAATTAATCCACCACATCAACAGGCTAAGAAAAATCACATGATCATATCAAATGGTAAAGAAAAACAGTTTGACAAAATTCAACACCCATTAATGATTTTAAAATGTTCAGCAAACTATGAATAAAGAGGAACTTCTTCAGATTGATTTTAAAAATCCACAAAAATCCTATGGCTAACATTGTACTTAATGGTGGAAAACTAGAACCTTTCTTACTGAGATCAGGAACAAAACAAACATACCTCCTTTCACAAGTAGTACTGGATGTCCTAGTTAATGGAATAAGAAAATAATAGGAAATAAAAGGTGTATAGATTGTCTTTGTTTGCAGATGAATTGATTGACTGTAAAAAAAAAATCTGAAAAAAACTGATTAAAAAACCCTCCTGGAACTAATAAGCAATTATTGCAAGGTTGCAGAATATAAGCTTAATATCCAAAAGTTCATCCCCTTCCTATATACCAGCAATGAACAAGTGGAATTTGAAATTAAAATCACAATATCATTTACCTTAGCACCCCCAAATTTGAAATAATTATAAATCAAACAAAAATGTACAAGATATATATGAGGAAAAGTATAAAACTGTAATGAAAGGAACCAAACTACTAAGGAAATGGATAGATACTACATATTCACAGATATGAAGACTCAAAATGTCAGTTCTTCTCAACCTGATCCACATATTCAATTCATTCCCAATAAAATCTCAGAAAATAATTTTATGGATGTTTACAGACTGATTCTAAAGTTTATGTGGAGAGGCAGATGATTGGGAATAACCACCACAATATTGAAGGAAAAGAACAAAGTTGGATGACTGACACCTACCTGACTCAATACTTAATATAAAGCTACAGTAATCAATGCAGTGTGGAATTAGCAAAAGAATAGACAATTAGATCAGTGAAACAAAATGGAGAGCCCAGAAATAAGCCCACACAAATATAGTCAACTCATATTTGACAAAGGAACAAAGACAAAAAAATGGAGGAAAGATATATTTTTTCAAAAAATGGTACTGGAAAAACCGTATAGTCACATGCAGCACAAAACTAAAACTTCTAGAAGATAACAGGAGAAAATTTAGATGATCTTGGGTTTTGCAATGACTTTTTAGATATGACACCAAAGGCATGATCTATGAAGGAAAGAATTGACATGCTAGACTTCTTTAAAATTTAAAATTCCTGTCAAGAGAATGAGAAGACAAGTCATAAACCTGGAGAAAATATTTTCAAGACGGCTATGTAACAAAGAACTGTTATCCAAGATAAACGAAGAACTTTTAAACCTCAACAATAAGAAAACAATCTGAGTATAAAATGGGCAAAAGACCTGGACACCTCATCAAGAAGATGTACAAATGGCAAGTAAAGGACATGAAAAGATGTCTGGTTTTGGTATCAGGGTAGTGATTACATCCAGAATGAATTAGAGAGTGTTCCATCCTCTTCAGTTTTTTTGGAATAATTTGAGAAGGATAGGTATTAACTCTTCCTTCTATGTGTGGTAGAATTCATTGACAAAACAAAAAGGCAACCTACTGAATGTGAGAAAATATTTGAAAATGACATGACTATAAGGGGTTAATATCCAAAATATATAAAGAGCTCATAAAACTCAATATAAAAAAAAAAATTTAAAAAAGTGAGCAGAAGACCTGAATAGACATTTTTCCAAAGAAGACATACAGATGGCCAACAGGCACATGGAAAGATGCTTAACATTGTTAATTTTTAAAGAAATGTAAATCAAAACTATAATGAGATATCACCTCATACCTGTTAGAATGGCTATCATCAAAAAGTCTACAAGGAAGAAATATTGGTAAGGGTGTGGAGAAAAGGGAATCATGTACACTATGGATGGGAATGTAAATTGGTGCAGCCACTATTGAAAACAGTTCAAAAGTTCTTCAAAAAACTAAAAATATATTTACCATATGAGCTAGCAATCCACACCTGGGAATATTTGAAAAAAAAAAAAAAAAAAAGAAAACATACTAACTTGAAAAGATAAATGCACCGTGATGTTCATAGCAGCATTGCTTACAATAGACTAGATATGGAAGCAACCCAAGTGTCCATCAATAAATGGATAACGAATATGTGGTATGTATTTGCATATATGTATATATACTACAGAATATTACTTGGTCATAATACAGAATGAAATTCTGCCATTAGCAACATGGATGAACCTAGAGAGCACTATGCTTAGAGAAGTATGTCATGGAGAAAGACAAACATTTTATGTTATCACTTGTATGTAAAATCTAGAATATGTAACAAATGTATATAACAAAAGAGCAACTGATTCACAGATATAGAAAATAAAGTAGTTGACAACAGTGGGGAGAGATGGTAAAATAGAGGTATGATTCAGAGAGAGGAACTATGTATAAAATACATAAACAAGAGGATATATTTGTAGTAACTTTAAATGGAGTACAAGTTATAAAAATATTGAATCACTATGCTGTACACCTGAAACCAGTATAATATTGTAAACTGACTATACTTAAATAAGAAAACTTTATAAAATATTGAAAAATACTTGTATAATTAAATAAATCTATAATCCCAGGTTATAACTTTACATCCTCATTTACTTTGAAGGACTCTCCCAAACATCCAGTTTCCCAGCTTGCCTGCTCACAGCCTGTCTCTCCCTCCCTCCCTTCATTCTTTCCCCTCTTTCTCTTCCCTTCTTCTGTCTCAATCTCTCACCTGTTGCCTTTCCTGCATTTAGCTTCTTCATGTTGTAAAAAATAGAGGCATATTGAGATTACATGAAATATTTAGGCCATATGATACTAATTTCTGGAGGAATTAAGTCAGCAGAGCACCGTGTATCAGTAGTCACAAAGCCAGACCTCAGGCTGGTTGGGATTTTAGTTCAGGAAACTGTAGTAGGCAAAACTGAGATGTGTCTAGCTTTGATGGTCACCTGTCTGGTAATTCAGCTTAATTCTGTTTCCATCTCCTCCTACAGTTATCTGATCTGCTACTTTTCCTATTTGCCTCACATTTAAACTAGCTGAAGTAAATTCCATTTGAATACATGAATCACTGTGAAGATAAATCATGTCACTGGCAGACACACCACTCATGAACTCCTGCACTAGCCTATTAAGATGTAAAAGCTCCACCAAATGCATGTGTTCTTGGCCCACTGACTAATTATACAAGTATCCCTTTCTCTAACAGGGATAGACATTCAAGCTAGACCCATATTCCGTGAAATTCATGTGTATTAGTTTACTGCTCCTTTTCAACAATCTGCTAAAGGCTTTGATATGTCCACCCAAGTTGTTTGCTAGTTTTAAGCTCTCAGAGGAGACTGCTTAATACTGTGAGGCATTTTGGGAATGTGCAGTAGTGTCGCCAAAGACCATATATAGAGAAAATCATGACATTCTTTAATTATTTTGAGCTCTATATGAAAATTAGAAATAGAAATAAATCAGTATAATTTAAAATTGTAACCTGTCATATATGTTTCCTTTTAAATTATTCTCAGGCAGTTATGAATCAGTTTTCATTAGTCCTCTAGATTGTAATTTCTTCATTCATAGACATTTGTGTGTGTGTGTTTCTGTGTCTACAGTGTGTTTATATATAATGTATTTGTAAGTGTGTGTATGAAATAACAACAAAGACTAAGTGCTGAACTTAATGACTTACATTGCAAAACTCTGAAATGAAATGATGAACCCTTTGTGTCATGTACTGCACCATAGTGCACACCTAGTACACAGCAAATTAAAATAATAATAATAATAATTTATGTAATAAAAAATGGTCACAGAGGGAAGACTGGTAGCAGGAGAATCGAGCCCAGTAATAATAATTAATGTAATCTAGTCTTTGGATGAACATGTAATTTTCAATCTCTTTTGCCCCAGGAGTCTCTTAAAATTATTCAGGTGAAGTCTGACTCACAACTGCAAGGATACGTAAATGTGAGGATTTATAGACAAAGTTTGAGGTGAGTATTGGGTCAGTGCACATCTGGGAGAAAAGCATAAAAGAATAGTCAGGTTGAGATATTTTATTTTTTTGTTTAATATCATTTATCAGCACATTTATGAGATCTACAATGGATGGGTATGTCACACTGAGGATAAGAGTCTCAAGCCCTAAGGGGAACATCCATCCCAGAGAAGTGATATCCTGAGGGTCTGCTTTGGAGAGAGTGACAAAGAGATGAAAAAGCTCAAAAACATGCAGGACTTTGCTCTATATGTTTGTATAACGTTCCTGGGTGAGGAATTCTTCCCACTACTCAGTGCCCTTTTCTCCTAAACTGAGTGTAATTTCAGATATATATACACAATGTAAACACATAGCCCTGATGACATCTGAGTTCAAATCAGGGTTCTCACAGCAAGATAGTTAAGTACCAAATCTATGTGCATTTTGGCCAAAGTTGGAAAAAAGGCCATTTTTCTAATAGAGACTAAATTAAATGTGTAGAAGAAATAGCAAGACAGGGGCTGATTTCCCTTACGTTGGGTTGGGGGCTGATAAGGGTAACTGAAAAGAATTCACAGAGTTTTCTGAGTAATGATAGGGACCCAAGATGCAAAGGAGAGGAAGGACATACCTAACAGCAGCCTTGAATAAAGAGCATGCTGTGTAATCTACAAATGAGTCAGGGAGATTAGAGTACTGGATATATCCAGAGAGCCAATTGCAAATGAGTCTGGAAAAGTAACTTCAAGTCACCTTGTGAAAAGCCCTATATGCGAGGCTCAAGAGTTTATAATAAATGGAATGTCATTGTTAAAATTTAAGTAGAAGGCTATTAAAATTATAAATTTTGAAAATTTATTTCTGACCAAATAAAAAGAGATAAATGGGCAGCAGAAGAGACAGAGATTAAGGATGTATGAACTGGGGAGGTAGAGTATGCCATGGAAATGAGGATGGAGGTAAATGGATGGAAATGACAGGACTGAGAAGGATCGAGTTGGAAAATGAGGGAGAATAAGGAGTAGAGATGAGTTCAGGTTTCCAGCAACTGTACATGAAGCCATTCACTAAAATAGATAACATAGATTTACGAATGGGGAGAGGAAAATAAGGAGTTTATTTATTAGACTTTGTCAGGTTGCATTGCAGCACTCTCAGATAATAGAGGATCTTGAGGAAATGAAAAACAAAAACCATATCATCAGAACCCATAGAGAAAATGGGAGTGGGGATTTGGTCAGAAAGAAAGTAAATGGTGTGCTTGATTCACTATACTAATGTACCTCCATGATGGAAACTTGGCTTATCTGTGTTGTTCCTTTCATTCCTCCCTTGGCTCTCATTTTATTTTCTTCATATCCTCTTATATAACATCTGTTATCATTGTACTTTAAGAATCAAGAACAAAGAAAATACAATTTGGGAATTCTGGCAGTCAACTAAATTTCAATCAGAGTAGAGTCCAAATCAAAAGGACTTTCAATAGGAATTGTCAAGTACCTGTGTCTCTTCTCATAGTCAACCTAGGAGACTCAGCCTCCTTTGACTTTGTATAGAAGATATAACAACTCGATCTGATGAATAATTACTGATTTATTCATTTAACAAATAAACATATATCTGCTCTGAAGTTGCTAAAAGAATTACACAGTTTACTATGTATACTGAAAATGTATAAATGTATAGCAAACTTACTTCAATTAAATCCTACATTTCAAAATGTGTTGTGGCCCCCAAAGTTGTTTACACCCTAATTCCCAGAGCTTATGAATATGTTTTGTTACATGACAGGAGGGGATTAAATTTGCATATGGAAGTAAGTTTGCTAAGCAGCAGAATTTAAGATGGGACTGGTTATCCTGGGTTATCTAGGTAGGCTTAATAAAATCTCAAGGTTCTTATTAGTGAAAGAGGGAGGTAAGATAGTCAGGGTTAGGATGTTGCAGTGTGAGAAGGACCCAATCAGTCATTGCTGGTTTCCAAGATGCGAGAGGGGCAAAAGTCAAGTAATGCAGGGAACTTCTAATAGCTGAAAGTGGGGGGGAAAAACACAGATTCTAGCCTAGAGCCTTCAAAAAAGAATACAGCCTTAGCAAACCCTCCAAAATGAAGATAATAAATTTGTGGGGTTTTTTAAACCAGTAACTTTATGGCAATATGTTATAGTAGCTATAGGAAACAACCACATAAAACATTCTATTTTTTTCTATCTGCTTTGTTTAATTCTTTAATTGAATGACAGAAATGTGGTAAATCAGAAAATGATTTTAATATGTTGTTTGAGGGTATCAAATTTTTAGTAAAATTTCTGCGTCACAAATGGCAAGATGTTTCTATAAGTTAAATTTTTAATGGAAAGGCTTTCAGCTTAACCTTTAGTCATCTCACATCCCCTCATCTACATGGACAGGGAGTCATTTAACAGCCAAATTCTAGATAGAATTTTAACGCAGCTACTGTGCAACTTTGAGACAAAACAGCCTGTAGTGGTCCAAAAATTGTCCATTGGTGTATAAAAATATATACTACCCTTCTGGAGAGTGATGAATGATAAATGATTAACTCTGGTAGGGAGCATCTAAAATGGCCCCCAACCAGCCTCACCTACTGGTTCTCATAATCTTAGGTAATCCTGTCCTCATGTGAAAGCCAAGGCTGGTAACTCAGTTCTGGTGAAGAGAATGCAGCAAAAGTGACAGGATGTCAGTTGTCTTGCTATGTACCTTTTTTGTCATGTCATCTGCCCTACGGAGAGATCCAAGTTCAGGGAACTGTTATCTGTAGCCAGTAGCCAGTGAGAACCTGAGGTCTGGTAGAAGGCATGTGAATGATAGTGGAAGTGGATCCTCTGCCAGACCAGCCTTGAGATGACTGCAGTCCCAGGTAGCCCTTCAATTTCAGCCTCAGGAGAGATCCTGCACCAGAAAACCCAGTTCAGCTGTGCCTAAATCCCTGATCCACAGCACAGAAAGATCATATTCATCGTTTTAAACAGTAGTGTTTCTGGGTAATTTGTGAAGCAGTAATAAATTAGTAATGCATATCTGAAATACATGGAGAATAAATGCTATTGCATATATGGAAATTCAAGTGGGGTTTGAAACCCCAATATTTTAACTATGTCCTATGTTAAAAAGTTTTGGCTCTATAGATAGAACTGTAACCAAACTATCATTGGCTTATATTTTATATTAAAAGGTCTAAATATATTTTTTAAAATTTTATTTCCAAGTTCTATTTTTCAGCCTTTAAAGATTCTGAGTGAAATTTGAACCAAATAGGAAATGGCAGAAAAGAGATGAAGGATGTGGACATACCAATTATTAGACTAAATTATATGGAGAATTTCCAAAGAATATTTTTCTCCCGTCATACCTAGGTAAACTCAGAGCCAAACTGAGTATACTTCGATGTAGTTTTATGAATAAGCAATTTAGAGATAATTTTGTACTGGTCACCATGACCTAGCCACTGAAATGTTTTGATCCTTGGCACTACTAATCTTTGTCTTTAAAGCAAAAAGTAATAGTGTCTATAATAATAAAGATACTCTGCTCTCTTTGAGTTCTCTGAAGCAAAAAAGCCAATGAATGTCAGCCCCTCTTTAAATCTACTCGAGAGGTAGGAATGTGCAGTACCGGGTGGGACATCTGGTCAGAAAGGGAGCCTCTGGATGTAGTTCATTCTTTGACTGGGCAGAACCTGATCACTAAAGGGTCTAGACTTCTCCACCTTGTCTATTCAATCAAAACTTGAAACCACATCTCAAACAGGGAGCAAGCTTTGCCACATAACAGTTAAAATAGGATTCAAGAGAAAGATAATGAGACAAGTACTTTTACAATGTAAAAGTGAGGGGCTAGACTATCTATGAAAACACTATAAGTGTTTTTTTTTTTAATGTTTTGCATCTTTGCAAACTTTAGTCCATCATCTACCTCAAGGGTATGCAATATTTGATTTGTTGAACTAACCAAAGATACGATTTGTTTGGAGAATGTTGCTGGAGTACTATGAAAATATCCTTCATTTCGTCCAATGGGTGAGTCCAAGCCATTTGAAAACCCCCTTGGGAAGGTTAACATATGCTCCTTGTGGTTGGGGGACCACAGTTGACTCATACCTGATTCACCTTGAAAAGTATACAGCCAAGACACTGGCTAGAGAGGACTATGGGAGCAGAAGAGTGAAAGAGAAAATAAGTGTATTTTCCCATGGACCACATGCAGATGCCAGGAGAAAATCTGACTAGGTCATTTTGAAAAGAACCATATTACAAGATGGTTTTCTTCCCAGGTTACTCAGCCTCAGCATAAGGAGATAGGGATGCACCATTAGATTCATAAGGTACCAAAAGCAAACTATTACCTGTCAAAGAAAAGGACTCTTTATCCCTGAAATGAAACTTTTGCTTGGGGACTTTTTTATTATCTGAAGCTGACCAAAATGACCATCTGAAATATTAATATAACAAAAATCAATGGAAATAAAAGAGCACCACTCTTTTAATTGAGTACAAATTACTTATAAAATTTGTTGGTATTATTTGGTAGTGATTCAATATTAAATATTGACATTTTAGTCACCTTCAGTTTTATTTTGTCAACTTTTTGGTATCTTAACATTTTTAACTGATACAGATATGGTTAAGGTCAAGCAGATGATTTTTAATAGCATCATGTAAAGCTTATTGAACCTCAGGTTCATTTTAAGTTAAGAGTCCATAACAGAAGTGGAAAATTCGTAAATGGATTATTTCCTATCAATAGATGTTTATAGGAATAGGCCATGTGCAGAACAAAAAAGAAAAAGCTTCAAACTACAAAGGGTCAATATCTGACCTTTTCTATACTAACATGGCCTTGAAGAATCAATATTTTTCATTTTCTTAACCTGAAAGGAAAGCACTGTTACTACCCAGAGACATGCTGTCTGGATCTATTATTGTGATTGCATTCCTAAAGTACACTTTGATATTAATAATTTAAAAAACACACTCAAATTTTTAAGAAAAATTTCTCTTTTAAGCAAGGAAAATAAAATGAAAATGATAAAATGATCAGATTTTTTGGATAAAATAAGAACTTTGCTTAAACTGTGGAATATGAAATATTTGTTTAACAATTATAGTAAAAAAACTTATAGGAATATTATACTCAGTTGCTACTGAATGAAGATGAGTACTGTTTAAAAATAACTCTTCAGATACTTAAGAACAGTTAAGCTTAATCCACAAATAAAGAGGTCTTTGGAAAGAACCTTCTCCCAATTTTAGAGAAATGCACTATCTATCTACCTACCTGTGTTTGCGTGTGTGTGTGTGTGTGTATCACACACACACACACACACACACACACACACACACACATATATATGTCTCTATAAAATGCCAATCATCTCACATAGTCATCTTTCCAAATTATACAGGGAACAAATGTTGATTAATATGGAAAAAATTAAGGATTGGCCTGAGTCCTCATTCTGGAATGCTATATGAATGTTTTTCCTATTATTTAAGTCAATTCCCTAGCATTAGGGAATCACATGATGCAATGTGATGTTTAATTCAGGATACAAAATGGTACAGAAACTATGATCCCATTTTGTAAATATTTGTATATAGGTTCATAGTTGAGCACTATGAATGGGTATGCACCAAATGTTTAATCTTTGTATCTGGCTTGTAACATACAGGTTTTTGTTTTTCATTTTACAATTTGTGTTACATTCTAAATTTTCTGCAGTGAGTATACACACACACACACACACAACTTTATTTTAAAACACATTGAGCTTTCAAGAAGAATAGAACTAAAAGTTTTTAGAAAAAGAAAATTTTAAACCAACATGACAAATGAATGGTATTATAACTTGTATTCTGGCCATATTTTCTAAATAGTATAATATATTACTGTTTTTTAGTAATGTGAACATTTTCTGGATTTGGCAATAGTCATAGGTATGCTTACGTGTCTTTTCTATATTCTGTCTTTAATCTAAGCACTAATCGAATGATTTAGTGGCATTTCAGTGGTGTAGCAAAGGCAAATTGATTGGATTTATCCAAATATATTAAAGAAACTAGGGAGATACTGCTTAATAACATACTGCTTATAAAGATAAATATAATTATGTGCGTAAGACAGATTCATTACTTTCATTTGCCATCCCTAAGCCATGAAATGTCCCCCAGGAAACAAGACCAATTCTTTTTAGTAACATTTTTGAAACATTCTGAATTGTACATTCTGTATAAGTACTTGCTAATTTTTTAACATCTGGAAAGTACTGATCATTTTCCTTGATTAACCATTATCCTGTCTGCTTTGACTTAGGTTGCATTATTAAGCACAGATTTAAACAGTATAAGTTACCAAATTTTAATCTGCCTCCAAATAATTTCAGAACAGTGTATCATCCTAGCACAAACAAGTGGCTCCCTAACCTCTCACTTATCATTAGACTCCAAACCTCAGCTTCTGGTATCGCCTTTCCCTTTCCCATCCTTGCAACAGTGATAATGATAGAAGGAAGAGGAGAAGGAAAAAGGAGAAGAGGCAGAGCTAGAGGAAGAAGAAGGAGAGGCAGGAGGAGGAGGACAAGTGGGGTAGAGAGAGAGGAAGAAGGAGGAGGAGAAGAAGGAGGAAGAAAAAAAGAGAAATGAAAAGGGAAAAAACAACCGTTTAATAAAATATGCCTGATATTATACTAGGCTATTCATAGAAATTATTTTATTCAATCCACGTAATAACCATGTAAAGATTCCTGCATTTTACAGATGAGAAAGTCAGCATTCACAAAGGCTAAACAACTTAGGTAAAACTGCAATCTAAGCTAGTTTTTCTAACTCCCAAGTGCTTCCCACTTTATTACTTTGAGTTCTTTTTTCTTAATTTTGTATTGAAGTGTAGTTGATTTACAATGTTAGTTTCAGGTGTACAGCAACATGATTCAGTTATACATACACATATATATATATTTTTCTTTTCAGATTATTTTCCATTATATGTTATTTCATGAAATTGAATATATAGTACTCCTTGTTGTTTATCTATTTTATATATAGTAATATGTGTCTGTTAATCCCTCATCCCTAATTTATCCCTCCCTGCCCTTTCTTCTTTGGTAACCATAGTTTGTTTTTATGTCCATGAGTCTGTTTTTGCTTTGTAAATAGAATTTGTATCATCTGATTTTTAGATATCATTTATATGTGATATCATATGATGTATCTTTCTTTGTCTGACTGACTTCATTCAATATGATAATCTCTAGGTTCATAGCAGCACTTGACAATTGCCTTGAGTTTTCCCTTCCCTTTCCTACACCCTTCCCTTTCTCACCTTCCTGTTCCCATTTACAGTGTGTAAATGAGGAACCAAGTCACAGGGTCACAACTCTGTAAAATGGCGGACTCATTCCCATCTATTCTTTTCTTGTTTTTTTGGTTTTGTTTTTTAATGGAGGTACTGGAGATTGAATCCAGATGTCATGCGTACTAAGCACACATCCTACCACTTGAGCGATCCCCTCACCACTTACATCTATTCTGCATTTTCATCTCACACAGATACTAGAAATGTTCTGTTACTGTGAGACCATAAAATATTTGTGTCTATGTTTGTGCATATTTTGAACAAAATAAAATATGAAAAATATTCACTTTCAAATTCATATTTACAATTTTTCATGTGTGCAAATAAACCTGAAAATGTTAGAGAATTTATCCTCCAATTGACTGTAGAAGATAAAATGGATAATTGAGATCATTCATGAGAAAGTATTAATTACTTTACCTTCCTGTAATTTATGTGAAAATGCTAATTATTTTACCTTTCTAGGGGTTAAATTTAGGAGAAACCTTGATTAAATTCATCACTTATTCACTTAATTCTGTAAATTCCACATTCTAATATATAGAATTTTTTTTGTTTTAGGCAATTATGAAGAAGATAGATGTTCAAGATAAAAATCAATACAATATGAAGGCATATAGGTAATTTAGCTGAAATATTTTTGGTTTGAATTATCAATATTTATTTGAAGAACTATATTAAACATACTATCAATGATATAATTTTTAATTGTGCATTATATTTAAATATTTAAGAAAAATATATGCACATATATAGCTTAAATCCATATAATTAAATGTTTAAATTTATTGTACATTGAAAGATACAGATTTTTCACTGTGTATATCAAAATATGTCATTTTTCACTCACCAGCCACAGCCTATTATGGTGTTTAACCAAGCTAATCCAAGAGACTGTGACTAAAATGACTAAGTGGTATGCCTTTAGTTTAATTCTATTTTATGCCGTAAAATTCCTTTGCAGGAAGTAAAGTAAATATCTATATTACAATAACAAAATCTTGCTTAATTGGGAATTCAATCAACATTCAGTTGTGGCCTATGGTTATACTGACATAGTAGCTATTATAGTTGGTAAACTACAGAGAATACATATCCTTCTTCTGAAAGTTTGATTCATTCATTGAACTTTTGTATATTATATGCTATCTGACCTGCTTTTTATAACATTTAAATTTCATTACCATAACTAATTATTATATAAAAACTAAAATTTACATTAAATTCCAATTCAGGGCATTTTGGTTGCCAGTTAATGAATAAAACATGAAACAAAACATATTCTAGCATGATAAAATTTTTGTTTTAAAAAGTTGTCAAAAAGAGTATAGAAAGTAAATAAATGTTTACTTTCCAAATATAAATATACCAGAAATATTGTTTAGACCTGATACTAATATTGAGTGAAATAGATGGAAACCTTGAACCAAATCTATAATAATTAGCTGACCTGATGAATTACTACACAATTATTTTTTCATCATGAAACTGCACTTTGATAGCTTTTTTACTAAGTCACTTTGCAGAATTGTGAAAATCAATGTGTTTAGGGTGCATATCAATTATCAAAACTTAAGGTAGTAATTCAGAGAAGAAAAAATTCAGTGCACATGTGATTAAAGTTAAGACTTAAACAGGTTACTTTTTTATATTTATAGAATATTTTATCAAACAAGTGCAGAATACAATTCTTCTTAATCTCATATGGAACATTGTTCAAATACACGGCTTTCTGGACTATAAAATACACATCAGCACATTGAAAACAATAGAAATTATACAAAGTATATGCTCATAATACAGTGGAATTAAACTTAAAATCAGTAACAGAAAGATAAATGGAAAATTCTCAAACATTTGGAGGTTAAGCAACATACTTCTAAGTAACATATTGGTCAAAAAATAAGTCTCAAGAGATATTTTAAAAATATTTTGAACTAAGTAAACATCATAAAACATTAGCTGCAAAAATGACAAACTAAAACTTTTCTTAATCTATATAAAAGTATCTCTTCAGGTGGATTCTCTGATTTTTTTTTTTTTATTCTTTGGTTTTTGTTTTTGACCACAAGATAATTACCTTCACAGATTTAACACAAATGACATAGAATATATACACATATAATTTGTATCTGTATGCTCAGATACGCTTATTGTTCAGATTTAATAAGAACACAGTTACATCTCAGAAAATATGCCATTTGGTTTGGATGATATTGTTTATGTCACTAATAAATTAACAAAGGTCACGTATACTACAGTTCATTATTCCCGGAGGTAGAGAAACACCAGTAGATCAATGAAAATAAATAGGAGACAAGGCAATAACCACAATATTTTGGTGGTTTCAGTTGGCAGCCCAAAACAGAGCCTTCTTCAGCTGCTACAATACAAATAAAAGCTCTTGTAAAACTGTCGAATCTTCACTTGGGGAGAGCTGAGCAGCAGGAGTGTTAAAATCACAGCAAGAGGTTCACCCCAATTCCATTTCTCCTGTTGCTTTAAAAGTGGCATTGACATTGTGCAGCAAATGTATTTTGTGCTTATTCTGGGCTCCTGTTCAATCAAAAGCTTCCCTGATTTAAATGAAAGCTTAACCCTTCCACATTGGAAGCCCCATTGTGATTGACCCTACCTATCTTTCCAATGCCTTTGCTGTCACAGAGTTTCTGGACCTTCCTGTTTTTGCTGCTTTTACTGCTGCTTTTTAATTTCTTACTCAGGCTTTCAGGTGTTCAGGGCTCTCTTTTTATTGTGCATTGAAGCTATTATGCCTATTTTTTAAATCATGCCTGTATGTATTGCAAGATAGAGATTCTTTAAGCATAGGCTTTTATTTATTTGTTTGTTTATTTTATTGGAGTGTAGTTGATTTACAAAGTTAGTTTCAGGTGTACAACAAAGTAATTCAGTTATATATTTTTCAGCTTCTTTTCCATTATATGTTATTACAAAATCTAAATATAGTTCCCTGTGTTATACAGTAGGTCCTATTGTTTTTCCATTTTATATACAGTAGTGTGTATCTGTTAATCCCAAACTCCTAATTTATCCGTCCCCCACCCTTTCCCCTTTGGTAACCATAGTTTCTTTTCTCTGTCCAAGAGTCTGTTTTTGATTTGTAAATAAGATTTGTATCATTTTTTTTTAGATTCCACATATAAGTATTACCATATGATGTATGTCTTTCTCTGTCTGACTTACTTTACTTAATATAACAATTTCTAGGCCCATCTGTGTTGCTGCAAATGTCATTATTTAATTCCTTTTATAACTTAATGTGAACATTCCTTTATATATACACAAGATATATATATCTCACATCTTCTTTATCCAGTCATCTGTTGATAGACATTTAGTTTGCTTCCATGTCTTAGCTATTGTAAATAGTGCTACTATAAATATTGGGGTGCATGTGTCTTTTCGAATTAAGAGTTTTCTACAAATACATGCCCAAGAGTGGGATTGCTGGATCAAATGGTAACTCCTTTTTAGGTTTTTTAAGGAACAGTTAACTGTTCTCCATAGTGGCTTCACCTATTTACATTCCCACCAACAGTGCAAGAGGGTTCTCTTTTCTCCACGCTCTATCCAGCATTTATTATTTGTAGACTTTTTAATTATGGCCATTCTGACAGGTGTAGGTGATATCAGATTGTAGTTTTGATTTGCATGTCTCTAACAATCAGTGATGTTGAGCATCTTTTCATGTGTCTGTTGGTTATCTGGATGTCTTTGGAGAAATGTCTCTTTAGTCTTCTGTCCATTTTTGATTGGGTTGTTTGTTGGTTTGTTTTCTGATATTAAGCTGTATGCACTGTTGATATAGTTTAGAAATTAGTCCCTTGCCAGTCGCATCATTTGCAAATATTTTCTCCCTCTCCATAGGTTGTCTTTTCATTTTGTTTATGGTTTCCTTTGCTGTGCAAAAGCCTTTAAGTTTAATTAGGTCCCATTTGTTTATTTTTGCATTTATTTTCATTACTCTAGAGCTGGTTTGAAAATAAATATTGCTGCAATTGGTATCAAATATTGCTGCCTATGTTTTCCTCAGGAGTTATATAGTATCCAGTCTTTCATTTATATCCTGAATCCATTTTGAGTTTATTTTTGTATATAGTATTAGATAATGTTATAATTTCATTCTTTTACATGTAGCTGCCCAGTTTTCCCAGTACCATTTATTGAAGAGACTTGTTTTTTCTCCATTGTTTATTCTTGCCTCCTTTGTCATAGATTAATTGACCATAAGTGCGAGGGTTTATTTCTGGACTTTCTGCCCTGTTCCATTGATTTATGTGTCTGTTTTTCTGCCAGTACCATACTGCTTTGATTACTTTAGCTTGGTAGGATAGTCTGATGGCAGGAAACATGATGCCCCAGCTCAGTTCTTCTTTCTCAAAATTGTTTTGGTTATTCATGTGTTTTGTGTTTACATACAAATTAAAATTGTTTCTGCTCCAGTTCTGTGAAAAATGCCAAGGCAGGGTTGTGAGGCAGGGATAAGTTAGGAGTTTGTGATTAAGGTTATGGTATATAAAATAGATAAAATACTATGTATAAAATAGGTAAATTACAAGGACCTACTATATAGCACAGGGAGCTACAGTCAATATATTTTAATAAAGTATAATGGAAAATAACCTGAAAAAATGTGTATATATGTAGGTATAACTAAATAACTTTGCTGTACACCTGAAACTAACACAACATTATAAATCAACTTTACTTCAATAAATTTTTTTATAAATTAAGTTCAATTAAATTAAATTTAAAAAAAAAAGATTTGCTGGTTCACAATTTCAAGTGGGTTATGTTCCACTCAGAGAAAAATACAGAGGATACATACATATTCCTTCTTCCAGTCTGGAAAAGAGTATTCTCTCACCTCCATTCTCCACTCCCATTCCTGCCTCTTTCTCTCTAGAACAACCTGATAAGTTCACACTCTTCTCTAGCTCTCTGCTTGATTAAAATGTCACAAACCCTCAGGCACACTGTAAGTATTATTTTAGCCTTTTGCAAATACATATATTAGCACTTATCTCACTCCTTATCAGTTACTTGCATATATTTCCGCCTCCACCATATGATTTTGAGCTCTTAAAACACAAAGTTTTTCTCACTGACACAAGTAATTAGTGAAACAGTGTTAAATGAGTGGATAAATAAATAAAAGAATGCTCAAGTGAATCAGTAAGGATGGAAATTCATTATGAGGATAAAATTTACAAAAGTGATTATATTATTACCATCCGTTTGCCACCATATACTTGTTATGTAAGTAGCACATTTTATCCCTATAGAAGTTTGATTTTAATCAACACTTAAACACTTTTTAATCGTTCAGTCTTAAACTGATATTTTGAGTCTATATATTAAATAGCAATTACATAGTTCTATCATATTTTTCACTTCATAATAATTTACTTACCAACCAACACAACTTTGCAGTAGGGCCAGAATTCACTTTTACAAATTAAGGAATCAAAGAATCTAGATCTTTCTTTATTGCATACATGAAGTGCAACCCCATGGCCAAAACAAAACAAACAAAAAAAAACCGTATAACCCCATAACAGACCACTTCAGATTTACACATCTTAAACCAGCCCATGGTTCTACGTTTGTTTTGTTTCACATAGATACATGTAACATTATAGAAAGAAGTAATATGACTGCTACAATTATCAATACAACCAAATATATAACAAACTGCCTTACTATTTGTACCAAGTTATTAACTTGATTAAGTTATTTAACCTAATGTCAATCTCATTACCTATTAAATGGACATAAAAAGTCTCTATCTTAAGATGGATCTTTCAAATGTGATTATGTGTATTAAGCCTAGAGGAAAGTAAAAAGCAAAATACAAATATTATCCACTATTATTTTACATCTAATTTCTCACAGCAGTTGTTTTGCTATTATTCACTTATTATCCAGTAATTTTATATATTTTTCAGGTTTTACTTTTGTTACATACCATGATAGATTTTATTATTGTTCCCCACTATTTGCAGCCCCTTTCCTTGAAGGAGGTTTATGCATCCCATTTACTGACATGTGTCAAGCAGTGCATTTTTTGTTATCTAACCCCACCCCTTAACAACAGGCTTGGGCATGTGAATTGCCTTGGCCAATGAATGTGAACAAAAGTGACAGTGTGTCCTTTTACAGTAGAAGGTTTAAGAGCCATTATGTTCTTGTAGTTGCCTTATTACTCTTTCCCCTATGTCATAATTAAATCATACCCCATTGGGAATTGCTCATCCAGCATAATCCTGGAATACAAACAAACAAACAAACAAGGGACAGTACTGCAACCACCAGTGACCCCTACATTTAACATAAGCAAAAAATAAACCCTTTTGCTTTAAGCTGTGGTGACACTATAATTGGTCATCTGGACGAGCAATTGTTTGAGAATTAATGGTATGCTATTAATAATTATACCACGACTATAGGCATAAACATGGACAGTCTTTGGCAAACTAGAAGAATGTACACCTTAACTACATAAACAGTATGAAAGCTCTACAAAGCATATTACAAAAAATAAAAAACGTATTACTCCCAATCTTCTCCACCTTCTTACCCATTTCCAGTAAGGCCTTATCATGATTTTGGTCTACCAACAGTATCTGTTAATATTATTTTGATCCTGTAAATAGATTTCTGTCTTGAGTACACTTATTATGGTTGATTTTCATTTCCTGTATATATTTCCCCCTCGAATTAATTATCATTTTTAACCTTTTACTCACTTTTCTATGAACATAGCAGTAATTCAGCTGCCAACCTTTTTCTGGTTGTCTGAATCTCTTGTCTATATTCCTGTGCATAAAAATTTTGTCAATTTAATTTTTATAAGATCTTGAAAATTCTTAAAGCACTCTCAGAGGTTTTTTACTTTTTCTAAACTGAATTCCATGTCCTCTGGGCCTAGTATGCTTTTGTCATTAATCATTTTCCCTTCACCAGTATATCAGGTATTCCTTGGTTAATTTCCCTTGTGAAATGGAATCCTGTTGTATGGAGGGTTTTTTTCTGTCTAGGTTTACTCTGCTGTTTTAGCTGAAGCACATGAAATATTGAGAAATTTTTTGTAGAAATTTTGCATGTCTGAAAATATCTTCTTTCTAGCTTTAATCAGAATTGACGTTAAGCTAAGCAAAGAATTTTAGTTAGATATCATTTTCCATAAAATGTTTTCAAATTATTTTTCCATTGCATGAACTTGCAGTGTTGTGTTGAGAACTTTAAAACCATTATTATTCCTGACATTTAGTATTTGAACTGTTTATTCCCTCCTCTCAGAAGCTGCAGAATCTTTGTCTCGAGAAAGATAGGATGCTGCATGCCTTGCTTTGGATGTATTTTTATTCATTGTGCTGGCTTGTTGTTGTGTCCTTTTAAATATTTATTTGATTTTTCCCCCTCACCTATTTTCTCTTTTTTCTTGGCTAAGTAAGTCAAAGTTAATGGAAGCCAAACATAGCGATGGTTGAAGTCAGCCATTCTTATACCAAAGAATTTATCTTAACTGCTAATCCCCAGCCCTCTGGGGAGCCAGAACAGAGAGGACCTCTATGGTCTATTCTTTACCACTTTATTGGAAAGAGACAGTATGTGCTATTGTGTCTAGTTAAGTACAGGCAATTTATGAAGAGGATATCAAGCTCCAAACACTAGCAAAATGTCCCTCAGGGTGTGTTCAGCTCTGTCCATTGAGATAAGTTATTCCTCCATCTTTCTGGATGACACACTAAGGAAGGTGAGGTCAGTATTATTTAATCCAGTGCTTTTCTATTATGGGGAGAAATGATTGTCCATTTCCTTAAAAAGAAGATTATTAGAAAGGCCCATGCTGCACAACAGATTTGAAGTTTGAAAAACAGCATCAGATCAAATAAGCAAATGTTAAAATATGGATAAAAGATCAAAACTCATGTTGGTGAATAGGAAATAATATTCAAACCAGAAATCTAGAATGAAAATTGTACGTGAATTTAACACAGAATTTCTTGGTTTTATTGTGCTTTTCTTTACTGCACTTTGTAGATACTATATATATATATATATATATATATATATATATATATATATATATATATATATATATATATATGTATTTTTTTTTTACAGTTGTATAGTGAAAGTTTTTAAGAGTCATAAAATGATCTTTAACAAATTCACAGAGTCACTGTGAATGATCTGTTGAGAATATAGTATAGAGGGAGCAAGCCTTGAGATAGAAATTTCAATTAGGTATGTAATGTAATAATCTAAATAAAGAATGATTGTAGCTAGGACCAGGGTGGCAGCTATGAAGATGTAGCAGGATATGTTTATCAGTTGGATGTGAAGTATGTGAGAGACTCAGGGATAACTCCAAAATTTGTGACCTAGGCAATTGCAAAGATATAGTTACCATTTACTGCCTTAGTAAATACTATGGGAGAAGGTTGCTGGGGAGAAAGAAATCACGATTCTAAATTCACAATTACTGGAAACACTAAGGAAGAGTGGTATTAACTACTGGACTTTCCACAGTCAGATATCTGAGCTGCTCAGAGCTGTTGAAATTTGCATGGTTAGTATTACTACATTAACAAACATGACCTGATGTGGCAGATGGGTTAACTGTTTAAACAGGATGTCATTGATCAGTCATGATGGCATAAACCTGTATAGCATATATTGTTTGGGCCACAGGGTTAGCAGGAATGTCTCCCTAAAGTCTACTTTAAGAGTAAAATTACTTCTTTGGTCCATATAAGGGTTTAGAATTGGAGAGACCATTACTCTAACTCAAATCTTTATACCTCAATCATGAAATTCTTTTTTCATGTGTAGAATCAGAAATACAGACAATAGAAAATTAAGCAGAACAAATTTAAGGAAGAAATAAAATGTGCTTTAGATATGCACACTGATTATTTTATGAGTAGAATTAAGTTTTTCTTCTATTATTGTCTTCTTTTATCTGTGCACATAATATATACTGTTCAAAAGACTGAAATTTGTAAGAGTTATTTAACCTTTATATAAATATCTTATAGTCTTCCTTACCAGGTAGCTGGCTTATTTATGCCCTAGATTTCCCAGTAATGATTCCTTGTGATTTAACTAGAAATTGTGTGACTGGCCTGCCCAAAGAGTAAATGTTTGTCATGACTAGAGGGAATGGAATCAAATGCATGATAGCAGGCAAGATGTTATTGGGAAATAAGGCAGTTTTTAGAGATAAGACTGAGTTCTCAATTGAGTATGTAGCCAAATTGTGGCTAAGCAGAAGGAAAACTCAACTGGGAAGTTCCATTATGGAGAAAGTTTTTGTTTTAAATTAATTAGAAATGGTCAGGACCATACAGGAATACTAGTTCACCAAGGTTGGCCTCATATCTCCTGAAGTTTTTGTGCAGAGGCGAGAACAGAACCTTCCATGAGCATTCTCCTATGGCAAAGGAATTTTCTCTGAAGGTTGCATGACCAGAGTAACAGATAGGATTTTGGCTCTTGCAAATCTCTGAAGTATAGTAATATAAAATTTTAGCTGTAACTAATACTATTATTGTTATTAATGTTCCATCAAAATGGAAAAGACATTCATATGTGCAAAAGACTTATGGGAAAAGCTAGATATTTTACTTAATTTATGATTCCAATGGTACTCCAAGACATGATATAAGAAATCTGGTTTTGATCATTCCAAGAATTCTAGAGAGCTTAATAGGAGAGAAAACTCTTCTTTCCTCCCTTCCTTCCTTAGGATGAGCTTGCTGTACCTTCAGTCATTTATTCAATTATTCACATATTCGAAAGACATTTATTATACACTAACTATGTGTCAAGCACTATTAGCTATCAGTGAAACAAAAGCATTTCTTAAAGAGAGAGCCTGAGGTTACACTTTATGATGTAATTTCCCCAAACAGAGTAAATTGGGTAGAGAACTAAGAAGATCAAACATCTTTTGCAGAAATGTGCATGGTTAATCAGAGTTGCTCTATTCCTTCAAAATATTTATGGGCATCACACAATACAAGCAACAGACAAGGTCTAACCAAGCACCCTCCCACCCCCTGCCCCCATTGTACTTCTAGCCTTGATAATAAACATTGGCAATGAGATGATATTCCAGTGTATGCAAATGTTTGTATTTTCCAGGAAGGACCTAAACAAAATGGCAAATACCAAAATTTCTATTTTGCTATTCTCCCAGTTCCTTTCCTTTGGAACAACTACTATAGCCCAAATTTTATTTTCCTCTATCCTGTAGGTGCTGGTTTCCTTCAAGCTAAATAAATTCATTATCTCCAAGTGCCCACATTGTGGTGCCTCCCTTTGACACTTCCTTTCAAAATTTCAATCTTGCGTTGCTATTGATTCGTCTCTGAAAAACATGTTTCCTTCCTCATAATGACTGCTTTAGATATTAGATCATGTAATTAAGTTAAACCATTTTTAATGTAGTAATTTGCTAGTCTGGATGATCGAGAAGTCAGCTGGAAAGTTTAAAATGAGTAAAATTATTATATATTCCCAGCATCCACCCCAGCAGTTATTATACAAACCTCTGAAGATGGGTCTTAGGAAATCAGAGCTAAAAAAAAATGTTTCCTAATGCAGCCTCGCCCATATATTGATTTTGGGGTGTATCTGCTTTACCATTATGGAGTGACAGCAGAAGCAGGGATGTCAGAGTGAAGCTGAAGGACAGAGTAAGAAGGAAAAATACTCAGTTTAAGTTGTTTGTTACATTTTGGTATTTTCCCTTTACTCAAATCTTCAGTAATTTGGCTGCACACACACATACCATCTGAAGAAATCAAGGAAAGGACAGACCCTGTTTTACTTCTGGGGCTACAGACTTGGGGAATCAGAGTCATTTTGGATAGCTGCCATACGTGTCAATTACTGTGCCTCTTAGTTCGCTACTAGTGTAGGCAGTTGGCTTACTAACAAAACATAGCTTTCTCTAATCTGCTGAAAGACATCTCCAAGGAGCATGGAAAATGTTGAAACAATTGTTAGGGTGTGTGTGTGTAGTGGGGAGGGTATCCAAGAATGCATAGGACTATATATAGCAGGCTGTGTTACCACATACTCCATGACACAATGAATTATACCACTCTTTTCTGGAAATTTGCACAGCCCTGGGTGAGGAGTGCTTGCTGGGGCAGAATCCAGGACTAGAAGGAGTCAGAAATGCTCATCTTTTTGTTAGATTATAGGAAAGCAAGATTTCATAGACAGAATGTACCCCTGTGCTACCGAGGACTCGGTGACATGCAATTTTTCCGTTGGCTGTTAGAAATGTACCCTGGGTCAGGAGTGCCTACGGGGATGAACCCTGGATGTTTAGAAGAAGAAATGCCCATCCTTTAGTTATGCTGGATAAGAATCTGAAATTCCGAGATAAAATGCAATTGCATTATTTCAGTTGTATAATTTTTTCCAGATTTTAACATGTCTAAATTCATTATAATTCTTGGCATCCAGGAGCAGGTAGCCTGTAGAGTTTATTGCCTATCCCTGTGTAATCCAGAATTATAGAATAGTGTCAGCTGCTTGGACAGTAATCCTGAAGAAAATAGTGCAGCATTCCTTTAAGACATAATAAATCACCAATGCTTGTGTCACCGCAGTGGACGATTCTCTGTGGGGAGGAAAAAAAAAACTTACTGATGATCCCAAGTCAAAAGTTGGACTCTGTATGTAAAGAAATTTTTGTTCTAGAGTCATTTAATCAATTTTTTTTTATGATTGCACAAGAGTGATATATAAGAAGAGGTATTTCAATAAGAACAAAATAAAAACTGTAAGTGATATAAAATCCTGTGTCAGTGTTAAATTGGCAGAGATTTTCACCCTTTTAATTTAGTGGTACGTATAACAATTGTGCATGTATTATAGATAGTATCTTAGATCTAATAACATTCACTATTCTGAGAATTTGGCCCTGATGAAGCAGAAGTTAAAGCTTATCTAGAGCTACTGAGTACAGAATAGGAAAGATTAATCTCAACCATTTCAAAGAAAGCAGGAATCCTTGCAGGAGGGCTTAAAGGAGCCAGGGTAATAATCTGATTTCTTAATATCTGTGTATAGAACCAGGCCTATACACTGCCTAGTCAGCCTTGTTACCCGTCAGGCACAATCCCTTATGCTGAAGGTACTGTGGCGATAACAGCTATTTATCTCCCAATTACCCTGTGCCTACCAGATACTCTCTCTGATGCATATAAATTTTTCTGGCACAGTAAAGTCTGCTCTAGAGAAGACTTCACTAGAGTTGAGATTTAGTGTGAAGAACTAACACTCTGTTAGGAAGAGTGAGTGACATCCCCCTGTCTATGCACCTGAATGTAATTCACCACCAACTAGAGGACAGAAGAAGTACTAGGACTGTGAGTCAGAGGGGAAAGATGCAGAAATGAATGTCTTTGAGTGACCCAGTTCTCCTTCTTCCCTCTGCTTCAGAACTTACTCCAAATTCAGACCACCTTAAGCGAAGCAGGACACCTAGAGAGGGCTTCATAGAATTGGAAAGTTAATATCTAGGAGAAAGAGATAACATAATGTAACATAATATAATGCATATCATAGTATAACTTAGTGTAATATGTAACAGAATAGCATAGCATAACAGAGCATAACATATAATATAACATGTAATAACATATGATAACATGAATGCATCCCCTCTGGAGAATAAAAACATTTACCTCTTATTTAACTTCATTCTCCCTGGGCCACATGGGGAAAATACCATCTTCATTGTTCACCATTATTTGATATATAGCATCGACCATCCTCAGAAAACTGGTTAAGGAGAAAATCTTTCAGCTGCACGATATTTTAAGTACAAAATGAATGTATTTTGTCATGACTACATCATATTTAGGAAACAGAGATAGTTTTTACAGGGTCCACAAAATTCTAGTAGAGGAGTATAATAGCTGGTTGAAAAAATATTAATTAGTTTTAAAATTATTATATTATTACATTTTAAAATTATTATAAAATATAATTATAAAAATTATTTAAAGTATTATTTAATTACCTAGCACTGTAGTTCCATTTGGGAAGTTTTTTTTAAAAGACTATATTGAATAAAGGGAATGGGAATACTGAAGATAAAGCCAACTAATTTGGTGGCCTGTAAGCACTTGTGAATTGTGGGCAATGAACCTTGAAAAACTAAGCTTTTAAATCTTTAAAATGTATTCTTATGGAAACACCCATATTGGGTTTCCCATACTTATTGTGAAATCAACTATATAAGTTTTGTTTTATTTTTTGTTTCCTTGCTTGTTATTTTGATGATGGTGTACAAACTAAATAATGTGGGCCATGTTTCACACCTAGGACAGTGTTTCCCCAAACAGGAACAAACAGGAATGGTAAGATGATCCAAAAAGCAATAGAAGCCAGTGGTGACAATGAAGAAATGAAGCCAACCTCCCACCTCAGACCACAAACCATGGAGATGACAGGAATCATACAAATCTCAAACATAGGTGGAAGAGGGTGCTTCAGTTGATACTTGTCTTATCTTGAGATAGTAGCAATCTTACCAAACATGACTTTTAGGAAACAACAGACTCTACATCAACCATAAAAAATTCACTAGATATTATATGATTTAGGCATTTTTTTTTCCTTTTAAGGCAATTGCACTTTGAATAAAAGAAATTCTGAGAAATTCTCTGAACACAATCCAGCACAATTGACATGCAGCTCTGAATCTAAATAAAACAATCAATACAAATAAATTCCCACTTTATTAATTCTCCTTAACATTATAAGTTTTTTTAATTTTAAAATAACAATTCTTTAAAAATTTCCCTGTTTCAAATTTTATTTCCTTTATTATGAGATTTAACATAATTTGGAGAGTCTATTTTTGTAGAATTTTCCTATAACATTTTTTATTATCCACTTAAAATCTTTGACCTTCTGATAAATTCACCATCTTATCTAATAGAAGTATCATGGACTTCAAGTCTTATTTGAAGAAATAGTTTTAAGCTTTAAAAATAGAGATTAAGTTCTATTTACAGAAGTCTAGCTAATTCCTGAGAATCTCTAAATTTCAATAGCAAAAAATTATTCTGATTTCAGTCTTTTCATCATCAATTTCAGGTTTGACAGGTAGACAAAACAAATGAAAACAAAATTTTATGAAATTATAATAAAATTATTCTAACGCATCATCTCAGAAAGGAATCATTGAAAGTCATTTAAAAGCAATTCAGTTACTTCCACTGTTCTTCCAATTGCAGATATGCTTTAGTGTTGATGACAATAAAAAGTTTAAGCAATTCAAGCAATTTTCAAACATATTTTTCCTCTTCTTTTGAGGTCTGTGTAACCCTTTCCCCTTATTAAGACGATTAAATTTCATCTTTTATTTGCTCTCTCTTTGTGCAATACAGAGTAAGTCCATCTTTTCCAAGTGAAATAGCGACCTCAAGACTGACATTCATTTCATATCAGTTTGTAGCAAGATTCTAACATTTACCAGGTTGAAAGGTGTTTCTTGAAGGCCGAGGTTTAGGAACAGTTCATGAATACATGTGAGTGAGGAAGTGCAGCTTCCAGTAATGTTCCTGGAGCTGGTCACAGAGATTCTTCTTCAGTCTCTTAGGTTTAGGTCCATAATTGTAGTCAAGGCATTAATGTTCTTGATTATTGATTGATTAATTGATTGGCAGAGGTGGGGTGAAATCATATCTAAGAGATTTGCCAACTTTAAACAAATGAAAATCCACAGTTCGTGGAAAGAAAATTATTTTGAGCTAATGAAAGACTCTTGCTAACCAAAATATATCTCTTGTATTATTATCCATGTAATTACAGAAAGAGTGAGCTGAATAATTGGCATCAGAGAATATGGCTTCAAGTTCCTACTCCACCGTTTACAAGTTTTTGTGATCTAGGGCAAGTTACTTAACTCTCTAAGCTATGTTTTCTCATCTGTAAAATTAGAATACTCACAGGTTGCAGTGAGCCTTGAAGAGAGGAGTGCCAGCTATTATCATTACTGCACTATAAAGATGTCCCAAATATAGAAGTAATATGCTTCAGGGTTGGGTGACTCACTTTGACTCTGAGAGATGACCATCCAGATGCATGCAGGATCCCAGGATATTCAGAGAGATGGGTATTTGGTGATGTGTGCTTGGAGGGTACTCTGGCCTGAAAGCAAGTGCAGGGGTACTTTTCTGGCCTGAATGGTCATAAAGTTCTTAAATCTGCCATGAGGAAAAAGGACTGAAACTTTTGAGGCCCCAAATCTCTTCAAGGAGCTAGGCTCAGACCTCGTTTCTCTACAGGTCTGTAAGCTCTTCTCTTCTTGGAAACGTTATGTCAAACTCTTAGGCTAACTGTACGTAGGTAGACTGTATAGATGACTCCTCTTACTGGTCTATCCCTCTTGAATCCCATAACCAAAATATATCACATCCTGAAGTCAGTGACTATCATACATTTTGGTTTATCCTTTGCTGCCCAAATTTGAGAATACTGAGATTAACCTATAGAACACATTTTTCCTATTGTTTTTTATTCACCTAAATGAATGTGCTTTGGATGTTTCATCCCACTGAGAACAAGCCAGATGGGGGGAAAAAAGTAATTTTCTTCCCAGGACTTATATCTGGAATGATATAAGACCAAGTATGTAATGGAAAAAAAAAAAAAAGGAAAATGGAAAGCATTTTTTCAACCTACAGATTGAGAAACACTTGAGCGTGGGCTGTATAGATAATGTTCACAGAAACACATGATCCCCAAAAAAGAGAATACCATCAGCTTCAATAAAATAGTTGAAAATACAGGAAAAGGACTTCAGGAAAGAAATTTAATAATTCTAAGCCGGTAGAAACATAAATAAACGTAAATGTTCCTGATCAAGTTCTGCCTGGGTTTTGGCTGTCCCTTTTTGATAGTGAATATTTTCCATCACCTCATAGTATTTTTCATACTCATAGAACTACTTAATGAAGTTTCTAATATTTTAGTGATAGTCAAGATTGGAATAGTCCAAATACCACCTTGATCATCAAACATTGTTAAGTGCTTGTGGCTATAGTGTCAAAGGGCTGGGCCCAGGAACATTTACATTGTTCAGAGCACCAAGGCAAAGAAAACCTGTGCATGGGGAAATTACTGTGTGTTGAATTGCAGAATCCCTCGTCTGCAGTTCCAGGATCCAAAGAGCTCTGATAACCAAAAAGTTTTTTGTATAATGACAAAACTAGACCTATACTGATGTATGATTACTTATTGAATTTTTTCTTATTTAAATCAGATATTTATATTGTTTATATATTTTGAAGTATTAACATATCCGAATAGGGGGAGCTGTTCCAGGACCCACTGAGTGTTAGCATAATACAAGATACATGCAAAGTGTTAACTTTAAACAATTCAAACAAAGTTCCAATTTTGGAATACATCTGGCCTCTGAGGTTTGGATAAGGAATTGTAGATCTGACCATATTTCATGAGCAATATATTTCTATCACTCTAGCTCTTCTGTTTTAAGTCATATGATTTATATTAGGGAATTTATTCCTTAACATATGCTTATTTTGATTTCAAGTAATTGGATCAAATTAAGTCATAAATGAACTATCTTAATGAATATTTATTTACATAGTAATTATAAAAATTAAGTCCTTTGGTTTCCTCCTACCAATTTAATTACAAGCTTCTCTAGGCTAGTTTCTAATAGCTTTATAATATTTTCTTTATCTACAAAGTCATGTATCCAAATGAAAGATTACATTGAAACCATTATCTAGTTCTAAGTAATTTTAATCACAAGATATATTTTAACTTTTTTACTAATTGTCTTAACTAAAATGAGAAAATGATATATGTATTTGCACAATTTATTTGATTGTGCTTTGTACACAACATAGAGGTCTATAAGCATAAAATTACGATAACTATTATTATGATAATGAGTTTATATAAAAGCAACAACTCACACTCCTTTATTTTGAATTCAGCATAATATTTCAGAAGAAATTTTGAAAGGAATGATTGATCAGGAATGTTTTTATGACAACTAAGACTGCTCTCATTTCAAGAGAAATCTTTAAGTCATGGGTTATAACCAGGAAACTGAAAGTGCAATAATTCTGAAAGTTCAAGCGACCCTCTTTCAGGAAGAAAATTATTTCATTGCTTTCCAGAAATACGTAGCTTGATTGGTTATATTATCTTTAGTAATAAAAAAATTGTCATCTTCCTCCTCATTTTGCTTGTTTTGTATGTTTGGCTAAGGAATTGATGTATAAAACCTGAGTTATCACTTCTTTTTTAGGTCGGCACCATGTTGATGATATACAAATTTGAATTCAGTGTCACAATTACGGAGGACATAATTAAGGCAAGTGGAAAATAAAAATTGACTTAATTTTCTCAGAAATACCAGGTCACAGAAATTGTCACAGATGCAGCTGTGCTGATGCATGTTTTTAGTGTTCTCCTTACTGTCTCCTGTTCACTGGAACATCTGCTTCATTTTCCAGACTAGTAAAAAGTCTTCAAGCCCTAATAGACTCCACACTGAGTTTTATGGATCGTATTAGTTGAGTTCTTCTTTTCCCTTATTCATCAGAGGAACATGTTTCTCATAAATCAATATTTAACTAGACAACTTGCTAGAAAGATTGTTGAAATTCTTGTTTATAATCTCTCACTTATTTGAAAGGATTCTTTTCTTTTTAAATTTAAAACTACTTGTACCAAAAAAATCCACTTAGCAGAATAATAAGATGTATAAAGGAGTAGGCTCTTCAAAATTAAAGAATAATGTGTCAGTGTTAAAGTTCAATGAACTGCTGTTATGTGAGTACCTGTGTATGTGTTTCATATCTCAGTGCTTGTGAAAATACAGAATCTCCATGAGAATATAAACTATATATTTATTTAATTAAGAATGCTTACTAAGTTTTTTCTACAATGACAGTAGATGAGTATTTGTGGAATTGTGGAGTTTCTCATATTACACCTCATTGTGATACATTGAGTACCTAGTTGGTTGATATTACTTTTGAAGGTACACAAGTCCACAAAGCTTTAAAAGATCATACCAATTAAATGAAAAAGGATGAAGAGTGAGCAGCCAATAGAAAATCATATCTATGTATATGTATGTACACACACATTTTATCTTTTTAATGAGGTAAAACAATTATGACAAGAAAACGTATTCAAATTTATTGTAAAACTTTCCTGAAATGTACAGAGACCTTATTCTATCATGAAAAGGTCCACCTCCTTGAATATCAATATATTTAAATGGAGATTTAGTCATACCCAGTGACTATGAGAATTCTATGGATACATAAAATAACCTATATAATTGTGTGCATAGGTCTCCTATGAAAGAAAAAGAAAATAGAACTCACTTAATCTCACCTCTCATTGTGAGAATTAAATAGTTGTATGTAAAGAGTGGGATAAACATTATTTCCCATGAAATTTTCTCCATTTTGAAGAAGCCAGGAGAGTTTGGTGGCTTGATCGCTCCTCAGGTTCTAGGTGGCATTGATACCAATCCTGTTGCCGATATGACTGTTACTATGAAGGGTCAGCAGTGCGCACATCACTGCACTGGCTGATTAGTCAGCCCTCTGGCTGATACCCTTGTGGGGATAGCGATTGTTTCTGAGGTGGGGTTGTGAACTACATGGCAAATCAGAATGATGTTCAAGACTTTTGTATAATGACTGGTAACAATTGAAAAAAAGGGTAAGTTTGCTTTGGACAGTGAGATGTACAGAAAAGTACAAAAGTGATAGAATAAGGCCATCAAAAAATTAAAACTGGAGCATAACCAAAAAACAGTTTATCTGAAAAATTATGCAAAATTATAAAGCTTTTTTAAGATTGTGTCAAATATAAGGCAAAGTAAGTTTTTTTTTTTCTGTTTTTCATATAATTGGTTCTGAGATGTAAAATTGTGCTATTAGTCAGAGAATGGAAAGGGGACTTCTAATTTTTCATATCAGTGGGTTAATTTTTGTACCAAACATATATTACTTAATAATAATTTTAAATAAAATTTTAATGTATGCAATTATTTTCTTAAAAGGTGACAGTCTTCCTTGAATCTACATCCTTATGCCTCACCATCATGAGGAATTTTCACAAATACATTTTAAAACGCCAGACTATATTGCAAACCCACCAGTTTTTAAAGAGCAGATACTAGCTTTGTATTGCTGGGTCTCTTGTTGAATCTTGCTGGCCCTCAGTTTATTTACCTGAAAATGGATAAAAATAGTACCTGCTATGGTTTGACTGTGTCTCCCTCAAAATTCACATTTTAAATCCTAACTCCCAAAGGTGATGATGGTATTAGTACGTGAAACCTTCAGGAGGCTTGTAAATCCTGAGAGTGGAGCCCTCAGGAACGGGGTTGATGCCTTTATAAACGGGGCTCCAGAGAGCTCCGTAGCACCTGCTGCCATCTGAGGACACAGGTGGAAGTATGTGACCCAGACTAGGGCTTTCTCTTGACCACGCTGGGACCCTGATCTCAGACATCCAGCCTCCAGGACTCTGAGCAGTACATGCCAGCTGTTTATGAGTCCGCTCAGTCTGTGGTATTTCATTATAGCAGACTGAATGGACTAAGACAATTCCACCTCAGTAGGGTTGTGTAATGATTCAGTGAATAATGTGATATGTCTATCTATCATCCTCAAAACAACTTTGACCTGTAGGAATCATTCAGTAAAAGCATTGGAATAGCCCTTTCTTGCAGAGAGAATACATGATCTTTACATTTGTGCTATTAATAATGTAGAATTGCATCACAAGTGTAATTGTATGGAAAACTGGGATTTTGAAATGCTAGCTACTGGATGGATGAATTACTTCAATTTCTTACCTCAGATTTCAGGAGAGAGTACTTATTTTAGAAACACCTTTTTTCTGTCTAAATAATCCTAAATTTATTACCTAGTGTTTTGAGAAAAATGTTTTAGTTCAAATATCAAAGGAGAGCTGTAAGATGTTCTCTGCTTTCAAACCCAGCTAAGATTGGAATGTAGCAGCAGTTGGGATTCAGATGTTTCAAAAGGATTTGACATTTTAGTGCACAATTTTTACTTTAGAAAATTTATATTGGCATACTAAGCTAAAAAAAAAAAAGTCCTCAGAGCAAGCATATATGCTTGATAAAAATCTTAACAGATACTGTCTACATTTATATCTAAATTTTTATTAAAAAATAAGTAATATATATAACATCTACACCTGTTTATATGTAAATGAAAGAGAAAAAGGAAGAGAGACATTTAAACAAATCAAATAGTTTTATGAAGTCATAATTTATGCAATGCAAGCTTTGAAATAAACTGTATTATAATGTTAAGTTAATATACTATATTTTAAATAACCATTTTAATAATAATGCTAGAATTTGTTTACTAAAAATTGAATTATCTGAACATCTGGATATGGCGGTCAGAGTTTTCAGCCTTACAGTATTTCCTAGATGATATCTGGGTTTAATATTTGTAAAATACAGGTATAAAAGCGTGCGTGTGTGTGTGTGTGTTTGTATGTGTATAAAACAGCAAGCAGTTTACAGTGTGGGTTCTGGAATGATTATCTTAGGATCTAAATTCAAGTTCTGGTACACAACTTATTTGCTGTATCACTTTGGGCATGTTGCTAGCCTCTGTAGCCACATTTTCCAAATCTGTAAAATGAGGCTAATCATAGTATTTACATCATATTGTATTCAGAGATTTAATTTAAATACATAAGTAACATACTTAAGAGTGGCTTGCTTGTAGTGATCATCCAGTAATGCTGTCATTATTGTTGTGGTTGCTATTAGTATTATTATAAAAGCATACAGAGCATAGAGAAGAGTCTCAAAGAATTTATCCTTAATATTTTAACATAAGTTGTCGGTGGAGTGTTAAATAAAGGAATGGGGCAAGGAAGCTGAAAGTAGGCAAAAAGGAAAAGAAAGAACATAAAAAGCCCTGCCCACCTAGGCTGTACATAAAATAGGACACCTGGTCAAATTGGAATTTCAAATAAACAAGGAATAATATTTTAGTATAAGTATGCTCCATGCAATATTTGGGACATACATATACTAAACATGTATTTTTGTTTTTCTGAAATTTAAATTTAATGGAGTGTTCCATATTTATTTTTTAATTGTTTATGCCAAATCTTGCAACCTTATGACAGCCCTAAGGAAAAAAATCACACAGCACGTATGAGATAATTCAATTTACAGCAAATAATATAACTGTATGCATGCATTTTGTGCACATATATAAATTAGATTTTTCAAGTCTTTATTAATTGGTAGAAATTTGCATTATATATATATCAAGAAAAAAGTACAGTATGATCTGTAGCATGATTCTGTCATAGTAAAATGAAACGACCATTAAGCTGTAATATGTGTGTATATATATTTACATATTTGTAATGTAATATGACATGTAATATTTATGTATTTGGAATATATGTATATATATATATATTTCTTACAGGAAAGTAAGTTTAAAGAAAAGGAAATATTCTGTGAGGTGCAGAATACATTCATAAAATGAATCTCAGAATTGAAGATGCATTAGTTTTTTAGAGTGCGATTGGGAAGAGTTGTGCTGAATTGGACATTCCCTAAAGCTCATCGTTCACATCTATTAATAAGGTGTTTAATGAATACTAGGTCTGAAACATATACATTTTTTATACCTAGATATAGGTATTTGATTATGTAAGCATAGTTGATTTAATGTGATCTTCACATTAAACTTCCTCTTTACATTTAAAGATGTATGGGCTAACACAGTATCACAATTTGGGTGTCTTTTTGAACTTACGAAGTAGGAAAAGGGACTAATTCACATCAGCTGGTGCAGGTGAACACCTGAGAATTTCACATATGCATCATATATTCAAATTGATATAAAATTTTTGTGATGACCTTTGAGACCAGCATTAGGTAAAGCCCTGTTGAATCAACTACAACTATCTTATGAGGAATTCAGAAATTGTCTTAGATTAGTCTTTCATTAAGATTTTATTTTTGAAGAAAATGCACTTCCAGTTTCCTCCATGTAACCAACAACTCTTTGCTTACTAGATTCTGATTCTATAATTCATTATAATTTCTGCTCTTTTCTGTTACTTTCCCTCACTTTAATATACAAAATTAACACAAATCAAATAAATGAAGGTAAAAATCTAATTTTACTTACATGATATTTGACTGCTGCCATCAGTAATTTCACTGGCTCTTCTATAAGTTTATAACATTAACATAATTATTCTAATTGCATGAGCAACTTTAATTGTTAGTTGGCGTCTCTTCTTGGTGTAATTATATGGAAAAGCTATATTAGATAATCAAAACAATTAAAATGGTTGATGTAATTCTTGAAGAATAGAAATTAGTCTTCAGAATTTTAAGCAAAGATTAATTTATGTTTCCAGGATAATTTTAAAAGGAGTCTTTTATGTGACTATGCACATCACCTCCCACCCCCTGTAAAAAAAGAAAGAAAGAAAGAAAGAAAACAAAAGAAAAAAACAAAGAGCTGTTTTTATTCTGTCTCATCATCAAAAATATAAAGTATCCTAGTTTTCATACACAAAGATGAAACTAGTGACCTGTAATAAGTAAAGCACATGGTTTGAATTATTTTTCTAAAGTAGTCATTTTAAAGATTCAATCTCACACTTTAATTTTGTCACTATTGCAGTTAATGATACACAGCAGTGGTGACTTACCAAGGTGAGAAGTCAATCTGTGGTCACTTAAGTGGAACTGAGCTAACTGTAAGATCTATAGCTATAACCTCATTAGTATTCTGCCCTGATCAATTAAACTAACTAAATTCAGGAGAGATGTAATTATTAGCATCATCAACGTGTTGACAGAAACAATTAATATTTACTGAATGTTTCCAGTGTTCTCTGAGATAGGACACAACTACTAAAACAAACAAAAATCAGTTTAAGCATTTGCAAATCACTCCTACAATTATTTTGCTATAAGATGGCTTCTAACTGCTTTACCTTAATGTTTCTTAATTTAGCATTATGTGGACATGAATAATGGGAAATGGGTCTCTATTTACCTTATAAAATATTTGTTCTCAGCAAATCCATGTAATTTGCCACAGATGTCCTGTCTTTTCTAATTCTAATCTTTTGGCCAACCCACTTATATTTTGGTTTTAATAAACACTCATTCAAGTTTCAAACTAAATGAAAAAAAAAAAAAGGTAAAAACAAATTTTTTCTTAAGTTCAGCAATATTTCATGGAATCCAAGAGCCGAAAGAGTAGTAGACCTCGCGGTTCTGGAAGAGCAAAGTCAGTTACACAAGGTGATCTCCCTCCTCCGACTCCGGAATCCATCTTCACAACTCTTTTCTACCACTTCCACTTCCTTTTGTGACTGTTTGTCTTCTCTGTTTCTTTAGCTCATCTCAAATTTAGATCATAGTTTTTTGGCGTTTTTTTTTTTTTTTAATAGAATGTGAAAACTTCATTCTGTTTGAATGTAAAAGTTTTAGCTGAGCTCACATGTGTCCTGGAGCTTTGCTTTCCCTAATCCAGTAATTCCAATTACGTTGATCATGTGGTCAATGAGCCATGGGGAGAAGTTCCCTCAGTTCACAACTATGGACTGAATTGCAGAAAACTAAGGGGAGACTGGTGCTAGCTAAATTTGATAAGTAGTCTTTTTGACCATGTTAAGAATTTTGGCCTTCATCCCAAAGTCAGAGAGTAGATTTATTCTTCATGCAAATATCACCTTTGCATTTTGTAAAGGTAATTCTAACTGCAGTGTTGAGGGTGGATTTTAGGGGAATAAATAGCATATTGAGACCAATAAAGAAGCTACTGCAGTACCTCAGCCAAGTGTTGGTGATAGTATGGGCCAGAGCAGCAAAAGCAGAAGTAGAGAAAAATGGGAAAATTTGAAAGAGATTTGGAGTCAACATCATCAAGGACAAATGGTGGATTAGAATTTGGGTTAGGGACACGAAGTGGGGCAGTGAAGGAGAGGGATGTGTCCTAGCTGTCTGATTTAGGAGAAGAGATGATACTGTTCTCAGACAGAAATACTAGGAGAAACCATTCTCAGACACCTGAAGAAGAGTTAGGCACTGTAGTTTAAACTTTATTTAAAACTCCTAGAAGAGTATCTATTACCTAGTGCAGCCCTAGATCCTGGGAAATTACATTATGACTCAAAATTCACTAAGAAGTTTTGAGTTAAACAAGCATTTTAATCACCGTGTATGTATGAGGAATTAAACTTTGAAAATCTGAATGTTACTATAAGAGAATGTGGTAGGTTGAATGATTCCCCACCCCCAAAGTTAGCCACATCCTCATGCCTGAAACCTGTGACTGTTACTTTAACTGACAGATGCTTTGCAGATGTGATAAATTAACTATCTTTAGATGGGGAGATTGCCCTGGATTATCCCAGTAGACCTTAAATACAATCACATGTCTCTTCATAAGAGGGAGGCAGAGAAAGATCTGACAGGTGGAAGAGAAGGCAGTGACAACGGAGGCTGAAATTTGAGAGATGAGACCACTAGCCAAGGAATGTGATAGCCACCAGGAGAAAGATGAGGTAAGGGAGGGATCCCCCACTTCCTCCAGTAGTGTGGCCCTGCTGATACCTTGATTTTAGCCCAGTGATACTGATTATACACTTCTGGCCTTCAGGACTGTGATGTAATGTATTTCCCTTGTCTTAAGCCACCAAGTTTGTGATAATTTGTTGCAGCAACCATAAGAAACTAATAGAAGGTGCTTTTTCAAAATTGCTTTTATACTTAAAATATATCCCTATGACATAAATGTTCTCTGATGAAGCATCTAGAAACATTTTATTCAAGCTAGGATATCCTGTTTCACTGAGAGGTATCTGCAGTCCTTGTGTACTGCATATAGCCAAAAAATAACTGGTGTCTGCTCTCCAGCTAGGATTTAATCCCAGTAAATTGCAGATACATATTTGTAGAATTTACAGGTCTAACCACCATATCAGCATCGTGTTGAAATTAAAATAGTGTATTTCTAGGAAAAATGATCTGAGTGAATATTTTAAAATATTTTTCTAATGAGGGCAAATTTTATTGAAATTTTTGTGCATAATTTAACCTAAATTGTTTTGGCAGCCACTTGAATAATTAATTGCACTCTTCTATTAGTGTTACTGACATAGACCTAGCTCCAACACCTCAAATGCAGAAGCATTGCTCTTAGAACTGTAATTCCAAACTTCTCCTTTACTGTTCTGGATTTCTTCTAAGTAGAGCAGTATTAGAAACTTTTCAGTTATTTTCAGACTTATCTCCTAGAGGGAGTCAGATAGATTATAAATATAAGGTAGCATAAAATGGTGGCTAGAATCCTCTAGATAACTTGTTTGTCAGTAACAAATGAATCAATAAGACACTAATCTACGAGCTCTTCAGGTATATATAAACAGTAGAAGAAAATGGAAAATATACTCATATGCAGATGAGTGAAGATAAGCAAATAGCTATTCTTGCTAAACCAATCTGTGTGTTTACAGAGACACTTCTTTAAGAGAATTTTAAATTCTATGTAAGAAGCAACTAATCATAGAGAACTATTTCAGAAAACATTGTTCCACAGGGTAGGTCCCAAGAGATGTTTATTAGCTGTTAAATGATCTTAAACCAGTGGAAACATTGATGATAATGAACTTAGATGTAAAATTTGAGCAGGGATTTCTTTCTTGTATATTCAGTCATTTTTGCCCTAAGTTAATAATTAAGTAGAGATCATATTTCTTTCTTATTATTACATTAGTGATTGTATTTCACTCTTATTGTACCTCAAAGATACTAGAAATGGCTCTGTAGGTATGTACAAACTAAAACAACAAATGCTGGTTAACAATCACACATGTATATAAAACTAATATATCATGAAATTACTTCTCACAACTCTGAGATGGAGTAATGCTCTGTATTATTAGATATCCAGGTTTTTAAAGCTTTGGCTACTCAGTTCCAAAATGACAGTCTCTTCAGTCAAAATATATGTCTCTTCAGGAGGAAGTTTGAAATAATTTTGGATTGTGTAGACATCATACACATATTGGAATTTAGGGAATTTCCTAATTCCTTCTTCATCTTTTCTTAATTGTTTTGTATTAGATTTTTTATTAACTTAGTAATTGGTTCATTACTTTTTCACTTAATTTCAATATATAGTCCTCAAATCATGCCTCTAAAATAGGTGCAGAAAAGAGAAAGACAAATGAAAAAACATATGTAAGTAAATTTCAACACTTTGAGAATCTTGAAGATTCAAATATGGGGATTCTGTGTACTATTCTTGCAACATTTTTGTGGTTCTGAAATTATATAAAAACAGAAATCCAAAGATTAAAAGACCCTTAGTTTAAAAAGGTTAGCAACCTCCCCCAACGTTCCCACATACTGCCACTTCCACCACCGCCACTTCGAAGCTTCAGCACACGCTTAACCTCTCTGAGTTTTTAGTTTTCTCCCTTTTGGAGAAAGCCCATGAACTTTCCTTATTGCTCTGAAAG
The DNA here is from genome assembly GCF_048773025.1 of Camelus bactrianus. NCBI lineage: Eukaryota > Metazoa > Chordata > Mammalia > Artiodactyla > Camelidae > Camelus > Camelus bactrianus. The sequence goes on along the minus strand of NC_133541.1, from coordinate 58,457,328 downwards.
CCCAGCTGCGTTATATAGGCACATTTTTAATATTTTGTGAAAGAATTTCTTGTGGTTTTGTAACTAAAGCATTTTCACCTTATTTGATTTTCTGTAATGCCATAAGTGGACGGTGTCTCATGTTTTTTAATGGATGTATGATCTGCTCAAAATAACTTGAAAAATACTTATTTATATTCACTTTAGTGAATTGCTCTTTTCTCCTTTGACTGTTACTTACGGATAAGTTCTTCTGTTTCAAATATTTGGTTCCCATATATAATGCTGGATTTTTTGTTTGTTTTTCACTTTAACTCATTGATGATTCTAATTTTTCTGTTCACATTTTCAACTGAGGTCTAGATTGAATAGCACTGAAAACTGGAGAGTTATCTCTGTAACAGACATTAAACAATATTGTTGTCTGTCATATCTCTAGTAAATCAATGCCTAGTACATAGAAGGTACTGTGTAAATAATAAATACATGAGAAAATGAACATAATGAATACATAAAATTAATATAATGAATAAAATATGAATACATACTCTCAAATCATCAATAATCATCCTTATGTAAAAACAAAATATAATAAATAAATTTTGTGTATCTTGTTTAGTGATAAAACTGAGAATGTAAGATTGTTGAGACAGAATTCACAATGAAGAGTCAGTCATGGTAAATTTAGAATGGAAATAATGAATAAAATCATTGGATGAGAGATTTTCCAATTAAAAGATTTAGACATAAGAACAAGAAGATACAGCAGTTCATGAAGATAAATAGGATAAATTGTAGCTCAGAATTGTCTTTCTTGAGAATATTTTGGTTGTCATCTGCATGGAAACCTGGTTGATTTGAGATGATATTTGTATGACACTTACTTCGAAGTATGAATAAAGCATAGGATAAAAATTTTTTACCATTATATTTATTACCTATCTCGAAAATCGTTCTGTCCATGGTACCTCTTTGTACATCTATAATGAAATTTTCTTTTCCTCAGTTTGAGTTTGTTTCTTTTCCTTGCAATCAGTAAAGTCTTTATTAAGATAGAACCCTTTTTCTCCGAGAGACTCCTTTTATCAGCCAGTGATGCCTTTGGAATTTAGCTTTGTGCATGCAGATTTGGTAGATACCAAGATCCTAGGTGACAAAGGACAAAATGGCAAAATATCACCTCTTTTTGAAAAAAGTTCCCTCATTAAAAAGTAAAATTATGTGTATTTATTTGTTTCCTCGTGAATTTTGTACCTAAATATTTCTTGTCACATTTTATTATCGTTCATATTCTTTATTGGCCCCACCACTGCATTGTCAGCAATTCAAAGACCAGAGGACTGTTCAGTTGAATTTAAATCTGTAATATGCAGCATAGTGCTTGGTATATCATAAGACATCAAACATAAATTAATAAATGAATGAAAATATTTGGTGATAAAGAATTAAAATGAGCCACATTTATTCAACAAATATTAGTGTCTGCTCTTTGTAATGCATATTGCCAAGTGCTAGAGACAGTGTTCTGATCAACACAATCTTATATATGACATTTTATTAAAGATGACAGATATTATATTTCTTTTTGCACCATCTATTATTTACTTACTGTTAAAAGGGATTCGATGAAAAAGAATTAAATGTGCCATGATAAAGTAGACAAAATAATGTGTAGACCAGGAGGTCATTGCTTCTTTGAAGAAGCAATCTCTCAGAGAGATCTTATGAGCTGTAGGAATTAACTAACCAACGTATGGAGGAAGAATCTTTTGGACGTAAGGAATAGAATTTGCTAAAACCCTAGGCCAGGAAGCATTCCAGCATGTCCTGGGAATGAAGGGTGATTTGTATGGTGGACCAAGTTAGAGAATGGCACCAAAGGAAAAATGTGAGTCAGTTAGATTAGTGTTTTGTGGAGCTGACTTGAAGAAATGGGCTGATTCCAAACAGATTTAGGAGATAAAATCAAATGGCTGCAGTAAATAAATTGGAAGCAGACAAAGGTAGATATAAGGTGATCAGTTCAGAAGTCAATGCAATAGTCCAGGCAAGAAAAATGATAATTTGATCTCAAGTTATGCCAAATAGGTGGAAGGAAATAGATGGATTTAAGAAATATTTAGAGGTAAAATGACCTTTGGAGAAAACTGGTTTTTAGGGTCATAAAACAATCAGGGGGAAAGGGAAAGGAAAGAAAGACTTCAGAAATACACTAGAGCTAGTGTATTTACATGGTCAACCTGACAGTAATTTCCAGTGGATATAAAAAATAAATAATTGAAAATCTTAATTACCCATCTTTATATGACTGACTTCACATCTTTATTGGAATAAAAAAAAATTAGAAGACAAAGATTCAGTTGAGATTCTTTTTAAATGTTAAGTATCATTGTGTTGTTTTTTCAGACTCTTTTGAGGGAGATAAAATCTCAATGTGACATTTATTGTATATGTTCCTGGTTCATCAGATGCAAATCAACTGTGTTTTTTTGTCCTGGCTAGACAGAAAGATTACCATTTGCAGCCTTTGTTCTACTTGGTCCAGGTCATGTCACTGAGGCCTGGCCAGTGGAATGTGGGTGGAATGGTGTGCCTCTCATAAAATGTCCTAAGTGAGCCTCCACACACACTCTTCATTTATCTGTTGGCTAGTTGAATGCAGATGATACCTGGGAGCTACGTCAGGATGAGAGCTACAGAATTGAAATAGCCTGGGTCCCAGTTTAACTACTTTGAGTAGGGTTTTTCAGTAGAACCTCCAAACTCACAAGGGATTATGAGAAACAAAATCCCATTCATTAGCGCCACTGAAATTTCAGGAGTATTTGTTATAGAATCTGACTAACACAATGTACAATGCTGCCTTTTTTTGTTTTATTTATTTATTTTATATATGTGTGTGTGTAGATATATATAGATACATATATATACGCATGCCAAAGAATTCTGTGAATATTATTCATATAATACTTACATGAACCCTATGAAACAAGTAATGTTATATCCATTATACAAAAGAGGAAACAAAACACAAGTTCACACAGCTAGTAAGTAGAAGAGCCAATAATCACTCCCATTACTCTGGCTGCAAAGTTTCTTCTGTTAGTTTCTGGCTGCACTACCTGAATTTAAATGACTGGTCTTTAAAAAATATATATATATATATCTATTTGTGAGAGCTACACTTTTAATTTTTCCACACCTTTGAGTATTTTAGGAATTTTGTATTAAGGTTAATGTATTGAGAGTTCAGAAAGTCCGTTTGGCCTAATTCTTATATTCAAGAAGAAAATCAAATGTAATGTGGTTACATTTAAATCACTGTGTATTGTATGTTTATGTTTAATTAGTTAAATCTAAAATACTAAAATTTTTGTAACTCTGGTTTCACACTTTATTTCCTTTCAAATTGCCAGGGAGCATTAATAATTGGAAATGATCCAGGCAGGCTCTTAGTCGCTAAGGACCCTGTTTTGCCCGTTCAGTGGTAAGGATCTAAAAAAATAGTTATGTATTCTCTGGAGTTCTTAGTGAACTCAGCGCAGTATCTTACTGAGTATCTAAAACTTCATAGAACTTGAAGAGTTACAGGAACATCCCATGGCTCTACCAGGTAAACCGCCAATGAAGCTGCAGTAGGCAAAGATATTTTCATCTAATTCTGGGGGAAAATACATGGTTAAATCTTTTCTGTATCCCCTAAGAAATGTTTAGGCCACATCTAGTTAAAAGTTATGTTATTGACAAAGAAGCAATTTGACTAAGGCCCCTGTGACACCTCTGACTTAACTTTGAAAAGAGTCATGGGATCTGCAACTTGTACTTGGCTCTGCTGAAAAGAAAGGAAAGATCTGTGGCTAATGAAATGTCAAAAATGTAACCTCTCTAAGGATTTGGTTCATCCCATCAGAATGCACCAGAGAGTCAATACCAAGCTTAAACCTAAGTCCCTACCTAAGCTGAGAGCTTTGAGTTGTAAAGAATATTTGGGTTTATTTCTCTGTTTTTCTGTAAGTCATTTTCTCCTGCTTTCCTAAACTAAAGTTATTTTGTCCTTTAAGGAATTATTGCATTCATGGGACTTAATATTACAGTGACAAAATTCATATACTGTGCTGTTGTTTTATCCATCTACATAAGTGACTTTTGTCAGATAGCTCATATGGTCCTTAGTGGCACTGGTAAAATTGTATGTGCTTGTGTTTATTTTTGCCTGTCATAATTTATTAACTTTAATTATCCAAATCCCTGTTCTGTATTCAGAACTACTTCTAATTCAATTTAAACTCTATTTATGATTTTATTGGTCTTCTAAAGAGATCTAATCAGGTAGAATAATCAATTGAGTCAGCATCACTTAAAAAGATGTCTTGAGTTGTTTAAGGTAGGAAAAAAATTCTTTCCTCTACCCATATTGGGTCTCAGCTGGGGCTCTGTAACAAAAGACAGATTAACAGGAGAAAAGCATACAGATTTATTTATTATAAGTTTTATGTGACTTGGGAATCCTCATAAGGAGGTGAAGACACAAAGAATTTACAAAACTTAAGTGCTTATATATTAAGCTGAACAAAGGGAAGCAGTTGTTGATAAGTAACTAAAATACATGTAGAGAGGAAAGGATAGTGAAAGTCATTTAATAATGTCTGTTTGTACAGAATTCTCTCAGCCTGGACTCCTCATCTCTTGTGATAAGAATGTTTCTTTCCTTCTGGTAGAGGGAGGACATCTATCATATGGGAGTTTTGTCTCCTGCTTTTAGGAAGAAAAGGGGGAGGTCAGGTCTTCTTGCAAGTGCTGCTTTCCATGTGCCTTTAAATTAAAATAATCTTCCTGCCAAAGTGACATATTTAGGGGGGACATACTCTGCCACCCTTCAGTGGAATAGTAAAAGAGATCAAGGAATTGAAGTTGGGTGGTCAGGATTTGAGTTCCAGATCATTTTCCGTAATATTTGAATGAAATTGAACAATCCCTTAAAATTCTTCAGTCTCAATTTCCCCATCTAAACCAAGATAAGAATCGCTAGTGAAAGTATTGTAATACAGTAAATAAAGTAATAATGTACGTGGAAGCACTTAAATCACTGAAGTACAAGACAAATGTTAGATATTTAAATTTTGTTCATAAAATAATAAATAATGAAAAAGATAATATAAGCTTTCATGTTTAAAATGTTTTAAAAAAGTCATTATTATGAAACATCCCATTTTGGCATTTTTATAACAAAACATATTAATATTTTTAAGTGATCTCACTAAATAACTATTGAAGGTATAGAGCAATACAGTAGAGTTTTTTCAGTATCTTTTCTAAAATTCCATTCATTTGTCTACACTAATCTAAGGAAAACATTACAAGAATAAATGAAGGTCTAAGAAGGTATACATGGCATTCTTTAACTTTAAATATAAGAAATTTCAAATCAGAAGGGAAAACTATTTCCTTGAACATTAGATTCATTATATGTAGCATTCACTCAGAAAGTAAATTTATCATTGAATAAGACAGCTTCATACTGGGTGTTAATATCTGGTTCAAAAAACACCTACTATGTAATGAAATGATTTGTTATAATTTCTTTCTTTTTTATTCAAATATTAGTCAGTTTAAAATGTGTTTATTTCTGGAGTACAATATATTGATTCAGATATATATATAAAACTTTTCCTTTTCATATTCTTTTTTATTATAGGCTATTACAGATTTTGAATATAGTTCCCTGTGCTAATATAGTAGGAACTTGTTGTTTATCTAATTTATATATAGTAGTTAGTATATGATTTATTTCTTTATAACAGAAAAAAATTACTGGATTTCCTTGATATTCATTGTATTTGTATTTTTTCAAACAGGTTTAGCATAGTATTTCTAAGTATCTACTGTAAGGCAGTTAGAGCACACCTCAAAGTAGCATAAAACTCAATGTGGAAAATGTGGCCACAGTATTTTTCTTTAGGAAAAAATTATTTTTCAACAAGTAAGCACTCTGATATCTATATATGGCCAAAGTTTTTTCATTTTTTTAAGAAAAAAGTAACAAAATAAAAAGGAGAAAAGAAACCAAAATAGTCTAACGTATTAAAATAGTTTAAAATTTTGAATTTAGCTGAATTGCAAAATAAGGGCATAAGGGCCTACCACTTTTATGTTTTCCTACCTCACTGAGTAATCCAATATATTTTAAAAATTTCTATAATTCTATGATTTTTTACACATTTGAAATATTATGAATGCTATAGTTTAAAAATCAGCATGCATTGTTTATGTTTATTTGGCTTTCACATTTTTTAATGTGATTTACTGTATTCTTTTCAAAGGGATGCTTTTGAATTTCCCAATGAAAAAGATATTGTTATAAACCTTACTCTGATTATATAAAACTACTGAAATTATATACATTTTCATGTAAACAACATTGATTCTGGAAATACATGCTGCCTTCAAATTTTCTAAAAGAAAAAGACATAGAATATTAGTTTGAGGAGATTAACTTTTTAATGATCAAATACGTTTATTTGCTTTTTCTTTCATAAGTACATTCAAAATTTAGACTCATACATTTAAGTATTAGTTTTTTTTTTCTTCTTCCACAGCCATCATATTTAACACAGGATCATATTTCACTTTTGATTAGGGTACATATAACAGTGACTGTGGAGTCCAGTAATAATTGGGGAGATTTCTCCTGCAGCTTATAAAATTATATCTGTGTCCAACTTGCAAGCACTGAGGGGAGACAGGTTAAACAGGTTAAGATCTTTCTAGAGTGGCATTGAAGGTTGTTTAAATTGCAATTACAGTTTATAGTGCAGCTGTTAAAATCCACCAAACCAAGTTTTCACAATGACCTTTTCCATTCATCTAAGGAATTTTGCCAAATGTTTAATTTGTAGGCATCTCACTTGGGCCCTTTTCTAGACATACACCTTTGAATGAATTATCTCATGTTTAGCTTTCACACACAAAACTGAATGTCTTTGACCTCTGATATCAGTGGAATTAACTCTGCTTCCTACTGGGGGTGCTTTCAGACATGTACCTTTCATTTAAATAAAATAAAACAATTACTAACTCTCCTGGAAAAAAAGAAGACACTTTAAAGTCTTTTCTTAAGTGTCGGTTAGAGTTACCTTATAAATGTTACAAATTCAGTTTCTGAAGTTTACGTGTAATATTGGAGAAAAACAGGGAAATTGCAGGATCAGTGCACTTATCTGACCCACATAAATGTCAGGTGACAGATGAAGAGAATACATAAGTGCACCATTAATAATTTTTTTTTGCCATACTTACATTATTTATATTTTCAACTATTCAAGAAGTAAACATTATGTACTTAATTTTTACATTGAATCAAATAGTTGCAATTAGCCGAACAGGGGAATACTATTTGAAAATCGATTTAGCTGTGGCCTGTCTTGCTATCAAAGTGGACTAGCACTAAATTACAGCAAGTGAATTGGACAAGGGTAAAATTGTAGCTACTTTTTTTAGCCACTCCTCTTTCATAGGTCTGGGAAAGGTGATAAATACCTGGAAGCATTCCAACCCTTCTCATAAGTAAAATGGCCTTCTCTGTATCATCCTGAATGTTTAAGCAAAGCTCTAGTCTCTCAGGAGCAGCACTGCCAGAATGCTTGAATATTAAAACCTTAAGTATAGAATCTAAAAATAAACATTACTGTCCCAGACTATAAATCCAAGCTTTTGTAGAACATGACATGTGAATGAGAAAGTTGAGCATGTGTAGTTTGTAGATGAAGATGAAGATGATCTCAGTTTAAATATATGACCCAACATGAGCTATGAGACCTTGGAAAAATTAAAATTTCCAAGGCTGGAGTTTCCTCATCTGAAAACTGAGAATGATAATGGTACCTGCCCTTTAAAATATTTGGCAGAGTAATACCAAGCAATGAAGAACAAGTTCTCAGCAAAGAGCCTGGCAAATTGCAAGCACTCCATAAATGATGGCTATTTTTTATTATGGGTAAAGTAGAATTAATATAATTAACCAATATTTTTACAAAGCAACAATAAAACCACCACCAACACACACACACACACACGTGAATCCCAAAAGAAATATATGTATCCTTTACCCATACAAATAGTCTAAATAACTCAATACATATTTAGGACATTATAATTTCATTAATTCCAAGGTCAAGTGTCTGAAGGTCTAGAAGTTGTCCTGGAAGAAATTTGAGAAACATGATGGGAAATAAGTAAATGTGGGATGGGAGGAAATAGAGAACAGTGATGCAAATCTTTCTAGGCCAGACACTATCCTTGAATGTTGTAGGTACTACCTTAGTTATTCGTCAGACCCAGAGTTAGATTACTACTGGGACTCCTTTTACAAGTGAGGAGACTAGAATGTAGACAAGCCAATTGCACTACCTCTAGCGAATTAATTTGTTAGTGTGGGAAGTGGGATTTGACCCCAGATCTGTCTGCTCCTGACCTGACCCATGTTCTTTACAGCTGTGCTACATGGCTGCTCACTGACAGAATTTCAGACATATATTGGATATACTGTTGTTGCAGAAATAAGAACATGCATCATTAGACAGAAGGGAGTCTCATCCGAGTAACTGAGAAGTTAGGAAAAACCATGTCAGTGGATCACTATCTAAGGCAGTGAAGCCATAGTAGTTGAAAGCCTGTTTGAACTTTGCATAACATGAACTTGATTTGCACCTCTGCTGTAACAGTTCCTCCTGTGTAACATTGTTCTGGGGCTTTCATCTCTCTAAATCTTGATTATCTTTAGAGTAAAATGAAAATAGTAAGGTAGCTTTTAGTATCAAATAAAGTAATTTCTTTAAAATGTTTAGCACAGATTCTAGTAAAGAGTGATGTGGGTATATCATTGTTATTCTTATGATGTTTAAGTAACAAAGTTAGTCCATGACCTGAAAGATGAAGCACACGTTGGGAAAGATGAAGAACACAATTAATGCCTTTGTGAGAATAGAGATACAAGTTCCAGGGAGAAATGAGGCCTTGGATATAAAATTACCAACGAGAAGTCCTGAGTCCTGGAGTCAGATGGAACAGGATTTCAGTTCCCGTCTGCTACTTATAAGCTCTGTCATTGTCCAGATTAATTAGTCACGTTAAGCTTCAATTTCTACATGTATAAATGTTATTAGTAATAACAATGTGGAATTATATGATTCACTATTGATTCAGGTTATAATATTATAATTGATAACAATCCAGTCTAGATGTCCTCACAGATGTTCAAATTTAATTTCTTTAGTTTATAAAAACTGATTTACTCTTTATTAGATTATAAAAATGCCAGGTAGTATTAATTGCTAATTAAAAGTATATTTCTATGGTAAGCACGTAATACAGGTTAGCTATTCCAAAAGCTGTAAATTGAGAAAATTGCACTTCTAATTTCATACATAGCAACTTAAAAAGAAAATAATTCTGTTTTGGATGTTTTCACGCCAGTCAAATAGCTAATAACTTTATTATTCTTTGTTGTATTTTAGTAATTGCAAAGAAGATAAAATCTCACATATATGACTTTTAAAAAACTCGTATCACACTATCTTTTACAAAAGGAAATATATAGAGTACAGCTTCAAATACTAGTAGGATTTTAGTGCTATATATGGAGAAAAAATACCAAAATTATTATACACTGAAGCAACTCTGGTAATATTCCTTCCAGCTTTAGTCAAGATGTTGTTTGGCACTGGAATACTGAAGGTGATTTATTATAGATATCAATTTTATTTTCTGATATGGCCTTTATTTAAATTCTCCCTAGTATTTCTCCCTTTATGGAAATGCGCTTTCCTCTCAAGAAAGCTATGAAGAAATTGCTGACTATTTGTCATGTAAAATACTTACGTTATTTCATACAATTGTCTGTGAAAAAAACCTGTATACAACCTAAAATTTAACCTAGGATTGTTACAGCAGAGAGAAGCCTTGGAAATAAAATAGGAATAAAATACAGTATTTCCAATTATATTGGAAAAAAATAAAGATCCAAGCCCAAAACACAGAGGTCTTTTATAGCCACATACAAGTGGAGGGGAAAAGGAAAGAATATATTCATTCCCCAAACTGAAGACAAGGATAAGGAAGTATTATGACTTTCAACTCTCATTTGCAGTGCTTCTAACTCATAGCATCGTCACATATCATAAGCTCATGTTCTACAACAGTAATGATGCAGTTTCAAATGTAATGGTAAAGGAAAGTGAGCCATAGGAAAAAGCAGCAGGAAATTGTTGTGCCAAAATCTAACTTCTTTTAGGAAAAGGCTTTAATAGGTATCTCACTGTGCATAAAAACAATTTATTTAGACATAGGTAAATCAACATTGTGATCATTTCAGCTCTTTGTAGCTTGGGCACAGATATCATCTCACAAGTGAATTACGTTCTTATGGCTTCTTGCATAATCGTATGTTGGCATATGGTTATGCTATGTCCATGCACTGAATCATGCGAACAGTGATCCAAATGTATTTAGAGAAGTTTGTATTTATTTTGGTGTGTATTTGGTCTGAATAAAGGCAGGAAAACTATCATACATGTAGCTTTAGCATTACAAAATATTTTAAAAGGAGAAACTCAGAGAAAAAAAAGCAATATATACTTTCTCACTTTTGCTGGGATATAAGTTGAGCTAGGCTGTCACTTCACTCTAATTCAGAACAAGCTGAGATGTTTTCCAGGACACTTTTTAAAATCAATTTTATTGAAATATGATAAATTACAGCTAAGTTATCCATTAAGGGATGATTGATTTGTTTGCAACTTTGAGCCATTGTGACTACAGCAGCTGTGTACATTCATGTATGTTATCTTTGCATCAACAAAAGTTTTATTATCTTTGGTAAATATCTAAGTCAGTGGCTGAGCCATAAGATAGATATATGTTTCACATCTTTAAATACTGCTAAATAACTTTGTAAAATTATTATACCATTTTATATTGCCACCAACAGGATAGGAGATTCCAATTGCTCTAAATCCTCATCAGTACTTTGTATTGTCAGCCTCTTTACTGTTCTCCATCCTCATGGGTGTGTAATAGTATCTTATTGTCCTTTTAATCTGCATTTCTCTGATATCTAATGATTGTTGACATTTTCTTATTGCTTATTAGACAGTTCTATCTATTCTTTTGTGAAGTATCTGTTAAATTTTTCACTCATTTTCAAATGTGGTTGCTTGTTTTCTTGCTGAAATATATACAAAGCCCTTCTATATTTTGGAAGAAAGCCCTTTGTCAGATTTAGCATTTCATATATTTAACCCTGTTCTGTGGCTTGCCTTTCCATTTTCTTAACTGTTATTCAAAAAGTAAACACTGTTAATTTGAATAATGTGCAATTGCTCAAATTCTGAGATCTTTTAAAAAAATAGTTGAAAATAATTTCCTTAAAGCTGTCCAAATCAGTATATAGATATTACAGTTTTTCATTCAAATATCAGCTTATCCTGCTCAGAATTTTATAACACTCTCTTCTACCAGCCATTTTCCACATTGTTAGCCATCCTTTACTTCACTGAGCCAAGAGAGAACAGGCCTTTATTGGCGGCCAACACTCAAACGACTCATGAATTCACAAACCTCCCATGAAAGCATTAAGGGAAGAGAAAGGAAACAGCCTGTTCCATTTCTTTAGGCATTTTGCCCATTTGATTAGACCTCCCAATTTTTGAACAGTGTACAAATAATCACAACCAAATCACTTTCAAACAGGACTAGGAGAGGGTGTTAAAAGCATACTCAGTATTACAATTTGAAGCTGTATACTTAAATAAATGGAAAAAAAAAACCAAGAATAAATAGCACAACATAATAGAATGATGGGAAAGAGAACCAAATGTCCACAAACGGGGAGGAAATATTTTGTGTGGTTTCACATAACGTGTCTCAACCTGGAAAAGTATAAATATACATAAATTAGACCATGAATTGCATAGTTATAAAACATAACAAGATATAAGCAAGTCCAAGTAGACTAACAAATTAACCATAAAACTAATAGAATAATTGTCATATTGATGAAGGATTAAACACTTGATAACACTCTAACTTGATGCAACTGAAAGAACTACACAAAAAATATTGGCAGATGAAAATGAAAACTTTAATTTTTTTGCAGAATGAAAAGGAACAAATTGAAAGAAACAACTGTCATCAAATACATTAACCTCACATATGAGAAAGTTAATGTCTGTAATGAGTGAAGAACAAATATATTTGCATAGATGTAACTTGAAAAAGCATACTATAAGCATATAATATAATTAAATACACAGTAATAATCAGGAAACTAAAATAAAGGAGGCTTAGAATATTATTCTTTTTAAAAATAATGTATTAAAATTATGTAGTATGAAATGTTGATGAGAATGTGATGAAGCCAGCAGATTTAAACACAGGAGATGATGTTCTAAATATTTGTAGTTATTTTTGGAAAATAGTCTGGCAACATATATGCAGGAAACATCACGATACTTCTATTTTTGATATTGGCATTGATTTGAAGTAATTTACCAAGAAAAAAAGGAACTAAAGCTTTTATATTTCCGTACCTATGATAATTAAGCAGTCTATAATAATAAATATCTAAAAACCTAAGCAAGAAAATGAAACAATGATTCCAGAAATGTTGTGACTACTTAAATTTTGAAATACCAGATTAATAAAAATATTATATAAGCCTTTCAAATAGTCTTCATCGAGACTATGCATAAGTAGAAAAAAAACTAATGCCATAAAATTTTGCTGTTTATAAAATGATTTCACTTATTGTATTCGACCCCCAGGAACCATATAAAATAGTGAAGGATAACATAGTATAGCAGATAAGAGCTTGGACCCTACAAATAGGCAGTATTCAAACTCCAGCTTATCAACTTTTACAAAACATTTTACAACTTTAACCACATTATTGATCCTCTCTCTGATTCTTGGCTTTCTAATCTGTAAAAATGAGAATAGCAATTAGACCTACCCTGAAGGATTTCTGTACATTTGGATAAAGCATTAATGTTATTATAAGAAACTGTTATTAGTCCATTGTTGAGATAATAAAATTGGCCATCAGGAAAACATGTATTGTCTAATAATAATTGATTTAGTGTTTGCATCAAAATTTGAATACAGACATCCAGATAATACAACTGTTGCAAGTATGGTATATTATTTTCATCTGTACATAGTTATATATTTTGCTACCTCAGCAGAAGAATGTAATCTGCTGGGAAAAAAAACTGAGTCAAATACAAGTTTTATTTCTTCCAACCTCTTCAACCCCTAACAGTGTTCATTGGACCTAGTATGAGTAAATAACCTGTAAATGAATGCTATTCATTAAATGAGGAATTCCTTTCACACCAGTTCTAATAGAGACGATTGAGATAGTTTTAAGTGCCCCAATGTGAACTTCCTCAACTTACCTCATTCTGCATAAAAATCTCCTTATTAATTCACCTTCTGTCATAATTTCTTATGAGGACAAATCTGTCACCATTTTCTTGATAATTTATTTCAGTGATTCAAAACTAAGAACATTATCATTCCTCAATCATCTGATAGGCTGTTCCAACTACATGCCTTGTGATATAATTAAGATAGGGGATGCACTATTTCAACTCATAAAATATAGATACATGCAGAAAGAAAAAAATACAAACTAAAAAACAAACAAGTGGTTGCTATTTTAGGATTATGAAATTATGCCAAGTTTTAATATTAATTTTTGTTAATGCTACACTACTTGAACAGGAAGAAATAAAGAAACAAGGGAGAAGGGAAAAAAGACTGGTAAGACTAACTAGTAAGGGACTCAAAATAAGTCATTCCTCCTAAATGTATTTTGCTGTATTACAAAATAATATTTTTTGGCATAATGAAAATCATAGGGTTCACTATATAATTTATTTTAAGCTTATGCTGGTATGTGCCCTATAATTTTTGTCCACTTTACTTTTTTCTATATAATTTTTAAAATTAGTGGACATTTTATGCATAAAAGTGTGTGGAATGTTTAAATATACAGTTTCTTTTTGTCACTATTGTAAAATTGCTATGGTACAATAAAGAAGTAATCATAAGATAATTTCACAGGATTCACTTTTCTTTATTAGTCCAAAAATTAATTCTGTAAGAATCATGTTTTCTTATTTAAACTAGGTGTGATGATCAGTTGTATGTGTCAACTTGGTTAGGCAATAGTCCCCAATTAATCAAAAACTAACCTAGTTATCACAGCTAATCTAGATATTGCTGTGAATACATTTTGTGGATGTAATTAACATCTACAGTTAGTTAACTTTAAGAAATTATTCTTGATAATGTGGGTGGGCCTGATCCAATTAGTTATAAGACCATAAGAGCAGAACTGAGGTTTTCCTGAGGGACAAGAAATCCCACCTGTGAACTACATCAGTATTAGTATTAGCTCCTGCCTTTTTCCAGCGTTATCTTCCTGACAGCCTACTGTAAAGACTTCAGGCTTGCCTAGCCAAAGTGCCTCTCTCTCTCTCCCCCTCTCCCTCTCTCTCTCCCCCCCATATATATATATATCTCCATATATATATATAATCCATATATATATCCATATATATATGGCCACATCATTATTAAAATAATCTACTTCATTATTAAAAATCCTTTGGTGAGCATTCATATAGGACACAAATAGTTTTACCTCCTTTAGCGATTCAGACAGGTCTGTCCACATCTCTTCCCCAGATAACCTTGTAACCCATTTTCCAATGGCATTCTTTCCAAGTCCTTGACTGTGTAGCCCAGTCATTGGCCATACTCATGAATCTCTATAGTTTCATATTTCTGGCTTTCCCCTTTCAAGCAAAATGAACAACCAAGTACATTACTCAAAGTTCAGCCCAGTAGAAGGATTTCTCTTAATTACTGTCTTCAGGGATGTCCCAGAAAAGGACTGAAGTGCTGCAGTTCTCCACTTTCAAGTGGTGTCTGCATATTAACTACATCTAAGTTTTGACTTCCTCAGTCAACTTGTTGTAGAGAATTTATGAGACCATGGTGATACCTGGACAGAAAATGTAATATAACAGAAATAGAGGCCATGTGCATTTGAACCACTATATCATGTAACTTATGTGTACCTTCTTGGTGTGCTTGAGTCCAATATCATATATATACCTCCATTTCAGAATAGGTAACTGATATGCACACTCAGTTTAATAATTTAGTGGATCATACAACACCCAGTTCCCAATGGGAAGTTCAGGTTGAATGATAACATGCTTCTTGGTTAAGTATCCAGGGTCTACTGAAGCACAATGGCAAGCCGAGAACTGTTTCTCAAAAAGAGAATAAGTATTTACAGAGGATAGCAAGGCTTTGCTCCAATATTCTAAGAATTTGAACTATGATTCACTTAGAGAAGCCTGCCAGAGACACCAAACAACATCTTATTTGCCGCTAACACTTCCAGCATCACTGGATCTTTTGCATTATGTGACTTCAAGTGACAGAGTAGCTTTCACAGCATCTTGGATCTGTCATAGAAACTTCTTTTATTCTAGGTCCCACTCAAAACTAACAACTTTTTGAATCACTCAAGTAGTGGCCCAGAATTGCATATCCAAATGAGATACATGTTGTCTCTAATTTCAAAAAGGCCCATCAGGTGTCTCTCTTTTTATTTGCAGGACAGGTCAGATGTAGTGACTTTTCCTTCACCTTGAACAGAGTATCATGACATGCCTCACACCACAGGACATCCAGAAATTTCACTGCAGTGGAAAGCCCCTGAATTTTGGTCAAATTTGTTTCTGTCTGACATGCAAATATCTTACCAATATGTTTAGAGGAGCTACTTTTATCTTATCTCTTTCTGGCCTCTTTTCCCAGCCACCCCTGTGACATCCAATGGGCTTATAAACAAAGTGGCCACGATGACAGAGATAGAGAAAATGCATTGGCTCAGTGACATAGACTTTACTTAACAGGCCAACCTGGCAACAGTCACTGCTAAGTGACTAATCTGCCAGCAGCAGAGACCAGTACCGAGTTCCAGATATGGCACCAATCCCTGGTATGATCAACCAGTTACCTGGTGGTACGTTAGTTACACTGGACCACTTTCATCAGGAATGAGCAGTGCTTTGTTCTTATTAGAATAGATGCTTACTCTGCACATAGATTTACCTTCCCTGCTTCTGTCAGAACTTCTATCCTTAGAACTACAGAAAGCCTTATCCACCATCACAGTATTTGGCAAAACCTTGCTGTGATCAAGAAACTCACTTCAAAGCAAATGAATTATGACAACGGGCCAAGTGGTGTCCAGATGGGACAGTCATATTTCATCTAAAGCAAGATATATTAAAAAAAAGGAGTTGATGGTAGAGGGTGGTTTACTGATCATTGACTGGAATTTCCAGAGTCAACAGCAGGAGATCTTGGGAGGAAAGAAACTCTAGTAACTCAGGACATTGGAACCAATGAAAAAAGAGTTGCACACATTGTGAAGAAGAGAGTGTGAAAGAATATGAATGATTCTAGAGGCTTGCTTATTGAGTGGAGAGGATGCAAACAAGAATGAAGTGTAGTATATATTTAGTTTTGATAGTGTATTAAAGAGAGATCCTTAATTCTAATGGAATTTTCCTGTTTTTGTGATGGTTCACACCCTTGACCACAGCCTAAAAAAACTACCAGTACTGAATAGAACCCTGCAACTCCAACTTATTTAAATATTCAAATAATGAACAAAAGATCTGATCTGATTTAAAAGCTCCCCGTGTGGTTCTAATGCACAGTTTGTGCTGACTACTCGTCATTAACTAATGAGACACCATCTGGAAATGAGTCCCAATGATTACAGATAGGGATTCATATTTCTCCTGGTCAGCTGGTCAGTAGCCATCTAGGGTAGGCAGAGTATAGAATAGAAAGCAGGATCAGAAGTTAAGCATGGTCCCTGTGTTTTTTTACTTGAGGGAAGAATGAATATTCTGTAATTCTAAGCAAGTTCAGTAGGTGTTTGAAATAAATTGGCTAAAAAACAAAAACAAAAACAAAAACAAAAACAAACCTGTTTCTGATTGAGTTTTCTTACTTGAATGTCCACAAGGTTGGTGTGTTGAACAACTTCACAGTAACTCTAGGCCATTTCTCCCCTGAGACCTAATTGTTCGTGTGGTAGGTCCTTGGGTGGAAGTTTCATCAGTGAAACAACCAGAGTCTTAATAGAATTAATTTGATGTGGTTTTTTTTTTTTTTTTTACTGTTCTTAGCATGTTTTGAGATCACCAAATTAAATTAGAACAGAATCTAGATCACATTAGAGAACATATATTTGAGAACGGAAAAAATGATTACAAGATCTTAAGATTCAAGGGATTTCATAGTGATATTTAGAATATCATTAAGTGATTAGTGGTATTTATGGTACCAAATTAAAGTATCATTGTAGGCAGGTGTAATTAGATTTCTGTTGTCCTTACCAGTTTTGTGACATTAATGATCTAGCAACAGATTATCTCCAAAAAGTAAAATTGTAACCTCCAAACGCTTGGGAAAAAAATATTATATAGAATAAAATCATTTAGAATGAGTGAACTTTGTTTACAGAAGAAAAAAAAAACTTGCAAAATTTTAAGAGCTTTAAGATGGACGTGGATTCCCACATAAATATGTGGAATGTCTAGCCATAAACAGGATGTTAAGTAAGTGGGGAATTAATAACTGTACATTTTAATTTATCTCAAGGAAATGTTTCCATGATTTAGCAAAATATAATTGTATAGTAAAATTAAATGAGTAAAAAAATATAAAGTTAAGTTTTTTTTAGTTTAACAGCTTAATGTTTTTCATTGAAGTGTATTTGATTTATTATGTTTTGTTAGTTTCAAGTGTACAGCAAAGTGTATATATATAGTTTTCAGATTATTTTCCATTATAGGTTATTACAAAATGTTGGATATGGTTCCCTGTGCTATACAGTAGGTCATTGTTAGTTAACTATTTTATATACAGTAGTGTATATATGTTAATCCCAAATTCCTAATTTATCCCTCCCCCTACTTTCTCCTTTGGTAACCATAAATTTGTTTTCTATGTCTGTGAGTCTGTTTCTGGTTTGTAAATAAGTAATATGGTTAAGTAATATTCCATTGTATATATACACCATACCTTCTTTATCCGTTCTTCTGACGATGGACATTTAGGTTGCTTCCATGTCTTGGCCATTGTAAATAGTGCTGCTATGAATATTGGGTGCATGCATCTTTTCAAATTAGAGTTTTTTCCTAATGTATGCCCAGGAGTGGGGTTGCTGGATCATATGGTAACTCTCTTTTTAGTTTTTAGGAACCTCCATACTGTTCTCCAGTTGACATTCCCACCGACACTATAAGCAGGACCCTTTTTCTCCACACCCTCTCCAGCATTTATTATTTGTAGACATTTTGATGATGGCCATTCTGACCCTGTGTGATGTGATTCCTCATTGTCGTTTTGATTTGCAGTTCTCTAATAGTGATGTTGAGTGTGTTTTCATGTGCCTATTGGCCATCTGTATATCTTCTTTAGAAATGTCTGTTTAGATCTTCTGCTCATGTTTTGATTGGGTTGTTTGGGTTTTTGTTTGTTTGTTTGTTTGTTTTGATTCTGAGCTGTATGAGTTGTTTGTATGTTTTGGAAGTTAATCCCTTGTCGGTCACATCAGTTGCAAATATTTTCTCTCAGTCCATAGGTAGATTATCTTTCCATTTTTTTCATCATTTCCTTTGCTGTGCAAAAGCTTTTAAATTTAATTAGGTCCCACTTGTTTATTTTTGCTTTTATTTCCATTCCTTTAGGAAAAGGATCCAAAAAAAAAAAATTGCTGCAATTTATGTCAAAGAGTAACAACTTAATTTGTTAAGAAACATGAGCTTAAATCCAAAATAATTAAGAATAGTTTTCTGAGGCCTAAAATGAATTCTTCCCAATGATTGAGTTTAATGTTTTAAAGAAGGAAATCTGCCCAAATTGGAACTTTTTAAATAAAATAATAATGACAACAAAAAGAATAAAAGCAGATCGAGAACTTTTCATAAATAAATCTAAGTGACAAGATTCAGTAAGGCTGTACTGATTACATTCATATTAACTATTTAACTGCATAAACTCAAAGACGCACATTCCAACTGCTATTTCTCTCCTCTTTGCTCATTGCTATTCTTGCTCTAGTGTGTCTCTGCCCTTTGGGTCTGCCTTCAGATATTAAAGGTTACTTGGAGAACTTTTACACTGTATTTCTAAATCATTAAATTAGAATCATATCACTTGTTTTCCTATAATTAGTTATTTTTATATGATTGTATTTTTCAAATAAATAAAAACATGCAACTTTAGTATAATCTTTACAAAGTCAAAACAAACACCTGTGACTATCTATTTCACCACTTCATACCATCCTATCTCGTTTGCCAGAAATAAACATTTCAGTTCCTCCTAGTTTTAGTCTTCACATTGCTAAATAGTGTGAATATACTTGGATTTATCAATTTTAGACATTACCTATTTCTTATCATAGTTAATTAGTTAGCCTTTTTTCATATCACTTTTCACTCCACCATTTTCCAATATCATTATATCACAAATGGGGTTAAACTAAGGTAGTAATGATAAAATCAATAGTATTTTATTATTAATGATGATGAATATTGTATACTTAACAATGTGGTATATTTTTAATACCTTTTCCCTTTAAGTCAACTTTTTTCCTATGTTTCTTTTATACAAATAAATATTAGAAATTTATACAAATAAACAGAAGCATCAACTAAAAATGGTCCAACCAAAAATGGTCAAAGAAAAGATGTTCATCATCATTAACTGTCATGAAGAAGCAAATTGATATTAAAATGAGATAATACTACGCAACCACCAGAATAGATACAACTAAAAATAATTACAGTGTCAAATGCTGGCAAGGATGTGGGATAACCATAACATTTCTGGTGAGTGTATAAATTATTAAAGTAACTGTGGGCAACTATGTGTCACTTTCTGGTACAACTGGATATGTACCTCCCCTTGGTGTAGCAATTGCACTTGTAGGTGTATTCAGGAGAATTGACTATATGACTACCCACCAAAAACCATGTACAGGAAAGTAAATAACTTTATTCTTATAGCCATATATAGAAAACAATCAAAATATCTCACAACAATAGAATGTGTAAATAAATCATTGTTTATTCACACAGTGGAATACTACATAGTACTTTAATTATATAATTTTTAAAAAAAGCTACACTTTGACCCAACAAGGTGGGTGAATCTAACAGACACAATGATGAATGAAAGAAACCAAATGCTCCCAGAAGTGTGCAATGCATGATTCTATTTATTTGAAGTCCAAAAACAGAAAACTGGGTTATGTTGTTTGTTATCTTAGTGGACGCAACGATTTCACAGTGTGTACGTGTGTCGAATCTAACCAAATTGTATAATTTAAGTATATGCAGTTTAGAACACTCAAATTATACCTCAACAAAGTTTAACCGCATAAAAAGCAATACAGGCAAAAGGTAATAAAAGTTAAAATAATGATTTTTTTGCAGGAGGATATTGAATAGGAATGAGTCCAAGGAGGCTTTCTAGAGTGTTCATAATGTCCCATAAATGTATCTGGTATGTATGGTGTGTATGTGTGTGTCACTTACAGGATGAATATTAAAGGATGAGACAATAGAAATTTGTAAGACTTGAAACATGATGTGAGGGAAAGACATGAATCAAGAATTGGTCCTGAGGTTTTCCCCTGAATTACTGGGTGAAGGGTGAAGTCTTTTACTGAAACAGAGTAATGGATGAGGAGCAGATATGTGAGTGGAAGTGATGGGCGGCAGGGTATAGATGATTTTTGTTAACTTTATTTTTTTGCAATATATTATTTTGAGGAGCCTACTAAACATCCAAGAGGATAGGATAAATAAATGGTTAATGTATGAATCTGGAGTTCAGTAGGAAGATTAAGACTAGAGATAAAGATTTAGGAGTCAAAATAGTGTAAATAGTATTTAAAGCCTGGGGATTAGAAGAGCTCACTTAGGGAGTTTTTATTCAAGGATTAACCACTGTGGCACTGCAATAGTTAAAATTCAGAAACCATAATAGGCTTTTCCGTCCAACAGAGAAGTAATAGCCAAAGATGTGGGAGAAGAATCAAGATGGGATATTCTAGAATCCAAATGGTAGATTGTTTAAAGAAGATTAAGAGTCCAGTAATTCCAATTTGATACATTTGCAATTAAGGGATGCTATCTATTAAAATAGAAACACCTTCAAATCTGGGTGGTTTTACATACTAAAAATTTATTTCTAATTCATATATATCCAATTCTTGGTAGATAGATAGAGGGAGTGTACTCTGCCTTGCTTGTTGTTATGGTACTAAAGATAAAAGGGCTCTGTCTTCTTCACCATTATCTTCCAAGATTACCCTGACTGACAGCTATCAGCCGGCATGTAGGAGGAGAGAAGATCAAAACATGGCAGATTTTTGCATGCCAAATGTAGAAGTGATACATCTCACTTCTAGCTACATACCTCTGACCAGAACCTTATTATGTGGCCACAGACAACTGCAAAATAACCTGGGAAACATAGGCTAGTGGTGAGAACATGTGGCAAATATATGGGTATGATGAGAGGCCAGCTAGTTTCTGCAACAAATATCAAAACTCTCTGAGACTTACTTCTCATTTATCAAAATCATTTTCTTTTCTTCTTTGTGTCCCTACATCTCCTGTTACGTTTCTTATCATTTTCTCGATGAAATTACATGTCTGCCTATAGCAAATGTGTTTCAGGATTTTATCTTCATGGATCTAAACAAACAAATCATCATAGAATAGAGAATTTTCTATTGGTGTGTTAATGGTGATCTAAGTTAGCACACAATTTGGCTAAACACATCTGACATCTGTTGAGATCCTGTAGTTGGGCTTCAGCAAACCATTCTGGTAAGAAATGCTCGGTCCCATTATATTTGATTTTGTTATAGACACACAGAGGGAGTGGATTCACTAGTAGAGATTCTTTGGAAGAGATAACAAAGACTTTGAAAAGAGAGAGGATAGTGTCTAAATATTTAGACCTCTGACTTTTTGATAGGCCTACTCTCATTAATTTTAGTCTTAAGAGAAAGGACAATGCCTGTTTTGTTCTGTTTTTCATGACTGATGCAGAGGAAAGTCCAAGTAAAAGAAAATTCCAGTTTTCATTAAAGCATAACATATGGCCAGAAAAAAACTTCACTTAGGACCAACATAATAAAGTATATATTTTTCTAATCATTGGTTCAGCAAACTGAGAAAATGCACTTAACTTTTCCATGAAGTCAGATATTAACATCTATTTCACAGGAATGTTGTTGAATTGTAATGATATAGACAAAATTATTTTCAACTTGAAAAGAATCAAGTTCAAAAAAGTAACATTTCTTCCATTCTTGAATATTTTCATTAGCAATTTTTCATGACCATATATACATAATTGTCTTTGTATAATTGCTAATATAAACTCCATCACCCCATTTAGCCTGGTTTATACCATAATACTGAATAATACTACATGTGCCTAATTCAGTTTATCTCTCTGAAAGATGGAAAACACATTCTGTTTGCTTCCTGTCAAAAAAGGCGAAGAGTTTTTTCTTGCTGCTGAGAGCCTATTGGCTTATAGTGAGTTGCTACATGATTCTGGCCCTCACAAATTAGAATATTGGAATCTTATAGTCTTCAAATTACTGAGTTAATAGCTGAAAAAATAGTTAGTACTTATTATCTAATTTAATTTCTACAATTGAATTTATTAAAAAATATTATTTAGAAATTACTATAATATATATTTTAATAGTCTTGCAGTTCATTAATGAAAATAATATATTTGTAAAATTCTGAGTTTGCTTATATAAACATATGGCCTTTGGCCTTAGTAATCTTGGAGCTCAGAATGCTAATGGCACACACATGTATATAAATATATATGAATATACATACATATATACACTTATAATACATAAAATATATGTATAATCTATATATAAAGTGAAATAGGGTTCCTTCTGGATATAAGCCCAGGAGTGGGATTCCTGGGTCATACAGTAAGTCTATTCCTAGTCTTTTGAGGAATCTCCACACTGTTTTCCATAGTGGCTGCACCAAACTGCATTCCCACCAGCAGTGTAGGAGGGTTCCCCTTTCTCCACAGCCTCTCCAGCATTTGTCATTTGTGGGTTTTTGAATGACGGCCATTCTGACTGGTGTGAGGTGATACCTCATTGTAGTTTTGACTTGCATTTCTCTGATAATTAGTGATATTGAAATTTTTTTCATGTGCCTTTTGATCATTTGTATGTCTTCCTTGGAGAACTGCTTGTTTAGGTCTTCTGCCCATTTTTGGATTGGATTGTTTATTTTTTTCTTATTGAGTCGTATGAGCTGCTTATATATTCTGGAGATCAAGCCGTTGTCGGTTTCATTTGCAAAAATTTTCTCCCATTCCATAGGTTGTCTTCTTGTTTTACTTATGGTTTCCTTTGCTGTGCAGAAGCTCATAAGTTTCACTAGGTCCCATTTGTTTATTCTTGCTTTTATTTCTTCTAGGAGAAAATTTTTGAGATGTATGTCAGATAATGTTTTGCCTATGTTTTCCTCTAGGAGGTTCGTTGTATCTTGTCTTATGTTTAAGTCTTTGATCCATCTTGAGTTGATTTTTGTATATGGTGTAAGGGAGTGTTCTAGCTTCATTGTTTTACATGCTGCTGTCCAGTTTTCCCAGCACCATTTGCTGAAGAGACTGTCTTTATTCCATTGTATATTCTTGCCTCCTTTGTCAAAGATTAGTTGACCAAAAGTTTGTGGGTTCATTTGTGGGCTCTCTATTCTGTTCCATTAGTCCATATGTCTGTTTTTGTACCAACACCATGCTGTCTTGATGACTGTAGCTCTATAGAATTGTCTGAAGTCTGGGAGAGTTATTCCTCCAGCCTCTTTCTTTTTCTTCAGTAATGCTTTGGCAATTCTAGGTCTTTGATGGTTCCATATAAATTTTATTATGATTTCTTCTAGTTCTGTGAAATATGTCCTGGGTAATTTGATAGGGATTGCATTAAATCTGTAGATTGCCTTGGGCATTGTGACCATTTTAACAATATTGATTCTTCCAATCCAAGAGCATGGGATATCTTTCCATTTTTTAAAGTCTTCTTTAATTTCCTTCATCAATAGTTTATAGTTTTCTATGTATAATTCTTTCACCTCCTTGGTTAGAGTTATTCCCAGATATTTTATTACTTTGGGTGCTAATTTAAAGGGGATTGTTTCTTTACTTTCTTTTTCTGTTGATTCATCGTTACTGTAAAGAAATGCAACTGATTTTTGAATGTTAATCTTGTAACCTGCTACCTTGCTGAATTCTTCAATCAGCTCTAGTAGTTTTTATGTGGACCTTTTAGGGTTTTCTATATATAGTAATGTCATCGGCATATAGTGACACTTTTACCTCTTCTTTTCCAATTTGGATCCCTTTTATTTCTCTCTCTTGCCTGATTGCTGTGGCTAGGACTTCCAAGACTATGTTGAATAGGAGTGGTGATAGTGGGCATCCTTGTCTTGTCCCAGATTTTAGTAGGAAGCTTTTGAGTTTTTCACTGTTGAGTACTATGCTGGCTGTAGGTTTGTCATACATAGCTTTTATTATGTTGAGATATGTTCCCTCTATACCCACAATTGAGATGATCATGTGGTTTTTGTCCTTTCTCTTGTTTATGTGATGTATTACATTGATTGATTTGCATATGTTGAACCACCCTTGTGTCCCTGGGATGAACCCCACTTGGTCATGATGTGTAATCTTTTTTATGTGTTGTTGGATTCTATTTGCTAATATTTTGGTGAGGGTTTTGGTGTCTATGTTCATCAGTGATATTGGCCTATAATTTTCTTTTTTGGTGGTGTCTTTGCCTGGTTTTGGTATCAGGGTGATGGTGGCTTCATAGAATGAGTTTGAGAGTATTCCCTCCTTTTCAGTCATCTGGAAGAGTTTGAGAAGGACTGGTATGAGTTCTTCTTTGTATGTTTGGTAGAATTCTCCGGTGAAGTCATCTGGTCCTGGACCCTACTTCAGGATGACACCTGCACCCCAATGTTCATAGCAGCATTGTTTACAATAGCCAAGACATGGAAACAGCCTAAATGTCCATCAACAGGTGACTGGATAAAGAAGATGTGGTATATTTATACAATGGAATACTACTCAGCCATAAAAACCGACAACATAACGCCATTTGCAGCAACCTGGATTCTCCTGGAGAATGTCATTCTAAGTGAAGTAAGCCAGAAAGAGAAAGAAAAATACCATATGAGATCGCTCATATGTGGAATCTAAAAAACAAAAACAACAACAACAAAAAAAAAACAAAGCGTAAATACAAAACAGAAATAGACTCATAGACATAGAATACTAACTTGTGGTTGCCAAGGGGGCAGAGGGTGGGAAGGGATAGACGGGATTTCAAAATTGTAGAATAGATAAACAAGATTACACTGTATAGCACAGGGAAATATACACAAATCTTATGGTAGCTCACAGAGAAAAAAATGTGACAATGAATATATATATGTATGTTCATGTATAACTGAAAAATTGTGCTGAACACTGGAATTTGACACAACATTGTATAATGATTACAAATCAATAAAAAAGTTTAAAAAATCTATATATAAAGTGAAATAAATACATTATTTGTTGATCAAATTCCAAGCCATAATATTGAAATGTTGCAAAAATGAAATTAAATTTCACCTCATAAGGAAATAGCAAATGAAATTAAACATCAAATGTAACACAAAGGGGAAAAATAGAGAGAGAGAGAGAGAGGGAATATGATTCATTCCTTAGCCATTTGAACTATTTGGACATGTTTTCTGGATGCTGAAATATGACTCTTATAAATGTAGTTCTTTATAGTCACTGTAGCAGGGAAGCACACATGTTAAGAACAATAGTGGAGTAGTCCCAGAGGTTTCTAGGATTGTCTGAATTGCCTCTCAATCTAGATATCTCTTGTCTTGAAAAAAATTATTGGACAGAACTTCTGCTGAAGTCTGTAAATAATAAACAAGCTGTTGAGAAGAAGTAATAAAGATTGTGGGTAGAGGGTAGCAGATATCAAAATAATTTTATAGAACAGGTTTTGAAGTAATATAATTTTGCTACTTCTATGTTCTATCAATAAACAATACAGTGTAGTACATTAAATTATAGTGGTATAGTTCCTCTGTTACATTTTCAATTTATTTAAAGACAGACAAATGGCAGAAGTAAAATCACCAAAGCAGCCTTCTTTTTCCCACAGGTTACAGCCACAAATACTATTCCTTTGCTGTTTACTCATTTCTTTTTTTTAAATTTTTTGAATTGAAGTATTGTCAGTTTACAATGTTTCATTAAGTTCTAGCATACAGCATAGTGATTCAGTTTTATATAGATAGATATTGCTTTTCATATTCTTTTCATTATAGGTTATTACAAAGTATTGAATGTAGTTCCTTGTTCTATACAGTAGGACCTTGTTTATCTATTTTGTATATAGTAGTATCTGCAAATCCTGAATTCTCAATTTATCCCTTCACCCCCCCCCCCCCATCTTTCTCCACTGGTAATCATAAGTTTGTTCTACAACCTAAAAATTCCTCATCACAGCTTGGGTGAAACCTAGCCTTGATAAGACATTTCACAGTTCACCAGTGGTTTTTATCCTGGCAGTGTTTTCTTTAAGACTTTTTGAAATACTGCCAATTGTTAAATCATTTTTATAGCAGATGCAGATGAACATATACTATAAATTTCTGAAAGTCTCATAAAAAATTAAAGTCAATTAGTAACCCCAATAATTGTGCACTGACCTTTAGAATACAATAAACCTGTATTTGGTTTGTCTATAAAATTGGAATAATTCTTCCTACAGACTCATTCCCACTAGCAGTAATGATGAAGTAAGTGCCTGTGGTAGTTATGAGGAAAATGAAAAATAGAAATTAGGAAAAGATTCAGTTTTTCCACAGAGGAAATGTTAAAGATATGCCACACCTTGACAGTTAGGTCATGTGTTGGAGGGGAGAAAATATGTTTTAGTAGTAAGAAAACCTTTCATTTCAGTGTTGCACGATTCAGGAACACCTAGCCTTGGAAGGAAAACAAATTTTGGAATCTAAGATGCACCACATAGAGTAATCATTCTTGCTACTCTCAAAGTCTCAAAATTTTATGTGTATTATGCTGCTGTAACAAATTACCACAAACTTAGTGGCTTAAAACAACACTCATCTATTATCTTCCTTTTCTAGAGGTCAGAAAACTTAAAATCAAGGTGTCTGCAGGACTGCATTCCTTCTGGAAGCTCAAGAGGGAAATCTGTTTCCTGCCTTTTCCAGCTTCTAGAGACCACTTGCTTTCCTTGGCTTATGGCCCCTTCCTCCATATTCAAAGCCAGCACTATGGCATCTTCTCTCCTTTCCAACCTCTGTTTCCATCTTCAAGTCTTCTTGTCTGACTCTTGACTTTCCAACCTCCTGTCATGTAAGAACCCCTGCAATTGTGTTGGGCCCACCTGGATAATCCAGGATAATCACATCATCACATGATCCTTAACTTAATCACATCTATAAAATCAACTAAAGTAACATTTTCACAGGTTCCAGGAATTAGGACATGGACATTTGAGAGGGGCCATTATTCAGCCTACAACACTGTGTAAGGAAATATAATAATTTTCAGTTAAGTAAGCAAATGAACTTTCTTCACTTTCTGGCATATATTTCTTATCATAATTCTAAAGTTTAGATCTGATACTGAAGCCTGTGGAAGTCTGGGGTCTATTGTGAGCTACAGCTCAGCCTATTTAATTTGTTTGATTTAATGAAGAAACCCTTTAAACAAAAAACCCTTTGCTGCTTTGAAAAGCTGTGTTACCTTCAGATGAAGACCATGCAAGGACAACAATTTCAACTTTCAAAATCAGTTTTCTTCAAACCTGTGTTATCTAAATGTGAGCTGAGACTCGCCTGCACATGTGGCTTCTGCTGCCATTAGTAGTTTTTCTCTTTTTCTCACTTAACTTGTGTACAGATCCCCTCTAACCAATTTGCACAGGAGTTCCAGGCACACCAAATATTTCAAAGCTTAAGGTGTAACTGGGAGAAACCATCACCTACCTAAAGGCTTAAAGTAGTCAGTGTCTCTCAAAATCTTTTATTTTCATTCTCTTCTCACCTGTCTTCTCAAAAGCAGCACAGACCTCTCCCCTGGCCTCTTGCACAGCAGTTTAGAGTCTATTTTTTCATCAGAGGCTACCAAAGTTTTCTT
Source organism: Camelus bactrianus (assembly GCF_048773025.1). Lineage (NCBI taxonomy): Eukaryota > Metazoa > Chordata > Mammalia > Artiodactyla > Camelidae > Camelus > Camelus bactrianus. Next base: position 58,428,939 of record NC_133541.1, on the reverse strand, counting down.
TCATCCTAACAATTAGACATGTTGAATAAACTGCATTTCACAGAATATATTTAATTAATTTAGTAATGCAGAAAGCAGATGAAAAAAAAATACTGCCTATTTCTTTACTTTGTAGATTTTGAATACTGCCTATTTCTTTAGTTTGTAGATTTACCACTTTTGTTTGTACCAAAAGTGGTAAATGCTAGCAAGGGTGTTAATAATTGTGACCCAAGGTGTGCGTTGGAGAGAATTCAAGAACTTATTAATTATTCTGAGTGATTGGGAGAGGGATTTTGAAATGATTTGTTGTTGGAGAGCTCCACAGGTCGGAAATTTCAGCTATGAACTGTTTTGGAAGAAGTGAGTCATCATTTAATGTTTTCTACACTAAAAAATATTTTATTGTTTCAATAACAACAAAGGAATTGAAGAATTCATTAATGTTGTTCAAAGGTAAGAGTTAAGAACTTTCTTTAGCCTATAGAATTGCTGAAATAATCAGGGAAAAAAGTTTTTTTTTATTTTCTGGAAGTATATTACAACAATTTTATATGACAAAGTAAGTGTTTATTACAAATGCCCTTGGGAATAAGAGACACACACACACACACACACACACACACACACACACACACACTCTCTCTCTCTCTCTCTCTCTCTCTCTAAATACAAAGAAATAGCTTTGGTTTCTTCCTATCATTTAATTTTATGTTACTATTCTTTATCTGATTAGTAGTAGTGTTGGCAAAACTAATATAAAATACTTTGTTCCAGTTCTTAAGGAGTAAGTAATGAAACACTTCCATAATTTTTAAGTATCTGAATTATCAGTTTTCTGTGGCAGGTGTTATGATTGACTTCAAAATCATCCACAGCCCAAGTCTCCCTGGTCTTATGATGTTATTATAACATCGTAAAATACTAAAACATTTCAAGTTCTCCTACTCTTTGAGCTGGGATAGCCAAGGACACAGTTCTGAAAGATGAACCATAAGCAGAAGTTGCTTGTTTGGGCTCCAGGAAATCACTTTAAAGGTGGATGGAATCAGCAGGAGCACTCCCCCCCCCCCCCCCATTTGCCTTTCCCATTTCTTGCCTAGATTGCGAATCTGATCCTTGGAAGTGAGTGGCTAGCTTAAACCATGAAAATTAAAATCACACACCAAAGGTAGCAGAGTAGGCAAAGGAAAGGACCTGGATGCTGATAACTTAATCCTCTGTGCTAACACTGGGTTTTCTACTTACTTTCTTTCTTTGTGTAAGATGAATGAATCCATTATTTATTTAGGTTGATTTTCAGTTTTATTTTGCTTGCATTAGTTTGAAGTTTTGTTAGTTTTCACTTACTCTTTTTTAGCAGTCTTCCCAAATTGTATATGTGTGTATAGATATGTGCACAGATGCGCATATTTACATAAAAATGTATAATTGCTAGAGAAAAGTAAGTTATAAAAATAAGCAAAAAAGATTTTTGCATTCATAATATTTTTGTGATAAGTTTCTAAAGAGGAAAGTTACAGGTAAATGTTATATGTAAAATCATGACAGGAAATGTGTTCATGCAAATTGAAATTGCCTGTCATGATGACATCCTGAATGGTTCGTCATGCTCACTTCTGTGGGCCCTGAACTACTTCATCCAAAACCTTAGTGCGCTAAAGAAATCAGAAACACTGCCCTGGACAAAGATCATTGCTCTGTGAGTGTGCCTGCATTTCTGACTTTGAGTTTAGTACCCACAGGACATGCAGAAGTATGAACTGAATTCAGAATTTACTAAATGATTTTATTTCCATTTCATTGCACTTGTATGTAAAACTAAACTTAGACTGTCAGAGCCATTAACATTTATCCGGACCATTTAGTAAGAAATGTCTAGAAAGCACACTTTATGATTCAGCTGTAGGGATACTAAGGTAATTGACTTGAATTTTTAGGAAGTTCTGTTTTTGAACCCAAACAGCATCCTGAAGTAAAGTATGCCTTATATTACCAGGTCTTTTAAGATCCTTGACTATTACTCTTTCTTGAAGAACTTCTTTATTTCTTAGTCAACTCAGAAAGAACATTTTAATTCTACTGCATCAAATTTTGGTAGTTCCAATGTCATTTTTCATTATGAGGAGTTCTTCTAATATGTGTTGGAAACCCTGTTAAATATTTTACTTGCAATTTGTTTTAATTCTTAAAATTGCCTAAGTGATGCTTAGATATTTTAAGCAATTTGTTCAGTTTCTCATGACTAAGAAGGCACTAATCCAGGATTTTAGTGGAATCTCACTCCAGAAGCAACTTCTAAAGCTGCACTGTAAAAGCCTTGGTTGCAAAAATTGCTTTCCACCTTCCGTAGAAATTCACACATTTTACCATCACTGTGTTTCACAGGGTCTGTGCTCAACTTTTTCAGTGATTCAATAAAAACAGTTTCTGTGCTTTAAAGAAATATTGAACTCTTCTTCCCTCAAATTCCTCCATCCAATTTGAAGTTTTACAAAAGAGGGTGCCTTCAATAACTTTCTCTTTGACATAACCAATTCTTCATTGCTGTTCTGATACTAAAACAGGCTTGTCAAGTAATGTCTATCCACTTAAGTCATTTGTGGCAATAGAGAGGCACAGATTAAAATAATGTATGATAATCTTAGTAATTTAAAAACTGTCTCCTAACAAGCTTTTTAAGATTTAGACTTTGCATTTTATAACAGTATAGTGTTCTTTCAGAAATGTCTGTTTTTGCTGCTCTCCTGGTTTCATCTTATCTACACATTAAATTATTGACAGGTTTCATGTAAAGTTTCTTGAAATATATTTCATATTTTGAAACTGCTGGTGGTGGTTATGCTGAGATTACAGGAGGCAAATGCAAAGGACCTAGAATTCAGAAACCCTTATTTATCATTCAAAAAGTCAGGATCCATGTTTTCTTCTAATATTTTTTTATGTTTTGGAGGAAAAAATATCTACATTTTGGTAGTTTTTAAATCACTTAATAGTTCCAAACATACCTTTATATCTTTTCAACAATAAAGCCAAATAAGTTTTCTTCTGATTTTGAATCATAACATTCTTGACATTTAGAATAACAGTTTCAATGATAGTGAATTAAATTATGTAAACTAAGTGTTGGCTAATCTAGAAAATAGTCATTGTGTGGCATTTGAAAGTTACTTAAACTCACTGGTCTCAGTTTTCTCATCTGTAAAATACAAGCACAGCATACTTCTTTTTTTTTTAAAGATCATAATATGGATGGTGCATTCATTCATTTTACCAACAACCCATTGGATAGAATTTAATCACATGGGCACAGTTTATCATAAGCATTTTCTAGGAAATGTGTTTTTATCTTTAGGCCTATGTACCTATCTAAAAATCAAGGGTAAATCATACTAGGTGATAACAGTCAGTCTACTCTCCAAACAATAGTAGGGAATGATTCTTTCAAACTATTAGTTATACCATTCCTCTATTACAGACTTTGTAATAGTTCCAGTTTCACCAAGATAAAAGCAAAAATTCAGTAGGATAGTATTCTGATACTGAGCCTTACTATTTGAGCTGATAAATGTTTAAAGATTGGGTCTCTGGGAAAAATATATGTGTTTATATATTTATTTTATTAGAAAGTTTGCTAATATAAGATGCATGTAAAGCAATTTACAAGTAATAATAAAACATGCAATGTTCTTTATTCAAAATTCTCTGTGTTTATAACTTCAGACTGAATTATGATTTCTTCCAAAATCCACTCTTTAATAATTCTGTTGCCAACAGTATTATCTCAAAATCAGTTTATGAATAAATGTTTAATCACTATTCAGTTCAACAACATAGCCACTCACATCATTGACAAACATAATTCTGATATAGATGCTGTTTGATATTTTTCTTTATGTTCAGAATAAGACAAAAGTAAAACAATGAACACATGTCCATGTTGGAGCTTCTTTTATTAATCAATGACATGAGTGACTTCTTGGTAAATCAGCATACTGGAAGAAAATTTCCTCTTCTTTTTTGTCCTATTAAAAATGTAACAGCCACAGATACATCATTTTAAGTTTTATCTTCATTACTGAATTTTCCCCACCCCTTTTTTAAAACAAGTGACAATAATCAATTATACTAATTTACCACTAATTTATAGTACTGGACAATTTCTGTGTTGTAGAGACACCCACCATCACCAATTGCATTACACCAACATGACATCCCTGAAAGGAAGTTTGAGAAGAGATATGCATTAACGCACCATTATATAGTATTTTCATAACACTGACACAATAGATATGAGTAACTCCGAGATCATATATAACAGTAAAGTATAGTTAAATAATTAGTAAGTGATGGGTTTTAAATATTTTATTTGATTTTAAAATAATTTATTAATTATAAGTATATAATTGATTTTTAATGGGAAAGTAGAAATGATCACAAAATTTTCAAGTCACCTCATTTTCATTTTGCACTGGAGCTTGATTATTCTTTATGTAAAGAGAAGTGGTAACAACTCTCATTATTAGAATCTCTTACTAGAAAATATGCAAATTAAATTTTATATTTCTAAAGAGTGCCCCTCAGGGGTGATACGGTACTGTTTTTAGAGTCAGCTCCTCAGTAACACGTCAGCGCCAAATGAAGTTGCCTTTCATTATCCAACATCTATTAGATTTGATGACTAGTTTGATAATCATTTTACACTTCCCAGCATCAAATAAATGTATTGTAAAAGTGAAAGCAAATACAAGTGGCCAAAAATTTCAAATCTACTTCTCGAAACAATATTGAACTCATAGATGAACGTGTATTCAATTTTGAAAGATGATATTTCTCACATTAGCTTTATTGGAGTGTAATTCTTGTAAGTCAGAATGAGGTGCTTTTTTGTTTTTACCCTTAAGCAGACTCTCAGATTTTTCACTCTTCTGCCTCATAAACTCCAGCAGATTGGGTTATAAATACTAAACTAGTGGGATCTGCTGGCAAATTCTGGAGTCTCTACCCACCTTTGGATTTCTGACTTTTTCTTTTAGAGGACTTCAGACCTACTCCTGCCCTTTCATACTGCAGGCTGCAGGCAAAGTCTTCCAGCAGTCACTAACTCTCGTACTTTTTCTCTGTCTTTTCCCTAGTAGTGCAGATCAAATATAAAGGTTATGCAAATGTTATGATGAATCATAAAATACAAAGACTGGATAGAAATGCAGGCACTTCCATTGCAAGAAGATGGAATTTTGCAAGATATTCTTTTGGTGATAGTATTTATTTCTTGTTTCTTTAATGAGAGTTGGAGAATGGAAGGAAACTAGACCTTGGCAAATCAGTGAGATCAGTGCAAGCACGCTGGAGGGAATGAAGAATTTGATGTTTATTCTCTCTGATTGAGACTATTTATGAGTCTCATAAAGACTCACAGAAGAAGTTATGAATACCCTCTATCTCAGTTGTTTTATTAGTTTAAAAAAAAGCTTTGTAATGGCATTTTCTATACTATTTAAGCTCTGTAATATTATTAAAATATTTTTATATTATAAAAATGGTAGTTGTATGACTGGAAATAACAGGAAATCTCTTGCCTTCAAAAAAAGTAGAGTAAGTCAGTCCAGTCTTACTGTAAATAAGTAAACCGAATATAAGATTATACTGAGGTGACATTTTTGCAACAACACAATTTTGTCATGTTTTCTTAGAAAATTTTGACCAAGCAAAATTTGTTTTTCTAACGTTCATCTTGTTTTCAGTGGCTTCTTCCCAGATGACACTATGCTTTTGTTGCACTTTAGAAGTCTTGCACTCAGCTAATAGTCATTCTAATATTGTCGGAAAATGAGTTCTCTGAATAATACCTTGCATATATGTAGCCTATAATTATTAATATATTATGTGTTGTTTCTTAATATGAAATTATCACCTTGGCAAATAAGAAATCCCAGGATCAGAAACATCAGGAGACTACACATGCTTATAATAGTTCCTGAAGGTCAAATCTGGAAATGAACTCAAGGTATTAACAACTGCAGTTGATGCTTCTCTTTCTTCAGTAGCATGCTCCCTCCAGATTCAAAGTGTCTTTGATCGCCCTGACACCAAGCAGGATGGATCCTTGAACCGTACTGCAAATGCAGGGTCTATAGAATGCTAAGTGGGAAATGAGTTTCAGTAATTTTTATGATGAGAATTTGGAAAAATACAAGATGGCGATTACAACTGCTAGAAGAATTCCTCAATGACGATATAAATAAAGTTTGGATCTAAATTTAGTAAGACAGTCATCCATTCCTTTTTAATGGCACCAACCAAAAATAAAATATAAAAAAGCTCTGTCTAGTTTATAGATATAACTCCTATAGTTCTGAGTAATCCCCCAAGAAATCCTTGTCCCTTGAGTCATACAAGAAAAATTAGACAGAAATGGAAAAAAGGATTTTTGGAAATTCTAAATGTAGAAAATGAATACATTTAACCCCAAGGTCAATGTGTTCTAATAACTGGGAGGAAAGAGTCATTATGTTAGACTTAGTTATTTTCAGCTCTTTGCACATCTGATAATTTTGAAAATACATGTATGTATATGTAGGTGCAGGTGTGTATATTCTTTTTAAATATAATTAATCATTAATCTGGACAGAAAAAAAATCCAGAATGAAATGAAATATATTTTAATACTTGTTTTCCTATCAGTGTATTTAGTTTATTTTCATCATTGCACATTTATCTAGTATTTACTGTGTACAGGGGGTTAGGCTACTTATTTCACTATAATGGAGAAATAGAAAAAGTCCACGAATGATAAGTGCTGGAGATGATGTGGAGAAAAGGGAACCCTCCTACACTGCTGGTGAGAATGTAGTTTGGTGCAGCCATTGTGGAAAACAGTATGGAGATTCCTCAAAAGACTGAAAATAGACCTACCATATGATCCAGTAATCCCACTTCTGGGTATATATCTGGAGGGAACTCTAATTTGAAAAGATACATGCACCCAAATATTCATAGCAGCACTGTATACAATAGCCAAAGCATAGAAGCAACCTAAATGTCCATCAACAGATGACTGGATAAAGAAGATGTGGTACATTTAAACAATGGAATACTACTCACTGATTAAAAAGAATAAACTAATGCCATTTGCAGCAACATGGATGGACCTAGAGATCTCCATTCTAAGTGAAGTAATCCAGAAAGAGAAAGAAAAATACCGTATGATACCACTTATATATGGAATCTAAAACAGAAAGAAGAAAAAGAAAAGGATGCTATGAACTAATCTACAGAACAGAAACAGACTTGCAGACATAATAAACAGTCTTATGGTTGCTGGGGAAAGGGGGTGGAAAGGGATAAATTTGGGAGTTTGAGATTTGCAAATGTTGCCTGCTATATATAAAAATAGATTAAAAAAATAAGTTTCTGTATAGCACAGGGAACTATATTCAATATCTTGTAATAACCTTTAATGAAAAAGATACAAAAATGAATATATGTATATATATGTATGACTGGGACATTGTGCTGTACACCAGAAATTGACACATTGTAACTGACTGTACTTCAATTAAAAAAAAATAAAAATAAATGTAAAATTACAAATGGAGGTAGAGTTATACTAAAAACAGAAAGTGGCATGAATTTAATGAAAAGCTAATTCATTAGTTTGTGCTATTGGCTTATATATGTAACATTAGTACAGTGTTGAATTTCATAATCAAGTCATGAGATATATAAAATTATGATTCTTAAAAACAATGTAGAAGAATAATTGAATTTTTCCTTTTATATAGACTATAAAAGACAGAGGAAAGATACAACAGACTGTCTAATGATGCTAAGTAAAATGTGCCTTCTACTAGGACTATATTATGTTATAGGAAAGGATTCTTAAACTTAGCTTGAAATTTTTTAAGATGTTTTTAATTATGGCTTAGATTTTCTTTTCACCTCGGCCTGAAATAATATAGCAAATGAGACCCAAAGACATGTATCAACTCATGACCCAAGACAAAGATGTTACAATTATCTAGGAAAATAAATTGAGACATAGTGGTTAGGCTTTTTAATAACTATTTTAGTCAGATCTTGAAATATCTTTAATAGCTTCACTTAGGCATAGCCAGAAATGGTCTTTGGATTAATGATGTTCCTGATGTTCCTTGATGTTTCTTACTCCTTGAATTAATGAGATGGAACAAAGTGCTGGAGTCAGCAACAGAAGTAAATATGGTACATCAATTTAAGAGGAAATTCAACAAGTTTTCCTACGAAGAAGAAATTCAGCTAAGTTATGTAACTTTCGTTTTGTCATGTTATTGTTTTTTCTGGAGGCTTAGAAAATAGGATAATCGTGTTTTAGCTAATATTTCATTTCTTAATAAGTTTACATATTTGTTTGAAACTTGTTTCATGAGATATTTTTAGGTATTAGGAAATATAGCTGTCTAATTGTATGTAGATAATAGATACAGATGTAGGAATTTCCCTTGCATTTTGGATACTTAAAATTTATATTTTCTTTATCTGTTGTATTCTGAGGCTCTGTGGTGATGTGTCTACATGTGGATTCTTTTTTATTTAATGATGAGATTCACTGAGATTCTTGAATTTAAAGAGTAAGGTCTTTTCTTAACTAGTTCTAGAAACTTCTCAGGTAACATTTTTCTTTCCTGTTGTCTCTCCTCTACTTTCTGCAATATCTTCTATTAGTCTCAGTCTCTTTTGAACAGTTTCCATCTCTGTTTTACTCTTCTGTTCTATAGGTTCTTCAGAATCTGTATTCCAGTTTTTAATTTATTATGAGAGGTTTGTTTAAACTTTTAATTACATCATCTGTTTCATTTCTTGAAATTCTGTTTTTTCCAAGTTTACCCTTTTTTATCATTATTCCTGTAGGTTCCTTCTTTTGACTTTTACTCGTCTTGGAAACCCCCAGTTTTAAGTTCCTAAAGTTTCTTTAATGTGAAATATGCTATACATAGAGAAAAGTTCATTAAGTATAAATGTAAAGATCAATAAGTGGGTTAGGTTCTCCTTTCACTGGCTAATTACAGTATGCTAAACTTTTCTCCACTTTCTAGCAAGTTTTAATATCCAATAAAACAAATCCTCATAGCTAGTTCTTCAAAAATGTCTTGAATATGATTGACCTTTTATATTTCCCTATAAATTATAGAATTAATTTGTGTCTCTTCTTAATAAACCCTATTGGGATTTTTATTGGTATCACATTAAATAATAGATGCTATGGAGAATTGATATCTTTACAGTTCTGTATCCACCTACTTGTTTAGGTTTTCTTTCTTCCTCTTAATGTTTTATATTTTTTGCATTGAAGTCTTTCACACATTTTGTTAGAATTAATCTTAGATATTTGATATTATTTGATGTTATTATAAATGGCATTTTCTTTAAACTTTTATTTTCTAATAATTTTATTGGCGCATGGTAACACAAATAATTCAGGTCTATTAAACTTATCTGGAGAAGCCTGTTAATCTCAATTATTTCAATAATTTATGAGATTCTTTTGATTTTTTATGTATACAATCATATCATCTTCAAGTAATAAATCTTGTATTTCTGCCTCTCTAATCCTTCAACTATTTATTTTTACTGCCTTCTGGACTGATTGATAACACCAAGTTCAGTGTTAAATAAAAGTGGTGAGAAAGAGCAGGACTGTCTTTTTTTCAATTTCAAAGAAAAAGTTTTCAAGATAGTACCTTTAACTATTACAGTTTTAAAATAATTTTGTAGATATCCTTATTCAGATTAATGATCTTTTATATTCTTTATTTTATAGTTTGTAAAATCATGAGTATGTTTATTTTATTGAATGTTTTTCTACATCTATTAAAATGATCAGATATAATTTCTCCTGTATTCAATCAATATGGTAAATTATGATAAGTGATTTTCTGATGTCACGCTGACCTTACACTACTGAAATAAATCAAACTTGTTTGTTATGCATTAAACTTTATATTTTCTTCCAGATTTTGTTTCTTAATACTTTATGATCTTTGGATCTATATTTGTTAATGGTATTGGTATATATTTTTTTCTTTCTTGAAATGTTTTCATCAAGTATTGATATCCAGATTTAGTAGACACTTTTTAAATTTGTCTTACTTAATATTCTGGAAGAGTTTGGTGAAATTTGCAGGTTTTTTTTTTTAATAAATTTTTGCTTGTAGTTGCTAGTGAACCCATCTGAGCTTACAGATAACAAGATGAGATGGCTTTATTAGTAACTGATTTGATTTTTAAATAGTTACAGGCCCATGAAAGATTTGCTGTTGCTTCTTGTGCCAGTTTCAGTAAAATACAGTATCCTTGATTTTGTCCATGTCTTGTATATTTTCTAATTTATTGACTTAAAACTGTTCATAATTTCTTACACCTAAAAGCAAATTCTGTAGAATCTGTAGTAATGCTCCCCTTCTCATTCCTAAATCTAGTTATTTGTGCCTTCTCTCTTTTATCTTGATCACTCTTTTCTTTCTGTTGTATGTTTATTTTTTCATTAATTTCTGCTTTTATTTTCTTTCTCTTATATTCCTCGTGTATTACCTTTAAATTATAAGATAGTCTGTTTATTTTTATCATTTTTCTTTCCTTCAACATCTGATTAAAGCTGTAAATTTTTCTCTAAGGATGGCTTTAGTTGTATCTCATTGGTTTGATTTGTAGTATTTTCATTACCATTCATCTCAAAACATTTTCTAATTATCACTGTGACTTCTTTTTTTTTTTTTTTGGCCCATATGCTATTTAAAAGTATATTTGTTTATTTCTAAGCATTGGGAAATTTGTAGGTTAATGGCAATGTATTTAGAGAATATAGTCTGTATAAATTTAGTCTTTTAAATTTTGCTGAAATATGCTAGCATATGGTCATTTCCTGTGAAAAGCCCATATGTGCTTTAAAAGGATGTGCACTTTTTTGTTGAGCACAGAAATCTCTCTATATAAATTAATATATCATAACATATGCAAACTAGCATATACTTATAAATTTAAATCGCTAATGTTTATGTAGATTAAGTAATTTATTAATGTTGCTGTTCAAAGTTTATACATTATTTCCTAATGCATAACTACTAAAAATGTATATACATTTTTAATTGTGTTGTATTTCTCCAGATTTAATTCTTTATCAAACTTAAGTGCCCACTTTTATGTATGATGTATTTTTGTTCACTTTTTGAATTATATTTTGATAACAATATAGCTTCATCAGCTTTCTTTGGGTTAGTATTTGCAAGTGTACTGTTTTGCACCCTTTTCCATTTTCTATAATCCTGTGTTTTCTTTCTTATATATAGTACATTGTTTGATTTCATTTTTACATTTAGTTTAACAATCTTTGTTTTTTCTCTGGAGTCTTCACTTCATTTATATTTATTATGTATCATATATGTGATTTAAAACTACCATCTTCCTGAGTGGTTTCTTGAATATGTTGTTTGATGTTATGGCTTTTTTAAAAAATAAATTTGTAAAGAACTTGTGTTAGACTGTATTATGTTCCACCAATATTCATATGTGGAACCTCTAACCCCCAATGAGACTATATTTTGATATAGGGTCTTTGGAAGGTAATTAAAGCTAAATGAAGTCATGAAGGTGGAGCCCTATTCCAGTAGTTCTGGAGTTTTTAAGGAAGAGGAAAATATCCCAGAAGCACGTGAGCACAGAGAAAAGGCCATGTGAGGATGAGTGACAAGATGGCCATCTGCAAGCCAAGGAAAGAGAACTCAGGGAAACCCTGCTGGCTCTTTAATCTTCAACTTTTAGCCTCCAAAACTGTGAGAAATGTTTTGTTGTTTAACCCACCCAGTCTATGGTATTTTGTTAAGGTAACCCTAGTAACACAGTTCTCCTTCATTATCTCTTCTGTAGCCATTCCACATTACCTCTCTCTCTCTTTCTCCTTCTTTCAAGTCTTCCAGTTATACATATGGTGGATCTTCCCACAGTATTCTCTATGCCTATCTTAACAATTGTTCTGCATTCTTAAATTTTTATTCCCTTTAATCTTCATTCAGTGTATTTTCTACTGACTTATCTTCTAGTTTATTAATTTCCTTTTCAGCTACATTTAATCCTGTGTTAAAGCATTGGCATGATTCTAATTGTTCTGTACTTCTATGATTTTCATCTGATTATTTTTCTTTTAATATTTCCAGGAGTCTGATTGAATTATTAATACAACTTTTATCTTCTTGAATAGAACAGTCATGGTAACATCTATGCCTGAGTATCCTGATATCTGTAGTCTCATTGCATCATTTCAATTGTTTTTTATTTTTATTATTCTCAGGTTCTTTACCTTTTACGAATGACATGATTGACTACAATAGAAAATTCCAAAGGATCAACAATGGAAAAAAAACAAACACTACTGGAAGTAATGAGTGATTATAAGAGTGTAGCAAAACCACAGGATAGATCAATATACAAAGGTCAGTTGGTTTTCTATGCATTTGCAGTGATAAATTGGAATATAAAATTTAAAATTAACACCATGTTAATTGCACCAAAAATAAAATACTTATGTGTAAATCTAACAAAATACGTACAGAATTTATATATGTAAGATGAAAAACTTTGATGAGAGAAGCTAAAGAAGACCCAAACAAATAGAGAGATACTCTGTGTGAATGTTGAGAAGACTCAGTGTTGTTGTCATTTCTTTCTGAATTGATCTATAGATTACTGCAAGTCTGATTAAAATCTCAGCATATTTTATAGGCATTGATAATGCTACCAGGTCTCATGACATTATATGAAGCTAGAGTAAATCCTGACAGTGTGGTATTGGCAAAATAACAGACATGTAGGTCAATGAAATAGAAAAGAGAGCTCAGAAAAGGAAAAAAGAAGACTGGTTTATAGTTAACTAATTTTTTACAAAATAGGAAAAATCAGTTTATTGGAAAGGGTAATTTTTCAGCAAATGATGCTGGAAAAATCAGAAGTCTATATGCAAAAAAAGAAAAGAACCTAGACACAGACTTTACACTTTTACAAAAATTAGCTCAAAATGAATCATAGACCTCAAAGTAAAATGTAAATCTCTAAAATTCTAACTTCTAGAAGAAAACATACCAGAAAACCAGGTGACCTTGGGTTTGGTGTTGAATTTTTAGATATAACACCAAAAGCCTGAACCACAAAAGAAAAAACATAAGTTGGACTTTATTAAAGTAAAAACTTATGTTTCATGAAAGACATTGTTAAGAGAATTAATATATTAACCAGAGACTGAAGAAAATATTTACAAAACACATATATGGTAGAAGACTTGTATCCGGTACTTGCAAAGAGCTCTTACAACTCAATATTAAGAAAACAATCAAATTTAAAAACGGCCAAAAGATCTGAATAAATACCTTAACAAGAATATATGTAGATGGCAAGTAAGCATGTGAAAAATAATGCTCAACATCATTTGTAATTAAAGAATTGCAAATTAAAACAAAAATAAAGTATTACTATCTACCTATTAAAATGGTTAAAAATCCAAAAATATGACAATATTAGTTGCTAGTAAGGATGCAGAACAATAGGAATTATCATTTCTTGCTGGTGGAAATAAAAATGATACAGCCATTTCAGAAGACACATTAGCAGTTTCTTACAAAGATAAAGAGTTTTACCATACAATCCAACAGTTGCACTCCTAGGCATTTATCCAAATGATTTGAAAATGTGTCCACAGAGAAAACCATTCATGAATGCTTTAGCGACTTTCTTCACAATCACCAAAAACTGGAGAAAATCAAGATGTCCTTTGAAAGATGAGCTGATTTTTTAAAAGTATGTTTTATTTATACAACTATATTGTTTTCTATGATAACGATGATTGAGTTACTGAGTCATGAAAATTATGGGGGCATCTTAAGTGTACATTGCTAAGTGAAAGAAGCCAGTCTCAAAATGCTATGTAATATATCATTCCATTACATTCTAGCAAAGCATTAGTAACTGAAAAAAATAAATTGTTGCTTTTTAGCGGAGGGAGGATGACTAGATGAATAGTCAAGTTTTTAGGGTGGTGAAACTATTCTGTATGATCTTGCAATATTGGATACAAGACCTTAAGCATGGAACTTTCCATCACAGAGTTAAGCTTACTGCATGTAAAATTAAAAAAAAAAAATTAATAGTGGACATGGTCCAAGGATGGAATGCAGAATGTAACAAAATAATCAAAGTACATTACAAATGAATGAAACCATCTCACTGAATGGGTGGAGGGAGATGATGCTAACTTACATAACTTCAGAAATGAGCAGACTGTGTAAGACTAAAGGCAATAGAAACTGTATCTAAGCACTATTCTGTAGTTGATAAAGATATTTCCCATGACGGTACAGACTTAGAATTCTGATACCCCTATTTATGTATACTGGAAGTAAGTGAATGAAAAATTGTAGGAATCAGATTTCTCAGTCTCAGTGTGGGAGGTTACAAATAAGCAAGGGAGGAGTCAAGAATGATTCATATGGCAATATAGTAGCTAACAGATTAGAGCTGAAGACATCAGTATGAACTCATGTTTAGTTTAATATAGATACAGATAGTTGCATATGGAAATACAGAGAGAACTGTATTTTAAAGTATATATAGAAATATACATATATAGTTAGTACACATATATTCCCTTGTTCTGCCAGCTGAGATGATCTAGAAGAAATGTCACCTCAGTAGCAATCAGCACATATAGCATCCAGATCTCAATTTCTAATACCATTTTCTAGTAACAACTCAGAGCTTCTTGGAGAAATAACTGATTCTAGGACTAGGGCAAGAAATATAAAAGATAGCTTTGAGTATTTTGTAATGCCAGAAAGAAAGGAAGAGATTTTTTAAAATTACACTGTTAGAAGTGTGTCAAAGGGACCCAGGAACCACCTGAAAAAACTCCAGTAGCCAAAGCTGGAGGAATTTGGGAAAAATAAAAATAATAATAATGAAGTAGTATTGGATTATAGACTAAAATATAAAATAAATATCCATGAGTACATCAGTATAAATTAGTGATTGAATAAATAGAGAAGAGAAAAATCTTTTATGCAGAAAAATTCCAAATGATATACACAGATACTATGCTCTCAAGAAAGTGGAGCACAAATCCCCACTCTTAAGTGTGGCTTGACCATGGTAACTTTCTTCCTAAGAGCACAGGATAGAAACAGGGGGAAATGAGTAACTTTACAATGGAGAAATATAATAAACACTACCTCCGCCATTTGATCATGATCAAAGTAACAGTAATAAATCATGTTGACAGTATGTATCCTTGATATGATGTGATGACAGTGGCACCTTATGTCTGAGGTCTTTGTCCCCAAAACCCATGAGCCCAGTCTATTCATGACAAAAACAGCAGAAGAATCTTAATTGAAGGGCATTCTATAAAATACCTAAGCAATACGGCTCAAAACTGTCAAGATCACCAAAAACAAAAAGGGTTTAAGAAACTGTCACAAGCAAGAGTAGCTTAAGGAGACATGAAAACAAAATGTAATATGGTATCGTGGATACAATCCTCTACAGAGAAAGGACACTAGGTAAAAACTAAGGAAATATGAATAAACTGTTCACTTTAGTTAATATTAGTGTGTCAATTATGAACTGTTAATTGTAACAAATGTACCATACTAATATGTTAATAAGAAGGTAAACTGGGGGCAAGGTACATAGAAACCCTCTACTATCTTCTCAATGTTTTGAAAATCTAAAATTGTTCAAAATAAAAAATTTATTTTTAAAAAACAGCTCACAATCGAGAAAGTCAATATTACTATACTACGCAATGTTAAGAGGTATACTTTTTTCCCCCACTAGGTAGGGCATTTATTACCAAGCAAGTGTCAGGGATGGCTTGTGTGGCCAGCCCCCCATAGCAGCAAGGACCCCTACCCTCGATGCCCCTCTGGGTCCCAGAGCTGTTGAGAATCCACGAGGGTGAGGACAGGGCTGCAGGACCTTGGGCAGGCTAGATCCCAGGGTCCCACTCGAGGATGTCAGCAAAATTTAAATAGTAAGCTACAGGTGGATAAGTTAATACAAGCACAAAGAAATGACGCCTTTAAAAGAGTCTCACAAAGGAGTCATATAATCTAATACACATTTCAGAAAGAGACTTCGGTGAGAGCTCTGAGGAAAACATAGGGAAAAGCCTCCTTGGTAATTAATTACTTTTTGGCAGTAATTTTTTTAGTATGACTCCAAAAGCAAAGGCAACTAAAACAAAAATCAACAATTGAGACTACATCAATCTAGAATCTTCTGCACAACAAAAGAAACCATCAATAGAATTAAAAGGCAATTTGTGGGATGACAGATAATATTTGCAAACCATATATCTAATAGAGGTTAATATCTAAAATACATAAGGAACTTATGTAGCTTAATAGCAAAAAACAATCTGATTTGAACATGGGCAAAGTACCTGAAGAAACATTTTTCCAAAGAAGACATACAAATGGCCAACAAGTGCATGAAAAGGTGTTCAATATCACTAATCATCAGAGAAATGCAAATCAGGACCACAATGAAATGTTACCTCACACCTGTTAGAGTGGCTATTATCAAAAAGTCAAGAGATAACAAGTGCTGGAGAGGATGTGAGCTGTCGGCAGGAATGTAAATTGGTGCAGTATAGAGTTTTCTCCAAAAATTAAAAATAGAATTACTAAATGATTCAGCCATCTCACTTCTTGGTATATACCCAAAGGAAACAAAATCAGTATCTCAGAAAGATATCTGCAGCTTCATGTTTATCCCAGCATTATGTGCAATAGCCAAATCATAAAAACTACCTAAATGTCCACTGACAGATGAATGGATGAAGAAAATTCAGCCACAGTTAAGAAAAATGAAATAAATTATACAGGGAAAGATAAATACAGTATGATCTCCCTTATATGTGGAATCCAAAAAACTCAAACTCATAGAAACAGAGAGTAGATTGATGATTAAGGGGGTGGATAAAGGAGTGAGGGAAATGGGTAAAAGTGGCCAAAGAGTACAAACTTGCAGTTAATAGATGAATAAGTTCTGGGAATGTAATGAACAGTGTGGTAACTATAGTTAACAACACTGTATTCTGTATTTGAAGAGAATAGTTTGAAAGTTCTCAACACACACATGTAACTATGTGAGGTGATGGATTGATGGATGTGTTAACTAATCTTACTGTAATAATCATTTTGCAATATATACTGATATCAAATCATCATGTTGTACATGTTAAACGTACACAGTGTTGTATGTCAATTATATCTTAATCAAGCTGGAAAAAATTGAACATTTTTTGATAGTGATTGAGAGATTGGTTAACAGGTGTTTGTAGTAATCTAGTTAAGAGTCAATGAAGCATGAACAGCAGGAATAAACAGGCAGGTATGAATTTAAGAGAGATGGGGAAGAGGATTCAATACTATTTGATTCGTAAGTGAATATGAAAGATTAAAAAAAGGTAGTTCATTATTGCATGATTTCCAAGGTTTAGACTGAGAACGCAGATCAAGGTTTTAACTGATTATAGGGAACAAGAAAGAGGTGCAAATATGAGGGGAAAATTATGAATTTAGCTGTTTGTATGCTGCTTTTTTAAATTCTTGAGTATTCCCCAAGAGTAGATATCTAGCAGGTAAGTGGGCATTTTATGTTTTTCAGGAAGTTCCTGGCTGGTAAGAAAGATGTGGGGATTAAATTAACCAGGGTTCAGTTTCAGATAATATAATCTAATCTTGCTGATTTGTATAGAAAGAGATTTATTACATTATTTTAGATTGCATACTGTCGGCAGCCTTAAGTGAGTAGGTGTGACACCCAGGCCAAAGTTCACAATAGCTTGCACCTGGTAAGAGGTAAATGTACGCATGCGCTCGTAGCATGAGTACGCATTATGAACAATACGCATGCGCCAGTAGCATGAGTCAGCATTATGAACACTACGCATGCACCACTAGCATTATTAAAGGACAAATGCCTACACCTGAGGGCCGCCCACCTGCTTGTACCGCAATAAAGTGCTGTTTTGCTCCATGTCGGCTCCTCGCTCCTTCTTCCAGTTGGGGCAGCTCACCTCCTCCGATCCCTCCTCAGCCTCTCTCCGCTGACACATACCTAACTGATGAATCATCTAAAGGAACAGGCTCTGGCCTGAACTTCTATAATAGCAGTAATCAAGAATCTGCTGAGTCAGGAAGCCACTTACCATGGCTAACAACTAAGATACTGAGTTTAAAATCATGCTAATACAGCCACCACTCATAGCAGCAAAACACATCTTTTTTTAGCCCCCACCCCGGGCATCCTAACTTACTGTTGGAGGCAGAATGATGACCTGGGAAGCTGGGAATGTTACCTAACATGGCAAAAAGGGCTTTGCAGATTCTAATTAAGGATATGGACCTTGGGACAGGTAGATTGTCCTGATTACCCAGATAGGCCCAATTGTTAGAGGTCACTGGGAGGACATGACTGTTGGTTGACTTGAGAACTGGACCCTGGCAGTCAAGTTTCCTCACTCCTCCTATCCTTGGAATGTACTTTTTGCCTTTCATCTCCACTCTAGGAACTGTTTCAAGAAACATAGACTTGAGAGGGTAAGGTGTTACTGACATCATCTGGTACCAAACCAGTTCTGTTTTGTCCCATGTGCTGTAAGCAACACGGCTGAGACAAGGAGGTTTGCAGCAAACAGAGGGCTTATTCACAAGGCAGCCAAGCGAGGGAATGAGAGAACAATTCTCACATCTCCTTCCTCTAAGGCAAAGGGCTTGAGGTATTTCTGAGGTAAAGCAGCAGTAGTCTGAGGCTTGAGCGTGGAGAGCGTGGGCGAGGTGATTGGGAAAAGGTGTGGTAATCAGTAACCATCCTTCTGCGCAGGCGTCTGCACGTTTTAAAGCGAAGGCACGTAGCACGCTCTGAGGGTGGAGCTTTTAGCCCTTGGCTTCGACAGGTCGTGGAGTGGTTCTCTCTCATCTAAACCACCTCAGCTTGAACAAGACAGACTTGGATTACAATTTTCTGGAAAACAACTCAGGCAAACATCTTTCCTTTGAAGCTATGTGCTTGGCTTAGAGGATGTGCAAGTCTTAAAAGGACCTTGATTAGTGAATCAAGTTACAGGCGAAGTGGACTTAACTAATGATAACCCACCATTTCATTTCTGGGCTGAATATGTGACTGAACCCCCTGAAGTCCTGTACATAAACTTTTAGGATTCTGGAGACGGGTTCGGATATTAGTCGTCTTGTGGCCATCGAAGACAAGCCTCCTGTAAGTTCCCTTGCTTATAAGAACTGCCACCATCTCTCTCTGGAGTGGCTTGCCTCCTTCATAAGTCTCTCGTTGCCCTCCAGGTAAAGGGATGAGTTTAGACTTTACCAGGGAATCCCCCAGTTTGTGAACCCAGGCCAGTCTAATCAAATGGGTTGTTAAGAGACTCTCTCCAGCTGCAGCAAATCCAAGGTCCAACAGGAGGATTCAATCTACCTGTCACTGGCTTTTAAGGCGGAGGAAGACAGCCTAATCCAGGGAACAGGAAGGTCTCAAGGAACTGTTTCTAGAGGAAGCATTCTCCAGCTGAAATGCAGCCCTGCTGACACCTTGATTTTGTCCAGCGAGACCCATATTGGACTGCAAGCTGCAGGATTCTAAGGTAAGAAAAAAAAATTGTGGGGGGTTTCTGTGTATTTGAAATAGGCTTTAATTTTTTTAACATATTTAATTGTGGTTAAATATACAAATGTAAAATTTACCATTTTAGTTGTTTTTAAATATACTGTTCATTAGTGTTAAGTATAGTCCCAGTATGATGTTGTGTGCCCAATCTCCAGAACTCTTTACCCTGCAAACTGAAATTCTGTTCTAAACGACCACTCCCCATTCCCCCGCTCCCTCCAACCCTTGGTAACTACCATTTTACTTTGTCTCTATTAATTTGACTGCTTTAGATAACTCACATAAGTAGAATCAAATAGTATGTCTTTTTTGACTGGCTTATTTCATGTGGTATGTCTTTAAGGATTATGCCTGTTATAGCATATGTCCAAATTTCTTTCCCTTTTTTGGCTGAAATAATATTCCGTTGTACATATACACTGTATTTTGTTTATGTATTCATTTGTTGATGGATATTTGGGTACCTTTTGGCTATTTTAAATATATTTGAATAATGCTGCTATGAAATGAGTGTACAAATTAGTGTTTTAAGCCATTATGTTGAAAGTTTCCTAATATTTTGTTGAAGAAATTTGCATCTGTTTATCAGGGATATTGGCCCGTGATTTTCTTGTGGCATCCTTGTTTGGTTTTGGTTAGGGTAATGCTGACCTCATAAAATGAGTTTATTTCTTTCTATTTTGGGGTGATTTGCTGGAATTTGAGAAGGGTTGATGTTAATACTTTTGAAAGTTTAATAGAATTGACCAATGGAGATGTCTGGTCCTGGACTTTTGTTTGTTGGGGAGTTTTTGATGACTGATTCAGTCTCCTTACTAGTAATTGGTCTGTTGAGATTTTCTATTTCTTTCATGATTCAGTCATGGTAGATTGTATGTTTTTAGGAGTAGATCGATTTCTTCTAGGTTTTTTGTAGTAATTGTTACGGCAGCAAAAAAAATACTAATACACTTGATTTCAGTCTTTTTTAGATTGTAAGTGTACATATCTGTTCAACAAATCTTAAGTCATATTTACGTAAGTAGCTGCAAAGAAATCTGATAAATGTAACACTTAGCTTTTTCATCTCTATAGTCAAGAAGGCTTAGTAAATTAGAGTTAGAATGATTGTTCAAGTGCCACTTTACAACAGCATCACAGAAGTCATTGCTATGGATATAGATTAAAAATAAATAGGAATTTTGTTTTCATGGATTGAAGAGAGAAAGCAATACTACAAGGCACGGAGGAAAAGGACCTAATTCATATGACTGAAGAGAATTGTCAGAGTTCATTTCTGTGTGTGTGAGAATGATTTTGAGTTAGAGTCAAATGACCAAAAATGTCAGCTTGCACAGAGGAGCCAAGAAGAATAAGATTCAAAAAGGTAAAGGTGATGTTGGTGAGAAGTTTCTGGAATTGGTATAAACGGAAAATAAATGGCAGTGAATTGAGGAGTGAGTGAGGGCTAAGGAGTTTTCTTTCATAAATAATAACATAGATGGATGATTGGATATTTCTACCTAGTCAATATTTCTCTGTATGTTGGAGAATTTCAGAACAAGTTACACACTCTGCACATACTGAAGGGAAATGTGAAGCAATCATAAGTAAAAGAGCAGTAAGACCCCAGCAATACACAGGGGAGATACGGTAGTCTGGTAGAAGAAGATAAGAAGCAACTTCACATTCTGGTGGGGGAGTCTTCCAGGTAATAATCAGCTCGAAAGACTTTGTTTTGCTGTTTCAGTCTATGTTAAGGAAGGTCTCAAAAGCCACTCTGACCCCAGCTGTAGAAGGCATTTCGTGGGATTCTCTTGTGTGGGGTTTGCTGCAGGCGTTTTGCAGAGCACAGAGGGAACTTGAATTCATCACTGCAGTATTTGGAGAGAGAATAGAAACAGAAATATCTAAAGGGAAATAAATATAATTGATGACACTGTGTAGTTAAACAAAGTGTATGTATTTTAAGGATGATCTTTAAACAAAACCAGACCAGAATGTGATGCATGTTGTAGTAATTGACATTTCATTGCAATGTACCCCATGCAGGTTGTTGGCTTCATAACAATACAGGGTGCAAATAGTTGCATAGCCCAAATTGAGGTGGTACACCTTCAATTCAGTATATGCAAAGGAGGTGTCTAAAATTCTTTTCATATTCCTTTGACCCGAACACCTAGGGTTATGAAAGAGTTACATTGGAAACAGAATTTCAGCCTTCCTTGCCATCATGCAGAAGGAATGACAGTTTATTTTAACTCCATCACTTGAGAGGTAGTCTCAAAAGGAAAAAGCAGCTTTAAACATATTCCAATCCTATTGAACAGTGAAGCTACTCAAGCCAGTACTAGTACACTGGGGATCTTTCCCTCCCCTTAGAAGGCTGGAAACTCAGGAAAAGCTGAGTATGTCCCCTTCCCCACTTTTCCATTTCCAGACTATACCAGACCTAATAGGAGAAATTATCTTTCATTAATTTCATAATTTTATTATACTGGACTGGAAATGCTAACATCAGAACTGAGACATTTTTTTCTAAAATGATCTGATGGTTTCTTGTGATTGAAGAATGAGCAAATAAGCTTTGGGACTAGGTAGAGGTTTTACTCTGAAGCTGGCTAAATCTATCCCCACAGAGCAGATTTAAACAATAGGTATGGGGAAAATATATCTGCTTGCAATTGACACTGGCTGAGCCCTGATCTTTCAATGCACCATGTGTATGCTAAGCTGTTCTCTCGCCCAAGAACATGTGTATGTCCAGAGAACAAGCTCTTCATCTGTCGTGTTCCCTCATACTTTTCTCTTACCAACCTGTTTGTGCTGATCTCCTTCTGCCTGCTTTGTTGATTTTTAAACATTGATGTCTTATTGTGAACACCCGCTTTCAGTTCTGGTCTTTGCTAATTGAGGTAGGTTTCTAATGAGCGCAGCTAGTCAGCCACAACTGTATGTAATTGCAGAAGAGAGGTGTTCTCACTGGGTCATTATTTGAGCTAACCAACCCCCTACTCTGCAATTGGTATATCCCTCCCAGAACATTACTGACTCATAGAAATCAACTCCCAGACATGAGTTTACGAAAGCTAATCTGGTTAGCAAAAATGCTACACATTAGGCTAATAATGCCTCACTTGACCTGATTGCTTGCCTCTTTACTGTAGAGTGAAGGGAAGAGCTGCCCTTGACCCAGTTGCTTCATTTTCTGTTTTTATTGGATTTTATATTTTCTGACTTAGAAGAAAAATAAAAGGACTGCTCTGATCACGACATTGTAAGTCATGTGAAGAAGATACTTTTCAACAGAAGAAACGTGTTCTTAAGTGTTTTGTAACATACAGCATTAAACTGTCAAGATTCCCTCACCTAATAGTATATTTTGTTCAGTTCAGCATTTACATCTGTACTGGGAGTGCACATTCAACAATATTGCCAGCCAGGGTGCAGACACACAAAAATGATGGTGTGAAAACTGTAAATGTCTATTAAATTTGCTGAGGAATTTTTTTACATTCTATGGAAGAAGCCAGAATTACTGTCCTAGTCTTACATTTGAAATACTGAACTGACATTTAGGCAGCTTCAGTGCCTATTAATACACATTTAAAGGGGTAGGGAAGGCGCTATTGACTGTAAAAGGTAAATGTGAAAAGCTGATTTCAATTTGTACTGGGCATTTTTCGCACATTCTCAGATCTGTGCAATGGAACTGGAACCCTTACCCTTTTGTACATTGATGGAGTCTTAGTTCCTGAACCTCATGGCAAGCCATTTGCAGAGAACCGTTCCGATTACTGCTGAAGAATAAAGGTTTGGAAAGAGTTAAACAGTTGACAAAACCAGGTGCAGCAAACCAAACGCTGAGATGACGAGGTTTGCAGCAGTTTATTCAGAAGGCAGCCAACTGAGA
Source organism: Camelus bactrianus (assembly GCF_048773025.1). NCBI lineage: Eukaryota > Metazoa > Chordata > Mammalia > Artiodactyla > Camelidae > Camelus > Camelus bactrianus. The sequence continues at coordinate 58,405,361 of NC_133541.1, read as the reverse complement.
AGGGAGGACAGATCTCAGATCTGCCTCCCTGAAGGCAAGAGGCTTGACATATTTAGGGGATAAAGAAGCAGGGGGGTCTTTGTGGGGAAAGGTGATTGGAGGGAGGGAAAAATGTGAGGTAATTTCTGTCTTGTGCAGGTGTGTCTGCTTTTTCATGAGAAGCATGTCGTAGGCCTCTGTTCATAGGCCACCTGCACAGGCTCAGTGTTAGGGTCGGAGGTCCCAACTAGTCTTAGCCAGCTTGAACTGGACAGGAGCCAACTGCAAGTTCCTGGAAAACATCTTAAGCCCCCATTACTATAGTGCTCTACATCAGAGATGTTATCTGTAGGGGTAGTTAAGGAGTCGAAAATCATCAAGTGAAGGCAGGTTACAGAGGGATTTTTTTTTAACAAGCTGTTCTCCTACCTGCTGTTCTCCTACCTACTGTTCAGTAAAACAAGCTCAAGAATTTGTGAGTCACCAGTTTTTGTTAGCCCATCTTGAAACCTTGCCCCATAGGGCATTTATTAACTGGAATTCTTTTCTTTTGATAAAGAATAATTTTCCCTTACCAACTATATTTGGTTACTCTAAAATATAGTTCATATAAGAAAAGCCAAATAAGTTACTTGATTCTTTCATGTATGTTTTGGTTCTTACCATTCATTTAATTCTGTACTTTTTTTTAACCATCTAAAATCAATGCTAAGACTACTAATGTCAATAATATCATTTAATACAGTTTAGTGTTTCTTTCTTCATATTTTTTCCTTAGGATTATTTCATTCTGAACTGTCAAACTTATATTTTAAAAGCTCTTATAAGTCTTCCCTGGGCAATTATGCCACAGGTTTAATAAAAACAATTTAATTAAGTGGTTTCAGTTTGTTTTAAATTACTGGAAAAATTTAAAATGTGTGGAGTCTTATAAAACATGTAGTTTCTAATGTCAGGATTATAAAAGAAACTAAATTTAGGAAGGTCTTTTTTCTTTCATTGTCCCCTCCGTGTTTTTTTTTTTCCCTCTTACCTATATGTGATTATTAATAGCTTTTGGCTTATTCTTTCACTGTTTCTTCCTAGAAATGAACAACTATGTAAAAAGAAGCAGGGAAATGTGAATATATATGCTCATACAATCAGTGCTACTCTGTAGCGGTCATCTTCCCATATTCCTTTCATTCCATGTGTAGAACTCTATTGTGTGGATATAACATAGGTTCTAGTCTTTGGTTCCCATGAATAATGCAAAAATGCACAGCCATGAGCATAAGTGATTTCATATTTTTGCCATTGCATGTTTTGAGCAGAGTACTAGAAGTGGGGCTTACATATAATTTAGCTAGGTACTGCAACCAAAATGATGATTTCAACATTTTGTATTTCCACCAACAATGTGAGAGTTTGTTTTCCTATGGAACAGTGTTACAAGCATAGTATGTTACCAAACTTCTGAATGTTCTGAATGGAATGGAGGAGAAATGGCATATGTATTATAAAAATGAGCTAGGTTGAGCATCTTTTCATACTCTTGGGGATGTTTGCATTTATATATTATGTTAACTGTGCATTTATACATTATTCTTAATTTTTATTGAGTTATTGGTCTTAATGTTTAGAAACATTTTGCATCTTAAGACTGTTAAACCTTTCTAATAGAAATTACAAATATATTCTGTTATTTTTCATTCTATATTTTTTAATGTATACATTTATTTTTTGATTATGTAGCTAAATCCATCAAGCTTTTCCTTTATGGATTCTGAACTTCTAGGTCATAGAAAAATTTACTGTGCTTCCTAAATAGAGACCAATATATGGTGTTTACTTAGTTTTATTATATTTTATTTTTAAGTTTCAAATGCATTAGGTATTTATACTATTGAGCGATAAGATTTAATACACTTTTATATTTTCCCATCTGAATATACAATTACCCCTGCACTTTTTATTGAAATTGCCTTTTCTCACCTTATACATTAATATCTATTTTCAAATATTTTAATGTAACATTTGCCTATTGATGTACCATTTTTTAATTTATAAATAGACCTTTCAATTTATACAGCCTTAAAATATGCTTTAAAATACTTTGATACAACACCCTCCAACCCACTTCCACTGATCTTCAGTGTTTCCAAGGCTCTTCTCACATATTTTTTTTTGAATGAATGAATTTTAAAATCAACTTGTCCAGCTTCCAGGAAAAAATGCAATTTTTTTTGTGCTTGGATAATACTTACACTTTAATATAGTAATATTGGGGACCATTGACATCCTGTGAAGTTTGAGATTCTGTCCAAGAACATTTGCTTTCTTGGAAATACTTTTATTTAACTGTAGTCCGTTTTGTTTCTTTCAGGAGTGTTCTATTATAAAAATTGTTGCATATAAAAATCCTACATTTTAATAAGCCAAATTATCTCTTATCACAAACCATATCTGATCATAAATTTTTGCACTACAGATAATTATGGCCCTTTGTATGATTTTCTTTTTCTTCGGCATGCATCATTTTTTGAAATACCCACAGAAAATTGTTTGGTTCTCCCCTAATTTAGTATACAGGTATACATACACCATTGAATTTGTTAGGGTAGAAGATTTAAGCCCATGGAAAGAGGCTGGCCAAATTCTTGATTGATACCTAATAAAGTTCTATAGTTGACCTAATATATTAAACTGGATTACTGGTTTGAAATGATTTTGTTAAATAAGAAAATGTAAATGTATTCAAACCAGAAGGTGAAATATTCCATAGTTGCACAGTTTCACCAACTACACAACACTGATATTTTCTGATGACAGGAATACTGTATAAACATAAACTTGGATCATGAATCAGGAAACGCAGACTTAAAATGAATTTAACAAAAGATGTTTTATCGGACTTATTGGCTCTCTAGGACTGACAAATCATTAACAAAATTAGAGGAGTAAATCTCTGGATAAGGTCAAGCATTTTTTGTTTTATTCTGTTAGTTTTGTCTTATCTTCCAGTGAATATAGAAATTAACACTGATAGAGATAATGTCTGTACAGACTATATTTTTAAAATAAGTCTCCTTTTATCTAGTCTCTTTTGCCCTTATTCACTGAAAAAAATCTGTCTGGAAAAAAATCATGCAAGTAGGTTCAAAGAAGCCTACTTGTTCTTGTAGGAGTATTACCTATGGATAATTCCTTATATCACAAGGCATCTGTAAATAGAGTTCACTATGCCCTTTTGGTGCTCTGTGGCTTGATTAGTGAATCTGCCCCCTAGTTATGCTCATCGCTAAATTCCCATGGCTTAAATTGAACTCTGTTGTACTAGGTTGTAATAGGTAGTACTGTGTTACACTAGTGAAGGAAAGAGATAACTATGATAGTTAAAAATAAGTTGTCAGAGTTCTTGTCTTCCAGAAAATCTTTCTCTGGCTAATGATAAAAAATAGGTGCACAGACAACACATTTTTGAAATATGACATCCATGTAAAATTAAATACAGCTGTAAAATAATTACTATAAGCAAATGATAGCACAATAAAACAATGAAGTTAATTTTGGCTTTTGTCTATTTAAAGGTTGTCAGAAATTTAAGAGATTTCAAAGCATAACTGACTATGAAAGACATCCAAATTTAGTACCTAATTCATACATAAAATATGCTTTAATTGTATATGGGAACTGGGAAAAAATAGATTTATATGGAGGAGATGCAGTAAAAAAAAAAAATAGTACTCTCTTCCCATAGGCTCCTGGTTTTTCCTAGTGGTCCCCACTTTGGACCTTTTGATGGCTCTGGGAGCCACTCTTAACTTCACTGGACTATGGTGAATCTTCCATCATCCCATTTATAGTCTATCGGTAGAGAAGGAAAGACAATTAAGCTGAAGGGTGCCTCTGCTTATTTATTCCACAAGAATCACTGCTTGATAAATTTAGCTAATCCTCTACAGAAATGTTCCAATCACCTCTGTAATTACTTACTATATGGAAACACAATGGATGTGGCCTTAATTACTCTGCTATAAGATACAAAGCCTGCAACACATTGTTATCTACACTAAAATGGAAAGGCACTGTGTATTCATGAAATCTAAGATTATATTTAGTGTGAAATGGTTTTGAAGCCCATAAGCAAACTTGCAAATTAAAAGTTGCTGATAAGACCTACTCTCACATTTTCCTTACCATACAGTGGCATAAATAAGTTAGATGTAAAGGCTGTATTTCCATAGTTAGAATTTGAAATCTGCTGAGTTTGACTATGCTACAATTTCTAGTCACATGAAAAGTTAAAAATTAGGTTATCACTAGTATTTCTCCCTTAAACAGTCTACTTGATTCAGTCTATCAAAGAAAATTATGGCCAGTGGATTAATAATTCTGATTTAGAGCAGAGGCAATTTCAGCCAGGCTAATTTTTCATATCTGCTCAATTAACCTCAGAGTGCTTTAGAACAAAAGACAGCATGACAAATGTCATTTAAATTAAACAAATGCCATTTATCTGTCAAGGTGTTGACTTACATCAGCCACTTCAAGCCAAGACCACAACATCAAATGGGGTGGACAAGCAGTGAGCCACTGGGATTTAATTCTCTAGCATTTCAGAATTCATGCGTAGCATAATTTGTGATGCTTACCTTTTAATGAGCTGTTTCAGATGAGCAAGAAAAGTGGGAGTGTGTTAGCTATCTGGCAGCATTTGTGATATACCTAGTTTATATTCTACTGTGATCCCTGTCACTTAGGAAAAGCACTACCTTTTGGGAGTGATGTCAGTGATTTGTAATTAAACACAATACCCCTCATTTTATATTCAAGTAATTTATTTTCAGAGATTGGAAAACAGATATCATTATACTAGCCATCAGAATAACTTTCTACTTAGCGACTGCAGTTTCCAATGATGCTTTTCCAATAAGTCATTACAGATCTAAAAAGATACAAATTTTTAAGAAGAAATTAACTGAATATCATAATTTACTAGAAAAAAGAACTACTCCTAATTAGCATTTACACTTCTTAAGCAGACAAGCATTACACATTTTCAAATAATTACCTATGCTTTTGTAGTTAATAATTTATCTCTTTAAGTCTAATCTTTCAATAATTGAAAATTAAACATTAGCCTAATAATCACTTTGTAGGAACCCAACTATATTTTGAATTTTAGCATGAAATATCAAAGTGCACTCTTGAGACAAAGCCGTTATTGTTGTTCAGTAATACATAATTTTTTTCAAATAACCTCTGTTAAATTTATGAGATGGTATCTCCAGGCTGTGTGGTCCCAGGCTGAGACCTTGATGTATTTAGTAATCATGTCTCAATGAACCACTGACGACAGTAATGCAAGGGTCTAGATAGAAGGAGGACCTAGTAGCAACTGAAGTTGGGTTAAGCTAGAGAAGCAAGCATCAGAAAAGGTCAGTTCTCTCAGCATTGCTTCCAGGTAGGTCCAATAGACTCAAGTCTAACTCAGTAATCAGGGTTCTGTGAACCAAAAGATCTCTTTAAAATTTCTATGAGTATTGACTACCAAGAGTTATTACAACTTGGAGGCAGCAATTATTCTGTTGCTGCTGAACACAGTATTAATAATGGAATTTCAATTGGCTCCAACTTCAGTGTTTGGAGCCATGGGTATGAGCAGCCTCAGAAACATGAGCCATAATCTTCCTCTGTTGTCAGGGAGAAAAAAAAAAAAGAAAATTAGAGAACTTTGGGAACAGAGCTGCTGTTTTGATATCAGTAATGTTTAATGATAGAACCATATTAAGAAAGGGGACATGAATGTATTTTGTGGAAATGGATGTATTTTGTACATTTTGTAAGTTGGAGATAGGCTTAAAGAATTCAATCTCAGAGAATCACTCAAACGTGATTCTAAGAACCATTTGGGAAGAGCTGTAATGGCAATAGTTTCTAAAGGATCTGAGGGTGTAGGGACAGGGCTGGAGGACTTCAGTGCTGGTGTTCAAAATTTTATTCCCAGTTGAATGTGGGCTAGGAAGCAGCAGGTAGTCCAGGAAATTCGTGTTTTCATTTATTTATGTAAGGTAATACATAATGACTAGGATCATTTTGTAGGACTGTTTAGTGGGCACTGTGTATTCATGAAGTCTAAAATTACGTTTCATATGAAGTGATTTTGAAGGTCATAAGCAAACTTGCAAATTAAAAGTTGCCAGTAAGACCTACTCTCACATTTTCTTTACCATAAAATAAGAGCCCTCTTATTACTCTTCACTTTGGGTAGTAACTACTGTGCATCTCTCGTCTTCTGAAGTGCTGAGTCTAATCTTTGGGAATCAATACTTTACGAAGTATTTGAATCTGAAGAATGTATTTGAAATATATTCAAATGTATTTTCTTCAGATTTCCACTAATACATACTAGTATCAGGTTCACACTTGTCTAATATTGGCAATAAATGGTTAAACATTAAAATTTTAAATCAGTCTCTTTACTGTATTTATAATTGTTTATAAAATATTTTGTTATGTGGATTTAGGGGACAAAATTACCTAATTTGTATTGTTTATTATAAATATATTTAAATAATTGCATCTAGGTACAAAGAAACTATAATTATATACACACATGTATATAGAGACAATATTTATATATCTAGTTTAAATTTAAACATTATATAAATGTTCCACATACATATACACATATATATAATTTATTCCTTGAGGTCAAATGTTATCATCTGCTGATAACTAGAGTAGTGAGATACAAGTATATTTATAGTTATAGAGGTAAACTCTGAGAAAAGTGTAATCAATTAAAATAGGACAATGGAGGGAAAGGGCATTAGGGTGTAGACTTGAGTGAAATACACTATGTTCACTATGGAGAGCAATCAACAGGTCCAAATATGTATGCTTAAGGGCATTATATAATAGTACAGCTATGGCAATAGCTTCAAATTTTTCATACCTCCTTTCCCAGTGGGCTATTACAAAATCGTTAAAAAATTAGCTGCCTCTGTAATATATTTAGGTATTGATAGACCTTCTAGATCAAGGACTAGCAAATTTTTTTCTGTAAAGGGCCAGATAGTAAATGTTATCGTCTTTCGGGGCCTTAAGTTTTCCATAGTAACAATTCAATTCTCCTGTTGTAGCATGAATGTAATCATGAACAGTATAGCAATGAGTGAGATGGTCTCTACTCCAGTAAAACAAGAGGTGGACCAGATTTCACCTGTGGGCTCCAGTTTGCCAACTTCTTTTACAAATAAAATGATAAGAGAAACAGTAAAGGGGGAAAATAATTTGAATAAACATGATGCCATTTGTGTTTTTAAAAAAGTTTATGTATATGCATATTAGATAAATATGAAGATAAACATGAAACTGGAAATATAGTTGCCTCTAGAGAAGGGAACTCAGTCATGGGGACAGAGTGGAAAACAGGCACATTTCACTGAGTATCAGTGGTGCCTTTTGAATTTTATCCAATAATTTGCTCCACTTAGCAATATCATTTTAGCCATATATGATACTGTCTTTTTTAAAATAAGAAGTGGTAACAGACAGACAGGTTTAGCATTTTTAGTCCTTCATTTATATGTCACTTTAGCGTACACATTATATTTAGCTCTTATTTCATCCTCAAAACAACACTTGAAGATGGGCACACATTTTTAAGGTGTATTTTAGAGATGGACAAACTGAGAAGTAATCAAGTTATCCAGCAACTTAACGCTATAGTTTTGTGAGGTTCTTTATTTCATTGAAGGCATCAGTAATTATACGTCCTCTGTGGGCTAAGCACTGTGAGATAAACTTAAGGAAGCAGTGGTCAAAATACATTGCTCTGTCTCATCAAACTGAATCAATCTCCTTGTCTCATTGTACAGCTCCTGCTTAAACTGAGCAGGGAGAGAATAATCTTAAACACTGAAGTTGTAAGGACCTCTAGGTTTCCCCTGGACCCAGACTGCTCTGATTCCATCATACCAATATTAATTTCTCTGGACAGCTTCACGCTGACCCAGTTCAATCAACTGTGGCTACTACTCCAGTGCTGGCACCCCCATTCAGGGAACAATCTGCATTTTAGGAACAACAATTTTAAAAGTCCTTCGTCTTCCTTCACACGGATAGGTCTAAAAGTCCTCCCATTTCCTCATTCACTCCAACATACTGTATCCTACCCCCCATCCTTTTTTAAAAGAAAATCCAGTTAGAAATCTGATGACCTTATTACAGTGTTGGGTGGGCCATACACTAACATTAGCTCATCAAACTCATTTATCTCTCTGCTTGGTGCTCGCAAATTGCAAAGCACATACAAGAAGTTTCTGTATCACTTTGTAAAGTCAAAGTCACATTCAAGAGAAAGTTATTTTAAATGAAAGCAGAGAACATCTTTCAGTGTATTACAAATTAACATGGAATATCAATTAAAATACATTATGTTAGAAAACCATTTAGCAATCGTGTTTATTTTTCTTTGAAACAATATTTCATCAGGTCAATAATAGATGGCTAAAGTAAATTGAGTATTACCTTTTCAACACCTATTATATATAATTTTACTTCCCAGGCTGAAAGTTCTATTGAAAAAATATTATTCACTTTAATATTTTTTTTCTTTCAGAAATTATGTTCTCTGTTAAGTACCACATTAATAGTCACTTTTTAAGAAACAGGCTTTTTTGTTTGCTCCAGAACATCCAAGAAATAGTCTTCAAATGGTTAAGCAATTAATTAACATTGCCTTGAAGGTGTTAGAACAGAAATATTCAGGTTTGAAACACAACAGGACGTGTCCCTTGAAAAGATACTCTTCCAATATCTTTACAAAGCCCTATCTCCCTATCCTCCACTTTGGATGGCATCTACCAATGCATCTCTTGTCTTCTGAGACCTGTTAATTTCTTCAGTAGAGGAGTTGACATTCTATTAATTGTGGTAGTGACTAGCACAAAGTATACCTTAATTAGTTTTAAAATTTTTAAACTGATAGTGTTAGACTTACTTTTTATTGTAACAAAATACAGATATACTCTATTTTTAAGGAAGTTGAAAAATAGTGGTTTACTATACTACAAATAAATTTTAAAATATTTATCAAATGTTTCCTATGTATGAGGTAATCCATGCTTTGTGTGTTTGTGTGTGTGTGTATGTTATCCCTAGTATATGCAAAATAAGGAAGACATTTCTTCAAAGGCAAGAAGAGTGCATGTTGAATCAATATAATTAACAGACGGGCAAAAACCTGTCTTTATCACTTGAACACACTATATGGTATTCACTTTGGTGTGTGTGTGTTTGTTTCGGAAATGCTTAAAATGATGATGACCATTATTCCAGAGTGCTCTTTGCCATGGCAACTACTACTTGCAATGTAAAAATGAGAACCTCTTAATGGGTGTGAATAGTTCTCCACAACAGTCAAGAAGTTCTTAGTCTTGTATTGCAAACTATATAAGCCACTGTGTGATATTCTGGAAACTACAATTTAAACTGTAACCACATATTTTGATCATATGAATTTAAAGCCTGCTTATAAAAAAAAAATTTAGAGAGGAACCTGGTAGGTTATTCACATTCCCAATGAGCAGACTAAACATGAAACTACAAAAAAAAGAAAAAGTTAATTCCATAGACAATTGGCTCTCTGTCTGTGCTAATTGAAAACATTATCATTGTAATCTATCTGTGCTTTTGGAACAGCGTCACAGATAACAAAGTATTTTCCGTGGTAACGCCAACACCCTTTAAATTTGGTATTGCAGAGTATTTGATTACATTAGAATATGGCCTTATCCAATATTCTGGGCATTTGTGCTACTTCAGAATGAGATTATTCAATCTCTAGTTATGTCTCATAATTAGTTGTGTGTTCTAACCAACTTCTGTGATTTGGTGTTCTTCAAACATGCCTTGAACTCATTTCATGTGTTCCCCTTCACTCAGCAGTTTCAATCCTGTATTTGTTATTATCCAATGCCTGAAGAAGTCTGCCTGATAGATTTCATCCAGCTTGGTAGTTATTGATGGTGGAAAGGCAAGTCCAATTATAATTTGTTCTTCATGGTCAGAAGCGGAAGTCTCCTCATGAAGAAATAGGCAAATATATAATCTAAGTTGCCTTCTCAGAGTAGGAATAGTAATTGGTTGGACTGTCAAAACTAGAAGGATGTTATATTTAGATATACACTGAATATTTAATAAGTGAATAAATACATGGCTCAGGATTAATAAGTAGGCTACTTAATTTTCTGTCTGGCCCTCTTTTTCCCCTAATTTCTGATCTTTTCTCTGTCTCATGACTATATTCAGTGCATCTGAGACTCATAAATTGTTTGCCATTATACTACCAGATTGTCTTATTGCAAATTGTCTTCTTAGTAAAAGGTATACAAGTTAATTTATTTTTTAAGATAATCTCATCTGATTCTGGCTGTGTAAAGAAAAAAACTATTTTGTACTGATTAGAATTAGAGTTCCTAAAACTTTTTTTTAATTATTATGGATTTGTCCCACATGTTTTTTATTTTTTAAACAATACTGTGTAAATTTATTCTCTTAAAACTGTAGCCTTACATGAACATTTATTTTCATGTTATAAAAGTGAGTTTCATCTTGAAGACTATATTTATAAAACATGATTTGCATATTCATTGTTTCCAGAAAGTAGATCTTATGTGTATATATATGTTCAAATTTATCATATAAAACTGAGTTCAACTTATGGATCTTATATTTGAATATATATCCAGATAGAGTACATAGGCTCTCAAAAGCACACTTATTGCTGGCTTTTTAGAAAGCAGCTGCACCATAAATGATACATATCAAAATACACAACACAGATTTTGTAGGTACTGTCCCATTTTTTGTGGGTGGGTTTCTTTCTAAAAATTTTCCATCAGTCCTATTTATTTCATCTCTTAAAAAGAGGTTTATTGTCACAGCCTCCAGTCTAATGTGAAATTGCAAAATTCTGAGCCTCTGAGAGGCTCATTGCCCCTCAGAATAAATCACCACATTGTATCTTTGATTCAAAACACAGTTTGGCATCTGTACTATTGAGGTCTCTTGTTTTCCACAAATCAGATGTACTTAGAAAATGGAGTAAGTCTCAGGGTTCTTTAAAACATATCAAAAATGTCCATATTTTCCAGAAGATTCCTAAGAATCAATTTAAGAACATTTCTTGGGGGAAAAAAATGTAACTAAGTTAGCAGAGACCCAGACTGAAGCTGAAGTTTTAACTCTTTTGGGAAATCCAGTAGAAGTGCCATTTAAATGACAGTGATTACATTAGAAATAACACTAAGCATGAACACTAGAAACTTTGAGTCAAGGTAGATTTTTCAGAGGTCTTTAATATTTGTAGGTCATTTCTTTTTCAAATAGAATATACAACACTTACTTGGAGTGGGACTTTCAAGTGTGTGACTACATGTTGTGTTACGTCTGTCACTAGTAGAAAAGGCTCTCTTTCCCAAAATTACCTTCCTCACAACCTATAAGGGCCTGAAATGCCAGCACTAGAGGATCATTTCCTTGGGTGTTAGAGGTTATAATAACCTTTATTTTTGTGTCTATTAGAATTTCTTTATCAGTTAACCAGATGTCTATTAAGCATCAACTTTGTACCAGGCTATTCTAAGTCATATGCAGAAAACTAAGGCGGAACACTGGAAGAGAGGCATGGAGGTGCTATTTTATGAGAAATGGTGGCAGAGGTCTCAGATGAAGTGGCATGTAAGCAAAGTCCTGAATGATACTGAGGAATGTGTACGGGGTAACTCAGGAAAAAGAATTCCAAGCAACAGGGAATATAGAGAACTTGAGAGGGGGATGTATTTGAGAAACAATGGGCCTTGTAGCCAGAACAGTGGGCCAGCATAACCAGAACAGAGTAAGTGGGGAAATTGTTAAGAAATAAGATCAGAGACCCTGCCAAGAATACACAAGGATGTAGACCTTTTGGAAGAATTCCCAACCACTATTCCCATTTTTCTTATCACTTATATTGAATCAGTTGTATCAAATCAGATGTCAATTCCTTAACTCATATCTCAGGGCCAACATTAGACAGAAACCCCCTTCCACATGTCCAATTTCACTGTTTTAGTTTAAGTTGCTCACCTTCTTACCTAATTAATTAAAATACCTTCTAACACAGTAGTTTCCAAAAGTGCATGACCATGAAGAAAAACTGTTAAACTCCAGATTCTGTGGCCCTATCCCCAAACTACTGGGTAATAAACTTGCAGAGCCCTGAGTAGGCATTTCTTAAACAGGTGCCTTAACTGAAACTTATGATCACAGATGTTTGAAAATTACTCTTAATGTTCTACCTGCATCTTGCTTCCTAGAACTTCACTTTTTTTTTTTTTTTAACATTTTTGTTAGACTTATCCCCTCCAAAGTGTTCAGATCTTACAGCTTTCTGGTTCTTCCCTTGCTTAAATACCTCTATAAGTAAGATATATTATTTTAAGAATTTAAAAGTATACTAAGCCTTTTCACAGTTTGTTAATCTACATACCTACTGTCATCTCCTGACTCTTGGGAATACATACACACATGTATCTATGTCTTGCATGGATTATCAACCAAGCTCTAGTAGAGTCTCAAAAGTTATCAGATGTTTTATAGTTCTGCTTCTTCGTCTTTTTCTTCTATGCAATGTATATATTGCTTGTGTCTATCTTTGCTTTGACAGCTGTTTGACCTTTTAATCGGCTGAAATTAATTATCCATCAAGAATCAGATCAATTTTTTATCTGTTTAGACTTCACCTCTCTCATTTTGCAGTCAACAAGTTTAGTTGACCTCTACTGTGTTCCACATTTTGTGTAGCAGTTGAGACATTGTCTCAATTTATATGTAATATTAAATGTGATGTTAAATATGCAATATTTAACATTTAATTACTCGGTCCTCCATTAGAGTGTGAACTTCTTGACAGCAGGACCATATTTCATGCATTTTTGATTTTCAGTTACAGCAGAATCCATGGACCAGATATGTTCTCACAAAATGTTTGCTAAATGAATAAATAAATTTAGTATGTTAAATAGGCAAAAATATGGGGCGTTTAAAATTTAGACAATATTTTCAAGAGCCCATCAGCATTTTTAATTACTAATGATGTCTTAGACTTGTTACTTAAAAATTCTAATGAAGGGGGAAAAAGCTGAGGAAGAATAGAAAAAGATACAAGGAAACCTAGAACAAAGCAGTCTAGTCAAAGGAAGAGAGACCATCTAGAAGGACACGGGCCAGTGCTTCAGATAGGATGAAGACAGATGATTGTGTAGACCATGTGAGTCAATATAAATTGATACATCAAGAAACATTATGCAGAGGGAAGAGGTAAGATAGTAAATTAAGAATATGATTGAGGCTAGTTTTTTGTTTTATCTTTGTTTTCAGGCGTACATGATTTGAAGATACTTTCATTTAAAGAACAGAAAATGGGTATTGAGGTGGGAAGTGAAAGATACACTTGGGAGAAGGGAAAATTTAAAGGTACCAGGTTTTGGAGGAATGAGATGTGTGTGTGAAGGAGTGAGAACCAGGGAAAGGAATCAGTGCACAATACAGAAGGAGGGAATTACATTGGACAGGAAATTTAAGGATCAAGATAGTACTGAGAAACCTTTTCTTCATCTTACATCATAATTATTTTTGCTATGATTTAATTGATGACGTAGCCCCTGCTTGGGTCTTTTATAATTAACCTTTTGTCTGTAACTCAGCCATCATCAGTCTAATCAATGTGCTTATCTATGTATCAATCCATATTTTTTACTGGAGCTATTTTATTCTTCTTAAATTTTAAACATTTCATATAGTAAACTTTTCAAGTTTACTTTCAAGAGTAATCACCAAACATGATGATCTGAGAGACATGGTCTATGACATGGTACCAGTGGATTTGGAACCAGTAAACTTAGATATGTACATTTATTAGTTGGATGATACAGTATCTGATTTTAGGACTTATTATAAAGCTACAAAAATCAAGAGTATGAAATTACTACAAGAAAAGACAGTCAGACCAAGGTAGCAAAACAGATGGTGCAGAAATAGACTGACACATTCAGTAAATTGATTTTTTTCCAACAGATGTGCTCATATAATTTAAAGATTAAGGAAAGTTTTTTTTCCTACATTCTCACATCTGGATATCCCTAAAGCAAAAAAAAATGAACCTTAACCCCTACCTCACACCACACATTTTAATTTGAGATGGTTTTTAGACAGAAATGTGAAGAATACAACTATAAAGTTTCTAAAATAAACAGCATATCTTTACAATCTTAAGAGTTAGAAAAGATTTCTAAAAGAAAGGAAGCATAAAAGAGAAAATGATTAAGTGTACTTAATTTAAAATTTTCTGTTCATAAAAACCACCATTGAGGAAAACAAAAATGAAAACTACAAATGTAAGAAAATAACTAGTGTGTTGTGTAACAGTTGCCTTAGGATATATAAAGAATGCTTACAGATCATTAATTTAAAAATCAACAACTCCAGCAAGTCACCACCCTCAAAAAAGGGCAAAAGACAGAAACATTTTTAAAAGGACAAATACAAATGGCCAATAACTACTTGAAAAGATTCTTGGCATCATTAATCATCAAGAAAATGGAAATTAAAACCGTAAGATATCACTTTATGAAAGTATTCTGTGTTTTTTTTAAATGAATGTCAACATATAACTATGACTCAGCAGTTACACCCATAATTCATGATAAATGAAAAGAAATTACACAAGAAACTTCATAGAAGCTTTATTGATAAAACAGTCATAAACAGGAAACAATCCAAAGGTCATATATAAGAGAAGAATCAACCAATTTGTAGTTTTGTCATACAATTGAGTACTTCTTAGCAATAAACAGGAATATGCAACATAGATGGATATTTTAAAAAGTAAAAAGTATATAATGCACATTTCTTACATGAAATTCTAGAAGAGGCAAAATTAAGGTATGCTGATAGAAAACAAGACGGTAATTGTCTAGAAATTCGAGACTGTGGAATTGACTGGAAAAGAGCAGGAAAAGACTTTCTAGGGTTATGCAAAGAGTCTATACCATGAGTAGGAAATTGAGGCATAAACCTCTAGTAATTCCATATGGGTTTGCTGAAATGAGATATTAGATTAAGGGAGACTATCTGTTTTTCTGTTGGTGTGATGGTGCATTATTCTACCCTTCAAGAGAAAAGTCGTATCTAATCTTTCTGCAAAACCCAAAACTTTTCATATGGGTTTGTGATGAAATATTGCAGGAAAAGTTACTTTTATAAATTTAGACACCTTTTTGAGAAAACAAAATTATGCTTTTGAGTATAACTGTAATTTAATGCCTTCATACATGTACATATAAGTGTGTATATATGTGAAACTGTTAAATTAGAACCATTTCTTTGAGTCTGAAAGGTGATGATACTGTGAAAGTATAAGTAAATGTATCAGGAACATCACTTAATATAATCAACAGAGATTAACTAGTGAAACTGAAATGAAAATAGATACAATTTCTTTTATTCATTTATGTGAACACATATGCAAGCATACTAAAGAGCTTCACAGAGGAGTTAACCATTGATCTGAATAAGAATTTAGGTAAATTAATTAAGGGGTGGGAAGAATTGAAGAGTGACCTCCTCCTTATCTGAGTGGAAGTGTCCATTAGCTTTTTCACTTTCCCACATTGTTTCTCAAAGTGAATTCTGTTATATATAGAATTACTCATTAACTTTAGACCTCAAACTAAGCAATATTCATTTTCAAACTGGAGGATAAAACAACTTCCTCCCAGCTTCCATTAGCAGGCAATGTATAATGCTTTTGTGGAACTACCTTTCACATGAAAGAAAAGATGTCTCTTTAGTGAAGAAAGTAAATACAGCAATAGATAATTTTTTGAATTAATTTTTATATTAATTTTAAATGATATCTTGACAGCAGTACAAAGTTAATCAATGAAAAGAGTCAAGTTTTGAGATAAGATGACCTAATATGCAGCAAATTCCATACTTTATTGTTTAAATTATAGGAGTTATTAGAATTAAAGGAACAAAACTCTATAAGGAAAGTGGAATAAAATCTTTCCTAATGGTTTTAACTCAAAATTAAAGATGTTCAATTCCCTTATAAAGCCACCTCCTTTCTGAACTAAAATTGAAAACACAATAAAAAGTTTGACATGTCAGATGAGACTTATCAATGAACAGTGACAGAGCACTCATTTAAAGATTTGTACAGAGGGGAGGGTATAGCTCAAGTTGTAGAGTTGATGCTTAGCATACGCAAGGTCCTAGATTCAATCCCCAGTATCTCCTCTAAAAAGTAAATAAGTAAACCTAATTACCTCCCCCTAAAATAAATAAATAAATAAATTGTACAGCTCTCACTTGAGTGGTTTTTAAATCACTAGGAAGTATCAACATGTTCAAATAATATTGAAATGGTTTAAATTAGTTTAATCCCCTAAATATAACCTCACCATCTTCTGAAGGTGAGACCCCCTACCCTAAACCCTTACCCTAACCCTAGCTCCAACCCCCGAACCCTTAGTCCCTAACCAGACGCCCTGACCTTAAGCTCAGTCCCAACCCTAACCATAAAATCATACACCACATTACAGTATTAGAAAAATTGTAAACCATAACTATCAACCATAATCTGAAGCCTAACCTTTAGCTATGTACATAACCCTAACCAGAAACTGAAACCAAAACCATTAACCATAATTTATAAGACAATAAAACCAGAACCACAAAGCATAATTTGTAACCAGAAACAATGTCCCCTAACCAGAGACTATTCATAAGCCTTTATTCAGACCCCCTTTTTGTTCATAGTTCCTTAAATCTCAGCATTTCCATTTCAGTTATTTTTGTCCTTCAGTCTTCACATAGCAGTCACTTCATAAATGTTTTAACAAACAAACAAACCTTGAAAACAAGAAAGACAACATAAATATAACTTACTACATTCCCTGGATCACAAACCCATATACTACTGGGAACTAACACAAATGGCTACCTAACAATGAGCAGAATTTAAAGTTGAAGGGGGGAATTACTTAGTGGTGTATATCCTATGGAGATGAACTAGTTCCAGTTTTATGGAGATTAGCTAGTGGACTTTTGGCATTTGATAGATATGCAGACACATGAACACACATAGTCTTGGTGTAGTCTGTGTAAATGAATATTTATAAGGAAAGTCTTAAAGATTTATTCTGCTTCCTCATAGATCTGACTGAATTTCACCAGTTTATTCATTGCTGGGTCTTGTCTGAATATTACTCAATTACTCAAGTGTTTTGTTTTTATCTGCCTCAAGTCCTCCCAACCTTAACTTAGATTAAAACCATAAAGAAGTCCATTTTTAAAGCCATGCAGAGAAAACAATACATCAAAACTGTTAATATACACCTCAAACAGAAAACATGCATATCTTCATTTGTCTTTCAACTCATTTATGTCAGCCTGTATCTTACTGGCAAAAATTGCTTTCCAACTCTAGACAATCTAATTTGACTGTGATGCTGCCTGGCACTTGAGTATGACGATGCTTCTTTGGTTAAAGTAAAAGATTTGCAAAACCAGTTCAGAAACTTTATTATCGGGGCAGAGCATCAGTGCATTTCTTGAACATTCATCACAAACAATGTGGGGAGCTGGCGGAGAATGAATCATCCTAGATTACCTATCTAGTACTTGAGAGGCCTACCACAAAACAGCAACAGCAGAGATTAACTTGCTGGAGTTCCCAGGAAATTTACAGAGGCTGTTCTGTGGAGAAATAGAAACCCCATTTGCAAGATCTTTACCTGTGAAAGGTATCTTAAATCAGAGGAAGCATGGACATGAAAATTCTGTGAGTGTGCCCCATAGGTCAAGGTAATCTTGATAATCTTTCCAACGATCTCCTTTTTCACTGGATGTTTTTAATATATGAAAACGTACGTATATTCAAATGCAGAATAGTGTGACATGGGAACAAAAATCAAAAACTGATGTTACCATAAGAGATTTTTTTTTTTTATAGTTCTGGAAAGATACTTAGACACGGACCCTAAATCTCATGCTTTTTCCCAGAGAAGTGAACCGTGATCTGAACACACACACACACACACACACACACCCTCTTTCTAGCCACCAATTTTTCTGCAGTCACTACTAGCAAGTCGATCTTTCTAGAAACTTTAATTAACTAACCACTGTGGCCTATAAGTTTATATAGTGGAATTCTGAACTGATTTAGATTTAAATGCCTGCCTTTCTCTATGCTGATCATTTTTCCAATTTCAATTTCTACTTCAGTGACTTCCGTGGTAAGCATACTACATTGTACTGTCTATTAAGACTTAGAACAGGGTATCCCAATCAAAACTGTATAATTTAATATGAAGCAGAGATGTCTACATAAAATGCATCTTCTTGATCCTTAAAAGGCATACTTGGAGAGCACTATTTACAAACAATATGTAAAGGAAATAATTCCATTCTTTGTTTTTTGATACCCAAATATAGATGCTTAAACAGGCCTAAGTCCACCACTGTATTGGTCATGATGTAAGAGTCTGGTGAATTCTCATGGTCTGTCCACTAGAAGTAATTGTAAGAATCCATCTTACTCCTCTCAGTTGTGTGTGCCCCTTTGTTACATTACCCTCCACGGTGGCTGCAGACCTTTTTCTTACTCTGGATCTTACATTGTTCATTTTCCTTTGTCATTAATACTACGCTTTCTATTCAAAATGAGAAAAGCAGCGCTTTTGTCTGGATTTTCATTCTGTGGAACTTGTCATTTGCCTGAAGTGTGTTCATGCTTCTGTATCTACTATCTAAGAAGTATATTTTTCGGTTACAAATTTATAGATTATGAAAATATTTTGCTCCACTTAGCTGACTACATTCTTGCCACATTACTTACATTTTAAACACTTAGATCAGTAAAACTGGGCATTGATTAGTCTTCTCCTTCACTTAAGAATGCTTGTTCCTGGGTGTGTTTGAAAGGACAGAAGTCTCCTAACTATTTCAGAATCAGACTTGTGCCAAGTTGAATAGACACTTGCTGAGCTCTGAGAGTCTTGAGCTTGTCAAGCAACTCTCTCTTACAGGTTTAAAATTCTGAAGTTACCAGCAAAAGAAATGAGAGACTAAGTCTTGTAAAAACTGAGAAGATTTCCAGGAAATATGAAATTCGTTATTCTCCCTTGAATTGAAAATTGATTGGATTTCTCTATAATAGCTTCAATATTGTCTCTAACTCTATTTCTGAAAATAATGATTCCCTGTTTTTATAAAAAGAACCTCACAAAGAAACAAATGAACATAATATTTCTGTCTTTTGTTCAGTCACTAATGAGGGAGATTAGAAGTTAATTTACACCAGAAACCAAAGTCTAGACATGGTTGTACAATAAACATTACCAGCATCAGTAATCAGACCATGGGTTAACTTGACAGCCCTGAGCACTTACTTGTTTGTAATTCAGACTCCTGAATCCCAACTTCAAGAATGTTTTTATAATTTAAAACGTATGAGTGCTGCCACAACAAAGAACATACTAAATAACCTAGTGAAAGAGATAAGGGGTTCTGCTTTTTAGCCTATAAATATATTCATATGCAGACCTCTGTTCAAACCCATTATAATTTCAGAGATCTGAGGAAAAACATGTGTAAATGTTTTCTTTGTCAATCATGACAGTTACCTCGGATTGCTTTGGAACTTGGAGGCCGGTAGTTTCTCTCTTTACCTATTCTGGTGCCAAGAAACTTTCTATAACTCCTCTTTACAGCTATTGTCTGCCTCATTCTCCAGACTATGTTTAATCTAGAATTATATAAAACTCACATGACCTGGTTTGTATATTTAGTTTGTAACGTATGAAGTTGAATTCCCATTGTATGAGAGATGGGCCAGCGATACTGGAGGTAAAGACAAATAAAGATATATTGGAGGTAAAGATAAAGACACATGGGTAGCAATCATTAAATTCATTTGTTTAGGATATTTTACCAAGTTTAATTCAAACCACAGATGTTAAAAGATTATTTTGACATTTATATATGGTCCAGGAAGGATGATAAAACATTTTTTACTTAAAATCTGTGGTATAATTCATAACTCAAAGACTTAGATATATGAGGGTCTATGTTTATAATTTTGCCCAAGGCTCTGCAAGTGCTAAATGTAAAACCGCCTTATATCTTAGTTACCTCAGTAAGAGTAGTGAGTCTGATGTTCTCTGGTCATACACATTTTTTGTGTTCATAAAAGCAGAAAATTACCACTAGCCTTTCCTGGAGGGGCCAGCTGACTCAGGGCCTCAAGCTTCTCATGGACTTAGTAGAATTTTGATTAGTGTCAATTGTGTAAGGTGATTAAACTCTCTTAATTCTGTATATTTCTGGTTCTGCAGAACAGCTTTTAGTACAACTGTCATCTTCCCTGACAACCGTGTAGGTAATTGAAAAAATAAGATTGCAGCTAACATTTCTTTTTCCTGGAAAGATCCTGATAAATACCCTGATTTTCTGTCTTGATGTTGTCTCTTTCTCTACATTGGATTAATCTCAGAACATTGAAGTTAAGTAGCCTGGCATCATTTACATTTATTTCAGATTCAATGAACAAATGCACCTTCAGATTACTGCACCGTACTATGCCTGCTAATAACGACTATACATAGAACAAAGTATGATTTAACTTAAGTATTTTACTTCAAAGAGTAATGACAAATACAGACTTTTACACCTCAGGGATAAGTAAAAGAAAGATTTAAATGAGGTATTTTCTATCAGAGGCTGAGTCTCATTTTCCAGCTTCTAATCCTGGAAACAGGCAAATAATCAATGAGATTTCCTTCTTCGTTCAAAGTTACTGGATCCTCCTGGGATATATTTGCATAGTTTTACTATCAAGTGAATTGCAGAACTAAGCCATTTTTTTTTTTTTGAGAATGTCAACAGAGAAATAACTAACTTCTCATTGTGGAATAGCTTCAGGACTCTTCACCCAAATGGAATTTTCTGATTTGCTATCAAGAACAGCATCCCCAAATGAATACCCACTTAATAAAACCAGTAGTTAAAGATGTTTCCATTTTTTATTATTTCAGTTTTTAATATCGTTAAGAGACTGCAAGTATTTTTTTTCTTTGAAACGATTACCCTGTTCTGATGATTGAAATGACTTGAACTTCAGCTTTTACTCTTGTAAATATTCTGTGGAGACAGAGGAAGGCACTTACTGTCGATGTCTTACTGCTCAATTATGAAGCACAGAAAATGTTCCTTTGTGGGTATTGCAAGAACAAAGTGGGTTCATATATAATAAATAAGGAAACAAGCCCTACTCCTGTTGGTAGAACTCACATACCAAAGAGAAATCATAGCTTTATTTTTTTCCTTGGAGAGAATGTGAACTTTTCGTTAACCAGCTTTGAAAGTGAGAAAACCTGTATTGGTACTAAAACCCTGATAGATGTATCACTTTCCAAAATAAAGCTTAAATTAACAATTATGTTCACTGAAGAATCATTAAGAAACAGATGAGAGAAGAAAATATTTAAAGATGAACTCACATCTCACTTTATTTAATTACAATAAACCATATCACAAATACGACCAGACTTTCAACATCAGAGTGATTATCTTTTAAAATCTGAAATTCTGCTTTGTAAGCTACCGAGGAGAAAATTCTGGAGTATAGTATAGTCATTTTTGAATGAGTTCTTTCCATGAACCTCATATAAAGTCTTATTTATTACCTTATTATTACCTGTTTGGCCTGAAGCAACCTCGAAGAGAACAATTTCAGCTGATTTTTTTTTCTCCTATCATGCTTAAGTAGATAATAAAAGTCTTTTTTTTTTCAGTCATGCAAATTACAGGAGACCTGCAAGTTTTTTGACCTGAACAAAATTATACCTGGCCTAAAATGAATAATAAGCTCAAAAAGTTAACCATTACGGCTGACATAATAACTCGGGGTTCTTTATTCAGGTTATCATTTTCTTTGCTGACACTTCCATCAATATTCTAATAGCAAGTTCAAATTGCTATGCTGATTAATCAGCATTTTTCTTCATAGTCCTTGTCAGGATCATGTTTACTTTTTGTTTGTGTACTATTGACTCCCCATCCGACAAATTTTAAGCTCAGTGTCTTCCTATTCATACCAAAATCATGGCCCTTGGCAAAATGCCCGGCAGTGGTATATTGAAGGAAGTAAACAAATAGGCTTGGTAAAACTTGAGCCACAGTAATATTTTCCTTAATTTTCAACACTTTGATTATCCTCAGATTTATAGCTATGCTTCACTTGGAGGATGAATCCAGAGATGATTTTGTGACACTATTGCTAGATCTTACGCTTCTTTGAGTATTGGCAATGGGTTGTTTGAAGGCTTAGGCTTTGTATGAGGGGAAACTCACCCTGGCATTGCATGATGAGACTGCATGGAGAGCATGGGTTTATCCTACTTAACAAGACAGTATCTCCTTTTTTATGGATGAAAGCAGGTGAAGCATTAGAAATGTTTATTTCTTAGAGTTTGGAAGAATGGGAACTTAGAGTTTTTCACTTATAAACTGAAGCTTTCATGTTCCACACAGATGAAGCATAAATGACGTTAATCAGTGATGACAGCACATCTCCAGCCACTGGGAGGATGTGTACAGGAGGAGGAATTTGCTCTGACTCTTGTGATACACCACTCTACTCAGTTAGCTCATCCAGAGCTCATCTATTCTTTTAGATAAACTCAACTTTCTCCTTGGATCAGACTAGATTGTTAAAAAAAAAAAAAAAAAAAGCTTTGGATCTGGATTTCGCCATTTGAGTCTTTTATCTAATTGCTTTTATCAGATTGAGCTCTGTTTTTATGCTACCAGCTGACACTGAAGGATGTGAAAAACAGCAAATACTGTAAAAACTAGTAATTAGGTCTATGTGGAGATGTTACTGAGAATATCCTGCAGTTTATCATACAATGTCTTTTTCTTCAGAAGGACTTCTTAAAAAAATTTTTTTTTCTGAGACATTTTAGAGAATGCTCATTCATAATAGCTATTTGCTTTTTTTTTTTTTCTTTTCTTTTAGAACGTGGCAGCTGACTGCCTTTTTCTCTCTATTTTTCCGTCTAGGAGGCTCTCTATGTCATGCATATGGGGAATGTTGTAATTGTCTGCCTTTGTACTTGGCTTTCAGGAAGCTTAGAATCAAATCTGGCCTTCCTAGATGGAATTGTGTGTAGAAAAAAGAGGATGTATTCCTATTTGCCAGCTTGGCCCAGGCCCTATCATGTTCCTCTTTTCCCTTGATTTCCTCAACTGTTAATCCCATTTTTTTTTAACCATCCTTATTTTATTATAAACCATCCCATGTCCTTTGCTGCAGGAGAGATCTGTGTAGATCTCTTCGTGACACATTCTTTCTGAACGTTTAAAGTAATAATTTCACTTGTGGGATAAAGTCGAAATAACTATACAGCATGTAAGATCCTCCACAGACTTGCCATCTCAGTCTTATCTCTCATGTTGATCATTCCCATTCTACTTCATCCTCACCTCTTATCCCAGCACCCTCTGTTCAAAGACAGTATATTTAAAGTTCCTCCAAAAGCCCACGCTGTTCCATGACTTTATGCTTGATTCACATGTCTATGCTATCTTGGATGCTATTGCCATCCTTCCTTTGGTCTTTGTACCTCCCACCCCTCCGTCAGATAGTGCTGACACCTCCCGTGTTCTCCTAATGTATGGTATATTAATCTCTATCTTATAATTAATACAGATACTTTGACAACATTTTTTCTACCAGATCTCTCTACCACTAGACTATAAACTCTTTGAAGGCAGAGGTTACATTCTTGTGTGTTTCAAAATCAAGAAACTTTGCATATTTCCTGGCGTATTATGCATATACAGTATGTTTGTGATACATATACTAGGTGAATTAATGAATATATGAATGTATTATTAAATACTGCAGAGTCTATGTTAAGTATTACAGCTTTACTAAAATGAAGCCAGAGAGAGAGCAGGTGAATGATTTCCCATGCTGTGCTCCTTTTTTAAATCTAAGGAGTATACTAGATGAAAATAATGAGAACAATGAATGCTGCTAAAATATACTAATGTCATATATTGAAAGAACAAATTTATCTGCCTAATTTCCAAATTTAAAACATGAAATTAAAAATTACACTATATGCACAAATATATATATGTAGGAGCGTTCAATTTTTGTAAAGATGCCAAAATTCATGTGAATATTCATGTAAATTCATACTCATGTTAATAAGGTTGTTTTGATTTCTTGGGGATTTACCACCATCATATTTGAATTTTTTTTTAGTTTGAAATAATTGATAGGAATGATGCTTTGACCCATATGTTACTGAACAAAAATTGAGAGCTGTGAATCCAAGTTAAACATTTGGGGTAAAGTCAAATTTTCAGTAGAAATAAGTGATATGTGTAAGTTAACCTAAAGTTTTCGTTTTGTAGATAATTTATATTTATTCTGATTTTCAGAGCTTTCCCGTACTTCTATTTTCAGATATAAATGAGTAGATGAGACCATCAAAAGTACTTTTTCAAGAAAATTTTATTTTAAAAGCATTCCAGAAAGGCACTAAAATGAAAAGAATACTACTAAATGCTGAAAAACATAAGCAGTTACCTTTATTGGAATTTATACTTTTGTTCTATTAAATGTGATTTTTTTAAATTTTCAACATTCATAGTTTTCAGACTCTTAGTACAACCAACACTCTGTAGATAACAGCTCTTTAATCATGGTTTATGAGATTATATAATCTTACATATTCTGTATTGAAGAGATCTGATTATGAATCACTTTAGTTTAACCTCCTTCATTAATATTAATTAGTTCCCAGAGAATTTAAGAAACTGGCCAGATCTCTTACAGATTTTACGGTTTTGGAAAAAAACTAAATTCTTAGCCATGGATATGCCTTTTGTTCATATGATAGTATATTAATCTAGTCTTTATTCATATAGTAGAATATTAAAACTGCATCACATGTATAAATCACATTATTAATATATATTTTATTGGGACCATAAGAGGGAAAAAAGTGCTGTTCTCACTAATACGGGATTTATAGAATTGACAATCTATATTAATATGTGAAAGGTATATATATATTCTTCTCATTTTGTCAGGATTAATGTTGTTGAATCTTTCTTTTTACCTTTTCTTTGAAAATTGAAAAATCCATGAAATGTGATTAAAACTGTCAGTAACTATTAAGGACACAGATATTTAAAGCTGGAAACCAATTACATAGACTAGTTCCCCAGTATTGGTGGTGACCTCATGTTTCCAAGTTATTTTTCTTTAATTCCTTAGACTTGGTAGAGCCACTGCCAGAAGGAAATGAGTGTGAAATTCATAGTTTTAACTTTGTGTTTAAAATACCATTTTTAGTAAGAAGTGAAATTTTCTGTTCATAGATGAAAGGATCTTATATGTAGGAATCTCTAAGGATTTGGTAAAAAACTACTAGTACTAATAAAGAAAACAAAGATGCAGGACACGAAATCAACACACAAAATTCGGTTACATTGCTATATACTAATACTTTTCCCTTTGGATTATTAAGAAAGTAATTACATTTACAATCACATGAGAAAAAAAATACTTAGGAATAAACATAACTAATTTGCTAAAAGACCTGTACACTGAAAACTAAAAAAACATTGCTGAAAGAAGACAATAAATGAAAAGACAGCCTTTGTGCATAGACTGAAGGCTTAATATTGTTAAGATATTGATATTACCTGAAGTGATCTACAGACTCAGTGTACCCCTTCTCAAATTTCCAATGGCAATTTCTGCATAAATTTCATCCTCAAATTCATTTGGAATCTCAAGAGACCAAAATAGCAAAATAGTTTTGAAAATGAACAACAAACTTGGAGGACTCAAACCTTCTGATTTCAAAACAAGCTACAGAACAACAGTAATCAGAACAGTATGGTTCTGGCATAAAGAGAGACAAATAGACCAAAGAAATATAATAGAGAGCCCAGAAACGAACTCACATTTATATGGTCAAATGATTTCAACAAAGGTGCCAAGATCGCTTAACAGGGAAAGGACAATCTCTTAAAAAAAAAAAAAAATCTTATTTGGGAAACTGGACCACCACTCAAAAGAATGAAGGTAGACTATTATACCATAAACAGAAGTTAACTCAAATTGACCTAAGACCTAAATGTAAGACCTAAAACTATTAAACTCTTAGGAGAAAGCATAGGGGAAAATTTTTTCTGACATTAGACTTGGCAGTGATTTCATGGAAACACAGGCAAAAATAAAACATAGACAAATGGAACTGTATCAAACTTAAAGACATTTATGCTTCAAAGAATACAATAAGTAGAAAAGACAATCTATGGAATGGGATAAAATACTTGCAAATCATGTATTTGAGTAGTTAATACCCAGAATATGTAAAGAATTACAACTAAAGAAAAAATCAAATAACTGAATTAAAAATGGGCAAAGGGCTTGCATAGGCATTTCTCCAAAGATGATACACTAATGGCCAACAAGCATATGAAAAGATGCTCAACATTACTAAAAATCACAGTAATATATCACTTCACACCCATTAGGATGACTAGGTACTATCAAACAGAAAATAGCAAGTGTTGGCAAGAATGTGGATAAATTAGAACCCTGTGAATAATTGGTAATACTGTAAAATGGTGCAACTGCTGTGGAAAATAGTATGGAGGTTCCTGAAAACATTAAAATGAGAACTATTTATGATCCAGCAATCCCAGTTCTGGGTATATATCCAGTAGAATCTTTGACATCTGGGTTCTCAAGAGAGATTTGTATTCCCATGTTGACAGCAGGACCATTCAGAATTGCTAAGAGGTGGAAGCAACTCAAATGCCCATTGATGGATGAATGAATAAACAGAATGTGTTATATACACACAATGGAATATTATTCAGCCTTAAAAATGAGAAATACTATCACATGCTATAGCAGGATGAACTTTGAGATGCTACTGTAAGTGAAACAAGCTAGTCACAAAAAGACAGAGTATATAATTCTTTGAAGCAGAAAGTACAGTAGTGATTACCAGAGGCTGAAGAGGAAGGGGGAGAGTTGTTCATTGGATAGAGTTTCAGATTTATAAGATAAAGTTCGTGAGCTCCATTCCATAACAATGTGAATATATGTAACACCACTGAACTGTGCACTAAAAGTAGATACAATGGTAGATATTTCCACCATGATTTAAAAAATAATTTGTATATTTAAACCCTCAACACAACTCCACCCTTAGTTCAAAATTACTAAGTAATCTTGAAACATCCAATAATTAATATGAAATGAAAATAAAACTTTACTCTCTGTATATATACATTATAGGGTAAAATATATGGTACAAAGCTTAACATCTGAAGGAAATTAAAATAGGAAAGAAATACGTGAATTGTAAATTTGAAATCAAATACGTTGAGGTTCCAACAGTCTTACTACACTATGTTTAGTTGCTTAGGAGAATCACAGTTTGTAGCCGCCTTATTTCACATGCAAAATAGGAATGGCTAATAATCTGGAAATATGATGAAACTATATATAAAAATAACGTGAAAAGCATAGCAGAGTAATTTAATTTTACACACACAGCACACAACATTTTAAAATCAGCATCAGGTACATGAAATAGAAATGGAAAAATAGGTAGCAAATTTGTTGAAAACCAGACTGTATCCCATTTACCAAGAAAAAATATTTATAAATCCCTATTTCAAACTTCAAATTTTATGTAATTTCAGCTTCTTCAGAAGTAATTAGATATTAGTTGTTTAAGAATTAACAGGCTTTTAAAAATAATTCACCTTAATTTTCTTTCAGAGAAGGATTTTATAACAGGGGCTCTGAAACAATGAACTCTGAAAACAATCTAGACAATGAAAGAAAATTAAAAATAAAGTGTGCTACTTAAAACCACACTTCCTCTGATCATTCTACCTTTTTAGTGCTTATTGGCAAGGATCAGATTTCGTTTAACAGCACTCAGAACTTCTCACATTCCACCCACTTAAAAAACTTTCCCAATTGCAAATAGATCTAATGCTAAATCTGTGCTGTAAAATTTATTTTAATAAAAGCCAAACCTTTAATAGAAAGTCCATAATGGGGGTCATTGCTTCTAAGAAAATCTTTTGTATTTTTAATCTCCCAATGTGCGTTCCCTGTTAGATGACACAGTTAGTACTAATGCTTATCAGTAAATTGAATTGCCTTATGTTCATCCAGTTTTCCTGTATCTTTGTTCACTTACTTTCTATAGGACAAAAATAATCTTTGAAACTAGGGAAGTCCACACTGCATTTTTGTTTATCTTTGATTTCTTTCCTTTAGAGGAAAGCGTATCCTCAGGATTCTTAGTTACTTAGAAAGTTGTGTAGGGAAAGGAATTGATGTTGTAAGAAAATAAACCTGGACACCAGAATAAAGGTTGCAGAAGAACTCTCACATCCTAGAGCTCCTTCTTTCACATGGTCCCAGAATGCAAATTTCAGGAATGCAAACTCTCCTCTTGATTAATCAGTTATTCCCTCAAGAAATATTTAAAGCAATCTTTTACCTCCATTACCAACTCATTAGAGGGAATTTATAATCCCCAAGCCTTTAGATAATAAGCCACAGGCCACTTAAAGGTACTACTGAGGGCAGAAGTTTGGCACCAGAATATCATCACAGATGGTAAATGGAGTTTCCACTGTTGACTGCATCCCAGATACAGAGATTAAGTCTCTCTCAAATTTGTCTCAATGTCTTTTAAACTATTTTTTTCCTGCAAAGTTCATTTTGTTCTGCAGCATTTTAAGTTTGAGTTTCTGAAGAAATTGATACTTTCTAATTTTCTTGTGGTTGGGGGAGAAGTGATAGATGGCTTTGTAAATGAAGACTCATGCTGCTATTGTCTGCAGTTCGTAGTAGTCATGTTAGATTAACCAGCATTGTGTTGTGGGCTCCTTATTAATTATGATGCTTCCTGCTACCATGCTGATTCTTTTTTTCTGATGTCTTCAGTATGGAAAGCATCGCTTCTTTCAAAGAAGCCCATCACAATGCAAGCAGCTCATTAACTTCAGCCTTCCTCCCAGTTTCTCCTGACAAGCCGAAGAACCTTCCTGAACTAACTTTAGAAAGAGATAATAAAGTTTTATTTCCCTTTCACAGCATTTCAAGGGCAGTTTATCATGTTCTTTTCTTCCAGACAGAATTTTGAACAGAAGCAGAGGGACTCAGAACTTTATTTAATATTCTGGATGTCACTAAATTAGAAGTTACTGTAAATGACAACTTGCATTTGGTAGTTTCCATATTTTACCTCAAAAAAATGTGGATATATCTTTGTGTATATTTGCTCCAGAGAATAATAATAATTGAAATTCCCATGACTGTTGTTCCAGATTCAGGTTCTATGACTGTTTCATTAGCTTTCTTTTGTTTTTGTTTGCTAGCAAACGGGAGAGTATTTGCTAGTGTGAAACCCTTCAAGTGTGAATACTCAGATTTCTCAAATTCCAAAATTCCGTTCTTAGATGTTCTTTTCTTTGGTTTGTCTCTCCATGCATTTTTTTAATACTAAATATTTTTGGAAGGAGGTCCATGTCTAGGTGATTTAGTGAATATATATGATTCAGTCTTAGTAGGCTGTGCTACACTATAGTAGACAGGCCTCCAAATCTCTGGCTAAACACACACACAAAAAATGTGTTTCTCTCTCTTGCTACAAGTCTGATGTGGGTTGGCAGAGGGCTTTAGCCGTCATAGTCATTGAGGGGATGGAGTTTGAAGGAAACTTCATCTCCTCACATGTTTTCCATGACTGCTGGAGCAGGAAAAGGAAAGACATTGGATTGAACACTCCAAGGAGTGGCACACGAAACTACTCACAATTCGTCAGCCAAAGTGAGTCCCATGACCATTTATGACTTCAAAATGGTGGGAAGGTACAGTCCTATCCAAAAGGAGAAGGAACAGACCCTTTGTGAATAGCCCCAGCGATCAACAGCACACTGTTGTACATTAATTTCTGGCTGACGGCTAGTGTGGTGAGGACTGGAGATTGGTACGTGAGGGGTGAAAGAAAAATATGCTTTTGGAGCATAAAAGTCAAACGTAGGAGGCATTGAAGAAGTGGGAGGCTAGGCACCTATCTCAGTGACAGGGGTTAGGCAGAAGCAATGTCCCTGGTCACCAATCTTTGGTGTTCATCTTTGGTGTTCTTCACTAAAAATGGTAATTTTCAACCTAAGTAAATAACTGAATAAAAAAATGAAATGCACTGTTTCAGTAAAATATATAAACTATGAGTATATAATGCATGCTGTTTATGAGGGTTTTAAAACCATATCTTTGAGAAAAACACTATAAATTGTTGATGATGAAATGGTTGGAACTCCTGACCTACGGTATAAGATTTATAGTTCCCTAGAAACAAGGGCTGTGTCTTGCATTGCTGTCTCCAGTTGCTAAGTTACAGCCGACAGTATTCATTGTGGAACGTAAAAAGGATAACGTGGGAACTAAATGGCCTAAGTTAGAGTCCTTGCCTACTTATTTGCTTATAACTGTGAGTGAGTAGCTATTGCCTCTGCCTGCTTATGTGTCCATCTCTTCTCTTAACAGTGTTACAATTCCCTACCCTCACCTCTTGGATAACCTGAAACATTTATTCAGTCTATGTGGTTGCATTGGGCTTCCATCTTCTGGCCTGTAGGGTAACATGTATGTTACCATAACCCATCCCTACAGTCACAGTGATTGTTTCAAAAAGGGGTACACGTTCAATATTTTCCATGTGAGATTTTCTTTCCTAGTAATGCAAAGAAAGCTCCATTTTTGTCTGATGGATATTGGAAGGATATGTTGAAAATCTAGAGTTTAGAGTTTAGCTGCTATATTGCCCCAAAAAAGAGGGGACACCTGTCTGAGAAAGGAGACAACACAGAAAAACTGTAAATTGAATGATAAGAGACCCAGAGACAGCATATATGAATAATAAGTAGACTAAAGTGATTGAATCCTGCATGATTTGACCTTGCACTTTCAATGAGAGGACACAATTTGTGTCCTTTTCATTAAATCTAGTTAGAGTTAGGGTTTTTGGAACACCAAGCATCATGACCAAAAAAAAACCTTCATGAAGTATTGCCATAATAATATGTAGATTTTCTAAAATAACTACAAATCCTTAAAAGTGCTGTATGCAGCAGGTTTGTGGACAAAGATTATAAATCCAGTCTGTAGAAATGTTGGGGTTGGGATGTCTGTGGTACACTTCAAAAGAAACATTTGAGCTGGACATCCTTGTCTGGAGACCAGGAAATACGTCCTGGAGGGAGATACAGATTTGGGAGTCATTGTCAGAGAAATGGTAATCAAAGCCAAGGTGATAAATAAAAGTACTCTTGTCAGTCTGTGTATATTAAAAGGAAAAGAAGGGAATACTGTATATTTTAAATTTGATAGAATATAAACCACAGCAGGGCCCAGGGCAAAGGTATATTTTGATCTAAGGTGGGCACGGAAATGCAGTGACCAGTTTATGTATAACCCAGACCTGACGCGAGTTGCTAAGGAACTTATCGTTTATCATTTAGGCAAATAAATGGGAGTCAACGAAGGGTTTCAAGCAGGAGACAGAATAGCGTTTCAACTTTTATTAAGATCACTCTTGTGGAAGATGAGAAGATGGATTGTAAGTGGAAATGAATGATGTCAGAGATACTAATCGATTATTCCAATTCTTTAAGCAAAAGATAATGAGGACCTAAATTAAGGCAATGGCAATGAGAATTAAGATAAGGATGGAAGGAGATTTAGGAGCAAGAATCGTATGCTGTTAAAGCTATTTAAGGGCTGAAGGAGAGAAGGAATTTCAGTATGAGAGTTTTGATCAGAAAAATGGGGAGAGTATGGTTAACAATTCAATTAAGAGAAGCAATTCAAAATTAAGTTTTGAAGCAAAATTCAGCTTTGAGCAAGGTGACATTAAGATTCAAAACCAAGAGAAAAATTTAGTTAATTTGTCAACAAGTAGGTGGCAAAACCCATGACAAGAATAAAAAAGCCTAAGAGGTGTTATAAGAAAATAAAACTCGAAGGCTGGAGCCCTGGAAATACCAGACTCTGAAAAGACTTCAAGAACGAAAGACTATAACAGCAGAAGGTGAAACAAAAGAATTGGGATACCCTCCCCAAAAAAGGAAGAATATCAAGTATAAGATAGTGGCTCGTTGGCTGCTACCAAGTCCTATGTAAGACACAAATTGGGAAAAGTCTGAGGAACCAAGCGCTAAGTAATAATTCAGGCTGTCTTTAGGGTTACATTCTCAAGTACAATTTACTCACTGTTCACGTCAATTTCTTAACAATTTTAAGTCTGTGTGTCAATAAGAAAGGGCTACACTTTTATAAATGAAGTTTCCTATCACGTTCTTTAAGATACTGCTCAAGCTGTAAATACTCTTGAAACCCGCTTCCCTTACTTCTGTTCATTTGATGTTAAACGTCTCATTCTCTGGGTTCTTACAACCCTCTGTGTATACCTTCTTCACACCTAAAACTCTTGATTTTAATCATTAGTTATATTTACTTACCTAACTATGAAGTCTTAAGGATAGGATTTCTTTTCTTTCTCCATATACTCAAAACACTAAGCTCCTGCCCTAGTTCAGAAGAATGTTTATTGAATGTGTCCCCCTAATATCGGCCATTCCCTTTTCTGAGTGTAGTCTCCAGTAACCTACCAGGTAGTTGGAAGGCTTAATTTTCCTATTTCTCTTACATATTTGCCCTCTGATGCTTTTCATGTCATAAATCGTCCCCACCATGATTAAGGCTACTAGTCTTCATGTTGTGGACCATTGAATCGGTCAACACCCTTTCTTCCATTGAGCCCTGAGGAAAATTGGATTGAACAGAAGCAAGTCATTTTATCTGTTAACTTTCACAAGACCAATGATGAAACTGCAATTCAAATGTAAAACTAATTAATATGTAGAACTACAGTATAAGAGGAAGTAAGTGGAAATTCTAGTTAAACTTTTCCTAGTACATAAAAAAGTAGGAAATTTAAGACAAGGACCTTCCCAAGAAGAATGGACCTTATGGATTCTGTATTTCTTAGGTCTGCATGCCTTTTCTTATGTACCTACCTCTTTAAATTTCTTTGTACAGTAGAACACTTTCTTTGTGAAAATGTCTACTTGGTTCACAGGAAAATATCTTGGGTTTTTCCTGAATCTGCTTTCCAAGCCAACATCTGAAATTCATCTGGGTGGGCAGTGGTGTGTCCTTGTACTCATCTCTCACATTCCAAGGAGATGTTAGTCTATGAACAAGCAGAAAAATAGGATCTCAGATTTTTGTTCAGTTTTTCTACCACTGAGTGTCATGAGTCACCGACTTCTTTACCTGGCAAATAATTTACTCTCTCCAAATTTATTGTACGATTTTACTCTAAGACATCACAAACTCATTTCATTTTTTAAGAAAGAATATTCTTCACATTAACAAAACTCTGGATATGCCATTATAGAACAAGGAATATGAATAGCTTCTTACCTGGGACTCTATAAAACACTTAATGCTTACTGTATTTGTTGTCTATTTCATCATTAAAATCTAAATTACTTTGATTCTGAATCTTAAAATGATACAGAGACAGTTTGCCAAATATGACTACCTAGAACAGATCTTGTTACTATTACATCTTATCACATTAAATTCTTGCATACCTATATCCACTGTTTTAATAGTTACATGTGATATTGGCACATCTATAACTTATTTAGATGTAAATGTTCTGTCTCTAATAAAACTGGATTAGTACCTTATAGAGAATGATTTAATGGGAGGGGACATGATTACACATGCAAACACACTTGCCTACTGGGATTAGATATTTAAAAAGATGAGGCAGCTGTAATTGTTTGCATGCTAATTTACCATGAAACGTTTTCTCAGCCCTAAGGACACAAAAGCTTTATGTTTAATGTTTTAGTCCAGTGTAACAGATAATTTCAAAATCATTAAGACCAAAAAGTACTTTTTTTTTTTACTTCAGTAACTT
Organism: Camelus bactrianus; assembly: GCF_048773025.1. Taxonomy (NCBI): domain Eukaryota; kingdom Metazoa; phylum Chordata; class Mammalia; order Artiodactyla; family Camelidae; genus Camelus; species Camelus bactrianus. The sequence goes on along the minus strand of NC_133541.1, from coordinate 58,371,216 downwards.
CATATTTATTACTACTATCATTGCATCAACTCTTAATTATAAAACGGAAACCTAGGATTTATCCTTGATTTTGTGCTTTCCTTTCCACCTGTGTCTACCATTATGTCCAGTTTATTTTACTTTTGTAATGTCTCTAAAATTGGTAACCACTTTCATCATCACTGATGTTACTTAATTTTGTGTCCTTATTAATGATGTCTAAATTATGATGACATACTATTACTCTTTGTTTCTGATCTTACACATTTCAAGGCATTTTTTCATACAGCAACCTAATATTCTCTTACAAATCCTTTAATGGCTTACTATTGCCTTATGAATAAAATCCAAATTCTTTCATTATCTGGTTCCTTCTAAATTCTCCAGATCGTTCTGTAGCAATCCTTTAGTCCTCAACTTTGACCTTGTTCTCCAGCCATACCCAACTACGTGTAGTGGTCATGCTCCTGTTCTTTTACGTGATTCCCTTTAGTTGACTCAGGCTCCTCCCTCCTCCATTCTTGCCTAACTATTTCTCAATCTTCAAAATGCTTCAGCATCATCCTTACTAAGAACCTGTATCAGACCTCCTTCTTGGTCCTTCTCCAATATACTGCATTGCCCTGTGTCTTAGTTCTTTCACTAATAATTATAATATCTATTTACTCTTCTGCCTAAGCAATAGAAACTTTAGAACACTAATGTCATGTCCTATGCCACTGTATATCCACAGATTTGTCAGAGAAGTGAGTATTCAAAAACACTTAGGCATGTATTCATGAGTTAAAGAATGAATACTTAAAGCATTTTTTAAACAATTTTTTAATAATTGCTAAGACAAGACAACATTTCTCTTAACCAACTTAAATATCCTTTCACACTGGAAGATTTCTATGAAGATCTTTAAGGAAAAGAGAGTAGATAAAATTTCCCTAATCTTATCATGCTTCCTAATACATCTGTATATCATTCTGAATTCACCTTTCCATATCTTATGGAAGTTTAAACTTTGTCCAAGAATTCTATAAATTGCTAGAGGGGGCTGTATTCTTTTAACTATCTCAAGTTCAGATGCCTCCTTCTGCCTTAAAAAGTTGATGTATCACATCTCAGTCTTCAGAGTTGTGTCTTTGTTTCGTTCTTTGTCACCCCAGTTGGAAAATTTAAGCTTTATCTCAATTTCTTAAAAAATTCAGACTTATAGGGCTTTTGTGAATAGGATAGACTTAAGTGAAGTTATTTTATTTAGGGGAGCTGATGGAGAAGAGGGGTCATAAGAAGGTTTAAAAAATTACCAATGCAAACAGTAAACAAGCCTCTTGTATGAGTTCCTTCAGCCAGCCCTCCACTATAAATATTTATTCCTCAGTTCATTTCACTCTAAATTGTTAGGCAATCTTCCTGCCATTTTGCTAACTCATTTCTTCTGTCTCCTCTAGTCTGTAAATTACACAGGAACTCAAATTCTTTCCTTTGCATTTTGCAGAATAATTAATCTTTCCCTAGTCCCTACTGCTAAACTGTTTTCAAAACACCCTTTTGCATGTTAAAATCTATTGAAAAGTTCAGTAGAAGATTGAGAATTTCTATTTTAAAAAACCTACCCTTGAATTAACCAAGTTTCAGTGTTAAAAAAAAAAAAACTACCCTAGGTATGCTAGGCAGAGAGGGATTTAATACAGGAGATTAGGTTCTTAGGCAGTCATTTGAAAGAATGGGGAAATTGGTCCTACTCTGAGCCTCAGGAATGATCGAGAACTCGACAGCTAGTTTACGAGGGAAACTACATTTCCTTAAGCTTCCAAACTACAACCATATCCATAACAATATATTGTTACTTTTAGTTAGGAATTGTGTCACCAAATAAATGGGCTACATAAAGTTCCAATAATCAATTGATTCATTTCTGGGTGATGTCCATCCATCCTCTATTCAGTCACAATAATGCTTTTATATCCTGTTACTTCAAGAATAAATTAATTTAACAACCATACACATAAGAGTGTATAAAGCCCATGGAGGGGGAGGGAGAAATTGTTAAATATTTAAATATTGGAAGGTGGGAAACAGATCAAGGAAGAAAACAGCAAGAAACAAAACATTGCTCTCAGTAAAAGTCTTCAGGTTTGACGTGGTCTTGAGGTCATAGCGGAATTGCCGTATGTAACACTCATCTTCTACCCCATTGTTCCCTACACTTGCATCTAGACCCTCAAATGAGAATTGCTCAAAAGATAAACAAGATACTCCTCTCTGTTCACATAAAATGGTATTTTTCTCTGATAATTAGAAGCAATTATCCCACCTTGACACTACTACTTAATAAAATCTGTAGATTCAGAAGAATAAGGAAGTCCAAAAGACCAAATAGAGTGATTCCAAAGAGATTACAATTATTCTGACTTTGAGCACTGAGGACCCTAGTGCAGAAAACCTCTAAATCACAGACAGAAAGCACCTTGTGAGTGGATTATTAGGTGTAATAGTGCAGGGGGACTCTGTAGATCTTAGTGGAATGTGGCTACTTACCTACCCCACCTACTGTTATTGACAGAATCATTCTGATGTTTCCTGCTGAAATACCTACTACAAAAATCAAATGTGTGCTTCACCTGGTAGTTAAGCTCCATTTGTCTTCTGACATTCTAGAGTCTGTAGTGCCCATTGAAGTAGAGATGCACATTTCAGTGGTAGCATCATTTGCCCTCATCCCTGGTGGTAGAGGATAAACACTATGGTGCTACTCAAGGATGCTGGTAAACCCCTTGTAAGTTTATTTTGTAGTGTATTGGCAAAATAAATGTCCTCCTTACTTTCTCGAGAAATAAGTAGGTGATAGAAGGTTGGGTTGCATAATTACCTGGCTAAATCTTTGGACTCCTTCATCCATATTAAACATGAACTTTTAGGATCTCAAATTCATTTATTATAGGCTATACTTAGGTTTATTATTTTTTTATTTTTATTTTGCTTTTATTGAAGTATAGTTGCTATACAATATTATGTTACAGGTGTACAATTTGATTCACAGTTTTTAAAGGTTATACTCGATTTATAGCTATTAGAAAATAATTGACTATATTCTCCATGTTGTATGATATGTCCTTGTAGTATATTTTATATTTAATAGTTTATACCTCTTTAATATCCTACCCCTCTAGTGCCCCTCTCCTTCCCCTCCACACATTGCTAACTGCCAGTTTGTTTTGTCTGTGAGTCTGCTACATTTTTGTGTTACTTGCTAGTTGGTTGTATTTTTTTAGATTCCATATATAAGTAATATCATACAGATACCTAGGAGTGGAATTGCTGCGTAATATAGTAGTTCTGTTTTCATTTTTTTGAGAAAACTCTGTACTATTTTTCCACAGTGATTGTACCAATTTAAATTCCCACCAATAGTGTATGAAGATTTCCTTTTCTTCACATCCTTGATAACATTTGTTATTTGTGTTCTTTCTCATAACCATTCTTACAGGCCATGGTTTGGTAGATATGTGACTTTAAATTGCTCTAGCCACATCTTTAAATCTTGATATTCTGGTAATCTCACTCTTGTAGATACAGTAGACTAAACCCAACACTATGTTCCTATTTTCCTAGTGCATCATTCTCAGAATCTATTCCTACACATGTTTTTTCAGCATTCTGCTAATGTATTATGATCTTGTAACAACTCTTAGGACGTTTAAGCCATTGCTTCTTTCTTCATACTAATATCTGATTTTAGTTAAATGTGAAAGAAATCAGAGATAGTACAGAAGGAACATGGAGGAAAATGGCATTTGTTTACAAGCTAGTTACGTCAGGTATAATAATTTGGGGACCTTTAGACAAGTCAGGCTCAGCCTCAAAAGATGGGGGCATGAGTGAGAGGCTGCTTCTGCCTATAAGAGAATTCATTGGTTTTGACATACCAGACTGTATATATTTATCTGAATTTATCTAGTGTTTCATTTTACTTCTCAGTGCTTCTGTCATTGCTAGTTCATACATGAAATTTCACATAAGAAACTTTAAAAGAATATGAATTAAACTCATGTCTGACTTCCAGCTATAATATCTGCTTCAGTGACAACAGAGATAGATCAGGACAGTCATAGTAGCTCCTTGGCCCTCTGTGTATTTCTCAAGCCAAGAATTTAAACCCCAGTCAGGACATTTTCTTTATTTAGGTTTCCAGTGCAGTCAAAAGTTGCTGGCCCATCCCACAGTATGTGTCATGAGCATTCCTACTCTAATGATCTCTAGCAGCAGCCACTTGGCTCACTTTGTCTTTAATAGGCACTTCATTCCAGATGACCATGTAAGATAATTTAAGAAACTTACTAGATAGCTTACTAGATAGCTTAAGCTGTGGACTTTGAGTATAGTGTACCATTTTCCCACAAAAAGCAACCAAACGCTTACTTGCTGCTAGAAAACATCTAGTACCAAGTATTGAATCAGTCAGGTTTTAGTAAAGTAAACAGAAATCACTTAATGTGTTTTAAAGGGGACATAGATTTAACACAGGACTTGGGTATATGCAAACTTATTAGAAGGGCTGGAAAAGTGAGCTCTAGCCTGAGTTTCATACTATCTACCATGACTCTTTGTAAGGCTGTTAGCTATTTTAAGAACAAGGTTTCTCTCCCCCAGAGTTGCGTATTTTAACATTTCCAAAATTGTGACACATCATTTCTAAAAGGTTATTAAATTGATGATGTCTTAGAGTCATGGAAATGTAGCATTTATCATCTGGTCATCACTTAATTTCCATTTTGTTCTCAACAAGGCTCTCTTAAGTGGAATTCATCTTGGTTCCTTCAGTAGCCATCTTGGTTAACTCCTCCATCACATGCACAGACTTTATCCTCTCTGTCTTAAATGACCCATTTCCTTAGACTTTTTCCTGTTAGCCTCTTATCAGACTCTTTCCATTTTTATATAAATGTTGAAATTAAAAAATAAGTATTGAAATAATCACCAATTACAGGGAGAGTTTCATTTTAATGTTAATGAAAGCATAAAATTAAATTTTAATTATGAAATATCAGGTGACCTTTGTTTATCTTTGGAGTCACACCCCATGAAAGGTTTCCTTCTCTAAATATACACAAAGAAGCCATGTAAATCTCATTATTTTAGACTTTAGGATTTTCAGTTGTATTGTGAATTTCTGATACAGATGTTATTTTTAATGGCTATTTCTAAGTAAAATGGCATGGCAATATAGAATAAAGATCTAAAAGTTTATTTCTTAAAAAAAAATTAAGCAAAGGCTATGAAAGGGAAAATACATGGAGTGAGGAAGGATTATAGAGAAACTCCACTTTGATTATAGTGTTCCTTATTTGGAAGCTTCAGTAGAGCCTATCCGTCATTTTGCTATTTTGAAAGGAACTTGAATCTGTAGGTAGAAGAGACAAGTTCAGAGCCTGAAAGTACTACTTCAGGAGGGTCGTAAGATTTCTCTGACTTTCACATTCCTCTTCAATAAAAATAGCAATAGAAACATCCAACTCTGAGGATTGTTATGAAGATTAAATGCAATAAAACAGGTGTAGAGGCTGACAGTACATCGTCTGGTAAGCCCAGAAATACAGAATACTTCTGTTCTCCTAGCCAGTTGATATGTCTAATTCACATCCCTAAAGGGGGGAAAAGAACAAATGAGTGTGTCCTGCTGATATGAGCAAAATACTTAATGTTCATGAATTCTAAAAGTAGTGTATGTATATTTGTTCGAAAAACCTAATTTCCCTTTGATGTACTTTTTGTTCGTGCTTACACAGTATGCATTAAAATTCTACAAACAACATGGGGAGACAAAAGGACAGAGATAATACTGCTTTAAAATTTGATTCCTGACATTGTTCCATTAATGAACAGGGTGAAGCCCACAACCTTCAACATACTGACATGGACATCTCCTTCTATGCAAATTTTTATCATGAAAGAATGATTGGTATAGCTTGTCTACAGTGCATCAAATTTGTTAAGTGGAACAGATTGAAAATATCATGGCATTTCCCACAGACATGAGGCATGTAAATCAGCTTGCAAATTAAAGGGGATCACAAAGTATCATTTGAAAATGACTCTGAGACTGACGATTAGAGGACGAGTATAAAGTGATGGGCAGAAAGTAAGTGCCAGCTATGACTCAAGCAATACACAGACCCTGAGAAATAAGTTCTAAATTATCCTATTTCTGTATTATCCTGAGAAAGGATCATCACCCTGCGCTGTTTTAATGATTTACACATATTGACTCATTTAATCCTAACAATAACACTGTGAGGTAGGTACTATTGCTGTACTGGTTTTAACATGAAGAAATTGTACCATAGATCTGTGTGATGTCATATATTTACTTACCCATCAAGCCAAAGGAGAATGTATAGGAAATATAATTCATTGATATTTTTTCTGAATTGTTCATAATCAAAAAGTATTTAAATAACAAACTAAAAAGATGTAAGATGAAACAACAAATTACCATAATAGACAATAAAATTATTAGCATTCAGAAAAATGTAGATACATTGGGAAGCAGTCTCATTTTAGGAGATTAAAGTTTTCATTATCAATTCTACTCTTGTCAATAATAGAGGGCAGGTGGAGCTTTGTCTTGGTAGTTTTTGAACAGGAGGTTGGCTGGTTGGGCAGGAAGAACATGAAACAGCCATTAGAATAGTCTGGAAATGAACTGGAGTGGGTTTACCCCATTGAGAATAATGATGAGAGAGGACATTTGTGAGAGTGACAGTGAAAGCATAATGGAATAAGGCTTAGTGAGCACACGGGCATCAGATTTGGTGCTGGGAAATTACACGTAAAAGAGAAGAGTCCAAAATGACTCCAGTGTTTGGAACCTGGAGGTGATATTAGAATGTTGATGTTACTAATGGAATTAGGGAAGAGAGGGATAAGGAGGATAATGAAAAATTTTAGATACCCTGTTTGTAGATGATAGAATTACCAGGTGGGAACTTCATGTGGTGAGCTGTTAACTCCCTTTTAATCATCAGTGATGTGACCACGTGAAAACACTAAAGTGGCTTCCAGAGAGTTTTTATAAATTGAGAAAAATATAGTCACTAGGAGAAATGTTACTAACATAATTAGTGGTTGACTGTCAAGAGAGAAATAATAACATGAGTCATCAGGAGAAAAAAATCTGCCATATACTCTATTCTTGTCATTTTTAAAACCATTTTTAGGCTATAAGATACATTTGTGGTTTCTGATAAGCACTATTTTCCGTTTGGTTCATGGAGCCAGAGACTATTCATTCTACAGGGGGTTAATTATACAGAAAGTTACTTGTAAGATTTTCCAAAAAGTGGGAGCACATCAGGAAAAAAAAAAAAGCAAAAGTAAAATTCTTCTTCACAGGCAAAAATTGCTATTGACATTTAGGTTTTCACTATTAAACCTTAAATTGTAAAATCTAAAGTTTTTCCATGTGACAATGGTGGTCTAAAAGAGCATCTATTGAGAATATCCTAATTCTTGACAGCGGCAGTTTCAGAAGACACTGGTCTCATTACACAGTATTTTATGAATATAGAGTTGAGAAAATGTCCCATGTTTTGTGGTTCAGATGCGGAATCCCCAGTCCCCTTGAGAAGGCTGCAGAGGCTTAAAAAATCAAAAACTATTTAAGCTAAAATCATTTGTAAAATCTGTGTAGTTTTTGTTTCAATTGTGGTAGGTTTCTAAATAAGTTGACTATTTTGATGTTTGTGTATGTCTTGTTTCCCAAAGTTAAATTGATTGACAAGCTACTAAATTTATTAAGTGTACATTAAAAAGTAGACATTTAGTCACTCTTTGCCTAGATTGATAGTTTCCCAAATTATATTCTGTTCTGAGTTCAACTAAATGTGTGAGAATTTATTCATAAAATACAATCCATTGGTAAATAACATGTATAACTATTGATTTTTATGTACCCTAATTGTTTCCTTCATCATTTCTTTATTATGAGCTCTTATTTTGAGATTTCTATCTTCTTTGCCTTTTGGGGGGGGGTTGAGTCAATTTCCCAGAAAGTTAAAAGTGTTAAAATACTTTTTTTTTTTTTTTTAAAAAGGAAAGGATTTCTTTTTTGAGGGGGAGGGGTGGTTGTTATCAAAATGAAGTAGCTAAGAGTACTGGTCCTGTAGATTGAACGCCTGGAATTAAATCTTGGCACCAACATTCAGTTGTGTGATCTTGGGCAGGTTGCTGGCCTCTCTGTACTTCAGTTTCTTTATTTGGTAAAATAAAATTTTAGGAATTACATGTAACAAGCCAAGCACAGCACCAATTGCTCAACATATTTTATGTTGCCATTGATGCCATTGTTTGGGGAAAGAGATAGTCTTTTACTGATTGAGTGGCCTGGTTAAAAGAAAATTATGGAGAACATAATACTGTATCTTTTGAAGGTCCAGAGATAAAAGGGGTGTGTGTGTGTGTGTGTGTGTGTGTTTGTGTGTAAAATAACTGACTAGAAGTTATACTGAAGTAGACTGGTCATATATGAAAGGATTCTGAATGATTACAAACCTCTAATTATTGAACAGGCTTCCTCACAAATTTAGTGAGTTTTTATGAGCAGGGTTAGTCAAGCAGGATCAAATTACCACTTTCTGGCGATTGTGTTGAAGGGAGTCACACACTTAAGAGGGTTGGACTCAGTGACCTCCAGGATCCATTTGAATGAAAAGAGTCCATGAATTAAATACACACAGTAACTAACTGTTCTACAGTAGAATTCAGCGCCCCCAGGCTCTTCTGTCTTTTATCACCCATTAAGTGAGAGATGCAAGCCCCCTTGAGGCAGACTCTCATTCTATCCTCTTCTGAGTCAAGAGATGAACCCTCAGCTCTTGAGAGCAGGCTCCTTTGCCCTGGGCGCCACCCTGACCACCACTTGTGAATCTGGCCTTAGCAGAATGATAAACCCAGTGGCTGAGCATTTCTTTCCTTGGTGATAAAATTAGAAATTTTAATAATTGTTATGTCAGTTACATCTTAAAATATGTTTTTAAAAAAACCTGCAACAGAAAAAAAAAAAGGAAAAGATAAAAAGACGATTATTATATGTTGCTATAATGTAGTAAATGGTCCCTGGGGATACTGAAATATGTCCTGTGTTGATCTGTGAATAGAACATACTTTGGTGCCTCTTGGAATGTGAGCTTACCAAGAACAGTGTATTATGAGCATTAAAATGCTGAAGCCCGTGCCAGGAGCAGAGAGTCTGGGATTCATGCCAGGCAGGGTGACGTTGAGAGGTGTAAGGGAGAATTTGGTGCTTGGACAAAGAGAAAGGAGTAAAGTGACTCACTGCTGGGCTGGGCGGCTGCAATGCAGCATACAAAGGAAGGGGACAAGTGAGGAATAGAATAACACATGGGACAGTGTGGGCAGGGGAGGCAAGGTAAGCAGAGGAAGAAAAGAGGAAAAGCTATACAGAAGGTCCGCAGTAATTCTGAAGTCACGTTTCTATGCTTTTGTCCTGGATCACTCTGGCAACAGAAGATAATATCCTTACGCTTGCTGTAATGGCTCCTGAAAGTGAGGTGTCTAAGCACTGGAACTGTGTTTATATAATCCATCAAAAGATAGAGTATACATTTGAGTGAAAAGCTGCAGAAATTTCATTCTGTAAATGTCATACTCTATTTTTATCACCAGGCGGTGACCCAGTGTTTAGATTTATGCTGTTTTATCTGTCATAACTCCTTGTAAATGTATGGACTCTCAATATAAGAGAAGATTCTAAAATGATAATGTTTGAACCTCATATAGGAATGGCCATAATGTTCAGTTTATTCAGCTTAATAGTGTCAAGTTACCACCTTTAACTAGGAGACAGACCTGCCCTAAGTATGTTTTAGTAGAATTTGTTATTGAGCATTTCTTAAAATGGAACAGATGTTAAGCAGTATAAAAACTGAAAAGTCAGGAAATTTAAGAAGAGAAACAGAGATCAGTATCAAGTGAAATGTTTATAACACTCTTGGTGTAATACGGCCATGGATGCCTCCCCACCTCTCTCTCTCTCTTTTTTTCTCTCTCTTGTAAGCTACATCTGTGGGTCCATCAAAGTCCTGTGGGTCTTGTTTTATGAATTTAACCTCTTCTAATCTCCACCTCTTCCTGTTCCCAGCAATGCACCCAGAGCCTCCCACTGTTACTCCAGGAGGGAAAGGGGAAAAGCCTTGGTTCTTGCCTGAAAGAGAAAAATTCAGAAGGAAAACGAGTGTTGTGTAGCAAAAGATTTTAAAGATTTTATAGCAAATGGAAAGTACACATCCAAGAGCGGAAGATAGGCTGATCCAAGGGAGGACAGCAAAGGTTTTTGTTTCTCTTCTCTTATATCCTCAGTTAGAGGTGGTCTCCTGATTGATTGGCAGCTCTTGCCCCTGGAGTGCTTGGTCATGCTCATCCCCATTTGTGCATGTTCTTACCCATGATGTATATAGAAAAGCACCCCCCGCGGCGTGGGGGGAACTGCAGTGCCAATTAGATTACAATAACCATCGTGTCTGGTTAGGATCTTGTTGCTACTACACGGTCAAGGACGTTGGGTTCTAACTGGTTTCCTGCTGGCACTCATTTAGAGGAAGTAAAGGCTCCTGGCAGGCATATTAGCATCTTCCAGACCATCCTCCCTCTCCTCCACCGTATCTGCCCAGTGCCACCACTTACATAACTGCCTAACTCTGCTATAGATGTTTCCTTACTCTAAAAAATTTATTTTAAGTGGAGTAATTTTAAGTTGGCTCAAGCCTGGTTTCCTTTCAGACTACCCACCCAGCCCAGTGGAAAATCACGTAGTGTGAGTGCAAGCCACTCCACTTTTTGCTACTTCCTCTTTCCCTGGCTGTTAGAACTACTCCAGGTAGCTTTAGACTTCCAGAATTTTTCAGGCAAGAAGAAGGTGCTAGTCTCAATACTCACGTATATCTCCCCAACCTCCAAGCTCTCAATAGTTCTTCCTCTGTGTCCCAGTCCAGTGGGAGCCCAGAGGTGTGCCTTAGCACATCAGCCTTGTGGAAAGCACGAAGCAACCAGCCACTCTCTTCTGATTGGCACTGGTAACCTCACTCACTGGTTCTTTTGGAGCCTCCCTTTGGTTGCTGTCCTCCAACCCTCTGCTAAATGTGTTTTCCTGAAACACAGCTCTACCTAGCATACCTACTCCTGAGCACTCCCTTCTTCAGTAAGCTGTCTTCTCAGGGTCATTTTATAAGACTGGCTTGGTTATTGGGAATAAGGTAACAGGGTTAGTGATGTCCTAGTAAACTTCAGTAGGATTGTCTGGCAGTCCCGTGGAGTTGTCTTTAGAATAATGGTCCAAGAATAATATGCCCTGTTTTCCTTACTTTTTTCCTTAAGGAAATCATAAGAAAACAGGAAAAACACATTTTGACATCCTGTTTCAAGGGCTTTGTACTATTTTGGAATTTTTATCTACTGTATCACTTTGTCATAATCATATGAGGTAATGCTTAGAAATGTATTGTTTCACTCATATAAAATGTTCATTAAAAAGAAGAAATAAGCCAATGTTTTGACATAACCCTATTTTTTGATGGGAAATAGAATAACCAGAATTACAAAAATAGCATAATGTGACTTGGTCATGATGCATTATTAATGGAAGTCAGTAGGGGAAAACCTAGGAAAAAATAACTAAGCACAATGACAGCAAATGATATGATTTTAACCTCTCTGCATGAATGGTAGCCAACCTTAAGAGAATGAATATGATGTTAGGTAGTGGAAACCACTAAGTGTGTAATAGAATCCTGTAGTAGAATGAAAACATAACCGCATTATTTTATGGTTTCCCTCATGAAGAGATGATACCTTTAAATCTGGGCTTGTGATGTGACTTGCTTTGCATGTGGTGTAAGTGCAAGTGCTGCTCCTGAGTTCCAGGAGGGTCACCCTGGTACCTCTGTGTAAGGAACAGAATCTAGCTTACAAGAGAAAGAGGAGTCGTGTGGAGGAGACACACGGTGTCCTAGCCAGCAGGCAGTGTTAACTATCGGACACGTTATAAGTGAATCTGGACAAAACCAAAGGACAAACTGCCCAACCAACACATAGAATCATGAGAAATAGTAATTCATAGTGTTGATATGGTTTGTTAGGTAGCAGTAGACAACCTAAAAGAAAAATAAATCCCAGATTACCCTAGTCTCATAATGTAAGATTACAAATACACATTTCATTGTGTGGTAGAAAGTACAATGTCCTATCATTCAGGAGAACTGTGTGAGAGTCAGTGGGCAGTGAATGTTTCTGGGTAACAACCTCTGAGGACCAAACTTTTCATTTCTTCGTGATTCTGCACACAGTCTATACACTGGGCTCCTTCTCATCCTTTCTCCACCAGAAATGAAAAATGAAAAACCCTTTTTTCTCCCAGAGAGGAAAAGAAAGCTAGGGCAACTAGCACCAACATTTTGAATCGCAGCCCTGTCAATCATTGAACTTGATGAGGGCCCTGGGGTGTGAAGGGCCTGGACAACACACGTTTCTGTACATAGAAACAAGACACACCAATGTACATCAGAAGATGGATATCAGAACATGGCCTCAAGGCAATAGGCGATCAGAACCAGCCAATATGGATTTAAAGTTGGTGGTGGTTCAGAGGAGCATACCTTGGGTTCTTAGGACAAGCATCATAATCATTGACCCCATGCTGTGAAACAGTCAGAGACCCTATTTTGTAACTCTCAATTCTGAGGGAGGCAATCTTCAAAAGACAGAATGAATAGTTCTCCTAATATCGTGATATACATATTTTACTTGATCACCCATTTATACATTTGCCAAATTTGTGTACCAGGTACTCTTCCTGTCAGTGAGCTTAACTGTCTAGTGAGGAGGCAGGCATTGAAATTGAAGAAATCAAGGTATTGTGCAAGTGTGATGCAAGAGGTGGACAGACTGCTATGGAAGCCCAGAGAAGGGATTAATAAACTTTGGACATAAATTGAAACTTGCAGACATGTGATGTTTAAGATTAGTTTTAAAGGATAATTATGACATTGGTTAAGTGGAGAAAGAAGAGATGTAGCATATCAATCCATGCTAATGGGGGACATTAATTAGGTTAAGCATAAATAATTAATTAATTATTTTAAGTTTGACATAAAATAAAGTCAGATGTGTGGATTCTCTTACGATTTTCACTGACTAAATATGTTTCAAGAGCTTAGATTTCTGGCCAAAATCCTATTAAGATGTCTTGGCCTGAGACTCAGTAAATCCTGTGGACTTTAGACAACATGAAAAAGTACTAGAAAGCTAAATCTTGACATTTAATGTATATTACATCATTTATGTATCTATATACTTTACATTGAAAGGGATCAAGTATCTGTATCATGAAGGATTGTTGGTAATTCGGCAGGCTCAGGATATAAACTGTGTAAGTAGACACATAAGTAACATTTATTATGTGGGTCTCAAAATAGCTAGGTCAATTTTACTTTTGCTAATTGCCCTAACATCACATACTTGCCTAAATGTTTTAACTCAGGTAGAAGTATAAAGAAAAACATTTTAAATTATGTAAGTTTATACCCACAGAAATGATTTAGTTATGAGAACTTACTCGGCATTTATAGTTGAAAGTATTATGGAACATTTTATATTCATTTACACTTCAAATGTACTCAACTTCACCAAAAGAGATGTATGTCAGATTTTAATTAAAATTTTCCATTATAAATTCCTCTAAAATTTCCTAAACTTTCTTCTCTTCACTAGTAATCAGTGAGTGGAAATTACATGAGCAAGACCGGTACATACATTCAGGTTCTCAGCCTTACACTGTCGTGCCTTACTAACAGCTTCAGAGGGCTCACTGAATTCTTTAAAATAAAGTTTTCAAAACACTATTTTACATTAGTCAACCTGTCCTTCAAGCAGATCATTCATGCAAATCTAACACTGAAGGATCTTCTCTGTTAGAGACAGTGAGTACATAAGAAACATTTGCCCCTTTGAAACCGTTTTTAAGTTCAAGAAATGATTGTCTTCTTCCAATTACAGAATTTACAAGCTATTTTGTTTCTGCCTCTTCACCCACTTGCATTTCCTTTTTTCCGTTTTCTACTTTTGATCCCTTTCTCAGTACACATATGCATGCATGTGCACATAGTAAGTTTCAAATTTTAAAATCACCTGTTTTAGTCTTATATCTTCTAAAACATGTAATATATTTTAAATGTACTGATTAAATAAAATATATACTAAAGTAATCATTTAAGACACAAATTTGACTTGGAATGCAGTATTCTAATTTTCATATTAGAAAACATGGTCTGTTAAGTGTCAGTAGCATCGAAACAGTTTTTTTCTAGAAACTTAACACTATTAATATTGAAAATATTCTAAAACAAAAACACGCTGAAATAGCCTATGAGGAGCTGAGAATTTGAAGCTACATTAACCCTAATATATTTAATATATATAATTCATATATAACTATATATAACCACATATGTATTACCTTAATATTTATTATACATAACTATAACATATAATGTATATATTATATATGTAGTACATATATGTGACTATATGTGTAACTATATATAACCACATATAGTTTTATATATAAATATATATAAAATGATGGGAGGAAATGAGGTGGGGAGAGGAGAGTGTCTAAAAATTCAGAAAATGCTAAAAATTGTTAGCAGTGCATAGTTAGGCTGGCTGTATTTCAAAATTCTTGTCAAGTTTTAGCTCCAGTAAATACAGCACTCTGTCTCCACACCCCTGCCCCCAACACCACCAAATGACTGTCAGATTTTTTTATTTTAAAAAGGGAGCAAAACTAAAAAAACAAAAAAAAAACCACAAAAAGCTAACGGAAAACTCTGTGACATGCTCACTTTAATATGTAATGTGAGATGGTTATAGCCTATTTATGTTGCTTTAATATTAGACATCTCCTAAAATTGCTCATTCATCTTCCATCTGCATCCTTAATACTTTTGGTCAAACCAGGCCTGTCATTTCTTTCATGTCTTACTTTTCTTTTCCTTTCTGGGAAATAATCTTTGTTCTCCCAGCTACAGGCCAAAGCTCAATTATACTTATGAACACTCACTTTATGAAGATGCTAAATCATGTTTTACATATTTCTAGGTAATTTTATATATAACTCCTTCACCAGTGACACAAATGGTACTGTTGGTAGGAAAAGGTAAAAAAGTCAATAAGAAATTTTTTTTTGTTAAAATTGAAACTTATCAAAAACACTTTATCTGTAGTCTTTTTAGCCACTTTTTCCGTATCTAATTTGCAATTTTTTTAAGCATAAAAAATATCTCATGCTTGAGCAAAACCGTTTTGTTTCAGCAGACAAAAAGTACTGAGATCAGGTTTTTCCTAGTTCTAAGACCATTTAATTATGATTGGGTGACTTGGGAGGAAAGGAGTAGTTTTCATCCTCCAAACATTGCATTTACTTGTTGGGACTAACCATGAAGTTCCTAAATTTCAGAGAGAAATCTTTTGCTAGGTTCCCTGTAGGCAATTTCTTTTACAGAGGCAATAATTTTTGCTTTAAGATACAAACATTTAGTATTATGATGTCATGGCTCAAGCATTCTGTTATTTTTGAACATGAGGTAGAAAACTCTGGGTAGAGACAGGAAAAGGAGAGGCTAAAATTACCTTCTCTCGGCTATATATTACAGAAATAAATGCACTACGTAACACTGAATAACATATTATTCATTCAGTCTAAACATTTAATATTTTCCAAAGAACATACATAAAAAGGAAACCAGAGAGTTACACGCTTTACTACATGGCCTGAAACTCTAATGCCAACTTGAACCAAGAAGAGAATTAAAATTACTGTCACTTGTAGATAACCTTGATGCCAGTAGCCATTATTATTGTCAACAGCGTAAATACAAAATGAGCCATAACCTACAGTCTTTGAATAATGAAAGCTCCAGTGCCCTAAACTAAAAGCACTCAGCAGAGCATCACTGGCTAACTACACGCTCTCAGCACAACTCTGTGAAGCGTCAAGAATAATTGCATCCAATTCCTGTTTATTAGGTTTAGAAATGTGGCTCTCTACACAGTGTACTCTCTGTAGCCACGTGCAGTAGCTTAACTAATAGGTATGGAACATAGCAAGAGACTCAGTTCTTACATATCAGGATAGTTACACACTTCCTGTTGATGCTCAGTCCACTTTTTAACCATTGAAATGGCAGATCAGTGTTTGCTGCCTGGATTATCTTGATACCTGCTCTTGGTGTGTTCCTGTCAGGAAGAAAACAGAATACATCAACAAACCTCAAAGGAAACAATTTTCAGGTGTTTTGACTTGCTGTTTAATATGTCCCTATACCTTCAGACACAGGAAGTTATAGTAGGCTGTGACAGTGTTTGTTGAAGTAGTATAAAAGAGAAGGGGACAGAAAGTGAGGGAAGAGGGGAAGGAGGGAGAGAAGAGGAAAGAGGAGAAAAATAAAAGGAAAAAAGTGTATTATTACAATGCTGTATCATAAATATTTGCAAGCTGTATCTTCTGTTTTTTTTTTTTAAACACTCTCCTATCATTCAGAGACTTACTTTATTTTTCTCCTTCATTGACTTTGATGAGCCATTGGCTATCAGGACAATGACAGGTTTTAATACTTGCCAAAATATGCATGTACACGTGTCAGTGTAGTAAGTGGGTTACCACCTATAGAAGAGTATAATTGCCAACCAGTGTTTTCAACTGGCTTTTAGGTTGCACTAGAGGCCTGATCTGATTAAGGAAAGGAAAACCTAGACGGGCTCATCATTTAAAAGGCCAGCTATTTAACAGCTGCAGAGCTATTTAACAACTGGTAGCCCTAAATTTAAGGTATGGTAAAGGAAAAAGAAATAACAGACCTATCAAGTCTATGCTTACTGTATTTTTTTTTAAATTTTAAAGATATAGATTGACTTCAAACTTCTTATTCCTTCTTTACCCTCACTTCCTTAATATTAGACTATCAATGCCACTTGGCTTTCTTCGTCTGTCTTTGATGATTCCACATATTTACATTTAGTATAAATTTAGGAAGAATGTGTTACCAGATATTTCAATTTTAAAGCTTTTCAAAATTTCATAAAGGAGTTGCTATGGTCCATGATTCCAGAATTTATTTAAGCAGGAGAAAGGGATGTATTTTAGGTAGTCACATGTCTTTACTGTGATCCCTGAATTCCTATCATAAAGGCAACCACTTTCCAATGGAAAGTCACTTCTCAGCAATCATAGGATTATTCTCCATATCAGGATTTATTCCTTGAGCAGGAAAAAAATCATCACTAACCTAACAGCCACAAAGGCTCATTAACGTTTCATGGAGATGGGTAGTAGAACACCAAAGAATATGGGGTATTCATTAAAACAAGGCTGTGCCAAAATGCCGAAAAATAACAGGATGGGAAAGAGGGAGCCATCTTTCCTCCTTAAGAGAGTTACAAGCCAACGAAAGGAGGCCCTATGCAGTTAGCATCAAAAATACACCTCCCCAAATGATTTTATGCATTCCTTCCTCACCTGTGCCTCACATGGCAGGAACAATAGCCTAGCTGTTAAAATAAATGAAACGTAGAAAAAATGACAAGGGAATATTTGCCTCATATGCTTCAGGAATGCTCCTTTCAAAAGTTCAGAAACCGATGTAATCTGTAAATGATTCCATTTTTAAGCAGTGAATTCAGAGGATGTGTTGCTAAATTCACAGAATACACTTGTCTCTTTACTGACCAAGTCTGTTTATAAAAGAGCTATTAATTACTAGACTGTTTAGATAACTTGATTACTTTCAATTAATTTTCTCCCCAGTTAGGAACTTCAGTTATTGCATTCAGCTCTGTAATATTTGGCAGTGATAAAGTGTTCAGTGCTTTATTGTCTGTAGAATACCAAGGATTATAATCATAATCTAAATATTTTAGTCTCTATGACACACTGAAAACTTCTGAGAAACTAAGTGAACCAGAAAGACTTTTTCTTTTATTGTATACTAAAAACTAAAGCACATCATTAACATTTTTAAATTGTGTACATAAAGGAAATTTGACAAGTTAAAAAATAACTTAATCTCAATAAACAATCCCAAAATAAGCAGGTACTATATAAGAAACCTGATAAAATGCCCATGTCCTTGAGAGTACAAGATACATAAAACAGTCCCTTTCTATTTTAAGGAAGAAATTTATGGCAATTATATTGATGAGTGTATAATGTTGCCTAGGGTGCCATTCTGCAGCCCATGGAAAACATTTCTTCTTAAGTATTTATATTATTTATCCATTTTCTGACATTTAAAAAAGGTTTGCAATCAGGAAATTATGTGAGAACAGATCGTTTTAGAATTGTTCCACAGGAAAAAAAAAATTTCCGCAAGTATTAAAGTCTAATTAAATTATAAATTAATAAAACTGAATTACTGAAGACAATTAAATTTGACATGCATTTTATTCTACTACAATTAGTTGCCAGTTTTCATTACATTTGAATGCAGCTCACTGTAGCAATTTCACTAAAATTAAATTTTAGATGAGAAAAATATGCATTCTCAGCCTTTTAAGTTTTATTATTTACTTCTTAAAGGAAATCTTTCATGTACATCTAGGCCAAAACTTTGCTAAAATGAGGGGTTTTTTTGTTTGTTTGTTTTTTAGCTTGGATTTAAATAACTTATCGAACAGTTTTAAAGACAAATCTCATTAGACGTTCAAACTATTCACCGTGACTTTTTCTTGTCATAACATTATTTTTGTGATTCTTGATTATTTAAACGTAGAATCCCTATGTATTTTTGAAACAGTGCCACTACGGCTGTAAATACTGGTCAGAGGCAGAACATACTGAATGTAAGAGAATCCAATTTCATATTTTTGTCCCAGAACGTTGTTGCGAGACCATATTTAGATTAAGGCAATTTCTTTTTCTACTCTGATGCGCACAACCTTTTAAAATGCCTGCAATAGAGATATAGGCTTCAATATGAATTGCAAATGACCTTTTAAAGCTTTAAACTATTGCTTATATGTCTTAAGCCATTGCAGTTTCACAATAGGGAAACTTTGCTTTCCAATGTTCTTTACATTTGTATTTGTGTGTTACTTTGCATATCTAATATTCACATATGTAAATATGCACATGTTCATTACCTTTTAAGAAAATAAACATGATATTCTTGGGAACAGGCTACAAAGTATTCAGAGTGACTTGTGTACCCAACAGAATCCTCTGACTGTGGAAATCACCCTTATGAGTTCTCCTGAGACAATCATAGTCAGATACCAGTAGCAGCAAAGAAACAGCATGTAGTTAACCTCTGCCTAGTTAGAATTAACAGACAAGATCATATGCTTCAATTAGGATTCAAAAAATAATGTGTTTTATCATGGACAGAACAGAGAAATAGAAAATTTGAAAGCTAAAAGGAATACTTTTCCCTCCTTCCAATAACCAAAATTGAAAAGCATTTCTAAAAGTCACATAGAAATATTTATAGATGCATTAAATACATGTGAATGGTCTCTAATAGTATTTTAACATCAAAGCATGAAGAGCTAGACTACAGCATATTTCTGCCCATTTTAAATATTAATATTTAGGTTAAATAAAGCAATCATGCATTAATTGAAAATATTTTTAAAACACTGTAATTTCTATATATTGATTTAGAAACATTATATCCAGCATATGTGGTACTAAATCCAAAAAAAGGAAAAGCACAAAACTTGTTAAATATCTTATGATAACTCATTTTATTTCAGTTATATTTGCCAGTTATGGAAATTTTTATTTTAAAATAGTGATCTGACCATTTTAGTAGGTGGTAGTAAAGAAGCTGGCAGAATACAAAAATTGGAGGGGCTGGAATGAGGAAAACTATTTTTTATAACAATAGAAAACATTATGCTCACCACTGATACAAACATTTGAAATATATTTTCTCATGTATTAAAACAACCTTCTAAGAGACGTACCATTATTATTTCCCTTTTTCACGTGAGGAACCTGATACAAGTCTTTGTGGTTAATACAGTGCAGCCTGAGCATTTGAAAGCACGTAGCCTAGTGCCAGAGCCCATACTCTTAGCCTCTACACCACATCCATCCTGAAAAAGGTCACATAGAGGGAGAAAAAAGAGGAGGCTTATGGGTGAGATTGTAGAAGCCAGAGGAATGTCAGCTTCTCTTTGGAGAAAAGATAAGTAATGATTAAGTGATGATAACACAGATCATGAGACACTGGAGGAGGGGGAGTTTCTGATGGTTGGGACTGGTGAGAGCATTACCTCTATTATCTATAAGAAAATTACTCTCTGAAAAAAGAATAAGAAAGATGGAGAATCCACGGTCCCTGATTCCACACTTGAGTATTGTCAGGAAAGATTTGAAAGAGACAGTATAAAGAATACTGTCTGGAGAAAACAAGAAATAAACAAAAATATAGCTGAGAGGTAGTGAGGACTTAGTTGGGGCTAGTTAGCAAGACATAATAGTAAAGGTGCAGCAAGAAGATATGTGTGACTTCCCAGCACTGAAGTGCTCGGGGTGACCAAACATTTAAGAAGCAGACATTCGATAGATTAGAAATGTTCTAAAATTTTTAAGAACCAATTATCTTAATAGTTAAAAATAAATTTTATTCATATGTAATAATGAGGAGTATAAAATTAGACACTGGAATCTGAATCTTTTTGAAAGAATGATGGGGAGTTTTAGTCAAAGAACTTGAACATCCAAGTGCACAGTTTGCCATCAAGGTGAATGATACACAAAAGAAATACTGAGACAATCAGGAAGAAGAGAAAATGGGAACCCAAGCACTGCAGTGAGGTAGGTAGAGGGGCGCTTCAGAAGTTAAGAGAACTGGTGATGCAGATGAGAAAACTGATGTTGGTGCTCTAAAGTGGAGAGTCTCACTCCATGTAGAACCTAGGACCTCAAAAACAGTGAATTCTTTGAGTAAGAAAACAGGAGTGAGTTAATTGGTAAACAGGGACATGGCTCATTGGCCTTGGGATTTGGAAACTCAGGCCATAGGAGAAGATAAAGCCTCCCTGGGCACAGTCCTATAGGGAAGTGCTATTTTGGAAGAGATGGTTTCAGACAAGGAAATGTGATGAAATAGATGATGGGAAAAATATTTCTGGAAAAGGCATGTCTTTCTCCAAGGATAGAAGATGAAGTGGAGAGAATTTGTTCATTTATAGAAAGAAGCTCCCTAGTTTGCAGCAGAGCAAAGGGGTAGAGAGACTGATCACAGAAGAAATGGCAGTTCAGGGAGAAGAGCAAAGGACTAGAATTGTGCCAAAGGGCCAGGGTAGTCAGCAGTGAACCAGTACTGGTAGAAGTTGAGAGCTGGCTGAAGGATAGATGGTAGAAAAATGGTCCAGCCAAAATGCATTCATGATAAAAAAAATCAATGAGTGGTTCCCATTTAACTGAAATATCCAGGTGCTGAAATGTTGGAGAGGCAGAGAGAGTAATGGTAGCACTTGGTAAGGCTAAGTTCCAATCCTGGGACACAGAGGACTACCTCAAGCTAAGAGGAGGATTCCCTGTGACTATAGTGATAACACAGTGAGCTGCAGCACTGGACCCTCCTGTAATGCCAAGGCACGAAGAAAGGCATTAGCCAATAGGAACTTTAGAGTTCTTTAAAGTCGTCTTTCACATTAATTAGTGTCATAAGTATTTTAGATCTAGGTGATCTTCTGATGTTCATGCTTTACAAACTTCCTTTGTCTCCAAAATGGGCAGTCATTATTTCCTGTTATATGTGATATCAGTAAATCTGACTCCATGATAAAGCATTTTCTACACAAATTCTTTTTCACTTTTCACCTCACACAGTATGTAATCCTGTACAAAAGTGGTTTCATACAACTACAAAAGAAAATTTATCTTGAGCAATATCTTTTCCACATTTACTTGCCTCTGTAAAACATCAAAGGAGGAATTTTTCATCATGGTTCAGTTTTTCTATGTGGGTTGTTTCTATGTTTGCCCCTAAGTTTCTTTAAAAGTTTTTTTTCCCCCTCTGCCTCTGCTGATCTTTTGAAATTCTGTGATTTCTGTCACCTAACCCATGTCTACATGACAACAAACAAATGTTTCAGCAGGAATAATTGGTTCCTAGAGGAATGTAGCATCTGATGTCCAAACAAAATCATTAAAGCAGTTTTTGCATTTGGAAAATTTGAAGGGATTATTTCTGAACCAAATATTTTTATACATTTCAATAGTCAAAAACATTATATAATCTTACTGTAAAAAAAAAAAAATCCACACAATACTTGGGCTTCTAGGACTGCCCACACCTAACTCTCCTAGAAAGATAATCTCTAGAACTTTCCTGGAGACACCTACCCTTCTTTCTCCCACTTTACATCTTTCTTTATAATCCTCAGCACTAAACTCTGCCTCACCACCTGAATTAACATTTTAAACTTAGTAAGAACAAATAGCGTCAAGTCTCCATTATTTTGACAGGCTTGAAATTGCTCTGGTGATTCATTAATCAACTTATCAAATATGGAGTGGGATAGTGAATATACTAATTGAAAGTCAAGAAATAGAGCTTAATTGTTTAATGTCAAAAGCTCAGGGACAGATTTCAGGTAATTGCTAGGAAGCCTATTCACATGAGTTTTAAAATATAAGCACTTGATCTAGGTTAAACTAAAGATACTTTCTAATTATTTGGAAAGGGCTTCTCGGGCACACACTTCAATCTGGATTAAATAAGTAACTTAAATAAAACAAGGTGCCTGATTGTGAATAAAATTTTAATTAAAGTCTAGTACAAAAGTGAAAATAAATTACATGTATGCAAAAAAGAAAATAAATTGCCCTGTTGAAGACAAATTATAGTCTCAAAAGAAAGCAGGGCCTATTCCTATTTTGAGGACATAATTTGTTTTTAATATATACATTAGAGCAACTATTTGTTACATTAGTTCTGCATATGAAAGTGATAATGTCTCTGAGCTTTAAAATTGAACAGAAGAATTTAAACATTCTTGTCTTAATTTAGAGAGACCCTGATTTCTATTGAAACACGTAAAAATGGCCTGAAGGATTTTACATTGATTTTTTTTCCTTTCAATCATAAGTCTAGGAAATGAAAGACCTGGAGAACTTTGAAGGTTAAGGAAATAGTTCTGAAAAACAAAATCCTAAATGGCTTCAATACCCACTTCTGCTGAGAGTAACTTCCATAAAGTTCTCACATATTTCTGACAATCGAGTTACACATTTTACCCTGCCTTTTATGTCTTTCCACCAGGATGTCTTGCCAGCACACCGATTTTAACCGTTCCAAAAATGAACTTTTAACACAGATCCTCACCTAAACCTGGCCCTCTGCTCTCTCCCCCCTTTTTTTTCTTATTACCATGATTCTAATTGTACCACCACTCAGTAATTGAGACTGAGAACATTGGCATCATTTGTGTGTATGTATGTTTGTTTTATTTTTAATAAGATTTATATCTGAAACAGTTTAAGGTTCATAGAAATATTGAGAAAGTACAGAGATGTCCCATATACCTTCTGCCCCGACACAGGCATAGCCACACCCATTATCAACATCCTCCACCAGAGAGGTATGTTTGTTACAATTGATGAACCGACATTGACACATCATTATCACCCAGTGATACATAATATGGATTTGGGAAAATTTATAATGCCATGTATCCACCATTATAGCATCATACAGAGCAATTTTACTGCCCTAAAAGTCCTCTGTCCTATGTTCTGCCTATTTGTCCCTGCCTGCCCACTACCCCTGGCAACTGCTGATTTTTTTTTTTTAACTGTCTTTTTGGCTTTTCCTTTTCATGAATCTTATACAGTTGGAATCTTTCAATAAGTATACTGCTCTTTCATATCGTCTTCTTTCACTTAGTAATATGTGTTTAAGTTTTCTCCCTGTCTTTATGGCTTACTAGTTCATTTCTTTTTAGTGCTGAACAGTACTCCATAGTCTAGAGGTGCCACAGTTTATCCCGTCACTCACTGAAGTACATCTTGGTTGCTCTCAAATTTTGGCAGTTAGGAATTAAGCTGATATAAACCAATGTGTGCAGGTTTTTATGTGGATATAAGTTTTTACCACCTTTGGTTAAACCCCAAGAAGCCCAATTGTTGGATCATAAGCATCGTTTTCATAATTTAGTTGTTGAATGTTGAGTGAAAAAGATGTAGATGATTCTATTTGTGTCTATCAAATGTACATTAGAGATACCAAGTATTACAGATAGATACAGATAAAATGAATTATGTACATCAAACTCATGAAAGTTACAACCAGGAAGCTAGTGAATAATGCAAACTTTAGTTTTATTTTATGTTTATTTTAGGAAGATTAAAAGTCAAATTTTTAAAGACTAGTTTTAATATATTTTATATCTTCCTGATTTTTTAATATAATTTCCTCAAAGCTAAAAAGATATATACATGTAAGACAACAGTGTCAAAGAATAAAAAACAGTAAAGGGAACAGAAGAATGGGAAGAGATAATTAATCTAGGACAGAGTTAGTATGCAAAGTATACAGCAAAAGGACTGTACAGTATAAACCATACAATTGCCAAGTTCCTCCTCTGTAATTTGACCTTTACCTATTCTCAACATTTTCACTTCCCTATCCTGTTTTCTAAACTTATTATGTATTATTTGGCTCACTCTAATTATAAACTCTTCAATCCAGTGCCAGTTTTACATAATGCTTGATTATACTGCTTTATGTCTTCTATAAACTCTGCTTGCAAAAAGAATGAACATCTTCATTTTAACTAAATATTCAGGTCTGTGGTGATCTGGCACATGCCTTCCTTAATTCCTTTTGTCTATTCCACCTCTCTGTCAGAAACACTATACATTTCTACCAAGATCTGTCCTCTTTTCTGTTTTCTCTTTTGTTAGTTATCTACTGTTCTCAATCATGAATGCCTTGTCCTACGTCATTATATCATGAGAATCTATCCACCTTTTACATTTTAAGGTTTAAAATTCTACTCAGTTGCCATCTCATTGGTAGAATCTTTCTCAATTTCAAGTGATAGAAGGGAGGGAGAAGAAAACTTCCCTCCTGCTTTTGTATAAAAATTAGTCCATAAGTTTAGTTCTTATCAGTGTCTACTTAATAATATAATTAACATACATAACTTACCTTTTGTTTCCAGCATGTGAGTCGTTGGAGGATGGTTTGTGTATATATGGTCAATCCTCCCTAATGATAGGTGTGGAACCCAGGGATACTGAGGTCCAACTGTACTACACCTGTGCATAAAAGGGACTTGGGCATCCACAGATTCTTTCCATGGAGAGGGTGGGTGTCCTGGAACCAATCCCCCATTGATACTGAGGTACAGTTGGACTTACATATCACTCAAAATGCATAGTACAGTATGTACTTACTAAGTAATCAAAATACATTCATTACCCACAGCTTGTAGGAAATATTGCAGGATTCCACCAAATGGCATACTTCTCATAATGCCCTTTCCCATGACAGTTATAGCAACATACTGAGTTCTGGTTACCAATAAAGTCCATTCACAGCCTTTCACGTAGTGGAACTTGTGTACTCTTTTCTGCTCATCAGTGTCAGTAAAGCCCTTTCTTGATAAACACTAGAAACATAGCAATGAGAGGGAAACTGAAGACAAAGTGGGAAGCTGAAGAAGGAAAGTGGGAAACTGTCAACTCTTTTCTCTAAGAAGCTCTTTGACCACCATGCACATTTGCCCAGTGTTCCTAAGACCGTGAGTTGCGGTATGGTACGACTTTCGCCAAATCAAAACACTCTACCTGGTCACATGTGGTTTTAGACAGTAGACATGTTGTTTCCCCAGTAATTATGCTAGTCCTTTAATCTTCTCCAGAATCATTTGCAATTGCAAAAAAATTCAAAACAGCCTTTGGAAATTAGGCTTTCAGTCTGTGAACAGAAAACAGAGTACAACAAACTGTCAGTCGCTTATTATCCTTTCCAAATATATTTATAAATTTATTTAAAGAAACTAACTTCATTTAACAAGGTTCATGATATGGGAAGTAAAGTGACACTTAACCTAAACTCAGTTTTCTTCCAAAATAATGTTAGTAATGCATCCACTTGACACAAACATTTTTGATTTTTGTAAGGCACTACTTTGTGTGCAACTCAGCTTTATCTCACAACCCCATGAATTAGATAGGGTAGTAATGACATTGACAGATGAGAAAGATCACAGAGAGAGTTTACCTGACTTACCTCTGTTCATTAGTTGTAGCAGGGTTAGGAGAAAATAATGTCTCCTAGCTAAACAACAGTACTAGCAGCTGCTCAGTCTTTTGCTCTGTTTTCTTTTTGGGATGTAATCTTGTCACTCGAATATAAACTCCTTAAGAGCAGAGATCATTTTTATCTTTCCCAAAGCACTAAGCACATAGGATAATTCATTAGTGTATTATATTAAGGATAATGAATATATTAAGCATATGTATTTTTCCCACATTGTCTTCATTTGACTAGGGAAGGTAAGTGCTTCTTTGGCAACTAACACAGAAATCCAATATCCATCCTCCTAACGTCATGTCAAAAATATCACAGAAAGGATTTTATTAAAAGGTCTAACATAATTATGTTTTTTTTCCCCAAATAAAAATATGTCAAGTTATATATATAACGTTAAAATAGGTAACTAAAATACATGAATTATATAATTCTGTACAATGTAAAATAAAAATCACCTCTACACCAAAATATATTTTTCATCCACATAAGATAGTCATTTTCTCTTTCTGTATACATATATCTTTCTACATTAAATTTTAATCACAATCTGCGTATCACTTTGCAACCTACCTTTTTACTTGTTCACTTAATAATTTATAATTATTCTTACATTGCTGTTAATTAAAACAATACTATACCAATACACACTTATTAGAATGGCTGAAATCCAGAATACTGACAATGTAGAAAAGTTGAACAGCAGTAAATCTCATTTTAAAAAAATCTTCAGAAGTATGTTTCTCAAAAAGTAAGAAAATGATAATAAAGGGAAGTTCTAACATACAAGAAAAATTTGGCAAGTAAAGAAAGTAGTAAACACTTGAGTAAGTCTAACCATATATTGACTGTGAAATACAGAAAGTAAGAATAATATGCTAAAAAGGAGAAATAAAGAACTATGATACTTGATTAAAAGGCCATGTAGTTCAGGAAAAGGAACATAATCAGAGACAGCTTTTTATAGTCGTTGAGTCTTATTTTAAAAGTTAGATACACTAATATATTTATCCTGTATTAAATCATATATGGAATTAAAATACCAAAGATAACCTTTAAAAGAGTAAAAACAGAATGTGCGCCTTCCAAATGAATGTGGGAGCAGTACTATAAAAAAAGAAAAAAGCTTTCGTCAATCATACCTTAATAAAGCAGTTTTTTTTTAAGAAAACATTTTCAAAAAGGCCAGCGAAAGCTTGACAATGTGATAAAAATCATACTTTGGGTTATATCTATAATAGAATAGCTAATACCAAATTAACCTTCCCATAGAAGGCAGTACAAGGTGAGTATTAGATGAAAGGTGATGATAGATATAGATTCTTACATATATAAAATATATGTGATGGTATATTTGTGTCTATACTACATGTTTAGATACATATATTTATATATAATACACATATTTTATGTATAATGTATTTATATAAGTGTTATATATCACACATACATGCACACATATAGACATATATGTACATATACAAATATATAGAGAGGTTTAAAAATTATTAGAAACAACCGTGACAACCAGACCTAAGAGGGAAGAACAGGGAGAGAGACACATCGATGTAAGCCTTGAACTCCTTGAGATTTTCCCCTCAGAATATTTGCCTATTTGAACTGAGAGCATAAAAGCTAAAATGAAGGGATCACAGTGGTTATCACTAGTCAGAGGGAACAAAAAGTTAGACTTCAAAGTTATCAAGCATTTAATACTTGAGTAATCAAAAACTCTTGAGAATTGATGTGCAAGTTTTTTCAAGATACTTGTCAACTTCTGTAGCAAAAAATAACTCTTTAAAAAAAAAGTTGTAAATGTGAAAAATCTCCCAATAGGTAATGATCATAATAGAAATCATGAAAAAATTAGAAATCTCTCAAAATTACATGGTAATGAAAGCGTCATACATAAAAGCTCAAGAGATGCAGCAAAAACGGTCCTTTAGAAGGAAATGCTAATGTAGGTGCTTTATTAGGGGAATAAAGTGAGTTGGAAGAGAAATTATTGAAATTGAAAATGAGGATAAAATCTAAGTAACAAACCAGGAAACTAGTTCTTTACAAAAACGAATTGTAGGGGCAAAGAGAATGCACCTAGCACACCTCCATCTATAAGCATGTGATGTATCCACAGTAACAGCTGCTGCACCATGAAATCATTGTCTTGTTTACATCAGGACCATGGCTTCTCCCAGTCAAATCTGGGATCATAATGCAAGCCTGATCTTCGGAGACTTGGGGCTCTTCTTGTGGTAGACTTCAGCTCAAGGACTCCCGGACAAAGGCCCTGCTGTGTCTTTTTTAGACTGAATGGATGTCTAAGGCACTTTACCCAACTTTTCCTCCCTCCTTTCCTTTCCTTGACTTGCCTGGTGGTCTAGCAGTCCTCTGAGATATTCACCATCTCCCTCCTCTCCTATTTTCTCATACATAGGCATTTCCCTTAATAAAATTCCTGCACATTTAATTCCATCTTGATAACTGCTTCTAGTAGAACTGAGGCTAACACATAAAAACAAAACAGCTGTTCAGAAACAGAGAATGAAGGCACAAATAAATATTAGCAGAAAGGACATAATTGTTGATACAACAAATTTTTAAAAGATAACAGACGTGTGGACAAATTTGTACAAATAAAATTCTAGACAGAAAGTTCCAGGGAAATTTACTAAAATTGGCTCAAGGAAGGTGGAGGGAAAGCCTGATGAACTGTAAGCAGTCAAAATATCAAACAGTTTTAAAAATCTTTGCCAAAATGAAAGACAAATCCAAATAATTTTACTGAAAGTCCTGACAAATATTCAAGAACAAGATAATTCCTGTGTCATAAGAAACAGCATAAAGATTGGGAAGTGGGGAACCGAGGGGCAGAAAAATATACCAGGCACATTAAATGAGATTAATATTATCTTGATGATAATTGCATTTTAAATTTAGGTCTAAAACATATGTTTGTTTTAATATATAAATATTAAATGGGTGTAAATTCTATGTCTAGATTTTTTTCTTTTTTTCCTTGTGGATGTCCAGTTGTCCCAGCACTGTTTGTTGAAAAGATGGTTTTTTCCTCATTGTAGTACCTTTGTCCCTTTGTCAATCAGTTGACTATATTTATGTGAGTCTGTTTCCAGGCTCTGTATTCATTCCACTATTCTGTTTGTCTGTTATCATGCCAATACCACTGCCCTGATTACTATAGCTTTATAGGAATTCTTAAAGTTGAGAAGCCCCAGGCCTCTGACTTGATTTTCCTTCAGTATCGCCTTGGCTCTTCTGGATCTTTTGCAAGACTATAAAACTCTTAGAGACAACAAAAGAGAAAACCTAGATGACCTTGAGTATGGTAAAGACTTTTTGGATACAATATCAAAGGCATGATCCATGAAAGAAATAATTGAAAAGCTGGACTTCATTAAAATTCTAAACTTCTCTTCGGTGAAAGACTGTCAAGAGAATAAAAAGAGCAACCACAGACCAAGAGAAAATATTTACAGAAGACACATCTGATACAGAATTGTTATCTAAAATATGCTAAGAACCCTTCAAATGCAACAATAAGGAAACAAACAACCCAATTAAAAAGGGGGCCAAAGACCTTAACAGACTCGTAACCAAAGGAGATCGATAGACGGCAAGTAAACCTATGAAAAGGTACTCAACATCACGTTGAGCAAATGTAAACTGCAACAGTGATATACCAATATGCACCTATGAGAACGGCCAAAGTCCTGAACGCTGACACCACCAAATGCTGGTGAGAATGAAACACCACGCAATCTCTCATTCATTGCTGGTGAGAACTGCAGAACTTTGGGCACATAACAACTCCATGTGAATTTTTGTGCTAAGAAATGATCAAAATCTGTCATTGCTTCTAGCAGCATTAGATGTGTCCCTAGGAAGACCTGAGCCCTCCATGAAATGCTGGCCTGAGTAAGCTCAGCACTGCCAGGAAATGTGCTGTTCTTCTAGCCACCGTCTGAGGGTAGGTCCCTGACCTCTCTTTCTTAGAGTGTTTACTAAAAATGGTTTACAGTCGTGACTGTATCTTTTAAGCTCAGAAATATCTTTCTTAAGGACCTGAGAACCATTCCTTTGAAATGTAATCATTGGGAAGGATAGCGCCTCATGCTCCCAGGCTCCCTGGAGGAGAGAATGCTCACTTTGCTAACTGACAGCTAGCAAATACAGCTGTCCTCTTTTCATCTAGACTGACTAATCCTTTGTAACTTTTTGCTTCTCTGACTCTACTGAACTCCCACTTACCACCCCTCATCCTCCCTTTGAAATGCCTATTCACCTCTGCACAATCGGGTAGGGGGCTCAGCTCTTTCCCCTACTATCAGTACTTACTAAATAAAATCTCTTCACTACTTTAGCTAACATCCAGCTGTGTTTATCATTGACACTTGTGGAAATGCAAAGTGGTACAGTCACTTTCGAAGACAGTTTGGCAGTTTCTTACAACAACAAAGGAACTTATACTTCACAGCCCAGCATCCATGCTCCTTGGTATTTACCCAAGTAAGTTGAAAACTTACATCCACACAAAAAGCTGCTCATGGATGTGTATAGTATAGCAGCTTTATTATTGCCAAAACTTGGTAGCAGCCTAGGTGTCCTTCAGCAAGTGAGTGATTAAATAAAGCGTGGTACATCCAGACGTTGGCATATTATCCAACGCTAAAAGGAAATGAATTATGAAGCTGTAAAAAGACAGTGACGGATTTAAATACATATTCAGTGAAAGAAGCCAACCTGAAAAGCCAACATATATGATTCCAACTGTATGATATTCTGGAAAAGACTTAACTATAGATACAGGAAAAAGAACAGTGGTTGCCAGGGATTAGAGGAGAGGAAGGGTTGAATAAGTGAAGCACAGAGGATTGGTAGAGCAGTGAAACAGTTTTGTGTCATACCCTAATGGTGGGTACATACCATTATGAATTTATTCAAACCCATAGACTATCCAACACCAAGAGTGAACCTTCATGTAGACTATGGACTTTGGGGGATGATGTGTCAATGTAAGTTCATGGATTGTAGCAAATGTACCACTTTGGTGCTGGATGTTGATAGGGAGGCTGGGTGTGGGGGTGTGTGTGAAAGGGGTGTGAAGGGATAAATGGGAACTCTATTTTCTGTTAAATTTTGACAGAAAGCTAAAACTAAATTCTGTTGAAAAATACTGTGAAGTGTGACAATTTTATACCAATTAGGAAGAAGAAAAAACAATGTTGTCAATGAACTAAGACATACATGCTTTAATAGCACTTAATTTTATTATATAAATTTTTTTTAAATTAGAAGATCTTGTCAAATCAGTCTGCTATCTTGGTATCAAAGAATATACAATAAAAATTAATTGGAGAGACTTCCTGTCAGCTCCTTGGAATCTGCCTCAGTGGCAGAGACTCAGCTGGCTGAATGCTATGCCCTTCCCAGAGGAGCACATGAGGCATTGGTTTGAAGGCACAGCCAACGTGAGATGACAGTGCCACACCCACTCCTGGGGCGGCAGAGACCTAGAGGGCTTGCTTGGGCCTGCATCACCCTTCAGTTTCCACCTTTATACAGTCCTACTTCTTTTTTTCTCCTGGTCACAATTGTTGATCTCTACTCAACAGCATGTCCCCCGAACTCTGGCTCAGCGTCTACTTCCAGGTGATATTTCCCCAGTGTGCTTCTAATAGTCAAGGCAGTATCATTTTTGTTTAATATAAATGTCTCTTAATACCATACATAATGCACTTAAAATATGTCCTATTCGAGCTTAAAGGCCCAATAAATGTATATTACAGCATCTTACTTGGGCTTCCATCAGCTACTGGTATTTAAGCAGGGCCTGGAAAGGAGTCCCCAGTTTAATAGTCTAGATGGGGAAAGGGAAAAATGATGCAGTTGAGGGACAGCAAAGGCCAGGAGGCAGGAAAGTACAATGAGTGTGCCGCAGTAGAAAGAAAAATGGTTTATCTGGACAACGATGCAACTGGAAAGGGAAATTAGGGCAAGAATGGATGGAGAGGTGGGGGAAAGCCCATCAGAGGGTCAAGCCTTCAACGAGGCTTGTACTCAGTGCTCAGCTTGAAGCCCAGATATGTGTTACAAGTTTCAGCTTGTTTTTGACCATTGAATGTTACCTTCCATTTAAAATATTAGGTACTGCAAAGAGTTTATTTACAGCAGTCACCACTTCAGCAGACTAAATGCCCCCTAATCTATTTAAATTTAATATTTTGTTTATATAATGAGGTTTATATTATCTACTTTTCCTTACTCTATGTTGCCAAATTATATACTAATCACCTATAGATACATTGCAAAGATTTCAAAGGTACTTTAAAAAATAAGTGAAAAATGATCACTCACATTCTCCTACTTGATGGTCTTTATAGCTCACAAAATGTATTTCTGAAGTTATATGTAGAGAAGAAACAATAACTGTCTATGTGAAATTACCCTTAAACAACTGAGCCACCTGGTGGATCTTGTACCCAAGAATTTAGCTTCCCTCCTTCAAATCATGTTTTCTTAAGGACCACAGAATTCTCACAACCACCAGCAGATTTCTTAAAATTTCTTGACCACAAAACAAAATCAAATTAAAGGACGTTCAGGAAGTCAGTGAAACAAAATTACTAATGCCTTCCCTTCGTTTTCCTTTGGCAAATGTGCAGTAACAGAAAAGATCCAGTATCTTTCTGCACGTTGACCCACGCAGCTCCACTACCACGAAGGCAGCCACACAACACTCAGAGCTGTTGAGGACATGCTGCCAAAAGTACAGAAGGGCTTGGCAGCGAATAACAACATTTTGCATTTTTGTGCTGTGCCCATCGCAGTGACAGCTGCTGAGACAGATTTCGAAGTCTCTTACACCACCAGTTACCCACGTATTTCTATCCTTGGCACCTCTTTCAAGAATAGCAAATACCAGCTGTTCCTTCTGGCCACCAAGGCAGTGCATCACATTGCTTCTGCCCCACAAATAAGTAAATAAGAAAGAAGTAACAGCAACAGTAAGTAAAATCTAAGCCGAGATAAGGGATAACCAACCCCCAAAAAGTTTCTATTTGTACTTCCAACCTAGCACATCAATACTTTGGCTCACACTTTATCCAAAACATCATGCCACTCCTAATCTTTCCTGGAAATACACACAAAAGTGAAAAAAAAAATCTGCAGATAGCCTGGATGATGTGTAATTTGAGAGCTTGGAGGAATTTCAGTATGTTCCTTAAAGAGTGCCAGAAAATAGCAGTATCCTGTAAATCTCAGTAGTCGAGGCAGTGGTTCCTATCCAAACCTGGTTGGTTTCAGAAAACAATTTTTTTAAATACTATTATTATATAATAATTACTATCCATTTAATGGGGGGGGGGCTTTTTAAAATATTTGGGGCATGTGGGAAAGACCTAGATAAAGAAGACTATGTAGATGTAGGTTCTTTCTTATTCAACATAACATAGCACTGATAAAAAAGGATGGCACCATGTTTAGCTAAACCTTAAAATACTTATCTATTATTATAAGAGTGTCATAAATATTAAATAAGCTCCCTGGTTCCCCTTTTATAAATATTTTTTCATACTTTTTATCTTTTGATTTAAAATAGACTCATAAATACATTAGCATAATATTGAAAAAACCTATTTTTACTGAACTCCTACAGTCTGTCAGTAAAAGAAAAATAAGTTAAACTTCCCAGTTGGTTTTAAGTTCTACATTGGAAGTGCATGTGCTTTTAATTTGAACTGATAAACATTTGGAAGCTTTCTTATCTCTGACTATAAAAGATTTTGGTAGGATGCTTGTTGACTGAGGAAAATAAGGACATTTATTTTCATTTTTTCTAATTCTTGGTTATATTTCGGTTCGTATATATCAAAGGAATATGTAAAATATGGAGATTCTGCTAATGAGCCAGTGACCCTGTAATATGAACAGCCCCTTAAGGAATGATTGGGCTACTCATTGAATGGTTTAAGCTTCACTCTAATTTAACATGCATTCAGGAAAATAGGAGAATGTATCATAATTCTGGTTGTACACATGAGATTAAAATTAGACTGTACATTAAAAAAGTCGATGCAATATCTGAGTCTTGACAAACGTGTGCTTTTAATCTCGACTACTTTTTACCAGGTTGTTAGTTATTCTTTTCTTTTGTTTTATTTTCTTAGAAATGAACCAATTCTTCCATTTCAGAGGAGCCAAACATTCATTCATCTAATAGTACAAATGTAAAAGGACTCTTCACGTATCTGGTACCATGAGAAATGCCAGCTCCCAGATGGTGTTCTCATAGAATATCATACAAACCTAGTGCAACGAAACACTGATGGTTTCAACACTTGAGCCCCAGGTTTAGCATCCTACATTCAAGAAGGTTTATGTGACCTTTAAACATCTTTGGGGGTGTGTTTTATCAAATTCCTCTTAGCAAAAAAGCATTTTCAAAATAAAGCTGTCAATATAGGATTGAGTTTGCTAAATCCATGTAATTTTGAATTGATTTATTTTCCCCCTGAAGTGATCGATTAGGACTAGAAGTCCTATTTTGTTAATGACTCAAAGTTTACACTTTGAGAACGGGAAGTAAGATTTTGTTTTCTTTTTGTACAATACTTTTTTTTTTCCACATTATTCCTGGCCTTTGCTGCAGAGGTTCTTAGTCGGAGTGAGCACACACGTGTCCTGGAGGAATGTGAGCCACCACCTCTGGAATTCTGTAGATGAGTCAGGAAAACTCGTCTCTAGTTTCTTGGTTGAGAATGTTGAAATAATCTTACTAAGCTTGTTTTACTCTACCTTCAGGTCAGAATCTGTGATTTTTCACTGTCTTTGAATTTTTAATACTTGGGTTTGTGGTTTCATCATTTAGAAACTATTTAGCACCTAGTACATAACAGACACATAACACATTAACTCTAAAAATTTATAACTACCCTGCATTTTACATTGAAGGACACTGAAACTCAGAGGAACCTGAGGGGTGTGCCTTTAGGACGCTTAAATTAGCGATATAAAAACAAGATTTTGCATTTACCCTTGGCCAGTTCCAAAGAGTGTATTTTTTCTTAACCTTACTGCTGCGCCTTCTGGCTTATTACTATATTTTTAAAATCTAAATTTAATGTGGAGAAAGGGACTGGATTCCGAGGTGGGTGGGTATAAGAGACTTCAGCTGTATCAGTAGTAATTGAGGTTACATAAGACATACATTCATGCATTTTTTTTTATTAAAAGTAAAATGTGTAGTTTGAAATGCAGCTGGACTTTTAAGTTTATGAAGTTTCTATTTTAATAGTCGAGTTAGAAAAAATTTACCATTAAACTCTGAAAGTAGAATTAAATATTTTGTGGTAAATCATGGGCTAGTTTAGCTATAATTATCTGTTCAACTGTGGCAAAGCTGAGGTCTGGTTTTCGTTTTTTTTATAAGTAGAGATTTTTCCTTAAAAGTGAATTTTAAGAAGAGTGCATTTTTTTCTTTAGTTGAGAAATAGATGTGAAAAGTAAGAAGCATTTTTTTTTTCCCTAGGAAAGGTATAACTTGAGACCTAAGTCCTTGGGATTTTCTCCTGTGTTGGGTTTGGGGGTATCTTGGATGACCAACAATGACCTAAGACAGTCTTGACCCCCTAGTCATTTAATGTGTTTCTCTACTCCAAAGATCCTTTCTCTTACATGTAATTCCATAGATGTCATCTCCCAAGTTCTTGAGCCAGTGTAGACCAAGAAATTTGTGTATGCGTGTTGTTGTTTGGAAAGGACTTTTGATCTTACTGCTTGATGTTTCATAGATTACACTTGTTCACAAGATTTTTCAGCCAAGAAATATTTCAGTCTGCTACATACTAAAATCGGATAAATAATGGATACTTGATTAAAGTGAAAATTGTTGGCAGCATTCTTTGGAATCACTGTTAGGCCCCAACAATACCTGGCCTTTCCTTATCAAGGATATTCAATTGCAAAGGTATGTTTCAAAAAGATTTGTAATACACATTTTTGGAAGCAGAAAGTTCAGGTAAAATTGTATCCTGTCATATTTACCACCTAAGTTTGTGTCAGTCCCCTTATGGGAAAATTATGAGTGCATCAGAACATGAATGCTTTCAGGACAAAGCAAATTACCAAATATGATAGATGTAATTATGGCAGATCAGCAGACCTCAGTGACACTTGATGACATCTTACCGACCCTAAGAAACTATACATCAAAAGTGAGAATGGATCTGTTGAAATCTAGAGTGAAGTTTAGTGTTGACAAAAATAAAAGTATGCAAAAGAGTGGCAGAGGGAATTGAAGTCATAGATGAAACACTTCATATCTTACAATAGCAGAAATTGAGAATCTTTTCCAATATAAAAAAATCTACTTCAATATATAAGTGTATATGGAAAAATTACCTGAAAAAATAATTTATGTAATCAGCATTTAGTGTTACTGTCCTAAACACAGCAACCCAGATGGGGGCATATTACAGACTCGTGACCCCTTATAAACTTTCTGTCCTTATCATTAGCCCTCAAGGATTTGATGTGTTCCTTTGGACTGGAACACGTGTCTCCAGTCAGTATGGGAATTTTAGCTATAATTTTTTGAATCAAAAAGTAACAAAAGGTAGTCCAAATTAAGAGTAAAGCACATCAAGACAATATCAGCTATATTTCCAAGTTAGAATTTTAAGCATATGAGACTTTCTGTTACTCTTAATACTATTCAAAAAAAGTTTTGAGGCATTCAGCCTTTTGTGCAAAAAATATGAAGTTATTTTCCTTAGCTATATGCTTTATGGAAACGAATTTTTGCCATAAATAATAAATCACACAATGGCTTTCATATGAATATATAAAAATATAGATTACTCCATATCTAAAGAAAAACAAATTTGAAATTTAATGCATTAGAAAAGAAAGCTGAATGTGAAATTTTTGAAATGGATTTTCATCTTATTCCTATATGCTAACTGTATCTTGTAAATCAATTATTTGTGGCTTTTCCTTTAAGGATGTGACTTATGTTTCAAAAATCATAAGCTTTTGTTTGAAATGTCATCACCACCACATGGATTACTGAAACTCAGTTCACAAGCCATGATAGGTCCATTTGTTCAAGGATGTAGAAGCTTGATTTTGTAAAGCTAGACTGCTGAGCAGCAAAATAGCTACAGTTTAGTTCATGATTGTGTCTAAATGGAATCAGCAGCTAGAGAATAAGCAAATCAGACTGTTTCTAAAAGGATGGCCTCAAAAATAATCACTTTCAGGGACCCTTAGGACACCATGTAGAGTCATTCGTGTAAAAGGCCAGGTTTTCATCCTTAGGAGCAAGCTATTGTTGACGGTCCCTTCCTGTTGCATACAATGATATAATGAACTTGCAACATGTCCATTAATTGCATGTGTGGTACATCTCAGAGGTTAATGGAGTAAGATTAAATGTAGCCTGAAAATAAAATGAAATCAAAGAGTTTCAAGACCTTTGACTTTACAATCTCACAGTATACTACTGGAAAATCAAAGTGATTGTTATCCATGTTTAGCACACACCTATATTTAATAGAATCATTTTCCCTCATTACATCTCAGTGTGTTAACAACTGTTATTAATCAGCTACTTTCATTTAGCATTACACTACTTACCTGCTGATTTGTTAAGTACAGAAAAACTGATTTTACTACAAATGTTTTAAGTAACATTTGAGTTTCACTCAAGTTAACTAAAATCTCAGTGACACTGATGATACTTACTGACTCTAAGTAACTATACATCGAAAGTGAGAATGGATCCAGTGAAATCTAGAGTGATGTTTAGTGTTTACAGAAATAAAGATATGCAAGAGTGGTAGAGGGAATTGAAGTCACAGATGAAAACTTCACA
Organism: Camelus bactrianus; assembly: GCF_048773025.1. Lineage (NCBI taxonomy): Eukaryota > Metazoa > Chordata > Mammalia > Artiodactyla > Camelidae > Camelus > Camelus bactrianus. The sequence continues at coordinate 58,333,011 of NC_133541.1, read as the reverse complement.
TCTTCCAGTAGCCGGAATTGAAATTTTTTTCAATATATATATAAAATCTACTTGAATATATGGTAAGAGTATATGGAAAAATTAGGTGGAAAAAAATTTATGTGACCAGCATCTAGTATTATCAGTGTTCTAAATTTTAGCCATTCTAATAGGAGTGTTGTGGTATCTCGTTCTTTTAACTTGGAATTCCATAATGGCATATGATGTGGACGATCTTTTCATGTGCTCATTTGCCATCTGTATACCTTCTTTACCATGCAGTCTTGAGGAAATCAGTGACTTACAGATCACAAAAAGTTTGGCAAGTAAATTAGTTCCTTTACTAGAGACATGGGAGGATAAGAAGTTCATGAAGATAATAATGGATGTTTAAAGGTATTTTCAAATATAAAAGGACAGTTGTAAATATTTACATGATTGAGATTACTAAACCCAAGATGTGGGAAAGTTGATTATTTTCAGTAATTGTGACTTAGATGTTAAACCAATTCTTTCAAAACATGGGACCCAATATTCTCTATACTATATTTTGTTGTCTGTATGATGTTATTATTCACACTTCCTGTGCTCATTTGCATAACTGGATGATACTGCTCTGACCTACCGCCTCTATTTTTTTCATATTTATCCATATTAGAACTTTTATTCCATTATATTTTCTCATGATCTCAAAATTCTTGGTTACTAGAAATATATATTATGATCATACAGCTTACTTTCAGTATATAAAAAGAAAGATAGCTATTTTCTGCTCCCTACAGTATATATCGTCCACATTAGAGCAGCTGATGATGCTGCCACATGCTGGGAAAAACATTTCACTGACAGACTCTGTCATCTGGATTATTGCAAGTGACAATGAGGCAACTGGTCTGGTGAGTTTCCAGACACATTTCTGACAAAGCCAATCAAGTGAATATGTCAAATCAGTCGTGCCACTATTTTAACTTTGATCCCAATCCTAAAATAAATCCCTTCCATTAGAATTTTGTAGTGTGTACAAACATAATGAATAAAGATTCTGCATTAAGATTCATGGAGCTGTTGGGAAAGCTAATTCACAGTAATGTGTTGTTACTTATTGATGAACTTTTGTCAACTTACCTTCTGCCAACTATTAGTGAAATTACTCTTTTGTGAAATTTACTCCCCAAGTCATTTTTCCTCATTTAGTTTAATTTCTAATTCTGTGTCAGAATATTAATGTTTGGTCCCTTTAAGGGATGTTTTCTGGATTCTGTATCCTGATTTACTGCCATTGAGGTTAGGTTTGCTTCCCTCTATGCTCTTTCTCCAGACAAAGCAAACAAGGGAGTTGTTGACAAGAGAAAGGTGTGTTCTTTGTGGTGAACAATACCTTTCGGAGTCTGCAAGGGGAGCATAATAACTGATTTATTCTTGTACCTCTAAAATATGTCAATTAAAGATACATGGTGCAGCTGTATAAGTGGAGATAATAAAACTTGGCAAAATTACATTTTAAGTACAGGGAATCACAGAACTGAACATCAGAAAAATAGAGAAGCCTGTGAAGCCATTGAAAGAAACCTAAAATTATATTAAAAATTTAATGCATAAGACACAGATCGTGAAAATCATTGGACTCACTTAAATTTCAAAGTGGATATAAGGTCAGTTTGTCTTGTAGTGAAGCATCCATAAGTTACAACCTAGCTTCAGCCACCAGCTGTTGGAAAATAAACTTGATAGGCTTTGTTTTTGTAATAGAATAATTCCTCTTTCTCCTCTGAGAGCCTTCCCAAAGTGTTCTTGTAATTAATCCCAGAGTTTTTCCTTTTTCTATAGAGCCTGTTCTGTTCTCTGTTTTCTACTATTTCTCCCATAGTAGATACCATGGTATGTGCCTTTCCTCCTCATTTGGCTTTGAATTTCTCAAAAGCCAGGCCATGTCTTATTTATAATTACATTCCATTTTCTCCTCTACCACTTAGTACAAAGTTTGACACAAAAAATCCTCCACTAACTTAATTATGTTATCGCCATAAGGGAAGAAAGTTGTAAACTCTTTACCTTCCAAAGAGACAGCCTCTAAGTAATTTGTCATAATTTCCTATCATATATAAATACAAAGAGAGACAAATGAGTAGTTAGAGCCTAAAGTTGGTAACAGAGTGTCACTTTCCTCTTGGTCTAAGCCTCCCAAAAAATTCTGCATGTGTTATGTAACATACAGTGGAAGCATTTAGAAACATCCATGAAATGATTTCCAACCACAAACGGCAATGTGCCCAGGACCTGCTTTGAATTAACAGTGAGTCAACTCAGTACTGTATTATTAGGCAGGAACATTTCAGCCTCTGAGTAGAAAGACTTCTTAGAAATTATAATTCCTTTTACTAAGGGGGAAAAATAAGGAGAAAAAATTTTTAATAAATTAAAGTTTCATGGATTGAGATGAATAAAGTATTGACTAGCTTTCTAATTCCCCAGCAGGATTTCTGTGAATCCTAAACGCTGTTTAGAAAAAGTTAAATTTTTCTAGTGACTGAGCATAAAAAAATGATAACAGTATAAATAATTTGTTTTGGTTTGGAAAACAATATTATTAATTTGATACTGTTTATGACTAAAGTATGCTAGTATGACAGTAGGGTACTTGTTTTAGGAAAGTTGAAATAAATGGTAGAAAATAAACTATGGAAAGATAGTAAAAACATTAAAAAGTACCAACATTTCTTTTTGTAACTTGCAAAACTGAGATGATCTAATTGAACAATCTGTTACGGCGATGTCCCAAGTTTGATTGGAAATACATCCTATGTGACTATGATCTGTACCTTTCTGTTCTCATAGCTCATGTCATCTTAAGTGCTGCGTGCTCAAAAGATAACATTATCAGAGAAAACAATAAATTTGACCACTGAATCATTTGTGTAATTTTCTAGAAAACAATCGACATAAATTATGAAATATTTCCTAATTTTTTTCCATACGACATTAGAGTAGAAATATTGGTATAAATCGTTAGAACTCTGGTTGATAACTTTGGTTCTCACAAAAGGGCTTTTAATTCCTGCAGAGCTCTTGCTGAGAGACATGCCAAAAACCCCTTGGACTGATAATTGTGTAGGATGAAACTTATTTACAACTCCAGTTTGTCTGCTTAAGAGTCTGCCACCATATCTATCAGAAGGATCAAATGCTGGACGACGTTTTCTGTGTGCAAATGACTCCACAGAAGAGTCAAGATGATCAAATCCCTCTCAGCCTCCCAGGTTTACTAAGAGGACCCAGTAATAAGGGCAGGAGGGGAGAGAAGTTAGGGACAGAATATGCCTTGCCACCTGAACCATAGCATCTTTTGCTCTTGAACATTTTCATTTTGTCTATTAATATATCTTTTGGTGAGGAGCAGATAAAGATCTAACAGTGACTGGAATCATATGATTATTCAACCATGGCATAAAAGAGATAAAAGAGAGTTGTAGGCTGATTTATTAGAGCAATATCAAATGATGAAGTCATCTGTTCTTGTGCAACAAACTACCCTAAAACTTAGTGGCTTAAAAGAACTATAATCATTTATTTTTCTTATGAAATCTGCGGTTTGGGCAGTGCTCAGTAGGGAAAACTCATCTCTGTTCCATTCAGAGTTAGTCGGGTTGCTCAACCGAGATCTGAAGGATGGACTTCCAAGATGAGTCACTACCACGGTAGGCAAGTTGGTGCAGGATAGGGCTGAGAACTGAGCTTGAACTGAGGAGTAGGGGTCTTGGTCTTCTCACGTGGTTTCTCTGTATGGTCTAGAAGTTCTCATAGCCTGGTGGTTGGATTTCAGGGTCAAACATCCTAAGAGTTGGAAGCTCTGTCACTTTCTATGACCTAACCTCAGAAGTCTGAGTTGTCACCTCTATCCTACTTTATTGGTTGAGGCGATAGCAAAGACCTCTCCTAGTTTCAAGAAGACGGGGAGATAGAATCCAGTAACGAGATTCTGAAAGGGTATCTGGGATAGGGAATATTGTTAAGGTCTTTTTTGGACTATGAAAGCTGACTTAGGACTCCTAGGAGTGATATAAGAGATTTGTTATGTAGATGAGAATTTAAGTAATGGTGGGAGCTAGTTAAGTAGGTGATGTAAGCCTGGGCACCTGAGTCCAGTGGTGGATCTGAAGTCTGGAAGAGAACATGGAATTGGAGTAGGGAGTGCAGGTACACAATGAAGCTCATTAGGATGGGCCAGAAACTCAGGAATGAAGTAGAACTTCCATCAGTTTCTCTATAGAAACGGCAAAGTCTGGTTAAGAACTGTTTCCAGGCCTCCACATTTGATGATGCAGATAAGCTGCAGAGACAGTGATGCACTTTGCCAAAGACCTGCATGTAAACTGGTCCAGGAATTAGCAAAGCTAAAGAAAGCTGCATAGCCAGCTTTGGAAGAGTTAATGACCTAGCTGCTACCCCACTGCAGCAAAGTGAGCCAGTGCACCCCAGACCAGAATTTGAGCCACACTGACTTGAGTGAAAATACGGCTGCCGTTTCATTTCCTCATTCCATCTCTCACAGTATTTTTCTTGTGACTAATCCTAACCCAGAACCATCCAGGGAAAGGCACTGTAGTTCTGGCTTTGCTAAATTGACTCAGTACAAAGCTGTTATCATAGCTTAAAATATGATCCATTTTCTTGAATGTGCCATATACACTTAAATAGGCTATATTATCTACTTTTCATGATTAGTTGCATATTTATAGATCTACTTCACTGAGTTTTTTAGGTCTTCTACAAGGTTACCAAAGTATTTTCACTTGCTTGATCCTAGGTTGAGAGAATGTGTCCTGCCATTAATGTCTTCCTGCTTCTGCTTCCATGGTTTTTCTGCCTTAAGAATGTTACTGGTATATCAGTGGGTCTGTAAATATTAATAAATATATCTTCATTGTGAAGGTAGCCTTTAAGATTATATCATGTCCCTCATTGTTTTTCTCAATACTTCTTGTCTGATTCTTGTCTTGTCAGATATTAGTATTGTGACCTCTTCTTTCTCTTGGTTTGCATTTCCTTGTATGTCTTTTTAATGTAATCTTCTAAGTTTTTAACTCTTCTGTCTTTAAGTGAACATCATGTAAAGAGCAGAAGGTTGAATTAGCTTTGTTAACCGATCACCAAACAAAAGATTTTTTTTCCTTTTATAAGGTGACTTAAGCCAACTTACATTATCATACTTGGTCACTTACATCAGTCATATTGTTTAATTTTTCTCTCTCCTTTTGAGGAGGGTTATATATACACTTTGTCTTTTAAGAAGGCATTTGTTTTTGGTCCAGTTGTTACTTTGAGACTAAAAGTTCAATAAAATATCCTTAAATCCCTCTAATATCTCTATTTTTATGCCTCTCTAATATGAATTACTGTATTGAAATGAGCTAGTAAATTCTACTTGCCACGGCGCTCTGTCTTCCCAGGATCTGAGTTGAAGTAATAGCCTTATTATCTCAGTTAATATCTCGATATGCTCCCTCTTACTCCTTCAGTTCTAACAGATTTAGCACATGCACATTGGCAGAGCACACAGTGTTGCCTATACTAAACTGTCTTCCTTATAGTCATAATTTAAGGTCAACAGGTAAAAATATATTTAATGCCTTTTTATGTCAATGCCATTTTTTGTTTGCCTGAAGTTTGTAGATTCTTCAGTAAGGAATTATGGGAATATATTTGCATATTCAATTCAGTTTATCTGAAACCTACATGTCGAAAGTTCATTTTGACCAGATACAAAAATTTATGGCTCACGTTTTCTTTCATTAAGTATTTTAAATGTTATTTCAATGTCTTCTAATGTGAAGTGTTACAGTTGAAAAATATAATGACAATCTAAAGTTCTTTCCTTTGCAAATGACTTGTTCTTTCTGCTTGAATGTTCAAAGGATTTATTTTCTTCTTTAAAATCTCATAGTTCGACAGTAATAGGTCTTGCCATTCTTGGTTAATTTTAACAATGAGATGCTCTTTGAGCATGTAGCTTCAAGTTGTCTTTTATGTCAGGAAATTTTTCTTGAGTTTTATACTTAACTTTTGGTATGTTTAATTGTTTTAGTGTTGGTTTTCTTCAGAATTGATCAATCTCTCTCTGTATGTCTGTCTCTATATGTAGCATTTTTGATATATATATAATATGCATTTCATTTATAATATATATTTATAGAATCTTTTCCTATCTTCTATACCTAAATTTTTTATCTTCATCATTTATTTTAAAATTGTCATATTTTTCATCTCTCTCTTTAGATGTAATCCATTTACGTACTCTTAGGTTCCTTCTAATTTAGTGTCAATTTATAAAATGAAGTTTTGTTTTTATGAATCTGTCTCCTTTCATCAAATCTTTTTCTCAAATCCCTTTATTTTTGAATTGATTTGCTTTTATAGCACATGTCACTTTTAAATTCATGTTTATCATTTTGAAATATTAGGTTATTGTTTCATCTGATCTGTGAGCAAGTTTTTCTGGTGTATTTTTATTGTTCATTAGGATGCTATTCTGTTTCTTGTTCTTTCTTTCTCATCATAAATTATGTATGGAGTCTGACTGAAACTACTGTTGCTCTCTTATTACATGCGATTATTTTTTCTGTATTTTTAGGGTGTTTGTGTGGCTCAGGACAGCTTTGCTTTTTGTAGGAGGAGAAATGATAATTAAATACAATGCAGGATCCTCAATAGAATAGAACAGAATAGAATACTGAGAATAAAAATAGATGAAAAATTAGTGGTATTTGAGTACAGCCTGTAGTTAATTTAATAATAGTGTATAAATATTAATTTCCTGTTCTTAATAATTATTATAGTTATGCAATCGATTTTTTAACATTTTTATTGATTTATAATCATTTTACAATGTGTCAAATTCCAGTGTAGAGCACAATTTTTCGGTTATACATGAACATGTATATATTCATTGTCACATTTTTTTCTCTGTGAGCTACCATAAGATCTTGTATATATTTCCCTGTGCTATACAGTATAATCTTGTTTATCTATTCTGCAATTTTGAAATCGCAGTCTGTCTCTTCCCATCCCATTGCCCCTTGGCAACCACAAATTTATATTCTATGTCTGTGAGTCTATTTCTGTTTTGTATTTATGCTTTGTTTGGTTTTTTTTTAGATTCCACATATGAGCGATCTCATATGGCATTTCTCTTTCTGGCTTACTTCACTTAGAATGACATTCTCCAGGAGCATCCATGTTGCTGCAAATGGCATTATGTTGTCGGTTTTTATGACTGAGTAGTATTCCATTGTATGGAATTCCACCTCTTCTTTATCCAGTCATCTGTTGGACATTTAGGCTGTTTCCATGTCTTGGCTATTGTAAATAGCGCTGCTGTGAACATTGGGGTGCAGGTGTCATCCTGAAGTAGGGTTCCTTCTGGAGATATGCCCAGAAGCGGGATTTCTGGGTCGTATGGTAAGTCTATTCCTAGTCTTTTGAGTAATCTCCATACTGTTTTCCACAGTGGCTGCACCAAACTGCATTCCCACCAGCAGTGAAAGAGGGTTCCCTTTTCTCCACAGCCTCACCAGCATTTGTCATTTGTGGATTTTTGAATGATGGCCATTCTGACTGGTGTGAGGTGATACCTCATTGTAGTTTTGACTTGCATTTCTCTGATAATTAGTGATATTGAGCATTTTTTCTTGTGCCTATTGATCATTTGTATGTCTTCCTTGCAGAATTGCTTGTTTAGGTCTTCTGCCCATTTTTGGATTGGGTTGTTTATCTTTTTCTTATTGAGTTGTATGAGCTGCTTATATATTCTGGAGGTGAAACAGGGTAAAGGATATAAATGAACTCTGGCAATTTAAATTTTTTTTTAAATTGTGATATAATTGACATATAACATTGTGTTAGTTTTAGTTATACAACATAATTATCTGAATTAGTTGAATTATATTATTATGTTGTATACCTAAAACAAATATATATATATAATCAAATGATTACCACAGTAACTTTACTTAACATTCATCACCTTAGTTACAAATTTTTGTGTGTGTGTATGAGAAACTAAGGTTTACTCTCTTAGCAAATTCAAGTGTACAATACAGTATTATTAACTATAGTCATCATGTTGTGCATAACGTCCCCAGGACTTACTTATCTTATAAGTGGAAATTTGTACCATTTGACCAGCCTCACTCCCATCCCTGCCTCTGGCAACTACCAGTCTATTCCTTGTATCTATGAGTTCTGTTTGTTTTTTTTTTTTTCTTTCTTTTAGATTCCACGTGTAAGTGATACCATACAAAATTCATCTTTTTCTCTCTGACCTATTTCACTAAGCATAATACCCCTACAGTCTCTTCATGCTGTCACAAAAGGCAGGATTTCCTTCTTTTTTATGGTTGAATAATATTCTGTTGCATGCATACACAACATTTTCTTCATTCATCTCTCAATGGACACTTAGGTTTTTTCCTTATCTCGGCTTTTGTAAATAATGCTGCAGTGTATATGGGGATACAGCTGTCTCATCCAGATAGTGATTTCATTTCTTTAGTATATATACCCAGAAGTGGAATTGCTCAATATTATAGGAGTTCTGTACACCATATACAAAAATAAACTTAAAATGGGTTAAAGACTTTAATGTAAGACCAGATAATATAAAACTCCTAGAGGAAAACATAGGCAGAACAGTCTTGGACATAAATCACAGCAATGTATTTTTTTGAATCAACACCTGAAATAGTGGAAATAAAGTCAAAAGTAAACAAATGGGATCTAATTAAACTTAAAAGCTTTTGTTTTTATCTTATTGAGGAACCTTCATACTATTTTCCATAATGGCTGGACCAATTTACATTCCCGTCAGTGCACCACAGTGCACAAGGATTCCCTTTTCTCCATATCATCACCAACACTTACTTCTTCTCTTTTTTATAATAGCCTTTCTGATAAGTGTGAAGTAACATCTCATTTTGGTTTTGATTTCTGTTTCCTCGAAGATTTATCATATTAAGTGCCTTCTCATGTAACTCTTAGTCATTTGTGTGTCTTATTTAGATAAATATCAGTTCAGTTCCTCTGTCCACTTTTTAATCAAATCATTTGTTTTTTATATACTAAGTTGTAAGAGTTCTTAATATATTTTAAATATTAACCTTGCATCAGATATATGATTTGCAACCATTTTCTCTCATTCCGTAGGTTGCATTTTCACTTTGTTGATTTTCTTTGCCACATAGAAGCTTTTTGATTTTATGTAGTCCCACTTGTTTATTTTTACTTTTGTTGCCTTTGCCTTTGATATCAAAGGCACATCTCAGTGAGCAGCATGTTGCTTATGTTTCCTTCTAGGAGTATGAAGGTATGTGTTGTTTGAAACTGCTAAATTTTGGTGTAAGTTGTAATGCAGCAATAGATAATTAATACAGGAAGAATAAAAAGAAAGAAGATAGGAATCTTAAAACTAGGACCCAAATAACAAGAACTTGGAGTAGAAGGATGAAAATAGAAGATTCATAGAGATAAAAGGCAGTGTTACTATGGGTGCAGTTTTAGGAGTTTTAGGAGTTTCCTGGAGGAAACTCTGAGAAAACTAGACTTTAATCTCTATATACACCTATAGCTTAAAATTGACTCAACCAGACTGAAAAGAAATTATCATATATAATGTACATTTTGGTACTTAAAAAATCACTTTTTGTGTCATGTTTGGGTCTGAGTCATACTCTGTTTTTACTATAAATGAAAGAAATGTATTAAGGTTACACAGGCTTGGATTTGAATACTAGTTCTTTGGTACACAGTTTCCAACTTGATCTTCAAAACAGGAAGAAAGACTGGCAAAAAAAAACACCTTTTTTCATCTTAACTTATTATGCTTTTCAAATTTAATAACCTTTTTTAAAAAAATTGGATTCATTCTCTTAATTTCAGCTTTAGACTGTCTCAGATATGTCTGTAATGTTAAGATTTTTCTCCTATCTCAAGAAATAATCTTAGCCAGGTTAATTAAATCTCTACATTATATATATGAACTCTATCTACATTGTTATTAAATTTCATATGTAGTGGATAAACAGCCATCACCAGGAAAAAAAGCCATTAGCAAATACCAAAATACAATTCTAACCTGGGATAACAATTTTACATGCTATCAGTTACTAGGGAGACAATGGGCGAGCACATGGCTGTATTGACACAAAACTCTCGCTTCTTTAGAAAGCCTCCTTGAGGATAGGCATTTGTATAAGTGGATATATAAAGAGTTATATGCTTTACTCACCTCTCACTGTAATCCTTCCTGAACTTTCTACCAAACCGTAAATTCACATCAAATGTTCATACAGTTGGTTTATCCAGTATTAAATGTAACTCTCAAGAATGTTTAATATTACACAAAAGTGTGCCCTCCAACCCTACAGTGTAATTTAAAATTGAGCCATAGGAAAGAATATCTCCTAAATTTAAAACATTCTAAAATTCTATTTGCTGTCATTGTACTTCTTGGATATGAAACACACTTCTTTTTCATTAATCACTCTGTGCTCTTTTTGTGTACTAATTTTCATTGAAAACCAAAAAAAAAAAAAAAGTTGCCATTATTGACTCTTCCCAATCAAGCAGAAATTTGATATTTGTTCATATTCTTTTACTCATTTTATACTCTTCATACTCTACCACACACTTTTTTTTTTTAATTTCTAGAAATGGACTCCACTGATTCCATTATCTCTCTTGTTTCAAGAGGAAATACTATTTGAGTACAGTGCAGTCCAGTCCTCTAGCTACAGCTGACTGAGGGAGGTGTGAAGAGATGGGATCCACGCTGGGGCAAAGGGGACTTTTCTTATGAATTTGAACTTGATACTTAGAGAGACAAGTGAGTAGATACATAACCACAGGTTAGTTATTAACTTTTATGGCTCAGTTTCTACATATATGAATTGATCATCATAAAAGTACTTACCTCTTTGGGCTTCTGTGAGGATTACGTAGGATAATATACAGAGAGAATGCCTGGCACTTAGTACATAGCCAATAACTGCTTGTTCTGTCGGTGGTTGTTATGCTTGTTCTTTTTGTTTCATTGTTGCTTAGGAATATTCTAGACCAAAAAGTAGAGCAAGCCTACTTACATTAAAAGATTAATAAATAAATCAAGAAATAAATACACAGAAGGCACTGGAGTCTTTGTATTCAGGTGTCTTCCATGTCTAGTGAATTCCTCTTTTTAGTTTTCATGAGCTTCTCTGCTAATCTCATAATAAAGTTGGAGTTTAAGATTAGTTGCAGTAGATCTACCTTCAGACAGAAGAGCTATACCTAATATGAGAAGTTTTATGCACACACATACACACACACAGATACATATAATATATTCAGAATATTATCAATATTACTAATTTATCTTTTATTACTCTTTAGTAGAACAGTAACAAATATCCTGTGACTACTTCGAAAGTTTTTATCATATTTAAAATAAGGCTAAAACTTTAAGTAACAGTTGGTCATGGTATTGTTTGCTTCCCTTTAATAGTTAATGTACACTTTCTATTTAGACACTAGAGTTAATATTCTATCCGCCTTCAGATTTCATCAACCCTGTCTCAATGGAGCAACTAATGAATGGACACTTGTGATGGTGTTAAGTTATTTGGCAGCCTACATGATTTTAATAAACACATCATTTTAAACCCTTACCATCTGTCCTTTGCTCTAATTATAGTTGCAAGATGACTATAATTATGAATTATATCCCAGAATAAGGTGCAAGTGATTTAAATGTTTTACATTTTTAATCAGTGGTTATCAACTAGTATATTCATTTTTGTAAGTAGACAAGAACCTAAAAATGAGAAACATCTTCAATTTCTCACACACAAAAAAAGCATGCTTAAACACATTATGGGACATTCCAATAATAGAATACTCTGGAGTGACTAATGATGCTATATACATAGACGTTTTGCACATCAATCAAAATATAATAGAGAATAACCTCTGTTTTTAAATGGCTTATTTATGAGAAACCCACCTATACTCACGTGTGTGTGTGTGTATTCTAGAAGCAGATCCTGAGAAAGGATTTGAGTATATGTGGTAAATTTAATGGTGTATTACTTACCTGATGTATAACAAATTGCCTAAAAACATAATATCTTAAGTGACAAACATTCACTATCACACACATTTTCTGAGAGTTGGGAGTACAAAGATGGCTTAACTGGGAAGTTCTGATTCAAGGTCTCTCCTGAGGTTGCAGTCAGAATGTCAGCCCACCATCTGAGGACTTAAGTGAGAAGATCCTCTTCCAAGAGGGCTCATATTCATAGCTCTTGGCAAGAGACCTTAGTTTCTTGCTGGCTGTTCACAGAACATGCTGCCATTTCTTCTCCGTTCTCTTTATTAGACCCGTGTGACTAATTCCAGCATACCCTCAAGAGGAGAGGAATTAGGCTTCACCTCTTGAAAGGAGTATAAAAACTTGAGATTTATTTTAAAACCACTACAGTTATTTAATCTCAGGAAAGGCTGATTGGGGAACAGGGATATGAGACATGGCATGGAAAGAATTCAAAACAGGTTATATTAATGGGTAGGTTAATGATTGTGGACAACCAGGCTCAGTTCCTCCTGGGGAATCTCTGGGAGAGGGCGTGGAACATGGTTGTGTTAGTTTTTCTGAGAAATTGAGATTAGATGAGCAATTAATTTACTGGGGAAATTCCTATGAAGGATAAAAAGGAGGAAGCAAGAATAGACAGGGAAAACATTTGGAATCAATGTAGGTGTGACAGCTATGAAGGGAGAGGGGAAAGGAAAGGGGATTTGACAGGAAGAGTCTCAAACAGCAGTGAAGTGCAGTTCTGAGAGTCAGTCGGGTCAATAGGGAGTGCCCATTGGAGGTGTCACAGATGCCACAATAAGGGTTGGCATTAGGGATCCACTGTGCTTAGTCATTCACTTAGAGCAGCCCTAGGGAAGTGTGGCTGCAGCATAAGTGCAGGGTCAAGAAAGGTGGCAATCCAAACTGTCAGTCACTGAGCCCTGTGGCATAAGATGTGAGCAGTGTTATTTTCTGCAGCCCACTTGTTGCACTGCACAGACCTAATTCTCAATGCAAGTTCCAAGAATAGATCCATGATGATTGCCTTGGCCCTCCCTTCTTGAAGAGAACAGTAAAAGAGAGATTGATGATGCCAGCTACAGGACCCATGACTATAGTTGGTCTTGGGGTCATAAGTCTCACTTACCCTCTCCTCCATTGTCATTCTAAGGTCCCCTCACCCTCAGCTATTACCTTAGCAGGTTTTGATGACTAAACTTGGATTGTGACCCAAACTTTCATTCCTGAGGGCCTAAGCCCTTGGTACTCATGGTTTCTTGAGCCATAGTTGTTACTGATGTCCATTCACAGTTGCAATAGGCATGAGGGAACTGGGGACCACATATGGTGGATCATCAAGGTTGCATATGTACTTCTACCTGCCACAGTTGTATAAAAACAGCTCAACCATCTCATGCTTGTGAGCATGGATTATTCTGGCCAAGATGGTGACTACTTTTCTCACCTGGAGTCCAAAGTCCCCTGGTGGCGTCTGTAGCTTACAGTTTAATGGTTTCCTTGCCATGCTAGTGACATCGTCTTTGCCCATAGGATGATCAGTTGGCCCATCCTGAAACTCCAACTTACCTCTTGTTTTCTCTAAATATTCCTGAACTGCCTTTGTTTGATTAGATTTTTGAGAAGCAGCCAAGATAGGATTAGGTATAAAAGAGATTTACTTCAGGGAAACACTCATGATGAAGAAAGGGGAGGAAGAGGAGTTAGAAGGAAGAGTGCTCAGACCACAAGAAGGTCTATGCAAAAAAGAGGAGAGGGAAAGATGATTGGGGGAGAAGAGACTCAGCTTTGTCAGGCACGTGGCAGATTCTCCAGCCTTAGTTGCCTTTTAGAGAAGTCCCACATCTCATAGGAGTGGTCCACCACAGTATCTTAGTCTCCCTACCTGAAGAATTCCAAAAAAGCTGAACTCTTCATCTTTTAATTCCCATTATTATTGCCCAAAGAAGAAAGTTCTCAGGCAGAACATCATGGGTGCTTTCAAAAGGAATCCATAGGCATGTGTCAATGAGGGTCTAGGGAATATTTGGGGGAAACCAGTGAAATTTTTTACAAATGTGCATATATTCACATACATCTTTAGGAAAAGGAAAGTCTAAAATTTGTAAACAAAAATGTTGATAGTAATGATATCTGAGTGGTTAGATTTGGGGCTTCTATTTAGCTTTTCAGTATTTTTTGACTTTTCTGATAATTAATATTTTACATTAAAGTTTAGTGATAGAAGTTAGTTTTATTTTTTAACACTTTTATTATGGTATGATTCCTGTATAGTAAACTACACATATTTGAAATGAACAATTTGATGCACTTTGATAGCTGTATACATGAATGAAATCACCACCAAAATCAAGATAGCTAACATTCCATTACTCCTCAAGAGGTGCAAATTTCAAATTCCCAATTTATCCTTTCCTAACCCCTTTACCCCCAGGTAACCATAAGTTTGTTTTCTATTTCTGTGAGTCTGTTTGTTTTGTAGATAAGTTCACTTGTGTCCTTTCTTCTAGACTCCACATATAAACGGTATCATACAGTGTTTTTTTCTTTGATTGACTTCACTTAGAATGACAATACCCAGATCCATCCATGTTGCTGCAAATAGAATTATTTTATTCTTTTTTATGGCTGAGTATTATTCCATTGTATGGATGTATCACATCTTCATACAGTCATCTGTCAATGGACATTTAGATTGTTTTCATATCTTGGCTATTGTAAATAGTGCTGCTGTGAGCTTTGGGGTACACGTGTCTCTTCAAGTTATATTTTCTTCCAGATATATGCCCAGGAGTGGGGTTGCTGGATCATAGAGTAAGTCTATTTTTAGTTTTTTGAGGAATCTTCATACTGTCCTCTACAATGGCTGCACCAATTTACATTCCCACCAGCAGTGTAGAAGGGTTCCTTTTTCTCCACATTCTCTCCAACATTTATCATTTGTTGACTTTTGAGTGATGGCCATTCTGACTGCTGTGGGGTGGTATCTCATCATAGTTTTGGTTTGCATTTCTCTAACAATTAGTGATGTTGAGCATCTTTTCATGTGCTTGTTAGAAGTTAGTTTTAGTTATGGTTAAAATGGTATACAGCAAAATGCAAACTACTTCTGACATATTGTTCATGGAAAACAGGAGAATCAAAGGACATAGATTACATCTATGTTAAATATATTTAAGCAGACACACAAAGATAGTTACATTATTATGGTTGTTTTGATTATCACAAATGGGAAATTTATTGGGACAAGTAAGGAGTCTGTTTTTAAAAGTTTGCACATTTACCGAATATCAGACAGATACCTCACAAGTTTCCATTATCTCTTTACTTTTTACCTAAATTAAAATGCTATTTGGAACTAGATTTATTCAGTGAAATATTTGACTACTGAATTTGCTTTAAATTGTAGTATTCAAATGTAAACCTAATACTCATATTTGGGGAAGTCATAAAAAAGGTTCTGGTTGAAATTTAGTAATGCTGATGTTAACCACAAAAATGCTGTATTAAACCACAACTGAATTAGCATTTCAGTAGTCACAGAAAAATAAAACACCAGTGTGGGCTACTAGTGAGATAACCTTGCTGCAGAGCACCACAAAGGCTCCATTTCCACTGTAGTCACAATTCTCTGCGGGAATTCACCTAGTGTTAAGGTCCTTCCTTCTCTCCTGCAAGGCAGCTCCTCTTCTGTAGACAAGAATGAGGGAAACATTCTGCTTTGTGATGCTAAAAGTAAGAAAATAAAAGAGAACGAAAATCATCTCAAGTTTAGATAGAAGTCAGTTCACATCAAGGACAAAGACTTGGCTGCCAAACAAAACTAAATCTCCAAAAAAATAATTTTGAATGTATTTGACCTTTCTTCCCACTTTAATTTGTCTCAGATTCTGAATTGACTAGAAGTAGAATAATTTTCTTTGGGCTCTAGTTGTTCTGCATTTGGCCCTAACCACAGCCCACCTTCAGTTTGACTCCACCCTCCTTCCAGCTTATCCATGAAATGAACACAGCCTTTTCTTCTCCTTCCTCCAAGAAAAATAAAAAATAAACATAAAAAGACTTGCACTATGTCTGCAATTTCATAGTTTTAATTTTTATCCATTCTGATTCTTTGTTCTTTTATACATTTATTCCTTAAATTTACCTCTTATTTTGATGATGACTTCATGTTTGGAGAATTCCATTTGTTTTTATATTTTATTTTTTGTGACCATCTACTGATGTGTTTTTAGTCTGATAGGTGGTGGTTCTTAAAAGTATTTTTTCAGTATTTTGTTTGTAACTGATTTAATGTTCTTCTCAGTTCTGATGCTCTTTGAGACTTTCCAAGCATATTTTTGGAGATCCCTAAGTACTCAATAATAAAGCCCTAAAATAAATTTAAGTGTATATTGGACCACCTGGATGCCTAAGACCAAATGCCACTGTATTTGAGTGGCTAGATTTGTGTTTATTATGTGACTGAGTTGGCAATAATACCACTATGTCACAAGTTAATGAAAGGAAAAAAAAACCCAGAATGGCCAAAATAACAAGATTAACACCAAGAGAACAGTAAATGGTGCCACTGCTCTACATAAAAAAACTTAGTATAGTTTGAAATTGAAAATTTTATGACAGTTTAGAAGCGCCTATGCCTAAAAGCTACTATTCACATCTTAAAAGGCAATTTAGTTTCAGCAAAACAACATTATTAGTCAAACAAAATCGGTATTGTTAATTTGAATTTTTATTGTTTTTATAGTTTATATTTAACTTGTAAATTTATTTGGCATTGTCATTTAGCATAAAGGTCTTATATCTGGATTTATTTTTCTACCATCTTTAAGTACCACTGTAATTAAAATGTTTTATGTCAACACTGTGGATTCATGATATTTGTTCCATTAAAAGTGATAAATATATTTCTCAAGTATAAAACAGTGAACTAGAAGGTCACTATAAGTGAAAAATTCTGAAAATCCATTAATGCGCATATGCAGATTTCAGATGTTTCTTTGTACCCTCTAGAAAATATGTGTACGTAGATTTCTTGCATCTAAGGATTTTCTCTGATCAATCAGAAATTCTGAAGAGCATAAAATGAGCTAGCTAGCTAGTCTTACAATATTGCCAATTATTTTCTTCCAATTAATGCCTAGATTTATACTTTCATCTGGATCCCTCTATTTCTATTATGTTTGCAGAATATTTCTGAGAAACTGTTTTCACATTTTGTGTTTTGTGCACTTACTTGTTTTGCTGCCACTGTTTCTTTTGATAAAGAATGGTTAGTAATGAGGCAGTCATACCTTAAAGATACTATGTTCATTTTATTTATTGCCTGTTAAGGCTTCAGGGTTATCAGGTTGTTTCATGACTCATAGAAACATTTTAAAATACAATTGACCTCTGCTTTTTCTCTGGAAAATAAATGAGAGGATTATTCTTCTTCAAAAAAATATTTATTGACATAATAAAGAATCATGTTTTCCAAGTATTACAAAGTAATGGGTATAAAACCTTTTTGGAGGAAATGATATGTAAAATGGTAGCATTTTTATGTTAGCAGAATACAGTAAGAATGACTTGGCGAAAGAAGATTAATACAGAAGACTGATCATTGTAAACTCATTAGTTACAGTCAGGGAACAAAATACCACTATTTTTTCTCAAAATATTTTTGTCTTGATGAACCCAACTCATTGAATGTTTCTTCATTAAGCACAGAGCATACTTCTCTGATGAAAATCTTCAGCATTGTTTGTTCTGCAAAGCATAAGTTTGAACAATATAAAATAAAAATAGAAAAATAGCACCATAACCTAAACCATTGGTTGATGAATAATGCTTTATTATCAAAATCAATTTGGGGTCCCAGAGAAAATTTAAAAACAATGAAGAAAGGATAGTAGGAAGACTCTTACCCACTTTGAAAGCATGATTTAGAAAATGAAGTACATATCTGAATATAAAATCTTCCCCAAGTTAAAAATCCATAGAAGAAGAACTAAATTATTTATTAAAAAAAAATGAAAAATAGGGGTGGGATCAAGACAGTCTCTTCAGTGTTGTTGGGAAAACTGTTACAAGTAAAAGAATGAAATTAGAACATTTTACCACATAATACACAAAAATAAACTTAAAATGGATTTAAAAGACCTAAATGTTAGACCTGAAATGATAAAACTCCTAGAAGAAAACATAGACAGTGGACTCCTTTACGTTGGTCTTAGCAGTATTTTGGGGGAGGGGGTGGATATCTTCTCAGTCAAGGGAAATAAAAGCAAAAATAAACATGGGACCTAATCAGAGCTTTGGCACAGCAAAGGAAACCATCAACAAAAGGAAAAGGCAACCTACTGAACGGGAAAAAATATTTGCAAATGGTATGTTTGATAAGGAGTTAAGTTCTTTACATATGCTGAATATTAATACAACTCAGTATTGAACAAAACCCATTTTTAAAAATGTGCGGAGGACCTGAATTGTCATTTTTACAATGAAGCAGACAGGTGGCCAAGGGTCACATGAAAAGATGTTCAATGGGACTGATCATCAGGGAAATGCAAATCAGAACCATAATGAGATACCACCTCCCATCTGTCAGAATGGTTATTATCAAAAAGACAAGATACAACAGGTGTTGGTGAGAATGTGTAGAAAACGACCCTAGTATACTGTTAAGGGAATGTAAATTGGTACAGCCACTATGAAAAACAGTATGGAGTTTCCTCAAAAATTTTTAAATAGAAATACCATATAATCCAGCACTTTCACTCCTGAGTATATAATCCTAATTTGAAAAGATAAATGCACCCTTATGTTCATAACAGCATTATTTACAGTATTCAAGATATGGAAACAACCTAAGTGTCCATTAATATTGAATGGATAGAAGAAAGTGTTTTACACACTATATATAGATATTCACACACACACACATACACACACACACACACACGTATATTCTACTACTCAGCCATAAAAAAAGAATGAAATTTTTTGTTTGAAACAACATAAATGGACCTGGAAGGTATTATGCTTAGTGACATAAGTTAGAGAAAGAACAAATAGTATATATGTTAATTTATCTGTGGAATCAAAAAAGTTTTTAAAAAGAAATGACTATAATAATGAAATAGAAAGAGACCAACAGATACAGAGAACAAAGTAGTAATTATCACTGGAGAGAAAGGTGGAGAGAGGAGTAAGATAGGTGAAGTGGATTAAGAAATGCAAATGATTAGGTACCAAATAAATTAGTTACAAGAAAGTAATGTATAGTATGGAGAATATTACCAATATTTTATAATAACTATGTGAAGTATAGTTTATAAAAATACTGAAATCACTATGTATACGACTAACATAATATTGTAGGTCAAATATACTTCAATTGAAAATGCAATTACAAAAATGAAAAATGTAAAACTTCTTAAATAGTAGACCAAGGCAGAAAATACCAGTACATCCAAAAATAAAGATTTAAATATTCCTATGAAAAAAAAATTGCTGAATTCTAGGGACATAATAAAAGTACATTACTTACCACCTATTTAGTTCCACTAAGGTAAATCTTTACATATCATCTGTCATATAATGAAATACTCTCATATTCTCAGCTGTTTGAATTGTAACAAGGTAATTGGTGTTTATAATGATAACTTATCAAGCACTCAGAGAGCTTAAACTATAATTTTGATGCTGCAATTTTACTTTTCATACTATAATTTTAATACTAAATGTATTCTCCTGTGTATCTAATACATAAAAATTTACTAACATATAGTAAGCCTTTACACTAAAATAACTGATTAACCAAAATGCCCTATCTTACAATTTTAGCTTACAATGGTCTTACCCTATCTGTAGATCTGGAAAGTAGATAGTAAATATCACCGCTTTGCTGAGAAAACTAAAGTTCCAGAATACCTTTTTTAATAGGATCTTTCCGAGAACTTCTACAAATTAGAGTTTCTCCAATTCCATCAATATCTCAAGCTCTCACTACTTGCAGTGCTTTGTTTTGTATGTTTTAGGAATATAAAGATACCATAACCTGCTTCCCTTCCAGAAGGGTGATGTTTAGTCAGTGCAACTTAGTATGTAGATAGAAACCAGTAGGTCCCAGGAATCTGCACTGATCCCTCATCTTCCAGATTACACTTCACACCTTCAGCCTCACCACTGTCCCAGAGGGTGTCTCTACACATAGACTTACACTGTGTTTGAATTATTGTAATCTAGGAAAATTTATAGGGAGTTTGCAGTTAATAATCCATTCATGTTAAAAGTTCTTATTACTGAAAACCAAGAAAGAGAGAACAAAAAGGATCAAATGACCAAGACACTGAGTATATGGTCTAAAGCAGATACCAGAATGGTCAGCTCTTAGCTCAGTTTGTTAGGATGTGATTAGATCAGTTTCAAAGATAGAATCGTCCACAGTTCAGAAGATAGTTTGCCTCCCAAAGCCAGCCTAATGCTCATGGCTGACCTTGCCTAAAGGAAATCTGATGAGGACCATGCACAATTCACCAAGTCATCCAAAGGCATCACTGAGTGTTAGAAACACAGCACATACGCTATTACTTGTATGTTGGAAATACTTCACCTAAAACAGACATCAGAAGATTGTGATTGTCTTGTTACAAAATCATGGGACTAAGAAATTTTGATACAGTGATAAGTGGTAGATAAGCATTAAAAATACCAGATTTTTTTTCTTAATCTTGGGAGAATATTAAAATATCCATTCCATTTAGTAAATAAGTTGATGTCTGTAAGTTAAATAACTTGATATTTTTTCTTTAGACTGGTGAAAGATAATTTCTTTATTCACCAGCTGAAGTGACAGAAAAGGTAAAAGATAAAGATATTTCAATATCATATTTCCTTTAAAGAAACAAATATCAGAACAACAATCAGATTCCATGACACCACACAATTTTAGAAACCTCAGACGCTTGCCGTTATTCTGTGTTGCTTCTGCAAATTTTCTTGTATTTATTAACAATATGAAGGTTACCATGACACCTTTGGCAACAAATCACATTTTTCTGTCTCTGGGAAACTGAACCACAGTTTAAAAGAAATGTTGGCTCTGCCAGTATAAATATTCTAAGTGTATCCATTTTCTTCTTCTACAATGTTTTTAGCACAGCTGTTTGCCAGCTTTATGCCTCAGTTTTCTCCAATACACTTTTCCTCTACATGACTACCATGTTCTAAACAGCATTTCTCTTCAAAAAGTAACAAGGACAAAATGAGTTATACTACAAAGGGATGGAATGGGCTCTAAATGAGACAGATGGAGTGAATGAGATTTTTTTCCCCATTTCTTTCCCACTATTTCAGACAGAAGGAAAGCCACAGCCTACTATTTTGAATAGCTACTATAATATACTATAATATGATGTTATCTTTCCAGTAATGAATATTTGATCAATTTGTACTACTTTCATAAATCCTCTTATATCTAAGAATTTACAGTCATAGCTTTTTCTAACGTTAGCTGTATAACTAATACACTTCAGTTTACAATGCAACGCGTTTGTGAGCTAGACTGCTGAGCATGGAGAAACGGCTGTCCATTAGAGTCAGAAAAGGATGTGAAGCGTAAGGACCACAGAAGCCTATTGGATCACTGCTGGAAATGTGCAGTTACCACAGGAAGCACAGTTCCCAAGAGCAGTACAAAGTATGCAATGGATGTTTGGTTATTTTCCAATATATGTTATCTAATTGCAAAAACAAGGATATATGCAGTTAAGAGTTTTGCAGTTCTGTGGTTATTTTGTTATTTAAGAAATAATCTTTTCTATTTAATTTACTACAGGTATCTTAAACATGTGTAGTCAAATAATTGTCAGAATAAGTCATCAGTAACTAAACATAACTTTTTCAAGTGTTTCTTACTTTTAAGAGAACAGAACGTAAATAAGGAGCATTGCTTATCCCTCTTAGGAAACACAAACAGAAAAGAAAAGGAAGGAAGGAAAGATAAGGGAAGGACGGTTAAAAAGAAGGGAAGGAAGAGGGGATGAAAGGCCAGAGAAAGACAGGAAACAAAAGAGAAAAAGAAATCATATTTGAATGCTTTGTTTTTCTTGAGCCTGTAAGCCTCACATAGAATCTAGTAGTATTTCAGGAGCCAAGTAAAGTGAATATAGATTGCTAGCTGACTTCACCCACTTCAAACATTTGATGCTCAGTCACCAAAATGAATGCTAGAAACAGTAATGTTCAGTAATGAAATTAATTAACCACTTTCTATCAAGTCTCCTACACCTGAGAAAACTAAAGCCAGGGATATCTCTATTTTTATTTACGAGTACTAAAAAGCAAAACTAAATTCTATTTTTAACAGAACCTATTTAAAGGACAAAATAAAAATAAAGTAGGTATGTATTCTATCTTCATCCCGAGTGATACATGATGATTTTCCTTTGTTTTCTCAGGAGATAAAAATTATTTCAAATTTTTCCTCAAGTTGGAGAGACTGATAGGAAATAAATGACAACTAAAGGAAAAAACTCAAATTATATTTTTTCTAGTGTTTACCATATTCTTCACATCAAAAGCTCTTTTGCTCTGAAACTCAAATATATAAACTAGTAATAAGTGTAATTTTTATCGACTGCATACATTCTACAGCTTGCTCTCTTAGTCTGTTATTCTGCTATTTATTTAGCCATATACTCACATTACCTTCAAGGGAACAGTCCAGTTTCACTATATGTATCATAATCTTAATCCTGCTTTTTTTTTTGCCCTCCCTTTTTAATTTTTATTTTTATTGAAGTATTGTCAGTTTACAATATTGTATCAGTTTCTGGTGTACCGCATAATAGTTCAGTCATACATATACATACATATATTCATTTTCATATTTTTCATTATAGGTTACTACAAGATACTAAATATAGTTCTCTGTGCTGTACAGTATGAACTTATTGTTTATCTATTTTATATATAGTAGTTAGTATCTGCAAATCTTGAACTCTCAATTTATCCCTTCCCAACTCTTCCCCCTCTGGTAACCATAAGTTTGTTTTCTATGCTGTGAGTCTATTTCTGTTTTGTAAATAATTTTATTTGTCTTTTTTTTTTTTGATTCCACGTATAAGTAATATCATATGGTATTTTTCTTTCTCTTTCTGGCTTACTTCACTTAGAAGGACAATCTCCAGGTCCACCCATGTTGCAGCAAGTGGCATTTTATTTTTTATGGCTGAGCAATATTCCATTTTATATATATATAAAATATGTGATATCATATCTTCTTTATCCAATCATCTGCCCATGGATATTTAGGTTGTTTTCATGTCTTGGCTATTGTACATAGTGCTGCTATGAACACTGGAATGCATGTATCTTTTTGAAGTAGAGTTTTCTCCAGATACATGGCCAGTAGTGGGACTGCTGGATCATGTGGTCAGTCTGTTTTTAGTTTTTTAAGGAATCTCCATACTGTTTTCTATTAATGGCCTCACTAAACTACATTCCCACCAGCAGTGTAGGGAGGTTCCCTTTTCTCTACACCCTCTTCAGCATTTATTATTTGTGGACTTTTTAATGATGGCCATTCTGACTTGTGTGAGGTGATAACCACATTGTAGTTTTGATTTTTCATTTCTCTAATAATTAGTGATAGTGAGCATTTTTTTCATGTGCCTATTGGCCATTTGTATGCCTTTGTTGGAGAACTGCTTGTTGAGGTCTTCTATTTTTGGATTGGGTTGTTTGTTTTTTTGTTATTAAAAATGTATGAGCTATTTGTATATTCTGGAAATTAAGCCCTTGTCAGTCTCATCACTTGCAAATATTTTCTCCCATTCTGTTGGTTGTCTTTTTGTTTTGCTTATGGTTTCCTTTGCTGTACAAAAGCTTGTAAGTTTAATTAGGTCCCACTTGTTTATTTTTGCTTTTACCTCTATTGCCTGGTTAGACTGCCCTAGAAGAACATTGCTGAGATTTATGTCAGAGAATGTTTTGCATATGTTTTCTTCTAGGAGGTTTATAGTGTCTTGTCTTATGTTTAAGTCTTTAAGCCATTTTGAGTTTATTTTTGTATAAGGTGTGAGGGAGTGTTCTATCTTCATTGATTTACATGCAGCTGTCCAACTTACCCAGCTCCACTTGCTGAAGAGACTGTCTTTTCTCCATTGTGTATTCTTGCCACCTTTGTCGAAGATGAATTGACTGTAGATGTGTGGGGTTTTGTCCCCCTTGCAAAAGGATTTTACTTTACCTCTGGCATTCATTCATTACCCATTGATGAATCTTTTTTTCTTCTCTTGTTTTACCCATCCTTAAAGATGACAGGAATTAAGTCATAGTAAAATAGAGAAAAAAAAAATTTTTCCCTTAACTTGGAGAGCAGTAGCTTTTGTTTTTCAGTGAGTTTTTAGAATGTGCTAAACGTTCTGTTGTTCTCACATTACTACATGAGCAATGTACTAGATTGGTCCACTTTTATAGATAAGAAAACGGGCGCTAGAAGTGATGATAGGAGTGCTGTGTGCTCATTTCCTGAGGAACGAGGCTGATTGAGAGCCTGTGTGACTCGGGTTTGAGCTCAGCACAGTGCCCACCCCTCCCACCGCATTTGGGCTATGGAGCAGATTCATCTGATCCTGTGTCGTGTGCAGGGATCATACCTTTCTCTCTGGTTGCCTTCTTTTCTGTCTCAAGTGCAATAACATTGAGAAGGATGAATTATTATGTGAATAACTCTGATACACCTACTTTTCATGCTTGGCAGCTGCTTTTTAGAAAAGTTTGGTTGTAGCTTTCAAATGCCTTTAGTAAATTACCTTTTCAGATTTTTATCAGACATGTTTTAATATCTCTTAGAGCATAAATTCCTGGCATAGGGAACTTGTTTAAATACAACTTTTACAAATAAACACATAAGCCTTGAAGATTAACAGCAAATGACTCAGAACAATACTTGATATGTTACATCTCTTTACTTTGGAAATGATAATAGATTTTTACTTCACACATTTAAATTTGGATTATAATTTCAATGATCTTAAAAATATTAAAGGCCACATCTTCACGAACTAGGTGTTTATGCATAGCCATAAGGGGTTAATCGAGCATAGACAGCACACACTTGAGACTCCAAATTGAATAATTTGATTTGTAAACAGGTACTTAGTGTACAAGATGCCATTACACATGCAATTATCTGCCTTCAATTAATTGTGTGCATCTCTAAGGAGCAACTTAAGAATGTTTGTTTCAGTTTCACTAGCTGTAAGGCCTGATATCTATAAACATTTATTTTACTTATGCTATCGCTTTGACCTTTGGAAAAGTACATTGCTAACAGCAATAATTATGCGCCTATCAGGAAAGATTGGGACTGGAATAATCATACCCCAAGTTTAAGTCATTCTCCTCTGATCAGTCCCCTCTCTCCCATGCAAGATACATGCCCAGAAAGAAAACCAAGCTCAGGCTTCTCACTAGGATGGTGAAGCATGTATTATGAAATCTGTATTTGTTAATATAGAATTGCCCTTAGTTTAAAAACTCCTATAATAAACTGGGTATCAATTGCATCAAAGCTAGGATAAAGGTAAGACACAATATGGGCCTTTGAATAGAGCTTCAAAGCATCATTTTAGGGCTGCCTTTAGGGAGAGAGCTTTCTTCTCTCCCATCTCTTTGGTTATGAAAAGACATTCCTTGTTTAGCTTCTGAGAAATCCATAATTTTCTGTATTACTGTTAATTTAGAAATTTAGTTCTACTAACATGGGAGTGATTGATCCGCCTCTTCACCCCTGTTCTCATCTTCTTCCACCTCTGCCTCCCCCTCTTCCTTCTTCCTCACAATCTCACAGAGCTCGAAATTATAACTTCAAAACACGTAGAAGGAAACACTATGGACCCTACAGCCTCCTAAGCAAGTCCAAGGCCTTATTTATCTTTCTGCCTCAGCTTTTAATGCGTGAGTGATCGTCACATTCATAGTAACCAATGAATTATCGCTGAGTGAATGAGTATTTTTTCCCTTAAACATCAAAATGGTGATGTCATTCTGGAAATTCTGAGACTGCCAGTGTGCCAGCCTTCAATCTGCTCTTTTTCTTTTACTTTCATCTATTGTATATGAGAGCCATGCAAAAGATACACATGAAAGGATATGGAACCCTTAAACAAATATAAGGTTGAATTCTTAAAACAATAACGATTTTACTGGTATGCCAAAAAGATCACTCATTCATGTGACGAATACATTTGAACACCTACTATGCTGCAAGCCTGGTTCTAGGCACTGAAATGTCAAGAATGAATAAAACAAATATTTCAGGCCTCAAGAAACATATGTTTTAGTGGAGGATGGAAAATAAACCAATTAAGTGTGTAAAGTATGTAATACTCTAGAGGAAGTGCTAAGGAGAAGGAAAAATAGTAAGGAAGTGGGATGTGGAGTATCAGAGAGGCTTGACATTTTCTGTATGGTGGTTGGGAGAGGCCTCCGTGAGCTGACTTTTGAGTCACGACCTGAAAGGGAGAATGGAGATAATCATGCAGCTGTTGCTGGGAATAAGATTTTAGGTAAAGGGAACAACATGTAAGGGACCTAAGGTGGGAATTGCCAAGCTTGCTCAAATAACAGAAGGGATATCAGTGTGACTGGATGAGTGTTGAGGTAGGGGATGGAATAATAGAAGTGATGTCAAGACAAGAAAGAAGTTGGGTCAATGTAGTTTATGTTGGTCACAGAATTTTACTCTAAGTTAGATAGGAAGCCAGTAGAGAACTTGGAGCAGAGTTTCAATGGTAAAATTCTGGCTGTTGTGTTGAAAATTAACTGCAAAAAAGAAACAGGCAGAAGTGGGACAGACAGATAGGAGGCTATTGCTTTTCTAGGCAGAAGAAGATGATGCCTTGGACCAAATCGGGATCAGTATGAATAGGGTTACTGTTACGGGCTGAACTGAGTCCCTCTGAAATTTATATGTTGAAGACCTACTGCCCAGTACCAGAGAATGTGACTCTGAAGATAGAACCTTTAAAAAGGCAGTTAAGTTAAAACGAGGCAGTTAGGGGGCTAATCCAACCCCTAACCCAGTGAGACTGGTGTCCTTATAAGAAGAGGAGATTAGGACATAAAAAAAGACAACAGGGATGGGCATGCACAGAGAAGAGGTTATGCTGTGGACACAGTAATAAGGCAAGTCAAAGAGAGAGGCCTCAGGAAAAAAAAATCCTTCCCGCGCCTTGGTGTTGGACTTCCAGCCTTCACAGCTGTGGGAAAATACATGTCTGCTGTTTAAGCACCTCAGTCTGTGGCATTCTGTTACGGCAGCCCAAGCTGACTAATACCGTCACTAAGGATGAAGATGATTGGTCAGATTGTAGATATATATTTAAAATAGACCCTACAAAATTGTCTGATGAAGCCAATTTGAGGTGTGAAAGAAAGGAGAATCAAGAATGACACCTCAGACTTTGACCCGGCAGCTAGCAGAATTGGAGTTGTCATTGACTGACACAGGAAAGATTCCAAGAAGAATTGGTTTGTGGGGGAACATCTCAATTTGGACTCCCTTGACACATGAGGATTTGAGTGCATGAAGTTTGGGAAGTTTAAAGAACAAGAGTAGGGAACTGTGGAGGTGAAATAAGAAAAGGAAGGTTGCCACTCTGGAAGTTCTACTAAGCCAGCTGACAGAGAGAGTGTTGGAAGGCTTAAGGCTGTGAGAAACCTCCAGGAAACAGCACTGAAGGTAGCTCTGAATTATCCTACCTTGGCAGTAAGAAAGTGGATATTGTTATCAGCTTCCAGTCACTGGTTGGATGGTGTTGATTCCACAGCACTTTTGGCTTCATAGTGGGTTTCTACAGTGGCATGCAAGAGTCCTTGGGTCCAGAAGTGCAGGTACTGGCAGTTGGAAATGGGAAGTCAACTAGAGTTTCTCAGTGAGTGAGTTTGAGAAAGTTTCAGTGAGTTTGTAGAGGCATATGGGAGAGGAAAAGACAGCGATTACTACAAGGAGTAAGCCGGAGCTTGTGGGGACCAAGTGAAGCTTGAGATTCTCTTAGACATCCAATTGGAAGTGTCAGTAACAATCTGGAGTGAAAGCATTGTCAGTGTGACATCTAGTGTAGCAATTTTAACCCAAAGAGTAGGAAAAAAGAAAGAACTGAAAAAAGTAGTTTCCTATGAGGTAACTGAATTTTAGCCATAATACATACTGTTTAACTCAAGGTAAATCAAAGTATTTATTCCACATTTACAAAAAAGAAAAAAATTGCAAGGCCAGATTATGTCATCTTTATTCAAGGATCAAAATTATAGCTATTTGTCCTCTTATATCGTTAATTTTAAAATTACAGACTATAATCTCAAAAGGATTTTGTTGAGGACTTATTATTTTATTATAAGTTCAGTTGTTTAAAATGAATTAATTCTAATGACTCAAGTTGTATATAAATTCCTACCATCAGTACTCTGAATCATCCTACCTTGGCAGTGAGAAAGTGGATATTGTTATCCACTTCCGGTCACTGGTTGGTTGGTGTTGATTCCACAGCACTTTTGGCTTCATAGAACAGAAGTCTAAAGCATTATATGGAAATTCTAATTAAATGTGAATCTTTCTCCAAATGGATCCAGAAGGCTTCATAATAGTTATGTCCACAGAGTTATTTCATAAACATTTTCAGGGTAAGAATATTGCTTTTAAAGCTAGTCTTCCTAATTTTTTATTGGAAACAAAGCTTTCCTAGATTTAGAGATTTCTGAAACAAGTACTCGCAAATAACTAAAACACAACATGTTTAAGTATAAACCTGATCTAGCCCATAAAAAACCTGTTCTTCCTTACAGGTTCCTTATCTATGTCATGCTTATTACCATTCACTCAGTCTTCCAAGTAAGGATATTGGGAGTCATGCTTCCTTTCTTCTTCTCTCTCAGCGAGTGGCACAATCATCCAGGTACGAAGGTCCAGAATTCTAGGAGTCCTCCCATTTTTCTTATATACAGTCCATCAGTACACCCTGTCAACTTGACCTCCAAAACATATCCCAATATAAATCCAGAAAGTCTACTTCTTTCCATCTCTACACCTCTCCAATGGCTATTTATCTTAAAGGAATAAAATCCAAACTTCCTAGACAGGGTTACAAAACTCCACATAATCTGGTTCCTCAGTCTTACTCTGACATTTTGATGTCATCTCATATCATGGTACCCTCTCCCATTGTGCTCAGATACTCTGAACTTTTTATTACTTATTTTAGCCCAGCTAATCCACTTCCAAATTTTGGTTCAGGTGTCTTAAAGAATGAAGAGGACATAATCAAGTTAAGTGTAGTAATGTGCAATCAAAAGAGCTTTGCACTGTGGTTATTAAGAGCACAGCCGTGGTGTGTGATGGGGACCACAAGAAGTTTAATGTTACTGCAGCATAAGCAGGGAATGATGTGGGACAAGTCTGGAAGGTTAGCAGGAATGGGATTATGGAAGGCCTTCTAGACTTTGTTGGATTTTATATTTTTGTTAGAGATACGTGATCAAGACTCTTTGTGGAATATAATAAAGTGCTGTACACCTTCTCTAAGGAGGTGGGGAGGGACAGAAATCACCTAGAAGTATTTTAACATTTTGCATACAATTTCACAGGGTTCTGAACACCATTCTTGGACTGAGGTTAAAAATCCTTGTGAGTCCTTTGGAGTCATTGAATGATGTTAATCAGAATGGCATTTTAAATAGAGTATCATGATAACTTTTGTCAATAGAATGGATGTGAGTAAAACAGTATTGGAGATGAGAAGGATGCTTAGGAAAATATTCAAGAAGTCCATAAGTGATGATACAGGAAATGCTGGATTGTAGAGACATTATTTATCAGATGTGTCCAGAGGAAATAGTGATTGATTGTATATGGAGAGTGATGGAGAAAGAGTAGTAAATATCTCTCCCCAGGTTTTTGGTTTGAGTTCCTCATATTCTTCATGACACTTTGACTTTTGTCTGGTCACCTTTAATTTCTGTTAGTGAAGTCACTTATATTAAATCATGTGCTATTTTACTTTATATTTTGACTCCTCAGAGAGTTGGACAGTTTTGAGTGGATAAATAATCTAGGCACTTAATAAATATAGTCAATCCTTATTATTCAAGGTATTAATGTTCTATGATAAACACTAGGTTAGCAAATACTGAACAGTTGTTCCTAGGGAAGAAATAGGGTTAGAGCCCTACAAGCCACATGTCTTTTCCATAGGCCAGTATGTAACCTTGTTTTATGTGTATTTCAGTTTCAAGAAACCTTATTTAGTATGTATTGTTGCATGACATTGAATTCCAGATAAGCAGCACTATAACTTATGCCTGAATAAAGCTTGTCTGTTTAATATACATATTTTTTCCATAAGGTACATCACAGCCTTCCTTCTTGCACTTAGAACACTAGCTAGCACTTCAGCAGTTCTCTTGGGGGGCATTTTCAATAGCAAAAGCACCAACAAAAAGCACAAAAATCTGGGAAATGTAGCAGTAAACAGCACAAAAACCATTGGTATGAGAGCTGAATCAAGATGGCGGAGTGTCATCTTATTCAACCTCAGCTGGCTTAGTATGCTGTTGAGGAACTCAAGTTTTCCAATGCTGTGTGTGTCTGCAAATGACAGCGACGTACCCTAAGTATTGGTTTTGGTGTTACAAATATATTTTAGCAAGTGGACAAATAATAAATCCACAGATAATGTGGATCAACTGCACATTTTTATATTTAAATATTTTAAAACACACAAAGAACATATCCGTCCAATGTACCCAACACCCAGATTTGCCAATTATAAAGGTTTTCCCACGTTTCCTTATTCATCACATTTTCTTCTCTTGTTGCTCTTTGCTGAAATGTTTTAGAAGTTAATTCCAGATGTGATGTCATTTCACACCTATGCATTCCTAAAAAATAAGGAATTTCCTTTTTACAACTGCAATGCCATTATCACATCTTACAAAATTAACATTAATTCCTTTGAATTACCTAATACAGATCATCAAATATTTCTAAGCAGAAGTTATCTCTACAGGTTTGATCATATGCAAATTTGGCAAAACTGGTTCTCAACCTTGTCTGCTCACTAGAACCACCAGGGAGAATTAAAAACCCAGCTCCCTAAGCACAGGTCCCACCTCCAGAGATCTGATGTAATTGGTCTGAGGTACAGACTGAGCATGCTTTTTGTTTGTTTGTTTGTTTTTATTTTTTTCGAAAGCTCTTTAGGCAGCTCTAATGTGTGGCCAAGGTTAAGAACAACTGTTGTATCAGTGGTAGGCTTGCCCCAAATCTAGTGATGCTAAGGATTATCGGTAAAGTCTGATGAGGACTGTGACTCTCTCCTTTGCAAAGTTCACCAACCACCTTTGATGGAATGTGTCTTTTGAATTTAATTAATTTTAGGATGTTAGATCAGAAAGTTATGAAGCCAATAACCAAACTAATTTATCAGCTACTCCCTTAGTGCCTTAAAGGGCCTATTTTTCCCCTCAAAATGCTTACATTAATTCCCAATATGTTTGGAAAATAAAATTGAACATTTAGAAGAAAGCTTAAAACACATAATTCACTTTTGAAAGAAATATACTTAAAATATTTGTTAATTCTGATTGAATTTTATAAGAATAAAAATACTCACATATGAATATTTTTAAAAGTTAAAGAATTTAACAGAATGATTTTTAAGATAATATATAAATTCTGTGCTTGAGCAAATGGGCTCCAAATGGATGAGATTATCGTGGCACTAAAAATATTAAAGCCATCAAACATAGCAATGCTAAAACTATGAAAAACAGCTTAGAGAACAGTGCAAAGTTTTAAAACAACATAGATGAAAATTGACCTGAGAAAATTAAAATGGAACATATTTTTAAGTTACATACTAAAGCTTTGCCTTATTTGCAACAATCTGACTTGAAAAAAAAAAACTTGTGTATTTTATTTAACAAGTTCAGAATTTTAAATGTTCACCTTCATCTGTGAGGTATCTCTGACAGAAGCTGAGGAATATTTTGCAAAACCGCTAAAACCCTTGGGAGATTTATCATTGGAGAATAGCCACATAAGTATATTTCTGTCTGTGACTTAGTGAATAATGATATAATGGTGGGTCATTTTTATTATATCTCTTTATCTGTTACAAATTGCTTTCTAATAAAAATGTAACTTGAGATTCACAATAATTTGAGTTAAATAGGGCCAGCAGTTATTATCCCTAAATAAATTGAGGTTTAAATGTTTGACTTGCCCAAGGTAACAAAGCTTGTACATTTTGAGATTCATATCACTTAGAGATCAAGAGATTTACAAGGCGATAGGCATGTAGATGAAAGAAGCCAGGCTTATTGTCTGAGAACTTCATTTGCACCTTTTTACTTTCAGAGACAAGAGCTATAAATAGCTGTTGCTAATGCTCTCAGCGATTTCTATATAAAGGTTCCACAAAGTAGAAAGAATCACAGTGTAAACTAAAGGGAAAAGACACGTAAAACAACCAATGAGTGAGAAGTTAGAAATGGATGTAGAGTCATATTATTCTTTAGGAACAAAGTAGAATAAAAAAGAAAACAGAAGGAGTGTGGATTGTAGACTTGTACATGGTAAGAAGCAATACAGTTTAATAAAACCATAAATGAAAGCAGCATGACCTGTGGATGCAATTATCTCTGCCTTGGAGCTCTACAACATTACCTATTCCAATGAAATACAGCTCACTTTATTTTAATTGAATGAACCTGCCTAGCTGGAAACACTTCTCTGACAGTTATTCTGTTGGAATCTCAGTATCTTAGTGAATTAACTGAAAGATGTGTCTTAGAAAGAAGAAACAGTGAGACAAAGACAGGAGAGATTTGGGAAAGTGTAGTGATAAAGAAACAGGCCAAATAAAACTTACTGTCCAGGTGTCCTGGACTGCAGAAAATGTATGTATACACACTCATACACACATACACACACACACACATATTTGAATGCAATTTAGAGAAGAATGTAATTATAACAAATTCTGTTTGTTTACTTAAAATTTTATTACGCTACGTGAACAGAGATTCAACTTATATTTCTTATCTCCTTATATTTCTCCTATAAATCACTCTCTGGAGGTCTTGAGGCAACAGTTAAGTTGACATACCTGATCTTATCTCCAGCCTTTAATCTAGAGCTAAATTCAGTTTAACTAAGTTTAAAATAATAGCTAAAGAAAGCTAAATAGGCCTCAGATGTCAGTGCACGTTAGTAAACAGGTAGCCATTGTGCAGGAAGACCTCTACGAGAAACACTAACAAAGCAGAACTGAATAATACCGATGTTTCAGACTCAGTGAAAACCAATTACAGAAAAGCAACCCTGAGTTCCATTGAGCTGGAAAGTATTATTTAGCTACCATTAGAAAAGATGAACTAAGATACCTCACTAAGAACCTTATTAAAATCCTCTGTCATTGTAATTTTAATAAGTAGCTAGATAAAATCTAAACGTTTGGAAGAGTTTTACATTATATAAAGGAAGATTTAAGGTCTAATCATGTAGGTCCTGGTAGCAGTTCTGCCCCTTACTAGTTGGGTGGTATTCAGAAATTCATTTAAATTTTGTAGCTCTTGGTTTCTGCCTCTCTGTAAAAGGGTCAGGTTAGTAACATATTAAGATTACAAAAATTGGTGACTACACAATTAGATCTGTGTTGAAGGAGTAAAGTATACTTTGTTTTATTAGAATTAAATCACATACTGATTGAAATTTTTCTAAAAAATATATAATCTATTGGCGATTGAAGAAAACTTAATTCTTTTCTCAGCTGATGTACTAGTATTTAAAATACCATGTTCCCAATTAACTGCATTTGCCAACTAATAGTACTCTTCATTCAAACATTCATTTTTTCATTTGTTTAACCAATACTTCTGAAGCAATGTCTATGTTCTATATCCTGTACTCTGCCATGGGCATGTGGTAGTGTGCCCTGCTGCCTGGAACATAGATTCTACTGAGAGAAGCAGAGAGGAAGCAAAGAAAAAGACAAAAATGTAGTTCCACGTGCTGAAAATTGATTAGAAGAACACAATGTTTAGAAGTGTAATAATGGAGAATCTCCTGTATATTTGGAGAAGAGGGAAGGCCTATCTGAAAATGAGAAGAGGCTGCCCAGCAGCCTAAGTGGAGAAATGAATGAGATCCCATGTGAGAAAGTTTTGAGGAAATGAAGGAACGTTGTGGGACTAAGTGCTGAAGAGAAAGACAGCCTAAGAGAAGAATGAGAGGCAGGTAAAAGAGCCATGTAATATAGAGTATTTAAACTTCTTTAAGGGGTTTAGGGCACTACTTACGGGCCACTGAAAACCATCACAGACTTGTAAGCTTGGGAGTGGTGGAAATAATTTACATGTTAAAAAGATCATCCTGATAGTTGGTCAAAAATTAGATAGTAGGGAGGGCAATAGCAAAGTACAGAGCTAGACATTGGAAAGGAGAAGTTGTTGTCAATGGTAGAAAAGATGGGAAAAAACCTTAATAGTATTTAAGTGATGATGTGCTTTTCTAATGACCAAGGTTGTTACCAACCTTCCCAGCTGTGGAGTTTTGTTTTGGGTTGTTTGTTTCCACCAGAATTACTCAGTTCTTGGGTCCAGGCAAGAAGAAAGTGGAGTGTCAAGAATATGCATTTGCAAGAGTATGATTGCTATGGATCATGAAATGTAGGTGGTGTAAGGAGGCAATAGGAGGAGGAGGAAGTTGATAGATACTATGTGGTGGGATTCACAGACTCAGTCTCCAAGATTCTGTAGAATTATAACACGGGGCAAGGGTGTTCTTTACGGCAGGTGAACTGAAAGGATGAAATGTTGTGTTCAGAGAGTAGAGTATTACAGTGAGAAATTTTAGAGATGGTGCATCACTCTATGTGGATGTCACCAAATGATGAAAGGCATGAAAAGAAGCTAGAAGACTGGGGCATGACTGCATTGATGGATGAATTAATGTTAACATGGGACTTATGCCATAGCCTTTGTAGCTTAGCTCTGTGCCTTAATGATACCTGAGCAATTTATAGAAATGTCTGTTACCCAAGAGATAGGCTCAGAACTTTTTGAAATCACATTGAGTGTGATTTTTATTAATTTTACTGCCATATCATGTTACTGAAAAGCTGTCATAATCAATATAAATTAGTGTTAATGCAGAATTATTTCAGAATTTTAATACCTTTCCAACAACCTTTTAAATTGAACAAGTGGTTAGCAATGTACTGGCCTGTCATTTAAAAAAAATTATGTGGCTGATTATTTAAAAAACAATAACTGAGAAATCTGAAAATATGGTGAGATGAAATAATATATGTGAGAAAATTATCTGTCACTCAGATAATTAAGTTCAAAAGAGTGTGAAGCCCCATTCCATAATCAAAATTTGCTGGAGTCTATAATTTTATATGTACAAAAGTTTAGGACATTTAAAACTAGTTCTGCCCACAAGTCACCAACTCAAACATAAGTAATATGTAACAATTGTCTTTGACCACAGTTTAGAATCTACATAATGTAAATCCTTAAAATTTAAATATGTGTATGTGTATTTGTATACTATGTTTTAAATGAAATTTAAATAGTATAGTTGTGCTTTGGTTATTTAAGAATCATCATCAAAATCTTACATTTGTTATTGAACTTCTTTCTCATGGCTCACAATGTATTTCTATAATTAGATCACAAATTTTGTTAGGACACATACCATGTATTTTTTCCTTGAATATAATTTTTCTTTGTTAAGACTTTTTTAAAGTAGTTTAATGTTCACAACAAAATTGAGAAGGTACTGAGATTTCAAATATACCCCATGCACCCACACATGCATAGCCCCCCAATTACCAACATTCCCCCAGAATGGTATGTTAATTTTCCATTGACATACTTACATTTACATATCATAATCACCTGAAGTCCATAGTTTATATTAGGATTAACTCATGGTATTGTATAATCCATAAGTTTGGGAAGACATATAATGACATATTCATCATTGTAGTATCATCCAGAGTATTTTCACTGCCCCTTAAATCCTTTGTGCTCTATTCATTTTCTCCCCTGACCCGCAACCACTTATCTTTTCACTGCCTCCACAGTTTTGCCTTTTCCAGAATGTCATATAGTTGTTATCATGTAGTACGTAGCCTTTTCAGGTTAGCTTATTTCAGTTACTAATAAGCATATAAGTTTCCTTTATGTCTTTTCATGGCTTGATTTTTTAGTGCCAAATAATATTCCATTGTTCAGATGTACCATGCTTTATTCATCCACTCACCTACTGAAGGACATCTTGGTTGCTTACATGTTTTGGCAGTTATGAATAGAGCTGCTAGAAAGATCCATGTGCAGGTTTTTGTGAGGATAAATGATTTCAACTTTCTCGGTAAATATAAAGGAGTGAAAATGCTGAATTGTATGGTAAAGGATGTATTTACTTTCGTAGGAAACTACAAAACTGTTCTTCAAAGTGGCTGTGCCATTTTGCATTCCCATCAACAATAAATGAGAGTTCCTGTTGCTCCATATCCTCAGCAGCATTTAGTGATATCAGTGTTTCAGAATTTGGCCATTCTAATAGGTGTGTAGTGGTATCTTTTTTTTTTTAATTAGCAATTCATTAATGGCATGATGTGCAGCACTTTTTCATATGCTTATTTGCCATTCATACATCTTTTTTGATGAAGTGTCTGTTCAGGTCTTTTGCCCATTTTTAAGTCAAGTGTTTATGTTCTTACTGAGTTTTAAAAGTGATTTGTGTATTTTGAATAATATTGTTTATCAGATGTGTCTTTAGCAAATTTTTTTGTAGTCTGGCTTGTATTCTCATTTTATTGAAATTATGTTTTGCAAACCAGAAGTGTTTAATTTTAGTGAAGTCCTGATTATGAATTATTTATTATTTAATTTTTGCCTAATTTATATTATTTAATTATTGCCTCTGATGTTTTATTTTAAAAGTTATGCCTATACCCAAGGTCATGTAGGATTTCTCCTGTATTATTATCTAGTTTTACACTTTTGCATTTTACATTAGAGTCTGATCCATTTAGAGTTAATTTTGGGGCAAGGTGTAAGTTGTGTATGTGTAGATTCATTTTCTTTGCATGGAAATATCTAGTTGTTTTAGCACCATTTGTGGAAAACACAATCTTTGCTCCATTGTATTGTCTTTGCTCCTTTGTCAAAAATCAGTTGACAGTACTTATGGGAGTCTATTTCTGGGCTCTATTCTGTTCCATTGATCCATTTGTTCTTGTACCAATACCACACTGTCTTAATTACTGTAGCTTAATAGGAAATCTTAAAGTGAAGTCGTATCAGTCCTCCAACTTTTTTCTCCATTTATATTGTCTTGGTTACTTAGGATCTTGTGCCTCTTCATATAAACTTTAGAATCAGTTTGTCAATATCCATAAAATAACTTGAGATTTTGTTTGGGATTACATTGAATCCATACATCAAATTGGGAATAAATAATGACCTCTTGACAATATTGACCCTTTCTATCCATGAACATAGAATACTTCTCCATTTATTTAGATTTTTAAAATTCAGTTCTTCAGAGTTTTGTAGTTTTCCTCATGTACTTTTTGTACATATCTTGTTAGATTTAAACCAAAGTATTCCATTTGGGGGGCTGCTAATGTAAATGGTATTTTGTTTTTAATATTAAATTCCACTTATTTATTGCTGGTATATAGGAAAGCAGTTGACTTTTGTATATTAATCGTGTATCTCTCACTTTAATCACTTACTAGATCCAGGTGGGGATTTTTTTCGTGTGTGTGTATGTGTCTTCTTTTGAATTTTCTATGCATATGATTATGTTATCTGTGAACAATCCGTATACATCTTGTTGCTGCTTTTTGCCTTTATCCCATTAGCATGGGATCTGTGGTGAAGTCTCCAATTATGATTAGTGGATTCATCTATTACTCCTACTGTAGTCTATCAGATTTTGCCTCAAAGTTTGACATACTATTGTTAGTCTCCTTCATGTTAAGGATTGTTATGACTTCTTGGAGAATTTAACCCTTTATTATATGTAATGCTCTTCTTGTCCCTGATAAATTTCCTTGCCTTTGAGGTCCACTCTGCCTGAAATTAACACAACTACTCATGCTTTCTTTTGATTAGTGTTAGTATGGTATATTTTTCCACTTCTTTTAAAAAAAAAAACTATATGTGTGTTTGTATTTAAAGTATGTTTCTTGTGTACAGTATACGATTGGGTATTGTTTTTCGGTCCACCTCAACAGTCTGTCTTTTAATGTATGCAATTAGACCACTGACATTCAAAGTAATTACTGATAGTTGAATTAGTAGCTACCATGTGTGTTTCTTATTTGTTGCTCTTGTTCCAATTTTTGTCTTCCACTATGTTTCTGTCCTTTGTGGCTTTATTTGAGCCTTTGATATAATTTTATTTTCTCTCGTCTCTTACCATATCTGTTATGCATCCGTTTTTTTTTTATGTTTGATCTGTGGTTGCCCTAGAATTTGCAATATATACTTAAAGCTTATTCAATTTCACTTTCAAATAACACTATACTACCTCCCAAGTAGTAGAGTACCTTATAGTAACAAAATAATACCAATTATCCTTTCCATCCTTTATATCACTGCTGTCATTTGTTTCATTTATATATAAGCATATATATATTATATATGTATATATTGTATATATAATCAGTTATATAGGTTAGTTTGTTTTTAAACTGGTTTCCCTCGAGGGCAGGGTTTTTTAAAGAACAGAGTACTCTAGAGTACATATTTCAAAATGTCTATCTGCCACACCTCCCCTCCACCCTCCATAGGAAGTGAGAGGACTTTTTTCCAGTATTAACTGTGGGAACCTGGTTGAGCTCCTGTAGGTAAACCTCATGATACTTTGGGGGAGTTCCTCTATGTCTGGGTCTCCTCAAGTTTTTAACTCATATAGTGTCCACATTGAACCTCCAGCAATTTAAGAATGAGAATTCAGGCTTTCCTACCCAGACATTGGTTCCTATGACTGTTTCTACTAGTAAGTCTGTTCCAATAAGTTGGGACTCCCTGTATTCTTCTGTCTCTGCAATCTTAAGTCTCGTATTTTGCTCTGTGTCCTTTCTGTTATAGATTAAAGAGGAATTGTTGATTTTTCAATCTCTTCAGCTTTTTACTTTGTTATTAAATTTTTATGCTTTTATGCTTCTTGCATGTGGAACTGGAAATTTGAAGTTCATTATAATTTATTAGCAATATATATTTGATGAGGTTTGAATAACTAGTGTGAGGAAATGAGGAACTCATATTTTCAGATTATCTTTCCCTTCCCCTTCTCCCATTATAATTCATCTTCCATCTTTCTACTCAACTGGATGGTAGAAAAGATTGGCCTGTGTCACAATTACAAGGTGTTTTTATAATAATAATAATAATTAACTATTTGAATACTTTTCTGTGTGCTTTGTATTAACATTCTGCTTACATTTTTATCATTTATTCTTGACAGCAACTGTACAAGGTGGATCTTTTAATTCTAATGTTAGAGATGTGAAACCTGAGACTTAGTTAATTATTTTGCTTAAGTAAATGGCCAACTCCCTAAATTAACTCTACTCCTAACTTTATTCTCACCTTCCCAATTATACCTACTAGTATCACCAAATCATTTTCTCCTATGATAAGTTTGACACCACTACTTCTTCAAATTCTCATCTTGATGGACCATGTTGGAATAACACACTTGCATCTGCTTCTAGAAGACTCTAGATTTTTAAAGTGGTTTTAATTTTTCACCAGTTGTGTTTAACTTTTATACAGTGCCATACTAATTTTGTCAATTACTCAAAATTAAGATTTTGCTTAATATACCCTAACTCTATTTTAACAGTGGTAATTCTATTTTAAATCACAATTTTACTACCATAGCAAGAGTTCAAACCAGATTTAATTGTTACAGATACACTATTATAAAGTATATTAAAAGTCTTTAAAGACAATTGATAACATTTTAGGAGATATACCTATATCCTTCTTCAAATCTCACTCTTTATTTATCTTCCTATCTATTCTCCAGTTATGGCAGGTATTTCTCCCCTGTAATTTATTCTCTTTTTCTGCTGTGGAAATAGAATACCTCAATTTCTGTTTTGAAGACCACATTCTCCATCTCCCTTGAGGCTAGACGTGCCCACGCACTATGGTCTGGATAATGAGTTGTAAAGAAAGCAAAATGTTACGTAGTGATTTCTGGAAACCATTCTTCAGAGACAGCGAGCATGAGCATATACCCTTATTCTTACCTTCTCTGTTCTGCTGATTAAAATACAGATGCTATTGTCGTTGATGGGATTTTAAGGTCACACGATGGAACAGAAAGGGTGCCCAAGTCCCTGATACTGTAATGCAACCTACCAAGACCTCAGTCTGCTTAACTGACTTTTAAATAAGAGGAAGAAAAGTATTTATTTACACTTCTCTTATATTTTTTATTTTATTTTATTACATACAGTTTAGCTTAATAGAAATGGATTTAGGACAAAAATCCTTCCTCTTCTCTACCGTCTGCCTCTCCATATTAGCACCATTGTTTTTAATTAAAGCTCCTATGTATTCCTTCACTGCACCATGGAAGAACTCTACCAAATACATCATCAAACTTAATTTTTATTTTTAAATTGTTGACTCTAGGAAAGTTCATTTCTTTCTGAGTTTTAATTCTTTTGTCTACTCATTGAGGTTGGTGATACCTGCCCTTGTCTTGCCTGGTGGCTCTCTTCCTGTGAAATCTAACACCTACAACTCTTGATCAAAAAGTTTAGAAACAGGGGGGTACTTTGTGAGAAGTGCCAAATAACTCTGGAATCATTCACATTGTAGGACATTCTCCCTCAAGCCAGAAGTATTTTGTATATTAGGAGTTTGCTGTAAAAAGTTCACCGAGTGGTCTCTGGACAGGTGGATTTTGGGGTTTTATAAGGCTATTTTCTAGGCTTGAATCTCAGACCCTATCTGCTTTGGGCTGGAGTATGCTAGGTTTCTTCAGAATTCACAGGGTATTAATTAGGCTCCAGGCCTTTCTATAATAATAATAATAATAATAATAATAATAATAATAATAATAATAATAATGATAATAATAATATAATGATGATGATGATGATGTGCTAAAAAGTGGTATCTTGATTATTAGTTTTCACCTTCTTTGTAATGTCTCTAAGCTAAATTTAAAATCAATACACATTAACATTTCCTTATGTGTATGCAGTTCTAATTCACAAGTATAGAAGCAAATGCCTTCACTGCAAGAAGACTGTTTTATGTGCCTTTAAATTTGAAACTCCCTATGAATTGAAGGGGATTGTCATGAGAATGCATCTGTTGAGCAACTTGCAGTTTGGCGAATATTCTTTAGGAAAATTACATTAGCATCAAAATGGCAACTTGCAGACTGAAAGGATATTACAATGGTTTGCAAATTCTCATCCTCCTTCACTTAAGAACTTGAAGGCAGCACCAGAAGCCATCTGGGCTGAGAGCTGTTGGTTGTCTATGTTCTGATATTACTGCTACTAATTGCAAAGCAGAAAGGAGGGGGGGAAAGTTCCCTGTATATGCCCTCCAACTGAAGGCAACACCAAATTTAACAAGTCAAAAAGATAGCATTGAATTATAGGTGTTCAAAATGCACTGAAGTCACTGGGATTAGTGCTGTCTGTTAAATATACTGCCTTGAATTCAGGGCTCTATTTGTGGAAGAGAAATAAAGAATAACAGAAGCTGATCAGTAAATGTTAAAGAAATAGAAAAGAAAAAACAGCCTAGAGCCCAAGGCAGTGAAGTTGGCTTAAGGCTAAATCATAACTTTCCTTTCGTAACCAGCAAAATGTGTAGAAGCCATTTCTCAATGTCTCTATGTATGAAATGTAGCAATGTTATGCCAAGCTATATGTTTATAATCAAAGGTAAGTGTGATGATAATATGATGGTTTTGAGGCCTATTGCATGTTGTATAGCAAAAACAAACAGACAAAAAACCCTTTAATTTAGAGTACTGATTAATAAATTACATTTGCTTGGAATATTGGGCAGTCAAAAATGCACTGCTCTCTCTCCAGGTCAGTCCATTTATTCAGTAGAGAGCAAAGACTCTGTGTCTTGCTAATTATATAGTGAAAATAATGGAATATCAGAGCAACCTTCTAAGAATCTGACTTGTTTTCTGTTAACTTTTTTCCAGTTTTATTGATCTATAATTCACATACATCACTGTGTAAGTTTAAGATGTACAGCATAATGATTTGACTTACATATATTGTGAAATAATTATTACAATATGTTTAATTAGCATCCATCACCATTAACCTTTTGACCCAGTGCCCAGTATGCCTGGTTTTAAGCATAATGTACTTCAGTCCAGATACTTCTGGGTCACTCCCAACAGAATAGGTAAAAGAACTGTCTTGCCACTTGGGGTCAGGCTGCAAAATAATATAATAATAATAATAATAATTTGTTATTTTAAATAATCATAACTCATATTTTAATGGAGATGTACAGTTTACAGTATGCTCTCATTTGATTATAGGCGGGTTTACCACTGTGTTTTTTGCATTTACTAAGAACTCAAGAGGTATTCGTGGATTAACTCTATAATCTTCTTGCTAATGCAACGGGTGAAATATTCAGTAACCCTGTTTACATCATCACCTCAGCTGTCTGGTCTATTGTGATAATTTCCACAGGGAAACTGCCTCCAAATACCAACACTACAGTTTTACTGAAAAGGGAGGAAGATTTAGCCTGACGATTAGTTAAGGATGTGGTTTTCTATGTTACTCAAAGGCAAAAGCTGTTTTGTTTACCTGGGGTACCAAATTCTACACCTGCAGTCACTTTGAAGCCATGGCTTGTCCCATTAGTATCCCAGTCACAACGATTTGTTCTTACAACGTTTTTTCATCTTGCTGAGCAATACTTAAGTGTGCTTTGGCATCAGATTGCTTTTGGGTTTTGTTCCATAATGTTTTTATTAAATGTGTATGCTAAAAGAGGAATGAGTCAGGGAATAAAAATTACCACTGGAAAACTGTAGCCAGGCAGGCTTCATAAATAATGCTTTGTTTTGATACTGATGTCAATCCAGCCAAGCCTTTTCAATGCCTATCTTTGTTATTCTGAATGTCGCAGATG
Organism: Camelus bactrianus; assembly: GCF_048773025.1. Lineage (NCBI taxonomy): Eukaryota > Metazoa > Chordata > Mammalia > Artiodactyla > Camelidae > Camelus > Camelus bactrianus. The sequence goes on along the minus strand of NC_133541.1, from coordinate 58,289,684 downwards.
CTAGCACTAGAGCTCGCTTGCTCTCTCTCCCTTTTTGTAAGAAATCACAGATAGAAGGATTGCAGATGAAACCATTACTGAAGATCAGAAATATGTTTTGCTACAAAATGAGAAGACCTCAGGATATGAATAAATGCAAAATGGAGAAAATTATAAATTTAGTTACTGTCCCCATAATAATAATTAAAAAAAGGAATAAAAGAAAAAATAGGACTGTGAGCTAAGTGGAATGTTATTCTTACAAAATGCAATAAATGAGTTAGCAGTACTTATATTCAAATAGTTAAAAATATTACTGAGGAGAACAGAAGTCCTTTAATATGTATTGAACCAGTTGAGGTTGCACGTTTTCATACAAAAAAACCTCACAAGATGCATTAAGTAATATGTGCTTTATTTTCAAGTGGTTGCACGAGGTCATTTAATCATAAGATTGGGAAGATATGACAGACACCCCTTGTGACCCTTCCCATGAGTCATACCCTTGTGTGGTCCCTTTAACTAGAGTGTGGGAGGACCTGTGACTTGCTTCTAGGCAAAAGAATATGGCAGAAATTATGCTTTTTTTTTTTTTTACCTTAAATACTGTTTAGCAGACTGGAGCCAGAAATTCTCCTACTGGCCTTAAAGAAGCAAAAGGCCACGTTGGAAATCACCCAGGAAAAAGACACCATGGCAGGGAAGTGTGGGCAGCCTCTAGGACCTAAGAGGACCAAAGCCAGTAACCAGCAAGAAGCTGGAGCCCTCAGTCATAGAGCTGCCAGGAAATTAATTCTGCCCACAACCTGAATGAGCCCCCAAACAGATTCTTCCTTATTTCAGACTCTAGGTGAGAACACAGTCTGGTCAAATCTTGATTGTACAGACCAGAGGACCCAGCCAACACATGCTTGACTCAGCCCATAGAAGCTGTGAGACGCTAAATGTGTACATTTTTAAGCTCCTACCTGTGGAGCAGTTTGCTAAGTGGCAATAGAAAATGAATATACCCAGTGTCACCAAATTGAACAGAACTGTACTTTTTAATCTTTTTTTTTCTTTTTCATTTTTGGTGAGAATATTTAAGTTCTACTCTCAGCACATTTCAATTATGCTTTACATTATTATCAACTATACTCACCATGTTTTACATTAGCTCCTCAGACATTCATCTTATAGCTGAACATCTAAACCCTTTTACTAACGTCTCCCTATTTCCCCCACTCCTCAGCTCCTGCAACCAGTTTTCTACTATTTGTTTCATTGAATTTGGCTTATTAGATTTCACATGTAAGTAGTACAATGCCGTATTTTACTTTCTTGGTCTGACCTGTTTCATTTAGCATAATGCCCTCAGGGTCCATCTATGTTGGCCCAAATGCAGCATTTCCTTTTTTCTCATAGCTGAATAATATTCCACTGTGTGTGTGTTTGTGTGTGTGTGTAGTGTTTGTGTTTTTGTGTCACATCTTCTTTATTCATTCATCCATTGATGGGCGCTTAGGTTGTTTCCATAACTTGGCAAATATAAGTAATGCTGCAGTGAACACACAGTGCAGATACCTCTTCAGCAGCCTATTTTCATTTCCCTTGGATATATACCTCCAAGGGGAAATTCTGGATCATATGGAAGTTCTATTTTTAATTTTTTGAGGAACCTCTAGACTATTTCCATAGTTGATAAACCAATTTGCATTCTTACCAGTAGTGCCGAAGGTTTCCCCTTTCTCCACATCATCATCAACACTTATCTCTTGTCTTTTAGATGACAGTCGTTTCAACAGGTATGAAGCAATATCTCACTGCGGTATTGATTTGCATTTCGCTGATGGTTAGTGATGTGGAGCACTTTTATGTGTACCCTTTGGTCATTTGTATTTCTCTTTTGGAAAAATATTTATTCCTCTAACTGTTTCTTAATAAGATTTTTTTTTGGATATTTGGGGTTGTATGAGTTCTTTATATATTTTAAAAATTAATCTTATCTAGATACAGGATTTTCAAATATTCCATTCTATAGGCTGCCTTTTCTTTTTGTTTCCTTTGCTATATGCAAAGGCTTTCTAGTTTGATATAGTCCCACATGTATACTTTTGCTTTTTTGCATTTGCTTTTGATGTCAAACCCAAAAACTTAATACCAAGACCAATGTCAAGGACCTTACTCCCTATGTTTTCTTCCAGGAGTTTTATGGTTTCAGGTCTTATATTTTACTCTTTAATCCATTTTGAGTTGATTTTTGTGTATGATGTAAGACAGTGGTCCAGTTTTATTCATTTGCATGTGGCTGTCTAGTTTTCCCATCATTATTTACTGAAGAGACTATCTCTTTTCCATTGTGTATCCATGGCTTCTTTGTCATAATTTAATTGATATATATTCATGGGTTTATTTCTGAGCTTTCTGTTCTTTTGATCTATGTCTAGTTTTACAAAACACCATGCTGTTTGACTACTGTAGCTTTGTAATAGGTTGAAATCAAGAAGTGTGATGTCTCCCATCTTGTTCTTTTTCAAGTTTGCTTTGGCTATTTGGGGGTCTTCTGTGACTCTATAAAATTATAAAATTTGTAGTATATGTAGCATTGCCATTGCAGAAGAATAGAATTTGGTGAATGGTTTTTCCAGAGCAGATTGACTTTCTGCAGAGTAAAATAAATGGCAGAACTGTTTTCAGGTTAAAGAACATAAATTTTAAAAGATGGAATTACATATTAGTTTTTAGCAAAATGAGACTAAAGTACTAGGAGTAATATATTATATGTTAAATGATAAAGATACAGTATTACTATTTTGAAATTTAAATCAATGTATCTTATAAATCTATATTATTGGAAAGAAGGAAATAATGTGAACTACTGGATGTTTGAAAAACTTGCTTGACTAAAATTAAAAGCTGCAGAATCTTAAGACTAAATACAAATGCATAATGTTAAGAAAAAACTGAATTTTGCATTATGTATGAATGGATTGGAAAAATTCACTGAAGAAATACTCCAAATTTTTATAAAGGATAGATACTAAGAATTTTGCTTTAAATTTTCATGAAATAGAATTTGGTTGGACATAACAAGGAAAGCCTATGACGATAATATTTGCTTAAAATTGTAGAACAGCTATAGAGGGTGAAAAATTGCTGTCTGTAGAATGAAAGAATGACTCAGTTACCATCCATCTTAGGTGATCCATAATTCTCCTTCAGCTGCTCTGAGAATGTGGGAGCCCTGTGGCTGCTCTGCTAGAAGTGCTGCCTACGAAACTGGAGCAGCAGCAGGGGCTGGTTATGGAGCACAAGTTCCGGTGCTTCAGCTCTTGGCTGTGTCTGCAGATCCCTGTACTTGTCACCAAACCAGTGCTCATGCCACAGCTACCTCTGCTGAACTGTCAAGGGCTAGAGTCAAACAGGTTCTCCCAGGTCTGGAGACCAGCCCTAGCAGAGGTCTTGGGAGAGCAGATAGAAGTGAGGTGGTCACCCTGGAAGCAAGAGATTCTCCTTGGTGACACCTCCATTGGATGACCTGGTACAGTAGGGCAGGGGCTATGGTGCCTGGAGGACATTGGGCTCCCGTGTGCCTCGTATCTGCTGGACATAATCAGTACAGGCTGGTGTCTTAACCGTTATTGCCCCTCAAAAAGAAAGAAATCTAATTTTTACTTTCAAATGTTGTTAGAGACACATTTCAGAACATACTTAGAGATGATCTCTCTCAAAGAATTGAAATTTTCCATTGCCTTTTTCATGAAATGTTTATTTGATGGAACTTTGTGTTTATCTGCTGAGAAAGCTCATGGCCGTAAATGACCTTGATGAGCTTCTTTCAGTTTCCATGTCCTTCCTGTCTGGATTTCAGACTCTGTCCTGTGTTTTCTTAACGCTGTTATCTTGGATAAAGTACCTACTTCATTTCTCTTTTCTCAAGTACCTCATCTAAAAATGAAGATAATACCTTACTGAAATGCCAAAATAAAGTAAGATTATAAATGCATAGTACTCAACTTTTGCATCTTTGTTTTTCCCATAAATATACAGTTTTAAATTATGACTGTGTTCTCTTCAAAAGGTCCAAATTTAATCCCTAAAACTTTTTAGGAGCAGGAACTCCAGCTTTCTTTCAGGAATCTCCAGAAATAAATTTTACTGCACCACAGTAAATTCAATGAAATATGAACTCTCACATATTTCCCACACTGACATCTTTTGAACTTTGCAAGAATTACATGTAAGCCTAAAGAAACTGCTGTTGACCTTTGCTTATACCTCAAATTTACAGTTAAAGGTTTGAAAGGTCAATGGTCTATTATTTTTCTACCTTTTGTATTTGTCTGTATGTAGGGGTGTAAAAGTGGCAAAAATAACAGAGCAAGTTAAAGTGTCTGATACTGCTCTGATATGCTGACCCTCACAAAGTCAGTATGTAAAGCACTGTGTTTGGTTGAAAGGCCAGCTATATCCTCTCTTCAAAGGACTCGCTGTCCTCCTCACCACTTTAATTCTCTTAAACAGATATTTACACAAGTATACCACTTAGTAGTATTTGAGTTATTACACTGTATGTTTTGATCTTTCACATCCATCATGATGCTAGTAATAAGATAGACAATAAAATTTTTTTTTCTCCAAAAACTATGAAGATAAGTAGACTGTCATCAATCACGTTAGAGTAAGTATAGGAAAAGTTAACGTCCTGTGTCAGTGGAAAGTTTTATATTATGGCTTCAGATAATGAAGATTAGCAAAGCACTTTTCCAAGATGCAATTCTGATTAGTTAAAATGAGTGAAAAATGATACTCTAATCTCACTGGAGTTTCCTAAGGACAGCCATCCCAGAAGTCTTAATAACAGTCACATGGCACAGTGGTTCTGGAACTTTTTCATAACTTCACCCAGTGAAGTTTCATTGACTTCCTGTGGCTTTAATCTGGTTGGGGAGATATGCCAATGTAGCTTCTGTAATGTAGAAGAAAGGAGAAAGCTGTAATTTGGGAACATTCTTCTGTCAAGTAATTTAGATTTGTTTGTTTCTTACTCTTAAATATGGTCTCTCTAATGTTGGATCTAGCCATTGACCAGAAGCACTGATCAGGAATGGCAGACTGAGAATACATTGCTCTCTGCATTGGTATGGCAATACTTGGATAAGGAGAAAATGAAACACCCTGGAAGTACTTCAAGACCAGCAGGACAAAGGCAAAAATGACAAGGCTAAAATTCTGATTGGTGATATCACTTTTCCCAAATGAAAGCTTTCTTCCTTGTTGGAACCTTCAGTCTATGAATTCATTCTTTATATTGAGCACATCTGTTGTCTTGGCATTTGGCCATTATTCCTGCAAAATAAGCATACTAAAATTTGAAGACAGTTCTCAAGCTCCTTAAATCTTCTGTTCAGAGATGTTAAATCATTCAATCTCTTACTCATTTTCTGATATGTGTTGTACATTCTTCTGCATCTTAATTTTAAATTTGTCACTTCATATATCTACCTTGTTTCCTAATTAAAGTGAGGTGTAGAAGGGAAAGGAGGAGGGAAAAAGAGCAAAAGATGGACCTTGCAAACAGATAGATGAACAAAGAAATAGAAGATTCTTTTTTTTTTTTTTTTTTTTTTGGCTTTGTATCTTATTTGGAGTAAATATTTAACTCCAAATTCTGTTTGGAAGGGAGTGGCAGTGAATAACAGGATCACCATCAAACCCAAGGAAGTAGAAAGAAAATATGAAAAAGTGAGAGTAAGAGAAAATTAAAAACTGAATTGACAAAGTAGAAGGGAGGAGAGAGAGGGGGGAAAAAAGAAAGCTATGTAATAAAGTAAAAATAACATCCAGCATTTGTTGGGGGTTATTTATTTTCTGATCATTTAATGTTCACAACAATCCTGCAAGGGCTTTATCTTGAATTTTGCAGATCAAGACACTGACTCTGAGAGGCTTAAATAACTATTGTATGGTGAAACCAAGGTCTGCAAGAACGACTGTCTGATCCCAATGTGTAGGAATGCCATCATCTACTAAAACATAGTGGCTATTTTGATTTCCTGAAGAATCTTTTCTTGACTTTCATGATAAATAAAATTTCTTCAGGGGTAAAGAATCACTTTAGCCTCAAGGAATATGTGCCAAGGCACCTAAATGCATGGTTGACCTTTCATGTGACCCTGGCTATAAATTTACATGAGTAACAGCCTAGTTTTAAATTCTTAGGCTTTTAGTTTAATAAACATTAATATTCTTTCACACTTGAATGTATGCCAGTCATTTTAGGAAGGATAATTAAATTTTAATCAACTGATAGACTTCTATATTATCCAAAATTTAAAGAGTTTATTATAATTAAGACAATTTAAGCATGATAGGACTTTTCTAGGCATTCCAAAAAGGTGATTGTTAATTCTTTAAGTAAACCACAGGGCAAAATTAAAGCATGCAATTGAAAATAGGCATTTCAGAAGTCCATAATAAATTCAGCTTTTGAGATTTACACAGCTGTCTCTGTATTAAACAATGAAGAACAGATTGGGGGAGATTTTAGATTTATCAACCAAGTGGTAAGTGAATCTCTATACATTTCATGGGGTTTGATAAGCATCTAAGGTTTCTGGAAGTTACTAGAATTTTATCTCAAACCAATTTTTTAGTTAGAAAATGAATTATAATGTCCTGTGAGACTAAGCTTTTACAGATACATTGGGGTAAATCTTACTCATCCCTGGGATGACAAATGCTTTTTTGCATTGGTAATCATTCATTTACTCATTAACTACTCAGTACCTATAATGTGACTAGCATAAGGCTCAGGTAGTGAGGGCAGAGGTATAAATAAGATATGACCACTTCCTCTCAGATAAGTACACAATCTTGTAAAATGTGAAAAATAATTACCCTTCTGAGAAGTAAGTGCTAATAGAGGATGTAAGTAAGATCAAACTTCTGCCAGGAGTAGTGATTGAGGAAAGAGCATTCGCCAGGAAATACTCTTGAGAAGAAATGGCATTTTAGCAGAATTGAGTAAATTAATTAGATAAAATAGGTTTTCATTGTTCAGTGGTATTCTCAGAACAGACCTGTCAAAGTCCTACTTCCTGTTTCCGCCAAGTACTGCAGCTTGTCATTCTGGGAAACACTTTAAAAGCTGTTTTTGTCTTGTTTTTAACGAGATGATGTAATGCTTATGTTACTTTCCATGGAAAGACCACTCTTTTCCTCAAATATGAAGATTTCCTTTGTTACTCAAAAAACTGAAATTACAAGATTATTCATCCACTATAAATTGAACCTCTGAAATAAGAGGCACTCAAAGCCTGCAGGAGAGCACACAAGAAATTTCTGACCCTAGGATTTGCCAGAAAGGCACCTATAAGCAGTATTTCCCCTTCCTAAGAAAGAAGCCTTATGACCTGTCCCCATATCTATTCAGCCTTTCTTAGCTTCCCCCAAATCCCTATGCCACTCTCCACTAAAAACTCAACTTCACCCACTTAAGCTCCGTCCCTCCCTGGTCCACATTGTATTTTTGTCTCTTGGCTCATTTCAGCTAAAAGACTAATAGAATTTCTTCTGTAATGGCTCTCATAACCCTAGGCAGTTTCATATAAATGCAGCCATACTGTGAGCTTGTAGGCGTGATCTGGAGCCTTGAACTTCTAGAGATTTTTTTCTCCCTTACTGGAGAAACAGTCTTTAGCATAGCTACATATGCATCTCGAATTTTATTCTGCAAAATTATGCCTTTTAGCTTCATTTTTATTTTTATTTTATTTTTATTTCATTTTTATTGTTACAGGGACACAATAACAAAGATACATTGAAGAATTTCTTCAGGCTGTAAAAAAAATGAGTTAAAGGAGTTCACTTTTTCAGCATATTAAATTGTCAGAATAAAGTGATTAGCATAGTCATGGAATTTCAGATTGTCATAAAACCTGATAACATTTTCCTAGCCTGTTTACATTAAAGATAAAGTGAGACTCTGAGTCTCAATTTAACCTTCTTTCCTTCTTTAAACTTTAACCTTCTTTCCTTCTTTAAACTTTATTTTAAAATCTTTAAATTGTTTATAGCATGATTTGCACACTTTGTTTGAATGTGTTTAATTTTTATAATCAAAATTTTCAAAATAGAGTTGTTAGTATTTCCCCCTGACACTTTTAAAGATTTTTCAGTTATTGGCCAAAAACAAAGGCAAAACACATAGAAGTACCTCCGAATACCTGATTTTAAAGAGCAAATAGAAATTTCTGCCACTTAGACTAAAATACTCAGTAATTTAGTCTGCCTTACAGATGGATAGCATCAACAGCATCCCACAGAGAGAAAGATACATAAGCAAAATGTTTAAAAGTTGTAATATATCTAGTCTGATAATTGAGGTGTCTCCTCATTAGTTTTTCATTCTTGCCCAGGAAGAGTAATGGTTGTGTTTCCTTTCACTTACTCTAATCAAACGATTTGAACTAGTTTGCTAAAGGACTGGGAAAAAGAACATGTGAGAAGAAAGGAAAGCAAGTTTTCAGGGAAAATGAAGGAAAGAAAAATACAGTGAAGTCAGGCATAGAGCAAGTCCACGTGATGCGTGTCTTAACATGACTTACTACACGCAGTTGAGAGAAAGACCTCTGACCTTTTTTCTATTTTTGTAACGTTTACCCACTCATAGGTAAAATCACATCAGATTTTAGTGCAGTTGACTGAACAATATTATTTGAATTAATCCTCCTAGCTACTTTTATTTTTAATCAACATTCAAGAAAAAAATGGCTGTCTCCTTTTAGCTGCATGTTCTGCAGTTTTACTACATTTTTAATGTGAAAAAAAAATTCCTACTGAGTAGTAATAGTTATCCAGAGAAAACCATTTACGTTGTTCTCATAGGCAGTCAAACAGAAGGACTCTGAACAACAGTTGATCAGTATAAAACAGAATAAACATGTAGTAACAGAATAAAAGTGTAGTAACTATTTAAGAAATATAATCTGCACTGCCTCTGTCTCAGCATAGCGTGTCTAGCATGAATGTTTTTTATTTTTTAAATTACTAGTATCCTTTTATTATTATGATTTTTGCTACAAAGAGATGATAACCAGAAGAACAATTGAACAAATGACAATGTATTTTTCACTCTCTGGAAAAAGATGGGAAAAAAATTCAACTGCCTGTCACATTTTATCTTGGCTTTTTCATATGATATGAACACTTAAATGTATCCCCTCATTGATCTTTATATTTACCTGTTAATGTGAAACATTTCTAAAACTACATAGCATACCACAAATTTCTTGTAGACTTTGTGAAAATTGAAAAAATTATCAAAGAATGATGGTTTTCATATCAAATTAACATCAAACAGTAAGATATCACTTAGTCTTTATGATAGGATATGCAATAGGAAGAAGACCTAATTTATTTTTCAACAGAAAAGGGAAAAGCTTGTGTCAGAAAGTGTTATTAAAATACAACACTTGCCTGTTAGTGAGACTGTGCAGAATACATGAGAATTTGGAAAGTAAGTGCTAGGTGAAAACCTATTATGCATATGCTCTTTAATTTGCCACGCTGAATCATTTTCAAATTGTGATCACCCAAAGTAAAAACGGAATAGCTGTCATTAGTATCTAGTGGTGTGAAGGAAAAAATATATATATTTGACCTCAGTACTATAAAAAGGCTAAACTCTAAGCCCATCTATGTAAGTTAAATTTCAAGACTGAAACATATCATTGACTAACAAAAATTTTAATGAAAATCTAAACATAATTTAATCCTAAAAAACCAAGATACATAGTATTAAGTGGATCTCTAATACTATCAAATAGTTATTTTTAATGCTGTGAAATTGAAAAATAATACTATACATGTGATCAGAAGTAAAAAAGACATCTTTCAGGAAATAGAAACTTATTTTTTTGTATAACAAAATCAGCATGCATAGCACTGTAAAAATGCTAATTAAAATTGAAAGGATTACAGCATTATTTGTTCAACACATGTTTATTGAGTGCTGTTTAGTTTACCTTTGCTACGTAACAAATTACTACAAACACAGTGCTTAAAATAACCACTTGTTAGCTCATAATTGTGTAGATCAGAAGTCCAGGCATGGTGTGTAATGTAACACTCAGACATAAATGAGAAGATTTATTGCAGAAATTGGCTCACATGATCATAGAGCCTGAGAAGTCCCATAATCTTCTGTCTAGAACCAGAGGACCGGAAAAGTTGATGGTCTAACTCAGTTCAACTCCAAAGATCTGAAAGCCAGGGAAGCTGTTCATGGAAATCCGATACCAATTTGAAGGCCAAAGGAGCAGGAGCACCGATTTCTAAGGGCAAGAAAAGTTGGATTTCTCGGCTCAGAGAAGCAAATCCACCTTTCCTCTGCCTTTTGTTCTGTGGGGGCCCTCCATGGACTGGATGATGCCTACCTACTTGACTCAGTGCACCAATTCAAATGCTAATTTCTTCCAGAACCACCCTCAAGGACGCACCCAGAAATGTTTTACCAGCTATCTGGGCATCCCTTTGCCAAACAAGTTGACTCATACTGTCGACCATCACAAAATAGCAACTTAGCTGAGTTCTTCTGTGGAGACTCTGTGGAAAAATCCTCTTGCAGACTTAATAAGATCGTTGGCAGAAATCACTTTCTTGCTGCAGTAGGATTGTAGCCCCCATTTCCTTGCTGGCTGTCAGTCAGGGGTGATTCTCAGCTCCCAAAGACTGCTCTCATTACTTGCCATGTGACCTTCTCCATCTCCAGACCTTGGGACACCAATAATCAGGGTTTGGAGTACAAGCAGAAGACCCAAAGAATTCTGAGAAGTTGTGAGTGACCAAAGAGATAGGAAGAAAACCTTGAGAATATGGTGTCATTGATGCAAGTGAAACAGGTATTTCAAAGAAGAGAAGGCGTCACACTCTGTCACTGCTTTTCATAGGTCAAGGAAGATGAGAGCTGAGACCTCACCATTGGATTTGGCAATGTGCAGAAGAATGTCCGTTTAGCAACAGTTTCAGCAGTGTTGCAGTAAATATTGAAGAGCAGGGGAGAAGAATTGAAGTAAAGCAGATGCGGAGATAACTCCTTTAAGAAGTTTTGCTGTGAAGTGTATAGGAGAGAGAGATACTAGAAGGCAGGGAAAATGTGGTCAAAATAGTTTGTTTTTACATGAGAAAAATGACAGCATGTTCGTATGCTAATGGGAATGATCTTCCATGTGAAAAATTGATGATGCTTTTGAATGACATCCTTGAGTAGGTCAGACGGAAAGGGATCTTAAGCACAAGTGGAGGAGTTGACCTTACTAGAGCAAGGAGAGTCCTTCCATAGGAAGAGGAGTGAAGGCAGAACATGGATTAGCTAGGTACAGCTGCTGGTAGCCAGATGGATGTGTAGGTGCCTGCGAATGTTTTGTTACTGATTTCTTCTTTTTTCTTAGTTAAATTATATTGTCAATTAGCGCTTTGCAGATAGGAAAACCTAGTAGTAGGAAGAGCACTCCTAAAATAATTAAGACTGTATTCTCATACTTCGCTGCCCTGAAATAACTCTGTGATTAGGTTGGGCAGCCCTGTAGAGCTGTGGAGTCTCTGTGCCTCCACTCTTCAGTCTGCACAGGGTAAGGATTTAGCTAGTTACCTTTACATCTCTCCCAGTGCTGAAATATTAATAAGTTATAATAATAGTAATGTTTTTACTGGCATACCTTTAATTCTGAACTGCAAAAAAAAAAAAAAAAAGAAAAGAAAAAAGTACCATACGTTTGTTGAGTAGACAACAGGGAAATGTGCAAAACTCCATCATTCAGAAGAAAAATTCTTTTCTAATTAGGACACAGAGTATTTCTATTACAAATTGAGAAGGCAGGATTTATTTTTAAGACAAGGGCTATAGGGGTCAATTCTCCTCACTCATATCTCCATAAAAAATGCCATGGAATCATAGATTACCAAGATAAGACTTGCTTATCCAAAAGTTAAAGAATTTAATTATAGAAGAGACCTTAGAGATGATAAGATCCTCATTTCTCGAAGGAGGAAACTGAGATCTAAAGAAAATAAGGTAATTGGTCCCAAGTGCATAGCTATATGTCCACTCAGAGAGACAGGAGCCAGGTCTCCTGGATGCCAAATGAGTGTTTTTACTTTATGCCAGGTAATAGACATTTATTCCCCAGCATAGCTCTCCATCTTAATTTGTTTTTTTATTTATTTATTTTTATTGAAGTGCAGTCAGTTACAGTGTATCAATTTCTGGTATATAGCACAATGTCCCCAGGCATGCATTGCATCTTTCTTTCTGGATTGGAATTACACCAGTTTTTACTCAGCAATCAACAAGTATTTGTTGAGCAATCACTACCTGTCCATCTCTAATTTAAAATTGGAGATACAGCAATAAACTCAATGTATGAGGCCAGTGGTCTCACAAAGCTTAATTCTAGAAAAATAAATGCATCCTTGTTCCAGGGATAGATAAATCACTATTCTCAAGAAACATTCTTTCGTCTTTTCACCTATTCCAAGAACACAGAGCACTGGGCTCGGTGCTGGTGGGATGGACACAAGCATAAGACGGGGTTCCTGCTTTCAAACTGCTGATAGTGAGTCGAAGCAGGCAGAAACAGAGAAGGACAACTACAGATGACATTGATAAATGCTGGGACAGGAGTGTGCACAAAGGCGAAACTCTAATTAAGACTAGGAAGTCAAACTCATCTTCCTGGGATAGCTGATACCAGTGTCCAACAGGATTAAAAATGTGTGAAGAAATTAACCCACTAAAGGTGAGGAGGTAAACAGCTGTTCAAGTCAAGTGAAAAAGCCAAGAAGCCAGGGAGTAGATTGTACAATGTAGGAAATGCAAGACATTCTACTGAATGAGCACACCAGGCAAAGAGAAAGAAGAGATTGACATGAGAGGGTTTTTCTCTTTTGAGGGTTTTGTTAATAACTTTATTTAAATGTCCCAAGGATCCCAAACCCCACTGAAAAATTAAAATTTCAGAGAACTCTAGTAAAAGCACATAAAACCCTCACAGTTAGTATCACAATTCATGACACAGCTCTTATTTTGAGGAAGGTTATTTTACCCTTTATTATAAAGGCACGGAAGTCACCTGAGACCTTGTGTATTAACCACACTGCATATTAGGTTTGGAGAAGGACCTGGAGAGGCAGCCAATGGAAATTCTGTGTATTAGGCCTTCACAGTGTGCCAAGAATTGTGCTAAGCCCTTGTTCTCCATAACAGCCTTAAAATTCTGCTTAGCCATTATTTTAGCACCATTTAACAAGTGACAAAAATGAGATTCAGAGAGTAAATAGCCATCCACACTACAGTGTGCATAAGAGGTGGTGTAGAATGAAGGTCTTTCTAAAATCAGATATAGAATTTAACTGTTGCCCTAAAACGTACTTGAAATTGTACTTTTTATGATCTATTTTTTCTACTTGTTGTTGCTTGTTTATTTTCTTTTAATTTTTGTTTCCACTGATGGTAAATGAAATCCTTGGATGATTTTAGCAGGAGATTATGATTCAAGTAAATTTGATTTTTTAAATTTTACAATAGTCTGGCTGTAGAATGGATTTAGAAAGAATAGACAAGTGAGAGAAAACAATATTGGTGGCAGAGAGACATTTTGGAAGGCCCTTTGAGAAGGCTGTGAAAATAATGAAGGCTTAAATTAAAGTAATACTACAAGGTATGTTAGAATTAGATAAGTTGAAAAGTACTAAAGAGGTTGAGTTGAGAGTACTTTGTGACTAAACGTGGAGAATGATAGACCAAGACAGGTGTTCCATTACTGATAGTGGGAATACAGGGTAACAAGTGTTGTGGGTTGAACTATGTTACCCAAAAGTTAAGATGAGGCCATACTGCAGTGGAGTGGACCCTAAATCCAATGACTGGTATCCTTAAAGAAGTTAGGAGACACAGAAGCACGCAAAAGAAAGCAGGCCGTTTGAAGATGGGTACAGAGTTTGGGGTGGTGCAGCTAACAGCCGAGGAACACCAAGGATTGGTGGCGACTGCCAAAACTAGGATAGAGGCATGGGATGGATTATCCCTCAGAGGTTCTAGAAGGAACCAACCCTGACAACAGTCTGATTTTGGAGTCCCGCCTCCACAGCTGTGGCAGAGTACATTTTTATTGTTTTAAGCCACCTAGTTTGTGGTAGTTTGTTATGGCAGACCTAGAAATGTAATACAGAGAGCAAGATCATCAGTAGGGGGAGGAGGTGTCATTGATTCAGATTTTCTTTGGTTATATTTGAGGTCCTTATGGAGGAATCCAGAAGGGATTGGAAGTGAGAAATTTGAAGATGAGGGAAGATATCTGAGCTAAATGTATAGATTAAGGATGTTCTTCCTAAAACTCTTCTATTATGTTTAAATGGTTAGCTCCTTTATTTCATTCAGTTCTCAGATTAAAGATGGTTGCATCAGAGAGACCTTACCATTCATCCAATCTATATGTTACAGGTTTTAATTCACTGTATAAATCTTATTACTCTACATGTTTCTCCTTCCTTTTTTAATCCTTTTTTCCTTCCTCATTGGGTGTCTCTGGAGTGTGGGAATGTTAGAATGCAATTACATGTGGCCTGAAAACACATTACTTTACTGTGTTCCTTAGTTGCCAGAGGACACCGCCTTCACTAAGGAAGTGAGAAATCCATAGTGATGGTGGTGGCAGCCTCATTGAGATGCTGAATAGAAGCTGTCTTCTGAGGGCTGGCAGTGATGGCAGGGCTGCTCCTATCAGGCATCAGAAGCTAATGGTAAAGCAGAATGGAAAAGGCTGGTTGTGAACTCATAGCTATAAGCTATAAAGTAAATGTAATTCCACTGGTGGGCAGCAAGAATAATGTGACAATGTGTGTTGACCCACAAGCATCTACAGCAGTGGGTCAAGTTTTTCTAAGGGTAAAGTAAATGGACAGCTGGTTACTGTGTTACGGGTAATATTATTATCGTCAAAAGCAATTGTGAGTAAATTTAAATGTAATAAGTAGATTTTCATGGCTTTAAGACAAATTAAAAGAAATATCTTTAAATTGGTTAGGTAAGGGATGAGGTTTTCTATAAAAAATATATCGGAAAATACATCTATCTTTGCCTTCTAAGACAGCCACATAATGACTTTGGATTCTTGTAAACTGACACACTGGCCTTTATTTCTCACTTGATAACATGGAGTTTATTTGTTTAAAGTATTTTCCTTTCAGATATATTTCAGAAATCCAAGTCAGTCGTTCATATGCATGCAGAACTTCTAGAATTGTGCTAAAGTAAATAAAAATAGATCATTGAAAATATATTAAAATAATCTTATTACAGAAAGGACTTAAACTGCTGGAAAGTTCATCGATGGTTCAGGAATTGTCAGTTTTTGACCGGATGAACAATGTGTGTGCCATGAACTGAAGCAACTAAAGCTTCCTGTTCAGCCTCTCTTTCATGCCCATATTTCTCTTTCTTCCTTTCTTCTTTTCTTTCTCTGTCTTTCTCTCTCCCTCCCTTCCTCTTTATCTCTTTTCTTTCTTTCTCTCCCTTTCTTTGTTTCTTTCTTCACTTCCTTTCTTTCTCTCTCTCTCCTCTGTCTCCCTGTATTTCTTTTTCTCCCAAATACACATTTTTCTGTCCACCTGGATTCCCTCTGTCTCAGGTCTCTTTTTACTGTTTCTGTGCTTCACCCTTCTCCTCTTTCTCATTAACTGGCATTTAATATATAATATGGATAAATATTTTCATGTTGGACTTGATTATAATACAAAAAGCATTTTGGATGCTGTATTTTTCTAAAACAAAATTACTTTTTAAAAAAAATAAATAGGAAAATGTGCTTGTATTAATTTCAAGCTTCTAAACTTCTGCATTAGGATACCTAATCTCAGACTGATGGCCCAATGCTATACTTCAAATCTTTTTTCTGTCATTCCAGGAAAGCTTACTTCCGTATAAACCACTGAAGTGGCAATCTTTTCTTCAGATTGGTCTCTGCCTTCATAACCTGCTCTTTATATGGCTTTATTAAGATTAAATGATATGCCACACGCTTCACATGTTTAAAGGATAAAATACAATAAATTTAAACATGTGACTGCAACTGTCAAACCATCAAATTAATAAGCAATCAAGATAGTAAACACAGTCATCCGCACCAAGATTTCCTCTGCTTCACTATAATCTCTCCCTCCCACCTTCTTCCCTCACCTCCAGCCAACTACCAGTCTGCTTTATGTCAGTATGGGCTAGTTTGTATTTTCTAGAAATTTATACAAAATGTTACTCTTTGTTTGTCTGACTTCTTTCATTCACTCAGCAAGATGTTTTGACTTTGATTCATGTTATTGCCCGTACGGTCTATTTACAACTGATTTCTTACTTGGAAATTGTCAAGTTCGCCCATAAATCTGATGAGTGAGCCAGCGTAAAAGCTCTGAGAATGGTATCTAATCTATCTAGACTCTCATCTTTGGGGGTATTTGAACTTGAGACGCACATTAATAGCAGGAGCAGAATCTACCAAACATGCAGAAAAAGAGACAGGTTTTGCCTGTTTCCTCAGACTGGCAGAGCAAGACCAGTGATGGGGCTCATAACATACAACTTTGGCATTTTATTTTACTATTTTAAATCTCTCTGTATGTGAATATATCTCTTTAATGTAATTTAGAATTATAAGCATTCCTTTTCTGAAAATAGGTCTTAAAATGACTCATTTTCACAAAACTACTTATTTCATTAGCAAAAGTAAAGGCAAATCAACTGAAAGAAATACCATGTTCCTGATGTTGGCACACTGACAACAGTAAATAACATTCAAAGGCTCTTTTAACTGACAAAGGAAATACCCTTTTCAAGGTTATAAATAACTTTGGAGAGTTCATTAATATTTTTCTTTACTCTATTGAAAAACATAATGGATAAAGTTCTGAGAGGAATAAACATTTCTAATAAAAAGAATAGAACTGAGAATATTGTCAGGAGTACTTCAGGATTTACAATAAACCTGGTTGTGTTAGGGAAGCCCAATGCATGTTTCTCCTATAGGAACAAAATATCAACTTGTCTAACCACTTGTCTACCAACACATGACCACTTCATAATAAATTCAAATCATGGAGGAACTTTAAGTATGCTTCCAGGAAGAGCTATTAGAAATACCTCTGCATTGAAAGGTTAATGAATCCATGAGAAGTCAAAAATATTGATGTAATATTAGGTTAAGTCATGTAGTGCATTGGTATTCAGGCATGTTTGAATCATTAAATGTTTTCAAAAGAATTATTATTCACAGATGGTCCAAAATCGATGCCTTGGCTTTGTTGTGATATTTAGAGTCTACCAAAAAAAGTATGTGGAATTTACTACCAGAAATCCAAGCCACATAGAATTAGCGTAGTATGGCGAAATTTCTGAAGTACAATTTTAGATAGTTCAGTATCAAATTTTTTCCAGTAATTTATAGCCTTTCCTGAGTTTTTAGAGAAATCATAAATAGTATATTGCCATGCACATTGCTTTATTGAAAACCACTTTTGGTGTGATTAGAAATCTCTAAAATGTATTTTTATTTTATTTTAGCATTTATGTTTATACATACACACAGTGTTCAAACCTTGCATATACTTATTATTAGAAATAACTGAATTACAAAACAATCAGAAAAATTTTCCTGAATTTTACTAAAGAATTTTAAAAGCAAGTTAGTATTAAAGTTAGTAAATAAAACTAGTAAATTATATAAATGTTAAACCATGAACTTAAACTATTTCTAAGATTACAGACAGCCTAAAGACAATAAAAATTCAATGAAGTTATACAAATAATAGAGAAATAAAGGTATGCTTTGAGTACAAATGTCTTAATTCATACCAATGTAAAAGAAATATTAGAGAAACCAAAATAGTAACATACAGACATTTCCAAAAGCTCCAGAACAGAATGCAGTAAATTGGAAATGAAGAAATGATTCTTTTAACAGTTTTCTCTATAATACCACATTTCTTATTATCTCTCCTTCATATAGTTATAGAAATCTTCATAAAAATTTTCTTTTTTCCAATCCCAATTTTATATAAGTGGAGACCAAGCTTTAGAAAACTTAAATAATTTATCCAAGGCCTCAAATTTTAATGTGGGATAGTGGATCTTCTTTCACACCAAAACCAATGTTTCTAATCATTCTACCAGCACTTCTTCATCTATGGACAGGAGCTTTACTCTCTTACTCTAACTATAAAGAAATCCTTAACGAGTTGTTGCATTACATATCTTAGCCTTGGTTTCCTTGTTAAATGATAGCACTGTATAGGTAAGCTTTAAATGTTCTCAGTGTTAAAAACAGGGCAGCATTGTGACTCTCCATTATTAGTGTATGAGATGATTTAAATCATTGCATAACCTCAGTAGTGATTAAAACTGTTAATTTAATTGTTCACAGATTATCTGATCATTGTTTGTAACTGATTAAAGGAGTCGGGATGGACATTCAGGCCTTTAGACCTTTTCCCTATGTCTACTCTCATCTCCCTCACAATTCTGGTACTTGAATTCTCAAAGAGACTCATTTCATCTTTAAATAAATTAGACAAATTTTCTTATGTGGATTAATTCTATTTCTCAGTGGTATGCAAGGATTTATTCTCTGTTTTATCTAATGGGGCCATGCAGAAGAGATATAATTCCTAACTCATATGGTAGCCCTGAACATTTCTTTTCTACGCTAGGCAGTCCTGCTTATGATTCTTACTGTAACATGGTTTCTAGATTTTCATCTTCACAATATTTTTCCTTATCTGAGGTGTTTTAGATTACCTGAAACCCTTTTGATATGTGGCTCCCAGAATTAAACACAATATGCTTAGACAGACTGAATAATTTGTTTACTTAAAGTCATATAAATGGAATTTAACAGAGTGCATCACATAAAAGAAAAAAAATCAGATATTACTTTGAGGAGTTAATATAATAATGTTCATCTGCATTTCAATTTAAAACAATTTAAAAATTAAAATAGAGTCTAGGATACAATATGTACAACGAACTGAGTCATAGCTTTAACATTAAGGTATTAAAATAGTCAGATTTATGTTCTGCTTCATAAATAGATTACTAGTATGCTCTCACTTATTTTTCTAACTATTAAAATGCTAACAATAGGTATCATAGACTTTTTTACTTTAAAATTAAAACGTTTAGGCAGATAATTTGCTCATCACTGTCTCATAATTTAGTTAGAAAAATATATTTGAAAGAAATTTCAGTGTCATTAAACATAATGAATTTCACTTTGTTCAATGTCAGAAATGCTTAAATGTATAGGAAACAGAATCAAGAAAAGTTAAGACAAATCTCTATGAATTGAATTGATTAACGTAATTTGCTAAGAGTAAAACCATAAGGGTCAGCCATGGGGTTGAACTGGGAAGGGTCCAAAGGAAGATTTATATACAGATGATTGAATTATTTCTGTAGCATGTATCAAATACATGCTTGTTTATAATTCAATAAATTCCCTGGTGGTGTTCCATTTGTCAGCATTTTTACTCACTGATGAATATTTTAAATGCTCATGTTTTGGTTGACTTTTGTAACTGAACCACTACCTAAGAAATGAAAACATTAAATCACAAGATTGTTGATCTAGTCTTTTCAGTTGTCTTGAAACTATAACTCAGTTTGCTGTAGAACATATTTATCACATGTTTAAAAGTCATCTTTCAAAATTGGCAAAACCATCTGAAAGAAAACTTGGAAAAGTATCTGAAAAAATATTCTTTATCATATGGCAAATTAAGAAATAACATAACATGATCAAGAATGTTTATTATTTTAGCTACTTTTTCTATAATACAGAAAAGTATTGTTATTAAATTTAAAAATTAAAGGAAATGTAATAATTGAGAACTTAAATATACGTAAAAAATCCTGGAAAATTCTATTAGGATGAAAAACTCCTGTAGTTTTTCATTTTCTAATGCTCAACATTATTACAAAATCTACTTTTTTCTAACCTGTATCTTCCTGCAAATCATCGATTCAGATTTCAAACATACTGAGCCCTCAGTAACTTTTCCATCCCTTCGTTATATAACTATGTTTCACACATACTTTATTACTCTTGACTGTTTTTCAAGATGATATCCTATGAGTTTTGAGCATAAAGACTCTATAAACAAGTATGTATTGTCTGTTGAGATTTCCTGAATGACCCTCAATGATGTAGGCTTTTAGAGTGGTACTCTTATCCTTTTTACACTTGGCAGAACTTAATTTTCAGAAAATAGATAAGAAAAGGACAATGTGTGATGCACCAGATAAGTTTACATCTGTCAATAAAAACACACAGAACTTGTGTTCTCATATATAGCTTTCAAGGATGCATGGGGTAGTGTCATTGGTATAAATAATTTAAAAAAATAAATAAATACATAAATTCAGTGATTGAACAATGAATGGCAATTTAGTAGATAAAAACCCTAAAGTTCAATAAGTTGAGGCTATGGATGAAATTGGATGAAAATAAGAATTTTTTCACTTTTAGCCATGTGAATTAGCTAAAATCAGACTAATCCTTCTGCAGAAAGTAAGCCAAGAAGTTACAAAAAGTCTGAGAAACATCTATTAAAAAACGTAAGAGAGATAATAGCAACCAGATTTGAAGGATCAAGATCCAAAAGAAAAGTACAGGGATATAAATCCAAGATTCTAAGTACCTGTCTCTCTTCCTGCCTTAGCCCTCTTGATATATTTGCCGATTTGATACCTCTGTTAAGGAGGCTAAGATGTTGGGCAGTTTTCAAGAGTTGAATGGGGCTAGGAGACAAATTTTAGAATTAAGGACCTGGTGAGGAGGAAGGGCTTTGGAAAATACTCCATATTTTTAGACAGAAATCTTGAAGGTCTATATCCTAAAAATAAGGAAATAATAAATCAATCCAAACAAAAAGTTCTTAATAGGGATAAGATAAAAGAATAGAAAAAAAAAAACTGGATTGTATCCTAGTTTTCAGAAACACTTTAACTCTGCCTTAAACTAGCTCAAACACTGTTTGGATCTTTTTTCATTGTAACTGCCTGTGAGAAACAAAATAATTCCTCTCTGGAAGAAATAACATCAACATAGGCTCAGATTATCTTTGCGATTTTTTCAGACACAACATGCTGCATTCAAGTAAAAATTACCAGACACACAAATGAGCCTAAATGAGCAAACCAAGAGAACATAAATGGACAATAGAAATCAGCCTATTGACGATACCAGATATGAGGTTTAAAATAACTGTGATTAATATATTTAAAATAATAAGGAACAATAATTTCAGGAGAAAACTGGAATCCAGATTTTAAAAAGATTAATGAGAATTTTAGTCTGAAAGCTATAATGAAGTACTAAATAAATGATCTTAATAGCAATTCTGATGGAGCAAAAGATATTAGTAAGGTTAAAATAGGTTAGCACAGTATACCCAGACTAAAACCTGGCGAGGAAATGTGATGGGGGAAAAAATGAAAAATAGAATAAGAGATATATGGGCACATTGACAAAGTCTAGCATATGTTAGAAAGGAGAGAGAAAATAGAAGTAATATTTAAATAGATAATGGCCAAAATACTTCCAAAATCTATCAGAAGATATCATCATAGATTAAAGAATCTCTACGAAAAGTTTTTTTTAGAAGCAAAATAAAACCTAGACACACCATAGTAAAATTGGTAAAAACAAACAGACAAAGACAAAGAGAACATGTTAAAACGCAGCCAGGGAATGATTTCAAAGAAATTAAGTTGAAAACATTAAGTCTGACTGCAAGCTTCTCTGTAGGAATGAAGGAAACCACAACACAATGGAACGACACCTTCAAAATTTTAAAAGGTAAAGCTTTGACCTAGAATTTAACACTCAGCAAAACTATTCTTCAAAAATGAGGGGAAAATAAATATATTTTCATAAAAATAATTAGCTGAGAGAATTACTAAAGAAATATTTTCAAGCAGAAAAGTTCCCAAATAGAAATAACAGAATAAAGAGCAATGAAAATGTTAATGTGTGGATAAATGCAAATGAATATTGACTGTATAAAGCAAAACCAAGGATATTATGCAGTTTTTAAAATACATGTTGAATCAAAACAAAGCTATATTTCACAAGAATAAAAAGGTAAGACTCTGCAATATTTGGGAAATAGAAAAGCATTAATTTGTATATGCACATTGTAATTTCTGGGGGTAATCACCAAAAGATTAGTAAAAGAATAAAAAATTTACAAGCTAGTAGATAAAAATCAACAAGTCATGAGTAATCCAGAGGAAGACAACAAAAAAAAAAAAAAAAAGAAAGAAAGAAAAGGAATATACTACAGATGGGACAAAAACAAAAGAATAAAAATACTTAATACAAATATGTTAATAAATAAATGTAAGTAGAATAAATATTCTAAAAATAATGTATATTATATACTGTTTACAAAAGAAAAACAAGGGTAATTAATACTTCATGCAAGAGTCAGACCTTAAATAGAAGGATACAGAAAAACATGGAATTAAAATGCACAATTATTTGCCAGGATAAAATCCAAAAGAGAGAATGTGTAGTTAGACTAAAATCAGGCAAAAATGGACTTTAAAAAAGCATTACTAGAGTTTAAGGACATTTTATGATGGTAAAATTTTTGAATCCCTATAAAGATATAATTCTAAATGTGTTAGTACTACATATATAGACTCAAAAATATCTAAGGTTAAAACTGACATTAATAAAAGGAAAACAAGACAAATGCACAATTGTAGTAGAAATTTTAACAAAACATCTGTGTCTGACAGAAAAAAATGACAAACCAGTAAAAGTGCAGAATATTTGAACAACACGATTAACACTGTAATTTGTGTATGATTACGAGTAAATTTACATCTATTTAATTGTAGCATGTATGTCCAGTCTAATTTTTTAAACTTTATGTTTATAATTAAGGAGCAGAAGTGTGAAAGAGAAGTTCTTTCTGTTTTTTTACTGGACCACAATGGGTGTTTTCCACAATGGGTGTTTTCAGTCTGGTTCTCTTCAATCTTGTTGTCAGGAGCCTTCTTAGGTCTGGTCCAGAGAAAGGCTTGCTCCGGGCTCCACAGTTCAGAATATTCTTCTTATGAGGTGAAGGGTCTGCAAGAGCGAAGCGAAATGCCCCCCTGGACATGTCCTCTTCCCCTCTCTAGATCATGCTTAGGGTACTTTGTCTGCCCTAGCGTTAAATGCTTTGTCTACTAGGATTTCTCTGTTTCGTGTCTTTATGATTATTTTAATAAAACTCAAGTGTCTTTATCTCAGGCAACTATTTAAGAGTTTAAGTAAGTAGCTTCTTCTCTTTGTTAAATATGAAAATGGAAGTTCAATAAATATTGGAGCAACTTATTTTACTTTATGATAATAATTTTTAAACACCTCCCCATTACATAGTGATCCAGTGACTGCTATTTTATGCTTTAAATGTATATTTACTTTAAGACAAATATAAATTTACCTTGGAATGTTGGCCATTCTTCCTTTTTTCTTACCAAACAATTCTTCGATTTTGTGCTTTGAGCAATTCATTTTTGTATTCGTAATGGAGGTAGTGGAGTAAGGGTCAACACAGATGCTTTGCTGAAAGGGCATGTAGCCCAAAGGGTCAGAGAGATAATTGAGTCTGAGAGCACAAATGAATGTCATGGCTGAAATTATTCCCAGGTCAGTAGTGTTATTACAAAAGCACTACCATTAAATAATCTTTTCTTTTCTAATGTCAGTCAAGTCTGAAAGTAAATAAATAATTTTTGAAAAGATAAAATACTGTGAGATGCAATGAGGAAAAAAATAAAATGAACATTTCCTGCAACCTAAAGTTTCAGGAAGTACTTAGAGTTAATTTAAATAAATACACTTAAAAAATCCCCCAAGCTATTATTTGAAAGTATTCTATTTACATTAAAAAGTTACCATCTGTTAACTGTTTTTTAAAAAGTCTCTTAAGTAATGTAGATCACTATATTTTTGATTATCAAATCTTGAGAGAGAATTCTCCAAAAAGCAGACTTCTAAAACTAGGGTATTTTTTTCATCAGCTTGCCAAACTATAAGAGATTAATCTTAGTTACCTCTTTTTTATTAGTATATTTTGGCAGGTGTATTTTTTTCACAGTAAGTTATGTCAGTAGTCAGGTAAAAAGACCACTGCATTTACTTTAATTTTTAAAATCCATATTAGATTTATTAGAAATTCATAAATCTAGTTTATGAATCTAGTCAATTAAAATTTTACCTAGTATATTATAATATATGATTCTAACAAACTTTATCATCTTTAAGTTGGCCTTAAATATAGTTGGTTAATTTTATTTTCTTAATATTATATCTGCATTTCTAAAGGAAATATATTCAGATTTTTCTTTAAATATTTTTATATTCTAAATAAAAATAAAATCTCAAGTTTTCTAGAAGTGTTCAGGTATCAAATAAATTATAAATATTCTATCTTAAAATTCTTATGTCTTTCTGAACTATTAATAAAATCTTTAATTTTTCAAATACAAATCTATAATAATCATGCAGTTATACACTTTGAATGAAAAGAGTAAGCCTTTTGAATACTAAAAAAATATCTTGAGCATCACAAAGATACTCCTTTAGTTATTTTCTGGACTTAATTCTAAACCGTTTAGGTTAAAAGACTCACTGGAGTATAGTAGAATCATCCCACATAAACTGGGCTCTGAGTCACAGGTATCTCAAGTTATACAGCAGGAGAGCTGCTTAATGGGAAGCTGGTATTTGCTGCCTTCTCACCTCCAGCCCCCCACCATCCCAGGCTGATTCCTATTTATTTTTATTATAACGAGGATTCCATATGGTACCAAACAGTTGAGCTTTCAGTTCAAATCTCTTAGGGTTAATTTACATATTACTTCATTCTCATCTGAATCTTCAAACTCATTCCCAGATTATAGCTATCATTTTTTTTTGCTAATTATTTAGACCCCCCCCCTTTTTTTAGTTAGCTTTGAGAACATGCTAGTGCTTTCTCTTCATTTAAAGACTTCTTTCCATTGTACACTTCACATGCTTATATATTCTTTCATATCATTTTGCACTCTTTTGCCTCATTTAGCTAGCAAGAATGCTATATTACTTTCCACACATTTTTTTTCCTGTCTTGCAAGTCCAGAGCTTTTACACTTACTAAAATGACCTCCCATTGGATTTCACATATATCTTCTCACTTCTGACTCTGTAGTCAAACTTTAAAGCTATATTGGTAACGGTAATAAATATTTAGTCAGCTCCTATTCAGAGTGAGCATGTGTAACAAGCCCACTTATGAGAGGGTACCCTTCCAGAAACTAAAGTTGTATTCTTTCCTATTTTCAAGTTAAAAAAAATAAAAGGCCAGAAAACTATCTTGGGATCATTAAAGCTAGCCTTCCTTAGAAAGATTCAGAAGAAAGACACAAATTAAACTCTTTGTATTCTGAGGGTTGAACATGAAAATCTTTAGAACCAGTAGTTCCGGTGGGAGATGAAAGGTGAAGAGAAGAAATAACCTAGGAAGTAAAGTCATGTTCTCAATCTTTTCATAGGGAATGCTTCTGGAAACAACTAATGCCATTATAGAAGACTGTGGGAACTAAACAGTCTGTGTATTGAGAGCTATAATTTTGGTTGGAGTGGAGGAGGTTCATGCATGGTGTTCAAGGACCTATTGGACTGTGCTGGACCAAAAATTCAATAGCAACACATTGTGGCATCCAAATAGTACTAAGGGTGGACTGATCAGACTTCAAGGCTTTCTTTGTTTGTCTGTAAGAGCTAAAATGACCACTTTTAATCATTTAAGTGATTAAGATACTTGACAATTCACGGGTATTTGAAAAAAGAGTTGGCGAGTTCTTGAGCAGTGAGTTAGAAAATAAAAGGAAGGTGATCCTCTCTGCCTCAAATTTGATAATCAATGAATAGACATTAGAATTTAATTTGAAAAGTGGCTATGCTCTAAGTATCTGTATCTATGTGATTGAAATGGCATAGATGTTATGAATAAAGATTTCAAGATGTTGTGATATGGGTAATAATGTCACAGAAGAAGGAAAATGATAGATAATTGAATGCCTTCTCTCAGCCAGACTCCAGGGACTAATGGTGGCCCACTACAGGGAGAAGGAACAGGGCAGAAGGTAAAGTAACTGTTTACAGGATGGACATTTTTGTTTTGACACAAGCAGAGCTGATTCAGGGCCCACATGCTGATACATATAATCCAGAGTTGGGAAGTGGCTTTTTTCTCCCTATATTTTATTTTTAATTTTCTGTATATTATGATGTTTGGATATATTTAAAAAAAAAAAATTAAACCACCTTTCTTGCTGGGAAGAGACTGTCTCTCCTGGCTAGTCCATTCTTAGGTAAAGCAAAGGGACCAGTGGGGAACATGCCTTTGATGTGCAAACTAACCAGTCTAGAGCCCTATCGCCTCTACCTGGCACATGTTTCCCAGGAGGTACTGTTCCTCTGCTTTAATCATCCCAAGGCCAGGAGATACTAGGCAACTGGGGACCATCTGTAGCCCAAGCCAGCTGGAATTATTCACATTAGCCAATGCTAAACTGGTTTACCCTGTCTTGCCTTAGTCTTCCCGAAGAAACCCCAGTAAAGGCCGTGGCCTAAGCTCCCCTTGTGCCTCCTGACCTGTGCTGGTGACCCTGTGGCCCTGAGTGGCGTGTGTTTACTTCCTTCTCTAGGACACTTGAGTGTAATAAACCTTTTCCCTGTGCTCCTTGTTCTCGTTTCCTCCTGTGGACGCACCAGCATTAGCATATCATGTCCAACACGTGCAATTTTAAAACAGCCCCAGTCTCTACCCCAAGCATCTGCACAGCTGTGGCAGCTCAGGGTCCAGTGTGTCCATCGTGGGAGGAGGTGTATTGCCACTGAAGGAACGACAGTGACCAACAGCAGTCACTGGCCTGCCCAGCAGAGCAGTTCTGCAAAAAACACAGAACCAGAACAGACTGCTTTCTGATTCCCATTAGACACATTTTAGAGACTCCCAGAAACAATTCTAAAGTACACATAGATTTCCTAAAATTATGCGAAAAACAAGCCAGCAGTATTGGGGAATTTATATTAACGTGACCTGATTGGACCTATAGGCTGGGGAGGCAGAAGGACATTCCGATTTTACATCAGTTACTGAATATGTATGTGCAGTTCAAGGTGTTCTTGGTTCCTGCACTTGTCAGGGGTGAATAAATGTTTTGTTCTGCTTTGACTTTTTAAACGTAATTATTAAGAATTGATTTAAGGGAGGTCACATGAGTGTGAACAGTTGCTATCTGTTCAACTCGGTGTCATCAACTCTATGAGTATTTCGAGTGCTGTTCAATAAATATTTATTACGCTGAAGTGAAATAAATAGGAAAATCCTAGCCAGCCTATGAAAGGGTGCCCATGGAGGAACTTAAGGAACTTTGCTGAGTTTTCCAAAAACAAAGATTGTGGGGAAGGTAGTTTTCTTTTCTGTTTTCATAGGAGAAGATTGTTGTCAATTACACAGCCCTAATGACTATGGAGCACTGTTGGTCCATGATGTGTTAAGTGTTAGTCAGTACTAGCTAATCTTCCTTGAGTGTTACTATATGGTAGGTACTAGATTAGGTCATTTATAATTATCATCTCATTTAATCTTTTCAACAATCCTGTGTAGAACTATTTCTCCATTCCTTTTGATTTTACAAATTAAGATACAGAGAATTAGATTGGTTTAATAATTTTAGTGAGGAACCAGTGAATACCTATGAAGGCTCTAGGATTTTACCCTGCTTGCAAACAAGTTAGTGTGCCATCGTTTCATGGATGCTGGTAGAATACATGAGACTTTTGGGTCAGAGACAAAGGACTTTGTTATTTATTACACTGTGAATAGCATGAGTTTCATGTTCATGTCAGTCCCTTTGCCCCCAAGTCCCATGTGGGCAAGAGAGAAGGATCCAGTTGGATGCTCAGCACACAGTGGGTCTGTGTTACCACTGAGGAAACCCCAAACTCAGGAATCTGATATTTCATAAGAAAGAATAAGATATGCTGCTTGGTCTGTACTCTGGAGAGAGATTTTGTTTTTATTTTACTGGCTTGCTTTTACTTTATTTTATTTTACTCTTCTCCAGAGGAAGATACTCTGTATTCCAAAATTGTTCACTATAAACAAGCATTGCTGAAAAGATACTGTGGAATATAAGGACAGTTAGTCTCTGCTTATAAAATAGGCAGATGTAAGAGACACATATTGAAGTAAGTCTTCCCCATATGACCTCCTTCTCGTACGTATACCAAGTCACCAATAATTTTTCCCATGAGTTTGTCACTCTGTCACTAGTCTGATGAATAGTTCTCATTAGCAGAGCTAGGATTTTAAACCTAGACATTCTGACTCTTATGTCTCTGAAAGGACATCTAAAGGTACTGAGAATAGTAAAGATCTAGAATAATTTAGAAACTTGGCACTAACTAACCAATAGAGAAAGAACTCAGACTTCTAGGTTAAAGGGTTGAGAGAAATGAACTAAGATGAAAAAGAGAATTGTGTGACCTAGAGATCAGAAAATTAGAGCTTCACTTTTTGTTATCTTCATTTTCTTAAGAGTTAATATCTGTGTTAAAAAATAAAAACTATTTTGTCCTAATATTGAAGACAAATTTGCTTGACAGCTATAAATTATGGTAGATTTCTTTTTAAAATGTATGCTTATTCATGAAACAAGCATATATTTAATACTAATATGTTCCAGGGCTTCTTCTAGTTTCTACTGTTCAGACATATTAAACTGTCTATTCAAATATGCACTGAAAGGATTAAAAATACTGGCTATTTGGTGTCAATTCCATGAATTAGTCTAGATCCTTACTCAGTATTCTCACACATCGTTTTAAAGAGACATAGTGATAACAAGCATGGACTACGTAGTGGGATTGCCTACATTTAAATCTTGAGTCAAATACCAAGTAACTGGGGTGAGCTTTGTCATAGCTCATATCATGTTATAAAAGATCAGGGTCACCCAGGAAGATTGATTCAAGAGAAAAAGCAGGATAGAGGTGACTACTTTTGTGATGGTGTTTCATTTTAAGGCTCTTCTTACCTCTTCAAGTGTCATCCCTCATCCTTCCCTGGCCCCTGCACCATCACAAGGCGTCTGTGAGCAGAACCATTCTGATAGCTCCATCACCCGAGCCCACTGTCCTTTCCTCCTCCGCACTACCACCAATGTAATGCTTATCCCACTGCACTGGGATTTCCTGCCCCTTCCAAGATGTGTACCCTAGGGTGCAGCTTCCTTTCCTAGCTGATGCATCAATCATATAAAACAGAGAACCAGGTAGGCATCATCTTTTCTTTAGCAGGGACATCACCTGTGTGTTGGTCTCTACTTACCTTTCTGGTGACTCTCCTGCAATATCTCTGATTCCTTTCCTCTCATTCATTTCAGACTTCCTGTGTTTGATCTAGAGTAAATGTAAAACAAACAAGGCTTATCAGTCCCAGGAGTTGAATCTAAATGTATAATAACTTCTTTAAAATAAAATCTTCACATCTCTTGCTGAATTCCCTTGATGTTTCTAATTTTATGTTATCAATTTTGGTTTCTTAAATATATTTTCCAGTGACTTGACCATTTTGTTCATCTTCCCCAAAGAACCAGCTCATAACTTGTCAGTTCTGCTGTTCTTTTTTCTTTCTTTTCTGAATCATAATTCATTAATCTCTTCTTGCATTTTTCTTTATCTTGCTTTATTTTTAATCTAACCATCCTAGAGTAGACTTCTGGTAGTTGTTTCAGAATGTATGCTTCTTAGAACAATTGAAATGATAATTTAAATATACATAGTTCCTCAACACTACTAAAGAGAAAGATTTTAATGTCCCTAATGTCTTAATCCTATCATTCTTTTGAGGGCTAAGGCAGGTGGTTTGTGAATGAGCAAAACATGTTCTTAAAGTGGCTAAGAGCACCACAGTTATGAAAGTTGAAGGAAAAAATGCGAACAAAAAACTTGTGAGAACATACAGAAGAGAAACATTTCCTCTACTTCAAGGAGACTTGGAACCTTCAGAAGCTTCGCCTCTGGAGTCAACCAGTAGGAGTTTTCTAATGCAGACAGATTTCTGGGGCTTTGGTTTGGAGAAGACTTTGCTCCCCACGGGACAACCATTTACATAGAATCAAACAGTTTTCATCTTTGTGTCTTGGCCTTTTATAAAGCTTTTTATAAAGAAGGGAAAGTACTCTGAACACAGCAGTTGTTCCCTAATTCTTTGGGGGGTTTAACAGAAGAAGAGAAGCACTATGGTTTTTCAGTCTTTTGAGTATCTTGATTTGTTCTGAAGTTTGGCTTTGGATGTGCTTTGCATTTAATATATGTTTTAAATCAGTAAATGCATGCATTGTATCTATATTTTATATATTTTCTGAAAATTTTTATTATATATACATACATACGTATGTATAAAGGAAGTACACATGTAAAATGTCTATATTAAGATATAAGTGAGAATAAAATCTAAAGCAAACTATGGGTGGTAACTTAGAAGGGAAAGAGGGACGTTCCTCCCAATGTTTTAAAACACAAACAAAAGGGGCAGATCATTTTCTGAGATGATGTGCATCCAGTGATACAGATCAGTATATTTTACCATGTTGCTCCACATGGCAATGATGAATTCTGAATCCCATAATTTATTTGGTTGGCATAGTTCTAGCTTATGCAAACTATCCTTCAACTACATATAACAGACATCAACTTCCTATCAGTCCAGAGAGACAATCTGTTAAGATCCCAAGGAAGAAACACATAGAAATGATTTGTAACTGTGAAACTTGTCATCGACACAGACACATCACAAGGAAGAGGACTACAGCCCATCAGCCTTACAGAAAAGAAACTCCATTTCTCCTAACTGTTGTCCAAAATGGGCTTAATTAAAGCAAATGAAAGTTTTGCTCAGCAGTCCTCAAGACAACAACTTTAGTGGAGTAACCTCCACAAATAAGATTTTGCATGCTTTTGTTTGATGCTAAATAAGAACTTTGGTTAGAAAGAATTCAAGTCACCTTCAGCTAATGAAGCACTCTCCAGCCCTCTTTCCCTGGACTAGGGAAGAAGAGGGCTGTCCCTTCCTGAAAGGGAACACCACAAGAGCAGTTTACAGAAAAATGCCAGGGAAAGGAGATGTAATGGGTGGTAGAGTGGGTTTTAGAATCTCTCTACTCAGAAATGAGCCATAAATGTAGCAGATATCGTTGATTCCTAGACTTGTCTTTCAATCCATTCTGAATACATATTGGGAAAGAGATAAGGACCTCAAATTCTATCTAGCTTTCTATACCTATATTTAGATTTGTTTTTCCCTCTTGAGCCCTGGAAAACCAGGCTGTTCAAAAGTATTGTGGTATAGGTAGCTTCCTCAAAGTTTTAGAAAAATATTGTAAAGGATTCATGATTCTATAAGCCTCTGAGAGACTACTACTGTCCGATAAAGTTGGATTTCCAAATTCTAGGTTTGAAATCTACTCAGTCATATATATTCTTCATAAGGGAACTTCAGTGACCTAAAGAAGAATCATGGACATTAAGATGACAGTTATCCAAGTTCTGAAAACTTTAACAAATCAGGGAAACAGTTTACAATCTTTGAAGGATACAGAATCATACAGTACACAAGGTAAACATGAAATATCAGAAAAAAAAGTCTATTTTACAATATTTAACAAACATATGAGAAAAAAATACTTGTTTCTAACTTAGAAAAGGGAAACAGACTTTATTTATAAGTAGTGAATTCTCCTTTAAGAAAATCTTTCAGATTTTGGCAGGAACTCCAATCTCTCTTTTAAGTCATTTAAGGAATACATGATCTCTCAGGTAAGAATAGTAGCTTCCATTATGACTTTTTTATTGGGTGAAAGCATGTCATCACATTTTCAGGAGAGGATTCTAATTATCTTCCATTATTATTTTAAAATGTTTCTCCTGAAGTTGTTTCTTGTCAACTATGTCTCAGTTACCATCCAACATGCTACTCACCCCTGTAATTTGAATAGTTGAACTCAAGGTCCCTTCCAGTTGGTTAGAATCTGTCAAGTGATACTGACATTTGAACTTGTGCATCTGTAATCTGTTTGCTCCTACTAAGTCTTACCTCTGTATGCCACCTATTCTCCATAATGCCTAGTGAAAAAACAGAGTTGATTTAACGACATCCTGGCCCTCTCAGCAAGGCACCCCTGTGGGCACCATGGCCCTTTACTGTATGTTGTCATAAAAACTGCCACCACCATAGTTATTCAGCATATGTTTTTAAATGCCTAAGTTTTGCAAACACTGTACTAAATTTACAGGAGTTCAGAAATGACCACCATAGAAACTTTTTCCTCTGGTGACTACTCCTGAGGAGGTTGGAGTCAGCATCATGCATTTCCCTACCTCCACACCCACAACCATCCCACCGGTGACACCAACATGTACACATCCTGGAAAACTCAGACTTTTAGGGAGTAAAAAGAAATAGCGAAATATTTTCACATCAGGTGGATGTGAAAATGAGTCCTAAGTGTAATTTGAATGTTCTTTTCTCTTCAGTGAGGTTGAGCACCTATAATATGCTTTGCAGCTGTTGGTGTTTCTTTGACAGTGAATTCTCTGTTCATATCTTTTGCTAAGTTTATTGACTGATATATCTCTTTCTTACTAATTTGTAAATTTAGACTGGGAAATCCAAATTTACCTAAATACATATTAGGAAAAATAGCCATTCATATATAACATGAATTTCAGTTTGATCAGTATTTTGTCTTTTTTTTTTTACCAGTTTGATTGGTATTTTGTCTTCACTTATGGCACGACCTTTTACATTTGTCTAGGTGGTGTATGTGTCTGCATTTTAGTCAGATGTATTAATCACTTGGTAAAATAATCACCTGGGGTTCTTCCTGTGGTTTCATTGGTAGGATGACCTTCGATATTTTGGGTTCATTCCGTGTAAATCATAGAGATGCATTCTTAAGTTGGTAGATAGGTTTGTATTTGCCATCATTATTTCCAAATGGCTACTCAATTCTACAACCACATTAATAGACAAAGCCATGTTTCCCCATTCAGTTCTTGTATGTGTTTGTGTCCATCTTTATCCATTTTGGAATTTGACAAATAGGTGAAAGTTATAGTGATTGGATACAACTAAAAGTGTCTCTAATTCATAAAATTAAGGAGTTGTCCAATCAGCATTAATAATATATTAGAATAATCAAATATGTATTATTTAGATGTATGTTTTATAAGAATAATGGATATATTTTAAGAATATAGAGATTTACTGTCATTAACTGCTATATGTAGATAGTAAGGTTTTCTAAAATTGTATTTATTACCTTTATGTAGATAGAAATCAATGTGTTAATTATTTTATACATAAGCACTAAATGGCTCTTAAAATAAATTGTAAATATAGTTTCTAAAATAGTTAACTACCATCCCCTTGTCACTTATTTTATCAGTTTGCCTAGAAATATCTCTTAATAAATTGCACAAAGGCAAACTTTATAAAACTATCATGAACTTTAAGGTATATGGAGTCCAAATAAATACAGCCTCCTAAATTATGAAATATCCTGATGACTAATTTGAGTCACTACTACATATGCTAAAACACATTTATTTTTTATAGCACAGATATATTAGTAATTTGAATACTCAGAAGATACAGATGTATCTTGGATACTCAAAGATAGGTATATATTTCATTTCTTGTATGTGAACAAAAATAATCCTAGAGTAGAATGTCCTAAAAGTTACTCTGGGCTTCATGAATTTCATGTTAAAAATTCTATAACTGGCTTGGCTAATCCTTGTTTTTCTCTTGTAGTGGACTGAGAAACATGCTGGCATAATTTTCTTTTAAATTTATTGTCTAATGCCTAGCATAGAGCATATTAAAATTGATGTTCAGTAAATGTTTAGTGATGACATTTTAGCCAATCATATAGAACAAACTGTGATTTTAGCCACTCATATTAATAACTTAAAATTTCTCCAGATGAGATTCTACTGGCTAGGAAGTTTTATCATCAGTTCAGTATAAGTTTTCTTCAATTTCTAGAGAAAATAACTCAGTATGTTCATGATCAAGAAAGATACTCCAATGCAATGACCAGACAAGGCAAACTTTTAGAAATTTTGTCCTTTGCTGACTTGGATGCACTGCAGATATACTTGCCACATAGAGCAGCTACTGACCTAGAGTGTTACATAACTGGGACTCTGACAAAGGTTCTCCTTCTAATTTTCTACATAAGTATGAAGACATCACTTCATTTTAGGCTTTTATCTATGTCTAGGAACTAAAAAAGTATCTAATGCCACAAAAAGTGAAAATTATACTGCAGAAGTGGAACTTTAAAAAATGCTTGTATATAAAAACAGTATGAAGGGATTGATACCCACGCTGATAGTTTCTCCTGTGCAGCAGCATCAAAAGTATCTAGATACTGTTTTGTTAAAAAAAAAGAAAAAAGGCAAAACTCCAGGAGGTCCTGGGTTCAAGCCTTAGTACCCCATTTAAAAAAAAAAAAAGGCTTACAAAGGCAAAAGTCAGAAGCAGGAATAAAAGTGAAATGACATAACAGAGGGGGAGCCGAACATGAGGGCCTTCAAGTATATATTTAAATAAAGGTCCCCAGAAAGGGGAAAATGTAAAGAATGTTAAGGATAATCAAGAAATCTGTCTCCTACTCCAAAACTTGCTTTGTGGAGAAAAGAAGTGCCTAATATTCAATTAGGTAGCCCCAAAGGTACCCACACATCAATCAGTTAACTTAACTTGAGAACTTCAATGTTAAGAATGGTGAAAAGTCTGACATCTTACTCTACTCGCTAGCCAACACGTCTCAGTGTTTTGAATGTTGGTTGGAGACGTGGGATTCCTGGACTAGGGACAGAAGCATTTATTTCTCTCAACAAAGCAAGCAGCTTTGAGCAAAAGCATGTTTGGTGTCCATTCTTCAAGTCCAAATTCTACTGGAGGGAGTTACTATCTCTATCCTCCAATGATTTTTGCTACCAAAAAAAAAAAAAAAAAAAAAAAGCCTGGGAAAAGGTACTCTGGAACAGTAGCACTCAGTGCTTTTATTTGTAAGATGTCCAGAGACTCCTAAGCTCCATAGAGGATTCTCTCCCAACCTTTGCTATTAGTGATTGACTAATGTAGACAGTATATTGTGACTTGTTAAACACCGAACTCACGTATTACATCCTTGTAAAAATGTTGCTATACTACATTCAACTTCTGTTAAAATACTGTTTGCTAAATATGTTTAACCTGTTATATAGAAGAAACCTGTCTTTTCCAGTTGCATGTCTGCACCATTTCTTGGGGATTTTTTTGTTTTGTTTCTCTTCCTTTTATTCTTAATTAAAGAACAGGAACTTCTTCCTCCTGGATACTATCCCAGGTTAATTTATTCAGGTCAGTTTGATTTTTCATCTTGTTTTAAAGGTATTAACTTGAAGGTCATCTAAACGCTGAGTATTTCTGAATTCCTTCCCCTAAGTTATCTAATGTCTATTCTGAACCACCACTGCAAATGGACATTGTAAAAATTTTTTAAAGTTAAAATACTTATCCTTTAAAACCTAAGGAAGAGGGGTAAAATTAAAACAGTGAAAATCTATAAAGATCTTTAATAACGTATTTTTAACTCACACATTTATGTAATTAAGCACACACATAGACAGACATATATACAAACTTATACACATGGTTAAGTGTTTATACATTTGGATTCTAGAGTTAGTTTACCTATGTTCATACACAGACGGCTACTCAGAGCAGAGAAAACTCGGTTTCCACATGTGCAGAAACAGAGATAGCAGCAGTTACATGCATACATCATAAGCTTGCTGTGAAAATTAGTTCAATAATAGTGCAACCTTTAGTGTATTACTTAGACCTAGTAAGTGTTCAGTAGTTGCTAAGTTATAACTGTAATGCAGAGTAATGCAGAATGGCTATGCTCCCAGTCACTAACAAGCAAGTTGAATGGCCTTACAGACTTCAGTATCTTCATCTGTGAAAGCAGTACTTTTGCAGTACCTGATTTCTTATATTCAGTCAAACACCAAGATTCTTCTATTCTGTGACTATAATTATATGCAATATTTGTTTTGAAATGTCAGCATTACGGTAAAATTCAATCATGAGAAACTAACAAAAAACTATTATTGCAATTCTACTATCATGATTATTATTCACACAACTGTAATTACTATTCTGATTCCTAGTTCTTATTTAGCTTTGTCTCACTACCAGACAGTAAAGTTTCACAATCATATTGTCCCTCAGAAAAATTCTTGAGTTAAGTACATTAATGTTTGTTTTGCAAACAAACAAACATGGGTTAATAAACTGACGAAGGTCACGTAACTGGAAAGAGCTAAGGATAAAGCCTGAGGAGTGAAGGAACAGGAATGCATTTTACACAAAAGGATAATTTGGGTGGTGGGCATGGATTTCTAAGTTAGTGTTTTTTGTAGGCACTAGATTATTAATTTATTTTTTTCTGGGAGATAACTTTATTATTTTTTCTTTCTTCTTTTAAAACATTTTTAAAATTATTTTTCATTGAAATGTAGTCAATTTACAATGTTAGTTTCAGGTATACAGCAAAATGATTCAGTTATCCATACATATATATGTATTTTCTCAGATTCTTTTCCATTACAGCTCATTACAAGAAATTGAATATAGTTCCTTGTGCTATCCAGTAGGTCCTTATTTATCTATTTTATAGATTATTAATTTTTGAACAAAATTCTAAGTTCCTCAAAAACAAAAACCATTTGTTTCCCAGTTTCCTTCAAAACTTCTGTAAACAATAGGCTCTCAATGAACACATACTGACTGAGTCAATCAGCCTATTCTCCTAGGATTATCTTGATAATATATTTGTTTCTTTGATAGGACATGAACAATCTCAAGGCATGAAGGAAGAGTATTTTTGTAAAAAAAAAAAAAGTTTCACTGAGTAAATATAGAATGGTTAGCTATGGTAATAACTAGAACACAGTATATTGACTTCAAAAGCTTTAGTCGTGAGTGTTTGCAAAAAGGAAGTTCTGGCACAGAATTGAAAGTGATCATTGACTTCTGTGTGAACATCAAGTGGTTGGCAGGAGATGTGCAAAGCGGAGATCAGCACTTCTTCGTGCAGAAGGTCGAGCAGACATCTGTCTTCACTGAAGACGTACCATGTTCTGATGAACCATGGCTGACTAAGAATGTCAACAACATCCCCTAGAGTTAAAATCTGGCAAGATTTAAATGATCTCTGTTCTGAATAGAGCAATTTTTTTTTAATTTAAAATTATGATTTCTAAATTGTCTCAAATCCTCAATTATGTGTAGCATTTTTTTTTTTTTCAAGCTTAAGAGGAAAACACAAATGCCACCAAAATTAAATGATTCCAAATTGGAAGTGGATCATGTTGAAACAATGTAATTTTCCTTCCGGCTTTTAACATAAAGCATCAAAATGATACCCATTTTTCCAAATTGCAGAAACAATGTAGAATATGATCAGTATGGGACTGTTACACGTATAGTCAGACACAGTCTTTTCATTTGTTTAGCCAATAACACGTTATGCAAGAACATAAATTCTTGTATTATTTTGCTTAAACCATTGTTGCATTTTCTCCCAGTACTTCATAAAACAAAAGTAAAATTCGAGCCAAAAATTCACTTTTCATTATCAGAAAATACAGGATGCCCATATTCTTTTTTTGTGTGTGTGTGTATATATATTTTTTTCTTAAAGTACAGTCAGTTTACAATGTTGTAACAATTTCTGGTGTACAACATAATATTTTAGTCATACGTGAACATTTGTTTTCATATTCTTTTTCACCGTAAGTTACTACAAGATATTGAATGTAGTTCCCTGTCCTATACAGTATGAACTTGTTTATCTATTTTATGTATGTATTAGTTGGTATCTGCATATCTCGAACTCCCAATTTATCCCCTCCCACCCTCTTGCCCCTCTGTTAACCATAATTTTGTTTTCTGTGTCTGTGTCTTTTTCTGTTTTGTAAATAAGTTCACTTGTCTTTTTATTTTTAGATTCCACATATAAGTGATGTCATATGGTATTTTTACTTGTCTTTCTGGCTTACTTCACTTAAAATGAGTCTCCAAGTCCATCCTTGTTGCTGCAAATGGTATTATTTTACTATTTTTTATGGCTGAGTAGTATTCCATTATATAAATATACCACAACTTCTTTATCCAATCATCTTCCCATAGACATTTAGGTTGTTTCCATGTCTTGGCTATTGTAAATAATGCTGCTGTGGACATTGGGATGCATATAACTTTTTGAATTAAGGTTCCCTCTGGATATATGCTCAGGCGTGGGATTGCTGGATTATATGGTAGTCTATTTTTAGTCTTTTGAGGAATCTCCATGCTGTTTTCCATAATGGCTGCACCAAAATGCATTCTCACCAACAGTGTAGGGATAGGAGTTCCTCCACACCCTCTCCAGCATTTATTGCATTTATCACTTGTGGACTTTTGAATGATGGCCATTCTGACTGGTATAAGGTGTAAGGTCATTGTCGTTTTGATTTGCATTTCTCTGATAATTAGCGATATTGAACATGTTTTCATGTGCCTATTGGCCATTTGTAGGTCTTCATTGGAGAATTGCTTGCTTAGGTCTTCTGCTCATTTTTGGATTGAGTTGTTTGTTTTTTTCTTAAGTTGTATGGGCTGTTTATATATTCTGGAAATTAAGCCCTTGTCAGTCTCATCGTTTGCAAATATTTTCTCCTGTTCCATAGGTTATCTATTTTTTAACTTATGGTTTCCTTTGCTGTGCAAAAGCTTTTAAGTTTAATTAGGTCCCATTTGTTTATTTTTGCTTTTATTTCTATTGCTTGGGTTGATTGCCCTAGGAGAACACTGCTGAGATTTATGTCAGATAATGTTTTGTCTATGTTTTCTTCTAAGAGGTTTATAGTGTCTTGTCTTATGCTTAAGTCTTTAAGACAATTTAAATTTATTTTGCCCATATTCTTATAACAGAAGTTTAACTACTACTTGCTTAGATCATAATTTGTAGCAAACATCATGCTAATAATCATTTTTTATTAATCATTTCTATAGTATCTGACTTTAGAGATGAAAAAATTGGCTTTAGAGTGAATCACAGGTCAAGGTCTCTGGCTGGACAGTGCGTGAGCCACAGTGACCTCCTTTAAGTTCTGTCTGACTCTGATGCCTATGCTGAGACAGTATCATGGCCTTCAGTAAATCTATATCCTTTTCAATAAATACTGTGGCAAAATCGCCATGGCATGTGAAAGATCCCCCAAAATAGGACTTGTTGATCTGGTACAGCCCAAGTCTGCATTCAACTTCATAGGGATGTTAGGAGTCCCTAAAATTAAATAAATTAACATAAAAGTGAGTAAATACAATAGATGCTAGGAATATCTTTCTTCTAAAATTACTACTGTATATTCTTAAGAAAAAACTAAACTTTTAAAAAGTACTTTGCTTGTTTTTAAGTCTTTAAGAAATGAGTAGCTAAGAAGTTATGCGTTCTGTGTGATATAATACACGAACAGGAAGCCCTGATGCTCCATTTG
Source organism: Camelus bactrianus (assembly GCF_048773025.1). Classification (NCBI taxonomy): domain Eukaryota; kingdom Metazoa; phylum Chordata; class Mammalia; order Artiodactyla; family Camelidae; genus Camelus; species Camelus bactrianus. The sequence continues at coordinate 58,249,968 of NC_133541.1, read as the reverse complement.
TGTGTGGGTGCCAGGAAACATTTCCAATTCTCAAGATTCTACATATTGTTGGCTTAGTTATTATTGTAGTTTCTTTTTGTATAATTTCAACATTTGTGAAACTTTTCATTATTCATTATGTATTTAATGTTTATTTTATAAAAATATCCTACAGTGATCCAAAGTAGTAAGATATTTTAAATGTGAAGTCATAGTCCCTAAAATTATTCTCAAACCAAATATACAGAAGTCAGAATATTTCAAAGAAAGGATGCCAAATTTCATCCACTGATTTCCAGCAGATGGGAGGTAAGCAGCCCAAGATGAAATGATTAATGACTTTGGGAACAGACTAATTCCAGGGAATTGTAAATGTCAGTTTTCTGTCTTCCTCCCCATTCTGAAAGTTTATCAGTGTGAAACAGTTTTCCTGATGTGCACAATGAAGGAACAGTCTTCCTGCTGAACCTAATTCAAAAATTCAGTTCACTTACAGTGTTGTTAATTTAAAATAGGCATGTTATGCGACACAAATGCTGTCTCACAGAAATACGTATACTTTTATAACAAAAATATAAAATGCATAATGTTCAATGCATTTTGAACTTTTAAATTGAATAAAATTGATTAATTTGTATTTCTTTAAATAGTTAAAAGTTTCTCCTGACAGTATGCCATGTGTCATAAGTTGAAAATTACATAGATTGCAGTCATCCTGGGGAAGGTTCTTGTGATAGTCAGAGTACTCTACTGGTCTCCCACATTCCAGTCCACTGGAGTACATGCCCTGTTTAAGCCATTTCCCTTCAGCGTGGGTGGGCCCAGTGACTGTGAAGGGGTATCACTCCCAGGAGAAGCTTATATGGAGAAAGTGAAAGGATTTTGCAGAAATAAGGAATGTCCTTAAACAGCTGACTTTAAGTTAATTGAAAGAGAAGTTAGTTATCCTGGTGGTCCTCACCTGATTAGAGAACCCACGAAAAAGAAAAAGAAAGAAAGAAAAAGAGAGAAAAAGAAAAAGGCAGAAGGAAGGAAGGGAGGGAGGGAGGAAGGAAGGACCTCTAAAGGTCAGCCACAGAAGAGATTCAAAACAGCAGAGTCCTTTTCTCGTTGGTCTCAAAGAAGTAACCTGCTGGATTATGGAGAGGGCCACAAGATAGGGAAGAGTAGGGAGCTTCTAGGAGCTGAGGGCCTCAGCTACAGCTTCAGAGAACTGAGTGCTTCAATGGCCAGTGAGTTTGGAAGAGAAATTAAAGCTTTAGATGAGATCACAGCCCTGGCTGATGACTTTGTTTCATCCTGGTGAGACCCTGAGCAGTGGACGGAGAAAGCCCATGCTCAGACTCCGTATTCAAAGATACTGCAAAATGATAAATCTGTGTTGATTTTAACCAGTAAATCTGTGGTCATTTGTTACACAGCAATAGAAAACTAATAGACTTAGCTACAGCTATCTTCTCTGGTATTGAATCATAAAGTCATTCATGTGCCCTTTGCTTTAGTATAGGGAGAAAATTGCAGGTGAATTTTCATACTCCCTGTATTGTCATTAGATAGTCACTCTTTTCACCTTCAGCACTACTTACTTTTCACCAGTTCAAACAACAAAACAAAATACTAGAAATTTTAACACAGAATCAAGTCCGAAAGGAAAAAATAGAAAAATTAAGTATTTTGCATGATCATGAAATCAGTGGAAGCCAATAATATCTCAGCTCTCTATCCAGTATAAGTCACATCCTGATTTTCTCCTATGAGACTGAGCTTGAGTTTTCTTTTATTTTCAAATTCCTCAAACTATGAAATATAATATCTTCAAATACATTAATCTCAAATAATTCCATTTCAACTGGACCAACCAATTTGAATGTCCCATGGGATTGATTACACAGAGATAATAGGCTAATAAGCACATGATGAAAATGACTTGCTGTGCTGAGAAAAATCACTTGTCTTTTGTTTTTTTCCAATTGTGGTATCTGTGAATCACTCAACAACATAATGAGGATTATTTTATATATGATGATTTTGATGTTCCAAGTCAACATTTAAAGTATTTTTGAATTATGCAATAGGATATACTTCTAAAAAGATTCCTTTTGTGAAAGCTGGATTTTGTAGTCAAGCATTATGTCTTCATTGGTATTTTACATTGAACTTTCAGAAGGAAAAATTGGATATAAAATAATCACACTTTCTTAAAATTCCAGTTAGTGCTGTTTTTCTAAAAAATTTTAATTTTACTATACATCAAAAATTTGAATATATCTTTGAAGTAACCCTAAGTAAGTCTAATGTTCTATATAAATGACTATTACAAAGTCATATCAAATGATCTAATATGAAAATTTAATCTCAGAATCAATAAAATTAATTTAGCTGGATATGATTATCTCTGTGTCAAATGCTTTTGACCTCAGGACATTTTCTGAACCCCAGGTCAGATCCTCTGTTACAAGTTCCTAAACACCTTATTCTATTTTAATAATTGACCAACTGTATTTTAATTATTTTTGAATGCTTCCTTCCATTCCCCAGCACAAGCCTTTGAGCTTCACTAGGAAAGAGACTTTGTCTTGTTCAGCACAGGACCCTGATAAGAACAGTATGGAGCTTCAAAGAAACCCTTAATAGGGCAAATTGACCAAAGGAGGGATAGAAGGAGAGAGAGGGGAAGGAAGAGAGATGAGAGGGAGAAAAGGAGAGAGCTAAAGAGGGAGAAAGGGAAGGACAAAGACAGGAAATAAGGGAGGAAAGGACCAGAAGATGAAAAGAGGAAAGATTCAAAGGCAAGTAAGAAGGGAGGAAAGAAGGAAGAAAAACTATTGTTATGAATGTAAAGAATAATCCGTCTCTCAACAGTAAGAAAATCATACCTACCTTTGAATAAGTGTCTACAAATAGATATTTATTATCTCTTTAAGATAAGTATTATCTCCATTTTACATCTTTATATATTTTATAGTTCATGGATTTTTAATCTGCAGCATAAAACTCAGGCTAGTATTCAGAAATAGTTACCTTAGCTATTTCCCCCCAGTTTTATTGAGATACAATTGACATATAACATAATATTAATTTTAGGTGTAAAATACAATGATTTGATATATGTATTTATTGTGAAATGACTACCACAGTAAGTTTAGTTAACATCCATCACCTCACATAGTTACATTTTTTCTTATAAGAAATTTTAAGATCTACTCTCACAGCAACTTTGAAATAGACAGTACAGCATTATTAATAATAGTCATCATGCGGTACATTACATCCCCAGCATTTATTTATCTTATAACTAGAAGTTTGTATTTTTTTTTTTACTGCATTCACCACTTTTGCCCCTACCCACCTCTGTCAGTCACCAATATGCTCTCTGTATCTATGAGGTTTTTATAGACTGCGCATATAGGTAAGATCATACAGTATTTGTCTTTCTCTGTCTGACTTACTTCACTTTAGTATTGCCTACAAAATCCATTCATCTTGTCTGAAATGGCAGGACTTCATTGTATTTATGGCTGAATAATATTCCTCAGTGTGTGTATGTGTGTAGCATTTTTTTTTCCTTAATTCATTCTTCCATCCATGAACACTTCGGTTGTTTCCATGTATGGCTATTGTAAATAATGCTGCTAAGGACATGGGGATGATATATCTTTTCAGGATAGTGTCTTTGTTTCTTCAGGTAAATACTCAGCCATGGAATTTGTGGATTGTATGGTAGTTACAATTTTAATTTTAGGGAACCTCCATACTGTTTTCAGAGTGGCTGCACCAATTTACATTCCCACTAACAATGCACAAGGATTCCCTTTCCTTCACATCCTCACAAACACTGTTTTATCCTGTCGTTTTGATAATAGCCATTCTAATAAGTGTGGAGTGACTTCTCATTGTGGTTTTGATTTTGTATTTCCCTGATGATTAGTGATAGTGAGTACCTTTTAGTATACCTGTTGGCTATTTATATATCTTCTGAGGAAAAATGTCTATTCAGCTTCTTTGCCCATTTTAAAATCATATTGTTCACTTTTATTCTATTGAATTGTGGGAATTTTATATACATTTTAGATATGAACCATTTATCAGCTATATAATGTGCATATATTGTCTCCATTCCATAGGTTTCCTTTACTTTTTGTCAGTGGTTTCCTTTGCTGTGCAGAAGCCTTTGTTTGACATAGTCCCCCTTTCTTCTCTTGCCTTTGCTTTTCGTGTTAAATCCAAAAAAATCATTGCCAAGATTAATCATTGCCAAGAGCTTACCTCCTAAGTTTTTCTCTATTAGGTTTATGGTCCCAGGTCTTATGTTGAGATCTTTAATCCATTTTGAGTTGATTTTAGAAAAAAATTCACTGATTTTAATGAGATATGTTATGATGCTCTCTAACCCTTCTAAGACAGCCAGGTATTTTCAAACATAGTTACAAAATGAAGATGCAATTCTATACATAATTAACAACAACTTAAACATAAACACAGTGTTTTAATTTTAATTATTAATTTTATAGCATATTTATTTGATGTGCTTTAAATGAAAGAGACATTTGAACAACACAAGTGTGAATGGCTTGCGTCCACTTAATATGTGGATTTTTTCCAATAGCAAATATATGGTATTACCTGATGTGTGGTTAGTTGAATCTGTGCATATGAAAATGCTAATCCAGAGGAACCCCATATTCAGAGGGCTGACTAGAAGTTATATAGGGATTTTCCACTGCTGGAGAGTTGGCACCCCTAACCTTGTGTTGTTCAAGGGTGAGCTGTACCAAAAAAAAAGTTGTTGTCCAAAAAATAATGTAATTTTTTTAAGAATTGTTACAACAATTCATGATGAATTGAAGCATAATTTGAGACAAGTTTCTTTAAACAATAATAGCAAAATCTACAACATTCATAATGTTTTAATAAAGTCTGTCTAGAAAGTAAAAATTATCAGTGCTTACCTTACTCTGGCTTCTCCCACCATGTGCTACAAGACTTGCTTACAACTCAGTCTTGGGTTAACCCCTGTCTAGCTCCTTGGCAGTGCTTGAAAAGTTCTCTAAAAGGGCAGTTTCTGAATGCCAATTCTTTTCAGAGACTAAGGATGTCAGAATGTGCTATGAAGTAGGCTACTTGGATGTCAGAACCTTTTTATCACTCGAATTGCTGTGCTTAGGACCTTCTCTGTTTCAAAAGCATCTACCTCCAGTCCCCAGTGCCTCCACAGTCAGCACCACACCCACACCACGTGCTCACGTGGAGCCCAACGTCTATATTGTTTTCAGAAGTGCCCCACTGTTGCTACTTCATCTCCAGTGTGATTCTGGTCCCTGTTTGCCACTTAGTACTTTCCCTTCAATGGTAACCATTATATTTTACTACCTTATTTACTGGTACTCTACCAAGCATCTGAAATTTTCAATTCCATTCTTAGTTTTTCCTCTTAGCTGTTTTTAGAACCTTTTGACTTTAATTTTCTGAATGCCTAAACAGTTTCGTAATGAGTCAACCATTTTAAGACAATCATAGTAGGTTAATGATTTTTTGACACTGTCACTGACATTTCCTAGAACTCTGCAGTGATCCTTCCATCCTTTCTCTTTTCAGTCACGTTTTTTTCCAGCAAGAACATAGTTCGGTTGCCAAAGCTATCATATCATATTCATCTTATTAATTCTTCTTAACTTTTTAGTGTCTCCATAAAAGTCTTGAAGAAACATATGTATGTATCCACAATCATGCATCCACAGATGTGAAAGCTGCAATTACTAATTTTTCCTATCTGCTTAGCAAAATGATCAACCATATTTTATCAAATATAAACTTCAGGGATTTAAAAAATATTTTTAATGGTTATAATTATTAGCTCCTGCCAACCCTCTCCACACCATCCCTAATCCTAACCCTTGTTCATCCCTGGTTTAGACTCCTTTAGGGTGAATGAGGATGCTGATTCCCAGAAAACTGATTCTCTGTTTAGGTTAACACACATGCTTATGACTCTTGTCCCTTGTAAGCTCTTTGGAGACAATGTGCACATTGTTACGGGGGTCATGTGCTCTGTGCAGGGCACTGTCCCAGGCACTGTGGTTGACTTAGTAGTTCCATGCTGCTGCCCCAGGTTTACTCTAGTGGGTGGAAGAGTGGGTTTGAGAGAGGGGCTCTAGGATCAACAGAGTTCTGAAAACTTCCATTTAAAAAGAAGCCATTTAATTAATGCATAATAGTGTATGTAATGACTTAACTGGATCATGAACCTTTTTTCTCTGCTCTCATGAATAAACCCTGTCTTCCTACCTCTGATTCTCCCTTGTGCATCTAGAAAAGATGAACAATACAGGAGGGAAAAGTCTCTAAAACTCTGCTTTTCATTTGTTTCTCAATCAGAACATTGAATGCAAGTATATGGAGTTTAGAATTTTATATAAGTTGAAAAGGAAAAAAATGAAGACCTGAGTAGGGAAATGAGAATGAGGGGCTGACTGTTAGAAGACAGAGATGGTCTGATTTTCATGAAAGCAGATAAATATGGGTTATCAGCTCATGTTCAGGTGCTGGACATCTTAGGGTTGAACCCTGGCCTCTATCAGCTACCCACGAACTCTTTCTCAGCTAAATGATATGTGTCAACAAATTTTGAACATCTTACTTTTAAATTACGTTTCTAAGTCTGGTTGATGATGATAATAATAATACCTTAACTCTTAGCCTTCTGTGAGATTCAGTAAGTTTAAATTTTATAGTACTTTAGAATAAGATATGGCACTTAATAAGTGTTTTATATTATACTTATTATATATCATTTATGTTATCTATATTATAGTAAAAATCATACATTGTTGCTTTTTTGAAGTTTGGAAAATAGATTTAGAAGTAAACAAGGTGAGGCAGGGAGAAAAGAGGGACGCGTAGGTCCCAAGCAAGAGATTGGATAAAGGTGGTGATATGAGAAAAAGTGAATGGATTTTTGGAAGTTAGAATCTACTCTGCTTGGATCTTGGAGGTGAGGGAAAGAGAAATGAAGGAAGATGCCTAGATTTTCAGTGTGAGTAACTCAGAATAGTATAATTATGTGACTTTAAAAAGATAAGACACAGAGTCTTTAAAGAAGCAGAATTTTTTTAACAGAAAAATAAGAATTCTGTTTTATATTTTAAAAATTTCAGATGTCTATTAAATATACAAGTCAAGAAGGCAGCTGTGACCATGATTGTGGAGTATGGGGAGATTTGGGATTTGGAAATTCAGGCTAGAGTTGGGAGATTTGAGAATCATAAGTCTACGGATTATCTTTAAACTGTGGATTTGGGTAAGATGACTTATGGACAATCTGTAGATACCTCAAGGAACTGTTACTAAATAGGAAGGAAAAAAACAAATGAAAGTAAGAAACTTCATCAATTCCTAATATTTACAACAATTTTCTGTTATCCTGTCTTAATCAGCTTGGGCAATTATGACAAAATACCATAGACTGTGAGGCTTAAACAAGAGAGATTTAATAATATTGTGTTGTATACTTGAAAGTTGCTAAGAGAGTAGATCTGAAAATTTCTCATCATACAAAAAAATGACTATTTGTGATAATGGATGTTGGCTAGACTTATTGTGGTGATCATTTATATACTCAAACACACACACATATATATGTGGAATCATAATGTTGGACACTTGAAACTAATATGTTATATGTGAATTATGTCTCAATTAAAACAAAAAATAGATGACAACAGCAAAGTACACGTTTCTCTTCTCAATTCTGCACATGGAACTTTCTCCAGGATAAACCATACATTAGTCCATAAAATAAGTCTTAATAAATTTGAAAAGATAGAAACCATGCAAAGTATCTTTTTCAATAATATTGAGGTGAAACAAACAAAAATAGACATTTACGTTTTACAGTTCCAGAGGTTGGAACATCCAACATCGAGGGGCTGGCAGATTTGGTTCCTGGTGAGAGCCCTTTTCCTAGCTTGTCTTCTTACTGTGTTGGCAGAGATAGCTCTGATCTCTTTCTCTTGAGGTAAGGACACTAATCCTATCGTGGGTCCCTACCCTCCTTATCTCACCTGAACCTAATTTCCTCTCAAAGGCCCCACCTCCAGACACCATCACATCAGAGATTAGGACTTCAGTATATGAATTTTGGGAGACACAACCATTCTGCCATAGTTTATGCCCTTCAGATTATTTATATCTTCTATGTTTGTATAGTGGAAAGATATTTATAACAGTGTGCACTTCTTCCCAGTTCTATGTCCAGTGACATTATATGGATAACTTGACATCAGCCAGGGTGAGAGTATCTATACCATAGACTTTGGAAAATGCTATGGATTCCTCTTCCCCAACCCCCTGAAAAACTAATTATTCAATATTTGCTAGCATATACTCTATGTATACCATTGGGCCAAAAGAGGTTTTATATGTTTTTAGGATGAGAGATACCACTAGTTACTCATACACTGATACACTGATACTTCGAGGACAAGTCTACTTAAAGTTCTAAGATAATTCCAAGTGGCTTAATTCTGTTAAGACAATATATAAGTTAATTCCATGATAGAGTTTTTGAGAGGGCAGATTCATAGAGGAGAACATTATTACAAAATCAGTATTTTTAAGAAGAGTGGATTGGATCCAGAAAGCAAGTGAAAAAATTGGCCTGAGATAGGTAAGAAGCATCTATAGTGACACGAGAGAAGGTGAATGCCAGTAGTTTGGTGTGCTTGTGTGAGAAATGATGAGAACATTGCTTCTTTTCCCACCAGAGGAAGACGATATCCCCACTGAGCCCGTGTTTTGAGAAAGACGTGCCATTTCACCCAGTAATGACTGCCACATCTGCCCCCACCTGAAATCCACGTGTCTGACAACTTGCTCCCCATTTATTTCCTCATTACAATCGAAAGCATTCCTTTCTATTATTTAGGAAAGGTCTAGAAGTCTTAGAAATGAAAATACTAACCCAATTTTATTTACACTACTTAGAAAAATTAATCTCTGAAATTATATGCAAGTAGCAGTTCTCACAAATCCTCTAAACATCTGTAAGAAATAAACTTAGGGCAAATTTTCCTGAAGTTTATGTAAATCCAAAAATACTGTCTGTGTTTTATGAGTGGAATGTTTAGTCAGCCCTTAGTACAATTGATGCTAAGAAGTTCCATTAGAATGTACAACAATTGATAAAATACTCTATTTCTAGTACCTAAATATAAATGTTAGAACCTGTTATCTCCAAAATGGTGCTGAGTGGTCACCTAGAGAAGAGGTAATCTCTAAAATAATAAAACTTAGAATTCCTCATAACTGGAACTGACTGTCTGATGAGAATAACTCAATTGAGCTCAGCATAGCCAAAAAGCTTTTTATATTTTATTAAAACTACTAGGCCAAGGTGAACCTTTTCACGTACCTAGAATAATTTCATTTCTTACTGGTCTAGTACTGTTAAGAAAATCATGTCAGTTCTCTGAGGAGAGGATTTTTTTAAACTTATCCTGTATCACAGATACTGTGACACATGTCTCTAAGGGAGCAGCTCATGAAGCAAATAAGGTATTGCCAAGCAGATTGGTTACATTGTTGGACTCAGGGAGACTCATCCAGGTTAGCTGAAGAAAAGAAGTTTAATGTAGAGATACATATATGGAGACAGAAAGGAGACAGAATCTCACAGAAATTTAGTATAGGATGCATATAAAAGCAGGTTAGGTCTTTTGCAGAAACAGTATGATGGGTTCAAAATATTTTTCTACATCAAGGGCAAGAGATTATCATCTCCCTTTCCAGTGCATTAGCATTAACCTAGCTTGTATAGTCTCTGTATGTCAGCTGAGTTCTCCACTCACTTCCTACAGCTTTCTTCACCCTGTATTTGTACGTCTCTTAAATGTTTCATAACTTGCATCATTCAACGTTTACTGCGATTCTTTAATGTGCCAGTGACTGTACTTGGCAATAGGGAAGAAGACAGATGAGGACTTTGCCCTCACAGAGTTTGCCTTTTCCTGGGGAGATGGAGATTAGCCAGAAATTCAAGATAAGTATAGATTGTGAACATTCTATGAAGGAAATAAACAAAGGCTGGTGATTAAAAAGAAACCTGGGTGGTGCAAAGCAGGGAATGAAGTGGGGGGGTGGTGATGAGCAGTACTAGTTTACGTAAAGTGATTCGGAGGAATCAGCCAGAGAGCTGGAGGATGAGTGACACAGCAAAGATACGAAGCGGAAAGAGTTTTGGTATAATAATCATAGCAATGGCTTCACTGTAACCTCCAGCTCACTGATAGCCCACGCTGGCAAATCTCATTGACCATTCATTCATCCTCCCCTCAGTGCTGGGCAGTGTGCACGTTCACCCAACCAGGGAAGCCCTATGCTTCCAATTTAATTCCTCTACTGATTCTGTGCTTTGCAGCTTCGTAGCAGATTAGATCAGATGAAGATGGTAGCTTGTGTCTGTTTTGTTCTCTGCTGTGTGTTTAACGTCTAAACAGTTCTGAAATGACTGGTTTAATGAATAATCTGCTGGAAAATAGGTGGATTAGAGAAAGGATGGATTTGAATTTTATCAGCCTAGTTAGGGATACTGCAGTAGTGTGTTTTCAAGACCTTTTCCTCTGAGCAAAGTTTGCTTTAACTGTTTTGGAAATGCAGTTTTAATTTGTGTGAGTTAAAAAAAAAAGGCTTAAACTCTTGCTTATGTTCATTTTGGTTCATATGAAAAGTCATCGAGACTCAAGAAAACTTAATGTATAATCCATATTTTAAAATCCCAAACACTGAATACTGTGCCTATGCTTAACTGTAAGTTGCTGTTGAATAAATGAGAGAATGTGCATATATGTTTATAGTTCTTCTATTTTAATGTTAGCTTGGGAAATTTTATAATATGGGTTTCTCCTCTACTGAAATACATAGAAAACTTGAGATGGTTTAAGTTCAAATATACAAAACTTTTCCAACCAGAGAATTAATGACATTGTTCAATTTTAAAGTTATTTCCCCCTCAAAGCATAACTTCTGAATGTAGCTTTCAGAACTTTTTTGAAGCTATGTGTTCTCTGAAACGAAAAATGAATTATCACACATGTCACCCACAGAAAAGCAGTTACAGAGCAGATGAACATTTAATTAGTGTTTTTGATATATTTCTTGCAATATATTTTTTATTCAGTAATCAGTTAAAAATAGTATTTAGTGTTACTCAAACCTCCGCACAGTCAACTTCTAGTAGGATATATTTTTTAAGATTGAATCAGAAACAGACATTTATCATAAATAAATAAGAAAATGATTTCCAACTCAAAGAAATCAAATTTTCTTTTGACAAATTGGTGTAGGTTTTCTCTACAGAATCTGAAATTTCAGGTTGCAAATTGTAACAAGATGAGGCAAAACTGTCTCTTAATCTCTGGAGATAAGGATGCTAATTAGATTAATGATGTCTGGGATCTAATCACAGATAGGTTCAGGACCAAACATGTATCACTGCAGCCACTGAGGGAGAAGAGAGAGACATACGATTAGCAGCTTCTGTCTGAATGAGAGACTTACTTTCCAGACAGTTCCAGCAGGGTGAGCACTTTGATATTGTGAGCGTCTAACTAGGGCACAATTGCATATTAACACCTTCACCAGCTTTAAACCCTGCCTGAAATGTCAGACTTCTGGCATATTTTTCTAATGGTAAGTGAGACAATTTCCATTCAGTCATTCACTCTACAAACTTGTGTTCAGTGTCCAGTCAGTGTAGGCACTGTCCTAAGTGCTGTCTGGTTTACTTAATTGCAAAACAAAACAAAAAGTTGTGTCACATGAAACAGAAAATCACACAAAATTGTCATATTTTAATAGAAGTTATAACACACATGAGTTAGAAATGTTTTTAGGTAAAATATTACTGAACCTTAAATGAGAAAACTGAGGCCCATAAAGTGGGTCACGCCCTTTAACTGAAGAGAAGCCGTAGGACAAACTGCAGAGCAGAGCAAGGAGTCACGTGATACCCTCAGGTCTCCAGGAGGGTCACAATTTTATATCATCTTATTGTTTTAGTGACATTTATTTTTGTATTGTATTAATGTTTGAGATAGAAATGCAGACATGGTACAAAAGCGAAGAATATGAAAAGATTTATAAGTAGAAGTGTCCTTCCACCTTCAGCCCACGTGCACTCATTTTTTTCTTCAGAGGTTACCAAAAGTACCAATATTTTAAAAATTATTCTGAAGATCCTATAGGAACAAGAGACACATGTATGTGCATATGCATATAGTGTACCTGTATGTGTACATGTATGTGCATGCATATATGCATATGTGTATGTGTATTTTTCTTAATAAAACATGCTGGCTAACTATACATGATATTCTACAGCTAACTCTTATCTCTTAAAAATATTCCCTGTAGCCTGTTCTATATCAAGATGTGCTTCAGATAGAAAAATCTGAAGTCATTCTGATCATAATCTTTCTTTGGAGATATTTTTATTTTTCCTCTTTGAAAACTTCTTTTGATCCCAGTAATCTAAAAGTCACAATCATTAGTGTCTTGTGAGGGTCTATTTTTAATTATTATGCTGTGCATGGTATTTTGCATTTGCCATTTCTAATACCCAGGGTAGTATACAAACTTTGCCCTTGGTTCCTTTTCCAAGGAAATGATCCTGGTTTTTAACTGAGATAATGGACAGAATTCCTAACAAGTGGTAGAAACAGAGACTTTCTTTTGTCCAACCACTGTTTCTTTCTAGTTCTCACGGTGTACAGGATGCTCACAAAGAACACAGAATGGTAGCAATCAGTTCCAGGTTGCCTGATGCTGCATGAAATCCAGCCAGCAGTTCGTGTTATCATTCCTATGGCAGATGGCAAAAATGACCACCATCTTTCCCTCCTTCCTTAGAAAGGCAGAGTCTGTTTCACCTTGAATCTGAGCTGGCCAGTAGAATGTGGTGGGAGTGACCATGGGCCAGTTCTGAGGCCTTGCTCCTTTCTGTTCCCTTTCAGAACTGTGACACTGCCATGTGAGCAAGACCAGGGGTGGCCTGCTGGAGCGTGTGATACGCGTGTCCACTTGGCCCCCTGGCTCCAGTCAGTAGTTAGCCAAAGCCCCGAAAGAGAGATGCCTAACTTGCCTGAAACTGAGTTGGAAAATTAAAACTGGGTTTTGTTTTGTTTTTTTCCAACTGATAAGTTTCTCAAAATAAGCAAGATCTGGGGCAAAGACTAAATCAAGGGTATGGCTGTAAGACCCCTTTTTAAAGGTATCTGAAAGAGTTCAGATAGTGTCTATTAGACACTCTCAACTAGAAAAAAAGAAGTGATTCTATGAGTCTTAAGTCTTGCACAGCAGCCTAATCATACTGTAACCCTATAGCTGCTCTATGTGGGCTCCTGTAATCAAGGAAATGATCTTTATTCTATGTCTTAATGAGACAGTAGGGAAGAACCTAGCATATAATAAGGAAAATTCTTGGGATTTATCTGAACTGCTGTTTTCTGGACTATAGATAAAACCTCAGTTTAATGTGGAAATGAGGAGAAAGTATTTAAAATTCATCTTCTGAACCATTAATGATGCCCAGAAGGGAATAAGAATAAAGCTAAGCGAGCAGGGCTTCAGTTACTCCAACCTGTGGGAGCTTCTCACCTATTTCATTTGTGATTATTGCTGTTGCTTTTTGAGTGGTAAAAGCTATGCTTAAAGCTACAGAAGTATTGTCTCATTTAATCTTCACAGCTACTCCCTGTGCAAACTATTATGTACATCATTTTGCAAATTAAGAATCTGAGTCTTGGAAACTAAATTATCCAATCTTTCAGTTAGTAACTGGCAAGTGTTTACTGTAATACACAGGCATGCACAACATAGGAGACAGTGGTATTATATATAGTTAGGTACCACCCCTCTTTATAGGTTTTAATAAATTTTTTATAAAAGAAATGTGCTGCTAAGATGTTTGAGATCCATTGGATCACTTATAGAACATCTAACACAGCTTTCATTCTGTGTTGCTTCAAGAGTACGAAATTGTTTCTAAAAGTACAGAGGTTTTAGAAAAGAATTGGAAGTCATTATTCATCCACCTGTGATGTTCTAACTTTTGTGTTTTTGTAGCATGGCAGATTTTAATGTGTAGAACACACCACCAGATACCAATTTATAGTAGAGTAAACACATACATATTTCCTGACACCGCTTCAGAAAATTAAACTTTGATAGTTATGTTATAAAGACATAAATATGTCAAAATGAAATTTCCCAAAATGAAATTTTAAAACACAGGTGTCTCAAGCTTTCTTTCACTAAAATACCTTGAAATAACAATTCTTCAGAGCAACCTAAGTACTGATAAGAAAAAAAATATTGATATGCCACCAGAATAAAATGCTAGGTTGACAGACAAGATTTCTGGATATGGAAAGACATTTTATTTTTAACCTAACCTGGGAATGTCTGTGAAGGATGATATTACCTAGGTAGTTTGTTTTGATGGGAAACATTTAAAATTTAATTTGCTAAAAGTAGCTTAGGAAAACCCTCAATTTACGTAATCAAATAAATGAAAGAACATTCTCTCAGTAGGCATTCATCCATCTCAGTTATCTCATGTATCTCAAGGCTTAGAAACTACATTTTTACGCAATCTGGAATAAATCAATTACATTTTTTGCGTAATTTTCAAATCTTTGCAATTTATAAGTTACATCATACTTATGAAGGTGTTAGATTAATATGTGAATAATGCATTTTCTCATTTGTAAAGAGTAAGTCTACTGTATAGTAGTACTCTTGTGGGAAATGTATTCCCATATACTTTTCACTCATCGTGCTTTTTTTTTTTTTTTTTTTGCTGGGTCATGACTTAGAAAAAAAATTAATGATAATAAAAAAATCACCACCCATACTTAGTGGGTTTCTTCCTAGTTTCTTCCATCAAGCCAGACTAGGAGTTATAAATGTATATCACCTGCTGGAACTAGTCCTGGTGCCTTTAAATTCTTAGAGCTCTTAGTCAAAACATAATGATGATAGCAATGGAAATAGTGATAATGGTAATCATAACAAAAGCATTGTAAGTGAGGGACGTTTAGAATGTAAATAGATATTTGAAGTGTCTTTTCTAATCCTTCTTGGTAAGTAATAGAACTGAGGTTAAGGAGGTTAATTTACTGTCTTGCTGACATACAGTTTGAGGTTGACACTTTCTTAGCTTTCTAAATTCCATGTTGTTATTATTTACAGTTATGTTACAAATTGGGTAATCTATTGTCCTCACCTTAGAGGCCGCATTTTCTTATGTTAGAGTTACAATGACTGTGTTTTATGAAAAACAGAATCCCATGAGGAATTTAATAACAGTGAAATGGTCAAAATACTAAAGGTAATATACACTTTTACTAAACTGCTGATAAATACCAATCAAGCAAAATAATACTTCAGTTTATATCATGTATAATTTTTATGACCTTAAATAAATTTCACGTGATATTTTTATTGTGGATTTCTCATTGCCAGGAATAAGTCTTAAAAATCCTAAACCCACCTAAAAGTATATTTCCATTACTGTGTTACCTAGTAACCGCCCAGCCTATTTTGAAGTTATTTTGGTTGATAAGAAATAATGCCCATCTTTAGGAAAATGAGTCATTAACATAAATTAAAATCCCGTCATGATTACATGGGGAACACAGGGCTGTCAAAACTTCTGGCTAGTTGTACATGGCAGGGATATAATATGTCACTATGCTTTGTAAAATTATGTTACCTAAGTTATAGATCCAAAAAATGACCAAATTTACTATGTAAAAGAACTTTGAAAATTCTGGTTTTATATCAAATGCATAATGTGCCAAAGTACTTTGCACAGCTAATGAGATAATGTATATTAGGATTATGAATTGTAAATTCTTCACAATACTTGTATGTGAGATCAACTATTCATTTGGTGAGCATTGATTACAGACATCCTACTGTAGCAGATGAGGGATATAGGGTATAAATGAACGATGTAGTCCTTTGAGTCATTAACATTCTACTTAATATAGAATATTCACTTCAATTCATGGATTACAGGCTCAGGAAAAATTTGAAGAGCCAAATAAAGATTTTTGTAAGCATTATATTAAAGGTGAACTTTGAGACCCCATCTGAGACCATTTGTGTCTCTATTAGAATCAGACTTGGCTGTAAAATGCATATGGCAAAAAATACTTAACTTTTTCTAATAAAATAGATATATTAAAAATTCAATTGATGAGATACATTTGACATTTTTTATTGTCTCCCAATAATGAATTATATAATATAGCATATTTCTAGCATAAGGAGCTTGTCCCTTCAGTGAATATTTGTATATTGCTTACAATTATTATACATTTATATGTGAAACCCTACATTATGAACCATAATACATTTTTGGCTTTAAAGATGCTAAAATTCCAAGACTCAATTGCATTGATTTTGTTATTAAAATCAAAATATACTTCTATGAAGAAATAATTAACTGGAATTCCACAACCGACTATATTTCAAATCTAATAAAATTTAGTTTCATATAAAGTCAAACATTAGTCATAAACCAAAAAATGTTTTTGCTCCAAATTTATTCCGTTCTAATTTTTAAAACAACCACATTCAATTATTTCAACACATAAAAAGCAGTAAGCATTCATTCTAATTATAAGGGTCCACATTTTCTGAATTCTCACTGTAAACAAGACCAAATAAGTTCATATACTTATTTCACCATACCCTGGCACCGTTATGACTGCATGCCCATGAAGGTAAAATCAGTACTCAGCAGAACGCCTAGAGCAGCAGAAACTAACCATAGTACAGTGTCAAGGACATCCAGTTACTTCCCAGGGACTCACTATTGAGTGTAAAAATGAGAGTCAACAATTTTTTTCAGAGTCTTGTGCATCTCATGTTTTGATGTTTGGGTGATATCATACCCTTGAAAAATCCCTCAGCTGTAACAAATCTTTTTAATCTGGCCCTTTGGTAACTAGGAAATTAACAAATGTATGTTATTTCTCGTGGTAAAAGTATTTTAAATGAGTCTTCCATATTTTCCCTGGAGACACTCATATAAATGAACTTCACTCTTGTGGTAGGTTTATAGGGATACTGGCCTTGCTAGTTGATGCCCTAGAATCGTTATTTTTTCTAATGGTTGTATTAAAATGATCATTTCCCATTCCTGAGGAAAATCTGAGCTCTGTTGCTCTCAAATAATTATGGAGTAACATGTAAACCTCAGTTCAGAAAAAAAAAATTGAATAAAATTATTACAAAGACAATGGTTACAAAACATAGTCTGAACAAAAATTATGACCTGCTTTACAGAGAACTGGAAATCACATCTGTGTCTAAACCAGATTTCAAATATCAGCCTGATACTCGTGGCGCCAGCGCCCAACCTGGAGCGTACTAAGAAGGGAAGGGAAGAGGCTTCCAGTAGATGTCTTGATAAGGTGTAGTTGTGTAGGTGGACCATGTCTCTAATTACTCATTGGTGCTAAGTCTTTTTAGGTTAAGTAATTTAATGATTTCCAGTGGATGGCATTCATTCCTTTGAGATTTAAGTATTTTTCTAAGAATATTTAGCCAAACCAGCAGCACATGTAAAGAGCACCCTTGGTTGTAACTGATTAAGCATAAAATGTCAGATTTTCCCACTGCCAAAGTGTAGTGGTCTTTCAGTGCTTAGAAAAGTACATCTTTTTAGATCACTTGGGTATCATCTAGTACACTATAGTTAGAATAATTTAGGAAGAATTAAAAGCCATAACCTGGAAGTTTAAAAGGCCTTTGTTCCTATACACCACCTTTGTGCCAGCCCACAGATAATAAAGATAAATCATTGGTGTCATATACATAACAAATCCTGGTATAGATGACTTCCTAACTTTTGCACTACAAGTATAATTCTACTTGTATTATGTATTGTTATAAATGTATATGAAGAAATTTTTAGTGTTTGGAGACACAGAAATGTGAGAAATTTAGAGGTATTTTATTTTAGTGTTGGAAATTTTGTGCCATAAAATCTTTCTAGCACCATGTGATATAATATTTATAACATTTAGAAATTATTTTAGCAGAGAAAAAAATGCGCAAAAGTTTATATGATTCCAGGATCAGTTAATACAATACAGGTCTTTCCTATTTTCATATAGGCAGGATTTATCCTTTTCATAGACTAATGCAGCATCAGTTTATTGCAAGTTGGAGATGAAATGGAGATTATTACATTATGAGGTAGTTATTTCTGGTTAGATGATTTCTGATTGGTTTGGGTTTTACCCACTATATCTTACAAATGAAGCAATAACCAAACCTAAGAAGCATTAATCTCAGGGTAAACATGAATCAGATGGATAGCTTGGCCTGTCTATTTATTTCAGCCATAATTCCACGGATTAAATGAATTAAGGTTGATAAATCCTTAACTGATTAATAAATCTAGGGACGCTTGATGAATATCCTTTAACTGTTAAAATTACATCTTAAACGTTAACCCTGGGGAAGAATGATGGAATGCCTCAAAAATCAGTCTAATTCACTTGTTTTTTTCTCTAAATGTACAAGCTTAACCTACTTTCATATACAAAGAAAATTTAAAGAAGAGAAGAAATTCTAAGATGCTATAGTGTTCCAAAGTGAAAATCAAAATAATAAATATGCTAACATAGTTGACAGTAGACATTCTACATTAAAATTCTTCAAAGATAATGAACACCTTCTGATGCCAATACATTACCATTCAACATCCACTAATGTAGAAGGAGCCAGTTTGTCTGCAAGTGCAATGATCAATAAAAATTCCCTCCTCCCTCCCTCTCATCTCTCTTCTTCCTCCTCCTCCTCTGTGTCATCTTACTATCTTAATCAGGTTGATGTCACAGCCTCTATCCCATCACTTTCAAGTGAAAAATCCAAAAATAATTACTCTTGATTCCTATGTCTCTCTCTGCCCCACAGCCCATTAGTATTGGCAACTGTCCCTTGTCTTGGCAGTTTTATCTCCTAAATAAGTCTTTAAACTTTTCCCACCTCCTCATAACTAGTTTAATTATCCTTGTTAAGGTTCAAATCATCCCTCTCCTGCACTACTTCACGATTTTCTTAACTACTTGCTTTCCCTGCTTCTAATCTTACACTGTCAACTCTGGTCCCCACACCATTGCCAGGGTGCCCTATTTGAAAAGAAATCATCTCTTAAAATGCTTCAGTGGCTCTCTGGTTTCTATAAAATGGAGTCCAAACTACCTTATGTGCCACAACTAACTTATTTTATCCTGGACCCTTTATCTTCACTCTTTTCTACGTGAACTTTTTGATCTGAGTACACTGAGCTGCATATAGTTCTACACCTACAGTACCTTGTTTTCTGTCTTGCGGGGTCTTCACACGAAGTTTCTTATGATAAGAACTCTCTTCATCCATTCTTCACCTTGTAGAATACTTCCTACAAAGTATTTTGTTTTAAAGATTCAGGTTATATATGTCTATCCCTAAGTTTTCCAGTATTGAATAATTATTTGTGTATATGTTTTCTACCCCACAGCATCTTATCTATCTTTAGCTCTCTGGGAGCTGGCAAGTGAATAGAACAGACACTCAATACATTGTTATGAATGAATGGTAGAGTTCCAATTAGTATATCAATTTCAGAATGTTTATCCATGTTAATAGAAGACGTAAATAACTCAACTTAGGCTTCATGACTCAACCAGAACTTCGTGATCTGTTGAAATGCCAAAGTTGTAGGACAGGAATTATCCTAACTCATTTAAAGCAATTTAAAATGTGGTCACCCTATAATGGGTCCAGGAAATGTACTCCAAAATGTATTTCAAGTCTGTCTACTTATACAGAGAAGCAAGCTATTCTCTGCGGGAAAATTTAACCATTAAAAACTACCGTGGGTCCTTTTAGGGTGAAAGCAAAGACCCTCACCTCTTCTCAGTAGACAAATAGTACAATGATAAGGTCCTTTCAAACTCAGTATCAGATTATACAAGAATTTTTTGCTTTAAAAGTGGTGCAACTTTAATCATCCGTATGAGCAAGCAAATGATCATATTCATTGAATTTTAGCTAAAATTCTGGCCATTTCCTTTAAATCTTTTATTCCTTATTGAAATTTAAACTCTGTTCAAGATAAGCTTTAACATGTAAAAGAAAAGTATTTATATATTTCAAGTTTAATAATACATTCATTTAATAGTCAATTGTATTTTCAATTTACACAGTCTGTTAATTCTCTGATTTCATGACTGCACCTCTTCTGTGGCCTAGTATCATGTAAAAGCCAATGCAGTATTTGCTAACTGCTTGTGAATGTATCTTCCAGATAACTGTGATTTTTTTTCTTAATGGCAGAGGTCTTTCCTTTTCAGATCTTAAAGGGGTAGAACTCTCATTAATAGAAAAATGAGGGTTACATAAAATCTTTCTACCATTGTAACTGCTCAGATCCTATTCAAGTTAAATAGCTCTCCAACAAGAAGTTAATATGCCAGCTGAGTGTTAGCATGACGCAGCTTCAGCACAGAGCTCTTCTTTTCAGTTCACAGAATATCCTGTGGTGAAGGTGTTGATGTTGCAAAAGAAAACTATTTCAGTTCAAAGGAGGATGTTTAATTCATATGGGATTTCTTTCCTTGTTGTTGAGTTCTGCTTTGTAGGGAAGCATGAATTGAAAGTTGAAGAACTAAACTCTGTTCTCAGCTATGTCACTGTCTTGTTGCTTTAGGTTATGTGCAGTCACAAAGCAATTATCTCTCTGTTTTTATACATGAGCAAATAGAGATATTAATTTTCCCATAAATAACTGGAGAGAATCAGAGTCAGCAGGTTGAAATAAGAAATTGTTAGTAATGAAAAGTAGTATAAATAGAATTCAGTGACTGGCTGGATAAAGGTATAGGAGGACCTTCTGAAATTAGGTAGATTTTCTCAAAGATGTGGCTTAACATATGGCCTGAACTTGAATCTTGAGAAATGTCTCTATTTAGGAGGTACAATAGAAGGGTGTGAGGCTAGTTCCCGTGATGGAGACAGTTCAGAAGGCTGGTAGAGGAGCCAAGTGGCAGGTGTGGCAGAGACCAAGGAAACTGTCTTCCAGACAATCCACCCATTCCCTGATAAGCATCTCTCCATCTCTACGACCCATTTGTAGAATCATCTCTTTTCAGGCAGCATAATGGACCCCCATTACCCCCCAACCTCACCAAAGATTTTCATGTCCGAATCCCCAGAATCTGTGAATATATTTGATTGTATAGCAAAGGGGAATTAGTGTTGCATGGAATTAAGTTCGCTAACCAGCTGACCTTGAAATAGATTTTCCTGGATTATCTGGGTGGGCTCAACATAATCACAGCAGTCTTCCACTTTTCAAACAGAAGAGCATGAGAAGATGATGTGAGGAGGGATGCAGAAACCGGAGTATTTTGTTGGCTGTGAAAGAGTTCAGCCTGTCATTGCTGGCTTTGAAGATGGAAGGGGCCTTCTGACAGTGTGGGCAGCCTTTAGATGCTGGAAAAGGCAAGGAAATAAGTTCCCCCCTAGGGCCTCTGTAAAGAAGCACAGCCCTGCTGACACCTTGATTTTAGACCAGTGAGACCCACATCAGACTTCCCAACTCCAGAACTGCAAGATAATAAACTTGTGTTTTAAGCCACACATTGTTGTCATTTGTTACAGGCACTTCCAGTGTAACAAAATTTCAATTTCTTTGGTACACTGGTCAAACTGAATTGTTAAAAAGGAAACACCTTGGTACAGGAGAAATAGTATTGGGCTTGGAGTTAATAAAACTGGACTCTAGCCTTGACTTATAAAAAATAATCAGCCAAATGGACTTGGGCAAGCCCTTGAACTTCTGCACCTTACTTTCCTCCCCTGTAAAAACAGAGAGATTAGATGATACCTCAGGTTCCTTGCAGTTTTAACTATTATAAGCAGATGACTGAGCTCCTTCAAACTAACATGTATTTTTCAGTTCTGTCTTATCACTAATAACCTTCCCTAAAATTTTTGAATTGCTAAGAGAATGTGCTTTCCCAAGAAAGGAATTGATTTCTGAATAGGCATTCTGGGGAGTTCTTGGAAGGGTATATGAGACAGGGAACTTTCTAGACCTTTCCAAAATAGCAAATAGATGGGATTTTTAACCTTTTGTACCACTGGCCTTGGGCCATTCTGAGACAGTATGTTCCCAATGTGACCTCCCTCCATTGCCCCTTATCTGTCTACCCCTCTCCACTTCACACTTCATTCGTTCTGGGGTGCTTGCCTGATGCAAGCTGCTGAATTTGCAACTTACTGTTTTAAGTTTGACTCTGCTGAGCCCTTGAAATAGAGGCTGTGTAAAAACTTCCCCTAGGACAGCCATAGGCAGGCCATTTGTGAATAAAGCTAAAGGAGTCTGTCTAGAAAGAGTAAAAGGAGCAGGTGAGAGGCGATTTAGTCTGAGAAGGGGCTGCAGAGGCATACATGAGAGAAAGATAAGATGTGAATGAATGGTCACTGCCTACCTCTTGGCCTAGGGGAGACCCAGCTTCTTTCTACTCTCTGGATGATGTGCTATGCACCTGCCAAGTATTTCTCCTTTTTTTGTTTGAGCTCCCTTGTGTTGCTACATTTTCTTGCAATCAAATAATCTCTGCCTGCAGCAACAGACCCTCACCTAACCTATTCAGCACTGATTCTCCATGCAAATGCCAAACCATTTATGAAAGATCAGTTAAAAATGAGCTCATGTCATTTAGTGATCAGAACACCTAATTATGAGCTAATAGCTATTCAAGTATATAAATTAATAAGCATTTCAACTCACAGCATTAGAGTTAAAAATTAAAACACATTGATTTCAGTATTTTTTTCTCTTCTATTTCCTGTTAATATTTCCCACTGAGAAACCAAAGCAGGTATGAGAGAAACACATTAGTGTTATTTACTAGGCATTTAGCTGTGTTTAGGGGAAGAAAAAAAGGAATGCTTGCCTATTGAAATCTTCTTGGCTTTGTAAATATTTTTACAGAAAAACTTTGTTATAGACTTCTGAAGGTTATTTTGTTTATACCCAAAAATAATAAATGAGGATTTTTACTGTATAATTAAATGTTCTTTATTAAACAGTCATATAGTGCCCTGAATTTTATATTATAGTTAAATACATGAATGTATCAAATATTAATATTCTCTTATGGTTCTATAAAAGATTGTGTCAACTTCTATTCTACCCAGGGATTTTTCCATTGCATTAGGTATAAATATAAACTCAGAAAAGGTGGAATTTATTGATGTATTACTAGAGTTATGGCAGTGACAGCTTGTCATATGTTTTGCAGAGAAAGTCATTAGCCAAATGGAAATTTAGGTCAGCTAATAGTTCTGAATGATATTTAGGGAATCACTGAAATTATTGAAAATGTGCTTCATATTTCATCATGCAAATGTCAAACTTGATTCCTCATTCATTTATTTACAGTCATGTTCCCAAACTTACCTGAATATGCAACCAGTGACGATCTATCATTTAATAAAGCTTTCCTCCCCCACAGTTCTGATTTTCAGCAATCAAGGTAAAACACTGCATCTCATGTCTTTAAATAAACTCTCACTCTCTGACATATACAAATAAATATTTATGCGTATTAAGTATACATAAAGACATCTCACAGAGACTAAATAAATGAAAGTTTAAGTGCTTATAACTTCTTTCCTCTCATGCCTTTGAAATAAAGTGTATGATCTGTGCTGCATAAAAGCGGGAAGATACAAATAGCAGAAGTACCAGGAGGCCCAGATTGCCTCATAGCTTCGTTGGGTGGACCACTCAGTGAAGGGAGTTAGACAATTAAGAAAGAGAGATGAACTAGCATAGATGGGAGAAGAAGTTAGGAAAAATTAAATGGACAAAAAAGTAATTAATAGAAGTTTTGATGAGGGTTGTGTGCTATACTTTCTTCTATGTAATATTCTTTAAGAAGACCTGGATGAAAGAGTTACTATAATCTTCAAGATTTTCAGAGTCAGAATGATTGTTCTTTTACATGTTTTCCTATGCTGAAATTAGCCTTGACTGAAGAAAAATACCACCTTGTATTCTTTGAGATACATGCATATTTATATGTATGTGTGTGTGTGTGTATATATATATACACATTAATAGATTTGAATGCCTAGTATATTAGAATAGTTTTATGTGCTTTGATTTTAAGAAAAAAGAATAATGAATAAAGTTATATGACTATTATTCTCTCAAAGTTTAGCCTAGGATCAGTGCAAGGGCTTTCTGATGATTTCAACCTGTCTGTAACTGATTTTTGCAAAATTCTGGCTTTTGGCTACTTTGCTTTCCATTAAAAAATGATACTGTTCTTCTCTTTTCCTCAGTTAATTCATTCCCACAGTCAGGTTCTCGAACTGTTTACTAATAATAGCCCGCAGCTTTATACTCTCAAGTTTAAGCTTCCAACTCTCCATGTACAACCTTTTATCTTTCAGTTCACTCTCTCGAGTGTCCCGATTACAGTAATTCTCTGACTCCATCAAAACCTCCAGTTTATTGCTCCTACCATCTTTGCATTTTTCCTCAACCCCAGTTTTCCTCAACCTGCTCCTTATCTGACTTGTCAATGACAAATCAGTCATTATTACTCCTGTGTGTGGACCCTCTACATTGTCCTTTATTTCCCTCTGTTACATTTTCTGAGAAAAATCCCAACTCTGGTTTAACCTAACATTGTATTCCACAGCTGCTTGGAGAAATACCTACAAGCAGGCTCAGAGTCAGTTTATGATAACAGACCTTAAATGGGTCTTTAGTACTTCCAGTCAGTCCTACTACCTTCTCCAAGATGAGTACTTGACACCTTCCTTCCTGTCTGCAAATTATCAACAGTCTTCTCCTACCATCCTCTCTACAGATGACCTTCATTCCTATTTTACTCAGCAAATGAAAGTGGTAGGAAGAGACATTCTCTTTATCCTCTTGCCATCGAATTCAGTTCTTCAGATGCAATACCTCTAACTCTTCCCTTAGCAGTAAGTTTTATGAAGGTCTTTTGCTCTGTTTCTTTTGTTCGTGTTGTTTCTTACTCTGTCCCCAGCACCTAGAACAATGATGGGGATATAAGCCTGTAAGTAACTGTTGAATGAATTCAGTCTAATCTCTGAGGCCCTCTACAACTATGATACTGTCCTTCAATAGCTGTTATTGTATTCTTTGTCTCAACTTTTTAGTACCTACAACAGTGCCAACATATAGTATATCTTTACCAAATTAACTCAATAACACTAGCTAATAGCAAATTTAATTATGTTCTGTCCATCTTTCTAGGATATTTTCTAATCATGGTTTAAGAGACTTGCAAAACCTGAAAGTTGATCTTCAACCAAAAAAATTCAACAGAATGCATTCTATTAGAATTCTAACATAGCCAAGGTCAATAATTATGCTTATTTGTAATTGATTTTGAAGGAAGTGGTCCCTTTTCCAAAAGCTTTATTGTTTAATTTTATATCTCCTAAACTGTAGGCTCACAAGAGACAAATAAAAACAAAAGCATACTAAATAAGTTCCATTAGAATCAATCACTTTGGTCCCAAGGGGTGAGCTTACTCTTTGTAGAGTTCTTACTTGCAAATAGACACTACTGTTTTTTCAGCTTTAAGAGGCACAAGTGGAAGCTCATAAATCACAAAATTATCCGGATTCCCAAATTCAAGCTTGGGTCCATAACTCTGGGTGTTTTATAGTCTTTAAACTGTCATCTGTTTATGAACATCATAGCATGAGATTAAACTTTTGTAGTTGATTTCTCACTGTAGTAAACTTTCTCATCTCTACGCTTGGCAGTTTCTGACTCTGATTTCACTCTCTGTTAAGTTCATTGATGAAACAGCAGAAAAAGAACAATCTGCCAGACCATCTTAATGTTTATTGACAGAAATTGTTCAGATTTTACTCAATAACAATTTCTAATTTTCTTGTTTTCATCATCCATTTACAGTCTAAAATGTTACAGACAATTGACATCATGTTACTTTGCACATAAAAGAGGAAAGATATGCATTCAATAAACATTTTAAACCAAGACTCTTGGTTTGATTTACACATATACATAAAAGAAATCTCTATGTTGAAAACAAAATGAGTTCTTGGAAACCATGTCAAAAACTCATATTCATAAATTGGCTCATATTTTCTTCATTAACAATATTGTGTTGGTAAGTTTTGTGTTTTCTCAAGGCCTTGACATAAATCACAGACATAAACAACGGTGGCAAATAAAAACAAAGATAGGCCCCAGTCCTGCTGTCTAAGGCACGTAGAATGGATTTATATTTTCTTCCATATAATAGTTACTTTCATATTTGAAGGGCACTAAAATGTACTGTCACCTGAATATTCTTTGCTCCAAATTAATAAAAATCCTCACATCCTTTCTATGCTGTTCTATCCTTTTATATGCTAAGATTTTATTCATCCCTGAAGATTCCAGACAGTATTGCTATCTTGTTAAAATTTTTTTACCTCCAAAAAGTAGAAAAGTAATAGTAGCCTCTGCTGTGCTTTCATTGGTGCAACCCTAGAGTAGACCTCATTCCCCTCTGACTTGGCATTACAATTCGTGGTATCTTTGTGGCTGCCTTTAAGACAGAGACTTCATCTCCTCATCCTTTTTCAGGGCTTAGCAGGGAATGTAGGGCACATAGTCGGTACTTAGCAGTGTGTTCTAAATGGAATCAAGTTAAATTCAAGTATATTCTAAAATCAATAAAACTGAAACATTGACTTTAATAGGAAGAGACAGCTCAGGTCTAGTTCTGACTTTTTTGCGTATGTGTAATATTTTGATAAGCTAGTCATAAACTTAGCATTTTGGGGATTTGGATCATTTCCTTTTTATTTTTCCTAGAAACATATATTCATTCTTTGTAGATAAGATTAGAAATACAAATGAGCAAAAAGGAAAATAATAAAACCATCTGAAATCCTACCACCCAAGGGTAACTGCAATTAACATTCTGTGTGTATCTTTCAGGTATTGTTCCCAGGGTATTTCCCCATGGGGTTCTCAAAGGAGAGAATAAGAGAAATGACAGACTAAGTTAAAATAGTTCAAGGCAAACTGCTGTCAATTAGTCTGAAGCTACCATCTTGGTGATACACATGAAAAGAGGATTTTAAAAATTTAATTAGTATTTATTCTATCTTATCTTGTACCGATGTTTTCCATTGACCATATATACGCAGTAAAAAGAGTCAACTCAAGACTCTAATTTACTTTTATATTATTCTCACTATTATTCCAAAAGCCCAATTAGAAATATAGAATAATTTGTCTAAATGTCTTTAAATTTAAATTGTCCAGTTAATTTAGGTTTAATGTCCAGTACCATCAAGTAATATGTCATAAAATTAATCACACATTGATGTTTTCTATTTTTCATTTTGGCAATTAGCATCTTATGTTATTTAAAGCAGAAAATTCAATAGAATTTAAAAGTGCATTAGAATTAAAACTAATGAAAAACATTTAGGTAGTATTGCCTAAGATATTTAACTCATATTTTTTAGGTATTGTATATATTTTACCTGCAATTTTAAATCTTGTCAGGACTCTAGAGTAAATATTACTTGGTGATTAATAAGATTGAATGCTATATATTTTAATAAAGTCACTAATTTCTCCATTGATCCCTCTAGATAATATGTGGTGTAGTCAAGTGCTAATTTTTAAGAAACTTGCTCATACATAGAATATATGAAAATGCTTGCATACAATTCAAATATGTTAATGTGAAAGCTTTAAATTGTTTCCGATCACTTCACCAAGTTTCCCTGCTTTCCTCTGTAAATAATAGGCTTAATCTTCCACTGATCTTACGTCATATACTTATGTCCTGATCCAAGGTTTTTATGTACCTCCTCTCACAGATATTCTAATGAGCATTGTTTCTCTAAAGGGAGAGCTACTTGCCTTGGAATGAATATTTGGAGTTCTCTCTTCCCTCATTGTCAAGTAGCAATAAATGATTCTCCTTGAAAGGAGAGAAAAGAAGATAATCCAGATTGCAAAGGATTGAGGAGGGAATTTATGGTAAGAAAGTGGGTAGAGTAGGTTCCTATCAGGATTTAAAAGAAGTTGTTTAGAAAGGGAATAATTACAATGGTGGGATCAGGTTTAGGGGGAACCATGGCTAAACTGTCACCACTCCTAAGCCCTGGGGATAGGAGGATAGAATAGTCACAGGAACCCTTTTAGTAGAGGTGGGAGTTGGAAGAATGGATACTGTACTTGCATCCTCCCTTTACCCTCTAGCTTCCTCGTTGCCAGACCTAAGGGAGACCTGAAGCCTTGGGAAACCATTGAAGTAATACATTCACAGTGGAGAAGGATGAAGACTAGATCTGAAAGGCAAACAGAAAACAATTAGGGGAGTTAGTAAACATACAATTAAAAACGCTTGTAGCTAAAGAGTGAATTAAGATCAAGAAAAAATGGTTCCTGATTTTACTATAAGAGAAAGTAGTACATATTTTTGAATAAAAGAGATGTCATAAATTGAAGCAGATTGAAGAAAATGTGGAGAAAGAGAATAGTTGAGGAAACAAAAATTTAAAGTCAGGAACTGCCACATCAATGACAAACGAGTCCAAGATGATCAAGGCAATAGGGAATATATGAATACACACACACACACACACACACACACACACACATATACATACACACATATATACGTATACATATTATATATATTTAGTGTCAACCTTTAACAAAACTCAGCAATAACTTCCACTGCACTTTTATAAACATAATAAACCCTCTCTCTGTCCATCCCAATTTCTTTCTTGTATTAAGTTACTTATGAAAGCAGGTTGTCTCCACGATGGAACAATTTAAAGTGAGATTTGTATGTTTAATTCAGCAAATATATTGAACAACTATTATATATAAGGCAATGATGTGTAACACAAGAATAAATAGAGCAGGTCCCTGATCTCTAAGGGTTAAAAATAACCTAAAGGAATACAACATGTAAAACCATTAGAATTCAAATTACTCTGTGTAAGCACAGTATGGTAAGAGGAAAGTCTTTAGGAGACTACATAGAACAGAGAGTAATGAATTTTGAAGAAGACAATGAAAAAGGTTTCATAGAGAAAGTGCTATCTGAGATGTGCTTTTAAAAACAGTTAAGATTTCAACTGGTAGTGAACAGTGTAAACACATTGTAGACAAAGGGAATAAGTAGCAAAGAACAAGCAAAAGTAAGGAAATGTGAAAATGGATGTTTGGTGTAGGAATGGTGAGAAAGTTCAGTGCAATGAGCATGGGGTGCATAGCTAGAGGATGTGGCATATAGCCCTCATTTATTATTTAATCTCCATTTGTTTGTTTCCTTACTAACAGGACTGATTTATTCATGGAAGAAATATTCCCAAACTAGTAGTAAGATTTGCCAGCGACTTTGCAGTAGTACAGGTGTCCATGTAATTAAGTTCTAGTTGAATTTTTGGGTAAGCTAGAGGCAAGGATTTTTTCAAAGATGGATGATGTCATTTAGGCAATTTTTGCCCTTTGCTTTTTGCTTTCCTCCTTCCTGGAATGCAAATATGAAGGGTAGAACTTTAGCTGCTCTCTTATGACCATGAGATAATAGGTATATCCTACAGAAGGCTAACTGTAAGAACGGAAGAATCCTAAGTCCTGACTGTACAGTGGACTTACACCACTCCCTGACCGCACACTATTTCTGTATATTCTTTGAGAAGAGAATTCCTTGTCTTGGTTGGCTACTTTTTTGTAGATCTCTGTTCTCACAACTGAATGTAATTTTTAACTGATAAATATAGAGATCAGGTTGAAAAGATGCCACTTATATTGAGCTCATACTGTGCCTAACTCAGTTCCTTCTACATTATAAACTCTAATTAATGATATTTCAAATTGTATTTATCACGTGAATGAATTAATACAACAGTTAATGAATTAATTAATCTATAGGGGTGGTCCCTCCCACAAAACCTTAGTGCCATAGGTAGAAAAAAGAATAAGAAAAAACATTCTGATACCTTAAAAGAGGTTGTAGTGAATAAAGAGGTGAATATGTTTAAGGTGGGTTTAATTCACTCCACAAGAACTATATTAAGTGAAACTAACAGTACTTGAGTTATTCTTTTAAGATGAATAGTGGGGAGGGAAACTGCTACATTCTAGGTATGTAAGTGATAGCAGCTAGATAGACACTGGTCTGATCATGAATGACATTTCTTTTGTGCTTTTATGATATGTTATTAAGATGATGATTCCTCCCATTTTTAAAGTCCTCTAACCTTCCCTTGTTAAAACTTCAAAGTTTAACAGCTCACACTGTCAGGAATGTTTTCTTTGTGTCTAACTGACATCTTGCACTTTTTAGAGGACACAGAGAAAAATATGCACCTGTTTTCTGAATAAAAATCCTAACAGAGAACAATGTTATAGCTCTTAGGAAAAGCAGCTAAAAATTATGATGTGACTAAGAAAATTATTTATCCCAAATATTTTTTAAAAACATAGCAAATGATTGGAAGAAGTCAGTCACCTTAAAAATCAGTTGAAACAGCGTCACTCTGTAATCTTGTATCATTGTTATTGAATTCTTATGCAGAAAGTACTGTTACATACTAACATAATCCAATTAAGCATCTATCAACTGTCTAAAATGGATATGTGGAATATTAAGTAAAAAACTGATCTTTACTAATGTAATCATAGAACTTCATACTGACATCTTTTAAAAATACACTGAAATATAAACATCATTATGCTTATATATGTACATATATACTACATATAAATATATACATGTATAATGTAAACTAAATTATTTACATAGGAAATATATATTAAATTCCTTCAAATGTAGGACACTTTACCAGCTTATATGGTTGCTACAAAGAGAAAACAGTTGTAATTCAATACAGTTATTTCTATAATTGGAGCAATTTCATAAAACACTGAAATATATCTGAGTAGTCAAGAGACCGTATCTGCAAATGTAGTGTATTGTGAAATGATAACTAATTTTCCTTGTAGGAATGGGAGGCTAATGTACTCTGCACAAATATTGCATGATACATTTTCACTAAATAAAATATTTAAAGCACTCAGGACAGAACCTGGCCTGAAGTTGTTACTAAAAATTATGTGTTAATTGCACTTTCCATTAGTTTCCCCACACATTTCCAGTTACAAATAGCAAGTGATGTTAATGCTTTATCTTTTTAAAACATGTCTTGTCATTCCACTTCTGTAATCAAGAGCTTATTTGCTCATTTATTTTTTGTTCTCAAAAAGTGTTGGCCCAGACCCTACGACTCTCCATATTCTGCTCTTCCCCAGCTATCTAAACATTACCTCTACTTTGTCTCACATTTGCCCTCCAATCCTGTCTTCATGAATGCCACATTCATTTACACTTCTCCACAATTACTCCTGCTATTTCTGATACCTGAAATGCTTTCCATCTATAAAATTCATTCATCAGTTCTTACTGTTAATCTTGCCAATCACAGTTTCTACAGCTGTGTTACTACCTTTATTAAATATCACATTCTGCACAAACTCTTCCATCTTGGGCTCAGTGTTTTACTTGGGATTACCACCATAAAACCTAATATTTTATTGATTATTAAATACATTAAAAGGATTTGAGATAAAGAGAAAAACAGATTAAACAGTAACGTATTTCCCAGTATGATTTTTAAAGTTTTCACGAATAGAAGGAAATAGATGAGACCCTAGGTCATTCATTCAGATTTAGCAAACATTAATTGAGTGCTAATTTGTGCCAGTCACTATTCCAGATCCTTGAGATTAAAATATCTTTCATGGCAGGGAGATGAGGTGGGGAAGAAGATTCCTATGTGTGTGTGATTTATGTTTGTAAATCTTATGTCTAATGAGAGGAGAGAAGTATTTACTAGTATGTATCAGAATGAGTAGATCATCTTGTAAATTACAAAGGAGAAGTAGTACGATGGAGGAAAAAAGGAGCAAAGTAGGGTATGGGGAACCGTATCCTGGTTGAGAAGTTTGAGCATTGAGTGGCAATTATTTACAAAGTACAGATAGAATAAACAACTCTTTTAAGGAACTGGACTATAGAAGCAAAGAGGACACTAGTCAGAAAGGAGGGCAAATCCCAAGAGAATATATTAGTTGTTAATTTAAGTTGGGAAATAACTGAACATATGGGCTACTTTCAGTTGTCAGTGGGAAGCAGAGACAGGAAAACAGGATGATTAGTTGTACAGTGAGCAAAGAATATAATGGGAACTGACCACATGAGAATAAACGGCTATTTGGGATTGCTTTGAGATAAACAGAGTGTGAGTTTCCCCCCTCGATTTGATCTCATCAATATGTATTTGTTCATGTGCCTGGAAATTGTATATTTTTTTCTCCTTTTTGTGTTATAAAAGGTTAGTATAAGATAAATGAAGGAAATGAGTCTATACAACATTATTGGGGTCTGTTGGTTTCAGAGAACTTGTTAAAGTAATGTGGAGCTACAGGGACACCTGAATATTTTTTTTTCCAAAGTAAGGATTTTGAACACTTAAAAGCCTAGAAAATGTGAGATAAATTGGGAGGCAAAACCAAATTCATCGTGCAGAACAATGTGAATGAAAGTATTCCTATAATGAAACAGAGTGAGGCTTGCATTGAGGCGGTGATTGGGAATCATGACAAATAGGAGAGCTCCCAGGCCAATAGCTGGATGTGTTGGCAGATTACCAAAAAGGCACTTATGACCCTAAGACCTAGGCCCAGAGCTGACAATCTAAATATAAACGTGTTTCTTTAAAAATATTTTAATAAATTCTTCACCTATGGTGAGGAGTTGAGGTCCACTGAAACCTTAATAGTGGAATAGATGAACAACTTCACATATTGTTGAAAGATCCATTAGCAATGAATATTTTTGCAATTTGGAAAATTAGAATTAGTGAATATGTTCTTTTCTTTCTGAAATATGAAAGAAGGCTTGCATCTGTATAATTTTAAAAAGAAAACCTGCCTACATGGGGGGGGTGGCAGATTGAGAATACACTGTTAACTTGAAAAATTTAGAACTAGCATGAAAAAGACTTCATTATATTTTATTTGTTGCAGTGACAGACGAGAACCAGTTCTGACTCTGCTGCTTTGCTGACTCTAAGACACTGAGTGAGTTTCTTGGCCTCTCTGAGGCTCCGTTTTCTTATCTTGAAATAAGAATGTTACTATTAATTGCAATATGTTTATTGTGAGAATTTAATGCAGATAGAATGTACAAGCATTGTCCTTGATGTGAAATAAATTAGAGGCATTGGTATTGTAAGTGAATCAGACCTGGTGTTGGCATTGGCATTGGTTTATAGTGATGTTAGTGCTTATTATGGTGTTGGTTTTATACCGGTGTTGGTATTGACATTGATAATCACTACAAGATACAGTCTGGAGGCAACTGTTAGGGTGGTAGGAAAAAGGGCCCAAATTTTAGTTATCATAAAGGCTAGAACTACTAAGAAACACAATGAGAACAATCCATCTTCAATAACCTGGAAGATGAAGACCTTTGCATGAAAGACAAATGAAATCTCCCAATGTCTGACAATAAAACTATAGCAGGTTCTTACGTGAATAAAAGTTGGCCTTCTGGGTCAGGATGGATGTGTGAACTAAAAATTAGGCATCATAATACCTGTTTGAAAGTCCTACAGTGCACGTTAAATGAGATAACATGTCTGCGGTAATGCCTGCAACACTCTAGGTTATTACTTCCTCATCAGTCCTCTCTTGCTTATGTAGATTCATCTGATTTTTTCTCACCTACATCTAAAGGGAAGAATGAACTGCAGCTCTGTCTTTTATGATGCTCTTATATTATTGAGAAATAAGATTTTATTCATTCTCTTAAAACTAAAAAGAGGTCAATATATATGAATAAAGAATATAACAAACTCTGAAATCAAGACAGTTTTAAAAGGTCCATTCTATATAAAAACATGGCCTTATAATAGTTAGAATCAAGAGAAATGGCTCCTACAAAACTTCAATGTATTCTCCTTTCCTTGACTGAGATGCTGAGAAATAAAAGCATCTGTTACTTTTATTTAAAACACTTGAAAGATGGGAAAATGCAGCTGCTTAAAGATAATTTCTAATTTCTATAAAAAACATGAACTAAATGTTTGATATTTTTAGAAATTTGGAAAACACGCTCATAGATTAGAAATTTAATGGATGTGTTAATTCTCTTGCAAAAGATGAAAAGAAGGATTCTATCTATGCAGTCCTCACAAGAGAGCCAAAAAGGAAAAAATAAAGACTGAGGTCATCTATTTGGCTGAGATAGAATGACTGACAACTTTAGCAGCAATCCTGCATAATGTAAACATTTTGGCTATGAAAATGATCAGTATTATTTTTAATTTTCTGATTTTATTATATTCCTCTATTTTTTACTTTTAATAGTTTACAATTGTTAATATGTTTTTGTATTAATTGTTAATACCTGTATCATCACCTTAATAACCTGGGCAGAGACCACATATTATATATCTTTAATTCTCTTAAGTGCTTAGAAAATAGTTGTGATCAGTACATATTTTAAAATGAACTAAATTGTGCAGATTCACTGTGTAATGACCTCGGATTAATCATTTCAATTTATTATAATTTAAACATAAGGCCTATAACTTCTATTTTAAATTTTCTTTCATTGTTTTAAAAAATCTATATCACAAATATCAATTTTTCTTCAATTATGAATCAAAGGAAAATTGGGTAACATGTGGAATGAGTTTTGTGTAAAGTTTTAAAGAAAAACAGCAATTACTTAAAGAATAAGGTTTGTTTGCTTTGCTTAAATAAGTGATAGGGTGGAATAATGCTGGGAAATACAGTAAAGATGATAAGATAGAGGATGTAGAGCATGTCTGTCTTAATGAACAGGAAGATATATCTTGAGAAATAATTGAATGGTTTCTTTAGGGAATGTGGGGCCAGCTCAGAATATTAGGACAAAGAAACAAATGTTCTATGTTAGTTATAGACTGCCATTGTTTCTAAAAAGAGTACCAAGATTAGAAGGTACGTGGAATTGAGAATAGGTCATGTTAAAAGTATCCTTGCATCTGGTCCCCTTAGTTGTAGCTATATCATGGTGGTAAAGGGTAAGAGATTTTGAAACACACTATGAAATCTTGGGTTCATGAATTTATTTTCTTGATGCTAAGAATAGTTGAGCATCAGTAACATTCAGACACTGAAGTCTGGAAAAATTTTGTTAGTAAGCTTTGTGAGATTTATGGGAACTGTCCTAGGCAAGTTGATTTTTAAGGAAAACAATTGCAAAATATTATCATAATCAATAGTTCTCTCTCTCTCCCTCTCTCTCTCTGTCTCCACGCACTGTGTGTGTGTGTGTGTGTGTGTGTGTGTGTGTGTGTCTGCATCCACAGAGAAAGAGAGAGAACAGAACACACACACACATTTTGTTTATTTGGAAACAATAATGAAAATACAGTAATGTATTTTTTTAAGAATAATATATGGAGGGACAGTTTACTTCAGAAAGGCAAAGTTTAAAAAATTAAGCAGTGTGAAAATTTTAATTTTAATTTACAACATCATTAATAAAACAAAAAAGGAAATCATCTGTTAATCTTAATAAATGTCAAAAAAAGCATTTGAGAAAATTCAATCATTCATTTTCTTTTTTAAAAGCAAATTAAGAACAGATGTAAAACTGAAAGCTTTTTCCCTGAGACTAGGGATGAAAAAGGATTACTATTATTACTACTTTTATTTAATATTTTACTTGATGCCCTAACCAGCATAATAAAGCAAGAAAAAAAGTTACTAGCCCTGAAAGGAATGAATAAATTTATCTTTATTTGTTGAAGACCTGATTGAACAAGTAGAAAATCCAGGAAGTTCCAGATAGACTTTAAATCTAAATGTGAATGGTGAAATATTTAATTTATAAAGGAAAAATATTGAGTAGCTTTAAGATAATAAATAATAATATTTTACATAGGACATAGTGGGTGCTAAACCTAGAAGACTGAGAAATTGGATTTCATTAAAATTAAAAACTCTGTTCATCCAAAGACTCCAATAGAACAATGAAAATGCAACCACAAGCTGGGAAAAAGATATTCATAATACAAATACTCAGCGAAGGACTCATATACAGAATAAATTTTTTGAAACTCCTATAAGTGAATAATAAAAATGCAAACAATACAAAGGAAAACTAGCCACTAGAAAATGGACAATCTAAAAGCAAAATATGATCTAAAGATGTGTTTCAAAACAGAAGATATCTAAATGTCCAGCAAACAAATTAAATGTGTTTAGCCTGTTTAGTTGACACGGAATTATGAAGCAAACCACAGTTATATTCAACTATCTATGCATCAGAATGGATAAATTTAATTAATGACCAATATAAAGACAATGCCAGTGTTTGAAACTATCTGAATTAATAAAGATCTCATATGTTGCTGGAGTAGGTGAGAATCAGTACAAACTCTCTGAAAAACTATTTGACATTATCTCCTAAAGGTGAATATAATATTCTTGTATTTTCCCAGTACTTTTAGGTATACAGTCGAGGTATGTCCCCCAGTTCTCTTAGTTATATACTGGTGGGCATAAACCCAGTACTCATAAGTATATACTCAGAGGATGTAACTATTTAAAATGTGCATATGTGTACTAAAAGGCACGTACAAGATTACCAGTAAAGCACCATTGTGTCACACCAACAAAACTAGAGATAACGAAACATTCGTCAGTAACAGAATATATAAATTGTAGTGTATTCATATATAGGATTCTATCCAGCAATTCAAATCACTAACATACTGCTACATGCAGTATGAGTTAAGCACACAGTCACAAAGTCTATCAAGATAAATCACACTATATAATTCTACTTATATAAAGTTCAGAAAAGAAAAACTGGTTTGTGGTGTTTGAAATTAGAGCAGAGGCTGTCTTTGGAGAGGGAGAACTAGTACTTGGGAGAGAATGAGTGAGTAGTGTCTGAAGTACTGGTAATATTCTTTCTTGATCTGGGTGTTCCTTACACAGTTAAGTTCAGTTTGAGAAGTGAGCTGTTCACATATGTTTTGTGTACTTTTCTGCATGTATGTTATACTTGAAAAACTTCATGAAATCGGACAAAAGTAAATATTGTGAAGGCTAAGAATCTAAAGAATATTAAATTGGAATAGTATACTTCAGGAAAATTAAAAGAGGAATATGCCACGTTAAAGTCATATTTTATCTTAAACACAGAAATTAAAAACAGACACAATTGAATTCTCTTGAAAAATAAATCAACTGAAGTGAATAGAAAAATCATTTTCCATTTAAAAGCATCAAAGAGTTAAAAAAGAATATTTAAATGTATGTTAAGTTGTTGAATTAGAGTATTCTCAGGTATTAGAATGAGCTTTTTATAATTTTTGTTTTATTAAAATTATTACTAAAATTTCAGTGCTACTGTTAGAAAATTACATCCCAAAGAAACGAATTTAATTAATAAAATATTTTTGTTTGTTAATCTTTGTCATCTTCCACAGCAAGAAAATTAAAACTTTACCAACAAAGCAAAATGAATGATAAACAGAAAAGTCTTAAAAGTTTTAACCTTTTTCTTTAGAAAAGCCTGCAAGCAGAGTAAAGGCATGAAAATTTGAGAATGTGTACTACATTGTAAAGATTATATTTATTGAAATCTGATATACTATTCCTCAGTAACTGTTGAGAATAAAAATATTACAATGAAAACCTGTACATCAAATTAATAAATCGAATCTGGACTCATTTAAGTGGTAATTTAATAGTGGAATAATGGAAGATTCGCATTAAATTTTATTATTAGACATAATTATTTGAGTTCTTTGGATAACATCAAAACAAAGCTTTCAGAGTAGATTTTTACTGTTTAGTGTCAATATCTATCCCCTTCTATTTGCAGTTTAATTAGATTTTTAATTGAAAATTGAAGTGATGAGTTAGAATAATTATGGATTATGTAAACAATTATATCAGTAGCAACATTGTTAAGCCTTTTAGATATACAGAGGAATAAAAGGGTATAAGTTTCAATATAATATTTTATACTTTGATATAATATATTAGAATATATAGTGCTATATTGGATTATGTGGTAACATTTTTCTGCAACTGCTTGGAATAAAACTGCTTATTAAATGACATTATAATATCTGTTTTTGTAGATCAGTATGAACGTTTCTGAGGCCATAATATCAAGTTATAAAAATCATTTAATACAGTGACATCAGCAACATGGCTGAATGAGATACCTCTCACACATATTCCCTCCTCGACAGTAATTTAGCATCTGTACACAGAGAAAAGCTTGATTATTTGCCTGTTGAGTTCTTAGAAATAGGTATAACTCTTACAAAGTAAAGCAGTCCAGTATGAAAGCTTAAAATAAATAAAATTAAAATTTTAATGAGATTTTTACTTTCATTATAATTATAAACTGTATAAAATGTTAAAAGTCTGTTGTCAGAAGCCTATTAAATTAAGGAGCTCTGCTACACTGTTTAATCGGCATATCCTCTGCTTTTTAATAAACACTTTCGGGCCTAGCCAGGCACATCAAGGCTTCATTTGATTCAGTGAGTATCTTAATTGCAATCTCATTAAATCTTTACTATCCCACAGAAAGACTCAACCTATAGGAATATAGTTTACTGATTCATGGATAAATAGACCCAAATACAAATTCATGTTTTTTAATGATCATCAATTCTTAATGTGCCTTTGTTCTCTTTACCATAGCAGATTTTTCTGTTTCTCCCTATGATCCTTGTACACTGTCGTATGTACTTGGTACAGAGCTATTTTATCGCTACTTCTAAAGAAAGGACCTGAGTATTCCTACCTGCTTCAAAAGACTATTGTCTTCCTTGGGCCAGCATTAAAGGTTATTACAAAATATTGAATATAGACCCCTGTGTATACAGAGAAAATTTGTATATGTAGTGGTTAACATTTGCAAATCTCAAACCCCCCAGTTTATCCCTTCCCATCCCCTTTCCCCCAGTAATCACAGGATTATTTACTATATATGTGAGTCTGTTTCTGTTTTGTAGATGAGTTCATTAGTGTCCTCTTTTTTTTTTTTTAATACTCTACGTATGAGTGATATCATAAGGTATTTTTCTTCCTCTTTCTGGCTTTCTTCACTTAGAATGACAATCTCCAGGTCCATCCATGTTGCTGCACATGGCATTAATTTTTCTTTTTAATCACTGAGTAGTATTCCATTGTATAAATATACCACAGCTTCTTTATCCAGTCACCTGTTGATGGACATTTAGGCTGTTTCCATGTTTTGGCTATTGTAAATAGTGCTGCTATAACTATTGGGGTGCATGTATCTTTTCAACTTAGAATTCCCTCCAAATATAATGCCCAGAAGTGAGATTGTTGGAACACATGGTTTTCTATATATGGTATCATGCCATTCACATATAATGACAACCTATTCCATAAATAGGTTCATAACCAAAGTATAGGTAAGTAGTCAGACTCATGAGAAATTACTCTATTATTAGAAAGATTATAGAGCTGTATTTACTTGTGTTTACTGAAGTATATACTGAGATAGACATATGATGCTTGTGTCTTCTCTATAATACTTAGAAGTCAAGATGAGATTATCCATACCAAATTCTTATTTCTGTAGTTCATTTCATTGAAGACTATCAACTCATACTACAGTGGTCTCGTTTAACTCATTTCTTAAGTCCTTAATCATTCTAAGTTTTATTTCTACGTACAAAATACAAAGTGACAGAGAAAAACAAGACTGTCTAAAAGGGATAGATTTCTAATTTTCAGGTTGTGATTAGATTTCTTCCAAAAGACTGCTGTTAACTGTGTTTCTGAGTTTTATTACCTGATTTCATTAGATGTTGAAAGTTAATAGTTTATAATTTTCACTTACTCAGTATTCATTGAGTTGCTTACCTTATTGCTCAATGATACATAAAAAATCCAGGATAAATAATGATTTCTACCATCTTCACAGAATCTAAAAAACACTTTGGTGAGAAGTTTTATTGGGCATATCTACAGTTTAGATAATTATTTGAAACTTTTCAGTCTGATTTTTTTCTATTATGCAAGCACAAATTTCTGTAATTATATTTCTTTGCATCATTAAAAAAAAAAAATCTCAAACACAGAGTTGCTAGTACAGAGCAAAGAACTTACCCTCTTTCTGGAATATTTCAGAGCCTGCATGTTGCCCCCAGCAGGACACCCTCTTTACCTGAGTTGGGCTTTTACTCCCCAGGCCAGACTTCCCCTCCACATGGGAGCCAACCTTGTTTTGTCCATCTCATTGCTTTAGAATGGAATAACCCAAGGAAGGGAGGGAAAAGAACAGCTGTAATGACACTTCAGGACTTCTTCCTCAGTCATTTTGGTTAAGGAGTGTATATTGTGTGATCAGTTACAGCATCATACTGAGGAACCTTGGAAAATATTCCTCCAGAAAAAAGTAACTCAGAATACCTTTGCTTTATTTTATACATTTGAATACCTAACTAGGAGATTTCTTCTATAAACATCTCACAAGAAGCAAATTTAATCATATAACAGCATTACTCACTTATATCTAATATTTGCTATATAGTTTTATGTTATTATATTTGGCAATAGTCTAAATTGATAACATTTATACAACTTTGGAGACATTTTGAATATATATTTCAATTAGCTTGTGTTCCAACATCTGGAGATAATTTTCATATATTTTGTTACGGTTGTGAATTATACCTAGTCATATTCATTAGAATTACTATTGTTCTTTTTATTTTTTTTTTTAATTTGAAGGCTTATTTATTTTAAATAACAAGTCTTAAAAGACGTTAAGCCTTAAGCCACGTATAAATACTTTGGGGAAAATGATAGTGTATTCCAAAATAAAAGTATTTCTGCTGTTATTTCTGGAAAAATGACCTGTTTCTGTAACTTTAGGGACAAGGAATAAGCATGCTGTTAGTACTAAGTGCATTTTCTACAAGTAAACCACAAAGTGCTTCTGCAAATCAATATGTTCTTTAAAAAAAATATTTTTAAACCTATGCAGAGGGGAAATCATTTTCAAAGTCAAAGGACAGTGGGAGATAATGGGCACTGGAAAGTTCCTCTTTCTTTCCATTCAGAGTGCCCCTGTGTTCTCTCCTCCTGGAGACAAAGCAGTTAGGTACATGACCCACACAATGGAGAAATAACAGCCCAATAATCCTGAGACAGAGAGCGTGGCCGTGGAAACTGCTGCAGTGCTGGAATAATACTGGTTTTCCTTTAATCCATTTCTAGAATTTTTGCAGAGATTTTTATATTCTGTTTAAGTGTTACAATTTAGAAGTACTTTCTACCCATTTTCTACCCTGATTCTCCTCCAATAACATATTTGTGTGTCACAATTTTGATAAACAAAGTAAGTACATATGTTTTTTAAAGTAATTTTTCCTCACTGGTTTTTATTCAAATACAATCATGTAATATATTTCACTTTGCCTGTCCAGACTGAGTGTGTCAGTATTTGTCTTGTTATGTTTTGGGAAAGACATAAGGAGGGGGCAGATCATTTCAGCTCAGAATCATACTGCTACCAAGAATCTGGATTATAAATATTTAGATTTAGAATGATCATGCATTCAACAGACCAAAATTTATGAATAATCTCCTTTTGCCACAGAATTGCAAAATGTTAGCTCCAGGGACACAGTGATAAATGAGATTGCACCTCGGTCTTAGAGATACTGAGTCTGAATGGTGCCTCCATGGAGCAACCTTCAAAATGTTTAGAAAATTGAAAGTGAAAGGCGTTCTATCATGTTCTGTTAATCTCCATGAGAAGAGAACATTCCCTTTAGAAAGAAGTAAATTGTGAGAGTCAATGAACCTAGAAAAGGTTGATTAAATATTGATAGGTTTCTGTGATACATTGAAAATATGTATAAGTAGGAATCAACATTTGCTGGATTAAATCGTAAAGGACCTAGAACCTTCAAAATGGTTATAAATTTTATCAGTATAGACTTCTTTGCCTTAACACAAGCAGTCATGTTTCAGCTGTCAAAGAATCAGATAATTAATGTAATGTATGATGATTGAAATTTTGATTCATTCTATGTCTCTTCTGTTTCATTTATTGAGGAAGTTTTGAAATATCTGCCTTAATAGGATAATTGCCTTCACCCTTCACTTTACTTTTCCTTTGTAGACATTCTGTACAAGTGTCTGAGATAATGGTATAACTCACTGTATGTTTTGTTCATTCAAAAATACTCAGTTTACGTCTCCTACAACTAATAATACTGTTCACATTCCATTTGGCTGATGAATAGCTTCTCTTACACTTTCATGTGGTACATCTCAGTTGAGTCATATGCTTATAGTGTCATTTTGAAAATCATTACATTATGTATTTATTTTCAGCTACTGTAACTTCTTGTGTCCTACTGGATGCTATAGTAAGATTAAGGAAATGTATCAGTTATCGATTGCTGTATAACAAACCATCCCACATATTAGTGGCTTGAAACAAGAACAATTTACCATCTCTCATAATTCTGAGTTGATTGGGCAGTTCATCTGCTGGTTTTGCCAAGATTCAGGCATGTGGCTTCATTCACCTG
Organism: Camelus bactrianus; assembly: GCF_048773025.1. Classification (NCBI taxonomy): domain Eukaryota; kingdom Metazoa; phylum Chordata; class Mammalia; order Artiodactyla; family Camelidae; genus Camelus; species Camelus bactrianus. Next base: position 58,207,214 of record NC_133541.1, on the reverse strand, counting down.
GAGGGTGGCTCAGTTGGTGGTTGAAATGTCTTCCACAACGTGTCTAGAAGGTGAGGCCATCTCTCTCAGCTGGGGTACTTATATTTTCTTCCACTTGGCCTCTAACCCTCAGGTAGTTTCGATTATACTTCTTCCTAACATTGTGATTTCAGGGTTCTAAAATAGAGCAGAAGCTTTGAGGCCTCTTACGGCCTAGCCTCTGGAACTCATACAGCCTTACACCTGGGATATTCTGTTTGCCAAAGGAAGAATGAAGATCATTGCAGGGACAGATAGATGGAGAAACAAAACAGAATGGGAGAAAATATTTGCAAACCATCTATCTAATAGGGGGCTAATATTCAAAATATATAAGGAACTCATACAGTTCAGTAGCAAGAAATATCTGATATAAAAATGAGCAGAGGATCTGAATAAACATTTTTTAAAAAGTCATGCCAACAGATACATGAAAGGTATTCATCATCATCATCATCAAGGAAATGCAACTTAAAACTATAATGAGACATCACCCCACATCTGTTACAATGGCTATTATCAAAAAGACAAATGACAGGTGTTGGAGAGGATGTGGAGAAAAGCAAACCTTGTGTACTGTTGGTGGGAATGTAAATTAGAACAGCCACTTGGAAAACAGCACGGAGGTTCCTCAAGAAGTTAAAAATAGAGCTACTCTCAGATCTTGGAATTCTGATTCTAGGTATATATTCAAAGGATACAAAATCATAATCTCAGAATGATATCTGCCCTGCCACCCCACTCTGTGTTCATTGTAGTATTATTTACAATAGCAGAGGTAGGTTATTTCCATAAATATCAGTCATTGGATGAATGGATAAAGAAAAAAGTTGTGTGTGCTTGTGTGTTCATACGTGTATGTTAGAGAGAAAGGAAATTTTGCCATTTTTTGCAATATAAATGGACCTTGAGGGTGTTATGCTAAGTGAAATAAGTTAGACTTAGAGAAATACTATACGATCTCACTAATATGTGAAATTTGAAAAAGCTGAACTCATAGAAATAGAGGGTATAATTGTGGTTTCCAAGCGCTAGGGGGTGGGGGAAATGAGACAGATGTTGGTCAAAGGGTACAGACTTCCAGTTATGAGACTAATAAATTCTGGGAATCTAATGTACTGCACCGTGACTGAAGTTAACAACTGTATTATATACTTTAAAGTTTCTGAGAGAGTAGATCTTATGTTCTCATCACACACAAAAGAAGGTAATAATGTGAGGCACTGGAGGTGTTAACTAACTCCTACTGAGATCATCACTTCACAATAAATGTGTATCAAATTACCATGTCGTACACCTTAAATTTACACCATATTACATGTCAGTTACATCTCACTAAGCTGGAAAAAAAATAACTAAAATCATAGAACCCAATAAAGGAAAGCTCCACGAGGTCAGAAACCTGACTGTTTTGTTGTTGTTCATTTTGTTTTGTTGTTTTTTTTTAATCCTTTTATCTTCAGTAAACAAGCAACATTTCACATAATGTGGATTCAGTAGACATAAAAAGCATAGTAAGCTTTTTGTTGGTTTGTTGTGATAGATAATATGTAGTGAGTTGGTACAATAAATATAGTAAACTTTTTGTTCATTGTGAGATTTTTTGTTATTTTCCTTGTTTTATGTTTGCTTCCTTGTTCTGTACAAGAAGGTTGAACCCACTTGGTTTATAAATGAGGGTACAGAAGCCCAGAGAAATTAAGTGAATTATCTAGATTTAAACATTTCAAGTACAGCAACAGTTTTAACTACTCTCTTAATATACATCCTCCATGGGGAAGTTACATGTCCATAATTTCTTTCCACAATTAACTTGGATCCCTTAGCTCTTTTACATAATAAAGAGAAACAAAAGCTGTCTCCTGTAAGCAATATATGTAAAGATTTTTAACAAAGGGCATATAAGAAGTATTGATTTAGCTTGTAATGTATTTAGTACCATTACTATTTTAAATTACTATTTGCAATAGATAGATTTTTCCTAGAAAAATACAATTAATTAAATAAGCATTCACTACAAATCTGATTTATCTTAGATCCCTTTTCTAAATTCAATAATACATGCAGAATTTCTCATTTAGTAGTCCAACAGCCAAACACATACGTGTTTATCTGCATATAAATGCTCAACCTAGATACACATACGTACTGACATGCATTTGATTTAATACTGGCATTAATGCTGCAGAAGAATGATCTAAGAAATTAATTAAAATCTTAAGATTGTTTTAATCGATTCAGTATTGGGATATAACTGTTATTTTCATTTTAAACCATCTAAGGATAAATGTCTGTAAGGATCATAGTTTTAAAGATCATTGCACAAATAAACATAAAGCTATTTACTTTTAAATCCTGAATCAATAGTTGATTTTTAAAATGCAAGTTAAACACTATTGTGTTTTAATGTTGGAAATTAGTTTTAATCTCATAGTAAAGAAGATTTTAAACTTCTTATCTAAGTATCATTTTTAAAAACTATACTTTGTCATGTTTGCCTTGCAATAATATGAATAAGAGGATTTTCATATTTTAGGAAAGTAATGGAGCATTTTTAAACATATAAATTCTTTATGAAGAGCTGTGCAACAAAGAGCTCACCATCTCCTTGGCAGATTTGAAGAACAGCTCTCAATATTAAAATCTTCTTCCTTTTACTGGGCTGAGATCTGTATCTTGGTAACTTCTTTTTAGAATTTTCTCAGCTAAGCACCTTGAGAATTATATCCGCAAGGGAACCCACAGCTCTCTTCATCCTATCAAGTACTTCTTCCTTTTCTATACAGGAAGGATACTCTTGATGCCAGTGGTTATCCTAATGGTTTTTGGAAACCCTGGTAATGGAAGCTTATTTTGAGGCCCTGGACTGTTGAGGATGCCTTTTGCTTTGGGCATCATATTTATTAGGTCTCTCTGTGGTTTTGGTCTATTTCCTTGATTCTAAAGGGATATATACATACCTGAAGTGATGGTTAAAGCCAGAGATTATGACAGTTAATATGCTAATCTTTTATGGCTCAAGAGGATATCCTAAAATAACTTCTTCTCAAGCAATAGTTTATTGGTAGGTAATCTGAGATAATTATTAATTTTGTAAAATCTGCTCTGAAGGAAAAAGTTTATTATTTTATGTGTATTTTTTAAATAACAGTGAAATATACAGCTTAGAAATAAACTGTCTCAATTTAAAATAAGAAATTAAGCTTCTTTAAATGATAATGAACCTAATGGAAGAAATGTTCAAATAAGCACACTTTCTAGAGTAAAAAAAAGTCATATATACATTCTGGAAATTCAGACCAAAACATGGTTGACTGAATTCCTTTGTTACCCCATTTTTTATTGGCCAATAAAATTTCCCTTCCTGTTGTAATAAAAAATCAGATTCTCTGAAATAAAATAAGGGAGGTAACTAATAGAGAATTAAGAATCAGCGTCTTGTGTCCTGGACGAAGTTATTTAAAGGCTCACCTAAAGTAGAATACCATGAGCAGCATAATACTCATGAGTACTTATCAGTACTCCTGAGAACATGAGAAATTGATCAGCTTTAATCCTGAGCAAGGAGCATAACAAGATTAAGAGAGAATCAATAGGGCAGTCTGATCAAAACCTGGTGAATTAGGCTTTTCATACACATTACCTCCCAAACGTACAAGCCTCACAAAGACTTTTATGTAAATAGTATTCATCCCATTTAACAGATGAAGAAAGTAAAGCTCAGAGAGCTTACTTTATATAATAAATAAATTGTGAGAAAGAGCAGCTTGTTTGACTCAGAGCCTCACCCTTCTCGTGATACCACAAGGCAAGTCATTGTTTTTCCAAACCACACTGAGGGGAATCCAATGAGTCATGGGCTCATTTTGGGTCACTTTAGCAGTGTAGAGTAGCAGCAAGAGCAGAGGCTTTGAGTCAGGTGACCTGGCCTTGGAATTTCCCTTACTGAGCTGTCAAACTTGAGTGAGTAATTTTGGATCATGGTATCTAGTTTTCGTATTTATAAAAGACAAAGTTAAAACTGGATGTTCTAAGACTTGTTACAGATTTGAAGTTCTGTAATTATCTCACACACCTCTTTAAATTATATTTTCCTTTTAAAACAAGAGTTACCTGGGTTTAGACAATTGTATTTATTTTTCATGTCAGTTATTAAAAATATTTGGTAATGGGATGGATTGTACTTTGCTAGATATTGGCACTACCCTTTGATAAACCTTTCAAAGTCTTCTAATGCCATTATCAGGTGTTAGATTTCCAAATGAGCGATGTGTGGCTGACAGTCTTTTGATGCTGGTAATTATCTTCTTACTCAGAAACTACAAGGTCCTTTGGCTCATGTATACAGTTAAATTTTTGAAGCACAATGGCAATACTCCATTTTATACATTTTATGTAATTCAGTGATTTGCTCATGGGAAGAAAAAGCTGATATTTGGATATAACTAGCAATATAGCATAAAATCTGAATTTTTTAAATGGAAGATTATGTACATATGATAGTTGTGTAAATTTGTATATATTTGTATACATACACATAGGCCTAGTAATTTTTTTTGAGTGAAACAAGATATTTCACGTACATTTTAAAGAAATAAAGCTAAATTTTTATGTCATTAAAGTTATATTTTACTATGTAAATAAAAAGGAAATTTTCCAGGCCCTCTACCTACCATTGCTTATTTTAATATAAACTTTCTGTTTTACAAATGAAAAAATACAGCTAAGCCAAAGGAAAAATTACCTTCAACCCCATAATACAGACATAACCATTTTTTAAATTTCTTGATATACATACTTCCAAATTTCTCTAAGCATTTGTCTATATAAATATAATCATAATATATATCCTCTTTTCTTAACCTGATGTATTTAATGTTTCATATAAACAGATGCAAATTATAGTAGTCAGTGCATGCAAAATATTTGACTACACAGGTATAAGAAAATTCTTTTTTTTAATTCATTATTGAATGATTTCCAATTCTTGATATTAACAACATACAGTAAATATGTATATATATCCATCTGTGCTTGACTAATTTTTCCATTAAAATAAATCTCAAGATGTGAATTTATTAGATGAAATGGTGAAGCAGTTTTAAAAGTTTTGATATTTACTGTTTAATCTTCCCACAGGTTTTTAAAAAAAAAATCATTTTACACTTGTACTTACTTCCTAATAGTCTTGCAAACCCTGAAATCCTCTCAAATAATATCTAAATACTTCGGCCGCCTTAACATTTTTCCATGAGATCATACAAAACACACAACTATATGAATTATAAAAACATTAAAGATGAAGCCCTGTAATAGTCCAGCCGATACTTATTTTGCCCCATGAAATGGAAGCCTACTGTTTTTGTTTGTTTGTTTTAAATCTGAAACTGTTACATTCTTTGAACTCCCTTTTGGGAATGGCTTGCTCGCACTTTCAGTCCACGTGCTTTGGTAGAGCTGTTTCCATCCCCAGTGTTGTGAGATGTATGTGACCCACACCTCAGACATGCATGTTTCCTTCTTGTTTCTATGTACAGTCCACACCTCCAGCCATATTGTAAACACACACAGTGTGTTACTGCCCTGTCTCCTCTCTCATCTCTGAATGCGTAAACATTGTATTTTACATAGTAGAATAGAAATAGAAATAGAAATAGAGTAGAAACATACAGACAAACTAGGAGCAAAATGACGACAACAACAATAAAACTTGAATATTTATTGTTGAACTAGTATTTATAAGTTCTCCTAATTATCTTCAAACGTTACAGCTCCTCTACCTGCACACAAGACAATGAGCTTTTGAAGGGCTGGTTGTGATTCTTGTATTTGTTTGCCTTTTCTGCAGAGTCTTGCCTTAACAGAACAGGAGCTCAGTGAAAAGTGTGCTGATGGATTGAAAACAAGATTTAATGACAAATAGAAGTAACAAAGGAGGGCCTTTTCACAGGATAGCTGATAGCCTTAAGAGCCCATAAATCTGTATTAAAGATAAGATAAATTGAACTGCTAAACTTTGCAGGCCACACTGGCTACAATATCTCAAAGATTAGTAACATCGTATTCCTAAACAATCACATACAGCATAAGCTATAAAATGTACAATTATACTGGCCCGATTCTATTTGGGGTATGTTATTTTATTCACTTGCCTTTTAATTTCAAAGTATATTGCCTTTCCTTATCATTGAAAATGCAGAAAAATTTTACTGGAAGCCTTGGTTTATTCTTGACATAAAGTAATTCATAGAAATAGTATGTTATCATAGTTTTATTTATAATTTTATAAATACTTAATAATTCAAGTAAATAACTAGCTAATCAATACGTTATTCTGTGTTTAAAAATTAGAGTTTTATTTATTCATTCTTGACCCGCACTTTAGCTAGAGATGAAGCCTTTATTACAAGCCCAGAGGGATTTCACAATATAGCAGGCAAGCCTCAGATTATTATTTGTTTCATCAAGATTTAGCTCAAAAAAGTAGAAAACTCATGGACTTGTCAAGACATTCAGAAATGCTGTATGACTGATGCAGAGTCAAATAACTGATTCAAAAATAAATCCTGCATAACAGGAGGTTTATATGAATCAAAATGGTTTCCTATTACTTGAAACCTTCACACTATTGTGTTGCTTACCTACTGAGAATATTTTATTGCTTTTTAAATAAAAATAATTTTATAATTTTACAGCATATTCCAAAAAGCAATATATGTAATATTTAAGTTTTTTAATTAAAGTTAAATTTCAAAACACCTAGAACAATGTGCTCAGAGATAAACTTTGCTAATACTTTAATGAAAACGTGCCAGAATGCTTCCTGTGTAACAATTAGCATTTTTTACAAAAACTGTATCATATTGTATATAATTATTACAGATGCATTTATGATCATTGAATTATGATTATTTCTCCATATTCATGAATTTTTTTCTGTGATATGTTAAGGGTCACATGTATGCCATTGCTGAGAGTACTATTATTTAATTGATCAAGCACATATTTACATTTAATTAGTCTGTTAACGTTCATTAACTGTTAGAAACAAAATTCTGATGAATAATAGAAGGATACATTTTCCATTCTCTTCAATAAGACTTGCATTTGTTTACTTCTCTTAGTCAGTTTGGTTGCTTTACATGATGCCCACCATGAACTAGAATTTCTAGCAGCAGTTTGTCACTTATTCTATCTTTCTTTATTACACTGGTAACAGAAAAATGCAGGTTACTCCACAAATTACTGAGCAACTGACTACTTCATTCTGGGGAAGGACAGAGCAATTTTATAGGATGATCACAGTTCTCACTAGAGGCAGACTTGCCTTGATACTAGTGAAGCTTGTGTTTCAGGGACTCTCATTTTTCACCAGCTCTTTCCAAGGCCCTGGGAGGGGGCTGGCAGTGTGTTCATATGGCTATAGGCCTTTGAAAATTTTGAAAAAGGAAGGTTTGTAACCATTGTCTCTTTCCAGTCCAACTTCTCCTTTGTCTGTACCTTCCTTTATGTGGGGGGTGGGAGGGAGGGTGGCATTGGAGGAGCCATGGGAATTTTGGAGCTACCGTTATAAAAAAGTTGAGATGGGAACACATTTATTTTCGGTTTAATGACATATATTTATATGGTTTGCAGTCACTTTTACTTACTGTAGGTAACTACTCACTGTTGTAGATAGCAATAACTCCATGAATATTACCACCACTTACTACCCTGACTAACTCAGGGCTAGACCTTACAGAAGTAACCTGCACCAACTGTGTGGAGAATGGAGAAACACAGTTCAACAAATACAGATCCAGAGATCAAGTCTGTGGAATATGCCTTGAAATGTTCCACATTGTTCATAAAAGAAAGTTAATAGAGTTTTATGAACCTTAATACCAATTCCAAAATTTCAATATTACTAACTAGGAGTTGTGACATAAAGAAAGTTAACAATTCCTGTAAAATCTTTTGATTAATCATGGTAGAGAAAAGATCAAATTATTTTTCCATCATCACTATAGAAACTCATATTTTAAAAATTGTTCCTAGTATACATCCACAAAAATTACAGAATATATGACATGTGTCAGGCTATTAATAAAATGTTTAATTTTGTGATCTTTGAAATGAGATATATCTCAGCTTTTTAAGAATTAAAAATAAACTTGGTCATTCTAAACGATAACTTTCACTTACATTTATATAACCATTTCAAATTAGATTGAAATACGTAATGAACAATACATATATTTATGATACATTATTTAAGGCATAATGAGAGAGAGAAAAAAGATGAAAATAGGGAGAAAGGAGGGAGAGAGGGGTAATGTATAAATATTCCTGTAATCTGTTTACATTTAGCATATATTCTAGAAAGGTATATTCTAAAATGTTAGCAGTTATTAAGAAGCAGAGGTAAATTTACAAGTGAATTTTTCTAGCATTTAAAATAATCCAGATTAAACATAAACCTTTACCTTAATAATTTAAAAATTAATTAAAACCATCATGTTAGGAAAAGCGTAAAACTATTGATGTAGTTTAGTTAAACTTTAGCTAGTGTTGGACATATAACTTGTTTTGAATATTTGATATAATAAATAATGTTATATATATTATACTTGATCTAATAAATATTCTACAATAACCACTCCTATACCTGAATTGTAATCATATATGAAACTTTTAAATGAACTCCTTAGGATCAGTTCTCAGAAGTTGTTTTACAGGGTCAAAGCTTATATTTTAAGTCCATCTGTATTATCACATTGCTTCTTAGAAGGTGGAAGCAATTAACATTTCCACTAGTGGTACATGACAGTAGGTCATCACAGTATTTTTTATGCATTGATATTTACCTTTAATTATTTTTATGATTATTTTGATCTACAGAAGTGTTTGTTTTTTCATTTTTGTATAGACAGGAAATGATCACTAACCTCTTTTGTATTTACGTTAGTTTGTTTTTCCTTATTCAAAAATTGCATTAAAATTTTGACCCAATTTTTCTTTAATTTTATGTGGTTTGATAGTAAAGCTGATTAGCTTATTAGTAAATTTTTAATTTATTTTAGTGAATTATCCAAATGGCAGTTTTTTCTTATTTTCAAAAATATCCAATTACTAGAAGTACGCTACTTTATTTGATCTGCAGAAATGTTTTGAGTTACACCTGCATGTTAAAAATTGGGAAGTTTCATATTAGACTTCAAGTTTTGAAAAACTAAGGTGTAGCTATTTGGGGTCTATAATCCCATAAGGCAGCAACTGACTGTAGTTGGATATCTGCTACACACTTTAGATTGGACATGCCTTTTCCAGTTTGCCACCACTCCTTACTCTGTTCAGTTAGGTTCATTTCACTCTTCTCTGTGCCTGCCTAATCATAGTAGGAATTTAGTGTAAATTTTCAATGTATATTTTATGCAACTTTTAAAGGTTACACTGAATTTATAGTTACTACAAAATATTGCTGTATTCCCCATGTTGTACAGTATATCTTTATAGCTTATCATATACCTAATAATTTGTATGTCCTACCCCCTCACCCCAATATTGCCACCCCCCACCCCTCCCCACAAGTAAGCACTAGTTTATTGTCTATATCTTTGCTTCCTTTTTTTCTTATATTCATTAGTTTGTTGTATTTTTTTAGATTCCACGTATGATATCATACAGTATTTGTCTTTTCTGTCTGACTTATTTCCCTTAGCATAATACTCTCCAAGGCCATCCATGTTGCTTCAAATGGCAAAATTTCATTCTTTTTATGGCAGATTAGTGTTCCATTGTGTGTGTGTATATATACATATATACATACATATATATATACACACTACATATATATATATATGTAATATATACATATATATGTATGTATGTATGTATATATACACATACACTACATCTTCTTTATCCATCCATCTGTTGATAGACACTTAGGTTGCTTCCATGTCTTGGCAATTGTAAATAATGCTGCTGTGAACACTGGAGTGAATGTTACTTTTGGAATTAGTGTTTTTGGTTTTGGTTTTGATTTTTTCCTGATGTATACCCAGGAGTGGAATTTCTGGGTCATGTGGTAGTTCTATTATTAGATTTTAAGAAACCTCCATACTGTTCTCCACAGTGACTGCACCAATTTACATTCCCTCCAGTGGTGTACTAGGTTCCTTATTCTCCACATCCTCAACATTTGTTACATTTGTTACAGAATGGTGGTAGCTATTCTAACAGGTGTGAGGTGATATCTCATGGTTTTCATTTACATTTCCTTGATGATTAGTGATGTTAAGCATCTTTTCATGTACTTGTTGACCATCTAAATTTCCCCTTTGAAAAAATGTCTGCTCAGTCCTTCTGCCCATTTTTTAATCAAGTTGTTTGTTTTTTGGTGTTGAGTTGTATCAGCTGTTTATATATGTTGAATATTAATCCCTTATCAATCATAACTTTTGCAAGTATTTTCTCCCATTCAGTAGGTTGTCTTATCATTTTGTCAATGGTTTCCTTTGCTCTGCAAAAGCTTTTAAGTTTAAATAGCTCCCATTTCTTCATATTTGCTTTTGTTTTGTTTACTTTATGGAAATGTATCAAAAAACTATTGCTGTAATTTATGTCAAATAGTGGTATGCTTGTATTTTCTTCTAGGAGTTCTATAGTATCCAGTCTTACATTTAGGTCTTTAATCCATTTTGAATTTATTTTTATGTATGGTGTTAGAGAATGTTCTAATTTCATTCTTTTACACTTGGCTGTCTAGTTTTACAAGCACCATTTACTGAAGAAATTCTATTTTCTCCATTGTATATTCTTGGCCCCCTTGTTGTAGATTAATTGCCCATAGTGTATGAGTTTATTTCTAAGTTCTGTGTTCTGTTTCATTGATCTAGTTGTCTGTTTTTGTGCCAGTACCATACTGTTTTGATTACTGTAGCTTTGTATTACAGTCTGAAGTGAGGGGGCATGATTCCTCCAGCACTGTTCTTTCAAGATTGCTTTGGCTATTCTGGGTATTTTGTGTTTCCATGCAAATTTAAAAATTATTTGTTCTAGTTCTGTGAAAAGTGTCATTGGTATTTTGATAGGAATTGCACTGAATCTGTGGATGCCCTTGAGTAGTATGGCCATTTTAATAGTATTAGTTCTTCCAGTCCAAGAACATGGTATATCTTTTCATCTGTTTGTGTCATCCTCAATTTCTTTCCTTAGGCACTGATTTTATAATTTTCCCAGTACATACCTTTTATCTCCTTAGGCAGATTTATTCCTAGGTATCTTATTCTTTTTTGATGTAATGGTAAATGGGATGGTTTCCTTAATTTCTCTTTCTGATATTTAATTGTTAATGTATAAAAATGCAACAGATTTCTGTATATTAATGTTGCGTCATGCAATGTTAACAGATTCTTTGATGAGCTCTAGTAGTTTTCTGGTGGCATCTTTAGGATTTTCTATGTATAGAATCATGTCATCTGCAAACAGTTTTAATTCTAACTTTCTAATATGGATTCCTTTGGATTCTTTTTCTTCTCTGACTACTGTGGGCGGGACTTCCAAACTATGTTGAGTAAAAGTGGTGAGAGTGGCTATCCTTGTCTTGTTCCTGAAATTGGAGAAAATGCTATCAGATTTTGACCATTGAGTATGAAGTTTGCTGTGGGTTTGTCATATATAGCCTTTATTATGTCCAGTTATGTTCCCTCTATTCCCACTTTCTGTAGAGTTTTATCATAAATGGGTGTTAAATTTTATCAACAGATTTTTCTGCATCTGTTGAGATAATCTTATGGTATTTACCTTCAGTTTGTTAATATGATGTATCACATTGATTAATTTGAGGACACTGAAAAATCCTTGCATCCCTGGGATAAATCCCACTTAATCATGCTTTATGATCCTTTTAATGTATTATTGGATTCAGTTTGCATTCTGTTGAGGATTTTTGCATATATTTTCATTAGTAATATTGACATGTAATTTTCTTTGTGGTGTTATGTCTTTGCTTTTGGTATCAGGGTGATGCTGGCCTCATAGAATGAATTCAGACATGTTCCTTACTCTTCATTTTGTAGGAATAGTTTGGGAAGGATACATGTTAACACTTTTCTTCAAATATTTGGTAATATTTACCTGTGAAGTCATCTATCTGTTCCTGGACTTTTTTTGTTGAATGTTTTAAAATTACTGATACAATTTAATTACTGGTAATTGTTCTGTTCATATTTTCTATTTCTTCCTGGTTTAGTCTGGAAAGAGTATACCTTTCTAAGCATTTGTCCATTTATTCTAGGTTGTCCATTTTGTTTTCATATAGTTGTTTGTAGTAGTCTCTTATGATCCTTTGTTTTCTGTGGTATTAGTTGTAACTTCTCCTTTTTCCGTTCTGATTTTGATTTGTACCCTCTCCCCCACCCTTTTGTTTTTATGAGTCTAGCTGAAGTTTTAGCAATTCTGTTTATCTTTTCAAAGAATCAGCTTTTAGTTTCATTGATCTTTCCTATTATTTTTTGTCTCTATTTCATTTATTTCTGCTCTAATCTTTATGATTTCTTTCTACAAAATTTGGGTATTGCTTGTTCTTCTTTCTCTAATTCTTTTAGGTGTAAGGCTAGGTTTTTTATTTGAGAGTTTTCATGTATCCTGAGGTAAGATTGTATTGCTCTAAACTTCCCTCTTAGAACTGCTTTTGCTGTGTCCTATAGGTTTTGGATCACTGTGTTCTCATTTTCATTTGCTTCTAGGTTTTTTTTTTATTTCCTCTTTGATTTCTTGGGTGATCTATTGACTGATTAGTAGCATATTGTTTAGGTTCCATATATTTGTGGGGTTTTTGCATCTTTGTGTGTTTTTTTTTTTTATTTTTTGCAATTGATTTCTAGTCTCATAGCATTATGATTGATAAGATGCTTGATATGATTTCAGTTTTCTTAAATTTACTGAAACTTTTTTGTGGCCTAGCATGTGATCTATCCTGGAGAATGTCCCATGTGTACTTGAAATGTGTATTCCACTGCTTTTCGGAATGCTCTCTATATATGAATTAAGGATATCTGATCTAGTGTGTCATTTAAGGCCAGTGTTTCCTTATTGATTTTCTGTCTGGATGATCTGTCCATTAATATAAGTTGGATGTTAAAATCCCCTACTATTATTGTGTTACTGATGATTTCTCCTTTTATGTCTGTTAATATTTGCTTTATGTATTTTAGTGCTACTATGTTGGGTACATATATATTTACAAGTGTTATATTTTCTTCTCAGATTGACCTCTTGATCACTGTGCCATGTCAGACTTTGTCTCTTGTAACTGTATTTTAAAGTCTGTTTTGTCTGATAGAAGTATTGCTACATTGGCTTTTTTAAATTTCCATTTGCATGGGGTATACTTTTCCATCCTCTTACTTTCAGCCTATGTCTCTAGATCTGAAGTGAGTCTCTTAGGCACCATATATATATAGGTCATGTTTCTGTATCCATTCAGACATTGTATATCTTTTGGTTGGAGCATTTAATTCTTTTAAATTTGAGGTAATTCTTGATATATGTTCTTCTTGTCATTTTGTTCGTTGTTTTAGATTTGCTTTTATAGGTCTTTTCTTTTCCCCTTTCACTTCTTTTGTTCTCTTGTGATCTGATGACTATTTTGTTATGTTTGGATGTGTTATGTGTTATGTTTGGATACCTTTTTGTGTGTATGTGTATCTTTTATAGATTTTTGTTTTCAGTTACCATGAGGTTTTGTATAGCAGTCTGTGTGAGTGTGTGTGTATGATGTATATGATTAGTTGAAGTTGCTAATCTCTTAATCTCAAATGCATTTTAAATACCATGCATTTGTACTCTACTCCCCTCATGATTATTGTTTTTGCTATCATATTTTTCATCTGATTGTTTTGTGTGTCCCTTAACTAGTTACTGTGGATATGGATTATTTTACTGTTTGTGTCTTTTAATGTCCCTGCTAGCTTTTTGTATATGGCTGGTAGCCTACCTTTACTGTATGTTTGCCTTTACCAGTGAGCTTTTTCATTTTGTGATTTACTTTTTATAGTCATGGCCTTTTCTTTTTTGCCTAGAGAAGTTCCATTAACATTTGTTGTAAAGCTGGTTTGTTGAACTCTTTAGCTTTTGCTTGTCTGTAAAGCTTTTGATCTCTCCATAAAATCTGAATGAGAGCCTTGCTGAGTAGAGTATTATTGGTTGTAGGTTTTCCCTTTTCATTATTTTAAATATACCATGCCACTGCCCTCTGGCCTGCAGAGTTTCTGCTGAAAAATCAGCTGCTAGCATTATTGGAGTTCCCTTTTTATGTTATTTGTTGCTTTTCCCTCATTACTTTTAATATTCCCTCTTTATCTTTAATTTTTGTCACTTTAATTACAGTTTGTCTAGGTGTGTTCCTTTGTATAGGAGTCTCTGTGCTTCCTGGACTAGAACAACTGTTTACTTTCCCTGTTGAGGGACATTTTCAGCTGATACGTCTTCAAATATATTCTTAACTTCCTTCTCTCTTCTCCTTCTGGGACTTCTATAATGCCAATATTAGTGTGCTTGATGTTGTTCCAAAGGTCTCTTAAACTATCCTCATTCCTTTCTACTCTTTTTTTCTTTTTTCTGTTCAGCAGCAGTGGTATCTACCACTCTGTCTTCCAGCTCACCAATCCATGCCTCTGTAGTATTTAATCTATAGTAGTTTCCTTCTAGTGTATTTTTTTTCACTTACTGTATTCCTCACCTCTTTTTGGTCATTCTTTATATTTTATAATTCTTTGTTAAAAACATCTATCTTGTCGCTCTGTGCATCCATTCTTCTCCCAAATTCTTTGGTCATCTTTATGATCATTACTCTGAACTCTTACTCAGGTCAATTGCCTAAATCCACTTCACTTAGTTCTACTCCTAGGGTTTTATCTTGTTTCTTCATCTAGAACGTGTTCCTCTTCTGCTTCATTTTCCCTAAGTTGATATTTGTATTTTTAGATATCTGGTAGGTTACTTACATTTCCTGACCCTAAGAAGTAGCTCTCTGTAGGAGATGTCTATGCATCCCAGAAGTGCATTCCATTCTAATTATCCAAGCTATGGGTGCATCCTTCTGTTGTAGTGGGCTGTGTAGACGGTCTTGTAGGCTTGGTTGCCCCTGGCCCAATTGGTTTCTAGGTTCTGCCTTGTGTGGATGCTGCTGGCTGCTTATTAGTGGCACCTGGTAATAAGGCAGTTGGCTGCACAACCCTAGGGAGTCCTGGTGCTAGTGCTGGCTCACTAGTGAGCAGAATCAGGGTCCTGAAGACTTCAAGGCTCTTGCATGCCCACTGGTGAGTATTCTAGGTCCTGGGATTACTGCCAGACTACTGGCAGGCAGAGCTGGTTCCTGAAGTCTGGCTATAGGGCCTAGGGATTCCCAGAACTTGTTTCAGATCATTGTGGGGAGTGAGGGAGGTAGTAGTTCCTCACACAGCTGTGCCTGGGGCCCTCGGTGTCTCGAAGGTTATCTTGGCCTGCTAGTGACAGGGCCAAGGCCTAGCTGATCCCGGGGTAGGGTCTGGCTTGCTGTGGGTGGACTGGGTCCACAGGCTGTGGGATCATGGTTTTCTGGTGTCTATACCCTGGTGGATGTGGCTGGTCTAGACATTTGTGCATGTTTCCTCAAGGGCAGGGCTGGTGTCTTTCCACTCGTGGATAGAGCTAGGTTTTGGCCCTCTGGTGGGCAGGACTTTGTTTAGGGGCATGTCTAGTGGTAGCTGTGGGCTTAATAAATCTTTAGGCAGTCTATCTACTAATGGTTGGGGCTGAGTCCCCACCCAATTGTTTGGCCCGGGGTATCCCAGCACTACAGGCAGTTGACTGTGACTAGGTCTTGGCACTAATGAGCTAGAGGGAGACTCCCAAGATGGCAGCTGCCAGCAGCAGTGTTCATGTGGTAGAATGTTCCCCAACATGGCTGCTGCCACTGTCTTTATCCCCAGGGTGAGCCACAGCCAATCCCTGCATCTCCAGGAATCACCCTAAAACCAGCAGAAAGGCCCTGTCAAATTACTGCTTTTGCTCTAGGTCCTAGAGCCTGAGAGATTTTGTGTGCACTCTTCAGGAGTGAAACCTCTATTTCCCCCAGACCTATGGGACTCCCGAAATTAAGCCCTGCTGGTTTGCAGTGCCAAATGCTCTGGGGGCTCATCTTCCTGGTGCAGGAAATCTGGGCTGGGGAGCCTGACATGGGGCTCAGAACTCTTACTTCTGTGTTAGAACCTCTACAATATAAAATTATCCTCTAGTTTGTGGCCTGCCCACCAAGTATGGGATTTGATTATACCGTGAGTCCACCCCTCCTACCTGTCTCATTGTGGTTTCTTCTTTAAGTCTTTAGTTATAGAAGATCTTTTCTGGTAGTTTCCAGTCTTTTCATCCATTATTGTTCTGCAGATAGTTGTTGTTTTGGTGTGCTCATGAGAGGAGGTGAGCTCAGATCTTTCTACTCTGCCATCTTGGCTGATCTCCATGAATTTTCATTTTAAATAATAGATTAGATAGATGTTTACAGAGAAGACTTATCGGGATTAATCTGGGATATTTTCCTCATCAAACTGTGATGTCCCTAGTGTCTGGAGTTAAACAGGTTCCAATATTGTTGAGTTCAAGTGGAGATGTAGTCTTGGCTAACTGACCAGGGTCATGAGTGTATAAGGGGAGTATGGGGGTATATGCTGGTGAATTTAGTCAAGACTAGTAAGTTAATGAAATATTTGGGCTGCAAATTAACACTAGTCAAGAAAAGAATATCTGAGTATTTCACAGGCCTTAAATTTAATAATTTAAAAGGAGCTACTTAGTATAATGCCTGAGACATATTATATAATAAATGTTTTTTGAATGCATAAAACAGTACGTGAAGGGGTGGGGGTATAGCTCAGTGGTAGAGCACATGCTTAACAGGCACAGAACCCTGGGTTCAATTGCCAGTGCCTCTATTAAAAAAAACAGTAAATGAATAAATCTAATTACTACCCCCACCTGCAAAAAAAAACAAGAGTAAGTGAATGATTGAACATCTCATGATTAGGTTTCATTACTAGATGAGAGGGAAATTAACTGAGGAGGGGAATCAACCCACACTCCTGGAAAAAATTAGAGCTCTGAGTAAGTGATGAGGAAAATAGTACCAAGTGACAGAGGAGCCGATAATGCTTGTCATCATATTAATTCTTCAGGTGAGTCAAAGAAACAGACTGATCAAAAAATTTGATTGATAGAAATATTATTAAATGATGTTCCAAATTAAGAAAGTAAGATATCTTTTTTTTTTGGTCTAATTTTGTGAGTTAGCTGGTCAATCCATAAACAGCTCCTAGGTTCATCTTAAGAGACACATTCATATGTTTGGCCACTTTTCTCAAGAGAATCAAAAACTGCTCTTGACATATTGATGATGAAGTAAAGTTTAGGAAAACAAATCATACTAGACAACCAACACTCCTGCTTACCAGAATTCTTAATAGAGATTTATTCTGTAGAATGAAGTTGAGTAAGCAGAGACTAAATAATAAAATCTTAAATGTTCAGGATGCAAGTGAAAAACAGACTAATACCCACTTGTGATTTTTTTCACTTTCTTCTTTCTTGGTTGCTGAGGCCTCTGCTTCCTAAAATTTGCTATCCAGGTGTTTGGCTTCTTAGCTTGTGCCTCGTGTTCCACTTCCGGCCCTCCTAGGACTATGCCACCCCGTGCTGCCCCCTCCACGTTCACTCACCTTTTGAATTCCAGCGTGTACTCTGATTTCCACTTATCCTGATATGAGAAGTATCCATGAGGATGCCCTTAACTTTAGAGAGGAAAGTTTTCCCTGGGTTTCCTGGGAAGACATTGGTGCATTCCCCCCTCCTCCCCGACACCCTCCTTTTCTACTTTGCCTATGTTTAAAGAAGAGACCAAAATCAGGCTAGGAATTAACTTCCTTTGTTAGACCTCTTCACCACAAAATTGTTTAAATAGACTTAGGGATAGACTCACTACCCTTTTTAAAGATTTATACAACGAGGTATGGTATAGCTTCCTTCTCTGCTTCAGGTAGTTGGGAGATTTTCCTGAAGGGGGCAGAGACAAGCCAGCATATGACATACTCAAGTTTGCACACCTCTGGCACTGAAGTAGGGCTTGAATGCCACCAAAATTTCATACTACTGAGGGTTATTTAGATTTGTTTGGGAGTGCTGAACAAAGTAAATAAAATGAAAGGAATTATGATGATTTCCAGTTTCCTTTTCACCCCATACTAAGGACTGAATGGAGGGCTTGGTCACTGTCAGAAACTAATCTTTAATTCATGGATTTGTTTATTAAGGACTGAATGATCTTAGAAATTAGAAAGCAACAATACTCTAGTCGTTACCCTGAGCTGTCTGTGAGTTGGTGCTTATTACTCTAGTGGGATGGGATCCTCAGCCAACAGTCCCAGGGACTGCCAGGAACAGTGAGTTAAGTTCCCTGCTATCCACTTCCTCCACAGCCTTTTAGGGCAAAGGTGCCATCTGAGACTAGAAAAGGAGATCGGTTTTGTAGCATTACAAAGGATTTTACAGAACTAATTAGAAGCAAAAGAGCCGGCGTCTCCCTTGTTAGGAATGTAAGCTATTCAGGGAATTCAGAAGATTATTCTTCTGTGTTTGAAAAAATAAAAATTAAAAAAGCTAAAAGAAATATGATGATAATAAATGTAAGTAAAGTAGACTATAAAGCAAATAAAACAATAAAAGATTTTACTGTGATTAAAAACTATTAGGGGTAAAGGGCCTAGAAATTACCTTTCTTTAAAAGTAAACTGGCTAACAGTTGTGGATCAGTAATCTATGCACTAAAGTTATCAAAACCAAGGCTCTTATAAGGGAGAAAACTTCTTGGCATTTTTCAGTCATTGCTCAAGGTTCCCAGGCAGAACTGAGTCACAAACTCGAGCCATAGCCCAGAGTGACACGTTATTTAATACAGGAAAGGAAAATGTTAAAATAATAGACGGGTGTTTTCGGCTGATCCTGAGTCATATCGTTATAGACGGTACTTGAAACATTTTAACCGCTGACCCTACACACTATTATGATGTCTCCTACTCATAAACAGGAAGCCCAGAAAATAGTTTACATCTCAGTATCTCTGTTAATTTTATCTTTAAAATTAGACAAATGCAATTTTATAACATTGTGGCAAGAGTTCCTCTCTTCTTTCCATTTGGAGGCACTTTTAATTTACTCATCACCAATTGGGAGGAATTTAAAGAATCCTCTAAACTCATCATTTTTAAGAAAGCCTGATTTTTCATTTCTATTTTCAAATTTATGTTTTTTGTCATTACATTATTTTAAAGAAAACATTCAGGAATGTATTCTGTACAGTAAAATGGTAAATAATAATTCAACTAAATGGGATATTAATGTTTTCAGTTTTAGTTACTGATAATTAGAAGATTGAGGGCCCATATTACAGTGGGTTTTTACTGTGTAAGCTGCAACTTTTCAGTTCAAAATGTCCGTTTCATTATCTTTCAGATCATAAACTGCATTACAAATCAAGTTGTATCTCTGTATGTGTTTAAGAAAACTATAATGATTAGAATAGACTAGAAATCTCTGAATTCTCTGAGGATGTAGTGAGACAATGGTGAAATTTTGCTTCATTGTCTCTTTTATATATGCTTTATAATTTTGTTCATGAAAATGAAAGCTTCCCTATGAATTAAAGTCCCCAAGATCATCAAATAAAATAAGAAAGGCATGCTGTCA
The DNA here is from genome assembly GCF_048773025.1 of Camelus bactrianus. NCBI lineage: Eukaryota > Metazoa > Chordata > Mammalia > Artiodactyla > Camelidae > Camelus > Camelus bactrianus. The sequence continues at coordinate 58,187,438 of NC_133541.1, read as the reverse complement.
TGGTGTTTTCAAAACCTTATTAAAAATCTTGGTTTAAATCACTTTTTTTGTTTTGCTCACTCTCAAAGGCATAAGTTCAAGATATTATAATTTTCCTCATGGTGAGGAGCGTGATATTTCCTTCATCCTTCCAATTTTAATATAAGCATTATGGTTTTGTACGGGTTTTTGTGGGAAAGTTATGGGTTAAGAACAGTTAATCACATATTTCATATTATGTTAATGCAGTAATTTAAGAAAAATTACAGCTATGATATGAGACATGCATAATATTTTATTTTAGTGAAATGTTTAAAATTACTGTATATGTTAAGGAATGTGATAGGAGTATTTTGTCTTCAGATAGAAGTAACAGAATCAATGTCAATTAACACATAAAATTAAATGTTAATCTCCTCATGGAAAAATAAATAAACCATAATTTAAATTGCATTTGCCAAAATACCATGTATTAAAATACATTCCACTTGAACTTTATTTTTCTTTAAATGAAACAGTGATTGTGAAAAAAAATTTTTGACGGAGTTCTCTTGTTAAATTGTAGCTTATTTTGGAACCAGGGAAACCAAAGAGGATTTTACATATTCATTTGTTTATGGAGACAGAAATATTTTACTCTAAGTTTCATTTAGCTTTGGTCCAATTACTATGCCTGATGTATCAAACTAGAAGTCTTGTATATTTTAAATAAATAAATCTCTGGAGAAAAAGAGAAATACCAATGAAAATTAGATAAAAGGGATAGATATAGTCCAGACTTGTCCTTTGGACTGTTTCAGTATCATTTTTCCCCAGTTAACCTTATATTTAAACAGCTATGGCTATGGTGGGCATGAAAGGAGTTTTTGTCATTTTGCTTTAAATCTGAAGACATTGCGTTCCAGGTTTCTGTCAAATATAACCTCAAAGTTTACAACATCCGATCCTGTCGAATCCTCACAAGCCTTCTTTCTTGCTTGCTGAAGGAAACATTATTATTTTTTTCTTTTTTTCTATTCTGTACATTCATAAACATTATTTCCTCTCTACACTGACAGTAATGTCTTTATTCCTTAAAGTTATTTTTTGAGAAAATGCTGGTATATAGAAAATGACTGTACCATCTGCGACCCAGGAGACCAGAAGTCAGGTACTGTGCCACAAAAGGTCACTAGAATGGTCACTTTAGAGTCAGGATCAATGCAAGTGTGTATTTATTTAGCATTTATTTGGCAGCAGTTATAACAATTCAATGGGGAAAAGAAATAAGTATGAAAATATGAAAAGAGGAAGTAAAACTAATAGAACTTTCAGATGATATAATTGTATATCTGGAAAACCCCAAAAAAATCAACTAAAAACCTGGTTTAAACAGTAAAAGACTTTGATAAAGTAGCTGGGTATAATATAAATAACACACAAATAGCCTTCTTATAAATGTAAACAGCTAATTACAAAATATAACAGGGAAAAAAAACCTCCCTTGGAGGTAGGTACATAAAAATATAAAATACCTAAGTAGAAACCTAACAAGAGAAACATAAAAGAAAACTCGGATATATAGATAGGAATAATAATACTATAAATATGCATATTCTCTCATTTCAACTAGACAAGTTTATTCCAAAGTTCATATGGGGAAAAATAAATGTGCACCATTAGTGAGGGAATATTTTTAAAAATGAAGTTGTTTTACCTGAGCAGTTGTTAAAAAATGTTTTTAAACAAGAATACCTAAGAGTGTGGTGCTAGCACATGAATAGATAATTCAGTGGTGTCATCTATAAAGGCAGTCAGTAGCACCAAATATATCGTGATTATAGGTGACTGTGTTGGCATGCCATAGGAGTAAAGAAGACATGAATTTATTCAGTAAATGGTTTTTATGTAACTGGTAGTTTTATGTAAAATAAGTAAGATCTGTACTACCCCTTTACACAAAAATAAATTTCAGTTGGATAAAAATTGAAAATACACACATGAAAACATCCATAAAAGTACTGTGAGAAAATATAAGAGAATATGTTTATAAACTCAGAATAGTGAGAGCCTGTGTTAGCAAAAAATGAAACCTAGTAATCATAAAGCAAAGATGGTTAAGTTTCATCACTCCAAATATAAAACATTTTAGCACAGCATAAGCAAACAACAGCTGTAAACTAGCTGAATAAATTTTTTGATGTAAATATGACACACAATTGGCTATTTTCTCTATTATATGCAGAGCTCCTACCAGTCAAGATAAAGGTCAGCAGTCTGGTAGAAAAAAGAGCAAAAGGCATGAAATGTAGTAACATAAAGAAAATATGAATTATTTGTTAATATGTGAAAAGTTGCTAAAACCACATAATAAAAAATATTCAAAACCATGAGATACCATTTTTTTTAATCTGCAAGACTGACAAGAACAAAAATTGCAGTCACACTGTATTAACCAAGATTGTAAGGAAGACAAGCTGTCTGATGCATTATAGGTGGAAGGATGGATCCATACATGTTTTATGACTCACACTATGGCGGTATCTACCACAATTTTAGATGCAGGCACCCTCAACCAACACTACCAGTTCAGGCAGTCTATTCTAATGAGTTTATCTTGCACATGTATCCAATTGTGCATTCACTGCAGCATCGCTTGTAATCACAAAAGATTGGAAACAACTTAAATGTCTATCAAAAGGGATTTATGTTACACAAATACTATGCCAGTCTTTGATGCAACTTCAAAAATTTATAACTTATTGGGGAAAAAAATCAACATGCATAATGTTTATAATTTAGTAATTTTTGTGAAAAGCAAGTATGTATACACGTATACACTCTATATACACATGTGTATTTGTGTGTTATTGTGTGTGTATGTACATATGCACATGTCTTTTGAAGGATATACCATCATAGCTACTAGGTACCAGCTGGTGGCCCCAGGGAGGGAATGTGTAAGAAGGGAATGTCATCAAGAGGGAAACTTTTATTTCCTTATATATCCACCTGTACCTTGAACTTTTATTAAATCTGTGTATTAATTATTTTAGGGAGCTAAAGACTTAGTTGCTAAATGGGTTGAGCAGGAAACTGGAAGGAAGGAATTAGAGCCAGCAGAAATTTCTCTTACCAGTGTCAGACTCTGAAGACAAAGGGTCACTCTTGTGTAATGACCCTGCGTACCTTCTGGAAACAGCATCCATCAGGGAATCAGGCAGCAAAATACTGGGAACTCTGAATTTGGTATAAAATGTGGGGTTTTAGAAATGAATTTTTCCTTAGTGTTCATAGTGGAAAGACTGAATATGTTGTAATAACTATAACTGGAAAGTAACCTTTAAAAATTGTACAAAAATAAAAAATAGGGGGCAAAAAAGTAATATTCATCTATATCCAAGACATGCAGTTACCTTTGCAGCAGGAATCGCTTATATTTGGAAAGATTAGGCTGATGCCAATGAAACAACTAGAGAAAAATAAGAAGTACTGATTCTAAGAAAGCATGGTTCTGTGGTGCTGGAATAATTTGGGAGGTCTTATGAGGAGACAGGAATTTAGCTAGTAGAATTTATAAGAGATCTTTTCAGATGGGGATAACAGCATGGCCAGAGAGTTGGAGGAAAGAATTTTCTTGGTGTTTATGGAGAGTGATGGAAAAAAAAAAGTGTGATGAGTTTGAGTTATGCAAGTATTTTAGACAACTTTAAAATGTACTGGGAATTCTACATTCAAGCAAAGTATACTGTAAAATGATAAATCAAGACCAGAGAGCATGCAGACTGTACTTTAAAAAAAACAGACAATTACAGTATAGCCACTTAAATTGAAAATATAAGTAAATGAAATAAGTTAGACCACTGACAAAATAGATGCCACAACAGAATGGTTGTGATAACTGCTCCTGGAATCAAGCCAGGACTCAGATTCTAGCTTCTGGCTCCATCCCCCACTGCTGCCTTAATCTTGGGCAAATTACTTGAATGCTTTGATCCCTGGTTTCCTCAACTGTTAAATGGAAATAATAATAATATGTACTTCATCAAGGTTGTTGGGATGATTTAATGAAGCAATGTATGTGACAGTGCATAGTGCTTGGCATACAGCTGCCCCCCCAATTATTGTTGCTGGTAGAGTAAATTGGTTTCTGGATTCGGACTGACATTAACTTGAGACCATAGGCAACTTACCTAACCTATCTGTGCCTCATTCCTTTTCTCTAAAAAGGGAATAATGATAGTGACTTACTGTATTACTTTTCCCTGGTTGGTTGATTAACAAGTTATCAGAAATTTAGTGGTTTCAAATACCAATTTATGAGGTCACAGCTCTGTGGGTCACAAGTCCAGGTGGGCTTGACTACACTTTCTGCTTTAGATCTCACAAGGCTGAGAGTTTAATTCAGGAGAATTTTGGATATTAAAGAAAATAAAGTCTTTGAAATGCAAAATACAGTTTTTAAATATAAAATTTTAAAAAATAATAGTAGTACTGAGTGTAACTTGATCAAATTATCTGACTTTTCCTATACCTAGTTTATTGATAAATATTACTCAGTAATTACAGGAATAATAAAAATTCTATATTTAGTGTTTATTGCTTGACAAATTAAAAGATGAGTTAATTTTTCTATATAATTTAATGGGGGAGGGGAATGGGGATAATCAGCTACTGAGGAAAATTCTTTTGGAATTCCATATGTGACTGTGACCTTCATCATTATCCTCATCATCATCATCACCACCACTGTGTGCCCACTACTGGCCTGGGTCCTTTTGTGACAGTAATCTACCACTATGAGTTTGGTATTAAATTACTAAGTCCATTTTAGAGAGGAGAGTACTGAGGCTGGACAACTAACTGACTTGCTTACGTTGAAAGAATTATAATGATAGAGACAGTATTCCAGTCAGATATGTTCTGCTCCAGAATCCAAACACTGAACTGATAAGAAAAATTCTTGAAAACTAGTAAACTTTTCAGTCTCTTTTTTGTCTGTTTTGCAGATATTTTATTCTGCTTTATTTTCAGATGTTTCCCAAGTTGTTTTCCTTGTAACACTAAATCCAATATGTTAACAGGTGTTCTGTGAAAGAGCTTGCCTTAGTAACTAAAGTTTGCAAAATGCTGGCTTAACACTTTGGGAAAAGTTTCTTAATCACTGGACCTTTCTAAGTTTTTAATATGCTAACATTCACTGTGAATCTTTAAGAGGCTGCTTTGATAGGTGATGTTTCCCAAAGTTATTTGACCATGGCACTTTTTTTTTTTCCTATTAACATCTTGGGGAGAGTGAGCCTGCAGAAGATACTTTGGAAAGTGCTGTCTTCAACTGATACATAGATTCATTTTCAGCACTTTAGGCATATATTTGGAGAAGCTATAAAACTGTAGGTTGGATCGTATGTGATTAGTAAAGGTCCCTTAGCACTTCATGTGAAATAAAAATTCGTAACAGAACTTCACCCTTTTACTTTTTCTTGTCCTTTTTTTTAATGTCTATTTCTGTGGCCCTTTAACATTTCTTATATTTCACTTCTGAAGAGGCTCTATATGAATTTAGTAAGAGTGAAATGAGTCCTATAAATGTAAATTAGATAAAGTGCCTGGAATTTTCAAAATGAAACGCTTATTGATGTATGATCATTGTCAATAAGTGGGAAAAAAAGACAGGGTAACTAAGTACAGGGAACTGAGTCTAAAGTCTATGTATCAAATTTAGATTGGAAATGGGACTTAAGAAAGTAGAGGTATTAAACTGGCAGCATATTTTACAAGTCAACTACCAGGTAATACAGAATGGCATTTACAGTCACAATTCCAGGCATTTGGTCATAGAATATGCATTTTAATGTAGTTTTACACTCCTGGAGTTTTTTGGGTTTTGTTTTTTAAGAATTTAAACTAAAAGATAGTTTTAGTAGCATATGCTGTTGCAAAAAAAATTACTTAACTTGCTAACATGCCTATTAAGTGAGGTCATATATTATCAGAAAAGTAGGAATAAACAGAATAAAATAGGAAAACAAAAAACTCTTGGCACACTTTTTTTCTTTAAAATCTCATCACAGAGTCATTGGTTTCTGATTTTACGTTTTTGAGATTTAGTACTATCCTTTAGAAATAATACCTTTAAAATAATATTAAATATCTCATTTCAAAAGTTAAAGAGGTGGACATGCCACAGCATGACTGAAAGCACAATCTCAAAATTAAGTAAGAGTGATGTATCAGAAAGTTGGGATTTGATTAAGACTGCTTTGCTACAGCTCTGCACAATGATGTCTTACTCAAACTTCTGTTGCTTTAAGCAAGAAAATAGGCTGTAAATCGATGATTCTCTCTCTTAGCAAAGGCATTTTAAAAAATATTCTTTTACCCTTCTACCAAACGAGATCTGAACAAACCTTGTTTTGAAATCATTTTTATTGTTGCTGTTGTTTTTTGTTGGTGTGTCACTGTGTACAGTACCTTAACTCCTCCATAGCAGTATGCAGTGTTACTTTTCCATCAGCTTTGCATCCTTGTTCTCACTTCAAATTCCAAAGGAAGGTAGAAATTGAAGTTTAGAGGACTCAAGGAGGTAACAGGAGGTGAAGTTGCATGACCAATTGTCCTCTTTTTTGGGAGGGGGTGCTACTCCTTTCAAATTCTTGCCTTCAAGAATGTTTTCTTCAATTTCTCTATGTCTATGCTTCTGTCTCTCCCTACCTCCCCCTCTAAAAAAAAAAAAAAAAAAAAAAAAAAGACTTTTTCACTTTATTACCTGCAACTGCCAGAACTGAATCTATGTACGCCAAGCAAATATTCTAACTGAAAAACAGACGAAAAAGCACTATTGTAAGCCATGAGCTGTATTTTGGCTCATCCACTTTGACTGCAAAAGCTAGACCATTTGTATTGCTTTTGGCGGGTAGAGGGGAAATTTGACCTACCATAGTGATGCTTCAAGAATCTCTCCTTGCCTTCTGTCTTATTGCATGGTTCCCAAACTCACCCTACTATTTATTTGAAACAGATATCCTGCTTAATGAGATTCATGTCTCCCACTCGCTTGCCCCATGCGGTCACCTTTTTTTGCCCACGTGAACAGATGAGCCCACAACACTCTCTTCCAAGCCTAGAACCAACTAAAGTGCATACAGAGCAGCAGCGGAGCAGCCCTGTCCTAGCTTAAAGGTTGGCTGCTGACTAAGTTGCCTTTCCTGAGAATCCAGGACAGTTCACTTTGCAGGGTTCTGTCCTCTCAAGAAGCTTCGTGCCCCAAGAGTCACTTTTCATGATCTCTTAACTTCTTTTCCTGGCTAGACTGAGAATGGAACTTGAGGGGATTCCGTAACGTGGTTAATTATAATCAGTGCTGGAAAACAAGAGTATATCAGACACCAAGGGTGCCTCTCTTAACCCCAGAGTCTCTGGCGTGTGTGGAGAAGGCAGGAGCGCTGTAGGAACTTCAGAGGCAGTGGCAGGTGCTAGGGTGTGGCTGCAGTTGTCTCCCTTTTCTTTTCCAGCAGAAGGAGCCACCTCTGAGAGGGAGAGGGAGAGAAAGGGAGAGAGAGGTGGGGAAGAAGAGGGGGAGATTGGTAGAGGGAATAGGAGGGAGGGGGCGCGGGGCGGGCGGGCGCCGGGGAGCGCGCCTGCGAGGCTCAGGCTCGCACGCACGCCGCCTCTGTTTGTACACAGTGCGCTGCCGGCTGCCGCCAGCTCGCTCCCGCCTGCTCACGCTTCATTGTTCTCTTAAGTCAGAAGCCCGGCAGCCGCGGCAGGGAGAGCGCAGCGCACGGTCTGCGGGTGACCCAGAGCCGCCGCGGGAGCCCGCGCCCCGCCCCGCCCGCCGTGCCTCGGCTGGGACCCACCCGCAGCGGAGGCTGAGCCCGCTGGCGGCTCCCTGGAGCTCGCCCACCTCCCGGCACCAGAGCGCTGGCAAAAGGGGAAGAGTCCTCTCTTTGGTCACCACTCTTTCTCGTCCACTCCAAGAATCTGTTCAAGGAAAAGCTGTAGGAAGAAGACATCTTCTTGAATCCTCTGTCAGGGGCGGGGTCTGCCTGAGCTGCGGTGCCACCTCAGCGACACTACCCCCTGCTGCGACCCCTGACCAGCGGGGTCAAGTCCCGGAGACGGGATCATGAAGCGCTCGGTGGCCGCTTGGCTCTTGGTCTGGCTCAGCCTCGGTGTCCCCCAGTTCTGCAAAGGTGAGGCAGCGGGGTCCGGGGCCGCTGGGCACGGGACAGGCGGGGAGTCCCTTGGGAGACGCTATTTAGAGGGCTGGAGGTGGTTTCCCCTACGCGCTGAGGGTGGTGAGCGCCGCAGGCGACGCACCTTGGGTACCCCCCAAAAAGTGCTCCGAAGTCAAGAGCGGAGTACGCGGGGCCGACTGGGGAAGAGGGTGCGTGATACCAGGATGAGATCGAGAGAAAAACCAGGGCACAGGGAAGGTGGGAGGGAAACCAAATTTTCTGCAGCTCACTTGGCCACCGGGTCTCCCTAAGAACGCTACCTGGGCAGTGTGGGCAATGCCGGCTACTGGCGCCAGGCGGGGCTTTCGCTGTGGAGCAAGGGAAGCGAGCATACCCCGGGTGTCGGTGGAGTAGTTGAAACCGCGAAGAGGCTGAAGAGCGGAAAAGCTGTCACCCCCTGGGGTGCAGTGCTACAGTGCTGGCAGGGCTGAGCAGTTGGCAAATCTGAACCTGGGCTGGGGGTTTTAGTCAGGGATGCGATGGAGACCGTTCTCACGCGTCAGTTCGGCTTTCTCCCGCCTCCCCGTACTGGACGCACAGTACAGCATCAGTATTAGAAAAAAAACAAGAACCTGCCTCTCTTCTAACCCAGGGGCCTAGAGCTTTGCTAAGTGCTCCCTGTGGTAGAAGCGTAACTCCTGTTAATAGAGAATCGTACATTGCAAGACATCCCTGGTGCCCCTGCCTCAAAGCGAAAAAGTTGTAAGAGTTGGTCTGGTGGTGCTTCCCATGACTTGCATGAAATAAACCAGTCTGTTAAAAAAAAAAAAAAAAAGAAAGAAAAGAAATGTAGGACTTCAATGAGTCCCCTGCTGAGTTGTATAGTCGACTTCCAGGTCTTTTGCGGAAGATGACTTGTCAGTACAAGCCTGGGTTGGCCCCGTCTCTGTTCAGGTCAGTGTTGAAGTTGTCTCCTGGAAAGGGCAGGGGGAGCGGCAGAGACTCTGGGGAGGCCGCTTCAGCAGACCTGCGCCCTTTCAGCGGCCGCATATCCAGGCAGCCTCTTCTAAGGGGTACGAGTATTTAAAAAAAAAAAAAAAAAAAAAAAACCTTCGCAGACTGCTTCAAGTGGAGAGCTGAGTGCACTACAGGATTTAAAATGCTGTGCCTCTGAAGGAGTGGAGTTGGATTTAAAAATGCATTGACTCAGATCCATTTGGGACTACGCACTGCGTGAATATTCTACACCATCCATCCATGTACCCAGCCATCTATTTGTTTCACAGGAAAATTATGAACTCTTGGGCTACCGTTTGCCCAAGAAGCCGGGTGTTCCTGGCCATCTGCCCTCGCTGCCCTGCCGGTAGCGATCCATGGCCGCGCCTTTCCTCAGTCTCCCTCCCTCTCTCCCCCAGAATGTGACTATTTTCCCCAGCATGTAGGGGTGTGTGTAGGTGTGTGCCTTGCTTGCGTTTGCAAAGTGCCCTTCCAGTTATCAGGCGGAGGCAGCCACTCCACTGAAGGTTAAGGAATGGTAATGGCTCTGTAGTTGCGCTGCCAGTCTCCCAGCGATACGAAGAAGACAGTGCTCTCACTATCTGTATTTCTCCTTTCTCATTTCCTGTCTGGATTCCTTCTGCGCTTTGATCCCTTAGCAGGAAGGGAAGGGGAGAACTGCAGGCACTCCCCTCTCCTCCTCCCTTGCCCGCCTCGGTTCCCACCCCAAACACGAAAACACACACTCACCCACTCACCCTCTCACACGTACCTACTCCATACCTCCACTGCCACCATCAGTCCCGGCTTGGAGGTAGAGGGCGAGGGAGGGGAGTGTGGAGGAGGAGAAAGTGCGTCTAGCGTGTGTGTGTGGTTGCAGGAACCCTGGGGCGCGGTGAGTCCCGGCTCCCTGCATCTTGACACTCTGCCTCCTGAAGATACCCACGCATAGGGCACAGTTTACTCTGCCAGACAAGCCAACCTTGGTGTTATATTTGGGCTCTCCATTCTGGCTCCTAGGCAATGTTCTGGCGCTGAGTACTCCACATTTTTCAGTAGATTACTCCCTAGTTTCCAGCTAGCCTATGGGGAGAGGGATAGAGGACTTTAGGCAAGAAATGGGCCATTTTTCTATGAGCTCTTTTTGTTAAACTTGCACCTTTTAAATTTATTCACCCTCAGCTCTGCGGAAAAGCAGAATGCAGCTTGCACGACAGCTCCAAACAATTAAACTTTGAGCAAACTTACTGAAGCCAGTATTAGGATGAGAATTTACCTCGCAGTGCCTCCCTCCTCCCCAGAAATCATTTATCTAGTGTATGCTTTTTAGAAATTGGTGTTTTCCTGTATGGGTTGCAGTATACATTAATTAATGCCTGGGATTTGATAAGGACATGTAATTCCTTTCATTAGTCGTTTTTATTTTAAAATTAAACCATTGGATCAGTCAGACTGAATATTTTATTAACTCTTAAATTATTCATCATTATGGGTTGCTCTAAAAAATCCAATAACATGCATACAATTGCAGCAAGCACGTGACATCTTATGCAATCTGTCCCTGTGCCTGCAGTTTGTGCCTGAAGTCTTTAAGCAAATGGCAATGTCTAAAAATGTCTAGATATGTCCTAAATACTATGAATCATTGGTATTTGCACTTCCTTTTTTAATCAATGGTGATTTTTAGTTAATTCTAGGTGGGAATCAATTAGTACCTGAACAGTCTCAGTCATGATAATAAGACCATGCTTTTATCATTAGTATAGCAATATTTATGTTGAAATATAACGGGCCTTTGTACTTCTAAAAATTTATTACACATTAGTGTCTTTATTACCTGATTTACAGGATCATTAATTTTATACCTTAAAAATAAGTTCAACTTCAGATTTCAGGTGAAACATTGAAAAATAATTTTAAAATATTGAATTAAAAATAATAAACTGGAGGCAAAGTGTCCTGCTCTAATAGTTTGAAACTAATACAAAACCCTGGCCATGCCACACACTGTCATGGTACAAAACACATTTTTTTTCCCCTGTGTTCCTGAAAAAGTTTTCCTAATTAGTCTTGAAATGTTTTCTTAGAATTGAAATACATTTTGTTTTAAATTTATATAGTTTGGGGAAAACATTTATAATAATGTAAATTAAGGGATATGAAAATTGAAATGGTCTATTCTCCCTTTTTTTTGATCTTGAATTTTTAAAGATCTTCAAAACCAGACAAATTTATTTTACTTCTGAACTCTTCTCTAAATTAAAACTCTATTGTATTTTTCTCAGATATCTTAAGATCAGTGTTCATATCAAACATGTATGCAGGATCTAGGGTATTTAATATTTTAATGAAGTTTACTCTTATTGCTAGATGTACAGAATTTTTCCTTCTCACAAAATGATAGGAATATAAACTAAAGGGATAAAATACATATGACTAAAATAGAAAAGCTTGATTACTCAGAACCATTATAAAATAAGTTTGATAGTTTTTAGACTCTAACAGTCCATACTCTTGATTTCACTGATATTAATTAAGATGAAAATTTTAATTAGGTAATTTATTTTTAAAACTTTTCCTCTTTTGAAGGGTTTTGAATAATGGAATAGACTGTGTATGTTATCATTTGTGTACACTTTTAAGAACCTGCCTGATTTGAGAGTTTTGTAAAGGCTAAGTAATTCTGATATCTGTTGCTTACTAAACACGCTCGCAAGGCACAGTAGCTTTAAGTATGATTTTATGATGATGTAGTTTCATTATATCCTTGCCAAAGACACCCACAAAAAACCATGTGGGTTTCAGAACTCAGTTCAAATCAGAGTAAAGCACAATGAGTAGGTACCGAGAAACAACTAACAAATTTTGCAAATATGTAATTAATGGTATGGCTTCTCTCATAACTAGTCAATTTACTCTTCTGAGTTATATGAATTTGAGCTTATTTCCTAGTAGTTTGCACACTGACGTGATTATGGGGAAAAAAATCATGGAAACCCAAAGCCAAGCCACTCCTATTACTCAGTTCCTACCTGTGTTTTAAGGAAGATGCTTAGTGTATTTTGCTTTTGTTTTTAAAATTATAACCCATGAAATGATTATAATATCTTTTCGTTAATTGAAGCAAACACTTAAATATTAAGAGTCAAGTGGTTGACCGCATGAAGTGGATTATTGAAAATTTTCTCGTGGTTGTGTGATAATGCTAGAAATGAAGTACTATAAATACTTAAACTGAATGAAGTACCACTTAATTATTACTGAAAATATCTCTAAAAAGTCTTTGACTTGGGGAAATTGTTGGAAGGAAAAATAGACTGGAATCAACTATGCCCTTGCCAGCAGGTGTCAGGATAATAAATGGAGATCTTTTAAAGGGAAGATGGGGAGTGGGGGAGCGGTGGGAATAAACTAGTAAATGCTAATCTGCAAATCCACAAAAAGTGACTTTTTACTCTATGTGAAACATGTATCTAGTTAAGCTTTCAGTGCTCCCCAGAGAAGAAAGGGGACGGGTCATTGCAAGGACCTACTGCGTGTACCATAGGATTATAACTTGGTTGCAGAATGCAAGTGCATGTCTAGGTTGAACCATTATTTTTCAGAGATCTCCTGAAAACCTTCCAAGGAAATGCACAGAGAGCTCTGTGGTGCTTGTACTAAAACAATTATTACTGAAACGTTTGGCATACTTTTAAGCTTACTCTCCATAACAACTGCAAGTTTTATAAATAGAAGTTCTGTTATATTGACTTCCATGGATGTATATTCAACTATGTATTTGTACATATCTGTATTACTGGTAAGAGACAACCTTGCTTATCCTTTGCTATCACAATGGTAAGGTGTATGTATCCTTGGAAGTTTCTATGTAACATAAATCATGTGGCAAAAAAGACTAAATGACATGATAAAGTTCTGTCATTACCCATTTCAGCCAGTTACTAATCCTTATATATGTGCCTGTTGTGTTTCAATAGTTGTCAGTGACTTGACATCATTTATTTGTTTCTAGTTGATCCTTATCTGTTAAGTTGCAGATTAATTCTAGCATCTGCTGTTATATTTCTCTTAAAATAGCATTACTGATTCACTGTTACACCATTTCTACAAGTTCTCTCGGTTTTTTATAAAGTCACAGACACCATGCCAAACAGTCTGTCTCCAGTGGCATCCTATCTGTGTCAGAGTCCCCCTTAAGTAACTACCCCCAACACACAATGTTTCTTTGCTGGATAGCAACTAGGGCGCAGCATCTACTATAAAATCCTGTTATCATTATCAAAAGGTTGCAAATCTCCAAAACATTGTGGAATTTGCAGTTTATTTTCTTGTGAGGAAAAAACAAGAGAAAATGATAATGTGAAGCCTCTACTGCTAAATCTTGAGGTTTAAAACATAAATGGAAATAAATTAGGATCTGAATTATGGAACAGTTCAAGATTTTATACCTTGATTTGATCACAGAGTCGTGCCTAAAACTATCAACTGGGCAATAATTTATATCCACCCCGCCCCCTCCTTGTAGAAAAGCCTCTTTCTTTGCCTGGAGCACAGAATTGAGAATCTGGGAGAAAACATCAAAAACTCCTGACCACCTAGAATAGATACTACATTTAGGCCTTAAAGCATATAGTAAAGTCTATTTCTCTTGGTTTTTAAGTTCCTGGACTCTCTATAAATGGATCCAGAAAATGAAAGGTGTATGACGGAACAAGTAGGCTTAATCAGAGCAATAAAATATGGCAGCTGTTAGACAAAGAGAAGATTGAAAAAGCATCCACACAAGCAGTGCTAGCTAACATTGTAAAAAATTAGGGACACTTACTGGGGGTGGGGAGAGGGGCTAAGTTGAAAGGCCAGAAGGTATTTCCTTGTAGGAGAATATTACAATAATTGATGTCAGTATTGGTTTTGCATGCTAGACAAAGACCCACTGCAATATGTTTGACATTTGGGGTACAAAGGCAGTGAAATGTATGCATGGAAGAGATTTTGTCAAAAATGTTTAAGCTTGAAAATCTGCTTAAAGGTCAAAGAGCAGATTTCTGAGGAATATGCTTGTTTGAAACTTTATTTTCCCATCATTCTAGAGAAGATGTTATTATATATATTTTATTGATTTTTTTCCCTCAAGTAATGAAATGAAGATATGTATTACAAAACAAAGGACTCAATTTTATAGAAAAGTAGACTTCGGAATGCAGATAAGACGTCCTGCAATTATTTGGTTATATTTTAGGAGAAAATGACCTCTTATTTTGTTTTAAAAATGTGTTATTATGGTGTTAGTAACTGTAAGATTTGTTCAACAGACGATTTAACAGTGCGTGAAGTAGAATGGAGGATTTAAGTACAAGAATGCAAGTGAAGGCTTTCTAAGTACTAAAGCACTTTTGAACGTGATTGTTACTATGGAGAAAGAAGATTGACTAGATCTTAGCTTTACTTTTTCTGTTTTTGCAAACAGGTCTGTATCAAATTGATCCATCTCTCTTGAAAATAGTTTAATAAGTGTTCTAGTCCATAAGTAGGAAGGCCAAGGTTTTAATCTCTTGTCAAATGATTTTGTGCTTGATTTGAAGGTAATCTCTAAATGGGTTAGGGCACCATGCATTCTTGAAGGTTTATGCCTGGTATTTGATAAAGGCATTTATTTTGGGAATGCACCATAATCCTCTTAAGTCTCTTCTTGTACTGAGGTCAGAATGACCATTTACATTTTACTGCCACTGGAGATTATATGAAGACAGTCCTGGTCAAATTGTTCATGACTCCTGAGCAGAAAAGACTAGAACAGTGAAGTGGGAACATTGGAGCATGTTTCATTTGCAATAAGTTGACGAATCCCTCCCAGTAATGTAGAGCAGTCTCCCAGTTCTAGGCATCAGTCTTTTATCTGTGCTCACATCTTTGATGTCCTTCTCCGCTCATATAATTGAACTCTTAATTTCATTCACACTATTTTTTCCTGTTTGTTTATTCATCTTTTTTTCTTTCTATAGTTTAACTTTTGTACTGTTAACACTCACTTTTTCGAAATACTGTCTATAGGCAAACAAAACGCAAATTACCATTTAAAATGCTTTAATATTTATTTATAAGTTCTAGAGTAATATTTTGTGCTTCCTGCAGAACCAGGGCTTAGAACAGTGCTAGGCAAAACAATCAACACGACTGAACAGCAACAAAACTGAAATACTCAATATGTATTGAAATGAATGAAACTGTCCCCTCAGCACACCCGCTCATCAGTGTGTCATAAGGAGTACCTGCATATTTTCGACAGCAGTATGTCTTTTATAGAAAAGATAAGTCAAAAGTAGTTTGAAGAACCTTAAAAGATTTGTTTCGCACTTTGTTTTATAAACTTTTTTTTTACAGTCTGTGTTGTAAAAATGAGCCTACTTTGAAAATACTTCTCAATACTCCTGCAAGAGCATTATTAAATATGTGGTATTAATGGACATTCATGATATGAAGTGCTATCTATCTTTGTTATGCATCTTCAGTTAGAAGAAAAGCTACTGCTAAGTGATAGATTTCTTAGATACAAGGATCTGACATTTCCAGCTAACTTTAATTCTGACCTGGAAACAATAATTTTCAGACATCAGTTTGTTTTTCCTTACTTTTCTTTTCTTAGGAACTGCCATGATGTCACTTTAAGCATCTTGGTAGGCAAGTTAACAAGGGGCATTCATTTTAATATCTTTCTTAAGTATAGTTAGTAAGTCTAATATTCATTTAGTGCATGCTGTGTGTTCCCCTGTTCTGAAAACCATCTTGATTCTCACAATAATTTTGTGAGGCAGGTACTGTTGTTATTTACATATGGATAAAAAAACAGATACAGAGAGGCTGAATAATTTCCCAAACAAATAGTCTACTAAGTAGCTTGTTAGAAATACAACCCAGTTTAAATCTAAAGTCTTCTCTCTTAACTACTAAACTAGGCTGTATTTTGGTGAGTTACACATCCGGTATATATGTCACAGGGACATTTTGTTAAATGATTTTCTGATTTGTAAAACACACATGTCATATCTTACTACTATTTAACTGATAGATATTTTGGGAGGGGTAAATTCTATTTATTCTCTTGGGGTATTTTAAAAATTTTCAAATTTAAGTTGGCTCAGTGTCATGCCTCTTTTCTTTTCACATTCGAAAATCAAGGTTGGAGTATGCTGTTTGGACAGAAGGAATTACTGTGTCTTCCAGAATAATGCATTGGTAGTAAGAATAGTGAAGACAGGAAAAAGAGGAGGAGCATTTGGGAAGTGATTCAAAGTGCATGTTCTTCGAAATCTTTCAGTTTTATTTCAACATGACTTTTATATTTTGTTTTTGTAGGGTTCCACTGCTCCATTGTTATTCAGTATGATATTTAAGAGCATACTTTCTCTGTAATTTTCAGATACGTATTGTAGGACAAAGTGATTTTAAAGGTTAGCAGATACATACTGTAGGACATTGTGATTTTAAAGGTTAACAAGGTTTTTATTTCTGCTAGTTTAATGAAGGTATTTTATTTGCCTTACATCCCATCTTCATTTAATTTTATTTCTATGTAATGTCATTCAGAAATTTTAGCCAAAGAAGGATACCAAATGGTCTCAAATCACATCAGCTAGAAAATTAAATTTTCTGGTTTCTTTTAAAAATCATTTAACCAAAATATGGTTTGTTTTTAAAAACTAGATTTAGATTAACTTTAAATATTTTACAAAACAATGAGAATTACACCATCTGAGATCATCTTGTCAGTATCTTCTTCTGTACAGCTGTATAATATTTAATAGTTTAAAGGGACCTCCACATGCTTCATTACATTTATTCCACAATAACAGTGATAAAATATTTCATAAGCATTTCCCTTGTCTGTTCTACGGAACATAAGCAGAGAAGGCATTCTTAATATTGTTTAACAGATAAGGAACCTGAGGTTCAAAAAAAGTCAGATCACCTGTAATTCAGCATGACCTGTAATTCAAGCAACCAGTGACACAGTTTGAACTTGACTCTATGTGTTCTGATTCCAACTTACTTTATACTCTTTTCTGCTACAGCACTTTACTTGAGGTAATTATAGTTGTGCTTTTTTCTCAGTTCTTGGATTCACAAGATGAGAACGAGGAGTGGATGTACTACTTGCTTTTTCAGAAATTACTCTGCCTCTCAGTACAGTATTAACACTTAATTGCCATCAGCATATCATACTCCCTTTCCTCTTTGGAGCCAGTTACTAACCATCACAATATCCTGAGCTTCCTCAAAGGCTTTAGAACCCTGTTTCTTCTCTATTAGTTGTTCCCTTAAAAACTTGCGACCCGTTTAACATTCTGGTGTTAAACTTGCTGAAAGTTACCAACACTAATGATCTCATCTCCATTTTTAGCTACCTACTGACAATGCTGTTCATTAGACTTTCTCATCATGTGATTTATTCAGTTACCAGTTACCAGATCTCTGACTGTCCATCTCTTACCAAAATTTTCTGTCTTTCTACCTCTCCTTGCCCTTCATTCCCCATGAACCCACTCTTGTCATTGCTCTAATTTTCAGTAGTCTCTCTCTCTTCTTTCCCAGCCTGGTCTCTCTGTTTATCCATTTCAAGAGGTATTCAAACATTTGTGAATTTCTCAGCCCAGATGCTTTCATCATTTTTTCTTCATTATGTCCCAGACTAAGGTAATTTCCAAAGTCCCTTTACTACCCCTGGCACTGAGAAAACTGGAGTTCTGTCAAAGGGTGATAGGATCCAGTAGAAATCCTGGTGGATCTGAAAGGTTGAGTTGTGGATCTTAAAGGGAATGAGTAAGAAATAGAGAAAGTGATGGTGTGAGGAGTAAGATTATGTGGGCATTTGCAGTAATTACGCTGTAATTCTAACTATGATCAGTATAAATTTGGGAGTATGGCCGTAGGAGTTATGATTGAGGGAGGGCAGAAGGCAAGCTCGTTGGAAGAAAAGAGTGAAGGCGTGAATGGTTGGGTGTTGAAAATCCCCCATGTAGGTATTGAAATCACCCAGAAATTATAGCAGGAGAAATATTGGAGAGAATGACAGTGAACCAGGAACAGAAATCTTCGAGGAATGAGGGGGTATGGTATAGAAATCAGGAAATAGGTGTAGTAAGGGGATAGGAGTGGGGAACAGAGATCAATGGCATGAAATTAAAACTGGGGTAATATTTTTGTTTCTTTTTGAGAGGAAAGAAAGAATATTCAGGAAGTTGCACTGAGGAACAAGAGGGACTCCTGCCTACCTCATGTCTAAAGCTATGGGAGAGAAAACAGTATCCAGTTAAGAGGGCTGCAGGGTAAACAGTGACTCAGAGGAGAGCTGATTTTGTCTAGAGCAGAAAGGCAGACTTACAAGAGCCTAGTCCCAGGTGCCATGCTCTTTGACAGTGCTCATCCTACAGCTGTTGACACATTGAGCTCATTGTAATAACTGATACATCTCACGAAGAGCTATGCTTTTAAGCACATAAAATATTCACATGCGACAGCTCTTTTAAACCTCCCAACCACCTAGGGGGTTATTACCATCCCCATTGACAGATGAAGATACAGACTGAGTAGGGTAAGTGATCAGCTCTCAAAACTAGGTGTTATAGACCCAAGTCTAGGACTCATTTTTCACTCTAGCACAATTACAGAGAAAAGCCTTACATCCAAGGAAGGACCCCTTCTGAATTTAAAGCACAGCTGGAGGAATAGGAAGATTTCTGCAGTTATGCCCTGACCTACTTTGTCCCGCTCAGATGGGCCTCTGTATTTTGAGGTCTGCATAGTTTTGGTTACTGGGAATGTCTGTGTCTCTGTGGTGGCCTTAATCCTCACCCACCTTGGATTATTTGTCCAGTGGTTCTTCCTGGAAAACAGCATTATTACTATGGGAAATTTATTTTCCTTTTTAACTGCTTATAATTGTGCAACCTTATATGCAAAGAATTCTTTTTCCTCAAATTTACATGTTTCAAGTATTTGTAAACCATAATGTTCCTTTAGTTTCTGACATTCTAAAGTCGTACGTAGTTTTTCCTTTAATCTGTCCTTGTAAGCCAATCCTTTCATCATTTTAGTTGTTTCATTTGGAATCTGTCCAAGTAGCCTACATAATTATGCAACAGGCTTGCCAAAAACTCAGCAGAGAATTCCAAGGATGTGCTTCCCTAAAATAATTCCACACACATTAGTCTGTACTTTTAAATTTTGCAAATACATTTTTAATTTTTAATCTATTGTTTTGCTAGGTTTTTTTCCCTATCAGACTTTTCCAAGTAATACTTATCTATGTCCTTTTTTCCCCATCGCTTTGTTTTGCATTAGCCTTCACTGGAGTTTTAATTTATTTTTCATTCTCTATCTAGCATGATGATCGTTAGTACAATATGATGTATTCTCAGCCCACAGAATCTCAGAATAACCTAATTTATTTCCTGAAAATTATATTATTCTGCTATTTATTGCTATTTTTATATCACATACATATCAGCTAAATAATAATGAAATATACAAATTCCTATCCTTAGCTTTTTTTTTTGCATATTTATTCCTTTCAGGTCTTTGAAGTATTCATTATCTTCTTGAAACTATCATCTGTCTCTATTTCCATATTTTTCCTATGTCTATATTTATTTCTAGCTATCTCCTTCTGTGTGTTGCCATTTTTTGCTCCCAGCTCTTTCCTCAGCTTAAACTGCACATCAGAGAATCTCTCTGATTACCTTCTCCAAGTAGCTGAGGATTTAACACACACACACACACACACACACACACACACACACGCAATATACCTCTGTCATTAGTCTCTATCATTCTGTCCTTTTTGAAAATTACGGCATTTAAAATCGTTATCATAATCATAATCACTTGTTTATTTACTTTCTGTCCTGTTTCCAGTGTATTGCAAGTTCCATGTGGACAGGAAAAACATCTATTTTGTTCCCTAATGTGTAAATCCAGCTCCAAATATGATGCCTTGTTACAGTAGGTACCCAGTTAATATTTGTTGGCTGAATTTATGCGTGCTTGAATGAGTGAAAAACATGAATGAAAAACAACTCTGCTGGTATATAAATCTTTCTCTGGTTAAAAAAAAAAATGTTCGTTTGCTAGACCTGTTAACTCATTTAATAAATTCTTCTCTGCTTGACACACTGATGCACTGACGTGTGATTTATGGCACAAGTGATACACTTTTAGAAAGCAATAAATACTTAAGTGGTGGCAAACTCTAAGAGCTGACTAAATAAATTACCTACTTGTTTCCATAGCTGTCTAATTTATGAACACTTTAAAATTGTAATTTGGATTTTACCTTAAATTACCAAATTGCAATAAAATAGTTCCAATTGTATATGGAGAATAGACAGATTCAGACAGCTGTCGTTTTATTATCAAGAGTTGGCAAGAAAAGTATGTGAAACAAATTCAAAGTGCTTGGTGGAGTTTTAATTGTCAGGTGGAGGAGCTGCAAGGTAGCCCTTTGGTCTGCTAATTGCCCCAGTGCCCTGGCGATCGCTCGCATGATCTCCACCAGCGATAACTTTCCTCCAACCGTAACTTTGTTCCCTCCTCCCACCACGCAGTCACACCTGATGAGCCCAGATGTACTTGCCAGAGGGAAAAGGACAGCACCTGGGTGCTGTATCAACACAAGCCAAGAGCCTTCCTGAATCAGCTCTGTTTAGAGTTGTTTGCATGATGACCATCTTTATGTCACAGCAAACTGCTCTTCATTCCTCTTTGGGCAACTTTATTTCTGTCTTTCTTAAATGCCTCAGTAGTTCTAAAACAATCTGTACGCTTGTGACCCCTGTAATTGTGTAATTTCCACTCCTTTTCTGAAAGCTGTGAAAGGGACATGTCTTTTAAAAGGTATACACAGCAAAGGATTATGTATAGTAAAAACTGTAAAATCTAATGCTTTGCTCCTTTTTATGTGATAAGAAAGAAACTTTTTTTTGGAGGGGGAGTGAATTCCTCATCTTTGTTTTGAAGTTTTAATTATTTTTGAACCTATAGCCACTCATTCAAGAAGAGTTGTAACTGGTGATATTTTGGTGTCTACATTATTAGACTTGTTTCAATAAATAAATATCTCAAAGTAATGTTTTTATCCATAAAAGGGATCATACCAGCTAGTTTTATAATCCATTCAACAGCTTTTTATTTAGTAGAGACAGATGCCAAGAACTGCTCTAGGTTTTGTAATGAAAACAATGAACAAAATGAACAAAAATCCTTGCTCATATAGCGCTTTCATTCTAGTAAAGGGAAACAGAATAACCTAAGGTAATTGTCTTGTCGGTTAAGAGGAGGGTATAAGGATTTCAGGAGTGGATTTCATTTTTATGTAGGGTGCTTAAGTCAAGCGTGACTGTTCAAAAACTTGAAGAAAGTGAGTTGTGTTGCAAGTATATTGTCTCAAGTTTCATTTGTCTTTATATGTATTAGGTTTATTATGCAACAATTAAAATAAATTTATTTTGTAAAATATGTCCATATTTTCTCTTACGAATTCTGCTTTTAGCATCACATTTAAGTACATAATAATTGCTCTTCTTTTTCCCACAAAATATGCCCCAACACAGCTTCCAACAACTGTTAGGGTATGAAGCATGTATCATATACTAAATTCTAGGAAATATTTGCATCAGCTCAGATTCCTACTGATCTGCTTCTTTATTAGTGTGACAGTAGCACATGGATTTAATTATTGTAACTTATGTTTGTGCCATTATGTATAATTATTAAGAAATACATCTGAATTCATATGGTGAATACTTTAAATGTAGAATGTATTCAGATCAAAAAGTATAAGTAAAATGGTTGCTAAAAATAATTTCTATATAGTCTTTGGGAAGTGGTATAGATCAATTTGACATAACTTTTTTTCTTAAGTATAATTGCTTTACAATGTTGTGTTAGATTCTGGCATACAGTATAGTGATCCAGTTATACATATACATACACACACATATTCTTTTTCATTATAGATTGTTATATTAAATATAGTTCCCTTGCTATACCATAGAACATTGTTGTTTATTTTATATGTAGTAGTTTATATCTGCTAACCCCAAACTCCTAATGTATCCTCCACCTTTCCCCTTTGGTAACCATAAGTTGGTTTTCCATGTCTGTAAGCCTGTTTTTTTTGGAAATGTTTCTTTCTTTCTCTCTTTTTTTTTTTTTTCTTTGATTCTCCGTATAAATGATATCATGTGGTATTTGTCTTTCTGTCTGACTTACTTCATTTAGTATGATAATGTCTGGGTCCATCCATGTTGCTGCAAATGACATTATTTTATTCATTTTTATATGAGTAGTATTCCATTGTGTATATATACCACAATCCCTTTATTCAACCATCTGTCAGTGTACATTTAGATTGCTTCCACATCTTGGCTATTGTGAATAGCGCTGCTATAAATATTGGGGTGCATGTATCTTATTGAATTGGAGTTTTCTCCAGATACATGCCCAGGAGTAGGATTGCTGGATCATATGGTAACTCATATTTTTAGTTTTTTAAGGAATCGCCATACTATTTTCCATAGTGTCTGCACCAAATTAACACTGCACCAACAGTGTAGGAGGTTTCCCTTTTCTCCACACCCTCTCAGCATTTATCATTTATGAACGTTTTAGTGATGGCCATTTTGACAGGTATGAGGTGATACCTCATTGTTTTGATTTGCATTTCCCTGATAATTAGCAATGTTGAGCATCTTTTCATGTACCTGTTGGCCATATGTATGTCTTCATTGGAGAAATGTCTGTTTAGGTCTTCTCCCTATTTTTTGATTGGGTTCTTTGTTTTTCTGTTATTGAGTTATATAAGCTATTTTTATATTCTGGAAGTTAAGCCCTGTCAGTTGCATTGTTTGCAAATACTTTCTCCCATTCTGTAGGTTGTCTTTTCATTTTGTTTATAGTTTCCTTTGCTGTGCAAAAGCTTTAAGTTTAATTAGGTCCCATTTGTTTATTTTTGAAGTAACATTTCTTGATAATTTTAAAGAGATTATTTTGTTTTATATTCCCCATAATTCAAGTACCTTGAATGTTTAAAATGCTATTACCAATAACAGCTGCATAGTAAACTAATGTAGGGTTGGAGGTTTCAGTTTTCTGATTTAACTCTAATTGGAAATATGTTATAAATTAAGTCAATTGACTTTAGAATAATAAGAAGCATAAAGAACTCCTCCAAATTGTTTGTGAAGGCAATTACTAGGAGCAAAGCCTAAAATCTGAGCCCACCAATTGGAGCATACAAAGTTTAACAGTGACTTCTTGGGCTCGTTATGTCGGTATATCAGTCTGAAAGTATGCATTTCTACGTGTAACTGCATTATAGAAATCTTCATATTTAGATCATTTGGCAATAAAAACCAGCACTCCATAACAGCTAATATGATGAAATCATACTTATTATAATCATACAGTGTAGTTTGAATCAACCTTTTTTTTTTTTTTTGATTCAAGAAATCGTAGGAACACAGTGACTATGAGGAAGATACAATTTAACAATTTAGAACTTATTCAGATGGTTCAGTGGTTCCCTGACTCTTACAAAAGGAAATTAAAGCAAAATGAATTGATGAATAATTTGGTTGCACTTCAGGAAGTTAAACACTATTGTTTCTTTTGTTAGAGTAGTGACCAAGGTGTGCAGTAAAGCAAAAATACATTTTTGTTAAGTGCTTTTAAAGCTGGTAATCCAGAAATTAAAATGGAAACCAGTTCAGGAAACCTATTAATACATGTTTATAGTTAAAACTTAGTTCTGTTGGCATTACTGCTCATTTGAGAAGTTGGTTTATAGGTATTTTACATTAAGTTCATTTTGTTGTGTATCTGCATAAGCTTGTTATTACAGGGTGCTGTCACTCAGACTGTCACAGTGAAACAACATTCAGAAAACTCTTGTGTAGCCAGAGTATTTATGACCTCCAATTTAGGTTATTAGTCTTATGCTGAGGTGGTCAATGTTGATTTTTGGGGTTTATGAAAATTGCTGATATATTTGCAGTGACAAAATGGTACCATAAATTTTAGAGGCATTTTGTTATTCAAGAAAAGCCAAACAATCTTAAGTGTATAGTTTAATGAGTTTTCAAAATTGTATATGCCCATCTAGTCACTACCCAAAACAAGATATAGAACATTTCCATAATCCTATAAAATTTGCCCGTGCTATTTCCAGTCAAATCCTATCCCTCCTCTCTCCATTATGTTTTTTGATTTCTGTTGCCATAGATTAATGATTAATTTTGTTTGTATTTGGACATCATATCATTGTTATGATAGTGTGAGTGTGTGTGTGTGTGTGTGTGTGTGTGTATTTTAGTCTGGCATCATTCGCTCAGCATGACTATCTTCGTATTCTTGTTGCATATATCTTGAGGGCATTCCTTTTTATTCTTGAATAATATTTCATATAAATATGCTACAATTTGTTTATTCTGTATTGATGAACAAGTAGCTTGTTTCTGGGTTTTAGCTATTCTAAATAAGGATAATCTGAAAAATCTTATAGAAGTTTTTATTTTGTAGACGTATGGTTTCATTTCTCTTGGCTAAATACCTAGGAATGAAATTGCTAAGTCATGGGTAGATATATGTTAACTTGCTGAAAAAGTACTCAACAGATCTCCAAAGTGATTGTATAATTTCACTCTCCCAACAGTTACGTGTAAGGGGTCCAGTCGTTCCATATCCTTAACAAAATTTGTCACTGCAGCTGATGCTTGAACAATGAAGGAGATAAGGTCACTAAGTGTCCACTAAAAGTGGACCTGAACTTTTAAACCCCCGTTGTTCAAGGGTCAACTGTATTAGTCTTTTGATTGTAGCCATTCTAGTTCATATGAAGTGGTATCTCACTGTATTTTAATTTGTGCTTCCTAATGACTAAGAATTGAAGAACTTTTTATGAGTTTATTGACATTCGTATATCTTTTGTGAAGTATCCAGTCTTTTGCAAAGAATACTTCTTGTTGTTGTTTGGGTACTGAAAGTTGACTTGTAGGGGTTCTTTATAAATCCTGGATATGAGTACTTTGCCAGATACATACTGCAAATACTTCTCCTAGTCTGTGGCTTGATATCCAGCTTCTTAAAGGTTTCTTTTGTTGTGGAACTTAGTAATTTTGATGAAATGCATTTTATTGACATTTTTCTTTTAGAGTAAGTATTTCTAATATCCTGAAAGGTATTCGCCTGGCCCATTGTCACAAATATATTGTCTTATTTCCTCTAGAAATTTCATATTTCTGGTTTTTACTTTTAGTTTTATGACTCTTCTTAAATTAACGTATGTGTCACGAGGTACAGGCTGAGATTTATTTCTTCCATAGGAAGATTCAGTTATTTCAGCTCCATTTGTTGGAAAGACTGCTTTCTTCATTGAATTGACCTGCCACCTTGGTTGTGTCAATTCTGTCTTTAATCCCTTTATCTTTACACCAATATCAGGGTGCCTTGATTTTTTTAGGTTTATAATTAAGCTTGAAATTATGTAATGTAATTCTTCTAAATTCTATCTGTATCGTTTGTATCTTCATACAAATTTTGGAATTAACTTGTCAATTTTTTTTTGAAGTCCTGCTGGAATTTTGATTAAAATGGCATTATATTTATAGATCACCTGGTGGGGAGTGGCTGTATTAACAATATTATATCTTCCAGTTGATTAAGATCTTATATCTGTTCATTTATATGTCCATATGGATCCATATTTAACAGAAGTACCAATTCCTTTTATTTCTGTAGGGTTTTATAAAATATAAAGCATTTTCACATTGATTATCTCATTACTCATACTTTATCTTTTTTTGTATATATACTTTTATTGAAGTATAGTCATATTACAATGTTGTGTCAGTTTCTGGTGTACAGCATAATGCTTCAGTCATACATGAACATACATATATTCGTTTTCATATTCTTTGTCACCATAAGTTACTACAAGATATTGAATATAGTTCCCTGTGCTATACAGTATAAACTTGTTGTTTATCTATTTTATGTATATTAGTATCTGCAGATCTCGAACTCCCAATTTATCCCTTCCCACCCCTTTCCTCTCTGGTAACCATAAGCTTGTTTCCTATGTCTATGAGTCAGTTTCTGTTTTGTAAATAAGTTTGTGGGTTTTTTTTAATTCCACATATGAATGATATCATATGGTATTTTTCTTTCTCTTTCTGGCTTACTTCACTTAGCATAATGATCTCCACTTTATCTCATTTTAAAGCAGGAATTAAGTGTAAACAGTGGAGATCATTTAGTACCATAAGGCTTCATAGTGCTTACAAAAGCACTTTGCATGTAGGAGATACTTGATGGACAAGTTGAATTCCCAGGAGACCATTTTGTTAATACTTTTATAATATGACAATGCTGTTAGAAAACAAAAATCAACATTACAAATAATGAAATTTTTTAAACTGAAGTGTATAAATACCCAAGTTTCGAGAAAAATAAACAGATTCATAGCATCAGGCCTATTAAAAGCTGAAATAACAAAATCTTTAAAACACTGGAAATTACTTAATGGACTCAGAGAAATTTAGAATACCTGTGATCATTTTATTCTCCTAGAAATAAAGATTACACTTTAGCCTCCTTAGGTAAGTGCTCTTCCATTTATAAAGATAATGGTAGGTAGAATTCTTTCTAGCTTTTTACAGAATAGTCAGGCTCCCGAGGCAGGAAGACATGTACAGGGGCTTCATCTGGCTTTAGAAGCTTAACAGTTGTGTGAGTGAGTGTGTGTGTGCGTGTGTGTGTGTTGATGACCTTATCCCAAAAGAGTGTTATCACCAGAATGCTTTTGCTTTGACTGAATCTCTTGAATCAAGTCCAAGCTAATGTGATTTTCTTTTAAACACTTTAAGAAAAAAACATGAATTGTCTGTCTTTTCTGTTACCACTTGTTTTGCAGAATTGACTTAGGAAAGTGGACAGCTATACTAAAAGCAAGATATATGCTTTTGAGCCACTCATTGCTGGCACTTTTCCAGTACATTCAGAAATATTTAATGTGTGAATATGGTGCCTAGAACATTTTAGGGAAAAAAAAAACATTCCTAGGAGAACCTTGCTATATAATTGTAAGCCACTCCCCAAGTAAATTATTTTTTTGCTGCTTTATGTGATAATTAAACTCTAGATTGAGTTATTGGAAAAGGGATTGCATTCTTCTTGCTTGAGAGGCAATTATTAGCAATATATTTATATTAATTCTCCTCCCATGATTTAGTTATATCACATATTATTATAGTGAAATGAAATAAAAATTTTCTAAAAGACTACTTTTTCCCATGCTGATTTGTGGTAAGATTTCATAGATCTATACTAAGCATTGCTTTGAAATTTGCTTAGGTCTCTTTCCTTTCGGTGTTTACTGAGGTTCTCATTTAGATAATTACCATTCTGGAGGTTATAACCTGCACAAGTGATGGCATTACTTATTCCTTCTTTACTAATTTAATAGGAAATGACTGATAAAGGGCATTCGATTTATCTACTCACTTCGTATTAAGAGATGTTTAGGGGGTAGTGAATTTATTCCCAGGCTTTAAACACCTTGGCCTTTAATTTGTCAAACTTCAGTCTTTAAGTAAATTAGCTGGGTTCCTCCTGAATTAATTGAATTCAGAGAAGGCTGTACAAATAGTTGTTCCTATATTTTCTCACACTTCAGTAAGGTCCACACTGTTGGAAAGCAATTAGATTTCAGATTACTCACTTACCCCTGAAACACCTGTTCTTTGACCACATAAAATCTCCCCTTTTTCCTTGTATTAACCCTCCTCATGCCTTCCCTTTCTTTTCTATTCAGCTTTTATCATTTTGCCCCTGACGTTAGCCACTCCCTTGTGAATCTTCACCTCCCCGAGACCTTGAGCTGTTTTCACTTGGTGTTCATTCAGGCTTAGATGATAGTAATAGTTTAGTATTTCAGTTCTAGGAACAAGGTTTGGTCAGTGCACTGAGAACAGATTCATCTATGGTATGTATTATCTTTGAAAGTATTATATCACAATATGAATTTTTAATTCCATAATGATAATTATAATCACTGAAGATACAGAAAGACATCGGAGACTTGCGGTCAGTTATTCACTCCTTGTTAATCATGGGTTTAGAAGAGACGAGTTAATTGAACAACTTGAATTGTTTAATGGTCTGAGGCTGAGATGATCTGATCCCATGAGGGGTACAGCTGTCCCACGGTCTGTGCTACAGCCCTCATTCTTCTGGTCAGTGCAGTGCTGGGATGGGCAGTGCCAGGTTTAGCCTCTACCTCTCAGATCTGGTGCTCTAACTGTTGCATAACCTCTTTTTCCCCAATACTGTTCATCCACCAAAGCACTCTGGCTGATAGATTCTTTCTTTTGATATGATTATACATTCTGTTAGTTCCCTGTCAACCGCTGCTGTCCTGAAAAACAAGTCTTTTCTATCTGTTGGAATTTTAGAATTCAACCATCAGCCAGCAAGTTTATTTTTCAGATTTCCATGTTCCTAGGGGATTCCCATCCTGTTTAAAATTGCAACCTCGGTATGCATAAGCTGTATAACTAGAAGGCCATAATTTTGGAATTTAAAGTCTTGAGTTTGTTATTTATTTCAGAAATAAAATTGTATATTCTAGAAATGCAATTTGTGCTTTTATGTTTAATGATTTAGCAGTGTGTTGTAATAAATCACTTATCTAATTAAATGCTTATCTGATCAAATTTTGGGTAAAAGTCGGGCATGAGAGAGGACATTTATCCAGATTCTTGCTGTGTTGAGTGTTAGTTGCCTTGCACGTTTTATGATAACGCTATAAAGGCAGACATGCCTGGTAATGTTTTAATCAATCAAATGGTTGATTTGAAAATTTTATTCTTCATATTTAAGTCGTCTTAGACTGAAACTACAAGATATAAAATGGAAATGTTAATTTGTTTAGAGCAGAGCAGCAGAAATAGTCAAATGGCAGTTTTTAATAAACCCACACTCCCATATCTACATGAGTGTTCTTTAAAGTAATCACCCCGGGATGTTTATTCCTTTTTCCCAATGATACCACAACTGTTCATATATGGTAGCTTAAATTCCTTTTGGAACTGCCTTTAAAGCCATCAGATAAAAATGAGAACCAACTATTTCATGCCACAATTAGCTTCTTTCCCAAAACAGCTTTATCTTGATAATTAGTTTTCTAGGCTTGATACTGAGAGATGTTTTACACCATCTAAAAATTATATATAACCTCCAATGACCGAAAGCTACCACCATTTAGGTTCTTCAGTGTGTGACAGCACAGTATGTGGGATATTTCAAAAGGGAGCTTCGTGTTCCTTCAGAACAACTTTGGTGTCCCCTGCTCACATCACATTATTGTAGATATTTGCAGTTAAGAGCAACACTTTACTGTAGCCTTATGGCTTCCGTATGACTAGAGAAAACTGCCCCACTTTGGGTCCAAGGAGAAGAGAAGATGCATTAAATAGTAAGAGAAGGCCAGGTGTATTTCCAGAACACAATCTCCATTTGTAATGCGTTCACTGGAACTGGCCTCTAAACCCCAAATTATGAGGTTCCAGGGTATACCAGAGCTAATTATTGCTTGTGCAGAATGTTCCTTGGCTGCATGGAGGATTTTTGTGGTTAGTCTGGGTTTTCTCTGTGAATACTGCTTCTTTGTGTCTACCGAGACTGATTCAGCAGCCCTGGGGAGAAAGAAATGGGTGAACATTCTGCCAGTGTTCCTGGTAGTTCTGTGTTTCCATTTTATTCACAGAAAGATGAGAACGTGGTGGGAGTCCTGGGGCAGCGGAGCGCAGTGAGGGGCTGCAACTAAAAGTGGGAACTGACATCAGAAAGACTGTCCTCTTAAGGCCAGAAAAGCCAAAAAAATGATATTTGAAGAATCAGTTCCTAAATCATCAATGTAATGATTTCTTAGAAGAAAATAAGTATGATTAGTTACAGCGAAGATTGTATGGGAGAGGAAATTACAGCACTGTATTTATGATGTGGTTACAGAATAATGGTCCCCCAAAGATGTCCAGCTCCTGATCCCTTGAACCTGTGAAAAAGAAACTTTACAGATGTGAGTAAATTACAGATCTTTAGATGGAGGTATTACTCTGTATTATCTGGTGGACACAAGGTAGTTACATGGGGCCCTTAAAGTGGAAGAGGGAGGCAGGAGATTAAGAGGAGATGTGATAATTAAGGCAAAGTCAAAGTGATGGCTATGAAAAAGATTCAGCTGGCCACTGATGGCTTTGAAGCGAGAAAGAGGCCACACAAGTCAAGGAGTGTGGATAGCTCCTAGAAAATGGTAAAGGCAGGATAACAGAATGTCTCCAAGAACCTCCGTGAAGGAACACACTCCTGCTAACACCTCGATTTTCGTCCAGTGAAGCTCATTCATGTTTCTGTCTTTCTAATGGTAGGTAAGGTAATAACATGTATAGTTGTCTTAAGCCATTGATTTTGTGGTAATTTGTCACAGCAGCAATAGGAAACTAATACACTGATGCAGGAGCATCTCTCCCACTTACATAATCCCAGCCATTCCCTCTGTGTCACCATTCTTGCTTTGGCATCCTGGATTTTGGGAATAATATATTTTTACATAATTTTTATGTGATTGTTTAAGATTTTTAAAATACTAATAGAGTGAGTTTATCTGAATTAAAAACAAATTTAGAGGACAGTGTGTTTAAAAATATGTCGGTAAATTCATTTAAAAGACTTAATAGCGGTAGTGAATTGGACTACAGTTTTCTCCCGAGTATGTTCCTTTTTCTTAATTTTAATGTGAAACTACACTTTCTAACACTTCTGTAACTTCGTTAAAAATTATCCTTAAAAGTTTTCTGTATAATTTTACAGTACTAAAATACTGTTATGCTTGGTATTGCTAGAGACAGAGGGGCCATCTGCTTAGATTTGGAAGCATGCTTTTTTTCATACAGAGATCTATATATCCAGAGGATCATTTTAACAGAATTTGATAGGTGATTTTCAAGTACTTAAAAAAATAGGGGAGATGTGAACCTAGAGGTAGAACAGTGATATAAAAATTCTCATAAGAAAATGAAGAAAATTGTTAAGATAGAAATTATATAAAATGTAAAATGGAGTTCTGTACTGTTATGTCTTGAGTGTATTTCAGTAATACATATGTGGGGAATTGTAGCAATGTAGGCCTGAGGAATTACAAAATTAATTTTATATAATTAATTATCATTGATTAGCTGGACATTTAAAAATTATTTTTAGTGAACTCAGTGGAGTTGGACACATACTCCCTTCCTTTCTGGTATTTAAGCATTGTCACCATGGAAAGGGAAAGGGAAGAGGCCTCAACATGCCTCTGTTCCTGGTGTCGCTGCGCACTCCTCCTATTTAAAAATTGGCACCTGCTCTTTCTGCCCAGCGAGGTCAAATGCGAGACTAGTCTATGCTTTGGCCTTTATTATGTATTTACTATGTTTTGGTTGACATTATTTCATTGAGCTTTCACCACACTCACAATTGATTCATCTACAAGGTTCTTATTACACAAGTGTTTATCATATATATGACCAGAGTTGTAAAGATTTACAGAAAACCAACAACTTTAAGAGAAGAAAATAATAACTAGTCAAGAGATGACTAATAAAATTAGTATTTATTTTAACAACACTCTCTGACTAACAAAACAGTCTGAAGCAGAATATTGTTGTTTACTAACCAGTTATCAGATATAGGAAATACTGAATAATGCAAAATAGACACAATGGTAACCCACAGCAACAGGGCTTCAAATGAAAATGATATACATAGAATTAAGAGAAATCTCTGGGGTAATTGATGACTACCTACAAAATTGTTTTTCAAATAAGCTTCCTTGTGATTGTGCTGTCAGAGTTACCACTGAAGTGAAAAAAAAAAAACATGTGATTATACAACTTTGGGGGAAAAGTTATCAGAAATCCTTCCTCCCAATCAATTTTTAATTCACTGTTCTGTGCACTAGAGCAGTTATAACTTAGTTTTGATATATATAAAGTGAAATAAACTTAGTTTCATAATTTTTAGTTCAAGGTAAGTCTTAATCAGAACTATTATTTTTACTAAAATCCTAAGATATTTTTAGTACTATTTAAGTAGATGCATTTAAAATTCCTTTATCCTGGAATTAATTATGTTTCTGTAAGAGACGTCTTGTAAACACACCTCATTTTATCATTTGTAATTTTAGATCATTTGTGATTTTTCGATGAGAAAACCACAGCTTGATGAGTTTAAGTTATCTACACAAGATCACACATGAAATAAGTCTTCAGAGATCAGACTCTTCCCCACAACTTGCCTCTTGGTCAGTGTTCATACTGACTGGGAGATGCCAGTGTAGCCATACTAGTTGGTTTATATGGAACTTCCTCTTTGATTAGTTAGAATCTTTTTGTTCTGTTTTTTTATTAAAGTATAGTCAGTTTATAGTGTTGTGTTAATTTCTGGTGTACAGCATAATGCTTCAGCCACACATATGCATACATATATTCATTTCCATATTCTTTCTCATTTTAGGTTACTACAAGATATTTAATATAGTTTCCTGTACTATACAGTATAAACTTGTTGTTTATTTTATATATAGTAGTTAATGTCTGCAAATACCTAACTCCCAATTTATCCCTTCTCACCCCAGCTTCTGCCCCTGGTAACCATAACTTTGTTTTCTATATCTACAAGCTTATTTCTGTTTTGTAAATAAGTTCAATTGTGGCTTTTGTTAAGATTCCACTTATGAGTGATATCATATGGTATTCTTCTTTCTCTTTCTGGCTTACTTCATTTAGAATGATAATCTCCAGGCCCATCCATGTCGCTGCAAATGGCATTATTTTATTCATTTTTATGGCTGAGTAGTATTCCATTGTATAAATATACCACAGCTTCTTTATCTAATCATCTGTCAATGGATATTTAGGTTGTCTCAATGTCTTAGCTATTGTAAATAGTGCTGCTATAACTATTGGGGTGCATGTATCTTTTCAACTTAGAATTCCCTCCAAATATAATGCCCAGAAGTGAGATTGTTGGAACACAGGGTTTTCTATATATGGTATCATGCCATTCACATATAATGACAATTTTACCTCTTCTCTTCCAATTTGGGTCCCTTTTATTTCTTTTTCTCTCCTGATTGCTATGGCTAGGACTTCCAATACTCTAAGTGGTGAGAGTGGGCATCCTTGTCTTGTTCCAGTGTTTAGTAGGAAGGCTTTCAACTTTTCACCATTGAGTATTATGTTGGCTGGGGTTTGTCATAAATAGCTTTTGTTATGTTGAGTCATGTTCCCTCTATCATTTTGGTAAGAGTTTTTTTTATCATAAATGGATGTTGAATTTTATCAAATGCTTTGTCTGCATCTATTGAGATGATCCTGTGATTTTTGTCCTTTCTTTTGTTGATGTGGTGTATCTCATTGATTGATCTGCATATATTAAAACATCCTCGTGTCCCTGGGATGAATCCAACTGACCATAGTATATGATCTTTTTGTGTGTTATTGGATTCTGTTTGCTAATATTTTGTTGAGGATTTTTGCATCTATGTTCATCAACGATATTGGCCTATAATTTTTTTCTTTTTTCGTAGTGTCTTTGTCTGGTTTTGGTATCAAGGTGACATTGGCTTCATAGAATGAATTTGATAGTATTCCCTCCTCTTCAATCTTTTGGCAGAGTTTGAGAAAGATCAATATGAATTCTTCCTTGCATGTTGCCACAACTGTTCTGATTGGTTGGTGTTCATGACTTACCAGTTGTTAAATACGTTGACTATCACCCTTGACTCTACTGCCTCAAAGAAGTGCTTTTCCCAAGTAGGTCTGCTACAGAAACTCCTGGTCCTGCACTATACCCATCCTATCTTTGTACAGCCATTAGGGAAACAAATCTAACCTACCCTCTTTGGTGGTGGGAGGTAAGGGGTGAATTTTCTTTAGACTTACCTCTTATCCACATGCCGTGGTTTTATACACTTCACTGAATGATTGACTATTTTAATTGGAAGGAATCTTGGAGAGCATTCTAGTTCACATCCTCATTTTGTAGATAAGGGAATTTACATTTAATAATTGATAAATGTTAAATGTAACTGAGGTTCAGTATGAAGTAAACAGTATATAGTTTATTCCTAACAACAGCTCTATGAGGTTAGTATTATCTCCAGGTGACAGATGAGGAAAATGAGAGCTTCAGTAACTTTCCCAAGGTCACCCAGCTCATCATCAGTAAGACAAAACATGAGCCCTGCCAGAGTTTTAGGACTGAAGGTCTAGTTCATTGCTTGCTTGCACTGTTAGCCACAGAGATAGAAAACAGGCATCTTGGGTTGCTCAAGTTTATACAGCAAATTAGGAACATACCTAGGACCAGAACACAGTGTCAGCAAGACATCTTAAAATAATGCCAAAAAATTGTAGATAAATTTTGAATCAGATAATACTGCAGAACAAGAATGATGCTGCAAATTTATTGTCCTAAACAATCCCAAGAAGAGTCAAAATAGTTTAAAATGTGTAAATAACACTAATAAGAACATACAATTTCCCAGAACTGCCTGTCATTGCTGACTTACGAACATTTTTTTTTAACACCCCAATGAGCTAGTTTAAAGGATGAAAAAGGATAGTAGGGAGGTGGCACTGCTGTAGCTGAAAAAAAGCTATTGCTATGTTACTCAGTACAGTCGTGTTTGGTCACACATGGCTGTTGAGTATGTGGCTAGTCAGAATTGACATGTGCAATGAATGTAAAACACATACTGGATTTCAAAGACTTGGCAAAAAAATGTAAATTATCTCATTTAATTTTTATATTGGTTATATGTTCACATGATAATTCATTTTATTGAAATTAATTTTGTGTCTTTCCTTTTTTTTTAACGTGGCTATCAGAAAATTTAAAATTGCATATGTAGCTTGCTTTATATTTCTATTGAATAGTTTTGGGCTCAAATCAAAGATAAAGGTGAATATTTAAATCAGAAGTGGGACATCTGCCCACGAAGTACTGTTGTGAGTTTAAATGATACATAGTATGGCTGCCCTTTAAAGACAGTTCTGGCTCACTAGAATTTAGAAAGCTAGATGATAACATGCTATTATTTTAATAGTATTATTTTTGTTCTTTCAAGACTAAATCTTATCTATGTGGCTTGCCAGGTGGTTGGCCTTTAGTTTAAGTATGTACAAGCTTGAGAGGTTTAAATATATGCGCAATTGTCCTAAATCTTTTAAGTGGATGTAAAGCCAAACTTATTCAGGTGCTCATTTACTTCAACAGGACATTCATCTACAGAGACTAATAGATGTATCAAGAATACTCAGCTTTACTTGTAAGTAAATAAGTACAAATTAGAATGGTATGATACACTCTTTGCCACCTGTCAGCAAGGCAAAAATGAGAAGTTCAATTAATATCTAATATCCTGGTCGTGGATTGCTGGAGAGAGTATAAATTGGTTCAGATTTTCTCATGGGAAAATTGTCAGTAGATGTAAGAGTTTAAGGAATTTAATATAATAACTAATGGTGAGGCATAATATTGAGAGACAAATAACCACTAATCACATAATATTGAGAGAGAAATACACTAAGGTAACTTACTACAGTGAGTAAGAGCACAAATGCTAGAGCTAGTCTGCCTGAGTTTGACATCAAGATCTTCCACTTATTACTTGTGTTAACATTAAGTTATGTACTGAGCTCTCTGTGCCTCTGTTTCCTCATCTGAAAAATTGAAACACGAATAAGAACTGCCTCACAGAGCTGTTTTGAGGATTAAGTTAATATTGTTAGAGATTTTGGAACAGTGCCTGGCACACAATCAATTACGTATACATTCTTAAGTTCATTAAAAAGCACTTGCTAAGACATATGTGCATATAAAAATCTCTGATATCGCATATGATGCAAAATTGGAAAATGAGAAATTAAATAAATGGTATATCCATGCTATAAAATGATGTGCAGTCATTAAAATGATACGAGCTCTATTTATTGACATGACAGAGCATTGATGCTATTCATTGGACAACACAACGTGCAATAGTCTACTCTGTGTATACTCATAGGGAAATGACTGGAAACGTGAACGTGATTCCTTTGAAAATAGAATTTTGCTTTACACGATGGTTTTTTTTTTTAATTATCCTGGATTTTTAAATTTAAGTTCAAATTTCAATTCAAGGTGATGTCCCAAAACATTGGTTCTTTTCTTTAATAATGAACTATGTACTTTTGAATCAGCAGATATTAAGTGCATTACTGCTGTTACTTCCCTTTTAGGATGAGAGAGTTGGTTGATCTACTAACTAGATCACTACATTACAACACACTCTGACAAGTAGCCTTAGGAGGAAGAAACAAGCTGCTTCAGGTCAAGCAGGGTCAGGGAACACAGGTGGAAGGGCTATCACTAATTAGGCTCCTCTGGACCTTGAGTTTTCCACAACACAGGCTTCAGAGACGTCTGGTACACTGTTGCTTCGAGACCTGTGCTTGGGAAAGCAAGCCGTTATTCTTTATAAATAACAGCAGTAGTAGACCATGTTTCTAAATTTGGCAATAGAAGTTAATAAGAATATTATTTATCTCTTTAAGAAGGCTGCTATATTAGTAAAGAGGAGAGATGAGGGAGCTATATCTTAGGTGAAATTTTGAACTGTAATATACAAGAGTTATTCAGATTAGGGACTGGGACAATGACTTGTCATACGTAAGAATTGTATTTATTAAAGTAATGATTGAATAATTTTCATATTCTAAGAGGTAATGAAATAGGATTTTTACTTAATGAAACAAAAGGTATTTCAAGTGTAAATTGCTAACAAACACTAGCTAGAAACATGAATTTTGTGACCATTGAGGTGATACTTGAAACATTTTGAAAAAATTAGGATTCTTATATCTTCAGTAACATTGAGGACTTTCTTTGTGTTGTGAGTTTTCTGGATGCCCGAGTCAGAGAGAAAAACTTAGCACATTGGAAATCATTAATAGGTTTCAATTTATGCATCTTTAATCCAACTAGCCACACACCATCCTAGATTCACAATTTCCTTTGTGGTTAGTTTTTGTTTGATTTGATTTGGTTTGATTTTGCCACAGAAGAACACAGAAAATCAAAAAGGAAAATCAGGTGAGACGCTTTAGATAAAACCAAAGAGAGAATCACTGAAGTTTTTTGAATAAGGAAGTTTGATAAAATAGGTATTTTTTAGAATACTGCACAGGAAAGGTGGAAAGGAGAAAGACAAGATGGGGGAGCAGATGCTGTCAGCGCCCATCCTGCATCCTTCAGGCCCTGCCCTTTTGGGTACTCAGGATGATGTCCAGTGGCTGTACCATTTCTAGGCCTAAAAACTTTTTCTGGAACAGATAGAGTGGACATGAGGAGGAACTAACACCTCTGTGGATCAGTCCTCAAGCAATAGTTGTGGGGAGTTGATAGCCTGGCTCTCTTCACCAGAAAGTATACATCTCTGAAGTATTTTCCACCTTTTCCTCATAGAATTAGGCCCAGGTCACCCTCTGCAATAGTGTAGTAAGAGCTCTTTACTGGCTGCCTCTCCTTCCGTGAATCATTTCCCACTCCCTTACCGTCGCTTCCTGGGCTTGGACCTAGTGTCAGGATTTACCTCTGGTGAAGGTGAATGAGATAACAGCATGCAGGCAAGAGACAAGAAAGGTCTTTATCTTTTTCATTCAAAATGGCAGTCCAGCATTCCAAGTCTTTACAATATAGATGCAAGCAAATATTCTAAATGTATCTTATAAGGAAGAGTAATTCAATTAAGTGGATGTTGACTCCTTTCAGCATGGAAGAAACTACAGTAGCCCTGCAAGGGCTAAAACTAGTGAAACTCACTTATCTACCTTCAAGGAAACCACAGTTTAATATTGGGGGAGAAAGCAAATGTAAAGATAATTATAAGATAGACTAGTACAGTATGCGATTTCAAATTGAATAATTATTCCTACTAGTTTTAGATCTTAATGCTTACTAAATATTTTCTCCAAAATTAACCTTAATTTAACCCTCTCTTTAGAAGCTAATAGATTGTATCTGGAATAAAGGCAAAATATGGCTATATTTATTTAGGGAAAAAAGATCAATAGAAAAGTCACTTGCACTTAGTTTTACTTACTATAATTAATGATGTGAGCACAGTGCATTATAATAATAAAGGCAAACATTACTGGAAATGTCAATTAGCTATTCCCAAATGGGGCATAACATTGCTTTCCTCTTACTCAGTTTGTGTCCTCTGCTTCATGATACAAGATCTGTAAATTATTTAGGGCAGTATGAGATGAGTTTTCTGATAAGACAACAGATAAAAATAGAGTTTTGTATTTGAAGAGATCTGAGTAAATTCAGTTTTATTGTTTTTCTTCCATTCATATATATCTAATGCTGCCTAGGACATAACTGTGGACAAAGGGACACTATGTTACAATGTCTGACCTCCTAGATACACATAAAAGAAGCCAAGGCTCACCTCTGCAGCTTACGTCCAGATCTAGTCTTAGAAGCCTTAAGATATTGTTATTTCTCAGTGTATTTTTGTCAGTACTTCCTGTGTGGAAAAGACAGAAAACAGACTTAAACCAGAGAATGCATTGTCTCATGTAATTGAAATGTTCTGTCCTCAGACACAGCTGGATCCAGGGTTTTAATGCCATCAGGACTTAGTCTCAGTACATCCCTTGGTTCTGTGTTGGTTTCATTGTCAGACAGGCATACCCCATATGAAAGCAAGATAGTTATCAGTGGCTCTAAATATACAGCTTATTAGTTTCAAACCTAGTAGAAAAGGAATAAGCTCTATCTCTGAAGACTTTCACAAAAGTCCTGCAGTATCAGTGGCTCTGATGTCCTCATTGCTTCATTTCCGAGTGACTCTAATAGTCACTTAAAACATGGAGACTATCAAAGAGGGGAGTTTCCCAGGGAACATCAGGGAGCTGTTAACAGGATACAAGGAATAGACGTCATAGGCAAAACCAAAAATGTCCACTGTACTCACCTACTTAAGGAAAATACTCTGGAAAATACCAGGATAAGCAAAATAAAATTGGCAAGATCAGTGGTTCAGAGACACAGAGCAGCAAGGATCAGTCATTTATAGTCCTCAGACTAAATCAGCAACAGCAATCCCCCCCCAAAGCCTGTTTCTGTAAATAAAGTTTCATAGGAACAGAGGCAAACCTATTGGTTTATATATTGTCTCTGGCTGTTTCTACACAACAGCAGTGGAGTTGAGTAATATCTGCAGAGATAGTATGACCTGCAAGCCTAAAATATTCGTGTCTCACCTTTTATAGAAAAAGTTTTGTGACCTTGAAATAAAGATTTAAGAGAAAGGAATAGTATTAAGTTGCTACAATTAATAGAGTAAATAAAATCTGTAGAAACATCAGTTTTTAAAATAGACATTGGTGCTTTCTGAACCTGTTCCAATAGACAGTTTTCTAAAATCATCTGCTTCAGTGGTTTAGGAAACATTGCTGTAGTTGCATAGGAATCTGCTGAATGAGATTTCCCCATACATTTTAGGTTATTAAATATGTACCTATTTTTAGAGGTTTTGAGCCAGCCTTTACTACCTTGAAATTTATTTTTTTTGGACTTGCATATGACTGCATTTCATTTTTAGGAAATTTTGAAAAATGCTTGGTTAATTTTATGTGTGTGTGTTTCTGTGTATGTCTCTGTACGTATAGATGATGCATAAAGATTTTTTTATGGCCTCTATTCATCCATCCATATAAATTAATAATGGAACCTAAACACATTATCCCTTTCTGTACCACTGTAAGTCCTTACTGATTAGGGAGCAATTAACAATGTTGTGCTCGTTTGTATAAAGTGGACCATCTTTGGAAGATGCTCAGATTATAGTTTTTTTTAAAGTTTTATTTTTATCTTTCTGCTTATTTAACTTTTTGAATGAAAGATTCTTTAAATTCTATAGTGCTTTGTAATCTTCAGAAGTTTCATGTTTCACACACATGATTTCATATAATTTCATAATAACCCTTTTCTCCCATCCCTTTATCACCCCTTCTCCCTCCCTCTTCCCACTGGTAACCACTAGTGTGTTGTCTTTATCCCGATCTGCCTCTTTATCCACTAGTCTGTTGTATTTTTTAGATTCCATGTATAAGTGATATTGTGCAGTATTTGTCTTTCTGTCCGACTTATTTCAGTTAGCACAGTGCCTTCCAAATACATCATGTTGTTGTTTGCAAATGGCAAAATTTCATTCTTTTTATGGTTAACTAGTAGTCCATTGTAGATAGATTCTACTTCTTTATCAATTCATCTGTTGATGGACACTTAGGTTGCTTCCATATCTTGGCAATTATAAATAATTCTGGTATAAATATTTTGGTGCATGTATCTTTTCAAATTAGTGTTTCTGGGTTTTTTTGGATATATACTCAGGAGGGTAATTGCTGGGCCATATGGTAGTTCTACTATTCATTTTTTGAGAAACTGCCATACCATTTTCCACACTCATTTACATTCCCATCAGCTGTGTATGAGGATTCTTTCCTCTACGTCCTCCCCAACATTTGTTATTTGTGTTCTTTGTGATGATAGCCATTCTGATAGGTGTCAGGTGATATCTCATTGCAGGTTTGATTTGCATGTCCCTGATAATTAGAGATTTTGAGCATTTTTTCACATGCCAGTTGTCCATCTGCATTTCTTCTTTGGAAAAATGTCTATTCAGTTCTTCTGTCCATTTTTTAATTGGTTGTGTTTTTTTCTTTTTTATGTTGAGGTATATGAGCTGTTTATATACATTGGATATTAACCCCTTACCAGTCATATCATTTGCAAATATTTTCTCCCATTCAGTATGTTGTCTTCTCATTTTGTCAGTGGTTTCCTTTGCTATGCAATTTAATTAAATCTTTTTTGTTTATTTTTGCTTTTATTTCCTTTAGTTTAGGATACGAATCCAAAAACTATTGCTGCAATTTGTCAAAGAAAGTTCTGCCTATGTTTCCATCTAGGAATTTTAGAGTATCTGGTCTTACATTTAGGTCTTTCATCCATTTTGACTTTATTTTTTGGTATTTGTTAGGGAATGTTTGAATTTCATTGTTTTAAATTTAACTGTCTAGCACCATTTGTTGAAGGAATTGTCTTTTCTCCATTGCATCTTCTTGCCTCCTTTGTCATAGGTTAATTGAACATAAGTGTGTGGGTTTATTTCTGGACTCTCCATTCTGTTGCACTGATCTGAGTGTCTGTTTTTGTGCCACTATCATGCTCTTTTGATGAATGTAGCTTTGTAGTATAGCCTGAGGTCAGGGAGTATGATTCCTCCAACTCTATTCTTCTATCTCAAGATTATTTTGGCTATTCTGCATCTTTTGTGTTTCCATACAAATTTTGAAATTATTTGTTCTAGTTCTGTGAAAAATGGCCTTGGTAATTTGATAAGTATTACATTGAATCTGTAGATTGCCTTGGGTAGTGCGGTCATTTTAACAATATTAACTCTTCCAATCCAGAACATGGTATATCTTTCTACATGCTTTTGTTGTATTCAACTTATTTTAGCATTGTCTCATAGTTTTATGAGTACAGGTCTTTTATCTCATTAGTTAGATTTATTCCTAGGTATTTTATTCTTTTTGATGCAATGGTAAATAGGGTTGTTTCTTTAATTTCTCTTTCTCCTACTTCATTGTTAGCCTATAGAAATGCAACATATTTCTATATATTAATTTTGTATCCTGAAATCTACTGAATTCATTGATGAGCTGTAGTAGTTTTCTGGAGGCATCTTTAGATGCCTTTTATTTCTTTTTCTTCTCTGATTGCTGTGGCTAGGACATCCAAAATTATGTTGAAAAAAGTGGCAAGAGTGGACATCCTTGTCACATTCCTGATCTTAGAGGAATTCTTTCATCTTTTCACCATTGAGTATGATGTTAGCAGTGGATTGGTCATATTTGGTGTTTATTATATTGAGGTTTGTTCCCTCTATGCCCACTTGCTGGAGAATTTTATTGTAAATGGATGTTGAGCTTTATATAAAGCTTTTTCTGCATCTACTGAGATGATCTTGTGGTTTTTATTCTTCAGTTTGTTAATGTGGTATATCACATTGATTGATTTGCATATATTGAAAAATTCTTGCTTCCTGGGGATAAATCCTATTTGATTATGTTGTGTGATCCTTTTATAGTGTTGTATTTCGATGGCAAATATTTTGTTAGGGTTTTTTCATCTATGTTCATCAGTGATTTTGGCATGTAATTTTGTTTGTGATATCTTTGTCTGGTTTTGATATCAGGGTGTTGCTAGCCTCATAGAATGAGTTTAGAAGTGTCCCTTACTCTTTAATTTTTTGGAATAGTTTGAGACTAAGTGTTAAAGCTCTTCTGTAAATGTGTGGTAGAATTCACCAATGAAGCCATCTAATCCTGGATTTTTCTTTGTTGGATATTTTTAAATTACTGATGCATTATGATAATTGGTCTGTTCATGTTTTCTGTTTCTTCTTGGTTCTGCCTTGGAAGATTGTAACTTTCTAAGAAATTGCCCTTTTTTTTTAGGTTGTCCATTTTATTGATGTATAGTTTTCATAGTAGTCTCTTCTGATCCCCTGTATTTCTGTGGTGTTGGTTGTAACTTTTCCTTTATCCTTTCTGATTTTATTGATTTGGGCCTACTCCCTTTTTTTTCTTGATGAATCTGACTAGAGGCTTATCAATTTTGTTTATCTTTCAAAGCATCAACTTTTAGTTTTATTGATCTTTTCTATTATTTTTAATCTCTTTCATTTATTTTTGCTCTGATTTTTATAATTTCTTTCCTTCAACTAAGTTTGGGTTTTGTTTGTTCTTCTTTCTCTAGTTGCTTTATGTTTAAGGTCAGGTTATTTATTTGAACTTTTTCTTGTTTCCAGAGGTAAGCTTGTATTGCTACATGCTTCCCTCTTAGAATTGCTTTTGCTGAGTCCCTTAGGTTTTAGGTCATTTTATTTTCATTTCAGTTACCTCTTGGTATTTTTTTATTTCCTTTTTGATGTCTTGAGTGACCCATTGGTTGTTGAGGAAAATATTTTTTAGGCTCCACATATGTTTTTTGCAATTTTTTTCTGGTAGTTGATTTCTCGTCTGATAGTGTTGTGGTTGGAAAAGATGCTTCATATGATTTTAATTTTATAAAAAATTTCCAAAGCCTGTTTTGTGGCCTAGCCTAGGTTCTATCCTAGAGAATGTTCCATGTGCACTTGCAAAGAATGTGTACTCTTCTGCTTTTGGGTGGAATGTTTTATATATATCAAGTAAGTTCATCTGATCAGTTGTGTCATTTAAGGTCAGTTTTTACTTATTGATTTTCATTCTGGATGATCTATTTGGTTAATGTAGGTGGGGTGTTTAAGTCCCCTACCATTATTCTTACTGTTGATTTCTCCTTTAATGTCCATTAATATTTGCCTTTTATATTCAAGTCTTCTCTGGTGGGTGCATATATAATTTTAATTGTAATATCTTCTTGTTGTTGATCACTTTATCATTATATAGTGTCCTTCTATGTCTCTATAACAGACTTTATTATAAAGCTATTTTGTCTAATGTAAGTTTTACTAGTTCAGTTTTCTTTCGATTTCCATTTACATGGATTAACTGTTTCTATCCCCTCACTTTCAGTCTGTGTGAGTCTCTTGTAGACACTATATGTATGTCTTTGGGTTCATCCTGTTTGGTACTCTGTGCTTCCTGAACTTGGATGACTGTTCTCTTTCCCAG
Source organism: Camelus bactrianus (assembly GCF_048773025.1). Lineage (NCBI taxonomy): Eukaryota > Metazoa > Chordata > Mammalia > Artiodactyla > Camelidae > Camelus > Camelus bactrianus. Next base: position 58,143,430 of record NC_133541.1, on the reverse strand, counting down.
GTTAGGGAAGTTTTTGGCTATTATCTCTCCAAATATTTTCTTAGGCCCTTTATCTCTCTTCTTCTGGGACCCTCTATAATGTGAATATTAGTGCACTTAATGTCCCAGAGGTGTCTCTTAAATGATGCTCATTTGTTTTCATTCTTTTTTTCTTTTTTCTGTCCAGTGGCAGTGATATCTACTACTCTGCCTTCCAGCTCACTAATCTGTTTCCTTGTATCATTTAGTCTACTATTGATTCCTTCTAGTTTATTTTTTATTACAATTATTATATTCTTTGTCTCTGGTTGTCCTTTATTTTTTCTAACACTTTATTAAAGGCTTCTAACTTTTTGTTCTATGAATTCATCTTCTCCTGAGTCTTGGTATTTTTTATAGTCATTACTCAAAACTCTTTCTTCGGTAGCTTGCCTTTCTCCACTTCACTTAGTTCTTCTTCTCGGGTTTTATCTTGTTCCTTTGTCTGAAACTTGTACGTTATTCCTTCATTTTATCTAAGTTGCTATTGGTATTTTTATGTATGTAGTAGGTTAGGTACAGTTCTCAACTTTGAAGAAGTGGCCCTCTAGGAGAAGACTTGTGCATCTCTGAAGCACACTCCACTCTCCTCACCCAAGCTGTATGCTCTGGAGATTCCCCCTGATAAGTCTGCATGAGTCCTTCTATTATGGTGGGCTGACTGTGTGGGTGGTCTAGTAGACTGGTTGGCCCCTCATCCAGCTGAATGCCAAGCCCTGCCTCATGAAGATGTGCTGGCTCCTGATTAGGGGGGCCTGGTCAGCAGGTAGTTGACTGCAGAACTCCAGGGGGCCCTGGGGCTAGTGCTGGCTCACTGGTGGGCAGAGTGAGGGTCTAGAAGACTCCAGGATTATTCCCCTGCCCCCAGTGGTGCAAGAAGCCAGGTACTGGCATTACTACCAGACTACTGGCAACCAGAGCAATGCCCTGGAGTCTGGCTGCTAGGCCCAGGAATCCCAGAGCTGGTGTCAGACTGCTGTTAGGGGATGCTGATTCCTGACACAGTCAGGTATGTGGTCTGGTGTGTCCCAAAGCTTGTGCCAACCTGCTAATGGGCAGCACTGGGGCTAGGGTCTGGCTTACTATAGGCAGACGGGGTCTGCAGGCATGGGATTGTGGTTCTGTTGCACCTAGTGTTTGCTCCCTGGTGGGTGAGACTTACCTAGAAGCTGGTACTGGGTTCCTGGAGGTCAGGCCTGGTGCCTTCCCACTGGTGGGCAGAGCTGGGTCTTGGGCCTGTGGTGTAAGGGCATTGTATAGCAGTATGTCTGGAGAGGGCTGTGGGCTCAGAAAGTCTTTAGGCATTCTGTGTGCTATTGGCTAGGGCTGTGTCCCCACCCTACTAGTTATTTGGCTTGAAGCATTCCAGCACTGGTGCCTGCATTCTGTTTGGTACCAGGTCTTGGCACTTATGAACTAATGGTGCCTGCCAGCACTGACTTCCTCATGGCAGAATGAACTCCCAAATATGGCTCCTGCCAGTGTCTATGTCCCCAGCTTGAGCCTCAGCCATCTCCTACTCTCCAGGGGATTATTTGAGACCAGCAGGTAGGTCTGACCAAGGCTCCTATTAAATTACTGCTTTTTCTCTGGGTCCTGGTGCTCATGAGATTTTGTGTGGGCCATTTGAGAGTGAAGTCTATTTCCCAGATTCCTTTGGGAATCCCGAAATTAAACCTCACTGGCTATCAAAATCAAATGCTTTGGGGACTTGTTTTCCCGGTGCAGGACCCCTGGGCTGGGGAGCCTGACCTGGGGCTCAGATCTCTCACTCCTGTGGGGGAACTAGAATGTAATTATTCTCCAGTCTCTGGGTGGCCCAGCCAGGGGTACAGGACTTGATTATATCATGAGTCCGCCCCGTCTACTATGGTTCCTTCCTTAGGTCTTTAGTTGTCAAAGATCTTTTCTTGTCGGTTTTGGTCTCTTTCATGGATGGCTGTTCTGCAGATAGTTGTGGTTTGGATGTGCTCCTGAGAGGAAATGAGCTCAGGGTCTTCCTACTCTGCCATCTTGGCCCAAAACTAGATTGTAGGTATTTTGTTACACAGTAATCCAGATTCAGTTTTTGGCAACATGGTAACTAGAGAGCTATAGCTTTACTTTAATTCTTGAGCTGAACTGAAGTGACAGCATTTAAATTGGGAGAGTGTCTGGATTTTTTGTTATCCTGTTTTTTAATTTTTCTGTTTATTTTTTCCCAGTAAAAGCTACCTCAAGAATAATAGACACTTTGAAAATAATATTTGAGTAATTCCTTTTTCTTTTCGTAGGTAGGTGAATTCAAAGGACATTTCTTTGGCAGAATATGTGTTTCAGATGTCTCTATTCAGTAGGATTCTCTCTCTCTATGGCAAGATAACTTGTGTGTTATACAATAATATAATTACTGAAGATTTAAGTGGTTAGGTATTTCCTCTGTGGTAAAGTGGGAAATGTTACAGAATAGGTTTATTCTGTAGAGCTGGTAGAATATTATCTGTGTGGGCCAAGAAAATGAGCCACAGGAAAAGATGACAGGATAATGACTTGGTCATTAAAATGTTTATGTGAAAATACCTAATCCTTTTAAAATGTTTCCTAAGCAGTCTAAGAGTTTTTAGAATGGCACCACCAGTTTACATCAGCTTACAACTGATTGGCTGAAAATGAAAATATAATTTTGAAGCAACATAAAATGTTTAAATCAAGAGCCCTCGCCTTTGACACACTGAATGATTTATTATTGTCTAAAGCAGCTGTATTTAGTAGAGGTGTAATGTGAACCACATTTGTGTAATTTAAATTTTTCTAGTAGCTACATTAAAAAACACAAAAATAAATAGCTTAAATTAATTTTAATAATATATTTTAATGGTGACTCTAGTTGATAACAGATTAACACTCTATTGTATAATGGAAATTTGCTAAGAAAGCAGAACTGAAATGTTCTCACCGAAAAGAAAACAAAAGGAAAATATGTAAGGTGATAGATATGTTGATTTCCTCAACTGGGTAGGGGGGCGAGTAGAGGGAATCCTTTCAAATGTAAATAAACTTATATATATATATATATATATATATATATATATAAACATATATATAAAAGTATATATAAAATCACTACATTGTGCACTTTAAATACCTTATAATTTTGTCAATGATACCTTAATAAAACTGAAAATTATGTTTTACTTAACCCAGTATGTGAAAAATACTCTCATTAAAGCTTAACAGTATAAAATTATTAATGATATATACTACATTTTATGTTTTATTCTAAGTGTTTGTAACCTTGTGCGCATTTTACACTAGCAGTACATCTCTATCTAGATGCTGCATGTTCATCAGAAACAGTTTATCCGTATTTGGATTTCGTTAAGTTTATATTTGAAAGAGAAGAGTCATGTATCCAAGGTGTTGCTAGCAATTAAAATTTTTCTGATAGCTACGTTAGATTAATTATTAGATTTTTATTTAAATGAACATTCATACAGTTATCCAAAAAAGTGAAAATTCTTCAGCCACAGGAGCCACATTTCCTATGCTTAGGATATCATTGGGCAGTGCAGGGGGGGCACATTAGTCACACAGGTCAAAGTTTTAAAATACTAGTGACTTATTTCCTTATAATATCAAAACATACAAATAGGAGTATCTACAATGTGCCAATTGTAACAAAATATATGAAAATTACTTTCTACACTAAAAATTGACTGGCCTATATTCTGTAGGCATTTTGGATATTTCTCTCTTTGTTTCCCAAATAGTGGCTATCCTTCCACAGCTGAAAAGCCTCTGCTACTGTAGGTAGCAGCTTACATAGATAAGATGGGCTAGGGTTTTTGTTTGTTTCTTTTTCAAAAAAAAAAAAATAGAATTATTTTATTGGAGGAACATTTCTCTAATATGTGTTGTTCTCTTTTTCTGGTTATTAAAGATTAAACAGTTTCATGTCAGAATCCTGGTGGGACCTCATTCTGAAACTCTTCCTGGGCCTTGGCTACAGAGTGACTCTTAAGTAATGGAGGCCAGAGGCCCTGGGCCTTTAGGACCATGTTAAGAGTATTTCCCATAGGACAGGAGACACCTCCTATTTAGTTCCCAGGTTCTGGTCCCAGCCATGGATCCAGCTAGAGAATATGAGTTAGAGGGAAACCACAGAGATCAATCTCAATTCTTCTTCTCCTGTGGACATACAAGTAAATTTACGTCTACTCATGCAGTATATATGAAATATACCTTAGTGATTGTTTGGTTTAGGTTCGCTTTCTGAAGTCCTAAAGTAGGAAGAAGTTCCTGTGGAAATACATCACTTGTTAATTCTCTTAATTTTCTAACAATTAAAGCAAATCCAAGTATATTTCCCCGGTACAGATGAGCTGGCCTATCTTAAAATATATACTACTAGACAATTTCATTTCTCCTCCAAAAAGAAAAAAAACAATTTATTAACAACATAACATGAATGTCAAAAAGCTATTTTTACTTGAGGTTAGAAGAACTTAAAGATCTGACCCATTGTTACAGTAGTTCAAGAACATAGCTAAGAAGAGAAGATATGCCAAACACATTTTTTTCAATTTTAAATGTACTGAGAACTCAGATAGCATTAAATAAGAGAAAAACATAATTTCCAGGTGCTGAATTTTATCAGATGAAGTTTCCTGCTTAAAAAAATGTATTGGGAGGCAAAGACAGTGTGCATCTGAAACTTTAAATAGGCCAAATTTAAATGACTTCTCAATACTTCTTTAAATTTCTCTCTAAAGAAAATAAACTTGGTTGTTCGTTGCATTTTAGCCATTAAATATTTCAAGATATAAATTTACCATGAGTCTGAGTCTTGAAAAATATAGAAAAATTATGATTTGGAATCATGAAGACTTTAAGAAACTTGTGAGAAAGTAGAAAGAAATTTGGACAGGAAATTAAGTGAAGGATTGTAGTCCAGACTTTATTACCAACACCTTGGTTTAGAACAGTAAGGTTCTTTGAAAAGGGGAGGTTTATAGATAGAACTCATGGCTACTTAACAGTTGAGAAATTCAGCAAAAACACTCTTTGATTATAAAAAAAAAAAATACTGTCAACATTTGAAAGGAAACTTGATTACAGATATATAGACAAATGATTTCTAAGTTTACTTTCAGCTCTAGAAGTTTTAAAGTTTCTAAAACAAGAGGGAAACTGTGAAAAATGAAGAATAACATTCTGGCAGACAGCTTGATTCTAAGTCAGTATTTGAACTTAAAACTGGAATGTAATACGGAACAATCATGAAGGAGAGATAATTCATCATACAAAGATTGACTTGCTGTGCTGTGTTCAAAGAATAGATGAAAGAAAGGATTATTTGATTCCAGGAAACTGAGTTATGGTGGGTCATAAATTTTATTGATAAAATTTCTTTCAAGGGTAGGAATCAATTCACCCCTCAGGGCCAAAAGAGAGCACATGGTGATTGTAAACCTTCATCATTTAAAATTGGAAGAAAGGCTGTTATTTTAATTAAGAACTTAAGGATGGTATAAGGAAAAAGCATGCATTGATAATGTATTGAATGCACACTGAGCTTCTAGGTAGGAAGAAGCTGTATTAAAATAAGCTAAAATATTTGTATTAAATTCTTTGTTATGACAGAGGGGCATTTGGATACACAGAAGGGATATTATGCTTAAATTCTCATTTGGGTTTTTCTTAAGAAATATGCCTATTTGCCAGTGGGAAAAAGGACATTTTCAAAACTTCTTAATCTACTAGAAACTTAAATGTATTTAGATGAAGTGGGATGGATTTTCTGATTGATCTCATGTCAGATTATGTTAGTCGGCTCAGGTCATCAGGTTTTTTTTTTTAGGGTCTAAGAAGGATTTGAGGTGATTGTGTGAGATTTCTGGCCTATACAGTTAATGACAATAGAAGCTGTTCAAACTTACTTTGAAAAAAAATACAGAAATATTTAACAAACTTTATAGAAGTATTAGAAACATGTATTTTCTGTCAACCTGAAACATTTTTTTTTTTTTTTACTTTCTCTTGGTTTCTATGAGGCTTAGCTCTATTCCGACTATTTGGTGTGTGTGTGTGTGTGTGTGTGTGTATTTTTAATACATATATTTTATAATCAGGCACAGTTGTCAAACAGCTGTTCATCCAACTAGAATATAAAGTCTATCAATGCAAGGAGTTCTGTCTTGTCGACTGCTCTCTCCCTTAGTCTAGAGTAATGCACATCGCAGGAGCTCATTCAGTGTTTACTGAAATATGTTGAGTGCATGCTATGTGTAAAATATTGAGCTATGTGGAAAATAAAAGATAAATGCGTATAAATTCCGTAAATATTTGTGAGAACCTATTTTTACAAGATGTGTTCTGGTACCAAGCCAGTTGGATCAGTCAGGGGAGATAAACCTTAACCAGGCAATGAATGTAAGCTGAAAAAAAAAATGTAATGGGTGCAGTAGGGGAAGAAAAAATTCCCTCTGTTCTTCTAGAGTCTTGGTGGAGACCTCTAGAATAAAAGACAGGTTAAAAAAAGAAAAACAAAAATAATTTTAATAACATTTGTACTCCCTATTTCACTCATACCCCAACCCTCCACCCCTCTGGGAACCACTTGTTCTCTGTATCTATGAGTCTGTTTCTGTTAATGTTTATTCTTTTTTTTTTTTTTTTTTTTAGATTCCACATTTATGTGAAATCATACAGTATTTGTCCTTCTCTGAGAAAGACAAATTTCGCTTAGCCTAAGACTCTCTAGGTCCACTCGTGCCGCAAATGGCAAGGTATTTTTCATGACTGAATAATACTCCATTGTATAACACATCTTCTTTATACATCCATCTATTGATGGGCACTTAGCTTGTTGCTTCCATATCTTGGCTATTATAAATATGTTGCAATGAACATAGAGTGCATATATCTTTTTAAGGAAGTGTTTTACTTTTCTTAAGATAAATACCCAGGAATGGAATTGCTGGATCATATGATAGTTCTATTTTTAATTTTTTGAAGAAACTCCATACTGTATTCCATAATGACTGCACCAGTGTTCATTTGTACCAACAGTGCATGGGAGTATCTTTTATTCCACATCCTTACCAACACTTGTTATTTGTTGTCTTTTTGATAATTGCCATTCTGACAGGTGTGAGGTGATACCTCACTAAGGTTTTGATTTGCATTTCCCTGATGATTAGTGATGTTGAGCATATTTTCATGTGCCTTTTGGTCACCTATCTGTCTTCTTTGGAAAAATGGTTATTTGGGTCCTCTGTCCATTTTTTAATCAGAATTTTGTTTTGTTATTTTTGAGTAGTATGAATTCTTCATGTATTTTGGATATTAGCCCCTTAATGGGTATATCACTTGCAAATATCTGCTCTCATTCAGCAGACTGCCTTTTTGTTTTGTTGATCGTTTCCTTCACTGTGCAAAATCTTTTTAGTTTGATCTAATCCCACTTGTTTATTTTGGCTTTTGTTTCCCTTGTCTGAAGAGACATAACCATCCCCCCACCCCCAAATTACTAAGACCAGTGTCAGGGAGCATACTGCCTATGTTTTCTTCTAGAAGTTTTATGATTTCAGGTCTTACATTTAAGTCTTTAATCCAGTCTGAGTTTATTATTGTAGAAGGTAAGAAGGAGTAGTCCAGTTTGGTTCTTTATCACGTAGCTGTTCAGTTTTCCAGCACCGTTTATTGTAGAGACTGTCTTTTCCCCATTGTATATTCTTTCATCTCTTGTCATAGATTAATTGCCCTTATAAGTATGGATTCCTTTCTGGGTTCTCTATTCTGTTCCATTGATCTATGTCTGTTTTGGTGTTGGTACCATACTGTTTTGATTACTCCAGCTTCATAGTATAGTTTAAAGTCAGAGTGTATGTGTGATACCTTCAGCTCTGTCCTTTTTTCTCAAGATTGTTATGGCTATTTGGGGTCCTCTGTGTTTCCATACAAATTTTAAAATTATTCTAGTTCTGTGAAAAATGCCATTGGTATTTTGATACCAACTGCATTGAATCTGTAGAGTGCCTTGGATAATATGGTCATTTTAATGGTATTAATTCTTTTAATTCATGATCATGGTATATCTTTCCATTTGTTTGTGTCATTTTCAGTTTCTCTCATCAGTGTCTCATCGTTTTCTGAGTTCATGTCTTTTACCTCCTTAGTTAGATTTATTCCTAGATGCTTTATTCTTTCGGATGTGATTATAAATGAGGTTGATTTTTAAAATTTCACTTTCTAATAGTTTGTTATTAGTGTATAGAAACATAGCAGATTTATGAATATTAATTTTGTATCCTACAACTTTACTGAACTCATTGCTGAGTTCAGTTTTTTGGTGGCATCTTTAGGATTATCTATATGTAACATCATGTTATCTGCCAACATTGACAGTTTTACTTTATCTTTTCCAGTTTGGAATCCTTGTATATCTTTTTGTGTGTATGTGTCTGATTGTTGTGGCTAGGAGCCCCACTACTACATTGAATAAAATAGTAGAGTAGGTTTTTATATTTATGTAAAAATTAGAAGTCATGTGCAGTTGTGAGATACTGTGTGTAGGTCCACCCAGTGTTAGATTCACAATAAGCATGCTGTTACAGTTGAAATACTGTAGGAATTCTCATTTTCATAAATATGAAAGCCAGATACATGCATTTTACTTGGAGTAATAGAGAGTTCTGTTATGTATAAATATAAGTAATAATATTCCCTTTGTGAAATTCCATGAGTAATAATACTATCTATCAACTCACATTGTTATACTGTGTTCTAATTACTTTACACACAGCAACTCATTTAAGTCTCACATTATCCAAATAAGAAGGTGACCATTATTATCCTCATTTTAGAAATAAGGAAGCTTAGGTGCTGCCATGCTAAGTGACTTTCCAAGGGAGTAGAGATTATGAGTGGCAGAACTGTCTAATTTCAGAGCCTATACTCTGAACCACTTTTTTTTAAATTGTCTTTCATGTAAAAGTTTTATTTACATTTATGAAGACTGTAAAATTATAAATTGAGCAAAATGTATTATGTATAATTTACTTAGGAATCAAGAATATGTTTTCTTCATAGGCAATAGTAATACCTGTATTATGTATCAGGACAACAAATGAAAGGAAATAAAAACAAAGCAACCAAAAAATCCTTCAACAGCCTAGAATGTTATAAGATCTCATATTTATATACTTCAGAAAATGAGTTATTAAAGACTGGTTTATTCGTCTATACTAAAATGTTTTTCTTTTTAATATTGTATTAATTTTTTCTTCTACATGGACAGAAATTGAAGTCACTATTTTTAAAAACTTAGAGCATAAGCAGAATTCAATCGTTAAGTGTATTTTCCCAGAGTAAGACTTAAAAAAAGAAACCCTCTAGGATAGCCTGCCCCTCATTTCTCATCTTTCCTAATACTTAGTTTTTTCTTTCAACATCACAGTTAGAAGTTACTTCAACTGCAAATGTCTTTTAGCTGTACTTTATGGAGCATTCTATGTCCATGCTAGAGTTAAGATTAAATAACATATCTCAGATATCAACATGCAGAATTTTCATAAAGGTGATTGTTAAGAGCAATAAATACAATATCACAGAAAATTTTAAAAAGTATTCCAGTGTTTAAAAAAAAAATCTCAGGAAATAAGTCAATCATTCAAGTTGATAGGTAATATCCTGATACAAACTTCTTAAAATTTGTGCTTGTCTGTAGGCAGAGGGAAGGCACCCAATTAAGATAAAAATTAAATATAAAAAATACAGGATGACTGATAGAGTGCCTGAGAAGAAGTTAGAGGAGATAAAAGTTAGTATGTTCCCTGAAAACATAGATTAATTATAATGATGCTGATAATGCCAATATAATTTATACAATGCTTTCTGTGGATCAAGCCCTGTTCTGTATATGTTAATTCATTTAATTCTCACACAGCCCTATGAAGTAGACACTGTCACTACATTATCCCTATTAAACAGTGATCTGGAACACAGAATATTTAAGTAAATTGACCAGGGTCATACAGATGAAGAGTGGAAGAATGAGATCTGAACCCCTAACACCATAGCTCAAAAGTCTTTCCTTTTAACCATAACGATAAATTGATAAATGGCCTCTTGTACAGTACAGGAAGGTAATGTAGATCCTAGTCATTCATTTTTACTGTTTGCCCAGCACCTACCACAGTTCCAGCACAAAGAAGAGCAAGGGAGAAGAAGGGGAAGGCAACAGGAGAGAGCTGCAGGTCCAGCTACATAATTTTCAGGGCATAATGAATATATGGGACTCCTTGTTCAAAAATAGTTAAGACTTTAAGTCAGCAATAGAAGAACATCAAACCAAGCGAGCACCACTTCCAAGTGTGGGGCCCTGTGTGACTTCATAGGTCACATGCCTATGAAGCCAGACCTGGGGAGCTTCCTTAGCTTTAGAAAAGAAATGCAGTAATCTCTTTTTCTATGGAAAGGTTTTGGTGGATTGGATGGTCATTCTCCGTTCTTCACTCCCTCCTGTCATGTGACCCTACAGTGTGAAAGACAAGAAAGTGAGAGCTCTCACTTCTCCCCCACAGTGATGTTGGGTTTTGTCATGAAACTTATTTAGGCAAAGGGATAAAAGTAATGCTTCAATATTGCCAGCATGGAGCCAAACTTGGGCCAATCTGCCTGTTAAACTGCTTATGTGAAATAAGGTAATTAAGGGACTATGCTAGTAATTTTACATATTTTATCTCGTTTTATTTTACAATGACCACTGAACTTAGGTATTATCATCGGATGCCAACCACTTTTCTTATGTGCAAGTAAGGAAAGTGAGATCCAGATAAATTAAATATGTTGTACAAGGTTATATGGCTGTATCAGTCAGCTGTTGCCAAATTCATGCTGCATAGCAAACAGTCAAACTCAGCAGCCTAAAAGAAAAAACATGAATTTTTTGCTCACATGTACAAAAAAAATTCATTTAAAAAAAAGAATTCTAGTTTACAATATGTTAGTTTCAGGTGTACAGCAAAGTGATCCAGTTATATATATATACACACACACACACACACATATATATGTTCTTTTTCAGATTATTTTCCATTATAGGCTATTAAAAGATATTGAATATAGTTCCCTCTGCTTATACAGTAGGTCCTTGTTGTTTTTCTGTTTTATATACAGTAGTCTGTTTCTGCTAATCCCAAACTCCTAATTTATCTCTCCTTCCCTTTCTCCTTTGGTAACCATAGTTTGTTTTCTATGTCTGTGAGTCTGTTTATGTTTTGTAAATAAGTTCATTTTTATCATCTTTTTTAAGCTTCCACATATAAGCAACATCATATGATATTTGTCTTTCTCTGTCTGACTTATTCACTTAACATGATAATCTCTAGGCCCATGTAGGTTGTTTTTTGCTTACAGATCTGGAGATCAACTGGTGCTCAGATCTAGACTGGGCCCAGAAGGGCAGCTCCTCTTCCTGCCGTAGATTGTCTGGACTTGACCACAGGCTGCAAGTTGAATTCACATTTACTTCACATGCTCATGTCTTCTCACGACGAATGACAGGAGGGCAAGAAGCTAACCGAACCACACAAGCACGTTGTAAAGTTTCTGCTTACATCACACCTGCATGCATTCTGCTGGCCAAAGCAAGTTACAGGGCCAGCTATGTTCAGTCAGAAATGGGCTTCTTATGGAATGGTCTCCTTGTCCTCATCCTCCCAAGAATTAGGATATAGCTTCCCAAGGTGGTTGGTTATAGAGATTCTAGCCTGAATAGTATTATTGTGAAAGAGAATAAGAAGAATTTTAATTAACAGAAATCTAGAGTTAGCTTTCTAGATGTATTTCTATATCCAATTATTTGATACAGATATGTGTATATCTAAGTATATGGATCAGTATTTAATAGTTATGAAACTTCAGAAAAGCATAAAAGCTTGACACAAACAGAAAGGAAAATGCACATTCTTGTCAAATTGATGATGAATAGTCTCATATTTTATTATGGTACGAAAAAGGACAGCCTCATAGCTTTTGCATAGTGTTCATATGATTATGATTTCTTATTCAGTATGGAATTGAATGTTACAGTTCTATAGTAAAAGTGAAATACTTGCATCAGTACAGAAGAAGCCATTTTTCTGATTATGATTCATCATTTACCATGACCAAAAATAGTTAGGGAAAATATTGAAGGTCAGTCTGAATATAGTCACTGAGTCATAAATTTGTGGGTAATGTAAAATAAAACCTACAGAGTGCCAGAAAAAGTGTTTTTATTCTTTATTATATCAGAATTGTTTTCTGTGTGTCTCTAGAGCCAGGCCCTTGGTGTGGATTTTTTTTTCCCCACTACTTTCAGAATAGTCATGCTCTGAAGGGGCTATATATATATACACACACAAATTATGTTTGTACAAAGATATGTCTAAACATAATTTGTAATTAATTTTAGTCACACTGTAATAACAGTTTTTTTTTTTAAGTTGTCTATGTTTTCTGATTTGAGCATGTAGCTACCATTTGGAACTGAATGCAGGAAATTTCCAACCCCATAGTCTCATATATATACATTCAGAGTGGATCCCACCCTCTCCATTCTTGCTTCTGGCTTTAGGATAGTTTCCCTTTACTGTTTGCCAAAGCAGACCAATGTGTACCTAGACAAAGTTCTTAATACAGTGAGTCAAGAACAACCTCAAGACCCTGGCTGACTTTACTACCTTTGTGCGAATTGGAACAGTTCCTCCAAGAAGACAGAGCTCTAAGGGCGCACAGCTCTTACCAGAGGACTTTTCTATGAATTGGGAAAAAGTACCTCTTCAAAGTGTTATATGCAGGCTTGGGTCATTGCACAGGGCTAAACCAGTAATATGTAGGCAGGAATTCAGCCCTCACTTGGTCACTTGTCTTGACAGCGTTATGCAGTGAAGAACCTGCACAACTGTAAGGAGTCCGTATGATTAAAAGAACTACCACAGCCTAGGCAAGAGCTTGAATAAATTTCCAGCTCTGCTACTTAATAGGTAAGTGACATTGAGCAAGTCCCTTAAACTTAAAAGAATTTTTTAGAAAAAATAATCTTAGGGTTTTGAGATAAGATCTCACTTGAAGGGAAAACAGGGAAGATACGTCCCTGCATCTTGTGTTCGAACTGTATTTGTATTATATAAGAGAAATAAAGTTACAAAACATTGTTATTTTATAGTGATATTTAGCATTCTCTCAACTTAATTATGGATTAAATGCATCTAAATTTAAGATACCACCATCCACTTTGTGAACCAAGCCTGAATCCAAGAATTCTTTATGAACTGCCTCCCCCCAACCAGTCAGTGTTACTGAGCTTTATTAATGCCCTTTCTTTAAAAATAATTTATATTTCACCTTTTTTCTATCACTACTCTGGCTGCCTTGGTCCACACTCATTATTTTTTCCGTGGGTTATTGTAATTACTGCTTATTAATTCCGAATCATGTTTCAATCCCATTAATCCATTCTCCGTACTGTCCCAGTAGTTACCTTTACCGTGTGGATATCCCCTCTGCCTGAAATCCTTCAGTGGCAGACCGTAGTGCCCAGGAATGAATTTCAGTCATAAGCATCACATATGAGGCCTTTCATGCTCTGACGCCCATTGACTCTTCCAGTCTCATCTTCTACCTTCATGTTTTTCAACTACAAGTAGACCTAAACACATGAAGCTTTTTTACATTTCTTTGCTTTTCAACTTCCTGGTCGCACTATCTCAAATGCTGCACTCCCAGTTCCTATGATTTCTTACCCATTCATTAAGTTCCTGTTTGTGTATCAGAGTCAGTTTAAATATTCCCTAACCCTTTACCCTTTCCTCCACTTCTTTTCCAAGGCATATAGTTTTTTTCTTGTTTATAACAGTTAATTCTACTTGTATTATAATTATTTACAAGTTGTGGTCTCCGTTTAAGTGTGTTTGCTCTGAGCTAGAAGCCAAGGTCTTAGTTTTGTTTTTGTTGTTGTTGTTGTTGTGTTTCTTGAAATATCTTTGGATTCTTATTTAAGGCATGACTCAGGATAGCTGTTCTGCACATGTTTTCCAGTGAATGGCACTACCTAACACATTCAGTGTCTAGGTTAGGGCTTGCCTTCCAGTACAGACAGATACTATACAATGGAAGTAGAAATAACCTGGGGTAAGATGGAAGATATAATAATGCTATTAAAAAGAGAATGAAAAGAAGAAAGGAAATTCCAGTGACAAGGGGTCAGGAAGAGGAAGGAGGAGCAGATCTGGAAAGCAGGGACAAATTAAACAGATAACATGGCTGCAAAGCCCTTACCAGAGAAAGGAAAGGAAAACTTGTAACATCTGAAGAAAATTTTAATGCAGACAAAGAGATTGCCTAGAATGGACAAGAAAATTCAGACTAAACATTTTGTATATATGGTGGCTATGCCAGAGGAAGGGGTGAACAAAAATTACAAACCAAGGATGTAAAATTAAAAGTGACTTAAGAAGTCATGAGGAGTAATAGAAATGGTCACTGTGTAAACTAAGAGCAGGAATAAAAAAAAATTACTGTAAAGGGTTTAGTGAAATATTGTTATTAAATTTGGAATTGTGAAGAAAATGGGATTCCTTTTAAAAAATAATGTCTGGTTTCTTTTAGAATAATGTAATTACTAACAAAATGGAATAAGACTGTAAATTGTACTCTTGATTTGCTCTCAAATACACCATTCCTGTCAGTAAGGAGGACAAAATATCAAGCTCGTGCCTCTTGGGGATGCGTGATAACATGAAAGAAGATAATAAGAGAGAGTGTGTGGATGGTATACGCGGCCAAGGGACCATCACCATTAGGATGTCCTTCACTATAGCATCACTTGAAAGATGCCTAGCTTTAGCTGGTACTTCAGAGGAGGGAAGACAAGGTCCAGTCAGCCTCTGTGAGAGTCCAGCACCTTGAGGCCAGGGCTAGGATTCATCATAGGACTCAGCTGGATTAATCTGTAAGGAACCCCATTGCCCCAGTGACTGGGCTGGCTGGGTGGTTTGCTTAGGCAGAAGTGGCTTCAGGTCTTGTGAGGCAGTTAAGACCGATGTTACTTGCCCACGTTCATCTATTAAGATTTTTTGCAAAACCTGATTCCCCACCCTGTTCTACTTTCTCCTACTCAGGAGGATTTTTGTTACGCATTTAACTGTTTAGTTTATTAACCAAAAACTGAGGTGATTTACTTTTTAAATTGATAAATGTTGCTCATTAAGGGTTGCACCATTTACTACTATAGTTTAAATGTTAAGCCTTACTGGGGATCAGCTAGTTTTAACTGGCTGTTGGTTCAATATCTGAGTGCTGGTTGCTGTTACAGTTCTTACAGTAAAGTAATTTTGCACATGCTAGTTTGGATACTGTAAAAGAGTTACTGTTTGTAGTGTAAATATATCTGAAAAAGTCCAGTCTAACAGATTCTGGAGGAAAAATGTCTCCAAACAAATGAGCTCCTGCTAAAATCACTGGAAGTGTATCGTGTTACAATGGTAAGGGCTGACAGTTAACCAGGGGCTAATTTAGGAGTTAGAAGCTGCATTTAGATATTTACATACATCTTCTCATTAATACTCACACTGTCTCTCCCAGGTAGATAGCATTAGTATCCCCATTTGTTTGAAGAAGAAACTGGAGTCTAGAGAAGACAAACCATTTTATTCCCAACCATTTAGTAAGTGGAGGAGCAAGATTCAAACCTTCACAGTGAGCCCAGCTGTTTTCAGACATGCTACACTGGAAAATCATACCTCAGTGAATGGATTCACAATTACTTGATTTTATGTTAGGTTGGGAAGATATTTACTATGTGGAAAGCTCTTAGTACTTTAAGCCTGTGAGTGGTGGAAGGCTTTGTGCTTGGATAGTCAGTAACTGCTAAAGGCCAGGCTGTGATTACAAAGTGACTTTTCCCCAAGGTACACTTCACCTGTGGGGCCTCTGTCAGTCACAGCTCCTTATTCTGAGCACCTCATGGGACTAATATATTGTTGGTATTTGCAGTTAAGAAGGACCACTTGTGAACCCCATTTACTAGGAACTTATAAGACCTCTCCTTAATTTTGGTATAACTAAGAGAATCAAAATTCAGTATGACAATGGAAAGTAATGAGAATTACTTTATATAAAATTTATTTTATTTCCCACATAGTTTATAACGGAGAATATATATTTACATGTATACTTATATACATAGAGAATAGAGCTGGAAAGGATTTGACTCTTCTGACCCAAATTTAATTTAAAATTTTATTGCACAAAAAAGGCATGTGAACCAAATATTCATCAGTGGTTAATTAGAATGTTAAGAAACAAACAGCCAGGATCTATTGAGGGAGGATTTAAAAGAAAAGATGATTGTACTGGCAGAAAAACAGACACACAGACTGTAGAACAGAATACAGAGCCCAGAAATATACATACACATATAGAGACAACTAATTTACAACAAAGAAGCCAAGAACATAAAATGGAGAAAGGAATGTGTCTTCAATAAATGGTTGTTGGGAAAGCTAGACTACTGTCTTACACAAAACACAAGAATTAACTCAAAATAGATTAAAGACTTGAAAGTAAAACCTGAAACCATAAAACTAGAAGAAGAGATTGTGCACCCTTTAACATTGATTCTAACAATATCTTTTTGGATATGTCTCCTCAGGCAAGGGAAACAAAAACAAAAATAGACAAATGGGGCTACACAAAACTAAAAAGCTTTTGCACAGCAAAGGAAATCATCACCAAAACAAAATACAACATACTGAGTGGGATATTTTCAAATCATATATCGGATAAGCAGTTAATACCCAAAATGTATAAAGAAATCATACAACTCAACAACAACAAAATAACCCTATTTGAAAAAATAGGCAGAAGCTCTAAATGGAACTTTTTTTCCCAAGGAAGACATACAGGTAGCCAATAGAACATGAGATGTTCAGCATTACTAATTATCAGGGAAATGCAAGTCAAAACCACAGTGAGGTATCACCTCATCCCTGTCAGGATGGCCATTATCAAAAAGACAAGAAATAACAAGTGGTGGATAGGATGTTGGCAAGAATGTAAATTGATACAGCCAGTGTGGAAAACAGTATGGAAATTCCTCCAGAAATTAGGACTAGAAATACCATATGATCCAGCTTTTCCACCTATGAGTATTTATCTGAAGGATATGAAAACACTAATTTGAAAAGATGGATACACTCCTATGTTCATTGCAGCATTATTTACAATTGCCAAGATCTGGAAACAACCTAAGTGCCTGAGAGATGAATAGATAAAGATGTGATATATACACACAATTCAGTAATACTTGGCTATGAAAATGATTATGTCATGCCACTTGTGACAACGTGAATGGACCTTGAGGATATTATGCTAAGTAAAATAAGTCAGATGGAGAAAGACAACGTATGTTTTCACTTATATGTGAATATAAATAAAAGTAAATGAACAAACCAATCAAAACCGAACACATAGATGCTGAGAACAGATGGGTGGTTACCAGAAGGGAATAAGGGAGATGAAACGGGGAGAGAAAATGCATAAAGAGGGTCAATTTTATGGTAATGGATGAAAACTAGACTTCTGGTGGTGAGCACACTTCTGTGTGTCGTACTGAAGTCAAATTACAATGTTGTACACATGAAATTTACATAATTTTATAAACCAACATTACCTCAATAAATTGTTAATAAATAAGAGATCATTTTAACAAGACAAATAGATGATACTTGACAAAAGATAAGTAAAAAAAATTAAAAACTTGTAACGGTGTCATTAAAAAAGACGGAGATTTTATTACAATGAGACTTTAAGCTCAATGGATTTAAGAATGAGGTTTGTTTTCATCATTTTTGCTCAGCACATAAAACGTATTCAATAAATATCCGCCAAATTTATGTATCTCTGAAAGGGCAGGTAGGAAATTAAAAGCCAAAGACTGAAAAGGCAGAATGAATCAGGGCCCGTTGGCAACAAATTCTGAATGGGGATGTTTGGATTAAGTTTAAGATAAAGAAAGTAATAGAACTTGGTTTCTTGTACTGTAGAGAAAAAAAATCTCCCCTCTTTTTAGCTTCTGTATTTGAAGAATAAAATACTTCATTCATTGCACATAGCCCCTGTGCAAGGGCATCACTCTTACATGAAGAGATTGAGGATGAAAGAAACTCAGTGTCTACTGATACCTACTTCTGTTCTTTTGGGCAGGAAGAAACATGCTGTGTAATTATTACACTTCTTAAGTCACAGTGGTTGCTCCATTTCCCCAAGCTACCTGAAGGTTACATCTTTGGTATCTTTGGTGTCTTTATCTTCCATCAGGCAGCATTCAGAAATTCTTCTAAATAAGAATTTTAAATCTATAGTGATTTTTCTTAGTTAATTTTTGAGGGAAAATTTTGTGTCACTGTCTTTTTCCTATTGAATATGTTATGGTAGGAAATAACCTGATACAATATTTATGGATTTTAGTGTTGTACTTGGTTATTCGTTTAACCTAAGGCCTTGGGGTCCTGTCGATTCGTGAAGAGTGTAAGCTTCAAAGATTAAAAAACAAAAAATGAAAAGCAAAATTTTAGCGTAAGAGAATGTTATGCCCTAAGAAATAGTTAGTTTCTATTTACTTTGACACAGAAACTTACCTTTCAATGTGAAGTAACTCTTCTGTTAAGTTTGTGCTTGTGGTCTTTGTGTTAGTTTGTTGTTAAGGAATCATAATTAATCACTTTATTATGCATATTTCAGTTTCTCAGGACTATTTTTCTAAAATATTTCTCAGTGAAATGTTAATTTTGTACGCTTTGAAACCTTCCTTTTGTTCCTACTTAGGAAGGTATACATTTCCTTTTTATTATTTTATGTATTATACATAAATTTCAATTTGTATATATAAGTAATATATTATTTAGTGATAGCCTAATGTTTATAATTATTTTGCTATTGAATTTTAATAGTTTCTGAATGCATATAATAATTCATCTTCAAAGGCCCCTATAGAAATGGTAGTTATTCTTTACATTTATAAAAATATATTTACCTCATGATTTCTTTCTAAAAAGATGAAGACTTGAATATCACACAGATTTTTCTCTTACTGTATCTACCAGTCTCATTATTAGCTTGTTCCCTTGAAGTTAAACAAATAGAATGTGTTAATGCATGTGTTTATTTGAGATCTTGATTCAATTTTCATTCAAATCAGTTTTTATTTTTAATTTTCTCCTCTATCAAAAACTGAACTCCTCTCAACCCCAATTTTAAAAGGCAAATTATGTTAATTTTCAAGTGGGGAGAAATGATGGTGTTTAAGCAAGTGAAATGCATAGCTTTAGTTGTTAAATTCTTATTATAGCTTCAGCTCCTGCTGATCAGCCATATTGTTTACAACTTAAATACAAGAAATTGGTTATGAAAAGTTTACCAATTCACAACCTGAAGTAAGGAGAAGTGCCAAACTACATAATCATATGTTAGCAGGAGGTTAAGCCTGAGCCTTAGTATAACTCTGGATCCTCCTTTCGCGAGTGGTATTACTTTAAAAAATTTATTCACATTTCCCCTTTTTTATTGGCCATTCTCCTTTCCTTATATACTTCTCAATTT
This sequence comes from Camelus bactrianus, assembly GCF_048773025.1. Taxonomy (NCBI): domain Eukaryota; kingdom Metazoa; phylum Chordata; class Mammalia; order Artiodactyla; family Camelidae; genus Camelus; species Camelus bactrianus. The sequence goes on along the minus strand of NC_133541.1, from coordinate 58,123,786 downwards.
TTGTCATTTTCATTTGTGTCTCTCCTACCTACCTACCTACCTACATAAGTGTGCAGACACACTTTTAAAATAGCCTGAGAATCCCTGTCCTCAATGTGGCAAGGAAGGTGTAGACTGTCAGGTTTTGTCCCGATTCTGCAATATGCTGATGGGATTTTCGAGGAGATCTTTACCATAGCAAACTCTTTGTGTTCATCACTGTGGAACTGTGGGGTTACTTACTGAAGCTGTACCTCTGCCATTACACTGTTGATTGAATCAATGACAAACACCAGTAAGAGTAAGACAGCCACACTGTCCTGGACCCTCCTTTCATAGGACTTTATGTCTCTGCCAGCTGAGAGCCTGGCATGTTTTCTGTGGACATGCAAGGAGAGCGGTCCTGTTAAGCGCTGTAAGGAGAACAGCCACTTAACTTTCAGTGAAAGATTACATGAGGTTGAAATTCTATAATCAGAACTTTATCTTGAAAATCTCTATAATAGCGTTCCACTTGAACTTGAGTTAGGAAATCAACCATTGCAGTACTCTGTGTGCTTCATTTTCCTAGACTAGTGTGATACTAGATTTTCTCTTCTATCAGTCAAACGAGATCCCTCCACTGGACTGGCGGGGGAGGCTTTCACTGAGTCTTCTAATGGACAGATGTATTCAGCCACTTTGCCCCTAACTCCAGAGTGAATACAGTAATTTGAAGGACTCGTATAATAAGTTTACTTCTCTTTAAGTCAAGTATCGACTGAGAATCCAATGTTCCAGTTTTGAATATGTGCTGGAGGAGTTAAAAAACATAAATGAATAGCTCCTGTACCCTGGTGGGTCCTACTGCTAAAGAAAAAATAGTATACAGAGAAACGTTTATATAAGTGTTCTGATAAGAAGTCCTTTTGAAGGTAAATACCAGTGAGGAAACAAAATGAAATGAAACAACAGAGAAGTTGCTGTAAGGGCTAGAACGTCAACCCCTTCCTGATGCATTTTTCATTGCCTCACAGTGTTCTAGGGCATAGAACTAACCCTGTGCCCTTTATTACTCTTGGCTGAGGGCAGCGCCGCTACTCAGGGAGGGGGAGCCTGACCACAGGCTTGCATGCAGCCCTGCAGCAGCCTTCATAGTGGCCCTGTCTACTTAAAAGATAAGTGGAATGGAGAGGCTGGTGAGATTTGCAAATGATAACCACTGTATATAAAAATAGATAAAAAATAAATCTCTTCTGTCTAGCACAGGGAACTATATTCAGTATCTTGTAATAACCTTTAATGGAAAAGAATATGAACACAAATATATGCATATATATGCATGACTGGGACATTGTGCTGTACACCAGAAATTAACACATTGTAACTGACTATACTTTAATTAAAAAAAAAGAACTTGGGAATTTTGTTGATAACTGATCTCTCTGTTGCAAATGTTGACCACAGTTTTTTATGTCCAAACCTTTATCTAGATGATATTTTTATTGACTCTGTTCATTAAAGACAGATAAAGGAAGATAGCTGAATGTGAGGAGTGAATATTAATAAGAATAATATTTTAAAATTTTATTATTTTTAGTTTATCCCTCTGGGAATAAACGTGACTATATGTAAAATACATAGCCTTAATTTATTTAAAAAAATAAGATGTCAACTATGAATTCAAGAGCTATAGTTATACTACTTCTATCCACACAATTACATAGACTAACTTAATTCCATTTTTATTGTCATAAAATAAGTTTTCTGACTTTTAGGTAAAGAAAATATGCATTCATAGAAAATATGATCCTGAGACTTTGCTTAGGTACTCAATTTACACAACATTAGCAAGGCAAGTGGTACCTCTCAGGGAGGATTTTTGGCAGCTCAGGGCAGGGTGCACTGCAGCCTGCCTTGTATCCGTCTGCCCATCTTACTCACACTTGTTTGTTGTCATCTGAATGAAGGCAGGATGTGCTTTTCTACATTTATGAGTTCCAAGCATGACAGGACCAGTTTTAGAACTAAATCCTTTCTCTTTGCACTGAAAAGAAAAAGTAGTTTGTTGCTCCAGGAGAAAATGGTAGTTTTTCTGGGACTTTTAGTCCCTCAGGTTATCATACATACTCATATTTTACATTTATTTGGGTTAGTCATATGCAAGTTAATATTATAATCATCTATAATGTCTCTGGAGAATTAGGTACTCACTTCCTGATGATAACTGTAGGTAATTAGATATCTAGGTATTTAGATATTTTACTGTGATATTTAGCAGTCAAACTGGTAATTTTGTTCTCTCTGAAATGGAATTTCTTTTACAAATCTATACATAATGTGTACAAAAATACAAACTGTAATTTTGGACAGGTCACCTGATAGAAAATTCCAAGTCTTTGTTTTCTTTTGTGCAAAGGAGATAATATGATCTCTCTGATTTGCCAGTTTTGTTCTGAAGAGTTTATGTGAAAATACTTTGCAAAGTGCTGATTATTATAAGTTTATCATTGTATTTATGATTATTTTTGAAGTTGTCTTTACCATTATTATCAAAATGATGATAAATTTATACAGGAGAATGAAGAAGCAAAATAATACCAGTAATAACTTACTAATTTTGAGGTGGAAGCAGAATATCAAATGCAGAAATAGAGACAAGCAGTATAGACAAAAGGAAGTATAATCAGTATGCTAACTTCTGAGAAAATTATGTAAGTTAATACCTGGCACAGCATCATAGAAGGCAGTCAGGGGACCTGTATGACTCAGGGAGCCTTTCATGGTAAGCGCTGTGTAACAAGCACCTAAAGAACATATATCATGCGTTTACAAAATTCAAAATTAGAGTTGAAGTGTTATCTTGAATATTGAAGATAAATCTTACTATTATAGAAAAACATCACCACATTTAATGGAAATTGCCCAACTTTGCTTTACTCTTCCTGTCTTTTTATAGCTTGGGATGTTGATAACATTCAGCTAGTAGACAAGGGGTTTAGGTTTTTAACAAAGTAGTTGCCATGGAAGAGAAAAAATAGTGGTCATTTTCCTTTTCATGCCTTTCTCTCTCTTGTTACTGGGGGAGGAAAAAAGAAACCAAATACCAAAGTAGTAACCTGTTCTCAAAGAAGATACACTCTTGCATTTATTATAAGGAGGAAATGTGCAAAATAGGAGTACTTAGCATAAAACTCATTTAGTATGCAGATAGTGAGGTTTCCCAAGTAGTGAGAGATTCAGTGCTGCCTGCTTTTCAATGCTGGTACGGCTGAGGGTTCCTTGGCAGAGAACGGCAGTTCTTTTAGAAGATGATCTCTCTCTGAAAGGTCAAACAGACAGCGAAGTTGAAAGTTCCCTGAGGAAAATTTCAAGTGTTTGTAAGAAACTTTACAAGTCTCTGCCTCTTCTCCTTTTCCCAGCGGAAATAATCTTACAGATGCAGTGAGAGATAATATGAACCACCGACAGTTACTTGAAATTTACTTCATTCAGGCGACTGCACTTCTTTTACTGATGGAATGATATGAAGCATTTTATCTCTGCTGAATCCTGGTGTTCTTTGAGCTGAAGAAATTTGCCATTTTCTGCACTGAAGCAGAGGCAGGGTAAGGAGATAGTGGGGTGAACTTTGTCTTTCTGTAGAGCCATTTGTAATACACATGAAGAGACCCTGGGCATAATCTGTCCAGTTCAGAAATATTTGATTCAAGTTTCAGAAATCAAAAGTCACCTGAAGCATTTATTGTTAGATGAATTGCATCACTCAATGGTGATACGCAAAGGTATCTTCTCTTGAGGATATTAATGCTTATTCTCTTAGGGTAGTAATCACATCTTTTTAAAGAGTCAGAGCACAGAGATGGAGAAGAGGTGGGCGGAAGTGGTGGGAAGGGTTTTCTCTGTAGTCAGTATCACCATGGCATGATTGTTTGCAAAGCTTTACAGGCTTGGATCGATTTCATCTTAAGACACAGCTTCAAGAAATATGTTCTGTATATAAAATAGTAGAAGAGGATTACTGAGAAAGGCCAAAATGTTTAATTACACATGACATGCTTCTACAGTTATGTTTCAGAAGATTTTCTATCTTACCTGTCCTTTTAAAAAAATATTCATTTTTGGCTCCTTTCTCACTTTAATGAAGCAGAAGGAAATAGTACTTCTGAAGAACTTTAATCAGTGTTATGGAATTGGTAGATTTAATATTGGAAATAAGTCCTCTTTGAGCAGCATCCATTTATTCATTTAATTAGTAAGTACAGACTGCCTCCAAGCATTCTTGGAGTGCCCCTGTGTGCTGGCGAGACCTCCACATACTATCCTCATACAAAACTGAGATGAATTGGGGCTATACTCTCCATGGGAGAAGTAGAAATAAACCCAGCTTTCTTAATCTTGCCAGTCAGAAGGAAAAGGTAAAATAATAAAAGTACAGTGTCTCTCTGAGAATTCCTAATAGTAGGCCCCACTCATAGGGCATTGGGACTGCCATTCATGCTAACTGTATGGCTCTGAAAACTGCAACCCTAAAATTTAATATAAAGTGGTCTTGGGAAATTGGTGTCTGAAGTGTGTAACTGAAGTTAATGCAAAACCGTTCTGTAGGGAAAAAATATGAAATACACCACTCTAAGTTTTCTAACAGAAAAAGCTCCAAAGAACATGAATTTAAAAGCATAGAAAATAACACTAAATATAGAGATACATAATCTGCTATGAAAAGAGTTTAGAAAATATAGAGACAAGTTTGCACAGACTGTATATAGCAAAATTATATGCAGAATATAAAATAAATATCTTTAATCTCTTTAAACAAACCTAAAAACAATGGAGTTGAAAGTGTGGCAAAGGTGAAAATGACTATAAAAGTTGGCCAGTTATATTTGAAATAGAACTAAATTAGACTTACAGAAATGAAAAACATAATAATTGAAATTCTTTTTTAATAAATGGATTCGTTAAACTGAAAAACTGAAGAGTAGACATAATTAAAAAGACATTTGGGATAGGGGCAATTTATCTAAAGAAACTGATTACAGAACAAAGAGAAAATGAGATGGAAAAATTAAAAGAGGAGTTAAGAATAAAGGATAAATAAGTTACAACATATGTCCAATTGAACTTTCTAAAAGGGAAAATTTAGAAAATGATGAAGAAACAACATTGGAGATAAAAGTAGCTGAACTACTTTCTAGAAATTTATGCACTTCCAGAAGAAGGAGAGTAATCATGTTGGGAAAGTCTGCATAAAGGAATAGTGAGCCAATAAAAAAACAAACACAGAGGAAAATAAAATTGAATGTATAATGTGTAAACTCATAACAAAAATATGCAATCTCTTTTAGGTTAGAAAAATCAAGTTATAAGCAAATCCCTGGAAAGCAATTGTACTGAAGTCTAAAGTAGATGATCATTGGTAAAGACTGAAATATCATTGTATTAGTTTGAAAAAGGATAAAAATATTGATTAACCTAACAGTTGAATAAAATACAAGATTTCAACTTTCTAGTCAACTAAACTAAAGCAGAAACCAAATAATCATAACTAAAAGGAAAGAAATAGAAATATATATCCCAAGCAGGGCAGTGAATGAAGTGAGGGTGAGGATGAGGAGAATCTCGGTAAGTACAAATGAGAGGTAAAAATACACCTAAGCAAAAGCAGAACAAATTAAAAGCTTAAGATGAGACGGTAGAATTAATCTAAACATATTGGTGATCTCAATCAAAATGAATGGACTCTGCACTTCAAAGGAAAGATTGCCAAATGAAATAATAAAGCAAAGTATTTACAGGGCACAAGTTCAAAATATAAAGATACAAAAATGTTGAAAGTAAAATAATGAAAAATATAAAGTAGCAAATACCTAATGAAGCAATTTCTTAAATTAGGCAAAATAGATTTAAGGAAAGGAAACTACCATTATTAGAGATTAAAAGGGTTATTACATATTGATAAAAATGTTAAATCTCCAGTATCATATATCAGTTCTGATCTTGTATCAACTAATGATAGTTTCAAATATGTAAAGCCAAAATTAAATAAAGATCAATTGACATTATCAACTGTCAAGGCAGGCTTTTAACTTCATATCCTAATAATTGATAGAACAAGCAGATAAAGTACATAGCGAATATCTAAAATATAAACTCAATCTAAGGATACATATAGAGCGCTGCCACCTAACAAATGGAGAATATGTATAATTTTCAAGAATATATAAAACATTATCCAAAATTTTTAGCACTTTAGGTTATAAAGCAGATTTCAACATATTTCAGAGTGTCAGTATTATGTCACTGTATTCTCAGAACATAACTTTAGTTTAAAGTCAATAACTACAAAACACAATATGTTTGGAAATATTTAAAAAGCATATTTAAAAAAACTCACGAGTCAAGGAAGTAATAGTGGGGATTAAAAAATACTTGGAAATGAATAATTAAAATATTACATGTCCACTTGGGTGATGCATTAAAGAAATTATTAGTGGGAAATGTGTAGCCATTAGAGTTATTATGAAGAATCAAATAGAGATATTAGGAAGGAAGAAAAAGGTGAAAATCATGTAAGCATTACATTTGAGAAATTAGGTTTAAAAAAATCCAAGATAATTAGAATTAAAGAGATAATAATGGTAGTAGCTCAAATTAATAAAATAATAAAATCAAAAAGGTCAATAGTTGGTTCTTTGAAGTTCCTAAGATAAGGTGTTAAAGATTCTACAAGCTAAAAGTGGCAAGGCCCTAACAAACAGCATTAGTAGGAGAAAGAGGGTCATAATTGCAGATACTACAGAGAATAAAAAGGTAACTAGAGAAATGAATGAATTCTTTAAAAAAACACATTTGCCAAAATTCACTGAAAGAGAAATAGAAAATCTGAATAGTCTTCCAACTGTTAGAAATAATTAAAGGGAAAGATACAGCTTTTAGAGCAATCGTCCTAAAAGAGAAATAGAAAATGCTTCATCATATTTTATGAGGCTTTTATAGTTTTGATCCCCAAACCTGACAGGAACATTTGGAGAAGAAAATATTACAGATCAGTCTTACTCACAAAGATAATTGTAAAAATCTTAAGCAGAATTTTAGAAAAAGAAATAAAGCAATGTGGGAAAAAATAATGCATCATAATCAAACTGAATTTATTTTATGTATGTAATCTGGCTCAGACTTTTAAAATCTGTTCACCATATTAAAATGTTAAAAAAGAAAGTAATATCATCTGTAGTTGCAGAAAACAATTTAGTAATGTTCAGTAATCATTTGTGACAAAGATTTTTAGCAAAGTAGAGTAGAAGGAAATTCCTTTCTTAATACGAATTCTCCACCAAAAACTTCAGCAAACCTCAGACCACAAGAAGTGATATAGTTGCATGGACAGTAGGGCAACCAATTGCACTACACCATTTTATGTGGGAGATTTCAGCAACCATGGATATAGTGTCATCGAGGGTCCTGGAACTAATCTGTGGATACTGAGAGACAACTGTATATACTACAGTCAGCCTTTCTTCTTGTTGGCATCCCTGCGTGGAAGAAACCTTGGTGGAAGTTTTTTTTTTTTTCCTTCTCCGTTTGGTGTAGGATGGCTTGAAATGAGAGTGTTGGTAGCAATCTGGGGTTTAGGTTGCTCTCCCTGCTTGTACAGTCAATAAGAAGGGCTGGATCTGCCTAGAGGAGGTCAGTATTACATAGGATTCATAGGATGATGTGGTAGCAAAAGATTTAGGATGCCTCAGTTCTAATTCAGCCTCAGGTTAGAGATCTTCATGAAATCTGCACGTCTCAACTTCTATTTCTGGTTCTTCAAAATTCTTGCTGTTAATTAGATTTTATTTGCCGCCCTTTCCCCTGGGTGCAGCCAGAGCTGGCTGCCCACACTTTTCAAACTTCACCGGATAGCTAAGTTCCCAGGGCTCTGTTAAGATGCGGATGCTGATTAGTTAGATCGGGGGTGGGCCCTGAGTTTCCGTCTTTCTAACAAGCGTTGCCGGTGCTACTGCTCTGCATTTTTAAGTAATGTATTTCAAATAGTAGGGTATTTTTTAAAAGGTTCTAAGAGTAATTCTTTCAATCAGTATACTTTATTGACTGAACTTAAAAAGAGATTCAATCAACCACAGACAACTTTTTCAGAAGTATTAGTTACATTTTCTTTAATTAGCTGCTTGTTATAGCCCAAATCACAGATACACTGAAATCAGTGAAGCGTTTTATCATTTAAAAAAAAAAGTCAAGCATGGAAGGAGATGTGGTGGAACAGAAAATCAACAAGTGAAATACTCTGGATTTGGTAATCATGAGACTTAGGTGCTAACTAATCTTAGGTCTCCAACTACTTGATTATGATTTAAATGATCTAAATCTTAGCTTCTTAATCTGAAAACCTAGGAGTTGAATGAGCTGCATGGTTTCTCTGGATTGCTACAGCTTTAAACTGACATGATTCTAACACTTTCAGAATTACAGTTTTGAGGTAACTCACATATGAGATTTCAGATCATTTATACATAAGCCAAGCAGTGAAGTGCAGACTTGAGTCCAGGCAATTACCTCAATCATTGAGAAACATAATGAGCATTTTCAGTTGGGTTATTAGTATTAGATGATCAAATTCAGTGGAAATAGATCAGTTCATCTTTTATCTTTCTAGTCCTTGCCGTATATTCTGTTAAACCAATGGTAAATGAAAGAAAAATTGCAATAGAAAAACATTCATGTATTGTGAACCTTTAGTAATGTCACCTCACACGCCTCATTATCCAGTTTCTACAACTGCCATAAAAAGCATAAAATCCAAAAGATGTTTATATTTTAAATTAAGCTGTTTGAACTTCTTGAAATAATGAGGTTAGAATATAATTTTCTTGATTTCTTTGATTCCTGAGACTTAGTCATTTAGAAAATTGAATAAGCATATATACTCATTAAATTAGGTGTGGATTTTAAAGTTTATTGTCGAAGGCTTTTCGAAAAATTTATGTATTATCATGTCTTGTTTGGGACTCTATAGAAAAACTCTATTTTTGTATTTTAAATATTTCACATTATAGGACAGGAGAGTGATAGAGGGAAAGATTAAATGACGCCGTTTTATGTTCAAAGTGTTTTGGAAGGAAGATTGATGTTCTTTCCAGTAAAAGTAAATTGGCCTAATAATTTTAGCATGGTGAAATTTATGAAATCTAAGAAACCTTTTAACTTACATGTCTGTATGTCTGTGTTAACAAAAGATTCTCCATAGCCTAAAATAGACATTCCTTTATATGCATTTATTATATGAAAGTCAAATGCTAAATTAAGAAGGAAAAAGATAAAGCAAATTGGGCACAAAGATAAAGCAGATGTTTCTGATACTGTAAAGACCTAGCAGAGCAAGTCAGGACTGTGATGGCAGAGATTGGTCATTGGAGTCACTGCCCTGTCCCTTCCGCATGATCTGTGCACCTCATATTTCTTTGTCCTAATTCAAACTCCCTTCTGGTTCCCACTGTGGTCTTCCTTTCCTTTTTCTTCTCAGCTACCGGACCCTACTAAATGGTATCTGCCCGATGTTCTCTGAACCTGTAGTATGTGGATCTCATCTAAGTATCTACAATTTGGTTACAAAATTGGACTCACCTGAAGCTTTAAAAAAAATGCTAGTGCCTAGGTCCTACCCCTCGAGATTCTGATTTAATTGGTCTGAGGTGTGGCCTGGGGACTGGGATTTTAAAAAGCTTTCCAGGTAACTAACATGTAATTGGTGAACTGCTGAAATGTACTGAGAAGTGGACCCGTCTCTTTGGAATCACCATCTACTTATTGCTCAAAATACCCTTCTAGGTGGCTATTATATACATTGTAGAAAAAAAGAAATGGAATATCAGAAAGGTTAAATGACTTATGTAGGGGCAGAAACTAATGTTCCCTTATCCCTTCTGAGTTCTTAGCTGAGACCTCTGTAATGAAAGATAGATGAACAAGAGAAATAGAGAGGTACACTAATTTGTACACCTCATGCATACATGAGAGAGAGGAAAGAAGAGAGACTCAGAGAGATGGTTTTCGAATTCAGGCTTCAATACCATCTTAATAGGGAAAGCTTGGGGAGAGGGGAATGCAAGTTCCTTGGGGGAGAGTCAATGATTTTTAGGAGAGATGAATGGGCTTTTAAAAGAATAGAAGGGAGGTGTGATAATTTATGACCGTTTGGGTGTGGTGTCTTCCAGGCTCCTCTCTTGTGATAAAAGGTCAGTCCTCCCTGGTTGATGAAACTCCCTGGGAGGGAATTTATGACAACTGAATGCCTTTTGAAGCATTTGTCTTTAGGCAGATAAAAGGAGTTCAGAGAAAGCCTCTCCCTGCATTTGCTGTTTTTGAAATGCCTACAGCTCAGAATAATCAGTATATGAAAGTGGCATATTCTGGAGTAGCGTGTCCTGGACTCCTACAGTTGTTACTTGCAGTAGCGTATTCTTCTCTTCTCCACTTGCCTATGGTTAATACCACTGGTATGTGATAGCCATAGGATTCTACCCTTGTTTTCCATGATTGCAGGCTGGGTCCTTCGCTTTACTTAGAAATAAGCCTAATTTTGTGCTGTGTGACCCAGACTCTTATCAAAGCTGTGGTCTCTTTTCGTATTGTATCACAATATTGTTAAATCAGTAGTTTTCATAAAAAGTTAAAGAAACGATATTTACTTATATATAAAACTAATACTCTGAATCTGTAATGATAGAATGATTTAAGTTATTTTCTCCCTTTCATTTAATGTGGTGTGACAGTGGTCCATTTGAATTTAAATTGGTATGTTATGTCTTTTAACCTGACTGGCAGTGCCAAGATAGCTATTTGATATTTGCTATATTCCATTTAGTAAAAAAGAATTCTAATCTTCCCCCATTTAGTATTAGATATGCATTGAAATGTATGCATGTATTTTCAGTACTGTGGGCTCTGTCATAAAACCCAGACCTTTACTATCAGTTAATTCACATAATTTTGTGGCAGGAGCAGAATGCCCCTCAAAACATTTCTGAGATTTCTGAAAATTGTATTTTTCTTTCAAAATATATTTATTTAAGATATTCCAATATTATATGGGATAATTACTTGAAATTACAGATTTCCTTCTCCTCATTCTCTATGCTAAAATTACTGGTTATATTTAAATCATCCATTTGTTGAGAAAGAAGAATCCTAAAAGATGAGCACTTGGCTGGTTTATTTTGTACAGCTGACAAAAAGTATAACCTAATAACAAAAAAAGATTGTTAAAATGTTCAATAGAAAGTGCATTGGATGGCGGGAGTGCACCTGGGTACCATCTTTTGGGAGTGATTTGTCATTATGTACCGAAGCCAGTGTGTGTTAATTAACTAACAAAATGAACCTAAGACCATGCAATTTGAAGTACATGGCTTGTAAAAGAATATTTATAGTGACATTATTTGTGAATTTAAAAAACTGGGGGGAAAACCCCATATGTCTGCCAGTAGTGGAAAGGATGAATTGTTATAATCATCCAAGGAATACTCTATAGCAATGAAGAAAAACTATTTCATGCAACAATCTGGATCAGTCTCACAGAGGTATAATGTTGACGTGAAAGAAATCAGACTCAAAAGATGGCATTTATGAAGTGAAGTCCAGGGGCAGGCAAAACTAATCTGTAATGGTGGTGGTCGTAGGTGTGTTTCCTTTGGAAGGTGATTGTTGACCAAGAGCACCAGGGAGCGTGGAAAATGCCTTATATTTTTATCTGGGAGGCAAAAAGGGAGGATACTTGTGTCAACCTGGAGCGGCACACCTGGTTTCTGCACTTGATACAAGTTGTAACTCCTTCGAGGTACATTAGGTATGTGTATGCACGTGTGCGTGTGTGCATCTACTTTTTTTAGTTTTGATCTGAAAGGACCAAAGCCTGATTGAGCAAGACCTTGGAACTCAGCAAATATTTGTATAAGCATAAAGAAAAATTAATTGTGACCTCAGAAGATTTAGAATTAGCACCTTAGATGACTGGGTCACTCACCTTGGTGCTTAGATAACTAATCTGTTTTCAAGGTTTGCCTGTCTTTGGGGGTGCAGTGGAATTAATTTTTTGTGTAAATTCTTCAAATAATTTTAAATTTCAGTCTTAACATAAAGGAAATTGAGCATACGATTCTTACAATAGACGGTTTTTTCATGATAGCAGAGCCTAAAACTTAACATTGCCCTAATGAATTCTCCTCCACATTAAAAAATATATTTGTTTTCCTCCCAGTTACTTTGGGTAGATTACTTACCACCATGAATCTGAAGATTTCTGATAAAACCTCATGATCATCATTAGCATCCTGCACAACGATAACTATTTATCAATGATAAAGTGCTACTCTGAGCTGAGAAGTGTTTTCTGAAAGAATGTCTAGCTATCAAAGTGCAGATATTTCTTGATCAAGAGAATGCTTTTAGAATGTTATTGTAAGTTGTGTGGTCTCAGTGTCAGAATTCATTTCCTTGTTTTCTGTGAAATTTCTGTCGTAACAGGTTTGCTGTGTCACATTTGTAAGAGTCTCTGGAATTGAGGGGAAGCAAGGGTAGCACGGGGTGACAGAGGGGACAGAAGGGTCTGAGGAAATAACATGTATCACTATCACATAAGGATGAATTGCTGGCTTGAGAAACATTTTTTTTAAAGTAAAGATTTCATATAAATGGATAGGGGAAGATAAATGGGGAAAATCTGTTAGAGACCCTAATCTTGAACATAATCATGACTTACAAGTTTGAGCCAAGGTAAAAATTTTATTCTGCATGTGTATCACCAGTAGACAGCTCATGAAAGGAAATATAAGTATGTGTTATTAGATCCTATATCTTTACATAAACTATGAAAAATTTATTTGACAAACTGCAAATATAATGTCTCCTTTTGTATGTCCTATAAAAATCACTTACCCTACATAAATGATAACTATTTTCCTGGGTTTAAAAGGAAACCACTCAGTGATGGTGGAATTTTGCCCATTTGCATGACCAAAAGGTTGTATTGAATCTCCTGAGCAATCTTTATTTGAAAATATGATATATTATTAGAAAAAGAAGTAGCAATTTTTAAAAATCACTATCAACGATCTATTGGACCAATAGATTGATCTCTTTATACAAATGGTATTATTTTTTAAAGATTTATTTTTAGTATTGCATCTAATGTTACGAATCTAATCCTGTTAGAATATCAAGCATTTCTATTTTATAAAATCTGAATCCTAAATTAATAATTTATTTATATTTTTTTCAATATTTCTAGAAATTGCTGGCCAAAAATGAGTGCTAAATATATTTTTATCTCTGACCAAGGAAATAATTCTTAGTGAAATTGAATTAATTTAAAATACAAGAGAGGGCATGTACCAATCATATAAAAACCAGTTGCAATTAAGGTGTCACTAGTTTAGACTGCCCTGCAAATGGTTAGGAGAAGACGTCACTGGAGGAGTTAACACAGGAAACATTAGGACTATTCACGTGTACAAATCACCCTGAGCTTTACAATCCTGGACACCTTCAGCTGCTGCTTCTCTCTTCTGCATTCCAGATACATGTTCCTACCTGCCTGCTGGTCATCCTCCAAGCCCTTCATACTCAGCATTTCCAAAACATACTTTGTAGTCTCTCCTCTGTCTGCCCAAGCTGGATCATTTATTAGTAATGAAGGCCAGGAAGCGAAGAGGTCGAAAGGTTAGGCTGCTTGAGCATCGTTGTCTCTTAGATTCCTCTCCTGTTCATTTTTGTGTCTGTTCCTCTCACATTGAGTTTTCCAGGGGACCCCTAAGTTGTCTCCCTGCCCTCAACCTCCTCTGCCCTCCAGTATTTCCTTTACACTGTTGTCCAGAATTATTGTTGTAAAATATAGATCTAACCATGATTGCTTGAAATTTTTTTTGTGGGTAAAAGGATAATGCAAGAATCCTACATAGTTTTGGCCTCAAACTGCCTGTTTTCATTTTTCTACCCTAGCCACTCTTTTCAAACCCAATTTTGTCTTTTTTTTCCCCCTCCTCATCCGTATTCTCCTCCACCTCTTCACTACTTTGTGCACTAGAGACCAAACTTTTTAATATACTGTGTCTTCTCATCTCTCCTCTTACATTTTTTTATATCTGTCTTTTCCTGAACAGTCTCTAGCTAATTGTGGACTTTCTTCAAGTTCGGCCTTGCCCTCTGCTTTTTTTTCCCCTCTAATAACTCCCTCAGAGAGAGTTCATTTGCTCTTGAAGCTTCAACTGCCACTTCTGTGCTTCCAGTGTTTGCTCAACCCAGAGCAGGCAGCCTGCAGCTGCTGACAGAACCTTTCTAAAACATAATTTTTGACAAGTTATTTTCCTCTTCAAGAACTTATAGTGTTTTTTTTTCTATTGCTTATGTGTATAAATGGATAAAGCTGGTCTAAATAAATACCTCTTTTATAACTGTAGCTTATATGGCGTTTCTACAAATGACTTCTCTGTTTGTGGGCCCTCTTTCAACCGTCCCCTCTTTATTTTTCCGTATCCAGATTACTCCAGCAGCAGTCTTACCCATACCACTGTTAATTTTCTTTTCTGTGACTTTTCTTACTGTTCTCTCTGCCTAGAACATCCTTCCCACTTGTCCATTACTCTGCAGGTACCATTTAACACAAGGCAGGTGGGATTCACTTACTCCATGGAACCTCCTTTGACCAATCCTACTTCGCTCCTGTCACTTAGTTTGGAATGACTTATCTTTTGCTTTTAAAACATGTTCTTGTATTTCTTTTTGTTCTTTAATTGTACCTCCCTAACTAGATTATATATCTGTTATGATCATGTAATTTGTGTCTTTTTTTTCCCCTTCTGGTACCTAATACACTAGAGATGGATACTTAGGTAATGCTTACTGGAAGAGTACATGAATGATAATTAACTCTTACTGAGTATTCACCGAAAGTCTAGTATTATATAAAGTATTCTACATGAATCATTTCGTATATTTTTCTTAAAGCTCCTCTGAAGTGGTACTGTTACAGCTTTCCTGTTGCAGGTGGGGAAACTAAGACACGAGAGGGTAAAATGGTTTGTAAGGTCATATGGCAGGTGAGCAGTGAAGCTGGGGTTTGGGGCCTTGTACACATAAAATCACTAACTCCATTTGGAAAATATGACTTCACAGGGCTACAGAAGATGCTGCCATTGATTACATCTTCTCAGGAAATGACTTGCTCAGGAAGCATGCCTTACAACCCTAAAAGTTGTGCCACCAACTTTGACACCACAAAATAATAAAGCAGAAGCACTGGGAAGGAATTGCTTTTGGCAGAAATGACTTATGTTTAGGCCTTGACTCATGGTTGAGGACTAACTTACTGACTAAGCTCTAAAATGTTTTTGATATCACCTAAGCAGTTTTAGTCGAGAGAGTTGTGGATAATTTGAACTATAGACTATAATTCACCCATTTGTCATAGTCCCAGATCTCAAGGAAGATTCTGTTTCATTCATAGAAGGTGGGAAATGAGAGTAAAATTATTGTTGTAACAATAACATTTACCAGTATGGTGTTTTCAATAAAGTGTGCCCCAGTTTTAGAAATATATCCTGAGCATTAGAGTTCAATCAGTTCATATGCTCCTGTTTCCAATATTAATCCAACTTGATGACTTTAAAGGAATACAGTCCAAGTGCGTCATCAGGCTGGTTGCTGTTGTAATTGGTCTCCTACTGTCTTTCCAGCCAGTGCTCAGCCCAAGCCAGTGGCCTTTTTATGTGGCAGCTGATTCTAATACTTTTCTGCCTACAGTGCAAGAAATGTAAAAGGCAAAGGGCTCACTTGTGCCTGGTGAGTTTTCTCATGATAACGTCCTGAGCTTGCTTTGGTGCTTTTGTCTTAACAAGGAGAAAGTTAGAAACTGACAATTCTCATGACAAACAAAGAAATTCTGCTCCTTTAAATCTGAAGAGGTTTGTGCTCAAATTCACAGGTCAGAGGATTTGAAGGACATGACACAAAAGTCAAGAAAACATGTACAACGTGTATCTTGAACTTACTTTTTAAGTAATGAGTAATACAACTCCCAGCTTGGAATTGTACAACATAGCATCAAATCACACTCAGCTGAGAGCTTTCGCGAGTCCTTGCTTCATTTAGCTAGTGGATTACAGCCTATATCTAAAAAGGCTCCTGGGATCTAGGGCAACTGAGCTAATATGCACCTTTGGGAGCAATTCCACAACAACTGTTAAGAGCTCAATTTCGTAGAACAAATTATGTACAAGATAGGCGCAGCAAATAATTGCAAGGTGGTCCAAAGAAATGGTTTTACCATACAAGGGGGAGGAGCTGGTTATTATAATTGTTCACATATGTACCCATGGGGAAATCCCTGGAATTAAAAAAAAAAAAGTTAATAGCATTTAAATGCATCTTTTCTATTCTTAAAGACTGATGAAGTCAGGATTATTTAATTACTCCTTTAAGCCCCGTATTTGTTATTTTTAGATTTATATTCTGACTGCTTAATTTTAGTCACTTTCTTATATACTAAGAGTTGTTTTATTTTGTTAGCAAATCCAACATGTTCCAAGCCGCTATCTATTGCAGTGTTTTGCCCTCCTAAGAGCTTTAGATTTATTTTTAGCTACTTTCAAGTTACATTAAAAAGACATTTTCCCGTCTCTGGGATTACATTGGTGATGACTATTTTTATTTATTATTTTTCATGAGCGAGATCCTTGATTCTGACACATTACTAAAACCACACAGAGTGAGGGCTTTATTTTTTTAATTTTATTTTAAGGTGTGATAGTTTTTATCACCCCTAGCATTCCTTCGCTTGTATCTGTTGGTTGTGCTTTTTGGCTGCTTAGATTCGTTTTATATTGAAGTAACTTTTTGAAGGTTTAGTCGTGAAGATATAGAAGTAATTAATGGGTTTCAATGAGGCTTATCCCCAGACAAGATGTATCATTCATCAGATCCTCAATGTGAGATTCAGAACATAATTTCACCTTACACGCTCAACTGATCTTTTTAACAATTTGTTCTAAGGTTTGGCTTCAAACGTTCATTTAGGATACATAAAACAAATTTTCCCCTGGCATTCTTGTGTCAACCTCACTAAAGTAAGAAGAGTGGAATAGAGGCTGCCTATTCAAAAGTACAGAATGCAAGCTGGCATTCAGCATTGTGTGGTCTGTCATGCATGTCAGTTAAATGACAGAGATGCCCCAGATATTCTGGAACACATTGAGAAAACTCCATATTCCAACTAACACAATTTTGGTGCACCCTAGGTAACTTTGAGTTGAAAATCCAGAGTTTGACATTCTTGTCAGTCCATTGACATATACCAAAAAATGTAGTCCGGCTTGTTGCATTAGGTTAAAACCAAGACATTCTGTTACCAATTCAGTTTTTACCTAGAAAACATTCCTGTTACTCAATGATGAAACATTAAAGATGAGCTGTATTGTTTCCTGGACCATCTACTACTGTATATCTTCATATATTTACTGTTATAGCAGGCTTTTCTAAAAGCAGTTAGTCAGATTTTTGAATAAATTTTGGTTTGTACACACCAAGAAATGCATTACTCTGTAACCATTAAAAATAAAGTGATAGATTTCTACAGGTTGCCATGAAAAGTTGCCCAAGATACACTGTTGAGTGAAAAGCTGGCTGCAAAAGAATTTATATGGCACATTCCACTTTATCCCACACAGAGACACACACACACACATATGCAGACATTCACAGAAACAGACTTGTTCAAGTGCACCTCAGGGAAGTCAGATTCAAGAGATGAAAAAATAAAATTTACATTGTGATTTTATACTTAATGTAAAAACTTAGCTGTAACTATTAAAAAGGATTTATGCCTAATAGAAATTTAACTGTATTGAATTATTAACTTTTAAGATAAAATGTAGGCATTATAATGTAAAAACAATTAAAATAGTAACTTTATTATGTATACCCTTGGACATTAATCACTAAATTAATTGTGAGCGGCTACAAGGCAGGCTAGGACAGGAAGGCTGGGATGGGTAGTGTGTTCAGCTTTGGAGGTGGTTCTTGGTTCTCCGGTTCTCTCAGTGGGAACCAGTGACTGTGATGTCAGGAGTAAAGGGACAGAAGAAGCAGAAAGCACTTTCAAATATATTGTAGCCAGTCCTTAGATGTTATATGTCATGAAAAGAAACAGAGGTGGGGAAGATTCTGGCCAAACAGCTAAGAAAGAGCAGAGGATGGATACCAGGAAGAAAACAGGAAATGGCAGCTTAGAGCACAAGGGTACAGGTTTACTGTGATGTTACACACAGATTTTAGTCAGTGACTCAGAGAAGGGTGCTAGGTGGCATGTTGTGTTATTCAGCTGTTTGTGAAGGAACAGGATGGTGTGGATAGTGACATTCAGGCCAGTCCAAAAAGGGCCCATAAAAGACAGAGGGAGAACTTACATAACCTCGGCCACAGGCTAAGGGGGCCCAGGCCATTTCATTAGACGCCTGCCACAGGTACCACTCAGATCCTTCTACGTGGCGCTTCTGGGGCTGTGCGGGACACAACCTGTTCAGCAGTCCACACTGTCCTGAAGGAGATCTTCGTAACTGGAAAATTGCTTCAAGGAAAAGTATCAGTATTTTTCATTTGCTTTTAGAGATGCTGTGGCTCGTACCACAATTCATGATGGCAGTCGCCCTAAGAAGCACACTGTTCATTGAATGCATTAAATTAATGGATGATTAAATGATCTTGTTCCATTCAAAGGGCCTGAGATGGGGCATTAAAGTGGACACTGTGGAGAACTCTATTTTGAAGATATTAACAGAGAAACTGAATGAATTCTGAGGTTTAAGTTTACTTCATTTTTAAGGTTAGGAAAGACCTGGCGCCTGATGAAAGCTGAAATGAAAAGGTTCATGATGAGAGAATGATTTAAGTCCTGAAGGTGATGACTGCAGAAACAAAAGTCTGGCAGGTAGGGCAAGGGATGAGACCCAGAGTGCAGGCAGGGGAATTCTCTGCAGAAAAGACATCACCTCTACCTCTGAGAAGGCTCATTTTGGAGCTTCTAAACTGCACTGTGAGCATCGTGATGGCACAGGTCAAAGCCTAAAGGAGGCATGAGTGAAATATTTTCATCCTGAGTAAAAATACAGGCTGGTCACAGGGTTTCTGCTAGACAATCTCGGTCTTTGCCACAAATTTTGGGGATTGGCCACCTTCTACATTGATTGAACTAGTTTCTACTATTGTCCCCGTGGGTTCAAAATCACCGGCAAGTTAAATGATGAGATTGCTTAGGATCGAAGACATGTAATAGAAATAGACAACACAAGAAAGACTTCGGAAAATGACATTTCATTTTTGAGAAATGAAGAGGATAAATCCATACTAGACCATCTACAGAATACACAGGTTCCTTTTAAAATTGAAGTACTTCAGATTTCAAGTTAGAAAAAAAAGTACACAACTATTCATGCGCTAATTGAGCTACAGAAAAAAAGAAAAACTTCAAAATGAAACTGGTAAAAGAATAAAATGAAGTCTATGCCATTAATACTAAATCTCTTAGGAAGTTACCAGTCAGATTTATAATTCCACTAAATGACTGCTTTTTAAGACAGACATTATACAAATATATTCCCTACACAGTCAAGACTCTTGATAGAGAAAATATTGTTAAAAAAAAAAAAAGTTCATTCTTGGCCTCTGCAGCTATTTAAATTCAGAATAGGATGGATCTTAACTTCTTGTGTCTTACAGTACTTTGATAATATGATGAAAACTATGGAATTTGTAGTTAGAAAAAAAAATTACACAAAGCATACACATCTGGACACCAGATGAAGAAACACTCAGAATTCCTGTCTGGTTTTTTTTCCTCTTCTTCATATTCTCTTTATCTGCTTTAGACCAATCAGTGCTAAGGAATTAGAGACACTCCTTGTAAGGGTCAGCAAAGATCATCACAGGAGAGCATTTGGTCTTGCTGATTTTTTTAAATGGAGAATTTACTTGATTAATGATTGCTTCAAAGAGTCGTAAGTCACAGTGGCCTGCAACTTGATGATTTATAGTTGTAGTTTAATTCTTTACTACAAGTTTGACAAGCTCTTGTTAAAGTAATGATAATTGTGATTTATACGACTCAATGGAGGCTGACATATTTCAGCAGGGAAGGATCTGACCATTTTATTTCTGTACTTGGCCCACTGCAGCAAGCAAATACTAAGGCTTACAAGAATAAGAGTATGCTGTATTACATATGACTTGATTTAACAAGATTATTTTGAGATTGGCAAGTCTAAAATTTGTCCTGTCATAGTAACTGTCTTTTGTAGTTCATACTGTTGGATTCATTTTACTTCATGAGTTTGCATTTGGCTTTTTCTTACTTCTGATTCCATATGGTTCTGTAAACTTTCCAAACTATTTTATGAGATGTGTGTGTGTGTGTGTGTGTGTGTACGCATGCCTATGAGCAAGATTAATTGGCTTGGAGTCATTATATGTGGATTCTAGTTCTAGTCTGGATTCTACCACAAAAAAATTGTTTTTCTTGTGTTAAGAACTTGTAACACTTACTCTCTTAACATTCTTCTATAACAGACAGCAGTGTTAATTATCATGTTGTTCAGTATGTCCCTAGTACTTACTTATCTTACAGCTGGAAGTTTGTACCTTTTGACCACCTTCATTCAATATGCTCTCTACCTATCCCCACCTCTGGAAACCACAAATCTGGTCTCTTCTTCTATGAGTTTGTTTGTTTGTTTTTGAAGTATATTGCCCTAAAATATTATGTTAGTTCCTAGTATACATCATAAGTGATTTGATGTTTCTATACAAAATGATCACCACAATTAGTCTAATTACCATCTGTCACCATACAAACATATTACATTATTTTTGACTCTATTCCACATGCTGTACATTCATTTGTAGTGAACAAATAGTTCTTCAGGATGGATTTCGACCTATGCTACTATTTGTTAGGATTTACATTTTATTTTCTGTATATGCATAGTTAATTTTAAATTATAGAAATTTAACTCAGGAAATGAAATAATTTTCTTATATTATACACCATATCCATTGTTAAGAGTTTTTATTGATAAGATTGCATAGATGATACAAACTGGGTGTGGTAAGCAGAATAGTGGCCTCCCAAAGTTGTTTACATCCTTCCTAATCCACAGGACCTGTGAATATGTTGCTTTCCCTGGCACTTTGCAGATGTGATTAAGGTTAAGAATCTTGTGATGAGGAGACTCCTGGAATATCCAGGCAGATTCAATGTAATCACATGGGCCCTTAAAAATCAAAGAACCTTTCCTAGCTGAGTTCAGAAGAGAGGATGATGTGACTGCAGAATCATCAGAGAGGTGCAGCGTTGTTTACTTTGAAGATAGAGGAAGGGGGCCAAGAGGTACAATACATGGGCAGCTTGTAGAAACTGGAAAAGACATCAAACAGATTCTTCCCTTCAGCTTCCAGAAGGGAATGCAACTCAGCTGACACTTTGATTTTGATCCAGCAAGAACTGTGTTGAATTTCTAACTTACAGAACTGTAAGATAATAAATTTGTGTTGCTTTGAGCCCCTAAGTTTGTGGTAATTTGTTAGCATATTAGCAGAAAGCTAGTATACTGGGAAATGGTAAATTCAGATCAAAAGTGTAGATTTTTTTTGTGTGTGTGATAACCAAATTTTCAATATGCTATGATATACAAAATGTTACAAATGCACAGGTTAATAATGATTACAGACAAAATATAAATGCTTTGGGCTTATGGTGATTAATTTATCATGTGATTTTTTTACTTCCTATATATCAGATATGATGGAAATAAAGGTATACATACAAAGATCACATGAAAATAAAAAGGCAGTAACTAACTCTTCTAGAATAATGAACTTTGTACATGAAATACATTTAATAAATTGAGACTATTTAGAAGAGCAGGAAATAATAGTTATAGTCAGAAAAAGGAAAGAACTCCATTTAAATATAGTTAAATTTATACTGAGAGAATAAAGGGTAGGTTCAAAAGATAGATAAAATATTTTCTACTGTAGAGAAAAGATTACTTTAGGGAGGTACAATTATCGGACCACCCTTAATGAGAATGTAAAGTTTTATAGGGATATATACAGAATGGGGATCTCAAGGAAACAACATCTTTGAAGAGAATTATACTTGCACTAAATGGTCATATATATATATATATATATATATATATATATATATATACACACACATATACACATACACACACACACAGATATATACACACACGTACATATGTATAAAAAATATACATTCAACTAATAATGCTTATTATTTAAAAAATATATCAAATAATGCCAGGAGTCCTAATAGAGGAAAAAGCAGTTCCCTGCCACCCAGCCCTATCCTGCTGCTCTAGGCATCACACTTTCAGCTGCTTAAGCTCCTTCTTGTCATGTTAGCCTACATGCTTTTAAAAAATATGTGTCTACCACCACCTCTTAGTTCAGTGACTTTGGACATGGGAGCCTTACGATATGTGGTAAAGATTATACCTGTCTTTCTACCTACTACCTGTTAGTGGATTCCAGAGGCAGACCCTCCCTACCTCCCCTGCAACTTAGTAACAGAATATTCTGAACTAAGTTGTCCCCTCATCATTTAGTTTCTCAGCACAGCTGATAGATTTTCCAGGCATTTGAAAAGTATTTTGTGTGCTGGTTGTGGTTCCCCACTTCACCAGCAGATGAGCATGCTATACTGACCAGTATATATATATATATATATATTTTTTTTTTTTTTTTTTTTTTTTTACTGGAGACAGGAGGTTTTATTGATGCTGATGGGGGTGGGAAAGGCCCCCCAGGAGGGCTGAGTCAGTCAGCAGATGCATAAGGCCTGGGCACATAGGGGTAGGTTAGGGCACATTCATCTTAGGATTCTGTGGCTCCTTCTTTGGGGAAGGGAGAGAGCATCTTGATGGGGGAGCAATTTGAAGAGCAGCAAGGGAGAGGTTAGGGATGGCTGAGAGCTCCTAGCCTGAGAGAAGGCACCATAATAGCCAGCAACATCTGTGTGGAAAGCTGGATCAACTGGTCAGTAGGGGAAACTGGGGAGGAGGCACTGGGTTGGCTTCTTGGGGAGGGTTCCAACCTTGGCCTGGGTGAGCTCTCGAGAATACCTGGTGTTCCCAAGCAGAGTAGGGCAGGGCCCAAAGCCTCTTTCCCTGTGGGCCTCCTTAAGGAGAGAAAGGCATTCGAGGAGCCCCCTGGCAAGGGGTGCCAGAATTAGTCCTTAAAGCACAGCTGGGGGCAGACAAGGCGCCAAGGCACAAAGGCACAACTGGTGGGGGGGCAGGGGCAGCCTCCAAGCTGAGTGCCAGGGTCACAAGAGGACGCAGGACCGCCCACGCTTGACTGGCGTGGGGTTGAGCACAGCCCGGACAGCCTCCGCAAACACTTCCTTGACGCCGTCCTGCTGCAGGGCCGAGCACTCGAGGTAGCTCACAGCGTGGATCTGCTTGGCCGGCGCCTGGCCCTGCTCCTTGAGGCACCGGAGGGTGTCAGGCTGGGATCTCAGGTCCTTCTTGGTGCCCACCAGGAGGATGGGCACGTCGGGGCAGTGGTGGCACACCTCTGGATGCCACTTGTGCCGCACATTCTCATAGGAGGGCGGACTGGTAATGGAGAAGCAGATGACGAAGATGTTGGTCTGAGGGTAGGAGAGTGTGCGGAGGCAGTCGTACTCCTCCTGGCCCGCTGTGTCCCACAGGTTCAGGTTCAGCTTGCAACTGAGGCTCTATGCGGTTTCTAGCGAGAGTGTAGTCACGGGTGAAGAAGCAGCCAAAGAGCTGAGCCCAGTGGGACCCCAATCCTAAAAGACTAAGAATCAGTATTCAGTGAGACAAGAGAGGAACCAGAGATGGTAGCAGGCATGAGAGGAGAGTGGTTTCAAGGAGAGAAAGGTCAGTTAGTTTCCATTTGAGTGAAAGGCAGGGATGTAACCATTGCTTTCACAACTTGGAGACCATATACGACCTCAGCAAGAGCAGCTACCTCAGAGTCCTGTGGCCAGTGGCTCCAGTGGAGTGAGTTAGAGAGGGCAGGCATCACGTGGTGGTGACAGGTTTCCTTTAGGTGCCTTGATGTATAACATCAACCTAAACTTTTCTTTTGTTTCAAATTTAGATGACATAAAAACTTATGTTATTAGTTTTATCAGATTAAAGCACATTCCGTTTCTCCAAAAAAGAAATACTTTGTGCTTTTCAGATACAGATTTGGTTTCATTTTCATTCCAAAATATGTATTTAATGCTCATTGAGTATGTGTCACTCTCCTAGATCCTCTGGGAAATACAGACTAGAACGTACTTACTTTGGAATATAAATTTATCCATGAAAATTACTAACATACCTAACTAAACATTGATACACAGTAATAAGGTGCCTACTTAGCTAGTATGAACTTTAATGCCTGGAGCTCCAAGTATGTAGAAAGGAAGACGCCCTGGGGCAAAGGAGGAGGGAAGGCGTTCAATATCCTTTCTGTGACTACCTCATTCTTGCTAGAGTTGGAAGAAAGAAAGTACCTGACAGGCAGAAATTGCCTACTGTGTGTCACATACAAATTTTGTTGCTTTCTGTGCAGTATAAATGTATCGTTACAACAAATCGAGGTAGTAACTCTAATTATCGAATTTCACAAACAAAGAGACTAAGACTAGAAGAGGTTTGCTTTACAAAGTCTTTCTTACCTTCAATAAATGTGGCCCAGGTAGAAAGTTACTAAAACTTAACTTGAGAGTAAAGATACACTAACTTCTGTCAGATGTCTATGACAAGTCTTCCTTCCTTACGTGACTGCTGACATCCTGAGTCTTTGTTCACACAGAGACCAAGTCTTTGGACATTCAAAACGTTTCTATTACAACGTTGTAAATGGTGTTTGCATAGCAGTTAAGAATAATAAACAATGAAAGTGAATGTTTGCCTTATTGTGTTGTAAGTGATTTAGTAAAATTTATAGTTGTGTCTTTTAAGAGTAATATATTTAAATTAAATAGGCACATCCTTAATTACTACTCTTACTGCTATTTTTAAAATGAAGCAATGAACTCTGTAGCTTTCAGAAATTAGTCATTAAATTACAGAAAAGTTAGTAGGTCTGCTCTTTTCCCACTTAACATCTAAAAATCTTGTTGAATGTTCAAAAGAATATTTAAAGTCTTAACAATTTAATTTAGTTAATCTTTATGTTAGGTATGCTTTAATGTCCCACTGTTATAATGACAGGCTTTCCTGTTGCTTCAGTAATAATTGCTAAATTTGTAATTATGCATAAATACCATTGTCTGAATTACTTTAGACAATTTCCTTTGGTAGTTCATATTCTTAGAGCATGAATGTGCTCTAACATCATTTTAGGGTGGGGTAACATCTTTCCCTCAGATGACATGCAAATTATATATACATATTCAAACAGACACACCTACATATTCACACTTACTGGGTTGTTATTTTTTTAAAGTTATATATACAGTGATATTTTCCTTTAATTTCCTTTATGCTATTGTGTGACATCAGAAGAGAAAAAATACTAAAATTTTCCATTTTCTTGTGACTGTTGTGTCTTCTACTTTTTTCTTTTCCGATTACTATTGTATTGAATTCCCTGCACAACATCTGTGGGAACTAGATAAATGCTTCAGATAAACTTACACTTTATTGAAAAGTGTAAGTATTAAAATGCATTACCCTGTAATGTACATTGTGTTCAATTTACTGCCACACTTCAATTTTGTCAGTGCTTCTGTGAAGTGATGTGAGGCCTTGAATATAGGGCTTCTGTGGTCTAGATCCTAGAATCTGCATGTATGGCAGTGTAACCTGTTCAGGTTATTTGCCTCCGAGTTCTGTAAGATGAGGATGATAATGGTGCATAATTCATTGTTGGGGTTTAGGGAGGTAATACACATAATGTGTTACCACAGTATCTGACACGTAGTAAGTACTTTGTAAAGATTAATCAATAAATGTTGGCTAATGTATTTCCTAAC
Organism: Camelus bactrianus; assembly: GCF_048773025.1. Taxonomy (NCBI): domain Eukaryota; kingdom Metazoa; phylum Chordata; class Mammalia; order Artiodactyla; family Camelidae; genus Camelus; species Camelus bactrianus. Next base: position 58,097,754 of record NC_133541.1, on the reverse strand, counting down.
TGGGAAATCCATTTGGCTTTTTAAAATGCTTTCAGATAATATGAATGCTTTCAGATAATATAAATGGTTTGCAGGTTTTTTTTTTTTAATAGGAATCCCTTAAATTAGTATAGTACTTGAGTGAGATGTACATGTATTATGCATGTGTACATCTGCCAGAAGACTAAACTCTGGTGATAAATTAGTTTCAAAACAATTTATTTCTTACAAATATTTGTGTTGTATATATGACTAGTGGAAATTTCTCAGAGCATTTCCATTTGATGATGGCTCACTTTATGGTCATTATGGCACATCTGATTTTTGAAAGGAATGTATTACTTTGCAGTGTGTAATTTTGACTTATATTTTATATGCTGCCATACTTCATGTATTTCATATAAACACTTGCAGATGGGCTACACAACATTCTTCTGTTTCCATCAGATCCAAAAGAAAATGTATTTTTATGTCTGTATAAGTATATTAAGATTTTGTTGTGAAATATACATGGAAAGGAATGAATTATTTCAAAAAGAAAAATTCATGTAACTGTCATTTGGTCTAAAAATCTCTAGCCCAGATACATTGTCTCTGGTGCCCCCTTTCTAACCACATACCTCTATCCCTTGTCCTTCCCGATTGGCAAAGGAAACAATACCTTCATTTGTATGGTAATCACTTTCTTGATTGCTTTACCACATTACATCCTGAAAATGTATCCCCAAAGGCTATAGATCTGCTAGTTTTAAAATTTTGCCTTTACGTAAAGATTTTACACATGTGGATTGAACTTGACATGGTTTGTTTTTTCCCCACATGTGGCTAAGTCTATGCTTGGAAACAAGTATTAGCTGAGCCGCTTGCAAATGAAAGCACAGGGACCAAGACTATAGACACTCCAGCTGGAGGACCTGGGTTCACATGCTGGTTTTGCTTCAGGAGCCTTCAGTGGGTTGTTCAGCTCCTCTGTACCTTACCTTCCTCAACTGTAAAATTGGGAAATGATCATGTTAGCTCATAGGGTTGTTAGAAAAAATTTTAATAAATTTAATGGACTTGGTAAAGTGCTAAGTAAATAAAAACAGTTATAGTTATGTTAGCAATAACTCTTGGTTTACTCAGTGTACACATGCATTTCTAGTACCTGATATAGGCATCAGTTTGTGAAATCACTAAGAGTATATAGTCTGAGAGGCAAATGTAATGGTAGGGTAATTTCAAAAATATTTTAAAATAGAGAGGATGCAATTGTTGCATGCTGTTTTTCCCCCCTTTTAAATTTTCAGCCATTAATGGTAAACACAGATAGCCGCTGTTCTGCCATGGAGTCTGTATCATTGCTGTTGGCTTGACAGTATGCTGTGCAAATCTGTGCCATGCTCTTGTCCTCTTTCTTCTGCACACAGCTGAGTAAGGCAAACAAAAAAATCATTAATAAAGAGTGAATGCTTTCCTGGCTCCAGAACACTATATCCTATTCAGCATGAGATGGATTCTGAAACTCTGAGTGCCTTTTAGTATTTTATGCTGAAAACAAGGTCTAAATTTTGAATGTTAGAATTTTGAAGTTTTTTTCCCTTAAATAATGCAATCAGTACATTGATCATCACAATCATTGTTGTTAAACAGGTATGGGAGAGAGCATGGTGTAGCAGAAAGATGTCAAGCCTGACGTGTGAGTTTGCTAGAGCTGCCGTAACAAAGTACCACAGATGGGATGGCTTGAACAACAGAAATTTATTTTTTCACCATTCTGGAAATATGAGGTCAAGGTGTCAGCTGGGATGGCTTCTTTTGAGGCCTTGTCCCTTTGCTAGTAGATGGCTGTCTTCTCCCTGTATCTTCATATGGTCCTCCCTGTGCAGATTTATCTCTGTGTCCACATTTTCTCTTCTTACAAGGATACCAGTCAAACTGGATTAAGACTCATTTTAATGACCTCATCTTAGCTTATTTTCCTCTTTAGGGACCCTGTCTCCAAATACAGTCACATTCTGAGGTACTGGGCATTAGGACTTAGGAATCTGGAGGGACACAATTGAGATCAAAACACCTGCACATCAGGATACAAAGTTTCTGATTCTGTTTTTCTATAACAATAGGGGTTTAATAAGACGTTTAACTGGTCTAGTCTGTGTAAATTTTCTTTCAGCTGTGACATACAAAGATATAAGTCAAAATTTATATAAATATAAATATACAAGACATTAGCATGCATGGAATCATTTATTAAATTTATCATTTCTGTGAAGAGTGGAAATTCCTTGTTGAAAGTAATTTTAGTTACATAATTAATCCATGAACACAGTTCTTAAAAAAAAAAAAATTAGGTGATTGTGCAAAGCAAGTTTCTCTTCAGTGAGTTCCCCCAATCCCTGTTTCTTCTCCGTTAAAAGTTGAATTTGTACTCTAGAAGAGCACTGCCCAATAGAACTTTCTGTGATGATGGAAATGTTGTTTCTGATGAATATAACAAGCTAGCAATTCAACAGTCCCCTGCTAATTGAGTATTTAAAATGTGCTTAGTGTGACTGGAGAACTGAGTTTGATGTGTAATTTTATTTTTAACTTTAATTAAATTCATATAGCCATTATAGCTGGTGCTACCGCATTGAACAGTAAAGTTCTAGTATGTTTTCTAAGATATTAAAAAAAAATATCCGAGCAAACTAATGGTATATTTGTTTTTATGTGTGGGGGGAGGACTATAAAATATAATTAAATTTTTTTCTACATTTTGTACTATGCTTTTTTTCAGTTACTATCTTCAGCGTGCCTGGGCTATGTGTTTATGTGTATACGTGGTAATGAATGTTTTAACTTCTTGGTTGATTGTCACTTACCTTTCAATCATTGTATCGATTTTTATCTAAAATTCCATTTTTCAATATTTATAGTTTTAAAGTAAGTATATTATATATATATTTATATGTATATAAAACACTATCATATTATTTTCTGTCTTTCAGGGTTGTTTTGCTTTCTGCCCTTTTCAGAAGTTATATATACAGATGATTTCCAAAGTTCAATCTAACCTCTGCCTTAAAAAATGAAGTGATTCCTTTGTTCAATATTCTTTAACTATATTTGAGCAAACTAGTTGTGTGTACCTATGTGTGTGTGTGTGTGTACATAGAGCTAAAATATAATTAAATGTCTCTCTCATTTGGATAACATTCTGATATATATAATGAAAATCAATTTAGTAAGGAGAAACAGTAACTCCTAATTGATTTAGCTAAATATAAAGCTATGAGCTCTTTTCTCTCTTTAGTTCTTGTCAGTTCTACAAGCAGTTACCAAGTAACTTGTATGATTATAAATGTCACATAGCCTCACTGTTGGACAGATATTACCTTGCATTTTTGTGGGGTACCGTATATTGAATTTTAAATTGGGTTATCAGGCAGATTATAATATGAGCAAGCTATCCTGGTTATAATGTTCCCTTGTGGAGAATATTTTAGTTTAAGTGTTGTAGTCAGAGGAGAGCTAAAATAGCAAGTTTTCAGTGAGCAGTCTGTTCAAGGATTGAAACTGAGCTACTTGAAATAGCATAGATATTCAGTTTCTTAAGTATTAGAGATGCTGTATATCCAGATGGAACTCTGAATTGGGTACATGTGTGCAGGAAAAACACTTGAAGGGAGTGAGGGGAACAGGGACAGGCAGACCGAGTGGTTGACCATGATGAAGTTGTAAAAGAGGTCTTGGGTGACACCATAGGCAGCTCTGAAGCTGGGACGGCCCTTCCAAGTAATCTGCTGTTGCAGCCAGGGTCTGTCTGCACTTCTGTACTCTAGCGTCAGCCGATCACTGGATGTGTGCTGTACCCAGGGAGGGCATGCAGTCTCCAGTGCAGCTGCTCCCTTGTCCAGGACAGTTACTGAGAAGGAACTAACTTTTGAGCTTATAGGAGCCAATATTCTCAACTGCGGAAAAATGAATGCTTTGTTCCTGATGGGGGACCTAAGGGGTCCACTAGTGTATCTTCTACAATATATTACTTAGAAGGCAGGAAAAGTTTGTTTTTAATTATTTTTCGTTAGTCACTGGGGTGTTAAAATGACATCCCTTAGGATGGATAGTCAGGATGTGTCTGGCAGAGTATAGAATTCATGTATTAAGGTTTTCATTTCCTCAGTATACTTTAGTGCTTAAGTAGTTTCTTGACTTGCAAGTTGGAAGTGTCTGAAACGATTGCTAATAACTTTAGTAAAGCTATTTGTTTCTCAGAAAGAAATAACATCAGAAAGAATAACCTAGAGAGGTAGAAGGATGGAAAGATAAAAGGGAGTGAATGCTACCAAGAGAAGAGTATGCTAAGAATCAGAGTGGTCACAGCTATGTTAGTTGCCGACAGGAAGTCAGGTAAGGTATGAACCGAGGAACACCCACTAGATTCACAGCCAAGTGGTCCTGGGGTCTTTCGGGGGCGATGAACTGCAAACAGATAACGGCTTACAAGGAGTGAGGAGGTGATCGAATGAATCACAGGGAAGGAAGTGTATTTGACAATCTGAGTGTGTGTTGGTGCTGATCAGAATTAGCTTACGAAGAGCAGACTGAAAGAACAGAGAACTAGAGTCTAGCATCTCTCACCAATGAGGAGGTGGGAAAAATATGTTCTAGAAAGAAAACGTAGTACAGAAAATTCAAGCAGCAATTTGTCTTCCTGACTAAACTCTTTTGTTAATTGAAAGGAAGAAAAATTTAATGAAATGCTCTATTATTGCTAATGACTAAGGGAGTTTGCCTAGAAAAAACCAAAATATTATTAAAAAGTGGCATTCCAGGTTGGCGGAAGGGATGTTTTAGTCACAGTGGCCAAGCCTTGATCTGCATTTCTTAACTCTATACATTTCAAATTTATTGGTCCGTTCAGTCATTCGACTTTCATTTTGAAATTAGATAATATTCTAGACCATCTATTATATGTAGACTGGTTCTGAGTAATGAATATAGCAGAAAAAAATCCTACCTTTTTGAGGATTCATTCTAGTGGAAAATAAAGACAGTAAACAAAATATTTAAGTAAAATTAGTAGTATGATAGATAAGTATTATAAAGGAAATGCCCAGATTTGGGGACAAGGAACATAAACATTAAGTTTAGTAGTCATGGGAGGCCTTTGGGAAGGTAATATATGAGTAAAGACCTAAATAAGGTAAGCATACAGGGCCATCTCACATTGGGAGGAAGAGCATTCCAAGCACAGGGAAGTGTTTTAGAGGCAGAAATTCAGAGGTAAATGTATGGCTGAAATATTTGAGAAACAGTGAGGAGGACTTGGACTGTAGCAAAGATGCTGGGAAGTCATTGGAGTGTGGTTGAAATTTAGTTGGTAGGTGTACTCGTGTGATTTATAGTCAGAAGTATATATTTGATCTTTGTCCTATTTCTGGTATAGACCTTGGAATTTCCTATAAGAGCAATAAAAGTATTTTTTTTTTCTGTTATTGGGGTGACTTTTGGCAAACCCTTAGGTAACCAAAATATGGAGGCTGGTTGCCATGGGAACCAACCACCTAATTAAAGGGTTAGAGCTTTCACGTACCCCACTTCCAAGAGGGGAGGGGGCTGGAGGTTGAATCAGTTGCCAGTGGCCAATGATTTAATCAACGCCTGTCTATGTAATGAAGCCTTTATTAAAACCCAAAAGTTCAAAGAGGTTCTGAGTTGGTGAACATGTGGAAATTTAGGTGAGAGTGGTGCACTCTGAGATCATGGAAGTTCCACCCTTTTCCCCATACCTTGCCTTATGCATCTCTTCCATCTGGCTTTTCTGAGATAGAGCCTTTCATAATAAAATGGAAATGTAGTAAATAAAGCGTTTCTCTGAGTTGTGTGAGCCACTCTACCAAACTAATTTAACCCAAACAAGGGACTGTAGGACCCTCCAACCTGTAATAGCCAGTCAGTTTAAAGCACAGGTGACAACCTGGACTTGTGACTGGCATCTGAAGTATATTGGGCAGGGACCGTCTGTTAGGACTGAACCCTTAACCTGTGGGATCTGTTGTTCTTTCTGGGTAGATAGTGTAAGAATTGAGTTGAATTTTAGGACACTCAGCTGGTGTCTGAGAATTGCTAGTTGGTATGGGAAAACCAGCACCCCACCTCTACACACATGTTGGAGTGGGATGTTAGAATCATTTTAGTAGGTTTTGGTCCAGTCTTGTTAGGTTGATACTGGCATCTATTTCCATCTGTCAGGACTGCATTATTTTCCCTGCTTAAGTTTTTGAATATCATCCTTACCGTGAGAATTTCAAGCAGAGGGGTAACATGATCTGACATGTTTTAACAAAATCACTCTTGCTGACATGTGAGAAAATACTGAATGGGGCAGGGGTGAAAGTAAAAATCCAGTTAGGAGGTTATTGCAATAATCCAGACAAAAGATGATTATGGATTGATCTTGAGTGTTAGCAGTAGAGGGATGAGTTGTGGTCAAATTCTGGATGTAATCTGAAGACGGAGCCAACAGGAACTGCTGACACAGAGGATGTGGATATGAGAGAAAGTAATGAGTCATGAATGCCTCTAAGGCTTTTGACCTGAGCACCTGGAAGAATGAATTGATAATAACTGTGATGAGAAAGACAGAGGAGAGGTAGGTTTGAGGAAGACGATCAGGAGCTTGAACATGTTAAATTTAAGATGCCCATTAGTCATCCAAGTGAGTTTGTAATTATGTATCTGGAGGATAATGGGATGTATCAGGCTGGAGGTAAAAATGTTAAGAGTCATTAGTCTATAGGTTGTATTCAAAGCGAGGAGATTGGATGAAATCACAAAGGGAGTGAGTACAGATTAAAAAGACAGGAAGTCCAAGGACTGAGCCCTGCAGCACTCTAAAATTAAGAGTTAGGGAGGAAAAGGAAGTGCCTGCGAAGAAGAAATGGCCAGAGAAGTAGTAGAGAAACCAGAGGAAAGAAATGTATTGGAAACCAAGTGAAGAGAATAGTTTATAGAGGAGGCAGTGCTCAGCTTTGTCAAAGGTTGCTGCCTGGTCAAGTAAGATGAAGACTAAGATTTGACAGTTGCATGAAGTCATGTTTTCTGTTTTAAGGGTTCACTTCAGTTTCCCATATGACTGTGTAGATATCAGGCCTCTGTGTGTGTCCTAGATTCAGACATTGTTGCATTTTGATCCCCACTTAACTAAGTCTGTGTAATTTTATGGATTAATGTAAAAATTCATCCTGAATTCCAAACAATATTGGAAATCATTTTGACACATATTTCCATGGTGATCTGACCTCCAAATTTAATATCCCACTATTTAGAATCTGAAAAGCAATATTGTTGTTTTCTTCATACGCCATGGACAAGACCAACACTCTTGAAAGTCAAACACCAACATCTTAGATTCTTAATAAGAAATTTTGCTTTGAAAATAATCTCACATATCATGTTACATCCAAAACTAAGCTTGTATAAAGGATCAAAATAGCACATTTTTCTTCAGAGTAGTTTACAATGCATACCTTACAGAAATAAGGCATGTTGATAAACACAGGCTTAAAATCAGTAGAACTCTGCAATTTATAAAACATATGCATATATTACATCATTCAAAAATATTATGTAAATGATCACCAACCAGAAGTATCTATGTCTCCTATTATGTGGCTGCCTTCCTCTGTCATTATCAGGGATGGTCTGCAGTCATAGACATCTTAGGTAGTCATCTTTCAGAGGAATACCTGCTGGGGCCCAGAATAGGCTGCCCCAAAATAGGCCTCAATGGCATATTGATTATTCAGAATTAAAGTTATTTAAGAAATGGCCAATGCAAGAGGGACACTCTGACCCTCCTCTTTGTCTCCCTGAAAGCAGGAAATAATTTCTCTCATGTGAAAGGTGTACTCCTTGCATCTAAAGTTAGAAAGACATCCTTATCATCAAAGACAGGGAATTTGAGCTGAGAAGCCTACATAAACAAACCTTGTCACTTGTTTAATTTACTACCTCAAGCCCAAACTCTGTTTAGATTCTTCACTAATAGGGCACCCAAAACCTAAGTTTCTTTGTCCTGTCAGTTCCTCACAAATTTATTGGGGTTTTTTTGTCTAAAAATATAAAACCTGCCTGCTTTAGCTATTTCATAGGTCCTATTCCTATGGGACCTCTATGTGCATGAATTAAAATTTGTTTTTTTCCTCTCTTGTTACTGTCTTATGACATATTTATTATTAGTCCAGCCACAAGAGCTCAAGAGAGGTAGAGGAGGAAATTTTCCCCTCCCCAACATACCAATAAAATGTTATCTATACCATGAAGTAGGGTTCTTACAGTCCTCCTTATGCTTATGCACTGAGATGCTAGGCAGAGTGTAAAAGGTGGGCAGAGTTCCTGGAGTTCAGCCTCAAGCCCCAGTGGGGAGAGCAGGCACTGTGTGTGGGGCTGCCTCACTGGGAACCCTGCCTGATGACTAGCTGAGCACCAGCCTAACTGATCCTACCCTGAAGTGCAGAGCCTTATTCTGTGGGGACAGGAGAAACAGAATGTACAGAGAAAGCATTATATCCGAAATCTTCAGGGAAAACAAATAGATTCTACACGATTCTGTGTATTCTCTTGCCCTATTTAACCTAGTAGGTTATAAAATATACCAAAATGACAATCAAGAGTCCCTCGTACAAAGAATCCAACTAAATGTATAATGTTGTGGATCTCTGGCTTATGTTTATCAAAATCAAAAAAGCAAGCATGCTAGGAATAGATGCTAAATGCATTGTCTTGATCCAGAGCGTGGCTGCCTGCTGAACTCCTTCAATACGGGCTTGATAAGACCTTAAGGACAGCCTGTCAGCCTGTACTACAAGCTTTATTGCTGAATCATCTTTTTTATACTTTACAGAGTATTTTATTTATTTCTGTTTTCCGTTAATAAATCTTCTCTTCCTTTTTGTGGCTATCTATGTCTTTCTCTTCTAAATCTGGGGCCGACTATTACTACTTATTGTCCTTTCCTTCTAAAAGTATGGAATGGAAGGAGTGTTGCAAGCTAAAACACATCAGTTTTTGTGAAAATACATGATATCACAGAATTAAAAACATTTTTAATATCCTAACCTGCAGTCTACTGCCTGTGCTTCTCTCTGGAGAGCCTGACTCACAAAGCCCAGTGCGAGAATATTTATGCGGTCTGACTACAGAGTTTGAGGTAAGCCTAAAGCTAAAACAAGAATTTAAAAGATACGGAATTTTGAAAAAGAATTTAAAGATACAGGAGAAGAGCTTCATCTTAGGTAAATACACGGTAAACATTCCCACGGAATCATATAGGTTGAGATTCTGGCTGCCAGCAATGATGTTCAAACAGGTAAAAAGAAGTCCATGCGTAATAGTGTTCCAGTTCTGTGTGCTGTGTGTCTCTGCATTTCCATATAAAGAATTGGCGCTGAAATTAATCAGTGCCACTGGATCCCTCATGCCACTGATGGAACAGTCACCCTGACACTTTCCCTGTAAAGGCTTTCTATCTGAGGCCTCCACAGTCCATCACTCCCCTCCATTAAATCCATGGCGAAAGCAGCAACTTTCATTGAAAGTGCAGTAATGCATACCAAGTGGGTCCAACATCTTAGTAGCTCCACGTGGAATTTATTTTCAACAACCTAGAAGCCTCAGTCTAACGTAAGATTATCTTTTCATGGTGTTCCTTTTATGAATCTGTTTTGTCTCAGGTAATATGAACCACATTTTTTTTTTTAATATTTGTAAAGACAAAGTGTTTTGTTTCATTCAACTGGCCATTTATTGCATACCTACTATATGCCTGACACTGTGCCGGGTGCAAAGGGCGCCAAGTCCCTAGACATGGTCCTTGCTTCGTAACCAGTGATGCTTTTTTTTATTATGTATCAATAGTTCTCAGTTGGCTTTAGATTAACGAATGTATACATAGGCAAAGTAGCATTTGAAGGCTAAGTTCACATACACACAATTTTTTTTTTTTTGGAAAGATACGTGGGATTAGAATGTTTTAAATTTAGTTTACTTGATTAATAGTAGCATTTGTCATTAAGATTTCTCTCAATCAGTGAGCCTTCAAAGTACAATTTAGATTATGTGAGAATTGATGATCTTTTGACATTTAAAAGGAGCCTGCTTATACAGAAATGATCAAATTCATTGTTACACAGACTACACATATAGTTCGACTGTAGTTTCATCACAGTGCTGTTTAACAGATTCACTTACAGGTGCCTTTAGAAACACTTGTAGATATCGACTTTTTTGTGACAGCTGTTTGGTTTGTTTGTTAAACTAAATTTCAACCCATCACAGAGCTTTCTCTGGTACACAGAGTGTCACTGAAAATAATAGTTTTTATAGATTTTTCCCTGTTGTCTTCTGGATGGTAACTGATACTTAGCTACAAATCAAAAGCTACATCTTTCAGGAGTGTATGGGGCAGCTTTTTCTTTGTTGTGCTGGAAACAAAGGTAGCGTTATAGCAATAAGCTGTGATATCTGTCTCTTTGGTCTGAATTCCTTAAGATCTTTTTTTTTTTTAATTTTATTGCATTGTTCTTAATTATGCTGTCAGGACAAAACTTGTAGAAGTTAAAAGTATTATTATATCAGGCAGAAACATTTCTTAGTCAAAAGCAACAAAAGAGAAAAAGCTACCATATAACCCTAAGACTACTTTCTATGATAATGTCCATCTAATTAGATTGGTTACAATCAATTCTTAAAGCAAGTGGTTTTTGAACATAATAGTGGCACTGTGTACCATTCCAGGTGCTGGTGGTAAAGTGATGAAGGATAGGCATTTGTCCTCGAGGATGCTATAGCCCAGTGGGGAAGGAGCAGTATGCAGGACAGGTGCATGGGTGTGGTAGCAATGTCGTAAGGATCATGCCATGTGGTTTCTGAGAGGAGTTCTCTCCCCAGAAGTTGATGTGGAAGGAGGGCAGGAAAATTGGCTCCAACTTGGGAAGGTTAGTCAGCAGTTCAGAGATGAAGACTGAAAAATGTAGGAGTGAGGATTCTTGGCAAGGGAGTGTCAAAAATGCAGAGGTGTGATGATGGTGGTGGGAGTGGACGTGAAGGGAGGGAGTCGATTCCAAGGCTGTTTGAGGAGGTAGAACATGAGGAGGACTTGGTGGTCATAGTTTGGATGCTGAGGATAAGGGAGGAAAGAGCTCCTGTACATGGTCCTGTCTTGTGCAACTGGATGAGTGGTTACCCTTTTCATTGAAGGTTTTGGGGATAGTTAGATTTTAAATTTAATAAACTTGTGGTGCTGTAGAGATATATGAATTGGGATAACCAGTTGGCAAAAAAAAGACAAAAAGAAACAATGACCAGAGAAATAACAAGAAAACTAGGATTAAGTGCTGGGAAATGAGGAATATATGTAAAAGGCGTTTCCTGAATAGATAATGCTTTGTGTTGCTCGGTAATAATGAGAAAGATCTGTGAATTGCAACTAGTAATTCATCACGGCCAGAAATGTGGACAGGAATTTAATTCTAAATAATTGAGAGTTTTCTTTTAAAGTGAATGGTATACCTCTGAAGGATTTGAAGCTGTAACCTGTTTACTTTAAAATAGCCTTTGAAGGAAAACCTGGGGTCCTACTTAGCTATAAACATAGATGTCCTTAAAGTAAAGATAACTCAGCAAATTGGAGTTATCTCAGTTTGTTCTCATGGAAGAAAAGTGGAGTTAGGATGAAGAAACTTGTTTATTTAAAAAGAGCAGTCAACCATAATCATAGCAGTTTCTAACTCTTAGAGTGTAAACATGAATAGTAAACTGATCTTACAATTATTATAATGATTATCATCATGATGTTATGATTACTGTATCAGCAGCAGCCACTTTTTAACTACCCACATGAGAGGGCATAATTGGGAAGAAACTGTAGCCCTGCTTAGTGGGCATTTATAGTCACTTCTTTAATATATTTCCTGTAGTCCATTTTGGCTCTTATAAATGAATCCTGAACATACCAGCCCAGTACAGAATTTCATCTGGTTGTATCTTTCTTTCACAGTGACACGTAGGTTAAAAAAAGAAGAAGGAAAATAAATAGACACCGTTTATTTGTACCCTTCTATTTTTCCTACGTGACATTTGATGAGGTAATCCCAGGGAAAATTCATTGATAAAATATAATCAATATATACTTGTTCTTCAAAAAAAGTATGAAACAGACTGAAAAATAAATATGGAGAATAAGTCATTTAATGTCATTGTTGGATACTTAACTACACGTGCCAGTTTCCTCAATTTAAAGAGAAGAAAACTGAACAGTAATCAGGAGAATGTGAACTTAAACAATAAAGAGCCGATATCACACCTATCAACTTGTGGAGAATTAACAGTCCAACAGCACCAAGTGTTGGCAGGAGTGTGGAGTCGTGGAGATACACCCTGATGGTGGGGATACGCAGAGGTGCCACTGCTTTGTGGAGAAACTTGAAAATAGTTTAGTCAATGCATATCATTTGGCCCAGCAACTCTGCCTCTGGATATATATCTGAAAGACATTTTTGCACAGTGTATAAGGAGAAACATACTAAAATACCAAAAAAAAAAAAAAAAAAAAAAAAACCAAACTGGAAAAAGCTAAATCCTAAATATCCATCCACAGGAGAATGGGTAAATCAATTTTGGTATATTTATACAATAAAACAGTTAAAATGTGTGAATTGGAGTTCTGTGGATAAACATGGATAGATTTCAAAAACACAGTTTTAAGAAAGAAAGGAGATTGTGGAAGAGTCCATTTAGTATAATATGATATGTAAAGTTTAGAGAGTAAAATCAAACTCTAGATTTGTGTGGATCCATGCTTTGGTAACAGAAGTATAATCATGTATTTAAATGATAAATATAAAAATTATATTACTGGTTTCCTCTTTTGAATGAGCAAAGGAAAGAAATGGAATCAAGGAGGGGTGACTAGGGACTTAACACCATGTCTTTAATGCTTTGCTTCTTAAAAAGAAGTGAAACAGAAGCCAGTGTTAAAATTTGGCAAAATTAGGTGGTAGATAGATATATGGATGTTGATTATATTAATCACACTTTTCTGTTTTCTTGAAATATTTTGTAACTTTGAAAAACAAGAACTTGGACTGCCTGAGATTACAGGTTATTATAAGGGGTGCAGGGACTGGAGAGCACCTGGTTGTCATAACCAGAAGAGAACAAGCCAGAGTCAGGTCTGTACACACAGCCGCCCATGCGGAGAAGACCGGGCCACTCCCACACTGTGATCACAGATGTCGCTCACAAATCGTATGAACAGCGAACATTTTTAACCACTGATTCGGTACTTTGCTGAGTGTTGTATGCTGGTTGTGGCATTAGAATAAGATGAAAACAAAAGTCATGTTTAAGTGAGACCTGAAGTGATTTTAGTGAACTGTCCATTACTGAAAGGGAACGTGGTTTGCAAAAGGCATTAAAAGACAAATGAACAATGTGTTTGGGGGATTAAGTGATGTCATACAAGATAGACCCCATCCTCTTACTTGTAGTCAACTTTTTTTTCCACTTTAAACTGATTTAGATGGTAGCCTATGTATAAAAATAGCACAACTCCTGAAGAATTTGAATGTTATTGATCACAGTAAAGGTAAGATATAGAATCCAGTGAGAATAAAATGGTAAGAAAAAAGTAACATACTACACTTCAGAAAGCTCACCAAATCTATTAACTAGATCATGGAAAGTTAGCAGTTGGTGACGAGAGTGGTCATTTATTGACCACTTACTAAGTGCCAGCCACTGTGCTAAAGGCTTTGCAAACCTGAACTCATTTATCTCTCACAATGACCCTGTGAGTTAAGTCCTTAGATTTTTTTTTCTTTATGGAAAAGATGACCAAAGTATACATGTTAAGCAGTTTTCCCACATTCACAAAATTAGTGTATAATGAGGACAGGATTCCAGGGCTCACATGTGTAACCACAATGCAGTGTGAGAGCAGTACTGTAAAAAAGTGATAGTAGAAATATATTTGCAGATAATAGCTCACAAGCCAAGAAAAGGCAACATCATTATTTAATAGTCACAATACTACTGTTTACCAAGAGAAACTCATACAGACAAGTGCAATGACAGTGAAGAAGAAGCAGGGCTATTAGAATGTACTAGTGGAACAGCAGCCACCATTAAATGAATGCCTGCTGGATGATCATTATCTTATTTAATGATAGCAATATTCAGGAGGTGAAACTGAGCCCTGGAGAAATTAATGGATCGATTCACGATTGTACTTCTCATACTCTGTAGCTACATCTGTACATAGGTCTGTGGCCCCCAGATCTGGGTCTTTGTACCACACCACGTTCCATTTGGACATTCACATTCTTACCAGGTCTGGTAGGATTCTTGGGAATTGCTATTATTACCCATCATGACCTTTCTAAGTGATATCCCTTACTACCCAGTACCCAGTAGAGGTGAAGGAAAGGGAAGAGCAAAGAGGGACATGAGTCCTGGATGCCACAAGGAAACAGTTCTTTGCTAGGCATTTTGTAGAGAGTGAAGAGACAAAAACATTATATTTGGCCTTTCTCTGACTCAGCCACTGTCCTTCTGTGATACAAGTCATGTGGGAAGAATGAAGAGCAATGTGGCCAAAGCGTCAGGCACAGTAAAGCAGTGGAAATGTGCAGCTTTTGGTTTTCTGTGAAAACTGGACAGCATCAAATCTTGAGCAGTGGTACATTAAATAGCAGGAATGAGACCCTGGGGATTAAGTACTGACGTATCAGTCCACTGGCAATAAAGGAATGCTTGCTTTAGTGCAGAATTCCTGGGTGTCTGGGGAGAATGTACAGCAGTGGAGTCATCAAAGAGTTTTGGAATGGGAGCTGGAAAAAAGAAGGTGTCAGCAGAGATGGCAGGATAAATATCTGAAAAAAGCTTCAGTACTGTGATTTTGCTGTGGGCAGCAGGTCACAAGAGTAACAAGGAGGTAAAGATGGACCAGTGGCAAAAGGCAGAGATCCTTGCAGACCAAAGCATCTATCCAAAAGCAGAACTGGAGAGGCAGTGTTGCAAACAGCAAAGCGTTCTGCAAATAGTAGCTTTGACTGCAAATTCAAAAAGGTACAATTTTAAGATATGCACAATATAGCATCATCTCTTCATAAAGCATCAGCCATTATCGGTTTAACAGGACAGTGTTAATAACCTTTGTAAATGCCATTGCATACAGATAAAGAATGCATACGTGGAATGCAGATTACAGTGTTTATGCTAATGTATATGGCAGGATTCCTTAAGGAAAAGATAAGAAAACAATTTTTAGCATGTCAGTGGGCTGCTGAAGAAACTTCTCAAGGGAGAAGATTGGCTTTCTTTTATTGATTGGGTTTACTAATGTTACAACAACCTTTTGATGTGATTGCTCCACATATATTTAAAATATTCCTCCTCACTGGAGGGAGCTAGACTTAATAATCTTTATTCTGGTGCAGGATTTGAATAATTTTTCTTTCACCAAAAGAAGGGAAGAAGGGAATTTATAGCCACTGAATGCCTGTTATGCGCTAGCCTTGTGCTACTTGATTTACATACATTATTCTGTTATCCCCAGTTAAGCCTCTCAGTGTAAGAATGGAAGAGAAGTCGAGGCAGAGGTTTTCCCAAGGTGGCAAGGCTGAAAGTAGTAGTTCTGGGATGTGAAAGAGGTTGATCTGTCTCTTGGAGCCTGCAGCCTTGTTTTATGGAATGCTGCCCTGTGCACACTCTCAAGAGGAGCCAGGACCTGGGTAGGGACAATTTACCGGTCACTCCCTGTCAGAGATGTGAAGGAGAATTCTGGCAGAAGGATGAGGAATCCCTGCCTCCCCAGGAGAGGAGTTAGCAGATCTGCATTTACTTATGAAAGGCACTGGGGCCAGGCAACTAGGTTATGTACGGACAGTCTGCACTGTTCTTTTTCTTTCTCTGAAGAATTTCAGTCTCTTCGAGATAAGGTTAGAATTTAGGAAGTAACAGTGGACTCACAGGTATGTTCAATGGCTCATTTCCTTATTGCTGAGGACAGCAGACAGTCTTTCTTGTCCCCTATACCTGACACAGTACTGGGCATGTGGTAGATCTCCGTTTGCTGTTTTGTGTTGAAAGAATGAAAATGAGAAGGCTGAAATGAGTTTTAAGTCTATGTGTTTGAGTCTTTGAGGAAGTTATTTTACCCATGTGATTCTGTAGAAGTCCAGATAATTTTTGAGTCCCTATTTTGTGCCAGGGTCAATGCTAGAAACACAAATAGTGGACTCAATTTATCTGCTCAAGTGCATCTATGCTATTTAGTGACAGAGGCAGTGGTTTAAATGAATGAGTGAACGAATGAATGAATGAAGTGTTGTGAGATAAACGAGAGAAGCAGTTGGTAATGAGTGTTGTATGCATCCATTCTTTTGCACTTGTCGCTCTAAATTTTCTTGCCTTCCATTTATTCTTGTTTCATAAACTCTCATTCATCCTTAAGATCACTCTCAGACATCCCCATTCATGTCTGTTTGCCTTCAGCTCTTCTATCTATAAAATCAAAACAACAAACTAGATTATGTGATTGATATGGGCTACTAGGGAAAAAAGACTTGCATAACTGCTTTGAGTTATTTGAGGAAAATTGCTACACACAAACAGGTGTTATTAGAATTCTAGTCACACTGATGGAGACATTAAAAGGTTGGGTCTTCAGGGATAGTCCTTCAAGGGTATAGTACTAATAGAAGGACATACATTATTTTTAATAAATACATTATGGTGTGAATTAATTTTCAAAATAAGCGGTTCAATTTTGTGCACTGAAACTGATTTCTAATAAAAGAATCAATTTTAATTTAATTTTTATTAGTTCAGTGTTTTCAGAAAAAAATACAGGATCCCTATGTAAATGGTAGGAACTGTACCTATGACATTATAAATGGCTGTTTCACTGTATTAGGCACAAGTAGATGCTTAAAATATATTTGTGGTATGAATGAGTGAATTAAAAAAATGAAATCATGCTGAACTATGTTCTGAACTGTTGATGAGTAAACATGTGGTCTTAATGTGGTCTTTGAAATGTGGTCTTAATAACTTTAGTAGCTACATATTGAAGATGAAGATACATGAATGGTAATAAGTTGATAAATGTAATTCTTTAACATAAAATAGCGAATAATCAGTAACTGAAATTTTTATTAAGCAAATAATGATACCAGCTTTTTAATGTTAAAAATAGTTTACTTGATATAAGGGGAAGTGTTTTGTGGACTAGTGGTGTTAATGGACCAAGGTTAGAGAATAACAAAATTGTGATTATTGTACGTCATATGTTTTAAAAGTTTAAATGATTAAAAAAGTGTGTGATTCAGTTTGTTTATTTTTAGAATGTGATAAAACCAACATTACTTGAACACAAAGTCAAGAGGTATATCAGCAAACTAATGCCAAGGAGGACATAAAGGCATTGGTAAACAAAATAAACAGATCAAAAAACAAATAAATTTATGTTGATAGATCACAAAGGAAAGGATTAAAGAGTTACAGGAAAGCAATTAAAGCAGAGTTAGAGATTAGTGGGGGAGAATTAACAATCAGGGCTGAGAATTCTGAAAACATACCTTGAGTTTGTGTTGAAAATTCATAAGCAAGAAAATGTAAGTCCTTCCTAAAATTCATCTGAGTATAAATATAGGCCCACCTTCACAGTGTAGTATTCTCAGACTGGACTGGACCTAGAGAGCCATATTTCTTATTTTGAGGTTCCCTGTATAACTAAGCAAACCAAAAGTTTTACAAACAGATGCATAGGAGTAAGCATCCAACAAAAGAGATAATGTGCAAGAGGATGAGATGGCAAAGGATTGGCTTGTAAAGGCACAAATGGGTTTGAAAAGGAAAACACTGGATGACTGGGACTGGCTTGAAAATACACAGGGCGGTAAGAAAGTGAGATCCCACCTTAGAAGGGGAGAACATACTAAATATTCATGCATGAAAAATGCAAACTAGGAAACATCCCTGTAGCACATATATAAATCCAATGAATAAAAAGTAGTTCAGTCTTCCGCTAATGAGGCCCTGAGCTGATATTAATAGTTCTGTTTGACAAGAAAAATGTTGATGCTTAAGATTTACATTTCCATTTTACCTATCAGATCTTTGTTTTTGAGCATGCATTTGTCAAAATCATTCACCAGCTCCCTTCAGGGACTCCGTTAATATGTTTGCTTATTGTTATAATTCTTGCATATCCACTGAAAATAATGATGCTTCTTTGATCACTTATTAGAGCTGCAAGTATTCTAGATTATCACCTCTACCAATCTTTAGATTGCCTTTGGAATAAAAATAAAGAACTTCCAGAATATTCTTTTAATATCTAACGGAAATCACACACTAAAGCCAGTTCAGTTGGGAATAAGTGAAAAAATACTCAACTGAAATGCAATTTGTAAATGAAACCAACAGATTATAAGTTATACATAATTGAGAGTGATTGCTAAGAGCATGTTAATACATTTTATGTAGAGGCTTCTGATTTCCTTCTTGTGCTGACAAATGAAATGACTGTATTTTAAATGAGTGGTTAAGGTAGGAAATCAGTACCTGGTGCAAGACTTTTGTGACAGTGAATTATTTTGCACATTTGACAAAGAGAAAGCTCTGCTGGATGTAAAACAGAGAGTGGATTTTATTATGTTCTCAACTGTGTGATGTAGCAGATAGTAGAAACATCATGGGGCTTGATTTATCAAAACCTACCCAGACTATGTTTGAGTCACTCATTAGCACCAGAGCCTAAGTTTTTCCATCCCCAAAATAAGAATAACTATGGAGTAGATGGTGTGATACAGTAAAAAAATAAATAAATAAACACTGGTTAGGGGGTCAGGAGATTAAGAAGATTCTAATCCCAAATATGCCACTACTTGGCATTGTCTCACTTTTAACTTTAGTAATATCCATAAAGTTGATTTCATATGCTGATTTTATTTTTTCTAATACATATTAAAATAAGTAAATAAGATATCCTTTTGTGCAGTACTTAAAAGCCTTTTCTGAATATTTGTGAGAATTGGGCTAGAGTGTTATTAGAAAATGGTGCATAAAGAGAGGCTAAATGTTGAGTAAAAATGATACTAAAATATTTTAGGTTGTGCAAATTCAAATAGCACGTATGCAGTTATAAATGTAGCATTCTGAGGAAAAGCTGCTGTGCATTAAAAACAGGCATGGCACAAAGACAATGGAAAACAGGTCAGTTCATCTCTGCCTGTTGTCAAGCTTTTGGCCTTGTTTTGATGATAAAACATTCTTGTTCACGTTAAGAAGAATATTAACTAGTATTGGAGTTATAATCAAGGAATAATGGTACAGAAATGAAACAAGGGGATGTCTAACCTCTGCCTGTATTACAAAAACCTGGAAAAATAAGGAGATGGGTGTGTCCACCCTACATAGAGGCTTGAAAGAAGGCAGTGTTGGACTTACTACCATGAAACCCACTGTATGTAAGAATTGTAGAAGAAACCTGGATATAGTGAAAATAGAAATTAAAGAAAGGCCAGGCTTGGCATTTGCATTCATCAGTAACTGAAACAATATGGGGTTGACCATTTTCAGGGCACTGTGACAACTGTGTCTCTTGCTATTCCAATAGATTTAATGGGTCTATTTAAAAAACACTTAAGTATCACTTGTTATGTGTTAGTTATTTTTCTAAGCATTTTATGGATACTAACTCTGAGTTTTCACTACAACCTTCTCAGGTACTTAAATTGCACTTTATACATGCAGAAACGGGAGCACAGACGTGCTCGAGTACACAGGGAAGCGAAGTCTGAACCCTGGAGTCTGGCTGGGATCATCATCAGCAGATTCATGCTGTTCTGCCTGTCCCACAAGTGGGCCTGATTTTTCTAAAGACCCCTTCTCTTTGGTTGAGTGAGTGATTCAGGAATTCGGGTTAAGGCCATCAACACAAGGCATTCTCCTGACAGAACTGAATCAGAAATGCACATTATACATATACATTTAGGACCAATAAATAGTGGAGAAAATTCCCAAGCCTTCTGGGAAAGAAATCCCCTTGCTCTTAGTAAAGAGTGCTTATCAGAGACTCTTCTTCTGGATATCTTAGTGTGTGGTTTCAAATCCCATTACTGCTTTGGTCTTTTGGGCAGTATATCAGAAACCCTTCTGATACCTAACCAGGAACAAGAGACAAACAAAGCCAAGAGAACAGCAGAGGACAGTGGTAGAGTCACTGTCCACTTAGAAGCCACCGTGTAAAGTGTTATCATTGCCATGGGCTTGAATGCTTCTTGAGCTTTTAACTCTGTGCCCTCAGACAATAGAAATTGTGAAAATGTTGGGTAGCTCCGGGTTCTCGTTCTCTCTTTCCCTCCTTCCCTCCTTCTTTCCTTCTTTCCTTTTACTGTTAAAGAACACAATTAAATTTTAAAAATTTAAATCACAGAGGAGGAAAGCTCCAAGAAAATCTTCTGAGAAAATAGTGGCAGCGGAGTATCCAGATCTGAATAATGCCCAATTGAGGATGCAGTGTGCAGCTCCTCTGGCTGCTGTGAATTATGTCATCCTGCTGAAGAGTTTGTGTTGACCCTGGAAATACTTCTAGATTTTATCATGCCAGTAAAGTTACTAAAATTGAACTCACCTCCCAATAGTATTAGAATGTAGCTTATTTAGTAATTAAGTAATTATTTTAAAAAGCATGAGACATAATTATATTAATCAAAGTCAGAAACCTGATAAGGGATTTGAAATGAACATAAAAAAGATTCTCTTTCTGGTAGTAAACTAAATCTCACTAACTTACAAGCTTACAACACATCAGTAACTAGAGGCTTCCTGGGGAAAATCAAAGGCATGTAAACCGTTCATGAGGGGCCCTCTGAACATCAGCATTAGTTTTCCTTCTATAATAAACTATGTCCCTTTTCAATTTTAAGTGACAGTTAAAGGGGTAGTTTAATTCCACATGAAAACTCATAATAATATGACGCTTTCAAATTGAGTCAATTTTGTCTATTTCTCTTCTTGCAGAAAGCCCCAGAAAAGGTGAATTTTACGGTGTCCAGATAAAATTGGACGAATAAATTAGGTAGGCCAGGACTGTGTCATAAGTTTGTAATTTAACTCAGTACGTTGAATCTAGTAGAGAAATGATGAATTATTTTTGAATGACTCAAGGGATGAATGAGTAAGACTTCTTTCAGGACTGGGCTATATAAGCGACCTAGACGGTTACTTAGGTTTCTCTTAGACTTTGCTGGCTGCCTGTTGCATGTATGTTACTTCATTCCTTTCATCGAGTACTAGGTCAGGTTGCGTGGTGTTGAGTATAGGTGACATATTAGAGCAGAAGCTCGAGTGAGTGAGTTAACCTTACTTCCTGTTCACTGTTTGTTTTTAATCACCAAAGTGGTAGTAGTATCCATGTCATGATTATGGAAGTTTGTGTGAAATAATACTTTTCAAGTGCTTAGAATGATGCTTGGTATATAATTAGTAACTAATAGTTAGCTTTTATACTTGTTGGTATTAGTATGAATTTTGAAAATTGAATAGAGTTAAATAAAAGAAATAAAAACTTTAACCTCCCAGGATATGTAACAAAGTAAAAAAGGAATTAGAATTGAATTATGCATTAATTTTTACCAAAAAGATGTTGTAAATTGACAAAGAACACCACATAAAGTAAACAAACAGTATCAGCATATTTACTGACATCTATATATCCTCAGGCTCACGAGTTTAACAACTAAGATAAACCTTGAGAGCTCTTGCCTGCAATGTGTCTGTGATGAGAATAGGCTGAGTTCCTAGGAGCACTTTGTCAGTATTCCCTGCGTTAGTAAACATTGAACATTCATGGCCCATCATAAGGCTCACTAACCTCTGTTTCTCTCAGTTCAACCTTGGTAGTTATCCTTTCTGCTTCTACCTAGCTGCTAATTGGATTTATAAATGTCATACGTTTTTTAATGAAGCTTTTTTCCTTATTACCAAAAATCTGTACATATAATTGTAGGAAACATTACAAAATAAACAGTGAGGAATATTTAAATACTGTTGTAATCTCCCTAAAGATTTTCACTGTTGATCTCTTTGTGTATGCTTTTCCAGACCTTTCTTTTCCTTTCTTCAACTCTAGAAAAATCTCATAGAACATTTCCTGCTTTTTCCGTTAACTCAGGATTTTGACAAGATCTAACAGCATTTGTGTATTGGCCCCATGCTGACAAATTGTAATGATCTCCTGGAAAGAGCTATTCCAACCTCAAGGTTGGAGGGGCAGGGGCCGGCGGGAGGGAAGTGGAAAGGATGGAAGCTAGGTCCTCTGAAGACCCCGTAGATCTACTGATCTGCCTCTTAAGTTTCCTAACCCTGAGTCTGGGAAAACTGCCAACAATAATCTCACTCACTTTGTGGCCCACATTCGGAATAGACTTAAAGCTTTAAGAGCCTCCAATTTGTTTATCTTTTGGATTAGTTATGCAGTTAAGCAGATCATCCTTTATTTTTTCTTCCCAGGTGACAAAAACTCAGTTTATCTTGTTGGCACTAAGTTGGAAACTGCTCCTATTAAGGAGGAATGGAATGATATGTACACATCGTTTGCAAATTAACGTACATTATTGTAAGCAATCTCAACCCAATGTCACGAACCATAAACTGCAACTTTTGTAGATTTCAATTTTTTCATATGTAAAATAAGGCTTATTAACAATATCAGCAAACTTTCTCATAGAGATTATGAGGATTAAGTGATATCATACTCATAAAGCATTTAGTATAATGTTGGCACATAGTTAAGGCACAAAAAATACTAGTATTACTATAAAATAATAAAATGTTCTAACAGATTGGTCTAGTAATAGAATGAACAAATCCAGGGATATGTGAAATTTGGAAATTTAAGCTAGCAGGTTATTTGTATCAGAAAAAAATGTTTAGGAGCAGATTGCATGAGTTTAGGACTAAAGATACTTGTGTCACCAAGACACTTAGGTCAAAAAGGAGCACTATGGGGCCTGGGACAAGGAGCTCCCCAAAAGTTCATGTAGTTTGAGGCTCTGTACCCCAGTAGATTCTAAACTGCATTCACACCATTCTTGTATGAGAATCTCTGACAAAACTGCAGAGACAGTAATTTCACCAATGAGAAAAGAGAGACAAAGTCAGAAGCTCACTAACAGCAGAGAAAAACTGATGCCAGGTTCTGAGCCTTGGGCTAGAGCTGCATAAAACTCTCCCATTTCAGTTCAGAGACTGGGAAGGAGCTGGTGGGTATCAAATGATCCCAGCAGTGAGGACAGGAGGGGTACAGAGATTAAATGCTGGTTAAGGCCTCATGGTGTGTGATCGAACGCGGAGTCGAGACTATTGATAGACCAGAGACAGTGTGATTTTTAATGCACTCAAGTTCTTAAAGAGTTTTCCGATTCTGTGCTTAATGGCTTCTTTCAGCAAGTCATATTTCTATTTGGTAGGCCAGAGGGATAACATAGTTCCACTTCCTAAGTATTTCCCTGATCTTTTTTAGTATAAAAGCCGTGAGGTTCTAAATGGAGTTCCAGTAAGGCCTCTGAACTCCTGAAGAAAGGGCACTTTGCTTCTGTCCTTACAATCAAGTTGTCCCCTGCAAAGATGCAAATTGGAGTGCTTATAGCAATAACCTGATACCTTTTGAAAACCAGGAAGGTGGTAAGAACTCACCCATAATTTCTGATTTGCACTGTTATTTGTCGGGAACTCCCCTGTATTAGGAAAACACATTAGCCGTATAGCCATTAATCTGAATAACAGATTCCATGTTTGTTAAAAGAATTAAGGAGCTCATTTGTTGTCATGTTTATCAGTAAGCGCATCCACGGAGAGTGGCCTATCAAAGAGATTTATGTTTCTGCTCCTAAGACTGTTTTGTCTGTGGATAAAAGATATAAATTCTGAAATGTTAGAGACTGCCTGGAATTAGAGTGTTGAACAGCTAGTCTATAAAGTGTTGCTTTCATGTGAAAATATTGCTGTAAAAGGTGAATAGGAAATCATTTCCTTTTTACAAAGTTTAATCAAGATCTAAGTCTGACTTTCTGAATGATTTACATCTATAAATTAGATAGGTGTCTATGGTTATTTCTGGTTGAAAGAGGACTAGTTTTAAATTTTGTGATTCTCTCCACCCACCAAATGGATGAACATAGTCAGGTTCAGTGGTGCAGTTTGTAAACACGTTATGTAATGAAATGATTTTAAAGATACTACTTTAAAGATTCTAGGAATAAATAATTGGGGCTGCACTTGAAATAGTAACATATATTTCTTGAGCTTTTTCACACTGTAATTTGAAACTGTCATTCTACTGCCATCTTAAATTAGGACTTTTTAAAAGAAAATTCTAAACAAAACACAAAATTAGACCTCAAAATTTTTTTTCTGTAATTTTAACGTGACATATCCTTTCTGCCTGAAAAATTGATAAAATGGGTTATATAGTAATTAATAAAACGTCCTGTTGTGTCTTTGGGTCACTCTGCTTAATAAGTGATTCGTTGAGACAATTTATTTTCTTACTCATCTTCCTTGGAGGTTATGTTTCAATTTTGGTCTAGCGGCTTTACACTTAGAAAAGGAAGAATTCACAATCTAAGGCCTAAGTAAGAAGGCAATGTGAAAGTTCCACAGTGGACATGGCACTGGATTTCATCTTTTTTTTGTATCACCTGGTTGTTTTTATAAAGTCAGTATGAGTTTGTGTCCTGACAAGGATTGATGGTCTCAGTGTTATCATCATGATGTACTGCATTATTTATACACAGCAGCCAAATTCTGTTGTTTAGTTTGTCCTTTGCTGTCAACTGAAGAACTGCAATGTTCTCTGAATGAACCATTCACTGGGTTTATGATTTTTGCATCATTTTAAAAATACATAATCTTGGAGTATAAAATTCAATAAGCCATCTTAATTATGCATTTTTCAAGAAATTAGAAGCCATCAGGTGTCACTCCTTTGCTCTGTCATCCTTCAACACGTCCATCTGGTACAGCAACAAACCAGGGGCAGGCTGTTTACTCTGCGTGAGTGCCAGCTGCTGTCCGCTTACCAGATACGTGGCTGAGTACATGCCACTGTCAGTTCTTGTCCCCAAACACAGCTCTACCCTCAGTGCTTTCCCTCAATCTTTTTTCTAAGCTTTTCCAGGCAGCAACCTTTTATTTACTGCAGGTGCGTGTTCCTTACCTTCTTCTCTTCTCAAGCCTCTAATCCCATCCCATTTCCAGCCGCACTATACCACAGAGAAAATGCCGTATCTGTCAGTTTGTCTAACAGCATCTCCAGACACCTAGGCATCCAGGCCATACTTCATATAATGTCGGTCTCCCTCCTCACACTGAAGGGGATTCCTTCCACATGTACTCTGAAGACCATCATCATATTGTTTTCTCACTGCCTATCCTTTTGAGCATTCCCTCTCTTCTGCATCTGTAACCTCTTCTTTTCTGGTAGCTGCTTCCCATCATCACCAAAACTGTCATTTTTCTGCCATTTTAAATACATTTCCAACCCCTGTCCCCTACCCAATTTTCATTTAGATAACATTTTATTTGAAAAACACCGAGTATGTGCCAGGCACTGGTCTTTGGTCTTAGTCAGGGTTGGGGTGGGTTGGAGCAGGGAGACTTGGTGAATAAGTTGAAATGATTCTGAACTTCAAAGCATTTACAATGCAGAAATACCTGTCTGCATCTAGACCATGTTTCCAAAAACACTTCTCAGAATTTTTTATTTACCTTCCCATTGTTTAATAGATCGACTTGATGCAAATTTCTCTATCTCTAACCTGAATCTTTCTCCACAGGTTCAAATCCTTAAAATCAATTTCTTACTGAATATCTGCATGTGGATGTCTATAGACACTTCAGTCCAGGTGTTCCCAAAAAGGGGTTCCCCTCCTTCACCACCATCCACAAACTTGCTCCTTAGACCATGTTTTCTATCAAAATGAAAGGGAGAGCTCTTTGTTAAATTTTGATAATCTGAATTTCATTCTTAGTTCTTCTCCTTTTCAGCCGTCAAATTGGACCTATAAATTTTGTCTCTCAATATACCTTTTGGAATCCTCCTCTCTCCATTTAGTTTTTGGTATTGTAATGTAAGCCAGCAGTCCCTTGTTCCAGAAGACACTTTGCCGCTTCCTAACTGGTCTGTCACCCTTAGACTTTGCCTCCTTGTAATCCCTTCTCCAGACTACATCTAGGGTGAGTTACCTGAAGTCCAAATCGTGTCACCCTCCTGCTTAGACCCCTAAATGACAGTCCTTTATGCTCAGGAATGCCCAGACTTCTTATGACTGTCTTAAAGACATTCCATTCCCTGGGCAATGCCTATTCCTCAGTCTTGCCTCTTGCCATTCCTGTTTGCTCTCATCTCTTTAGCTAACGTGAGTTTCATCCTGTTTCTTAAGCACGTGCTCTGACTGTGCTCCTTGCACTTGCAAAGCTTACCCTTCTGCATTAGACCTCTGGTCCCACGCTTTGCCTGGCTGGTTTCTGCTAATCCTCTGGTCTTGAATTGGAGATCACTTGCTTTGGGAAGGCTTCCTGACTCACAGTGCTGAGTTTGGTGTCCCTCTCTTGTGCTCCCTTGGCACTAGGTGTTTCCTTTCTCATAGAACTACCTGTCTTTTGTTAGACTCTAAAGAACAGGTTATTGACTATCAGGGGCCCCATAATATGTACCGCAATTATCATTTAATGGCATGTAGATGGGCTTCAGTTAATATGAACTGAATGGATGGATATGCTTCATAGGTAGAAATAATATAGTCAAAAAATACTTGGGAATTCCAGTATATGGTTGAATTTTCTGGCACTTTGTAAAATTTAAGCTAATTATTCTATGTAAATTCAATATATGCTAGTAGTGAGTAGTATCTATTCTACTCTCCCTAACATGCTCTGTACCTTTATTTTTAATTTGCTGATTCTAACTTCCTGCAAATAATTTTTTTCATAACTCACAGTATACTAACAAAGAACATTAGTCAAATAAATATCTTTCCTCATTTATTTTCGTCTTAATTGAAGGTAGGAAAATATAAACTAACTTCCTTCTTTCTATCTTTTCTTCCTCTTTCTTTTCTTTCTTTCCTTCCTCACTTCCTCTTACTCATTTTCCTTCTTCTCTAATAAATTGAAATCTTTGGATGAGTTTTTAAAAAAAAATGTGGAAGTCTGGGCCCCAGCGCCAGTGATTCTGATTTAATTAGACTGGGCATCAGGAATTTTAAAAGCTCCTCTGTGATTCTAATATACAGCAAAGTTTGAGAACCACTGGGTTAGATCATCTCTAATGTCCCTTTCAAATCTAAAAACTCTAGATTTTGTTATTTTAAGGGACTCTCCAGAGTGTTTTAAAATACAAAATATGCCGAAAGATTTTTTTTTTCAAAATGTAGAGCCCCAAATATTTTTGTCTTTTCATGCAGTTAGCCTTGATTGTAGCTGTGTATTAAAGGATGTAAAATTCAGGTAGTCAACACTCAACAATTATTGCTGGTTTTCTTCTAATTCTTTTCAGCACAGTGTTCCCTTAGCATTTAAAAAGTTATCTAAAAAGAAAAAAAGTGTCTAGAAATAGTGGGATAAATCCCTGGCTAGCAGCTGAGAAACATTCTGCTTTAAATTAGCTTTCCTGTGCCTCTGAGTGAGTCTTAGAAATTTCTTTATTCATTCCTTAGATCTGTGTCTTCTTCTATGGCTGAATATGGTCATTTGGGGCTCTGTGGACACCATTTGGATAGTCTTTTATTACAAGTATTTCCCATGATTTTCTGGTAAAATGACAGTTCCTCTCAATGCAGATAAACATATTCTTACTGGCATTTTTATCTTATTTCCTTCTCTACTCTTCCTAATTGCTGGATGGTCTGAAATACCAACTTAAATTTGTTTTAAAGCTAACAAGCAGATCAGATCTTTGAAACTATATATATTTTGGGGGCGGATATTTACACTGGCCACACTTATAAGATTTAACTTGTGAAAGAAGGCTTTAAAATTAAATCTATGCATCATACTCATTAGAACATACAACAAATAAAATTTCAATGTTCAACACAAATAGCCTCTTCAGAGTCACCAAAATAAATTGAGAGGCCTATTGTTGATTCAGAAAGTGACATTTATTTGTTCTGTACAGTTTCACTGGCAGTAAGTCATAGGGTGCTAACATTTTCTGTGAGTTTTACCAGTTTGAGTATGCAAATCCCCATGAACTTTATCTCTTTTTAACTGGAGTTACTGCTCACTTGGGTACTGGAATTGGCTCATTTTGCAAAGTACTCTGTTTACAGGTTAGTTCAAATTCTAACTTGTGCAATTGAAGACAAAGCCTTTATTTTCTTTCAGTTTTTAAATGAAATGATAGTATAGCTGCCAAGTTCAATGGGAGAGCAATAAACTGAAGATGAGGTTGTAATACACAGACCTGCATTGTTGTGGTTGTGAAACATGAATTTAAATGGTTTCTTGTTTCACATTGTGGCTTTGATTTACATTTCCCTGGTGCTTAGTGATGTTGAGCATCTTTTCATGTGTCTGTTGGCCATCTGTAAGTCTTTTTTTGGAAAAATGTCTGCTCAAATTCCCTGCCTATTTTTTAATCAGATTGTTTGGAGGTTTTTTTTGGTTTTTTATTTTTTGTTTTTCTTCTCAAAGCCTGTCACAATTTTTTATTACACAATCACATGAGACTTTTCTTTTTGCCTCCATCACTTAACAGAGAGAGTTAAGATTTTCTTTCTTTTTTTTTAATTGAAGTATAGTTGACTGTGTTTTTATTTTTGATGTTGAGTTGTATGAGTTCTTTATGTATGTACCAGATATATCATTTGTAAATATCTTCTATTCAGTAGGTTGTCTTTTCCTTTTATTGATGGTTTCCTTTGCTGTGCAGAAGTTTTCTAGTGAGGTGTATTCCCATTTGTTTATTTTTGTTTTGTTGCCCTTGCCTGAGGAGTCATATCCAGGAAAATATTGCTATGAAAAGTTGTCAGAGAGCTTACTGCCTGTTTTCTTCTAGGAATTTTATGGTTTCTGATCTTGCATTTAAATTTTTGATCTGTTTTGAGTTTATTTTTGTGTATAGTGTAGGAAAGTAGTCCAGTTTCATTCTTTTTCATGTAGCTGTCCAGTTTTGAAGTGGCTGTCTTTTCGATGCTGAATATTCTTTCCCCCTTTGTCATAGATTAACTGCTCATGAAAGCATGGACCTAGAGGGTGTCTTGCTAAGTGAAAGAAGTCAGACAGAGAAAGACGAATACAATGTGATTTCATTTAAATGTGGATCTAAAAAACAAAACAAATGAACAAACAACAGAAATAGACTCATAGAGAACCAAACTGGTGGTTGCCAAAGGGTAGGAGAGTAAGAGGACAGGTAAAATAGATGAGGGGATTAAGAGGTACAAACTTTTAGTTATAAAATAAGTAATTCATGGGGATATAATGTACAATATAAGGTGTACAGTCAATAATATTGTCATAACTTTGGTGACACATGGTAACTACACTTATAATCACTACATAATGTATAAAAATACTGAATCATTGTGTTTGTTGTTCATCTGAAATTAATATAATATTGTATATCAATTATAATTCCATTAAAAAAGATCAAAAGTAAAACAAAAATAATGTATGTCAATTATAATTCCACTAAGAAAAATCAAAAGGAAAACAAACAAAAATAAAGGTCTGTTTTCCTTTACCACATATAAATATGTATTTAATAGTCTTCACATTTAATTTGCAGAGATACTGAAGAAATATCTTGTGTTGATGAAGTAACATGCTTAAGAGGGATGTTACCACTTTTTTGTTTCTAATTTTACATCTATACAGATTTTTTTGCAGAAATAGAGAGAGGGTAGGGATGAGGGTGGAGACATATTCTAGGTGGCTTCTAGCATTGCTGAGGAACAAAGAAAATGGAAATGCATGCATTCATCCAAATAAATGATTAATATAGTTACAATACTGTGCGAGTACAGGAATACATTAGCAGTACTGGGTAAATATATTAATGTGTAAAAATGTATCAATATATACATAAGTACATTAATATATAAATGCAATAATGTATTTTCAGTAGATGTTTGATAATGTAGTAAGACTAGGCTTAGCAGAAATGCCCTTGATTATCACGAGGACAGAGGATCAAATGTGGGGCTTTAGGTTATCACTTGGTTCCTACTAAAAATGTGTTGCTGATGAAAAACATTTAGTGACACTTTGTTACTGTGTTCCAGCTACACTGGCCTCTAGCATTTCTTGAATTCATCACTCACTTGCCCCATCACTGGGGCCACACGCTTGCTGTTCCTTCTGCCTGGAAGACTCTTCTTCAGGCTTTAACAAGACTGGCTAATGTCCCTCTTCAGCTCAAGCAGCACCTTTCTTGACTGGCTCCCTTAAGTAACCAGATCTATTTACTGCCTTTCTCATCAGCCTGTTCTCCTGTCTACTCGCCCCACCACCCCGCAACATAGCTTTCGTTACAATGGACAATACTTTGCTTATTTATTTGTAAGTTTTTCACTTTCCATCCCCTCCACTATAATACAAATTCTAAAAGTGCAGAAACCTACATATCTTTATCTAGTCTGTATTCCCAGTGTCTAATGTGATTCCTGGAGTATCAATACACGATAGAGTGATCACTGATTCTCTGATCTGTGAACTGGATTTTGGCACTCACATATAAAGAAAATTGAATATATAAAGCATCCAAGAGTTTAAATATCAATGAAAGAAATTAGCTATTCTGTCCACCTGATTCCCGGAGTAGTGGCAACATAGAATTTTCTTCTTTACCTGGCATTGGCATTATAAGATGCATGGTCGTATACTGAGCTCACAAGAAAAACACAACCACAGCATAATGGTACAGACTTTAAGTTTTTAGAGTCTTTTTTTTTTCTTTTGCATTGTCTTCTGCAGTGCTACATGATATTTTATAGATGCATACAAACTTTTGCTATCTAGGGTAAAAGATCATACAAATTGATAATAAAGTGAAATAAGACAGTCTCTGAATCACCTTGAATAAGAGGTGACTGGCAACAGGTGGTGGGTCAGTGAGAAGGTTGAGGCAGACACTGAACACAGACAGGATGGTCCCAGTCCAAGCAGAACCCTGGAGTTGGGGGGAGGGTGCAAAGAGCAGGCAAATGGGAAGTTAAATTTAGCCTGCAATGATTTCTTGCCCCTGGGAAAAATAATTGCTTCATTCTATTGCCAAAAGGCAAATCGGCATCAGCTTAATCTGCCTGAGTCTGCCATAAACTGCAGATGGAATCATAAAACATAGTTAGATTCAAATTAAACACATCTGTCCTAATCTAAAGCAGGTGAGTCCAGCCAGCGAAGAAGCATCAAGGTATAACACTGCACACAGATTACAATAGGCAGAGGTGTATTTTAGGAGACTGCTGACAGTGGAATAAAGAAGCATGAAATGGTGTTTTGTCCTATTTTCCTTGTGTTGGGCCT
This sequence comes from Camelus bactrianus, assembly GCF_048773025.1. Lineage (NCBI taxonomy): Eukaryota > Metazoa > Chordata > Mammalia > Artiodactyla > Camelidae > Camelus > Camelus bactrianus. The sequence continues at coordinate 58,066,206 of NC_133541.1, read as the reverse complement.
GCCTTCTTGTCCTGGTTGCCATCTTAGTTTTAAAAGGCTTTACCAACACCCCCTCTAGGAAACAAGCAAGCTGACAACAAAGCACTGATTTGAAGTCCAGAAATGGGTTGCATTTTAACGAGGATTCTTACCTGAGCTGATGCTTTCTCAGATTAATTGCAATGACCAGGAATCAGAAGTCCTGACAGTGCGTTTTTTTTTTTTTAATTTTAATTTTTTTATTGACATATAGTTAGTTTACAATGTTGTGTCAGTTTCTGGTGTACAGCATGATAGTACTGCCTACAGTGCATTGTAATTGGCCTTGAAAATCTAGCCAGAGGGTTTGTTTCTACTGAAGGTGCCAGCCTATAACTGTAGCACCCCCGAGATAGTGGGTGTAGAGGGGAAAAAGTGGGCTAAGAAATGATGGTTTTGACCAAGGTGACTGTGCATCTTGTCCACACCAGGACAGTTTTGAGGGTAGAAGGGGACTCTGGCACCCATGGAGGTGCCTGGCTCCAATTTCCCTTCAGGAAAGAACATGCTGTTTGGCTGCAAATAATTCAGTTAGCTTGCAGTGACCCCCTTCTGTAGCACCGACAGGATCCCGCTTGAGCCTTAGAGCCTTGCTCTGCCTGGCTGTCCTCCAGCCAGTGATGGAACACGGTCAGGGCATTAGTGCCTGGTCATTTCTGCCCTTGGGGGATTCCTCTAAAAAGTAACCTTTGCTCCTGGAGATCCCAGCTGGACTGGCTAAGACTTTGCCATGATGGCCCAAGACTCACCTGCCCATTCCTCCTTCAACTCCCACCCACATTTCCTCCCCAGGTGTCACATCTACATCACAAGATGAAGACTTGTGCTGCCCACTTCTGCTTCCTCCTCATTTTATCTTGCTTAGGCATTACTGCTCAGTAAACTTGTGCTTTTAACTTCATTTTAGCACTTACTTCATGGAGAACCCAACTCACACAGGGGTCCTACTAATAATTAGATATAGGGAACCAGATACAGAGAATGGTCTGTAACAACCCTAATTATGTTTGATGAGCTCTGTGGTCTTCCCTCTACTTCATTCAAGGGCAGAACTTTGTATTCTGCTGACATTGTCCATCTAACATAGGTCTATGTGGGGCCTTTAATTAATCTCAGAAAGACCTTGACATACTAGACCCTGAGTGAATAAACTGCATGTTTACACTGCAGTGGAAAGAGCCTAGCACTAATTTTCTTTTCTTTTTTTCTCTTTTGAAGAATCTTCTTTCTTCCTCCTCACTTATTTGTTAGTATGCTCAAGGACCTCCTCTTCCCCTCCCTCCCCATCCCTCTCCTCTCTACTCCCCTCCTCTGCCCTCGCTTTAAGACTCTCACAGGAATACAGTATTCACATTTGTACTTAACAGTCCATGTTTAACAGAAGCTCTCCAATTCCATATCTGCTTATTCAGTAGGTTTATGGGTCATTTTCATTTTGACTATCCCACAGGCTTCTCAAACCCAATAATTCCTTTAAAACTAAACCCATTGTATTTCCTTATGAAAGATGACCACATAGTCATAAAGACAGGAGCTCTGAAACTCAACCCAGATTTTTTGCTCTCCCACAGACCCCATGTCAGTTTGGTCACAGTGTCATCTTGAGTCTATCTTATACATTTTGGTCAAACCTGTTACCTCTTTTCTACCTTTTAAGAAGACACTGAGGAAATATCACTAATGGCAATAAAATGTTAGTTTTCACAAGCATATAATGTGTTAGAAATAAGTAGATGTAAGCAAAAAGAAAGAACAAAAAGTACAAGGACAAGAGGGAAAAAGCAGGTCAGCTGAAGAGCAGCTGGCATCTGCAAGATACAGTGAGAGGTGGACAGATTGTTCTGACTCTGACCACAGAAGCACTGTGTGGCTGGCCCACACCCCGGCTAGAAAACCAGTTAGATTAAGGGTGATCACCTAGAAAGGGCAGCACCAGTAACAAGGAGGATTTCTTAAGACACCAAAACTCCCCATAATAATGGGATATTCAAATAGACCAGACATTCTGGCTTCATGTGGTCCTGGGTATATCAGGACTGGAAGCTCACATCAGTTACTAGGTTATGCAGGAACCTGGCTGTAGGAGTGAGAGGGATCCGAATGAAAGGTTCCTGACTTGGGTACATTTATAAATGTAGCCTGGATTCTTGAGAACCTCTAGGATACTGTTCATGCTTTGCCTTTCTCCTGTAGACATTGCTTCTGTCAGTATAAATAAATCAATATAAATATCTATAATATGCCTTGATCTGTTGAGATTTCTGTAACAACAGACCCTGGACTGGGGAGGAGAAGTCCTTTTTGTAGTAATGACATTTCACAGAAATATGACTGACATCTTATCAAAAAAGCCGGTGTTCATACACATCATCATGCAGTGCACAGAGCAGATGGCGGTGTTGTTAGTCTTGCTATACAGAGCTGTGCTCGTTTACTCACAAAGGCAGAGAGGCAGGATCACACCTTTAAACTCGTGATTGGCTTTCTAGAAAATCTCAACAATAATGCCTTTGCTTCTAGGTGAATTATCTAGGGGGAGGGGAGGTCATGATTTGGGGAGACTTTCATTTCATTTCCAGTATTTATTCCATGGATTGGGTTTAAATTGTGCCTCCGTTGCTTTCCCTGTCCAGAGCTACCTCTAAAGAGGGTTAGGAATAGCGCTACTATTCACAATAGCCAAGACATGGAAGCAACCTAAATGTCCATTGACAGATAATTTGATAAAGAAATTGTGAAATTGTGGGATATATATGCAATGGAATACTACTTACCCATTAAAAATTTTTGTACGACATGGGTGGACCTGAAGATTGTCATACTAAGTGAAGTAATCCAGAAAGAGAAAGAAAAATACCATATGATAGCACTTACGTGTAGAATCTAAAAAAAAAAAAAAAAAAAAAAGACACAAATTAACTTATTTACAAAACAGAAACAGACTCACAGACATAGAGAACAAACTTACGGTTACAAGTTGGGAAAGGGGGTGTGGAGGGATAAATTGGGAGTTCAGGATTTGCAGATACTAACTACTGCATATAAAATAGATAAACAACAGGGTCCAACTGTATAGCACAGGAAACTATATTCAATATCTTTTAATAACCTATAATGAAAAAGAATATGAAAAGGAATATATACATGTATAACTGAATCACTATGCTGTACACCAGAAATTAACACAACATTGTAAATCAACTATACGTCAATTAAATATATAATAAATATATATATACAGGCAAAAAAAAAAAGAGAAAATCCTCATCATTTTTTGCTGGGACTACTTCAGAAGATTAATGTTTAATCCTTTTGCCCTCAGTCTTGATCCAACAGGATGCTGCCTGGGTCATCGTTCAGAACACAGATGAAGCCGTATATTTTCCCAGGTGTAAAGTCCTTTTATGATTTTCCAGTGCTCACGGATAAACTTCAGAATGTGGGCACAGCATATAAGGCCTTTATTTATATGACAGTGCTACCCTTCTGAGCTCCTTTCTCTCTATTCCTCATATACATCTGTGCTCCAATTACAGTGGCCTGCTTGAAGTTTCTGGAGTGAGCTGTGATCTTTTCTCTTTGTATATATTATTTTCTTTGCCTGGAATGCTGAGCATGTACCCCCTCATCTTCTGCATCACCTAACAGCACTGAGTCCTTTTAGGAGTCTCCTGTGATCCCACAATTTGAAGCATGTGTACCAATCAGAGGTCTTATTGCTGTGTGCTGTAACTGTTCCTATATTTTAATCTTGGATAGTAGGCTCTGTTGCTTATCGATCTCAAAGACTTTCTTTAGTTCTGTATATTCAGCACTTACCTCAGTGCCTATCATAAAATAGGTACTCGGGTATAGAAGGATAGATGGACAAATGGGTGGACAAATGGGGGGATGGCTGAGTGGCTGGCTAGCTAGATACATGGAGAGACAGATAATCTATCGAAATAGCTTTACCAGTCATCAACCTCCAATTTCAAGTGTAGTCTATAGAATGCTGCAAGCATAGTGTTCTTAAAATAGATTTGATTACGTCAAAGCTTTAAAATACATATTAAAAACATTCATTGGCTCCTCATCTTACAAATGGTGATGTCACTTTTTAATCTTTCCTGATCTGACATATTTGTACTTTTTCAGCCTTTCCCAGTCAAATACTCCATAGTCCAGCCATACTAAATCCTATAGTGTTTCCAGACCATACTCATTTATTCACTTATTTCGTGACTCCCTTTTCTGATACCTGCTCCAGAGCTGATGCATTTTTGTCTGTCATCTTAGAATAGCTAATGACTTGCTTTATACATTTGACAAATATTCTAACTTCCATTTTCATTTTTCTAATATTTTAAAGTGGTTAGTCTGGAAAAGAAATGAAATAATTAATTCATGAGAAAGCTTCTACAGGGGATAGAATGCCTAAGAAATACAAAGTAGTAGTAGGAGGTCCTGCTTCTTCTTTAAATTTTGTCAAGCCTCAGTCTCTTCTGACCGTGAGGTGGCACTTCCACCTGTAAAGCTCCGTTGGAAACTGAATGGGCTCTTCTGAATCTGATTCACATCCTCTTTGTGTAATAAAGCTACATCTGTGTCTCTGAAGCCTGCTGTTCCCCAGACTTAACCAGTGCTACTTTGGGTACATCAGGCTACTCAGGGATTAATAACCCTTAAGATTTCTAGAAGCCCTTCTTATTTAGCTGAGAGAGTCTTTCAGGCCGCACCTGAATTACTTGAAATGTTTTCACAAAGGTCTCATAGCCACATGCTTGATGTGATGTTTATGTTGAGGCCATGTCTTTCTAACACAGCTCTGGATCTGATCCTTCACTGGTTTGAAGGGCTGGATTTGAGAAATTGTTTTATTTTCAATCACAAGTCCTGGTTTCCCTATAATCCTTTTCTTTACTTTCAAACTCATCAGTTTTTTTCTTTAACACGTCTCTTTCTGGTAGTGCCTTATCAAATACAGCTATTAAGAGCCAAGTGGTACCTTAACACTGCCTAGAAATCTCATTACTCAATTACAAACGTTCATTGGGTACATTTTCTATCATGCAGTTTCCTCAGGTGACAGCTTTACCAGCTGCTTCTCTCTGCATAACGTGGATAGACGTTTTTTTAGTCTCCTGTAGCCATTCTCTGAGTGCCTTTGCGGATTCCATCTGCTACAGTACTAAAGCCAAGGCCACATGTTTTAGCTCTTTGCTGTGGTACAGTTCATTGCTCTTTTCTTCCATGTTTCTCTCACCTCTCTCAGGCAAGCTAGCCTGAATTTATTCTCTTGGCTGTGGCAGGCTTCCAAGAAAGGAAGTAGAAATATTCAAGTGTGTTTTCAAACTTCTGCTGGCTTTAAGTCTGCGACCATCCTGTTGGCCAAAGCAAGTCACGTGGGCAAGCCCAGACTCCAGGGAATCAAGAAATAAGCCCCACCCCTTTATTGAGAGAATTGCAGTTACAGAGCAAAGTGTGTGGATGTAGATAGGTTATTTATTGGAATAATTAATAAACCAGTCTACGACAGCTATTTCGGTTAATCTTCTTTAACAAATTAGACAATATTTCATTTACATGTAATGAAAAAACCCCAAACTGAGTTAACAACTTTTAGGAGGCAATTCAGTATGCAATGTTTGATTTATAAAATTTAATTTTTTACCATGTTACATGCCATCCCTCTTAGAAGCACATGGTTTCAAATGAGTTTTGCCTGCCTTATCTGTAAATCTAAATCATATGGTGACTTTACAAAAGGAAGATGAATGGAGTATGTGAAATAGTACATTCGGTGCTTAAGGCAAAAAAAAGTCAATATCTGTTTCTTTATTCCTCAGGTGATATTTGTGATCCCAATCCATGTGAAAATGGAGGTATCTGTGTGTCAGGGCTGTCTGATGGTTCCTTTTCCTGTGAGTGTCCAGATGGCTTCACAGATCCCAACTGTTCTAGTGTTGTGGAGGTTGGTAAGTGCAAGATTTAATCATTTCAGTAGTTATCCTGTTTGTTTTCCTGAGTGACTGGCAAGTTTGGGTGTCAGTGGATTATGGGTGTTCTATGTAAGATTGCTGTGTGTTGCTAATTAGTCTACTAATTAGCAAGTACTAATTGTAGGTCTCTCAGTTTTATCATTTCTATTTTATTTTTAAATTATTTTTAATTTAATTTAAATAATTTCAACCTGTTTTAGTGATTAACACTATACATAAAAGGCACTGCCTGTACTACTTGAATATAAGAAATTTCCTACCTTTCTAGTATTCATATACATTTAAATTTTCTCACTGGAGAATGATTCCCAAGTCAATTTATTCAAGTTAAATCGTCACTTCAGATAAAACAGAACTTATTTTAGTAACTGAAAATATCCATCAGTATGTTGTAGCTGTTCTAATCATTACTTTTCTAAGACTACAAATATATGATGAAAGAAAAAGTGTTCCAGCTGCATTGTTCTTCAAGGTCTCAAAAACTTGCTTGGCAAATATTGATCACATTTCAAAATGTTTTTATCTGTGAGGTGCTTCATTGGCATGTATAGTTATGGAGTCAGGGTAACTTGCATAATATCCAAATAGTTCCCCAGTAAGAAAATAGCTGTACGTTAATAATTTAGCATGACGTAAACTTGTATAGAAATTCTTTTCCTCTGATTAAAAGTAATACCATGATTAAGTTTGAAGAAATTTTTTTTTCATGCCAATGTTAAGAAGGAAAAAAGTAGACTATATCTGTTCAATACAGGAAAACCAAACATGTGCTGTATTAAAATTCTGTCAGGCAACATAAATCTTGGGAGACTCAGATTTATTTAGGTTTTCAAAAATAGTTTTGAAAAAGAGAAGTAATAGTGTCTATAGTATGGGATAAATTTGAATTATTCATCATTGTATCTAATGCACCTAACCTAGTACCTCTATGCATACTAGGAGTCCAGTAACTATTGGTTGAATGAATGAGAGAATAATTAAATAAAACCACTGACTTGCCATTTGGAGCCACTAGTTATTGCATTTTTGTGTGCTTTATTTTTTAAATGTTTTTTCTTGTATTTTTTATATTACATTGCTGTGAGTATATTGTATCTGAAAAAGTTAGTTACATTATTTCTGAAAGGTACCTTGTTCATTTGAGTCATTTCAAAGATAATTCTCTTTTAACTTGCTGCTATTTTAGGGGGATTGATGCAATGCCATAGAAATAAAACTGTTGTAATCACTTTGACCCAGTCTCCAAATATGTGCTGTGAGTTTCAGAGTTTAATCTGAGAATCATATCCTCAAAAAAGTTTATAACTCTGAGAAAAATTACGGTCATAAATATTCCTAACAGGAATATATGAATAGAATAAAAATTTAGTGTTACATTTTAAGCCCATGGACCCCAAATTGGCAGTGCCTTAGATTTGTAGTGTATAATGTTTTTGTTGCTAATTATAAGGGCCAAATCTGGAACTGAAGAGGCAAATGTATGTAAATAATTAAGAAACTGATATCTTTATAGAATTTTGAAGTAAATACTTGATTATTTTGGGCCATATTCTTAAACATTAATTCAACATTTATCATTTTATCAGAAGGATGATATTATAGGCAGTAACACTTTAAAAACTAAGCATATTCCACATAGTTCGATAAGACTTTGGGAAATCAAATGCTTATAGAGTTAAGTTTTACCTACACTCGTTATTCTATGTTACTAGAACACCTCTGAAATTCAGAAATGACATAGTTATACTATATTACCTTAAGCTTTATGTTTTTATGTTTCAGGCAACTTCATTCTTCTATGAGGTATACTGAAATGTTTTTGGAAGAAATATGTTTAATTTATATTTGCTTTATCATAGCATATTAGTTATGCCAATTTTAATTTAATGCATTGGTTTTATAGCATTAAAAAATAGAAAACAAGTATTCTACAAGTTTAAAATGTCCATAGTTTCTTAAATACAACTTTCTAGGATGTGAAATAATTTTTAAAGGGTGAGAAAATAAGGGAAAATTAAGTAAAATTTTCAGGTTAAAAACTTCTTTAGGACAGATGTGTTATTACCTTTCTTACCTTTCTTTGAACTCTTTCTTAACTCTTGCATATATTCAGGGAATACTAAATATTTATTGAATAAAAACACTTAATAGCAATACCTTTAATGTCTAACTTACCTTGGTCTTTTTTTTTCATATTTTTAAAACTATTGGTGCAAAATATGTGAACATTAGGTCATTAAAGACAATCCTGCCTATTTTAGTTTAAAGCATCTACTATTTTTCTGGAACATTTCTGGGACATTGTTGTTGTTTCCCTGCTGTTAGGTAGCCCCAGTGCAGAAAAGCAGAATGTACTGGAGTTTTATATCAAAAAACTCCCAAAAGTTGTAGGTATTTTAATGTAGTATTTTAATAGACAAGATTTGAGCTGTCACCATTGCTGTATTTTTACTTACATGTTAATCCTCCCAAAGATGGAGATGGAGATATGTTTAAGATATCTACTGACCCTGTGAGCCATATAAATTTTATGATTATATGAAGTTCTGAATCTCCTTATTTTGAATTTCCAAAAGAAAGAAAATTATCTTGTTTAGATTTGCTTAGAAAAAGTTGTGTTTTGATCTTAACTTTAAAAATTATTACTCCATTTATTCTACAGTCGAAAAATATACTCTCTTTATTGTAGCACATCTGGAGAGGGGAATTTTAAATACATGCTGCTCTTAGAGATAAAAATTACTTCTTGATTTTACCTCAAACCTCGTTACTTTGCCATAACCTTATTTTAAGTTCTTGATGCTACTTCAAGAGAGCCTCATCCATTTTTTGTACTTTTAAAAGCATCTAATGTCAGATAAACACAAAACACTTTACCACCTTTGCAGTCAATCCTCACATCACTTACATTCCCATATTACTTGTGGGAGCTTAGAGAAATTAACTTGCTCAGATTTGTGAACTTCATTCACTAGACAGCATTGCTTTTATATGAACTTAGTTCTTTGTCTGTGTGCTCTGTTAGCTCTGACTCTTTGCCTCTGTCTCTCCTCTACTGTCTCTCTCTCTCACACATCCTCTTATATACACATCTACACACCTCTCAATGTACTTGGCCTCTTAAAGTTAAAAAGACTCACTGGTAATATCCACAAAATACAATAGGAAAGCATCTCTGTGACAGAGGAGAGGAAAAAGAAAACCTAATTTTCATCTTGTGATTTGAAGACTTCAGCCAGACTTACCAGAGTTTGTGCAGATGTGCACTGGACACTGCTACCTTCTCCAGGGGACTTGTAGACAGAGCACCATGTGGTTAAGCCCCAAATTACTTGCCAATTACCTGCTCATATTCCTATATGACACTGTAACTTGGAGCCAAATGTTGACACACTCATTTCATGAAGAAATTTCTATGCCTAGTGAATATTCTAGCATTCATATATGGAAATCTGGAATTATTAAACTGTCCAAGTTCCGCGGCATATTTCTCCTTTTTATGCTATCAGATTAATTTGTAAACTTATCATGAATACAAATTATACAACCCAATTACATAGTATATTAATGTAACCAAAGAGAACAAAATAAGTGATTGAAATTTAAAAAAATAAAATCTTAGTTTTCATTTATTCTTAGACAAATATTTATTGAGTACTAAATAATAATTACCTAAATGGTAGAGATGCAGTTGTAAACAATTTTACAGGAATTACTGTTTAGCTAGGAGAGCAGATAAATAGGATTGGTGTTATGATAGGAGAAGAATATGGAGCCTTGAGAATTTAAAACAGGTGTCCTTTTTTAAGCTCAGTGTCAGAGAATGCATGCCTACCTGAAGAAAAGAATACTTAGACATAATTCTAAAAACTAATTTTAATCTACCAGGCAGAAAGCTAAGAGTATTCTAGACAGCAGAAATGTTTTTTAGAAAAATCAGGCAATAAGGAAAGTCATAATTCCATGAGCTGAAAGAAATTTAGGGTGGCTAGAGCTTAAAAGGATAGAAACAGATAGAAACATGGTGGCCACTAATGAGTCTGGAGATGGTGATGGTGGCAGATTCTGCAGCGTTGCAAGATGTTATAAGGAATTTGGATTTTATTCTAAGAGTAATGGAGAGGATTTGTACTTTTAAAAGATCACTGTCACTGCAATATGGAAGAAACTCATGCAGAGTAAAGCAGGGGACTATTTGTAGGCTACTGCAGAGACCAGGTCAGATATGACATTCTTAGCTTGGCTCAGTGTAGTAACAAAGGGAGTGGAGAGGGGAGAGTCAGTAAGTATTTAAAGGATACAGTAGATAATTATTCATGACTTGTGAGGTTATTGAATAAAAGGGTTTTAGATAAAGGGAGGAGTAAAGAAAAAGCATCTCCAGCTTCTGGCTGAGCAACTTGGTGCCATTTACTGAGATAGTGTAAATTGAGGATACACTGGATTGGGAGGCAGAAAGTGAGTTGAGTATTTTGCATACTGAATTTGAGGAATCTGCTAGACATAAGTAAAGAAGTCAGGCATAGATTTGGAAGTCATAGTTAAATAGATAATTATTTAAGCTCAAGGAGTGTATGAATCCATCCAGAAGAATAACTTATGAAAAGAAAAGAGGACCAAGAAATGGAAACTGATTAGAGGTTCATTAACAATTAATCAATAGGTAGAGAAAGTAAAATACATAATTAAGTCTGACAAGGAGTGATTGGGGAGATAGAATAGAAACCAGGAAAGGATTGTGCCCCCAAAGCCAAGGGTAAACAGTGTTTCAAGGAATGGATGATCAGCAGTGTCAAATACTGTGGAGAAGTTGACCAAAGTGGACATATATATTGAGTCCATGTGAATTATGGATGCTCTCACCAAGATCAGTTTTGCTGGAGTCTCATGGAGAAAGAGCTAGATGGTGTCACATGGAAGACTTAGGGGAAAGTTTTTAAAAAGTGGCTAGCAATAAAGGGGAACTTCCTCAACTTGAAAAGAATATCTATAAAAACCTACAGTTACCATTATACTTAATGATGAGAAACTCGGGGTTTTCCCCCCAAGATAAGAAGCAAGGCAAGGATGTCCGCTCTCACCACTCCTTTTTAATATTGTACTGGAAGTGTGGTCTAGTGTGGTCTAATGGTCTAATAAGATAAGTAAAGGAAAGAAAAATACGCAGATTGGGAGGAAGAAATAAAACTGTCTTTGTTCACAGATGACATAATCATCTATGTAGAAAATCTTCAAGCATCGACCAAAACACTCTCCTGGAACTAATAAGGTTTTATAGCAAAGTTTCAGGACACAAGGTTAATATACAAAAGTTAATCATTTTCCTATATATGATTTCCTATGTATTTCCAGCAATGAACAAGTGGAATTTGAAATTAAAAACAATACCATTTACATTAGCATTCACAAAATTAAATATTTAGGTATGACAAACTATGTACAATATTTATATGAAGAATACTATGAAACTCTGATGAATGAAATTAAAGAAGATATATGGAGATATATTCCATCTTTGTGGATAGGAAGACTCAGTATTGTCAAGAAGTCAGTTTTTTCCCAACTTGATTGATAGATTCAAGCAGTCCCACTCAACATTTTCTACATATCAACATGCTGATTCAAAAGTTTATACAGAGAGGCAAAAGACCAAGAATAGCCAATAGAATATATAACAGAGTTGAAAGACTGATAATACCTGACTTCAAGTCTTACTATAATGCTGTATTGTTCAAGACAGTGTGGTATCAATGAAAAAATAGACAAGTAGATCCATGGAACAGAATAGACAGTCCAGAAATAGACACTCATAAATATAGTCAACTGATCTTTGACAAAGAAGCAAAGGCTGTACAATGGAGCAAGGGTAGTTTTTCTACAAATGGTGCTGAAACAACTGGACATCCACATGCAAAACAAACAAGAAAAAAAAAGGAATCTAGACATAGACATCCTTCACAAAAGATTAATTCAAAGTGGATCATAGACCTAAATGTAAAGTGCAAAACTATAAAACTCCTAGAAGATAACGTAAGGGGAAACCTGGAAGACCTTGAGTATGAAAATGACTTTTTTAGGTACAACACCAAAGACATAATCCAGGAAGCAAATAATCAATAAGCTGGACTTTATTAAAATTAAACTTCTGCTCTGTGAAAGGCAGTATCTAGAGAATGAGAAGATAAGCCACAAGTTGAGAGAAAACATTGCAAAAGATAGAGCCGATAAAATGTTTTCTAAAATATACAAAGAACTCAACAATAAGAAAACAACTTGATTTTAAAAATGTGTCAGAGGCCTTAACAAGCACCCTACCAAAGGAGACATGCAGATGGCAAATAAGCATATAACAAGATGTTCCACACCATACAGCATCAGGAAGTACAAATTAAAGCAACGAGTTACCATGACACACCTATCAGAAAGACTAAAATCTAGAACACTGACAACACTAGATGCTGGGAAGCATGTAAAGCAATGGAAACTCTCATTCATTGCTGGTGAGAATGCAAAATAGTATAGTAGTTTGACAGTTTCTTACAAAATATAACATACTCTTACCATATGATCCAGCTATCATTCTCCTTGATATTTACCAAAAGAAATTGAAAACTTATGTCCAAACAAAAACCTAGACACAGATGCTGATTGCAGCTTTATCCGTTAATTGCCAAAACATGGAAGCAACCAAGGTGTCCTTCAGTAGGTGAGTGGATAAACTCTGGTACATCTGGACAATGGAATAGTACTCAGCTTTTAAAAATGAACTATCAAATCATGAACAGACATGGAGGACACTTAACCTGCATATTACAAAGTGAAAGGAGCCAATCTGAAAAGGCTACATACTGTATGAATTCAGCTATGTGACCTTCTGGGAAAGACAAAACTGGAGACAGGAAGAAGATCTGTGCATGCTGGGGAATGGTGATAGGGATGAATATGCAGAGCATGGAGGATTTTAGGGCAGTAAAAATACTCTATATAATATTATAGTGTTGGATACATGTTATTATGTTTGTCCAAACCCATGCAATGTACAATACCAAGAGTGAACCCTAATGCAACCTATAGACTGGATGATTATGATGGGTACATGTAGGTTCATCAGTTGTAGCAAATGTAACATTCTGGTCCAGAGTGTTGATAATGGGGGAGGCTGTGCATTTGTGGGATCAGACCATATGGGAATTCGCTATACGTTCCTCTGTTTTGCCATGAGCTTAACACTGCTATAAAAATAGCCTTTAATTAAAACATGGCTGTAACAGACATTCATCAATTTGTTCATTTATTTGTTTATTTGTCCATCCATCAAATATTTATTGAGTATACTATGTGCAGACGTTCTTCCTGGAACTGAGGATATCAACATTAAAAAAGAGGCTTTCCCGTCACAGATCTTCTAGTCATATGGCGAACTAGACAATAAACTACTACACTTATCATGGTAAACTCTATTTAAAAAATAAAGACAGGTAATGAGGTAGACTAAGAGGAGGTCTATTTTTGGATAAGACGACTTGAAGAGACTAAGAGACTGATGTTTGAACAGGGGGAGAAACTGAGATGGATTTGTTGTATAAGGATGGGAGAGAAAGGACAGTAACTACAAGGGGAATTTGGGCCAAAAGAGATTTTTCTTTTAAATGAAATTGGCATTAAGATTCAGAAACATGATATAAAGCCTAAGCTTGTGTTTTACTAAGAATAAACTATATTAGATGACTCATAGATATTTCAATAATATTTAGTGTACATTTAACCTATCAAAAATTTCAGTCTGAAAACTAAGGACATTTGGTAGTCACTTAATATTCATCATCACTTTTAGAAAGAATTCAAAGTACCTGCATTTCTGAGAGTAGTTCAGTACAAAGTTAGCATATCATTTCTTGTTCTTCCTCTTTATCTTCTCTGTACTTGCATTGGCTTCTAACCAGGTTTTCTCATTTAGAAAAAATTAATAAACATGAAGTTGCTTTATCCTGTTTTATCTTCTCCTGTTCTATTGTACTCCAGCCAAGCGTAATTCCCTTTGGTAATTGGTATTCTTTTTCTAACATAAATTCAGGTTCTTTTAAATTTGTGGCCCTCCGGTCTTCTCACGGCTAATCTATCTTTCTGCTTCCATTTCATTATAAGAAATTGGTTACAATTGCTCCAAAACATGAAGTGGCTCATAAAAAATTAAAAAACAAAAAACACACCCATTTCCACTATATATCTTGCACTCTGAATAGCCATATTCATATTTATCTTTTAAAAGGTGATCAGTGTCAGAATATCAAGTAGTATAACAGAGGCTGACTCTGTCTAAAAAAGGCTTCTTGTTAGAGATCATGCCATATCAGAATATTAACAAGTCTTAAAAAGATCTCTTGGGTAGAGTGAGGCTATTTTTACGTTTCCAAACTTTGGTTACCAAATGAGAGATTTGATACATTTCAGTTAAATTATTCATATATTAGATGAAATTATGAGTAGTTGTCAGATTCCCCCCCCCCCAAGATTACTCCTTGAACTAAGGAAAGATCACTTATGATTGAATCCATATTTCTAGAAATTATCATAAAGAGAGCTATTCTGCATAGACTAAAATAGTTTCTCAAAAGCGGCTAGCCATGGATGATTGCTTAGAAATGTCATGGTCAATGAGAGTCAAAGGGATTTATTTTCAGAGTTTTATTTACTTAACTTTTCTGATAATAAAAATAATTGAATATGTGTTCAAACAAACAAATAGAATTGTATAGTTAAAATGACAGAGTTAATAACATAATGGACATGTTTTGCCATTTATTTTGTGTACATTACAGAAAAATAATTTTGTTACATAATAAATATGTAAAAATTTCTATAATATAGCTTAGAAACTAGTTTACTAATTTAAAAATGGTTCTACTTTATTGTTAATTACAGTGATGAGAACTTGTTAGCTTGCAGTTCCAAGCCCTAACAATTATGTACTGACTTCAGAAAAAATATATAGAAATCTGAGTAGTGCAGAAAATATCAAGGACAGAGATTCCCTCTTGCCCAATCAAAAGATGAGTGCCAATTTGTGGTAAGACTTTTATTTGTAACAAAAGACAATGTAACACATTAAATGTTTCTGATGTTAGCCATTTAAACCACTATCTTTTTTTTTTTCTGAGTATACACTTCCTGTTAATTAGAGATAAATGCTTTTGTGAGTGAAGTGATAGTAGATGTGTATTATTAAGCTTTTTCTGGTTAACCAATCACAAATTTAGTGGATTTAAACAACAACAATTCATCTACAATTCTCTGAGTCATTTGAGCGGCATGCTGGTTGGCTGGTGCTGGGTAGTAGATGGCTTGGCTGGGATGGCTTGTCTCTCCTAGATCAGGTTTCCTTACATAGTGGTGGTGGAAAGATCCCCAAGAGCAGCGAGAAAGATCAAGTCCCAATTATAGGCACTACTCAAGTCTCTGTGTGTCGTGTTAGCTAACCACACTCAAAAGTGTGGAGGACTTGCCACTTCATATTGCAAAGATGAGGATGCAAGAAGGGGAGGAATTTATGGCTAATTTTACAATTTACCATGGAATGTTAGTTGCTTTTCTTTTTATTTGATATTTTAAACAGTTTTTATTGGCAATGCCAAAAGTTGGTAAACATAGATATGATTTTAGATACTTATTTTTTGCTACTAGCTATGCATACAAAAATTTTAGTAATATTTTTATCAAATCCTCTATTTTTTATAAGGGAGAAATAACTAAAAACTCTTTAAAAAGGAAAAACTTGATTATTTTCTGTTTATTTTAGGAAAATAAATAGAAAAAGTTAGAAAGTGAAATGGAAAGTGACATTAATTTGTTATTTTATTCAGATTCCAAATGGAGTGGCATGAAATCACTTGTGGCATTGCCAAAATGTACAATTCTACATACATATGAAAATGAAAATTAATATTTTAAAGTAATAGGCTAAATGACAAATGTAGCATTAATCTGGGAAAAAAAAATTCATCTTCCATATCATGGAAAGAGTTCTACAAGAGACTTGCAAATGACTTATAAAATAATTAAAACATGCCCAACAATGTTTAAAACCTTTCAAATTGTTGCTTGGTTTTTTCTTCATTGATTTTCACCATCTATTGCTTGATTTTAACAATTACACGTAATGTTTTAATGTTTTAATGTTTTTCCTTTTAACTGAGTTAAGTCCACATCAATCCATGGTATCCCAAACTGAGCAGGTCACTGAAAAAACACAAAACATTATTTTGAACTTGTCATGACAAGATGTTAAAATTTTATCATTTCAGGGAAATTGATATGTTGCTGGAGAATGAGCAAAATTTTCTTTCTATGATGACGATAGAGACAAGAAAATGAAAACATAATTATCTTTAGGTTGAGTTGCTAAATGCCATTAACAGGAAGAAAAGTGAAGTGTCTACATTGCTTTTGTCTTGGGATAGCTAGCTATATTTAAGAATTTATATTTTACATAAAATTTATTGATTTTCTTCTTTATGAAAGTAATAAAGAAGAAAATTTAGGAAATATAAGGTAAAGGAGTAAATAAAAATAACAGAATCCTAGGTTATGTAGACTTTCATTTTTTTTTATCATTTACTTATATCTATGACTCTTTCTGTGTCTGTATCTATAGCCATAGTCATATAGTGAGCAATAGCACTTTGACAACTTTATATAAAATTGTGTACATGTGTTTATATGCACACATAACGTGTGTAAAACTTAAAGTATACAAAGCATATTCTTTGATCACTTTTTTTCACTTAGACTATGAAATTAATCTTTCCATTTCATTGAAAATTATTTTCTGATGTTAATTATTAGACTAACTTTCTATCATTTACCATCATTTTATTCGACCAGCCCCTATTTTTGGACGTTTAAGTTACATGCAAATTTCCCCTAGTATAAACATTTTGATAAACATGTTTGTAACTGAATTTTGTGTACATTCACCTCTGTCTCCTTAGGGGGAATTCTTAGAAGTAAATGACTACACTAAGAATTATTTGAGAACCTTTAATATCCTAAGATTATATGGAAAAGACTGAACGGTTTATTATGATGGATTATGATGAAAGAAAGCTTAATGGGCTTAAATCTACTTAACCTTAGTAAACATTCGGGGCTATTTGATTTGTGTAACAGGAGGAGAAAAATATACTTGAAGAGCAAAAAAAGAGATGGTCCCATCAAATGTATTTTTAAAATAGCATATGAAGAATACATCCCTTTTTATTTTCAGTTAGACAATTATTATATAAGGCCATACATCATTTAAAAGGGTAAACTAGAAATAGTCATATAGGAAGTCCAGTTTATTGATAAAAACTGTAAGGAAAAGGCTATTCTCTAAAAGTAAGACTAGTAAGAGGGGGAGCAGGCATTTTATCAAAGAAACCTTAAGAAGGGCTCTCGAGCATCTAGAGTACGGAGCAGACTTAGAATGACTGGATGAGGAAAGCCTAGAAGGTTAGACACAGGTGGGGAGTGGGGAAGTGATGACTATGACTACAGGAAAGTGAAGGGCTGTTGCATGAATGATGGAGCGTCTGCTCTCATCTTTCCACTTACCCTTAGTTACACCGAAGACAGAATGAAGAGAAAGATGAGGCATTAAGAATTCATTGAAAATAAGCATTTTGATAGGTTGATATTTATTTCTTAAAACTATCAGAACCCCCTGTAGTATTTAATACTAGTAAATTGGATTAATCAACAAATCTTATCGGCAGCCACTCCGTGCTAGAATCATACCATTTGTTATGAGGAGTGACTGGAGTAAAGCAGAAGGGTTACTGAAATGAAACTGAAGGCCTGAATCTTTTCTCAAGGAGCTTCAAGTAGATGTCATTGTGTGGGAAGGTTTATTTAGCCAAAGTCCCTGAAGCCATAGGAAAACTGGGTGACACCTCAAGGTTATAGCATATGAAGAATACACCCCTTTTTATTTTGTATTCTAATTGTTAAACATACATCAAAGTATTTATATGAAGGCATAGTCTGCAGTCTATATTACTTAAGGTACAGTGGCAGTACATAATTTTTAAAAATCGTATAATGAGAGAGAATTTGGGCAGAATCTTTTTCAGAATATATTCAATTTTTTGTCTCTAAAATTCACCAAACTATGATTTAAAATGGACAACAATCAATATTTATCATTATCTTTATTTTATTTTAATCAAACTTTGGAAAGTGAAGTAGGGAGGACACAGTTTCAGTTCCTCAGTAAGAGATAAAACCACAGATAAGGATGTTTTCTTAAGTACTATCGTTGGAAAATAGAGCAAATTTCAAGGAGGAATTAGCATCTTTGGGGTAGAATGTTGATAAATTCCCACAATGTCTCTACCTGGTAAAATTTTAATTGAGAAATCAGACCCCAAGGGTTTCATCCAAATCATAGAGAGCAGTAGGGTAAGGAGTCATTACTGTTACTCATCGACACAGTAGCTACCAAACATTTTCAACAAGACAAATGTTGTTTGTGTCAGATCATCTCTGGTTCAGTCAATGGCTTTGGTTCCTCAGGAAATGGAGAAATCAGAGTGAATCACAGAATGTGCTCTAGGCCCTCAGGTCAGCTTCCATTAATTATTCAACTATCGAAGTCGAGCTGTACTATTCTCTACAATGATTTCCTGACACACAACTTCTGTGGTAAGGCTCTCCTCACAACCAGACATTCTGGTTATCAGGCCATCATGTCATGAACATTGAAGCAGGGCATTTATGCAGTCTATCAGTCACCATAATACCAAGGACGTTTTTTCCTCACCCTTTTCCCTTTAATAGTGTCTTGTATTTTTAGAGTACTCTATCCATTAAAAGGCTTATATGTGTGTGTGTGCATATATATGTAATTCCTATAATAATCTTGAAATAAACAGTTGAGCTAATACCAATCTCAATGTTACATGGGAAGGTGATTCTTTGATAAACACAATGATTATACCAAGGTCGTAGATTTCTGCTAAAAGGCAACCAAAAAGGGTGAAATTTTGTCCCATGCGTTTTCACAGTCCAGTGTTTCTGTTGCTGGTGGATGCAACTGGTGTTCCAGGTTCTTGTCCCATCCCAGAAAGAATTCAGAGATAAGATGTAGAGGTTAAAAAAAATGAAGTGAGGATTTATTAAAGGATGGATAGTACACTCTCAAAAGGAGAGCGGGCAGGCTCAGTGGAGCAGCTGCCCTGAGTTTCTTTGGGAAGTGAGTTACATAGGGTGTAAAAAATGAATGGGCAGAATATTCATTGAGGAGGGAAGGGCTTGGGGTCCTATGTCCTGCTTGTCATCCCAACTCCACCTTCCCAAAGGGAGGAGGGATTTTTGTCCTTATTTATTCTGGAACACAAGTGTCATGGTGTCGGTGCATGATGGGTACTTTTGATCTGTAAAGCTAATTTTATCAAAATGAGTGCATAATGAGCAAAAGGTTACATTCGGACACTGGAAATTCCTGCCCTTTTTTTCACCTTTCTTTGTTGGTCTCCAGGCCAAAAGGTGTGGCCCCTTATCAGCCAAAAGATCTCTGCTTTTTGATCTCTGCCCAGGGACTCCTGGTGTTTAGATGATGTCTGTTTTTCTGCATTTGGCTTGTGCCCTCCTTTCTGCCCAATTCCTGCCATTTGGTCTGTGTCCCCCTTTCTCTGCTCATATCTAGCTATCTGCCTGCTCTAACATTTGTGTCCAAGTTAAAGTGTTCCTGTTATACATATGGGGATGGATACTTTGAAACAATAAAAGAACCTGGGTACATAATAACAATAATTATTAATAATGCCTCTAATTCCAGCGTTGTCATGCTGAGCATGCTCTCTTGGAATTCTGTAGGAACATTCTTTAGAGGATTGCATCATGGTGTTGTGGTTAAGAACTCAGTCAGACTGAATCAAATTCTGACTTTTCTATTTACTACCCCTGTCTTCTGGGGCAAGTGGCTTAACCTCTTGATGCCTTAGTTCCTTATCTGTAAAATCGGGGTAATAATAGTGCCGTCAAAGGGGCTATGTTCAAATTAAGTAAATTCATATATGTAAGGTTCTTAGACTAGGTCCTCACTTATAATGAGAGCTATTTAGGAGTTATAAAATAAGTAAATAAAAATAATTAAACCTTTTAGACAATTCAAAAATTACATGCAGAAATCAAGCTTCTAAGTCTCTGAATATTCTTCCATCATTTCAATCATTAATAACATTCAAATGTCCAGTAAATCCTGGCCTGTTATTTTAATGTCAGGTTTTTTTCCTACTTGTGCTTGAATATGCAAACTGGGGGCAATTTAGCTGTCAGCTTTAAATTTTTCAAAATTTTCTTTTCTTCGGTGTATAATTTGAAAAATCACCTCACTTGTTACGGGAGAAAGAGAGAACCCTATGTTTTATTATTTGAAAATTATGAGTAATGTAAGTAATGCTTGCATAATTAGGAATCAGCCTTTCAGGGATATAGCCTTCCTTATGCTTACAGCACATAACTTATGAATTGATTTTTCTTTATAAGATTGCAAAATGGGAGTCCTGTAAAGCATAATAAATACCAAGTTGGAATTTATGGCGCCATATTAATATTAGGGTCTTAGATGTGAGAGATCAACAATAAGCTCTTTGCATGAAGATAGAAGCACAGAGCACAAAAGAACACTAGCATCTGTTATTTAACACAGATTATTGAGCATCTCTGGAAGGCTGTTTCTGACCCCCAGAGGCTAACCTCCCCTATGTGACCCCCAAGATAAAGGGCTGCACCTCGAGATGCTTATGTTTAGGAAAGGACTTTAAAACACACATGCCATTAGTCATTAAGACAGTGCAAAAAGTAGTCACTGTAGGAAAAGAAGGAAGTGCTGTAGGTATCAAGAGACACAAACGCTTCTTCCAGTCCTAGGGATCAAATTTCACGGGTGAGATGGCTTTTGAGATGGGCTGGTTTAGGAGTGTACTTCACCCATGAAATTAGTAGGTAGGAACATGTTGAGCAAAATACAGGATGATAAAAAAAAAACAAAAAACAAAAAAAACACAAAGATGAGAAACGGGAACCTTCTGGAAGAGTTAGCATTAGAGGTTGCCCGGATTATTTGGTGTTTATAGAGATTAGGAGCCAAACAGGAAGGTGGTTTGGATCTATACTATACGGGGCCTCTAGTCATCCTCTTGAACTATTTCCATAATATAGTTTTCAATGTTATTAAAGAAATTATCCCAGGAATGTTAGTCTGTAATCTCTTTTGATAATTAATAATTGAGGCATAGAAACACTATAGAAAGAAAACAACACAAAACTCTGAATATTTGAGGTAATTTTTAAGTACTGCCTCAGGCTTTTCTTTTGAGGATTAAATTGTACTATTTTTGCTATTACATTTTTTCTGCCTACAAGTTGAATTTATTTTTTCAATTCACTAATTATTGTGATTGTTTTCAATAAGACTTGGTCTACAAGATTGTTGATTTGGAAAAGGCTCAGTGTGGCTTATTGACCAATATGAGTGCTAATTTCTAACCAGAAACTGATTACTGAAAGAAACAACTACGAAGGTTTCAAAATAGTTTTCAGGAGACCCTTCTATGACTAGAAATGTCAATTGACATGTGGAAAATTCCATGAGGAGCCACAAAATATTTATATTCACCTGGCTTGACACCTAGTCCTGGGCACTAAGGAAGCTGTTTCATTGACGACAAATGTTTGGTTTTCGTGTCTGTGAGCTTAATCAACTACATATAAAACATGCAGACTAGATTCTTTGCTAGAGAGAAAGTGAAAGATTGGAAAAGTCTTTAAGGCTTTGCTTGGTTTCAAACTTTTGGAATTTTTCCTATTGCTAAGGTACTTTCTGCATTGCTTGCAAGCCAGTCTATTTTCCTTTGATTTTCACCCCACATCTCCCTCCACCTCTTTTTTCTCTTGCCTCATCTTGCCCTCAGATAGGAAGGAGATAAGATTAGAAGTCACTAGTGCTCTCAGAGTTGGTGTATAAGCTGGAACTGGAGGAAGGAGAGAAAGGAAATTCATTCTTTACTCTTTTAGTAGCTAATGCACTGTTGGACTATTACTTGTAATGTAGCAGCCTAAAGAAGGCAGTAATAACACTGTATTTTGCGCTAGTTAGATCTTGTCTGGACATCTAATTCTTGTTGCTATATTTTATTTTATTTTATTTTTCTACTATGTTAGTTTACAATGTTGTGTTAGTTTCTAGAGTACAATATAGTGACTCAGTTATACATATATATATTCTTTTTCATTGTAGGTATTATTTTCATATGGGTAGAGGATATTGAATGTAGTTCCCTGTGTGATATAGTAGGACCTTGTTGTTTATCTATTTTATATATAGTAGTGTGTATCTGCTACTCACAAAGTCCTAATTTACCCCTCACTGCCCCCAACTTGTTACTGTATTTTAAAAGACTTTGACAAATTTGAATTTATCAAGAGGAGGAAAGAAGAGGAAATATATCAAGAAGAGGAAATTTATCATTTATCAAACATGATGAAAATGTGATATGTCATGGCATGTGAAATTAAGTGGAAATATTTATTTCAGTTAAGAAAAGAAGTATAGGGGATATGATAGTTCTCTTCAAATATTTGAATGGCTCGTATGCTAAAGAAAGCCACATTATTCCATTGTTTTCCAGAGGCTGTCTCTGGGAAAGTGATGTAACATGTTCCTTTATGAGACTGAGTCCTTTGCCACTAGAAGTTTTGAAGTAGTGTTTAGATTTTTGGTTGGTAGGTTGGACTAAGTGGCCTTTAATTTTGGTTTGGATTTAAAATTTTATTTTGCAAAATTGCTTACATCCTGTCTCCTTACAGGCTGCTTCCTAGACTGTTTCTTGACAGTTTGGAAGAGTAGAAGTTAACAGTGTGCATTCACAAATTGAAAATAACCTCAAAGATAAGAAGAAGGGTTCTGGGCCATCCCTTAATAGCCCTGCACCTTTATTCAATTTCATTGTATTCAAGTTAGACCTGTCCTCTTTTTTATCAGTTGAGTTCCTTAAAGACATTCCAATTAAGGAAAAGTTTAGCCTAGGGAGACAAGTTTTGAAGATAAGGAAATTACATTGTCAATGTCATTTGATTAACACCTGAATGTGGATACACTGACTATTTTCTTTTAAAGGAGGTCCTAGTGATTCCGAAAAGAAAGCATTTAATTTTAGCTTCTATTTTAACAGGCAGGGGAAAAAATCCCTATAGCAGTCATTAACTCACTGCTGAATAAGTCAGCGGCATATTAGATTAGTCAGCTCTGTATAGGCAAGCAGAGGCTTTACTGTATCTCTTACGGTTAGTGTCCTTGGAATGAGTTCAAAATACATGAAAAAAATAATTCATCTGACCAAAGAGAAACCGATGGATCCTCCAGAGATATCTCAGCTCTTTTCAAGTCACACCTTCCCACTGTCTTTTCCCTTTATCTATTGAGTTTCAGAACATGTTTTAATTAAGCCTAATGTGTGGATCTATATTTTGGGAACCTATCATTTCAAAGCCATTGTAAAGTTTCTGAATTCCTCTTTGGAATATAAGTAGTGAAAAAGAAATGATATTTTGCTAAAAGTCTTCACGAATTTCAAAAGTGGTATAAATACCATGTTTGAAATAACTAATATAATAAATACCTACTTGTGTACCCACGCATTACATGCCGATATTTTGTAATAAGGTAATTTTCTGTCTTCAGATAGTCACCATTAATTTTTTATAAACAATGAAGTTTTATGTTATTTAATATAAGAATATTATATTTAGTATACATTCCTACACCATCTATAGCTGGGAGAGGGGTGTCAAGCAGGGAAACCCTTTCATCTAAGGACACAGTGATTCAAACACAGAGCTCAGCCATTTCTTGTCTCTGTGTCTTGTGCTACATGGACATGGGACACTGGAACTTTTACTTGATCTCCGTTAATATTGCAACTCTATTGCAAGAGAGTAACTTTCATAGGAAGAAGTCACAAATTTGTTGTCTAATATATTTAA
The DNA here is from genome assembly GCF_048773025.1 of Camelus bactrianus. NCBI lineage: Eukaryota > Metazoa > Chordata > Mammalia > Artiodactyla > Camelidae > Camelus > Camelus bactrianus. The sequence goes on along the minus strand of NC_133541.1, from coordinate 58,042,183 downwards.
GAAGCATGTTACTAAAGATAGGCTGATGGCATAAAAGAGGATCCTTTAAAGCCTTCTCTACAAAAAGTGCACATTTTACAGTGTGTTTAAGATTATGGGCTCCTATTTATTTACTTAAGGAAATTATTTGGTCATATTTTTGTTTTATATTTCTACTACTAGTCAAATGGAGTCTGATTATTCTTTGAAATATTATTTGCAAGAGAAAAACCCCTGAATCCATCCAAATACCATTTAATAAAGACTTCATTAAATAAATTATGGTACATCCATAAAATAAAATATTATTAAATATTGTCCATATTCACTGATTATATTGACATAGAAAAATACATAATGTATTGATGAAAACAAGGTATAGAACAGCATGTATCATATAATCCTCTTTTGTTTATAATATAAATATTTAATTATTATACATTGTGTATGTATTCTGATGTTACAGTATTTTTACTTCAAAATTCAGTTTGTGTCGAGTTTTTAGTTGGTAATTTAGATAATTTGATAAATATGATATAATCGATGTACTTCTATTTTTTAATGCAAGCCTTAACCCATTGTAACAATGGATTTTTTGCCAACCCCTTAATCACACAACCTCTTCTGACATTAACATTATATGTGCAATGATTCTGTAGTTTCCTTAAGTGGTTGCTGTCACTGAGATTTGTGCCAACACTGCTGATCTAGCCATTAGCTTTTCATGTTTTGTTCTTTCAGTTTTAACAGATTTACTCTCTAGATTAGCTCCTTTGTCCAGACTTATGGAAATGGATTGAGGTTGAAGTGAGTAGTTGGCCACACATAAATAAAGCAGAAATCCATGGAGTATGAGCCTGATGGTATTAGCTTCCTTCTGTCAGTTGCTGTGAAGCAGAGTTACACAGGTGCTGCACCATCTTAACTTCACATATGATGAGCAGGTAACCTTAGCTGCATGGCTTCCCTGTCACACTGAACAGCATTCTTCATGCTAGAACTATTCCCCCCTCTCCTGTATTAAAGTTTCAAAAAGATTATGAATTAATTTTATTGGAAATTGAGCAATCATTTACATTAACTTCTAATCTTTTTCCTTCAAGTTTCTTCTATTTGTCCACGAATTTCCTTAGGATACTTTAGCTTTAATTTCCAATCTTCTGTTTTACATGGCTCATGTAAAAACAACCATGAAATTCACCTCAGGACTTCATTTTCTCTTCTCTAAAACTGGAAAGCTTTCCAAAAATACTGATTCAGTTAATAATGTTAATTATGTACACTCTACAAAGTTAAAACATAACTACTGCCCTTGAAAGAAGCACCATGAATAATTTCGAGCTTGGGAACAAGATTGAAAATATTATTGCCATTTTCTTTACAATTGGCTTTAGGTTATAGTTTAAAAGCTAGTGGGGCATGCAAGTGGGTAACTACATAAATCTGGAAACTAAAATATTAAAGAACTGAGGATGGTGAGACTTGAACTCAGTCTACAAAGGTGGTGAGACTTGAATTCAGTCTACAAAGATGCGATGAATTTGGATAGGGAGGGAGGGGGCGTATTCAATAAACGAAATATATTTGAGGATGATTGAGTAGATACATGAGATACTGAATTATGGGCTTTTGTAATGTCAGACCAGCTAACTTAAAGATCTTTAATGCTTCCTTGAAATAGCAAAATCTGTCCTAATTATGTCCCCAAAGTCTTTTTAGTACTAGCTGGGATATGAATGTAGGCTACTTGAGTCATACTACTTCCCAGCTACCCAATACTGTGCTTTAGTTTTGTGAATTTTACATATATATATATATTTTTTTTTTCTCAGTAGAGAAAAATGAAACCAAACTTCCATTCATTCTTTATTATCCTCCCCATTTGTACCTATTTCTAAAATGAGAAAATCACAAATGCATTGCTAATTGCTGTTAGCATGACCCACTCACTGTATAAGTAGCTTATAAAACTCATGTGAGATGTATTACTACTGAACTATAGAAAGTGCATTCTAGTGCAAAACATAGAAATTGTGGTTCTGTTTTAATGAATCTATTTAGTTAATAAACTATAGTTTGATGCTTCTGAATTAATTTAAAATCACAGAATTGTTTTTTCATGAGATGATCAAATGGTTATTGGAGCAACCATTGTCTTTTCTACTATTAATCCTTTTCTCTCTGCTGCAAGAAAGAAAATCGGATTGATAGGACTTTATATAGTTATGTAAGTTATTACATATATAATGATATACAGAGATTGATGTAACTAAAACATAGATGACGGTGTAAGGCTTTCTCTTTGGTAAGTCTAGTAATGTAGCATAACGAAGCAGCTAAATTTTACTGAGTAATACAGAAGACGGTATTAAATATTTATACATATTTTCTTTATTTTGACAAATATTTATTGGGCCCTGCAGTGTTATAGGTACCATTCTAAAAACTGTAGTTAGAATGATGAGCAAAAAAGGCACATCCCTGTCCTCACGAAACTCCTAGTCTAATGGGAGAGAGTAGTAAACACACAAAGAGATACAAACTTACATGCTAACTACCTGTGTACATAATTGTGTTTTATGTATTACATATTATTAACTGTACTCAGATGCTATCTTCCAAACTTAGCACAAGAATTAAACTGCACACAAAAGACTGATAGAATAGAGGACTTTGTGTCTCTGAACATTTTCTATGCAAATACATTGCCTGCGGCTCCTCCCTGTGACCCAGATACTCTGCGGCTGTGACAGTGTAGAATTGACCGGATAATATCCTGCCTGAAGAGCCAGGAGAGACTAATATTTTTCTATGTATTTTCGCAAAGAAGGAGTTGGTAACAGCAACTTTTAAGTCCTGAGGCATGTCCTCATTGGGCCATTGGCAAAGAACAAACAATTCAACAGACAGACAATAAAGACTATATAAACCAATTTTCTCTCTAAATATTTCTCTGAAAACGTCCAGAGGCAACTGCACATCCTACTCAAATGACTGAGTTCACAAATTTGAAATGATAATTTACTCTTCTTTGCCATAGTGATCACATACACACACATATTTATAGCATTTAACATCTGGGTAGGCATAAATAATAATGTGTAAATATCATCATTGTTATTTTTGCATCACTTCAGTTGAATAAAAACATACTAAACTGTGAGAATAAGAATACATATTTCTTGTTGCTTTGCTCATGGAAGTAATGAATTACATGTATAACTGTATACTTGCAAAGCATAGTTGATGCATAATTAACTAAATTTATAATATAGCAACCAAAATGATGCACAAGTCAATATGAACTGCATAACATCTTTATGTAAAATAGATTATAATATGCTAAGAAATGTATTTTATATATTTCATAATGAGCTTTTCCTATTTGATAGTGAGTCACACTGGGTATAGAATTATTTTAAATGGATAGATTTTCCAAGTTATGAAAGTTTACTTAAGACATCCAAGGATAAGGCAAACCAAAGCAGGAGATACAAGAATAGTTGAACCCACATAAAAAGATTAGACCCTGTCCAATGAAGAAGTATGTGTGTTTTAATAGTGTATGTATATCAGGGTAATACACAGCTCAGTGGGTAATTATTTGTACCTGATGTAGATCCTGTTACCAACCCAGTTCATGAACATGTATAATGCCAGACTCTCCTGAAAAAACTGACCAACTTAAGAATCAGAGGGATAGGTTTATTGTATCAAAACATGGTGGGAAACTGTGGAAAAATTAAAATTAAAACTTGCTGAAAGCCCAGCTTCCCTGTGAAAGCACAGCTCCAGATGTGCCTGCCTCAGAGGTAATTAATGTTTTATGCATTCTAATATATTTTAAATGGGAACAATGAAACTGGTTATGGTTGCAGCAGAATGTCATTAGTCACAAGTAAGAGAAAGCTCAACTAAAACTAGATAAACAATAAAGTGGAAGTATTTTTCCTCAGAGCTGGAAGTCTAGAGTGAGGTCAAGATATGATTCCCTGCCCAATAATATTATCAATAATCTAATTTCTTTTTGTTTATCTACTCAGTCTTTGAGGCTTGGCTTTTTCCTGAAACGTGCTCCAATCATGGTGGCAAGATATCTGCCAACTTACTTCTGGGGCCACAGACTTCCTTGTCCATATCTAAAGGAGTGAGAGAGAAGGTTATTAGCAGATGCTTTCTCAGAAGAAAGTGTCCTTCCAAGAGCCTGTCCTCACGCAAACACATGCACGCCTCTCCTTACACGTTATTGTCCCCAGATGGGTCATATACCTCCATAGACCAGTAACTATGGCCAGTAAAAAGGAAAAAGACTCACCTGGTTCTAAGATACAGACTTTCTTTCTAAATCCCAGGCAGGGATCATCTTCCCCCAAGGCATTGACGTAGATGCCCACATAAACCTGAAGACGTTACAAGAAAAAGAACATTGAAGCCTGATGAAACACAGTGCATATCACCACATTGTTCATTTACTGCTGCAGTTCCAGCAACTGGACCCATGGCTCTGCAACAAACTTTCTATGGGTAGAGTCATAATTCTCAGCATTTAGTCTTCATAACAGTCACCTGCTGAGCTTTCCAAAAATGCAGAGACCTGGGCTAACACCCAAAATTCAAGTTCTTTAGATCTGTGGCATTTTAACAGACGCCCAGGCAATTCAGTGATGTGCAATGAGAGGACCACACTGAATTAAATTCTGTATATCAGATAGGTCTTTCTACTGTGTGTTTTCCTATCATCAGCATAATTTCAGTAGATTCTTCTGCATTGTCACCAGCCAGAACAATACAGAGTTATTTGTCAGTTTATTTTTATTTTCTTGGTACATATGGTTTTAATTTCCAGGATTAGAGGAACTTGCATGTGACACAGACTTATGTGTGTGTGTATATGTGCAAGTGTGTGTGTGTATACACACATATACATATACATACACACATATATATACACATATACATACATATATATGTTTTTTTTTAATTTACTAACTCTATAAGTTCCAAGAAGCAAACAGGAAGAGTAAGGAATCATTTGGATAGTACGACGTTACTTCTGTGATACTTAATTTCACTCAAATGTCACTAAATGGGCCACTAATGTCCACTTTTAGGTTTATTTGTACTCTGGGGGCTCTTGCTACCACCTGTTAATAGTTCACGATGCTTTGTTTGTTAATGCATTTAGCCTTCAGAGCATCTTGGTCACTGATCACTGAAACAGCAGATTAATACCAATCCTAACCCTGTATGTGTCTTTGTGAGTGTGTATGTATTTTAATAGTATATATGTTGATTAATAGCGTAAATCTAGTTACATCTACATATTATGAGGAACCACCACTATGGAGATGTTGCACAGAAACAGAATTCTATGCAGACTTGTGTACCTGCTGATTCTAATATTGTTAATTTGTTACAAGCATGCTTTCAGGTATTATATAGCCTGAAGCGTAGGTAAATGCACTACTTGCCCCAGGGGTTGTGGTTTTAAGATTACCTAATTGCTATGAGTCCTGTAAATCTGGAATTGTCTTTACTTCTGTGATTGCTAGTTCTTTCCTAAAATTTCGTTCTTACCTATATAATGGAGGAATAAAATCTTAGCATGTCTTATCTTTCTTTCTTAGGCATTTTTGGCTTAGGATGTTTTCTTTAACCACCTAGTCAGGTTCTCACCTAGCTGTGTCTATTCTGGATTATAGGGACTTGAAGTTATTTCCCAGGGAGCGTTTCATTTCTTAAATGGATTTCTCTTGTAGCCCTTACATCCAGTTTTTGTTTTTGTTTTTGTTTTTGTTTTTGTTTTTGTTTTTGTTTGTTAAGCTAAGTCCAACGAACATAATTAGAGATCTAGCCAGTCCTTGTTCCTTGACCCTTTCTCCCTTTTCCCATTCTTTCTAAGTGGATACTGAATCAGCAGTTAGTGAGGCAGTGAGGCAGTGAGGCAGCATGGAAAGAGTGGTTTTAAAGTCACGCGAGCTCAAATTCAAATTGACCTTAGACAAATTGCTCAGTCACTCTGCATCTCTGTATCTTCATCTATCAGATAAGAGTAATTTCATCTTATAGGTTGCTTTATTAATTGAGTTCACATACACAAAGGGACCAGTTAAAAGTGTGAGCTTTTTTTCTTTTTCCTTTTGAATCTCCAGACTTTTACTAATAATGACCCATCTCATTCAGCACTTCTACAAGTCCCAATGGTATTTTCCAAAAAGGGAATTCCTGGAAGCCAGCGACAGTTTTCCTTGTATGTGTTGTGATAATATTTTGGACATGATAAAGCAGTAAATAGCTTTTTAAATATTTATGTTCTCCACACCATGCATGCCAAGTGTGTTTCCTCACTCTCTCTCTCTTTTTTTTTTTTTTTTTTTTGGTGCCAAAGAGACAAGCCAAACAGTGTGAGACGAAAATACTGTCAGGACACAAAGTAAGCTTGTCTAATGTGTACTCTGTGCAGATGTAACCTTAACGGAAAATAGTGGAGACCGCTCCCTAGTTGCACAGTGATACCTTGATGAACGAATCACTTGGGGACAAAGCTCCTTTCTAAGCAATTCAGCTGAGTAAATTTTTATTTTAAAACTTCGTGAATCAAATGAAGGAGTACTGGCCAGAGTCATATAATTCAAAAGTAATTTTCTGGTTAAGCTGTGTTTGTGCACAGAGCAGAAATGTCTTCTCACAGAGTCGGTCTGTTGGTAGGAAGGTGAAAAGGTGGATTGAGGGAGAAACTGTGAGGCTCCTTCCCTCTTGCAACCACCACGCTCCCTCCCGTGCTTAAGCACAGCACATTATTACCCTTGAAGTGTCGCTGCTCTCATATATTTCTCCCCTTTAAAGCAGGAATCAAAATGATTAACATTTTGAGTTATGGTTCATCTCACATTATACTGATATTACTTAGTAGTGTCTCAGTCCTGGCCACAAGTGAGTCACTGAAAGAGAGTCTGACTTAACTGGTTTGGTGGGGTGGGGCAGAGTTTGGCATTCTTATAGAGATTCAGGGTTATGAACCACTGTTTTAGCTTAAACTTGTATTTCCATAATGTGGCCTTTGTTTGTATAATATCCATGTTTATCCATGTACGGTCTGTAAAATATTTGTGTCAAAATCAGTTGGGATCAACCCTTAGAATGCAGGTTCCTATGGCTTCACCACAGAACCACTGCTACAGAATCCTGAAGTGTGTGGTACACATGCGTTGAGTGCGTTTATGTGTGTATGTGATGGAGAGAGAAAGACAGAATCTTTGTGTCTAACCAACATGCAAAGTGATTCTGAGTCTTAGTAATTGCTATCTTTGTTAATTTCTCCCTCATGGAACAAAACTTTTGACTAAAACAACAATACCCCTTCATTCCTCTTTGCTAGCAGAAAATTCCCACAAAGTGGTGATGAGTGGGGTGTTTACATGTGATATACAATTTATATTTCAAACAATTATTATTTCTAATAATTATAATTTACACTCAAACTGAAAAAAATCAATCTTGTTTGTAAAAGAATGGGAAATTCAAATTCAGACAACTGAATGCTCTTTTCTAGTTCTTATTTTCTATTTCTTATTTTAATGTATAAGATTATTTAAGTGTTAAATTGATGTAAATATCCATTAACCTATAATTATCTAATGACAAATTTCTAATGTATACTCAAAATTACAAGTCAGGGCCTTATAGTCATTATGTAGAAATGTGAAATTTATTTATGTTCAATCTCAATTTCTCTCTCTCTCTCTCTCTTCCTCTCCCTCTCACCCCTTTCCCATCCTCTCCTTTTTGCCACTTTATCTCTTTTCCTCTCATTATAGCATCCGATGAAGAAGCGCCAACTACAGCAGGTAAAGTTCCTATGCTGTAAAGATTATTCCTATTTAATGTAATTCCCTTAATAATAGAGACCTCTTAAAATGTGCTTTTTCAGGTCTCAACCAGAAAACTGGCAGATTTTTATTTCTTTCTTTCTTGGACCCATTATGCTGTCCTAGACTAAATGATGTTGGTTATGAGTTTTAAATAAAAAGAGAAGATAAGTGAAAATGAATTATCACAGAGGAAAACATAGCACAAAACATCACATACACATTAAGGAATAAGGAAAATTAGAAAATTAAAACACTGAGAAAAATGCCAAAAATAATAAAATGGGGAGAGAAAACTAAAATGTAAAAATGCAGGAAATAATAAAATGAGGAGAATGAAAAAGAGAAAAATGATAGAACGTACTTTCAGAAATCTGACTTTTCATGATGGAATACTGCATTATCAAATATATGCCTGACATTGAGCATGATACTCATTTAAGTTTAAGGATAAAAATCATGTTGTTGCCGCAAATACTCACTTTCTTTAAAAAAATAATTTTTACAGTTATAACCTAACAATGCTGAGACCAATGCAAATGGTAGAGACCACGTGGTATTTTCAGCATGGCTCCAGGACAGTGGGTGGGTCAAAGAGAAATGCTAGGATCCTAAAGAACAGACACATTTGTAAGAATATAGGAGACACTACCACCAGTCTGCTTAGTAAGTGATAAAAAGCCCAGGCTAGCAGACCAGCAGCATCCAGAAAGGGGGATGAAGCCCTGGGATGGAGGGGGGTTAGGGGCTGGTTGGAATAGAAAGACAAGACTTCAGAACCAGACTCTTTCTTAGGCAAAGTAATTGAGGAAAGGAGTTAGGCTTGAGAGAGAGGAGCAGGAAATGGTTACTGGAACTAATGGGGCTTGATTTTATAGGAAGTGGGGAATGTAACCCTGTTATTGAAACTCAGGTACAAGGCAGGGTCTTTTCAATTCATAGACCTAATTTATTTCAACTGGTGGGAGACTTCTTGATTTCTGCTGTTCTCTGAAACTGGGGAGGGATTTTCACTTGGAAAAGTAAGTTCAAAAGATCAAACATTCAATGGAAGGAAATGAAATAGACATCTTACAAATATCTTTGGTCAACTCCAAGGATGCCATATTGCATTACACTCATTTTAACTGCCTTGAAATGGAATCACAGAATAGGATAAGCTCTCAATTAATGTTTCTTTTTCATAATATCATTAGATAGATTATAACCTGATTTGGATAAGAACTCCCTATAATTTTCTCCTACCCTAGTCCTATTTTGTAGCCTATTTTTAGAAGCAACCTCATCACGTGACCTTCTAGCAAACTTATCAGTTGTTCTGAGTTTCATCTGCCTAGTTCTGACTTCTTTCTGCCCTGACTTGAGGGTTTAGTGTTTACAGAGTTTCTCCATGAGTCTGTTTCTCAGTCATGATTGAGTTTTCTCTTCATGTGAGTACCAATCCTTGTGAGTACCCATGCTTTTCTAGCTCAGTCTCATTTCTCTGATATTCTTACATCCCATTCCTTGCTATCTTGCCTGACAAGGGATTTTGGTGGCTTTGCAAAAGAATTATTATTTTTGCATGATGGAGATCAATTTTAACTTAATGTAAACTGTGCTTACGGTATAACTATTTCTTGGTGTAATTTTGTTATTTTAAAATTATTTGAATAATTTCCCTGCTTATTAAGAACATTTTTGGATAAATGCAACTTATGAACATTTTTTCCTCCAAATATTTATTTATTTGACTCTAGAGTGATCTGAACATCATAGAGTTTAAACTGTGTTTTAAATATATTTTTGTTTTCAGATAAGAGCAGATGTTTTTGTTGTTGATTTCAACACAGATGATTAGAAAAGAACAATGTATTCTTAAGGAATATTTTAACTAATTTCACATACAAATGATATTAACATTAAGAAAATTTGCACTTAGTAAAGCAAACATTCCTTTTATATAAAACTACCAATGGGAGCCAAATTTTTCTTTTGATTTTATCAAAGTGTATAAGAGAGAGAGTATTATTGTGTAGTTGTATTAAAACTTTTGACAAGATATATTTGTAAGGCTTAGTTTTGTAAGGAATATGAATAATTGTAGAAAGTGGATTGTGATTTTTTTTTAGTCCTTTTTGGTACTTCTTACCTCCAGTTATTTCAACAATTATTTTTCTTAGTTGAACATTTATTATTCTGTTTATGTGTCTTTTCAGTGATATTTATCAAAATATATCTTTTATTTAAAACTATTATCCATAATATATTTACTATATTATTAATATTCTCTGTTTTCACTCTCATCTCCTCCCATCAACAAAATTTATCTAGAGTGATCTTTTCCAAGCTCAGACTGCTTTATGTTTTGTGGTCCTTCTTTAATTTATCTTCCTTTCCTCTTATTTCTCCATTCTGTTTAAATTATCAACAAAATGGAGTCTTTTGTTGGCCGCAAAAATTGCACCTGAATTAAACTTTCATGTCTCCTCACCCAATATCTTTATCAGATTCAATTTCTTCCTTCAGATTCACAGCATAATTGGACAGTAACTTCTTCTAATACTTACTTTAGTTTCTTCAAATTATTCAGATACTTCTAACAGGAGATCTGCTACCCTTCCAAGTTCAACAGGAGAAGAAGTAATAAAGTAAATGGGGGTGTTTCTTGGTGCCATATAGTCACACACACCTGATCACTAGTTGTTAATGTATGAATTATGAATTAAAACTTATTTTAAAAATTAATATATAAATGCTTTATCTAAACATGTAGGTGCCTAGTAGATACTACTACTGAGTGATACTGCGTATTAAATGTTTGCAGTATGGACATTATATTAAAAATCTAAGTTATTTTTACCTGTGAGGTACACAGAATTGGATTAATTATAATTCAATAATTGTAATAAATTATCATTGTTCAGAATATTTTTTAAAGAAAATAGATTTCTGTCTAGACTAACATATACTGTAAAAAATTAGGAAGAGGCTATATAACTCAGAGTAAATTAATGCAATATTAGATAGTGTTTTACTTGTATTATGATACTACAAAATGATACGGGCTTTTCTCTTTACAACAGAGCATATTTGATTTGCCTTATATTTAGAATTATTATGACTGCCATTATTAAAACAGACAAGACAAGTGATCACTCTGTTCCCATATAATTCCTTTTACAATATTCTTGTGCTTCAATCTGTCTTATTTTTTTTCAAATATGCCCGATTTCTTTTATTTGAACCTTTCCCTGCAGAAAGCAAGGACTTACTGACTGCTTTTTTATGTGGATTTGTAGAAGGGATGCATGATATGTCACATCTGCATTTCTCCTCATGGAGCTATATCCCTGTATAGAACTTGAAGCATCCACTTGATAATTATTTTCATCTCCAAATGTTCTGATGGGATGTATTAGCCTACAGCAACATGTTTGTAGCATCTGAGTTAGTAGGGCAGTTTTGCCTAACACCTGTTTTCGTAACTACTGGAAGCATCATTTTATTTATCTTAGCTGAATCTTATGTTCAGGTACTTAAACATCTTATCATTGAGTACAAAAACACATCCACTAACTACACAAGAAATTCCTTCAAACTAAGTTATGTCCCAAGATCTAATTATAAACTAATGAGATTCACATTTTTAAAGCAACCACAACAGATACTGTACCTCCATATGAGTCATGTTTAGAGGTGATATATGTAATCCAATTATGTTGCTATTGCTCAGATAATTTTTGGTAACTCTGTTTTCCAATTTCCTTCAAAAATTGCAATATCAGTTATTCCCTTTCATACACTAAAAACTGTGCTGCTATATTCATCAGACTTTGGTCTAATAAGTAGGCCTTCAAAAACAAAGACTTCCAGATATTAAGATGTGTGTAATATACGTGTGTATCGGTGGGTGTGAAATACAGATCAGTTCATAACTTTAATAACACTCTTTAGTGAAGTTAAGTCAGTGGCTGCTTCTCCCATTTTGTACTAATCCAATTTTCATTTATCTTTTATTTAAATATCATAGTAAGGTCAGGCTTGATAAACTGATTACACCAATGCCTTTGTTCATTCCTTTAAAAAAAATTAAGACATTTACATAAGAAAATTAACTGCTAAAAATGAACTAATCGATACAAAATTCTATCTATTAACTAGAATGTGCATCAAATCAGGCTTATTCTCATATAAATTTCTTCATTCCTCTTAATTTATTTTGTTTTCTTAGCTATTATTTTACCTCTAGAAATACCATTTATTCACCAAATTAATGAAATCATTATAAGAATTAAAATAGGGACAGAAATGGAATATATTATTGAATGGGATCAATCAGTCAGAAAATGAGACAGTGGCAATCTTATAGCTGTACAATAAATCAATGCCTAAATTTAATCAAACCACAACTTACTGGGTTTTGTTCATACTACCTCAAAAACGAAGCTTGAATTTTTCCTTGTTCTCTTGCCTAAGGGGAGATTTTTAATTGCTTTAATAGTCATTTGTCATTTTTTAATATCACAGAAAGAAACTGAGTTTGAATTTATATGAATGTAGTTATTAATACTGAGTCAGGTCATATAATAAAAAATTATGATTAGGAAAAAATTGAATTTTCAAATGAATATAAAAGGAACAATCTTTTTAGCAATCAGCTATGTTGAAACACTAAACTACAAAAGCCATATGGTTCTTCACATGTTTATAAAGTTAAAATTTCTTAATATACTTAAATGTAAAACTGCATTTGGGACTTATTAACATCTGTTCCCAACTGGTATGATGACAGAGGTTACTGCCTGGATAAGTAGTTTATGCTAGACATCTTGTGAGCTGTGTGATGCCCATCAGAGGTGAGACAGCAGTGATTCGGCACAGCTGAGCTTCATCGTTTTTACTAGTTCCTTCTCAATCTCTAAATATGTTTTATCTTTTAAATGAAGAACATCTAAGAACTCATCACATATAAGGGAACATTGGCTGGGAGTAATAAAGATACAAATCTATAGTTTTATATATAAATATGTATTTATAGTTTTATAAACAGACTATATACAAATAAGCTATATATATGTGCAGCAAACGCAGGACACAGTGATTAGATATTTTCCCCTAACTTTCAAAATACTGTTTTAGTCTTACAAAAATATTACTTCTGTTTATAATGAGCTTTGTGATTTTTCTTAATTATGCTACATATTTCTTATAGATCTCTTTCCTGTTTTCTTGTAGAGTTTAATTCTGCATGGCTGACTATGCTCAATTATTCTACAACTCATGCATTTTGAAAAGGAATGATATCCAATCATAGTATTCTCTAATGAACAAGAGTTGCTTTTACATTTTGATCTTAGGACTTTATTTCCTTGGGGGTCTGAAGTAAAGCTTCACATCCTTGTTTTTGTTCGCCTACATTTGTTACAGACTTTCTCCTTTTTTATACAGACATGCCTATTTTCCCTCTAGTGCCTGGAGCAACTTGACTAATTATTTTATCAAGTATATTCTTGTTCATAAATATATGCTAAGCAGGCTTAAATATTGAAACCTAATATATAAAGACTAAAAAGTTTATTACTACAAGCTCTAAAAAATAGAAAGAACTCATTTATAGATTCTCAGTGGAACAGGGAAGAAATCATTGCTTCTAAAGATTTAGCTTTGGTCAATTCACTAAAACATTAGTGAAAAGACCTAATAGTGCTTGCTTACTTCTTTTTTGATATAACAAAACTTCCTTACTGAAATATATTTGATAATGATGTTGAATTGTGAGAAAATAATTGTTATTTAAATTTATTTTATATGTAGATAGGATTTTCATATTTCGTATTGTTATACTTCTATTTTACTCAGATAAAGTTTAAAATAGTAATAAAGATATGTAGATGGAAAAGGAAAGTATATCAGACAGTGTTCTCCAGAGAAGCAGAATCAAAAGGATATATACAGAGAGAGACATATAAAATATGTAAAATAATGAGATTTATATTACAGAATTGGTTCGTGGGATTGTGAGGCTGGCCAAGTCTGAAATCTGCAGGGCAGGCCAGGCCAGTTGAAAACTCGAATTTCTGTTTTACAGTCTTTAGGCAAAGTTTTGTCGTCTCAGGAACCTTCAGTTTTTGCTGTTAAGGCCTTCAACTGATTGAATGAAGCCCACCCACATTATGGAGAGAAGTCTGCTTTATTTAAAGTCAGCTGACTGTAGGTGTCAATTACATCAACCAAATACCTTCACAACAGTATCTAGATTAGTATTTGACCAAGCAACTGGGTGCCATGGTCTAGCCAGGTTGACACAGGAAATTTAACCATCACAGAAAGTGAGTAAAAATTATATAAATGCAAAATATTTTACTTTTCACCAGATTTATTTCAGGAAAACAGATCAAGTGTCATTTCCAGTGTTTGAAACCAATGCACATTGCCCTACTGTCTGTGTACGCTTAGACTTCAAGCCTTATTTAATTTCTATTCCTCCTTGCATTGGTTGGATTCATTGTTAAGGCCATCTCCGATTGTCTGGGTCAATTTTTTTATTGTCCCAAGTTTCACCTCAAAGTTGATTATAAATAGAACACTGAGAAGTATTAATTTAATATTCCAGGGATTTCTTTTTTTAAGCTCAGGGAAGGCATTAAACTTTCCAGTTCATGATGGGTGGGATAAAACCCCTTGGACCTGAAGCCCTGAACCTATGCCTTTAGGTTTTTCTATCTTCAGATAATTAGCCATATGGTTCCATTTACAGGTTTTATTTTCATCATCTGTAAAATGGATTAGTGACAGTGCCCACCTTAAAGATTTGCTGTAGGAATCAGATATGATGATGCATTAAAGTGTTTACCACATGATGGCCATTCTGTAATAAGTGTAGGGAACCTAAGCGCAATGTTGTTTTCACTTTCATTATCATCATTATTTGCCATGTTATTGTTATTTTTATTATGATTATTTGTCAAGCAATGTGCTGAGTATTTTATGTATAGTACTTTATTTAATTTTCATGATAAAGCTATACAACTAATTTTAAATATATATATATATTCCTAATTAAAGAGGAGAACACTGAATTTTAAAGCATGAAGAAATATGTCCAAGGTTACATAATAAGCAAGTGACAAAAGGATTCAAATTCCAGTTTCTCTGGAAAAACTTGTGCTTATTCTACTGCAGCAAACTGCCTTCTGTTCACTTATAAATACTTTTAAATAGCATATATTTCTTTCAGTGGTAAGAGAAATACACAGCTATCCAAGATGTTTGTCATGCATAGGTTGTAAAGCTATACCTAATTACATGTGCAAAATTTTGCCTATTATTTTAAATGGCAATCTGATTACTGTAGTGATTTATGGACCTTGTAGACATTTTTAAAATAGTAAGATAAGAAATGACAATCCCTCTGACTGCCTTTATCCATATTGAATATTTGCATTTTTATAAAACATCCTGCCTCAGTCCAGTTGGTCTTACAGCCTTCTTCATCCCAGTGGCTCAATCTAGAATCTTCAGGGTCAACTTTGATGACACCTACTACCTCTCCTTCTCACAGGACCCGTTTAGCCTCTTCCTCAAAAATATATCCAAAATCTAATCACTTCTTGCCGTCACATATGCCACCACCCTGGTCCAAGTCACCATCTTCTCACATTTGGCTTATTATGCAGTAGCCTCCTACTGGTCTTCTTCTTGGCACCCTTGGCCCATCTGCAGTTATAGAGAGGCCAGGGTAGTCTCTTACAAGGCCATAAGATCCCGTCACTCTGCAGCCCTAAGGCTAAATACTTTAGTAATTCTCGCTCACCCCTGCAGTAAATTTAGGATTAAAACTGGATATAACTTGGACTCTTCTCCATTACCTCCCTGGCTGCATTTCCTCTACAGCTACTCTGTCCTTCCTTTTCTATAAAACAAACACAAACCTTGAGCACATTCCTGTCTTGCACAGGACTTTGCATTCACAGATCCATTGTCTGACAGCTTCTCCTGTAAGGTCTGCATGTCCTCTCTGTCTCATCCTTCATGTCTTGACCTAAAGAGGCCTTCTCAGAAAGGCCCTCTCTTTATCTGTAAAAAGGTCACACTTTCTCCATCTTGTCATGGTCCCCTGCTGTGCTTTTTTTTTAATGTTATCACTGTCTGCACACTTTTATGTATGTAGCTTGTTTATCTTCTGTCCAGCCTGAACATAAACTCCCCAAGGAATGGGATTTTTTATTATTACTGTTTTATTCAGTACTGAATCCCTAGCTGCTGAAACAAGTATTCAGTACACGGTAGATGCTTAATAAATATTTGTTGTGTGAGTGAATTAATGAATAAATTAAACCCTACTGATTTAATGCTAATTTTAAAGCATTATTAACCCAAGAAAATACATAGTTCTTCCCTGTATGCTGATACAGAGAGAAAGGGTGATGATAGATATATTTCCCAATTTAGGAAATAAATAAAAGGATAACACTAATAATTTGATGACAATCTTAAAGTTGCTTTAAAATTACTTGAATCCCTTGGCAGTGAAAAGCCATTACATTGATCTTTGTCTGTTGTTGCAGTAGAATAAAATACATTACGTTTAGTAATTCTTTTAGCGTGGTGTCCTAACAATGTCAGTAATTCAGCCATTGTTTAGTAATTACTGAACAGAAGCTGCAGCAGTGATTTCTAAGAAGCTTGAGACGACAACAACCACTGTCTAGTGCTGGGCATGGGTAGAGGAGTGGGTGGGCTTAGGTCAAGGAGGCAGCAGAAATGGTGTTAGCAGGACCACTGGCTTCTTGGACTCTTAAGTAGAATAAAAAAGGGCTTGCAAATTTTTTGTGCAATAACTTCCCCCTTATTGCTTTGTTATCAATTTATGTCTAATAAGCTCAAAGACATTTTCAAGTAATTTTATTTTCAAACTTGAGTGAAATGTAGAATTTTAAGCCTTTGAGTAATACCTTTAAAAATAAAATAAAATGTATCTGGATACAATACTCTTGGGATACACCTTTCTGTTTATAATTATTTATCCAGTACAGCCAAGATTTAGAGATGTATTCTGTGTTTTGCATCTAATTTTATACTTCTCAAAACATAAATCTACATGAGAAAATATCCAGAATTTCTTATCTAATTTAAATGTTACAACATCGTTGATTGTTTTAGAAACTTACTAGAGTTTCTTGAAAACGAGTGAACAATCCAGTTCCCCAAAATAAAAAAGAATAAAAACCACTGTACATGTCAAGTAATAGTTTGTGCCATGGGTTTAGTTTTTTTTTTTTTAAGGCAGTGTGATATCTGTCTGAGACTGACGCTCTCTGAAATCTATTTCAATCCATAACATAGTGTTTAAAAAAGTGTGTTGGGAGGAATTGTGGAAGTACTAATCTATGAATATAAACAAAGTTAAATAAGAATGATCAGAAAGTGAATAAATAGGGACTTTTCCCCAGAATTTTAACATTCTGCATCTTTACCTGTATAAACACATTGTTTTGCAGTAAGTTTTATACATAAGAGCATGAAGAAACCACTGAAAATTCTGATCCATGTTGAGCTCGTATGATAGGCCAGTCCTCAGTCTGATATTCTTTCGGCAGAATGCTCAAGCAAGTGGTCTAAATTTCAGGATTTCTGAGAATTTATAGAGCTCTAGAAGAGGGAGATCAACATATTTTTAAATAACTTGAGTTTTCAGACTGTAGGGTATTTTTTCAGTCTTCTGTGTTTATATCTTTCCAATTTCTGTATTCCTTGACATTTGGGTGGGTGGTGGGAGGTTGATAGATAAAACTATTGCTTCACACAACTTTTGTTTTCACTGGGAGAATGAGGGAACCAGTAAAATCTGTTCCCATAAAGGCATTCTTTCATTTCATTCCATGAAACCAGTGCCTGTTTTTTATGACCTGTCGTCACACTGTCATCACACTGGGGCGTCTTCTCCCCAGGAGACAGACCATCTTCACTCTTCCAAGTCATGCATGCTTTGCTCATTCCTACTTCAAAGCTTTAATTCATGTTTGTCTGACTAGGGCATGCTTTCCTTTCCCTTTTATATCCCCCAAATCTATCCATCTTTTCAACTCATCTCAGGTTCTACATCTCCCATCTGCTGTAACCGACACAGATGTCTCTTTCTCCAAATCTCAACTTGTGTATCTGTTAGGAATGTTCTTTGTGGCAGGGAACTGAGATCAGCATGGCTGGGGAAGGAGTCCACTCTCTAAGATCACAGGGTCTTTGCTGCTACCTTTCAAATAAACCCTGTTTCTATGAGTATGAAAGAAGGGATAAAATAGTTATTGGGGAGACAATAGCTTCTATCCTTAAAGGGGTTTGAGTTCCTTTATTACATACTAGATGTGCACTGCAGTTGCTTGTCTCCCTTACCTGGGGACTCAGACTTGACTGTGACTCATTCTTGTATTGTATTCCCAACAATGCTGAAGACAGAGTCAGGGATCAATATCCATGTTGTGATAGGTAGATACTTATCATTAAAAGTATTATCACCCGTTAGGATCATAAAACAAAAAGAAATTAAATGAACATAGTGCTTTTCAAATATGTAAAATATGTGAAGTTATGTGACATTAGCCTTGTACAGCTACTATATCCTCCTGAGTTTGTGTAAATTACGGTCATTTTTTTTCAGATAAAATATATTTTATTTTTTAAAATTGTATTTTTAATTGAAGTGTAGTTGATTTATAATGTTTCAGGTGTACATCAAAGTGATTCAGTTATATATACCCATATATACTCTTTTTCAGATTCTTTCCCATTATAGATTTTTACAAGATATGGAATATAGTTCCCTGTGCTATATAATAGGGCTTTGTTGTTTATCTATTTTATATATAGTAGTGTGTATCTGTTAATCCCAAATTCCTAATTTATCCCTCCCCACACTTTCCTCTTTGGTAACCATAAGTTTGTTTTCTTTGTCTGTGAATCTGTTTCTGTTTTGTAAATAAGTTCATATGTATCATTTTTTTTAAAGATTCCACTCATAAATCATATCATATAGTTGTCTTTCTCTGATTTACTTCACTTAGTATGATAATATCTGGGTTCATCCATGTTGTTGCAAATGACATCAATTTTTTATAGCTGAATAGTATTCCATTGTGTGTGTGTGTGTGTGTGTGTGTGTGTGTGTGTGTGTGTGTATATATACCAAATTTATTTATCCAGTCATCTGTCCATGGACTCTTAGATTGCTTCCATGTGTTGGTTATTGTAAATAGTGCTCCAGTGAACACTGGGGTGCATGTATTTTTTTCAAGTTAGTATTTCTTCCAGATATATGTCCAGGAGTGCGATTGCTGGATCATATGATAACTCTAATCTTTATTTTTTAAGGAACCTAGATACTATTCTCCACAGTGGCTACACCAATTTACATTCCCACCAACAGTGTAGGAGGGTTCCACATGTTCTTCAGCATTTATTATTTGTAGACTTTGATGATGGCCATTCTGACCAATGTGAGGTGATATCTCATTGTGGTTTTGATTTGCATTTCTCTAGTAATTAGTGATATTGAGCATCTTTTCCTGTACCTGTTGGCCATCCATATGTCTTCTTTGGAGAAACATCTATCTAGGTCTTCTGCCCATTTTTCGATTGGGTGGTTGTTTCTTCTTTTGATATTAAGCTGTATGAACTGTTTGTGTATTTTGGAAATGAAGTCCATGTTGGTTGTATCATTTGTAAATATTTTCTCCCATTCCATAGGCTCTCTTTTTGTTGTGTTTATGGTTTCCTTTGCTGTATAAAAGCTTTTAAGTTTAATTAGGTCCTATTTGTTTGTTTTTGCTTTTGTTTCCATTACTCTAGGAGGAGGATCAAAAAAAAATATTGCTGAGATGTATGTCAAAGAGTGTTCAGCCTGTATTTTCCTCTAGGAGGTTTGTAGTTTCAGGTCTTATTATATTTAGGTCTTTATTCCATTTTCAGTTCATTTTTCTGTATGGCATGAGAAAATGTTCTCATTTCATTCTTTTACAGGTAGCTGTCTAGTTTTCCCAGCACCACTTATTGAAGAGACTCTCTTTTATCCATTGTATATTCTTGCTTCCCTTGTCATAGATTAATTGACCATACATGCATGAGTTTATTTCTGTGCTTTCTATCTTGTTCCATTGATCTATGTGTCTGTTTTGGGGCCAGTACCATATTGTTTTGATTGCTGTAGTTTTGTAGTATAATCTGAAGTCAGGGAGCATGATTCTTCCAGTTACGTTCTTTTTTTCTCAAGATTGTTTTGGGTATTCAGAGTCTTTTGTGTTTCCATACAAAGTTTAAAAATTTTTGTTCTAATTCTGTGAAAAATACCATTGGTAATTTGATAGGGATTGCATTGAATCTGTAGATTGCCTTGAGTGGTATGGTCTTTTTAACAATATTGAGTCTTCCAATCCAAGAACATGGTCTGTCTTTTCATCTGTTTGTGTTGTCTTCAGTTTATTTCATCTGAGTCTTACAGCTTTTGGAGTACAGGTCTTTTGCCTCCTTAGGTAGGCTTATTCCTAGGTATTTTATTCTTTTTGATGTGATGATAAATGTGATTGTTTCCTTAATTTGTCTTCCTCATATTTTGTTGTTAGTGTATAGAAACCCAACAGATTTCTGTGTGTTAATTTTGTATCCTGCAACTTTACCAAATTCACTGATGAGCTTTAGTAGCTTTCTGGAGGTGCCTTTAGAATTTTCTATGTATAGTAGCACGTCATCTGAAAACAGTGACCATTTTACTTTTACCTTTCCAATTTGGATTCCTTTTATTTCCTTTTCTTCTCTGATTGATCTGACTAGGACTTCCAAAATGATGTTGAATAAAAATTGTGAGACTGCACATCCTTGTCTGGTTTCTGATCTTAGAGGAAATACTTTCAGCTTTTCACCATTGAGGATGTTAGCTGTGGGTTTGTCATATATGGCCTATATTATGTTGAGGTATAGTCCCTCTGTGCCTACTTTCTGGAGAGTTTTTATCATAAATGGATGTTGGATTTTATCGAAAGCTCTTTCTGTGTCTATTAAGAGGATCATATGGTTTTTATTCTTTAGTGTGTTAATGTGATGTATCACATTGATTAATTTGTGAATATTGAAACATCTTTGTATCCCTGGGATAAATCCTGCTTGATCATGGTATATGATCCTTTTAATGTGTTGTTCAAGTTGGTTTGCCAACATTTTGTTGAGGATTTTTACACCTGTGTTCATCAGTGATTTTGGCTTGTAATTTTCTTTTTTTGTGATACCTTTGTCTGGTTTTGGTATAAGGGTGATGCTGGTCTTATAGAATTAGTTCAGAGTGTTCCTTCCTCTGCAATTTTTTTGGAATAGTTTCAGAAGGATACATGTTAACCACATTTATTGATTTATATAATTCCCTAATCACTTTGATTCCCTACAGGTATATTAGTTTCCCAAAGTTACCATAACAAATTACCGTAACCTTGTTGGCTTTAAATAACACATATTTGTTCTACTACAGTTCTGGAGGCCAGAGGTCTGAAACCAAGGTGTCATTGAGGTTGTGCTCCCCATGAGTCCTCCAAGGGAGAAATCCTCCCTTGCCTCTCCTAGTTCATGGTGGCTGTCAGCACTCCTTGGCTTCCTTGGTTGTTGCCACGTTGCTCCAATCTCTTCCTCCATAATGACATCATCTTCTTCTCTCTCTTTGGCTTCTCTTCTTTTGTCTCTTATAAGGACACTTTGTCATTGCATTTAGGACCCACCCAGATAATTTCGGGTGATTTCATCTCAAAATCTTTTCATTACATTTGCAAAGACCCTTTTTTCAAATAAGGTCACATTTAAAGGTTCAGGGATTTGGTCATGGACATATCTTTGTAGGATGCCATTCAGGGTACTACAACAGCTTAAAGTAAACGTGGTAAATAAATGTACAGTGAGTTTGGTTGTCATTTTTGAGACCTGAAATTTTTAAGTAAATGAACATATTAATGTGTAATGAAAGATTTGCCAGAATGGGTAGATTATGTATTCTTGCACCTCTAAGATTTGTTATTTCCTGGTTTAGAAATTGGTCGTAAAATTATAGTGATGAAATCATAGTTTCCTCAGTAAAGCGGCGCTGAGAGCATTCATAAAGCCTGTAGACATTGTCATAGCCTCAGCCAATATAATTCAGTAAAGTTGGAGCTAATCTCGGTGTCAGTGGAAATTCTATATGTTCTAAGAAATGGGTTCTGAGTAAAACAAAAGTAGATAGTAACTCTAACAATATATATGTTATTTTAAACAAATGTATATTTAAGAAACATCTGGAGAGAAAAAAACAGAGATACACAATATTTTTGCACATTATAAAGTAACTCCTTTTCATTTTAAAGAAGAAAACTGTTATTCATAATTTTCTTAAGTATTTTGGCATAATTTTGTAATTACTTGAGGTTTCACAGGTTCTCCAGTTTTAATGCTGGATTCATTAATTTGTATAAGCAAGAAAAAGAAAAGCAGAGCCCCAGATTATAGAAACCCAAAATGCATTTATTTTATCCAGTCAGCTTAGTTAGAATAACACAGAATTAGGAAACATAAAATTAAAATTTACCTTATTTTTATTTTTATTTATTGGCAGAAAAATAATCAGCTCCATATGAGTGCTCTGATCTGAGTAGAAAACAAATATTTACTGTGGCAAATGAGAACAGTCTTTTGTGCAAATTCGTTTTAGCAATTTGGGAGCCAAAGCTTAACCTTCTTATAATGAATACAGAAACTTTTAAACTATTACTGTTTTAAATTTTACTTTTCTGGTATTTTTAACATATAAATCTTGTTGGTAAGCCAGTATACTTTTTATACCTAGAAAATGTCCTTTGAAGGTGATGGTGATAAAGGTTAAATTAGAATGTCCTTAAACACAAGTCTAAGCTCTTTCTAGATTCAGGTAACAAGAACCAAGTGTCTCACTGTGTTGTGAAAACAACCCTTGGGAAATCATCATGTTGAGTAACTTGAGGGATAGAGCAGAAAATATCAGTAAATTGCTGTGAAAAATGTGTCAAGAAAACATTTTAAAGGAATTTTTTCCACTTTATTTACCAGTGAACTAGGTACTCAATAAATACATGTATTTCTGTTGCTGAGTGTTTATAGCACTGCCAGCTTCTCTACCCTATGATTGATAGATGTTGAGAATAGCCTTACTGTTCACCATCTGTCATTAGAGTGAAGTTTTTCAAGTGGACACAGCTTCTTTATAACATTTTAAATATTATGGCTGTTACACGTTTCATTTTGCCTCTGTGAAAGAGATGTAGTCTTTTCAATGACACATCTGACCTCATTGTTTTTCTTACTCCTTTGTCAGATTACTGCTCATCTTTATTTTTGCTGATTCTTTGAATGCTTCTAGCTTATTTTACATTATTTTGGGGCTGTCTAAAATCCTTCCTGGAAAAAAAGTGGGACACAGATTGGTGTGTGTAGAAGTAGAAGTTTACTGTTTTAATGACTAAGGTTGTTTATAGGACACATTGCATTTCAAAATGATACAAAAGTAATGCTGAAGAAGGTATGGAGAAAAGGGAATCCTCCTACACTGATGATGGGAGTGTAGTTTGATGTAGCCATTATGGAAAACAGTGTGGAGATATCTCAAAAAATTAAAAATAGTGTTACCATATGATCCAGCAATTCCACTCTTGGGCATATATCCAGAGGGAACTCTAATTTGAAAAGATACATGCACCCCAATGTTCATAACAGCACTATATACAATAGCCAAGACATGGAAGCAACCTAAATGCCTATTGACAGATGACTGGATAAAGAAGTTGTGGTATATTTATACAATGGAATACTACTCAGCCATAAAAAATGAATAAAATAATGCCATTTGCAGCAACATGACTGGACCTGGAGATCATCATTCTAAGTGAAGTAAGCCAAAAGAGAAAGAAAAATACCATATGATATTACTCATATGTAAAATCTTAAAAAAGAAAAAAAAAGGAAAAGAAAAAAGAGGATACCAATTAATTAACTCATCTACAAAACAGAAACAGACTCACAGACATAGTAAACAATCTTATGGTTACCAGGGGGAAAGGGGGTGAGAAAGGATAAATTTGGTAGTTTGCGATTTGCAAATGTTAACCCACTATATATAAAAATAAATAAAAAACAAATTTCTTCTGTATAGCACAGATATCTTTAATGAAAAAGAATATGAAAATAAATATATGTGTATATATGCATGATGGGGACATGATTCTGTACACTGGAAATTGACACATTGTAACTGTCAATTAAAAAATTAAAAATTAAAAATAATACAAAAGTTACATTATTCTTTTTAGATCATGCAGCCATTTTTTGATAGTTGGCCTTGGGCCAATTAAATTATGCTTTATAAATGGTCACAGTAGAAGAGAGAGAATTTTAAGAACTACTTTGAGATCACTAATTTGTTATTTCATAGCAAAGCAGAAGACTCTTTGAAGGATACTGATGTCACACTTACAAGAGGCTTGCTGAATTTCCAAATTAATTGGAACTCAAGCCGACAAGTGAAGAACAGGTTTCATGTAGACCTAGAGATGGAAAATAATTGGATAATGACTAAAACTGGTATTTAATGGAGGTGCATACACATTTTATAATAGAATTGAAGGAAAAGGAAGAATTTTTTAATTAAAGGACTGAACATCAAAAACGTGGAATTTGGTTATAAAAATATATTATCTTGATTGTGGAAATTCAGTTATATGTTACCTATATTTAATGAAAATTAAGGAAATAATTTCTGCACCAAACATTATTAGGATAGACAGTGTTCAGAATATTTTAATGTTAGAATTGGTTGTATTCTGTATTGTTAATTTTAAGGAATATACAGTGGACATTACTACCTGAAGTATAGGCAAGTGAATTTGACTAAAAGGGCTATATTAATGTGTAGTTTTCTCTTGGACAACTAATACCTTTCTAATGAAGTATTTTGAATAAATTTTGTAATATTGATTATTAGGTTTATTCACTAAGTGTTCAAAAGTGCTGTAAATATTCTTCACTAAGTTAAAATTGTGTTTGATGTTTTGCTTTTGGTAGCTATTGTAGAATAAAAGTAATTAAAGTACAAAGCAACAAAAGTAGAACAAACAGGTAAATCAAAGCAGCTTTCTAATAATCGAACCCAGTATCTGCATGAATTGTTAATCATGTCTAAGGAATTGGCAAAAGCGTTTAACAACCGAAATGTTAAAAAAAAAAAAAAAGTATCTGCAGATGTGTGCTTGCCTTACTTAAAATTTGCCTCTTCTGAGATAGTTAATATGAGAAATTCAAGTAAATTATCTTAAGTTATGTAAAAAGAGTAGGTTTTTTTTTTCTCTTAAATAATTGTGGACACTTTTTATAAGTTAAGAGTATTGTCTTCTTATAAGTCTAGAAATGTGAAGAGCCCTTGACCTAAAGTTCTTAACTGCCCCATATGAGAGTACAGTGCTTCCATTATGTTATAGGTTTTATAATAGTCACTCACCTATGTGACCTTTTAATTAAATTATTGGAGTGCATTCTAATTTAGGATTTTCCTGAAGATCACTCTGAATATTCATCCAATTCAGAGATTCCCATACATCTCATGAAGCAATATGACCCACCAGGAACATGTGCTGTTGGCACACCAAAATCAGCACTGAGATGCAAATTCCTTCTGAGAGCAATCTGTGGAATTAATTTGATTTAGGCCAGTGAAGGGGTTCATTCAACATCTGTTGGATCATCTTTGCTAAAGATATTTTTCATCTAAAGAAATAAAAAAATATTCCTAGTGGTAGTATTTACTTAATTCCCTGGATTTTAATTTAGGCAAACATGAGGTGTGATGCTCATAAAATACCCCGTCTTTGAGATTTATTCAGCTCAATATTCTGCAGAAGATTAACATATGAAAAGCTGAACACTTTTCAGCTTTTGCCTCTCGTAAGTTAACTCTTTTGAGGCAAAACTGAGTAGTTTGAAGATGATGAATCTAGTTAGTTTTCTCGTGGTGTTCATCGTAAACAACATCCCTTTCCTCCTTGACATTTCCCCCTTGACCCCAGAGGCACTCTGTTCTTGGTTGGCTTTAAAACTGTTTGTTTAGTGTCTTTTATCCTTTGCCTGCCTCTTAAGTCTAGCCTTTCCTGTCTCCTTGCCCCTTTTTCTATAATCTTCCCCAGACTTCTGTTAGTTCCTATACCAATAGTATTCCCAAGTCTGAGTAGCTAAACCTCTTAGTGACTCAGTTTTTTCAGTGAAATGGTGAAATTGTAATTATTATTGGAGATATTACATGTAAAAGACCTGGGGAATAGCCAACTCATAGAATATGTTAGGCTGCTTTCTCTTCTCCCTCTTTTCTATAACCATGGCCTCTCATAAATTTCGTATTTTCATCTTCAGACATCAGCTGGACACATCTAATGGCTAGTATGCAAAAATGAACATTCTTTCCTTTTTCCCTCTGCTCTCATGTGTTACCTCTCTCAGTGGCATTACCAATTTCTCTGTCAGGCGTAAAACATCCACGTCACCTTCAATTTCACTCTCTTGAACATTACCTTCTATGATGATTGGTTTCTTACTCAGTAGAACTGTTAAGTCCATTCCTTACTAGGTACTCCCAGCCGACATCCTGTAGGACTGAAATATCTGTGTTTGCACAAACTTTGCTTAAGTTTTTATGGTTTACAAAATGTTAAACAGTGAAGGTATTAGACTCCCATTACCTTTTTTCTTTTTTTTTTTTTTGCTGAGTCAGTCAGAATGAACTTTGTTATGCCTCAGGAATAAGCCACCTCCAAATCTCAGGGGCTTATCACGCAGGTCCAGTGTGGGTCAGTAGGGGATCTCTGCTCATTGTACTTGGCACCCAGGCCAACAAAGTCTACATCTCAATAGTTGCTTCTATAGTCACTAAAGCAGTGTGAGTCAAGCATGATTAATCACTGATTAGTTCATAAAACATGGTTAGAAATAACACACGTTGCTTCTCAAACTATTGGCCTAAGAAATTCACATGGCCTCTACTAACTTGAAAAGGGATGGAAAAGTGCAGCTCCACCATGTGTCTGTCTAGAGACATAGAATACTTGCAGAGTTTTAGTGACTGTAATCGGACCATTACAAGGGCCTGCACACTGGTTTCCTGCCTACATTGACCTTCCTCCTCAAACCCTTTATGTCAAAATTCCCCATCATAACCCTGCTATTTAAAAAAATATATAGATTCTTTCAGTGCTGATTATTTTACTATACCACATTCTACTTGGTTGTAGTACAAACTGTGCTCTCTTTACATTTAGTAGAATTCTATGTAGATTTTATCATATAACTAAATTGTTTTCATATTTTAATTTAATTGGCAATTTTCTATTCTACTTCACAGTTGTGTTATATTGAAAGCTGTTTAACCATTCCTCAACTTGTGGGCATTTGGATTACCTCAAGCATTTCACTTTTAGTCTGCATACGTTTTCCAGAAATGTTGACTAACTAGAGTTGAGTTAATTCAAAAGATGAGACTGTCGGTTCAGCCTTACTCAAATGAGATCTTACTCAATATCAAAGCTTACTATTGATTTCAAGGATACTAGCAGGCAAGAGGCACAGGTGAAGCAGAGAGCTTTAGGACATTGAGGACAGCTGTCTAGGTCCTTCTTTCCTGCATGGGACACATGCTGTCTGACCCAGAAAAAAAGATGAGTCTCTAAGTATGGTACTTGGATTACCATGTCTGCCAGGGTGTTTAGATAATAGTCTGTCTTCCTGTAGTTGAATAGCTTATATGACATTTGCCATAGAACTATACCTTGTAAATTCGTAGATTGTAGATTTGTTCACCGTAAGTAATCCTAAACTAGAGATATACTGCTAAAAACATTTGTAGATAAGGTTTCTCCTCCTAGCAAATATTTGCTGGCAGGTTTAGTTATCAGTATATTTACAAAGAACTGAAACATCTGCCTTTCTTTCCCTTGGATCATACCCCTGATAAAAGGAGAGAAATGGATTATAAGCCAACTGTTTAACTGTTTTCTCCACAAGACTCAAGTGGTATATATTTGGGAATTAGTATTCATATCCTAGATTATTTCTTTGAGATTTAAGATACAATAAATTAAATTTTTTCATTACCCCAAAAAATATGTCCTATTAAAATGTTGTAAAACATCCAGTTTTACTGTGCTCCATTCCTGAGTGCCTTATGCTTGATAAATAATTATCTTAGGCCTTCCAGTGAAGATAAATTTTAGTGAAAATCATATCAACTGGAAGACTTGTCACTCAGTTTTTATCCATATAAGACAGTTTTTTCCAGTCTCTTTTCCATTATGCCAATACTTTCCGAGGAAGTTTTTTTTCTTGTTATCAATGTCTACATAATTAGTAATGCCTGTCTGCTGTTAATGTTGGCCTAATGTGGACTTAAGAATTTTATTTTGTTTCTTTTTATAATGAGTTTCAGTTTCATTAGAGTAATTATATGACTAATCACTTCAGTTTTCTTAAGACAAGTATATCATAAAACTATGTAACAGGTTTAATTATTTGGATGTCTCATAAAAAATAGACTCTTACTTCTAAATTTGAAATCTCATTAAATATCGATTAAAATCTGTAATAATTTAAGATGATATAGCTATTCTTCTTTATGTATATTATGATTTCCTATTTTGAAACTTGTGATTTTTTTTTAGAACTAGGAAGAAAGCATACTATATTTCCTCTAGTTACTCATAAATATTAATTTTTACATCCAGTTTGTTTTTTGAAACAAATATGCTTCATTGGTTATGTGTGCTGAAGATCTTTACATAGAATCATGCTTAATTCCTGAAACAATTTGAACTCATTAAATAGGTTGATTAGTTAATACTCTTTATTTAAAGTGATTTCACAGCAGGATCTTTAAGTTCAGATATAAATTATACAACATTTATAATTCATATTTTAAGAAAATTAATCCCTGAATGTAATCCTGATTGCAGTCACCTGGGTTCCCCTAATTTTTCAAGCTTTAGGGGGAATTTTACCAATATACTATTAGAAATCCCCAATTGTATAGATTTGGGAAGGTCTCATTTTCCTCAGTGTTTAGATACTGTTTGCTTTAGTTGCTCTCAGCTTGGCTCTCAGCCCATGATCACTTTGTAGTTGGTCACAGGACAGATTTCCAGATTCTTTCATCTGCTGCTGCTAATGGAGCTCTCCTCTGAGCTGCAGTGGGATAGGAGGAAGTGCCATTTCCTCTTCCTGCCTACCACTCAAGTCCCCTCAAGCCCACTGAAATAAAAGCTTCCTGTTGCAAAGATTTTACTGGAGATTTAAGGCTCCCTGGAAGAAATTAAAAAGACAGAACAAATCAAAAATAAACTTGATATTTAATATGACTATTCTTTGAATTAAGGAAAGGAGAAATAGAAACAAACCGTTCACATTGTTTTCTCTTCACTGGTGCCATTGGTGCACTCCTTTCCAATTCTTGCTTCTCTAACTCAGTCACCACATTTTCTTTCTCGCTTTAAAATCTGCTGCCTTGTTCAGTCTTCCTATTGCAAATCTCATACTTCCAGGTAATGGCGGAGACCTACTTAATTAAGAGATCAAGGTCATTAGAAAGTATTGCCAGGCAAACAAACAAACAAACAAAAACCCCACCTACTTAAGAGGTGTTCACTTTGGGTTGGATCACATTTGGGGGCCTATTGCCTTCTCCTGATTGATGTTTGAACTTTCATTATATGCAATGTAAGGATTTTCCGTCTTCCAAAAGTGGTTAGAAAGGATGAGGAGGATTGTTCTTCTGGTTATGTGTGACAAAGGAAAAAAATTAAAGCAGTCAAATTAAGATGAAATTGGGGTGAGGTCTGTGTCTAAAGGGCTCGTGTGCTCTTAGCATAGACTTGTGTGATAGAGGTGAGTGTGAATTGGGCTCTAAACATCTTCCTTAAGGACTGCTGTCTAAAAGACCCTAACACATTGACCATCTCATCACTACCCACCAGGAAAGATTCCTTCAGAAGCAAAACTAATTCAAGTTGCAATTTGCTCTTTATACAGAGGTTTGAGTCTCTCTTCCCAGAAATGTTCTTTGTCTTAACACAGTGTTTCTGAAAGTATGGTACTTACTGCTGGTTGTCATTGGATGGCTTTAGGTGGTGAGCAAACAAGATATCAATAATCTTGAATCACACAGTGTTCCACAGAATGTTGCTTTCATGCTAATTCTCTTTTACTCATTCTGATCATGTCAAGAAGAATGGCTCAGTATGTTGGTAATCTTTAACAGGTCTCTAACATTTTATAAATCTATATTCAGAATGTATATATGCATTTATTATGTGATGTAACTCAATAACTACTTTTTTTTTCAGACCCAGAACTCATTTAGTCCTTAAACTACACCTTTTCTTTGATCTCGGACCTCCAATCCCTGTGTTCCTCCACCCTTCTCTTTTAGCTTCTTAAAGCCTGATCTCCCTCTTTTTACTAGCCAAGATATAAGTTCCATCACGAAGACCACTCTTGCACACATTTTCATTTTCCTTGCCTTGCCATTCCTGAGTTACGTACAACTAGAAAACTCCTAACTTTGGGTTAACGATATCATCATTCTCTGCTAAGCAGAGCAGAAGAAATGTCGCATCATGCAGAGAGTGGTGCCCTTACAGTTTCCTCGTCTTCAACACCAGCTGAACATCAACACTACCTACAGATTCCCTGTTTGCCTCCTCAGTTGTCTCCTGTGCCCCGCCAGTTGCTATTTAAAATGCTTCTGCTTCCTTTCCTATCACACTACCTCCCACTGTCTTTTCTACTACTGAGACAGACATACGTTTTGTAGACGAAACAGAAACCATCCCTTGATAACTCCATCAGATAGCTGATCCTATATATTCAGTTTGTGTGCATCTGATCAGTCATTCTTTGCTTAAAACTTTTAACTTCCCATAACATCCTGGATGAAGTCTAATTCCCAGTTTGGCTTGGGAGGCTTGTCATAATCAGGCTCTGCTAATCTCACTGAATTTTTCTCCTACCAATTTCCCTCTTGCACTGCATGTTTTTTCAGTTCTACAAATTAGCCATTTTCTTTACTTTGAATATTCATACCTCCTCTGTCTCAAGGTCTAAAACCTACCTTCCTTAACAGCCAACTTCTATCCATCCTGTAGACCTCAGCTTTAAATGTTCATTATTCCAAGATAACATACCTGAGTTTCCAATACTGAATTAGGTGTTCATCGTACTTTCTCCTAGAACTTTCTGTTCTTGGCATGAATTTATTTCATTATATTGAAATTTTCTATTTACTTGTCTGTCATCTTCATTGACATATAAGATCCTTGATACCATTGAGTTTTTTATTTTTTTGATAGTGTTCATTATACTCAGTGCCTGGCACATAGCAGCTGCTTAATAGGTTTCTGACGACTGAATAATGTTATAGATTTCAATTGTCCATAAGTATAAACTAGATTTGTTGTTCATGAAAAATAAAACTGTTCTTGGTTTCAAGTTCAGAGATACTGCTCCTTGGATTCTGGATAATGTAGCTCCTTACAATAAATAAACCAGGATGCTTTTTTTCCCTAAAGTTTTGTTTTGTTTTGTTTTGTTTTTTTGTTTTTATGTAGGTCAGTAGGATTACAGCAACAACAATCCTGTAAAAGCATTTTAGTATTTGTCAAAATGATCCAGTGTACAGAGATAATGGCCTTTCTGACATAATGCAGAGCTAAATCCAGCTTTTGATCAGTATTTAGTAAGTTTAACCTTCTATTTCCTGACAAATACTTGGAGAACTTACACTTAAATGCAGAGACATATTCAGTCAACAAAGATATACTGATTACATCAATGCCAGGTACTTAGGATATATCAATGAATCAAACAAAGTTCTGTGTATTCATGGAGCTCATATTCTAGCTGGGAGTCTTTTTGATAATAAGCAAAACCCAGAATAGATACATAGATAGATCTGAAGAAAGAAAGAAAAAGAGATTTTTTTAAAAGTTGTATTAGAAGGTAAATATTTCTGAGAAAACCAGATCACAGTAAGGGAGAAATAGGAATACTGGGATTGAGGGTATGGTTTGCAGTTTTGAGTAGGAAACAGGTGATGTCATTTTGAGCAAAAGTTTGATAAAAATGAAGGAGTTAGCAGAAATTTCTTAGGTAGAGGGAACAGCCGGTGGCAAAGTTCCCAAAGTGGAAGTCTGACTGGCATGTTCAATACAGCAACAGGGGCCATGTAGATCAAAATTATTTCATTGCTTTGCAATGTAATGTCAATATACCATTTATTGTAAATACTTATCTGTGTCCCCTGGCTTATTGCCACTCAGTTATATGTTGAAGGTAGAACCAACAGTATTTCTTAATGAGTTAGATGTAGGCTGAAGGCATATATACCCAAATGTCCCAAGCAAGGGGTGGCATAGGCATGAATGGTAGTGACATCCTCTTAGGAAAGTTGAGAGGCCTGACGAGAGCAAGTGTCTGAATCAAAGACTGC
This sequence comes from Camelus bactrianus, assembly GCF_048773025.1. Classification (NCBI taxonomy): domain Eukaryota; kingdom Metazoa; phylum Chordata; class Mammalia; order Artiodactyla; family Camelidae; genus Camelus; species Camelus bactrianus. The sequence continues at coordinate 58,009,801 of NC_133541.1, read as the reverse complement.
ACTTTTTAGCCCAGAGGTGGACGAAGGTAGCTCTTGTATAGAGAGCTGAGACTCGAGATTTCATGTCCCCTCTAGCACATAGATCAAAGAAATTTTGGATGCCACATGTTCTGTGACATAAAGCGTGGTCAAAATTATTTTACCCAGAAAAATATTAAAGTGGTGTAATAAGATTCCTGCTACAGTTAAGAGGGTGAGCCTCAGTCCACATCTGGAAGATATTTAATTGGAACAATATGGTTATCTTAAATACCCAACTTAGAGACATTTTTGCTACTTGCCAGTCTTCTATGAGAATTCAATGCTGCTTTTCTATCAAAGTGCCATAGTGTCTTGTACAGTGATGTAAAGACATTGTTTAGCTGCTTCTTTAGAAATTACCATGTCTGTACATTTACAGCTGATTTTTTTAAGTACTAAGTAAACAATCATAAATCTCTTTACTTCATTGTTTGTGGCCTACTTCAGTTAGATTCATAAATTATTTTAAAACAGTTTTTGTAGGAAAAATCACAGTAAAAGCCATACCACATTGACCAAGTAGCAGCCACATAGTCTATCACTTCTAGTAAATTGTTGATTACTCTGAAAATCTTTTATATTTGAATATGCTGATCTTAAAGAATGACCTACTGTATTTAAATTTCAGACCTACTAAATTTAAATAGTATATTGGTAATAACTTCTCTAATTAATTATTTAAGGTATTCATTTATTGACTAAAGTCTTCTCTACTGAATATAATTCCTCTATACTACAATATTTCATCTAACAGAAATTATATCGGAAATAAGAAAGGGTAACAGGCAGAAATAACCTGAGGCATTTTGTACTGAAGATGTGGACCTCATCTTCTTTGTCCTTCCACATGGTGACATCCTGATCATTTTAATCAGCACTTTGATCTTGAAAACACTATAAATATTAAATCACAGTGCAGTCAAATCTGGGTTATTGCCATTTCTTTTAATGGTTATATGACCACATTCTCTGTAGTACTAAGTAGTGTCAGAGTCCAAAGACAGTGCTGTTAAAGTGTAGTTTTTTTTTATTATTTTGATAAAGCTGAGCAGGGCTTAAACATCTAATAACTTTTGTGAAGAAAGCCTTGCCATTTTATGAACTATAGTCAGTTTTTAACAAAATTCACCACAGAATTGTCAGCAGGAATGATTTCTTTTACAGGGAATACAGTGATTACTGTAGCTCCCTATCTAAAAATTGCCCATCTATATTCATGTGATTAATGTAACATGGAATTTACAAATTTGAATGTATAATGCTGGAAAATAGAAATAAGGATTTTTGTAGCAGTGCAAGTCTGTGCTGCATACATTTAATATTTTCTCTCATGGGTTAGAAAGTGAATTGTGTTTAATAGCTCAGCATTTTTAATTGTGTTTGCAATGATAGTAAATTGTTAGACACATTTTTAAGTGTATTTCCAGAGTTCTCAAATATTTAACTGCCTCCTCCATTTTCATGTCAGACAACTACTTTACATAAAGTGCGATGTTATTATTTTTAAATGGCTTTTTGGGGTTTTTTTTTTTCACCCACACACTGCTTATCCCTGTGGGCAAATCTTGACAGAGGTTTTCTCAGCCTAGGAGTAAAGCGATTTAAGCTGGGTTGTCTTGCAAATAGTAAAGCAGAACAAGTTGGATTCCCTTGTCAACGTGATCTTACAGGAACCAGTTTGAGATGTGTAAGTCAAAAGGATTTTGAAGGTTAGTAAAAGGACAGTATGATGTGGAGAGTAGCACCAGAGAGACAGTCGTGGAAAAGGAAAAACAGCCAGAGGATTTGAGGTAAATCTGCAAACATGTCTATGTTCTCAACATGTATTTTTGCTGCTTTTCTTCATTTTCATATCACTCTTTTTGTTCTTTACGTTCTTCCTTTTCCTCTCACAGATGCTAAAGGAACTGAGATTGCTAAAACGTTTGTTATTCCTATTGACCAAAGAAGCCTTCTTTGGGGAGCAAACAAAAAGTATTCGCAGTGTCTCCAGCTGGGTTTTTCCTTTAGTTATAAGAAAGTGACTCCCTAGATAAGCAAAAGAATCAACTAGAATGTCCTCTTGGTATAAAGCAATGTCACTTAAATCCCTAACATACATTGCTACTATAATCAGTCTATGAAGTTGTGAACATATTTCATCCATCCAGCAAGTATTTGTTGTGGGCTGGGAGGTATATAAAACACCGAGTGGATTATAAAAAAAATATAAAACAGAAGTCCCATGTGTCTGGGACCTTAAAACCTATTCAGAATGATAAAATATATACAGGTTAAAGAGTTTAATAATAATGCAAAGTAATATGTTAAGTGCCACAATCTTTTCACTTTCCCTCTGATTTTTTTTCCTACCTCTTTGGCTGCTGCATTTTCTGAACACTGCATTTTCTACCTGGCCATTAAGTCATGGCAATTCTTGAGTCTTGATCCTAGATTCTCCATATTATCTCTAGTCTTGCCCCAGGCAATGACATCCATACCCATTAATTTCCACCTATAGCGGGGCCACTGACATTTATATCTCCAGGCCACACTGATTTCTGCCTCCTTGATACCTCCTCTTGAATAACAGATCCAAAAACTGACTACATGGTCTTCCCTTCCAATCTAGACCCTCTTCCAGTATTTCTGTCTTAGGGAACAGCACCAGCATTCATCTATTGAGATATGAACTCTAGAAACACCGTAGTCATCCTTGACCCTTCTCTCTCAAATCTGTGTATGTCCATATCTACCAGCTCACCACTCCAATCCAGGTTTCTTATCATGCTTCACTTGTGCTAGAGTGAAGCCTCTTAACTGGTCTACTTCATCTATGCTGATCCTTTCCAAAGTATTATCCATATAGAACAGAGATTACCTTTAAAATTGAAATCCCAATCCTTTTATTCTATTGTTTACATGTGCCAGTGTATCCCATAATACCTTTTTTTTCTTTCTTTCTTTCTTTTCTTTTTTTTTTTTTTTTTTTTTTTGTATATGACCTGGTCCCTCTCTATCTCTATTAGTGTTGTTTCTACTCCGGTTACCCTGGCCTTCTTGAAGACCTTGATTCTGTCCTTCTCTGTCCATAGACCTATAAATGCAAAACTCATTTTCTTCTTTAACTCTTGTTTTATTTTTTTAGCTCGTAGCTTATGTGTAACTTCTTTAGGGAACCTCCTAGTAATAGATTCTTGGGATACTGCATACCTTTCCTTAATGACTTATTGAAATTACATTTTTAGATGTGATTATATGGTTGGTGTCAATCCTTCCACTTGACTGAAGTTACATGAGAAGAGAAAGAGGAGGGGGAGGGTGCAGCTCAAGTGGTAGAGCGCATGCTTAGCACGCACCAGGTCCTGGGTTCAATCCCCAGTACCTCCATTAAAAACAAATGAATAAATAAATAAACATAATTACCTTCCCCCTAAAAAAAAAAAAAATAAAAAAATTTAAAAAAAAATAAAAAAAAGAAGAGAAAGAGTATCTGTTTCGCTCACCGTTATAACCCTAGTACTTAGCGCTGTGTCTGGAACATAGTGGGAGCTCTAAATATAAACTGAATTGTTATGTGAATTAATGGATGAATGAAGGAATGAAAGAAACATGGCTGTAATAGAAAGTAATAGAAAATTTGTTGAAGAGAATAAGAATAAATGATGGGGAAGAATTAATGAAAGATATGAAACTTGGGGTGGTCTTGAAGGAAAGACAGATTTGGAAGGGAGAGTGGGGTGAAGAAAGGCATTCTGAGCTGGGGAACCTTTTCAGCAGAATCTGAGGAATAGAAATTACCTTCTTTAGGCCATAGGATGGTAACTTAATCAAGTGAAGCATTTTTGGTTCATTTTTGTGAACAGTAGAGGGTAACATTGACTATACAAGATTAGTCCAAACTTATGGTCTTCAGAATTTTTATCGAGTACATCATTCCATTCCATTCAGGGGATTAAAACCTTTTATGATTTTGCAATTATTAATTATTTATGAGAAAAAAGCTGCTTTCTCAGAATGGGATATTGCAATTGATTAAAAAATATACAGAAAGAATTCTGACCAATCAATGAATAGTTGGTATTACTCTGGGGAACTATTTGGAAAAGCTTGATGTTAATGGCTATAACCGTAAGTACTTTCAACTCAGGTCAGAATGATAAAGCCCCTCACGTATTTTCTTACTTATAACATTCTTCTTTAGCTTGTAGTTTTCCAATATATATTGATACATGCATAGTGCGATAGTAGAATCCGTGACAATATTACCTAGCTTCTGTATGAGACCCACATCTTCTATTTGAAATAGATTCAGTACGAACAAAAGCAAAAATGGAAGAGACGTTAATTATTGCTGTTTTGTATCTATTTCATTGCTCTTCTTGTTTTTAATTCTTAGTTTGTGTTGGTGACCTTTTCTGTGTTTGGGCAACCATCCCTTAAGCTCTCACCCAGTGATTAAGAAGCATTCATTATGCACTCTGTTTGACATGGTCATTACTTAATGCTCACTTAACAAAATTCTACAAGACCGAATTATCACAGTGGGTGAAGGAACAGATGGCCAGCTGGCCAAAATCCATGCCTGCTTTGCTTTATGCCTTCTCCAGTCTGCCTCAGAGAAGCCCCCTGTGAGGCCTGAGGAGGCAGTCCAAACAGTGACTTGCCTGTCCAGCTGTGCGTCAGTGTTTTTGGCAGTGAAGTCTGGGCAGGTACCCTTCCCATCTGAGGACAGCTGGCACCTCTCCTACAGGGATCCTGCTGCCTCCTGATTAAGATGGAAGACACACAGGGCAGCTTCCAAAAGTAAAAATAGAAATCCTTTCCCCCACCTTCTGTCATAGCCTTCAAAAACCAAACCACTTTACAACTCTTTCTTTTTTGAAATCTAGCAGTTTTGTGGAAATAGTGCACCTATTTTAATACCTATTTGTAAATATAAGATTATCCACAATCTGATATTTTACAAATTGCCACAGCATTCAGCAAGAAAATTGAACCTGGCTCCAGGCTTAAACTGGGTTGTTGCAGCCTGCTAAGTGTGGATGAGAAAGGGCTACAAATGAAAACGTATCTATCTCGAAACTTTAGGTTTTCATTATTGACCATGAAGAGTAGTTTGGATAATATGCTGCTATTCCTAAAATTAATGATTTTTTTTGTCAATCATCATACATTTATGAAGCAGCATTAGAGTATCTAGCACTTTTCCAGGGTCTATAGTGGGATAAAAATATAAGGAGTAGGGGTTCCTGTGCAAAAGTAGTTTACAGTCTTGTCAGGGAGACCAAAGAGATGCATAAAATACTTAGAGAAGGAAGCAGTACATGGTGAGATGCTAATCATACAGTACAGGCAACAAGTTCAGCAGGAGCCTGAAAAAGGTGAAAAGCTGTCAGAGGAAGATTGATGAAGACAATGGATATTTTGTGGCTTTTTTGAGACACCGTATGAAACAGTGATATTGCTTGATGCTCCTGAAACTTAGGCTCAGATAATTTCTCTATAATAATATCGATGGAAAGCATTGGTCTCTGCTTTGTTTTTAATCTATACCCTGTCCTATTGACACATAGAAGAGGAAACAAACCAACGTAGCTAATGGCAGACTTGAATGATTTCTTACCACTTTGCACCACCTGCTGATGTGTATTCTGGAGCTTGAATTGTATTTTGCAGTGCATGGCACATGAGTTCTGACAGATGCACTTTCAAACAAGTGATTTGCAGAGCTCTGTTTGGAAACAGCTCCCTGATTAAAGAGGGCTTTTTAAGGAATTGGAAATTGTTATTTCTTAGAGATAACCAGAGCTCGTTTACTATAATCACTAGAAGCAGAAAGTGATTTTTTTCCCTAGATTGATTGAAAAAATTATTAAATGTCAGTTTTATCCATCAGATTGGATTGCATTTATGGTTTCTAAAGTTTCACAGGAATTTTTCACAGGGAAATCTCTTACTCTAGTGGCTGTCTGACAAAACAAAGGAAAGCACGATGGTCCATACTTTTAATATCAATGTTTCCTGTAGATTTTAGGATTGTTTATTCTATTGACCCAAGATTTCAAGATGCCTTATGTTACTAACTTCAACAGTAATAGTTACTTAATTTCATATGGCATTCAGTAGTTACAAAAGGCTTCTATATACTATCTTTAATGTTCATAAGCATAGTATTCCAGAATTAGTGTCCTTTGTTTTAGCAAGAACATCAAAGGGCAACATTATATTTTGTCCTGTATTCACTGCACATTATTGCTCTGTTAACCATGACATCACATTATCAGTCAGCAAATATTATTGGTTAGCTAAATGATGCCCTGAAATAGGCAGTATGTTTTGAAAGATTAAAAAAATGTATATGCATTGTGACAACAGACAAATGAGACAGATTTCTGTTTGAGTAATAAAGCATTCTGAGCTGAGAATTTCCATTACACAAGTGGTGGTTTAGGAAGCCCGTTTTGGCAGCAGTGTTCAGGCTGCATGGCCAGGGGGAAAAATACAAGATGGAGCAATAGTAATAATTATCACCTTGTAGATGAGACATCCTTTTGCTGTATTTTGTTACTAATTTTTAAAAGTCGTGCTAATGTTTAATAAGATAGTTATTGGGAAAAGAGGACAGCTCAACTGTTGTTACACAAGTGATTATATGTGTTTATAGAAATAATGTATATGACGATTTCCTCAGAGTGTTGGCTGAGTACCTAAAAAACACACTGCCATTGTCAAGCCCAAGGCCAAACAAAAGTAAGTGGATAAAGATGGACTCCAAGAAATCTTAATTATTTCTCCTATCAGTGACAGGTCCTCCTTGATGTCATGTGATAGCCATTTCTGTGCTCTTCCTAGGCACTGCTCCAAATTTAAACTGTTCTCTTGATCTCCAAAATCATCAAAATTTGCTTACTATTCTATGATGGGACCCAAGTCAAATCAGTTTTAGCTAAGGTGTCAATTGTTGATAAACATGTGCTTTGTCAGCTGACTCTAACAGTAGGTGAGGGCTCTGGATTCCTTAACTGCGTTGCTACATGAAACAAGTACTTGGGGACTACAGCGGTTTCAGTAGTACCTTTACAAAATGCATGTCTCCCAGGAATCTCAGAAGGGGCCCTTATTTGGAAATTGGGTCTGTATTAGTTGGCTAGGATTGCCAAAACGAAGTACCACAGCCTGGGGGAAATAAAACAAAGTATTTCCTCCCAGTTCCCAAAGTGCAAGGTCAGGGTGTCAGCAGGTCTGGTTTCTCCCAAGGCCTTTCTCCTTGGGTTGTCAGTAGCCAGCTTCTTGCTTTGTTCTCGTACGGCCTTTCCTCTGGTGTTGGCACACTGCTGATATCTCGTCAGTGTGTCCAAGTTCCTTCTCATAAGGGAAATTGGATTGGATTAGGGCTCTCGTACATGGCCTCCTTTAACCTCAATTGCCTCTTTAAAGATCCTGTCTGCAAATACAGTCATATTCTAAGATACTGGAGTTAGGGCTTCAACAACTAAATTTTGGGGGAACACAGTTCAGCCCATCCCAGGGACTTTGCAGATGTAAGTAATTAAGTATCGTGAGGTGAAATTATCCCGAATTGAGTGGACTCTAAATCCAGTGACTGGTGTACTCAGTCAGAAGAGGAGACAACACAGAGGAAACAAGGCAGGAGAGGATGCAGGCAGAGATTGGGATTATGTTGCTACAAGCCAGGGAACACCAGGAGCCCCCAGAAGCTGGAAGAGTTGAGGAAGAGTTGTTCCCCTTGAGTCTTCAGAGGGAGCCTGGCCCTGCCGACACCTTGATTGCAGACTTCTAGTCTACAGAACTGGGAGAGAATAAAATTCTGCTGTTTGAAGCCACCAAGTTTGTGGTGATTTGTTAGAGAAGCCCTTGGAAACTAGTTACAGGGGCGCTAAATCACCTTTGTAGCCACTAGTCATCTCAGAGCCTTCCTGTGGACGGTTATGTGTAGAGTCCAGGACTAATTCTTGAGGAGAAAGTGTTTCAGTAGGTATTACAAAAATCTCTCTTTAGCCTCAGATTTCAATTTTCATAATCGACTTAAATATTTTATGTTTAAAGAACAATTTGTTAAGTTTGCTGATTTTCCCCTTAAATTGAATATTTTAGATTTATTTATCGTTTACCTCTCTGTATGTATACAGAATACCCAGAAATTACAGACTATGTTTTCTCTTCAAATGCTGAATCTGCCTTTTGCATTTAAAAGGGAGAAAGAGTTGAAAAGAGGAGAAAGTGGAGGAGAAACAACTAGTGTAAAAAAAAATGCTTTGAAAGTATGTCAGGTGAACATTCCCAGGTTAATTCCTTCTTTTTCAATTAGATTTAAAGTAGAGTGGCAGTGGCTCAAAATGGGAACTGCCAGAATGTTCAAACCTTATTAAATGGAAAAGTAGCACTATAATAAGAGAATATTAACATGTTTTTTAAGACCAGAATTTGAAGTGAACTGTTGGGTCATAATTATTCCTGTTTGATTGTACTGCTGGAATAAATGGTGAAACTTACTGACATTTCTTTGTTACATAATCTAAAATGGACATTCATTTTGAATATCTAACTGCCAAGATTTTGGGAGCATCGTTTGTAAAATTTGACCAAGCCTATGTACACATCATCACAGGAGAGGGTTAACCTATTTACTTTCTAATAATCTGCTTACACACTATAAGGAATTCATGATGTGGGACATAGTCTCTAAATACATGAAAAGCTAACCATGTTACATGCATCAAAGTAACTTAGTCTCTCTACTGTTGGGATTGTGAAAAGGTAGATGCAGAAAAGTAGCAAGCCATACAAATCTATTGCTCTTGTGAGCAATTAATCTTCTTGACATACTTCTATGAGCTTGCATAAAAATGCCTGGAAAGCATGCTGTTGACTTCAGTTGTTCATTAATATTGATCATCTGCTGTCCTCATTGTGTTAGGAGCTCCTTAAAGATTACCTACCAAAGTATTACAGCATTATTGATTTTAAAACTCCCTGAAGCCTCTTGTATCTTGAAAGTCCACTTATACTTTCATGGTTAAGAGTGGTATTACCAAGTGTTGTCTAATCAGACAATTTTGACTTTTATGAATACTACTCAGAACTGAAGCTCGTAGACCTCTCCTTCTACCTGTGATATCAAAAGAAGCAGATCTTTGAAGTAGAAAGGAATTGAGATCCTTTTTGTTGCCACAAACTCTGAGTGCTTGAGTAGTACTTACTTGTTTTCACATTTTGCTCTGCTATTGAATAGTTTTCAAAGCTATGTATAAGTTATAGATTCGTGCTAATGTGTTACAAGAAAGATAGGAGATCCCCTAAATATACTAAAGTTTTGGCAGCGAAAGTTAAGAATGTAACCATGTTACATTTGTTACTATGATGTCACTAACGAAATTCTTGAATTAAATCTTCAGAAACCATTACATAAACAAACAAACAAAAAAACAGATTAATACTAGTCATAGTATATTCACAGAAGAGGATAACTGTTTAAATTATCTTTAAAAAATTAGGTGCATAAACTGGATAACTAAGTACTTTCTTGTATTGTGAGCTTCTTCCAATTGCTGACGATAGTAATTCCATTTAAAATATTTATCCCAAATCACTAGCAGAGTGCTCACACAAAATAGATGCCTAATGGATAAATGTTACTTAAACTGAAATTGGAAAAAATAAATAAAACACACCACTATGTTGAGCAAGGTCAGGGTCAGTTTCTTTCTTGTCTCATAGTACATATCTCATGGGACATGCTATAGGGGCTGGTTGTTACTTACCAGTGTGCCAAGACCTTAGAATACCTCTGACTTTCAGTATCAGAGAATACTGTTGGATTGGGGGGGGGCACAAAAATAGTCAAGAGTTTCCTAGGATCTCTAATTCTCATACGATTAGCCCACTTGTCATTTAGAGAAAGAAACCTGGAAACTGCTGATACACTTAACACCAAACACAAAATTTTTTGACTCTACTAAGAAGAGTTTGTGAGTTGACACTTTGGACTACATGTATTATCTTATCTTTATGTACAAATTTGTATTCAGATTATTTCACCTTGCTGATGCTTTAAGTGAATGTCTTTATTTACATAGGAATTGTTAAATTAGGAGACCAAAACACTATTGATGGGATTATACAATGTTACGTATTTCTTGATTATTTGTTTGCCAAAGAATTAAAAGGCATGTAATCATTATGTAAAAGTTAACATTCTAATTATCTGTTATTTACAGTTATAATATTACAGATATAATACTCCAGAAGCTTGAACCATCTGACAGACAAAAAATATATATAAATTTAGAGGGATTGAACCTTAAAAAGTATGGAAAAGTTATAGAAACTATCCTAATTAATTACCAATTGAAATGCCAAAAGATACTGATCGTTTACAAACCTCATAAGCTTGAATGGGGTTTAGGCAAAAGATATAATGATTCTCACTCATTATTGCCATACCCTTGTTTATTAAAAATATATCAGAAACCTACTGTGTGCCAACCATGATTCTTACCACAGAGAATTAATGGTCTAATGGTGACCATTTTAGCATTCTGTCATGGATATACAGGACATGTGATATCAGTTTCATAATTGTTATGGACAAAAAAAGAAAAAAAAAGAATCTCTGTGTTGGACAGGGTCAATTTCTTATCCTCACAGTATAAGCAACAGTATACACATACCAAATATGTTATTACAGAATAATAATAGGGAAACATGCGTATCTGACAGCTGATTTCAAACATAGCTGAAGTGGAGTATCGTTGGCATAGCAGAGGCCATCTGTATTCATAATGTCTAATACACTCTGGCCCATTTGCTGAAAATGTTCTGAAATATTTCCATTTAGGAAGGCTTTGGAGTCCTGTATCATGTATAGGAATGTGCTTAGTGAGTCCCTGCGGCTTCTGTATGCATCTGTCAAGATTAACATATTAATACACTGATCTGTAAAGTGGCAGAAAGTGCAGCTTAGAGGAAAGAGCTTAGGTTTGTAGTCAGGCAGAAGGTACTAAAGCAAAATTTTGGTTTTTCCAGATAGACATGTTACTTAACCTTTGTGAACAAGCCTGTTTTCTTGCCTACTATATATACTTTTTGCTTAGCATATAAAGCACTCTAGAAAGGTTAAATCCTTGCCCCGTTAGCCTTACCTCATCCTCACCCTGTGAATGAAAAGCACTGAATTTCTTAGAGTAGAAAAAGTAACAGCAGCTACAACCTTTGTAACAGGTAGTCTTTTTCCGAAACCCAGGTGTCAGCTGAGGTCATGATGTCTTCTAGGGTATAAATAAAATGAGCTTCAACTCTCTAACTCATCTCTTTGGGGAATCCCAGAGGCTGCGCCAGGACTGCTGGACAGGCTTCACCTGTGCCCTCAGGAAATATCTAGAGTGTCTAGGACGAGACACCTCTGTCAGCTCCGTCTTCTGCTGGATTCTTGAGTCCCTAGGGCGTCTTGTGCGACAACAGCTCCTCCCTTCTGCCCCATGAATGAGATGAATAGCAGAGCTGTTTCTCCCTCACCTCCGCAGATCCCACACCCAGCTCTGTCCAACAGGCTTGAGAGTAGATCTGGATGTTCTGGCAGAGACAGATCACATTGCAGCCGTGCAAACAACTTAAGCCTGAATTTTTTTTTTTAATTTTTATTTACTTATCTTTATTTTAGGGGCAGGTAATTAGGTTTTTGTTTATTTACTTACTTTAATGGAGGTACTGAGGATTGTACCCAGGACCTTGTGCATGCTAGGCATGCACTCTACCCCTGAGCTGTACCCTCACTCCTCAAACCTGAATTTTAGACATCACCATTTCTTACTAGCTGCTTGTCTTCCCATGTTACAGCTTCACAGCACACTACTTGAGCCCCCTCGCTCCCTGAAGTTTACTTTCAGCTCTGCTTGTGAGATCTCCCCTCCTGGGTTGTCCCCATCCCTTCCTAAGTCCTTGCCCTTCTAAGGCAGAGCCACTAACTCATCCTCAGCTTCTCACCAAGTTCTCCTTTTCCAGAGAGGCGATAGGCTTGAATACACAGTCATCTCTTCCAAGCTCATGTTTGCCTCCTGCTCTTCGGGGTGACTTCCATGGACCACCTTCCTCGCAATCTCGGCTTTAACTGCCCCCAAGAACTGGCAGAGACCTTACTACTGTAGTCGATTGTCGATTGTTTTTATCCCTCCATCACCCAGCCGGCTCTACAAGTGGAGGGGAAAACACTTACTCTCTTTCTGATAAAAATTATGTCACTCTCTTGAGGTGTCAGAAAAAGCTTAATCGTTTTTGGTTTTAGTAATATTTTTCCTCCTAGAGAGAATTCCTTAAGCCCAATTTTCCTCATATTAGGTGAGGTTTTTGTTTTTGTTTTCATTTTGAGAAATCACTGAATTCTTTTTGAGTTGGTTTCCTCATCTGCAAAACTGAAAGACTGGATTAGGTGATCTCCAATACTCCTTATTTATCTAAAATTATATAATTCTTTGGCTATCATTATTAATATTTTTGTTTAGCAGTTATATACCTGGGTGTCAGTTATCAGTTAATAAAAAGAAATCTAAGTCATGTATTTTCTAATTTTGAGTGAACTGATGAGTCAAAACTCAAATATCACTTTTGTTTCATTCTCCTTTCCCTGATTGGTTGGTTCTGTAAGGAGTATAGGTTTTAGAGCCACAGCTTCTTAGCTTGAGACCTAAATGCATCACTTGTAGATGTTCATTTAACAAATAGTATCTAATCTCTCAAACCTTTAGTGTTTTTAAAAAAAGGTAAAAGAGTGACAATGAATACTACCTTCTCTAGTTTCTGGGAGGAATAAATGAGATTAATTATGTGAAAGGAATTTGTAAATGGTCAGGCACCATGAATGTTCATTAATTTGAGAGAGGGGAAGAATAGAAAGTGAGAAAGAAGAGAAGAAGAGAAAGGTTCTGTAGCATGATTTGCATTTCTTGATGATGGAAGAAAATGATCCTTGGTGTTGCCCTTCGTCTTGTCAATATACCACCTCAAAGGTAGGTGTTAGTTTCATTTTCAAGCACTGCACCACACAAAACTGCCTACTTGAGTAAATGTATTGTTTTTAATTGGTATGGAGATATCTGGAAAAAATCACAGAAAACATTTAATTGCTTTTCACTTTTTGAAAGTCAGCACTACCAAGAAGAGAAGATCCAGACCCCAGAGCTGCCACATTGTTTCCTACTGCATGTACATCTTTATTGTGTGCTACAACAGTTGAATGTCAGGAAGTTTTCAACTGAAATAAACTGAGTGTCAAAGAACTGCTGGAGGAGGTAATAGAATTATAAAGTCTTGCCTCTGTACAGGACAGCATTGCCTAACCCCTAAGTGCTTCCTGTTGTTAGCTTCGTGATGATGGTGAATTTGCTCTTTTCTTATTAAGTCATAAAGTGGCTTTGACCCACACTTGAGTAGCCATTCACTATCGCCCTCTTTTAATTGCCTTTCCTGGTGGAGCCCCAGCCAGTTCCCTCAGGTTATCACTGTTCTTGTGTCCAACACTTCAGCCTTCTCTCTAGCCTCTGATGAAGCCACTTGCTCCTCTTCTTGGCTAACCTGCCTCCAGGACTCTGGGATTCACCTCTACATAGAGAGTCAGACACTTAGTTTAATCACTCTTGTTTTCCTTTTCTAAGATGTACATCTTAACTTTTTCTGCAGTGATGTTTGTTTTACCTCAATGTGTTCTCATCTCTTGAATTTAATAGAAGGACAAAAGTAGAGAATACTATATATTTTCCTCGGTCTGTCTTCATCTCCCAGGGAGAGCGTTCTCTTCCATCAGATTTTCTCTTCCCTTCTTCATAATTGCCAGTCTTGATTCTGCCCCAAGCTAATTAGCATCCTCCAAGAGGCCAATTAGATGACAGAATTAGAGGTCCAAAAGTTGTATTGATGGGAATGACTGTGATGGACAAAGAGGAGATAGAGCAAGAGTAGGTAGGATGAGCCTTCAGACTGTGACACAAGCCTGTCAACTTTGAAGAAAGAAAAGGAAGGAAGAATATTGCAAAGAAGAAGCCATACCAAAGGGGCACCTCAGAGTAAAGAATGTGGAATGTACATTATAGGACTCCCAGGTCAGGCAGGACTGGCCCAGCCCTGCACCCCCACTGTGTTGGCACCTGGTTCTCTCCAAGGGAGGCGGAGCACTTCTGTTGACTGTCACCAGTGCCAGTTATCCTAGTGAAGTTTCTTTCTTGAAGCTTAAAAATAACTCTCAGCACCTCTTCTCTGTTTATTTGCAATTTTCCATGAGCTGCTTGCAATACATCAGCAACAACTGTGCTTCTCTAGAAGTATGGCCCACCACAAACTCATAAGGAGCCGATAAAAGTATTACAACCCACTCTCTACTTGTAAATAGCTGCTAAATCTACTAAAAAAAAATGTGTTTACAGTAATTTGCAAGTTTATGTTACTTTCACCAGCAGGCTACGAAAGCTCTTCAGTGTTCATAATTCTAGAAATTGCCATTCAGTATTGCTTTTTAAATATGCAGAAGATATTTTATTATTCAGAGATCTTAATAACAATATTTTACCTAGTGCTAATACATTTTGAGTGTTTAATATGTGTTGTTTCTGGGGATTTTCTACATATGAATTGTTTTTATCTGCATCTTTAGCCTTTGAGGTAGATTGAGGATTGACATTTTACAGATAAGACTAAGGTACAGAGAGGTTAAATAAATCATCTAAGACCACATGGCTAGAAAGTGATGAAACTAGGATTCAAACCCAGGCTGTTGGTTTCCAGAGCTCACACAACTACTGCATTTCCTGAACCACTACTATCCAAGGTGTTTTTTTCCCTACAAAATTATTAATTGTAAAAGTTTGACCCAATGTCTGTTGTAAACCATATGCATCATGGCAGCAATATTTTTTTCTGTCTTGCAGGTCCCTGCAGTCCTAATCCATGCCATAATGGAGGAACCTGTGAAATAAGCGAGGCGTACCGAGGGGATACATTCATAGGCTATGTCTGTAAATGTCCCCGAGGATTTAATGGGATTCACTGCCAGCACAGTAAGTCATCCACGGTCATTGTGTTTTGATTATCATTGATTGCACAGTATACAAGTCATTATCATTCTTGTTTGTAGTAGAATGATAGAAACTTCGAGCAGCAAAGAGGCCTGACTGTTGGCTCGTGCTCCTTCTCTCCCACTGAGCACACCACATCCCCTGCTTAGGACTTCTGGACTGTATTTCAATCCTCGCAGTGGCGTGAGGGGGTAGCAGTCTTGTGTTGGTCCTTTTCATTGTTATACAGCCGTATATCAGAGTTTTGCATCTTATATTAAACTGGTATTTCTCTTTCTTTCGCACTTGTTCGGAAGCTATTCTTCAAGCTTTCTAGATGTTATCCTGTTAAGTTCTGAAATGATACCCAGAGAAGAAAACTGCCCACTCTGTCCTTCGTACAAGCCTGTTTCCTGTTTCCTCCTTACATGTTTGCATGTTCAGTGTGAAAATCTGCAAGTTTGACAAATGTGTTTTCTGCACTTCTCTCTTTTATCCTCATTCTCATGTATCCTTCAGTTACACAGAATATGTCCACTTGTGATGATTTCTTCTGAGAACTATGGCTCAACTTTACTGTCCTTCTATGGCTTTCTAACAGTAAGAATCTGCCTTGTATACTCTGCTTTTTCTGTCCTGGTGCCTTGCAGCATAGAAAATGAGAAACGTAAGATGATACAACCTTGAGTGCAGTTCCTGCCTCTGAACACTGGACAACATCCCATTATGGATATTCTGTTCTCATTTCAAGGGATGATTCCTCTGTAGGTGTGTGTGCTCCGAGCAAGCAGCTCTGAGTTGAGGGGCTCAAGTGTGGGAGCTAGACTGACTCCCTCTGGGTGTTGCTCTGACACCACATCACAAAGCTTTGTAAATAAGTAAAACTCATAATGTTCTCTTCAGGTGATTAGGTGAATGTCAGGGCAGCCAAGATTCTGGGCTCCCACCCCTGTCTTTCCAGAGACGTTTTGAGATGTTCATGTGTGAAAGCTGAACCATGTTGCTACAATAAGGGAGAATCAGCCCTGGGGTGACTTGAACTCAGCCTGGGAAGAATTAATAGCTGCTCAGCTCCTTGTTGGTGATCTGAATTCTTAGAGACAATCAAAAGCAGTTTATTTTGTTTTGTTTTGCTTTGGTTTGTTGTTGTTGTTGTTGTTGGAGGCGGGAGATACTTAGGCTTATTTATTTACTTATTTGTTTATTTTGGGAGGAGGTATTAGGGACTGAACCCAGGACCTTGTGCATGCTAAGCATGTGCTCTACCACTGAGCTGTACCCTCCCTCCGTAAGCAGTTTAGGTATTTTAACAAGGTCTGTTGTTGCAACAGAAATTCCACAAATTCCTGACCATTGCAAGTCTCCAGAAAAGTACACAGTGACCCCAAAGTGTCAGAGCCAGGAGGCACTCTTTAATTTTTACTGGTGGTTGAAAATCTGGCTCTGAGTGAAGTATCCACCTTTGCCTTACTCATTCCTGACACCATGGTCTTAATCATCGTCACCCCATTATTCAGGGCTTACATATACTCATTACCCGCTCTGGGCCACGTACTATTCCCCTGTTCCCCTCCCCCTGATCAATACCCTACACTTCCTTCAAGACTCAGATTATATGAAGCAGCCTTGTAACAGCTTCCCTGATGGCTGATGGTCCACTGTGGCCTCCCTGCTTGCTTCCTAAACCCCTGCAGCGGTTAAGGACCCACACCACTCATTTGGCACTTACGTTGAACTATACTTCTAAGAAGAAATCATCACAAGTAGACATATTTTGTTACACTTATCAGGATAAATAACATTGAGGATAAAATACTGTCCTTTGGGAGGCATGTGTAGACATGTCATATTTCATATTTATTCAGCCCACCTCCCCTAACCTACTGCTGATGTCAGTCTGGAGTTGGGTTGATCCTTAAACCAGAGGTTGGGAAACTCCAAATCTAAGTTTCAATGAGTAATCCTGGTACAATGGCACAAAATTCCTTTTACATGTCTGAGCTTTGTTTTCTACATATTGTGAAGAAATGTTTACTTTCAGTTATCTTTAGTAGCCTTAAAGTCCCTCTGAAACCAGTAAGTCACCATTTGTTTGTCCCAGTATAAGCGAGGTTGCTCTGTACAGCTGGTACTGGGGTAGTGCCTGCCTGCCTTTGACTTCCAATGTGGTTGGCTATGAATTCTGTCAAGAGAACGATCAAGTTTGGAGAAATAGAATGAATCATTCTTGTCCACATTCTTCACAGTGGAACATCCAAGTCTTTTCTCTCCTACCTTACACCATATTCTATAAGCTCATTAATCCACATAATTGTGTTGAATTTCAAGGCTTATTTTGAAGTACAAAGAAAGTCTCCTTACTACACTTGGTCTCCTATAAGATGCTAAACCCATGTTAGAAATTACAGTGGGAAGCCAGAAGCTGAGGGATTCAATTTAGGACAGGGATTTTGTGGTCTAAACAAACTGGTCCCTATTCTCTGAAGTGCATCATTATTAGAAGCAGGAGAGAATGGAGGGAAAGGGTCTGGACTTGGAATCAGAGACCTGGATTTGAGATCTACCTTTAAATTATTGGGTAAGTGACCTTGAGTCAGTCCCTTGACCTTTCTGTGATTGGAGACATATAAATAGAGGAGTTGAACTAGAAATAAATGATCTTTGGTTCATACAAGCTAGGAGAGTATTATGACTAAATGGGTAGCTTACAAAGGCTATCAAGCCTTCCTCTTTATAGATAAAATTGAAAAGGATTATATATTGGGAAAGCAAAATTAGAAGTGCTGGAAGCCCTGAGAGCTTTTCTAGGTGGGAGATGCAGAAAAGCAGCTTTTTGCTCCCTTGCAAGAGCTTCTAGGGATTTGGGTTTGTGTTTCATAGTGGTAATAGTTTTATGGGCCAACTATGCTCTAGAACCTTGCTACTCAAAGTGTGGTCATGCATTGGCATTGCCTGAAAGCTTGTTGGAAATGCAGATGACCAGGTGTCACCTCAAATGAGCTAAATCAGAATCTGAGTTTCAGAACGATCCCCAGTTGACTCCCACACATACTGAAGTTTGCTAAATACTGCACGAGGCTTTCAGTAGCCAAAAGGAATCATCTTACAGAAGGTAGCAACTTCTCTATTCAGTTACATAACAATATATGCAAAATATTTATTATGTTTTCTGCTAAACAAAACTATATTGAAAATCAATGAAAATGAGGGCTACCAAAATATGAACATTTCATTTGAAGAAAGAATTGGAAAAAATTCTTCATACATCCATATTACAGGATGGCTTATTAATTTAGCTCTGTAGGACAACGTGTATTAAGTATCTTTCGGAATATAGTAAATAGCTAAAGAATTTTAAGTTTCATGATACAGGAGCGACAGATACATAGTTATTAGTTTAGTTTAACAACTATTTTGTCAATATATTACAAATTAGAAAAAATGCTTCCTGTGCTGGCATTAATCTTACCTACATATTTTTTTAATTAGATTTCAGTTTTTGGAACAGTTTTAGGTTTACAAACAAATTGAGCAGAGAGTACAAAGAGTTCCCATATCCCTCCTCCTACAGAGTGTCCTCAATCATTAAACCTCTTGCATTAATTTAGTATGTTTGTTATAATTGATGAACTGATATTAATACATTATTATTAACTAAAGTCCATAGGTTATATTAGGGTGTACTGTGTGTATCATATAGTTCTGTGGGTTTTGAAAACTGCATAATATCATGCATCCCACTACAGCCTCATACAAAATAGTTTTACTAACCTAAAAATCTTCTGTGCTCTGCCTGTTCATCCCTTCCTCCTACCCCCAATCTTGGCAACCACTGATCTTTTTTACTGTCTCTGTGATTTTGCCACTTCCAAGATGTCATATAGTTGGTATCCTACATTGAGTAGCTGGAATCATATCATATGCAGACTTTTCAGACTAATTTGTTTCACTTACTGATATGCATTTAAGTTTCCTTCATGTCTTTTTGTGACTTGATAGCTTTTTTCTCATAATCAATGCATAATACTCCATTTTATGGATGCACTACAGCTTGTTTATTCACCTGTTGAAGAACATCTTGGTTACTTTGGCAATTATGAATAAAGCGGCTTTAAACATTCATGTGCAGGTTTTTATATGGACATAAGTTTTTGACCCATTTGAGTAAATACCTAGGAGTGCAATTGCTGGGTTGTTTAGTAAGAGTACATTTAGTTTTGTAAGAAACTGCCAAACTATCTTCCACAGTGGATGTACCATTTGGTATATTTACCAGCAATGAATGGAAGTTCCATATCCTCCCAGGCACTTGTTATTGTCAGTGTTTTGGATCTTGGCTATTACATACGCTTTTTTTGGTAATGAAAATAGCATGACGTTGTAACTTTACAAGACTAATAATGATCAGCATTGGTTTTTATATAGAATTATCAAATTGTGCATGCACTTAAAATGCCATACAATAATGTAAACCATACATGTGTGTATGTGTGTGTGTGTAAATTATAAGATGAAAATTATAGGATATATTGAACACTACTAACATTGTCTAGAGGTTGGACTTTTGAAAGGCAATTTTTAAGCAAGCACTTTCCTGCTGGGAGCTGCATTTTGGGCTGGCTGGAAGTAACCATATCTTATTTGTTGCCTAGTGACAAATCTAATGCCTTAGGGAAGGATTGTTTCTTCATCCCCAGGACTCTTTGGCCATCTTATTACTGAAGGAATTCTACATTCCTCCCTACCTGTACATAGCCCTGCAGCCTTCAGTTCCTTTTAAGAGCACATTTTCTTGGTTCCTGTTCTTTGAGAAAAGAGAGCTGATGTAGGTGCCCACCAAGCCCCAAAAGAAAAGGGTTGGCTTAAAGAAGGGCCCATGTTATCAAATTAGCTCAAGATAACATGCTTTCTAACTCCTTTTTGAACTGAGAAACTTGGCCAGGAAAACACAGATTCTAAAGCTTTCCTCTTTGTATATTATGCTCAATACTCTAAACCAGTTTGGTCTTAATTTTATACTGTTAATAGATGCATACAGTCAACAAATATTTACTGGGGCCATAAGTCATTTTACTTCTTTAACTTACATATTTCACTTTTCTCACAGTTAGCCGATGGTATTTGCTGTTTTGACAATCATTGTTAATTGGACTAATTGCATTTTTGACAATTACATGTGTTTTCTGGTAGGTGGTTCTTGCTAAACAAACAGGATCTGGTCCCTCCTCAGCCCTATTAAATCAGAATCTTTGGTTGGTACCCTGGAGATAATTAAAAGTATCCATGTGGTCCTTAGGTATACTAAGCCTAAGGACTACTGGCTAAAAGAATGACATTTAATTTCCAAATCATACTGGAGTAAGCATGCTATTAGGGAAAGAATTTTGGATTAGACCTGGGTTTTTGATGCAGTTCTGTCTTGATCAGTTGATGAAGCATCAGTTAGCACTTTATGGTCCTGTGCTTCAGCGTTCTCTTTCGGCAATTCAGTTCAGTTCAAAACGCTTAGAACTTCATACTAACGTGTCTATAAAAAGTGGAATTAACGGTCCTTTGTCCTGCTTCCCTAATTAGGATATTTGTTAGAATAAAATGAGAAGTTTTAGAACATACTTTACATATTTTAAAGGGTAAGATATGCCTAATAGATGAATATTTTAAAATATAATGGGGTTTCCTATTGGTCTTTAATTTTTCTCTTCCCTTAAAAACATTTTAATTGTAATTTTTTTTCTAGAAAAGAATGAGTTGTGGGGCAGGTGGAAGTCCACTTTGGAGCTTTTTGTTTTTCTAGGACAATTCCTCTCTTCCATTCTTAATTCTAATACATAATTATTATTTTCTTAAATTACTCTTTCTAATTTTAGCCCGGTAGCGTCTTTATTTGAGCTTTTCCACTAAAGGACCAATTTGCCCTAATAAAGTACTCACTTCAAAACTGTCTGGAAACTTTGCCTGGAGTTATTACTGACACCTGCAAGCTGTATAACTACAGTGGCTAAATAAAGACCTCCAAGGAGACTTCCAAAATAGACTTGCCTCCAACCTGGAAAAACTTTCTGACTGTAGATGGAGAATTCAAATTTTCCTGATCACTGAGGATTTTGCAGGTCAGTGTTAGCCACCTTAACCCTATCAGCCAAAGGTTCTCAAACTTGGTATGTATATGAATCATTTGGGAATGAAGATAAATATTCAGACTCCTCTTGTCATCCATAGAGATTCCAATTTAATAGATGTAATTTTGGACCAGGTATGACTATTAACAGTTACCATAGTGAAACTGACACAGATGATTCTAGAACACCAGTTCTCACCTTGGTTGCACATTAGAATCACCTTGGGACTTATAAAAAATACTGATGCCTGGCTTCTACCCCAGAGATTCTGATTTAATTGGTCTGGGATATGGTCTAAGCATTAGGAGATTTTGAAAGCTCCCCAGATGACTCTAATGTGCAGCCAAGGCTGGGAGTCAGCGTTCTAGAGTCATACTGTGAGGAATTACTATGCCTTGAAGAAACCAAGCAGGGAAATACTCAAAGAGAAACGAAGCTTAGAATACACAAATATAATTCCACACTAAATGGATAATCAGGCAACCCTATTGAATTTTGCCATTCAGCCTTTGCTTAATAGAATGGAAATCATCTTACAGCAAGAACCCTCAACTGATTGAAAGAATCAGGCCAGAGGAAAGTATCAGCTTACTGTTCTTAAAATATGTTATCCCTTAATCAGTCTGCAGTAGTCAGAGTTCCAAGGCATTTTTGTTTTCTTGTTTTCATTCTTTGCAGGAGCCTCACAAAGAACACAGTCCTGGCAGATATATGTAATAGGTATTTACACAGAAACACTGTTCAAATATAGACAGTCTGTGATATTGTCAAACTCAAAATATTTGAAAATTGCTACTTTAAATCACAGTTAAACGTTCTTGTTTTCCTGTTACTTATTAAAAGAAATTTGAATGTCAGGAAACCATAAACTCTGAAGAAAAATACATTAAACCGAACTGGTCAGAAAGGTTATACTCCTGAAGGTGGTGTATGTCCACTAATAAGCCTAACCTTCTAGAACTGATTCACTTGTGATTTTATAAAGGATCTCTCCAGGAATAGAGCTAGTACCACAGACACAGTTTAAAAAATAAATTTGTTGCATGTAATCCAAATTTCCCAGGCCTCTCTGTTTGTGGTGGTGCTAGCTTGATTTCTAAATTCCTGTTGCTCTCAGCCACCATTTTCCGTACCATTTGCCCCATTGGGCTTCATTCTCCCCTGAAGTCTCCCCAACTCAGGAATTTATTTACTATTTACACATTTGACAAATATTTTTTGAGAGCTTGCTTTCTATTTTGCCAACTTGCCACATGTGCTTAGGAGTGGGTGCTGGACGCTCCCTGGCTCTACTGCCAGCCCCACCTTGAAAACACCACTAAGAGGCCAGCTGCTCTCTCCTCTGCGGGTGGCCCCCCAGGCCCCTGAAGCTGCACGTGGCCTGAGAAAGTGTCAGGCCAAGTCCAGCTGTTTGAACAACATTGGGTACTGCTGGGTTCTGTGGGGCTGGAGAGTCACGCGACATTTCCCAGAACTCATACATCCTTTTATGGACCCAACTGCTCAACTATCTGCCCTAACTGCTCCTTTTTTTTTTTAATTGAAATATATAATGACATATATTAGATTCATTTCGGGTGTACAATCTACATTTTTTTTCTTGTGATGAGATCTTTTAAGATCTACTCTCATCAACTTTCAAACATGCAGTACTGTGTTATTAACTATAGTCATCATGCTGTACGTGACATCCCCAGGACTTACTTCTCTTATCACTGGAAGTTTGTATCTTTGATTTCCCTCATCCATTTCACCCAGCCCCTGCCTGTGGCATCCATCAGTTTGTTTTCTTTGTCTGTGTTTGTTGTCCTTGTCTACCTGAAGATAGTGTCAGATACCACAGATTAAGGGCTCAGTCCCATAAGACTGCTCCCACCCCACTTTGGATGCCAGTGGAGAGTAGTAGGTCCCCAGGTTAGCGACAGCTTCTGTCAGATTTGGCTATAAATAGGAGGTTCCTGCAACCCCCTCCTCAAGTTCTATTAATTTGCTATAGTGTCCCACAGAACTCAGGGAAATACTTTACCAGCTTGTTAAAAGATATGATAAAGGATACGATGAAAGCCCAGAGGGAGGTCTGGGAGGGTCCTGAGCACAGGAGCTTCAATCCCCATGGAGTTGGGGTGTGTCACCTTCCCAGGATGCATGTGTTCTCCAACCTAGAAACTCCCCAAACCTAGTACTTCAGGGATTTTTATGGAGGCTTCCTCACATAGGCGTGATTGATCATTAATTCCATTTTCAGTCATTCTCCTTTCTCAAGAGAATGGGGTGTGTGTCTGAAAATTCCAAGCTTCTCATCATGGCTTGGTCTTTATGGTGACCAGCCCTCATCCAAGAGCCAGCCAAGAACCTTCCTAGAGTTCCCTCATTAGAACAAAGACACTCTTATCACCCAAGAAATTACAAGAATTTCAGGAGCCTGTGTGAGGAACCAGGGTCAGAGGCCAAGTATTAGGATAAAAGATACTTCCCATTACTTAGGAAATTACAAGGGTCTTGTAACCTTTATGCTAGGAACTGGGGATAAAGACCAGCGTGACCTAGTGCCACATGTCATAGGACTTCCTTTCTAATGGAGGAAAGAATACAAAATAGGACACACACATTTACCATATGGCTCAGCAGTTGCACTTTTGGACATTTATCCCAGAGAAGTGAAAACCTAAATTCACACAAATATTTGTATGTGGATGTTCATAGCAGCTTTATTGGTAATACCCAGAATCTAAGATTGGCCCACATGTTCTTCAACAGGTGAATGGTTAAACAAACACTGGTACATACATTCTCTGGAATACTTACTTCCCAGCAATGAAAAGGAAGGAACTGTTGATAAATAAAACTTAGATAAATCTCCAGGAGATTAAGCTGAGTGGGTTAAAAAAAAAAATCAACCCCAAGAGGATACATACTGGATGATTCCAATTAAATAGTATTTTTTAAATGACAGAAGTTTAGAAAGGGAGGACAGACTGCCAAGTGTTGGGGAAGTAATAGAGGAAGGTTAATGTTGTCTTAAATGGACAAAATGAGTTATCCTTGTGGTGTTGGAATTATTCAGTGTATTGCTGGAATGATAGATCCACAAACCTACATGTGTGATAGTATTGTACAGAATTACATACACACAAATCAGTAAAACTGGAGCAAAATGAATAAGATTGATATAGTAATATCACTAACTTAGTTGTGCTTTTATATTACAGTTTTGCAAAATGTTAACCATTGAGAACTGGGTAAAGTGTACACGATATTTCTTTGCATTATTTTTTACAAATGCATGTGATTCTACAATTATTTCAATACAAATGTCAATCAAAAAGTAATGTAGTATATAACACATAGTAATATAGTAGTAGTATATAATATCAACTGTAATAATATGTATTATAAGGATAAGGACTAGGGAGCAGCGGTGTTTTATATCTTAGAGCATGGCTACAGGTTCTCCCATTAAGTGACGCTTGAGCAGAGACGTGAATGAAGTCAGGAGGCCAGGCAGTTAAACCAGAGGGAGTAGCAGGAGCTAGAGTCCTAAGAGGGGTGTGTGCTTGGAGTGCAGTGAGGGATGAGGTGGGGAGGCAGAAAGGAGATCTAACTGGGAGTCGGGGTGGATCATGTAGGGCCCTTAAAGCCATAGAGAGGACTTTTTGTTTTATTGAAATTGTAAAAGAGCAGTTTGGGAGAGGGTGGAGAGCAAGGGAACGTGTTAACTAATTTCTGTTTGAAGAATGACTCTGACACCTGGTGAAGCATAAGGTCTTGTTGGGGGCAAGATGATGGCAGCTTAGACAGAGGTGGAAATGAAGGCTTGAGAGGAGCTGAACAACATTCAGATTTGGAAAATCGTTTCAAGTGGATTACCTGAGGGTCATAAATACTTGCTTTTTTATAGTTAATTTCAATAGCTGTAGAATTATTATTTACTTTTGCTTAATTTCTTGTCATAGACTTGGGCAGTATATTATAATTTTCATTATGCCTTGTTGTTGGCATTTGTTTCTAGTCCCTAACAGCATCATTAGGACAGAAGCTAGAATCTAAAAAACTTATGTATATGTACACATATATGCATATATAATCAATGCTTTAAATATACATGATATTATTTAAGATATTGAATTTTCAAATTTCATATTTTTTTTCCAACTTTTTTTTTTGGTGTTTGTTGTTGTTGTTGTATATAGAGGGGGTGGGCAATTAGGTTTATTTACTTGTTTTTAGAGGAGGTACTGGGGATTGAACCCAGGACCCTGTGTATGCTAAGCATGCACTCAACCATGTGAGCTATACCCTCCCCCTTGATATTTTAAATGAAACTGGTTATCTTTAGATATATTGTGTCAGTTAATCTTTCATATTAGCTGAGTCATACATTTTAAAGAAAACATTATAACAGAAGTGGTATGTAAATAAAGACTAATACAATTACATACTAAAATACAATAGTGATTTTGAAAAAGAGGCCATCATTTACATTTTAATGGGAAATCTGGAAATCGCAATTGCATTGAGTGGATATTTACTAATATCAGCCTTTAGACTGTAATGTGATTGATTTTGCTCTCATGATTCCGAATTGACTTTGCAGTCATGCTACAGCCTGTAAGTTGAGAGAAATTTGAGGCAATATATTCTTTGGAATTAAATTATCCCGAGATATTCAGAAAGTTTTACCCATTTTATATGATACATTTTGAGCTAGAATATTTCTAAATGAGTATTCTTCCCTTCAACCATATGAAAAAGACTCTTTTAGTGTTAAGCAAAGGAATTGTCTCTAATTCTTGCTAAATGAAACGAGGAGAGTTTACTTGAATCATTAAGGCATGATTGTTAAGAAGGCGGAGAACTTAAATGTAAAAGAGACTCAGGGTTGAATTCTATCTGTTATTAACAGGTCATATCAATTTGAACTAATGATTCTGCTAAGCCTTGGTTTTCTCCTGTGTAAAACAGAAATAACTGGACCCTTTGCCTACTTTTAGGTCCAGCTTGATGATGCCCAGACAATTTAATGTATATGAAAATGTTATGTGAAACTTAGAAGACTGTACATCATAAACTATCATTATTTCTATGATTAGTTTTCAAAATACTTTGTCTTTAATTGTAGTAGAAAAAATTGGCACTAGAATAAAACTAACATAAATACTGATTTTATCTGAGCTAATTTTGCAGCAGAGAGAATGGGAACATCAGATGCCTCAATTTAAAAAACAATCTTGTCATTGAGAGTGTACGCCTTCTCAGTAGCTAGGGTAAAAGGAAGAGAGGAAGGATAAAAGAGGGAGAGAATGAATGAATGAATGAATGAATGGGACATATTAGTACTTTTATTCCGTTTGTGTGCTTTCCATTAAAGCTCCTTAGAAGAGTTATCTCTAGTCAGTGCCTCTATATGCTCTGTGATTACTTAAAGACTATATCCAGATTCTGATCACCTCTTACTACCTCCACTTTTTCCCTAAGGCACCATTATCCACTAGGACATACTCTTAAGGATCATGCTGTCTCTGCACTTGTCCTTAGTCTGTTTTCGAAACAACAACCAGAGTGGTCCTCTTAAAACACAACTCATAGTAGGTCATTTCTGTGTGTAAAACTCTCCACGGTTTCCTAGTGCACTTGAGGAAAGATCCAAAGCCCTGTATAGACCAAAAGAGATTGATGCATTCTGTTCCTAGCCATCTGTGGCCTTACCACCAACCATGCTCTGTGGTGCTGGTTTAGCTGTGGTCACATCATTCTAGTTGCCCTTAAATGTGTCACACCCACTTCCAGTCTGGGGCCTTTGCATTTGTGTTAGCTTGCCTGACTGGTCTTTCTTAGATAACCACAAGGCTCTCTCCTTTTCTTTTCCATATTAGATCTTTGCACAAGTGGTAATTTTCCAAAGCGCCTTTCTCCAGCTACCCTGAATAAAATATCATTTTGTAAAACCTTCCTCTGCCATCTGTACTCTCCAACCCTTTTACTCTATTTTTTAGCGCTCCTCACCACCTAACATATTATATATTTATTTTTTATTGTTTTTATTGTTTTTCTCTCCTCTGCAAAGTAAGCTTCCTATGAGCAAGGGCTTGATTTGTTTACTTTTTGTTCTGTTCTCTATGCCCAAAAAGGTCCTAATAGGTGCTCAGTAAATATTTGTTAAATAAATAAGTGAATAACTGACTCATGAGTCTGTTAAAAAAAATTAACCCTTTAATGTATCATCTGCTAAGACCCCATCTCCCATGATGCTGGGCTCGGTGGAAGACCTAAAACCTCCAAGAAATGGTATTTGCCTTCAATGGCTTGTGAAATTAGGGTGGAGAAAAATAATGTGTCATCTAACAAAAGTCGTATGATCAATTAAGTTTGGGAACAAAGTCTGTTTTTAACTCCTTTGGGAGATTGTCAATAGACTGTCAATAAATTAACTGTCAATTTGACTGATAAATAATTGTTAAATAATTTTTAAAACTTGTTTAATATTGTTTAACTCAGTTATCTGCGAGAGAGGGGAGTAGGAGTGACATCAAAAGCTCAGATGGGAAGTTGACTCTTTAGGCAAAGGAGAGAGTGTAGACGAAAGCAAAGTGAGGTAGAGATGCTAAAGGTAAGGGGGTTGTTGCCAAACGACTGGTAAATATCTGAGAAGCAAGTGTTCGGTGATGCGGAAAATTATTTCAGGGATCTTTTGCATCTGTGCATATTCATGCAATTTTGATGCAGATACACACCAAGAGGACCGTCCACCCACACATACTTCTTTAAGAGCATTGATTCAGCGATTACAGTTCACCCAGAAATAATAATGTTCATGTGGCCCTGCCTGTGGTGACTTCCTTTGTCTGAGAGATGGAGTGATGAGCAGTGCTTTCCATCAGGATTATCTAGAGAGCCATTGCCACTTTTGCTGCTAGAGTCTTTGCTGTTATTTGTGGTTTACAGTCAGCACCCTTTTCTGGGAGTCGGTGTTCTTCCTGTATCTTCTTACCAGCTCAGTCCTTTGCTGCCTTTTCCCGGCTGTGTTCGCTTTACTGCTGCGTCTCTTCAGAATGAACTGAAAAGCTCTGTGAGCTACATCCTCGCAGCGCAGACAGTGATCCTTCAAGAGTAGTGTTGTGAGGCAGGCTTTAGCAGCACTTAGAGAGGAATGCGACACAGGAGTTACCCTTGTGGGAGAAGCGGGTCCTGAGAAGTCACAGTCACACGTAAGAGGTAAACACGGTGAGAGGCGATTCTGTCACAGATCAGATGGCTCCGGATCTGTGCCTTTCCAGAACTGTGGCAGTTGTATAGTTGCTTTTTTTTTTTAAATACAGCTCTATGTAATCATCTAGTAGGAGAAAGGTACATGAGAATAATTTAATGCGAGCGATTTGCATTTGCCTTGCCGTGCACAGACTAGACTATGAAGTCTTTGAGGGCAGGAGTCTAGCCGTGTGTCTCCTTTGCCAACCTTTGTATAGCAAGGGTCATAGTTAGGGGCACCAGCTGAGCCTTATCTCTTGCCAAAATCTAGCCCTGACCTAACTTCCCTGCTGTTTCCACGTCTCCTCTACATGTCACATGCTTCATCCGTGTGAACCACTTGCCCTTCCCAGTTCACGCTCCTCGACTGCACCCTGTGCCGCCTCTGCTGATGTGCCTTCTGTGCCAGGAGCCCTCCTCTCTTCACGCGTCTGTAATCCCAGGCCCAGATCCTCCGCGGGCACTGCTACGATTCCCACTCCTCCCTCAAGCGAGAAAGCCCCTCCTACGGCACTTTTTTCATATTTCTAATTTGCTTTGTGTTGATGTGTGTACTTCTCATCTCCCTAGGTAGCGTAAAGACAATTTCCCCCTGAATCATCCTCGATTCCTGATCATAACCTAGCACTGTGCCTTGCACATAGTAGGTACTCAAAATATAGTTGAGTATATTTGTTTGACTACCAAAATAGAAACCTAGAGAATTGCAACAAAGATCATTGGAGTAGCTTTGTCTCTTGCACCAGTCCTGTTGGGGTTACTTGTCCTTATATGGCAGAGTTCTATGTCTGTTCTGTATATCCATTTATCCTTTATGTCTCTTAAGGAGCCTGTCACAAAGTAGGTATACAATACGTATTTGTTGGATGAATATGAGGATACTTGTTATCAATGTGTTGTTTATATATTTGATGTAAATTCAGGGAAGCACATGTTTCTCTCTTCTGAGGTACAGAGATGCTGCATGTTACCAGATACTGAGAACTACAAAAGCTGTTTGGCTTGGCTGGCAGAGACATACTTAGCATTCAAATCCACCAAGTATTCTAAGTTCCTGTTGCGGCCACTCTATATGGGTTTGGACATCTATTTCTATTTTTAACTATTTTAATTTGTAGGGATTTTACTACAAGCTGTTTCAACTGCTTTATGGAAAAAGCAGAGTGTATATTAAAAATAAATAATTATTCCAAATGCTTCTCAAATGGCTCTGCATATATATTGAGAACATCACAGCACAGCGTGTATAGCAGTAAATCCCTTATGACCAGCTCCAGAAGCTCAAGTCAGCCTTTTTAAGCCAGGACAATTACTCCAAATTTCTAAGGAGCTATGTATAGATGATTCACCATATTTGAATAAAGTAAGCAGGGGAGTCCACTTAGGAATTAATAAAATATTATTTTGGTGACAACATGGCTAGCATTTTCTAGAATCATTTTCTATGTCTTCATTTAGGATGAAGTCCATTGTAAATCTGCAAGTCTACACCTGTGAATTTTTTTTTTTTTTATAAAACTTGCCATGTGCGTAGTTCTCGCTGTAAAAGGTGACACAGTGTCCTTGTTAATCCACTACTATCAGCATGACTCTAAGTTATGTAGATGGATTGACTCAGGATGGCTGATTGCTATCTCTAAGATACACTGGCTAATCTTTTAAGTCTGTTTAGATAAGTTCCCAGTCCGTCAGTTACTTTTTAACTTGCAAAGTAATATAAGGTATTTAATATATTTTTATGTTGCTGGTCTAATATATCAAGAACTAAACAGATGTGAAATTACCTTATTTCCTTGAGGTAGTTTTACTCCTAGTGGACTCTTAATTTTTGAATTGATATTTTAAACTCATAGGAAATGTAACATATTTCAATTTCTCTCTAAGTGTAGTCTTGTAAGAGTGTAAATGACATTTTTATCTAAGAACATGGTCTTTTTCTTTCCTCTTTGGAGCAGTTGAATTGAAGAAAAATATTTATTGCTAGCTATCTTTCTGCTGTAGTTTATGGCCTGCCATTCTCAAATGGTTCAGAGAGGATATTTAAAATGAACCTCCTGGTCATTTTCTGTCTTTCAGGGACTTTGGACATGATTTGATTTTGTCGTTTGAAAGTAGAGTCACTCTTTGATGTTCAAATTTCTTTCCCAACTTTTATTTTTAAACCTTTTCAGGTACCAAACTCATGAACCTTGGTGTATTTTAAAAGTAGACCGTCTTTTTTCCTCCAAATATTTCCTTTAAGAAACCATGATTAATACTAAGAACATTGTCACTAATAAAGGAAAAAGAGACCATGGGAAATCAGAAAGAAAGAAAACACCAAGTTTTTCTTTTCGTATTTGTAGTGACTTCTCATATTCAGTTACACACTGGTGATTTAACACCTGCCTGGAGAGGTCCAAAGACTAAAGACTGTGACTGAAGCTGCCCCCCTACTTGATGTGGAACAAGGGCAAGATATTGTTTGAGGAATGGATTTTGCTCTAGAATATGGCAGGGAAAGGATGTGTGGGGATTTCCTGTGGGTCAGATATGACCCCAATTGAAGCAGCTGTGTTGTCTTGGGAGGGCTAGAGCCCTAGAGGAAAGCCCAGAGAAGCTCTCTGACCCACCAGCATGGTGGTCCACAGACAGCCAACCAGGGATCAGAGCATAGCAACCCATCAGAGAAGGCAAGCTAGAGGGAAGGAATTTCCAGTGATGAGTTATCTTCAAAGAACCGACAAAATTGCCCTACGAGAGAATGAGCCCACAACGGCACATCTGCCACATCCAGGTCACCAATGCCATATTTCAACCTGAATATCAAGGAAGACTTTCATCTCATCTACTCTGACAGTGGAGAGGCCAAAATATATCTAGAGAGTGGAGGATGAGTTGGGATGAGAGAGAGTATGAACCTAACTCTCTTCCCATTTTTTTCCTTGGACACTGCCTGGAGGGCCCCCTGCCCTGTATCTCATATTGGGGACCTTGCTCTGGCCTTCCTCTGGCATCAACCTTCTCCATGGGGCAAGGAGTCAGTGGGCACAAGGAGCATGACCACCTGGAGACAGTTCCCCCCTTTCATGCCTGAGGTACTCAAGACCCCAGAGTACTTTGTCCAGATGACACCCAACATTCTTCACGGGTAAAGTAGGTCTTTTCTGTATCTGCCCTGCCATGAATGAACTGTGTCCCTGGTATGCTTAACCCTCTGCTCAGTGACAGGTCATTGGGTAGCTGTTTGCTGGATGAGGGATAGACCTTGGATGTTCAGACTGGGGTATCCATTGAGAAGAGTGTGTTGAAAGCCCTTTCTTCCAGGGTCCTCACTTTGTTTATGAAACTCTGAAATATCTGGGATCCTCAACTCAAACCTAGTCTTCTACATTGTTAGAAATGTGGGAGAAATTATCTATCTGTCTGTCTGTCTGTCTATCTATCTATCTATATTTTGCAGTTAGTTAACCTTATTTATAAATTTTCAATATTCAGGCAAGTAAGAGAGCTGCTTTTTTGCCCAGACTGCACATGTTAAGAGGGGGACTGCTCCTTCCCCACTGCTATTTTCCCAGCCTAAAGTAGGCTGGGAAAGAAATTTCCAAATTGGATATGATTATGGAGGTTTAGATGCTACAAGACTGGACATACTTTACTATGTAAGATATAAGTGATCATTTATTAACTGAAAGTAAGCCAAGGATAGTTTTATTACCTAAAAATAACCAAAAACACTATGGAAGCTGCTTCAAGATTTGATTCAGTGATAGGCAGAAATAAGTATCTAGTATTAGGTAAAAGATAGTCTTGTTTTGTTTTAAATCTTACAAGGGAGGAAGCTCTTTGGTTAATGAGGAACCCAGTGTTCGTTTTCTTTGGTTTGGGTAAATCATTCCCTTACAGTCACCCTGTGATCTTAGCATCTGTCTAAGATATATAGGCTTGAATAGAAGATTAGTCATACCAAACCGAGTTTTTAAAAAGGCAATTGTCCTGAAGTTATCATAATAATTTTTTTCTTTCTTAACTTGGGAATACTTCATTAGATTAGAAACGATTGAAAGAAGAAAAATCCAGTCCTATTAACCACTTTTTATTCTCTAGAAGCCATAGGTAGTTGAGCATGGTTTCCTGATTAAAAGCAAATAGGAAGGAAGGGAGGAAGGAAGGAAGGCTTAGTTTGCAAATGTTTATTAAAAATCACCTCACATGAAACTATAATTCTGGTTGTTGTTTTTTTTTTTTAAATGGTTTCAATTAGACATATCTGCCTTTCTTTGAAAAAAGAAATTAAAACCTTCTGCTAAAATATAATATAAAATAAATCTGTTATAATAGAAACACAAAAAGTCATTAAGAGGATGAGGAACAGGAACCTATTTCAATTCAGAGACTACAGCAAGGTGTAACAGAGGAGGAGGTGTTTGTGTTGGGCTTTTGGATGCACATAGAAAATTGTGATATTCCAATAAGTGGATTTATGTCCTATAATTTTTCTCTTCTACCTTTAGTATGTCTTTATATTTTAAACCACTTTAAAATTGAGCTCATCTTTATCCACGTAGCTTAACAACCAGAATAGACAACTGATACTATCTGTGTCAACATGACTCTACTATTTCTTTATGAAATTCTTCTCTAGGAAGATAAGGCTGTAAACCAAAAAAAATAAATAAATAAATAAATAAAAAATAAAAAACTTCACTATTTGTTTCCAGAAAGTCCTAAAAACAAATTAATCTGGATAAAGAGTTTTCTCATGTAGACAGTTAGTTCTTCAAAAAAAAAAAAAAAAAAAAGCAAGTAGGACATAACGTTAAATTCCCAGATTCATCAGACTCGTCTTCCTAGACATTTCCCCTATAATGTAGTTTCCACATTGAGTGCATATACCCTGGAAGTGTGCAAGAGACAATCCTCTGATAGCTGCAAAGAAAACAAGGTGACACACTCTTACATTTGCTTGTTGTTAACATTACATTTCTTAATCAAACTCCCTTTTGCCACATAGATTAACAGAGGCATCTCACTGGGTTAATCTGTCATAAGGACACCAGGACAGGGGTTCTGAGGGAAGGTAGGAGTTCACAGTGCTCTGCTTATGTCATCTATTTTTAATTAAATTAATCCTCACCGCATCCACAATTGGCCTAAGAAGACATCTGCAAAGAAATGTTAGATTGGAGAAATTACCGGTAGTGCAAGAAGACAAGAAAATGGCAGCTAATGTTTCTTCTCCTATTATCAGCTCAGCACAAAGCATTATGAAATAAAGCCATGTCAGACTAGTCATACCTAACAGGAGATTGGCCCCCAAATAGAAATTATCAACATGATGTAGAATATATTTTACATCCATCATTGTTGTTGATGAACTTACCCAGAGTAAATACCATGTTTTAAGATGTTAATGGTAATATGAAGCATCACAATTAGGAAGGTTCTTTAAAATTTGTATTTCAACCTTTCTCACTAAAAAAAAAACCCCTACCTCCCCCTACATACATTTTGTAACGTATAAAATATATTTATTTAGTAATACTTGTATATAGTTTACAAATACTTAACTATACACTTTTTGAAGTACATACTGCAGTTAAAGTTTTACTGATAGACATATATGATCAAGAGTTTTGAGACTATGATTAGAAAGGACAGCAGAGTATTTAAATTTTTTAAAAGAAAAAAAAATACAACATAAGAGCTCATGTACCCTTGAACTTGTAAGACAAATGAATGTCTTACTATATTTATATTAATCCATTTCCTCTGCTTCTAACTAACCAAAGATATCGTTTTCTACCTATAAATTTGTAGGCCATTTAGGATTGTTGAAGCAATAGAAAATTTCAATCACAGAGATTTATGCAGCCCTTGGAGAAATACAATACTTGTAACAATGTCTTCACCCTGGCTTTTATGAAAGTGATTTAAGATGAGCTAACTCATAAATGCACTATTTATTTATAATGGATAGCTAGTTGCCTTTTAACTTTTTTGTGTGAATGGAAGGTTCTACCCACTAATTTGTATTGCAGAGTGGCAACAAGTGGATCTCTAGAGATGCCTGTGGCTAAAATGTTTCCACTTGGTTGTGCATGTATAAGCAACAGGGATGTCATTAAAATATAATAAAAATGCACATTGTTTCTTTTTATTGTTCTGTTTGTTCCTTTGTTATAGGCACCACAGGGGATACTTTTACAGGTTTTATAATAAATTAGGGACGATATAAAATGACTGTAGATATTTGGGGGAGTAGAGTTTGAATATTAGATCAATACTGTCTATACTGAAAATGAAACTGAAGCACAAAGGGGTGGAATGACAGAATTGCATTCCTTGACCTGAAAGTTTCAAAAATCAAGGTAAATACCTTGTTACAGAAAATGGAGAATTTATCACAAATACTATTTGCAAAGTAGTAGTTTCTCTGCACATCTTTAGAGAAAAGGTTTTAGTACATAAAACCAAAGATTTCTGTATTTATGTCTTTTTTTTCTTTTTAACTATCCAGTTTTACCATGTAATTGAGGGATAAATAGAAAATAGATGCAAAGCTTATACTTTATAATAAAGTAGGACCACCCACAAGAGAACTGTGGAATATAAATGTGTCTTGTATATGCTAGAAGCACTTTAAAATTGTGTTTTGGTAATCAGTGTATTTCTGCATTGACGTTCTGAGTGCCCTTTCATCTCTCAGGTATTTTGTTTGGTAGCATAATTCAAGGCATGTCTCTGAGAAAAAGCTGACATATTTAGGTATGTATGAATGCAGCTGAACTTCTGTGTGTTTTGCTAGTGGGAATTCAATAAATTATTTTTCCAGTATTCACTTTAATTTCCTTCCGTGCCAATACTATTATTTAAAATATCAGAGCAGCATTCACTTCGAGAGTTGAGAGGTAACTTGGCAAAACCCGTAAGGTTACTTATTTTTGTGAGTTGCTGGATAAAAGTAGAGAAATGAGAATGCCAGAAGTTACTTGACTCTGTCCAATATAAGTGATATATTTATAAACTAGTCAGATTTCTATTTACTTTTACTTTTATTTACTAGGACATCTGGTTTTACAAATGTATTCATTTTTATCTTCCTTTGTATATAATGAAGCTTGTTGTGCCTAACGGTTTCTTTGTCTGTATACTATTTTAATACTTTATTAATTATATGCAGTGTGCTGCTTCATTATAGCACCACCACTTTGTTCAGTAATATATTCCAGTTATTGTGGTCTAGAAATTTTCAGAAACATCCACCACTTTTATTTGTCACCAAAATATGCTATATTCTAATAAGGCTGAATATTCTAAAATATTCTATTCTAATAGAATAGTTTTATTCTAACTACCTCTTCTGAATATTTATGCATTTTGTAACTTGCACATTTAGCTGTCTATATACTCCTAGCTTTAATTCATAACACAACTTTATAAGAAATAATTACAAGGGAAAAGCAAATTTGCCAACAAGAGTTCAGAAGAATTAAAAACACTCATCATCTTCTTCTAGATCATTCTCTCTACAGGCTTCCTTACAGACATGACACAGATTCGCAGCTCTGCCACTGTCAGGAACACTGAGTTACGTTATGTGGGCAGAATGGAAAGGGTCCAAGACATTGATGTTGGGAAAGCATAGAACCAGACTTTGTAACTTTAAAATTATGTTGAATGTGCAGAATGTGAACACTTAAGAAAATAAGACTTCAAGGAAATAATACTAGAAATTGTGTAACTGTGTGTGTGTGTGTGTGTGTGTGTTTAGTTGAAAAGGTTTGGGTGTCTTATCCCTGACAACTGCTAAGCTTTCTGTACCTTGATTCTTCAGAGTAGTTTGAATGTTATTTACTGGGCACCTTAGTTCACATATGGATCATATGTAAAGCTGTTTTAGAATCAGTGATGATAATTCTCCCCACTTCATTTTAAAGAAAAAAACCAAAAGGTTAGGGTGAGATTCTTGTCAAAAACTCTTCAGGTTCTTGTTAGAATCAGATGGTAGAAGAAATATTTTTAGAGCTTTATTAAGAATCCTTTGTTTTTATCTTTCTGTAAGAAAAATACAGCAAAAATCCTGGATCATGGTTCATTCCTGGCATAAAAAATTGGATATGGGTGGCACCCAAGAAGGGGAAGCCCAGCTGTGTTTAACTTCTCTTTCTGTCTCTGTGACATGTGCTGATGGTGCTCTGGTCTGGTGTCACAAAGGAAGGTATATTGGAGAAAGATCTTATCAAGTGGATGCTCGGTTTAAAAAAAGAGAATAACTTCTCCTGAAGCTTTTGCAAAGAATCTCTGGGACTGAACTTATTGCTCTCTCAGAGAATACACTCTCCTGTAACTTTACTGAGCCATCAGAAGAAACAATTTTATGTGCGGGGCTGCCACCTCCCTCGAGGGCCATCTTTAAGTCAAGGGACTATGGTGAGAGGTTGGTTTTCAAGTGCTTGAAAAGCTGCTCCTTTATCAACCTCTACAAGTAGAGAAAATAGTGAACACTTTAGTGAAATTGTTTGGAAAGAAGATGCCCTAATAGAGGATCTTCTTGTTTTCATCTTTCTACCTAATTTTTATTTAGTTTCTTATTTAGTTATTTAAATTTAGGCTTTTACATCCTTGACCCAGAAAAATCTGAAATAGTATCAGAGGCTGTTTTTCTCCTAGTAGAAAAGTGTGAGCTAGGAGTCAACCTGGAGTTAACTGGTCTACTACAGAAATGAGTGGACAGACATCAGGTTCATTCACTAAGAACTCTCTTTGGAACAGTGACCCCAGTTGTCCATCCTTTCATTTCTCTCCTGTATATAAAACATGATTTCTGAGTCTAAAGCTGGGAGACAGCTGTCGGAAAACTTAAAAAGAGGGAGAGCTTGGGTTCCCAATGTGGAAGTAGGCGTCACTGAATAAAAACCCTTCTCATTTTGCAAATGGAGGTGTTCTTGCTACCTGCTCCCTTATCTTCCACATAACTTAGAGTTTCCAGTCAGTCCATCCTTTCAAAAGAGAAGACTTGGTGAAAATCAACTTACAAAGAGACTGAAGAAACCACACCAGTTAAGTATATTAATCGATCTAGTGTTTCATCAGATAAGTAGACAATCGCTGATCATTTGAAGTCAACAACACAAAGCAGAAGATCCAAAATCAACGCATAGAATAACTGATACAAGACTAAGCAAGCATGATTCGTGGAATAGAGAGAACTTTTTAAAAAATATTTTAATAAGAAACATAAAGAAAATGATATTCATAAAACTAGAAAATGTCACTTTGAAAAAGTTTATGGGTATGAAAAATGTGATTAGAAAAAAAAATTTAATGTAGTAGAAGAATAAAGTCAGAGAAATCTTCCAAAACTTAGATCAAAATATAGTGACGTGAAAAACACAAGATTATGTTTAGCAAACATGGAAAACCAATTTAAAAAATTGAACATAGGACTAATTTTGTAGATCCAGGGAAAACAGAAATTGGAGAACAGTAACAAATAAGTCTTCATGTGAAATAAATTAATTAATACCAACAAAATGAACACAAAGCAAATGAATATATCCAAACAAATTCTAATGAAATCTGAATATAGAGAAAAATCCCAAAATCCATAAGAAGGGTAACATGTTAACCCTAAAGAAGCAAAAATTGGGTTGGCTTCAGACCTCTCAAACAATGACAGTATACATTAGAATTAAATAAAGAAATGAATGTACCTTTACATTTCTAGGGATACATGAATTTGAACTTAGACTTCTTTTACCAGCCAGATTTTATTCATGTGTAGGGACAATTTTTAAGACAGCAATTCAAAATAATATTTTTCTTCCTCCTTTCATGAAAATTACCTGAAGATGTCCTATGGCAAGTGAAAACAGGATATGAAAAAGAAACAGCCTCCAATAAAGAATAGGAAGGAAGAAAGGAAAGAAGGAAAGAAAAAAGGAAAAGAAGTCCCAGGAGGTAGCTTGCAGCAGACCTGGAAAGCAGTCAGCCCAACTCAGAACGAGAAATCAGAGGACTTAATGAAACTGTCTTCAAGTATCATGGAAATAAATTTCAATTAAAATACAGAAAGATTGTGATCATATGGTGGATATGTTGATATTTCTGTCAACCAGAAAAAAAAAATTCAGGAAAAATAAGAGAAAGAGAGGGGGAAAAAAGCTCTGTAAATATGAAGCATCTAAATGTGACATGATTTTAAGCAACTGATAGAATATGTTCAATATTCAAAGGAAGTCCATCTGACCATGATGCTAAAACAGTCTCCATAATATGGCACATTTTGGGGAAGCAGAATAACATTTTTCTACTTGGTTCTGCAGTGAAAAATATTCATATAATCATGTTATTGTAAATGCTCTTCATTTTCCAATTCTTGCAATCAACTAAATACAAGACATTGGATAATTAATATAAAGATGGCATTATCACCCCAATTCTTCATCCCTTCATAAATCCTCATCCTTTGTCACATGTGACTTTGGATCTTCCTGTAAAGGAGGAATTTATTTCTCTCATTCCTTAACTTTGAGTTTGGAGATGTGACTTGGTTTGGCCAATTGAGATGAAGTGAGGTGATAGTGAGCCTCTTCTGAGCCTAGTCCTTAAGAAGTCTTGTATGTTTCACTTTTGTGAACTTCAGTTGTCACATAGGCGAGATGCAAAAGATAGTTGCTATACCCTCAGCTTGAGTCCCAGAATGATCACACAGGGGGCGAACTTGAGCCCAAACCTCAGTAAGGAGCCAAGTATGGCGAGATCTTTAGGTCAAAGCCAAGCTCCTCCATGAAGCCTGTTGAGATCTCCTGACACCAACAAAACCCCTCACTGAGACTTGGATGTTGGGGAGATAAATACATGCATGTTGTGTGCCATGGAGGTTTGTGATTGTTACACAGAACTGTAGCTTTCATCAACTGATACATTCACCACCATAGAACAGAATGTGTTGAAAAAACATAAATAAAATTTTGATAGTGAAAAAAATAATAGGACTATAGAAGCAGGAAAGAGACATGAAAAGTGATATATAGCCTTAATGTCTAAAGCTTATGAACAAATAGTGGGTTTAAATATACTGGTTAAGATTGTAAATGTAATCAGTTGAAGAAGGAAAATAATTAGATAACTAAGAAAATTCAGAAGGCACAGAGAATAAGAGGAGGTAGTTTCTGGAGATCATTTTTTCATTTGTATAATGAGTTACTATTGATAATGAATAGAATAAAAGCCATAGGTTAAATACTTGTAATCCACAAAATTATGTACATATATATATATGTAATATGTATTTTACGTTTTATTTAATATATATGGCAAGTAGATAAAAATAAAGTATCAACTGTATTTAATTATGTATGGTTACAGCAGCCTCCGTATTTCTTAAAGATATGAATTTATATAGATAAGTGGTAGTATCTATAAAGAGATCTACAGGCTTCAAAATGTATTTGTATATTCAGTAAAATAGATTAATCAGTAGATCTTGGTCCTTCTCTATCTCTCTGTGATTTAACCAAAATGCTTTAAATACTGTGGTACCCTGGGTATGGATTTTACTTTGGAAAAATATTAATATCACTTCTGCAGATAACTCTGTAGTCCATTTAAGTTAGACTGCATAGGTCTTTCTTCATCCCCTGAAACACAGAAGGAGATTTAACGAGGGTAGGGAAGTAAGTTGCTGTGTAAACTCAAATCAAACTGAGGGCCAAATTAAACAACCAAATTAAGTAGATGGGGTTACACTTACATTTACTATTTACTGATATTTAGCCCATTTTACGAGTGATTGGATTTTATTAAAAGGAACTAAATTATTTTTCTGCATTAACCTAATAATAGCATAACAGCAATGCAGTTTCTAATCAGACCCATTCTGCTCTAACATAGGACCATTTGTTAATGTGCTTGTTATGGAAATAGCCAATTATTTTAATCAGGTTCATTGGAGATGATGGAAATTGTTGCCCTGAAGGCTTACTTTTACTATGTGAAATTACATGGTAAGTGATTAATGGAATGGAGATCTCCATCTTAGTGTATAGTAAAAGAAATTAATAATAAAACCCTCCTTTTATATATGTGTGTGCACATGTGTGTTTAGTCAGACCTCTCATTTAGGAGCCGAGAGAACTAGAGAAAATTATTTCATGATTTTAATGTGAAAATTACAACCTCTTAAATAGATCCTAAGAGTGCAGGAAACATACACATCAATATACTTTATGAACTTACTGCAGAAAAATTTCTGGGAAATAATATCTATTCGGGAAGGTATGGATAACTCCAGTTATAGTTTAATAATCTTCATATTTCTGATAGCCATCTGTATCAGAAATAAATCCAATCTGAAACCAAAAATATATGAGCAATAGAAAATCTTGCTGTTAAACGACGTTTTTTCCCATTCATCTTCATTTAAGGCTTCCTGCAAAGCCTTCCTTGAGTGATGAATATCACCTGCGAAGCAGGAGGTGAACTACTGTGAAAAAACAGTATTTTTGTCATTTTTATGAATACAGCACCTTCTATTAGTATGTTTTATTAAAGTGCTCTGTCTTTCCACTAAGGCCTGCCTCATCTCACTTGGGCAGCATGGCTCTCACTTCGAGGTGTAAGTATAAAAGAAAACAAACCCTCTCTGATGTGCATTTGAGAAGGCTGATGTCCCTCATTAATTCTGTGGGCCTGCCTTTGTGATACAGTGTATGTGGGATGTGTGTTTGTGTGTTCGTGTGTACATGGATTCATGTATGTGTGTAGAGCTGAGTTCACAGATGAGAAATAAGTGAGTCATAAAAAGAACCTTGACATGATCACTGCCTTCAACATCTCTGTTGAGACATAATTGCCATCCAATACAATATAACACACATATTTAAAATGTACAATGTGATACATTTTGACATATGTATCCATCTATCAAGCCATCGTTTTAATCAAGATATTGAACATTTCCATCACCCCCAGAAGTTTCTCCCTACCCCATTGTAATTCCTTCTGTCTGTCCCTCCAACTTTATCACAGATTACTGATTTTCTTTGTCTCTATGAATTAGTTTGAATTTTTAGAAATATATGTAAACAGAATTTATAAGTATAGTCTCTTTTTTCTCTGTTTTCTTACACAATTATTTTGAGAATCATTCATGTTGTTATATCAGTAGTTCACTATTCTTTATTGCTGAGTAGTACTCAGTTGGATAGATACACCAATATTTAACTAGCTGTTCGCTAATTGAATTGATTGATATTGGGTTGTTTCTTGTTTTTGGATATTACAAATAAAGCTACTATGAATGTTCATACATGTCTTCAAATGGACATAAGTTTTTACTGCTCTTGGTTCAATACCTAGGAGTGGGTTGGCTGGATCATGTAGTGTTTATGTGTTTAAATATTTGAGAAACTGTCGAACTCTTTTCCAAACTAATTGTACTGTTTTACATTCTGATCAACAGTATATGAGAGTTAGTTCCTCCACATCCTCACCAACACTTGGTATATGATCAGTCTTATTTTAGCCATTGTAATAGTTGTGTAGTGGTATTGTTTTCGGTTTTAATTTGTGTTACTCTTTGACAAATGATGTCAAACATCTTTTCATGTTTACCTATCCATTTTTTTTCATTTTTCTGAAGTTGAAATATTTTGCCCATTTTTTTTGAGTCATTTGTTTTCTTATTGCTGAGTTTTGAGACTTTATATGTTCTGGATACAAGTGCTTTATCAGATATTTGATTTGCAAATATATTTTCCCGGTCTGCAGTTTGTCTTTTCATTCTCCTAAAATTGATTTTGAAATACACAAGTTTATAATTTTGTTAAAATACAATTTATCAATTTTGGTGACTCATGCTTTTAATGTCATATCTAAGAAATCTTTGCCTGAACTGAACCTTGAAAGATTTTATCCTATACTTTTTGTAGGTTTAGGTTTTATTCTTAGATCTCCAATACATTTTGAGTTAACTTTTGAATATGGTATAAGATATGGATCTGAGGTTTTGGTTTTGTTTGTTTTTGTCATATAGTTATTTAAATAGTTGTTCTGGAATCATTTATTGAAAAGACTACACATATCTACAGAACTACATTTACAGTTTTTGTAATCATGATGTGATAATGTGTGGTTTTCCTCGTGTCCTTTCCATGGGATTTGCTGAGTTGCCTGGATCTGTGGATATAGTTTTAGTCATATTTGGAAAAATGTTGGCCACTATCTATTCAAATATTTTTCTGCCCACTGTTTTCAGGGACTCTAATCATATCTCTTTTAGGCTGTGTATCTATATGTGTGTGTTTCCCAAAATTCACTGATGTCCAGTTTCTTTTTTTTTTTGGTCTGTCTGTATTTTATTCTGTAGTTTCTATCTTAAAAATTTACTAATTGCTTCTTCGGCAGTATCTAATTTGGTTTCTTTTTTTCTAGTGTACTTTTCATCTCACATATTGTAGTTTTCATCTCTATAAATTCAGTATAATCTCTTTATATTTTCCTTGTCTGCACTTAACATTTTCAATATGTGGAATATAGTTATAATAACTATTTTAGTATTGTATGCTAAATCTAAAATCTGGCTTGTTTCCTGCTTTTTTACATGTCTATTAATCTTGACTGGATTACGGACATGAATTTTACCTTGTTGAGTATTAAATACTCTGTAGTCCTATATATCTTCCTAAGCTTAGTTCTCTTACACAGTTAAATTACTTGTAAATGGTTTGATTCTTCTGGGGCTTACTTCTAAGATTTGTTAGATGGAACCAATGAGGTGTTTAGTCTACAACCGGAACAGTTGTAGAACTTATCTGGCTTATTACTAGCCTTTCTTTCCTAATGTCCAGTGCCTTGAAAACTGTTGTCTCGTATGTTTGATCTCTTTTATTGTTTTGGTTGATTCTGGCAGGAAGGCAAATCTGGTCCCTGTATGACATACTGACCAGAAGGAGAAGTTCTCTTGGATCCTGTGTTGTCACTTTTAGTGAAGAACATGTCAGTTTGCCATCCTTAACAATAAATATGGGAAAAAATAAAATATGAAAAGTAGTTAGTTGTAGGCAGCAGTTTTTGGCACTGAGGAGTGAGTTGGTTGCTGAAGCAGATTCTTCTGTGGTAGCCTTGAGTGTGGCAGATATTTTGTTGCCTCTAGCTCTGCCAGGCATCCAGGGATCCAGGAAACCTCCTCGAATTGTGTCGCAGGATTCTGGGATTGAGGGCAGTGTAGCCATGCAGCTCTTTCACTTTGATGAGAACGGAAATGCCTAAGAGTGTTAACAGGAGGATTCTCTGCGTTCGCCAGCCATAATGTGCGTCTGTCACCTATAGATTTCAACGATCTCTCAGGCGAGATGTATAGAGAGTCAGTGAGCTGCTTTAAAAAAAATAGTAAATGTCACCATTTTAGAAAGCAGTGTACTGAGAGTATCTGTTGAATTATCCCATTCAGTGGATCAGAGTTTCCATGGGCTTTGCAATTATGGGAATAAATACTATCTTCCATGTCCCTCCAAGGAAAGGCTGCTCTTCTGTAGAATATTGATGAAAATCCTACCCACTTATTTACTCTGATGATAACCCCAAAAGTAGACATACATGAGTACAGAAA
Source organism: Camelus bactrianus (assembly GCF_048773025.1). Taxonomy (NCBI): domain Eukaryota; kingdom Metazoa; phylum Chordata; class Mammalia; order Artiodactyla; family Camelidae; genus Camelus; species Camelus bactrianus. The sequence goes on along the minus strand of NC_133541.1, from coordinate 57,965,780 downwards.
GTCTCATTAAAAATTTACCTGCATTTTCCTCCTGCAGCATAATCAAGAAACAGTCTACAGAATAATATAAATATGGATTAAGCTGTATTATAAGAATGTGGATAATTCTTTTTACATTCCTTAAAGTTTACAACACATTTTTTCTCGCAAGTTACCTCATTTAATTCTTACAGTAGCTTTAAAAATATAATAGAATTAACCATTTTAGACATCATTTTTAATTATGCCTATGATATAAAATTTCAAAAAATATTGAAATGTAAAAGCAGGACATATTCTTATTGTATTACCAGAATATCTACTTATCTGTGAGAGTTTGATTTATAGAGTAATTTTTAAGAAATTATTCCAGAGTTATGTAAAATTATTTTTCCATATATACAGTTTGTATGTGTTTATCAGTGCCTATTATTCTATTGCAGCATGGCCTATATACTTTCAGTGGTTCATCATTTTTAATTACTGTCTATTTTTTTTTAACGTCATGGTCATTGAAGAGAAAAATAATTCAACCTAGTGAGTTGAAAGTAAAAGCCTCTCTTGGTAAAATTATACTTTAAAAAGACCTATTGGTGTTAAATCTTTCTACTTACAATTTGTATATGAAGTGAAGTAAGTGCTTAACTGACAGTTTCATCCATATTATATCTTCAAAAAGACTATGAATTAAATTGCTGACAGGATTGCAGATTGGTACAAGCACTGCACATCCAGTTGGGCATTATCTACTACAATATGTAAATGACTCAGCCATTTCATTTCAGGGTAAACCCAGAGAAAATTCAATATGCTTATGTACAAGCATGCTTGTGGATGCTTTTATTTTCAGCAATAACACAAGTGCCATTAACAAGAAAAAGGGAAATGCATCGTGGGCTATTTTATAGTGAAGTATTATAAAGCAGTGAAAATGAACTCACTGCAGCCATCTGTGAAAACATTGTGAGTGAAGCCACAAACAAAAGAACACATACTGAATGGTTTCTTTTTTTACTCCCTAGTATTAAAGTTCAAATACAGGCAAGAACAGAAGATGCAGTTTAGGAATGCATATTCAAGTAATGAAACTCTAAACCACATAAAACATGAGCATGTGACTGGCATAATAAGCAGGAGCTCAGTTACCTTTGTGAGGATGGAAGGGAAGTTGTAAATGGAAAGGGCACAGGGAGGTTCTTGGAGTTTCGGCACTGTTCTTGTGCTTGGACTCCGGTGGTTGTTACACAGGTCGTCTCTTAATAATTCATCTAACTCGATGGTTGTGTGTACTTTTCTGTATGATATCTTGCAAATAAAGATTTAAAAATACTGTGGATTGTCACCTTTGAAAAATGAATATTTCTACTGTACAGCTATAAAATATATCCATGTTCTTTGTAAAGAAAGAAACAGAAATAAATGGGTTCTCTCCATCAGAATGTAAAGTGAAAAATCATGTATAAAAGAACGTAGGGACCAAAGAAATACATTTCTAAATAGACAAGCAGTTGTGGACTTTAGGAACAAATTTAGAACAGATGCCCATGAAGCCCAAACCACTTAAGAGTTTGAGAAAAATTGCTAAAAGGAATAGAGGAATTGGAGGGAAAAAAAGTATTCCAAGCTAAGACTTTAGGAGTGGGGTCTTTGGCCTAGAGCAGCAATACTAATATTACTCGGACATTATAAACGTTTTGAGATCGAGGACCGTGTATTACCCTTGTCTGTCTTCCTCAGCACGCAGACTGGTACCTCGAAGGCAAATATGAAGGGAAGCTGAGGAGGGAGTGTTCCTGTTTTCCAGTGGTGCTAGAGGTAACTGGTGAATAGTACAGATTTTTGAGACAGATCATCTGGGTTTTAATCTCAGTTTTACCACCCCTGTGGCCCTGAGCAAGTTATTTACATTTTCAATGTCTCAATTCTGTCATCTGTAGAACAGTTATGCTAATAGTAAGTAGCTCAGAGGGTGTGATGTTATATACGAAATTCTTAGAACAGTGTTTGGCACATAGTCCAAGTGGGTGGATGTGCTAATTGATGTCAATCAGTTGTCATCCTGGAGAGCTGTTTGTCCATACTTAATACAAGTTACTGGGTTATTTTTAAGAAATTAATTCTAGAGTTAAATGAAATTATTTCTCTGTATGTGCAAAATATAAGTGTGTATCAGTGCCTGTTTTTCTAATTGAACTATAGTTGCTTTACAGTGCGTTACTTTCTGTACAGCACAGTGATTCAGTTATACATACATATATATATATTCTTTCTCATATTCCTTTTCCAAGTTATTACAAGATACTGAAATTAGTTTTCTGTGCGATAACAGTGGGACCTTGTTGTTTATCTACTTTATATATGGTAGTTAGTAACTGCGAATTCCAAACTCCTAATTTATCCCTCCCCCTTCCCCTTTCCCCTTTCGTAACCATAAGTTTGTTTTCTATGTCTGTGAGTCTGTTTCTGTTTTGTAAATAAGTTGACTTGTATTATTTTTTCTTAGATTCCACGTGTAAGTGATATCATATGATATTTGTCTTTTTCTGTCTGACATACTTCACTTATTGTGACAATCTCTAGGTCCAACCACGCCGCTGAAAATCAGTGCCTGTTATTTAAATGTGGCATTGCTTACATGCTTCTAGTGGTTCATCACTTTTAGTATAAGTTGCGGGGTTTTTTTAAGTCACTGTCATTGAAGAGAAAAATATTTCAGCCTCATGAATTAGAAGTTTTAATTCATTCCCTTAAAAGTCTCTCTCAATAAAAAAAATATATCTTAAAGTGATATATTGTTGTTAAGCCCTTCTGCTTATGACATGTATACGAAGCGAAATAAATGGTTACCTGCAAGTTTCATGCATAGTATATCCTCAAAAATATTGAATTAAATTGCTGAGAGGAGTGCTGATTTCCCCATAATTTCTTTATGTCTCTTTGTAATTCTTCTCAAAATCTTAAGTCGTTTGGGCTTAATGGGCATCTGTTCTAATTTTATTCCTGGAATCTACAGCTGCTTGTCTATTAAGAAATGGATTTCTTTAGCTCTTGCATAGCCAAAGTATACATGCAAGCGTAACTGTATAAATAATACATTGAAGCTTACATAGAGATAAACTTGAAAGATTATGAACTGCTTTGCTGAATTCAAGCAACGAATTTTAGTTTGAGCAAAAGCCTGCGGAAGACTCATTTGTCAATAATGATTTTCTACTGTAGGTAGTTTTCCTTGGGGGTCTGCTGAATATAGAAAATGGAAAGCATGACCATATGCTGAAAATTAAAGTGCTTATATAATAAGAAAGAAAGAAAATACGGCGAAATCATATTCTAGTTGACAATTCAAGGAAAATTCCCACATAAAATACAGGATGCTCAGGTAAATTTGAATTGCAGATAAACTATTTGTTGATAAAATATGAGTGAACTATTGCATGGGCATTTTGTATTTTTATCTGTTAAATCTGGCAACCCACATATTAGGAAGTCTGTATGCATTTCAAACCAAGCTAAATGTTTAGATACACACTAGGGTGATCATGTTACATGGTCTGAGTGATATGGACTCAACATAAATTTCCCTTCTGACTTCTGAATTATTTTTCCACAGTGTTACTTACCAGTGATGAAATTCTAGAGTGAATGAGCTCTTTAAAACACAGATCTCTTCAATTCCATTCCACACTTCTTGAATTCTCTATTAACTCCCTGATATCTAAGGACTGAACTTCAAACTCCTTGATTTGTAAAGCCATAAAAATCTGGTCCCAGACTACCTAGTAACCACCATCCCTAATAGTTCCACACACATAGTCACATGCATATCCAGACAATAAAAGTGTTCAGTTCTCGCTGAAAACATTGTGTCCTTTTATGTTCCTTCTTATTTTAACACATCTAAAAATTGCCTGCATATCCTTTAAGCAGCAACCAAGTATTACCTTCTTTAAGTAGTCTTCCACATCTCCTTTGGGCAAAGCCATTGCCTCATCTATGATCACAGGACGTTTTGTCCATAATGGTGTATTTCACTATATTATAATTTTACTATAGTATAATATTTTCATAGTTCACTATATTATAGCTATTTCTCTGAGTAGAATTATGGAAGATGAATCTCTCAGAACAGGAACTCTATCTGTCCACTGATGTATTTAATTATATATTTTATTTAGAGCCTGATTGATAGAAGGTGCTCATCACAGTTTTAATGAATGAATGAGTGAGTGAGTGAACGGATGGGTGAACTCAACCATGTAGATCATAGCTTTGCTTCGCATGTGATTCCTGTCTCATTTAGCCAGTTATGGGTTTTTTTTTAACTCACTGTAGAAAAAATCCAAAATAATTGATCATTGGTATTGAGCACTAAAAATAGAGAGCTGCAAGCAAACTAATTTAGCATGCATGTGACAGAATAGAGTGATTAATTTTGGATAAAACATTATGAATATGCAAATGTATATAAATTATACATAGTAAAAATAAGAAATTGAAAAATACATGACTTTTACACTTGGAACCAAGAACTATGGGACAATGAGAAGTCACCCTCAGATAGGTAGAATAATGAGATGTATATTAATTTAGAGAAATAACTTTTCAGATTAATTACTTGTAACTTAACATAACTCAGAAGCATTTTCTCCAGGCAGCTAGACTCATCTAAAACTCAACGTTCTCTGTCTTGCTAGACTAATTAATGATATTTGAATTTTCTTTGAGAAACTGTGCATTCATTCTCCTGTTAGAGCGCTTGTCACTGTACACTGTAACTGATTATTTTCTGGTGAATCTACTGTACTATAAGAACCTTGAGAAAAGTAAGGGAACATGATATATTAATCTTTGCATTCTTAGCACCTCACAGAGAACTAAAGATGGTTGAATGGATGGATGAATAGATGGACTTCATACACAGAGGTTCTACACAGTGTTTGGCAACCCTGACTATCCTTAGAATCCCCAGGACTTCTGTATAAACAATATTACTGCCTCCATTCCACCCAAGTCCATTTAAATCAGAATCTCTGATGTGGAATCTTTGCATTGGTATATTTTAAAAGTTTGGGCTTTGAGAAGGACTGTTGTTCTAAATCCATTTTCCTCTGTAGAACCCCTTTAGAGGTATGCTGGTACACTTGCCCTAATCAAGGGACTCACTGTGCAGTACAGTTGATGACTCCTCAGTTCTGTCTTACCAATCAACACATACGTACTGCAGGATAAGTTACTCTGCTGCATGCCCCTAAGGTAATGTTCTTCGAGATGGTTTGCTGTTCAGTGAAAATTTTTACAGAGACATTGGTTCTTTTTGGCTTCTACTGCGTCTTTCTTGTAGCTTTTATTTATGAATTTTTCAAGGCCTCAGATATTTGAAGTGTAGCACTCTCTTGATTGCCCCTCCCCCAACCCTTCTTCTTTCTTCCCTGGTTTTGGCTTTACAAGTATCCTGGAAAAGCTATTTTATCGTATTGGCCAAATACCTGACTAAGGCAAATAAAACCTTTCTGAATTAATTTTATATGGAAACATCCTGGAGAATTGGGCTGTAGCTGGATACTAGTAGCAAATGTTTTGAATGAAAATTGAGATCTCAAAACGTATGTTAGGGTGCCAGGATCCAGATAAGCCTAGAGTATTATCTTTGTGAGTAAGCAGTGATGAATAAATACCTCTTGGATTTTTTTACACTATTATTGGTAAGTGAAGGTTATCAATAAATTATTATAAAAGGTTTGTGTGTGATATGTTCTGATTGAAGAATGCTCTTTTTAATTTGCCACTTTAAAATGAATTACTAGTGATACAGCAAAAGGCCAGATCAAAAGGAAGTTCAGTCACACAAGATTAACAATATACTGACTGGTTCCAGGGATGATTGAGAAATCCTGTAGATAATTCTGATTATGACTGAATTTATGATGAAATTCAGTATCTGAGTAGGGGGACAGAATTCCTAGAAATTCAGTGTAATTTATTCAGCCTTGAAAGAGAAATTGAAAAACCACAGACTTTAGATAAGAAAAAATAATAAAAAGTCAAATTTTAAAAGGCAATCACTCACCAGAGGCCTGGAGAATATTTAATAGCTAATGGGGAGCCCAGGGAAGACCTGTTGTTAAGGATCAAAAATAGCAGGCTCTTGAAAATAAGCTCTTGCCAGCTAATTAACAGTCAATAACAATATTGCAGGAGGAAAGACTGCTCAAGGGAAGGGAATAAGGAAGTCGAATTTATCTTTGCAAAGGAAAATAGGCTTAATTATGGTGTCCTTTTAATATATCAAAATGAGGGTGCTCAGCCTGAGAGTCAGTTGTTCTTTCTTGAAGCTCATGGGTCCTGGATGTACTTGGGGATGGAAAGAGATAGTTTCGTGATTAAGTTGCTTTTTCTCCAGTCAAGAGGAGGTCACATGGATTTCCATCCCCAAGAAAGAACGGATATCCTCGTCTAAATGGTGGGCAGTATTCGAAATATCCTAAATCAAGTTGGCAAAAGTAAATCTAGTGGAGCTACTGGGGTCAGATGGCATTGACACAGGAGTCTGGAGAATCTTGAGGGTAAATTGGGACACTGATGGCCCAAGAGTACAGCCTGCAATCATTCCTATTCTGCACTTGCAAAGGTGAGCCAGCTTTCAAGCCAAGCAATTAATTAGTTGTTTAGTTAATCAATTAATTTTGAAAGTTTGGACAGGATGCCTTAGCAAATCAGACTCCAAAAATCTCCATTTCATCTCTGGCCAGCTGGTGGAATCTATCATGAAGAAAGGAATTACTGAATATTTAAGTATAATTATCTGAAAAGAAGCAGCATGATTTCTGTGGCAAGAAATTATGCCCAGAGAAGCCATGGTTTTTTTAAAAGCACAAAGAAATGAACTAGCAAATATAATTTTGAATTTTCAAAAACTCTCTGACAGCCTACCACCCAGAGTCAATTTCATGAGCTTTGGGCCTATAATTTGCATGATGATGGATCAAAAAACACCTAGAAAAAAAGACGAGAATGCAGCTGTGTGGAAGTTCATGCGTACTCAAAGTGACCTTAATGAATCTGTGTTTTTCAATTACTGGAGGAGACTTCCCATAGGGACATCTCCAGAGTATGTCTGGGTTGGCATTATTTATGTTAGCAAAAAGCCAAGCCAAAGGGAAAAGACTACCAACACACCTTTACAAATCTGCATAAGGTGGGCTAAGGGCGACAGAAAGAGAATGAGTTATACATATAATATGAATAAACCTGTGTAAGTAGTTACAACAAATCTAAGGGTCTGGAAATCCTTGCAGAGTACTTCTTTGTTTCAAAGATATGCACGCTGTTGTGACCAACTATCTCTTCTCTTCTCTACCTCTCCTTCCTTCCTTTACCTTGCTTTTTAATTCCTTCACACACACACACACACACACACACACACACACACAAAGTGCATTGTGAGTTTATATCTGGAAATCCATGTTCAGCTCTAGTCACTACCTCAGTCAGCTTGAGGGTGGGCAGCAAGGTTTTATGTTCTCAGTGAGGAATCAGGACTCTGCTAGGTGTCTTGATAATAGAATCCAATTTTGAATGAGGCCATTTTTTTTTTTTACAACAGTTCTCAGAAAGAAGTTATAGAAGTAAAAACCTCAAATATCATAGCTATTATTATTAGAAATGAGCTATAAAAGTGGCCAAATATGGAAATTCCTATTTTATATGAGGATTGCTATGCCAAATTTTTCTTAGTTATAAAACAATTTAGTATATTTCAGTATATTTGGAATAGATCAGGACTTTTTTCTGGAAATAATAATGTCTTGATCTATGACAAAGAGAAATGTACATGCAAAGGAGTTTAACCTTCATTTCATTACATTTTATTCTGTGAACATTTGTACCTACTCTTTAATTAAACATGATTTATTCAGATTGAGATCTGTTTTCATTTAGATTGCTTGCAGTGTTAATCACAGTGCAAATAACCTTCATTGCTGAAAGAACTCTTGCATTATACTAATATATAAACGTTTCAATGTAATTCTCATCTGTGGTGTGTGCCTACATGTTACTAGATGTGAATGGAATGTTTTACTTATTTTGCTACTGTGTTAAAGTCTGTAACTCATTTAATATAACATTTATATTTTTATGAATTTAGATAAACATAGTTTTTTGAGTTAAATTTTTTTAATGCACAAACAAGAAGTCCATTTCTTATCACAGACTGAGTATGGATAGAAAGCATTTTGACTTCAGCAAATGCAATTCCAGTTTATTCCATCTCATGTTAACTTCTTGATAAAGGTGTAACTGTATTGTTAGAAACAAATGTTCTTAATTAAAACTTCTTTCATTGATGATTATAGATCTGACCTGATGAACAAATAGAAGTTCAAAGGTTCAAAGGTTGATGTGGCTTAATTAAATTCACAGGTGCTACTTATTGTGTAAAGACTTGGAAGAAATAAGGTAGAAAAGAACAACAGTGCCTGAATATTCTTAATAGTATATATTAAAAACTCTTGATTGTTCGACCCACTGTGAAAACTTCCTTCTATTAACATTTCAAAGAAGCAAGAGCTAGGTTTTATTTTACCGGTGATATAGTTCAGTATTAAATTTAGAAATGTTTTGAGTACCTGAGAATTAATATGTATAGGTACCTATTAGCATCAAATCCTGGGTGGGTCTCTGTCCTGGCTGGCTTCATTTATTTCTTAAATCCATCCCACGTATGGCTTCACAAGGGCCTTCTAGAGTACGGGGATACAGAGGGTGCCATCCCAGCCAGCTCCAAGTCTTCAGTGCCAAAAAATAAAGGCCAGCTTCTTTATCTGACCCTAAGGGTTCATGGTAATCTGGTCCCCGTCTACATCCTCAGACTTGGTTCCCAGCACTCCCCTTCCCACTCTCTGCTCCAGACTGTGCTATTCATGAACTGGACACATTGTCATACCATGAACATTTGTCTGCAAAGGTGTGACTCATCCTGGATCCCTGCTTGAACATATACCACCATCCTCATCCTGTTTTTATTAACCCTAATTAAAACTTTCCTTCAAGTCCAAGATAAATTCTATTTCCCTTATGTGGTCGTTTCCAGACATTAATATTCAGTTTCTTCCCTATAAGTATTTAAAAGGTAGCTTTTTATGTCTAACTTTACAAAATAAGGCAATACATTCTTTAAGATAGGAAGATTAAGTAGGAAGATTTAACTTCTTATCAACCACTGACGTTATTCTCACCTAAAACAATTGCAGTAGATATAATACAGGGAAAGGCATGTTAGTCATATTCCAAAGTAGCCAGCTATTGCCACTGCCTCGCACTGAGCTGGCAAGAAAATGCGTAACACAGTGATTTTTGTTACCACTTTCAAAATTTGATGGAAATATTTTGCATGTTGGTCCAATATAAATAAAGACTAAGTGAAATTTTGTAAAGACTAAAAAAGAACTAAATATTTCATCAGATTAGAAAAATAAATAAATGACATATTCTTCCTTTCCCTTCCCTTCCTTCCTTCCTGGAGAGTTTTAATGTCAAATATTTGGGAGTATATTATATTTTGTAGTACATAGCTATTTTTAAAAATTATCAGAGTCTGATTTTATCCAATTATTTGATGTTATAAAGTGCAAATTATTTAGATTCTTTTTAACCACAGTCATGAATTGTCTTCACTCTAAATCTGTAGCAATTCACCAGAAACTAAAAAGGATGGCTTTCAGAGAAAGTGATCACCTGCCTAAGGAAGTTTAGAACAAGCTTTGCCGTAAACTTAGAATGAGGGTAGCCATACTGCTTCCAAGAGAAGATGTTGTTGAGAAGAAAGAAGTTAAAGGAAAGGGTAAAATAGGGGGTTTCTAGTATTTTGTCCTTATTTGGTACTGAGGGAGCAGTTTAATAATCATATTGTTTTAAGCACTGTGAAAAACCAGGACTTCGGAATACCTTTTGATACATTGTAGTGTATCAGAAGGCACATTACACATTTGAAATAATTTTTTTTCAGATTGTAGCACTATTTTGTTAGAAATTTCATCAAGGAACATTTATTGGGCACTAGTGGTCTTCCAGATAGATTTGTTGGGGTACAGAGAACAGTGCAGGACAGGTGCTGCATTTGTAAAGCTCACAGACTGACTCGGTGAAAAGGTGCAAGACACATGAACAGAAAGCCCGTAAGTAACACCATCTGAGTGTGTAAGCAGGAGTTGTAGTAATAAGAGCAGAGCAGGAGTTCAGCTGAAGTAGACGACAGGAAGAGACAGCACGGGGGAGCAGTGTGTGCCCTCTGACTACAGGCCTACCTCCCACAGACCCTAGCGTGTGCTGTGCTTACAGGGAACGGTGTGTAAATATCAGTGACTGATATCTGCCTGAATTAGTCACTATTTCTTTTTTTGTTCAAAATCCCATTTGTTGTCTCTGTTGTCCAAAATTAGCATGGAAATTAGTATAACCTGCTAAATGCTTTATGTTTCATGTGATTTTGCATCAGGTATAATAATATAGCAAAGGTAAGTCCCTTTAGTCACCCTAACTTTAGAAACCCTTGAGTGAGATTAGGAAGTGATCATCATTTGCATTTATTATACTTCGCATGTAACGAGCTTTAGCTATTAACTTTAATTTGCTTCTCATCACATTCATCAAGGGTGAACTATTTAGAAACTAAAACATCTCTGTCAGTTAGAATTTTAATGAATTAAGATGAAAGGAGACAGTGTTAATTGGCAGTGGTTGCTGTAGGGGAGGTTTCTAGATCGTATAAGTGAGACCAATTCATTTCTCTATCAGGGTTAATTTGTTTGATTTAATTCTAAGGATACACTGCATATTTCCCCAAACTATTCATATTTACTTTCTGGATTGGAGAGTGGTTTAGTTTTGTTGGTCTTTTATTTGGATTCTCAATTCCACTTCAACTTGATTTAATTTGATTGTTAATAAATTGTCAGTTATAAGCACTGTTTGCATTATTGACTAGACACACACACACACACACACACACACACACACACACACAAAACCTAATAGCATTATTTTGACTTGGTTTTATTTGGAATGCCTAAAACCTTCCAATAACTAATCATTTTTTTCCACCAATAATTCTCTTCCTCTGTTCTATGTTCTGCAGATATAAATGAATGTGAAGCTGAACCTTGCAAAAATGGTGGAATATGCACAGACCTTGTTGCTAACTATTCCTGTGAGTGCCCAGGGGAGTTTATGGGAAGAAATTGTCAATACAGTAAGTATTCATATATACCTGAATATATATATGTATATATCTTTATTTGCATAACCTCCATCTATTATGGAATCTGGGTCAAAGTCAATGTAATTTGCTTCCAGAGTTCATAATGTATTGAAATGGTACATGTCATACTTGTTGTTAATGCTATCCATGTACATATACTCTCCAGGATGGGTGTCACTTAGAGCATGATAGGCATAGGAGTGGTCACCTGATAGTCTCACAGGAGGCCAGCAGTTCCTCAGAGAACCAAGTGCATCTCTCCCATGAGCTCCATTTACACTTTTGAGTATGTGTATGACCTAAATTTCCCCCAGAGTGGATACTCTGGTTCAAACAATAAATTCAGGGCATTCTAACCAGATAGCCTTCATCACAGATAAAAAGTAGAGATTAACGAAGATTCACGTTGAACTGGCCTATACATTGGTAAGAATTTTACGTGCTATTTATTTGTCTTCTTGGAAGCCTAAAACAGTAGGGTCTTGAGACAGTGGGTCAGGTTATAGGACAGTAATTTCCCTGAAGTGTTTACAAATAAGCACAAAGCATCCCTCAAACTAGGGAAAGGTAGTAACAGGATTACAGTCAGTGGGAGGAGACCAGAACTAGGTACAAATGCATGCTAATGAGAACAGTAATTATTAATTGTTGGGCACTTACACAAACTTCATAGAGCTACTGCTTTGATGTATATACTATTACAGCATCGTAACATTATGCAGATTCAGAAGGCAGATGGGGATGAGAATTCAGGTGCAAGAGCTGAGACACGCAGGCTGTGTGCTTTACCCACGCCCTCGTGGTTAGTGACAGAAGCAGGACTGGGAGGAATCTATAATCAGGTCTTTTGAGTCCCAGTTCAACATATTTTTCCATATAGAGTTGAACAAGATAAACGTGAAAGCGCCCTCTATCTCTTCTCTCCCTTACACACACATACACACACACGTACACGTACACATTCACAATCCACCCCCTTCTGCTTTAGCCAGAGTAGCAATTTTATTTCTCACCTTCTCTCTCTTTCTTCCCCCTTACCATTGTTACTTCATAAAATAAAACGAAAAATTAGTGAAGAATTTATTTGGGTTTTATATATAAACAAAATGATCATCTTGGGATTCTTACCACCCTAGTCCTGAAAAACCTTATTAAGATAATGAAATTTTGACTATCAAAGAAATACCTCAGATTGGGGGGTAATTTTTCTAGGCTTTAAAGTAATTGGAGAAGGCAATTGAGCATGAGTTAATAAAGGAAGCTTCAGGCAAGGATGAATGGAAGGAAAGGACCGTCTAAGTAAGCAGGTTGATCATACAACCAAATAGACCAATAGCTACCCAGTTATCTAACCTAGCAAACTTCCTATAAAGCATTTAACTGACCACTCCCCAAGTTAACTTAAATTCAGATTCAGCTGGTCCTGGGCCCACCCAGGCCCAGCTCTTGTGTCCTTTTCCCTTTGGTTCACGGGACTTGAAGATGGCTGCCTAGTCAGCCCTTGCCCCTTGTCCTGACCGAGGAGCACTTAGACATTCAGTTGGTTGCCTACCCGATAAGAATTAATAGAGACCTGGACGTGAGCTAGAATTTGAAATTGATGAAGCCTTTTCATCCCAGCATCAGAAATTTTATGGAGGTCACCACCTCTAAATATGCCCCTGGAAAGAAAGAAACCTAACTGATTAGAATGGACATATTGAAAAAGACTTTGGACTTAATTGTCACCAGTTTGTGTCTAGTGTCTTCCAATCAGTTTTTGCTGTTGTGTTTAATTAAAATTCTTTGTTTTTCTTTGTAGTATATTTATGTTTGAACTCAGACTTCTCTCTGAACATGAATGTGGTAGTGAGGTACCTCCCTTAACTTATCACATGCTCTGACGTTCTACCCTTTCCTCTGTTCATCTCTGTGCCCAGACAGAGATCAAAGAGAGTCACCTAACATACAGTTTAAAATACGTTCCTAATGGGGTATTTGTTTTTATTGTTTTGATTTATAAGATTGTGTAATGAATTCAGAATCCTGATTCTTCCCATTGTCTAGGTTTCTAAGGATATGGTTTTGCTTTTCCTGTGGTTTTTTAGAATGTTTAGGAAATCTAGAGCAAGAAAGTGCATCTTGCCACAGTGATGATTTAGTACCATCCACTAAGAACTTAGATCCTTCACTTACTGCAGGGCATGCAGAAGCACCTGCAGGTTACAGGTGCCAGCTCGAAGCTGACTGAGTTTAGGATCTTGGGAGTTGACATTACATAGATTATAGCCAATTTGCCCACTTCCGCTCTGAAGTAAGATTGATAAACTGTCTTCGGGCTTTGTATCATGTCCCACAGGGGTACCACTAGGTCAGCTTTCACCTGCACTAATGGCAGGGAAGCCATTTGCTTTAGTAGATATCTCATGACCGGGAGAAGGGAGAGTGATGGAGACTCACTGCTGGGTGGGTCAGAGGACACTCGTACCAAAATGATGTCATCTTGGTGTTCAAATCCAAGCTGCCTTTAGTCTCATTTGGGGCTCCTGCACTCATATTTCTTTACTTACTCCACTTCTCTCTTATTTGTACTGATGGGTTAATTAAGTTCTGGTATATTTTAAAATGAAATTCTCAGTGCCCCCCAAAATAACAAATAATAGAAGATGTTGCAAAGGAATAGAATTAATTTTGTAAAATCTATGCAAAACAGTAAACTATAAACACAAATAATAAACTGGGGACATATTTACAATAAACGTGAAAGGCAGTATTTCTCATCCTTAATTTATTATATCTTTCAATTCAATGAAATTAAACATAACAACTATCATTTTCTTAGGCCCTGCTCCAGCCGCGCTGGCCTCCTTGCTGTCTCTGGCAAACACCTGGCACGTTCTTACCCTAGAGCCTTTCCTTTCCCTTCTCCCTTTTTCTGTAATATTCTCTGTTATGAACACTCCCATGCTTCCTTCACGTCATTACATAAAAGATATCTTCTCAATGAGGCTTTCCCCAGCCTCTCCACGTCCCTTCCTCAACGCTCCAAAACACACACTCGTCCCCTTCTCTGCTATAGTTTTTTTGCTTAACATTTAATCACTCTGTCACATTTTTACTTTAATATATTGTCTATGATTGTTTCTCCCATGGAGTATATTCCAGGACGGTGAGATTTTGCTGTTGTAATCACAGTTGCCAGAACAGGGCTGGCATACAGTAAGTGCTCAATAAATATTTGCTGAATGAATGAATGAAGCTAGCACTCTGAATTCCCTAAGTATAGGGATAATATCTGATTTCTCTTTGTTCTCAATTACCGTCAAGTCATTTTTCACCTGACTTTTCATTTTTAAGCAGTATTCTAAAGCTGCTTTTGCCAATATAGTAAATACAATCTGCTATATTATTTGGTACTCAATAAATGGTATTGCCAGTTGAATTGCTTTCCTTCAACTTGATAAAATCTTTTATAACTCTCTTTTGCAGTGGGGTTAAGAGAGGTAAATAGGGACATGTTTCTCATTTTAGGTCATTTCTACATGCAGACATCTATATGATATATATGTACATACACACCATATCTTCATTATCCATTTATCTGTTGATGAACCACTAGGTTACTTCCATGTCTTGGCTATTGTAAACAGTGCTGCTATGAACATTGGTTGCATGTATCTTTTCGAATTAGAGTTTTTGTCTTTTCCAGCCCAGGAGTGGGATTGCTGGATCATATGGTAACTCTTATTTTTAGTTTTTTAAGGACCCTACATATTGTTCTCCATAGTAGCCAATTTACATTCCCATCAACAGTGTAGGAGGGTTCCCTTTACTCCACACCCTCTCCAGCATTTATTATTTGTAGACTTCTTAATATTGGCCATTCTTACTGGTGTGAGGTGATACCTCATTGTAGTTTTGATTTGCATTTCTGTAATATTTAGTGATGTTGAGCATTTTTTCATGTGCTTTTTGGCCATCTGAAATATTTTTAATATTAATGATATACTACATTTATAAAACCTAAGTATGCTTCTTCATTTTCACTTAAAGGCAAGATGTTTATGTTGAGATGCTACTTTAATATTATTTTAAAAGTTATCTGAATTCTTTATTATAATGTATGTTTTTAATTAATATAGCTATTAAATACCTTTATGAGGAATAAATTTCTAACCCTATCTATTATGATATACCTAATTATGTGATCATAATTATTATGCATATCAATCACTTATTAAACATTTTTAATATGTTTTTACATAACAATTACATAACAGTGTAATTATTTCAAATGTTAACAACACATGTTTTAATACTTGGCAAAGACTCTGCCTGTTATTTTCACATTATTTCCTAAGGTTTATAGGTGGGTTAAGGCAATCATACATCTGATTTAAATCATTTCAGTTTAAATTTCCAGATACTGTTCATTTAAGTTATGATTGACTTTGCCAAATCTCAGTTACTTT
Source organism: Camelus bactrianus (assembly GCF_048773025.1). Classification (NCBI taxonomy): domain Eukaryota; kingdom Metazoa; phylum Chordata; class Mammalia; order Artiodactyla; family Camelidae; genus Camelus; species Camelus bactrianus. The sequence goes on along the minus strand of NC_133541.1, from coordinate 57,950,093 downwards.
TAGTTTTATTTTTCATTTGTTTATTACAGGAGATTTGATTGTTTGATTAGTTGTTTATTTTATTTAAAGTTACTTTTGATTAATAGATAAAAATTATTTAGATGTTTCCATGGTATTTATTATAGTATTACAGGTATTCTTCTAATTAAACTTCTAATTTATGTTCCCTTGTTGCTTCTTAAATGATACATGCTCAAGTGTTCAGATAGCCATTTTCATAGACAGTTTGAAGGGACAATGATGATGAACTGGAATGAGGAATCTGTTCTCATAAGAACAGGTTTATGCTTTGCCATGTAGGTTTAACAGAACATGATATTTAAATTAAAGTGAGTACAATAGAAATTGATAGCACTTTAGTTTACTAATCTAAAAATAAGTAGAATTGTTTTCATTTATTGGGCCACGTGACCCACAATAGCCATATACATTTCCCTCCTGGGTGTTTAAATGTGACATGATTAAATTTCAGAAATGGCACTCAAATTCATTTCCATCACTAATACTATTTCTGGAAATTAAGATAGTCACCAAGGGAGCTCTTATAATACAACATCCCTGAACTATTATGCCAGAAAATATCGAGACGGGGCTGATTTCAGAGAGTTTTATTAAAAACGAAAGCTAAAATCTTCAACTGAAGATAAAGTGATGTTTCTAAATGCCAAAATTATCCAGTTTTTTAAATTTATAAAATAATCTAGGTAATTCTATAGCACTTTAAGAATTCCATCTATAAAGTCCTAAGGACAAAAGATGATAGATAATACATGTGAATATGGTTTAAAAACTATAAATGAATATTTCTGTATATTCAGTTTTTTTGAGCAGCTATACCTCTTTGAACCTTCATTACAAATGAGGTAGTATTTACAAATACACAATCATCTACAATGTATACTATATAAATGCACATATGTATTCTTTTGATATCAGGGTGTGCTGCCAAGTACATCTGTACATACGTAGGCTTATGCAGTGAAAATTGTTAAAGTATTTTATGGATAAATACATGATGTGATAATGTGTTTTTATATGCTCAACACTTCATTATTGCTTTTGTAAAGACAAATTTGTAAAGAAACACAGTCAACTTACCTAAATATTTTGTCACCAATTTTCATATGATAGTGTTGAGTTTAATTTAGGCTTTTAGTATGAGCCCAGCTCTGTCCTAAGGACTTTAAATATTAATTTATTTGACCCTTTAACACTCTTTATCATAGATTCTGTTTATCATTGGCTCCATTTTACAGAGAAAACTGAGCTACTGTGTGATTACGTAATTTGCTTAGATTCACAAGGCTGGTAACCTGCAGACCCTGGCCTTAACCCCAGGCATTGCAATGAGTGCCTGCTCTCCGAAGCATGACACCCTGCCCCTTGGAGAACACTGTAGATTACAGTGTACACTTAAAGAATGTTTGCACCTGAGGAGTGCTCTTGGCGAGGGGTGGCAGAGTTAAGAGGAAAGGGCACTGGCTTTGCATTCAAATAGAAATGGAGTTTAAACTCTGGCTTTTTTCATTTGTAACAATAGGTCTGAACAACATTAGTTGCCCTTTCTGAGCCTCAGATTCCTCATCTGTAAATGGAATGAATAATACCTTTTGGTTTATATTGATGGGCAGATTAAAATTAATAGCGTATCTCAAATACCTAATAAATTACCTAGGTCGGTAAATGTAAATAAACAATTGCATAAATAATTAAGTAGACAGAAGGATCCTTGAGTTATTTGAAAAGCTGATGCCAGTATGTTCCACTTTTCCTTTTGTTACAATTTTGTGAAATTTAAAATTTTTAAACAACTGCCTATCCTTAGTAACTGTGTGTATTGAGAACAAAATGTATAGAAATTAGCTTTAATGCCTTGCATAATACCATGATTTACAAGTACATATTTAGGAAATCCAGTGGCATTAACATAATTTTAATAAACAAATATTATTAATCCAACCAAAACCATTATATGAGATAGGAGTTGCTTAAATTTTTTTAAAAACATGGCATTATAACATACTTCTGAACCACAAACACCTAAGTTCATTTCTTTACGTTTTTATGTTTATAATAATTGTCAGCTGTCACTGTTAATTTGATTAAGTACTTCAGTGAATTGTGAACAGAGACTAACTGTGGAACAAATATTCCAGTATTTTCTTATACTATGTAGATAGTCAAAGATTATAGTTTTATCCTATATAACTGTAAATTCCTTCTCTGATTTATCCAGGTATGACATGGATCCAAAAGCCAAATATAAAGAGATTCTGATTAAAATAAAGAATGTTAAAAAATCAGAGGTGTTTATAAGGAAGTAAAAATAAGAATTAATATACACATGAATTTAATAAGGAAATTGCATAAGTCCAGTGTTATAACATAGTGAATATATTCCATTATGTTGTCAAATAAACTTAGCCACAAATATTTATCGAGTTTTTCAATGCATAACTATGTACAAATTTTTCAGAACATAAATGAGTTCATTTACCAAATTGCATCAAACAGTAGCTATCCTCTGGAGCTGGGACAATAATGGTAGTTAAATTCAGTTCCTTCTCTTACGGAGTTTACAGATCAGTGGGAGAGAAAAACAAGAATTACATAATGTCTAAGTTTAAAACATGATGAGTGCCATGAATGAGGACACCTGTTTTGTTTTGGGGAGTTTAAGGACATGGCATTTGAACTGAGGCTAGAAGAATATGTAGTTAGTACTAAACAGATAAAGGGCTGTGGAAACGAGAATTTTACAAGAAGGATAATATTCTCAAGGATAAACAGACCCTTTGTCCTTAGAATCTTAGTATTAAGTGTATGAATTCCGATTGCTTTGTAATCATCATGTGACGAGATTTGTAGGATGATCAACTTACATTTTAGGTTTTGACAATATGGGATCAAGATCAATTGATGACAAGAATATTTATATATTAAAAACCCATCTCATAAATTGTGCTTTTGTGCATCCACAAGGGATTTTTAAAACACCAAAATAGAATTTAACTTTTGCAAATGTAGCAAGAAATCAAAGAAAAGCAGAGAAAAATTATCATTAATGCTAATTCTAGTTTTATTCCAGATTTAAAATATCTGCTCTGTTTTAGAAATTTGAAATGGTATGCTTTAGCAATATTTGTCTTTGAAAGCATTGCCTAATATCAGCGTAAGATTACTTTCCTTGAATAGATAGAATAGGAATTAATCCAGAATGCCAATAGGATGTGACAAGGACAGCTTACCTCGGGCTGTCACCTTTTGTGAACATAAAAATAATAAAAATAAGGAAATCGTCTATGAGTTGATGAAAGGTTTATATTCAGGATTAATTGTATAATGTTAAATCCAAGATATATAATATTTTAAATCTACCAATAAATATATAGAGAAATAAGTGGAAATAACCATAACTATAAATACTTGAGTGTAGATAATCATTTTAACTTAATTCCTGACATTCTTTTTAAAGATACTACAATAAGTGAAAGAAAAAAAAACAAAAAAAACAGAATACTGTGCAAGTGTATCGGTAGCCCTCAAGGAAAGACATGATTCCAACATTACTGTAGGATGAGGTCTTTGCAACAATAAACACAAAAAATTGACTCAGTGACAAACCTGAATTGAATTTTCTGTGTCTGACATGGAAGTTCCATCTTCAATCAGTTCCCTCTGGGTATATTTTTCCAAATTTTGCCCAACAATTTAGTACAGACATATCACACTTTGAAAGTTCACTTGCTGTACCTTAAAGTGATGATCTAATAAAGGAATGACAGAAAAAATATCTGCAGAATGCTCAGATAGACCCCCTAGGACTTACTAAATACATCTAACAAATTGAATCAGATTCTCATTACCTGACAGTTTTGTATCTGACTGCAAATAATTACTGAAACATCTAGTAAGACCTTCTTGATTTTCAAATTATGTTAACATTCCCATTATGTGGTAACCTGCATATATCCAGGGATTAAAATTTAGTTTTTGCATTTATTCTCCAGGCTAAAACTCACTCTAATATTTCCTATCTCAAAAACAAAGAAAGATAAAACATGCAGAGATCAGGAGAGTTTGGAAACAGGGTAACTTGATTTTTCTTCATAACATTTAGAATTGTAGTATATGATTAAGAAATATTGTACTTTTCTCAGACTGTAAATATCAGTCTTCTCAATAATCACCCTATCCTCATTTTTGTTTAAAAAAAAAAAAAGGGAAGAACCCAAGTAAAGTCTGTACATTCCAGAAAAACAAAAATCTCTATAAGAAAACTACTAGAAAAGAAGTCATCCTAGGACTTGAAAGTTAGAACATGATTAAAATGTAATTTGTAGGCTAGTCATTATACTGTACTTCTTTTACCATCGCATTTTGGAATGCTTAGGTGAAATTTGACTCTAAATATCAAAATGAGACTGAAGTGGTTATTTTGTAATGGGGAAATGACAGGCATAAACCACTGTAGTTTCTGCTTTTATCAGATTCACTGAACAGCAGAGATAAATGCTTTTCTCAAATAGGAAAAAGAACAGAATATAGATGGTTTCTGATCTTTTACCAAACATGCACAATTTTCTGGGGTTTCCTGAAATCACAGAGTTTCAAAAAGTTGCAATAAAATTTTACTGGCAACCATGGAGCTGAGTTGGGCAGAAACCTAGTACCTGACAGGCCCCTAGCTGTGGTTTTCTACTCCATCAGCAGACTTGGAAGTGATGGCTTCCAGCAGCATGTAACACGAAGAGCCATGTACGTATTTTGAGTTTGATCTTCAAAGCAATCTTCTTCAACTGAAGGAAAGGGGCACAACAGATTTCTTTCCTGTGGAGGTATATTGAGTTGTACGTATAGTTGGAAAGGTAGGACACGTCCTGAGAAGGTAGGACAGCTGGATATTAAAATGCAGATGATAACTCAGGGGAGCATTGGTAACACAGATTCAGATTCGGGAATCAGATGAGAATGGTGAAGTGATAAGATGGAATGTTAATACTGGTTTGAGATTTGCAAATATTAACTTCTATATGTAAAATAGATAAACAAGTTTCTTCTGTATAGCACAGGGAACTATATTCAATATCTTGTAGTAAACTGTAATGAAAAACTATATGAAAATGAATATATGTATGTATATGCATGACTGAAACATTGTGCTGTACACCAGAAATTGACACATTGTAAACTAACTATACTCAATTAAAAAAAAAAAAAGAATAAAGGGTTTAAGATCAAGAGCACTGAAGATAGAATTTAAGACAGGTGAAGAAATCCTGTCTGCAAAGGGGCAGGTAACTAAAAAAAGTAATCAGAGAAATAGAGAATAAAGCCTTAGAGAGGGTAAGGAATAAATGTTTCCAAAACAGGAGCTCCTCAAGGAAATGGATAACTGAGAAAAGACTTTTAGTTTGAAGCCTCAAATCATTAATAGTCCTTAAATCATTGTGGTGGGCAGTGGAGAGAACGCCAGATTGCAGCTATTCCAGATCGAGCAGGTGCTGAGGAAGTAATTGCCACAGACCACTCCTCCTAGGTTATAGTGCATTCCATTTGGAGCCCATCTGAAACCCCGAAGAGCCATTAAGGTGCCCAAGGTCCTAAAAATAAATTTCATAATAGTTACCTTAATAGCTTTATCTGGTCAATAATATACATTCTTTTTAGAGCTCTGAAGGGAATGGACATATAAAGTATCCAACTTAAAAATAAATTGAACTTGAGGAATATGGTTCTATAAAAAGAAGTGGAGTCCAAGCAAAGTCAGTAAATTCAGTACTAAAATTCAAGGAAAACAGGCGCAGGGACAGAAAATAAACTATTCTGACAAGAAAAATGGATAGAACTATAGTTATATAAGGGAACCCATAAATACTCAGGGCTGTTGTCTAACTACAAAGCACCACAGAATTGAACCTGCACCTCTCAGCTCCAAGAAATCCGAGCGTATTTGTGGTGGTTTGTTCAAAATAAAATTTGCTTTGTGTTTTTTTGGGACACGCCGGCAGACACAATTTTTTAAACATCCATAAAACGACTATTTGCTATATAAATGTTGCCTCATGTCCACTCAGCAGTAACTTAATAATGCCATTTCCTTTCCCATTAGAATTATTCCTGGAGTCTATCTTGTTAATAGTTTTCAGTTTAACAAAACATGAGCACTTTCCGACAGGGATTAATGGAAGGACAGTTCTCAGCCCTGCCTTTTTAAGTGCTTAATGCAAAGTTTTTGACCAAGGATACAGGGCCCTCAGGGATGGGTGGATAGAATTCACAGTGTCTGTGTTTTCTGATCGGAAAAGAAAAATCATATGTTAATTTTTCCTAATGGTTCCCTGAAACTTAGAATTTCCTTTCATTGCCTTCATAGGCAACAATGAGTCATCCTATTAACAGTACCAGTAACTTTGTCACTAATAGAAATCACAGATGTTTTCACAGCACATTATAAGCATTGTACACATCTGAAAATACCATTTACACTGTGCACTAGTAAGACGCAATAGTAGTCCTGGCACCACCTCTGTTAATGTGTTCATTGATAAGCACGTATATTACTATATCACACATTTTTAAATATTTTGATAATGACTTTGTGCTCCTGTTCATTTCATTTTATGCACTAAAAAGCTTATTTTTAGAAGGGCTCTTCCAGGCTTCACCAGACTGATAAAAAGGGTCCATAATGTAGAAAAAGCTCAGAACCCTGAGTTAATAGCTTATTGGTTTCAAAAGATATTTTTTTCCTTCTGTATAGCATGGAGGAAGCTTTTGGAAATAAAAGATATTAATGATCCATTTTCATTGAATGTTCATTTCTGGCCTTGATTCTGAGTTTGTTCTTTAGCTCCATGTATAAAAAATATAAGCTGTTTTTCACCATTAAGTACTGTGTTGGCTGTAGGTTTGTCAAAAGTAGCTTTTATTATGTTGAGATATGTTCCCTCTATACACCCTTTTGGTAAGGGTTTTTATCATAAATGGGTGTTGAATTTTATCAAATGCTTTGTCTGCACCTATTGAGATGGTCATGTGATTTTTGTCCCTTCTCTTGTTGATGTGGTGTGTCATAGTGATTGATTTGTGTATGTTGAACCATCCTTGTGTCCCTGGGATGAAGCCAATTTGATCATGGTGTATGATCTTTTTTATGTGTAGTTGGATTCTGTTTGCTAATATTTTGTTGAGGATTTTTACATCTATGTTCATCAATGATACTGGTGTGTAATTTTCATTTTTGGTAGTGTCTTTGTCTGGTTTTGGTATCAGGGTGATGGTGACTTCATAGAATGAGTTTGGGGGTATTCCCTCCTTTTCAGTGTTTTGGAGGAGTGGGAGAAGGATCAGTATCAGTTCTTCTTTGTGTGTTTGGTAGAATAAAATAGCAGAAGATGATACTATTAAGTCACATTTTTGTTATCATGTTTACAGAGGTTTTATTAACAGGCTTGAGTTTTTAGTGAACCCATTGCTGCTTCTCACCAACAATGTAGGTTTAGAAACTTTGTAACCCTAGAGAAAGGTGAAGTATTCTGAGTTGATTACAGACACTAACCCATATTTAAAAGACGAGAGAAGAAAGATAAACTAAAGAATATCCCTCCTGCCCGGGTCTATGGTCTGAAATTGAGCACTTTTACCAGGACCTTTTCAATTTTCTCAAAACTAATTGTCATCTGTGTAAAATTTATAATCAGTTCAGTTATTTGGGTTGTTAATGACATGTACATTTGAGAAGAATGCTGCCTGCTTATGAGTTAACCAAAAACTACTGATCATCCAGAATCATAGCGTGAAATACCAAGTAAATGTGTATTACTCATTACATAAAAAAAGGATGCCAGTCTATTAAATTAGTGATATTTTCAGTTGATGGTCACGTCAGTTTCAGAGCATCAGAGTATTGTCACTGAACACATAATTAAGTCTATTTTTGAATTTAGTTCTTATTTCAGAATATGCTGGTGCCGAGAATTATTTAAGCAGTGTATGCTTCCAGGATTTGTATGATTCTGCCATTTGCTTGGCCTTCTCTAAGGAGGATGAGTTTGCACAGATCTCTGGGTGTTGGACGGGAATAAAAAAGTAGAAATGATTGGTCTTCGAACAACCTAGATTTTTTTGCAACTTGACTGTGACAATAGCATTATGCTAGGTGCTGAGACAACTGTCAAGATATCTAGCACATGATCATATACATTAAGACATTTGAAATATGTCTGATATACTTTTTCTGGCTTTTTGAGTACCAGGAAAATGTACCCACTCAATTTACCTCCTTAAGAGGGCTATTTTCAAGATTACATGTGAACCAAAACTATAAAGAAGGCTAATGTACTACTTGAGCCTCTGTCTGTCTGTCTGTCTGTCTGTCTTTTTTTTTTTCAATAAATCTGTCTTGCTTTCTGAATTCTCTTTTTATTCCTGTTTCTAGGTCACATGGACTCATATAATTTTTGCTTTTCCCTGTGTTTGTACTGTTTCCTTCTTTGCATGAATGATGAATTTCAGTTTATCAAATATTCCTCAATTACAGCAGTATTTTTACTTGAGGTATCTTTTTTAATGAATAATAAATAGTGCTCTAAATTATACATGAAAAGGTTACTTATAACACAGAAAAGTAGTAAGCATGCAACTGTATCTGAGAAGGAAAAACAATTCATTTAGTGTCTCTTAACTCTTCTTCCTAGCATAGCAAAATACCAGCTTTTCATACGCATTTAACCTTTTGAGCAGTCAGGTGGACTTTATCATAGGAGCTTAAGTGAGTTCATTCATTAAGCAGAACACTATAGAAGTCCCCACAGAACTATTAACTGGCTTCTGGTGTTTGGTCTAGTCATTTAAAGGTAAAACAAATTTTATATTCTGGGGTTAGTGGCATTGCTGACTGAAAATATTACAAAGAAATATATAAAATTCTGTCCAATAAAATGGATAAGCCAGTATAATAGAAAAAAAATTATTTCATTTTCCTAGTCTAGTAATAAGCCCTCAAATTTTTGCTTCTCATAAGACCTAAAAGAGAAAATTTTGTAGTTCTGGTTTAACTGTATCAATTGTAGGATTGCCTAATTGCCTAATTGCCTAATACCAGTAATATGGGAATAAGGAATTCTCCCCCCAAATGAAAACAAGCACCTCTAAGAGAAGAAAATAAACATAAATCATATGCATTTCCTCATTTCCACCATTCTAAAATGCATGCCTTTTTTGTTGTAGTATTTCTGAATTTGGGATTTACCTTAAAAATCAGTGATATATTGGTGGTACATAAGAAAATGGTACACAATAATGGGAACTTGGTCTCACTGCAGTCTATTAAATTAACAATAAAACAGAAATAGGTAACATGACCGTTCCAAAAAATAGACTACCAACAAGCATTTATATCTAAGCTAAGCCATCCAAGTAATGATTTTTAGATCAATAGAATAAAAATATGGATTAATACTAAAGCAAATGATGCATAAATTCATGCTGCCCATTTGTATTTCCCATTGTGAATATGAATACTTCACTGTTATTCATGTCAGGCCACATCTGTAGAAGCCCTTATGTTTGCACATGGATTATATACCCTTTCCAAATATGGAGAACTATGCTTAGACTAATTCAAAACCAGTAAGATCATTACACAGCATTTCATACACACACACACATACCTGCCTTAATTAGAAACTAGTTGAATTGTCATTTACTAGGCACAATTATTAAGAAGTTTCTAGTGCATATCTCTGTGCCACTTAGCAACAGGTGATCGCATCTCTGATCGTCTAACTTGGAAAACTGTTGGCATGTCACTTGTAACGACCCTTTAATTTTTTTTTAACTTTTTCTTCTGATTACAGAGTTACATATATATACCTATATATAGTTATATATATAATAATATACAGTTATATATATATTTATATATGTATACACAAGACCCCAGAAAAGAACACTTGGAAAACACAAAATTTGTTTGAATTCATTTTCCTTCTGAAATGGAGTCTGCTTAAATCCACCACTTGTAGTATGCTACCAAATACTGCCCTTGTAACACTTATTTATCATTGCTTTATTCTTTCTAGTGTGGCTTCCCTCTGTCTAGTTGGCCAAATACCATTTCAGATCAAAAGTTTTCAAGAATAGACATTGTTTCTTCATTGTATTTTCTTTCTTAGTATCTGTAACACCTAAAATCCCTACCTGGATAGACTGGACATTTGACAAACCCAGGCAGTTGAGTGACTCAGATTTCTTGAGAGAGCTAGAATAAAAAATCTTAGAGAAAGAGAAAGAGATAAAGAGATTGAGAGATGGAGAGAGAGCAAGAGAGAGTGCCTTCATCTATATTGATTAATATAATAATGGGAAGCAGATTTTCACTTGTTTAAACATAATGAATACACTGCTAGACATATGTAACCCAAATTTAAACTGAATTTTAAAAAAGAAAAATATTGGGAAAATTTATAGACGTGGTCTTACCTCACAGCATATAAGTTAAAGGAGTGACTGTTTTACATTCTAGTCACAGCCTCTCTGCTCCAAATAATGTAATAGTACATACAGTTGTTGAAATTCCAGGAGCTGGCTAGCCAAGTAAATTGTCTATGAGGCTGCTTTTATTACTGGTAGAGACGATTTTTCTTTTTAGTATTCCACCTTAACCAGAGAGTATTGATAGAGGTTAAATATGGCAAAAATTATGTCTCAGTTAATCATGTTATTAATTAGTCATGCTTATGAGAAATGAGAGTTAAAACTGAATTTTAAAATAATTGCAAGGTGTGTGGCATAGATTTAATCAATTAATTTCTCTTCTTTATATTTACTTTTTAATCTGTTAGCACAGGTAATGAATCTTAGATTTACATTGAAGTGAATTTGAGGGAAAAGAGAAATACACTGGAGAAATCCAAGTTAATGTGCACATGAATATTTAATTGGTGTTTGCTTATTTTTTTCTAATGATTATTGTACACCGAAAATACAAAGCTATTGGCAAAAAAAAACAAAAATTAACAGCAACAACGAAAATAATCCTGGGTTAGGACACAAAGTTCTTGATAAAGTAATGCTAAAAATTTTGGAAATTATACATAAACCTTTACCTTTGTAACCTAAATTAGACTAATGTGATACTTACCCAGATGCTAATTTCATGTTTGAAGATATTAACATTTGAAAACAATTGCTTCCACGGTTTATCCTGAGGCATTTTGTTAAACAGAGAAGAATGCCCTGTGTCATAATTGGCCTTTAAAAATGAAAAGATGAAAGCAGTTGTAGAGTGAGAATAAAGAGTAAGAGGGAGAGGAAAAATATAGCTGTAGAAATCCTTGAGGTAGGCAGTTCACTCTAGTCCTTTTCTATGGACCTCTAGCTATAAAATGATGCTGACTTCAAATTAGTTTCTACTGAACTACTCCCAGCTGTATAATCACTTTGAACCTCAAAAGACTAAAGTATGAAATGTTATGACTCTGCCTTGCACAAAGAAGAGGTTCCACAAATATTTTTAAATGTTGAATGAATAACAGTCTATGTGGAGCCTTCAGTCTATGAGCCATGGCAGAAACAATGATGAACACAAGGTGAGTGAGGTTACTACTCTCTGTCTTTGTAAACATGATCACCAAGTGCCGTGTTTGTCATTTTTCATCACTTCTCCACACTGCTTAAGCCTTATGCAGCAAACAGAAGGTCCCCAGCACGTCATATCAGCGTGTTTATCGTGACCCTTTGGTAATAGATACACCTGGTGCCAAATTTTGGCTCTGTGACTTTATGGGAGCTATTTAACCTCTCTGAGCCTCAGTTGCCTCAAAGTTGGAAATGAAACTACTATTCTTGGGGTTATGTTGAGGCTGAAATGCATAGCATTTTTTTTTCTCTGCAATAAATATATTCAGGCTTCATTTTTATTCTTGGAATGTCTGTGAGAGAAAAGATCCACACCTTTGGAGCAAAGAAGTTTCTTCTGAAAGTGTCTTTTCATTTTACTTTGTTGAGTTGACACTTCCTAAGAAACTAGTATTCATGCATGATTTTCTTATATTACACAATCAGATCATAAAAAGAGTTGGCTATGTTCTAAGGGGCATTTCATGATTTTTCTTCCAATACATCCCCTTTATGTCCTTGGATATCTGAAATAATGAAAATTAGCATTCTTCTCACTTTGACTGGAAAAATGAGTCATGATGAAACAAACAAAAAAGGTTATGCTGAAGATATGGGAACCAAGTATTATTCAATTTGGAGGGAAATGGTTTGTTACTTTACTCTCGGTTATGGACTTGAGGAAATAAGATTCCTTTGATTACTGCAACAAAGTGGCCGCCAGCTAAAACTTCATCTCCATCTAACCTAAAGGTAGGATTACTCGGATATTGAATTGGGAAAAAAACTTGATTATAAAGGTGCTTTTCAAAACTGTAATCCGGTTTATCAGAGTGTTAATATGAGACTTTTCCATAGGAGGGCTCCCTATTCTGTACCACAACGACGAAAAGCGCCTGCCAGACATAGACCTATTTTAAAAAGAGATTATTTAATTAGTTATTTTTATTTCCAGTGAGTCTGGCCATATACTGTGGGGAATCATTTCATTTTCATTCATTATAAAAAGCTATAGTTTGTATTTCCCTCAGGCAGAGATTTATGTGGCAATTTGCATGCTTTGGTGACAGAATTATCTGATGATGAATATGATATTAGGGAGACGCCAACTGACATGACATTTTGAATCATTGCCAGTAACTGTTCATGATTAACAATTGTGCTTATGTATGTATTTTAATTTTTATTGAAGAATATTTTGTATGGAAAATGGGAGTAGACGTTCTATTCCTTTTACTTCCTGAATAAGAAGTGAGTGCATGTAAAAACCTGGCTGAACTGGCGATATATGTTCAAATCTTGGATCTCCAAGTAGTCACTGTGGGAGTCAATCTCCCCTAGCCATAACTTTTAGCTCTAACTTTTGCTTTGTAACAATGAAATAACAACAATAACAACTACAATATAAGAGCTACCATTCACTGAGGGCATATTAACTGCCATATGGTTTACTCTGTGCTCACCATGTATTTTTCCTAACCTGTGCAACAAAGCTCAGGTGGGTGTTATTCTCCCTGTAATACAGATTATTAATGCACAGTTTCCATACTTTGCTATGTATTGGTATTACCAAGATTTTAAAAAAAATTACGGGTATCTGGGACTGCATTTACCTTCATGCCCGTAACCAAAATTGCAGTGAAAACAGCCTTGATGAACTGATATACCAGCAAATTTGCCAAGACTTAATAAGTCACTTTATATACATCATAAGTCACCAGTATATTACACTTCATTGTTAACCTTTTTCCCCACATAAATTGCTTATATTTGTAAATTGTATAATGCTATGAAATTATAGACCTTTGAATCTACTGATATAAGAGTGTTTCTATTTTCCTTTTATCTTTGTAGTTTTGGTTTAGTTGAGCAGATAACTTTGGAAAGTACTAAGGCCCAAGGATATATTGTCATAACCCCCTGCCTGAGCAATTTATAGTTCACACAGTCATTTCTTTTTTCTGTAGCTAAAGAGATTTTGGGTAATGAAAAAAAGTGTTCAACTAATGAAATATTTTCTTACTAATGCAAGATTAAATTTACATCTCAGGTTCTATTTATTTTGTGTAATTTATCATTCCTGTATATTAAAATTAGTAGCTATAGCCTTCTGTATCCTAATGACTATTAAGTTACAAAATAATTGTTTTTAGTATTTTTTGACGCATTTGACTGAAGTGAAGGATTCCTAAGAAAAGCATGTCACTCTTTTCCTCATTTGTATAGGAGCTTTTAGAAATGATAGTAATTCTTCTATTTCCATTTGGGGTTAGTGGCTGTGCTTTGTTTTATGTGTGTGATTTGCTGATTCTTACCTGATTCCTGGTGAATCCTGTAAATATGTAACTAGGGTGATGAACATGAGTAAGGTGGTAAAATGAAAGCTTCTGGAGAAACTAGTCATTTACATAATTCCAAAATAAGAGAAACATTAAGTTCCCTTGTAGTTAAAAGCTTAAAAAAAAAAGTGAAATTCTAGTTTTGACTGCTTTTTCAAAATTTACAACTTCTTAATGAGCAAACAGGATTCTTTGTAGTCTAAGTCTTTATATTCGTCATATAATTTTAACATAAGTTTGTGAGAAGCATATCTATTAGGTCAGACTACATAACAATAATATGAACATACTAGAAAATAGCATCATATCCCATTATGAATATTTTGTTGAACAAAGATAATATTCTCTGCTCTTTTCAGCAGCTTAAGATTTAAATGCAGATTTAAGATTTTTAAATACCTTTACTTCTCTGAAATGTAGTATCCATTATTAGGTAGCTCTGATACACATTTTAGTTGTTTTTTCTACAAATACTACCCAGCAAAAGTGAACATTAAACCTGGTCGTAACATAATATCAAGGTCTACTTTATTATTATATAAAATAACTTTGAGAAGACATAGAAGTTAAATATCCTGTTTTAATAAGCTGACCTATATTCATTACATTATAAAATGGATATCCCATATGAATCTTGAACAAGAGATAATGTGTTGGGGGGAAGGTATGTCTCAAGTGGTAGAGCACATGCTTACAATGCAGGAGGTCCTGGGTTCAATCCCCAGTATGTTTTCTAAAAATAAATAAGTAAACCTAATTTCCACCTCCCCCCCCAAAAAAAAAAAATGTATGAAAAGCCGGCTTAGCTTCTGTAAGTTTGTAATAATATTGTTATTAATTGTTAAGCTACTAAATTCTCCTAGAATGTACTTTCTGTGAAATTCACAAAGCATCCTTTGTTTTAAGAACTTTACATTTGCTGTGTTTAAAATTCTATGTTGAGTTGTCCCTTTCAGAACTACCAAAGTCCTGGCAAATACTATATGCAAAGCCCTTGTGATACTTTCTTCTCTAGGAATATTTGATTAGTAAATATGTTGTTATCAAGAATTCATCTCCTGCCTCAGTTTTGTACTGGAAATGCTGACAAAAGGTTTTCTGTTTTATTTAGTTTGGAAGGAGGAAAAACAATGGAGCTGAGGTTGTGACATGGAGGGCAGTCTGAAAAATATTACTTGCAGAACTTTTAGTTTCCTTCCCCAACTCCAGCACGTCTCTGATGATATGATTCCTATCTCTTTATTTTCTGTGTGACAAACACTTCCTAGATTTTGGGGAATTAATGCACATATAGATATTTCTAGAATTCAGATAAGCAGATCGTCTACAGTGCACTTCCAGTTTCCATTTTGCTCTCCATCCTTTGTTCTGCCAACTTGCCAAAGTGTTCCAGCAGGACGGGGGCTCATTACGTAGTACCTTGCCATCTGCAGTGGCTTCCTGTTTATTCTCTTCTTGTTTAGTTTCTTTTGACCTCTGGAACACTGAGACTTCACACTTGACCTGAGATAACAATCTGATATGAAGGAAAGCACAGCCTCATTGTACAGAAAAAATGGCTAGGTAGCTGATAATTGGATTTTGGACAATGATTTATCTCTCAAATAAAACTCTGAGTTTGACATGTCAATAATACTACTTTATAACAAAACATCAGAGGCAATGCCTTGCATTACTTATTCAGATATGAGTTTACCAAAAAAACTTAAAGGAGGTAAATAACTTTTAAGCGTGGGAAAGTGTCTTCTGCATAGCAGGGTTTGAATATTTACATTTAGTATTCGACTCAGGTCTCTTGAAGCAGCTGAATCCACCTTTAGCATTTACCTTGGCATTATACCCCTTTGCAGCTCTTTCCTGTGCAGATGTACGTTTTGTCGGAAGGCAAGAATAGGTATATGTCTGCAGGTTTTTTAATTGCAGGCTTTTGACTCTACAGACAAATGTTTCATCAAACCATGCTGTTATCTTCATAGTCGGGAGAAGATAAATTGTGCAGTGTAAGTGGAAGCCCGAGTACAAGTTCCTGAAATCTTGCTGGACTGCCAAAGGGCACTCAGCACTTGAAAAGCCCTTATGCTTTTCTTTCCTGAAAGAAGGCATCGTAAACAAACTAAAATGCACTCTTTGATTGTCCTGTGACAGTGCTGGTAACTGTCATAGGAGGATAGCATTGGATTTTGTTGACTTTTGTGAATTACTGCAATACAAATTTTGGCCTTTGGATACTAGACTCCACAGGCCCCAGTGTTTGAGTAACACTATCAGTCCGCATCAGTGCGCTCAGAAATTAGCTTGGGAACATATGAATGGACAATTTCCTATTATAATTTAACTTCATCATGAGTTTAATTTTTTCTGAATTTAAAATGATTAATTTAAGCTGATAGTACATCATAACTGACTTGAGATAACACAGTGTGAAGAAAAGCATAACCACATTTTATAGGAAAATAGCTAGATGGCTGATAATTGAATCTGTAACTTAATGAATGCTGGTTTTCATTCCAAACATGTTATTTCCCCTACCTCCAAGAGCTAATTCTTACATATTTCAAGAGTTCCAGCATTCCAAGAACATATTTCTGATTTTTAACACCCACCCAGTCTGTTGACTCCTTAGAGTGATGATACACCTACATTCAGAAGATTGATCCAATTTCAAGAAGAGAAGTCATCCCAAAAAAGCAGTGATTTGTTTTAATTTACGTTAACCCACAATGTTGAGAACTGCCAACTGTAAGGTGCTGTGCTAAGTGATTTGGAAACATAAATAGTGCAAAAGGCATGTTTCTACCTCTAAGAAGTTTATTACCTAAGAGAAAAAAATACGCACAAATAGTTGTTCCTCATCGTTTACCTTGGGCACCTGTGAGCTTTCCAGTAGTGAAAATAATAGCATTCAGTTCTTAATGGCATGGGGCAAATACTTTAGTGGCCATATATCACAGAATCAGTCTTCAAGACTGTGAAGAAAATTGGCATTTATCTAGGGTGTGCAGCCCATCTGATGCAAAGAAATAGACTTTTCTCCAAGGTACACATGCATTTTATGTGAATTCCAAATAAGCTTAACTGATTTTTGAAAACTATTTTGATGATTTTGCAATTACTAGTTTCCCTAAGCAAGGTTACTATGGCCAGATGTGAAATTTAAGTCCTGATAAAAGAAGCGTGTTCTCTAAGTGTGGAGAGAAACAAGCATCACCACATGGGATTTTCCCTCTAAGTCCTTTTAAGGTGATCACTCTCAGTGCAGTGAGGGGAGGCTGACCCCCAGGGGTGCTCCATGGGGATTTGTGAGCACATGAGTTAAGGGAGGACTGTGTTGTGCGTGTCCACTTCACATTCTTACACCAAATCCAGGGAGCTCTTCCCCATTTCCCCTATCTCCTGCCACCAAACTGGTGCATCTAAACTTTCTTCTTGAAATCAGCTTTTCTTATACCTCCTGTAGTCCTTCTGTCCCTCATCCTCTTTCCTCTGACACCGCTCCCCAAGACCAGAAAAATGATAGCCTGACAGAAATCAGCAAGTGTGGGGGGTGGGGTGGGGCTTAAGTGACAGGACTCACAAGAAAAAGATCTTCAGGGCTCCTTTTAACCCCTGGGCCACAAAGTGAGAAATAGTGGCCTTGATCTCTCCCTCATCAATTTAGAACCTGGTCTCAAGACAGCTCTAAAATAAAACAAATGCTAGGAATAAAAGAAAGGCTGTGGTCCAGGTGGCAGAGAGGGAGGTTTATGCTTGACTCAGCATTAGTTTCTGCAGCATTGGAGGTCATCAGTAACTCATCCGCTGGTGCTTGTGTTCAGCACAATTATCATGCTATGCTAAGCACAGCAGAGGACTCACACTCCTGCAAGAAGATGAGATGCTCGGAGAAAGAGAGGGCTGGAGATGTTTAAAGATTTGTTTCTTACATGGCTTTAATTTGAAATCCTTTCATTCTGAAGATGTCTGGATATTGAGATAGAGCAAAGGAAAGCAGTACATTCCTGTTAGAGATTCAGCCGAGCATCTCCCTTATTTGAAAGGCTTAATCAGCACACTCAGGAACAAGATGTGAGACATCTTGAGGCACTGCTGGCTTGTCAGCTGCAGGATCAATAAAATGCAGACGCCATTCTTTGCCACACTCCAGAGACTGAGTTTGCAACGTGAGAAGGACTTCACTTTGAGGCCATGTGATTCACGTGGACTTGGCAAAATCGGAGGCGTCACTCTAGGGAGGGCACGTGAGGCTTGGCCGCTGCCCGCTGGCCCCGCGGCTCCTGCTCAGCCTGCCGGGTGACGTCACTCACGTCACTCGCTCAGTTAGTTTGCACAGCAGGGCCTCAGGTCAGAAGGCATTTCCAGGCCACTCAGACAATTCAAGCAAAGCATTTATTTAACTGATTATTTAAATGATGCCTAAAAGCCTCTGGTTCTCAATGTTGATTGGACTCATTAATTCAGGATTATTGTTAAACCTGACCAAAGGAAGCACAATAGCAAAGATGCATAAACACAGCTCACATGGCCAGGAAATGTTGACCATATTCTACTGTCGTATTCGGCAATGATCCCATTGCCTCTGGGCCCACTCTAGAGGTAACAGTAGACAATTTCAAAAATACTGTGGCTGTGTGACAACTAGTTGAAAGAGAAATAACCCACTTGACTGTCAGCCCATTTTCTTAATTACTCCCTCTTCACTCAGCATACCGTTTCTAAAAACCTCAGTATCTGTGTGCTCTGGAGAGACTAGGTGAAATTTTTAAATTTAAAAGTGCATTATACAAATAAAATTGTTACAATGTTAGCTGTAGCTTTTCCTGTTTATGTACCTTTTGGATTTATTTTAAGAAATTAATTTTCTGCCAAGTATGAGGCTAGATACTGGGAGGGATGTAATCCCTCTCCAGAATAGGGCTCCCCATTTTGTGGAACAAGAGATGTACCTGCACAGTATACATGGGTGAGCTGTAGGGCAGGGGAGTTCTGAGTGTGGCTTCAGTGTGGAAGCAGGTTTTCTCTTTTCAATCCTGTCCCTGCAGCCTGGTTGTGAACATAGCAGGCAGGGTTCTACATGACAATACCAGCTGTAACAAAAACAGGTCCTCTCAAATTCCAGCAGCAGGAATAGTTTTTGATAAAATTTTAAGGGAAGAATTAGATTCAAAGGTGTTCTTTGTGAGGCATGACCAGTCCCTTCATTGAGGGTTGCCATGTGCTCTCTGCTGTCCGTCACCCTTGAAGATACTCCATTACTCTTCTCCGTTCAACATCTAATTATTCCTAGCTCTATTCATTTTTCAATTTCTAAATATGCTTTAAACTCTTTTTTTCCATTTCTCCTTCAGACCTGCTCCATTTTTCACCTGGACCATGATAGTAGCTTGTTCTTTGGCCCTAGTTTTGTCCCCCCCTTAAATTATTTACATTAAATGAAAATATGATCATAGTTAGAATCCTTCAAAAACTCCACATCATTAATAGAATCAGTTTTTTCTCAGAAGCTCTTTAGCAAAATAATCTAGGCTCTCTCTGCTTCTTCACCCCATCCTTGACCATCTCCTGACCAACTTGTCTTGGTCTAATAATACTGAACCACCTCCACTTCCCTAATCATACCAGCTGTTTCCTGTCTCTGTGTCTGCCCTCTCTTTCTTCTTCTCTATTTTAGCTCCCTCTCTTTTCCAGGAAATCTTGTCCTGAACCTCAGTCTGGGTGATAATTCCTTCTCCTCCTCCCATTGAATAATGTGTATCCAACATCACAGCATCTGCCATATTGTATTCAAATGTTTTCATTTCTAGGTGTGTCTCTCCCACTGGACTGAAGCTCCTTCAGAAAACAGCACAGTAAACCTAGCGCAGTAGCCCACCCGCTTCTCACTCAGAGATCAGATTTAGTGTCACCTCTCAGAAAGGCTGTCTCTGATCACCTGACACCGCTACCTGGTCCACCTTTTTTTTTCCTTCACTAACCTTTATGGTATTTCCTTTTTCACTTAAGGATTCATTATAGTGTGTCTCTTCACTAGAATATGAACTCTGAGAGCTGGGATTTTTTTCTGCCTTGTTCACTGTGTTTACACTGCCTAGTGTCTGGTGTATAGTAAGCCTTTAATAAATGTGCATTTTTAAAAACTGAACTGAATGAACAGAGAATAGGTGGATGGATGGATAGATAGATGAGTATAACGAGAGGACAGTAAATTAGTCAGGATTGAATTAGCCTATTCATATTTGATAAGCAGTATATAAGCCAATAATGGTAGCAGGTCAATTTTGGATCCTTTTAAAGGAACACAGACCACCATAATACCTCAGGATTTACTTCCATGATTCACTGCCACAGACTGTCACCTGCTGCTTTAATATGTCCCAATTTGCAAAAACTCGGTCATATCCTGGGTACCACTAGTGATATTCTACAAGTTTTCTTAATGTTAATTATCCTATCCTCTACTCTAGTATGTGTAAGCCCACATCCTCCATGTAAAATCACCACAGAAGGAAAGGATCCAGGATCCAATTTTGAAGAATTACTGAGCTCCTTACACTATCAATTGACATTATTTTCTGTTTGTGCCAAAGAGCATTTGGCTTTAATTCCAGACTCATTTTTTTATGAGTTGAACTTCCCTCCTCACAAGTTTTGTCACTTATGAATTAGCATGATGACCTTTTTCCCTTGAAGTATAATTTTGCCTACATGAGGAAAGACATGCGGATGTACTTTTCCAACTTCAGAATGCTCATCTGAGACCATTTTTCATCAAGCATTATTTTATATCCTTCCCTCAGTTATTGATAGTGATAGCAATGTATATCTCCAGATTGTCTTTCTTTTAAGCATCTTATTGTTCACTGCTTAAGGTCACTGAATCTTAGGTGTTCAATCATTTGCATTCTGAATTGCAACTCCTTTCATTTTTGTAACTGTTGAATTTAATAGGGCACTGGGGAAGTGGATAGCCCAGGCAAAAAGAAATTGAATTTTGAACCCTTTATTATGATGATATCCATTTGATTGTGGTCCAAATGATCAGAAGAAAAGCTGCTGTTGTGACAACTTTTCAGGGTGAAACAAACTATAAGACCTGGATTTGATGATTAGCTTCCTCTTCAGGAAAAAAGCCTTTGATACCAACATTAAGCACATGATTATTGAGCTCTTCCTGTGAAGAAGCCAAGCCACTGTGAACATCTAAGGATACAACAGTAAGATTCAGCGCCTGCTTCAGATGAGCTAGAGTCAGGATCACCTCTTGATCAGCAATAAAGAGAAACGTGCAAATGTCCTTGTAGAACCAAGCTCATTATTAACAATTTGTAGTTACAAAGGCAAAACACTGTTTATCTTTCTTTACTTCACAGCTGGTGGATTAGTTGTCATCATAACCACAATTTTTTTAATGAAAATAAAAATTGAGGACCACTCAATGTTTAAGGAATTAAACTGATAACCTCACAGATGCACGCTTCACTCAAGAACCCCCCACAGGGTCTGTTCCTCCTGCTGGGCTTTACTGATTGGCAACACACAGCATAGTATGTAAGTGAATGTTACAAGAGTTTATTTAAAAAAAACAAAACAGGAGGAATTGAGAACTGAGAAAAGAAATGTTCAATTTGACATTACAGCAATGAGAGCTCATGTGAAAACACTTTATAAGCTGTGAAGTCCTATGTAAATATAACATGTCAGTTGTTTTTGGAATTATATTTTGTTTGAAAGAATGACTGTTGATGGCATGACGAGGATTGGGGGCCTTATGGCAGAGTGAAAAAAATGCAACTATATTTTAAAAATTGCTCATTGGTATCTGGCCTGTATGATGATGCAACAATTCACAGCCAGTGTGTTTTGCTGATACGGTAGCTAATAAGGTTAAGAGGACTGACAAAGCAGAGACACTGAATAGTGTGGTTTGAGGTCTAATCTCTTTTAAAATGGTTACAAATTCAGGGAGGATATCCAATTCCGCATAAGGTCTTTAGAAGTACAGAACTAAGTGGTACAGAATTCTTTCTAAGGCTGCCCTGCAGTTTAATTAATCAACGCTGGCTCTCTGGCTCTGCCATTCCACTGACTGGCCTACAATAAATGGCCTCCCTGCCTGCTGCATTTTCGCATCCAAACATTGTACAAATCAAGGACAAGCATCCTTGAGACTCTTTTTAATGGCAATATTCTTAAAAAGCCAGCCTCCTGCAGTTGTTTAAAATCAAAGTGTCATCATGAAAGTTTCTTAGTGCTTTTATGAAATCTGTAAAGATCTTAATGTTTAAAATGCAAAGCAAAGCAAGAATTCAAAGACTCAACATTTGAATTTTCAATGTTAATTTTTTTGGAATATGAAAATCAGATTATTATCTGTAGCTCCTAATACTACGATTCTAAAAATGAATGGCTTCTTACTTAATGACTTCAAAGTGATATAACACACCTTTATAATGTGCTAAAGAGTTCTAAATGCATGTTTTAGAAAAGATCTTACTATCTAAAGTAAACTTATCAAGTGAATGATTTGTGAATTGTCAATCACAAAGGTACAATTTTTGCTGTAGTAATGTCATCTTTACTAATAACATCTGATTAAGATGATTACTTATCCACATATTTTCCTTTTTATAAAAAATGTTTTAAGATTTTTAATCTGTTGGGGAAATGTTAGTAAGTAATGTGCTTAGAGCTGTTTATTGTCTGAGAATGGGAGAGAAAAACACATTTATGCTTAGTGAAGAAAAGGTTACCACCGAGAAACATCTTTGTAACTTTTTAAAATATTACAGTCTACCTGCAAGGTTTTTCCTTTCTTATTTTCAACCTCAGTCGGAGTGTAAACATTTAATCACTGACAAATGTTGGACTTCAATAGTAATTAAAATCTGTAATAGGCTTGGTGGTAATCTCTGATCAAATTGACTTATATACGCTAACATTAATAATGGCAGTATGCTCGTTTCATATTTTCAGGAATTTTGATGCATTTTTGTAGTGTATTTTGTAATAGGATTATCAAATTAGTTACTATATAACTCTAAATTGGCAAAAAGTTGAATATAGTACATGAAATTTTAATGAAATTAAGAAAGCTAGGTATTACCTTTCACCATAGCATAGTATTATTCAAAATTTTTGAAAATGAATTTAAAATAAATGTACTTTCTGGTGAAATTCTATGAAATAAGTAAGAAATTCAAATATATATGATATATAATATATATAATTTTTAGATTGATGTAACTTCATTTTTAATTTTAAAATCTAAGCACATTTGGTATCTGAGAACATATTTGAGTACATTATGCTTTAATGTTAGTGTTTTAAATTTTTTTAGGGAGAGTTTTCTTGAATTTCCAAATCGCAAATTTAAAGAAAAATAAAAGAAAAAAACTAAAATGTAAATGCAGTATCCCTGTTGGTACAGTTGTGAATTTTGAATTAAAAATATTAGAAATGTAAGTATTTAATATCTTGATTTAATGAGTGGTGTTCATACTGCTGTTTATAATGTCAGAGTTTACCTACTTACTTTACAGAAAGAATTTGTTTATTCTCTATTATAGCATATCACAAGTCATTATTATAATAGTCTTAAATGTGAACAGATTGACATATTGCCCTTTTTGTGGAAGTATAACTGACAGCGGTTATAAAATTTAAGTTAAAAAATGCATAGTAGTGAGAAGAGCTAAGTCAGCAAGAAAATGATTTTTGATACAAAACTCAGGTGTAGGCTAGTTAAGAAATATTGTATCAACAGATATTCTTGAGAACTTATAGTTTATGAAGCATGCTAATGGGAATATAAAAGATGAGACAGACCTTTTAAGGACATTACTCTTTTGTTGATGTGATCAACAATTAAAGGATAACATTAAATCGTACAGAATCACAATTCAGAGGGGAGTGTTCAGGTGCCACACTCAAAGCAGAGGGAGAAAAGAGTGGCATGAAGAGCAAGAATTATCTCCATCATGTCACCAGTAACAAATCTTGAAAGTAGAAGGGGCTGAGATGGTATGATGGTCCAAATTAAAAGCACTTAAAAATTATCTCCCATCAACTCTAACAGCCACATTTCGATAGGGATTATTTCTAATACATTCACACTTTTTTCCTGATTTGTTCCCAGAATGCTCAGGCCCATTGGGAATTGAAGGTGGAATCATATCCAATCAACAAATCACAGCTTCATCTACCCACCGAGCTCTTTTTGGACTCCAGAAATGGTATCCCTACTATGCCCGTCTTAATAAGAAGGGGCTGATAAACGCCTGGACAGCTGCAGAAAATGACAGATGGCCATGGATTCAGGTAACAAATGGGATGGGTCAGGGCTACTGTCAAGGAATGACCAGAGTCGTTTCAGAAAGAACATAGTAGGTGCCCACAGTGGGACTTGTCTTCATGGTTGCAGAGGAAAGGATGCTTTAGCTAGAGTCCCAATTGACTGTAAGCTCTGAAACTGTGGGAAATGTGATCATTCCATTGGGAAGTGCATTAAGAGGGTTAAAAATGTTAAAATTCTTAGATTATAAATATCATTATCTTAAGGTACATATCAAGGGGAAGGTTTTTACATTTACCATGTGTTCATTAGTACTGTATCAAACATTGCTGCTAAACGTTAACACTTCAAGAATATAAAAATTGTCTTTTCCTTCTGTGTCTTATAAGTGGTTCCATATGTGCAAATATACAATATGTAGAAGCTTAGGGTAATACCACAAATGTCTTCAGCACCTTCTGTCAATAGCTGAGGGTGTTTCAATTCATACTCTCTTATTTGTTACCTATTTTTTTTAAAACATGAGGAAGCAATGACATATGGAAATATTAAGTGATTTCCCAAAGATGTGATGGATGTAGTGATGCTTGCATCTTATATTCTACCTAGTAAAACACTTGTTGAGCCCTTAGCTGAAGTGAGACAGGAAACTACATATTTAGAGACAGAAAAGGCGGTCAAACTCTGGTTTCTGTGAAAAATTATACCTGTGTTGATGGGGAGCATGTTAAGAACATCTAACAAGTCATTGATGTGTGCTAATAAAGAGGGAAAATCCAGTATACACTGGGGACAGAGGAAGAAGTGATTGTCATGAGAAAGCATCATGGGGAGGGTAGCTTTTGAGATAGGCCTTGGCTTTCACTAGAGACCAGGTGCCAAGGGAACAGCATGATCAAAGATGCTAGGTGAGAATCTGGGCAATGACATACAGAAAATTATGACCTGTGTTTAGGTTGCTGGAGGAATGCATTCAAATCCAATGTGCAAGTTTCGTGTGCCGTCAGATTTATACATACTAAAAGATTTTGGCTTTATTCCATCAGAATAAGGAGTTGTTACAGAATTTTGATTTGTTTAGGTAGCTGATCTGTTTTATCTGTTGACTACGTATTTTGAGTCAGAGATAATTTTTTAAATGGGAATCCATGATGTGATGTTATTAGGTGCAAAAAACAGAGGCTGCTGTACAGGCAGTTTTAGAGAAATTGATTTATGGCCAAGTAGTGTAATTTGCATACTTTCAAAATAGGACCAAGCTCTGCTTTAGATATATCTTCAGTTTTCTTATGAATTTTTACATATCCTATATACATTTCTTTTATCTATGTGGTTCCATGTGGTTACTTGATATTCTTGTTTTGTTTTATGAATTCATTTTTGCATGCATTTGCAGAAATTATTTCCTAACCATGATCTTTCTAATCTATAGCCACATGTGCAAAAATTCCAGATAGTTGAAATGGCACATCTGCACAGTTTGATCATGGACTAACGAAGTTACGGTTAAGTTTTAAGTAAACAGGAAACAACAACAACAAAATGCTTGCATTCTATTTGCTAAAAGTCATTCTGGAGACCATTTTTTTAGTTGACTTTATAAAATGCATTTATAGGATTGAGGTCATGATAAAACTTTAGAAATTAAGATTCATAGCAGAAATTGCAGAGCAACTGAGAAATGATGTCACAGGTTTGAATCAGGGTTTCCACTTGACAGATTATGTTTGAGAGTATCAGTGATTACCATGCTTCAGTAAACCATAAATAATATACTTCTGCAGTGTTTTCTCTGAGAAGCACCTTACGAATGTTTTATGTCCTGATTTTTCACTTTACTTTGTTGTGGTTTATTGCCTACTTAACATTATGCAATGCCCTGTCTTTCAAAGTATGAATGAATTTTAAGTTTTCTTATTCCTGGCAATTACAGGTAGAAATATCCTCAATGGAACAAGGCAGTGGTTGACTCTTAGAGGAATTTAGAGTAAATATAATTTTATCAACCTCAGTAGAATAGTTAAATACTTCTTTTAAGGATAGTCTATTACTATTATTGCTAGTTTTCTTATTATTATTTTGCTTTTAGTGTGAAGATAGTAACTGAGAAAAACAGTAAAAGTAAATAAAGAGTTTATATTAGGTGAAGAAATCTTACATATAATGGAAGGAAAATTGAAAGCTCACCATTGTTCAAAATATACTTCATGATTGTGTTTGGAGTACATATTATGCTATTGTATTCTTTAATGACATCTTATTTTCTAAGTTATTTTTCTGGAAAGAAAAAGTGTATCCCTTTCTTAGAGGAAAACCATATCTAAGAGGCTCTGGGAAGTCTAATCCTGTTCCGCATTTTCTGTGTTTGAGCATTATTAATTTCCCTTGTCACTTAACTCTTTTATTTATATTCAGGCCTTCAAATGAAACATTTGAGTGCTTTGCTTACACTCACTTATAATGAGCACAGTATTCCCCTAATCTTTCAGGTGTACGAGACACATGCACTAATTAGTATTCAATTTCATTTTCTTCCTCGTCTTGATGAAATGAAAATTGAAATTGCCATTTTAAATTTACACACTCAGCATGTAATTATGGATAGCACCACAGTGTTCATAATTGGTTCTGAATTTAAGGAGTTAGTGCAGTAAATACAGTTAAACAAAAACCTTATTTTATCCTTTTACTCAATTTTTCTGACCGTTAATTCCTCGCCTAGATTTTTATCCAAGTAATAAATAACCACCATCTTAAACACTAACTAGTTCATTGGCTTCCTGGAATATCAATTTTTCTTTCTGGCTGATGCATTAGAAATTACCTCACACAGTTATGGAAATAGGTCTTGTGTTATCTCATATAAAGATGTAGAAGTTTGTCTAAACCTTCTGGGAACTTAACTCACTGAATAAGGTCAGTCAGGCTGATTATTTATTATTTATTTTAAAAGATATTTATTTTTTATTCCTCTTATTTTTCTTTTCTTTATAGCTGTAGGTGGTAAAAATCTCCATTTTATTGTTTTTTAATTTCTCAAATGATTTTGTTTGTATGTGTTCTTTCTGGAATGAATATACATTGAATTTCCAGCCATTTATTTATTCACCCATTCAACAAATATTCACTAAATGAATGTCTACTCTGTAGTCTGTTCTCTCCTGGGCAGTAGAAAAAAGACAGTCCTTGCCTTCAGGATGCTCTAAATCAAGGATATAGATAAGTAAATAGAGTAAATATAATAATATAACATACATAATCTGATCTTACATCATCTGCTAACCATTTTATTTGAACCATAATATTTTACTATTATCCAGGTAGTCTATTTTAAAAGAGGTTTTGTTAAACTAAAAACTAGTTTAGCATAATATTTGTAGAATATGAAAGTAGAGAAATCCCCATTACACCATGTATTACCTAGCTAAATTATTACATGCTGATCTATTTGATGAGTATACTATGGCAAAGCCATAATTTTCCTTTGAAAATTAATTTACCAGTGTTTGTTTCAGCGCTAATATTTTATTACTGAGAAAAATAGGTTTTGATCTTTCTATTTTAAATAATGCATTACCCTTTTAAAAAATGTGAGTATGATCTTAACATATTCCTTTTCTATATGCCAGAGTTATTTCTCAAACTTAAATGTGCACAGTAATCACATGGATCACTGGGTAAAAACAGAAGCTTCTGGATTGCCCTACAGATCTATTTATTACAGGTCATCCTCAGATTGACCGTAAAAACAGGTCTCATCAGCTCATAAAGCCTGGATTTGTACTGCCTGAAATACATTAAAAATAAATAAATAAAATTTAAAAAGCACTTTTGTACCATATGATAGCACTCACATGTAGAATCTTTTAAAATGACAAAAATGAACTTATTTACAAAACAGAAATAGACTCACAAACATAGAAAACAAACTTATGGTTACCAGTGGGCAAAGAAGGGAGGGTGGAGGGATAAATTAGGAGTTTGGGATTTGCAGATACTAACCACTATATATAAAATAGATAAATAACAAAGTTCTACTGTATATAGCACAGGGAACTATATTCAATATCTTATAATAGTCTATAATGAAAAAGAATGTAAAAACGAATATATATGTATAACTGACTCACTATGATAAACACTAGAAATTAATGTAACATTCATTATAAACTGACTATACTTCAATTAAAAGGGGGAAATTTTTAAAATTAAAACTTTTTTTTTTGAATAAAGGTAGATTTATTTAAAGAGATACATCGAAAGGCAAGAGAAGGGCCACGAGGTGTAGGGGTTGGGTGCTCAGATTGGAGTAAAAGTAGGTACACACTCCATAGACAGAGCGGCCGTCTCTGAAGAGAGAGAGAGAGAGAGAGCGCGCGAGCGAGCTAGCGAGCAGCGGCTGTGGCGGCAGTGTTGCCCGTTTTTATGGGCTTGGTGACTTCATATGCAAATAAGTAGAAGGACCAGTCCAGCTAGTCTGGAGAAGGGGCTGGGATTCCCAGGAAGTTGGCCATTTCCCAATCTTTGACCTTTTGTGGCTAGCCTTGGGACTGTCATGGCGCCTGTGGGCATGTTATTCACCTTGTTAATATATTACAGTGGGCATATAATGAAGCTCAAGGTCTACTAAAACTTAAATCTCCTGCATCTTAAGCCTCAAGGCTTACTAGGGGTTGAATCTTTTACCATTTTGATGTTAACTGCTGTAGCATTTCTAGAATGGCTATGCCCAGAGTAAAAAACAGTTTTGCTTGATGATCTGGGCAGTTTGTTGTTGGAACTGCAAGTAGTGATAACTTCATGGGTGGAAGGAAAGGAAAGAACAGTGAAGGAAAATGAAGAAGAATAGTAGGAATTATGTGACCCACAAAAAGTTTCTAAACTAGAAGGAAGTAGAACCATGTTGTAGATGGTAGTCAGAAGTGCACCCCAGCTTTAGCAACAATTTATAAATATTCATTAGTCATAAAGCTTTTAAGTATTTTCCGTAGTTATTTTCCCTAAATGGCTATTAAATTCTTCATTAGAAAATTTAGAATGCCCAAAAGCAAGACCATCTGACTTTTGCTTTTTAAATAAAATGGTAACGTAGAATACATGGGCCCAAAGGAGAGTTATGTGAGCACAAGTAATGTTACAAATTCACATTTCTGGAATATAAATTCTATATGTGTTTTTTTTTTCAACTTTGTGAACAATGGGATTGAATATGTTGCAAAACATAGAGTAACCATCTATTTCATTTCAAAAGGCTGTATATAATGTGTGTGAAAACATTTTTGGTACTTACAGGCACTCGGAGCTCCTTGAGACAAAAAAACATTTTTAAAATGCGGATTTTAAGAAGTAATTTTTTTTTTCATTTTCAGATTGTTTTCAAGTTACAGAACCTGAGTCTGATCTAACTTTACTACTTCTTCATTCAAATAGAAAATATTTTAGCCTGTTTTTTCCTGAAAAAAGCTATATTCCCAGATATACTTCCATCCATGCTAAATACCTCTCTAAGGTTAATTATATCTAGACATTAATATATTGTTTCTAATGATCTTCTTTTAAAAAACAGTAATTCTGGATGGAAGATTACTGTTTTCCTTTAAGTTGTTTATTAGAAGTGAGCTTCCACACAGAGTTGAGTATGTGAAAAAAATGTTACCTTTTAATTTTGAAAAACCAAAAGGCACTTAGCATTAAGTAAAAATGACTTGATGCATCTGTACTGAAAAATATTATATTTAGTGTCTAATCATCTGGTCATTTACCACATTTATACTAATACTAGTGCCTACTACTTGCTTATTTGCTATAAAGGGTATGTTTTGGATCTTAACTCCAGATTCTGTGAGCTACGGAGCAGATGATTAACTAGATAGCAGTTGTTCTCCAATGTAAAAGAAGCTGCATCTGGAATCTCTTCTTTTTCCTCTAAGCTGCTTCCTCTTTTTCAGCATCCAAATCCTCACTGACCTGGATTTCTTGCTATTCCTCAGCTTTCTCTGGCTGTTTTCTGCTCCTGTGATTAAGCATGTACACTTAATGGTTCTTCTACTGATCATCTACCAATCTTCCTTTGATTCAGTTCCTTTGTTG
Organism: Camelus bactrianus; assembly: GCF_048773025.1. Lineage (NCBI taxonomy): Eukaryota > Metazoa > Chordata > Mammalia > Artiodactyla > Camelidae > Camelus > Camelus bactrianus. The sequence continues at coordinate 57,919,754 of NC_133541.1, read as the reverse complement.
CCTTTTCTATAAAGGGATTCCTGGAATTCCTACTTTTTATCTCCAAAGCTAGGAGCGACTACACTGTCCTTTTTTCCCTCTCTGCCAACTATATATTTCAGTCGTAGCAGCTAACATACTTAACATAATAGGGTCTTTGTTTACCTTTCTCCTATACCACTTGAGAGATGGTTTTACACCTGATTTAAGTCTATTTTCATAGCCCCTCAAATAAGAAAAATTACGTTAAATAGTTGCAGGTAATTGACTGAAAGAAGAATAGAGACTATTGAACAAAACAGATGGGAGAGAGATAGTGGTCGTTTTCACGTGGTAATTATACAGCAGTGAGAGAATGCCCAAACAACACTGCTCTCTCTCTGTGTTCAACTGTTTTACACTGAGATTCAATTGCACCATCTAAGCATGATTCCATGGGTGCCATAGGTGCTACATCTCTCCACATCATAAGAAATGCCTCACCCATCTGCACAGCAGAGGAATCAAACTTTCTGTAACCCTAGTGCCCCACACTTTCCCCCATAATCACTGCAAACCACTTTTATAAGCAACATTAGATGAGCAGGGATAATATTTGTAAGGTGGTTGCTGGGAAGTCTGCTAATTAATCCTGTGTACCAAGTACCAGAATGTTCATGCTCTCCTATCCCATTTATGTTTTGTTCCTGAAATGTTAAAAAATAAATAAATGTTTGCTTTAGCATCCTGCACATTTTTATACATTTGTTATCATAAGCACACCACCAGGAACTTTAGATAGTGCCATTGTTAAAATAACCATATCTTCTCTAAGACAAATTTATCATAGGAAAAAAAGCATTTAAAATACTGGTATCTCCCTAGCTTATGCTATGTCATTTTCATCCTTACAGAAATGTCAAAAACATACCAACTACATCTATTACTATTATTCATAAAATATAGAATATAAAGACTTGCAGGGATTTCTTTAACACAATTTTAGCATCTCAAAAAATCTTAGTAGATAATTCAGTAAACCACTTTTATGTGAAAGACTTTTTCATTATATATACTTGCTACACATTTTGGCCATGAGGAAAACATTTCCAGCTTAACTTCTGTATTTACAAAGGTTGAGATTTTAAATGTCTTGTGGTTCATTTAGTCTCATGAATATTACTAGAGTGATTTTTTTTTCTGTTTATGATACTGGTCAAGTGAAATGAAGGTCATCTGAATTGACTGACAATAAATAACAACTTGCTCTTGTCATGGAAAAAAGAAAGCATTCAAAGATTAATATCTCTGGTTTTACAATCTACCTTGATCGCCTTCATGGCAAACTTACTCTGAGTCCCTCTTCATCCCTCTTCTCATGACCATCTAGGCAGTCCCTGGGCTCTATATCCCAATTTCCAGCACTTAGGACTCTGGGAGGCAGCACTCAGTTCCCATCATCTTCCAGAGCATCTTGTAACTTTGCTGATACTGCTAAATGCAATTGTGAATGTGACTCCCCTGTGAATGTGAATCCTGCTGCAACCGGAGGTGTTAAACCTGCTCTGAATCCTGTCCATGGAAAACTGTGCCTGTGAATTAGAGTCGGCTCCTGCCTCCAGCACAGCAATTCGTCCTGAAAGGCCTGCAGCAGCACCTCCCTCCTGCCAGGACAGGGAAGGTCTCCTGGCAGTCTGTCCCGAGTCCCTGGGGGTGAGAAATGCAGAGAAGCAAGGGGAAAAATCAGAGTCTGAACTAAAGGTTTGATTGTCTCTTTATGTTTATCTTCTGGGAACTAGCGGGATAACTATTTGGATTGAGCTGAAGGCATCCCTTATTTCTACTGTAGACATTGAACAAATTAGTTCTGCTCCCAGGCCTCTCTGAAAACCTCCTTGTGTTGAAAATGTGACCTAGTACCAAGCCACCTGGCCTGATTCCGAAAGCTTTATTTTCTTGAGACAGCAATTACTTTGAAACCATTTCAATCTGGGTGACTTGGTTGTTGTTTAAAACGAGCTAAATGTGGTTAGATTCATGTGCAGGAAGAGGTTACTATAGTCAACTACACTTAGGTTATAGGTGAGTCTCGTTATCCATACTATTATGTATTCACTTTAAAATAACCTAACAGCTAGCACTGTTTGCTATTCAAACTACTTGGCATGTATTGAATCCATAACCCCATATAATTCATATTGTTCTTATTCTCATCATTTAGATAAGGAAATCTAGAAATGGAAAGATAAATTGTCCAAACTGACTACTAATCTAATAAATTGCATAGTTCAGATTGAAACACAGCTTGTGTGAGAGGCCAGCACTAAACCATTCCTAACCTCTGTACTATCCTCTCTTTGAAAGCTCTTGAAAGTGTCCTTTTACTTTATGTGGGTTTTTTTGAAGGTAAGGGAGGTGAGTGCTGGTAGGAGTCTTGGATTTTCTTAAGGCTTTATAAAGTAGCTATTGTATTTTATAAAATCTGCATTTGCCCATAAGCAAGCAGTTCACCTCTAGCCAGGGACAGTGGTTCTCAAACTTTAAAACTCTACAAAAAATTACCTGAAGAGCTTTTTAAACATGGTTCCCATCCTTAGAATTGCTGAATCAGTGAGTTAGAGTTGAGGTTCAGGGGACTACAACATGAGCAGACACCTCAGGCGGACTGTGATATTGATGATCCCAAGGGGGAAAAAGTGGTGTCTACTGCCCTGATGGAGCTCACAGTCTAATAAGAGAGACAGACTTACCCCTTGGTTGTGCCCCTTCCACTAGTAGAAGCAACTTAATTAAATAAATTAAGATGTTGGAGAACAGTACAGTGTTCTTCAAAATGAGACATCAGTGCAAAATATTTTAAAGTAATGGATCAAGACATCACAAATCTAAGACGTAACTACTTAACCTACTTCGGTGATATTTTATTAACCTGCCTGTATCAGCTGCCTGCCTCAAGTGGAATCCCCATTCCTCCATGAACTGGAACTAGTAATGCTTAATTGTTTTCAAAGGATTTTTGCCTGTGACATGGAGGCCTTCAATAATTAAGTCATAATTAAATAGTAAAAGGATTGTAAAACTATCCACATCCCTAGAAGACTAGGCATTAAATGTTTTATTGTTAAACCCTCAGCGGGGTCGTAGGAGTCTTTAAGGAAGATGTACTATTTTCTGTGCAACCAGAGTATAATGAAAACATCAAAAAAGCCATTTACATTTTAATTATTAGGTGAATTTAGCATATTCACCATTTTTGAGGATGATATTAAAGGGGTTATTTCAGTGGGAAAGAGTAGAATGAACAAACTCACAAGAGAGACAGAGGGAACTCAGGGTCCTCAGGGACTGGTTTACTGTGCTGAAAATTTGGGTGTGTATCTGGGGCATAGGAGGATAAAAGTCTGCAAAGTAAGGAGACATCAGAATGTGAAATACACCAGTGTTAGGCTAAGGCGGCACTTGATGGCTGTTGAAGGGTTTTCAGCAGGGTATTAACACTGTCAGAACTTAGAGTTTAGGAAGATGGCATGTGAGTTGTGTGTATTATGAGTACACAACACAAAACGTAGTGCTTCTGAGGCACTGAGTAAAATTGTATTGAATAAATACTGTGCCGCATGCAGAGGCAGGTCTAGGAGCAGGCACCCCAGTGATGGCTTTTACAGCTAACAGCCCAGAGGAGGACCTGAATTACACTGGCAGTTGTGGAAATAAAAATAAAAAATAAATTTGTAAGCAGGTTTGAGGCTGCCTCATGGACAGCTGATTGAACTGTGTGTTATGGGAAAGGCAGGAGTTAAAAAATAAGAAAAATTCCAGGGTTTTGAGCATGAGCATGATTTTGGTACCATTAACAGAAATACAGGAAATAAGACAAAGAGTTTGTCTGCTTGGAAAAATGGTGCATATATTTGGGGTCTTAGTGATTTACTTGAAGAAAATAACAGTACCCAGCATGAAGTTGAAAAAGTGAGTTTGCTGCTTCTGTATGGAGATTGGAAATGATCAAGTGGACACCACTGCCACGTGACATTATTCCTTATTGCCATTGGCCATTTGTGAGTCACATCACATGGCCACACCTGGTGGAATGGGAGGTCAGGTAGTGTCCACAGAGTTGAAAGACACTTGAGGGAACAGATGAGAACTCCAAAATATAGTATCTTCCCATGAAGGTGAAAGTTGCTTTCTGTCCTATTTCCATTTCCATCAAAACAATTTAAAGCACATATCCAAGAAATAATTTTAATTGGACAATAGCTTACCTGGACACACCATTGCACAGGACCCTTAGGGGGAAAAGAACTGAACTTAGAGCTTCTGAGTAAGTGTATCCATTCTACATGAATGCCCTTTTCAGGACTTTTCATTTTTGTGCTCTACATTGGTTACATTTTCTCCATGTATTTGTTCTTAACGTTGTTGTTGCTGCTGGGGCTTCTGCTGTTTTCCCCAGAATTGATATATTTAATTAAATAGTAGTTGTTTCAGCCTAACATTGGTGTACTTAGGATAGATTATTTTATTTTGTTGTGATTTTGGTTCTTGAAAAAGTAACAGAGGACTCCTTTTTCTCCACAAAGGGGCTTTCACATTTCTTGCTTCTATTATATATTTAATGCTTCAGTAGCTTTGAAGTATTTTTTTTTCTCCTAGTTCATAATAATAGGCTATATTTTCACTTTTCAGATTGAAAAAAAGAAAAAAAACCAATGTGAAACTCTGGTCTGTCTAGTTACTATCGTTAGCACTGCTTAGGCAAAAAGTGCTGAATTTCAAAAGTAGATGCAAATTTTTCTATCTTAGTTTTCCTAGCAGGGGCCCAACCTAAGCCAGTATTTTTACATAACGGCAGCTTTCAAGATGCTCTTAAACTGAAATATGATTATCCTGCAAAACAAAACAACAAATAAGACATTTTAATATTGCCAGTGGATCTTCGCTTTTCTTTTCTTAGGAACATTAACCTAGACTTGGAAAGATGGATGTAAATGTTGAAGGAGGAGCACGTTATATATTTTGTAGAACGTCTTCTTTATTTTCAAACCTGCTGTAGAAGAACTGGTATTTATTTAGCAGCTCCTATTTGCAGAGAACTATTTGGGCAGTAGACAAGTTTTCTGTGCCCATGCAGAGTTCACTGAAGTAAATAAAACATGATCTGATGCAGAAAATTTTTACTTCGTTGTATGGACATTTGAGGGGGAAAAAAGCGGTTTTATTTAATTCAGTGAACAATTGAACTGTGAACTATGTGCTGGGAAAGTGTAGCGAATTGACTCTGAGTTCCAGCCAGATGGGACTTCTTGAAGGGTACTTCCTTCTGCTTCCCAGGCTTAGGAAAAACATCTTCCAAAGTGACTTCCAACTTCATTTTAACTGATAAATTCATTCATTCATTCAGTATATTCATTATTTCCCAGGTGCCAATTGCTCATCTAGATGCTGCCTTCTCAGGGAAGCCTTCCCTAACTGAGCTCTTTGCCCCAGACTAGATATGGTTCTCCTGATATACGTTCATATAACTTCTTATTCTTTTCTTGCCTAACACTTGTTGCAGCTTACAATTAAAGACCATGTTGGAGATTATTTTATTAGGTAAGCTGCGTGAGGGTAGAGCCACTGTCTGTTGGCTCACTTAGAATTCTCCTCAATCCCAGTGGCTAAACCTTTCATAAATAAGAAAAAAATATGCTATCATAAATCTTTTGGTATCCCCAAGACTCAGAAGAATTCTTATTTGCTTGGTAAGTATTTATTAAATGAATTAATAAGTAGTGTGAAGATAAGCCACATTACCTATAAATCTAATGCAAGTAAAATACATTTGCGTAAGCAGTTATTTTCTTTTATATATATATTTATTGAAGTATAGTCAGCTTACAATGTGTCAATTTCTAGTGCACAGCATAATGCTTCAGTCATACATGAACATACATATATTCAGTTTCATAATCTTTTTCTACAAGGTATTGAATATAGTTCCCTGTGCTATACAGTATGAACTTCTGGTTTATTTTATATATATATTAATTAGTATCTACAAATCTTGAACTCCCAATTTAACCCTTCCCACCCCCTGTACCCCCTGGTAACCATATGTTTGTTTTCAATGTCTCTGTTTCTGTTTTGTAGTTTGTTTTGTTTTTTTTTTAGATTCCACATATAAGTGATATCATATGGTATTTTTCTTTCTCTTTCTGGCTTACTTCACCTAGAATGACAGTCTCCAGCTCTATCCATATTGCTGCAAAGGGCATTATTTTATTATTTTTTATGGCTAAGTAGCATTCCATTGTATAAATATATCACAACTTCTTTATCCAGTCATCTGTTAATGGACATTTAGGTTGTTTCCATGTCGTGGCTTTTGTTAAATAGTGCTGTTATGAACATTGGGGTGCATGTATCTATTTAAATTAAGGTTCCCTCTGGATAAATGCCCAGGAGCGGGATTGCTGGATCATATAATAAGTCTATTTTCAGTCTTTTGAGGAATCTCCTTAGTGTTTTCCATTATGGCTGCACCAAACTACATTCCCGCCGGGAGTGTGAGAGGGTTCCCTTTTCTCCACACTCTCTCCAGCATTTATCGTTTGTGGACTTTTGAATGATGGTCACTCTGACTGGTGTGAGATGATACCTCATTGTAGTTTTGATTTTCATTTCTTTGATAATTAGTGATACTGAGCATTTTTTCATGTGCCTTTTGGCCATTTGTATGTCTTCATTGGAGAATTGCTTCTTTAGGTCCTCTGCCCATTTTTGGATTGGGCTTTTGGTTTTTTATTATTAAGTTGTATGAGCTATTCATATATTCTTGAAATTAAGCCTTTGTCTGTCTCATCTTTTGCAAATATTTTCTTCTATTCTGTAGATTGTCTTTTTGTTTTGCTTATGGTTTCCTTTGCTGTGCAAAAGCTTCTAAGTTTAATTAGGTCCCATTTGTTTATTTTTGGTTTTACTGCTATTGCCTGGGTAGACTGCCCTAGGAGAACATTGCTGAGATTTATGTCAGAGAGTGTTTTGCTTATTTTCTTCTAAGAGGTTTATCACGTCTTGTCTTATGTTTAAGTCTTTAAGCCATTTTGAATTTATTTTTGTGTATTGTGATTTATATGCAGCTGTCCAATTTTCCCAACACCATTTGCTGAAGAGACTGTCTTTACTCCATTGTATGTTCTTGCCTCCTTTGTCAAAGATTAATTGAACAAAAGTTTGTGGGTTTATTTTTGGACTCTCTATTCTATTCCATTGATCCATATGTCTGTTTTTGTAATAATATCATGCTGTTTTGATTACTGTAGCTCTGTAGTATTGTATTCTAAGGTGAAGTAATATGGAGTTCAAGATCAGTGGTTCTGGATTCAACTGGCCACTGCCACTGGCCACTGTGGACAAAAATATTTAACCACTCTAAGATCCAACTTCTTTGTATATAAAGCAGTAAAAAACAAAAAAATAGAACAGCTTTTTAGGAATGTGATATTACATAGTGGATTGTCACATATAGACCGTACAGCAAGCGACTAATAAATGTACATTCTCATTCATTCAGTAAATGTTGATTGAGAGTCATAGCCAAGACTTTTAACTGTCTCCCAGCATCCTTTTTGCCTGTTTCTGTAGCAAGAGGATTGTTATCTAAGCATGTTTTACCTCAGGATATAGTCTTATTCTGTATAAGATTATATATCTTATTCAGTGTAATATATGTATATTCTATATAAAAATATAGTCTTTTAGGCTATATTTCCCAACCCCCCATACTGCTAGGTGTAGACATGTGACTCACAAGTGACCAAAGGCATATAAGCAAAAGTATCACATGGTGGTTCCTGAGAACCTTCCTTCAGAGACAGCACCCACATGCCCTCTTCTCCTTTATTCATCACTTCCTCCATCCTGCTGCCAGGACTCGGGTGCTGCCATGTTGGACCATGAGACCCGGGTTACATACAGTAGCAGCAAGACTGAGAGCCGTGGGGCCCCGCTATATCAGCCCCTTCTGCCTAGTCCCATGTTTACACAAAAGAGAAGCCAAGTTCTTTCCTATTAGACACTGTTTTGGGTGTTTTTTTTTAATGTATTTGTTTATTTATTTTTTATTGAAGTATAGTTGATTTACAATTTTGTGTTAGTTTTTGGTGTACAGCATAATGATTCAGTTATATGTATATAAATATTCTTTTTCATTATTGGTTATTAAGGATATTGGTTATAGTTCCCTATGCTATACATGAGGACCTTGTTTCTTAAGCTACTATTAATTTGGGTTTTTGTCACTCAAAGCTGAACCTAATCAGACCAAATGTAAGCTTGCATTAGCATGTTCAATATTAGATCCAAGGCAGAATGTATAAGTTTCATAATAATAATTTTTAAGTGGTACATGTGGGTGCAAAGAAGCTATTTAAAATGAGACTCAAAGAGCAGATAAGTTTTCAGACTGCTGCAAGAGATGCAAGGGGCCTTCCAGGTAGACAGACCTAGCAGAAGAAGAGCTATTGTTCTGTCCAGCCTCACCAGACCTTCATAAAGCTTAGTGAGTACTCCACTTCCTAGGGTGTCTCTCTTCCTCTTGTCTGGAACTGAGATGACCCATTCAATCCCAGCATGTGACCTTGGGCAGGCCATTGACTTCTCTAGACCTTAGTTTTCTGTTTCCAGTCACTATTAACTGATACTTTCTCTTTATGTCCATGACACGGCATTTGTCCTCTTATTGTTTGTAACATTCTGCTTTGAATTACAGATAATTGTGTTTTTTCCTCTTTAGATTACATGTGACAAGTGCAAAGATCTTTTCTGATTTTCCATTTCCCACTGTATCTATCATCATGTTTATAAATTATGGACATGTAAGAATTTGGGGCACATTAAATACTTTAATATTTGGAAGTGCAGCTGAAAATATGTTGCGATGACCTGGTAGAAGTTTGTGCGTGTCAGAGTAAAAAATGTACATATTTGAAATTGGTGTTGTAGGGGGAGAACCGCTGAAGTTTTGAAAACAGAGGAGTGATGTCAAATTGGAGAAAATCTGTAAGTTCAAGTTCAAGCTACAAAAAAAAAATCAAGTGTAATAGAGTTTGCCTAATTTTGAATGTCCTAATAATATGATTATAGTATTTTATTATCAGAAATTTTATGTCACTTTAAAAATCATATAAATATTAGAATTATGGGTCCATAAGATTAGCTCTAAAACTAGAGTTGTGGATGTTATTTGTATATAAACAAATCCAGTCACTGGTAAGTGTGTGTAGCTCTTGATCATTAAAAATAACTTGTTTTCTAAATTCGGGTCACACTCTAATGAAATTACTAACATAAAAGAATGATATTTTTCCATTTAAAAATAATTTATTCAAGCCTTTGAAAATGTTAGATAAAATTATAGTATTTAGTTAGGGAAATGGAAATAAAAGTTTACGAACAATACAATTATTGCATTTTTTAAAGTAAGTTGGCAGTTCCTAATTGCCAACATCTGTTCAGCAAAATTATTATTTTAAAATAAGTAAGTGCATTCTATTTTCTTCTTCATAAATTTTAAGCACTTTAATTTTTTGCTTATACAGAATTCTTTGGGAGTGATGAAACTGCATTTCCTTGAAAACCTGTAAAAAAATATTTTTACTTTATCAAGGAGTTGATGTTGGATATGCATGTAGTGTGAGGAGTAGAATTTTTTGTGGTTGGTTTTGCTCTTTGTGTGTTCTTCTCCTTACTTCTAAGGGAGCAGAGATGACCACAATTCCCCCATCACCTCCCCCTGTTGTCTTATACAGAGGACCAGAATTGTCCAACTTATTTCTTAAGGTTAATATAAAGAGCAAAGAAACAGTGTAACGTGTATAAAAGCACTTTGAAAAGTAAAAGTTACTTCAAGAAATAGAATCTAATATACCTGATCAGTGTGAATTAAAGAATCATTTTCTTCTTTTTTTTGTTTATCCACATTCATAAATGAGAAATTCAACTTTCTTCTTCCCTGGAAAGAATGGCAATGACAGCAAACAGTTATTGAATGCTTAAAGATGCTAGGTTCCTAAGGGCCAACATCACCTTTAATATGCAGAGGACCCTATGAGTTACATAGCATCTCATTTCCATTGCAGGGATGAAGGAATTCTGGTTCACATGGTTAAGAACCTTGCCCAGAGCACAACTAGGTTTCTAGCCTGGGTTTTCAGAAGATCAACATCTTAAGTACAGTGGTCTACTCTCACCCTGAAGAAACATAACTTCGTTCAAATGTCCCTTGGCAGAGGCAGGCAATTTGGAGTCTTAGTGGTTCTTATCACTGATCAGCACCGAGAGAGGAGGGCCTGTCTGCACATCTTAAAGACATGTAGTACAGGACTCCCGATTGCCGGCTTTTGCTTCTCTGTGTTTCTCATCTTTTCAGTGTTCCTAAAGCAGCATCTTTCTCCCAACACCCAATAATAAACGGTCCCAAACTCAACACGTCCAGTCCCAGGTATTGGTTTGTTGTGAAAAGCTCTGACTTCACATTTCAGAATTTACTTGCTCATAAAGGTATTCAAAATGTTAAAACAGCTTAGGGCACTTTACCTTCCATATTTTATTTGAAAATAATTAGATATTTAAGTGTGGTACCCTACCCGTAATGTCCATAGAAATACAATGATATTATAAATTAATCCTTATTATAGAAATGTATAAGCTGGCGGAAAAATTAAAAGATATTACTTGCTTCTTCTAGGGAGACTTGATTATAGACCGCAATGAATCTTTTGTGTCAGGCAGCATTTTAAGAGACTATGAAATACTGCAAGTGTGTCTCTGGTTTTGGAGTCATATTAAAAAGTGATTTCAGTGTGTCTGAAATTAGATAATCTGGTCAGGCCAGTTAATAACATTCCTAGCAGCTACTTTTAAGTCAAAAGTAACAATTAAATAAGGAAAAATAACCAAGCACTGTTTCGTTTGTCTATTTAAAGAGAATTTTTGAATCATGAAGTTCTCAAAAAAGGCATGAAATGTAAGTCTGCTTTGTTATTGTTCAGAACATATGCTGGTATATTGCAATGTGGCAATGAAATTTAATTTCTAAAATTATTTAATTTTATTTTTGAAACACAGATGTAAGATCATACTTACTTAGATTAAAATAAAGCCAGAAGAACACAAAGCATACAGAACACAAAGTTATGACTTGGTAATAGCTGCTGCGTCTGTGTTCCAGAGGGGTTCCATTCCTTCTGTTCAGCCCTGATTTCTCTTTTTGGTTAATTTATTCATATTGCTCAATGCTAGAAAATAATATCCTAGAAAGTTTGCCACTTTGTGTGCTAGAGCATATGTTTGCTTAGGCTTCTTTTTCCTTCAGTACATAAAAATGAAGAGTATCATGGTATTCTATTTCCCAGAAGTACCTTTAAGTTTTATTATGTGATGTTTGTTTCCCTCTTGATGTTTAATTGATCCCACATCAGCATTCTAAATTTCAGGACACTTACTGCCACTACCCATAATACCCTCACCAATGGAAAGGTATAGAGTGTTCTCAGAGCAACACTTGAAAACTGTCCTGTAGACATCACTCTGTGTGTGCTCAAGGTAACACGAAATTAAGAAAAAATTAGAGAACACAGGGGACTATGCCTTCTTCTCTACCTGCTAACCCTTCGTCATCCTGGATAGGGGTATGGAATCAGGGAGTTCACAGTTTTAGCTAAGACTCTGCTTAGGGTAATTGGAGATCCCATTTTTGTTTTTCTTTTCTGGTTCACTCAGCACCGTCCTTAGTCACATTCACTTTGAAGTCCACTCAGCAAGGTGGCTGAAGCCGAGGAGAATATTCATATGACCTTAAAGTGAAATTCCACACCCTTTCCAGAACCTTATTCCTGGGCCAGCTATTGGAATTAATCCACCTCTCCTCAGGCCTGTCTTTTAAAAAAGTAATTAGCTTCTTAAAATGTTTCCATAAGCTTATTTATTTTCTTTCTCTCTTTTCTTGTTTTATCTGTGGAATAGGTGATTGCCCACTTTACATCCACATAAGAGCTATTGCTGTTGACACTGGCCATTCACAGGAGTTTGAAGAAAGTCCAGTCTCTCCCCGACGGACTCCCTCTTTCCTCTCCCCTTCACGGCACACCCAGTGCCCAGTGCGCTTTTGCACTGAGGGTTTTTTTTTCCTTTTTAGCAGCACCTCAGGCTTCTTAGAAAAATATACATTACCAAAGTGACCGTTTTCATTATTTCTAGTGTATTTTTATTGGGATTAGTGTTTCTACTCATGTACTATCATCCTTTTATTTTTTTATTCCTTTTGCTTCTTCTCCAACTTCTATCTGTTCGTTGAGGTTTCTGTTTTTCTCCTTCCTTCCATCCATCTGTCCATCCATTCGTCCATCCATACTATCCATCCATCCATCCATCCTTTTACTGAATCTATTCAGATGGCTGGGCTTTATACAGTGACTCCTTTAATTCTTGCCCAGCCATATGAAGTAACCAGGAAAAAGGCAAGAAGAATCTAAAATTCAGAGCATATGAATTAAAATATTTACCTCAGATCATAAAACTATATTTCTGATGGGATCTAAACTACCTTAAGATATACTATTGCATCTAACTTAATATACAGATTGACATCTTTAAAGAAAATAGCCACAGTTCATTTCGCCCCTGAATGTGAAGCTGTAAATGGTGGAGGATGTGAAGAAAGTCTAACCAGAGCAAGTACTAAGAGTAGGGAGATGAGTACAATACAGTGAAAGCCCTTCAGAAACAGGTGGAAACTCGGAGGAAACTGTTAGGCCCGGCCAGGGCTCTTGGAACAACCAACAGATTACACCCTTGGTAGTGTATTGCTTCTGTCACATGCAGCTTAGTGAATGAGGGGTTTCACTTTGATCGGGAGCTTTACCAGGTGCAGAGTCATAAAGAGATGCTAGTTTTTAATGTTGATTCACGTATGTTCTTTTCTGTTTCTCTTCTTAGATGAACCACGCCCATAAAGCATTCCTGATATATCAGTTTTTATTTTTTTGCCTATACATACTGGGAAAGTTACTCAAGCACAGAATCTTAGATATTAATCATTTTCCCCAATATTATCGATTATTTTCTATAATTTCCCTTTGGGGGGTTTTTCAAAGCTTCTTCATGTTTGCATAGACAAAAACCCCTCTTCTTTTCTAATCATACTTTTAGCATGTATGTTTAATCAAATTATGTAATTAAAATAGCACAGCTTAAAAAAAAAAAAGATTAAGAGCAAACACAGCTGATTCGGGGTTAGTGTACAGTCCAGGCAGCAGCAGCAGGGAGCAGGGAGCGGGGGCAAGTGCTGGGAGGTGCAGAGCAGCGTGTGTGTCTGACAGTAGGAATGACGTGTCAGCGGATCAGGTCGTTGGTGATACGGAGTTTGCTTCAGAGAAATGTTATTATAACCACTAGAGTCAGCCTTGTCAAAACTGTGAGCTATGCACTGTTGGTCTGAGTTACTCCTTATACCCTCACACATCTCAAAGGTCTTCTTCCTTGGGTACGTTCATGATGCTTTCCATCTTCCTTCCATAGAAGATATTAAAGATGCATTCAGTAAGATAATTTATCATCTAATGTGAATTACATGGGCATTCTAGTTCCCTGTAATTTTTAACTAGAAGCTTTTGGAGATGTTCCCGTTTTTTTTTTTAAACCCCTCAAGTGGCATCTTTACAATCCAAATATTTAAAACTGCCCGAGAGTCTCAAGTTATTTGTCATATCCCACCAAAGAGATGGTTGCCTGTTCTTTCTGCCCCAGGCTTATTTGTATTGCCCGCTCCCGAAAGGAGGATTGTCCTTACTGTGACCTACGAAGGCATACTTAAATGAAGTGGGTTATAAAAAATATTGTGGACAGAAAAAAAAAATCTCATTTACAAATTTAAAAGTTTAAATACTATCAATACAAAATGGTTATCTGGAAATTTCATATATACACATACATACACACACACCTATACATATATATGTATATGAATATATATATTCATACTTCCTTGGTGTTAGGAAAAAGAGCTCATAGAATACAAGTCTTTTTGCTTCTCCACTACAGGTAGAATGTTAGTACATGAAATAAAATCTCCGTGAAGATGGAAGTATCATGAATAATGATGATTTACAATTTCAGAGGTGCTCTAATTTACTCCAATTACACATTTTCTTTATAATAATCATACAAAAATAATGTTTTTAATGCAGCAGCAGGACAGCTGTGATGTTCAAGTGCAATACTTGTTTCTGAAATTGAAAGGTGGTTATAGTCTGGTCATTGTTTTCCTAAGAAACGTGCTTTTCCTTTAGTTTAAGCATGAGTGTGTGCATATCTAATAGGCAGTAACAGCAAAAACTCCTCAAGCTGTGATTTAGCAGTTGTAATGATGGACATACATCAGTCTCATCCTGTCTAGCAAATTCTTTTATTTCTTAATCTTTTACCTGATACTTTTAATGTTATATGATAATCCATAACCTTTATCATTAAGAAAAGAAAAATCAGTAATTGAAAAATCGCTATTCACCAGCACTTAGTGGTCAATTTAAATAAATCTGCAGATTATTAAAACACTGGTATGCATGATTGCTGTAGAGCATCATTAGTATTTAAGTATTGTTTGTTTATATAGTACTTTAATGTAACATGCTATCTACTCTTCAAATCTGCATTTTTTTCTATAGCAGCTCACAGATTACTGCTTGTGTGTGTACCTCAGTCATGAAGTAAACAACCACTGAATGTTTGATTTTAACATGATCTTCCTATCAAGTTATGGATCAGGCATTTATTTTCCTTATTAATTGATTTCATTCATTAAAAAGAGAGACCATTAGACTGAGGTGGCTTTTTCTTTTATTGAAATATAGTTGATTTACAATATTTTATTAGTTTCAGGTATACAAAATAGTGATTCAGTATTTTTACAGTTTATACTGCATCAAAAGTTATTGCAAGACATGGCTATAATTCCCTGTACTATACAGTATGTCCATGTTCCTTATCTATGTTATACATAGTAGTTTGTATCTCTTATTCCCATACCCCTAATATGTCCCTTCCCCCTTCCCTCTCCCCACTGGTAACCATTAGTTTGTTTTCTATATCTGTAAGTCTGTTTCTTTTTTGCTGTATACTTTCATTTGTTTTATTTTTTAGATTCCACATGTAAGATAAAACATACAGTATTTGTGTTCCTCTGTCTGACTTATTAAGTATAATGTTCTCAAGGTACATCCATATTGCTGCTAATGGCAGAATTTCATTCTTTTTATGGTTGAGTAATATTCTTATATGTGTACCTCACATCTTCTTTATCCGTCTGTTGATGGATGCTTGGGTTACTTTCATATCTTGGCACTTACAAATAATGCTGCTATAAATATTGGGGTGCATGTATCTTTTTAAGTTAGTTTTTTTCATTTTTTTCCAGATGTATACCCAGGAATGGAATTGCTGGGCCTATCTTTAGTTTTGAGGGAGAACCTCCATGGTGGCTGCACCAACTTACATTCCCACTGTACAAGAGTTCCCTTATCTCTACATCCTTGTCAACATTTGTTGTGTGTAGACTTTTGATGATAGGTGTTAGGTGACATCTTGTTGTTTCGATTTGCATTTCTCTAATAATTAGTGACGTTGAGCATCTTTTTCATGTGTCTGTTAGCCATTTGTATGTCTTCTATGTTTTCTGCCCATTTTTGATTGGATTATTTTCTTTTATATTAAGTTGTTGAGTTGTTTATATATTTTTAGACTGAGTTGGCTTTAATGCCTTAGCAGCCTACCTGAGTAAATAAACCTAAGCCTGTGAATTCCTCAAGGTTAAAAAAATGGAAACCTAAGGACAGTCACAAACAGCCAACTAGGCTTTCCCAAGTGATGCAATTGCTTAAGCTATAGCCAATCAGATCATTTCTTTGCTTTGCTTCCCCCTCTTCTCTGTGAGTCCTGTTCATGGAGCGCTCCAGACCACTTCTGGTTTGGTGCTGCCCGATTCCAGTCAAATTTTGCTCAAATAAGCTCAAAGCTTTTAATATGCCTCAGTTTACCTTTTAGCAACCTTCTATTGGCAAATGCTTCTTAGAGTTTCTTCCAAAAGGAATTCTTCCATTCCCAAGTATTACAACGTTAAAGAAACTGACAGCTTCTTTTTCAACTAAATGAAATAGGAAAATAGTTCCTCTTGGCAAACTGTTTGCATTTTATGTTTGTATTATTATTACATAGTGATAGCAGCTATCAGTCAAACCCACACTTGCATGCGTACTACTTAGGCATATCACATCTTCCAGCGACAAGCTTGAGGTAGAGAAAAACAATTAACTATTCACAAAGCTACTCAAAGATAATTGCTTATTTAATACTAGCTTTTGTCTGAATTACAACTATAAATACTTTTAAGTATGTTATTATATAGTTAAGTGTGTTTGAAATGCTTGTGGTACTGCGTCTTATACTAGGGAATGCGTCTCAGAAAATACTTCTGTATGTAACAGTTCTATTACATCAAATGGCCATACTTAAATCTTTTCCCTTGAGATTAGAGCAGTAAATGGGAGGAACCAGTGATTCCTTCCCCCACGTAGGGTATCATTTGCCAGGACTGATTTGAGGGTGAACCTCCTTGTTTTGTGGGATTGTTACCCATTCCCCTACCTTCCTTCCCATTCCTCTTCTTTTATGGAAATACAGCCTAGGAGAGTTGATGTGGATCCTTTCATTTCACCTTCCCTGTGTTGACTTAGACAAGTGAATTATTGGAAAGTGTATGATGTTATCTTGTATATGTATGTTTTTAAATTTACATAAATTGTATTGTGTGTCTTTTCATTCTGTTTTTTTTTTCTTTTTCTTACGTTCTTAAGTTTTTAGGTAGCTATGTATAAATCCAGTTCATCATTTCTGACTCTCAGAAGTATGCCTTTGTGTATGTGTGCAAGTGTACACACAAATACATGCCTGTGCACACACACATACGTTTTCTATCTTAAATCTTTATTCCTCAGGGGATATTCACTTAAGCTGCTCTTCTTTGCTGACATAAAAAATTCTGCAGTAAATATGTGTGTGCATTTCTCCTTGAGCACTTAACGCAGAAATTTTTCAGGGGAAAATACCCAGGAATAGGCTGATTGATTTTACTAATAAGTAACAGATTGAAATAACTATGCCAGTGTATACTTCCACCATCAGCTGAGGAATACTTCACCAATATTTGATACTGTCATACATTTTTTGTTTTGTCATTCTGTTGGCTATAAGTTGCTATTTTTTTATTCAATTTGCATTTGTTTAATTAACAGTGAAAGTTTAACTGTTGTAATTTTCTTTTCTTTGAATTGCCTCTTAATATGCTTTGCTCCATTTTCTGTTGGTTTCTTCCTCTCTTTGGGGGCGTGTGTGTGTGTGTGTATGTGAGTTTGCAATAGCCCCTCGTATATTTCAGATCAGTAGTTCTCAATTGAACTTGCAGTTCACACATCTCTTTTGGAGGTAGGGGGCCCCAGAAGCATATTCAGGAGGTTCACAGGTCAACACTATTTCCATAATAATTATAAGACTTTGCCATTTTCATTATGTTAACATTTGCACTGATGCCACAAAACAACAGTGAGTAAAACTGCTGGAATCTTACCGCAAATTAAGACAAGTAGCATCAAACTGTACTAGTAGTCTTTGTATTCACCTTCATCATGCACACGTTAGAGGGAAAAAAAAAAAAAGAAAAATCCAGCTCATTTAAGAATGTCCTTGATGAAACAGTAATGATCATTAATTTTACTAAATGCCAGTGCTGGCTATGTCTTTAATATTCTGCATGATGACATGGGACTCACACATAGAGCACTTCTGCTGAGTTCTGAAGTAGAATGATGATCTTGAGGAAGAGCACTTGGTAGATTGTGTGATTTGCAAGCTGAGCAACCCCCTCCTTTTTTTGAACATCATGTTTACCTCAAAGAACAATTGACAAACCGTGACTATTCATACCTCGGTATTTGGCTGATATTTTCTTGAAAATGAACAAAGTAGTCCTGCCACACTAAGGGAAATAGCTGACAGTATTTGTTGCTAGATAAAATTTGAAATTTCAAGAGAAAATTAGAATTTTGGGAAAACTCTAACTGCCAGCATAAACTTGAGAGCTTCTGATACTTGAAGATGTTTAATGAAATTGGTGGTGATATTAATGAATGTGACTTTCTGATAGTATACAATTAAATGTGTAATCTTTTAGAGAATCTGCATAGCTCGGTGAGCCTGTATTTTCCAAATGACCAGTGCATGATATTATAAAACCATGCAAGGATAGAAGATTCATTCAAAGTACAAGATAAACCAATGGATTTTCACTAAACAAATGGGAGAATTTCACTGGTAGATTTCAGATTCCACACTGCAACTAAAATTTAAGAAATGATTGAGTCAAGTTTTGATGTCATAGCAAGGAAGAATATACACGTTTACATGAAAGGTTATTAAAATACCCTTCTTTTTCCAACTACACATCTGTATGAAGCTAGAATTTCTTCACATAATTCAGCCAAAAAACATTTTGCAATAGATTTAATGTAGAAGCAAACATGAGAGTCTCATTATCTTCTCTTAAGTCAGATATTAAAGAGATTTACAAAAATGTAAAATTACCTCTCCTCAGTAAGTTTTTGGCTTTGGGCAATTTATTTTTTATGAAAATATGGAGTTTTAAAATAAAATGTTATATAATTTTTAATAAAATTTATAAAAATATAATTGGCTTATTACTGTTATTTTAATAAATTATTCAATTACAGTTAAGAAAGTTATTAATTTTAAAAAGTAGTAAATATTTCTAAAACTTGGTTTTAATTTCTAATAAAATAATTGTTGATATATACATATATCCCACAATGCCAGGTGTGAGTATATTTGCTCTTTGAGGCCCTCAAAAATTAAGAGGGATGGAGTCTTGAGACCTAAGTTTGAGAACTAGTGTACTAAATAAATCTGTCAGTTTTTGACATTACAAATATCTTCTCCCAGGATGTCACCTTCCCATTAACCTTACCTGTGTTGTACTTGGTTGAATAGAAACCTTTAATTTCTTTTTGGAGCCAGTTCCATTTTTCCTTCACATTTTGTGCCTTTCTGGTCTTCTAAAAAGAACAGCTTCTTCAACTCTGAGGTCACAAAAATATGTTTCTACATTTCCTTCCATTAGATGAATAGTGTTACTTTTCATATTTGGTCTTCATTATATTCCAGTCCAACTTCATTTTTCTCTGGATAGAGAATCAATTTCCCCAACATCGTTTTCTAAATAATCTGTCCTCTCCCCCCCTGACTTGTAATGCTGCCTCAGGTGTGAATATATATTTGGGATCCAATTCCACATGGATATTTATCTGTCTCTCAGCTGATACCACATTATTTTTCATTAAAATCATCTTGTAATGTCTTAATGTATGGCAGATTTCCCCCATTGTTAACATCTTTTCCAAGATTCATTTAACTATTTATTAATGAAAGTTTATTTTTCAGTGTATAATTTAAACTAAACAAGTATTGATTTTTAGAATAAATTTATAATTACACAGAATAGTTTTCCTCTGGATTTTGATGAAAACTGCGCAGAATTCACAAACAAAATGGAAGGAATAAAGATATTATATTGTCTCATCCATTCAAATTTATACTGATCTTCTGTAATGTCTTTTAGTTAAAAAATATTCTCCGTAAGATCATATTAATTGTTTATGAAGTTAATTTCTAGATATTTTATAATGAATGTGCAATTATAAATAACATCTGATTATCAATCATTTTTTACTTTTTTGTATTTTGAATAAGTAAGACATCTACATATTGCAAGCTTCAACCGATACACGAGTATAGTAAAAATTCTTCCTCCTCCTCCTCTGCCTTCCAGACGTCTATTTATCTCCTTTTGAAACCATTAGTAACTAGCTTCTCATTTTTGCTTTCAGACACTATAATTATGTACAAGAAAATATGTATATGTATTATTTTCCCTTGACAGTAATATAAACAGGAGCCTACGGTACACACTGTCCTATTGCTGAAGTCTTTGTACTCTTTCCACATAATTTCCTGAGAATTGTAAATCTTCTTTGATACCACACCAAAACTTGACAAGCAGTAATTTCTTAAATCATATCTGAGGATGTCTCTTTTGCTGCTCTTTCCCTCTCCTCCTCCCTCTCTCCTTCATTCTTGTTCTTTTGTTTTACAAATGAATTGTGTCCATTTTCTGGACTTCTCCATAATGAAATGGCTTAGACCCCTATTGATAGACATTTTAAATTGTTCGAAATTGTGTTCTATTATACCTAGCTCTGCAGGGAACACCCTTGTACCTGCATCAATTTGCCTATGTGTGATTATACTTGTAGGCTACATTTCTAGAATGAAATTACTGAGTTTAAGAAAATGTGCTTTTGTCATTTTTTTGTTTCAAGTCACTAAATTGACCTTCACAAAATACTGTGTCATTTATACGCCCACAATGAATGTACATGCTTGCCTATTTCTCTGCATTTTGGCTAATACCATGTGATAATTTCCTTTTGCTTTTTGCTGATGTGAAAGGTGAATTATAGTACCTTGGGGTAGATTTAGTTTAATTCATATTATAAGTAAGATTGAGCATCTTTATATAAGTTTAAGAATCATAGGTATTTCCTAAGATGTCAACTAATGAAATCCTTTGCCCATTTTTTTCTCTTGGGTTGTTTGTGTTTCAACTATTAATATGTGAGATCGTATTTCTTTGATTAATGATTCTGTGCTATGATATGATTTAGAAAATATTAATCCCAGTTAATCATTTGTCTTTTGACTTTATTTTGCTTTTTATTTTAAGGAAAAATTTAGTTTAATATAATAATGTTTTGAAAACTAGTGCCATGATTGGAATGTAATTTTTGTCTCTGAGATTATTTTTAACTCTCTGTTTCCTCTGGTCCTTTGTGGTTTCTTTCTTTCCTTCTTTCCTTTTTTTCATTTAAGTGTGTAATTTACCTTGAATTTACTCTCGGATAAGAAGACAGACATTGATCTAAATTTATTTAAGATGTCTACCGAATTGTCCCAATCCAGTTATTGAATATTCTATCTCTTCTCCACAGATTTGAATGCCACTTAATTCATATACAAAATCCCTTTACATAGAGGGGTCTATTTATTGATTTTCTATTCTGTTTTATTGTTTGGTCTGCCTCTATATGTGCCAGTATCATACTATTTTAATTACTTATATTTTCCCTTGATAATTGCTGGTATAGATTAAGTATATGTTGATCTTATATTAAACAAACTTTCAGGATTTTTAAGTTAGCTTTTACTATTTGTTACTTTTGAGTTTTCGAAGTCACTTGTTATATCATCTGCCAATGTGGGCAATATCATTATCCCATCCCATTGCCTTTTGGAAAGTTTTTCATAATCTGTCTTTCTGCTTACTAGTTTATGCTTCAGCTGAGCCTCTTTGCTTTAAGTCTCTTCATTGGGAACTTTATTTTGCTTAATTTTAAACTTCATTTAACTTTAATTATATTTTTCATTCTCATTATTTCTAATGAGTTCTTATTTATATGCTTGTTTCTGTTTTATGTTCCAAAAACTCCTTTATCTTTTTAGGGGTATTTAATTTTTTTGAAGTCTTAGCCTGCCAGTTCTATTACATTAGTTTTTTCTAATATTACTTCTTTTTCCTTCTTCTTCCTCATAATTTTGACACTAGCATTCCTCAGGTAGTTTGTTATTAATATTTTGGCTAGAGATGTATCTGGAGGGAAAGGTGAAGCTGATGCCCTAGCTTCAGTGACTTCAGGTGGATGGAGCCGTACTCAGCCATAATCTCTCTTCTCCCAATGGAAGACCTTGTCTGCCCTAGACACCGCTTTCACCAAGACCTCCATCTCTCTGTTTTACCTCCTTAGTTCGTAGGCTGGGAATGTAGAGTGCAGAGGGTGAAAGGCTCAGATCTGTTAGTCACTACAGGCCCCCCATTCCAGCCTGGCCCTCATTTCACCACTGCCATCCACTGACTGTGGGCTGGAACTGGGTAAATCAGGAAAGAACAAGGCAAGCAAAATGAGAATGAGAAATGGCACATCTAGAAAGCTCTTCCCAAGCTTGTTTTCATCATCATTGGCCCTTGGAGTTCCCCTCCACACATCCAGACATACAAACATGCACTGGGTCTCAAAAACCCCTGTTCTGCTAAGGGTTTCCCATGGTTCTTTTGTGATGGAGTTGAGTTAGAGTACCAGTCTCAGTACAAACTCAGCAACCTTCTGTCCTGGAATATCTCCAGTGCTAGATTCAGGGGCGAGAGCCAGTAGGCCACACTAGTTTGCTATCTTGTCAGAAGCCCATTAATTTTCTCTTTCCCCTCACGTTGAATCTAATGATAAGATTTACACACACACGCATGCATGCACACACACACACACTCTCTCTCTCTCTTAAATATAATAGCCCTAAATGTCTTATTAATGCATAGCTTTGGAAGTTATTTTCAAAGCTTTTTTCATGTGGTAATTATGATCATCAGCTCTTAAAAATAAGGGTAGAAAACAGAAAAAGAATGCTTCTTTTCAGCTAAAAAAAGAACAACAGAAACTAAAAACCCAAAAAGCAAATGTTCTAAGAAGTTTCTAGGTGGCAGGTGCTATTAAATTTCTACATTCATTATGTCATATAATTTTTACATGATGTAATAGTTATTTTAAAATTCCTTTTATTAGGGAGGAAATTAAATTTCAGAAAGCTTAGACAAAATTGTCCAAGATTATATTGGTGGGAAGTGACAAAAGCCAGGGTTGAAAGCCTCATCCTTTTCTGCCTTCTGCCTGGTCTTCACCTGGGTTCTAGGCATCCAGGTTACATTTCTTAATATTTATGCTAATGCAAGGGAAACGGTTCACATAGAACACCTTAGAACACACTTGTTTTTTAAGGCCATACACTATACCTACCCCCAGTGGAACAATAATTTCTCTTAAACCAGAGAAATAAATGAAAATATTTTATTGCATATCCAAACATCCATCAAAGTCACTGGGAATAATTTGGAATTTCTCCTGCAGTCCTCTTTAGTAGACCTTTAACAATGTCTGGGGTGATTCATGCAAGCAGAATGAACAGAATAAAAGGCAAATCACATTGTAGCCAATGTTATTTTATGATGAGATCATAAAATAATGTTGGGGTGGGATGAGGGGGGATAACTTGCAGCATGTTTAATGGTAGAGATGTTTCAAAAATCATGTGATGGCTTTCTTCCAAGGCTTAGTTTTTTTCTCACAGTAATACAGATTCCTGGTATTAAATTTGAGTATGACCATGATGTTGAAATCGTAGCCCTTTTACATATGAATTCCTTATTATTCTAAGCTTAATAGCGCCAGATGCAGGAGAACTCAAAAAGTCTAA
Organism: Camelus bactrianus; assembly: GCF_048773025.1. Taxonomy (NCBI): domain Eukaryota; kingdom Metazoa; phylum Chordata; class Mammalia; order Artiodactyla; family Camelidae; genus Camelus; species Camelus bactrianus. The sequence continues at coordinate 57,896,330 of NC_133541.1, read as the reverse complement.
AGCCCAGTAATTGTGAATAATCCCAGAACCAGTATTCTATGAATCACTTTGTGGTTTTTATTTTTCATTGGATGAAAACAGCACTGATATTTGATTACAAATACTTACTAAAAGTAGATGCAGCCCAAGTTGGGTGCTGCTTTACTCTCTGGAGTGACAGCTCCCTGAGTTGTATGTTCAGAGCTTGTAAATATTAGAGCAAATAGAAATCTTTTAAAACATCATTTCTGATGATTTAGAGAGAAACATACTCAGATTTTTATTTTTTGATTGTGATACAGTTTAAGCTTTAGAAAATTAGTCTACAGCTCATCAGCCAAAACTGGAGGAGAGATAATTTAGCCATCTACGAGAAGTATAAACAAGATAATTGAAACAAGATAAAAGATAATTGAAAAAGGAATGTTTAGCAGTATCAAATATGGAATTTGGCTTCCAAAATGGGAGGAAACATGATTCATAGTGCCCACTGATTATGTTATATACGTATGTGTATCTATATATGAATACCCACACATATATATTTGTAAGGTTTAGACTATGAAGAGTCTCAGTTTGAAAAAAGAAAAAGAATGCCATACGCAGGACAGTGGGAGAATATTGCTCTTTCCTGGCAGTGTGCTAATTTACTTAACATAGTGAAATAAAGTCTCTTTCGGAGGTTACTGATGCCACATCCCACAGTTAAAATTCCAAACCCATTCTTTAGAGAACTAAATAAAAGAGAAATAAGTAAAATTTACTTTCATAGAAGGATATTCTTTTACTTGAGCCTCCAAACAAGAATGGAACATAAAACGTATCCCTGCCGGTGATTTTGACATCTAAGTATTTAAATGAGAGCAGCAGAATTGGATATATGAGTCAGCTGTCTTGGTACTGGACCACTGACCCCAAATTTAAAAACAACAGTGTTGTTTGTGGGTTTTCACTACAACCTACATGGGTGTGCTCATCAGTCAGAGGCTGGGGACTGTTCACCCCAGTTCTTTAACTCATCCAAATCCCAGGTTTTCCTTATAAACAAGGAAGACAGAGCATCACTTGGTGAGCACTAGCTGGGGAGGAGCCTTGGAGAGGGAAGATGAGACTTTGGGAAACTTATGACAAAGAGGAAGGTGCACCTTGCGGTGTCGGCAGACTTTCAGAAGCCGAAAAGAGCACTGACTACATGCAGGTTTCAGGATTGCCCTCAACCCATTTGAAATTTATACATTCAGGGAAATTAACATCATAGGCCTCTTAATAAGTCACAGTGTTTGTCTGGGGTGGGAGCACCTTAAGGATTGCTTTCTTAGTTCCGATCTTTGACTTTTTAGATATGTGACATGAATGTACATATGAAAAACAATGATTCTAGAAGAGCTGGTTTCCTCATGCACATCCTCTATCATTTCCAATGTTAAGTGGAGAGCTTTATAGCAGTTTGTCAAGAACATTGAAACAGTACCTTTCTACTGAGCTTAAGATTTTATAGACATCAAAAAGGCATTTTAAAATCAATGGAACAATTTTTAATGTTTGCCATATATAAAGAAAATATGTTTTCTCCCATTGCTGCATTTAATCAATTATTATATGTTGTGTCAAAGGGGGATTTCTATTTAAATATGAGAAAAATGTTGAAAATTTTATTAGATGACAGTTATGATGCAGCAAACTATTGAAAGGTAATTTGGAGTGGGGAGAAAATATGGAGACAAAAATACCAGTTAGAACGTCTCCATATAGTGAATGAGAAGTGTCTGGTGAGGAATCCTACATGACAGTGTGTACTCACACAATCCATAGCAGAGACTACAGTATAAAGATTCAGAAACTGAAGATACTTTGTTTTGTATTTTGCCATCATTGTTGTCTTTACTTTTTCTTACTCTAGTGCTCAAAGATCTTAAAGAGATTTGCATGTTTTATTTCAATGGAAATTTCTTGGCATCTAAAGCCAATTTGAGATACAATAACAGTTATGTTAACATTAGAGTTTCATAGTAAGGTTATTGAGGTTATTTTAATAAGATAATATTCTCATTTTTCACTTTGGTAAGTCACACTTCCATATCACAATCAACCAAATGCTTTTTTAATCCTTATATTTTTTGGAACACATTGCCCTTTTCAAAGCTTGTTCACAAATGCTGCTTAACTTTAAAAAAAAAAAAAAGTATACCATTAGAGAAAGACATTTTGAAGCTAAGCTGGATATATGCTTATTTTGTATTATTTTAAATCTATGCTAATAAATAAAAATGTTCCACTTTCAAATTTAATATCATCAACATTGTTATCCTGAAAGCAATGAGATTATAGTTGATTATGCCTTGTCTCCTCAGATAAATTTACAAAGAAAAATGAGAGTTACTGGTGTTATTACCCAAGGAGCCAAGAGGATTGGAAGCCCAGAATATATAAAATCCTACAAAATTGCCTATAGTAATGATGGAAAGACTTGGGCAATGTACAAAGTGAAAGGCACCAATGAAGACGTGGTAAGGCTGACACGATATACTTCATTTGAAAATAATGAAGTAATAGTCATTGATTAATTAATAGTCGTTGATTACTAAATGGCTACTGAGTCTTCAGCAGAAGCTTTAAGTTGTTGAAAATAAATTTATGAATTTTTTAATTGGACTAGTAGTGTGAAGAGGATAAGGAGTTATCCCAAATTATAAATGTACAGTATCTACCATTTAAGACTTTCTCAGATTTTCATCAGTGGTCCTTTAAATACTTTATCGCAAGGTTAGCATGGTCCTGTGTATGACAATTAAGTTTTGTTTCAACAGTAGTCAGCTTTCAATTTCATTTTACTGCTTTGGCAGATCATCACTCTCCTTGATCAAATAACTGCAGATCAGTACTACTATTTTTAAAGAAAAAATATGATTTTTAAAGAAAAATACCTTTATGGAAAAGATTTATATCTTAATATACTTCATATTGGAAGAAAATTTTGTTATTTAACAGAAGAAAATATTTAGAAGAAATGGATATAATATTCAATATCTCCTTTGTCTTTCATAAGGTATTCTCAATTTTTAAATTAATTTTACTCAACATTATTAATTTTTAAAAATACCAGGACTATAGCTTATTCCATTTAAAACTAGTCATTAGACTAGACTAATAAAAGATTTTATGAAAGATTTTAAAAATTACCTTCTTAAATTAAACCTATGTAGGTTTTCTGATTACCAGTTTATATAGAGGGTAAAATGAAAATGAGATTTAAAAGAATTAAAAATAACACATTTTAGCACTTGAGTTTTAGAGGGAAATTAGCTTTTCACTGGAGATATATATATAAAGAATTACAAGTCTCTTATCTAGTGACCTGAAACTGACTGATAAGGTACGAATCTTGGGGAATCAGACCCTAAAATGTCATAAATCTGATCACAGGGTGAGAGAAACCCAGTGATCAGGAAGCAGTAGTGAAGACTAGTTCTAACAAAAACAAACAAAAACTATAATTACCAAGTAGCAAAATGATCAGGCAGACCCAGACCCCAAATTAAGTTGAAAGATTTAAGGTGCCCATTTCTCAAAAAAAAAAAAAAAAAAAAAAAAAAAAGAAGCATTCCCTGGCTCTGAAGGACTGGCCTTAAATTGACAAGACCATTGTAGTAGGGTGGAGATTGAGCCATAGGTCACAGTGATATTATAGCTTTAATCAGGATTTTATCTCTAGGTTTTACGTTCACTGCTGATGGCAAGGTGCATCTGAAATGCTCCAGGCCCCTAAATTATTTAATCCAGTTTTTGAAAGATTATGTTGAGTAGTATATAGAGTCACTGTATGAAAATAGGTTTCTTTAAAAAATCTATTGCAATTAATTTTTTAAATTTATTATTATTATTATTATTATTATTATTATTATTATTATTATTATTATTATTATTATTATTATTATTATTATTATTATTATTTTAGTGGAGGTACTGGGGATTGAACCCAGGATCTCATGCATGCTAAGGATGTGCTCTACCACTGAGGTATACCCACCCCTGGCAATTAACATTTTTAAATTCTGTATTATCTTTTTACACAGGTGTTCCGTGGAAATGTTGATAACAACACACCCTACGCTAACTCTTTCACACCCCCCATCAAAGCTCAGTATGTAAGACTCTATCCCCAAGTTTGTCGAAGACACTGCACTTTGAGAATGGAACTTCTTGGATGTGAGCTGTCAGGTGAGTCTCATTTTATCTATTCCTGTACCCTCTTTAAAGGGGGGGAAAAAAGCATATTTGTTGGTAGTCTGCTTTTAACTTGCAATTTTTTGACACCATAGATAATCATTACTGCTTCAGAATATCCGGGCTTGGTTCAGTGAGAAGGCAAGAAAGAGAGTGTGTGTGTACAGGATAAATAAGTTCTAGAACACACTACAGGATAGAATTAATGCAGAAGGGCAGTGTATTTCTTTGAATGGTTGAAGAAAGTGCAACAAATGTTCACTCTGGAAACTTTTGTCAAATTTAAATGTGTTTCTTGATTTTAATAGTAACTATGATTTATGGTTTGTGACAAGATTTCAGTAAAAACTGGAGTCTGCCTGACCTCACAAGTTGCAGTTATGTTTAGGGTTACAGTATAGAAAAGTAAGCTTTATCTTTGTCCAGCTACCATAAGAATTTGGTTTTGTCCTTTTTGGGGGGTTGTATGAAACATGCAAACTTAACATTCCTTCCAAGGAGATGGTAGATCTCAGATTGCTACTCTAAATTCATTCTTAGATCATTCTTATCTAGTAACCTGCTTATTGTACAAACAGTGGTTATGGAACACAAAGATAATCTATCCAAGGACTCAAAGTTAAATAATCCTTGTCCTCCGGGAGCATCAGGACTAGACACAAAGGTGCAGACCTTATGTGCAGATCTCACAGTGGTTCACTTTCAGTGTAGCTAGGTTCTCAGCTAAGCAGACAGTCTTGTCTAGGTGTTTCACTGTGTTATATTTTTGGTGGTAGTTCTTATAGTTCTAACATCAACATTTATCTTTGCCCCTGTTGCCTGAAATTCTGTTCAGACGACTGTGTTTTTAAGAAAACTAAAAATTCACGTGTGCCCTACTTTTTAGCATCACCTCCAAGTCTGAGAGACTTTTATCACATTTACAATAATACCATTTAGTTAAAAATAGGAGAAAACATCCCTGCAAAGAGAGAACAGAGAGCTTTATATTCATTTCAAAAGGTTGCACGTGGGTTAAAATGCATACTTCAAATCTATTCCCTTCTTAGGTTTATTTGTGATGTCAAGAAAGGGAGTGATTTTTAAGGAAATAGAAGTTACTAGCAAAAAACAACCAAACCTTAAATGAACGCATTACATTCAGTGGAATGAAAAACATTTGGGCAGATGAGTGAATCTATTTTAAGAATCACATTTTCATATTATAAATGGGTGTCTTTTAGGAAGCAATCAAACATACAGTTTTAGTACCATTAATTATCCTAATAGGGATGTTTTCCTTATTTTGGTAATTCAGACTTACTGACTACCAGTAAATCTCAGCAGAATTATTGCTCTAGAGTGTTTATATTGTGTGTCACCATATCATCACAGGCCAGCGTCATCCCTCAGTCATTCATCATAAAGCAATCAAGAGGAAGCCACAATATGTTGAGGTTTGCTGCAAGTCCCGTGGATTTTAGTTGCTTAATATTACCTTCCCCAGTTTTTCAGTCTTTTGATTCATGAGGGCCAGTCTCTCAGACATGACACAGTTACACCCCCAAGATAGGAATATATTTTATTTTCAAGTTTGACAACAGGTTACAACTGACACTTTACGGATTTTTATGTTTTTAAAAAGAAGCCATACCCCACCTCCCAACCCCACCAACTGATTTTGAATGTGCATGCAGAGAATAATATCTCTTGATGAAGGCTTTTAAAAGCTAGGGTACCTCACTATAGAAATAATCACTTTTGCTGGTAATGCTTCATTTTGTTCAGGTGCTGTCCATGCTGGTAAAAGAGTCAATTTAGACATACGAAGTCATACAGATAAGAAGGGAAATTCGTGATATGAGGCAAATTGGCGAGGAAGTTCACTATAACACTTGGAAATAAACAGTAATATAATGCACCAAACTATTTCCCACAATCCAGTGCAGCACTGTGAAGCCCAAGGCTGCCTTATTGTGTTCAATAAACTGTTACAAGATCTCTCAACCTGCCTAGAAGATCAGCAGTAAAGCTTGTCTCAGATACTTAAAAAGAAAAACCCCTAAATTCTCTGAAAGAGATATGATTTAAGATGTTTAGAATGAAATGAATCATGACTACAATTAGTAGAGGAATAATCATTCATTCTTTCTTTAAACAAAGAATACAGCACTTTTTCTGGGCTAAGTACTAGACAACAGAGTGGGCAATGAAATGAATCTAGAGCAAAGCAGAAATGGTCAAAGTAAAGGTATCCCTCTTCTATCCAGTACTTCAGATACTATGCTCTATCACAAAAAGAGAAAAACAGTTACCTTTCCTTTTCCCTTGTGTCTCTTCTGCAAGCCAAGCAATTTTACAGAGACTTTGGTAGCAAGTCGGGTGGAGGTGGAGGATTGCTGGTGGGAATAGAAGAACTGGTCAGAAATCCATAATACAGACAAATCATGTTATCTTAGAACTGCTTGAAGATAAATAGCATGTTGTTAAGATGTTAGAACTTTCTAGAATCTTTGAGATTTGTCATGAAATATTTCTTTTCCAGAATTTATATTTAGGATTTAGAACTGTTTTCATCATTGGACTCAGAATACAGGTCTCCTATGATCCTACAACCCAAAAAGACTTGAGTTAAGACATCCAATTGGCTAACCTTCTGGGTCCATTTTTGTCATGTTTGCATAGGAGTTTGTTAGAAGGTAGGGGTGAAGACAAATGTGGAGGAGCCTCAAGAAGGAACCCTGGATCTAGACTGATTAGGAAAGAAAGCAAGTAATTATAGTTAAGAATTCATTGTATCAGTGAAGAGTCTAAACCACCTCTCTTAGAGCCTAGACTTAAGATGGTCTAGTTTTAGAAACTACAACCAGTTAGAGGATATTCTTTAGTACTCACTGATACGCTGATCTGGGGACTTAATGTTGTCATCTGTTGCAATGAGCTTTATGGAAATAATAAAGATAGCTAACATTTACTGAATGCTAGCTATATACCAGCACTGTTTCTAAATACTTTATTAACTTACTTCTTAGAACACTTCTTTGAGACAATTTTTATTATTATTTCCATTTTACAGATGAGAAGACTGAGGCACTGAATGGTTAAATAATGGGTACAAGGTCACACAGCTAGTGAGTAGGGGACCAAGAGAGTGTGAGGTGACATTGATTAGAGAAGTCTCCTCTTTTATCCTAACTTTCTTGATGCACAAACTTACCCTGTGTGTTCCTTGGCCAAAATGTAAAATTTTACATATAGAAGGCTCAATCACTGGTTAATATGATAGTAGAATCATGCTGCCTGTTACAAGCTTTGTGAATATAATTTTGTCACAGTTGCAATTCAACATTGGGAAATACTGTGTGTATATACACACTCACACATGAGATTTTTCAAGGACAAGGACAAACCTAAATTTTGTACCATGTCAAACCTGGATTTGAGAATCCTCAAAAAATATCCAATACTAGAGGTTATTGAGAATGATTGAAATATAAAAATTTATAAAAAGGCTTGTCCACTAATGGTTTTTGCTAGAATTAGCTTTCTTAAAATCTCATCTACTAGTTTAAATTCTACACTTGTACAATGCTGGGTACATGATATACATGGAATAAATATGAGCTTCCTACCTTCCAGAAGAAGCTGTGGTGGTACTGTAAGAATCAAAGATAATGATGAACAGATTTCTTAGAAAACAAAATGCTGTCCAGTTAAGAATATACCATTGGAGCATTTTGTGAAAATAACTTTGTATTGAGGGAATTTTCATTTGCAGTATTATATATAGAAACAAATAAAAGACAACCAAATATACTTTGCGAGAAAAATGTTCCAGTTTTAAAGACACAATGAAACCACTGAAAACCAGGAAACAGTCATGAGGCTATCAGTAATGAGACAGGAGAGAGCATTTCAGCATTGTTGTCATTTTGCAAAATCATCTATCACAGAAAAGTAGTTTGAATGGTCCGTCTTGTTTTCAATTTTTCCAAAATATATTCAGACAAAATAGCTTGAATTGGCTATCTTGTTTTTCGATTTTGTTCCAGATTTATTTCTGATTATAGCCTTTTTTTTGAATCTAGATGCTCTCTCTTTTGGGGAATGAATAGCATTATGCTTAATCTTCTCTTCCCTGTCCAAAATGAATGCAGAAACCTTCCACGGTGATAAATTATTTTTCTCATAGAGCCCTTCTTGTTTTCTTCTAGGCTGTTCTGAGCCTCTGGGGATGAAATCAGGACATATACAAGACTATCAGATCACTGCCTCCAGCATCTTCAGAACTCTCAATATGGACATGTTCACTTGGGAACCGAGGAAAGCTCGGCTGGACAAGCAGGGCAAAGTGAATGCCTGGACCTCCGGCCACAATGACCAGTCACAATGGTTACAGGTAATATTTTCCAAAAGTGTATCAGTACCCACTGCTCCCCTTCCTTAGAGGATTTCCTGTTTTTAGGTGAATGTTGGAATCGTTACCTTCATACTAATTTAAAGGTGCCTTCTTCTTTGGCTTAACTAAACTGGTAAAACAAAAATTCCTTAGGAATCCATGTCCTCGTGTTATATTTACTCTGGTGTTGATTTATAGATGTTCCTGTCAGACTGATGTAGCAGAGTGTACCAGATCACGCTATGTATAGGTCAATTTGATTGATTATGAGAACATTTGCATTTTAACTCTCATCTTTTCTAATGCTTTGTGTCAGTCTTGGTTTGAAAGCATCACAGCAGGAATCCATACCGCCTTGAAATCATGCCACTGACCTGCAGATTGTTCCCATAGAATCATGACTCATGACTTATTAGCTCTTTACTGGTGGTTGCTAAGCAATAGAGCAATTTGATTACATTTTCATAAGAGAGCTTTATAGAAGGAAAGCATACACATTGCAGAGTGTGTTTATCATTTGCACGTGAGGTAAGGTTACAGTCGGTGCTTTTTAAAAGTCTTCTTAAAATGCACTTATGTGTGGAGTATTTATAAGTATGCACAAATTTGTTAATGTCTTCTGTGGCTAAGAAAAGTAAGACAGCTTATTTCTATAATGAGGTCTTTTTTTTTTTTTTTTTGGAAAGCTATGAGTTCTCCTCTTACTGATTTTTAGGCTGCGTTTAAGAGTTTCAAAGATGTGGTAATTCATAGTATTTCTGGAAATCATGAAAATAACTAAAATCACAAATGTCGCCTTGTATCAAACTGGATTTACCACACATGAAACTGTTCTTTCCAAGTGACCTGAAATTTCCAGTGGTCTCTTCTCAGTCTTTGCTTTCTTGGCCTTCATGTTCCCTAGTCTTATAGAAATAATCACTTTTTTCTTTACTTTCCCCTAACATTCTATCTGGAGCCTTACTGAGCTGAAGTTGTATTAAGTTCTTTCGTTACCAGGCATGATAGATAATTATGTATGTCTTTCTCCTTTTCCTTTTCTATGAGCTTTGTGAGGATAGGCCATATATATGGAACACAAGATAGATTTGTCATCCCGGAACCCAGCCTTATGTCCTTGTCGTATAATGTAGCAGAGCTACTGAGTTAAATCATTCGCTTGACAAATGTTGTGATGCATGTAGGAAGCATCACATACTATGAAAAATAGTGATGGCGCGTGAGTGAGCACCACACCGTCATGCTCCTAAGACATTACCTCTGTCATAGACCATTCCATTTATTCGGGGCGCACGGCATCATACTCTGTCTCCCTTCATCCTTCTAGCTGCTGTGTCCCGTTGTCCTCCAGGCCACCCTTCCCCTGCCTGTGACCTTCCTGACAACCTCAGTATCACCAGCTCCACACACTCACACTAACTCATCTAGCAAGTACTGGTTATTTCAATAACTGAAGAAAGGATTCAGTGACTTAAAAATCCTTTTCCCTTCTCACCACCCCCCTCTGCCACTTCCAAGATCTACCACCCTCTTTCACCTGGGTTTTTGCGGAAGCCTTCCAACCAGGCTTCTGGTTTCTGGCCTTACTCTGTAAAAACCTATTTCCCAAATTGTAACGAGTGTGATTTTTTTTTTCTAAAATGTAAATGTGATTCTCTTGCTCCTTTTTTAAAAAGCTCTTCAACTGTTCCCTATCAGCCTCAGAATAAAGTGCAGATTCCTCAGTGTAGCCTAAAAGTCTTCGCGTGCTTGGCTGCATTTCATCTCTTAACCACGCTTCTGAATCTGCTTCAGTTGCTCCTCTTCGCAGAGGAAGCGAATGTCCTCTTCCTAGAGGAAGCGAATGGAAAGACGTCTGCCCACAGCATCCCCAGCCTTCTGTTGGTTAAATCCCTCAAGTATAGTTTAGATGTACTTTACTCTGGGAAGGCTTTGCTGCCACCTCCATCCCACACCAAATCTGGCCTAAGTTGTCCCCTGGATATTACCGTGTCATCTGTAATTCTCTCACTGTCGTATTATCATGCTGTACTGGAAATGGTTTTTTCCCGCTAGATTATTTGCTCCAGGAGGGATGGAACCACATCTGTATTTTGTTTACTTTCTCAACCTCTTGTCTCATACCTAACTAAATACCTGTCACCACACCTGACATATGGTAGGCATTCAGTAAATACCGTTGAATGAAAGAATGAATGAATGGATTTCAGTATTATTCAAGTTAGTGATTTGGGCCTATACTGCCTATAATTTTGATCCCCAATTTAAGAGATCACCTGCTAGGATCCTCAAATTTTAAAATAATAATTCAAAAAGAAACCTAAAATTTTCTATTAAGGTGTGGCCTTACTAGTAAAGGAACTAATTTTTATTATACATAGCCTTTATGAACTTTTCAAGTTCTTAATTTGAAGACACCGTGGAAAATAACCCTTCCATTTGTTAGACTTGAATGGTGAAGTTAAACTTGTTCTTTGCCACTGTATAATATTTTTAAAATTGGAAACATTCCAGTCATATCTCATATTAGCTGGGTATGGCGAATATTATTTGTGAGTCATAATGCCATGTGGAATAAGACAAAATATTTTACACCCCATAAGTAATTCAGACAGGCTGGTAGACTCTCGAAATATCCACGTAAAGGTGTTGCCAATGGCAAATTTCTTTAGAAAGACAAAAATAAAACAACTGTTTTTACACAAATCAGGGTGTAATGTTCAGTGCAAACCTCTATCCACCACTGTTTTAAGATGGCTTTTCATCTGTCCTCTTAAAGTCACCTGCCTGCTGAAACTGATTCATTCTGTGGGTGACAGATTTTCTGTCAATCCAAGGACCACTTCTTCCCGTACATGTCTATTTTTTGTTGTGTCAGAACATATTCAGAATCTCCAAGCCAAGGTAAATTGACGTCTTATTTTTATTTTCCCTTTTTTGATATCATTCAAGAAAGTGCTCCAAAATTGTGACTATTTTTAGTATTTTCTCCTCAAGAGAATATAATCTGTTCAACTAGACGTTGTTATACTTGTTAGTATCTTTGTTGACAAGAAGCTTAATATTTTTATAGATAGTGTATAGAGTGACTCTGTTTTTGAATTGTTGATATAGAATCAATTTTTATCCTTATCTGGAGGCTTCTGATTTTATAAATTTTGGCTGTGTTCTTAACTAAGATGCATCACTTCTGAGAAATAGCTCTTCAGAAGAGAAACTGTCGGTCATTTAAATTCTCTTCCTTCATTATCAATCTCCTGCTAATTGTTTTTTGAGAAATTTCTTTCATATGCCAACTATTTATGTAACTCCCTAATAATAAGTTTTATTTCAGTTTGGTAGGTTTTCCAAAACTTGATCAGATAATACCTGGAAATACAGTTGTTGTAAATGAAACCCCCCAAAACATCCTTTACCCAGTTGTGATATATTTTAAGGAATTCATATACATTCATTTAGGGAATTCTTAAGTATTCAAATATCAATTTAACATTTTATTATTATTATGGGTCTAATGTTTCTTCCAGTCTCTTCTCTAAGGTCAAAATCTCAGAAGTTTCTCAAGCAAAACTTCTTGTGTTTTTCTTTTAGAAGTGATCTTACCTAACTGATTAGCTTCCTTGAACTACTATTAATCATAAAAGCATGATGCTATTCCTTTATGAATATGTGTGAAGTCCACAGGTGGTCCAAAGTGAGAAGCATATCTCAGACCTATGAACAAACATTGTTCCATCACTTGAAATGTTTGATGGTCTCTGAAACTTTGAGCATGAAGTTCTACCAGTGTGTTTTCCAAAAGCCTGCAAAGGTTAAACTGCATTTACTCTCTTTCAAAAAGTCTTACCTACATCTACGTTGAGGGGTCATAAGCCGATCGTTCCAGACTCATAGTTGGACATTTAACACATGATTGGCTTGGATTTTAATCCTTAATATAAAATAAAGTGACATTTAATTTACAGAGATCTTTTAGAATCAGACTGTTATCTCCTGTGCTTAGTTTCTAAACAAAAACACAGAAATATTGTTGGGTCTTAAGGTAGATTAAATAAAACAAATGACAAAACAGAGACAATGCATAGTAGGTACCCATCAACAAGTAGCTCCCTTTCTCTTTCTGGTGGCTTCTGAAACCTCAGGAGCTCGTAATCTGACACCGCCTATTATAACCAAGAAGGAAGATATGCATCTGTTCTTAGCTTCTTCCAAAAGAGAATTTCCAATGAAACTGTGAAATGTAAAGTAATACATTATTATATCAGTTGCAAATTGTGAGTAATGTTGATAAATTACATAAATTTGCTTTGGCAAATGAAAATTTTTAAATATTTTAATCTAAGCAGTATCAGTTATTTTTCATATTCTTTACTTAAGAGTAGTAATACTATTATTATTAATAACTTAAAATGAACATTACATCATTTGGCAGTGTTCTCTACTGAAATCGTATTCTTTTTTGAATAGTTTTGTGCTCTAAATATTCTCTTTCAGTGGCTTTTCAGCAGATTGGATAAATCCTCTTTTTGTTTATTTTCAGATTATACAAACTGATTAAAATTCAGCATAAAGTTGAGATGTTTAGTGACATTCTGTCAGGAGTAGGAGCATTATTGATAATAATTTTATAAACTGTGAAGAAGTATTTTGCTATATTAGATGCATCTAAACAACGAGCACTCTACAAGTTAATTTGGATTCTTTAAAATAAGACATCATAGATTCTCTTATGGTGAATACAGTGTGTATATATTCATTGTCCAATTGGTGGTGACTATAGAAAATGGATAATTCATTGTCTGTAATTGAATCTACCGAATTTTTTTTTGGATTTCATGAAGTGTAGCATACTATAAATGACTAACAGGAAGGAAAATATCACATTGTCACCTAGGAAATGACCTTTTGGTCTATTTCATGAGACATTTGCTAATTTAAGATAGTCTGTATAGTATTTCAACCAAATTAGTAGAATTAATAGAATTGTTAGCCTGCACATTTTAATGCTGACCTTTGTCAGAATTGCAGCTAACCCTCCGCAGCTTCATTTCAATACCAATTTTGTGGAAATACGTAAAAAAGCAATTGAATTTAGGTTTTCAAATTAAATAAGCCTTATTTAATTTAGTCCATTTCAGATTTTTGAAAGGAAGTATTCTGGCCATAAAATTTGTAACTTCTTTAAAGCCAATAACTTCCCTTGCCTTCTGGACAGTTTATTTACAGAAAACCTAAAGGAAAGGTTTTCAAGGATCAAGGGACCTCTAAGCCACTGGGAAACATTTGGCAATATGAAGGGATATTCTGGTTTCCAATTCACTATTTCAATATTTCATGTACAATAAACAGTAAGTCTGCATGAAAGGTGCAATTATAAAGCAGATCTAAAAGAGATCAAATAATGAAACTTAATTTATGTAGGATTGTGAAGCCACTCCCATCTTTCATAAATGGTAATATATTTTGGAGTGTATGAATTGAATCCAAGAACTCCGTACTTGGCTTGGATTATAAATTCATCTTTAAATTTTTAAATAATTTTGTAATATCAAAGGGAATCTCCATGATCTAATTAGAAAAAAAAACTTTCAATGAGCAAAACAAAATTGAATAGGGTATTTATACAAAAAGTACTTGGAGGGCCAAGGAAAGTGCATCAGCGCCAGTGTAGTTAGAGTGAGTACATAATTCAGTACAAATAGACCAAACGCCAAGAGTCTGGTTTTGAAGACTGACAGATCACATCAGTACTCTGGGTTCAGTTTTTTCTCTTCTTCAGCTAAAATGTAGGTATTACAAAAAAGATCACCTCCCAGGCAACCTTCCCCCTTTTAAAAACTGTCACATCACTAAGATTCTAGTATCTAAATGATGATTGACTAAATCCAAAGTAATTAGAAATTTACCAGGCCCACCAGATAACTTCTGGTGAAGTTAACAAAAAGACATCATATAATTTATTTAGTGTTGTGGATGCAGCAGTATAACCTTAAAATTAACCTTTAAAAAGTAAACTTTTACATTATGTGTATTATGTCTACTTAATACCCAAAATATTGCCCCTTTCCTTCCACCCATTCCAATTTTGAGTTGTTTCTTTGTATTATAGCTCGCTATAAACAGCTTGAAAGAAAAGACTTCCCTAAGACAAGGCAATGACACAAGCCATTAGGAAATACTAATACATTAGCATCTGCAAATAGCACCTCATGAAAAATACCCGAAGCAATAGCTTCTGGTGGCAGGAAAGGAGGAGATTAGATTGAGTGCAAGTGGCAGTTTGGGGAAGGCAGGCTTCGATGGTACATGAAAATTGGATGGAGACTTTGTGGTTTTGGAGGTTCTTATAAACAGCTTCATAGTTTTGTTTTGTTTTGTTTTTTAATTCAAATATATATTTTTGAGACATCTATTATAACAAAGTATAATACCAGGTACAAGGAACTGAAAGATATATCCAGCACTACGTCTGCCTGCAGGTATGATTATTGATGCACTAATGTCATGGATTAACATTCCAAAGGCAATACACGGAAATGTGGGATGTTTGATGCTTTTGCTTAAAAGCCATATTTGAAACATTGAAAACCTGAACAGTAGGGCTGGTAAGAACTGTATGTACACAGCAGGCCCGTTCATGTTTTTTTATGATAATGAGAATTAAATGACTTCCGATTCCTTTGTGTGCAAATGAATTTTAATTTGTGACATATTAGTTATCTTTGTATTAGCAAAATACAGTTACAAGAGTAGGAACCATTCTAAAGATATGAACTTCAAATATACCGAGGAATAAAATTTAGAACTTGGGAATACTGTTTCAAATAAGATGAGTGTTTATAAAGGCTTTCAATGGGAATGAGAGTCAACTTGAATCAGGGATCTCATCTTGCCTTTCAAGCAGCCCTCGCAGTGACTAAGTTACTCCTGGATGTTCTCCGAGGCCCCAGAGAGTCTGAGAGGCTTGCTAAGGATTGCGAGGCCGGTCAGCAGTATGAGGGGAACTCAACACGCCAGGGAGTCCACGCGATGATTGTTACCGCAGTGTTTTGTGGACCACTTAGTGAGGGAACTGCCTCCTTCTCTCAGGGAATGTTTGCTGAATTAGGAAGCTCATGCAGTGCCCAGCGCTGACCAGCAGAGCCCTGGCCACACATTTCTTGAAGGAGAGCTTCTGGTATTTTCTGTGGATTCAGCCTGCCCTCTAAATTTGGGGTTCCACACTGTAAAAATTGTATACCCCTCACAGTGTTAGTAAACGCTGAACACATATGCATGATATTTAGAAAACCTAATTTCTATGATTTTGGTTTCCGATAAAACAAATAGGAAATAGGGTGGAAATTCTAACTTCTTCTTCCTGTAACTTGATGGTGCGTCCTGTGTGCAGACACCATGCTTTAGGCCACACTGCTCTGCCCGGCACTCTTGGTCTAAGTTAATCTCACCTGAACTTGTTATTTTGGTTTATCCTAAGGATCTTTGTCATTTTTCTTCAAAGCCAGTGGTGCTGTGATGAATAGGTCATTCAGTTTTCATTTACATTCATGATTAAAGTATCTTCCATTTATGGAGTATTTATTTGCTAGCTAATGTCAACATAAAATAAATTTATTGATTGCAAATACTGCATTCATTTTCTCTCTCACTATTAAGTTAGCATTTCTGTAGAGAAAGCATGCCTTAGTGAAGTGACTTCTAAATTTCTAGTGTCTTTGTTTTATGTTGTAGTTCACCAGCTCAGTATGTCTCCTGGAAAGGGTTGGTCCACCTGGCCATGCCCATTTCGGTACTAACCTTTGGTTAGAATTTTCTCTGCGATCCTTTAAGATGTGCCTAAGAGCATATCTCCCTGCTAATTCATTAGCTTCCAATGAATCACTTTCTGGAATTAGTGTATTTTTCAGAGGGAAATAGATAACAATTTCCTTGGCCAGGACTGTGCCCTGAGTATCAAGGCCAACCAGAGTTTTGACTTCTTCACTCATCACTTAGGCTCCTTGCCCAGGTCTGTCAAGATATCCATTGCTGCTCTCTGCGTTTGGTCTGCCCACTGTTTCCTGCGAGTCCTGGTGCACATCTGACTGCCCTCCTCTTGTGCCCTCTTCTCATCTGAGCTTTCCTGGGTCCCTGTTTAGTTTGTCTAGTCTTTGATCTTGCATTCCAGCTCCAGCTGCCCCTTGAAGGTTAATTTATAACTGGCTTATTCTTATCTTTTTGGAGTTTCAGCCCTGCCCTGGCTCTCAAAGGGCCATCTGATGCCCCCTTGACTATCAGACTTCTCAGTGCCCCTGGGTCCAGCTTGCTGTCATAGCTGACCTCAGTCTTAGCTCTCTTAGCTCCTGGTCCTGGCACTTACAATTTCTCTTTTTCCAGATGCTTATTTTCTTCAGATAGTTCCACTACCAGAATGCAGCCCTCCTGACTACAGACCCAGAGTTTCCAAAGGTTCTCTCTTTCTCAGTCTGATTATGAAATGATAAAGTGAGGATAATACGTATAATTCTTTGATCCTAAAAATGCAGCACCATAAAAAAATTAAGTTGCCTTTCTCTCTAGTGATCAATTTTATCAGCATTTTCCCAGACGTACCATGAAGAACACTGCTTCCATAGGGTTCTCTTCCCCACCGACAAAAAAAAGGATTCTGTGCTGAAATGTACTTATTAAAGTGTTTATCCTTTTCTCCATTCTTACTGATTCAGATGAATATTAACATAGAATGTTTCAGACTCCTATAGGAAAGAGATTTGTTTTATTTGGTTATTTTCAAACTCCTTTGATCACAAAGTGCTTTTTAAAAATAACTATCATAACATCCCCAGTAGCCACTTCAGAATATCCTGTATCAATTAAATTGCATTTCTCTAACACTTTGTTGTCTTCAAAAGGCTTTTCTAATAATCTGTGTCTTTATAATAATCTGGGTACATTTAATTATTTGTGTATTCTATCCCAAAACATGAAAGAAACAATTTATAGTGGTTATATGACTTAATCCTATAAATGTCAGAACTTGACCTAAAAATCTGGTTTCTCTCTTTTCCACTGAGTGCCATTTTTTCATGGCTGTTTGCATTTGACATCAGGTAGAATGAAATCTAATCTTAGTAGCTTGTTTTTCATGAATTTTGTTCATAATTTTCATGATTTTTTTTCAGTACAGCAAAATATATGCAAAATACGCATATTTGGAAATACGATTTTCCAATTCACTGCATTCTTCAATTTTTGTGATAGACCTACTCAGTATCACAAACAAGTTCATCAATTCCACGTCCGTATACGTACAACTCAAGCATTTAAAAATTGCCTAAATGAATTCAAAGCATTTTTTCATTTCCTCTTCAAAAAGAATGTTGCACATAGCTACAGGTATTCCAGATGTGCCTGAGCAGTGGTCAGCCCATGTTAAAATGAGCTCTATGCATTGGTCACTCTAAATACAGAAAGTAACATGTGAACAGTTTTGCCTATTAAGAAACAGTTCCTGTGAGCTAATGGGCCTTTTAGCTACAGAAGTTTATAATAGCACACAAGTATTTGTCACCGTGAGTGGTAAAAAAATTTCTCATTTTTGAAAAGTGCATTTGATAATTTTCTTTAAAATTCATTTCCCTCTCACTTAAAATGATGGAAGATTTTAATTGGAACTTACTTTTAAATAACTAAACTGTAAGTTCTTCCTCCTGCAAATGTTCATACCCTTTGGCTTTGCCTTCTCTGTGTTCACGGTGTAAAATTCTATCTCTTCGTTCCAATGAGAGAGGCTTCTGTCCCTGACATGCACTGAACTGTAATATAGGATTCATATTAGGATAGTCACTGTTTTACAGTAAAATGGGATACTAAACTCACTCAATAGACGTTTTGTAGCACTCACCTCTTTTGAGCAACGTGAACTTGGAACTATGAAATCATCATTATTTTACAAATATATTCCTTGCAGATTTTCCTAACTTAAGAAATCAGGCTGCAGTCTCTTTGAATATGATTTCTGTTGTCCCATACATTTTTTTATTCTAACTGCTCTGTGACTTGGAATAGAGAAAGCTAAAAACAGATACAAAGCATTTCATCAAGGTTATCCATTATAAGAAAGAGAAAAAACCAAGAGATACTTACATATAATCATTATTAATTACTACTAATTTATGGGATATCCATAGTTTTAAAATTAAAAATAAAATAAAATATTGTTGATTGCATTCAACATCGTATTAATTATCATTAGGGAACTGTAAAATTATTATTATTACCATTTTATGTGCAGCATAGTTAACAAAACCAAATATAGTTAAGAGGGCTTAAAGTAAATGAATAAAATAAAAACAACAGTAATTGACTATTATTCCAGTTAAACACTGAGTCCCCTCTCTCCCTTCTCCCAACATTCTATCACCCATTCGAAGCTCAGCCTTTGTTTCTTTCATGAGAAGCACTTTGGATTTTAATCCCCAAAGCTGTAGGATTTGATGGCCCTTCATGAGTACCACAGGACCCATCTGTTCTGGTAGGCATATGCCTGATGATGTGGGAGGAGCTGTATGTACAAGATAATGGATCTAAGAGTACTTAGAATGTAACACTAAATATATATATGTATGTTTCTACAGCTGCCTCAAAGATCTGTAATGGGAAATAGGGGAAATTCTAAAAATAAAGCAGCTTTAAAGCCCTCAGTGGGAAAAAGCACACACCAGCTGCTTGTCTTTTTGGATGTTGGGGTCAAAGTCATTTTCTCAAAGTGCGGTTTAGAGACCTCCTGCATCCAATGAACTGGCATGAGCTGGCTGAAAATGTGGATTCCCAAATCCCCTCCCCAGAGACTCTGATATCACTAGATCTAGTTTGGGCAGAAATGTACATTTCGGAATATATAGCCAGAGATTCTTGCACAAGGTGAAACTTGAGAGAAAAGGAGTTGGTAATTTGTGGCTTGACTGAAAAACATATTCATTTAGAGGCAACTAGTTTAATGGGACTTGCTTAGACATGTTGACTTGAAAATTATTTGAGTATGAATCTAATTGCAGTTTAGGAGTAGAGTATCAGGATACTTCAAATTAAAGAAACGTCATGATAACAGTATGCAGAATTCAAAAATTCAGCCATTTATATTGACTTGACTTTTGTGAAATGAGTGAATCCAACAACAAATCTTTAGTTTCTCCTAACTCTATCGGAAGTAAGGTATATCAAACACACATAGAACCAGATCTCAAATCTGAGAAAGAGGATCTACATTAGTTTCTATATCTCTAGTATTTTCTGGCTATGAAATATAGGTAGGTGAGAAGTTAGATGGTTAGATTGAAGAAAAGGTCTAGTATATGGAATTACAGAATTTAAATAATCATAGACTTTTGTTAATTGGTCTTTTGATATGTGTAGTACAGTAGCAAATATTCCTAACAATGACCAGGAGACACTACCAATTTCTGAAGTACCACTAGAAGAGAGTAAAATACGTCCAGTGAAGATGGAGTATTGAATTCACTGGTTTTATCTGATACAGGAGGCCCTGCTTAAAGTAGACACTTGTTGAAAGTCTGTTGAATAATGTTTTCAAAACCTGTACATGTATGTGCAGTGTATGGAGTTAATTTTAAATTAATGTACATATTTGATAAGAAATAGTATTTTATAACTGTTAGATGGCAGACTCTACAGCAGAGCTATTGGGGTTCAAACCCTTTCTCCACCACTAACTAGCTGTGCTATGGACGAGTGACTCGCCCTGCTAGCGTCTCAGCAGTCTCATTTTCTAAATGGTAAAGGCAGTATCTATCTTACAGGCTTGTGTTAAGGACTGAATGAATTAACATTGTAAAGTGCTTACAAATAATTACCATAAAAATGTTAGTTACTATTATTTTATATCATAATAAACCAGTTCCCAGTGAAACTATATAGCATATTTTCTTTAATTTAAGGTTGTCAAATTAAAAAAATATAGAATGCTTAGTTAAGAATAAATGATGAATACTTGTCTAATATAAGGGTGTCCCAAATATTGCAAGGGACATACTTACACACACACAAAAATAAGATTGTTTATCTGAAATTCAAATTTAACTGGGCAGCCTCTATTTTATTTTGCTAAATCTGGCAACCCTGTTTTCACTCCAGCTCAGACTTTCAACAACCGTCTTTCCTCTGGAATGTATAATTGAACAAGTTATGCTGCTGATATAGTGATGATTTAGTCAATAGATAATGGTTTCAATAAAGTGTTCACCTGTGATTGTTTTGCACTCTGCCTGTATTCCAAGATGAATAGATATTAGGAAGCCACTAGTTTATTAACTCCCAGACAATATGCTAAAATTGACTTCTACTTCAAAATTACTAACCCCTTCAAAAAAAAGAGAGAAGCTGTTCTTTATCCTGGTGCTTCTGTGTTTAGTGAATTTCTGGGGATAAGATGAACCTTTTTTGGATCTACCAGGTGATAAATGCTGGAAGTCAGTGTTTTTTCAATATATTGGAACTCAGTATAATCATTTTCATCATGGGAATGGTCTGAATTTGCCAGGAATTCCCCCGCATGACTCTTAATGACATTTGGGATATTGTGTCTACAGTTTGTAGAAATTACCATTAGATGGCATTTAAGATCTTCAAACATTTTTGGCTCAGTGAATTCATGTTATAAAAAGACAGACACAGACCTAACTCCTGGTCCGCTGAATGATACTGGAAATGGTCTTCCCCCCCCCAAGCATTGGTTTGTTCATCTGGGAAATGTAGTAAATGCCCACTCCACAGGGCTGTTGGAAGACTGAATTCTCTGAGTATGAAATATATATATCTCTAGTGAAATTATGGAAGTTAAATTATCATGGATTTTGTTAGTCTTCTGATATGTAAAACACAGTAACAGATGTTTTTAAAAATGATCATGAGATACTACCAATATAAGACCCAAATCAAGGTGCCTGGAATAGGCTAAGTGCCCCATGTGTGTCCCCTCCCTGCCTTTTCGCTAGCATTAAAACAGAAACTAGAGATTACCATAAGTAGAACCAATTTTGACCCCGAATGCTGTGACTGTATTATATTTAATCGCAAGACACGGGAAAGGAGGAAACAGATTCCTTTGTCTCCTTAGCCGTCAGTTGGATTACTTCATATATTTCCAAAAGCTGCCTAGACTTCTCGATTTTTTCTCAATAGTTCTCCTTAACTATCTAAAACATGCCATAGAACTTCTCTCACCTACCCACTTTGTGAGATTATCTATGGTTTGATTAGCCCAGGTTTCTTTCTGGAAAGTCACTGCCTTTGGGGAGCAATCTCAGTCTAACCAGATATTTGTAACAGAAGCTGCCAACATAGTCTTGCCTTCACTCACTGCAGCTGAGTTCTTTAGGGAAGAGTTCAGAACTTCCTTGTAAAAGGGGAGTATCTTGTTGGAATTGTCACAGAGAAGGTGGAGGCAGAGGCAGGAGACATTCCTTTAAGCTACCCTTGTAGAGCAAGCCCACCATAATTTATGAGAAAATGATTATTAGAGCGGCTTTGTGGAGAGGTGAAGAAGAAACCAAAAACTCCCAACCACCTTGGAGCCACCCGCTCCTTGGAGCTACCAGTCCACCCTCAGGTGTGAAATTGAGGGACAGGCTAGGTGGAGACTGTCCCCAACCTGCCACATGTGGAAAGACACTCCAAGAGCATTAGTGGAGAAGAGAATCCCAACACACTTTGCTATTTCTTGGGCTCACTGTTCATGTTAATGGACAATATTTTTTTTCCATCTGCCAAGTGCATACTAACCAACAAGAGAATGGCGAGTATTTAAGAAAAATTCATGGTAAAAGACCTTAAGTAGAAGAGTTTATCCACTAGATTGTTTTGGAGTTGTTTTTGTTTGTTTTTTGGCCTTGGAGGTCTTATGGGAGCATAGTAGCAGAAAATAGTATTCTGCCTATTTTTCAGGTTCTGGGGAAAAAATACAACCGAAAAACACAGCACTTGAAAAATTGTATCTATAAATAATATCATGAATTTAAATGCTAATTAGGTTTAAATATAGGAAGTGTAGAATCTCTTTAGGAAGTTTTATCCTCTGACTTTTTTAAATATACTAAAACCTGTTTATATAGAGCATAAACATACTCATTTCCAAGATGGGTTTTTTAATGGATCAAATAAACACAAAACATATTAAAGAAATCTATCTTATTTCTTGGTATTTCCTTTATAATTTTAAAAAGTCTACCTACTTTTCAGTATCTCCAAAGTAAATTAGAAGCAACAATTATTTCCTAGTAAAAGTCAAATAAATGAGGCTTATTATTTTCTGCCACTTTACCAAATACACATAGAATCACAAAAAAAAAAAAAAATGAGGAAATGAACAATAGTATAAAGCTAGCCAGTTAATGCCAATTAGGAGATAGCTCTATCGTGTGACCATCAAATTTCAATCATAGAAGCCCCATTCCTGTTATGATGTTATGGTATTAATGCAGCAAGAATGTACAACAACCATACCTCACGCTGTTAAATTATAGTTTGTTTTCACATGAGAATTTAATTACAGAATTTTAGACTACCAGGTACTGACTCTAGCTCGTGATTACCCAGGCACATGATACCTATTTAAGAGAGAGAGGATGGAAGATTATATTGTTCAAATTTTTGCCCCTGCTATTCCCTACATTTCTCCTTTCTGAAAAAGGATAAACCTTTCCGCTAACTGACTTCATGCCTTGCCATGTGACTTACCTTGGCCAGTGAATGGAAGCAAAGTAATGCTTCCCTTTTCTGAGTGGAAAATTTGGGGAATGGAAAAAAAAACAGGTATCGGGTCCTGATTCACATTATAAAGGTAGGCACAGGTTAGTTACCTTATAGCACGGGGCATGTCACTTCCAGGTAGATTCATCCGGCAGCTAGGGCATCTCCTGGAGCCAAAAGGAAGTCAACCAGCAAACTCTTTAAATGTCTGGAAGCCAGAGGGGAGAGAGTGTACAAAATAAGAATAATAGCATTTACTCATGTATAGGGCTGTTCTAAGCATTAAATTATATAATTTAGGTGTAATTCAGTAAAATGCCTTGTTCATAGTAAACCCTCATTAAATAGTTAATGGCAAGGGGCGCGATGACAGTGACAGTCACAGCAGTGCTGCTCCGGACCTCACCCAAATGGAGACATTTGTGAGTGAGGAAGATTTGATGGGAACTGGGTGAGAAAGCAAACATTTTATAATATTAACGGTAACAACTGCACAAAATTAGCTAGCTTTGAAAAGAATGTTTTGACAGAGGTTGTAGCCCAGTAGCAGTGGGCTGGATTCTGACTCAATCTAGTTTCCTCAGATGGCACTATGTCCTTTTTAATCTTTCCCTTGAATGGCCGAAATGGAGCACTTGTCCTCTCATTCACCACAATCCACCACTGGCTTGTACCTTTTTTATCCCAAATTGTCATTTGATTCACTCCCCGCAGGCCTGTGAAGATATTTCACTTGCTTAAGATGACCAAAAGGGTTTTTATTTTAGTTGGTTTTAAAATAAGATCCTCAAGGAAGAAATAGTCCCCCAGCTTTTCCCAGCTGAGCTGTGACTTAGAGAAAGCAGAGCTCTTTCATTCATAATTTGCTTCTGTTGTTCTGTTTTACTTCAGAACACAGGGCAGAGAGAGAGACAGGTACCAAATGGCTGAAAATCTAAGGTTTGGACTGGGGGTTGTTGAAGAGCCTTGCCCAACTCTAGAAAATGAGTAAGCATGTTCAGGTGAGGAAGAAAGAAAAGAATAACAAAACTTAAAGGTCAGGCAAGTAATTATGAGTGATCACTCACACACACACACACACACACACACACACACACACACACACACACACAGACACACACACACACACACACACACACACCCCAGGTACTAGCAAAGAATGGGCACGGTGACTGGAGCACCACTGGTGGCAGTTTGGTAGTCTGCGTCTAATAACAGAGAAGTATTCAATACGAGTGATGTATCCTGAGCAGGACCTCAGCTGTGGGACCACAATTCTAGGAGCAGAACCAGTTCCAGGCTCAAGAGAGATACAGAAGCTCAGTGGAGCTGGCCTGACACTGGGACCTGACACTTGAGGACAGAGCAGGGACCCGGTGGGGAGAAACAAGGGAACATCACAGCCTTTGAATAAGAAAGAGCTCAGGTCACTGCATGCCCACAAGGTGCATTTGTACACATGTGCCCCTTCCTCTGAGTAGAACAGTGATGCCAGGGCATCAGGAAGCTTTTCAGCTTCATCTCGTCCCATTAGCTGGATGCCTCGTCCCCTTAGCTGGGGCATAACCTACTTGTACAGTGATATACTGTGGACCTGAAGTGACCTTGCAGATGGGAAGAGAAGGCGCATGAGATCGCCTGCTTCAAGTCAGGCTTGATCTAGTTTTGAATGAGATAGGGTGCAATTGGGGAGCTGGGAAAGCAAGGTCTTATAAGTTTGGCCAAGCCTGTCACCTTCTCTGTCAAAAATGTTGGTCTTTTACTGACAAGCAGAGACTAAGCATCAGGAAGAGAAAGGTGTACTTTAATATGTGTGAAGAAACTTAGCTCCCAAGAAGCTCTAAATGAGATAAGTTCTCTCACAGAACTAAGGTTTTATAATTTTGCAATTGCATTGTCTTATAATCCATCAAGTCTTTATGGCTTTTAGGATTACCCCCATATCAATGGTGAATGCAGGACTCCTTAAATCCCTTCCTGTTTATGATTTTCTGGCTTAGGAGATGAAGTATAACTCCAAAGTAACGTCTTAAAATGAGATGTTTAGAAAGTTAGCCTTAAAATGTGTAAACAAGTAGTTTGTAAACAACTAACTGTAGCATGACCCTTGGCAGGTGACCTGCCTCTTCTGGAGCGCAGTTTCCTTATTTTTAAAATAGATGAGATGTCATCTATGGCAATTAAAATGCCTGTCCTTCTTATTGATACCTACCTGGTATCCAGGGAGAAAAAATGGTACCTACAGTTGTGCCTTAAGATCCTACCTGATCCAGACCAAACTCTGAATGATCTTCCATAGAAGTACAGATCTGATTGCACTGACTCTACACATGCCCACCCCAAGAGCTAGATGCTGTGCTCCCAGTTGCCATCCCCAGGAGAGACAGGTCTCCGGGGTATTTAACACCATTATCCAGAACCTTCATTCAGGTTACTCAGGAGGAAATGACACAGAGAGTTATCACTGGTTCTTGTTTCAGTAATTTTCATCATGGTATCCTATGAGATTTTTAAACACAATTTGCACTTTTTTTTTTTTTTTTTTTTTTGGCAGTGTTACTCAGTATCACTCACTCACTCATTCAGCAGATGTTTATTGTATGAATTCTAACTTCAGACTCTGGGGATGAAGAGGTGAAGAGGAAAGATAAGGTTCCTGCCCTTATGAATTTTATAGCTTATAAAGACAGAGCTATAAACGAGAATTAAAAGAAGAGAAAAATAAGTATTCTAGAAAAATAGAAGACTTTGTTAGAACATATAGTAGAAATCTGATCTGATCTGGGTATCAGAGAAGACATTCTGTGAAAGTGATATTTGAACTGACACCTAGAATATAAGCAGGAGTTGTGCCTGCAAGTAGGAGGAGGGAGATGGGATAGAAAGAATACTCTAGAAAGAACAGTATGAATAGTCCTTGAGATAAAAGCATGGCATATCTGAGAAACTGAAAGAAGTTTACTTCCTAGTAATTTGAATGAAACTGTGTGTACATTACCCAATATACTCTCTGCATGTAGTTTTACATAAGGTGATAGCATAAAAGTAAAATGAAATTTAAGATGCTTAATGGAATAGTTATACTTATGAATGACCCCATTTCAAGAAATATTCACATAAATATTTATTATGAATTAAATTAATTTTAAGAGATCATCATTGTTTTTTCAAATGTAACTGGTTTTATTTCTTAATCCTCTAGCAAAGAAAAGTTTAAAATATATCATTTAATATTAAAACTGAAGTTTCTATAAAAAGAGCTAGAAAGAAGAGACTTGAGATTATGATTCTAGTATAAGAAAGCTGACTTAGCATATCTTGGCTGAGATGTAGTCATAGTACCAACATAAAGGTAAACTTTGCTCCCTGTTGTCCCTAAAGTTGCACGAAGGCTAGAATAAAAAAGTTTTACTTATACAGATGCTCAATGAATTAAATAACAGTGAGAATTCTGGGATGCAGTTTAATTATTCTTAGTCATTTGAGTTTTAGAAATTTATTTTAATTTCATAAGCCCAATTTAAGAAATATCAGTGTAGTTTTATAGTCTATGATAAAAAGCAACATCCTAGAAAAATAAAAAGTAAATCACCATAACTTTTATCTTCCAATGATTAAGTACTGAAAGGGGTCACTCGTTCAGGCCTGTAAGAGTTATGTGGTGGGACTTGTTATCAGTGATCTGGCCTGTCTTATCAAGGCTGGAGAAGGCGTTGTCCTCTGAGGATTATTGGCTGGTAAGGAGATGAAATGCTGGGATACATTCCAATTACTGTGGTTCAAATTCTAGCTCTGCTTCTTACTACCTTTATTAGCAGGGCAAATGAATTTACCACCCCAGGGCTTCTCAACCTCAAAATGAGGTCAGCCAAAAAACGCAAGGGACTTTTGTGGACTTGAAATGAGAGGGATATCCATGGAAGTCGTTACCACACTGCCTGGCACATAAGCAGTGCCTTTTCCCCAATGGACAGAGTAAGCAGATAGCAAGGGCCATTCTAGGTTAGTTGAAGGCATATTTGCTTTTTGTGGTGTCTACCATGTAGAGTTGATTATGACGTGGTGATTATTATCATGACTACAGTGAAGGAGGCCTAGCCTCCAGCCTGATAAAGTTTCTTTCCATTACTTTTAGAATGACCTGATCATTAATTCCCACTAAAATGTGGGGGGAAAATTAAAATGCTGGACCCAACATATCCTTTGGTCTTTGAGAAAAACTAAAGTTTAATTTTTTTGAATCAAAAATGAGAAATGGGAAACAAGTGCCATTCTTTTCTCAATGAAATGATTGCATCTAATTTTATTGCGTGCATCTGTGTTTGTGTTTAATGGCAAGTGTAATTATGCACCTGCAATGTGCAGCTCTTCTAATTTTAGTAAAATTGATTAAACTATTTAGAAAATACGTAACAAATTGCTCTTTTAAAATGAGTAAATTTAAATGCTGAAGCCTTTATAACTATCAAATTTCTGATCTTCTAATTTCCTGCAGTAGCTGCACACAGCTCTTATGTCCAACTGTGCAGCCTGGAGTCTTTCTAGTGGGTTCAGAATCTTGCCCTGCATTCTGCTGGGTTGAGATGTGGCTATAAGCCAGCCAGTGCCCCCTCTTCCTTCCCATAAGAACTTCCTCTCCAGAGAGGACTGCCTGTTCAGGGTGAGAGGTAACCTTTATTTTTATGTCAGAGAGATAGCTGTGGGGGTTAAGAGAACAGACTTTTTTTTTTGCCTGACTGCTATGTTAAAATGTAGTCCCAGTACAATGCAGAGTACAGATCACTAAGTTAGTATACCCCACAGAGAGCACAACCATCCAGAGGTAATTGGTGGCTCACAGGAAAGTGTACCAAACTTTATTTCTCTTTGTGTCACATGGCAACAAGTTAATGTTTTAATGATTTTGAATTAATTGTATCTTGTTGGTTGCTTTAGATCAATTTTGAAATAAGACAGGAAAAAAATTTTAAGAAGGTATGGAAAAGATGAAGAAACCCCATTACTAAAGGATTACTAATCCTTATTGGTCCAGTGAGTGGAGTTTTCATATGCAGATTTGGGTGTTGGCCAGGAAATAATTAAGTTGAAAGGAATCACCAAAATAACAAGGGACAGAGTAGTGCCATATGCACACAATAGAGAAAGTGTAGCTATCTCTCTAAAGAAGCATCCTACACTGGAATAGAGGATCAGAGAAGCTAAGTATGTAAAAGATGCAACCTGAGGGCAACTCCTGGCAGCTCCTTAATGGGTGCAGCTGCTGGGGATGATGCCCTACAAGACCTGAAAATTTGACCTTTGGAACCAGGGAGCTATTCAAACCTAAGAGGTCTGAAGCTCTACCATGTCTAGTGGCTTTGCTTTTCCCCAGTAAGATGCCTAACGCCAGACCCCTCTGAAGTGTCACCTATCCCACCTGAACATGTTGAATGTTACACTCCCACATCTTCTCTATCACTCACCTAGATGTCTTAGAGCACATTTAAACATTTTTTGATGGAAAAATATAACTGCATATATTCGGCAGCAATCAGTGTCATGTATATTTCTTAAGCTGTAGTGCATACTTTTAAATTTTCCATTAATAATCACTATACCACAAAGCAGCAGTGGTCAAGGGTCACTTCAGTATTTTTTTTCTGTTTCTTGAATTTTTTCTGGCTATTTCATACAAAGACTTGAAAATAAAAGCTTTCTTTTCAAATTATTATTGACATTGATAACATTTTGCTATGTCTACATAAGCTCTGTGACTCGGAAATTTAAAGCAAATACTTCAAAAACCTTGACTGAAAACTCTTCAGTTTCAAAAAAAAAAAAAGGAATGTGTAGATTCAAATTCTTGTTGTTTTTGCTTAATATTCCAATTCCCAAATTTAAGGTTTAACTTACTGTTTTTTTCATCTACGGGAATATATTTTTCACGTGGAATTCTCAAGTTAATCAGAAGTACCACTTGTCAATTAAGATCTATTAGTTCTATTTTTGAGTAATTATAATTTTTAAAAGAGCACTAACATTTAACCTAGTATAGAATTATTTCTGTTTATCTGTTTGGATTTTTAAAGAAATGCCATGTAGATAAGTTATAAAGGCCAAGTGTATTTTAAAGGTTTTGCCAGTGGATTACAAGAATTGCTTTCTAATTGTGTCCAATATGGAACAGAATGCTAATTGATCTTAGTGGAGTGATCCTCTTAAAGATTTTTGATTTAATTAAGTAGTAGTTGTGTTTAATCCATTTCAGCTTAAACTTTATTTTTAATTAAGCAGGAAAAGCACTTGGCAATCTTACGTGAATACTTTTCTGAGAAATGCTTTCATAAGAAAAAGAAAACTGATTTCTCCATATGTGATGAACAAGTATGCTTTTCAAATACTCCTTTGCACTTCTCTTTAGTTTGGTTCATAGGGCATGTGAACAAACTTTAATGACATTTTGTGCTAAAAAGTCCAGCAAATCTGAAATTATAACTGAAATTCCTCTGTAATATTTTAAATTAAAAAGGTTTCTGTGTCATCTTTAGTTAGAGCTTCTCTGGTAATAAGTAGTGAGCATGTAGAATTACCAACTAAACCACAACTCCAAAATAGGATCCAGACTTTTGCCTGAAAGTACAATTATCTTCTTTAACTTAGCAAAATTCCTTAACACCAAAACATCTAGTCAAAGCTTAAAAAGAACTGTGCCAAACAAGTATTTCACATAGAAAAATCAACTTAGTGTATTACTAGCTTTCAAAATTATTATGTACTGAATAGTGTCTCCCCCACCTCCAAACTCCTATGTTGAAGTCCTAGTACCTTAGAATGTGACTGTATTTGGAGACAAGGACTCTAAAGAGGTAATTAAAGTGAAATGAGGTCATATGTGAAAGCCTTAATCAAATATGACTGGTGTCTTTATAAGAAGGGGAAATTAGGACGTGGGTGTACACAGAAGGGTCCATGTGAAGACAGGGAAAGATTGGCCATCGGCTGACACCTTGATCTCAGACTTCTAACTCCAGGACTGAAAGAAAATTCATTTCTGTTGTTTATGCCACCTAGTCTGTGGTTCTTTGTTATGGCAAAAGGAAGACAATTACTGAAACTAGTCAACCTATGACAGGATTTGTTTAAGTGATGAGATTGGGAGAAGTAGAGCCATGCTTGGGGTTGTGTGAGAAGCTCCAGGAAGGCACAGTCCGAGGTGCGGGCTGCCTCGGATCGTAAGTCCTGGCCTCTCCCCAGTTGTTAGATGGCCTGTGATTCTGCTACTCTAGGAATCAGAGTTAGTGTCCTAGTGTTCCCATGTGGACATAACCTAGGGAGGACAGGAAATACTGCCTCATTCATAGTAAAACCAAATCCCAGTAGCTGAAAATCCATAGCATCACATCATCGGTCAGGTGCTTCAAGAAATATGTTTAAGTGAATATCCTTTAAACCCTTGCATATTATAAATATATAAATATAAGACCTAAGAATAAACAGAAAACCGATGTACATACTCTTGTGCTGTTGCTGTTTATCATCTCTCAGCTGTATCTTAGAAAATTGCTTTGCCTGATAGATATTTTTAAAACCACTCTTGATGCATCTATTCCTTAAGGAAAGCCACTTGACCTCATGTTTCAGTGCTTATGAAGTAAAGGTTACAAGGTTGGAAGTAAAAAAACAAAATAGAATTATAGACAAATGGTTTGAGCTTTCTGAGAAATGTAATTTTTTAAAGAATATTACTTACATTTAAACTTACTTTAACATATAATGGGTTATTATTGTAATTTTTGAATGAATATTTTTGAAAGTTAACAAAAGTATTACTTACATTTAAATATGCAACTATATGTATAAATATTAAGTATGTATCTCATACTTAAAATACTTAAAAAAGAAAAACACAAACACCATTAAAAACCATTAATGATTGTCTACTGCATGTCTCTTTTCCTAATAATAATTGAATAATAGATTTAGAAAGAGATTTTAAGATCATCCAGATCAAAAATCAGACGTGATGAGTCAGACCTAATATTTAGAATCCTTGCAACACAGCCTTTATAGACATACAATCACTGAGCCTGTGCCTAGATTATTCCAGTTACAGGGAAGTCCATCCATATTATTATAATTCATAGAATGCCCTTCCTTTAAAAAAAAAAAAAAAGAAAACTTCCCTGAGTTTCTAGCCGCTTTCTGACCTCTACATTGTAAATAAAGTATGGTAATCCTAGACAACTCATTTGTCTTTCTCTCCAGTTGTTTGTTTGTTTTTGTTTTTTACTTAATAGCTCTTTTAAAATGTGGTCCTCAGAACTGCTCACAAAGCTCTGTACATGTTCTAATCAGTGTGGAGTGAGATGGACAGAGTGCCCTGAGAGAGTGCCCTTGCCTCTGAGTTTGTAGACACAGACTTGAATTAGTGCAGCCTAGCACTAGGGAAGGTTTTCTTATTGTTGTTCTTTCAGTATTATTACAATTTTGGAGTATATTACATTTCTTACAGGAAAG
The DNA here is from genome assembly GCF_048773025.1 of Camelus bactrianus. NCBI lineage: Eukaryota > Metazoa > Chordata > Mammalia > Artiodactyla > Camelidae > Camelus > Camelus bactrianus. The sequence continues at coordinate 57,864,508 of NC_133541.1, read as the reverse complement.
AGATGAAAGAAGTTATTGCATGTTGTTAGTATACTCTAACATAAAAACTTAAGATTTTGTTTTCTGTTCCAACTAACAGCAGGATGCCAAAGCAATTCTCAAAAATACACCTGTGATAAAGATCAGGAAAACTCCCTTTTGGTAAAAACATTAAAGTAACTTATTTCTATGCTTTTATTTCTATTATTTTTCATGAAATATAAATATATAAGTCTATGTTTAGAACTTCAATACAATTGAACATATTTACTCAAATTTAAAATTATACATAAGCAATATTATGTATATATTTGAAGACTGAATATATATGTATATGTGTAACTATATGCACATACATATATACATCCATCCATATGTACATACAGGACTATTGGAAACATTTGAAAATATTTTTTGAAGTTTAAATTTTTTCCAATAATTGTCCATTGATTTTTTATGTATTTTCATGTATCATGTTTGCCTAATTGGGATCTCCTATATTAGGTGTTTTATGTGGCAGAATTTTAAGTTGTTGAATAAAAGTATAAATTCATCATATGTTCTACAAGTATAATCTACACACATGTACATTCTTTACAGTCCCCTTGTTTTGTTTTAGGGTTTTTTTAATGTTAATTTTTTTCTTTTGGGTTTTCCTCTAATGTGGTTGAGAAAAATATGCCACTCAGCCATTCCTGGTGGCTCTCCTTCCTGAATCAGCCACCCCTACTTCCATTAAACTTCACCTTGGGAATTTGACAGCAAATGGATGGTTCTTTGAAGCTCCTCTTCCTTGTAGGATGTGTTCTGGATGCCTTTAAGTATTACTTACCACATACTGATGTAGACAGAAGCAGTATGACAACAAATAAGAGCTTTTTCACAACCTTCAAGAGTTTCCCTGCCCCCATCCTGCAAAAAAAAACCTGTACTTTCTTCATAGTTACTGAGATCAGGACAGTCTCTCCTAATATCATTTGTCTTTCATTTTATCTCTTCTGCCTCAGAGCAACTCTGTAGACTGCAGCCCCAGCTGCACATTGAAATTACCTGGAGCTTAAAAAAATTCGCATGCCCCAATCTCTGTCCAGGTGTATTAGATTAGGATGTCAAAGGTGGTGCCATGGTATTGTCATTTTATAGAACCTCCCTGGGTCATGCTAATGTGCAGACAAGGTTAGAAGTCACTCATGGCCACAGATTTGTCTCAATTACAAGAATCTTTGCCTCCGTTCTTTCTATTTAAATAGATAAAGGACTCTTCCTTCTTATCAAGACTTAACTTTAACAAGGCTTACCTTTATCCAGTGTTCTTTTATTTATCAAGGATCCTTTATAAAGAATCAAGTGGTGTAGTCCTCTGATTATACCCCCTCCTACTTCATCTGATACTTCAGTTAAATGCTTCTATACTACAGGTTGAGTCTCTCACTTCTTCTTACTCATTGTCTACAGGAAAAAGTTAGGTATCTCCTAATTCTAGAAAAATATAACTCAAAGTGTAATCCTATATTTCTTTTCCTCCCACCATCAAAAGATAAATTTCATTCCATCTACTTCCTCAACTTCTCCATCACTCCTAGTTCTCTTTCCTTCTAATTGTGGCCACATCTTGCCACTTCGCTCCCCATCAGTATATGGATTTTTTTTTTTATGACATGAGCTAAGATTCACTGAAAATAGTTAATTCTACAGTTAAATTGAATTGTATTTCCCTAGACAATTAGCATTGATCCTAATATTAACTTCATTGCTTCCTAATTGGGTAATTGATGGTATTTAGCCATATTAGGCTAAGAAAATATTCAGTCCTAGTTTTGCCCAGAATATTTTACACTTTATTATTATCGATTTTTCAATGGTAATTTTCTTATATATGCATCTCTCCAGTGTCTATCATGTACTGCGCTAAGCACTTTATATATACAATTTCATTTAATTTTCAGGATAATCTTGTCAGGAAAGATTTTTTTTTTGAAACTGAAGACCAGATAAATAACTTGCTCAAGGCCACATGATTAGTATATAGTAGAATCAAGATTCAGATATACATATCTGGTTCTAAATCATATTGCCCTTTCTGTTAGAACTCACTGCATTTTCCAAAGATAAGATTTGGGAACCATTGACAGACTTTAAATCAAAAAGTGACATGGTTATATTTGCATACCAGAATGATTACTCTGGTAACTGTGTGAAGGGTGGACTTGGAGGACAGAGACTCTAGACAGAAAGACCAGTTAGGAAAAAACTGTAAAGGTGAGTAGAAGATAATAAGTCCCTGAGTGTGGCAGAGGCAGCAGAAGTGGGAATAGGCAGGGAGAAAACTGGAAGAGCGAATTAAGAGGTAAAATTGGTAGCCCTGGATTGACCAGTAGTATATAAGATTGTTTGCACATGTCATGATGTAGTTACCAAGAAAGCAAATCTTAATTTGGGAAATAACATAGAGGATTACTCTTGAGACACCAAGGTTCATATAAAGCATGGTAGTAGAAATGCCCAGGAGGTGCTCTAAAGTGATTAAAATGGTGTCTACAGTTCAGAAGGAGAGCAAGCTAGAATTTGAAAATTATTTGGAAATAACTTCACAGAGGGTTAAATTCCTCAAGAAGAATGTACAGCATGAAAAAAGGGGGTCAAAGGCAGTGGACACCAGTGCTACAAAGCATCTTCAGGATCGAGCCCTTTAATTCCACCCCAGTTCCTGTTTTCTAGGTTCAAGCTCTTATTACCTCTTATTGTCCTACACATGACTTTCTCCAGTTTTTTTTTTTTTTACTACTTCTCAGCCCACACCCTGTCTCCATCTAGTATGTACTTGACTGTCAGATTAATTATCTCACTGATCAGAATGCTCAGACTCACTTTCAAAATCTTCCTACCTGTCCAAATTTGCATGCCAGTGCTAGTCCATAAGTGTTTTACACTTAATCAAAATGGACAGTGTCCCAGAAAAAGCCCTGGATTATGCTGTACCTTCTGGAAGGAATAACAACTACTCCATGAAAACTTCTTATAACCCAGATAGGAGCAAGTTTTTCTTCTCTGAATTTTCATGGATGTGTTTGAAGAATGGTATGTTTATTACGTCTAATTTGACAATTGTTTTGAACAGTTGCAATGTGCTACAGATTATTCCAGGGGACTAGACATCAATGAGACAAGGACCTTACTCTTTAGGAGATTATATTCCAGTAGAATCTTTCTTTGTGGATACGTGGATACTCTTATACTAACCAACAAGTGCTATTCTATGTGTTAATGTCTTTATGCTGTACAAATCAAGCTTGAGTTCAGAGGATATCAGAGCTAAAGAAAGATGCTCTTACATCAACCATTTTGAACCTAAATGTTAAGATCCTTTTATTCGTTTAATTCTTTAGTAGACAAAACATGCAGATAGCTGCAGCTATTTGATTGGTTTGAAGATAACTATTCAGAGCTGATTGTTTTCTAATTCATAAGGAAAATTACAGTTAGAAACAATCAAGTAAAAATAAAATTCCAGAATAAAATAGTTTGCTGTGGCTAAAACCAAATATAGTAAAATTTCTATTAACTAAATATTAATAGAGTAATTAAATATATCTGAAAAAAGTTAGAACTGATCAATTTAAGCCAGGAAAATTGGACTTAGTAGAAATGCCCCTCTCCCCTGAAAAAGACATAGTGGCCCAGGTTAAATACTATAATTTTATATGAAAAAGATGATGAGTGAATTGTATCTTCATTGTAAAATTTACTTAGAGAAGAATTGATCCAATAAGGTAATTTGAAGAATATAAAAAAGAAAGAAGGAAACACATTTTCTCTGAAAATTGATTAAAGAATTAAATTGGCTCACGGCAATTTGCTGCAGAAAATACTTTCTTATGAAAGCATCAGCATTAGCCTAATTCCAATGACATATTTGGATTCAAAGCATCTGAGGAGTCAAAACAGAAATCTTATATTCGACAAGGGTGATGCCATGCAAAATGTAGTGTGCATATGAATCTCCTGTGCACCCTATTACACAGCGGATTCTGAGGCATACATCTTGGAGTGAGGCCAGGTATTCTGCAGGTCTAACCAGCTCTCAGGCGATGCCAACACTAGTGGTTCAGGGCCTTCACTTTGAGTAGATATGTACTAGGATTTCTCATGTAATCAAATTTATGTCTTCATTGGGCAACTAGACCAAACTAATGAGCCATTGCTCAGTCCCTTTTTTTTTTTTTCTTTTTTTGAGAAAATCTGATTAACCCAGTTTCAGTGAAGTGGCAAAGGGTGCAAGGGATACATAATAAACCCACAGAGGCAAAAGCCCTGGCTTTTGTGTCTAGTTACAAAGCAAGAGACAACTCCTCTCCTTTGATAAACATGGTTTTGCCAGATACAGAATGCTCAATGTTGTATTCGTGTGTAATGTGACATGTAGTTGTGGTGGCCATATTGGGATATTGAAGGAAGCTAGTTGAAGAGAGGAAATCAATATTCTTAAGATGGTAGGGTGAAAAAAATGGAAAGAACTTGTGTCTTTGGGGATACTAATGAGGCCTTTAATTAACCAACCTGTAGTGACCCTATTTTAAGACTTCATGTTACGTGAAATAATAAATCTCCTTAATAATTAAGGCATTATGGATTGAGTTTTTCTGCTATTTAAAGCTCGGAGTATAGCATAGCTAGAAGGTAGCAGATTCATGGTCAAAACCCGCAGATTCTGACTCTTTAGTCTCCTTTCTTCCTACTCTAGGTTTTGCCGTTCTGCTTTATGTTATATCACCCTTGCAATAGAGGAAACTACAGAGGGATCAGGTTCTGAATTCAAATATCTGTACTGTAAAAAGTGACTGGCCCTGGGCATTATATATGGTGCTTAGCACATAGTCATTAAATGAATGAATAAATGATTGAAACTGTGAGGCATTACAGGACAGAAGGGAAAAGCAAATGAAACACTGATGCTAAGGAAAGTTTATTAAAAACATTCTTCTTGGCTGCGCCAAATAATGTTTGATTTAAAGTAGGCTATTAAGAGTGATGTCAAAGGACTACATTGTACTTAAAAAGTGCTTGAAAATTAACTGACAGGATATTTCCCAGAATATAGCTACAATATGTTTGAGGCCAGTATACCATGAAGGGTCTGCTTAGTTATAGTATGCCTGAGTCAGGCCAATTAGGAGTGAAGTACAGTTACACATTTTGTATTGCCTCTTAGAAAGTGTGCCTGATATAAGCACCAAGGCTAATCTCTGTGGAAATAATCGCTAAATCCTGGAAATTGGGTTATCAGCCATTATTAACAGCTCAGAGCAAGTAAAATTTTAACGTACCACATATAAATGAAAACGTTAAAATCAATTATTCAAATTTAATCTGCTTTTCAGCTTTACAGAAAGATGTGAGTTTAAATTGAGCAATGCTACTGTGTCATTTGAACTGCAATCTTGCAAGTTATTTAAATATTGAAATAATTTTTCAAGTTTTTCTTTTTGGGCTTGATAATAGGATGCTTTGTCATTTTGCCCTCTGTCAGCTAGTAATTGTGTCCACGGCATACAATAAAGAAGAAAGGCCTAATGAGACAGGTTAATAGGAACCTTGACACCCAACTATTTCTTAAGGAGAACACATCTCTTCAGCTTCAAATTTGAATACACTCTAAGTAGTCAGATACATTTTTTTTCATTTACATTAAACGTGTTATCACAACGTGTGTGAGGCAATATATAGGCGACCAGACTATACTTAAACTTTTTGTGCAATCTTGGAATTATTAAATCAGTAGAAGTATTTATGTCAAAACATTGCTAAATAGCTGTCTTGTTCCATAGGGCCAGATGTTACAATACGTTACTAGTATTTGGACTAAATTTTCTTTATCTTTAATTTTAATGCACTTCTTTTGCATTTGACATTTTTTCTCCTTCTAGAAATGTTACTAATTTTTAAATATTTTTATTGAATGAGAGATTCTTTAAATTCTATAGTGCTTTACGATTTTCAAAAGTTTCACACACGATTTTATATAACCCTATAATAAGATTTTTCTCCTTGACTGTTTTTTTTTTAAATGCAAGTAATTTTTTCCTTATTCTATCTAAAAGTAGAAACTGTTGGCATGTACACCATGACTACTTACTGGTATACTTATGTAGTCTTTTCTTAAAGTAAAGAAATGTAAAAGAATTAGAAACGTGTTTCTCTAATATAACTGTTCTGGAGCAGAAGATGATTTATGTATATATTTAGACCTTTCCTATCAAATATCACTGTTCTTGCTGAGAGAAGTAGCTAGTTATATAGATAAATCAATCACTGGGACAGATATCATTACACAGAGCGTGCATATGTGTGTAACCAACTTGTTACATCCTATTGCAAATTTAGCCATACTGAGGGTCAAGATTTCTTTAAAAGAGAATGACCACCTTAACCTGGTAAAAATTATTCCTCTAAAAGTTGAAGAGATGCAAAGAAGAATTGATTTTAAGTAGTCAATAAACCTATTCCCTTGTAAATGTAACCCCCTCTGGACTTATCTCAATGGCTGCCATTTAGCTTGCTAGATTGTAATAAGAAATGAGTTTGACCTGACATTTTATTCCTTAATTCAGCAAACTATCTCTGGAGAAATGGCCCATGAGAAAGCAATCTTCTTAATCCATATTTCCTTTGGGTGAATATAAATCTGAGTCATTCCCAATCCATTCAAGTTCCCTAAGTTATTAAAGCAATTAATAGCTGAATATAAGTTCAGATGAGGGTAAAGTCTGTTTTAAGCATCTGAGAAATGCTTCTCTGTGTATCACAGCAAAAACTACATTTTATGTACTAAAATAGCATTTTACAAAGTGTTATCTTTAGAAGGTTAATACTGAAGGAAACACATGGGATTATAAAAGGAAAGCTTTTTTTTTTTTTTTGCACAAAGTTAAATCTACATTTTAATACACTGATACTCATTATGAATGTTGGGGAAGAGCCATTAACTGCAGAATTCCCCACACTGATTTGGCCAAGGATCCCTTTGGTTGCAAAGCACTTTTGCCAGACCAGTCAGTGCTCTGTGGAGCAGCCTCAGAGCCTCCCAGGAAGGTCTTACCAGAAACCTAGACTAAGTGAGAACACAAGTTCCAAGGACTCAAGAGTAGAACCAAAGGTTCAGCTAGAACCAGTATGGCCAACTTTGGGCTTCTTGTTCAAATATATGTTGCTAGCAAATAAGATGAAAAGAGGTCTTGCACATCCAACCCTTCACTGATAGTTACTTGAAAGCCCAAGAAAGGTGTGTTAGGGGCCCTGTGCTATATCCCTCTTTTGCTATTTTAAGAGAGCAATCAGAGTCTTTGCAATGTATATTTATAACCAGTCCCAGGAGCAGAGTTTCCCTTTATCTTTTGGGTATTTAAAGTTTTGTAATTCCAGGGTTAATGACTTTCTAACACCACTAGAAGGAAGGCTAGCTTCAGAAGACCTCAGTAGTTCTTTGGGGAAATTTACGAGCTTCCCAGTTACTCCATCGGAAGACAGAGGACATCGTAAGGAGTGAGAGGAGCCAGGCGCTGATGGTGCTTCATGATTCTTGAGGGTAGAACAAAATTTATTGCAAGTACACATCTGAGAACCAGGACAGCTGTGGAGAGATTTATTGAGCATTTTATTCAGGCCCCTCTCGCCTATCAGTGTGTTGAACCCAGAGAAATTAGAGGAACCAAGCAGCCCTCCTATCATTAAGGGAATTAGTCTCCTGGAGGGAATAGTTAAAATATCAGCAAATTTTCTTGATCATCCATTCTTCATGAATCACAACATGAATTTATACGGTTGCCTATTAAAGCTATGTTGAGACAAAACGTGCAGAGAAATACCAGATGTAAGAGTCTCATATCTAAATATAGCATCAGAATTTATACTCTGAGATGCAAAACAATGCAAGTTACTGTATGCTGCTGGCCTACTGCCTACTTTAGACAACCATGCCACAAGAATTCCAAAAGAAAGGGATGCCTATGAACTTGGGTAGCCAGACATCAGAGAAGGAGGGATTTAGTTGGACATAAAAGGATAAGGCTCATATATGTACAAGTAAGTCAGTGGTTTTTTTCCCCTGATGGACAGCTTTTTGTATGATGGCCCAAGGAAGGTGACATTCATGATGACTCAGAGTGGAGTAAAACAAGCCTTCTTTGGGAATGTGTTATTTGTTCCTCTGGGTTTATATGGCACCTTTTTTGGAAGTGACGCAATTTATGATCAATACTAACAGATGACAGAGTAAGTAACCATTGAAAAGAAAACAACAGAATGAATTCACTTTATACTATTCATAATTCGTGTCATTTTACCCAATGAGTACATCCTGTCATTTTTTTCCAAATCATGCTTCATTATGTATTTCCTGCCCAATGAATGAGTCCCCATATGTGTTACACATTTATTTTAAAAACATAATTTAAAAAAAAACTTTAAAAATTTTGCACTGTCTGTCACAGTGTGTTTCTATTCCTAAACCATTAAGATAAACCCTAAATTTAAAAATGATTTGATCCTTACACAGTTTCCTAAGAATAAATATAGCTGCCTATAAAAGATGCTTTCAAATTCATTAAAAAAAAAAACCCTCAGGAGGTTGTGATCCTCATGAAATCACAGAGTGTTATTTACACATTTATAAAGTGAAACTGTCATTAAAGTGAATAAAACTGGTAATAATTACTCACACTGATCCTTTCTCTGTACCATACTGAATAACAAATGGAAGAACAGGTTCATCAGTAGCAAAGCCCCAGATGACAGCCTGGCACGTCCTACCTTCTATTCGTTCAGCAATTTAGATTTACGAAAAGGGTACTGTGAATCTTGATGGTAGAACTAGGGTGGGTGTAATGGCATCTATGAGAGAAAGAACATCAGTAGAGAGATTTATTGAGTAATTTCCACATTGATCCTCATAAAAACTCTGTGAGGGATGTTGGACAGATGTTGTCTTCCTCACTTATCCTCACCATTTTGTACATGAAGAAACTGAGACTCATGATGATTAAGGATCAGGTCCTGTGTTAAAGAGCTGCTGCATAACAAAAGGAAGAGTCAAGCCTGGGTCTTCTGATGCCCACATCCAGTGCCCTTCCTGTGTCCTTCCCATACCACCCACAGATAACCAACCTGTGTGGAAGCTGGGTTTCCGCAGGGTTCACACACAGCTTGTTTCTATCTAAAGAAAGTTTTTGAATAAGTAGGCTTGAATGACAAGATGACATTGTTGGAAGGGCATGGACTCCCCTCCCCTGCCCCAGTTTTATTGAGAAAGGGCAGAGACTTGTGAAAGGAAAGTTCTGGGTATGAATTCACATTCTTCCACAAAAGCTTAGACTCTGGATAGCCACATTGATCTCATTTAGGTAATGTTCCCCTATTAATTTATTTATGAACTTTTAAACAAGATATCTGTTAGCTCCTTCACAAGAGCCTTGAGAGGAATAAATTTGTCTTTTTGTATATGAGAAGTGTTTGAGGTAGTATCAAGACTGCTGTTGTTGATTCTCTCTATGGCCATCACGCAGCTTGACTCACACTTTGTTTCTACAGCAGCCGTTGGGTAGCCTTCGGCAGGAAGTACAACAATCCACGAGGAGCAAGTATCTTAACCGCAAATTAATTATGTGTGTCCAGATAACAAAGACTACAGGCACCGCACCTTTACTGTAATGAAGTCCATAATGCTCTTGTTTGTTTGTTTGTTTAAGTTTTCTTTGCTCCCAACATAATATTTTTTAATTTTATTTTTTATTGACATGTAGTTGATTTACAATGTTAGTTTCAGGTGTATAACAAAGTGATTCGGTTATACATATACATACTTTTTTTCAGATTCTTTTCTATTGTATGTTATAGTATAAGAAATTGAGAAATTGAGTATAGTTCTCTGTGCTATATAATAGGTCCTTGTTGGCAATCTGTTTTATATATAGTAATGTGTATCTGTTAATCTGAAACTCCTAATTTATCCCTCCTCCACCCTTTCCCCTTGGTAACCATAGTTTGTTTCCCAGCATATTTTGAGTCCTTATAGCATCTTGTATTTCTACCCTTCTTTAAGTTAACTATAAAAAGAGATTTATTTATTCTCCTTACAAAATAAGAAGCTTTGGAGGTTCAGGGATTCTGGCCCACTGAGGTGTGTTATAATGCAAAGTAGATCAGAATTCAAGGGACCTCAGTTTTAGTCTTACCCCAACCAACAAGTACGGAAATCTTAGGCAGATTCTCAGTTTCTTTATTTTTTTAAATAAGAAGGTTGGGCAAGTAATCTGAAACCTTTTCAGCTCTAATAATCTTATGGTTTTTAAATCATCTGTTATCTCATATATTCTCAATACAAAGCCTTCACACTCAATATCTGTTGAACTAGATGAATTACAACACCCATCAAATATGAAATACAGTAGGGAATATAAATTCAGAACATTAATTTCCACACATTTCACAACACTGGGATCAGAAGAAGGCTTTATAGGAAGAAGAGAAATAAATGAGATGCACTTTATTACAGCTAACCAGGGTTTTGGTATGTATGAAGGTAAACTAGACGTAAGCTGAACTTTGGTTTAAACATTCTTCTTTGGCTACAAATCTCATCACACACCATTTAGAGCAAATTTGCTCTACAAACTGTAGCACATGTGGTAATAAACAGATTTACGAGATGGCAAAGGTATAGAAGAAGTGCAATTCTTTAGAAAAGCTGTAATTCTAAATGAAAACTCTCAAGGCTATTGCCACAATTTTAACATTTACTTCTCAAGAGAGCTTCTGCTATTCATATGAATCTTTTCACTTTGTAGAGGCTTCTCAGCCTGGGTCATTTTTTGATAGATGCTCCATGAGTGTTTAGTGCTGATGAAAACCTTATTTTCCTCGCTTTATTTGAATACCAGCCAGCCATGTTCCTATCCAGGTACTCTTGTTCTGTTTCTCACTATAAATTGATAATATAGGCTAAGGCCATATCACCTTGAACATGCCTGATCCTGTCTAAATTAAAAATGTACATTATTAATTTCATCTAAGCCTAATGATTTTCTTCATACCATACTGAGAGTTTTGTTGGGAAAATATGCATTTGGGGCATGAAAATAATTTATTTTTTAATTTCCATTTTAGGAATCAAATATTTTTATTTAATTGATACCAAGTTCTTATTTGAAACTTTTGAAAAAGGAAATGGGTGACCTATACCTAGAAAAGAAACTTCGGAGTAAATTCTAGAAAGAAGGTATGGGTCTGTGCTAAAATATTAGCCTACAAACCAAAGTCTAGCATTTCAGTCTGAGCTGCGCCACCTGTTGGGTGGTAATCTTACTCATTCCCCCTTGGAGTAAATGGCTCGTCCTATTTATCCAGCTCTAACGTGCCACTGCATTATTGTGATGTAGGTACTTGCCTCTTGAACTTAGATTTTTCCCTTCAGGGCTCATATGGCTTCACTCACAAATAGTATTTTCCACTTCTCAGATAGTCATGTTTATGAGGCAGTCACTGACTATACCCTGTTAGGTCCCAAGTGTACCACATACTGAAATCACTCCTGAGCTCATCAGAGTGACCTAGGTCATTTATCTATAAAAGAAGAACAGTTCTGTAATCACCAGAAGAAGCAAGTCTATGGTACAGAGATCACTGTGCACTCTGTCCTACCTCCTTCTGTTTTTAGCTGCAAATCTTACTATAGCCAAAGAGCAGGACAATCAATTTCTGGTATTGTTTGGCTATCCAGAGTTCTGTATCTGTTCTTCAGTTAGCCAAAACCCACAGATGCAGAAAAGTAATTTCCTTGGTTGGTTAGTTAGTTAGCTAGTTTTTCTTTGTTTTCTTTTCTCTTGGATCCTTCTTAAAGCAGCATTTCATTTCACATTATACCTCATTAGAGAGTCTCTAATTTTTAGTCACAAATGTGATCAAAGACTTTTCTAAAGTGACTTAACTGTTCTAGACATCTGATGTGGCATTTCCATGCCTTCAGAAGAGTAGTCAAAGTAGCACATTGAAAAATCCTCTTAAAGTGGGGAGGGTAGAGTGCTCAGTGGTAGAGTGCATGCTTAGCATGCAGGACGTCCAGGCTTCAATCCCCAGTACCTCCATTAAAAATAAATAAAATAAACCTAATGACCTCCCCCCCACCAATAAATAAATAAATAAATAAATAAGATATCCTTTTAAAAAAGAAAGAAAGAAAAATCCTGTTAAGCATAGTGGAGTCAAGATTTATTTGAACCAAATGGAGTATTATCATAAAGAGTTGGTAAACAGAGCTGGTGCAATTTTTAGGATTCCAGATTTGGAAGCTTAGAAAGTCACAAACAAGGTATGTAGGTGTGGCTGATCTTAAGGTGCATCATGTCTTATTAAAAGCAAAACAGAGAAACAGAAAAATTCTTTCAAGTTACTATAATATAACGTATGTGATATAATATCATTGGATTGCCCAACTTTTCAACCAAATTGATTCAGTACTTTGGCGTTTTGTTCATTCCACTTAAGAGTTATTCCCTGGGAAACAGGTTAGATCTTCAAAATGTTTTGTGTTCTAGAAGATATATTTTGCATCAGTTGGCTTGGGTTGAACGTGAACTTTAAACTTCAGTAGGAACATCTGCTTACACATACCACATTCTTCTTTCTTCACTGCTGTATGCCAGCCTCCAGAACTATGCCTACCGTGTGGTTGACATTCAGTAAATAAGTGTTAAGTGAATGAAAGAATTAATGAGCAAGTCAATGATGTATGTATCTCATACATTTCAACATTTATTCATTTACTATCTAAACAATCACCACCCACTAAGAAATAATCTCTGTGCTTGGCAGAATAATATTCCTGAAGGCTTTTGATAAATTTCAGATAGTTCTAGTCTTCATGATTAAAGCATTCTTTTTAAAAAATTAAACTATCAGCCATTCCAGCTCTTATTTAACCCTGTTCTAAATCACAAACCATGCTTAGTACTTCAACTGAGATTTCCTAATAGAATGGTATTGTGTGTAATAAACAGTACACCTTATTGTTTTTAGATTAAAGGTTTAAAATTTAATTTTGAATTTGCCTTAATGCATATTATACTTGTATATGAGATCTTTTTAAAACGGAAGAAGCACATTTTTTAGCTTCTGTTCCCAGAAATAAAATAAGTCATAATAGGTTAAAAATTCTTCCCTGAAAGCATGGAAAGGTTTCCTTATTATTTAAAAATTGTATTTTGTAAAGAAATTTAAAACACTTTTTAATTCTTTAAATCTGCCAGCCGTATGTTCTTTAATTAGGAAGAAACTCTAGTAAGATTGCAAGTGCACATTTTATCTGAACACAGTAAAATCTTCATATAAATGGAAATGTACCTAATAGATTTTATATATTCAGTTAGAGTCATATAAAATGAAAGCTATTTGTAGGGTAATAAGCTTGGCTTCTTCAGCCAGGGAAAAAAAAAGATTAAATTGTATCTGGGAGGATTAGGAATTTCTTTGATTACTTTATCATCCTTTCCAATAGCTCAGGATAGAATAATTATAATTTTAAAATATGCCTTAAACCATGGAGAATAACAAATTGAGAAACTGTGTTTACAGTTACAAATGGAATGTTTTCAATCCAGTGGGAAGCTAGTTTACTCTGCTCAAAATCAGTATAATTTTTTTAAAATACAAGCTTTACAAAAGCCTTGGTACAGTCAATGTTAAACAGGCACTATTCCAAATACCATTGGACTGTATTTCTAATGTGAGCATGAATATTTGTTTAAATCCAAACAGTGTGTTTTATTGAATTGATATTTGTCACTTGAACTCAGAATGAGGTCAGTGTCCTGACCCACGGTGTACCCTGTCTGGTGACAGTCCTACCAATTGCAGTGGTAGGCACGATGTTAGGATTTCCACAAAAGTTATCTTTGATCTTTACAAAAACTATAAAAAGTTGTCTAATCTTCACTATTTACAAGTCAAAAAAGAAGCAACAATAACACAGGTTTAGGGAGGTAATTAACTTGCCTAAGATCAGTTAGCTACTTAAGGCCAGAATTGCTATTCTAGCCAGTCCAAGTCCAAGTCTGTCTGACTCCAAATCACATCCTCTACCATCGTCTATCATGCTGGTTCTTAAGGGAACCAGGCCTTGATTTTCCATTCTGCCTGAAAAGATGAATATGAATAATTAGTTTATTCAACCAACATTTACTGAAACACATGCCATGTGCTGGGCACCATGCTAAGCACTGGGAGTGGAGGGAACGTGAAGGGGGACCAAATCCCTGCCCTCATGGAACTTATGCTCTAGTGGAGAGGATGCCAATCAACAAAGAATTTAAATTAATGATAATGCCAGGTAGTGCAACGTGCCATAAAGTAAACTTGCAACAGGCCGTAAGTCGGGATGCATGTGTTGCGCGCGCGCGTGTGTGTGTGTGTGTGCATGTGAATGTGGGGTTGCTATTTTAGATAGGATATTCAGAGGGGCCACCTCTCTAAAGACTCAAGATTGGAATAGATACTTAAATGATGTGAGGAAGCCAGCCATGCAAAATAAGTACTTGGGGAGAAAGGCAAAAGCAAGGCCCTAAGGTAGGAATAAACTGGTATATTAGAGAAAACAGAAGAACACTGTGGCCAGAGCGGTGTCAGCAAGTCAGAGGTACATGTAGTTGAAGGTGGAGCCCAGACCGTCCAAGGCCACCCACATTGTTTCGTGTGTGATGAGAAATGACTGGAGCTCTTATACCAGGAGGAAGTCATCTGAACTGTGTGTGGTTTTAAAAGATGATATTGGCAACTGTGAAGAGAATTGACTATAGAAGAGCAAGAATAAAAGCACTGAGACCAGTTAGGATCATCTGAGAGCATGGCACAAGATTCAGGTGAGAAAGGATTTTGAATCTGAGTGACAGCCATAGAGATAAGGAGAGGTGGATGGAGTCAGATTAAGTTTTGAAGGTGGACTTAGGAGGTTTGATAGAATGAATATAGGGCTTGAGGGCAAAAGAAATGAAGTATGATTTCTAGGTTTGGGGCTGATTACCAAGACAGGGAAGATTAGGAGAAGAGCAGGTTTAGGCTTTTGTGGGTTTGCAGTGGACAATGATGTAGATGATTGAAGTATAAAAGGGGTGGACATAGCTCCGTGGTAGAACACATACTTAGCATGCACCAGGTCCTCGGTTCAATCCCCAGTACCTCCATTAAAACAACAACAACAGTACTTCAACTAAAAAAAAATCCTGTAATGCCCACTGCCCCCCACCAAAGAAGTATAAAGATAAAGATGATGTGAAATGTCTTTAATGGCAAAGGATATAAAAACTAAAGGTAATGTTACATAAAGCAGTACAGGTAGCATAGAATGCTACGGTTAGGAGGTTTGGCTCTTCCAGGCCCCAGAATTCTCCCGGGGACATCGATGATACTTTCCACACTGAGATGTCACATGAAGCCATTTTTATGGGGGCTCACTGACCCTGTAGCACATATCATCCCCACACACACCCTGTTCTGGATACTTTTGTTATGTGCCACCTGCTTCCTGGGGTGGATCTACCTTTGACGGAAGTCTAGGTCAGTTTGCCTAGAAGCACTCCTGGCTGCCCCAGGCTTCACGTGTATCTGAAATTCTCTCCTGTAGGAGTGAATGTGATTGCATGTAAGTGTGAGCTGCCTCTTAGACATCCATTTATAAAGCCCCCAATGCTAGTAGGTCCCAGACAGAGTCAGCACATGAAGAACATAGTAGAACTGGCGATACAATGAGGGATATTATGTGTAAATGAAAAAGAATAATTAATTGAGATAATGTCTATGCTCTGTAAACCAAGAAGCACAAAACAGTATACAGCATTATTAACATTAAACAACACCTGTGAAACTAGACATGAATATCAAAGGAACTGTACCTTACATTTGTAAAGCCAGCTACAGCTACACATTTAAATTCGGAAGGAAATAGAACCTGTACTGAAAAGGTAATTGAGAAGCTTTAGTAGTACTTTTGAAGGAGAGGGGATTGTAGTCCAGTAAAGAAGACAAAGCTGGAGAAAATGAACTGCCTGAGTAATATGAGTGGAAAGAACAAGCCAAATGTTTCAAAGAATGAGATTATGAGTAGAAAGAATGATTGTTATAAAGTCCCCAGGCTGCTAATTAAGAATTGCATATGAGGTGATTACAGGAAACGTGGAAAGAGGAAGAAATGGGATTGGATGTTAAACTTACATTTCAAGCACAGCTCAACCAGGTACCTGAAAAAAAGTACTCAGTGAGTTCCTGGCAGGTGGGGACCTCACTGTTGCAAGTGTGAGTCCCAGCATCTACCGGACTCTTTGAGCCCCAAGTGGTCCATCTGCTAGCTGTGTGACTGGCAGGAGCCGTGTGACCTCACTCAGCTCAGTTTCCGCATTTGTGGATTAGCGATAGTTACGCCTGACCTAACACACTGTTGCCTGTGAAATAGAGAACCTAGCAAAGTACTCGAGCGTTTGCCTGACTTGGTGGAAGTAGGCTGCCATCTGGGCCGGGGCCAGGGCCAGTGCAGTTAAAAAAAAAAAAAAAGACTATGTGCTGCATCTGACAGCCATCCTGCCTGGTTCATGGAAAGTTCTCCTGTCCCATCACCTGTGGTGCTTCTACTGTCTGATGATAGTCACAGTTTTCAGCAGTTACCAGAGACCTCCCAGTCTCCAGCCATCTAATTCCCCTTCACAAAGGCTCGCTCTTTTATAGAGACTCACTTTGATGTTTGGCAGCAACCCTTGGGTGACAGTGTTTTTCACTCTTGACATTTCTCAGTGTCGTTAATCTCCCAAGTTCTTAACTCAAATGTTAGCCTCATTAAATTAAACATTAATCTACCTGAAATTTTGCTTAATAACCTGACAATAATGTTAGCATACCCAGATTCTTTCAATAGATCACCATATCACAGATGGATAGTGACTTCAATGTGTTAAAGATATTTGTTACTCAAAACAAAGGCTTCATAAGACCCAGGGAGTGAAGATGCCATCTCATCATATCGCATGCAGTCTGGATCTTCCAAGCTCAGAAAGAATGCCAGGAGATCCCATTGGCCCCATCTGTTCTTGGCCCTATATCAAAATGATCATCAAGTTAGTGATTATCACTTCTATAATGTCCCAGTTATGATATTTGTATAATATGAACAAACTCAAATGGAAATAAGCCTCATTAAGCAGATTTTTATCAAGAAAGGTGGCTATCTTTATTTATTTTTTTATTTTGGGAAAAAGTTTAAAATGAAGTAGAGCAGACTGACAACCTGGGTGGGCCCACCACGTTCAGATACATGTATTTAACAGTCTCAGAAGCATCTTTTAACATGGGACTCCAAGATACCCTCGCTCCCTTTCCATTAATAGTCAACTAACTATTCATTATCTTCATTTTTTCACATTCCTCTCACCTCCTCCTCCCTCTTCCACCCCATCACCTCTTTGAAACTACTTTCATTAAGATCTTATCAGCAGTAAAGATTTTACATTTGACATAGAAAATTCCTTCTTCTTGTAGAAATAATACATTATTTTTCTTCCAACCTTTTGACTAATCCTTTCTGGTATGTTTTTGGGGGCTATTCTTTGTTTCATTTCTTCAGGTCTTTTTTTGGAAGGGGGAGGTTAATTGGGTTTAATTATTTATTAATTAACAGAGGCCTGGGGATTGAACCCAGGACCTCACAGCTCTTCTTTCTGTTGCCCACTACTCCTTGTGCCTTCTTTGCCAGTCAGATTACATGCTTTCCCAGGTGACACAATCCACTCTTAACCCTTTATTAACAACTCTGTTGGATGACTCCCAGATTTATAGTTCTAGACCTATATATTCAACTACTCCTGGATATCATCACTTGTTTGTCCTACAGATATTTCAAACTCAGTTATGTTCATCAAGTTGCTTACCTTTTCTATCCAAATTCAGTCCTTATTTCAGGGACTGGGCCCACCAACCACAAATGCACAAGCCAGAAATCTGGGAGGGTCTGTGACTTCTCCTTCTCTCATACCCACCCCCCTCTCAGTCTTCTGTATTCAGTTAGTCGCCAAGTCTGTTTAAACTTTTCGTATTCCTGTCCCGTATATGTGGGCAGTGCTTCCCACCCTCATGGCCACTGTCTAGTCTAAGTAACCGTCCTTTTTCCTTTAAGTATGATAGGCTCCTAAGTGGTCTCCCTGCTTCATTACTTGCTCTCTGCCAAAAAGTTCTCCACATAACAGCTAAAGGAATCTCACTAAAATACAAAACCCGCCCCTCGATCATTATCTTGTAGAAAGCCCGGCTCCTGTATGTGGCATTATCTGTCATTATCCAACCTCTGCACGTTTCTCCTGCCTCCCTTCCAGCGACCCCTCCCACTAAACTCTGCCCTCTGGCCATACTAACCAGTATGTGCCTACAGTTTCCAGTCCAGGGTGGCTTCTTCCTACCTCCAGCCCTTTGCCAGCGTTGTTTCCTCGGCCTGGAAGGCCTGTTCCCTTGGCTGCTTACAAGGTGTCTTCCAGAGCAGTGCTTCCCAAACTTTAATGTGCAGACAAGTCGCCTGGAGATATGGTGAAAATACAGATTTGTTTCATTGGGTCCAGGCTGGGCACAAGATTCTGTATTTCCAGCGATTGCTTCTAGATGATGGCCACAGTCTGGTGGGTGACCCTCTGAGTAGGAAGGTTCTAGATCTCCCTTCAGATATCATTCATCCTGGGAAGACTCGCGTGACCTTTCAAGGTTGGAAAGCTGCTATTATCATAACATGTGGAGCATTCCCACGTATCACGGCACCACGAGCCTGCATCGTTATTGCGTCTTTATTGTAATGTTACCACAGTCTGATGGACCCATAGCATCACTCTGGATCCTCTGCAACGTGCCCCTTACTGATAGTGCTCCTTCCATTACTGCTGCTATGTCTGCCTTTGCTCAGAGAACAAGTAAGGCTTCATCACCTGCAGTGCTGGCTCTCAGCCGGAGAATACTCACATTTTCCATGGGGAGTGCGTTTTCTGGCACCATCGGGGTTTTGTGCCACTCTGACAGTGGTGTCCTCTCTCCTGGTCTGTATTCTTCTACACGTTGGCAGAAGAGGAGAGGTACTTGAATTTCCTTTCAGTCAGAGTAGATCCTGCTTGAATACCAAAGCAGAAAACGTAACTATATTTATCCAGAAATATAGACATCATGAAAGTTCCTGTTCAATACTGTAGTGTGAGATTTCACCATTTAATCACTCTGTGTCCAATATTATTAGAAAGGTTTGCACTTGTCCAATGGCACTTACATAATATATTGGCTGACATGCTTGTAGGAACAAGTAAAGTTAATCAGAAATCCCTTGCTCTCTTTTCATCTAGATTATTCATCTCAAAATATCTTCGGATTTCCCAGGGATCATTAAATTTGACTACTGAAATGAGAGACGCTTAAGATTACTCATAAACAGGTCAGGGGGAAATATGAACATAGTGGCTACACTTTATGCCTCCTAATTGATCAATTACAGAAGCCAAGGTAAATTTAGGGTACCCGTTGTCTTAGCTCATTACGGATAAAAATACCTCTGTCAAGAACATAATCAGACTCAGCCTTGCTTACTGGGTGGGAGGGAGAATGAGCCTTCATAAAAGTTAAAGCATTTTCTGTTCTCAGTTGGAAATTTTGAGCAGGAGAGGAATAGGCAAATGAATAAAACATGGTAATAGAATGCAATAAAGCAGAAATTGAGACATATCCACTAAGTAAGATCACAGAGAGCATACAAATTTCACTGACCATTAAAACGCCTCGTCAGGCAAGATTATGATATTTTTAATCCCTAAAGTGATTATGTGATAAGTGTTACAGAGTTTGCATTTTATTAAAAATTTTAAGAGTATATGAAAATGGATTAAAGTTTCAACTTCCTAGATTTGACATTTATTTTTAGCATTTAACAGCTCAGCAGTTTTAATGACTATTGCCAGATAATTCTACTCTTTAGAACTGATGTAGAAATAACTCTACAAATGGTTCATCAGTTGTATGCCAGGTGCTGGTGCAGGGACACTACAGAAAATGACATCCGTGGAATAAAGGCCTTCCCTTAGTTCTCTACCCTTCTCCCCTGAAACACGTGTTTATGTACAAAAGCAGTGACTCCAAGCCCGAGTCCAGTAAACCTGGTATTAGGGAGCAGGGAGCAGAGAGGGAGGTTGGAGGGCTTGATGGGGTACTTTGGATTCCTACCATACTGAGTGTTGTTGCCAGGTTTAAAATATGTACACACACACACACACACATACGCACATAACACACACATATATATTTTATAAATATTCCTGTCTATTGCTGTTAGGAATTAAAACGCATTTTAAAATGTCACTGAATTCTTAAGTTATTATTATGTCTTCTATCAATAAACATGTATAAGTAAAACTGCTACTATAAAGAAAAGGAAAAGGCAACCCAAACTCTGTTTGTGTGTGTGTGTGTGTGTGTGTGTGTATTTAATCCCAACTGCTCCTGCAGTGAAAGAGATAGTATCTTTCGCCTACCAACAATCTAGATAAATACATATAAGATATAAATAGAGAAAGGAGGTAACTTAGGGATTGTGGAATAAAGAGTTTTACACATAATTCTCTTTTCTAATTTGGCCAAATTTTAAGTCATTCCCATGTGAAGTAAGTTTCCTTGAAAAACAAAATGAGAAATGTTTTTCTCTGCACATAATTTAGGTGGAAGTACATCCAGTAGATCCAGGTTTTCTCTCCAGGCAAAAAGTAATTTGGAAAGAACTAAGCAATATGGTATTGGTAAACAGTGTTTCTTTCTCATAAAATGCCAGCCAAAAAGAGAATCTATTTAAGATTTTATTCAGACCTTTCTGTCAGCCAGCATAGGAAAAAAAGTTTTTAAATGGCTGCTTTTAATGCAATTAATATTTGTTGCTTGGGTTTAAAGAAAAAAATTGAGTTTTTAAACAAATTATTTTTTGATAAATAAAAAGCTTTGCATGATAGCCTGAAATGGTAGAATAATTGAAATGGGGAAAAAAAAGTCTTCAGAAATTATCGCCAGTGGATTTCTATAACTTTAGTTTCAAATGCTTTTCCAAAACGTAACTTGGTAAAGTAGTCAAAAAATCTCTTCTATTTAAGTCTACTTATAAGTATAGCACGTATATAATTATTGAAAAAGAATCTGGTTATGTGAAAGTATCTTATAAGTTAAGTTTAATGCTCCCAGCTCTGTGGGAGGATCTAAGAATATTTGCACCATAAAGACAGCACAGGATACTTAAATACAGAGTGATGGAGAGAGATAATTTGCAAGATTTCCAATTATGTCCTAATTTAAAGTAACTATGATAGAAGACACTGTTAGTGCATTCCCCTAAAGGGAACTACACATAGTTATGGATAGCTTTAGGGAGTAGAGTGGCCAAGAATTGAATCAGAAGAGGAAGGGGACAATATGACCAATAATAGAAAATGTCAGAAATATTTTAAATTGGTGGTTTGCTAGTTATATTCCTCAGGATCCCAGGATTGCCTTGAAGGTCTTGGGTGCCAAATGGGTGCTAGAAGGCAGAGGAAAGAGCCAACAAGTGAGTTTGGGCAGACTTACTTCCCTCCTCAGTCAGTCTGAGTAGTGCAACTTTCACCATTTTTGCAGACTTAAGTTCCATGGAAGATTATCTTTGCAAATACAGGGTGCACCCTAAATTATATGCAAAGAAATCATTCCTAATTTTGTTTTTCAAGGAAACTTGTTCCCCATTGGAATTACTTCAAAATTCAGCATGCTTAAATACCACTGGTTTAGAATTTAAGGAGGAGGTCTTACAGCAGGTGGACGAGGAGATTCAATAGCAGTACTTGGACGATTCTCTCTATTCTTCCTATAATGTGATTAAAGGATGCTATTTACAAAATGAAGGAGCCAGGATGCAGATAGGAGAAAGCTGTCACCCCAAGGGTTTCTTATTTCAGAGGGGAATGGAGGAGAGTATGTGTGATTTATAATAAAATATCATTTTGTCACATTACTTTGATTTTGTTTTATTCATGGAATTTTTTAAAAATTTCAGGTAATATTAACAAGGGTGTGAAATCTTTATGTTCAAAGAATGGAAGTGTGCCTTTTATAAAGGCAAGAAATACTGCTTTACTATAATTAAGGTTTTGCTTAAAGGACAGTTTATTACCACTGGGGCTCTTTTATTCCTTCCTCACTGGAATTGTTCATTCTAATGTTTCATATTAGTGACTGTTTTAAGCTAGTCTCTTATTTAGGTAACTTGAATCTTCCAGGACAGCAGCTAGTGCTTCCACGGATACTTCAGCAGTCGTTGATTTGGGTAGACACTTAATCCGCCCCAAGGTTTTAAAGCTTTATGTTTATACATTACTAATCCAGAAGAGAACACTAAAGTCGATAATCATTAACTAATTAATCAAAAGATCTCATTTTAAAAATAATGTGATGGTCATAACTTTCAGAATATGATGTGTGATAATAATTATTAGTCAGCAATAATATTTCTATAACATTCAAAATGAATAGATTCATGTAAAATATCTTTCATCTTTCCAGGCTGTGCTTTGTTGAAAATAATTAAATAGTGAAAAAAACCTGAAATATGTGCATATATTGCAATGTCTTCATAGATAAAGTACCTTAAAACTGGATTTGGCAATGAACTTAATCATTGGAATATAAACATATTTCAAGCGTTAGGTGCTTGCAAAATTTTTTATTTGCTTGCCTCCATCTCTTCCTTGTGACTTTGTTAACCAATGTCTAGATGGCCATGTTTTGAATCTTTCATTGAAATGGTCATAGTAAGACCATACATTGTGAAGAGACTTTGGAAAATTAATAGTATGTTTAGCCTTATTTATAAAGGTTCATGGAGCATATTGTCTAAATCAACTTGATAATGGCCCCGTCAGTATTTTGCCTTACTGCCATCTATGGAATAAATGTAGATTTTTTTAATCTAAAGAATTTATGAAGTGGACTGCTGAACACAGTTATCATATTCTCTAAATTATTTGCTGTTATGAACTGGCTTGGTGTTTTCCAAAGTCTACCTTTCAGTGCTTCTATAGGTCCATGCTGGGAATTGCCATGTAGAAACGTAGTGTGGGAAAATAGCCCTTATTATCTGCCATCATTCTTGCATCACTGAATCCCTATGTGATGCACCTGCTAAGCCTTGTGAAACCTCCAAAGGCCAACTAATAGATTGCAGGGCATAAAATGGAAATTATCTGAATTCACAAATTTGCCAAATGTGGATGACAAATATATTCACTGAAGCAGGGAATGTGAGTACGCTCAGTTTGACAGGGAACTCTGGGGAGATCAGGATCTTTTGCCAAGACATCAGGGGGAAAGAGAGCAGTGAGGAAAACCCACATTTCACCTATGATGAGGGTGGCAGATAATTAAAAAGTATACGTCAGCCTCCTGCCCAAACTTAAGAGGTGCTGTTTGTAACTGTGAGTGCAATTACATACAGTCTTGTTTCTCCTCACCCCCGGTGCCATCAACACAGAGTTGTCCAGATACCGTGTTCCTTGTGCTGCTTAACTCATGGCTAAGATTAAATGACGATGAGTGGCCAAGAGACAGTGATCATGTGTGCAGTGTTGAGAGCATGAACGTGTTAACTTTCATAAGGTTCATGTGAATTTAAATAAAAGTGAGAAAAATAAGAGGTGTGATCAAAGAAGAAAAACATGTTGTTGGATGAAATTTGGAAGCAGATGGTGAATCGATGAGGCAGATACAGTAAGATAGAGTGATTGGTTACCGGAAAGTACATCTAGCTTTTTCTAATTAAAAAAAAAATATTTAACTACTTTATTGTACTCTTACCCTTAATAAAAGAGACTTCTACAATATCAAGCTCACTGTTGATGTTATTATGAAAAGTAGAGTTTTTGCAGTTCAACTAGGTAAAGAAAGAAAGTGGGAGTAGACCAGTTGCCATAGGGATTCTAAACAAAGCTGTGAGATGAAATATGCAGTACAGGGATGGCACTTAAGAAGCAAGCAACATAAATGTTTAATCAGAAGGAAATATTCAGAATCTGAAAAATACAGAATAAGTTGAAATGACTTTGCATTCTAAAGGTATGCTGTAAAGCAACGCTTCATATCACATTCACAAATATAGGTCTTTACTCTATAAATAATACAGAAGATTCTCAAGGTATCCATTTTCTGTGCTGCCCTGTGCCCTTCACTTAACCTGCTTCCTTCATCCTTTGCTCTGTTACTTGACATCTAATCATTTCACCAAGTCATCTTTCTGACCTCCTCCTGTTAGCTGTTATGTTAGTTTTCTATTGCTGCGTAACAAATTATTACATCCTAAAACACTGCATATTTATTTTGTCATGGTTGCTGACGGTCAGGAGTCCAGGTGTGGTTTAGCTAGGTCCTCTGCTCAGGGACTTAAAAGGATTCAGTAGAGGTGTCAATTGGGCCGTATGCACATCTGGAAGCTCGGCTGGGGAAAAATCTGCTCCCAAGCCAATTCAGATTGTTGTCAGAATTCATTTCCTTGTTGCTGGATGAGGGCCCAGCTGTTTAGATGGCTCTCAGCTGGAGGCTGCCCTCACGTCCTAGAGGACACTTTAGTTGCTAGAGGCCACATTCTCGTAGAGGTGACCCAGAGTTTCCTGACATGTAGATTGCTCAGCATGGTCTGTGAACTTATCAAGCCAGCTAGAAGAAACTAGGGCAGTCTGCTAAGACAGAGTCTCATATAATATAATGTGAACAGGAACTGAAATCCCACTGTCTTTGTTATAGTCTGTTGGTTAGAAGCAAGTCAGAGGTCTTGCCTACACTCGGTGGAGGGGACTATACACCAGCGTGGACAGCAGGGAGGCTGAAATCATGGGGCCACCCTAAAGCCCATCTGCCACACCGCTAAGTCCATACTTTTGCCTAATACCTCTTACAAGATCCACTTATCTCTTTAGCCAGCCTCCATTCCACTGTGTCCTTTGTCCCCTTTCACTCAAAGAACTGATGTTAAATCACATGCTATAAAGACACAAAATAACCATCAGGGACATTCCATCTCCCCTTCCCAAAAGATAAGGAGTAATACATGTTTCAAGATAGCATCAGTAAAGGGAAAAATCAGAACATTTTTCTGGCCAATACAGCTCCTTTATCTGGGAGCCATCTCCATTCCACAGAGCTGTTAGCAAAGCGTCACATTTGGACAGTGGGAACAGAAGCAACCCTAGCACATGGGGTGGGGGAGAGGAGCAAAAAGGAAGTGAGTGAGACTCCAGATCTTTATCGAATGGGACTAATCTTTTCTTGTATCTGGAAGAAGATGAGCAGATGGGGTAGAGCTGCTGCTTCTCTCTGCTCAGCATTTGTTAAAATGAGAGAGAAATTATATTTCCCCACAAGCTCAGTTCCTAGAGTTTAATACCCAGGGAAGAACCGATACTCCACGGCCAGGGATTCAATTATCCTGAACCACTTGGAAGTGAAAGTAAGCAATCTGAAGTTTACTTTGTCCCTAAATCAATTGGTGAATAAAAGCCTTAATGTTTGATTTTTTTTTTAACCTTAACATCATCTTCCAATGACTTAAAAATATTCCCTCTCAAAAGATTCTCAACTTGAAAAGCCGACCACTTCTACAGGTGGTGATAACTTGCCCTTGACCTAGGATTAAGAAATGTCATCCTAGGTGGTCATAATACAGCTGCTGTTGTTCTCTATAACATCTTTACATTGGATTTTAAATTAGTGGCATTTTATTTCTAGAAAACTCAGCTTATATTGCTCTTTGGAAACAAACATATTTTTGGCTGAAAACAAAGGAAAATCATTCCGAAACTTATCTTGGTATAGCATTTTACTTTTAGAGAAATATTTTCATATTTCATTTAACCTTGAGAACAACTATATGAGGAAGTCAGGGACAGTTGCTATGAACCCCATTTTGTAGGAAAGGAAACAGTCTCAGAAAGGATACGTGATTGTCCAAGGGTACGCAAGCAAAAAATGACTGAGGTCCCACTGAGTCCAGGCTGCCAGCTCTGCACAGGGAGCTCTTCCATGTACTTCCTGACTAGAACAGATGAGCTCTGTGCAAAATGGGACAGACACCAAATCTAGAGGAAAACATTAAAGCAGGGCTGTTTCCCTCTTGCTCTTATGGGATCATAGTTTTTAATTGATCATTTTTTTTTAATTTCAGAGGAAAATGTATTTAAATTCAATAAATATAAAACTGACTGAATTTCATTCATCTTTAAAAAAAGTTGCCTGAGTCAGAAAAAAAAATATGATTAGTTGTTTTATGTGTCAGTAGATTTGGTAATTATGCATTATTTTATTGAGCAGCCCAATGAGCATATAAATCACTTGAAATGTCAACACACAAATGTGTTGATTTTGGCTGCCTTAATGCTGCCGTTACTTTTCTCCTTGAATATGAGAAAGAACTTACAAAGATGCCTTTCTGATCAGTTTTAGTGTGGATCTGAAATGGTAGTATCTAAACAAGCAGAGTCATTTTCAGTGGGAAAAAGCAAGTTGCAGGCAAGCGTATCCTGTGTAGTCAGAAGACAATGCCACACCTAAGAGAGATCTGGAGACCTTCATTGTGTGCTAGTCTGAGGCCCCAGCCCAGGTTCCATTTTGCTTTCTAGTAGACATTGGTGACACCGTAACAAATGTAATTTGAGATTTTTCTTCATAAATTAAATATATGGTATATAGTTAATTATACATATGAACTATATGGGATATAGGGTGATACCTAGATATATTATCTGATATGATCTGTAAAATAAAAATTTTTAACTCAAAGAAATATGAAAAAGAATGTGTTACATTATTCTTTTTAAGACTCTTTTTTAAGTGTGTAATTTTTCCTCCTCAGAGACTATAGCAAAAATGTGGAGATTTGGACACAAGTGATGAGTCTGCATATACTGGACATGTATATGGATAATGAGAGAAAGTTGCAGTGACCATTTAAAAGATTAAGCTGTAAGAAGCAAACACTTGAAAGATAAGCCCCAGATACACAAAGGATCTGCACTTTTCAGAAATGGAAAATTGATTTTTAGCAGCTGCTTTTTTTCTAGCGCACCTCAAAGGGGATGTAGGGAATTTCTCCCTAGATGAAAAATTGGATACATATTTTGACATATACTAAACATTAAAATGTCCACCTACTAATGTCACCAGAAATTAAAGATAGAATACTATTTAGTAGTCTAAGTCAAAAGATTTAAATTTACATCATACTGTATGAATACATGGTACTTTTTAAAAAGGCATAAAATGCTACTGAATTGCACACTGGACTCACAAATTATGTACTGGTGATAGTCTTTTACTGTTGGACACTAAAACAAGAAGAAACCAAGCTGTTTGCAATGGAGTGTTCTATATAAAAATTGATAGCCAGGGACTGCACAAATTCAGAGATTAACCTAAGAAGATAGAAAAACAGAAACATAATGTTAAAGGTGGACCTAAGGCATTTTATAAAGAATCTAAAATCCAGAGAGGTTAAAGGATTTCTTCCAGTAGAGTACATGATAAAAACCTAATGGCCTTTCCTTTTTTTTTTTTTTTTAAATTGAAGTATAGTCAGTTACAGTGTATCAATTTCTGGTGTACAGCATAATGTTCCAGCCATGCATGTATATACATATATTCCTTTTCATGTTCTTTTTCATGAAAGGTTATTGCAAGATATTGACTATAGTTCCCTGTGCTATACAGAAGAAATTTGTTTTTTATCTGTTTTTATATATAGTGGTTAACATTGCCTTTACTTTTAAAATAGCACATTTAAGTTAAAATCTAAATTCCTTAGGCTGTAAATGTCTTCATTTCAACTGGCTGTTGACTCAGAAAGCCCTTCACAAGTTGTTCAAACCTTCCATTCCAGCCTCGTTCTCCTAAGGTTCTTTCTGCCCTATATTCCAGCCACAAGAAAATGCTCCTCCTTCTCTAAACACAAAAAGCTCTTTCAAGATACTGTACATTTGCAAGTGAACTCCTGGTCTGGAATGTCCCTCCCTCCTTTCTTCACTATCCAACTCATACCATTCCTTCAACATTCAGGCTCACCTGGGCTCTGCTGGCTCTCCACTCACTGCAGGCATTTTTTTCTTTGCCTCAAGAGTCCACACCTCAGCTGTAAGCTATGCATACCCGGGTCTGCTTCTCCAAGACACCAGAGTTCCACGAGGAAATTTTAGTCACCTGAGGGCTTAGCACATAGTAGGCACTCAGTAAATACTGGATTAACCTTTGGATAAACAGAGTAGAAGAGGACATTTAATTGAAGTCTTTATTATTGATTAATATGTAGCATAGGGAATCACAGACATTTTTCAAATAGAAAGAAAATTCAAAAATCTAAACTATGCCTCTCATTTTACAAACGTGTTCAGGGAGGTGAATTAACTTACTTAAGGTTACTAAGCTAGTGTACAACAGATTCAGGACTTAAATCCATATCATCTGGTTTTAATTCTACATCATAAGCCATGTGATGGAAGAAACTTTGTTATGTCTTGGTCATTTGGAATTTGACTTGTACATAAAAATAGAAAAATGTTTTGCAAGTATTGGGGAGCATGTGATGACTGATCTTTTTATACAAGCCATTGTTTTTGTTTTTTTTTAATCATTGGAGTGGTTTGTTGATTATGTCTTTTTTTATTTTTTACATCAAAAAAAAAGTGGTATGGAACATTTTTCATGCACATTTTAAAATCAAGGAACTTAATTAGCCTCTCCATTTTTTTTTCAGTAAGCATTAATCTTGTTTCCAGTTTTTATTTTCGTATTCCACATTTGTAACCCTGTACTTTTTAATGTGAAATTTTGTATCTCACTGTAGACCTTAGTTGGCCCTGAAAGTTTTTCTTTAATGTATCAATTCCAACATCACAGTCACCTAAAACAGGTCAGATCTCAGTACTTAACAATACAAACCTATCCATAAGCTATGAAAAGCATATTTAAGGTTGCATGAAATAATTTACTGAATTTTAGAGTAATGAATTTAACATTTTTACCTAGCACTAGACAGGTAAAATACATAAAACAATCAGGAAGAGAGTTCAGGCAAACATAAAATCAAGGCCACCTTATTTTTAAAAGGTAGGGATTTTTCCTTCTCTTTTAACCAAAAATTGATTTCAGGAATAAGAGTAAGCAAGACATGACAGAGCAGAGGGTGTATGGCCCTGATGTACTTCTTTGGTATAAAAACGTATCCATTTTCCAAAGCTTTCTGGGCATGGCACCAACATACAGACATTACAATTAAATTCAATTAAATCCTGTCACTAAAAACCCACACTTCATATTCATAACCAAGACTGAAGAAATAAATGAGGATTTATAAAGAATATTTTGTCCAATCAAAAGAATATCTTCCATTTTTCCTCGCAGGTATGCCATACCAGCACTCAGAAAACTACAGAAATCATTATGCCAGAACAGAAAACTAGTACAGTGTCCTATACTGATCACGAGAGGTTCTGATTATATTTATATCTGACTATTTTTCTCTGGGGTAATCAGCATACCAGGGAATATAACATATAATTAGCACAAAAAAGAACCTACAGTCACCAAGTGGAAAGAGCCTTTTCCATTCTCCTGCATTCTTCCTTTTCCTTAGTCTGAGATAGAAGAAGAGGGAATCAAGGAGATGTTTGAGGAGCAAATTAAGGGAGTTTAAAAGTGGTAGAAATCATACTCTGCTTATACAGTGTGTGTGTGTGTGTGTGTACATGTATGAATGTGCACCCTTGCTTAGTGCTATGATGTATTACCTATGCAGGTAAGCCTCCTTTCATCATAACATAGTCCGGTCTGTCATAGGCAGAAGCTGTCTGGGTGTGAATGGGTTGCATTTTATGCCAGAGACAGGTGGAAGAGCAGATGATATCTGGTGCAGCATTTTTCAGGACCCTCAGTTCTTCAGTGATCTGGATGGAATTGGTCAGCATGACGGCCTCTCTGGCTTTTCATCTCTGAGTACTTCTAGCCTTCACAATTGAGAGCACCTCATGCGTACTTGAAGTTTCATCCCCTAGAGTCCCAGACTCTGGAGTCCATCTTATTCCAAGACAGTGGACATGTAAAACCCTATCATAGGAACTCTGGGTCAGGCATCATTAGAATTGCTGCTGTTCCTCTCTGTTGCTAGATGCAGCTTTGGACCACAGTCCTATTTGGTCTCCCAAGTGATTCCCTGCATGATATTCCATCCCTTCCCAAATTTAGCCTCACCAGTATTCCCTGAGAAGAGAATCCAACCACTGAGGGGACATCGCCTTATTCCCATGTCTTTGCTTGGTGATACAGAGTGTCTGTGTGCTTGGATCTTCACCTGTTGTTTTCTCTAGACATCTCCAAAACTCCTAGCAGTACCATTTGCACCTCATCTTTCACTCTATTTCTTAAATAGTGCTTTTTGCTGGACGTCTCAGATCTACAACCTTCTACAGAGGTCTCTTGTCTTTGGTCACTCTTGGGTCCCCAAAATTCCAACAGCCAACTTAACATGCTGTCTCCCAAGAAACATTCCTCTGCTCCAGCCTCTTCAGATGGTGTGGAGTTCAAATTCGCAGAGTCTACCTCTTGTACCCTAGCAAGAAAATCCAACCCATACTGCTTCTGTTAGCCTCCTGATTCTGAAACTTACTTGGCAAAATGATATTGGACTTGATAATCTACTAGTTTCCTCTAGTTTCCCTGGTTTCTTATCTACCTATTTCTGACATGTTAACTCAGTCATTCCTAAGGGCTGTCATTGGCTGTCATTTTGGTGCTGTTTATCTTGATTTAAGTTCTGATTAAATTGAGTGAACAGTGCAGAAGAAAGAAAAAGACCCTGCCCTTTCACCTACCAGATTGTCCCTGGGTTTTCCATTCTTATTACTACTCTTTGAATCTAGAGATCTTTACCTCGTTCTGCAATACTGACAAAGCATTAAAGTCATTCTCACTAACTGTAACATTTTCCTGCCAAAGTTTATATTGCCCAGTGCTGCCAATTCACAGTGCTAAGATGTACAAGCAGATTTTTAATACTGCACCTTAAAACTTCTCTCTCAAGAAAATCTTTTTCTCCGCTCAAGCATTTCTTTAGATATTTGCACATCATTTTTCCTTGCTGCTTATCTATGAAGAAAAGTTGACCCTGCTATATTTTAAAAACAAGCCCCAATCTGTGTTCCTGGTCAGTTTCTTTCCATCTTATCTGTCCACCTATCTATTAAGCATGTTCCTGGATACATAACACATGAAAACCTTGCAATAAACTTAGAAGATGCAAAGATGACTAAAATATGATGGAGTACTCAAGGAGTTCAGAATCTAGTAGAGGACTTGTTGCAGAAACACAGCCTCCATACCCTGCTTACCAAATTGAGATGAGGACAGAGTTTTGGATGAAGCAGAAAAGGCAGCTTTATTTCTTTGCCAGGCAAAGGAGGTCACAGTGGACTAATGCCTTTAAGATTGTGAGCCTACTGGGAAGAGAAGGCAGAGGATTTTATAGTAAAAGTTCAGCAGTTCAAGGGGCAGAGCTAGTTTCCATAGAGATCTCTTACAGAGTAACAAAGTATTGCAAAGTTGTTCTTACTTTTGCAGATGCAGTGGTCCCCTTCCCTCTGCTGGGTATGAAGTTCATCTCTGGCTTTAGGACTCTCTTAATATTCTTGTGCCTAGAACAAAGGATGCACAGAAAGGGGCTCCTTGGAAAAGAGCTCTAGAGAAAAACTTGTGCAGTTTAAAGTCAGGTTGATAAATGCTTTTAGTGTTTAAATCAGGCTGAAGCCTGGGATTTCTTGCTGTAGGCTGAGGCCTGCAGCTCAAACAGCAGGATACAAGGAAACCACAAAGGGTCAAGAGTAGGTCACTATGGGCAAAAGCAGGACACTGAACATCATCATGAAGGGGTTGAGCAGGGGTTGAGCAGACCATCCAAACCTTTCTCTCCAGTCCAACCCTGGTCAGTAAGAGCATGGGAAAAACCTTTATACCATTATACAGTTAAGCAGTTTCAAACATCATTACAGATATCAGATGGTCACCATTGATGACAATATGGTCCTGCCCCATTACAGACAGACATTCATAAATGGGTCATTGTGAACACTACTATAATGGAGGCTCTAAGGAGAGCATAGATTGAAAGTTGAGAAAAGGCTTAGAGCTCTTTGCATTTGAGTTTCAGATCAATATCAAATGTAGATAATTAATTCTGACATGTTAATTAATATTCATTTTGGTCCCATTCACTAATGCAAAAATAAAAAGAATAAAATTTGTCAACCATCTAGTTCCATAGTAGGCATCATGCAGTATAGAAAAAGCTGGGTTGGGGGGATGGCAATACATGTTAAGAAGAAAATAAATATTTTTTAATTACTTTCATTAAACTTTTTAATTTGTTTTGCATGGTTTTTAAAGAAAACCTTTAGGGTGCATGTGTTAGATTGTGTTTTTCATAAAACTTATAATAAGGAAATGATAAACTTTGTGGCAGATAGCTTAATTATATTTAGTTTCCTTACCTATCTACCTGTCATTATGAAAAACATAGCTTTATGATAGAATGTATGAAATAGCTCAGGTTTCATTGTTGCTTCATGTTTACATAATTTTGCCATAACTCTCTTATGCTGAAGGCAGCAAAACTGCAGAAACATGAAAACAATTTATACAAAATAAATTCAGCTAACAGAACAAAGTCCTTCTTTAAAACGAATGGCTCAATGTTAGTGGTATGATTGCAATAATAAAAAGAAGTCATGTGAAATGCCAAAAAATTAAGAGCTTTGATTTTAAGCACTTAAGTACACTAGTTTTTGTTAGGCCTAGAGTTACAATATTGTGAGCAAGCAGAGTTTCTTTTAAAACACTTGGAACTTGTTTAATTATGTTACTTTTCATTTGAAGATTGAATGTGGTTTGAGGTTATGTTGCAAAAAATACATATGGTCAATATTACTAGAGAAAATTAGACAGATATCTTAAGAGTCTACCCCAGCCTTCACCTGTACATACTTCCTAAGAAGCAAAAACAAATACACATATTATTTAAGTCCTTCCTCAGAGACTACTGTGCTTTTTTAAAATTATAAAGTATCCTAGTCATTTATAGAAAATAATGTAATACCTGAATCTAACAAACGTTAACATCATGCCATATTTACTTCATATATATTATATATACAGTAAATAATATATTACCAAAAAGTATTTACTAAAAGGGAAATGGAAACCTGTAGGGTCAAGAAAGATCACACATAAAAAAGAGAGGGGAAGAAAAGAAATGAATCCCTTAATAGACTTATCCTTGTTAAAGACTTCAAGTCAGACTTTAACAGCTTTCAAAAAACATATACCCTGTGTTTTACACAGAACACATATACCCTCTGTTTTCCACAGAAAACAGAGAGAAAAAGGCTTCACAAATTCTTTTATAAAACTAAGATTTCTTGTTACTAAAACTGGGCAAACACAAGAAATTGACTTAGAATCTCACTTGCAAAATGCAAGTCTTAAATAGAACACTACTAAATGGAACCCATCAAAGTTATAATGAAGAAGAATTTATCCCAAGAATGCATAAAGTGATCAAATTTTAAAAAGAAGAAAACTTAAAAAAATCTGTTAATCACCAAGGTATGAAATTAAATGTGAGGAATGTATATATCTTGCTGATAGGAATATAAATTGATAAAATCATTTTGGAAATTATTTGGCTTATCTTACAAAATTGCACATTCATGTACTCTACAACCAAAAAAATTCCACTCCTAGGGACATGTTCACAAAAAAATTTTGAATACTATTTATACCAGGAGACAAGTACAAGAAAGTTCATAGTGTTGATTTTAAAAGACAAAACTGGAAATAATCAGATACTCATGACAGTAGAATGGGTAAATATATTGTCTTACATATACACATGGAATATTACATAGTTATGAAAATAAATATACTTCATAACTATAAACAAACTTATAGATTAATCTCAGTAATATAATATTGAATGAAAAAAGTCCCAAAAGATTACTATATGATACTTTTTATGAATTTTTAAAATTAAATATTATTTAGGGGTCCACTCTAGTAAAATGTGTTTGAAAAAATAAAGAAATAGAGGAAAATGCAGCACTGAGTAACCATAGTTGAGAAAAGCAGGAAGATAGGGGAAGATACACACGTAGGTATTGTCAGTGTTATGGTTCTCAAGTTGGTTGGGTTTGTGGCCGCTTATGTCTTAATTAAGGGAGGAATCTGTATAATCATCTCAATATGAACAGACATAATTTAATAAAATTGAACACCTATTCATGATTTTAAAATTCTGAAACAAGTAATAGAAGGAAAAGTTCTTAATCTAATAAAATATGTCTACAGAAAAGCTATATCAAAAAGCATTCTCAGGGCAGAAATGTAATATACATTCTTTTAATGTCTGGGTTTTTATTGTTGGATTACTTTTAACTATTGTTTCCATCTTGAAAATACAAGATGTTGTTGTGACCTGAAAGTTTCCAAAAGAATATGTTCTTTCAGGATAATTCTTCGCAGTTTACCTTCCAGTCTGCCCAACGACAGTGACATTTCTTGCTCCTAAAGCATAATCTCTTCCTGATGGTTTATGTCACTTGCTGTTACTTGTTAATGAAAGTGGCACTTGTTAATGAAAGTGGCATACAAAGGAGTTGGAGACAATGAATTATAAGGCCATTTTTTTTTTTTTTCAGAATACAGGGTATTAAAAAGCATGTCTGGTATTTCCTCCATAAGTTTTTTTGCTGCAAACATTCTTGCCACGTAACTAATTGGCCGTGAGGCAATTTTGCCCTGAAAGAATAGCTGGTTGACAGTTTTGGGTGTGACAGCTTGTTTTCAACTGGATGAAACACATTAGTATTTCTTCCAGTTAGCAATGTTATTGGAAGCTTTATCAAGCTGACAGATGACAACAATTTGCCCCAAGAGTTGGTTCCTTATTTTGAAACACTTTGCATTGGAATAGGGAGAGTCCAGCCAAGGGCCTGGATGGCATAGAGTTGCCACATTTCCCATAGAACTTGGGAACATCTATCTTACGGACATATGACAGTATGCCAAATACCAACAACAGTGTTCACAATACAATAGCGCAGGTATAAATATGCATTCTAGTACTTGGAAATGGATAACTCTCTTAATGGAGAAAGACGTTTTAGCAAAAAAGAAAAGGTGTGATGCCCAATGAAGAGTCAAACCAACAAGCCAAAAAAAAACAAAACAAAAAAAAACCCCACACCAAACAGTATAAGATACTATGAATGAAAAACTTGGAAGACAAGTATGTGGGTGCAACCCACAAAATAAAATGTTGTTCGCACAGTTATTGCTATGAATCTACACACATTTTACATGTATTCAAATATTTAATACTTCATAACAAAGTCTTTAATTTTGTTACTCATTTTTCATGTTTAATGTTTCTGTCCTTTTTAATGTCCCTCTTATAGTTATTTTTATTGTTTATGGCAAATTTGCCTTATAACCAATTATGTGACAAAAATGTTTGCAGCAAAGGTTTCTACAGCTAAGATACTTATGGCAAAAATACCTAGAACCATTAAAAAGTCAATAAATTATATCTGTGACCTCCGTCCCAAGTGTGCCCTAAAGGGAGACTTGCAAAAAGTAATTTGTGTTGGACCTATAGTGATTCTGTTTAATGTATAGATGTGTCAAAGCTTGTATTCTGATTCATAAACTAACAGGTATTTCAGCATTTCTTGAAATGTACCAGATTTCTCCGTGATGGGAAAAACATGTCAAAATAATCTGTTTAGGTATGACAAGCCACAAGATAAGAGACAACTCTTGTGAGTTGTTTATGAGGATGAACTTTTTTTTTTTTTAATACTTCCTTGCTGCCTGGTTCCACTGTAAATAACTTTCTGAAATTATATTTTTAGTGTTATTCTAATAATTTCTACGTAATTCCTCTTTTTTAAAAAAAATCATTGTTTGAATTTCATCTTTGGACTTCAGGATCCTTAAGCACTTAAATCAGATAAAGGGAAGTATACTTCAATTGCTTGTTTATTTCTTTTTTTTTTTTTTTTTGCAAATTATGTTTAAAATGCCAGAAGCTTATGCCTGAAGTCTGAGGTGGAATATCAAAAACAGTTGCAAAGGTGTTCAACCATTGGCGGGGGGTAGGGTTGTTATCTCATGAAATTCTTCACTTAAATTTCTAAGTGGGCCTTCAGTGAAGTGAAGTATAACTTGGGAGAGTTTTTAAACTCTTAAATACATATGCAAAGAAAAGTAAGTAAGTATAATGAGTTTGTTCCAAGTGATTTATTAATCCCATACCTAATTTAAAACTGTAGTTTATGAGCTATTTTGCAGTAATAGAAAATACAGTGCATGAATAGTTTTAAAGAACATGATTTTTAAAATATGAGATTGTTTGGAGCTGACTGCACAAAGAAATGAACTCTTGTTCTGAAACGAGCACATATATGAGAGTCCCTTAAATAAAGTGCCACTTCTCAAGAGAAGGAGAGTATGAGCATCTTATTGTTCACAAGCAATCAGGAAGAACATATTTTATGAAAGTTACATACCCCATACTTGCACCATAACAGTATAACTGTTAAGCATATACTGATTTGGGGCTTCATTATAGATATATCCAGGCCATACTGTGCTGTGGGACTTAATTAAAATATGTTCATCAGATAGTAGTCAGATTTTATCCGCATTCAGAGCTCAGTTTTATATTCTGCCACTTAATAAGCTCAAAAAGACCTTGAACACTGTATTAAGAAGAATAAGTAGGAAATTAATATAGGGACCTAAAGGAGAATCTTGGCGAGATTCGGATTTCAAGTGTAGAACAGCTGCTCCTTATTTCCACTCGGGAACAAAACAAATGGAAATTAACGTCAATAACAGCAGAAGAATACAGATAAGACATTTTCACCATGAAGAAATTAATACAAATAAATAAAACATGTTGATTCTGTGCATATTCAGTGAGGGACTCTAACCCTGGCTTCTAATGAGGCTCTGACAGTTATAACCTAGAGTTGATGAACCAGATAGCCTGTCTGCCGGTTCCAGGGAGTTTGTCCTTCCTTTGCAACTAAAATGCTGACAGTGTTACTGACTATGCATTTCAATGGAAATAATTTGTATCCTTTTTATCCATACTATATGCATACTCTGGACAAAAGTTTTGTTTTTTTTAATAAGTCACCCTTTAGGGCATTGCACCTTCTGTGTCAGTGGCTCTTAACCCTGTAATCCGGGGGCACTTTTCTTCCAGGGGGACCCATCCCCCACTCCTTCCCCTCCCACTCTGATCACTTCAGAGCAACGCACTGACCTGGGCTGTTTTTCAACTGTTGACACTGATGGTCCATTTTCCCAAAGCAATTTGAAGCCTTTATCTCATCCTGATTCCTGAGAGGCCATGCCCCTTTCTTTCCACTTTCCTTTGTAAGAACAAGACGGAAAAGGTTACGTCTAGGTTTCTTTGCATTGTTGTTTTAGCCTAAAAATCAAATCAGGATAAAACATGCATATATATCCAGTTAAGATTGAAAAATCTAGAATTAAGGCTTATGCGTCCAATGAAACAAAATGATGTATAGGACTTTACAGATGATCTACATATTGTGGGAATGACAAAGTTTTATATCAATATAAAGGGCACAGCTCCTAGCAAGCGTGATGCATAAAAATACGTTGTGTGTTCTGTCAACTTTCCTACCTTACAAGGGCCTCTAAATATTTAAGATATGCAATGTGATTTGCCTCTGCAGTATACCTTAAGCTGTGGATGTTTTATTTTCAGAGTTCTCGTGATTTCCCTTTATGTGTCACAGAACAAGAAGATTTATGTAAATATACATATTGACACACATATTTGTGTATAGATGTTTGGTGCTTGTAAATGTCAGCCTCTAAGATATAGAAGGGTTATACAAAACACAAATGCCTTTGATAAAATTATATTCAATAAAGTAGTTGTCAGAGATATATATTCAGTAGTTCTTTCAAGTGAACAGCCAACCAAATTCTAGCTACTGAAGTGCACGCCACGTCAGTGAATTTTTAGCTATCAAAAGAGCCTGACAGTTTCCACCTAGGATCTCCTCTCACTGTGCTTTCTAAAAGCACTAAATAAAAGCTACTTTAACTCCTATTTAAAAGTTATGTTATTGTTTTCTAAACTACATGTAAATCATTCACCAGTAATTTTCTTTGTTTTCTACTTCATTTGGGCATCAGCACTGCTGTAATTGAAGTATCTAAATAACATTTATTGGGTATCATCAAGCTATTTGATCAAAGCCTAGTATCGTCTCCATTAACCAATTAATAACTACCCTATCAATTATACACTAATTCAATTAGTCACCAACCTGAATTATTGTTCATAGAGTAAGTTAAAGTTCCCAGCCTAATCAAAATCAGGCTAAGAAGGTAAATAACAAAGATATTCTTTATTTAACTAATTCTTCTTTCTCAGGCTGATCTTATTTTTGATGAACTCAGCAGAAAGTCACTTTCAGTAACCCAGTGGGAAAAGTATGATTATTTCCCCTAAAAATTTTCTGAATTTTATATTTTTTTCAAGTATGTTTTAGTTTTGCTGACACAGGATTTGATGACATAGGATTTGGAGAAATTGGGTAATAGCTTACCTGTTAATTTGACATAAATTTTATTTACTTGTAACTGTAGTTGTTTGAGAATTATTTTAAAAACAATTCAAAAAATAAAATTTATATAGACTATTAGAAAAATCTGCTCATTAAAAAAGAACAGAAAATCAAATTATTTTATTTTCTCTTTATATGTCATGCTTTAAATAAATCATCACAAGGGCATTAGATTCATTCCTTTTACTATTATTTTGTTAACTCCAAATGTTTATAGTTTTGGTTTTTATTTTTTTTAACATTTTTTATTGATTTATAATCATTTTACAATGTTGTGTCAAATCTGTTTTTATTTTTTATTGAAGTATAGTTGTACAGCAAAGTGATTCAGTTATACATACATATATATATTCTTTTTCAGATTCTTTTCCATTATAGGTTATTAGAAGATATAGAATATAGTTCCCTGTGCTATACAGTAGGTTTTGTTGTTTATCTGTTTTATATATAGAATCTGCATCTACTAATCCTAAACTCCTAATTTATCCTTCCCCCACCTTTCCCCTTTGGTACCTATAAGTTTTTCCATATCTATGAGTCTGTTTCTGTTTTTGTATGTGTGTGTGTGTGTGTGTGTGTATATATATATACACACACATA
This sequence comes from Camelus bactrianus, assembly GCF_048773025.1. Classification (NCBI taxonomy): domain Eukaryota; kingdom Metazoa; phylum Chordata; class Mammalia; order Artiodactyla; family Camelidae; genus Camelus; species Camelus bactrianus. The sequence continues at coordinate 57,825,113 of NC_133541.1, read as the reverse complement.
CACATATATATCACATTTTCTTTATTCATGCATCAGTCGATGGACACTTAGGTTGCTTCCATGTCTTGGCTGTTGTAAGTAGTGCTGCTGTGAGCACTGGGATGCATATATATTTTCAAGGTAAAGTTTTCTCCAGATATATGCCTAGGAGTGGGTTTTCTGGTCCACATGGTAACTCTATTTTTAGTTTTTTAAGGAACCTCCATACTATTCTCCATAGTGGCTGCATCAATTTACATTCCCACCAACAGTGTAGGAGAGTTCCACACATTCTCCAGCATTTATTATTTATAGACTTTTTGATGATGGCCATGATGACCTGTGTGAGGTGGTACCTCATATAGTTTTGATCTGCATTTCTCTAATAATTTGTGATGTTGAGCAACTTTTCATGCACCTATTAGCCATCTAGATGTCTCCTTTGGAGAAAAGTCTGTTTGGATCTTCTGCACTTTTTTGGATTCAGTTGATTTTGTTTTTTGACATTGAGCTGTATGAGCTGTTTGTATATTTTGGAAATTAATCCCTTGTTGACTGCATCATTTGCAAATATTTTCTCGTGTTCCATAGGTTGTCTTTTTGTTTTGTTTATGATTTCCTTCTCTGTGCAAAAGCTTTTAAATTGAATTAGGTCCTACATGTTTGCTTTTGTTTCCATTACTCTAGGAGATGGATCCAAAAGAACTATTGTTGTACTTTATGTCAAAGAGGATTCTATCTATGTTTTCCCCTAGGAGTTTTATATCTCAGTCTCACATTTAAGTCTTTAATCCATTTTGAGTTTATTTTTGCATGTGGTGTTAGAGAATGTTCTAATTTCATTCTTTTACATGTAGCTGTCCAGTTTTCCCAGCATCACTTACTGAAGAAATTGTCTTTTTTCTATTGTACATTCTTATCTCCTTTGTAATAGATTAATTAACCATAAGTGTGTGGGTTTATTTCTGGGCTTTCTATCCTGTTCCATTGACCCACATGTCTCTTTCTGTGCCAGTACAATACTGTTTTGACTACTGTAGCTTTGTAGTATAGTCTGAAGTCAAGGAGCCTGATTCCTCCAGCTCTATTCATTTTCCTCAAGATTACTTTGACTATTCAGGGTCTTTTGTGTTTCATAAAAATTAAAAAAATTTTTTTTTATTGGTGTGATGGGACATTGAGAAGTAGAGTGCTGGCCACAGCATGCAGTTTCTGGCTATGGTAAAGTGACCTCCAGGCCCTTGGTCCATAGAAAAAACTTTGGGTCTTGGCCACCCCTGTCCTGATTCAGATGTTGGAATCCCCATACTGTAGTTACCGGAAGCTCTGCCCAGAGCCTGGAAAGTCACCGACTGCTCATAGTTGTGTGCATACTTCATGAATGATGGGAAGGGAATCAAAGGCTGCATCAGTCACAACTGACAGGTTAAATGTGATAAAATCATGTAAGTGATTTCCTGATAAGCTCAACATAGGAACATTTAAAATCAGGTCTGCTTTCTCAGCTCCAGAGGAAACTTCCAAATGTAGTTCTTACAAATATATTTGAGAAAATTCACCCAGGCTTCACTAAAACTCTGTGTAAAGATAATTCTAAGTGAAAGTCCATCTATCAAGATGTTCTTATTAAATCTCAAGGAAGTTTAAAAGATAAAAACAAAGACACTGAAGAAAGAAATTGAAGACCGCACAGACAAATGGAAAGATACACAGTGTTCTTGGATTGGAAGAATCAATATTGTTAAAATGACCATACTACCCAAGGCAATTTACAGATACCAATGCAATCTCTATCAAATTACCAATGGCACTTTTCACAAAACTAAAACAAAGCATTTTTACTGATTTCTTGTTCTCTTTGTTCAAGGAAGGGAAAATAAAACAAGATTATATTGGGCTTATTTTTACATATGCAGAACAAGAAAAGGATAGAAATTATTCTAAAGGTATGAAGAAAACTGTAAAGATGGAAAATTTTTTTTTACAGAAACAACAGATTACTAGAATATATATGAAGGGATTTTCTCCATGAGTAGTAGATGAATGCTGGGAGGATGAGGAGGGGTCTTAAGTAATGTATTTCAAGGAAATTTTTTAAGTTAGCAGTAGGCATTCCATTTTAAAAATCAAATCCATAATATTGAGGGCAAAATGGAGAAACTCTGAAAATACAAAGGCGAATAATATTAAAAAATGATGAATGAGAAAGTATTATAAATAGGAAAAATTAGAAGTAAAGAGCCAGTCTTTGGATAATTGACCTTCTAGTGAGAGACATCAAAAGAAGCAGAAGCAAAATTTTAAAATGTAAGAAAAGAATACCTTGTGAGCACACCTCCCTCCCCAGAAATGAGTTTACAGCTAGAATGGATCTACTTTTCTTCCATTCAGAAGCAATTAAAGAGACCTTACCAAGATACATCCTGGTATATGATGATGATGATGATTTATAGTTTTGATTTTAAGAATAAAGAGCAAACCTTGTAACTACCAGCCAGAGAGAAGGGAAAATAAAAACAAAGAAAAAATGGATTATTCAACAAAAAGTGTTGAGAAAATGACATTTTTATAAAAATCAAAGTATTAAACTTCTGTCATGTCATATATACGCATAAAGCCAAGAAGATTTAGATGTTAAAAGAAGGAAGGAAGGAAGGAAGGAAAGCTAAGAAAGAAAACACAGAGGAAATCATAGAAGAACATGTAAATAATTTTTAAGTGATCTAATTAAGTAGGTCTTTTTAGGCATACAAAAATATTCAGTCACAAAGGAAGTGATTGATAGATGTGAGTATAGGAAAATTAAAAACCTGTATGGAAACAAAATTAAATGACATAGCATATTAGGAAAAATGCAATAAGTATAACAAAAGCCAATATTGATATTACATAAATAATTCTCAAAAACAAACAAGAAAATCTCTAATCCCAGAAGTATTAGAGGACATTAAAAAGACATTAATAATAATATATGTTATTAGTAAGACTGAACAATTAGGAGAATGTAAATTAAATGCTACTTGTCACCATTTATGCACATTAAATGTAAAAAATGCCATTTTTCACATTCTCAAAAATATAAAATCATATAAAACATAAGATTGGTCAGTATGTAGAGAAAAAATTACCATATACAACAGCTGGAAGTATATAACTTTCCTGGAAACAAATGAAACAACATATATGTCACGTTTGAAATAGCAGATCCTTTATGGCTATAAGGAAACAGTTGCAGCAGTGAGTAAAAATAAGTACACACAGGAGTTCAGTCTAGGTTTTTACCAATGAAAAGGAATTGGAAACAAATTAAAAGAATATTAATAGAGGGCTGGTTAAATAGTTTTCCTATTTATTTCTATATCCATAAGATAGATTGTTACATAGCCATTATAAAGTACTATTATTTAGATATAAAAATATCCACATGCAAATTACAAAATCACATGTGTACTGTGAGTTTATTTTCATGAAGATATATTGGGAATAGGAAATATCTGCAAATATGAATATCAAGAGACCAATAAGAATTAACTCTGGATAATAAGAGTTTTGGTTATTTTATCTGAATTCCTTGTATCTCTTCACACCATGTGAAATACTCATGACTATTTATTACTTTTATGACCAAATACTCTTAATTATATGAATTTATTATATGTAAATGAGATATGTGGCCAAATGAAAGGACTAGGATTCAATGAAAGTATTAATTTTCTTAGAAAATTTAAGGATACAGGGAGGAGTAAATGTTTTACAGTAAATAAATGATTGTGGTAAATTCTTAAAATGGCTTGTTAGGATAAAAAAAGTTTTAAAAATAGTTTATTGACATAGAGAATTACTAGTGAAATATTAAGAAAAAAAGAATGATTTGACCTGCAAATATGGACTAAAAGTACAACCAACACACAGTAACCAATAATATTGTTCAAATGCCAAATACAACAAATTTGTCTAAAACATCCACACTTAAGGGGGATGAAAGCATTGATTGTATTTCATGGTTAGACAGAGTTGTTTTTGATTCTTCTCTGTATTTCTCAATTGTTCTTCATAGCTTGTATTTTATAATGAGGAAAATTATTAAAAATATTAAATATGTAATGTTCATAGTTATGCTATCTCCCATCCTTAGTTAAAATATGCAGTTCAACTACCTACATGAGTCCAAACCCTATTGCAGCCAAGTGCAATAAAATGAAGTATGTATGTGCTTTACATGGAGTTAGCATTATATACCGTTGTTTCATGTAATGTTATGGTAAACAATTCTTTATTGAAACCAAAATGTCTGACTCTTTTGTCTATAATTCAAGTTTTAAATACAGATAATTATATTAGCCTCAAAGTTATTTACTTTTAATGAGTTAGCTTTACAAACCTTCATGAAGTTATAAAATGTGTAATCCAAAATAAATGATACAGCATAAAAGCAAAAACTAGAGCACTGTAGATGCAGCTGAGTGGCATATTTCTGTGGCAAACCTCTTTCGTCTTTTTGTTCACTTTCCTTGCGCACCTGTTTATCTGTATCACTTTTCATTTTCCTCACCCCTTTAAGAACATCTCCATGAAAATCAACGGACTTTCCTTGGTCTGCCCTGTCTCCTGTCAGGGAGCCATCTGTCAGGGTGTTATACTGAAGTGTAGATAATCTGAAATGTAGTTTCTCTTGAACTTTCTCAAACAAATGCTCTTAGTTTTTCTACCCTGGTTTTCTAAGTTAGACCCTAAAAATATTTATGCTTTGTTAAAACCTTACAGGATGTTTCACAGCAAAAGTTACATTCCTACATAACGCTCATGCAGTTTTTCCTTTACTTACACATCACTTAAGCCTCTATATATATCGTTCTTTTTTCACTCTTATTAAAGGAAATAAATTATTCACTATAATTTGGAATATAATTTTCTCTTAATATTATTTTAGAACCATCTCCCCATTATAATATAATCTTAATATTTAAATGGAGATGCACAACATTCCATAAATTTATATTATTCTTTGTTAATCATTTCACCCATAAATGTGAATTTTAGTTACTTTAAATGTTCTCTACTTTAAGTAACAATGAAATGACTGTCTCTGTACATCCTAAGAAGGTGACCAAAATATGCTATGATCAAGAAGTGGCTTCTAGGAGAATCTGGCCACCTAGTTTCCGTTTCTATATTTATGTTTCTAAAAAGGTGCTCTGAGACTGATTAAATAGATTCTTACCCCCAGTTTATTTGTTTTATAGTTAACAGTTTTTATATAGTCCTTACTATGTTCTATTTATTGTTTTATGCATTTAATAAATATTAACTCATTGAATTCTCATAAAATCCATAAAATCCTAATCATGGGACTATTATTCTAATTTTTTTTTTCAGATGAGGATGTAGAAAGGTAAAGTAGCTTGCCCACAGGTATATAGTTAGCATGGGTATATAGAGAGCCAGTCTGGAAACTGAGACCGTTCAGCTCTGCCAGAATAGGCTGCCTCTCACAATCACATTCCTGAAGGGTGGAGAGGATTTTTTTTTTTTTTTATTGAAGAATAGTTGAGTTACAGTGTTGTGTTAGTTTCTGGTGTACAGCAAAGTAATTCAGTTTTGTGTGTGTGTGTGTGTGTATTGTGGGTGTGTGTATATATATATATATATATATATATTCTTTTTCAGATTCTTTTCCATTATAGTTTATTAAAAGATATTGAATATAGTTCCCTGTGCTATACAGTAGGTCCTTGTAGTTTATCTATTTTATATATAGTAGGTTGCATCTGCTCATGCCAAACTCCTAATCTATTCCCCCCACCCCCACTGCTTTCCCCTTTGGTAACCATAAATTTGTTTTGTCTGTGAGTCTTTTTCTGTTTCACAAATAAGATCATTTGTATCATTTTTTTAGGTTCCACATATAAGTGATATATGATATTTGTCTTTCTCTGTCTGACTTAAACTCTAGATCCATCTATGTTGCCCCAATTGGCATTATTTCATTCTTCTTTATGGCTAAGTAGTATTCCATTATATATATATATATATATATCTTCTTTATCCAGCCATCTGTCGATGGACATTTAGGATGCTTCGATGTCTTGGCTATTGTAAATAATGCTGCTACGAACATGGGGGTGTATGTATCTTTTCAAATTAGAGTTTTGTTCTTTTCCAGTATACGTCCAGGTGTGGGATTGCTGGATCATATGGTAACTCTGTTTGCAGTTTTTTAAGGAACCTCCATACTCTTGTCATTAGTGGCTGCATCAATTTACATTGCTATCAACAGTGTAAGAGTGTTCCCTTTTTTCCACACTCTGGAGAGGATTTTTTAACTAGTTGTGTTCCCAGTAAAAAATTGTTGGTACAACCATGACATTGTATTTTCTTGACCAGTAATGTCACGTAGAGAAACAACAGAAAAGCACTTAGCATTTTCTGATGTGACACATTGCGGCCTTCTTAGCTGTAAGTTGGTTTTGTCTGTAGAGCATGCTTAGGAAGTTGTGCCAGCTCAACCCAGCAAAACCTTTATTAAGAAACCGCTACATGTAAGGCACTTTTAATACAGATCCAGGCATGAAGTTCAGTGCACTAAGCCTAGTGCCCTAAATAACTGCTCTGTCTGAGCCAAACCTTGGGAGGTGAGGGTCTAAAACAGCAGAAGCATGTTTGCAGTACAACTTTAACTTAGAAAATCTGCAGGAGGGCAGAGTGATCCTGGGCCAGGGGTAGGCTTAGGTCCAGAGGAATGGGCTTTTCTGCATGCTGAACATGAGAGTGGCACGTCCTTTCGGTGTGTCTCAGAGTGAGGTCTGTACATGCCCTGCGGCAGCAACCTCATGTTAAGTGCGGGATGCTGAGTATTTTTAGACCGAAGTAAGTCTTGCTTAGGCCTGGTATTCTAAGTTTATAATGTAGCATATTTTAGGACAAAATCCAGCTTGAAACAGATTGCTGACTATTTAAATCGAGAAGTTGACTTAACTGGAACAAAAAAGAAAAACATTTCTAGATCAAAAAATATAAATTGCTGGAGAAGGGGAGCAGTGAGAGTGGGAGTAAAACAGATCTGTGAGAAAGAGCCAAGACACACAACTTAAGGAGAAAACATCTCCACCCAGCAGGAAACCCTGACTTTAAGAAATACCACTGAAGAAGAGATGCTACCAGACTCCTCATTGCATCATCTTAGCTTAGGACTTAACAGACGTGTAGGCACTGAAGAATCCAGCCCTGGAGGTGTTCGTATTCTCAGTGACAGTTTGAATTCCTGTGTTTACAGCCTTGACGACAGCACAGTGACTCAGAGGACCGTAAGGGTTTTTTTCCATTCACTGAGTGTCGGCAACATTAAGAGCACTTTGAAGACCAGCGGCTGTGCCTGGACGTTTCTGTGCAATTAGATTTGGATTCAGGACAGCAAAAGCAATCCATATTTTCAAGTCCAGACAGCTGCGGGACAGAGAGGAAATTCATGTTTAAAGACAGGGTTCTCTTAATATTGCAAGGCTAGGGTTCTTTTTGTTTGAGTCTTAGGGTTACTGTAAGTTTGATGAGTGTGGTGAGAAACTTTGAGATTCTTCAGGAATTTCTGAAATAGTCGCAGAGAATGGGAAGAAATCATTGAGTGAGAATTCATATGTGCAGTGGAACTCTGACCCAGAAAGACATGGATTTGAATCTGGGGTCCTCCCTTTACTATTTCTCTTTGAGTCCAACATCATGTGACATTACCTCCCTAAGCATCTGTTCCCTCTAAAGTGGAAATAATACCCCACCATACAAGATTGTTAAGCGTCAAGGAAGGCAAACAAGGAAGCACTTAGCATATTGTGAGCCCGCAACAGTTTCCTTCCCAGGATATCATAATTTCACTAGCCCACATTGCTCCTGGACACCCAAGATATTTTAGATAACATAATACATGTTTGGAAAATAGCAGAAACAAATATTTTTTAGATTTTTGATAAACTTTCTAGAATATTTTAATAAAGCATTAAAGGCAGTTTCCTGACTTCATCCATTGTCCAGTTTGAGCCTAATGTCTTTAAATTAATGGTCCAAAAAGTGAGGGGAAAGTGCGTTTTTTAAGAAATATATTCCTAGGCAGTGAAACATTGGGAGCTGTTTTTGTATGCTTATTGATGAGCATCTGTGTCACTAAATATGGTCTAGTCAGTGCCTTCCCTCAGCTCACTCTTCTCATTCGTGGCCTGTGTCTGACCTATGACTGTCTATTTGTGGCTGGGTACCTCTCTCAGGATGGAGAACCTGAAATAGAAACAAAAGGACATAGTGGTTGAAAGTCACCAAGATCACACATGGGATTGTGACAATTAAAGATGATAAGGATCAAAGATGTAGCAAGACATTTATTTAGTCAGAGGAAGTAGGAGGAAGTAGGTGGCTATTGTAGGAGGAGAGAGGAAGCTATAGATCAAGGAACATTAATACAATAAATGCTAAAGGTCTTGTAAGAATTGTCCACATGGAAAACAAAGTTTCCTATAATTTTTCTTTTAATTAGCATCATAAATAGAAGAAAAGATGCATGAATAAGAGAACAAAGAGTAGGAATACTAACCTATTCAATGTTACATAGTCTTTGGTGAAAATCATCCTGATTTTTTTTTGCATTTCAATTTTGCATTTGAAGAATTTAATGCTTATAAATCACCATGGATCTCGTGTCCTTTAATATATATTTTGCAGGAAAGAACACATACTAAGCACAGGTCCCACAAGTCATAGATGTGTATTTTAATTCTCTTTCATTTTTGAAGAATACTTGACTTCCTCTTCCACATTTTTAGGATTCTGAAAGGATTTTCAGTAGACAATGATTACTATTACTCAATTTTATATTACTTAACTGATTAAAATTCATGGAAACACGGTTGACTTTTTATTTAATATTTAATTATGAAACATCAAATATTATTTTCATTTCTGATGTGTACACAGCTACAATTTTATTTTTATTATTATTGAATTGACCAATAAAGCCAACAAACTGAGTTATAAGCACAAGCCCTGGGAGGTAACGATCAGCCCCAGGAAGGTCAGCCTCGCCAATCCCGTACCATCTCAGTTCCCCAAAAACAACACATGCGAGGAATCAGTTTAATATTAAATTGACTGGTAGGCTGAAATGACCATCATTTTATTTAAAAGTGATCAAAATGGTTGCTCAAGTTTTAAACGAAGTTTATCCAGGGGCATAATCAAAATTACAAGCCAAGAATAGACTCAGTCATGCGTTTTAAAGTGCAAATAATCAAGTAGATTTTTGGCTTTAGCATATTTATTTCTGAATCTCCTATGTTCAAGAGAATTGAACATTTATAATAGATTATATTGTGGCATTTAAATTATGCCTTTTCCTTTTCTTAGGTGGATCTTCTGGTTCCTACCAAGGTGACTGGCATTATTACACAAGGAGCTAAAGATTTTGGTCATGTGCAGTTTGTAGGGTCCTACAAACTAGCTTACAGCAATGATGGAGAACACTGGACGGTATACCAGGATGAAAAGCAAAGAAAAGATAAGGTAAGCCATCCAGGTAATTTATAACATGCAGAAGTGGAGAATCAAATGGCTTAATTTTTTTTTATTTCCTTGATTATTTTGATAACTAGGAATTACAGAATTATAATTACAGAAATTAAGAGATTTGATTGTTATACTAATTTGTTGAAATTATAATGTGGGATGTTTCTCTGCTCAGTTTCCTAGATTGTTTTAATTCATAGATTTAATTTTTGTGACCTGTTTAATCTGTGTTTTGATATGAGAATGATCAGTATATATTGAGGCACCTACATTTCTACACCATACAGTTTCTAATTGTTTTTCTAAAAGTTCTTTCTACGTTGAATACCGTTTCATAGTATCTACTGGTCTCAATGTGTGTGGGATCCTGGAGAATGAGCGCTCAGGGGCAATATCAAAAACTTACTGGATTAGATGTTAAAATACGGCCTTAGATTAATGAAATTGAAAGAATTCATTACTTAGAGACTTTGTGCAAAGAATCGTAGCTTTCTAGATATCAACAGAAACAAAATCTTAGTTCAGTGATTCGGGGGATAATGTAATACACTTTCATACATGTTAAGCATTTCTGAGCTAATAATGATTTTTCCATTTTGTGAAACCCTTTACGCCTTTACTGTTGTATTTTTAACCAGTAGAAAGGTTGGGAATATCTTCCTTTCTTCAAGTATGCAAGATAGAGAATTTAAATTTTCCGAGAAATACTAAGACTGGAATGGCTATTTCAATAAGTCTACGAAGTCTGAATTCAGTTCACACAAAATTCATTTTGGGGAAGACATGTTTTTAGGTTTAGATTACCAAAGCCACATCTTTTTACCTTTTAACATCTCAGAACACACCTATTTTGTGTCTCAGGGCAGCCACGTTCACTGAACATCTCAGGACAGACACTTTTTGCATCTCAGGAGTTGGTATATCTCAATGTCGCAGTTTAATTGGAAGTGATTACTATTTTCTAACTGGTAGTTTTAAAATTAAATTTAGCCATGGATCTCGTGTCCTTTAATATATATTTTGCAGGAATGAACACATCCTAAGCACTGTAATTTTGATTTGCGTTTCTCTGATGATTAGTGATATTGAGCATTTTTTCATGTGTGTATTGGCCATTTCTATGTTTTCACTGGAGAATTGCTGGTTTAGGTCTTCTGCCCAATTTTGGATTGGGTCATTTGTTTTTTTGTTTTTTTTTTCTTATTAAGTTGTATGAGCTGTTTATATATTCTGGAAGTTAAGCCCTTGTCATTCTGATCTTCTGCAAATATTTTCTCCCATTCTGTAGATTGTCTTTTTGTTTTGCTTATGGTTTCCTTTGCTTTGCAAAAGCTTGTAAGTTTAATTAGGTCCCATTTGTTTATTTTTGCTCCTCTATCTACTGCCCCTCTAGACGGCCCTAGGAAAACACTGTTAAGATTTATATCAGAGAATGTTTTGCCCATGTTCTCTCCTAGGAGGTTTATGATGTCTTATGTTTAAGACTTTAAGCCATTTTGAGTTTATATTTGTCAATGGAGTGAGAAAGTGTTCTAATTTTATTGATTTACGTGCGACCGTCCAGCTTTCCCAACAGCAGTTGTCACAGAAACTGTCTTTTCTCCATTGTATATTCTTGCCTCCTTTGTTGCAGATTAATTGACTGTAGCTGTGTAGGTTTATTTCTGAGCTCTCTATTCTGTTCCATTGATCCATATCTCTGGTTTTGTGTCAATACCATGCTGTTTTGATTACTATAGTTTTGTAGTATTGTCTGAAGTCTAGGAGGGTTATTCCTGCAGCTTCATACCTTTTTCTTCAGTATTGCTTTGACAGTTCTGGGTCTTTTGTGACTCCATATAAATTTTAGGATTATTTTTTCTATTTCTGTGACAGTAGTGCTGGGCAATTTGACAGGTATTGCATTAAATCTGTAGATTGCTTTGGGTCATATGGACATTTTAAGAATATTAGTTCTCCCAATCCAGAAGCATGGCGTATCTTTCCATTTCTTTAAATCTTTAATTTAATTTAATTTCCTTAATCAGTGTTTTGTAGTTCTCTGTATATCAGTCTTTCACCTCCTCGGTCAGGTTTATTCCAAACTATTTTTTGTTTTCATGTGATTTTTTTTTTCTTCCTTTTTCTGATATTTCATTGTTAGTATAAAAAATGCAACAGATTTCTGTATGTAAATCTTGCATCCTGCTACATTGCTGAATTCGTTTATCAGCTCTAGTAGTTTTTGTGTGGAGTCTTTAGGGTTTTATATATGTAGTATCATGTCATCTGCATATAGTGACAGTTTTACCTTTCCTCTTCTAATTTGGATCCCTTTTATTTCTTTTTCATGTCTGACTGCTATGCCTAGGACTTCCAGTACTATGTTGAACAGAAGTGGCAAAAGTGGGCATCTTTTTTCTTATTCCAGATTTCTGCAGGAAGGCTCTCAACTTTTCACCACTGAGTATTATACTGGCTGTAGGTTTGTCATAGATAGCTTTTATTATGTTGAGATATGTTCCCTCTATACCCACTTTGGTAAGAGCTTTTATCATAAATGGGTGTTGAATTTTATCAAATGTTTTTTCTGCATCTATTGAGGTGACCATGTGATTTCTGTCCTTTCTTATTGATATGGTGTATCACACGATTAATTTTGCATGTGTTGAACCATCCTTGAGACCCTGGGATGAATACAAATTGATCATAGTGTATATGACTTTTTTTATGTGTTGTTGGATTCTGTTTGCTAATATTTTGTTGAGAATCTTTGCATTTGTATTCATCAAAGAATTGCATCTCAGGTTAGGGATTGCACAGATCCTCTATGCCAGCCTCTGTTCTGTCTGCCACAGAGCAGCTTCTGTGCTTTCCTCTGAGCCTCGGAAGCTCCCCTGCTATCCCATCTAAGCTCTTGCTGGAGACGGGGCTTCCCAGGATGAGGGTGCTTTTCCTCTTTTGCAGCTCCCTCCCCGAGGGGTAGATCCTGTCCCAATTTCTTTTCTCTTTTTTCTCCTACCAGCTTTCATGATGATTTTCCTTGTAGTTCTACTTGTACAAGACCTTCTAGCAGTGTTCAATAGGTATTCTGTAAGAACTGTTCCAAATGTAGATGTATTTTTTATGTATTTGTGGGAGAAGTTGAGCTCCACGTCCTTCTATTTTGCCATCTTGACGTCCTCATCCATATATTCTTTATAGATGTGTTCTTCTTCTTTTGAGAGGTCCTGCACAACTCAGCAATTAATTTTTCTAAAGTTGAATAACCTATCTCCTGTTGATTCTTAATATTATTTGTGTCTTGTTTCCATGGTTACTTTCCATAAAAGTCTTACATATTTACAAGCGTAAATTCAACTACACGTTTTTATCTAAATAAATACGTTTTATATGCTTTTTTATATTTACACAGTTCAAAGGGAAATATCTACAAAGTTATCTAACTTCTTTTTTGTGCTTTTCTGTTTTTATTGACTGCTTGCTCTAATCAATTTTGGGAGTATGGATGTGGAAGTCTGATGTAGATCCAGAAACAAGATTAACATCAGAAAAACAATCTCAAACTCAGCAATTTTCTAGGTTTACTACAAGTGGTATAAATGAAATTCTAGAAGTGTGAATGCCCTTTCTGTTTTTCATTAATATAACTGACTAAGCTTCAGGGAAGCAATGCCAAAAAAACTTATATATGTGCATAGGAGTTTCTAAATACACATATGAATGTGCATGTAAATATATGTGTATATGTGTACGTGCAAACCAAAGGCAACTTCAAAAAAAAAATAGATGCCTTGTTCTCTTCATCGAGATGCTACTTTCTCATTACCCTCTCAGAGCTTCAGTCAGAATTGTAATTTACTGTGCTATTCTATTTTTGGACACAATTTCACAGTAAATCTTTTGCTATTGAGCATGTGGTGCTACTATCTTGTTACAGATGCTACATTCTTATTTTTCTCTTTCTAGTCTGAAATATTTTCTAACATTTAACTAATTTTTATATTTCTCTATACGGATTCAGATACATTTTTATTTGAAAGTCAGATGTCTACAACATGGATTCAAATACATTTTTATGTGAAAGTCAAATGTTCCTTTGCTCTCATGAAAGTGATGTTTGTTTTTATACTCTTGGAAGCCTCTTTTTACTGCAGTTAGCAGGAAAATTGCAAAATCTGACAAGACACTTTTTGTATTTAATTTTTAAGGTTATAAGCCAAAGTAAAACAACAATAAATTTCAGGAAGAGTACTTATATGGAAAAATTAGAAATGAAAATGGATTTTCTTATCCAGTATATTAGTCATAATGTCATGGTGCTTAAATAAACCTGAGTTTACACCATGTGAGCTTTCTTCTTTGGAAGAAGGAAAAAAAAAGCTGGTATGATCTTTTGTCTTTCCCCCTAAAATTACCTAGGTGTTGTTTGTTTGTTTTAAAGCGTAAGTCAAAAACTTGGAACTTTACTCTGGGTTTTCTGTTTAAAAAAAAAAAAAAAATCCAAAACTCTGTTTCCAGTAAAATTTTGTTGGTTCTTAAAAAGATGAATTGCACATATTCATCAAGAAGTATTCTGCAATATCTAGGTAAACTCTAATTCAGTAGTTTCCAAAATCATCTGAGCGTAACACTCACGGGGGGGCTTGTTAAGAAATACAGATTGCTGGGCCCTGCCTCAGACTCTCTGGGGATGAACTGGGAATCTGAATCTTTACAGAAGCCCCAGCTAATCTGAATAATAAGCAAGTGTGAGGCAGATGACTCTAACAGACACCAAAACTCAAATTAAGCTTTTGAAACTAAATGTAGTGTTATATTTTTCTAGTCAGAGTGGAATTTATTATATTGTAATTCTGTAGGATTTGGGTTGGCCTCTAATTTGTCAGTGGTAGTCAATATGAATCAACATTTCCTAGAGTAAGTTTAAATTTTAATGTTTGCCAGTTCTCTTACAAATACCAGAAAGCAAACGGGTATTAGCTTTAAACAAATTTTAAATTTAGATAATAGATTTAAGTCGTTAGGAACACAGATCATGTGCGAAAGCATCTAGGAGAATGTGACATTTCTATTCATTCAGTCACGTGTTCAGTGGGAGATTACTGTGTACTCCATGCCAGGTGTGAGGGGGGAAAAGTCTGAATACGACACAGTGGCTCAAAGAACTCCCAGGGGCTTTGATTCAATCAACTTATTTTTAAGAATCAAAATTTAATGTACCATGTTATTTGATAAAAACAACTCTAGGAAAGAAATAGCATATAGATGTCCGTTTCAAAAAGTTTGTGACTCTCTAACAGGGAAAAAAAAATTCCTGGTCCTTCTCCACTTCCTTTCTTTTCTCAGCATCAGTGTGAAAAGAGAAACAGCGACATAACAAACCTCATTAATAAAGCCTCCATAATCTGTATTGGAGGATATCTTCAAGCCCAACAGTAGTTACAGGTGCCACAGGGCACGCCGTCTCTCCTGCTGATGCTGGCACTCTCAGGTAGCTGAAATTAAATTTGAATATTTAGAGCCCTGGAAGTCCAGCTCATCAGTGAAGCAGATTCAATTGAGATGTCTTGCCCAGTAGTCAGTGCCCATGCTATTCTTTTGAAATTTGATCTGAATCTGGAATTTAGAACCTGAAGAATGCTCTAGGAAGTGAATAAAAGGAATCCTCAGTGGCAGTGAGGAGGATGGTGGTAAGGGAATACGAAAGGGGGTAATTAAGTCTTTCAAGGAGGACCAGCCACATGTTTCTGAGCAGCAAGATCAAGTACTGATGCTTGCAATCTTGCAGGGAGACCCTCAGTTTCATCCAGAGCCCTCTTACCTGTTTTCAAATAACGCAGGGAGGGAAAGAAAAGAAGCTGCTTTTCCGAAAGCAATTTTCAAGAGCTAATTGGCTTTGCACAAAATGCTCGAATTCAAAAATACCAAGTGAGTTGTGCTTTTACTTGCTAGAGATTCATAATGTAGTCACGGGAGTGTACTTACTTAGGGGTCTGGTGAGCGAGTGAATTAACTGGAACTAAGTTAAGGAGACAGCAATAGAATTTCAGCATTGTCTGAAAATAAGGACAGTGTTATTTAAATAAACGCCATCTGGTATCAACTGTTATTTACAATTCTATCTGCTGTCTTCTTTGCGGTAATTCAGTATTATGGGACTGAGTAAGACAGAGTTGGTGTGAACAAAAAATTGCCTATGTTCACATAGACGTGGGTGTTACTGGATTTTTGAACTTAGGACACCACCTGAGAATGTTTCCGTTTTGGCAGAATATAAAGTTCAGTGATGAGTGCACCCTTTTTAATTTAAATTATATTAAATAGCTCTGCTCAGGAATGGATAGAGGAAGATAATAGTTAATGTCATGATTCCACTTTTAATGCAATAAAAAAAATACATGGAATTAGGCATTGAAGGGAATCGTAGGCGCTAATATGTTCATCAAGACTGAATGAAGGTTGATAATATGCGGAGACAAAACGTTTAGTGAAAACACGTAAGCTCAGTTATTTCCATAAGCTATATGCACCAACTGCAGAATTCAAGGAGATCCTGTAATTCCTTACATAGCTTTAATAATGCATGTTCTTGCCCAAAATAGAATGGGATCCCTGTAAATTTTTCTAAGGCCTCTGACCAAGAAGTCCACATCTGAGGAAATATCCCAGGATAGAAGAATTAATTTATCAAAGTGAAAGTTGTTTGCAGACCTAGGTCTGCCTGCTGGATTGGGAAAGGGCAACCACGCTGAACAAATTTAAATTCGGAAAGCAGCATATTGTCACCAGTGAGTAGTATGAGAGCAGTTGTAAAGGTGCACAGAGAATGTGACGGGGACTCACTTAGAGTTGGTTGTGAAGTAGGGGCTTGGGGTCAGAAACAAGGCAGAGACTGGATGCAAGTCCAAAGCAGACAGGGCTGGATCATGTTTAACATGAGTTCCACATGGCCTGCCTACCTAGCGATGTTTGCTCCTGAACCTCATGTGAAAAGGGTTTAAGAGCAAGAAAGGAAGAGAGGAAAAGAATGAGGGCTGACGGGATAGAGGTGAGCAGGGAGAGGGTTAGCAATTTAAAGAACTTTGATTGTAGACTCAAGGAACTAGCTGCATGCTACAAGTAGAAGACAAGCTGGAATGACAGACTAACCACAGAAACAGTCAGAAGCCAGTGTATCTCAGGAGTTCATTAATTTTAAAGCATTCTGTTTATTTGGAGACAGAATTAGAAACCTAGTTGTCTGTCTTCAAGGACTGATTCTGATATTGCAATGAAAATTCTCTGTATGTCAATTCAGTCTATAATATTAAAGACTAGCAATGTGAAACATACGGTAAATTTTGGCTATTGAAGCCTTTGTATTTCTCAGAAGGTGTTTGGATTTTTTTAATCTTCCTCATTTAAAACAGCAACAACAACAAAAAGCAGAGTGATTGTCTAAACAGGACACACCATCAAGTAGTAGGAAAAAACAAACAACAGGCACAAAATCCATAAAACTCACCACTTTTGGGATGGGTTGGAGGAGGAATCGCATCCCTGTCACCATGACTCATATTTAGTGACAGATAACATCCCAGCACAGATGCTATGAAACATCATTCTCAGTAAGATAGAAGTTTATGAGAAATGGAGGAAACAATGCATAGAAATGCAGTAATGAGGAACAAATATATGTTTGTTCTTTGCGTTAATTATATATGTTCTGAAAACTCAACTTCTTTATTTTCAGAAAATTTGATAAACTCTCTTAAAATGTGAAAGCATATAGTCTTTCTAGTTAACAGATGTTTCTGCATCAATGAAAAATATGTGTAAAAACAAAAGGAATATGTTATGTAGTTATTCAAGTCAAATGTTCATAAATTCAAAAAAAATTTATCATTGCCAGCTTTATGGCCTTACTTTTCCCAATGCTCAAATGCCAAAACACTTAAAAGTTTTCTAATTTTTGTCTTCCTAATCATCACTTATCAAAAATTAATAGAAATTTCCTCACTGAAAACTGTGAACTCATGTTTGTTTGGCTTCCATATTATGAGACACAATTCTGTAATAAAAATATTCCTCAATAGGAAAGAATTACCTCTTTCCCTATTTAGGTCATGCTTGTATTATTACTGTGAAGGGTTCAAGTGTTAGCACAACTATGACCCTGTGCACTGGTTAAAAATGTGAACACATAAAAAAATATTAATTGAGGGAGAGGGGAAAGGCAAACTGTTGAATCTTATGAATTTAAAAAAGTTTTGATAAAAGTCAAAAAAATGTATGTATTGAACATTGATAGGTCCTCAACAGAATGGTCAAGGCTATCAAACTTTCATAAACTGTTAAAAATTCAATTATGTTTTTATTCTTTAAAAGCCAATGATGAACCCGATAAAAGCAGGAGAGCTTAGCTGAAAAAAAAATTTAATATTTTTACCATAAAAATTAGAGTCCTACTTAATGTGAATCTGCTAGTAATCATTCCTACTATGAAAGTGAGTACTCGATCAGTCTAAGACAGAAACCACATCATAATTTTGGTTGTTAGAACTATGCGTTGACTTCTGGTTACAGTACACCAAAAAAAGAACCCATTTTATTTCTAAATAATTACCAAACAATGAATATTTTGGCTGTTTAATATATTTTGAAGGTAAGAAATTCCTTAAGGACATCATATATGGTACCAGGGCCATTTTTATTATCTACCATCACACCATCAGCTGCAATATGTCAAGCAATTAAAAGTCTCTAATACTTTTAAAATGAATTAATATTCATGTCTGCTTTTTCGTAGTTTAAAATTAAAAAAGAATAAAAGATACCTGTCAGCATTCCACATTTACGGAAAACGATAAAAAGATTTCTGAATCTGCCACGCTTTACAAAATGACCCAATTGGCAGTGACTGTCATGTACCTCCTTCTGTTGGAACTCAAAGAGAAAGCATATTAATATGTATGGAGCGCTCTGGAGACTCACATCTGTACTTAGCCCCTCGGGGCCCTTATTAAAGAGGCAATGCATTTCTCATCACTATAAAGCTTCTGGTGTAATTTGAGACACAAAACTGATTAAAAGATAACTTTAAAAAAAATGAAAGATGAATCCAGCAATTATACCTTCACGAAAGGGCATTCCTCTTAGTTTCTCTGCAGCTGTGAACAGATTCCAAACCCCGGAAGACCGAACATAGAAATTAATTTCCTACTTTCCAATAAAACTAGAAACAAAATTAATTTTGTACAGATAAATGAAATGTGAAATAGTAATCAAGGGAGGCATTCCTCATGAGTGAGTGAAAATGTTACTTTTAAGAGCAAAAATGTATTTTTATTTCTTTTCTTCTTTTTGGTAGTTCACCAATTGAAGCACAGGAATAAGGAACAGCACAGTTGAGTTTTCTCCCCTGATATCAAGTATATTTTAATAATTAATACACCCTTAGCTCATTGAGATAAAAAAGACCTAGGATTCAGCTCAGACCAAAGCAGAGTTCGCACCTGCTCAGCTCAGGGCCCGGATTCCCTATGCCCTTCAACTAGGGTTCCCACATTAAATAAAATACAAGATACCTGTTCATTTGACTTTCAGATAAACAATGAATGTTTTTAGTATAAATACATCCCATATCTTGTATCTTGCTGTCCTATCTCCATTAAAGATCTCCCCCATCTTCTAGCTGGATCAGATGGTCTCCTGAGAGTACACAGAGGAGAAAGGAGAATGCCTTCCTTCCACGCCTAGACACACACACACACACACACACACACACACACGCACACACGCACACACGCACACACGCACGCACTCACTGCTTCAGCTCCGAGTTTCCCCTCTGCTACCTCATCATCCATTTCCAGGATTATCTTCTCCCACTTCCTAACACTGTCTCCTCCTCAGGACTGTTTTATCTTAGAAGACACATGGCTGAATGCTTAAATCACTGCTGTGCTCAGACATACAGCTCTGTACTAAGTCATTTTTGACCAAGATCGGGTAAAATTTTCTTAGACTGGGCGTGAGGAAGAGGTTCCTAACGTGGGGTGGGAATTCTCAGATGCTGATTTCTCTACTACCATGTCATGTCGCTAAAAGGGGTTGAAATCACCTGAAATTTTATTCTGATAAAATAAAAAATGCCTGGTGTGATTTAGGAAATTCTGAGAGTTAAGCATTGAGCTTCAATAAGAGAAGCAGGCTGTTCTGTACTTTTATAGAAAAGGGGAAGGACATTTCTACATTTCTTATGTTTTCTGAAAAAAGGAATAACATTAGATGGCCTTGCTCTCTGACTACTGGTAATATCTCCTGGAGATATCTTCGAAAAGCAGATGACTTTTTTTCAATTCTGTTTTTTTTTCTGTAGGAATATATCTTAGGGCAGTCAAAACCCGAGTGCTGGAAAGCAGATAGTTTAAATATATAGCCACAGCTTAGAATGGCATATTTTATGTTTCATAAATCTTTATAGGCAATCATCCTAGGTGATGTATTTCCTAGGATATTCCTGTTACTTAAGGAGACTTTCATCATAAAAGAAGTTAAATATGGTGGTGTGTCCTACCTACTGACTTTTAGAGTGAGCATTCTAAATGTCAGCCAATTGAGGGGAAGGAAGGTAGTAGTCTACAGAGTTGGAAACTTTTGCTTTGATTTTTCTCTGGGTCTTTTTCCAGGGTCGAGACCTATTAACAAGTCATATGAATTTCTCAGTGGAGTTCTTCTGGCTCTAAAAGGCTGCCAGGTCTCCAGCTACTTGGTGACAAAGTTATGGTAGAAAACCACAGAAGAGATGGAGGTAGAACTCAGTCCCCAGTCCTCTCTCTCCGTCGTTTGACTGGGTTGAATCTTAGCAATATTTTTTGTTACAGTTCGTTATAAGATATTGAGTATAGTTCCCTGTGCTATACAGAAGGACTGTGTTGTTTATCTATTTTATATGTGGTGGTGTGTATCTGCTAATCCCAAACTCCTAATCTATCCCTCCTTTCCCCCACTCCTACTCCTTCCCACTTTGGTAACCATAAGTTTCTTTCCTGTGTCTGTGAGTCCGTCTCTGTTTTGTAAATAAGTTCATTTATATCATTTTTTAGATTCCACATATAAGTGATATCACATGATATTTGACTTTGTCTGACTTAGTATGATAATCTGTACGTCCATCCATGTTGCTGCAAATGATATGGTTTCCTTCTTTCTTTATGGCTGAGTAATATTCCATTACATATACATAAAATGTATATATTCACATCTTCTTTATCCAGTCATCTGTCAGTGGACACTTAGGTTGTTTTCATATCCTGGTTATTGTAAATAGTGCTGCTGTGAATATTAGGGTGCATGTGCCTTTTTGAATTAGAACTCCCTCCAAAAATATGCCCAGGAGTGGGATTGTTGGATCATATCTTGACTCTTTTTTTTAGTTTTTTAAGGAACTTCCATTCTGTTCTCCACAGTGGCTGCACCAATTTACATTCCCACCAACAGTGTGGAAGGGTTCTCTTTTCTCCACACCCTCTCTAGCATTTATTATTTGTAGACTTTTTAATGATGGCCATTCTCTTTTTTTTAAATGTTCATTGAAGTATAATTGATTTACCATGTTGTGTTAGTTACTGGTGTACAGCAAAATGTTTTATATATATATATATATATATATATATATATATATATATATATATATATATATATATATATATGACATATATATATATATATATATATATGTCATATTCTTTTCCATTATGGTTCCATTATTTATTACAGGATAATGAATATAGTTCCCTGTGCAATACAGTAGGACTTTGTTGTTTATGTATTTTATATATAGTAGTTTGTATCTGCTAATCCTGGAATCCTAATTCATCCCCCCCACCCCCTTACCCCCTTTGGTAACCATGTTTTCTATGGATGGCCATTCTGGCTAGAGTGAGGTGATACCTCATTGTAGTTTCGATCTGCATTTGTCTAATAATTAGTGATATTGAGCATTTGTTCAGGTGCCTGTTGGCCATCTGGATGTCATCTTTGGAGAAATTTCTATTTAGGTCTTCTGCCCATTTTTTGATTGGGTTGTTGGGTTTTTTTGGTTATTGAGTTGTATGAGCTGTTTGTATATTTTGGAAATTAATCCCTTATCGGTTGCATCATTTGCAAATATTTTCTCCTATTTTGTAGGTTGTCTTTTTGTTTTGTTTGTGGTTTCCTTTGCTGTACAAAATCTTACAAGTCTGATTAGGTCCTATGTATTTTCTCAGCAATTCTTTAGCTGAACTTGTCACTGTCACAGTGCACCAGGGAATCACAAGATAATCTCTGCCTGCTTTCCAGTAATACAGAGGTTGATGTTACTGTGGATCATTGTACTCTCCTGCCAATTTGGGTCATCCGCACCCTTCTAGGAGAGTCCAGAAGTTAAAAAGTTTACAGAAATACTCCCAAAGGTATGTCATTTCATCCTCTTTCCCAGCATTTGCAACCTCCAGAGTACCCAAGAAAGAGTGAATTTTAGAAAGATACCACAGCTCTTTTTCCCAAGCAAGAATTAAGTATCAGTCAACCAGCTTTCATATCAATTATAGGACAATGAAAAAGACTGTGTGACAATTTGAAAAGCAATTAAAAGGGTAGGGGGAAAATAGGCAACATATCTGCATTTGAGGCCAGCTGTTATTAGAATCTCACATGGGTGTATTTAGAAAAAAAAAAACTCACAGGAAGAACGATAGAGGGCAAATAATGCAACAAGAATTCCAAGTGAACATAAAATTTGCAGTTTAGTGAAATTTTCTTGGAATATATCAGAGATCTACATACAGTAGGAGCATGAAGCAAAGCCAGATCAGTTCAGTGAAATGTAGCATTCCCTGAAACCAAAGACCTACCTGGAACTTAATTACAAAAGAGAGCAGACTTAAGAGCCACAAGAAATCTCCTGAGAGCAACACTGCTGGTGAAAATCATTTTCTCAGAGAATCCATATATTCATTTTAATGGTTTAAAATGATTCATGCACTGGTGGAAGAAAGACATGGAACTTGTCCCCATGTTTTTCTTTTCACTTCCGCCATCAAACAAAAATGCTCTGTAATTGGACCTTCAAAGTTAAATCTTTGGATAGGCAGTCTGAAAGCCTCAGATAATTTCATCAAGGGGTTTCGGAAACAAAGAAATCTCTGAAGGCTCCAGGGTCCAGATTTTTAAAAGGGCTTATGGAATAAAACAGCATTTTGAAAGAAACAGATAAAAATTGGTATCCAATATGAAATGTGGTACAGAATTATTTATATATGTCACCATGTTCTGTAGCTTTCAGCAAAGTTGACTGTAGTTTCTTAAGAGATTTCAAATTAATCCCCCTAGAAGGCCCAAGTAATATTCCCCAAAGGTTCTATAAACCTTTGTAGAAACGATACTAAAGAAATAAAGAAGAATGAAAATATTGAATTGTTAAGTCAGTGAAATATTAAATAGAACAAGTAACATTAGTTGTTGCTATATTTAAGTTTATGTCCATGAGAATAACTATCCAGAAATTAAGAAGAGTGAGTAAAATAGAGAGTAGAGCCTAAGAGCAGAGGATTTAGCACTTGTCTCAAGGGTCACAATAAATACAGTTTAATAGCTCGTTGTGTCAGGACTTAGTCAAAGAATCAGAAAAAAAAAGTTCACAATTAATTTTGAAGCCTGAACATCTGTCCCAGGCCTGGTATATAAGGTCGAGGAAGTTTTAGACATAATCCTTCCAGACAACTGAGGTCCTTTTTAGACAGTGAGTGTTACAAATATCAAAACTGCCGTGGAGCCTATAACCTTCCAATACCAAATACTCAGTGCAGAATTGGGAATTCCCTAATCCACCCTCACTTCTGATGCCAGTTGAGAGTGCTGAGGTCCAAGACCACCTCTGGTTTGATAATTCACTAGAAAGACTCACAGAATTCATTTAAAACTACTTTATTCACAGTTACAGCTTATGACAGTGAAGGGATACAAATAAAAAGCAGCCAAGGGAAGAGGCATATGAGGCAGAGTCTAGGAGATTCCAAACACGGGCTCTCCCTTGGTGGAGCCTTGATGTTCAGAGTTTTTGTTGAGGCTTAGACATGGAGACATGGTTGAGCACCTGCATGGCTGACCTTAGTCTCCTGCCCCTCCAGTGGTCAAGGTGGCCCAAAGCCCCACCATACATCACATTGTTATCATGGACTATCTTACCACAGCCCCCAGATAAACAGATATACTCTAATCATGTAGGCTATTACAAGGTTTAGAGATTACCTCCCAGGAGCTGAGGGCAAAGATTAGAACCCCCCCACCCCAGCCCTTTGGATAATCTTCCACGGCACACTCATTAATATTAAAGTTGTACGTATGAACTCTACGCTCCTTACTGGAATGACGTGTCTGCAAACACTGTGACTATATTAGCCCAACACATCCTAAACCATACATAAATGTTCTCCTGCTGACGAATTATTTTGGTTGGCTATGGCCTTACTTCATCTGCACTTTTGGAAGGCAACAGTTTTATTCAAGATGCTTTGCGTTAGAAGACAGCTTCCTGTTCTTCTCGGCTGATGAGAATTTTTGCTGCAGCATTGTTGGGATGTCCAATAGTGAGGACTCATCCCCCAGCTTATTCTTCTGTAGACTAATAATCAATGTAGACTCTTGTTAACACATCTACTACCTCCAACAAGAGCCTTTTTTCCTCTTTGTACTTCTTAGAATGTGATTCTCAATTTGCACAATTTTCCAAGGAACATTTCTTAGAATATTGGAATTTACCTGGAAACTGGTTCTTGTTTCCTTATTACAGCTGGAAGAATGTACTTATATTTAGGCTAATTTTGTTACAGGGTTTCATTGGTTTAGTGGAATTGATTGCAGAGGAAACCATCAAGAATGATATACCAGCCATTCAATCATGAAATGGTTTCAGGGTACTGGTATGTTTTCCTAGAAAATTGAATTCTCTGAATAACAGCTAGAGTCTATGTCGGATAAAAGAATCAAACTTTGGTTTCAAATTTTTTATATCCAATCACTAACAGAAGTTTCACAAAACATGCAGAACTTCCAATAAGACTTTTTTAAACATGATGTAGATTTAAACCACTCACTGAAACTTTCAGAAAACAATTTTCTACACATTTCAACACAGTAATTTTTATTTTACTTTTTTAAATGAAAAGTTTGGAATTTTGCAATGTTCCAATATAAGGCAAAGTAGGACATAAATTGTTGCTCAGCCTAAAGCATATGAATAATGTGGCCAAAGAATCAGAAACAACTGAAGTGTCTGTTATATACAATATTCATATGGATAAATATTATGTTTAACATCATTTGTGCATACTAATTCTGTGAAATTTTTCATAAGGCTTTAAATCACTTAAAGCATTGATTCAAGTTGTAACTCAAGTTGTAACTCTAAAATGTTTAACAGCCCAGAAAATTCAAATAATGTTGATACTAAGTATGTAAAAATGAGTTTTATGATGCTGAATCATAAATTAGTAAGTATAAGTCCTTTATGTCACCCACAAAAATCAGATTTTATACTCACATAACATGTAAATGCTTACTTTATGAAATAGATACTTAATCTATAACTACTAAGTTTCCACTATTTAAAAAAATGGACCATTATTTTAACTAGAAATTGCTAATTTTAAAATGTCATGAATTCAATGAAAAACTGGGATGAATATAAATTTCTACATGTACTATAAACCCATTTTACAAGCACAAAATTGGGGAAGTCCTGGCTTAAGAGAAATTTTATGGAAAAGCTCAGTTTATTCAACCATAAATCAATCAATCATGACCCAAAATGTAATATAATAGTTTTAAATCTTAGCCTGCCTTGATAGAAGCATTGTATCCACAGCAAAGCTGCACTCAGTTTTTGAGCCATTGGCATAACAACTACATACCATGTACAAGCAAATACCACTTTTTCATAGAATCACAGTTAAAGCAGAAGGTATCCAGTGGAATGCAATCAAGATAAGTCTGAAAATCATCTAACATAGGGAACTTTTTAAGGAACCATAAATGTTTAGCCTAAAGCACTGGATTTGAGTGTGAAAGGCTTGTGTTAGTTATTGTTAAATATGTCTAAAGTGCTTTTCTTTTAACACCTAGAATTCTATGTGTGTTGAGAATAAAGCTGTAAGATTGATACATGGATGTTAGAAAGAGGCATATTTCAGCCTAATAAGAAGGCAGGGTTTCCAAGTGTCTAAATACATACCTGCTTTATTATATTGAGACTTGCCATGGATGGGCTGAAAGTTCCATGTCAGAAATGCTGGGGAAGTTGGCACTAGCCAGATCTGTCTTCTCTTTTAGGTCTCAGATCTGTTCACTCTATCAGTAGAATTAGATAAAAACAGGGTTTCTCAGGGATCAGAGCTGCAAAACACTGTTCTTTTCTAACTTCTTTATAAGCACTCTGAATGAAAGGGTAGATACTCAAAATTATGTATGCTAAGTAAAGAATTCTTAGCTTTTGCACACCTCCAAGCCCCACCCACAGTCTGCCTAGGAAAAAGGGTTTTTATCTTTGTCCTTCCCTTAAGGACATTAGATCAGTGTACAGATCTAGTCAATAAAGCCAACACTGTGGTTGACACTATTAACAAGGCAAATGCAAACAACAGAGAAAACTTGAGAAAGCTTGATTCAATCCTTTCATTTCCACAATATCTAGAATCTACATACCAGAAGAGAAATAATGAAATCTAGAAGATGACTAAGAGGCCACAGGGATAAAGTGATGGTCACCTGAGACCTTGCTAAAATACTGACTTGTCAGCCCTGTGAAGAGCTCAGGGAGGCTATATAAAAATGCTTAAGACCGCTTGCTATTTGGATGATGTGAACATAAATTTCAAAAGGTTAGAACAGTGTGAATCTCTTTAAAACTTTTAATACGTTAAGTGAAAGACAAATAAAAAGCACATTTTTACAAACCCGATGACTTAGTAAATAAATAACATGTGCAAGTTGTGAAAGACAGAGTCATAATGCTAAGAGACACTGAGATGCTCCCCAGCTCTGTGACTGAGCCATGGAGGACAGTCTTGCCTTCCTCCAGTTGATACCATCTCCTCTGGCCTGAGTAGACCATCGTCCCTACTGAAGGATGACACATCTCATCTTACCAAAAAATGTTGCTCCCAGCAACTTTTGATGGTTCTATTTTGTCGGACAGTCTGTGTGTTGAGATTTGAATCCTCACCAGAATCTGACTTGAATTTTAGCTAATATCACAGGAGAGCTGATACAAGAAAATCAGATCCAAGATCTCAGTCACATTGACACAGCTGCATTTTTCTCTCTCTTACCTTCTCCTAGGTTGTAATTGTAGAAGCCTCTCCTCTCCAAGGTATCTTGAGTACCTTTTTCTCCTGGCCCCGTATGTTGGGAAAAACCTGAAAGACCTCTAAGCATTATCATGTTTGAATATCTCAGCAAAATTGTCATCAGCTAAGTAGCTAAGCTTCCTCCTAAAACTGAAATGTGTGCATATTCTTTCTAAAAGCTTCTAAATCAACTTCTCTTTGTCAGGTACAGTGTTTTCCTTTTTCTATATGGGGATTTAATATTCTCCATCAGTCTTTTCAGACTTTGATTTCAATCAAGGTGCTTGTATCTCTAAAGTGTGTATGTGAAAGCACTTTTCTAGAATTCTTACAGGTTTTATAAAGTTAACTGAAAATACCAAGTTTGCATCCCTTTGCCAGGTAAAGCCTTGAAACAGCATTCTTCAGCAGGATCCTCTTAGTGCTGGAGACAAGAATCCAGCACATGTGCCACATGTTCGCACAGCAAGTACAAGGTATCATGCTGGAATTTGCAAATGTGTGCCTTGTTCTGTCTGGGCCGTTATTGAGAGACCTGTGGGGAAAAAAGTACATTTTCAGTATTTTTAGATCTTGGTTTGTTTGATTCCCTTACAGATTTAGGCTGTTTTCTTTATTCTGTTTTATGAAACTTCATTTAATTTTGTTGATGAACATTCAAATATCTATGACTTTCACATATTAAATCAGATGTCATAGCTGTATGCAATTTCAGAGCTGCTATAATTTCTCTATATGTATTCTCCATTATGAATAAAGCAGTAAGTATAAGTAATAATTCAACTACTGCTTTGTGGGTTGACAGTTCCATATTGAAACTTGTGCCGAAAACAAGCTACTTAAAAGAAAATTGTTTCTTCCTGTATTTCCTTCCCAGGAAGTGGTATAGCACTGTACTTTGGATGGTTGCAAATCTTGTGATGAAAGTTAGTGAATTTAAACTCTATTATTCCAGAGATATGCTTTTAACGTTCTGTAGCAGGGTTATGAAATTGGATTTTAGAGTCTCTATTAAAGTGTAACACCACAGTCTCAGTGAAGCACTTGAATCCAAATCGTATGTTAGAGAGAATGTCAGGAAACCACAGAATATACTCTTCTTATTTTCTGTTGTTACAGTAACATCTCTCAGGATTTCTGGTGAGTGTGTACGTGGTATATCCTATACATGTGAGCTTTTGCTAACAGAGACACTGTTATGTAGTAACAATTTTCAATCCAGAATTAATTCCTCTTTGGACATTGCAGGCTAGAGCATTGCTGAGGATAAAATTTGTATTAAATGAATGTGGATTCAGATATGCCAGGATGATGAATTCTAGACTTGGCACAGTTCAGTATTCCTTTCTTCAGCAAATATTTATTCAAAAACAGTCTTGAGATATATTTTGTGTCAAAGTGAAAAATTATTTCCCCACAAGATTGGGACGGCACTTTGCCTTCACCTTCAATGGCACATAATCTTTCCATGGAACCAATGGAAAGATTACCTCATCTTGCCTGTTGCTTCCATTAATCAGTGTCACACACTGTCTAATGCTTTAGAGAGAGTATCTTGATTTTTCTCTTCCCAGGGGACCTTTTGTGATCATGTGAGACTGAACCACTTATTCCAGAAGGCCATTTTTAAAACATTTCCATTAATTTCAGAACGTTCAAAGATAGGGTTAAATATTCTGTCATGTGATAATAGAGTTTCTTTTTTTTTTTTTTTTAACCCCTTTGAAGAATTTTATTTTCAGGTCTCTTTGACCATGTAGTCACATTTTGATCTCACACAAGTAAAAAATTATCCTCCAATTTTAAGATACCTCATAAAGCTGAAAGGCAAAACCCTGAAGAGATTTTCACTATCCTAGCTGAACTGCAACAAAAATGTTAATGTAAAATAGTTAGAAATGACTTAATAATAAATGTTCAGAATCTATAGGTTAAAAATGGTAAAATCTTCAAGACTAAATATTATAAATATATTAGTTACTCCCAGAGTAATTTATAATTTATTGCCACTCTTATCAGGACTCCCCTGTTTAGTTTTGTTTTTCTTATACTTTTATTGAAGTATAGTTAGTTTATAAGGTGTCAGTTTCTGGTGTACAGCACAATGGTTCAGTCATATAGGAAAATACATATATTCGTTTTCACATTCTTTTTCATTATAGGTTACTACAAGATATTGAATATAGTTCCCTATGCTATACAGCATAAACTTCTTGTTTATCTATTTTATATATATTAGTATCTTTAAATCTCCAACTCCCAGTTTATCCCTTCCCACCTCCTTCGCCGCCCCTGGTAACCGTAAGTTTGTTTTCTATGTCTGTAAGTCTGTTTCTGTTTTGTAAATAAGTTCGATTCTTTTTTTTTTTTTTAAAGATTGCACATATGAGTGCTATCATATGGTATTTTTCTTTCTCTTTCTGGCTTACTTCACTTAGAATGATGTTCTCCAGGTCCATCCATGTTGATGCAAAGGGCATTATTTTATTGTCTTTTATGGCTGAGTAGTATTCGATTGTATGAATATACCACAACTTCTTTATCCAGTCATCCCTCGATGGACATTTGGGTTGTTTCCATGTCTTGGCTATTGTAAACAGTGCTGCTATGAACATTGGGGTGCATTGCCTTTTTGAATTAAGGTTCACTCTGGATTTATGCCCAGGAGTGGGATTGCTAGATTGTATGATAAGTCTATTTTTATTCTTTTGAGGAATCTCCATACTGTTTTCCACAATGGCTGCACCAAACTGCGTTCTCACCAACAGTGTAGGAGGGTTCCCTTTTTTCCACAGCCTCTCCAGCATTTATCATTTATGGACTTTTGAATGGTTGCCATTCTGATTGGTGTGACGTGATACCTCATTGTAATTTTGATTTGCATTTCTCTGATGATTAGCGATATTGAGCATTTTTTCATGTGCCTATTGGCCATTTGTTTGTCTTCACTGGAGAATTCCTTGTTTAGGTCTTCTGCCCATTTTTGGGTTGGGTTGTTTGTTTTTTTCTTAAGTTGTATGAGCTGTTTATATATTCTGGAAATTAAGCCCTTGTCAGTCTGATCTTTAGCAAATATTTTCTCCCATCCTGTAGATTGTCCTTCTGTTTTGCTTATGGTTTCCTTTGCTATGCAAAAGCTTATAAGTTTAATTGGGTCCTATTTGTTTATTTTCGCATTGATTGCTATTGCTTGGGTAGACTGCCCTAGGAAAACATTGCTGAGATTTATATCGGATAATGTTTTGCCTACGTTTTCTTCTAAGAGGTTTATCGTGTCTTGTCTTGTTTCAGTCTTTTAGCCATTTTGAGTTTATTTTTGTGTATGGTGCGAGCAAGTATTCTAACCTCATTGATTTACGTGCAGCTTCCAGTTTTCCCGACACCACTTGCTGAAGAGACTGTCTTTACTCCATTGTGTGTTCTTGCCTCCTTTGTCAAAGATTAATTGACCAAAAGTTTGTGGGCTTATTTCTGGACTCTCTATTCTGTTCCATTGATCCATATATCTGTTTTTGTACCAATACCATTCTGTTTGGGTTACTGTAGCCTCTGTAGTATTGTCTGTAGTTTGGGAGGGTTATTCCTCCAGCTTCATACCTTTTCTTCAGTAATGCTTTGGCAATTCTGGGTCTTTTGTGATTCCATATAAATTTTAGGACTGTTTGTTCTAGTTCTGTGAAAAATGTCCTGGGTAATTTGATAGGGATTGCATTAAATCTGTAGATTGCTTTTCACCATGGAGTATTATGCTGGCTGTAGGTTTGTCATAAATACCTTTTATTATGTTGAGCTATGTTCCTTCTGTACCCACTTTGGTAAGAGTTTTTATCATAAATGGGTATTGAATTTTATCAAATGCTTTTTCTGCATCTATTGAGATGATCATGCGGTTTTTGTCCCTTCTCTTGTTGATGTGGTGTATCACATTGATAGATTTGCATATGTTGAACCATCCTTGTGTCCCTGGGATAAACCCAACTTGATCATGGTGTAGGATCTTTTTTATGTGTTGTTGGATTCTGTTTGCTAACATTTTGTTGAGGATTTTTGCATCTACGTTCATCAACGATATTGGCCTATAGCTTTCTTTTTTGGTGTTATCTGTGTCTGGCTTTGGTATCAGGGTGATGGTGGCTTCATAGAATGAGTTTGGGAGTATTCCCTCCTCTTCAATCTTTTGGAAGTGTTCGAGAAGGATTGGTATGAGCTCTTTCTATGAGATCCCCAGTGAAGCCATCTGGTCCTGGACTTCTGTTTGCAGGGAGAATTTTTATTGCTGATCCTATCTAGTGATTGGTCTCTTCAAGTTGTCCAATTTATTGCCATCTACTTGTTCATAGTTTTCTCTCACGATTTTTTGTATTTCTGTGGTGTTGGTTGAAATCTCTCCATTTTCATTTCTCATTTTGTTTGTGTCCTCTCTCTTTTCTTCTTGGTGAGCCTGGCCAGAGTTTTGTCAACTTTGTTTACTCTTTCAAAAGAAACAGCTCTTGGTTTGATTGGGTTTTTTTCCATTGTTTTTTTTCATCTCTATTTTATTTCTTCCCTTCTGCTGACTTTAGGTTTTGTTTGTTCTTTTTCTAATTCTTTTAGGTGGTAGGTTAGGTTGTTTGAAATTGTTCTTTTTGAGAAAGGCCTGTACTGCTATGAACTTCCTTCTCAGGACTGCTTTTGCTGTAGCCTACAGATTTTGTGTGGTTATGTTTTCATTGTTGTCATTTGTCTTAAGGTATTTTGTAATATCTTCTTTGATGTCATTGTTGACCCATTGGTTTTATAGTAGTATGTTGCTTAGTCTCCATGCTGGCATTTTTCTCATTTGTTTTTCTAGTTTCATGCTATTGTGGTCAGAGAAGATGCTTGGAATAATTTCTATCCTCTTAAATTTGTTGAGGCTTCTTTTGTGCCTGAGTATGTGGTCTATCCTAGAGAATATTCCATGAGCACTAGAAAATAATGTATATTCTGGTTTTGGGGGGATGTAATTTCCTAAAAATATCAACCAAGTATAACTGTTTTATTGTGTCATTTAGAATCTCCCTTGCCTTACTGATTTTCTGTCTGGAAGACCTGTCCAATGATGTTGGGTGTTAAAGTCTCCTACTATTACTGTATTCCCATCAATTTCTCCATTTATATCTGTTAGTATTTGTTTTTTATATATATCCTATTATCCTATATTGGGTGCACATATGTTAATGAGTATAATATCTTCATCTTGTGTTGCTCCTTTGATCATTATATAGTGTCCTTTTTCTTTATGGCCTTTGTTTTAAAGTCTATTTTGTCTGATAAGAGTATTGCTATTCCCACTTTCAATCTAGTGGGTCTCTTGTAGGTAGCATATTGTAGGCTTTTCATTTATTATTCAATCTGCCACTCGTTTGATTGGAGCATTTAGTCCATTGACATTTATAGTAATTATTGATCTTTGTTGTCAAGTTGATTTGGTGTTTCTTCTTTGTTCCTTTCTTTTCCTTTTCTTTCTGTCATTTGATAATTTTGTATTAGCTTTGCTTCTTTTGGGGTTTTGTGACTCTAAATGCTTTGTTTTTCCTTGTCTGTGAAATTCTTTCTCTTGCTTTCTATTCTAAAGGATAACCTTGCTAGATAAAGAATCCTAGGCTGCATCTTTTTTTCATTCAGGACTTTGAATATATCTTGCCACTCCCTTCTGGCCTGTAGTGTTCAGCTGAGAGCCTTATGGGGGTTCCCTTGTAAACTCACTCTTTGTTTTTCTCTTGCTGTCTTTAGGATCATTTATCTTTAACCTTGGCCATCTTGATTATGTCTTGGTGTAGGTCTATCTGTGTTCTTCTTGTTGGGGACCCTCTGTGCTTCCTATACTTGGTTGGAAGTTTTCAGTCATGATTTCTTCAAATACCTTTTCTTCTCCTTCTGGTACCCATATTATGTATAGGTTGGCACACTTATATTGCTTTCATTAGTTTTTACTTGCTTTTCTGTCTGCTGTTCTGATAAGGTGGCTTCTGTTATTCTGTCATCTAAGTCACTTACTCATTTCTCTGCATGATCTAGTCTGCTTGACTGCCTTTAGTGCTTTGATCACTCCCTTTTTGAAGTCATGATCTAGTAGACTATTGAGGAGGTTTATTTCATTGATTGTTTTTTTCAAGGAATTTCTCTTGGTCTTTTTAATTGGGAGTATCAGTTGTCTATTGTGGTCTTGAAGGGCTGTTTTATTTTTTGTTTGTTTAAATTTAAATAATTAGGAACATTCTGTACAGATTTTGTGATGGCTGTTCACCATGTCTTTCCTCTGTCTGTATGGGCTATTATCTCTTTAATTGGGGGTGTGGGGATCAGAGCCTGCCCTGATAGTTGTTGTTGAGCTGGGCCTCCTTTTTTGTTCCATGGTTGTCACAGCCTTGACAGGGGTCTGCTCCCCTGTTGCTGGATTAGAGGCTTCTAGACCTGTTTCTGAGCTGTGGTGTCTGGTAGGCAGATGTCCACTGGTAAGTGCCCTCGGTGGTGGTGTCTGTTACTTGTTATGTGGGGTTACAAAGTGCTCCTTGTTGATGCTGCCTTTGTCCTGTCCTTAGCTGTGGGAATGTCAGCCACATGCTCTGGTGTCCACCAGGTTCTGGGGCCCAGGAACCACCAGTGCACATCCGCCAATATCAGGTGCTAGGACCCACCATAGGGAGCGTGCAGTCACAACCTGAATCTGTGGTGCACCACAGGGTTAGCAGACCCCAGCCCCACACCTGCATACAGGACATTACGCTGGCCTGTTATTAATTATCCATACTCACCTCTGCCGTGTATCAGAACTCTGCTTACTGCTTGTTTGCCCTAGAGGTGTGGGTCCAGAGAACAAATCCACCTTCTCTACCTGGGGCTGTAAACAAATCTCAATCCCGCCTGGCCTGTGAAGTTACAGGGCTGCTGGGTGTGGATTCAGCTTTCAGCCCTGCTTCCGTGATGGCTATGCCCAAGCCCCACCTCTCTTCCTGCAAGAAAACACCAACAATGGAGCCAAGTGGAGAAAGCAGCTATGGCGGGGCTGTGTTGTGCCCATCCCCACCACACCCCCCAACACTGTTCCTTTTTTATGGGAGGTCCCAGGCTGTTCTGTTCCACACATGCCCTCCAGTCCCCTGAGACGTCCTCTGTGCAGTGAGCCCTCTGCTTCGCACAGATCTCCAGCAGCCAATCCTGGCTTGTTCCTGCGGGCTCGAGTCTAGGGCCAAGGATCGCAGGGACCCTCACCCCTGCTGACCTCCCATGCTGTGCCCTCCCTGCAAGACCAGTCCTGCACCGATTTTTTTTTTTCTTACCAGATTTTGTGAGAATCCTCCTGTATTTCAAAGCGAGAAACACTGCCAGAGTTCAGTCGGTGTTCTGTGTGATTCAGTGGGTTTGTAGACATAATTCTTGGTATATCAAGGTTCAACCCCCATGGGCTCCACTGTTTTGATTTTGGGTTTTTTTTCCCTGAAGCAAGCACTTCCCAACGTTACTATTAAAGTCTCTTGGGAGAAAAATGGACATAAAAAGTTCAAAAAAACTTTGAAACAAAAGAAGAATGAGGAACAGGCACACAATGCCAACATGCCAGGACATTGTAGGTCACCATGCTCACAACAGTGTTGTATGGATTCAGAAATTAATAGTATTGATTGGGGTTTCTCTCTTGGGGATGGGTTTTGTTCTCTGTTGTGAGACGTATGTGAAAAACAAACACTGTGAGAAAGACCATGATGCTCACCAAGTATCCATGTGCTCCTCTCCATTTTCCAGACTCCTTTGCAGTTGGGCTGGGGTCCTATAGTTAGATAAGGTCAATGAGATGTATCCAAGCTCCCCCATACCTTTTTCTTTAAAACATCCTGCACAATCTCCCAGCTCTCTCTCCCCTTGAGGATGCGGACATCTCCTCTTTCAGACGGCGGCTGTAATTTCCAACAGCCCACATCTCTGTAGCACTCCTTCAAAGAAAGCATGTTGGTAGGCTGCCTAACCAACAGCCTGTAACAGAAGCAAAAAATAACTATTTGCTGCATTAAAAAATCCTGATAGACAGTTTTAAGATAGACAGTTTTAAGAAAACATTAAAATTCATAACTATGTATTCCTGCGTTAGACAATCTACATCTTATTTAAGTCTTAAACAGGCATTGCCAGTTTCATTTCAAAATGATCAGTAAAAGAAGTTGCGATATATTTTGAAAAACCCAGCATGAATTACTTATCAAATCTCATGTTTAGGAAAAATGCTCTCAGCAAGAAAATAATAAAAATCATTTCTAAGAAAAGGAAGGCCAGATGATTGATAGTCTGTTCTTTACTAGGTTTTCCAGGGCAATTTTGACAACGATACTCACAGGAAAAACGTCATCGACCCTCCCATCTATGCTCGGCATATAAGAATCCTTCCTTGGTCCTGGTACGGGAGGATCACGCTGCGGTCGGAGCTGCTGGGCTGCACAGAGGAAGAGTGAGGAGACCCCCACATCCTGCACCCCTCCTATTTCCCTAAAAGTCTCTCCATGGAATGACCTGTGCAAAAATCTGTAGGAAACTGAATGGGATTTTTCATGAAAAAGTGCTCAAATTATGGTAGGCCACTAACTGTCTTCTTAAGGAGGTCTAAGCCTGCCTTTTCAATGGTTTAATTTGATTTTTATCGTTTAAATTTCTTAAGCAACATCGCATTAACTGTGAACTATTCTCATTGTTTTCTGACTTATTCATACTGGTTGAAGTATATTAGGGAAAGATAGTAGCACTCTTTTGATAGCAAGGGTAAAAATATCTCACAGTTATCAAACACAAGGTTGTTAGAGCTTTTATAATCAATTCTTATAAAAGGAATACTGCAATGTTAGCAATAAGTTTTTTTTTCCTTCCGTAATGACTCTATATTATCCTATTTCCCTGTGCCTACGGTGTTTAAACTGAATTCTGATGAAGAATCTAATGTGCAGTACTAATTGATACTATAATTCTCATTTTACTTTCATTATTTCTAATCAGATTGCTATCTGTTTCTTTTTGTTCTATTCTATACACTGTATATTGCCTGAATAACTCCGTATTTTTCCCAATTGAGTTTTGTCCTATTACTCACCTAAAAGAACTCATGCTTGTATGTGTGTGTTTATATGTATACACACACACACGGATGAAACGTGACTGAATATCAGTCAGTACATTGGTCATAATTAATTATCAGTAGGTTGAATCTGCAATTCTTTTGTATAACTATTTAAATTTAATTTCCAAATACTTCCATTTTGCAAAATAAACAACAAAATTCCATTATATTCCATTATGATTCTTTAAAACAAAATGTAAACCTTTGTTTTACCAGCATTTACATAGCCTTATCTTTACTTTAAAATAATAGAATAATAAAATGTCTATTTAAAAATTTTTTAGCAAACAAATATTGACATAGTGCTGCATAACCAGGTCAAGCATACTCATCATTTCTTTGTTCATCTCTGCATTTCCTGTGAAACTAGAATTTTATTGAGGTTTGAAACTTGGTGGTGGTTTCTCAGGAAAGTACAGTGGGTACATATTTGTGAGAAAAGAAGTATACTAATGACAAAGCTGTCAACCATTTTCAAGATGAAAATTGATTTCTACTTATTTTGCTTCAAAGGTTCTGAAAAATAAGCAATTATCATCACAATTTGTTATTGATAATGGAGGTCTCATTGACAGTCTCTCAAATTAAAACTCACACTGCCTCCATGAAAGTCTTCAACATCTAATTTATAACCTTTACAAGTATTTGTTTTCTAAGGCTTAGACACAGAATTATTGGGGTTTAAAATTAAGGGTCCTGGAAAAGAAAGTATGGTATGTGTACGAAACGTTGAGGTCCTGTGCAACACTGCTAAGTTCTTTTCTTTATTATTTGTGCTGCATAACAAAAGCCACTAGACTGTTACTGTCTTGTCTGTGTCCACGTGCTAACAGCATCTCTTAATGATGTATATACGGTGTTGTCTTCAATCATAGTGAAGAATCTAAAGAGAAAGTCAATCATAATGGCATTTTTCAAAGAGCAAAATACAGACTAGCTGGCCACATATTTGTCCTATGCCCACACGCTTTCTAATTTAGGTTCTTATTATAAAAGTGTTGATTTGAAGTATCTGAAATGGTGAAAACAAAACTGCCATGTCATCAATATCACCTTTCTAAGAGAACTTTAAAATATGAATTTAAATATTTTTAATATGCTAAATATTAAGGTCATGTTACAAATAATGACTTAGGTCCAAAAATATACAGAGACTTACTTACTTCATAGCCAATGGCCCTTATTTGTTTAAAAATTTACTGTCCTACCAAATTCCTAGCCATTTTCCTTTGTACACTATGCACAATTCTTGATCCTTAACAGAGTGTGTTTTTAAATTTTTGAGTAATTTTTAATGCTTTACTTTCTCAAATTATTCATGGCTTCTTATAATGTTTTGAATTATATCTTACTGATTTTTTTTGAAAAAAATAACTAGTTTCAAAGGGAGTTTGTTAAAATTCGGTTACCTTTCAGAAATAGATGGCTTTCTCTTGCTTGTGCATTTTCTCTCTGCTCTGTATGCTTTTCATCAACACAGCATATCATGGGCTAGCTGTCCAAGACGCCCCAAATTAATAACAACAAAGAGATTCCGACATGTGGAAATGTTAATAATTAATTATTGTGAAGTATTATGTAACTTTTGTGTCAATGACATCAAAGTAAAGCAAACTTTTTCTATTTAAGTTTACACTAAAACAAGTAAAATCTCATAAGCAGAATACACAGAAGACTTAGTCTTCACCATACTAAGTAACTATAATATGCTAATTTTATAATCTATGAAATTACAATTTTAAACATCTTCATTTCATCTATGTCTTATTAAAAGCCTTTATCATAATCACTAATTCTAATTTTAGGATTGACTTTCTCTTTCTGAATGGCTTCATAAGGGTTGGTGTGAATTTTGAAGACTTGGGGTACTAATGATAGTATCTTTGCTAGTCAACAAATTATGAAATATAATACTCACTGCTGGCGTCAGATGTGTCAGTAAGTACAGAAATAACTAAGACACAAGATAACCTTTGCAAACTTTCAACTGTGTAATATTCCAATGTTGGGTTTTTTTTTCCTTTGTATATATTAAATCATGTAGGATGTTGTAAAATCAGTATGACCTTGTCTAGTCTTCAGAGTTAAAATAAACTTTTGAAAATCTGGGATACTTTTGAAGCCGCTGTAATCAAACACATTTGTAAGAATGCACAAATTGTCTCAATGTGAATACCCACTACTCTTACCTACATGCTGGTTTACTTTTAACTTTGTACAGGAAAATTAAACAAGTACAGAACAAAAACAAACATCAAAATCACAATAGCCTTCAAATATACATTGCTATCTGCTAAATTGGCCTTTCCAAAATTATTAAAATGTGTGCATTTCTCCTGCTCCTTTTAGCTGGGGAACATGTTATTGGAATACTAATAACCCAGAGTCGTATTTTTTTTGCCTCATGCATATTTAAAGCCTTGAGCTCCAGGACTGATCTGCCCATTGTGAAGCCACTGCTGTTATTTCTATTGTTCTTTAAGTGCATGATTCTCAGGAGTATAATGGAGAGATTCAGTCAATACTAAGCAGTACCACAAACACTAATATTTATCCATATAACTCTAGCTGCTGCTGAAAGAAAATCCTAACACTTGGCTTCTTCACAAACCCTGCTTCTTCCTCTCTGAAAGTCACTGGTAAAATATTCAGTCCATTTACGTCCCACATTTAGATATTTTCTTAACATTCAAAGAATTTAGGGAAGAGACTTGAGATATTAAATGCTGACTCCTGAGTTGAGGTTCAGTGAATCTCTGCTAGTTCTCAGACTAACTTATTATATGTTTGTGTATTCGTACATGTTCCTATTTAATTGCATTTTAATGTGAATGGTTCAGTGGGGTTCCATTTCTTGCCTACTTTTCCCACATACAAACCTATACAAATGTGTTTCTTATTAAATACAAGCAATTATACGTATTTTCCCAATAAGGCCAATAAAGAATTATGACATCTAAACAGGGTAAAAATTCATTATGATAGAAGAATTATTCAACAGAAACTTTTCAACTATGAGGCTTTTAAAATTACTAGTTCAAAATGTAAAAATAGTAAAAATATTTCCAAGGAGGAAAGTCTGATCATGTTGAAATTTGATTTTAAAAATCTATTAAGAATAACTTCATGAATGGAAAATATTCTCTCTACATAATCTAAAATTTTAAAACATCTAGCACTTCAGCTTTGAATACATGATGTTAAATGCTGTGAGAAGTGCAATGCTCTCTCTTCCCAAACGCTAGTTTAAAATATTGTTAACAATGGAGTTAGTGTCTTATTTATTTGTGAAAAAATACTGCCACAAAAGTGTCTGTGAGATGCGAAAGTACCCTTTCACCTGAGCAGTTAAAATGCAGGATTAAACAACTCTGCTAGTTGAGAAGCAAGAGAAGGTGTTGTCATTTGTCTCTGCAAAGAAAGAATACCTGGTAGAGGTAGCATTTTTCTATTGGTTTTGAAAGAGGAAATGGGAGTCCCTGATTCTACTGCAGTAAGAGGCTATAATTCATACTGGATGTTTCCACATTGCCACCAAATAAAGTGCTTTCCACAGCAGGCAAGTGGCACTTGCTCACAGAGTTATTTCTATTAAATGAATTTGGTGGCAGAAATAGGAAAACATTTTTGGAAAAGGCTCCTCATTTGGTAGTTTTTGCATCTCTTGGCAGGAGCTGATGGAGTCATGTGAAACCACTAATGCTGTGGAAATATGGTAGAGTAGCATCAGCACATGGTCACATTACATGATTAAGCACTGCATATGGTCACTGTCTCTAATTTTATTTTAACGTCCTCAAAGGCATGAACCACACTTTCATATTTTCCCTATTTATGTAAAATCCCCATAGTGCTATTCATATGCCCACATATAAATGTATTAATGATGATCAATGGCTCAGAGGCTCAACCTGCTGCCACCTGGAAAAGAAGTAGTGCTACTGAGACTGATGGGGTGCATTCAAACAACACATCCCCCACGGCCAGTACACAAACAGCTTTGTGATAACTTCCGTAGGCATCAGGCCAAAACACTACAGAGGATTAACAAGACGACAACTGGGAGTAGGCAGCATGCCTATGACAGAGGAGTATTTTCAGGGATAAATGACTTAAATGACAAACATATTTACACATTTTATAATTTTCCCACTTTTTTGAAATGTAAAGAAAAAGAATAAAA
This sequence comes from Camelus bactrianus, assembly GCF_048773025.1. Lineage (NCBI taxonomy): Eukaryota > Metazoa > Chordata > Mammalia > Artiodactyla > Camelidae > Camelus > Camelus bactrianus. The sequence goes on along the minus strand of NC_133541.1, from coordinate 57,784,936 downwards.
AGGACTTGCCTTTCCAGAAGAGAACCATAGCAGGCCGGTGGCTCTGGCAGGGTTAATTAGCACTATGCTTCCCAAGGCCAATGGCATTTTCCACCTGAACCTAGGAGAGAGGAATTGAACACAGAGGTTAAACATGGTGTATCACAAAGGAAGCACTAAATAATCAACTCCAACAGTTTAACTTTCTCAGTTCTCAAGCTTCTTAGGTAATGGTACGGATTTTCTTTTTTTTTTTTAAGTAGAAGCAGCCTGCTATTATCTGAAGTTTATGTCTGCCCTACCCTCTGCCAAATTCATATGTGGAAATACTAACCCCTAAAGGTGATGGCAGAGTAGGTGGGGACTGTGGTACAGGGGATTAGGTCACAAGAGTAGAACCCTCATGAAAGGGATTAGGGCTCTTATAAAAGAGCCACCACAGAGCTCCCCAGCCCCTTCCACTGAGTGAGACACTAGCCATGAAACTGGAAGCTGATCCTCATCAGAAAGCGACCATGCTGGTATCTTGAACTTGGACTTCCCAGCCTCCAGAACCGTGAGCAATGAATTGCTGTTGCTGATACATTACCCAGTTTGTGGTATTTTGTTTTAGCAACCCTAATGAACTAAGACACATCCCTAGAAGGAATCTGTTACTAGTGGTATAAATACTTTAATAAGCTGCTTGGCATGTGGACTTTTAAACAATAGTAAAATATTTTTCAACTTTACAGTGGAGAAAAATTAGTGGGTTAGGACTAGTTTATTTTCTTGATTAAATACATTAGGAGACGAGGGGAGGGGAGGAGAGAGGAAGGAAGGATTGAGTCCATTGTAAAAATTCTTCTGCAAAACATACTATTTCAGTTATATTCCTGTGTATGTAAGTGTTCTTTATCACAGTGCTAATTATTTTTCTTACTTTGAGATAGCCATAAAAGTTTGAAAACCACTGCAGTATGGTCCCTGAACCTCTTTCTTAATGAGTGGCATCTCTTGGTTGCCACGTATGCTGGGGGCTGATGTGAGTTTAGAGCCAGAATTGGATGGATCCTGTCAACAGGCTTTTAGGGGCTGGGTGGGGACAGAGGCGGCACATGGTGCTGGAGGCCTGAGAGATTTTTAAGAAAACAAAGAGATACTACACGGAGAATTGTGTGGATTTTTTCTCTGCGGTGGGCAAAGCCCTTTGTCCTCCTCGTAAAATATTCTAATAAAATAAATTTTTCCCTATTCCACTTCATTGTTTATTCTGCTAAGGAAGGTGCGAGTACGGCCTGAAGGTGGGTTTGCAGCATGAGCAGAGGCTGCCTGTGGGCACCTGGCACTTGAGTTTAAACATACAGATCCAAAAGTCGTTCTGTTTTTGTTTGTTTGAATAGACATTGATGGGTTTTTTTTAAATGGATTTTTCTACAGTCACTTCTGATTTAAAAATTGATAATTTGATTCCCCCCACACCTTCATTCTAACCTTTTAAGCCTACCTTTCAGAACTCTTACTACTAATTCTTTGCTTGAGAGTTTTCCTACCTAAACCTGATACCATAAATGCCTCCAAATAGTAGCATTGGGCTGTAATTCAGGACCTATAAAATGTTGAAATGTTTTCACTTTCACTGGAGATATAAAAGCTAAATCCTTTCATAATTAACACTGTAGAAACTACTAAATGAAGATTAAGATTTAGATTAACCAACTCTTTAAAAAATCATTCTCTGAGAAAAATTTCAAAATCTACACAAGCAAGGTTCTGGAAATACAAAAATGAAAAGACTCCAACTGTCATGAGATTGCAATCTGGGGGGTGGGAGTGGGCAGACAAGGAAGCCAAGGATTGTATTAGGTGCCGTGACAAAACTATGCGCAAAGTGCAAAGAGAACACATAACACAAGCACTCACTCTAGTAAATGAAGTAGGTCAGGCAAGTCACCCTGGGGGAGGGGACATCTGAAATGACATCAAAATGGTCCAATTTAATATTTATGACTCCCAAAATCTCCAATTTACTATTCATGATAACTCTAGGAAGTAACTAACATCTCCTCTTTGGAAAACAAGAGAGGCTGAAAGAGGTTAGGAGATCTGCCCAAGTTGCAGAGCTCTGCTTTGTCCCTAGATTTGATTCCTCTCCATCCCGATGTAATACCCATTTTCTTCTTTTAAGTCAAAGGAGGTGCTGAAAATGTTTCCTTACATACTAGTACATAAATTACCAACAGGAATGATATTCCTCCAGACAAGCAGTCATTGTTTATCCTGCAACTCCTCACACTGTCCTAAATAACTGCATAGACCAGTATTATCTAATAAGGTTTTTGAAATAATTGGTTAATGAGCGATGTGTTGATCACAAGACATATAAGGACAGGTCCTCAAAAGATGACGAACAGCTAATGAGCACCATGAGATATGTGATGGCATTAATTTTTTAAAAGGAGAATAATAAGCCCCAGATGTCAAAGTATCTGCTATCCCACGACACAGTAAGTGGCCTGTCCCCATGTGCAGAAGCATGAGATTGTTCATGGAAAAATCAAAAACATTTATATTTAAGAAAATTTGGAGAACAGCATTCACTCGGTAAGAGAGGCCACAGATAGTTTCCATTTTTAAAACAAATTCCAAATAACACCCAAAAAACAAGAACAAAAACCATGCCTTCTTGAGTTCTAGTTCCCAATATTTAAGAGGTAACATGCTCTTGATTAGAAGGAAGCTGAGTAGTGAACAATATCTTAGAAAATAAGGTATGTGTATTCACACAGTTTAAGGAACCAACTTAATAAATAGATGGCATTATCTTTTTCATTCCCTGGTGACTTTTCAATTAGTAGAATTAGGAGCTTAACCAGTGACTAATAACTCTGTGCAACCTCATGTAATCAGTAAATGAAATTCCTATAACTTGATTTAAATAGTCAATTCTCTGTCAGTTATTCATCAGTGAACCAGAATAAGCTGAAATAATTCTAGACAATTGGAATTAAGGAACCATCAGCTCTGGGATGCGTTTGTTTAAATGTTTAATTCCCTAGGTTGTATTCATCCAGTATCTAAATGTGTTCAAGAAAGGACAGTGTAACAGTTCTCATGGCCAATGAGTATTACTCCTAATATCTGAATTATAACCTTGCTAAAGCCGAATTCATATATTTCACTAAAATCAGAAAACTGGTCGATGGTCTTTTTATGCTGACTCTGCTCCTGCCCTTTCCAGGAAAAAGAAAATAGCTTTGCTCTTTCATCTCTCTGTTTTTTAAACCTACTCAATATTTTAAATCATCTTTTGAAAATTTAGGGCCTCAGCACTGATAAGGCACACTGAATGTAGTGAAAAGATCATTTACGATCCTTATTTATCCTTTCAGTGGGCTAATTTTACAGTAGCACCTGAAAGCTTTAAGAACATTCAGTCTGTAGTCTAATGTGAGTACCTGATTATGTCTAATGCATTCCTGAACATTAAGTTATTCTGGGTCTTGGTTTGAGCCAATATTCTGTTCCTTATTAAGCACATTGTCATGTATATGTTCCTATTTCTTTTCTAAAAACCATTTTCACAGTAAATAATAATTTGAAACCTGCGCTTCAGGCACTCTCTCATCCAAGAAATTTATTTAGAGTGTACTAAAGGCAAAACAAAAGGACCCATAAAAATATCAAGGATGAAATTTATGTCCATGGCATCTGTGGATGGTCAAATAGATTGTGACCGGCAGAAAGCTGACAGGCCAAGGGTTCTGAGTGCAGGCTGAGGTCCAGCCTCTTTTTTCCTAAGGAAGGTATGTCCAGAGGAAGTGCCTTTGTGTATATCATATTCCCAGAGAGGCCCCTTTTGCTAATTATAATTAGCATCTTATTTTCTGGGGATAGAGGCATGATTAGTTTCAATGCCTGCCTAAAATTTTTGTTAAATTCAATCTTTCAGTATAGACACTATCAATATTTTACAGTTTTGCAATATAGTTCGCATATTCTAAAACTTTCCTAACCTAGAATAACCTTAAAAATAAAAATGAAAATTCCAGCTTTTGCTTCAATCTCCCTTCTACTGATGTTGCTATAGATCACAACTTGTACCCAACATGGGTATAGAGGTCCTTTTTTTCTACCCCTATTTGCTGCCTTTAAAATGGCTAGAATAGTTACAGTAAGGATGTATCAGGTGAGTCATATACTGGACAGAAAAAAAAATTCTAGAATCTTCTTTATTCAGTAAGTTACTGTTAAGTGGCTACTCAGTGTGGCTTGGACTTGGAGACCCACATAACCAGGTTGACATTCTACTGAACTCAGAGAGCTTGTTAATAATGTTGGCAGAACTGGGGGCACCAAAGGTAAAATAAGGAGCTGATACAAATTGCTCCCCCCCCATATAAGAAAGCTCTTTCATTGCATTGACAGCTTTGGAAGGTAGTGAAATACTGAATCTTTCAAGATTTACCTTTTCAGGCTATCTACAAAGTATTTGAGTTACTTTTCCCTTTAGAGAATGTTTATTGGAAATATTTTAATCAAAAATTTATTCAAGAATGCAAATAAGGGAGGAGTGGCCAAGATGGCAGGGTAGAAAGACCCTGAGCTCACCTCCTCTCACTAGCACATCAAAATCACAACTCTCTGCAGAAAAACCATTGATGAAAAAGACTGGAACCTACCAGAAAAGATCTTCTACAACTAAAGACACAAAGAAAGAACCCCAATGAGATGGGTAGGAGGGGTAGACTTGTGATATAATCAAATCTCATACCCTCTGGGTGGGTGACCCACAAACTGGAGAATAATTACATTACAGAGGTTCTCCCACAGGAGTGAGAGCTTTGAGCCCCACATCAGGCTCCCCAGCCCAGGGGTCCAGCACTGGGGAAGAAGATCCCCTAGAGCATTTGGCTTTGAAGGCCAGCAGGGCATAATTCAGGAGCTCCAGGTTCCTGGATAAGGCTTCACTCTTAAAGGGTGCACACAAAATCTCAGACACCGGGGTAGAAGCAGTAACCTGATAGAAGCTTGGGCAAGACCTACTTGCTGGTCTTTGAGAGTCTCCCGGAGAGGCAGGGGTGGCTGTGGCTCACCTTGGGGAATAGACACTGGTGGCAGACATAACGGGGAATATTCAAATGTGTGGTGAATTTGCTGCTGGTGGCTGCTATCTTGGCCCTTTAGAGCCAAGACCTGGCACCACCCAACAGCCTACAGATGCCAGTGCTGGGACACCTCAGGCCAACTAACTGGATAGGGACCTACCCCTACCTATCAGTAGACAGGGTGCCTAAAGTCTTCCTGAGTCCACAGCCTCCTCTAGACATGCACCTAGACACAACCTTGCCCACCAGAGGGCCAAGACCCAGTTCCAGCCACTAGTGGGAAGGCACTGGCCCTTCCAGCCAGGAAGTCTCCACTACCCTCTAGACCAGCCTCACACACCAGAAGCAGAAAATTACAATCTCACAGCCTGCTGGCTGAGCTCACCAAAAGCAAGACAGACCCTACCCTGGGACCAGCCAAGGCACTGGCCCTGCCAGCACAACCTTTAGGACACTCCAGACCCCATACCCAACTGTGTCAGGAGCCAGCCCCGTCTCACAAGTGATCTGAAATGAGCTCTGGAATCCCTGGGCCCTGTAGCCAGACTTCAGGAAACACCTCTGCCTGACAGTAGGCCAGCACTAACCCCAAACCTGGCTTCACTTGTCAGTGGGTGGCAACAGCCCAGAGTCTTTGGGATAATGACTCCATCCACCAGTGAGACAACACTAACCCCGGGGCCCCTAGGGTTCTGCAACCAGCTGCCTCATGACTGGGCCTCAGTAAGCAGCATCCAGCAGCATCCACACAAAGTAGGGTCTGGCAACCAATCAGATTAGGGGCCAACCAAGCATACGAGACCACCCACACAGCCAGCCCACCACAAGAGAAGGACCCATGAGGCCCTCTTAAGGGGAACCCCTAGAGCATATAGCTTGGGTAATGAGAGTGGAGTGCATTGCTGAGACAGATAGAATGTCTCCTTCAGAGGGCCACTTCGCCAAGGTGGAGAATCATAACTAACATACCACATACGTAATAATACAAATAGCAACTTAGGCAAAATGAGGCAGGAGAGGAATATGTTTCAGACGAAGGAACAAGATAAAAACCCCAGAAGAAGAACCAAGTTAAGTGGAGATAGGCAATCTACTTGAGAAAGACTTCAGAGTATGATCATCAAGATGATCAAAGAACTCGGGAGGAGAATGGATCCACAAAGCAAGAAATTAGAAGTTGTAAACAGAGTTAGAAAATATAAAGAGCAACTAGAGAATACAATAACTGAAATGAAAAATATACTAACTATACACTAGAAGGTATCAATAGTACACTAAATGATACAGAATGGATCAGTAAGGTGGAACACAGAGTAGTGAAAAATCACTGCCACTGAAGAGAAAAAAGAATAAAAAGAAAGGACAGTTTAAGAGACCTCTGTGGCAACATCAAGCATACTAATATTTGCACTATACGGGTACAGGAAGGTGAAGAGAGAAAGGGCTTGAGAAAATATTGGAAGAGGTAATAGCTGAAAAGTTCCCTAACTTGTAAAAGCAGTCACCCAAGTCCTGGAAGTGCAGTGAGTCCCATACAAGATTAACTCAAAGAGGAACATACCAAGACACTTTGTAATCAAAATGACAAAAATTCAAGATAAAGAAAGAATATTAAAAGCATCAAGGGGAAAGCAACAAATAACAAACATACAAGGGAACTCCCATAAAGCTAGCTGGTTTTTCAGCAGAAACTCTGCAGCCAGAAGGGAGTGGCACAATATATTTAAAGTGATGAAAGAAAAAAACCTACAACCAAGAATACTATACCCAGCAAGTCTCTCATTCAGATTTGATGGAGAAATGAAAAGCTTTACAGACAAGAAAAAGTTAAAAGAATTCAGCAACAACATCCCAGCTTTATAACAAATGTTAAAGAAACTTCTCTGAGAGGAAAAAAGGGCCATAACTAGAAAACAAGAAATTATGAAATGAAAAAGCTCATAAGTAAAGGCAAACATACAGTAAAGGTAGTAAATCATCCACACACAAAGCTAGCAGGAAGGTTAAAAGACGAAAGTAGTAAAATTGTCTAATTGAGTCTCCACAATAACCAGTTAAGGGATACACAGAACAATTAGATGTAAAATATGATAGTGAAAGCAGTCATCATGAGGGGAGGAGAGTACAAATACAGGGTTTTAAAAATCCATTTGAAATTAACAAATCAGCAACTGAAAGCGATCATATATATGTACTACACACACAAACACAGACACACACACATATAAGCTGCTGTACAAAAACCTCATGATAACCACAAACCAAAAATCTGTAATAGATATATATACACACACACAAAAGGAATGTAAATATAACACTAAAGAGGGTCATCAAATCATAACAGAAGAGAGCAAAAGAAGGGGAAAAAAAGACCTATACAAACAAATCCAAAATAACAAAAATGGCAGTAAGAACATACATATTGATAATTACCTTAAATACAAACAGACTAAATGTTCCAAACAAAAGACAAAGTGGCTGAATGGGTATAGTAAAGACCCATATATATGCTGCCTATAAGAGACACTTCATATCTAGAAATATATACAGACTGAAAGTGAGGGAATGGAAAAAGATATTCCATGTAAATGGAAACCAAAAGGAAGCTGGAGAAGCAATCCTTGTATCACACAACACAGACTTTAAAATAAAGACTGTTACAACAGATAAAGAAGGACACTACATAATGTTCAAGGCATCAATCCAGGAACAAAGTGTAACCATTGTAAATGTATATGCAGACAATTTAGGATCACTTAAATATATAAAGCAGCTGTTAGCAAACATAAAAAGAGATACAGTAACACAGTAATAGTGGGGGACCATAACACCCCATATATCTCAATACACGATCATCCAGACAGAAAATCAATAAGGAAATACAGGTCTTAAATAATACATTAGACCACATGACTTAACTGATATACGTAGAACATTCCACCTGAAAGCAGCAGAATACAAATTCTTTTCAAGTGCACATGGAACATTCTCCATGATAGATCCCATGCTAGGCCACAAAACAAGCACTGGATAATTTAAGAAAACTGAAATATCAAGAATCTTTCCCAACCACAACACTGAGACTAGAAGTCAACCGCAAGGGAAAAAACTGGAAAAAAAAAAAAAAAAACAAAGAGGATAAACAATATGATAGTAAGCAAGCATGGATCACTGAAAAAGTCAAAGAGGAAATCAAAAAATACCTAAAGACAAACAAAAATATGACAATCCATAACCTATGGAATACAGCAAAAGCAGTTCTAAGAGAAAAGTTTACGGCAATACAAGCTGACCTCAGGAAACAAGAAAAAGCTCAAATAAACAACATAACCTTACACCTAAAGCAACTAGAGACAGAAGTACAAACAAAAGCCAATGTTAGTAGAAGAAAAGAAATCATAAAGATCAGAGAGGACACAAATGAAACAGATTTAAAAAATAGAATAGATCAATGAACTGTTAGCCAGACTCATCAAGGAAAAAAGGGAGAGAGCCCAAATCATAAAAATTAAGAGTTACAACCAACACCACAGAAATAAAAAGGATCATAAGAGACTACTATGAGCAACTATACACCAATAAAACAGACAACCTAGAAGAAATGGACAAATTCTTAGAAAGGAATAACCTTCCAAGACCGAACCAGGAAGAAATAGAAAATTTGAACAGACCAATTACCAGTACTGAAATTGAATCAGTAATTTTAAAACTCCCAACAAACCAAAGTCCAGGACCAGATGGCTCCACAGGTGAATTCCACCAAACATTTAGTGAAGAGTTAACACCTATCCTTCTGAAACTATTCCAGAAAATTTCAGACAAAGGAATACTTTCAACTCATTCCATGAGGCCACCATCACCCTGATACCAAAACCAAAGATATCACAAAAAATAAAATTACAGGCCAGTATCACTGACAAAGAGAGATGCAAAAATCCTCAACAAAATACTACCAAATCAAATCCAACAATAAGTCAAAAGAATCATACACCATGATCAAGTGGGATTTATCCCAGCTATGCAAGTATTTTTCAATACCTGCAAATCAGTGTGATAAACCACATTAACAAATTGAAGAATAAAAACCATGTGATCATCTCAATGGATGTAGAAAAAGTTTTTCATACAATTCAACACCCATTTTTGATTAAACAAACAAAACAAAACAAAAAAATCTCTCCAAAAAGTGGACACATCAACATAATAAAGGTCATATATGAAAAACTCACAGCTAACTTCATAGTCAGTGGTGAAGAGGTGAAAGCATTCCCCCTAAGATCAGGAACAAGATAAGAATGCTGACTCTCACCACTTTATTCAACATAGTGTCAGAAGTCGTAGCCACAACAACCAGAGAAGAGACCTAAAAGGAATCCAAATTGGAAGGGAAGAAGTAAAACTGTCACTGTTTGCAAATGACATGATATTATACATAGAAAATCCTAAAGACTCCACCAGAAAACTATTAGAGCTCATCAATGAATTTGGTAAAGTTGCAAGATAGAAAATTAATATACAGAAATCTGTTGTATTTCTATACACTAACAACAAAATATCAGAAAAAGAAATTAAGGAAACAATCCCATTCACCATCTCATCAAAAAAGAATAAAATACCTAAGAATAAGCCTACCTAAGCAGGCAATAGATTTGTATTCCAAAAACTCTTAAGAAATTGATGAAAGGAACTGAAGATGCACGAACAGATGGAAAAATACACTGTGTTACTGGACTGCAAGAATCACTTTTCTTACAGTGGCCGTACTTCAAGGCAACCTACAGATTCAATGCAACCCCTATCAAACTACCAATGGCTTTTTTTTTTTTTTTTTACAAAACTGGAACAAAAACTTAGAAATCTGTATGAAACACAAAAGATTCCAAATAGCCCAAACTTGAGAAGGAAGAAGGGAGCTGGAGGAATGATGCTCCCTGACTTTAGACTATATTACAAAGTTACAATAATCAAAAGAGTATGGTACTGGCACAAAAATAGAGACATAGATCAATGGAACATGATAGAAAGTCCACAAATAAACCCATGCACTTATGGTTAATTAATCTATGATAAAGGAGATAAGAATATACAATAGAGAAAAGATAGTCTCTTCAATAAGTGGTGCTGGGAAAACTGGACAACTACATGTAAAAGAATGAAATTAGAACATTTTCTAACACCATATATGAAAATAACTCAAAGTGGATTAAAGTCCTAAATGTAACACAGGATACTATAAAACTCCTAGAGGAAAGCATAGGCAGAACACTCTTTGACATAAATAGAATATAAATAAATAAATAAATAAATAAATAGGTAAACAACGTGGTTCTACTGTATAGCACAGGGAACTATATTCAATATCTTATCATAAACTATAATGTAAACTATATACATATAAAACCCCTTGTATCCCTCTATTCACAGTGGAATAAAATTGCTGATTTCTCCACACCAATATATATATGGTCTGAATCACAATATATATATATATATGGTCTGAATCACTTTGCTATACACCTGAAACTAGCACAACAATATAAATCAACTATACCTCAATTAAAAAAAATAAAGAATTGGAAGAAAAAATGCAAATAAAACCACATATTTATACATTTGTATTATAGTTTATGGTTTATATTGCATATTACCAAAAAGCATGAACTGAAAGGCACACTGTTGTGCCTTTTCAAACTTCAATTGCTGGGTGAGTCCACTGAAACTTTTGTTAGAACAATCCCATAAATTAATAGGGGATGAGAGTCACTGATTTATATTCTAAAGAGATTCTTAAAATATTAAAAACATGTCTCCTACGTTAGTCTCTGGTTTAAGTAAATTTACTCCCACAATCACACAAAAATAAAAGCAGTATTTTCCCTATACAAGTCATATTTCTTTCTGTCAGCATAACCTTTGGTCTTTTCAGGATTTATGTAATGCTGCCAAAATAAAAATGTAATTGGCCCCTATCACAAAATCCAGCCCTGAAATAATAACTCTGGTTCAGCTGAGATTTACTTTAGTTTAGAGAGCATTTAAAATAGATCCATTCCAATGGAATGGTTTCTGTATTATGAGCTAATTTTTAATAAAAATGGTAATCCATCTGAGAATCGTATTTTTACCTCTGCTACCTATTTCATTTCAAAAAAAAAAGTCACAGGCTCAAACATTGACATTATTCGAAGAATAGAAATATATAAACTTCAATATTATTAGCATGTCTTAAGTCTGGTATTGTAAATTATAAATTCTATTTACAAACCTACATCTCCCAATCTATCCCTAGGAAGTGCACCAGACAGCCTACAGGATTCTGTAGCATCTGCTGACAAATGCCAGATTCTTCCATTTAGTGGTGATACCTTCTTTAGATTGGCACACCCAAGGCAACTATGTGTGCAAATAATTAGTATCATTATTTTAGGTTTCTGTCCTAAAAAAAAAAAAAAGATTGAGGAATCAGATAGCCCCGAGTTCAAGTATCAAATCCTCTCTGGGCAGCTTTCCAGGAGTGTTTCCTCTGGAAATTTTTTTCCTTTGGAAATGTGTGTGTGTGTGTGTGTGTGTGTGTGTGTGTAAAAAATAGGTTCTCAGTAAATTTTAGTTTTTTTGAATTTGTGATTTTCGGTTTTGTCCCTGGTCAAAGATCACAAACTCAGGTGTACAAAAATGTTACTCTTTATATTTCATCTAGTACCTCCCTCTAAAAAAAAAAAAAAGTAATCTAGTCATTTCCAAGAAAACTCAGTTACTTCAGTGATTTCCGAGTTATTTTATGTATTTACTAATTTCTTCCAAATTCACTACTTTTCTCCTGCCAGTCCTTCAGCCTGAGGTGAAGCCTAAGCTTCAGGGCATTAGAAGGCCATGTGAGTTAGCAGGACAGGGATACCCGTATCCCCATCGTATCTGGCAGCTGGTGGGAGACACAGAATCATCTTGTCTGTGGCTGTGCTCTGTTGCCCTCCATGGGGACAACACAGTTCTTTTCTCCACTGGGCCACTTGCTGCTCCATCCTGCTATCAGAAGCCACTGTTCCTTACTGTGACCCCTCAGGCCACCGTCTTCTGCCTGAGCCGATACTGGGCCCTTCTTTGGGTGACTGGGACGACTCACCAGAATATGGGCTCCATAAGGGCTTTTTTGTGCTACTCAATCCCTGTCCTCACACAGACATCTATTCTCTATAGATGTTTGTTGAATGCATGAATACAACTTCTGAGATTCTCTTTAGAGAGGAAGACTTGGAGCTGTCCTCAGAATGGCTCTGCTCCCTGACTCATCCACCTCCACTCTAGGCCCCAAGACACTGTAGCCTAAGCACATCTGTGAGGTCACCAACTGCCAGAATTTTGGACTGCCAGGGAGTCACAGGTCTTTTCTTTCCCTGACTGCACTACCGAGGGGGAAACAGACCCTGCACACCCTGCTCCAATGCAGAAGGGCCATTCTTCCCTCCACTCCTTCCCTCCCAAGCTCAGAGGGGCTTGGTGAGGGTCAGGTTTCAGGGAACTCATTCAGAAGGGGCTCTCCCCAAAATGTTTGCGTGTGACACCCAGAGTCTGGCTTTTCTGCTTTTACTTGGAATTAAAGAATAGGGAGAAGACAGTGATCACAGGCGCAAAGGCCCGTGGGGAAGAAACACACCAGTTAATAATTTACTTAACACTCAGCCACATGCATAAACAAAAGAGTATTAAACCTCTCTGACCTCAGGTTCCCTATTAGTAAAATGAAGGAGCTGATGAACTTGCAGACAGATAAAGCCCTGGCCCTCAGGAAGTTTTACTAAAGCACAATGAATTATGACACAATACGCATTTTTGTTCCTTTAATTGAAGATTTTAAATGAAACTGGCAGGAATTCTATATTTAGTAACTATATGTAAGATTAAGTTGTATATATATACAACGGGATACTACTCAGCCATAAAAAAGAATAAAATAATGCCATTTGCAGCAACATGGGTGGACCTGGAGATTGTCATACTAAGTGAAGTAAGCCAGAAAGAAAAATAAAAATACCATATGATATCACTTATATGTGGAATCTTAAAAAATGACACAAATGAACTTATTTACAAAACAGAAACAGACTCACAGACATAAAAAAACCAACTTATGGTTACCAGGGGAGAAAAGGAGTAGGGGAGAGGGGTGATAAATTAGGAGTTTGGGATTTGCAGATACTAACTACAACATATAAAATAAACAACAAGGCCCTACCGTATAGCACAGGGAAGTATAGTCAATACCTTGTCGTAGCCTATAATGAGAAAGAATACGAAAAGGAAAATATGTGTATGTGTAACTGAATCACTATGGACTATACTTCAATAAAAAATAAATGAATAAATAAAATATATATGAAAGTTCTTAGTAATTATATTCTGCAGGCAAAAGGTGTAAGTTATTCATATTTACCAAAACAAATAATCGTCATTTTTATAGTTACAATTTAATGCAATGGGAATTGATAAATAAATGAAGATAAGCTAAAAGAAGAAATAAACATTTTGACCTTTAAAGTATTCCCACCAATAATTTATTTTCATTACACTCGGTTTCTTTCCCTGTTTGTTGTCTATTTCTCTCTCTCTCCCTCTGTCTATTACTCACCCTCTCCTTATTCTTGGACTCATTTCTTATACTGAACTTCTTCCATTTGTAAATTCAGAAATAGCTGGTTGGGCTGAAAAATCAAATAACACTTGGAAATGTTTCACTCATCTAAAGCCCTAAGTCTCTGAATTCACTGGTTTTTTTTTTTTTAAGTTTAGAAAACACGTTTTGAAAGGAGTCATTAACACGCCCCAACTGTCCCACTGTTTCCAACAAGGGGGTCAAAACATAAATGTCAAGTTTAACATACCAAAAAAAAAAAAGTTTCATGCAGCTTTTCCTCCAGCCCACAGGTCTGGAAAAGCCTGCTGCACACAGAACTCCTTTAGTCCTGCTGGTTCCAGAGGCAACAGCCACCCCTGAAGGAGCTATTCATAGAGTGGCGGGAGCGCGTCCCGGTGGCATCTGCCTAACGTCTGCAGTGCCCGGGCTGTGCCAAACCAGCACTTGAGGTCAGAGCCCTCACTGACCCGCCTGTCAGTTACTCCACCAGGAGGAAGGCCTCACTTAGCCTCACGGGAAAGGTTCTGAAGACACCGGTTCCGTGGGAGGCTGTAGACAGTGTTACTGTAGTGCAGTAACGGGTAAATGTGGCGTTTATGGTGGAATTCTTTCCTGGGAATCTCAGAGAAAAAAAGCTACACCTTCTATTTTTCTCTTGCTCTTTCTTATTCTTGTTTTACCAAAGAAAATATGGTTTAGGTGGGGGGCAAATCACAATTTGGACATATTGGAAATGGAAAGTTATCGTATTTGAAGCTCTACACGTCTTCATGAAGGGATGTATGGATACTCTTAGATCTGTACGGATACTGTTAGGGTGTGTGTGTATAAAAAATCTTTAACACACTCTTTCCCAAGTCATCCTAGATGGTAGGATTTTAATCCAGCATCAGAACAGTAAATCTGACTCACCCACAATGAGCAAAATCTCTGGAACCTCTGCGCTCTTCAAATCCCTCCCTTCCGGCTCACAGAGGTCTGCGGAAGGGTTCACATATACTTCTCTTCCTTTTCTATCATCTTACGGCATTGATCGTTCCCTCCGTCATTCTGAAAACTAATACCTGGTCTTCTACATCAGTATCTTTGTGGCTGCTCTTTGACTCTGTCCCAGTAAACTCTGTACTGGAGTCAACAAAATTATTCTTTGTTTCTTGCTCACTTCTTTTACCTACTCCATCAGTAGGCCACCACCGGGGCTGACCTCACCCTGAGGCTACAATCTTGTGCTGGGGCCTCGCTCATCCATGTTCACAGGCCTGGATTCCTCAAAACTATGTCTGGAGGCAATGAGTGCCTACTATTCTGTACTCAAAAATCACCTCCCCATCCAACTATCGCCCTGCCCCCCCACCGCCCATGTTCATCTCTTTTTAAACTTTGACCATTTCTTTATTTCTACTGGGCCATTTCTTTTCCTTCCCAGCAAAGTTAGAGGGAAGGTGGTCCTCGTGGCCCCTGCACGCAGAAACTGTTAGTCCTGCAAATCTGCCACCCTCTCCAAGTCTTGCCTTATCTTTCTCCTAGTCCTCACAGACGCTCACTCAAAGGGCTCCCCCTGCCGGCCCTGCTCGGTAAGACAGATCTGACTTGGCAATGGGTAAGCAAAGTAAAAGCTCTTGTTCAGGAATCCTTGCTTTGCTACATAGAGACTGTTGCTTGGAGGCGTGAAAACACACACACACACACACACACACACACACAGGTTGAAATAGCATCTCAAAGAAACAAGCCAGAGAGAAAAGGTCTGTTTGTTCTTTAAGAGATGGAAGTAGTAAGTATCTCTCTTTAAGACCCCTTTAGCATAGCACAGACTTTGTCAGATCTCTTTTAGGCAAGGTTCGTGATTTCACTACTTCTTCCAGTGCTTTATCTTGGAAAATTTTGTCAACAAGCCTGTAAGTCTTAAAAAACTTTTCTGGAAAAAGTTTAGGAGAGTACATGGCGGTGAGGAGGGGAGGTGGGTGGTAACCCCATCCATGGAGTATGAAGGACTATTCTACACATAGTATGGAAGGAGCCAGGTCAAGGTGATAATTTCATATTTTGCACGAAGGGGAAACTAACTTGAAGGGAATAAAGACCATAGAAAACAAGGCCCCGTAAAATCCTCACTGCGGAGGCACCACTGGGGTGGGATGGAGGGAGCTGGGAAGGGAAGGGAAACACCCCCAGCATGAGGAGAAGAGCATGTTTATCAAAAGCAGGAAGAGCTTAAAAATGTTTGAGATGCACCAACTACAGCACTGAGTGAGTGAGGTTTTCCCCAGCTCTTAGATTTTGGTGTTTTGTTCCTGGAGTTCCCTGACTAGTAACACCACCACCAGAACCACCACCAACAAAGCCTGCAATGAAAGTTCCTGCTTCAAGCAATAAAATTCTCTATCCTGTCTGTTCTGGTCCTTTGCAATGATTTCTTCTCTTAAAGTGTTCCACTGGGGAAGGAGTCAGCCACCTAGAGCTAAGGAAGCCAGCAACTAGGGTGTGTGCGTATGTGTGTGTGCCACACTTAGTGAAGTATACGTCTTAAATCCCCTTAAAAAAAAATTGCAACAGACTGTCACTTTGTTCAGAGGAAGGCTAGGGGTGTAGTGAAAAACTCCTGTTGGTAATCTTTTGGTTTGTAAGGCATTTTGATCCAGCGAGCTTTTTATCTCTGCCTCAGTGACCTTAACCTTATCAGTCGGCAGGAGCCAGCTGCCTTCCTTCAGGTGCCGCTAGGCCAGACACAAAGACAGCCCTCTCCCTTCCTATCACACACTTATCTCAACTTCCTTGGAGTGAGGAAGCTCTCTTGGGCTGTTGACTCTGAGAGGCAGAGGAAAAGTCTTTGCTTCAAAGATTGAGCTGCTATTTCCTGCAACCAGACCCGCTCAAGCTGGCCGCACACACCGAAGCCTGGGAATCAGAAATTCCTCCGTGCTCCGAATGAAATCGTCACCTATATGGAGTCACTGAAAAGGTGCCCGACCCAGTGTATTTCATTGCAATAGCTGCACACTAATGGAGTTGAAAGCAGATTTAGAAGTGAGGGATAGATTGAAAGCACAACCTCGTGACTCTGCATGAATTTGACGGGTTTAGGCCAGTTTGTTCTAGCTGTGCAGAACCACAGCAATAAACAGGCCATTCATAAAGCATAGAGTGTGTGTTCATTGTGGCAGCCTTTTTTGCTTAAAATCTTTTAAATTATGCCATGAAGAATTTGGGCAGAAAGCCGCCGCAAGCCCTCACACTGTCTCAGGGGTGGCCAACATAAAGATATGCGCCAAAAATGCTATGTGGGTTAATTTTAAGTGTCCTCCTCCTCCACCACATTTATGATTTTACTCACTACCACCTACGAAAAATCTACCTCCAAAATCCCACCGTATGCAGTCCGACGCACATTTTCACAAGAACCAACTATAGTAGAACCTCTTTCTTTTTCTCAGTCCAATCTGGAGTCATTACTTAGACATCAGCTTATATTCCCCCAGCGCATGTCTTAGTATGCCACAAAAGAAGATACTGAATTCTTGACATTCTCTTTTTATAAGGTCACCAATGCCGGCAATATAATATGATTTTTCAAACAGTCCATTGTCTGAGGCTGTGTAAGAGGTCAAGGAAAAGGAGTATTAATTGACAAGTGAATGTTACATAAAATAGAGACAGAGAGCTCTAATATTTATTGTACTTACTATGTGCAAGCACTAAAGGAAGATCTTCCATATTCATCTCATTTAATTCTTAAAGGAGGCCGATGAGGTGACAGCAATATCATCTCCAGGTTAAATATGAGGAAACTACAGTGCAGCAGGTTTAAGTGCCCTGCTGCTGTCGAATGGAACCAGGCCGCCAGCCCACACACTTGGACCTCAGGACTCATATTCTCAACCATTGCATTTATGTGGCAATCTTCCATTCCTTTTTTAAACAGCCTGCTTTCTCCACTCTAAGTTTATTCAGACACCGAAAAAAAAATTGTATTCTTGGTTTTCATTTCAAAGTTTATTTTCAAACTCAGTTAGTAACTTAAGATGTGTGCATTGTTTTCCCAAAGGCTCCTGCCTTCATATAACTACAATTAACCCAAGCCTAGTTCACAGACGCTTCTCATAGGGTAGGGATGTTTGGGGTACATCTCAGAGCAGTGTTTTTCAGTGGAAATTGTAGATGCTAAGATGTAAAATTCTTCATTCACAAATGTTGAAGACTGGGGAGATTAAGCAATTCTTTGTTTAAGGCTGAGCATGGGCTAAAGCAGATGAAACCAAATGTACTGGCTGTGACTTCTCGCACTATCACCAAGCGGGACTGCCAGGCAGATAGTCAGAGCAGCAGTGTCAAAGGGCAGCTGCTGATGTCAGATATGCAGGAAGACATCTCTGCATCCAGTCAAACAAGACATGCTTGTTTCCAGGGACGACACTGGCCTAATTCCCTTCATACCCCTTGTGGGCTACTCTGCGGATTTCCTCCTTATCTTTCAAAGTTCTAGAAATACACAATAACGACTGTAAGCCCATCAGGGACTGTTTTTCCAGCTTGAATCCAGTAAGCAAAGGCATCTGCCCCGTGATGTGTGATTTCCTGGTCTCCCCTCCATTGTCAACGGCATTTCAGTAGGAAAAACCAAAAAGTCCCTCAGAACTTTCATTCCATTTCTCTTTGCTAACAGAATGTCAATTTCATTCAGGGTTCGATTCCTCATGAAAGACAGATTCCTCAGTTTCATGTCCTCCTGATTATTCACTGTTTACTTTGCCTGTGGCAAGACTAAAGGTGGGGGGTTGGAGTGGAGTCTACTTCTGGCCAATAACGTGGTTGATGGAATAAACCCCAGGTGAGGGAGATAAACACAAATAATGCAAGAAATTACACTCTTTCTCTTCACAGACACAGACAGACAGACATGGTCAGGGACAGACAGACAGACACAGACACAGACACACACACACACACACACAGTACTCTAGAAGCTCTGAGGAAGAAAAAATTAAATCTGCCAGGGAAAATTGTTGCCAGAAGTCCAAGAAAGCAGCACAGACATGGTAATATTAGAGCTAGACCTTTAGACCTTGAAGGGTGAATTGGAAGCTTTTTTTTTAAAGAGGGAACAGCAATATGTAAAAGCACCAGTGAAATCTGTTTGGTAGAAAGGGAGGACTAACTTGACTAGAGGAGTATATCCATAGGGCAAGTGACAGGGAATGAAGCTGCAAAAGTGGACTGAACCTAGATTTGAAAGAGTTCTAAATCCCCTCTGTAGAGATACGGACTTACTGTCAAGCAATGGGGAGCCAATGAAGCCTTTTAAATAGGGCATCTTATAATAGAGGTTTTCCTTCCACAATAAAGGCTAAAATAATTGTGTCCTAAACCACAAGGAAGTTGATCTCTCTCTCACACACAGATCCGAGCATAAGCAATCCAGTGTTGATAGGGCAGTGTCATGCTGTTGGAGTTCCAGTTCAGCTCCTCTTGTATCTTGTTGTTCTGCCATCTTGAACAGACACTCTAAATGCTCGATCCAGCCCCCGTGGTCATGTCTGCATCCCAACAGGGAAAGAAAAGGGGCAGGGGAGGACACAGCCTTTCCTTTTCAAGTCCGTAAACCACAATTTGCACCATCAACTCCTGTCCCCTTGGACAGAATCCAGTCACATGGCCCCACCTAGCTACCTGGGAAGCAGGGAAGTGTGTTCTTCAGCTAAAGAGCCATCTCACCTTCAAAAGAATGAAATGATTGACACTGCGTTTGAGAAACGTGCTTCTAGAGAGTGAGTAGAGGGTCTGGAGTGAAGGAGGAGACCCATTAGGAGACTATCGAGCAGCCTGGACATGGGCTGATGAGCTGAATTAAAGCACTGACTGCAGAAAACAGCAAAGAGGAAGACAGTGATGCAAGCCAGACATCAGAAAGACTTGGCAGCTGGCACATCCGGATCCAGGCAACTGTCGCCGAGAGCGTGGCTTCTGCCTACTTCACTGAACTGCTCCACTGAGCAGCAGCCTGAGAACAGCCACTTCAGGCAATCTCTTTTGTGATCCCAGTTAACTGACATTCTCTTTGGTCACTGAGAGCCCAGTGGCTGTCCCCTTGACTGAGTATCACAGTGCCACCGCAAGCCCAACACAGCAGGTGGTGCCCGGGCTTGCTTGTGATGAACAGTCAGTCATGAGTGGTAGGATTTCCATGCACGTTGCCTTTGGGGCTCTTCACTCAACAGAGTGATTCTAGCTGAAGTGTTACTTTTCAGACTGACAATGCAATACGCTGTGAATTATAAACTCATAAAGCCTGTGGTTCACCTTCTTCAGTGGATAGAAGGAAAAACACAACTTTGGGCCAGCTGTCTGATGATTCCTCAGATCTCAATTAAGCACGTACATTCATGTTTCACTGTCAGTGTTATTTGGCCAGAAGTCAGGATTTTTCCCCCTCTATGTGTGCATGCAAATCAGAATTTTGAATATAGCTATATTCAAAGGGTTATACACTTTCACATGCCTTCTCACACTCATAGTGTGTATTTTTATAACCAGCGTGTTTACATTAACAATGAAGTGAGCTATTTTGTTGCTGTAAACAGAAATTCATCTTCAAACATCTAAGATTACTATATATATTTAGAAGGTAACACTCAGAGAGGACTTCTCCTTCAGATAGAGCTTAACCCCTCTTACCCCTATGCAAACAGTTTCTGTTGGCATTATTTCCAAGGCAATAATAGCTGGAATAGTTTGGCTCAAAAGGTTTTCATATCTTGGATCTTCTACTGAATCTGTTCCCTGTGACTATAATACCCTGCTTCACTTTTCTTTCTTTCTTTTTTTTTTTTTTTAATCTGGAAGCATCCTACTCGTCCTTAAAGGCCAACCCTAAAAGTCACAGTCTCAGTCAACCGAGGTTGCTATATTATATCGTAGACTGGGTACCTGAAACAATAAACATGTATTTCTCACAGTTCCAGAGGCTGGAAAGTCCAAGATGAAGATGCTGACACAGGCGGTGTCTGGTGAGGACCCCCTTCCCCACCAGACACTGCAGAAGAACGTCTCTTGTTGTAGCTACACGTGACGGAGAGCAGAGAGAGGAGGAGCAAGTTCCCTGGGTCTCTACCTATGAGGGCACGAATCCCATTCCCAAGGGCTCTATCCTCATGACCTAACTACCTCCCAAAGGCCCCCAATTCCAAATACCATCACATCAAGGGTTAGGATTTCAACACATTAATTTTGAGGTGACACAAATATTTAATCCATCACAGTCACCTTATCTTCACATCAGACAAATGGACGGTCCAGGAGGATGGGGAAGATACCATGTCTAGCCTCACTGTTCTTTGAATTCCTCATCTGCCATTTCCTTCACTTTGGTAATAATGGCTCCTCAACTTTCAAGACCTTGTCACCAACAAGATACATTACTCCTTTGATATTTCCAGCTTCAAGATCTTGCTCTCTCTCTCTCACCACCATCTCCCACTTACCAGGTTCTCTCTCCTCCTCATTCTCAGACAATTGCTCTCGGTTCTCATTCAAACCTTCATTCCCTAGACTGACAAGATTCATTCTCACTAATCTAGACCTTATCTCACCAGCATTCTTGACTCCCCAAACAAATATTTGCCGTGTGCCTGACAGTAGTAGATAGAAATATAATTGAATAAATTCTTCCCTCCTGTTTTACCACATGCTTCCAGCACACTGGCCCTGCCAATATCTAATCTTCAACCGAGCCCAACATTTCCTCTGCAGAGCCTGTATTTGGACTGACATCACCCCAGGGGGAAGTAACAGTGCTCTACAGATTGCTGCCATGACCAAGTCTTCACCTCCAGTTCCTTGTGGACTCATAATGCAATGGTGTTCAGTAATCTCTTTGCCTCTCATTGTCAGCTCCCTCTCCTATGCACTACAGTAGTGGTCTAAATCTAAACCACTGCCACTTTCCTCAGTCCCTCAGCCCCATCAAGGGCTCCCGTCAAGGGCCCCTCATTCAGAACAGAGAAAACTGACAGCTCCTTGCCATCCTCTCCCAGCTCCACCTGAGCCCATCAGTGCAGCCACCCTCCCTTTCACTCTCAGAAGCAGCACTGCTCTTGGCCAAAACCAGCCCTTCCTCTCCTGTTCTAAATCTACAGATGCCACACTCACCTGCATTCCCCTGTACCCCTCTATCACTCCTTTTCTTTCTTTTTCCTCTCTCCTGATCTTAAAATTCTTGGTACTATAAAGTGAAAAGATGTAAGTTTTAATTTATTAATCTGTGACATCAGAAAGGGAGTTCTTATCATATCTGTGCCCTGACTTCCTTCTATATGACAATAATAAATTTATCATAGATTTGGTGTGAGGGTAACATACAATTACTGGTATAAATGTGCTTATTACCCTATTGGATGTATTAACAACCACCTTCACTCCTGCTTTCCAGTTCCTACTGCTTCGTAAGAAACCACCCTAAACTCAGTGTTGTAAAGTAATAACCATATTACAATGATCAACTATTTAGCAAGTAAGTAATCTGAATAAAGCACAGCAAGTAAGGACTGTATCTGCTTCCTGGTGTTGGGGTCATAGTTGGGAAGACCAAAATTGTTTGGGGGGCTTTGAAAAGCTGGGGCTGGAGAATCTCCTTCTAAGACAGTTTCATCACTCCTGTGCTGGGGCTTTGGCTGGAATGGCTAGAAGACTGGACTTAGAAAGGACTGTTGGCTGGAGTACCCACACATGGCCTTCTCCAGCATAATGGGTGGCCTCAGGAGAGATGGATTTCTTACATGATGGTTCAGTGTTCCAACAGCACGAAGCAGAAGCTGCCAAGCAATTATTGACCTAGTGTCAAAAGTCACACATCATCTGTTTTGACAAACTATCATTCAAACCAGTTACAATAACTCCAGATTCAAGATGGTAGAAAACCTAAGGAGTGTCAAAGAGCACATGGCCAAGTTTCAAAATGGCTACACCCACCAGCTACTTTAACACATTCTGGAAAATTCACAATGTTTTAATCTCCAATTATAACCCTATGAGGTAGACATCACTGTATCTATTCTGTGGACGAATAAACAGTCTCAACATGACAAAGGGACCTGCCAGAGGTCAAACAATTAGCTAGTGAATAAACCTGGATTTTGAAGCTCTTCTTATTAAATACTATTCCTAACAAATGTGACTCATTCTTCTTCCCCTACAGTCCTTTCTCTGTCTACTGAACTCCCTTAAATTTAAGAAAATTTGCTATGGCCCACCTTAGTGTGTGTATGTGTATTTTTGTGTGTATGTGTGTGAGAGAGACAGACATAGAGAAAGAAATTTTACTACCAAATTCTTTGAAAGATATACACTTACATCTATTTCTCAACTGAGTCCTAAATCAACATTAAACTGGCCTCTGCCTCTGTCTCATTCCTCTATCAATGACCATCAGTGATCATCAAATCCAATCTTCAAGTATGTAATGGCTTTGATTAATCCCTTCATAAACTATGTACATAGATTTTTCATTTACCAAATGATTACTCCTCTTTAGGCTTCTCATTCATTAATTAAACAAGTATTTATTGAATGTCTGGGCAATGTTTTACGTGATGGAGAGAGCAGTGATCAAGAGACCTCTGCCTTCATTGAGCTTAATTCTAATGGCATTTCATTACATTATTTATGGACAGCAGATTGTTGTTATTGGTTTTTAAGTTGTTTTGGAGATTTTTCTATATTAGTCCAGGTTCTCCAAAGAAACAGAGCTAACAGGAAGTATGTATATATAGGGAGAAATTTATTTTAAGGAATCAGCTCATGTAACTGTGGAGACTTGGCAAGTCCCAAACCTGCAGATGAGGCAGGTAGTCTGCAGGCCCAGGGAAGAGTCAGTGTTGTAGTTCAAGTTCATTCTTCTGGAAGAATTCTCTCTTCTTCCAGAGAAGTCAGTCTTTTTCTATTAAGACCTTCAAATGAAGGAATGAAGCCCAGCCACATTATTAAGGGTAATCGGCTTTATTCAAAATCTTCTGACATAAATGTTCATCTCATCTAAAAAATACCTTTATAGAACTACCTGGAATAATGTTTGAACAAATACATGGGTACTGTGAACTAGCCAGGTTGACCCATAAAATTAACCATCCCAAGTTCAACCCTTGTCAACATGGCATCTAATAAATACATCTCCTTAAACCACACTGAATCTCCAAATAAAGACAAAAGCATGATCATACTTCCACCTAACATGATACAAATATCCTGCATACAACTGAAAACACACCAAACCTTTCCACAAACATATTCACAACAAAATAAGGAAGAGATCCTCATGACAATTACAGTCCTCGTTTCTGTAACCAGTCATGTGGTCATAAATGGTATTTACAACCACCATCCACTGCCCAATCTGTATTCTCTTTGCCCTCAGCAAGTACTTCAACTGACTGTAATTCTCTCCAGGTGTGGTCACCCAAACTTTTATTCCTGAAGGGTTTAGGACATTAGTAATCCTGCCTGAATTGAGTTGTTGTGGTTTTTTGCATTGATTTTAATACCGTGCATCGTAATACCAAGGGATACACTAAAGGACTTCCTGTGTTCCAAATACAGTCTTCCTTACTTCCATTATAGAGCAGAACTCCAATTTCCCTTTGGTAGTCAGGATCAATCACCCCAGCCAGCAGAGTAACTCATTTCTTTGCCTGCTGATTCAAAGAAATGAGAAGCCCAAAGTGGCCAGGTGACAGTTATAAATTCCAGTTCAATGGAATCACCGTAGTGTCTCCTGGTGGAAGCATTCCTCTGTTTGGAACTAAGACCTATAGGCTAGCAGAGCATAAAGTTACAGAAACAAGAAACAAAAATTTTGCTAGTGGGTCACTAAGGCTAATAAAGAGTGGTACCACTCCCATTTCCACTCCTTGATTCCTGGACCTGTGAATCCCAGCTCTGGATACTGCATGCTGACTCAGAGCATACAAAGCTTTCTAGAGAACCTCACTCCAGTTCTGCAAGGTACTGCCACCTAACTGATGTTGTAACTGAGACTTCAAAAGGCCGTTTCACCATTCTACCAAACCAGCTGCTTCAGGATGGCAGAGAACATGATAAGACCAGTGACTTCCATGAGTGTTGGCCCAATGCCACATCCAGCCTTTTTAGATTCCATTTTTTCATGGTAGTGTTGATCTTACTCCAACCTTTTTTTCCCCACCATGAAAGTTGTGTAGCTGGATAAATGCACTTACTTTCTCAACACTGCAGTATGTTTTGTGACTCCCAAGTAAATGGAATAAGGTGATTCATACCACAACAAGAAGAAACCAAGTACTTGGAATAATAGAGCCCACTGAGCTCTTTTAAGTAGAAACAACATAAGCTAGTCAGGAAATTTGACTTTAAATCCAATAACTAGGCTGCTTAAAGACTCTCCATATTTACCTCCTGTAAAAATATGAATTCTGAGGAATTTCTCCAAGTCATCATATGATTTTTAATACAAATTGGGTTTAATAAATAAATAAAAATCACAGGGCATCCAGGTTCTTTCACATACAGTTTTATCATGAACAGAGATAAAACTGTATGCAGTTTAAAATTATTAAACCATTTGCATTAAATAGTCTAATTTTTTCATAAAAGAAAATCACTGTGTAACCACAGGGAAAGGATCTATTGACATACTACCTTTTGCTCAGAAAAAATTTAATTCTAAAGGTCACATTCTTTAAATATTTCCTATGAACTAAATACAGACTTTTATGAACCAAAGCAAACTAATGGACCCTCTGATGTGAGCAAAAATAATCTGTAAACTGAGATTTTAACCAAAGGGTGTGTGCAGTCTATACCTATAAAAATACAGAGTAGGAAATATGAGCTGCAAAATAAACTCACTGTGACAGAAAGAAACTTGCATGAAGACTTACACAAAGACATTTTAGATGTTAAACACTGAGGTACCTTTGCCTAGAGGGTTAGCCACAAATATTTTCCACTTAGCCACAAGATGTACTTGTAACTGTGTGTGTGTGCACACACATGTCTTGCGATAGAGAATGATTCAATTAGAAGAAAAAGGCAAGAAATTATCTAATAAAAGTAGTGGATCTGTGTTCCTTTCAACGTAATACCTAAACCAAAAATTATGAAATCTCTAAAAGACACCTTATCAGTGTCCCTATTTCATACGAGGCCGTGAAGCATGCCAGAGGAAAGTCTTAATGAAGATCACATAGCCTATTAGTGCTGCAGAAGGCACAGAATTCAGGGCACCTAACTGCAGGGCCCAGACTGTATCCTTCCACTAACACTTGCACACTATGAAGATGCAGTAAGAGAAAGCCCCAGAGCTCACTGAACTAATGTCAACAGCTGTTCTCCAGTCATTAGTTTAATGAGAAACTGTTACATTTCATGGGAAGTCTGTTTTCAAATTTCATATAACATTTCCAAAAATCTGGCCTTCAGGTTTCTTCCCTTTTGCTCCGCAGGGTGAAACAGATTGTCGCTGAGCCTGACACAGTGCCTGCCTGGCCTCCACTTCTGCCTTTGCAGGAATCAGCTTTCCTTGAGAATCAGCAAAATCCCCACTCAAGTAGCCCATCTACTACTTGTGAGCCTAACTTTATGGGGGACTTCTAGAAATTAAACACAAATATGACAGACGTGATTTGGAGTTAAGCATCCTATGGACTTCCAAAAAAAATAATTCAGAGGATATAAATTACAGATGTATGACAATGGAAAAGCATGCTTGACATCTAGGTTAGGTGTGGTCCAAGGGATTAGATTTATTCAAGCAGCTAGTCTCTCAGGTTCCTAACTTGGGGGAGTTTGAGGATTCTATTTTTTGTTTAAAGGAGTTCTCAGTGAAGCCGTGAAATGCAACAAGGTTTCATTTAATGTATTTCATCTAATAATGTGTCAATAGAAGGCCAAAATGAACATTTCAGCACTTCTATTCACATCTTTTTCATACGTCACCAATAGTTTTGATTTTCCTCTTGGCTGATCTGTGCAGTTTCTTCATCAGGTTATCACAATTTTCATCACATCTATAATACTTCAGCAATTCCTGTCACAAACATATTTTCAAGCAAACATATTACATGCAAAAACCGTACAGACATTAGCCCTGCCACTAGGAGTTACAGTCTACCCAAGAAATTGATGTATGTATGAACCATGATTATTTAAAACAGAATGTGATTTTTGTGGGGGAAGATTTCAAAAAATTTATTTCTAAAGTTCCTATTTTTTAATACAGTTTAATTGTTTCCATATGAGAACCTTCTCATGTTTAAGCCAAAAATTAGCTTAAACTTTTTCCTTAACTTTTACAAATTCAGAAGGTTGCCTATTTCAACTCACTTAATAGGAACATCAAATCTAACTCTTAGAATCTCACATTTTTCACTACCAAATAAATGGTTCCTTTTTAGGCAAAGCACACATCTGGGTAGCAATCCATATAATGCCTACTGTTGAACACTTACCCTATAATATTTCTCAGCATTTAACAAGAATAGACAAAAATGACAAAGGGAGAATCTGACATACTGTTTGGTAACCTGGATTTTTGAATAAACTCCCTGCTCAGTCAGAAAGGCAAGTTTTCAGTATTACAGGAATGGTTGCTAATGTAATGCCTTATTTGTCTCTATAGTGTTTACTATTATATAGAGATAGCCTCAGTCTTCAAAATGTAATGCAGTGTAATGTCCTTCTATTACATAGCTTCAGGGCAGGCTAAATTAAATCCATAGATATCAAAAATATTAGTTTATTCATTCTCTAAACATAAAAGATTATTATTACCCATTTTAAGAACCCTCTTACAATAGTATTACTATATGATTAAGTATTTCCTTTCATTTAATTATGCAACTCTCCATCATAAAAATAAGATACGGCATGAATAAAGCTGTTTGGATCATGCCTCAGTAATTGAGGAAGTACCTTAAACAGTAGGCATTTCTCTTTTGTGTCATGCATGCTCACCAATTCTACATACAAATATTAAAATACAGTAATCAAAAGCTCCAATTGTATTAAGAGTCTATGAGCATTTAAATGGCTGGTGGATCTTTTGTAGGTTTTTCAAGGTACAGACCTAAGACTACTTTCTTGCTCATTATTTTATTTCTCAATATTCATTCACCTAATGAAGGGAAGTAACATGACACAACAATAAACTGATTAAGGTTTCCCACTGAGCAGTACAAGCTCAGTTTGAGTCTCCGGCAAAAATCTTTCTTTCCTTTTCTGTTTTTTAATTTTCATGAAACATTAAGGAATGGTTTAGGCTTTGCTAATTAATTATTCCAAACCTACATTTGCCAACTGGTGTTTTTAATACCTTCAGGCTTAAGTGAAAATGAGACAAGAAATCTCAATTGGATTTTTCCTGATGTTGTTATTATATTTTTAGCGTAAATTATTATTACCAACATTATGCACAAAGCCTAAAACATTAATTTTACATTAATTTTTAGTGTTATAAAAATAGTCCTTAATATTAGTTACCTTATCAGAAAATATACTATGTCTATTTACCCAAAAGTCTCCTTTTCTATGTTTAAACATCAACCATTTAATTTCACAGTAAGAGCCATTACTGCTGTAAAAACATTCTACATTCTAAGAGATTGGACCCAGACCTAGATTTTTCATCTTCCTTTGTGGGATCAGCAAGGCTAAGCGGGGAGTCTTTTCCATACAATCAGAAAATATCTAATGAGCAATAATTACATGCTAAGCAATGGAGCATTATAAAGAGAGGGAGGATGGAGTTAGTGTCCTCCAGTGGTCAACAGATGGATGCAGAACTGGTTCCTTGCTTTACAGGCCTAGCGCCCAATGAAATTCAGGGCCCAGTGTTCACAAAATACGAAGAATTTCAAGACTCGCAGAACGTTAAACAAAGCGTGAGGTCCTTCTGAACATGGAATCTCGTGTAACCACACAGGTTACAAGCCCTCAAAGTCAACTCTGGCTCCATGACTACACAGTTACAAAGAGGAAGCTTCATGAGGGGAAATCACCAACGAGGTGTTGGAAAGGAGACCTTTACACTCTCTTCAAAACATAAGATACTATGGAACTGAATATTTCTAAGAAGTCAGTGCAAGAGAAAGAAAACCACATGCATGGTAAGATGAACTTCAAGGCAAGAGCTTTACAACAGCAGCTGCCTTATGAAACCTGAACACCACCCTTGACAACACAGGTCTCTTGGTGTTGTGCTAAGTGCTGAGTGAACAGTGTGGGGACTGGGGAGAGTAGTGATAAATCAGGACAAAGGATCATTTTCACTGAATTAGAAAGGAAATACTATTTTGGAGTAAGTGAGAAATGGCCTTGTCTTTGAGGAGTCTGATTTAGCTAAGTTTATACTGATTTGACGTTAACATGGCTTTTATAACTGGCAGGTATTTTTGGATGTGTTTTAAATAGAAACCCTTTCTAAAACCCTTAAAATATTTGATTATGTCATGACCTCTCCAAGATAGAAATTTAGAAATACTCAACTATACTGAAGTAAATATGAAGCAAATTTCTATCATGGGTTGTAGTGAAACTTCTATTCATGTAAGCACTTCATGTAAAATAAATGTATTACAATATCTTAGTACATACAGGTTTAGGTTGAGCCTCGGTGGGACTTCTACAGAATTTTTTACATCAAATTACCTAGTACTTCTCTTTATATACGTGAGATGTAAAATATAGAGACATCATTTCCTTTTTTTTCCATCACGTTCAAAATCATTTAAAATTACCAGGAAGAAACAGCACTGCATCCCATCTTTCAATCTTTGAGCACACATCTCCTACATGTGCATATTTTTAAAGTAGAATCTCACCAATACCAAAAAGTCTGCAAAAAACTGGAAAATATCTCTTAAGTGAAATTTCTACTTTTCCAGGCAGAAATGTCAATGCCCTGTGTAAGCAGCTTTAGATGCTTAAGCAGTGGTTTGTTGCTAAATGTTTGAACATGAGCTGGAGAGTGGTATGTGAGGCAGGGGTAGAATTCTGATTTTAGCATCTGCTGAATTTCGTGGTGTAAAAACTCCCACCAAGAGGTAGATGAGAAATCTGTTTTACCTCTGCAACTTTTCTGCTCATCTAAAATTACCCTAAAAGAAAAATTTAATTAAAAATTAAGAATTCAGGATGGCCAACTTTAAACTACCAACTTGACATCACGGAATGCAGAGGGGAGCTGAGCAGAGATGATGAGCACAATCACCTCTTAAGAGGAGAGGAAGGGACTCAGATGATGGAGCAGGACCAGCAGCATCTGAGAGGCACGGGTCCCAACACTGCCAAGACAGGTACACTAAGAGCACCCTCAGAACGCTGGGGACAGGGAAGCATGCAGAGCTTGTGTCTTAGGAGTAGGTAGTACACAGGCTGCCCTGTCACCTGTTTCCAATAGGATTCAGAGCCATCGTTCCTCTCGCTTTTCCTTGGAAAGATTTGGAATATGATCACACAGAATCCTAGGACTTTATAGCAGTTACCTAGTCCAGTGCTTCTTCTGCATCCCTAAAATAAGAATCAACCGAAGCATCTGCAAATTATTCGATCCTCAATCCAGAAATGTTGAATCAGTTTCTGGGAAAGAGGCTTGGCAACCCCAGAATATTCTCGTCATTAAGAAAGTTTGGAAAATCCTGGCCAGCTCAATCTCCTGCCCTGTGAGGAAACTCCTGTACAACATATGTAATGTGTAATAAGCCATTTTTTTCTGCCTTGGCCTCAAAGCTTCCACCAATGAGGATGGTCAACAGTACAGGATTGTGGACAGATCGGTTCAATCCTCTACTACTCACCAGACATGTGACTTGGAGAAATTCACTTAGCCTGAGTTTAGTGTCCTCATCTGTAAAATGGAGGTATGATTTGCAACTTTAAAGAGTGGTTCTGCTGAGCAATCAAGATGTCGTGTGTAATGCATTTAGCACCAGCCCAGGACAAAATAAGCACCCAGCATATGCCAGCTAATACAACTGAGACAATGATTTTCAACCCTGGCTGTGTGTATATATCACCTGGGAGGTTTTAAAAATCCCAAAGCTCAGGCTACACACTGGCCCACATAATTAGAGTATCTGATGATGGGATCTAGGCATCAATATTTCAAACCAACCCAGGTTATTCTATGTGCAGCTAACGTTAAGGAACACTGAATAACCAGCTAAGAAAATTTGCAAGGCCATCCGATTCAGCAGCTAGATAGCTACAATTATTACATTGCACTTCCTTTTAAAGAGGCAGAGCTACAATAATCATTAGTAGTAACAAGATGCGCAGTTTAAGCACCCACTGTGTGCAAGATAATAAAAGCCCTTCCTCTAGAAGGTCTTTGAAGCACCAGGAGAGATATTTACATGGATAACCTCTTTGCCTAAGCTGCTTGGGGATACATTTTTTCTTGTTTAGATTTTTCAAATTCTTAGATGACTTCTTGTCACATTTGAGTTGTCTATGATGTGCTGCCAGCTGAGCCTCATCTCTGGAGAAATCACTGAACACAGCTTTGTACTGATGCAGGTAGTTAAGGGAAGGACAGAAAGATTCTGAATAATAATTAGAAGGGAAGAGGGGAAAGTGGGTCTCCCTCAGGGAAGTGCTCCTGTCAGAGCCAATGGAAGCAGATGCTCCAACAAAACAGGCTCAAGAGGATCAAGCAGGAGCCGTCCTGCTGTGTGACAAGAGGCATTCCAAAAGGATCGATTCCATTTACAACCACTAACATACAATTTTTGATCAAAGGCAATACTCTAATTTTACCCATCCCTAAGTCTTGAGATGCTCATGACGCAGACTATGATTAATTAGCATGACAATCGTAATTATGGGAAAATGGAAATTAAGATGTATTACTTCTATCAGTTTTACTCAAACCTTGCTCCCGCGTCTGCCCATGTGACTTGTCAATTCAACCTTCTGCGAACACACTGGATTAAAAGCTTGTTTCATTTTTCAAATCTCTTTACACCATCAGACTCTGAATCAAAAGGCAACCTGCCATTATGTTTAAGTTAGAGTGATAGTAATTAGATTGACCTAGAATTCCCTACAAACTACTTCACTTTAAGAAACATGGGTTTACACTCTTGCTGTCTGCCTAGCTGTCAATCTATATAAAGAAGACACTGAAAAGATAAATTAACTTGGTGACTCCTTCAAAATGGTATCGATTCAAAGATATATTGGTTGACAACCCACCCTCAGAGGACAAAGGACCTGCTACTATTCACAGAGTAAATAAATACTTTATAGGGCAGGAACACTGATGTTTCCAGAGGCCTCTAAAAATCACGATTTTTACAAAGCAAAGTTATTACCATGTTTAATGTCCTGGGATTATGAAGTGATTATTTTCATTTAGTTTGTTTTATGAGTTTTACCTGTTTTCGCTATGAGCAATAAATTTTTCTACTGTCCTAGAAGAAAACAATATTGTATAGTATGAGGGAAACACTCATATGAAGTAAAATAGCTTTTGATTTGGGTCATGTTTCCAAGGGCAAATCAAAGCACAGCCATAAGAATTTTGAGATACAGAAATAACTTAGACTACTAACAAAAAATAGGAGATGGAGTGGTGGAAAGAAGGTAGGAGAAAGGCTGTTTGGCCACATTTTATAGAAAGCGATTAAAAAGGACTACTTAAACTGAAAGATCAAGTTAACTGCTGTTCAAGTCCAATATTTCAAGACATAAATGCATGCTTTGATTTCTTTAAATTTTTAAAAATAGCTTCCACTCACATAAAGCTGAATGACTCTACTAATTATCTTCCTGGAAATATATATATACATCCATGTATTTATGTTACATAAATATAAAATAACAATAAAATATAGGGATATTTTAAAAAAACAATATTTCATTGTTATTTTGTTATATTTATATTACATATAATATAAATATATGTGCAATATACTGATATTAACATATATTATTTGTCATATAAAATAGACCATTTATGTGTGCTACATGTTGTATAAACAATATATTTATGTATATGTTAGTATTATTTATATATATGACACTATATATAATCACATATATACGCATACATGTATATACAAATGCTCAAATTATCTCAGCTAATAGTCAATTTGATGCCCCATTCCAAAAGTTAACCTGCTCTCCTGGTCAGGAAAACCCCTACAAGTTATATTCTTTCACTTCCCTCATATTTATTCTATGATCATATTTTATTTGTCATTACTAATCTTATTTCCAATTGAAAACACCAGGTATATCCAACTCAAATTTTAGAGAGTGTCAATTCTACTTCTATATTTAGTGATACATTTCAGCAATTGTTGAATCAAATAATCAACATGACACTGAGAAAATAATAACAAGACTAATATTAAAAGCAAAACAGAAACAAGTGCCTTTCTAACACATCAGCATAACATTTCTTCTTCTGCTCTGGTTGTTTTCTGATTTATACTAAAAATTTTAATAAATTGGTATAGTGTTATCCTTAAAATAACAATGCATAAAGAAAAGCATTCCAAGGAAACATGAAAAGGTCAAAATAAACGTGCAATTAACTACAAAGTAAAACAGTGTCTGTTCTATAGCTACAGCATTATAAAGATATTTACTCAACAATATCAAGAATGACTTTTTCATAAGTGGAAATTTATTTTTAAGCAACTGCTACATTTTAAGGAAAAAACACCTCTTGAAATAAATGATACAGAATGATAAATAAATAAGAAATACTCAGAAGACAAAGGACAGCCTTTAAAACTAGAGTAATAATGCTGATCTATTTCTCCATGTAGATAGTTACTAATTAGAACTTAATTACAAAATGCCTCAAAGATTATTTTGAAATATTTGCCAGCTCTAGTAGGCCTTTCAGATAAAAGTCATGCCATTCATTCCACAACTTTCTGCACTTTAAATTGATCTTGGGAGTCTGGGGTCAGCCTCAGGGTGATATTTAGAAATATTTGTTTCTTTATTGCCCCCAACGTACTCATCTGTATGTGATGTGTTTTTCCTACTCTTTCTGCTACTATTTTAGGACTGTCTCTACCATTAATTTATCCCTGAACTTCTCTTCTAAGGACTCACTTTACAACATGGCTTTTGGATGATTTTAAGACTACTGATTTTAAATTAAGAAATATTTAGCTATGTGATTCCATTACTACTTTAATGCCCTAAACGACAACTAACTAAAATACCACTAACCCTTCCTCCTGCAGACAAAATAGTTATTACTAAAAATAAAATGGATTTTTAAAAAATTCCAAAAGAATAACTTTGCAATTCTCAATTCAGCCAACTTGCATACCGTGCTGGCTATGGTAATGCACTATAAAGACAAAAATTTTCTGCTCACAAGAAACCCTGTATCTAGTGGGTGATTCAAGTAAGTAAACAACAAGACTTAAATATGATGTGATAAAAGCATCAATAGAATTCTGTTCAAGATATCATGAATCAGAGGGAAAGTGATTAGTGCTGCCTGGGAGAGTTTCTCAGGGTAATTGACCTCTGCATTGAATTTTATAGAATGAGAAATAGCTCACAAGAAAGCAAGAGATGGAAGTAGATTCCAAGCAAAAGGGCAAAGAATGGAGACATAAACCATGATGGAGTGTTCAGGTTCTACGATAATAGAATGCAACAACTGAGCATCTGATAAAGATGTAGGAGATGGAGCTGGGGAACAGGAGGCTGGAGAAATATCCAGGGGCAAGATGATTAAGTATTCAGTTCCATGCTGCAGGGCTTGAACATATGGGTTTGAAGAACCAATGAAGGTTTTCAATCATGAGATGCATGTTTTGGTCCAATCATTTTGGCAGCTAGTGTGGCAGAGGGGTGGGAGGTACAGGAACAGTGACAGAGTAAACACCTAAGAGGCTGTTCAGACAGCCAAGGCAAGCCTTGACCAGGCCATGGGAAGACAGAGCCACTGCAAATGTAGGAGCTGATTTTATTAAGGCCAAACCCCAAAGTTTTAGGAAACTCAGAAATATTTAGCTATGTGATTCCATTACTCTCAAGCGTTCCTTGTATTCCAACAGTAATTATGTGGCATGTGGATTCTTGATGAAAGCAGCTCTAGCAAGCTAGTCCAAGACAAGAAAAGGCTCCAAAACACTGATGGAGACTCCATTTACAGGCTTCAGTGAAACCCCCCAAATTGTGTATGTGCATTTTTCTAAAAGGAGCCACACTTCCATCAAATCCTCAAGGGGTCTATGAGATAAAAAGAGTGAGAATCACTATTTCACACACAATTCTCCAGTGTGGTCCAGTCTCATTCAGAATGCTTCAAAACGTTCTTGAAATTTCTACTGCCATGCATTACCTAGGCGACCAGACTACAATTTTAAATGGATTCCAGACTTTATGTTTTGAATCATTAATTGTTCTTGCCTGCACAGGTTAACTACTTTGAGACTGGATCTCAATATTTCTGAAGTGTTGATAAATGGAAGAAAAGATCGACCATTCATTATAACATTACCAAGAATTTACTTTCTGTAAGTCAATTAGTAAAAGTGGGAAATCTGACTTTGAAAGTCATTTTGGAAGGAATCACTTCCATGAGCCTTCATGTGCAGGAACCATTTACTGGATGTGGGCTGTTCTAGATTTTGGAGATGTAATCTAATGGCACATACTTCCTTGGGAGGTTTGGTTTTCTATTTTTTAATGTGAAAAACTGCATAAGAATGCCAGTATATGGGGAAGGTATAGCTCAGTGGTAGAGAGCATGCTTAGCATGCAGGAGGTTCTGGGTTCAATCCCCAGTGTCTCCATTAAATAAATAATTAAATAAATAGACTTAATTATCCCCCATCCCTCCCCCCAAAAAGAAAGCCAATATAGTAAGGGTAGGTAAAACTCCTGCATTTCTCCCTCATTTAGTAATATCTTTTAATGTGTTCTACCCTGTGTGTGCATAGTTTCACCACAACAAACCTCACGCATATTCTCAGGTTTCTTTTTTCCTAGACGGGGTTCCTTAAGGTCAGGGACTATGGAACTTTGTTCATCTCTGAATCCGCAATGTTTTATCTTAAACATTGTTAGGGACAATGAAAACATACGTTGAATGAAAAACTAAGTGCCTACAAAATAAAATACTTCACCAAAGGGTAGCAGAGAGTTCTGAATCAGGAAGAAGGCACTTCTGAGAAAGAGAAGACAATTGCACTTGGTATTAGAGGGGCTCAATCAATTTTTACAAATTTGTGAGTTTCCAGGACCTTCATAGGAATTCTTTGCAAAACTGGGTTCTTTACCTCATTTCCCCTGTTAGCCACTGGTGGTTTTCAAAACTCCAAGCCTCAGTATCACTGCTTTAATTCATGGTACCCTTTGGAGAACTCTTGCTATGAGCCACCTGTATTCCTTTCCAAAAACGCACTGTAGGGCCATTTTATTATAAATAAAACAGCTGCCTGAGAGTGAGAATTATTAGAAACTGGAATGGCTAACTAGGAAAACTGTTCTGATGCTTTCTTTAAACACAAAATACTGTTTTTAATTTATCTTGATTAATTAGAAGATAATGACGCCCATGGCCCAGGTTCCTCCCACACCTCTGATTCTCTTAGTGCAGAGTGATTCTTTCTATTCTTACAATGTTAGTTCCTCAGATGACTAGTATAATTCTTTTGGTTGTTGTTGTTGTTTGTGAGGGGAGGGAGGCAATTAGGCTTATTTATTTATTATTATTTTTTAAAATGGTGGTAGTGGTGATCACACCCAGGACCTCGTGCATGCTAAGCACACGCTCTGCCACTGAGCTATATACCCTCTCCCAGACTAGTGTAATTCTTAACTGAAGTACTCTTCTTTAAGAAAAAGAAAATACATGTCACATACCTAACATGATACCATTCCCTACAAATCACTAGATTAACAACATCAAAAGAGCCTCTCTGCAGGAATGGGATCCCAGAAATGAAATACAGTGATACTTGATAGAAATTATCAATGCTTTATCAGTCAGCATTTCTGTTTTACCAACTCACATGCCAGAAGACACAGAATGATTACCTTTACATCTCAAACAAATGTGAAAGGCAATGTCTTCACTGCAGGGAGAATGCTAGGGGAAAAAAAAAAACAAACACCACAAAGATATGAGGTGCTTTGATAGTCTCATGCATCTAGTAATGAGACAGCATTTCAAGACCATTTTCAATGTTCAAAGATTTTTGTCCTTCATCAGTTGCTGCCAAGGGACATGGCTATAAACATCTAATTATAAAGTTACATGGAGCAGAGAGA
This sequence comes from Camelus bactrianus, assembly GCF_048773025.1. Lineage (NCBI taxonomy): Eukaryota > Metazoa > Chordata > Mammalia > Artiodactyla > Camelidae > Camelus > Camelus bactrianus. The sequence continues at coordinate 57,747,961 of NC_133541.1, read as the reverse complement.
GACAGCCTCTGGAATCTGCCTACTGGTGGTAGGAAGTGGCTTATCCACTTAAAAACAGAGAATGTTAGAGAGTGTTAGAGAATATTAGAAATGTACCACTGTGGCTTTGAGAAAGAAAACGACTAAGAGACATTTGAGAAAGCAGAGATTTTTCTGTGTTATTTTGTAAAATATCAGGTAAAAGGTGGAATTCCAAGGAATAGAAATATCAATTTACTCATTCTCAGTCTCCATTGAAAACCTGCCCACAACCCCTGAAGGGCAGCGAGTAACCCTTCCACAGCTCCTGTCATCTGTCGGGCCGAGCACACTACCTGGCATAGGAGACATTCGTTGGTTAACGGCATGAACAAATTAAGAACCAATGGTTCAAAACAAATGAGCAGCTGACAAAGACAATATTTGAAACAGATAAAGGTCTTATTCAGGGAAATGGAACCATATGACTCTCTCACAGTATTAGATCACTGTTGTAGAACACTATTGTGAGGCTAACGCCCATCCAATAAATTTTCTGCTCCATAAGGAAAGAGCTACGCTGGACACAGAGGCAACATTACTGTGAAATAATGAAGCACAATATTTGGTCCTGCTCACTTGCAGAGGCCACTTCCACAGCTCCTAGGGGAGTTCTAGCAGTCTGTTCATAGAGTCATTTGTATTTTTAATACTTAAAATCACAGGACGCTTTACACATAATGATGTGCCTTGTTCTACTCCTACTTCCATTTTGTTTTCACTTCCTTTCACCTGGGTGAGGTCATGGGGACTTGGGGAGTATAGTTAAGGGGAGGCTGAGCTGAAGATATGTTTAGTTTGGGTTTAATAAGATATATTATGTAGTTTCATTTATTTCCACATATGGTTAAGTTATTGCTGACTAGCTGGTGTAGGAATGGGTTTCAGGAACACATTTATCCACAGTTATGCCAACTCACCCAGCTCCATGGCACGTAAATGCACAACCAGATGCTGAATCAGGATATGAATGTCTATTCTAATGCTTGGAAGGTACTAACAGTGTAAGAGAAAGGCAGTTTGAAATGGACTGGACAGAGAAAATTCTTCCAAACTGTAAAATTCACATATCAAAGACATTTGATAGAAGTTTCCCCAAATTTGATAGACATCCTAAAAATATATACAACATTGTCAATAGAGAGCTATGAAGTTGAAAGAAACATTTCCAAACTAATAAAAAGAAGTTTTAAATTTGCCATGTTTGACAAAAGACTGAATTCTATTGTCTGTATAGAAAGTGATAGTAGAAAATTATTGTCATATGGAGAAGTGATCTTATAGGAAAAAAATCCTTACTTTTAGAGGAAATTAAGCATTGGTTTTGAATTTTGTGATGTCTGTGGTATCTGATAGCTTTAAATATTTGTAATTTGATTTATTATTTTATTCTAAATCTATATTCCATTTGAACTTAATTTTGTATTTTTAATATTGGATTCATTTTCTTAAGAGACCCCCAAAGTTCTATATAGTTCAGGCACTAAAAAAGCTGAATCAGGCTATGACTAGCTAAACTAGCGAGTTGCCTTGTTGGAAATTAGTTACCGGTGAGATAATAAAGGCTTTGCTTAAGTCATGTGACAGAGTTGGGATTAGAAATGTACTATTATTGTAGTTATTTGTGAAAGTCTCTGAAAAGCAGAGATTCTCTTAGCATGCACTGTCTAAACTGACCTAACGTTGACAAGTTGCTGTTTAAGGTGTTTTTAAGATTAAGATTCGAGCACTGAATATTTTATCTCAAAGATAAAATTGATAATTACTCCATCTTTACATTGTTTAGTAGTAACTACAAGTATTTGTTTAACATCTTTCACATATCCAAAGTGCTTTTTCATACTCTAGATTACAGATTCTTAATGGTAGTAACAAATGTTGGTCCAGAATTGTAGCTTAGCACCTTGCAGAGTAGGTACCCAATAAATTGTTACTGAGTAAACCAATGACTGTATTCAACCCCCCAATACATTCTTAATTTCAGAATAATTATCCTTATATTACCTATGAGAAAACAGATGCAGAATGTTTGCCCAAATTTACTCAAATAACAGGACTCAAAATTTCAAAATCTGTAGGATTTTTACTACATCGATGTCATCCTACTACAGAAAATAACATCTCCAACCTTCCTCTATGAAGCCTATTTATTTTAAAAGAAATTCATTTACTACTAATAGACATACAAAAATTATTGTTGCAAAACATTTTAATTAATGCTTATTTGTTATAAATGTCATTAGAGTTGATAGTAGTCAAGTGCTAGACAAACATTTTCAGCATTACATTCATGCAGAAATCTATTTATTGAATTTAAATTTTATTAACTTCAGGACTATGAGTCTGAAAAAGAAAACATTTCTAACCATCTGAATGTTCCTTTCACTTGGAAAAGCATTTATCCAGTTGACATACAATTGACGCTTCCACAATTAAAGGCAGTATTTAATACTGCCAGACCCTATTAGAAGACAACTGTTGTCCTTTACTAGACTCAAATGACCATTTACATTCTACCAAATAGCAGATATTAATAGGATTGACTCACCCAGCCAACTGTGCTCAACTGTTTAAAAGGACAAGGTCATCTGTGTGGGTGAGGTAACAGTCTATTTTGTAGATCTTTGATAATGGCTGGTATCTTATCAAAAAATCACAGAGGATTCAGAATTTTTGAAGTAACAACTGACACTGGTTTTCTGTTAGTTTGTTTTAGAAGAGAAACAATAATACTCAGAAGCCCTCTACTAAGGGCTACTAGGTAAGTCTTTGAAAAAACTTGTTCCAAACATTCCAATGAAGCCTAAAACTCTGACTCCCAATAATTGCAGTACTGGGATGGGGGAGTGGGTGGCTTTCCCAATCTTGATCATAGTAGTTCAGGTTCTCATACTTAAAGATAATTAGAAAGAGCATCAAAAGAAAGCTCTAAAAAAGCTCAGTGCTTTCAAAATTGCAGCAGAGAGCCGGCCATAAGAAGCCACAGACAACGGACCCTGTGGAGGTCATGACTAGGAGAGAGGAGGCTGCAAAACCGCTCAGAAAGGGGATATTGACACCTGGATTTGCCACTCAAACACACATATCTTGCCGACTGGCTCCACTGTGCCCTAGGCTTTGGGTCTGAGTTATAGGCAGAAAGTAAAAATTAAAGGGTGGGAACAGATGCTCTGCATCTTGAAGACCCTGTCCAGATGCTGCCACTCTAAGAGGAAAGAAGCAAATAATTCAGCAGGGCTGGGGAATTGAGAGTTTGTTGTGGGGCTGTAAGATGCTTGCTAAAATCTCAGATTGCCATCCCTGTCGCTGAACTGATGCCAGATCCCAGCAGTCTTCAAGCATTCCCCAAGCAGACTGCTGGCAGTAGCATCAAGCTCTGCAAAGGAAGCTGCAAATGGATGAAGTGCATACCTCTGATAGGGAAGCAGTTTAACCCTCTTCTCATGTTATGGTGATGGTGGGAGGATGTCAACGTATCTAATGGTGCATTTGATGTTAGTTATATAGAAAAGTAAAGGGCCATAGGAACAACTATTTATTTCTCACTCACAGACAAAAGCCTTCTGTCTTGTCCAGGGAGATAAGTGGCTTCTGTCCTCTGCTAAGAGGTTGAATGAGCAAGATAAAGAGGTAAGGCAAGGAAATGTTTTATGTAAGTGACTGTCCATGAAGAAAGCAGGGCAGAGATAGAGGTATAGGAGACTGAAGACTCTAAAGAAGATCTCACCAACATGAATCTGCCTGATTTTAGGATTATGGCTTCTGTTAGTCCCTTCCAGTTCCTTCCCATCTCTCTCCCTTCCCTCTATGCATCTCTGTCAAGTCATCAGATGTTTACAACTCACACATTTCAGGAATTTAATCTGAATTATCTGCTCCTAAGGATGTCACACAACAGATTCTTAAATTACTAAAACGAGTGCACCTCCTGTCCCTACGTGGCAAATACTACAGCTGGCTCACTCAGCAGTCATTCCAACCCCCTTCTACCTGCCTGTCCATCTGCAGTGTCTTGAAGGGTAAAGGCTAGATTTCCCAGATTCCTTTGCAGCTAACATTACCAATAATTTAGGTTCTGTCACTCATATAATCTCTGGAGGCTCTGAATCTAAGCTGAGTTTCATAGGAGGAGAGGAGTAGGGTATATGGCATACAATTTTTCGGTGCAGATCATGGCAGAAGTACAGGGTGCTGGAGGTGACAGTTGGGACCACAGCATCTTGACTCAACAGGTTTCTAAAGAGTCACCTGCTCCCTTTGTGGTCCAGCTCTGCTATACAGTTTGGGAATCTATTCCTGAAAACTCCCAGCATTTGCTTCATCAGGTCTACCAATAACTATGTAAGCCCTAATAATCCCTTGAGCTTAAAGCTTCTAGAATGGATTTTATTCTCTGCAGCTAAGAACCTGACTGATAAACTTACTCCATTTTATAGTAGGACACAGAAACAAAAGAAGAGAAATAAGTCAATGTTGTGGGAAGAAATCAGACTACTTAAGTACACTTTTCCTCCTTCAGACATTCCATGTATGCTCATGAAAATTTACTAGAGGATAAATCTATACAACTGTGGGTGTCACTGTCTTAATTCCCAAACTAGACTACACTAATTTCATAAAAATCTATCACTCAAGCTACTCAATCACATTGATTCAGAGAAATTTTTTTTAATCCTTAAAAAATTATATTTTCATGTAGCATTGACAAAAACATTTAATGGGCTTTTACCTAAGTGGCCCACTCAGGATATTGGTTGTTAAAAGGGATGCCAGTTCTACTGGTTTTCCTGTGCTCTAGAAATATTCTTGAATTCTAAGTCAGTTGTAGTTTTTTGTTTAGGTCCTAGGAGCTCAGACCCTGAAGTACAGTAGAAGCTGTTTTGTTTGAAGAACTATAAATAATATTAGTTTCTTCAAAATAATTCTACATTATTGTAGTTTTGCTGGAATATGGAAAAAGTGCCAGTTATACACACAAAATTTTATTATGCAGAACAAAAAAAAGTAACTGGAAAATCTTGCCTTAGAATTACCTTATAAACACAGATTCTCATTAATCACCCAGTAAGGAGAATACAAGGAGAGTCCCAGGTTATCACACTTACTAAATTCTCACTGCCTGGGTTATCCCATATTCTCAGCATGTGGTCCCCTCTAATTTAAAATCCCACTTCTGATACATGCTAACATAGAGCAATGAGAAATAGTTAACATATAATCAGAAACTTCTAAACCCCTGAATAGTGTAATTAACAAAGATGAAGATAAACTTTAAATACAAAAAAATTACAAAATTGTTCTATAAGTGCAAAAGGAATTTTACCTTTACCTTTTGAGTATAACAACTAAAAACATGTAAAAGCTCTATTTTTTCTACCTGTTCTAACTTATATTTCAGAAGCATAAAAAGAAATTCATTCTGCCAAAAAAAAAATTTGGATCTCTGAAAATGAAACTTGTAAGAAGCATCTTTAGAGATTGTATAAGAACAAATTAGAAATAAAAATAAGTGGATCAGATGCAGTTCCTCTGACCATGTTTTACTAGCAGGGAGGTTGTCCATTAAATAACTTGGCCATCAGAAGGAAATCAAAGATGGAAATAAAATCCCGAAAGGGTCTTTGAGAACAACATGAAAAAAATGAGAAAATGAGAACCTAAAAAACAATTGCCTAAATAAAGTTACAAAATTGAAAAGGGGCCAGAATGAGACTTTCAAAATAAAATCTTTGAAGGAGAGAATAAAGTCAAATCCTTCTAATCATAAATTAAAACAATCTCTTTTTAAGCTACCATTTAGTGAGCAATGACTCTAAGCAACATATGTTAACACAACATAATATTAATTACCATTAAACTCCTCTGAGTGTTTGCCACGTGCTGGGCTCTGTTCGTGCTATAGGCATATAATCTCACTTAACCTTCACAATGATCCCACCGGGCAACTGTAACTGTTATCTCCATTGTGTGTTTGAAAGTGAGTTTCAGGAAATTACTGAAGGTCCTAGAAGTAGAAACAGGATTTGAGCTCCTAGTTTTCTACTCCAAACTTGGTATTATTAACCTCTGTACTATACTAATATTTTCATGGCCTTATGATTTGAACTATAACTAGTTCTACCAAATCATGCTAACCAGACACATTCACTATGTGAATGTCCTTATGTCAGGATTCAAGAAACACATCCAAACAAGTAAGAAATGAACTAGAAATCCACCTGTGTATCAGTTAGGACATTTACAATGCAAAAACAAACTCAATCTTTGATCCAAGAATGTATAAGAAGAAAAAAAAGAAAGAAAAAAAAAGAAAAGGAGCTCAGTAGCTCAGGAAACTGGGGAGTCCAGGAGACACTACTGTGTTTCAGGCACTGCCTGATACAGAGGTTCCAACAATGACACCAGGCCTGGAGTCCTCCCTCCTCCTGGGCTCCGAGTCCTCAACTTTGGCTCCAGTCACGGGCAGGCTCTACCTGGCGGGTAACAAGATAGTTGAGGCAGCTTCAGTCTGTCATGTTTCAAGTTTGAGTCAAGCTAGAAATAGAGACCACTTCTTCAAGGGACCAGGAAAAGACTGGCAGTAGCAAGGTATCACTTGAGTCCCATAGCACGAAGGAGACCTCAGACCTGGGGAGATGGCTAATTCTGATTGGGTTAGGCTACTGTCTCATACTCCACCTCTGGAATCTGTGAATGGGGCTCACTGTGCCACAAGAGCTGGGGATGACAGAAAGGCAGATCCCTAAGCCAACTCATGGCTCGCTACCCAAAAAAAAAAAAAAAAAAGTGGACGTCGAATGGTCATAAAATCATAGTAGTCAAAATACTCAGTTCTAGCAACCAATTGTGAGTAGGTCACCAAATATTTCTCCAGACCTCATTTTCTTCATCTTTAAGATGCCAGGTTGACCTAAATGATTTCCAGTATGTGAATTTACTGCACAGTTCTATGGAAAGTCCTAAATCATAAATATTATTCTTTGGCAAAATTCCACTTCTTTATCTGACTTCCCCACCCATTTAATGCCTGCCTACCAGTTTCTCTGGCCTCTGATGTTTCTCCCTGCTTAGCCCAGGCCTTCCTCCGTGGTAACACTGAGACTCCTGACAAAGCCCTGTGCTCCACCTAGACTTCTCTCAGCCCTTAGCCTCTGCCTTTCACAAACCCCATCCTCTCCTGTCTCTTCTCGGTACTTTGTGTGAGTATAGCTATTGATATACCCAGCACATAGTAGATTCAATCAAAACTTTTAGTAAAAATTAAGTGCCATTGCATTCATAAATGACCACCCCCATTAACATGTTTGCATTCAGTAATGGCTTAACTCATAAAAGCAGCTCTATTCTGGGATTTGTAGTTGGCGTCTTTCATAACATTCAAATTCAGCTTCTTAGTCTATAGATAAGTGAAACTCTTCCACTTATGCAGTCTTAAAACCCATCCTCAGAAAATCAGATTAGTAGAATGATCTATGAATTAGTCAGTTCTATGTGGGCAGGGATTCTATCTTGTTCACCTTCACTTACCCCAATGCCAAGCACGTAGTCAGAATTCACTTAATATGGGATAAAAGCTGAAATCCACTGCCCTGGAATTGTCAGCCTATAAAGTGAGTATTTATCAGCAGCTTCAAAGTTTTTATAATCTCATCGTTCATTTATCCAGCAAAAATATGTCAGCCGGTGTTCTGGTACTAAAGATACACAGGTGAATAAAATAGACAAAATTCTATTTTCATAAAGCTTACATTCCACTGGAAAGAGGGAGAGTGAATTAATAATTAAATATTATGTCAGGGAGTGATGTGTGCTAGAACAAACACAAACAGAGGAAGAAAACAGAGAAGGATGAGAGAGTTGTGGGTTCAGAAAGGGTGTCCAAAGGTTGCCTCTAATGAGAGGATCTGGAGCACTCTTTCTCTGGTCCTTACTGTACGAAGCAGGAAAGTGTGCTTGTCATATTTCATACAAAAAGTTCTACAAAAGCAATAGTTACAGTTGAGTTAGACAATATCTGAATTGCTCCAAATTCCAGTCTACTGATTCTTTTGTAATTACTGATAAAAAGTGTCAAAACTAGATGTATTATAGTTATAGAATGAATAAAACTCATTCTCAGAGAAATTTAGAATGAAAGAAGCAATGAAAGCGTTGTCAAAAAGGTAATGATCCTTGCAGCCACACGCTGATTGCGGCTTTGCTGTGCTGGGGAAGGGTAGTCTGGGATGTCACTTAGGCAGTGGAACCCGGGCAGTGTGGGCTCTCAAGGCCTTGCTGCCAGAGGGTATTCACTATGGATGCAAATATGTGTTCTTCCCTCATTATTATTCATAACAGCCCCCAACAGACTCTTACAAAGCAAAACATCATTCACTAAGCTCAGTATCCATGAACTTAAAATATGGTTCTTCACTCATGTGTCACTAATCACCACTCAACTAACTAAAGTATATTTATAAACCATTATCCCATAGAGGTTACTGCAGGCCATTTTAGGAGATGCTTTCCCAGAGAGTGGAGCTGTTATAAAATTTTAAAGAGGAACTCGAAAACCAAGTCATGGATCATTTTTCCTTTCTCATTAAAATGTCACATATCTATACACTAACAATGAAATAGCAGAAAGGGAAATTAAGGAAACAATACCATTTACCATCGCACAAAAAGAATAAAATACATCGGAATAAACCTAGGTATTTGCCTTCACTCAAGGAGGCAAAAGACCTGTATGCCGAAAACTACAAGACAATGATGAAGGAAATTGAAGATGACATAAACAAATGGAAAAGTACACTGTGTTCTTGGATTGGAAGAATCAATATTGCTAAAATGGTCATACTGCCCAAGGCAATTTACAGATTCAATGTGGTCCCTATCAAATTACAAATGACATTATTTACAGAGCTGGAACAAAAAAATGTTAAAATTTGTATGGAAACACAGAAGACCCCAAATAGCCAAAACAATATTGAAAAAGAAGAATGGAGCTGGGGGAATCATGCACCCTGACTTCAGACTATACTACAAAAATACAGTAATCAAACAATATCGTACTGGCACAAAAACAGATACACAGATCAATGGAACAGGATAGGAAGTCCAGAAATAAACCCAAGCACTTGTGATCCATTAATATGTGACAAAGGAGACAAGAATATACAATGAAGAAAAGACAGTTTCTTCAATAAGTGGTTGGGGAAAACTGGACAGCTATCTGTAAAAGATTGAAATTAGAATATTCTCTAACACTGTGTACAAAAATAAACTCAAAATAGATTAAAGACCTAAATGTAAGACCAGATACTACAAAACCCCTAGAGGAAACCATAGGCAGAACACTCTTGGACATAAATCACCACAATATATTTTTTGAACCAACACATGAAATAGTGGAAATAAAGTCAAAAATAAACAAATGGGATCTAATTAAACTTAAAAGCTTTTGCACAGCTAAGGATACCATCAACAAAACAAAAAGACAACCTACAGAATGGGAGAAAATATTTGCAAATGATGCAACTGACAAGGGACTAATTTCCAAAACATACAAACAGCTCATACACCTTAATATCAAAGAAATAAGCAACCCAATCCAACAGTGGGCAGAAGACCTAAACAAGCAATTCTCCAATGAAGACATACAAATGGCCAATAGGCATATGAAAAAATGCTCAGCATCGCTAATTGTCAGAGAAATGCAGATCAAAACCACAATGAGCTATCACCTCACACCAGCCAGAATGGCCATCATTGAAAAGTCTACAAACGATAGATGCTGGAGAGGGTGTGGAGAAAAGGGAACCCTCTTACACTGTTGGTGGGAGTGTAGATTAGTGCAGTCACTATGGAGGAAAGTATGGAGGCTCCTTAAAAAACTAAAAATAGATTTACCATATGATCAGCAATCCCACTCCTGGGCATATATACAGAGAAAAATAAAATTCAAAAAGACACACGTACCCCAATGTTCACACCAGCAGTATTTACAATAGCCAAGACATGGAAACAACCCAAATGTCCATCAACAGATGACTGGATAAAGAAGATATGGTATATATCTGCAAGGGAACACTACTCAGCGATAAAAACAAATAAAATAATGCCATTTGCAGCAACATGGATGGACCTGAAGATCGTCATTCTAAGTGAAGTGAGCCAGAAAGAGAAAGAAAAATGCCATGTATCACTTCTATGTGGAATCTAAAAAATAATAATAAAACAAAATAAAAATAAAAACACAAATGAACTACTTATTATTTATAACTTAGTGACTGATTTCCTGAATATGTGTAAGCACATTTGACTGCCCTTTATTACCACACTCTGTTGATTCTAATTTGTTGGCTTTATTCCTTTGATAACTATGTAAGTTTAAAAAGCTAAAGCTCTAATCTGTTCTTAGAAACAATGATCAGTACATATATGTAAACTAAAAAAAATGTGCAATATATTGTATATATGTATTTACATGCAATATAATGTATACATGCAGTCAAACTGTAATAACTCTACCTAATAAAACTGAAAAAGGAAAAATAAATAAGAGAAGACAAAGACAATACAAAAATATTTTGAATGGTATTCAAATTGTATTTGATGAATGATTGTGAAGGAGGAATGTTTAAAAATTTCTCTATTAAGGCCTACAACATTTTAGAAAGACTGAAACAATGATTGTTCTAAAAGTCCAGGTAGATATTTGAGAATGATATGACATTATTTATATTATAGGTTGAAATGGTGCTACAATAAAAATGGGTATATTAAATTGAAGAACTTTTGCATTAAAATACAGGTGTGTGTGGTTTATTTCAAGAAGTACACCCATTAAAGAAATGTGAAAAATGTAAAAAAAAAAAAAAAAAGTCACAGAAAATTCTGAAAGTTAAAAAAATTCTAACACTTTGGTATCAAGCATTTTGTTTTCATTTTTTATTTATGAAAAAAAATATACACACAAACCTAATTTTAAATTTTATGTAAAATGAAGAATCTGGATTTAATGACCCAGAGAGTTCACTGCAACTCTTTCAGTGATTCTGCTTGAATGGGTCTTTGTTACAATTTTTTTTTAATGGAGATAAAGATAAGTTAAACCAAACGCTCAATATAAGCAATTAAGAAATACGTGATACTGAGGGGCATGGGTCCATTTTTTAGGTTCTCACTTTTAAAATGAGAGAGAACTACCTAGTATCACAATGAACATTCCAAATATATCTCTGTTGCATTGATGTAATTGAAAAGATGATATAGAAAAACTCTCCATATTAAAGTTTAAATGCACTAAATAAATAGACTTCACAGATACACACATACACAGGAAATGGAAAACTAGAGTTGTTAGCCACATGATTGAAGCCAAATAAAAATACAGTTATCTAGTTCTTTTAAATAAAAGTAACTATTCAACTGAATTATATGTAATATATATTCTATTGTATATAATATACATAGTACTATATTCTATTCCTCTAGAATCTCTGATTTTGTATATATATATAAAAATATGTTTATATATACACAAACATGTATAACCTCAAATAAATATATATTTACCCATACTATAAATTTTATTCCAATTATGCTTTTTAGGCATTTTTTTTAAATTAGAGTACAGTCTACAATGTTGTGTCAATTTCTGGGGCACAGCATAATGCTTCAGTCATACATGAACATACATATATTCTTTTTCATATTTTTTTCATTATGGGTTACTACAAGATATTGACTATAGCTCCCTGTGCTATACAGTAAAAACTTGTTGTTCATCTATTTTACATATAGTAGTTAGTATCCAAAAGTCTTGAACTCCCAAATTATCCCTTTCGACGTGGCCCTTTTCCCCTCTGGTAACCCTAAGTTTGCTTTTTGTCTGTGAGTATGTTTCTGTTTTGTAAATAAGTTCATTTGTATCTTTTTTTTTTTTTCCATTCCACATATGAGTGATATCATATGGCATTTTTCTTTCTCTTTCTGGCTTACTACAAGTATGCGTTTTAACGAATGAACTTTTGGTGTGTAACTGGGTATGGACAGAATAATGCCATTACAGAGATTAAAAAAATAGTCTTTTGACCTTTGTTCCTATTTCTCTATTTCAGAAAAAATTCAAGATAGAATAATTTGATGAGTACCAGAACTAGCAACAATCATTCATTTCACTCTTACAATGACAACCAGAACACTACTGGGACAAAATAGCTTTCATTCATTTGAAACTACCAAGCACATCTCAGGTTTATAAAACCTCATCACGATTCCATATCTGTGCACAATACTCTGGGCATTTATAAAGAAAATATGAGCCTTAACATGAGACAACAAAGGGTGATGCTCACCTTAGAACAAAATAATTACAAATACCTGAATAATGAGGTATAGGCAGGAAACATTTTATATGAACTATCTGGGCTCTAGGATTCTCCTCCTAGAAAAAGTTATTGAGGATTTTAGCAACACGTAGAGACAGAGACAAGCAGTAAGGTAATATGACAGCAACATAAAAATTGCATTATGTATATTCTGCACTGTGAGAGTTTCATGGGGGAAAACGAGTATGGAGTCAACAGAAAAAGCAGCAGCAGAAGAGCAGAGACAGAAACTGGAGTGGGGAATAATATAAATGAATGCAAGGTTTCATGAACTAGGCAAAAGAAGCCTAGGGAAATCTTACGGGCATGGAAGGGTAAATGACCCTCATATACCTAAAACAGAAACAGAATTGATTCTGTGCGCTGTGTCAGCACACGACTACTGAGAGATGATAAATCTGCCAAAGGTATGATTGGACAGTGAAGGAAAGTACTGGGCTTAAAGTCAAAATTCAAGCACAGAAAAGTACCTCCCACCAAAGATACTTAATGTAACAATAAACTGAGCCAATGGTAAGTCTAGAATTGCAACTACCAAGACAAGTACAGACTCATTAACTCCAGGATTAATTTTGGATTCTGATCATCCAGATGTCTTTTAATGGAATATCAAAGCAATAATGATACTTAAGAATAGCAATCAATTATTAATCTCCCATCAGAGTCCAGATGATATTCTATGTCCTTTAAAAACATTACATATAGTTCGGAACAAAAGTTAAGCTTGTGTGTGTGTTGTGTGCATGTGTGAGCGCTCGTGTGCGAGCACCTACCAAGATTCCTTGTGTGTGTGTGTAAGTGAGCCTACCAAGATTCCAATCCTTTTTCTGCAATTTGTTAGGTTTGTGATCTTGACTATTACATAACTTATCTTAAATCCTAGATTTTCATCTATGAACAGTCTTGCTACCTACCCTAAAGTTTTGTCATAAGGAAGGAATGAAACAGTATAATCCTTAACACCTTGCAGGGAGAGTGAACAGAATAAAATGATCACTAAATGGTCACTTTTATTATCAGCAATTTTCTTGACAATGTATAATATAAGGCAGTATTTGTTACCTCTCTTTCACAATTCAGCTAGGAAGAGGTAATTCTGGGAATTGGAACCTAATCTGGCAAAAACAAAAATCCCAGGTTTAAAAAAAAATTCCTTGATACTAAATAATTAAGGGATTTTCTGCTTATGACACTATTGTCAATTGCATTTGATCATTAACTTGCAGTTTTTACTCATCTTTAAAGTACACAGAAGTAATACAATGGTGAATAAACAATTCTGAAAGTGCTTTAGGAGGAACAGCACCTTAAGAAAATGTGTATTAACCTTATTAATAGAAGCGCTTGTTAATATAAGCAAATCAGCACTAAAAACTGAATTCATGAACAAAAAGTAAGGGCATTTAAAGGCAGCTTTACTGCTGAATAGGTAAAGGAGTTAAACCATTTGCCATTTTTGCAATACATGGAGCATATATAATCATCTGTTTAAAAAGATTTTGTCAGTTTTTCCATGTCAGGAAATATTATCTTGCACACAGTGGGAGCTTAAGCTATGCATCTTGATATTGCTAATGATGATTACTGTAGCTGTGCCTCATTAAATACCAGGGAATCCATCTTTATGGAATTTTTAAAAAGTATGCTGTCTTTAAAACAGCTGTAAAATAAACTTTAAAAAATACAAACTGTTTATTTCACTATGGCAATCATTTTAGGATGGAGGTCCCAAATTCTTTCAGACTTAAAATTCAGGCTATATATTTTCCCCAGAGGTTTAACCTATTGTACTACACTGAGCGATCCCAAGTGTAAGATCTTCTGGTAAATATGATTTTCCTCTTTGATCAGTTTTGCGAGAACATGATAGAAAAACACAGAGCAATACATGAATCAATTTTTTTTCTTAGTCAAGTAGACATTTTTCTCAAGCACAAATTAATGTAAATCAAGCATTGCTAGAACTCTGACCTTTGAAATTATACTTGCATAGTCAGATTTCCCTAACAAAGTACATGTTTACAGTATCTTTTATTTAAATCAATATCCTTTATGCATGAGCAGAGAAGGGAAAAGAGAAAGGCCAACAGCAAATAAAGAGGACCCAAATGATTTAGCTCAGCAGAGTGGAATAATGAGCCAAGCTTTCCCCAGCGTCCAAGTCACTCTGTGATATTTAGCGAGGCACTTACAGAAGTGTATTAGCTCTTTCAGGTCATTAAGATGCCATTTCGTGCACTTCCACAGGCAACTTACTCTTCGAGGCATCCAAGTTGCTACTGGGGGATGACTGCAGCAGTGGGGTGTATAAACTGCATGATTAATTTATGGTTTGATTGCAATGTTAGTTAATGGGTAGACTTAATTTTCAGGGAAAGAACAGTTATTAGATATGTGTTGGACTGAAATGAACTGAAGCACTAAGTTGAAGTACGAAATTAAAAAAAAAATCTTTGTTAGTATTCCTCAAACATAATAGCATATGTAGAAAGATTCCTGAACTGTATGAATGTATACAGCAATTCTTTGGGTACCACTAATGAAGATGCTACTGAAATATTAAATCCTTGTCAGCTTTAACAAGAAATTCAAAAAATTACACATGCACCACCTATAGTTTGAAAAAAAAAAAAGGGATCTTATAACCAGCACATTTGGCCCATTTTTAGATATGATAATTTACAGTTTGAGTCAATTAAATCATAAATTCAGATCATTTGGGACCTCTGCCTTGTACTGATCTATCAGAGATAAGTCTTAAAAATAAGTCTGTTGGGTAAGGAGAATGGTTGAAGGAGAGAAAAAAAAATCAGATGTCAGCATCATGTCCTGGGTTTTTAAGCAGACCCAGTGTCTATGATTCTGAGGTCTACATATTAGATATATTGAAGCTCTGGAAACCAGCTCCATGTTCCTCTCCCAAGCAGATACCCTGATCCATCAACCTGACTGCCCTTAGAAGAACGATGGGGCTTCCAGTGCCCTGGAAATTTGCTCCTCAAATTTATCTGGCCAACAAACTATACCTATTCACCAGCTTTTTTTCCTCTCCAACATTTATCTAGTTAATAAGTCATTAAATCTGGCCCAAGAAAATAAAGTAGAATTTTTATAAAACTCATTCAGAATAAGCAATTCCTGCTTGCAAAGTGATGTCTGTGAGACTATGAGAATTTTAAGGGAAGCCCTTAGCACTATAGATTTTACATGAATAACTATTAACATATTGTCCTTGCTTCTGGTGTATTAGAGATGAATACATCTTTATGATAGCATACTAAGTGCTAGAGACAACTTTTCTTATTATATGATAATTAAACGTATTCTCACCAAGAAAATAAAGCATCATAATAAATACTTTCATTGCCTTTACTGTATATCAGGCATGTTCTAAGCATTCTGGGTATATTAACAGATCTTCTCAATCCTATAGACTAGGTTCTATTTCTATCTCTATTTTGCAG
The DNA here is from genome assembly GCF_048773025.1 of Camelus bactrianus. Taxonomy (NCBI): domain Eukaryota; kingdom Metazoa; phylum Chordata; class Mammalia; order Artiodactyla; family Camelidae; genus Camelus; species Camelus bactrianus. The sequence continues at coordinate 57,732,105 of NC_133541.1, read as the reverse complement.
ATAAGAAAAGTGGACCACTGAGAGGCTAAGTAATTTGTCTGATTCCACACAATTAGTAAAGAACAGACAAGGGATTCAAACTCACACAGCATATAAGGTCCAGGCTCCCTGCCATTACACAGTGACCTTCTCAGCATCCTCACAGTTCTCTTGCAGATACACCCCATGGGTTTTTATACCAACATGCTACAAACCAGTGCTTCTTGAATTTTTTTCACACGATGGCACAGACAAAAAATGATCACATTTGACTGGCAGATTGGAATAAAAGTATGAGACTGCTTGTGGCTGGAGGTACCATCCTGGGGCTTTCTTGTGGCCACACTGGGGAATGAAGGACCAGTGTCTTAGTGTAATACCATGGTACTGTAGACACACAAATGTATCTTAGCACAATGGTCGAGAAGCTCTGATATAATTTTCTGTAACCCTCGACTATAGATAATTTTCCAAGGCAGAGGGACATTCTGAAACATCCATTTAAATTGCTATCAATTTCAGAAATCGGAGCTAGCATACAAAGAAGGAAAGGCGAAGGCATGAAGAGGATGAGTTCACGTGCAGATAGATCAATTAGGTCACGGGTTAACTATGTTATTTTGACTCAGAATATCATCTTAAACGGCCCACAGATACATTTGTGAATAGCCTAGAAGTGGAGGCATATTTAAAGATACACATTAAGTGCATATCAAGTTTATTTCCAATAATACTTAACTGGGGACCCAAAGAGTTCTTCTATGAATTCAAAGACATTCCCGTTGAATAGACAACCTTTGATAAGTGCAGTGCCGATGAGAGTGATCAATGCAATCCAATGTAAATAATTTGCAGCACTGCAGGTAGATCACAGATGGCAGGGAAAGATCATAGATGCACACCTGCTATGAATTTGTAATTTATGAAGCACGTGTAAGTGGCCTTATAGAATATGCTGCAGGAGTAGTACACTTAGTGTGGTTTTTCTGTCTCCCTTCCAGAGCTTCCAGGTTAGCCTTTTAGGCTCCTGTAAACGGAAAGAATGAAGCAACACTGGTGTTATGCCAGCACCCTCTTACACTCAATCCAGAAAAACTTACACCTAAGTAGTATTTTAGAAGAGACTATTTACAAATAACCTATTCCTGATACAAATTTAGCATAAACCAGGACTTTCTCATCTACAAGGAGAAAGCATTGTCAAATGCCCAAGTGCCTTTGAACAATATCTGTATCTCTCATTTTCCAGTGTTCTAGAAAGCGCATCTCCCAGAGGAAGCAGTAGAGCACTCAAAGTTTCTTTATTTCTGAATTAAATAAATGCAGTTATAAGTCCATCTTTCTAAGACAAGTTAATTTAAGTCTATGTTATGGAGGTAATTCTAACATTATGGGATTGTTTTCTTCACTCTGTTCATTTGAGCTTCTACTAAAGAGCAGACACTATTTAAGATACTGGAAGTGCAAAGAGGAACAGGACACGGTTCAGTCCTCAAGGAGCATGCAGTCCAGCAGGGAAAGACATTAAAAAGACAAACATGTGGTAGGTGCTGGTGGAAACAAAATGCCAGATTTGTTGCAGGTGATGGAGTGGTGCGGGCACAGGGATGGTAACAACTTCTACTGTTTATGTATGATTGGTGACAACATTTCACAGAAGAAGGGGCGTGGGAACTGCGCCCTGATACTTGAGGAGGACTTCTTCACACAAGCAAGAATGAGAAAAGCATTCCAAGAGAGGGATTAGCATATACAAGGGAAAATGCTATGAAAAGAAGTGTGTGTTCAGGAAATGATCCACAAGTTCATTAGAGATGGAGCATATCATGTATATCTGAGACGGCAGAATGGGAATGAGAGCCTTACTCTCAGAAGGTGAGCCAGAGAGACCCCAGAGGGAACCAAAATTTCAATTGTCTTCTTTTCCTTCTTCCCACACAAATGCTTTGCTTTTGTCCTGTTCTCATTTAAAAATCCGTCATTATGAAATAGCCTTCCTTCTCCCCTCTTTATGGACTTACCTCTTAAACATTGTTAAGTAGTCATTTTCAATTAAATCAACTATTAATTTCTGCAAATAATACTATCTTAGTACCAGGATGCTACCTATTAATCCCAGACACCCAGCTTAGTACTGAATCATTTAAATCCCTCTGATGTTTCCCAGGAGCTTTATATCCTTGTCATACTTGCAGCCAACATTATGGACTTGCTAGTACTCCCTCCGGAGCCAGGGATTCACTCACATTCCGTAGAATCAGTTTTACCAGACGTACATTGGATAAATTTTAGAGTAGAAAAACATCAGCTCTGAAATATACAGGATAGAAATAAAGAGTTTTAAAGTCTTAGGTATATCACAATTCCATAAACTGATTCTGAACTTTCAGCTTCAAAACAGTAATTCTTAACCTGTTCTACCACCTCTATAAGTACTGTGGGTACTTCTCTTTGGGAATATAAAGGATGTATTTCCTGAATTGGTGAAAGTGTTTTTCTGAGTCTCCTCTTTTATGAATGCAAGCATGTATAAACTTTAAAAAATGTGTCAAGAATTTGTTATAACAGTACACTTATTCAGACTCTTACATTAATTCCTTTAAAAGGAAAAAAAACTGCATGAATTCATTAAACTATTCAGTACACTGTAATTACAGGATTACTCAAGAGCTTTCTTCTAACAGCTGCAAGTCTTTAAAATTAATCCATTCACATGTACATGCACACCATTGCACACACCTCCATGTGTACACACACACACACACACACACACACACACACACACACAGCCTGCTTATTAACACCTCTTCCAGAAGTACATTTAATGAGAGAAAGAGCTGGGGGAATTTAAATCAGTAAGATGCAGAGAATTTGGGGAAAGATAATGACATGAGCATAGATTTCTACCCCTATCCTCATTGACATGTATAGAAATGAAAAAACAACAAAATAGAGTAAAACTTCTACCCATCTGGAAACTAGAAAGGGTGCCATCAGAAACTGGAAGCTTTGATTAATCTGTTGAAGAGGGAGTACAGATATGACTGGACTAAAAGAGCCACAGAGACCTGCAAGATTTCAGTCGCTAGGAAAGAAGGGTGAGAGACTTTAAAAATAACCCACATAGTTTCATTTACACAAGATTGGGGGTGCAGGGAGAGAAAGGAGGTCAGGGTAGACCAGACGGACACATCAAGCAGGCTGTTAAGGTTAATAGGGTTTTATCCCAGAGTAGTTAGCCAAAAGGAAAAACTGTCAGTAAATGGGGACTTCCTTGAAGAAAAGACTGCTGTCCTAAGGAGAAAACCTAACTGATCAAACTTCAGCATAAAGTGAGCTCCTGCAAAAAGCCAACTATCATCACGGTTGGCAGTGACATGACTAGCACATTTGATGACCAAATCAGATCATCTTAAAAATCTCCTTCCTCTATATGACAAGAATGACAAGAATCACAATAATGTAATAATCAGTAATACACATTATTTTACTGATTTTTTATATTTTTAAAACAATTATCATTTAAAAGAATATTTTTTAAAAATTATTATTTAAATGCAACAAAATGTTTTATGTATAAACTAAAATTTGCACTTACTAACCAAAAATATCACACCTGCAGTTCACTCTGTTTCACTGCTTTAAATTCTAAACACAAATAAAAACTCCATTGCGGGGGCACATAGGAAGACAGATTTGAAGTAAATAAAGATCTGTTTGTTAATTTTTATATTCACTGTTCTAGTGCAGAAATAGGTAGTCCCACCAGGATTGAAGACACAACCTGTCTCCTAAACCAGCATTATGATAGAGGTTAGCACATAGTGATAAGAAAAAGCAAACTGACTTAGTTGGTTTTATTATTGTCTTCAAAGTCTCTACAGAAAATGTACCTCCTATATACTTACATTCTGAGCCCTGATAATGAGAGCAAACAGTAGATTGGATTTTGCATATTTATTTTAGTGTAGTAGAAGATGAATGCAAGAAATCAACCCAGAATTCAGAAAAGAAAGACAAAAAGAGGAAAATCATGCAAATAAAATATGTTAGACATGGAGGAGAGTCAGAGAATCCAACCTACAGTAGACATCTCAGGACAAAGAAAAAAAAAGTTTCTAAATTACAAAATCAGTAATAAGTTAAATTTTTTAAAATTGTTTCAGCTGAAGAAAGACTGAATCTTTAAGGGATTTGACAAATGTAAGATGTAAATAATGAAAAGAGACAATATTATAATATATCCTAGTTACAATTCATATTTCACAAAACAGAGGGGTATTAGACACTCAACTACCATATAGGAAAGTAGATAATTTACAAAGGAACAAAACTGAAATTGGACTTAGATATCGCCTTCCCAACACTAGTGCCAGAAGACAATCAAGCAATGTTTGTGGAGCGTTGAAATGGAAACAACAGAATCAACCCAAGATTTATTTACCCATCCTTGATTCTGTTCATGTGAAAAAGCTATAAAAAGACATTTTCAGTCATTCAAGTGGTCCAAAAATATGTATCCATCCATGCACCCGTTCTGAAAACTATTTGATATTTTAAATTGTTAAAAATAGGCTCAAAATGTTTGAATGGAAAGGTACGATGAAATAACAAATAAGGATTAAAATGGTATAAAATGATGTGGTGGTAATAAGCCAAAACACATCAGATATGATGATTAAGAAAGGTAGATTATGCTTCCTACTAAAAGGCCAAGATGGCCAGGCTAGATTAAACAAAAATTTTAAACATGTGTGTTCCAGCTTTCAGGTGAGATCATATTCTCCTATGAGATTAAAACAAACAAACAAATGCTCATTGAAGTATCTCACATTTTACAGGAAGATCAATGCTCCGGGGTGGTATATTCCTGTAGTTATTACTGCTGTATTCAAGGTCTTATAACTTCTAAACTCTAAATCTCACTTGTATCTGACCTCTTACCTCCCCAGCTCTTGCTCCTGCCCCTTTCCTGGGTTTCCCACATCCCCAACTCCTTAAACAAGCAATGGTGCGAGCTGCAGACACCACTGATGCTCTGGGACCACAGAAAGGTGCTAGTCACCTACTGTGTGTCCCTCTTTTGTCCTCAATACTCTCTGCACATCTCTAGGCCTCTCAGATTTCCAAGAACTCCTCACCATCATGTTTGCAGAAGACTCAGCTATCCTCCCTTCATTAAACAGCAGCCTACCTAGCTTTTGAATCACAAATAGACTTCTATCCTGTCTCTGCTTTTCCAGAGTCTTACTAATATCACTACTCAAACAGCCCTTCTATTCTAGGTCTCAACTCAGCAACCCAGAATGGGCTTTGAAATTTCACTCTTCATTTCCCTTGTTCTATAAACCTACGTAAGCATAAGGGAGCCTGGGATTGAGCCCTCCCCAGCCCCCAAATATAAATTAGGCCATCATCTGTTCTCATATCCTCCCTTAGTTCCTCAAGACAAGATGCTGCTGCAGTCTATTTGGATTTTAAGTTAAACTGTTTTCCTCTATTATAAAAACGCTGTTTACATGAGAAGTATCTAAAATAAAATTAGGTAAAAGATTCAAAATAAACAAGCGAGCACAGATTTATCAAGAAAATGCAAATAAAAAGAAAGCTGTGATATAAACAGCCTACAAAAGAAACAAATTCAAGGACAAATGTTAAATGAGATAGAAATTCAACGATCCAATTTTGTCAAAGCAAAATCAGAGTGGTGTACCAAGGGCAAGACAGCGGGAGTGGACCTCTTTGGAGAGGAAGAGTATTTTATCACTGACATTCTCTGGAATTGTGGGCAAATGGTGTTAATATAAAGCAGATCCACTAAAGGTTTTATTATTGCTCTTAAATTCTCCGTAGACGATGGATCCCTGATGGCCTGAACCTTGGGTGGCCTCTCCCACCTGTCCCCACCTAGGCATGGCTCTGAAAATATATTCCTATGACTAACAGGCAGGAAGACTTTAAAATGTAAGTGTTTTACAATAAACAAGTGTTAATTTTTTAACAAGAGAAATACCTATTTAATTTTTTTAATATAGTCAGAAGTTATTACTACTAAATTATTGTGAAGATGCATTAAAAAGTGAGAATTCATAAAAATACTCTTTTCTCCCCAAATTCAGAGTTTGGTGCAAGGCCTGCTTGCTGAGTTGAGTGGTACTTTCCGAGTCAGGCCTAGCCCAACCTGCTCACCTGCGAACCCAATAGTATATTCCAGCTCTACTTCAGCCCACCCCAGAACATTTGTGCTTCCTGCCCAAACTGCCTACCATGCTTATTCTTAACCCCAACATTTACCACCAGTAGTCCCATCCCAAAGATTCAAAAAGCCTATCTTTGCAAAGCAAACATGGCTGACAGCAAAGGAGAAGGAAGTCTACAGAAGAGGCAGAGTGGAATGGTGCTAAACCCTTTTCAGCCCTTTCATCCCACTGCTGATCTATTGATCTCTCTGTTGATGAAAACAGCCTTAGGGCTGATTGTGTGCTGTGTGGTTCCTGCTGTCTTTCTTTCGAGGCACTAGTAAACCTGGCTTCAATATCTAGTAAATTCTTAAATTATAAAGATTACATTCTTGAAGAAAAACTATGGTTGCTAAGAAGGTAAAAGTTATAGAAATTTCCAAAACAAACCTCATTTATCAACATTAAAACTCTACTCCATGGTGTCAAAAATCTATTGAGGAAAACCTACCTGTCACATTAGAACCTACGAAGGCAGACTCTCTCCTGTCTTTTCTGTTATACACATAGTGCCTTAAAGAAGTTTGTTAACATCTCTATGTTTGTTAGCATTTTGCTATAGAAGCTTTGGGGCTGGCTTCCTCCCAGAAAGGGTCTTTGTAAGTCTCAGCAAAACCCATGTGCCTCAGTGGAGGCTTAACTAGTTTGTCCAAAAGTTGGAGATCTGAGGGGAAGGGGATAGCTCAGTGGTAGAATACATGCCTAGCATGCAAGAGGTCCTGGGTTCAATCCCCAGAACCTTCTCTAAACATAAATAAATAAGCCTAATTACCTCCCCTCTAAAAAAAATAAAAAAACAAAGGCTGGAGACTCAAGCCTACTTCACACACTTGCCCATATGGCTTAGAGGATGTAAGAATGCCTTTGTCATGTTTAGAGAGCTAAACGGAACCACATACATGCAAAAAAAAAAAAAAAGGGTTTTAATAATACATCTTACCTCTTCTCAATCCCCAATCAAACCGACCTTCCCACATCTTGCCTAACCATGCCATAAAATTCAGAGTACAGTTAATGTATTCCTAATTTCTTTTCAAATCCTTTCTAAAGTATTGGTACTTCTCCATTATACCTACAGGATAGATATGCATTTGCCTTAATTATTCTCTCTTCCTCTTTTAAAATATACATTGCAAATAATTAATAATTGACTATTCCTAATACAGACAAAGCAAGCAAATATTCTGGGAAAAATCCTTTACCTTTCACTTCAGAATGTATTTTGGTTCTCATATTTGAATATGAATGATCTGGAAATTCACTTCAAACTGAAGCACTGTCATTGAGAACCATGACCTTTGGGAACTAGTCTTGGCTCCATTACTGAGTCACCTCTGTAAGTTAGTTATTGCCCCTCTCTGACCTCCTTTCCTCTCAGGGAAAACAAAGAGTGAGATCAGAGCCTGAATCTAGGGCCCCTCACAGCACAACAAATCAAAGCATCTCTGAGTTTGTCTTTAAATAATAAAGTCTTGCTGTGAAGAATTGCTGTCTAGATCCCACAGCACAGCTTCATCTTATAACTCACTCCAAACAGGAAATAGCTCTTCTTGCAGGCTCGCACGGAACTCAGCTGTAAGAAGACTCACACTGTCTTACTGACATTTGTTAAATGTGGAGCCTCCAACGTATCTCCTGTGGAGAGGAAAGCCACATGTGTCATAAAACAAACAGAAAACCAGAGATGAACCAAACTCAGTAACTCAGACTCTTCTGAAGGACATGGGCCACTGCACTCCCAGCCCTCCCTTCCCAGCCATTCAAAACGCGGCTGCCGCTTTCCTTCTGGCAAATTCAGAGCGAGATAGCTGAGTGTGTCCGGGATCTGAGGCTCCAGCTGTGGACAGGATTTGGGGAGCTGGTTCTCACTGTTCTGACTGGACTCACAATGAGAGGGGCCCAGGGCCAACTCTGGGAATTGCAGGCACATTTCCAGGCAATTAGTGATTGCGCTGAAAGACCAAAACATCCTAGCAACTTGATTGGAGCCTTTTTTCAGTGTGTGCGATCCCTCTTGGTTGATTAATGAGTGAACAGGCCCTCATTTATCGTCTTTGAGGCTGCAGCTGTGGAGAGCTAGCACGCAGGCACATCCTGTCTGAGCAAAGTGCCTTTCTCTCCTGTCAGCCGCTTCTCCATCCCAGTCCTAAAACGGCACCTCCGGCAGGGAGGCCGGTGCCTCACTTCCAAAAGCATTAGACAAGAAGGTTGAAGGACTCCATTTTAACTCTTATTTTGCTCAATGTCACCCCCAATGTTGGAACCACTCCAAAAGTACACTTCTCAAAAGGGCAACTTTGTTTTTAAATAACATGCCCATTTAACAAGATAACAGTTTTCTTTGGCTGCTATTTCAAACCCTCTTCCCAGGCCTAATGCCTGTGGTCATTTGTCTCTGAATGTCTTACAAATGGCCCCCTGATTGAGGTGTTTGGGAGAGGATCTCCTGAGTCACTACGTATTAAAATTGGGTTAAATATAATAAATTAGAAATTTCAAATTAAAATGAGTGTTTCTTAAATGCGTATACCCAACAAGGTGAAGAGTTTCCAACACAAGGTCAAATTTAGTTACAGTTGTGATGGAAGCTGTGCATAGACTTACTGGGAAGGTCTGTAATGTGAAATGAGTAAATCTATCCTTGGACTTGAAAGGGCTTTGTTTGTAGTTTGTATTAATGGCCATTTCTTAAAAGATTGCGAAACAGCAAATTATTTGTAAGAAGAGACAGTCTTTAGATATTGCCTATGATTAGCTGAATAGATCCTCTGTCATCCACCCATTGCTCATTTCAAATGGCCCAACATTTATTGAATTTGAGCAATTGGAGGGTTTCTCAAAAAAATATTTTCAGGAAATAAGAACATTGTAACTCATCTTGAGATTGCAATATTCATCCTGAAAAGAACTCATCCAGTGCTGAATTTTTTTTTAAGTCCTCATAGACCTGAGATGTTGCCATTTCTCTTAATAATGTTCTTACATGTCAGAAGAGTTTACAAAATAGCTACTAAAAACAGAATTGCCATTCACATATCAGGTCTAACACATGCTACATCACAATATATTCCAAATCTGATTTGTTAGGCAATGTCTGATTCTCAAATTCTACTAAAGCCCTAAGAAAGAAGATTAATAAAGCAAAACATTCCTTGGCCTTTTTAGGAGGAAATACAATACTCAGAGTGAATCATTCTTACTACTAGTATTTTGTGCCACTCCACAGGGCTAGAAATGGCGGCGATGGAACCCACAAGATGGGTATAAGAGGAGATCTCTGTAAGATTTTCAAAGCAGCTACAAAATAGAAAGTAAATGTAATATGATTTTTAAAATGCAATATAAAAGTTTAAAGAATGCCATTTTGTCACAATCTGTCGTCTTTGGGGATCTTCTGTCATTGCTTCTCTTTCAGTGCTTCCTAAAGCCTAGCATCCATCAGTTTCCCATCTGACACCAAAACCAAGAGCTCTAGATGTAAGCAAGGAAAGACAAACACACAGACTAGGAGGGAGCACAAAGGGAATTATAAGGCACCTAAACACATGCACCATTTCTTTTTGGTTCTCAAAGTGTGGTCCATGTACCCACAGGGTCAGCACCACCTGGGAACTTGACAGAAAGGCAAATTCTCAGGTGTTACCCTAGGACAAGGGATCAGAAACCCTGGGGACAGGGCTCAACGACGAGTGCTTTAACAAGCATTTCCAATGATAACGATGCATGCTGAAGTTGGAGAACCACTTATCCATAGGAAATACCGGAAGTTCTTCAGTGAATAGTGAAGTGTGCCATGGATCCCGGATGGTACCAACCAGAGATTAAATTAGACAACTGGATTCGGGTAAAGTAGCAGAGACATTATTTTATCTCCAAAATATTGTTCATGTATAGCATCTGGCCAATTTCAATGTTATTACCTGTGCCTGAATTGTAGAACAAGTCCATTAAACAGAAAATGACAACCACCCCAACACCAACATGGCTAATGCTCACAGAGCACTTACTGTAAGCAGGTATAATTCTAAGTGTTCTCCATTTATGAGATCATTTAATCTTCACCACCACCTTAACATTTCTCATTTTACAAATGAGGAAACTGAGAACCCCAAGAGAATAATCTGTACACTGTTCCACAGCTAGTACAGGGGATGGCCATTTTCCCTGGAATCTGTTTTCTTGTGTCCAACTGATGATAAAATTATGATGAGAAAATGAAATATACACTCAAGGTTCACCCTTGCTAGCCTCTGTTTTTTTAATATGAAACAAAGTTCTTTATACAATTGCTCAAGTGTCATTAGGTAATAGTAATGACAATAATGATAGAACGAACCAGATAAATAACCAAAACTAACACTGACATACACAAGATATGTATACTCTTTCTTGACACACTAAACTAGTCTGAGCCCACAGGCCTAACCCCAGCCCTGAACAGGAAGACAGCCTTCATATGTCACCCCTAAGGTTCACTTTCAGGCCAAGCAGACAGACCGTGGCTGGAGAGCTGCTTTTCAGAAAGTCATAAGCCATTTCTGCACCAAAGGGTCAGCAGAAAGGAGAAAACACCAAAGAGAGACCTGCGAGAGGGCCCAGAACACTCACGTTTGCAAATTCCCCGAACCAAATGGAGGCTCATTTCTGTACTTCTTGCTTTTCTCTTTGAGACTGTAGTCGTTTAAATGTAATTTTTCATCCACATGTTCACCCCTTCTATTGAATAACTCATTTTATATTTCGTGTTACACTACTGAATCAGTAAGAGAAGTTTTCTTTTTTCTTTTTCTGTGATTCAACAAAAATCCATAATGATAACAAAATGTAGTAGAAAATTAACCTGGTTTCTTCACAAGTTCCTTTTCCACTAATCTCTGTGTCCACTTTAATAATTAAGTATTAGAGACCTATAACATGCATTTCTTGGAGTAAGTATTGTCTAAGCATTATTGATATTCTGCTTATTTACTTCCCCTGCTATCCAAGACGTCTTATATTCTCCTCATATGCACTCATTTTTTCTAATAGTGTATTTGTATTTTTGGAGTTCTGTGCAGTGTATACGCACATCAGCTGGATTCTGAGCAAAAGGCTTTCAGTAATATAATTAAGAGAAAAACTGATGCTTTTAAGACCGAAAGATATCTTCTAAACAGACACAATAAAGAGAGTGAATATTTTAAAAACAGTATAATCTATATTTTAAAATATTAAGCAAATGAGAAAGAATGGAACAGAACCTGGCTATAGATTTAAATCTTGAGTGCTAACAGCAGTGGTGTGATGGGAAAGCCAACTCCTATTAATGCTGGCTGCAATCTGATACGGCATTAGAATTAATTATTTCTTTTAGGCTCTGGTCAATATGACACAGCTTCTTGGAGTAAAAATTGGTCAGGGGCGATTTAAACCATTTGATGAAAAATTCTTATGATTCAGAAGTCTAAATAAAAACTTCACCACTGCAAAGATAAGTTCCACCTTCGTTCAAGCCTCTAGACTCAAAACATAAAACAAAACAAACACACCTGAATGTCAAATAAAGAATATTTTCTACATGTTTGAGCTGTAGAGTGCTATGGGGAGGGTCGGGGTGGGGCATTATATAATAAACACCTTCATAAGGGATTTCAGAAAATGATTCTGATACTAGCAGTGAAAATCCATAGCTCCACAGAGTAGAAAGACTTGTTCACACAGGAAACCATCTTTCATACTCATTTTTAAAGATAAAAACCGATTAGGTAACCTGTTATTTCAGTTCACTTACTGCAAGATATTTGCATAAACTAACCTAGTATTTACTGAATATTTCTTATAAATGAAACTATGAAGGGACTCAGGGGGAAAAGGGGAACCACTTCTCATTTCTTTCAACAATAATTACTGAGCACCCACTGTTCTGGGTGCTCAGGATTTCAGTGATGCATGAAAGACACCAACTTCTACCTCATAAGGTCTATTCCCGTAGTGGGGGGAGATGATGAACAAGACACACAGCAAAGCAAAAAAATGGGCTGATGAGTGACATCAGGAGGAGTGGCGTTCTTGTCGGTGACTGGAGTGGGTGGTTCTTTCCTGAAAAGATGGTGGAGGAGATAAAGGAGGAATCTCGGAGTATATCTGAGGGAAGATCACTCCAGGGAGAACGGAGTGCAAAGCTGGAAGGCAGAGACTGCTGAAGTGTGAGAACAACGTGGAAGCCCACGTGGCTGGAGTAGAATGGGGGAGAGAAAGAGTGGCAGGAGGCAAGAACAGAGATGTAAAAGGAGAAATTACCTGGAGTCCTTATTATAGGTCATTGGAATAACTTTTACTTGTACTTTGAGTGACGGGGGCCACAGTAAGAGTTTGAGCAGAGTAAGAACTTAGGCTTTTAAGCGTCCACTCACAGACTCACGAAGCTCTGTCAAAGAATGAATGCGATCACTGACACAGTATCAGCCAGTCAACTCTGTGCCAGGCTATTTCACAATTATGCACAGTCAGCCTGTTTTGTAATTTAGCTGAGGAACCTGAAGCTTGGGATGTTTATGCAACTAGACCAATATCACACAGCGAGATACAGCAGAGCTGGCCTTCAAACCCAAGCATTCTGAATTCTGACTCCTTGGAAGAGAGGCTTGCACCTTCTGGCGTCTTCAATGCTCAGAGAACACAAGAGAGAGACTGGTTTTCTCTGTCTAGAGAGCTAAAGAAAGAAGAAGTTTTTAATGAGAGCAGAGACATTCCAAGCAAAGGAAGGCCTGGTATGGTCACGATGAGGCTTTGTTTACCAGCAACGTGTTAGCTCAGAGCAGAGGCCTGGGAAGAGACCAGACGGGTGGTTTTAGCCCAAAAGGAAGATGTTCCTCTTTGCTGAGATGATTTTTTCCTATAACCGCAAGGGCAAGAATGCCACTAAAATGTCTGTAGACAAAAACTATGCGTATACTGACTATTTGAGTTCTCCCATAGACAGCAAACCATTGAGAGCAGGGACCTACTGTCCTGTGTACTGTGGCTTTCCAGCTCCGAACACTGTGCCTGCAGTAAATGCCTGGGAACTATTTGTTGAATACAAGTATTAATGCCTACAATATGTAAGAGTTGGGTTACATATGTTTTCAGTAGCAATATATATTACTCTTTTGCAAGTTCAAGTCCAGGACTGGGTGCAAATGGTAGCCATGCAAAGCCAGAAGCCATGTCTTTCTGCCCAGCAGGAAAATGCAGCATTTGCACAGTCAGCATTTGTTACATCTACTGGTCAGCCAAACGCTCTCAGCCTGGATGTCAGTGATTCACTAGGCTCCTGGTTACCCCTCTTGGAGCAGAGTTCCCATAGACTTCAAGACCTTATCTGGGAGGGAAGAATCAACTCAACTAGGAAATGAGCAGACTTTGTTAGGTTATCAATTCCTGACAGGGGACACCCCCTTATCACTGTGTCTCACTTATCAAGAGTTGCACCAATGATGTCACACAAGAGACAATATAGGGATGAAACAAGTTCCTGTTCCCATAGGCTTAGCATCTGAAAGAAAATAACACATTTCTGGAAAAGGAAGTTAGTTATTCCTGATTAATCAAGAGTGATATGAGGGTCTCAAGTGAGTGTGGGTATTAAAGAGAATCTTTGAAATTCTATCAGTTTCAAAAATGACCTAGACTTTAAAAAAAAAAACATTGTCAATGGTCTTCACCAAAATTTTAAAAGTAAGCCTCTGCTGGATGTGAGACTAAATTTTCAAAAGGAAAGTGATGAAGAAATAGGAATCAATGGCTGAGACAAACATTGGAATTTTGTATAGGAAAAAGTATAAATGTTGTTGTTCCAGGGAAACTATCTTAGGAAGTCTTCCTTGGAATATTTATAAGTGATCTAGATTCGAGAACAATAATTGCTTATCATTTATATAAATTGACTTCTCTGGGTCCCTAAATCACCTTAAGTTTATATTCAAATATGTATATCCATTAAAAACATGAATTAGCCCAATGGTTAACAGTAGCTAGGGCTTAAATCAGAAACTCCAGGGTTCTATTCTCAACTCCACAAATTACAAGTTACATGACCCTGGAAAATTACTTAACCTTTTAAGTTTATTAATTTCCTCATTTATAAAATAGGTATAATAATACATCTCTTACTGGTTTCCAGTATAGATTATATAAGATAATGTCTCTAACATATATTGAGTATTTGGCAATGTTTTCTCAAAAAAGGAATGAAGCAAACCTGCCAGTTCAGGAAAACAACTCCCAATATATGCTGCAAGTGACAACATATGATTTCCAAGTGAAACTGTTTTGAAAAACTATATCCACTACTCCGAACTTGAGAGTGTCCCAAAACCTATGGACATTTCTGATGGGACTGGGGGATATTCATGAATGTGATTATTTGACACTGTAAAGTGAAATATGTCAGCATTTGAAAACTCTACATAACTCAATAAACTGATATTTTACAAATAACCAATGTATGATGTTACAAAATCAATCATACATGTGTAACAGATCTATTCAAAGTGCTAGACAGACCTATGAATTTTATATGAGTATTAAAAAGCACATTGGTATTTCAAATTCTACACTGCAGCTGATCTTTAAGAAACTATCACATGTCAAGTATTGGTAGAGTATCAAAGAAGAATATTCACAGTTATCTGGGAAGGCTACTAAAATGCTCTTTTCCAACTACGTATCTGTTTGAAGTCAGATTCCTTTTATATACTTCAACCAAAGCAATATATAGCAACAGGAATGCAGAAGCAGTATGAGTATCCAGCTGTCTTCTGTCAGACATTAAGGAAAGAGAGTTGCACAAATTTAAAGTAATGCCACTCTTCTCATTAATTTTTGTTTTGTAAAATATAGTTATTTTATAAAATCTAATTTTAAAGTATGTAATGGTGATATTATTTTTAAAAAGTAAGTAATATGAAATGATTTCATTTTTAATATGATAAAGCAGGGTTATCAACAGCATAAACAAAAGCCATTTAAGTCCTCAGTAACTTTTGAGATTGCTAAGGGATTTCATGAACAAAAACTTTGAGCACTACAGGCCCAAAACATGGGGATCCTATCACATATAGCTCTAGTTTGACACTTTCATGAGGCCTTCCAATAAAATTTCACCTCTCGATATCAAAAGTGTGAGAAAATGTTCCATGTTGGGTTAGGAAGCCAAATTGGAAATAAGTAAATATACGAACAAAACTCAAACAACCTTAATACATAGAAAGTCTATGACTATCAGCACTGACCCGGGAAAGGAATCATAGTAGTGTTTTTGAAGACATCAATTAAAACATCATCATAACAAAAAGATTTACGTGATATATTGCCTCATAATAAGTATTTTAAACACACCATGGGTATTTAAACCACACCCAATTAATCACCATAGGAATCTCTGAAGGATATTGTTAGTATAGTTTCACTATTAAAATTATCTTTATTTCATTGACATGGAAAAATGAAGAGTGGGTAAGTACATCCCAAAGCTAACAAGAGGTGCAGTCAGAATGCAAACCTAGGTTTAGCAGCTTTCAAATGCCTGAGTCTGTGTTTGGGAATAAAGCCACAGTTAGCCCAGACTTACACTTGTTGTAACTACATCCTGTCAGAATAGGTGATGTTGTGGTAACTAGTGAGCTAGTATCTCAGGAGCATAAAACAACAATGGTTTATTTCTCACTCACACTATATGTCTCTTATAAGCTGAATGCAGCCCTGCTCCATATTTCTTTACTTCTGGACCCAAGCTGATGGCAACCCTCCACTTAGAACACTATCAATCTTATGGTGAAGAGAAAAGAGATAATCAATTCCTTAAAGCCTCTGCGCAGAAATGTTACACACCACTTCCACTCACATTTCATTGACCAAAGCAAGTCATACAGCCAAGCCTGAGCTCAATATTGTGAATGTATTCACACAGTAGATGTGAATGATGATGGCATACTGTAAATCACAATAGATGCATACTGTAAATGTGACACGAAAGAAATGGAAAAAGTCAAAACAAAAGCAATTAAAACCATTCCCAGTAGAAGGCATCATAATGGGTACTCATTCATTTTGTACTAAAGTAGGTTTCAGGACACATGGTTGATGTCGATAAAATTCTAATAGTTAAAAAGCTGGACAGAGAGTAGTTCCTCAGATTTTCAAATTCTCTATATAGTGTGATGTTATACGTGTATTTCATGAGCACATCAGTGCTCACCAGATCCTGGCATTCTATTCCTGAAGCCCAGTCTAAAGATAATTCAAAGTGTTTTTGTTACTTTTATTACCATTTCTCCATCAACAATTGGGGATTTGCTAGTTAGTACATTTAAAGGTTAGAAATGGTTCTAATATGTGAAATAGTGGCTTTTCAGTTATCATCATAAATGTTAAAAATGGGTTTTAATTAGCTGAATTAAAAGTATTCATCATATTTATAAACTGGCTAAGATGTCTCTGAGATACACAGCATCCTTATTAATCCAAGCATCTGAATTTGAATCATTTCTGGTATACTGGTACAACTAGAGACCTTCGAAGAGAATTCTGCCCCTAGACTCTTGGGCCTGCTGTGTGATAGATAATTTATACAAATTAACGATTGATAATTTATACAAATTGAGCCTCTAAAAGGACTGAGAGCTTAAAGAAGAGACTGCATGAACGTAGTATGTGCCTATTTGCTAATGGCTGTTGGTTAAGGTTCAATGCATACACGCAGGGCAGAATTTGGTTGGGTGGCATTCTTCTCCACCTACAAGAACTTAGAGATTCAAGAGCGAACTGAAAACGGTTAACTTACTAGAGTGTCCTGAACTGTTACTGCTTTAGATTTTTCTCAATCATATTTAGTTTAATTTGATGTGGTCTATATTTTATGTTTTGTTTTGAGACATTTTTTCCTGAACATGGTATCATTCTCAAGTGTATGATTCATTTCAGCTTAGACAGAATGAAACCTTAAAGGAACTTAATATGAAAAGGAAACATGACCAGGGTTTAAGTTAGTATTTGCTATCTAACCACTAAAAATTTTGGAAAACCTAGTAATTAATCATTAATTGCTATTCAACAGACATTTAAGGGCAAGTTATAACCTTACTGTGGAGCCTATGACTGAGGAGGAAAAGTGACTTTCCAAGAGTCAAACACCCTCATAATTTTAAATATAACTCAGAAACTAAATTCAGTACCTTTCTCCCAATATCTTTAATCTCTGGGTAACAGTAATATCTGTAATGTGACCTTACCATTCACTCTGAGGTAGGTTATAGAAGGACAGGGAAAAAATTACGTGTGAATTATTTTTCATAATTTATCTTTCAGAAATCCTTAAGGGAATTTACTTTGCTTTAGTCATGACTCTAACTCGAACTATATTTAATATATTTTTAAAAAACCAACTGAGTTTTTTTATTTTAAATTTTGCCCTTTATTCTTGGAGAAAAAAAAAAAAGCCACAATGAGCACTTTGGTGGTATAACAGCTGTTTCTGAATCAAATTTTCTATATCATGGTATTCAGAATTCCACAAAACAGTACTTAAACCACATAAATAAGTTCACACAGATTATTAAATTGTCCCTCAGACAGGTCTATGCTGGTCCAAAAAATAAACAAATAAAACTGTAAAACTTTCATACACTCCTTTTAAGAGTAAAATTTCATGTGATAATTAAAATATCACCACCACAGTGAGATGACAATTTGATTTTTCTTAATATCTTGCCTAGTATCTCAAATATTACTGAAAGTGGACTGAACGTGAACTGTTTATTTGCATGTGTTTCTGAATCTTAAGGGTCTAGCAAGAAGAATCCAGGACCCTGTGATGTCAGTATTTCTTTTTTTTTTTTTAAGTACTTAATTATTCACAGTCAGATGACTTGAATGCTAGTTGTGCATGGGCCATGCCACATTCTTCTTTGTAATTTTGCTTTCTTATTCTGACACCCTATATGGAAAGTTCTGATTAGTATTTCAGTCACATTGCTTTTATCAGTGAATTCATGCATTAACAGAGCAGATCTAGCTTGTAAAATAAACGTATGTGTACTTTGAGCAATCTGATCCATTAAAAAAAATTCTATGAGATTAATAACCAATGACAGACTTCTAACTTTAAAGTATGTACATGAAAGTGATTTTTAAAATGTGCTTAGATTTGACTTGACATATTTTCATACTATTGAAGAAATAGATTCTTAAATACTTTGAAAACACTGCTATTACAAATAAATATGGTTATCATTTTGTTTCTAGGTATCAGGACAAGTAGTACCTCCAGTCTCACGATGGTAATTCTTAACAAACTATTTATCCTTCACTTGTTGCAGCTGTAAAGCTGAATGTCAAGCTCACAGTTTGCATATTTGTGCAGCTTTGTTTAGAAAACGGGCTCTATTGTGAACGTGTTTCAAAATTGCCAAATGCATGTGTAATGAAAACACATCTGCTAAACAAAAGAGAGAGACCAAGTTTAAGAAAGGAATTAGCAAGAAAACATTCGTTTAAAAAGTTCTCCTATAATTAAACTGTGTTGCAAATGAAGTGGATCTTTTCCCAAACATGCTATTCACAGCATCCATAATCATCAAAGAGCAGGCACTCCAGACAGAGCCAGAAGCAGAGCAGCCACACGTGACTCAGAATAAAGCAGAAGAGGGCCTGGCAGTTGGAGGTGAGGCTGCACTCGTGTGATCTCCCAATATCAAGCACCAAAAAGCACCAACATTTCAGCATGATGTGAAAAAAATTAACAATTAAGGTGACTGTGTGTGTCTTTCACCAATGGGTAGAGAGAAAATTCTGAAAGGGCTTTTTCTGATTTCCTTTAAAGTGTCAGCATTTTGACCTGCTCAAGTGCCACCTAATCAGTAATATTTTCTCTCAATACACGTATGTATATACAAGTATGTGGATACACACATATACAAACCTATGTGTCCGTGTACGTGTATGCATATTGAGAGAAAACCTTACTAGTAGTGATTTTTTTATGTATGTGCGTGACTCTTCAATCAGTCTTGAAATCCTGTCCCCCTTTTTTTATACCACCTAACATACCATATATTGCCTTATTTCTTTAGTATCTACCCCACCCAAAATATAAACCTCATAAGAACAGAAACTACCTCTAGTTCCCTGCCGTATCTCTCGAACCAGGACCTAACAGGATTGACTCCATAAAAATGTGTTTAATAAGTGAATGAATCAGTCAATCAAATATGAGTCTCTTTTCACACTAAGAGAAATATTATAAACATCTGCCCAGTAGGTTTCAGTATACTTCTGTCTGGGTAAAGATATATCATATTTCTATAAGACAGCCACATTTCTTAGAAAACATTCCAAAGATGATTAAAATCTCTTTGTAAATAAGGACGTATATCATGTCTTCCCTGTGCAACGTTATATTCATATGAGAAAGAAATTTGCTTCTAGCATATAAATCTGTATTTGGCCACTGATTATTATTTAACCACTTGTTCTTCACACTGTGAATGGGATTTCAAATTTTTCTATACATGTTTATAAGTGAAGATTAGTGAACACTTTTTTCAAGTAGCCTATTTCTATTTGAGTAAGTCTGCTTTGATAGTATTAATTCAAGAAGAAAGAGAGAGCGGTGGGGGAGGGAGGGAGAGAGAGAGGAAGGGAGAGAAAGAAAGAGCAGAGATAAATTTCTACATAGCACTATAGAACATATTCTTCATTTTCCCCTCCAATCAAATCTTGACAATAACTGGATGTTAGAGGCCAAAATTGATAACTGATTCCCTTTCACCAAGACCAAACTCTGCCAGAAGCAAAAAGGAATCTTTTCAAAGTGTGAAGCCCATCAATCATGTCACCCCCATGCTTAAAATCCATCACTCTTCACCTGAAGAGCAACGTCCACAGCACTGCTCAGTGTCCACTGGGTCTGAGCCTGGCTTCTCTCCCGAGTCTCGTTGATCATTACTCTCTGACCTGGTCTGTGAGCTTCGCCAAGCTACCTTCTCTCAATTTCTAATTTCTCCACTTTCTTTCTAAACCACAGGCCTCTGGTCCTACTATTTCATCTGTAAAGCTCTTCTTCACCCCACTTCCTCGTGTTAACACTGGACGCTTTCCCTTACTTCCTCCCATTCTCATTCTAGGCCGGGTTCCTTTGTTACATACAAAGTCTGTCCTTCTTTCCTTCCTCCCTCCCTTCCTTCATTGTTTCTTTGTTCCTTCATCCCTTTCTTTGAGAGCGCATATCTTCATTTGTCATCATGCATTCTTCTGCATTTTCATTTGACTAATACGCGTTCCCCCAACTAGTCTGTAGGAGAGGAGGGCCACATCTCCTCACCCTGTGTTCCCTAGCTCAGAAACAGCGCCTGGTGTGTGTCACATAGGAAGCCATTAATACCAGTTACGTAAATGACAGCAGATAATTTTCAAACTGCATGACCTGCATTGCTAATGGAAGTCAACTATTATTTTAAAATACACCTTAGGACTTTGGGATTAATAGATACACACTACTGTATATAAATTAGATAAACAATAAAGACTCACTGCATAGCACAGGGAACTATATTTTCTTTCTTGTAATGAGCTATAATGGAAAAGAATCTGGAAAAAAAATACACGTATATACATACACACAGACACACACACACACACACACACACACACACACACACAACTGAATCGCTTTTCTGTATACCCAAAACTAACATTGTAAATTGACTATACTTCAATAAAAAATAAGGAATTTAAAAATACACTTTGCTTAACAAAACAATGAAGTATGAAATTATGTTCATGGCCTTGCCTTGTTGGATGCACATAGGTAGTTAAAGAGCAGTAAATGCAGAAGGAATGTCAAACACTGAGAAGTTTCAATATCAGCGACTTCTGTTCTGAGTACCTCTGAGTCTGTCTAATGACAGGACACTCATTTCCACAGGGAATAGAGAAGGCAGAAGCACTGATGAAAGAACACTGGATTCATTTTGATCATCAAGAAAAGAATTTTATGACACATTGTTGATAGTAATTATGAAATGAATAAAAGGGGAAAGGTTGGAAAATGTGAAAATGAAGCACTCAGACCCTGCTGAACATTTCTAGGGAAATAAATATTTAGTTACTCCATAGTGAGAATGCCATGTTTTGTGATGTGCAATGTTTTATGCCTCACAGCACAGAAGTAATCAAAGAGTAACACCATCCGTTAACCAAAGCAAGAGATGACGCAGAAATGATAAATGAAGTGTCTCTTTAGAGACGGAGAAAAATGAATGAAGACTTCAGACATTAAAATCCATCTGGCTTCCCTCTGGGATTTCTGAGAGGATTTTACATTCACGTTTTCTCACTTGGTTTCTCCCATATTTTTATGTGCATTTAAGCCCAGAAAATGCCTTGCACCCAAATCAACAAAAATGATTAGTCCATCCAGAGAAAAGGCACCGGGGATTGGCGGAGCGTTTTATCTTGGATCCAATATTGAACAGCTGTGTAACCCTGACCTCCCTCTTGAGTCTTACAGGACAGGATTTAGTGAGAAACACACAAATGATTGTTGCTGAGCCCTCCTGACACATGCTGGAGAGGTGGTGCGTGTTCATTTTTTCTGTGGCGGTGTGGGTGTGGGTGTGCGTGAACTCAAGGAACGTACCAGAGTGCTGAGAAGGCTTTCTCCCGTGTCCCTCCAGAATCTCTTTCCAACCTGCTCCATGATGCATGGAATTCCTCAGAAGAGGAAGAGCATTTCATTCTATAATTAGCATTAGGAATTAACATACAAATCGCCCTGGGAGAGATGACACAAAGAATTTCATACTGAAACTTAAAAAGATTTTAAGGAGCTCTTTTTCTGAGAGTAAATTTTGACAGGGTTAAGACGCTGAGGGGAGTGAATGCTGATGCATGGAGAAGAATAAAAAAACAAGAACACTTAGAGCACCAAAAGCACATTTCACTCACTTCACATTTTTGCCTGAAGCTGGCTCAGAGGGGCAACTTGGAGAAGACAGTGACACGCACTTCAAGTGCTGGTAGCAAACACCTCACCTTCATCCCCGGGGAATGCAAGCTTATAGGGCTGTCGTTAGGGCCAGTTCACACTAAGAACACTTACGCTTATGAGCAATGGTACCCATCCCTAGGAACTGCATCTATGAGAGCCCATCTGGTTATAAAACAGCAGAAGGAATATACTGGAACACGAGTGTTTAAAACACGAAGGGCAGTGACAGTTCAGGAAGGCTAATGTAACTTTTGCTTGTTTTTATGGAATTTTTGTGCTTTCACTTATTAGACAGCCAGAATGGAATGCATATCTATTAAAAAATACCCATAGAATATGGGGACACTCTGGGCACTTAACACAATCCTATGCTTAATAATAATTCGTTGCTAAGGATCACAGTACAGATGGCAGATGCAATTACTAGGAGAATGTAGAGTTTCTGACAGTCTCATTTAGTCTGATTTTGATAAAATAACAATCCAATGAAAATGAGTTTCTGTGTTTTGAGGAGTATGCTGGCATATTCTGGCACATTCTACATGGAACATTAAATAATAGTGTCTTGTCCTGTATCTAATGTTATTTTCCAGTATCTCTGTCCTCAATAACCTTCAAGCCCAGTTCTTCCCTTTTTCATGAACTTTTATTTTCTTTGTCTTTTGCCACAATCATCAAGAATGAGTAAAATGAAAATGAAGTTCAGGAAGCTACTGAGCCTTTATGAGTGTATGTAATGAATGCCATGTTGACTCACATTCCAGAGGTCTGTGGAAAACACAGAGATGGGTACAAGGAAGTCAAAAAAATAGGCAGTTATTAACATTCCTCAGAGAGCCAGCAATCTGACACAAGGGACGAGTCCTATTTGGGAACCAGAAGGAAAAGACAGATATTCCAGTCAGAAAGAGAATTAACTATATCTGGGATCACTTTGGTCATCTTTCCCAAAGCCTTTCACTTGAGTGATATTTAGGATGCAATTCCCACCCCCAGGGGCTTTCACAATGGGCATCTTAAGGACACTGATGGCTTTCTAAGACATTCAGGTGTTGAGAATCCCCTCCCCTTCGGCACAAAACAACATACTTTTCAGACTTGTTTAACAATTCAAGAATCCCTTTAAGACTTTGCAATCCAAACTCCTGTCAATCCAACTCCTATCCTAATTACGATGGGATTGCAAAACTGCTTTAAGACTGGATGGGGAAGGAGGATGGGGAGAAAGAGAAAAGATGACTATAGTGAAATCCAGGATCTGTATACCCTAGCCTGCCACCGTCGTGTGGCCATAACTGCTCATTCTTGGTATCGCTCTGAACTTAAGGACTTTCTACTGAACCCTCTTGAATGGGTCCAGGAAGGATTTTCTTAATATTAAAGCACGAATAACGAGGAGTAAGAGACTAATGTACCCTTTGGTATTTTAGTCTTCCAGCTGCACAAGGCATGTGGACTATCAGGACAGGGACTCCTGAATTATAGATTTACTGGGGCTCCTAAAAGTTATCTCGTTCCTACCTCTGCTTCTGCACAAACAAGTCATTGTGAAATTTTTAAATACATACATACATACATACATACATACATACATAAAATCTTGTGTAAAAACATCTTCTGACAACCATTTTTTCCCCTCAATAAAACATTCAAGTTAGAATTAGAAATTTTCTAATATGCAATCCAAGTTTGTTTGGCTGCAACTGAAGATGATTTCTGTTTAGTCTTGTTTCAGTATGTTTCATATTGCCTTTCTTCTTACACTTTTACATATGTACGCATAGCTTCTGTTATATCTTAGATAAAGATATTAGATGGTTTTCACCCTGGTTATGAGATTAAAATTACTTAGGACTGCACATTCACTTCTGATGTTTAAGTTAGAGTGACATTTTAATCTTTTTAAATATGACTTTTTACATGGTGTATACCTGGGTGGTTTTCAGTACCAAGAGTGGCAATGAGGAAAATTCTGGAAGTAAAAGCTCATCTTGTGACTGGATTTCTCTGATTCAGTTTTCACAAAAACTTTGTGTCACAACTTTACTTCCCTGTTGAGTGTTTTACTTGAAACTAAGCCTATGGAAAAAAAAATACCTGTCATTTAGATGTGGATAATATAGAAGGAGGGGGAAAATACACAGAAGATCTCTTACGGACTCACTGTTTGCTTCAGGGATATTTTTGAAACTAGAAATTAAATCTATGACCAAAAATGTCTGGAACCAGGGCTTTGCTGAGTTGCTGACTGTGCCTGTCTCCATAACCAGGCTGGGGCAGCTTTGGCCACTCAGCCTGGGCTCAGGGCCACCCTAGTTGGCAGCTTTGTCAACCAGAACATGCCAGGGAGGTGGGGCTCTTGGGCAGCCCTTCTGTCTCCTCAGAACTCTGCAAGCGAAAACTCCAGTAGGATTCCTGAGAAATGTTAGAACCCATCAGCTTGAACCCTACAAGGAGGTTGCTCTCAGTAACTACCAATGCCACGTGCATCTGTTGGCTACTTTAACTCAAGTCCCCAGTGAGACTGAGGAAAAGACGGAAGTTATCAGTCTTCCCCAATTCCTGAGATATCCCTGCTCCTCCCTCCCACTTCCTATGAAGGCACGACCTTGCTCAACCCCTTCAAAATGCCATCTAACCCTAATGATCTAACAATCCCACTGTTTTATTTTGTTCTGTTTTTTTAATCTATTCCTGTAACTAGATTTTTGGCAGTAAAGCAGGTTGTGAGCAGGCAACATGTGTGTAACTAAACTCATTAGCAGCAAGAGCCAGCTTAGGTCTCATGGGACTGCTACTTAAAGCAGTGGTTCCAAACGTTGTAAAACTGCCATGAAGTGGAGATTCGGCAATATGTGTGTCAATTGGATAATTGCACACCACCAAACCAGGTCATTCAGGTCAATCATATTCCAGCTGGGAACTGAATTATTTAATCTGGCTGTCCCAAATAATCAGATTAACTCAAAAACTGCCAAACTATTAAGTTTTGGGTCTGTATACATAAAACAGTAAGAAAAGGAAGTCCTATACATTGCAGATTGTAAAAAAAATTTTAAAGTGCCATCATATCCTTCCTATAGAGTGCTCCCTGGCCATGTTGAAGAGATGTGGCATGCGTGTGCTACTGTGTGAATGCAGTAGACTGTATGATAATGTTACCTCTATCCTACAGTATGTTTAATACCTTCCCCTCCGCAGCTTTTGCATTAGGAGAGAAATTCACAATGGAACCTGACCAGCTGGAGATCTGATTATTTTTGGTGATCAGAGAAAAAAAAATTGAGTTTTTCCTTATGGAACAAAATTTTAATTTGTGTCATTGGTGTGCCCTCCCTCCATCCAAGGGAAGATTAGAAGAGTGTGGATCCTAAAATAGGTTGTATTTCTGGACTCAACAGTGATTAATAATAGATATCCCTAACTGCTAGACAATTAGTAGTGTTCATATATAATTCCTTTGACCCACAAGGGGAAAACTAAAAAGCTGAGCATAAAATCTAATCAAATTTCTTACACTTTTCCCCATAGCCAAAATAGAGACTTAAAAATTTATGCCACAAAATTGCAAGGTCCCCTCACATTGAAAGAAAGGAAGAAAGAATCAGTTATCTAAAATATCATTCAAGGTCAGAGCATACCATTTCTGACTGTTTCAATTTATCTCCAGCTTTGTGCTTATTTTTCTTCCCCAGGTTCTGGAGCTTCTCTCTCAGGACTGACCTTATAATGATTCAGATCCAGACCAATCTCAAAGCAATGGAGCCCCTCAATTCTGAGCAGATTACTCTCCTCAGGACTGATAATGTCTCAGTACCGCATCGCTGTTCATTTCCAGCACTGTCAACAAGACGGACAGTTAGCAGTCAACAGGAAAAACTCCTTTTGGTCACCCATGGTGCAGTAGCACACATATTATGAAACAGAACTATTTATGGTATGCTGTAAAGAAAGTTCTAATGCGATGAGTGAAAAAAACAGTGGACAATAATGTTAACCACAGACATTCATCTATTTCATCCCCTTGTTTTTAATTTTTCCTCCCCCTCCCCAAACCAGTAATTTAGATATTTCCTACAATACATATTCATTATAGTCCGTAAATATTTTATGAATGTGCATTTAGAGAATTTGCTCTAAAGCTTGAATTTGAGCAAGGCCATCACTTAAAAAAAAAGCATCGCTGACATCTGCTGAAGTGTTAATTTCTCTGAAAGCACAGAGGGTGTTAAATAGACTTTCTCTTGCTGAATGGTAAGTTTTTAAATTTTTTTTAAAAAATGCCAAAGGGTTTTCATGCAAAGGTTTTGTTATTGTATCCCTGACTTTCCTGAAACTTATTTTTTAAATCTTGCATTCTAAACCTAAGGCTTTCAAAAGCATTATATATATTTGGAGACCCGTCAAGTGCATGCACATTAATAACACTGAGTATAATTTATTCGTAAAATTTGGGAGTGTTTTCTTATAAAAATTTACTTATGGACGTGTAAAAGGGTTTTCAAATTAGTCTCATCATGTAATAGTAATGAGTGAAAATAAAAGAAGTGAAATAGTGAAGAGTATTCTTTCCATCCTGTGACCCACTCCATCCACCCAAGGTAGTGGTATTCCACATGGAATAGTATTAGGCCCGTAAGTTATCACCCTTCAGTCATTTCTAGGACACACAGAAAAAGCTTAACCCAAGTAAAGTACAATCTCATCTTTCCTTTCAGGACATCACCATCTCTCTGTCATGTTTTAGCTCAGGTCCTCTAGAAAGCAGAGTCCACAACAAAAGCTTCAGTGTGGGAGGCTGGTTGGGAAGTGACTCAGGGAGAAGGAATGAGGGGCAGAGGAACTGAAGAAACATGGAAGGAGTAAAAACCAGTTCAAGGACGTGCTCCCAAAATGTCCATTAGTAGTTCACTGGGATTCATTTCTCTTTATTGTGGAGCGAAGCAACCTGACAAACTCATCTAGGTATAAAGTCTTCATCGGTTCACACCGTTTAGGGATGGCTGAACTTTTAAAGCAAATCATTTCTCATATGGTGAGATTATGCATTATTTGGAGACACATTTTCATGAGAGCACTCTGCTCCGTACTGACTAGAACTAACCATGGATGGAAACCATCTACTGTGTTTACATATATACATTTTCCCCATCCTCTCCTTAGATTGGTATTGTGACTTATGGTAATAACAGAACAAATCTGGTTTCTAGAAAGTATTAGGAGCTCCTCATAAAGGTAACTTTTTGGTAAGAATTGCTTCCAACTTTTCTGATTTAGTCATATCTTCTTTCAATTAATTTTGTTAGTTTATATTTTTCTAGAAAAGCATAACATATCTAACCATCTTTTTCATTTGCTTATTTATGGTCTTTATCAATGCAACTCTTTCCTACTTTTTAAATTTAGTCATATAGTTATTAATCTATGAATTTTGCTGAGTTACTCCCTTGACCAGATTGCATATAACTTCCTATGGTTATTGATTCCTACGTATTCTATACTGTAGCTGTGTTTCTACTTTGAACCAATAAATACTAAATATTAAGTAAATTATTTTAAGATTTCTAAGTGATTAGATTTTTAATGTTAATTTATTACTGCAAGTTTCTGATAATAACTAAAGCATTTTGCATAGGGAATATGACCCATAAAATGTCTCTTTTCAGGAATTTATTGACATGCCAATTAATGGGCAGTGGTTAAAAAAATGTTGCATTTCGGTTTTAAGGCATACATTTTAAGATATTTAAATAAATCTTACTCTTTAATTCAGAGCATGTGCATCATTATATTCTTTTGTCAAATACTACATATTTTTAAATCTTCAATTTTTTTATTTCTTTCAATTCCTCCTTGCATTTATGACTTTTGCTTAACATAATTCAATAAAATTTTATTTAACAGATGAATCATAACACTTAATTTTTTTGCATAAATTATGTAGTTTAAAATATAAAAATAAGACCTTTATTCCACTGTGCTTATTGTTTTCAACTCATTGTCTGATATTATTACTGTAACCAATGCTTTCTTATGACTTGAACGCATTATATATGCTTTTGTACCCACTTTAATACCTAATCCTTTTGTGTTTAAGTATGTCATTTGGGTTTTGTTTTACAGTCTAATCTTCTACTTACATTTATTTTTACAATAATATTTGGTCTTACTTCCATTTGCTTGTTAAACAATATCTCTCTTTTTTATAATGCTTTCTTAACATTTTCCTTTTTTCCCCCTAACTTGTGACATATGGACTCTTGTTTGTTTTCATATTTCCTGTTGTTTTAGACCATATGCATATTTTAAATTACCTTCATGGTTTTTTTTTTTTTTACATTTGAAATTATTTAATTTCTATGTTGAGTGGGATGCATTGATTAGAAAGAGAATCTGCTATATAGTACACAAGGAGAAGCATCAGAGTTTGCCAGCAGTAATTGAAGGAGTTAGACTATGAAATGACAGAGAATCGTGCCTACCAGTTAGACACTGAGAGGTAAAAGAAAAGAGAACAAGAACAGAGACAAGTAGAATCCATGGAATGACTTGCATCCTCTTAACCACACAACAAAGGTGTATTAGCTTTCTACTGCTGTTGTAACAATTACCAGAAACGGAGTCATTTAACACAACGCAAATTTAAAATTTCACAGTTTCTGTGGGTCAGAAGTCAGTGGACTCCAGGCTCCGCTGAGAGTCTCACAAGGCTAATATCAAGGTATTGGAACTGCCTCTGTTCCTTTCTGGGAGGCTCTGGGGGGAAACCTTCTTCCTTGCTTATTCAGACTGCTGGTAGAATTCAGTTCCTTACAGCTCTAGGACTGAGGTTCTTTTTCCTTGCTGGCTGTCAGGTGAGAGCTTTGTTCTCAGCATCTAGAGGCCACCTGCATTCCCTGGCTTATAGTCCCCTTCCTTAGACTTCAGTGTCAGAAATGCTGGCTTGAATCCTCACACTGTGTCTCTCTGACTTCAGCTGGGAAAGATTCTTCTCTTTTGAAGCCTCATGTCATTAGATTAGACTGAAAGGGATAGTCTCATCTCAGAATCCATTACCCTCATCACATCTGGACAGTCCTTGTGCTAAGTAATGTAACCTATTTACAGGTTCTGGGGATTAGGGAATAGACATTTTTGAGGGGCCCTTATTCAGTCTACCACAGGAGAGAAAGTGAGAATACATTAGAAATCAGACCAGGTAACATTAAGGGTTCTTATCAAAGCTTTACTGTATTGAGAAATGCAAATCAAAACTACAGTGAGGTATCACCTCACATGGGTCACAATGGCCATCATTAAAAAGTCCACAAATGATAAATGCTGGAGAGAGTGTGGAGAAAAGGGAACCCTCCTACACTGCTGGTGGGAATGTAATTTGGTACAGCGACTATGGAAACAGTATGGAGATTCCTTTTACAAACTAAAACTAGAGTCGCCATATAATTCAGCAGTCCTACTCCTGGGCATATATCCAGATAAAACTCTAATTCAAAAAGATATATGCACCCCAGTGTTCATAGCAGCACTATTTACAATAGCCAAGATGTGGACACAACCTAAATGCCCAGCAGCAGATGACTGGAGATGCAGTGCGCATTTACAATGGAATACTACTCAGCCATAAAAAAGAATGAAATCATGTCATTTGCAGCAAAATGGATTGACTTAGAGATTATCATACTAAGTCAGAAAGAGAAAGACAAATACCATATGATATTACTTATATACAGAATCTTAAAAAATGACACAAATCAACTTATTTACAGAATAGAAATAGACTCAGACATAGAAAACAAATTCATGGTTTTCAAAGAGCAAAAGAAGGGTGGGGATAAATTAGGAGTTTGGAATTAGCAGATTACACACTACTATGTGAAAATACAACAACAAGGTCCTACTGTATGGCACAGGGAACTATACTAAATATCTTGTAATAACCTATCATGAAAAAGAATTTATAAATATCTGAATCACTATGCTGTACACCAGAAACTAACACAACACTGTAAATCAAATATGCTTCAATTAAAAATAAATAAAATACAAAGCTTTATTGTATTGACCTGACAAAAGAATCCTACTTTATGAAAGTAAACTATAATAAGAAAACCTACATGCAAATGAAGTGAACATTAATTAGGGGTGGGGCCACAGGTGGCCTGGAGAGTGCCACATTGAGGGTGGGCCTGGGAGGAGTCTGGAGAGTAATTCTGATAGAGACCAAGAATGATGTCAATGAAGGTGAAGAATGTGACACCTGTAAAAAGAAGTATCAAAGAGACCTGAGCATTGCAGACTTATTGCTACTCTTTCTGATCCAGGTTGGAATAGACATTAAGTCATTAATCACGTAGTTTTACATTCAAGTTGCCTCATCTAGTTACCATGGCATTGTTGTCTAAAAGGAATCCTTATTTATTAGGAAACGTGCCCTTAGCAAAAGTAGATGCTCAGTCTTCTGGTGCTTTGTGTAGGGTTTCAGGGCAATCTTATCAGTCTAGACCCTGGATTCTATTTCCTTCCTCTTAATACTATCTTGGAGAGTTGAACCAATCCAGGGAAATAGCAGGGAGACAACATTGTTTCCCAATGTCTGGAGTCAGGGTTGAAAGTTGTATTAAGAGTTTCATAAAACCATTCAGGTCCCTCAAGAGAAAATGAGTCAGCAATTTATTTTTATTTCTTTCATTCAACCTGCCTAGCTTCTCAGTGTTTTCTGTTACATCTAAATTTTGCATCTAGGTCATTCTTAGTGCATTAAATTTTTATTTCATCTCCTGAGTTTTGAATTTACATTCAATTTTATTAAACAGATTTATAGTTACTTGTGTCTGTCTTTATTAGTAATTACATCAACAGACATTTTATAAAACTTTTTTTCTATGCTTCAGCTCTTAACTGAATAGACATGATATTATATCAATATATTTTACATTAATATCTGTCCAAAGTAAGAAAAGTAGAAACTTTTTTGGGAAACATTTATGTTCTGAAAATTACTTTGCAGTGCTAACATTCAACCAAGTTCTATATGAGTGTTTTTCCTTTTCTGGCAGATTTTGGATTCACCCTTTTCTCTCCATCCAAATTTTATTCTTCCACTGTAGACTGAAATACTCAGGCTTTCACTTTTATGTTAGTCTTCAAATGTACTTCCACCCCAGTCTCTACATTTCTATCAGTTCTTATGCTGATGACAATCCACCTTCCTAAAACATTTTGACCTTGCTGGTTAGCTACCTGTGACTCTGCTAAAGCTGCCTGATACGTGTTACTTTTTCTTGGACTATCTTCTCCATTTCTGCCCCTTAATCTAATCCTTATATTTCTTTCAACACCAAATTCAGATTATATCTTCTTTCACCTGATGACACATGGCAACTTCTTGTTTCAATTTATATAATATCTATCATCCACTTCATCAACATTAGCTTAAATTATAGGAGTTTTATGCCCTTCTCTAATTGTTTCTGTGTATCTTATTTCCCCTACTGTATTCTAAGTTTTGTTAGGTCAATGATTATTTCTTTTTTCCTTTTATGGCCTCCCAAGCACCAGGCATGGTACTATGCTCACAGTAAAAGTCTAAGAGTGATTTGTTGTTTACTGAATAACTAACAAATAGTTTGTGCTAAATGACTCAGTCCAATAATTCAATGTAAGTTAAAATTTAAGTACAAAAAAATAAAAACACGCACGTTTTAAAATAAAACTATAAAAAAGAAATGGAATGAACACTGAGCCTCCTTAGCCGCCCTTTTACCACAGTGAACGCTTTCGGTGGTGCCTCATGCATACCTTAAAAAGCATTTCCATTTATTCACACCGTACTAACTAGAACTCTGTTATTCACCAAATCTAGAAAAAATATACAGGAACCACACTGTATCCACTGTCCTATATTTTTTTCTCACTTACATTCCTTTCTTAGTCTGATAATCTTTCCAAATCAGTATTTTCAGATACATTTTCATTACTTTTTAATGGCTACATAGCATTTCATTGTATAAATGTTCCAAGCACTATCTTCCACTTATGGAATATTGACACAGTTTCCAGTTCTTTGTTATTACAAACAAAGTTGCAAACAATTAAATAGGAAGTATATACTTTAAGCAAAAATCAGTTGCTCTGAAACAAAGTATCCCCATTCTTATGCCAGAATTTATAATAGGGGGAACTCATGAAAAGGAGTGTGAGACTTCTAATTCAACACCAAGGATTAACAATAAGTGATTAAAGTTTGATTAAAATTCAGTTAATGAAGGGAAATACCCTATGTAGAGCTCAGTAGTGTAAAAAAGAAAAAAGGGGAACAAGTTAACATTTACACACTTGACTTTTGTGACTGAAATTATCATAATTGCAATACTTTTTCTTGGAATCATGGAAGTGACGGAGGGAGATTTGTGGATACCTGGAAGAAAAATGTTCCAGGCAAAGTCACAAAGCAAACACAAAGGCTTCAGGGTGGAAACATGGAACATAAGCAGAGTGAGAAAAAGGGAGAGTAGTATGAAATAGCCAGAGAGGCTACATACTGTCTTATAAACCATTTAAAATACTTTGCCTTTGTCCTGAGTGAAATGCAAAGACATCGGAGGGTTTTAAACTAACAAGTACCTTAATCTAACTTACATTTTAATAGAGTCATTTGCTGCTTTGAGAATACATAAAAGGGGGGCAAGGAAGCAGAGAGATTTTTCAGGAGGCTATGCAATAATCTAGACAAAACTGATTGTAGCAATGGTCTGTGAAATCTAAGCTACTGTGTAAGGCAAAAGTGAGGGCACCAGTGTGGGGGTGGACAGCGAAAAAAACAGCAGTATTGCCAACTTAAAGAAAAGCACACAACATGAAGAGTTATGAGTTTATATTTTTTTCAGGGACTTACTGAGGACTATAGCCTAGGAGACAACTCTGGGGAACTGGTCCAAAGAGGTAGGGGAGGAGCCGTATGAATACGATTTTTTTGGCTAGGAAACACACGTGGTCAAGCATACATCTTGGTAAAAGATTACTGCTAATCACAAAGAACAACTACCTAAGTTAATGACTTTAGTGCTTTTCTATATACGAGAAGACGTGAGAATCTGGAGTTACTGTAATTCTTCCTGAGATATACATCTAACTATCTAGGGGCTGTTTACCCAAAGCACAGAGTGCCTCATCCTATTTTTCATCCTGAATTCCTTTCAGGGTGCACTGTGGGTGAGCAACAGCAAAGGGCTGTGATTTAACCTTTACATAACTCAGAGATGAGTGATGTTCTTTGTTCTTTTTTTGTTCACAGTATCAATAGAATGTAGACCCCAGTGGGGATTCTAGAGCTGGTGAAGTAGGGGTATTAGAGGAAGTGAGTCAGAAAATGGGAATCGTTGGTCTGATGGTACGATGCTTGAAAGTGACATTACAAAGGAGATGCAGTTATTGATAATGATAAGATGTAGATCTTGGTTACACAGCAGGAAAGAGAAGTGAGGTAAAGTGGAAGGTAAGGTCACTGAGGGAAAGGAGACTGGGAAATTGATAGGCCAGAGCAATGCAAGGTTCATCTACATAAGCAATGATATTCCAACAAATTATGACCAGAGTGAGGTTAGAGAATGTGCTAGTGAACCAGGAAAGAATACTTTCAAGGACTGCTAGGGAGGCACTCAGGGTGCTATGGAAGACTGCAACAAGGAGGTATGATGATAGAGCCTGATGCAATCCTTACTCAACAGTTAAACGTTTCTTGAAAAATTATTCTTGTATCTCATATAGAGTATTTTTTTTAACTGTCACTATTAGCACAACCTAGGATCATGCTTACTGATTCTTAGAGCTAGACTGCTTGGGCTTAGATGACATCTACTATTTACCAGATGTGTGACCTGAGGCAAAATATCTTATATCACCTATGCATTGGAAGTAATGGAAGTACCTCCCTTACAAGGTTGTTGTGAGTCTTATTTGAGGTAATATATGTAAAGCACATAGACCAACACCTGGCACAGACTAAGTGCTATGTAAGCGTTTGCCATTAATAATGTAACTTTCTTCACTTGGGTATCACAAGGCATGTCAAAAAAATCATCACTGCATGCATTGTAAGTTGGCTGGAAAGAAAGTTGGTGGAGAGCAATTTGTCAATGCCTTTATTCAACAATTCTATTTCTAGGAATTTATCCTTTAGCTATACTTACTCATTTATAAAATGACATGTATACAAAGATATCCTTGCTGTGTAATTGATAATAGTGAAAAGTTTGGGAAAATGGACAACCATAGAATATACCCTATGCAGCTCTTTAAAAGAATGTGTTAGCTTCCTGTGTTGAAAGAAAATTCTCCAGGATATACTGTTATATTAAAAAAAATGATCAATTGCAGAACAGTGTGCATACTTTGCTAAAATTTGATATGTACAGATATATTTGTCTATGTATGTGTTTGTAAATGAATGTAGTATTTGTGGAAAGTTACATACACAGGAAGCCTCTGTTCCCCGCCCGGAAGAAAACTAGGTGACTAGGAAATAGAGGTAACAGTAGCCTTATCTTTTAAGTTTATATTTTGTAGCAGCTTTTATATTTTGTACTGTGTACATGTTCAAAAATTATTTTTTAAGTATGCCTTGATTCTAAAATGTCGATTTCATACTGTGAATTTCATAATGTGAAAATTAATAAACAGAAATCTCCTTTAAAATAGAGTAAGGAGACCAGAAGGGAGAGTTTTCACATCCTGCCATTTGAGATCAGTTGCAGACTGAAAAAAAGAGAGGTACCTTTGCAACTACAACAGGAAGAAAGTTACTACTTCTCTGCCCAACAGGAGGAAGGAAGAATTTCTCTTTGCCCAGCAACAGTCCAGCCAATTAGAGACTGTCACAACTCAGCCAATGAAAAGCCACTACACTTTGGACTCCCAGTTTCCTCCAATGGACTCTGTTTATAACAGCTTCTCCCAACACCCCTTTCTCTATAAAAGAATATTCCTCTCCTTTGTTCTCTGGATTTGTCTGTGGTTCACCATAGATTACATTTCCTAAATTGCAATTCTTTACTGTTCCTGAATAAGCCCTTTTTGCTGGTAAAATAACTGGCTGTTTTTATTGTTTTAGGTCAACAAGGGCATATCCCTTTAGCAAACATTTCTTGATGGCTTCACTGTATGCCATCTTCACTGTGTGCCCATGGCAGGTACTATGAGAGAGTATGAGGAAGACAAACGTCAGTCTTTCTCCTCAAGGTACTCGTGGGGAGGCAAGATGCACCCCAATGGATCATTAGCAAATCAACACCAGACATGTGACGTTCAACAGCCAAGTGTTCTAAAGAGGCTGAGAGGATGACAACTGTGTCACCTTGGGACTTCTAGCTCAGAGTCTAGATCTGGACAGACATTTAATTTATTCAGACTGGCTCTCTCTTATTTGCTTAATTTTAAAAAATTAGCTAAGGAATTCATTTATCTGAGAGGCTGTTCTCTCACTGCTACCCTGAGTTCTACTCATTTATCTTCCCATAAAGTATCTTCGAATATAAAAAAAGAAAACAAAAAATAACTTTCAAAATTATGCTTCCCATTCCAGCAATACAAAAGCAGTACGTCCATGTATCCTTATTCCAGCTGCTTTCTAGTAGTGCTGCAACTAAAATGCTCTATTTATTTAAAGCCTAAATTTAGCATGAGGTGACTGGGCAGCTCAGGACACCGCAGTAAAACGTCAGCGAGTGGTGCTGTGAGCCATGGCTGGTGATGAGAATGTAGGACGTTAGTGTTTCCAGCACGTCTTAAGGCCATGAGACACGTGGAAAAGAAAATGAGAAGTAATTGAGATTCTGAGAGGGGACATTGAGAGTTACCTACAAATAGAAACTAATCTTTTTTTTTTTCCTTTTTCTTATTCTTAATCCCCTTCAGACCAAAAATCACCGCCATGTGTCAGAAGACCAGGCACCGTTTCTGTGCTACAGGGTAAACCTGCTGTGCAAACGGAGCCCAGTTTCTAATCCTGTACCAAACATAAAATTAACTTAAAAAATGGCTTTCTGTTTCAGTTTGTTTGCTCGTAAGTTACAAAGCCCTGATAGATATTTGAGGAAAATGAAAGCAAGAGGCTCAAAGTTGTTCAGTGGAGAAAAAGAGCTGCTTTGTGAAACAGACATTTCTGAGAAACCTCTACCCTCAGCCCCCCACCTTAGCCCCACCTCCCCTCTGAGGTCACACACAAGGAGAATGCTCTGGGTTGAGCGATGCTGTACCACACACAGATGCCGACCTGGGAAGGCTATTTCCACCCTAGATGGATTCCAGAGAAATACATTTTGCTTGAGGCTAATCCAGGAGTCTGTTCTAGCCCAGAGAGGGCCCTTGTGGTCTTGAAAGCCAGGAGACCCAACGAGTAATTCAGACAGAGGGTTTGGGTTCACTCTAGGGCAGACCCAAGAACCAGGTTTGGCCCAAGAGACTGGGGCCACCCTAACGCCATTTCAAGTTAAAGTCAAACTGATCTGATTTCTCAGGAGTCTTTATAAGAATTCCTGCCAATACTTTTCCTGCCCTGAGGCCAGAAATAAAGTTGTGCTGAGTGCAGGTCCCTGAGGCAATTAGAGTCAGGTCAGGCAGTAGATTGAGAGCTCGCAAAACCCAGGAAGAGCGTCAGGAATCCTGTCTGCCAGTTACCCCGACAGTACAGGGTACATTTAGTTTTCAGAGCACTTGTAAGGGCATCAGACTTCAAATCCCTTCGCTTGTATCTGATTTACCTGGTGAATCTTTTACCCAACTTTCCTCATCCAAAATTTCTCCTAGAACCAGGGACTGGCCTTGTCCAACCAACCATTCTCCTGGTTTCTTCATAAAGCTCCTAGCAGCCCCTAGCTCCTGGGCTGGACCCAGCTTCTGCTTACATAAGGCAGATTTGACCTTCCTTTGTTCCATGCAGACATCCTTCAAACAATGGGCATTTCAACACTAACCTGGCTACGTCTAACATGTTTATATCTCTTTAGGTTGGCTATTTTTGGAGT
This sequence comes from Camelus bactrianus, assembly GCF_048773025.1. Taxonomy (NCBI): domain Eukaryota; kingdom Metazoa; phylum Chordata; class Mammalia; order Artiodactyla; family Camelidae; genus Camelus; species Camelus bactrianus. The sequence continues at coordinate 57,694,858 of NC_133541.1, read as the reverse complement.
GGTTCTGTCCAGGGATTAATTTGCCCTTCTTCCTCTTACTTTGAGCTCATTGCTCCTAGATCCTTCAACTCAAGAGCTCCCAGAAAACTTGATGGCCAGGGACGCACTATTTAGAATACTTCATTGGAAATGCACTTTGGCTGAGAGTTCCCGAGGACTTACCCCCAAACAAGCCCCCAACGCTCATCCATGCCATCTCAGACACACTGAAACCAGATGCCTTCTAAACGAAAAAAGAAAGCAGGAAATAGAGCCAAGGATCCACCTGGCCAAACACCACCTTAATAGAAGCACTTGCTTTTTCATTCCCTGCCTCTAACTCTAAAAGCGAATGGAAATACTCAGCTTTTCTGTATCTATGGGAAGGTACTTCTTTATTATTAAAAAAACATAAAAATAAGTATATGACAAAAGGAATCCTTGTTCTTCAGTTTTCCAATTCAGATTCTAGTTGATAGAACATGACAAGTACTCCTCTTCCCCAGTCCCTCTCCACCACTTCCAGAAAGTCAAACAAGAGGAGCGAAGAAGCAGCATTGCCTCTTTTAAGACTGTCAGATGCTTAAGACTGCCAGATTGATAATACAGCCAACTCAGTGTACTGAAACAGTAAATAAATAAGGTCCATGTGACTTAAGTTAATATAGCTCCCAAGGGTGCCTTGGCTTCAAGGGCATAGTTTATGCCCTGCGGAACCTCACTCAATTAAATAATAAACATAAAGTAGCAGAAAGCAGGCTCTGAATCAACGAGTTCCTACTGAGAGCTGACACTCTGCTTTGCACTGAGGGATGCAGATGCCAGGGTCCCTAACTTCAAGAAGCCTATAGTCTAGTTGCAGAGAGCGATTCATACCGAAGAGCAATATAGCCGAGGACTAAACAACAGGCAATTAGGTGCTACGGTTCTTCTGAAGCAAGGGAAGACAGAGAGAGAGAGTCGTGCGCTGGACCCTGGAGGGCAGGACTGTGGACAGTGAAGAGACAGAAACAGAAGGAACCTCTTGGAGGTGGAACAGACATGGTCTGTCCATGGACTGTCAAGAGGCCCAACTGATCAGAGCAGGCCATCTGTGCTGTGTTAATAATTTCAAATTACCGCTTTCAGATTATGCCAAACAGAGGGAAGAACGTGTTGATCTAATGAATATATATGTGAATGTGAAAAAAGGTCTGATTCATTTTCCTCTGCCCATCTATAATATATTCATGAAGTTGCTTCAGAAACCATACTATGCTTATAAACATCAAACTGGGGTGTGGGGCTGGAAAGAAAGAAACATTTTTAAATTATAGCCATTATTTTATGATCTTCTTGTCTATATTTAACCTAAAGCTTTTCTAGTGTTGACCATGATTACTTAAGCCCTTTCCTTTCCTTCCAACTGTTGACTTTTCAGCCTGAGAGTCCAACTCAATACCATTTACTCTATAAAACTGGCCAAGTCCAGCTGACTGAAAATACTGGCCAAGTCCAGCTAACTGAAAATACAGTATCAGGATCATATAGGATTAAGAGAAAGAAATGAACCAAAAGAGGAAAAGGAAAGCAGTTCTATGTAATAAGTTTCATGTTACATTTAAAACAAAACATTTAGTCCATAGGGTTCCATCTGCCACTAACAAGGCAAAGGATCTTAGTAAGAGGAAATAATGATACGACTTAAATAGTTCTGATAAATGAGGTGTAAAAACACTTGTGAATATATTTTGAACACAGACATTATCTTAGCATTTACTCTTTTCTGTTTTATAGATATAGGATTGTATTTTTCTATAAAATGAATACTGTTCAAATTGACTCTTCTTCTTCTCATTAAAATTGAATTTTTCCCCTTGGAGAAAAGCCTTATGCCTATAAAAATGTTAGGCAAAATCTGAAATTAATGAATAAAGAATGTATATGACCTTGGAACAGTCCTTGGACAGCTGAGGCCATCCTGCTGTGTAATTCACCAGCCACCTGAGATGTGTTCCTCTGGCTGGACACTGCTCACTGCTTTTGTACTTTGTGAAAAAGCTCACATGAGAAATTAGCAGCCTTCTGCTCAGAATGCAAGGACCCCGTACGTAACACCACATATCAGAAAAGTAAATGCGAAAAATTTCCCTTGTCCTTTGACAAGCTATTCTTCATTGAATTCTAGTCTGAGCTGCTTCTCGGTCAGCATCTGTGGACAAGGACACCAGTGACTGGTCCTGAGTTCTCCCATGATGGCTGATCAGCCAGGAAAACACTCCCCAAGTGCCACCCGAGAGACAGATGTGCCACCTCCCTGCCCTTCCTGAAATAGACAGAGCAGACCTGTACTCAGATTAGTGCCCCAAAATTCCAAAGGAAAATCCTAAATAGGAAAACATATATTTTTAGAAGTCTGAACAGTCTATGGAAGCAAGCAGAGCGCTCCCATGACACAGATCCATGAGCCACATTAAGAAAGACAGTCAATGGGACCCTCCTAGTTTTCACAAAAGGCACTATAACCCCCAAGTTATGTAGATACAACAACTAGAGAGAAGGAGTTGTTGACAGCAGCTGTCTGGGCTTCAGCACTAACTGCCCACCTCAGGAAGTCACTTCACCAGGCTTGGTCTCAGAGTCCGCATTTGTGAAATAGGGCAATAATTCCACATTTCCAGGTTGTTTTGACAATTACAGATAATATATTTAATAGAAGATAATATATTTATCTGTAATATAACACATTCAAAAAGCATTTCAAAAATTATAGCTATTCTTATCTTAGCAATTGTTATTATTATCATCACTACCACTTTTATCATTGACCCCCCATTGAGAAATTAGAAGCTAAGAGACATGACTTGCTGTGTTTTCAAAACCCACCATCCTACCAGCTTTGGAAGCAGGGATCGTCTGTCTCACCACATTAACATCTTTTTTTTTTTTTTTTTTGCAGCTAGTACTAGACTCTTTCTGGGCACACAGCATATTTTTCTTTTTATGGAAGTAAAATGCAGTATTACAAAGATGCTTTTAATCAGAAACAGGCCACCTAAGCAAGAAACATCTCCTCAATAGGACATAAAATGCTATGGTTCCATCATTTTGCCACGATGCGGGCAACATGCCGGGAAATGCTTTTGCCCACTTTTCACTCGTTGTCTAATCAATTTTTATTCTTTACATAGTCACATGTAATGGAGTTGGAAATGGCTAAATAAAGAGAAAGATGTTTTGAATTGCATTACTAAGTGATAGCTGCATTATTTTATAAATGAATAGTGCTACCGACATTCATATGATTTATGAATCAAAGTGTCATTTGGGGGAAAACATCAGTGTCAGATTTTGCATTTAAATGCCTGCATTAGCTGTCAGCTGTGCAAAGTCCCATAAAGACAAAGAGCTCCACAGTAGGCACACAAATGAGGGTATTCATGGCCCCATGTTTGCAAGGAGATGTGATACTGTAATCATGAAGATTTCTGTGGTCAACTCCCTTCCAGCTTATCTAAAAGTTCCTAACCTCTCTTCAAAAAGCAGCCATATTTACATGATCCATACTAAGTAAGCAGAGTCTTTCGAGCCTTCAGAAATTCTTTTCTTTTCATTCTAGCTCTACGTGAAATTCTTCCTTATTGTTTAATTTTGGAGCAATTAAAAAAAATAAAATTTAATAGACTCTATAAGATACTGTAGCATATAAGTCTGATATTTATATTGAAAATTCTAGATCTTTATTTCTGTGCTACTGCAACCTCCCCAATTAGTGAATACTGATTAAGTATTATTACTCTGCTGTGTGATACTAGCAGTGGCAGCAGCAGTGCACGTGCGCGTGTGTGTGTGTGTGCGCGGGGGTGTGTGCCCAGGCACACTCGCAGTCTGAAATAGTAAGGGAAGAAAAGAAGGAAAGGGAGAGAAGAGATTGGGAGAAGACTTATGCCATCAAATGTTAAAAGTGTTAGTTTGGTGAAAGTTATCAAATAAAGCACAACTCAAGGAAACAACTAGAGAACTATAAAATTGGCTCTATCTTTAAACACATATTTTACTTCTCATTCCTTTACTCAACTCCTTCTGTATGCTGAGCACATTGTTGAGTAAGAGCACAGTGGACCTACATGAGCCATGGTGCTGGCCTTCAAGGAATGAGTCAGAGGGTGGAGAAACTGAGGGGCTACAGAGAAATCAACAAACGCACTCTAGAGCTGTAAACAGGACACATATTTTAACAGAACGGCACCCAAGGTTCCCCTGGCAGACAAAGGGGGAGACCCTTAACTTAGCTGGTAGAGGGACAGGCTGTGTCAGAACAATGCAGCATTGGTACTGATGCTTGGAGGGTGACTATGTGACATCCAAGGATGGATGAGAAGAGGAAACACCACAGGCAGAAGGAATTCTGTGAGGTGTAAGACCATACAAAACAGAAAACTGCAAACGGTCTGCCTGGAATATAAAAAGATGACAAAAGGCAACTCTGAAAATAGACAGGGAAAGAACCTGTGGGAACAAACAGCAACAACAAAAGGAACAGCCCAGAAGTAGAAACAAGTCTGAGAAGGGAAGAATCACCAGTCGCATGGTCAGGTTATACTGTCAACATGTGAAGAGCTTAAGTGGTGAGGGGGAACCAGAGTAACACAGAGAGGAGCAGCCTCAGACCTGAATGTAGACAGAGGTTAATGAGGAAAAGCAGCCGGGCGTGGAAGAGCCGGAGATGGCAGGGTGATGTCAGGTGAGGGTGCACACCCCACGTTTAAGGGAGCAACACCCTCCGACCAAGCCAATTGCTGCTGTAGTTGAATATACTCCCAACACTGCCTGGTCTCTTGACTTACGAAGAAGCAAGGAATCCATATATTTATGTGCATTCCATCTATTTTTAAATATTGGCAACTATTAAAAAAATTTTTTTTTAATTCAGACCTAAAAAAAGGTAACTGTGAGCCAGGTCTGGCCCACTGTTTTCCGTTTGGTGTCCTCTGATCTCACCTAGTACTATGAACACAGGAGAATGCCAGGAGACATTTTGCTGACAGAGTAAAACTAAGAGTTTTAGTCATATGAAACATGACTTGAGGCAGAAGATAAAGATTCAATTCATGAAATTCTGTACCTGATTCAAATATGTGCAAAGTGAAATATATTTTGGGTGCAAAAGGATACCACGTTCAGAAATACTTTGGAGAGAAATCATAAGATTAACCTAATTAAGATTACTTTTCCAACTTGATTCCATCTTATTATTTTTTAGAATTATAAATTATATGGCTGTTCATATAATGGCCAGTTAATGTTTGATGTCAAAGAAAGAAAATGCTATTTCATTCATTTTTATCGTCTGGCAAGTGGTTATTTTTCTTTCAGATGCACAGCCTTGCTGGAGAAGGCTGAGCCATTCCATGTCCACGTACTCTGGTCCCTCTGCCTCCTACCTTACAGGCAAGCATGGACGGGACACCTCTCTACTGCAGCTTCCAGCTCTCGGAAGCCCGATCCTGATGACGCTGGCCTTGGTTGAGCTTTTCCAGCAAATACTGATGTAATGCATCATTTTGCTTTTTTTTTTTTTTTTTTAACATTTTTTAATTGATTTATAATCATTTTACAATGTTGCGTCAAATTCCAGTGTCGAGCACAATTTTTCAGTTATACATGAGCATACATATATTCTTTGTCACATTTTTTTTCTCTGTGAGCTACCATAAGATCTTGTGTATACTTCCCTGTGCTGTACAGTACAATCTTGTTTATCTAGTCTACAATTTTGAAATCCCATCTATCCCTTCCCACCCTCCACCCCCTTGGCAACCACAAGTTTGTATGTTATGTCTATGAGTCTATTTCTGTTTTATATTTATGCTTTGTGTTTTTGTTTTTGTTTTTGTTCTTTAGATTCCACATATCAGAGATCTCATATGGTATTTTTCTTTCTCTTTCTGGCTTACTTCACTTAGAATGACATTCTCCAGGAGCATCCATGTTGCTGCAAATGGCGTTATGTTGTCGGTTTTTATGGCTGAATAGTATTCCACTGTATAAATACACCACATCTTCTTTATCCAGCCATCCGTTGATGGACATTTAAGCTGTTTCCATGTCTTGGCTATTGTAAATAGTGCTGCTATGAAAACTGGGGTGCAGGTGTCATCCTGAAGTAGGGTTCCTTCCGGATATAAGCCCAGGAGCAGGATTCCTGGGTCATGTGGTAAGTCTATTCCTAGTCTTTTGAGGAATCTCCATACTATCTTCCATAGTGGCTACACCAAACTGCATTCCCACCAGCAGTGTAGGAGGGTTCCCTTTTGTCCACAGCCTCTCCAGCATTTGTCATTTGTGGATTTTTGAATGATGGCCATTCTGACTGGTGTGAGGTGATACCTCATTGTAGTTTTGATTTGCATTTCTCTGATAATTAGTGATAGTGAGCATTTTTTTCATGTGCTTATTGATCATTTGTATGTCTTCCTTGGAGAATTGCTTGTTCAGGTCTTTTGCCCATCTTTGGATTGGGTTATTTGGTTGTTTCTTATTAAGTCGTATGAGCTGCTTATATATTCTGGAGATCAAGCCTTTGTCGGTTTCATTTGCAAAAATTTTCTCCCATTCTGTAGGTTGTCTCTTGTTTTACTTATGGTTTCCTTTGCTGTGAAGAAGCTTGTAAGTTTCATTAGGTCCCATTTGCTTATTCTTGCTTTTATCTCTTCTAGGAGAAAATTTTTGAGATGTATGTCAGATAATGTTCTGCCTATATTTTCCTCTAGGAGGTTTATTGTATCTTGTCTTATGTTTAAGTCTTTGATCCATTTTGAGTTTATTTTTGTGTACAGTGTAAGGGAGTGTTCTAGCGTCACTGTTTTACATGCTGCTGTCCAGTTTTCCCAACACCATTTGCTGAAGAGACTGTCTTTATTCCATTGTATATTCTTGCCTCCTTTGCCGAAGATTAGTTGACCAAAAGTTTGTGGGTTCATTTCTGGGCTCTCTATTCTGTTCCATTGGTCTATATGTCTGTTTTGGTACCAATACCATGCTGTCTTCATGACTGTAGCTCTATAGTATTGTCTGAACTCTGGGAGAGTTATTCCTCCAGCCTCTTTCTTTCTCTTCAGTAATGCTTTGGCAATTCTAGGTCTTTGATGGTTCCACATAAATTTTATTATGATTTGTTCTAGTTCTGTGAAATATGTCCTGGGTAATTTGATAGGGATTGCATTAAATCTGTAGATTGCCATCATTTTGCTTTTGAAATGAAGTTCAAGTGCTTAAAATTCAGAGTCAAAGACATACCCTGGTGGACAACTGTCACTGTTATTCAGAGGTGAGAATAAAGTTGATCAAAGCCTTGTGAACACTGTATATATGCAAAAAGATTTGTAGAAGACAGTACGTAAGAATGCAATATGGTGCAGTAGGTGCCTCAGAGTAGTAAAAATACGGGTGACATTTTATTGTTTTTGGTTTGCATCTTCTTTGTATTTTTAAGAACTCCTATTACTCAGGAGTATATTTAGTCAGTATGCATTACTTGTATTCTGACAAAATAAGACAGATGAGAGAGAAGAAATGGTTTGTAAAATAAATACTGGTTTAATGTGTGAATATGGAGGAAAAAAAGGATGACTGCTGATGGCCACTCAAGGAGGAAAGTAAGAAAAGAGAAATGCAAAAGATCTCTCCATCCTTGAAGAGAAGAATACAGAAATACAGATAAAAATGTGTGAAAGTCTATTTAAATGTGGTTGAATTTGTTACTTTTGCTGTTTCCTTTCAGTTCCCCTAAATAAGTGAGTAGCTGTAAAACTTAAAAATGAAAACAATTTGTCTCCTTGTTTTTCATGGGGTATGGGCAGAAGAAGACTAAGCAAAAAGTCCCAAGGGGTAACTTCAGTTCATGTCAGCCCAAATTAAAACAAAACCAAACCTGGGGAAGAGAAGGAAATGTGAAGGGCAAATATTTGATATTGGTATAATGTATTAGTCTTGAACTTGAGCTACAGCAGCTGTGAGCACAAGTACTGAAATAAACATTTCAGGGCACCAGAAAGTAGTAGTATTCCAGTCAACGTTATGAAATTTCTTTGATGTTCAACACAGTAGCAGCAACAACAAATATGAAGGAATAAGTAACCCAGATTATGTTACAATCAGCAAATCTGAAAAATTAAGAAGACTAGAAGTCAACAAAATGTTGGTCTCTTTGGGATATTTTGTTATTAATACTTAGTGTTCCTTTGAGAAGGTGAATAGATCATTAAGGCTCCAGAGAAGCTGGCTGAGAAATGGGAATTCACACTGGGAATAAAACTTCATTTCTTTAGAAACTGAAAATGATGCTAAACAGCCCCTCCGTGTGCCTAATGCAGAGATAAATAATGCTAACTGTGTTACCACTTTGGTGTTCCCATTGCAATTAATATAACTCTCCAGGGAGAAAACAAGGTATCATGCAAAAGCCCCTGATACATAAAGCTGAACATTAAATTGAGTCAGATCTTCTCAACTGCCTAAACTACACTGTGAGAAGTGTAATATTTGGGACATTAGGGTAACATCAAAGACAATTTTGATACTTCAGGGTATGGTACTCCAACTGCCTGGAAGAATTAAGGGAGCCATTTAAACAACGAGAGAATCTGGCTCATTAAGAAAAATTTGTGCTAGAATAACAAACATAATATGTGCATCAGTCAGCAAGTCCTTTGCTCTCTCTTGGTCATGCATATGTAATAAGTCACACCTATCATTTCTCCTCTCTCATGTTTGCAGTATTGCCTTATATAGCGTCATCTGCCCATGTAATTAATACGTTCTTCACCCTGTCTTCCAATTCACTAATGTTTTTTCAAAAATTTTAAAAGAACAGGATTAATCATAGCATCACACCCAGTTATACTCCATATGGTAGGTTCTCCCAAGTGCTGTTTATTATTTATTTTTTAAACTCAGATCCAGGATACAGACACAGCCATATTCCTACACGAATCTCAAAGGTCAGATAATCCATTTCTCACATTTTAACTGATGAGGGAGTTTAGGCCAAGTGAGGTTCAGTGATCTTTTAAAAATCATTTACTGCTTACAGTATTTATGCAGAATCTTACACTGGCCATTCATTAACTATTTCCTCTGCAGGTACTCCACCTGCAATCTGAAAGGAATAAAGCTATATGCAAGCCAAATTCAGGGGGAGGATATTCTGTGAAATTCATTTTTCAAGAACTCTTTGTACTAATGAGTCAAAAATAATGGCATCCATGAGCTTAAAACTTAAAGGACTGCATTTTACATAAGAATTTGCACACTCGGATGCTTTTAGGGCCAGGTAAGTTATAGAATGGGTGAAGTGGTTCATAAGACAATAGAGAAGGTTGTCGACTCTAACTATAAAGACTGTGCCCCTTTCAAAATGACTTTAATTTCTAAAGTTAAAAAAAAAAAAGCTCAGAAAAGCTCTCTGAGTTCCCAGTTTCAACCAGAGGCCACCAATTAAGGTATTTTAAATCTCACAGGATGAAATGAAGTATCATTTATCACTGAATAAATGAGATACTTTTGTTTCACTTCATAGAGGAAAAAATATGAATTAATGTTCACCTTACACCACACGCAAAAATAATTCCAAATATTGTAAAAATAAAAGCATTTAAGTCAATAGCATGCAGGAAGTTTATGCTCTGATGCAGATGCACAACCTCTGATTCAAACACATAGGAATATAATACAGAAAGGAAAAACCAAAACAGGGTAGTAGGATCAAAAGCAAACTAAAATTTCCTTTGAATCAGAAACAGGAAAAAAAAAAACCTCAAGGCACTGAGCAGGTCCCAAAGTCATGGGTCACCTAAGCCCTGTGTCTAAGAGCAGGCAGTAGTGACCAAGAGTTCAGGTCCTGATGGCAGGTAGCTGAAAACTGGTCCAGGTGAGTCAGTGACCACTGCTTAAAGTTGCAAACAGGAAAGGCGTTTCCCTCCCATAAAACACACTTAAGAACAACAAGAAAAAACTACTCCCAACCATTTCCTAGGGTTCCTGTTTCCACGGAGCAGCTGACTTACGCAGGCAACGAACACACAGACAGTTAGGATCAAGTCCTAAGTCAAGAGACCTGCAGGATTGGTCTCTAGATTTTCCAAATCCTCCAATATCACTGCAGGGAAGAAGCTTTAAGCCATAATTTTAAGACCTACTTCTGGACTGTGAGAATAAGTAGAAGCAACTGCAAAACTAGCAGCCAAAGATAGAAACTAGAGAATACTTTACGTCTCAAAATATTTCAAATAATTAATATCATTCAGATTTCGTTTTCTAGCTAAGATAAGAAAGAGTAAACATATATGGAAAAACATGTGCACACACACACACATTAAAACCTCAAAATGCACTAAGTAGCTCATGGGATAATGAGGAAACTACAACGGAAATTATGAGACACTTAGAAGCAAGTGACAATGCAAGTACTACAGAGAAAAATGTACACAATTCATTTATTTGAAAAGGAAAGTATTTTGAAACTGAGTTTTCTAAAAAGCTAAATGAGTTAAGCATTTCACTCAAGAAACTAGGCAAAGTAAAACAAATCTGAAGAAAGTTGAAACAAGAAAATAATAAAATTACTAACTCATACTAGTGAAATGAAAAAACAGAAAAAAATGACCAATGAAATCAAAACCTGATTTGCTGAAAAAACAAATAGAAATAAGACTAATCAATTAAACAAATACAACACAAACATTATTAGGAATGAAAAAAGACAGATTTATATTTATAAAGCATATTTTAAAACCAAATCAAATTTAGGGACTGATCTGACATAAATATAGAAGCCAAAATCTTAAATAATACATTATCTAAATGAGTAAAGTTGTATATAAAATAATATATCATGACCTAATTCTGTTTATCCTGGGAATACAAGAAGAGTTCAACAATGGAAAAATATTAAGTATTACTTTCATGAACAGATGACAGGGAAAACCACATGATCATAACAATAGATGCAGAAAGAATAAAGCATTTCATAAAATTCAACATTTATGATCTTTTAAAAATACAAATGTAGATAATTCTTAGACTGTAAATCTTAGCCAATGCAATATATTGGAAATAAAGAAACAAAATGCTATGTATTGGCTACCTCTGTGGTTATTGTGGAATTTTCACTAACAGGAGACTTCACAAAGTGTGCAGGGTACAAGGTCACATCAAAATTATTAAGGTCCTATACACCCATAATAATCAATTAGAAAATGTAATAGAAAAAAAAATTCCTTTCCATTGTAGAAAACAATAGAAACAACAAAATCACCATGAAGCCAGGAGTAGAGCTAAGAAAAGATGCAAAGACTTTTGAAGGAGTAATACTTTAATGAAGAACATAAAAACAGACTTGGATAAAGAAAGATATATTCATGGATGTAAAGGCTTAATATTACAAAGGTGTCAATTCTCCTCTTAATTTTTAAACGTATACCCACAGGTATTATTTGAATTTCATGAGGATGATATGAAGTCATTTTTTTTTTAAGTAAACTCAGCCAGCGAGTCTGTATTAGCCAGATTTCATCAGAATGTCTTACATTTACTTTCTGAGTCCCTATCTGACTTATTCACTTCTACTGGTTCCCAGTTATGACTACTCACTCACAGTTCTAATCCAGGCCACCTGGCTCTTGGGATTTTCAGTTTTGATCCTTAGTCACTGGCTTTGACTAGTTCTGAACTCCGGTCTGACCTCCAAGCCCAGATGGTAACCCCACAGGGAACCAACCCCCGAAGCACTGCTGGTTTGTACTTGCTTAACCGTATTCCACAAAACAGTACGTGACCACGGCCACTGAATGACTCCTAATTTGGTTCAATTTCTCTGTTTTACATCCAAAACTTTAAGGAAAAAAATTTTAATGCATAAATAAATGCTGCTTACTAGCATGTGTCTCATGATGGGCGTGCCACCATCCACAATGTTCTACCCCTGGAAATGGGATTTTCAGGCCAAAATGATGACTCACTGAGGTACCATTTCTAGAAATCTAGTCATTTGTACCTAGGACATTGGCTACTCTCAGGAAGTAATGAATAAGTTACCAGAAAGGAAGCTAAAGCTTCGAATGAATTGAAGTCTTATGAGATTTTGATGAGTCAAAGCCATTTGGTGGTGGTGGGGGGGGGGGTCCCCAAAAGAAAAAAAACCTTGGGTAATTTTCAACATGTGAAATTCTGATTCTTTCACAACAAAAAAGCAACAGTACAGAGTGTCTTTAAAACTTTTGATTAGAAGTCACCTGGATAATAATTACAATTTATTCTTTAAAAAATAGTTTGTACATATGAAACTTTATATTTACCTGTCAAACACTTTAATTTTACAAAGTAAACAGCTCTAATAATTTGTTTACTTAGAGCTTCACTCTGATTTATTTTTTGGCACTACTGTATTATATGGGGAAGAAATCAAATACTGAATAGCATCTTCTTTAAAAGCACTATTTATCAATGATACTTTAATTTTGAAAAACTATTTTAAAAGAGTCTTAAATAAAATACTCTATGTCTGTAAGTTCAAGGAAAACAAGTAAAATAAGATGCAGTTATGAGGGAGATATCTGGGGAGTTAAAAATTTCATTTGTCCTTGATTAAAAAAAAAAAAGAGATGAAAAAGGAGATGTTAGAAAGAAAACAGATTTCATGACGTTTTACATGAGCAAATCAAGATGACAGCTGGATTATGCCTGAGCTGTGCTATCGGTCACACTGGTGGTTGGTCCACATGCTGTCTTTGTCCATTCTTCTCCAGACCCAGACATATGCTCCAATTCCGTGGAGACAATCTCCCTTCTTTTGCTCCCAACTTTCCAGAACTTGCCTGTTTCAGGTCCCGTTAACTCAGAACTTCCCAATGTTTCATATATCTAATGAAAACCAATCAAGGCGATTTCTTTTTCCAGCGGACAATGCTTCTATTTCTCTATCTCAACGCCATGGATGATCAAATACATCAAGGTTATCTTTATGGCATCCTTTCTACCTTTGAAAGATGATTGTTTTGTCATCCACCTAATTTCTGAATTCATAATTTTCAGCTAGTTTAGTGTGAACTTGTTCATCTCTCCATCAACAGCCATGATCTGCTAAGAAGGACTAACCCTCTGCTACTTGGGATCATCTAAGTTTTGTGTGTGGTAAAGATGACCCTGAACACAATGGTCTGAACACACCAGATCCTCGGAACCCTGTTATTCACTTATCAGTGCCTGTTATGAATTGGAGGGACTAGAGCAATGGTGATGGTTAGTTCGACACGTCAGTTTGGCTGGACCTGGGAGGGTCTCTATTGTCTTCGTCCATTTTTCTCCAAACTTAACTAGATATAGGCTCCACAATGCTCCAGGTTTGTGGGGACAATCTCTCTTCTTTCACTCCCAAGGTACCACAACTTGCCATCTTTGAGCCCCACTCTCAGACACTTGGTTAAAACATCATTCCTGAGGATGTCTGTGAGGGTGTTTCTGGATAAGATGAGAAGTTTTTCAAATAAGGTTTTAACTTCTGAACATAAAACTTTTTACCACATTTCTAGTTAGGTCTTTTTGTGTGACATACTTAGGACCACGTACTTAATAGAGAAGTCCTAACTATATCCATAGACTGATTTGGTTTCCACCCTCACTCAATACAGTGACCCTTGTCCCCCTTCACCATTCCAGTTTGAGGCACTTGGTGTCACACAGAAAGTGTCATTGGCTGGAGAGATGGGGCTTCTGTTTAAAACTCTCCAGGGCAAAGAAGAAACTGAGAGAAGAAGTCTCCTTCTTCTCAGGGCTCTCCCTGGGTTAGCAGAAGGAAAGAACACAGAAGTTTCCACGAGGGTCACAGTAGGCTTCCGTATCTCAGACTGGGTAGGGAGCCCCAAGGCATTTTTCCTGCCCCACCCCAGTCTCTCTTCAGCCTGGTTACTTTCTGGCCCCAAAATAACCCTACAAACTACCCCCATCTCTGGACCTTTGACCCTCCCTTTCTGTTCTAAGCAACTTGAGCACAGATTGCTCTTTCCAATGTGGGTGGGCCTCATCTAATCCACTGAAGGCTTGAATAGAATAAAAAGCTGAGTAAGAAAGAACTCTGTCTCTCTAACTGTCTTTTAGCTGGGAGATGGGTCCTCTCCAGCCTCCAAACTCAGATTGGAACTTACACTACTAGCCCTCCTGGTTCTTAGGCCCTTGGACTTGCACTGGAACTTACATATCAGCTCTCCTGGGTCTCCAGCCTGCTAACTGCACATCTTTGCCTTCTCAACTACTGTAATCACACGATCCAATTCCTGACAGTAAATCATAGATATCTAACAAATATTTACAGAGGGCCTACCATGAGCCTGACAGCATTCTAAGCAGTAGGAGATGGAATCGGTGGTCAAATACCTTTCACTGAGGCTAAAGCCTATCTCATACCCACATCAACTGAACTGAAGGATGGTTTTATCAGCTAGCTTCCTTTATAACTTCTGGTGAGGGACAAGCCATTCATTCATTTGCTCAACAGCCTATGTGTTAAGTATCTATTATTAGGTGCTCTTCTAGGTGCTGGAGATACACCAGTGGAGGGCAGGGCACAGTTGCTCAGAAATAGTTTTCCATGAGTCTCTCACAGTCCCATACATCTTGTGGTCAGCAGAACTGACCACCTTTGTTCTGGGCTATTTTCTCAAGGATGTTTATATAGGGAAGAGGCTTGGAAGATACAGTCTCTTGTTCCAGAGCGAGGAGGTCTGGTTTTCTTACAGCCTCGGATAAAGTGATAGTGATAGACTTTAGGGATGACTGAGATGGAAAGTTACTACAAAGTTTTCAGTGAAGGAGTAACATAATTTGATTTGCAGTTTAACAGAATCACACTGGCTTGTGGGTTGAAAATCATTCAAAGGAGCCCAGGGCAGAAGGAGAGAGTGATGAGACTGAAAGATAAGGCAGAAAGGAGTATGTAGCTAGAGATAGAGTACTTCCTTGAGTGAGAAGGAGAGGTAAAAGACGTGTGTTCTTTGGATAAAGGCATTTCTCCATTTCATATTTAAAACTCTAAGTGGTACGCTAATTTTCTCAGTAGCATTCTTCTTTAGTTCACTGAGCTATAATTGTATAACCCTAATTAGTGCTAAGAATCTATTAGGCACTAAAAATTTCCTCTCTAGTTACAGAGGAGCACATGTCCTATATGTGAAATTAAGAAAGAATTAATTTTGATTATGCCAAGTTAGGATCAATTAATTGATAACTTGCAATAGGTACTGAGAATTTTAATGTTTTCTGATACATCATAAAGCAAATCAAACTTAGGCTGGGTTTTTTTCCCCCAGTAAGATATGTTAGCACATAAGCTTTTCTATTCAGAGGAAGACTTTATCTATCATTTCAAAAAGCAAAAGTCATAACTAGGGTGAAGATGGCCATGGGTATCCAAATCAGTGTTTTCCAGGAATCTTTTCCATCTAAGCCAATCATCTCAATATTTCTGATTAAAGTCTTATAAATCTTGCAAAGATTTCTAGCTGGTTCACTGACGTGATTAACCTCATATCCTCCTATAATATAATAAACCTCATATAAAGACTCAGGGAGGAAAGACAGAACTGGCATGGTGAGGAAGCAATGTAAATCCTCAGTGAAGTTGGGAAAGAAGAGAAATCTGTTTTTATAGAGTTCATCATCCTCCATCTCTTTTTAGTGCCTTAGGGAGGTACATTTCCGCATCAGGCAGCGTCATTCTGGACCACCCACCCAGAGTGCCTTTGTGGTTGAAATCCCCCCAATGAAAATATTCTATTCCCAACAACTAGACAGCATCATGAATTCTTTATAAACCACTCTGTGAAAAAGCCCCAGGAAACACAAGAGTATTTTAACTATTCATCCACCCGTCCTTGGATCAGTGTAACAAATATTTATTGAGCACTCTCTGCTGGAGGACACAGTGATTTACATAGAAAATGCAGAGATGTCTGAGATATGATTTCTGAAGAGAAAATCTACATGCCAAGAAAGACAGAGCACATTGTGTGGTAAATTCGCTGTTTATATGTGCTACAATCAAGGTTCATACAAAGAACTATGGGAAACGGAAGCCACAGTAAACCCTGCTATGATGGTGGACAAAGGGCTGTGGACTTGTGCATTTAAGGGTGAGTGGGACTCACTCAGGAAAGGAGGTAAAGGCAGGAGCAAGATTGTTGGAAGACAATTTCCTCTATCAATCTAGTATATAATGTAGGTGCAAAAACTTTAATATACTCTCCAAGATAGCTGATTCACGTACTGTTATCCAAATCTATGCCAGAAGACGTTAACTGGCATAATTAGTTAAGAAATAGTCCCTCATTCTTGACTGGTATTTAGGACATGTGGTTGGTTAGAAAGACGTCACAGACCCACATCCCTGGTATGAGGGCAAAGGAAGAATCCAGCCCATCGGGCCGAGCATCCCTCTACCTCCTGGGGATTCTGTCTTGACTCAGCTACAAAGTTGTCTTAGAGTACAACTGCCTACACGAAATCTACACGCACACCATCCGCTTTACACAGATGGAGACCGGGCCGTTCTCAGGGAGGGCATGAACTGGGAAAGAGCAGCGGGCTGTCTTCTGGGGAGCAGGGAATGAAAATATACATCATCTCATTTACAAATAAATAAATAACAGTGGTTACACAAGTATACAGAAAATTATCAAAATGCAACAAATTCTCTTATGATTGTATTTTAATTGTATCTTAATAATCATAAAAAGTAAGAAAAAAAATCCTCCTTAAAGTCAACTTTTCATGCACGGTACTATTCAGAGGGTTTAAGGATAGAGGTTTCCCCAAGCTGTGAGAACAGAGGCTCTGATAGCGTTTTTGACAACTCACTAATAAATGCAGGAACCTTTGGCAGACTTTGGTCTCAGATTTGCTTTCGTTGTAACTAACCATCTGGCCATTAATTCAAAGAGATGGTGGCAGAAAATCAGTACCTACCCCTAACTCCCTGACATTTACCCAGAAACCCTGACATTTGCTAAACAGCTAAATTGGCTTAGGTAAATTTGCAACCCTGGATAATAGTAATTCTCGTGGTAGAAATCTGAAGTTGAACTCGAAAGGGAGGGCAGCGCACAGGCAAAGGCAGGATTTTAAGGGAAATCTGTCTTGTAGCACCTCTCTCACTGCTAGTCTGCCAACTGTGCAAATGTGTGGAGCTCTCTTTGGAACAAGCACCACGGCCCACGTATCTCCTGTCCCCACAAGGCCTTACAGTGTCTTGCACTGAATATTTAAACACTTGCAATGAAGGAAGAGTGTATATACTCAGAAAAGTTTATTTCAGTTCTGTGTCTATTAATTTGTGAAATCAGAAAGAAAGTTATAAACCCAAAAGAAGGCAAAACAAGAAGGAAGGGGATCCAGGAAAAGTAGTGGAAATGAGAAAGGGATAAATATTGGACCACAGGAACATTGGAAATTCTACTTCTGTCACTCTCCTATGTCCTCAAGACCCTCTTCTCTCCTCGCAATTCTCTCTTACCCCATAAAACCATGAGATTGATTTGAAAACTACTGTTCTTAAGGAGGCCAATTAAAAAAAAACTCATCATAAATGAGACTTAATTTATGCTTATTCAGGTGAATATGTCAGGCTCGATTTTGTTAAAACTCAAAATATCTCAAATGATTTTCAAAAATAATATGATCTAGAACTTAAAAGCAATACCTGTGCTATATTTTAAATTTTATATGTATATTTTGAAATTTGATAGTATGTACCTTATTTCTCCAAAAATAACAAAAATCTTTTAGCCCTGATTGAGTGCATTTTGCAGTGAATCTGATATTTCTGAGGGTATCAATTTTCATCTCCTTACTGACTGAATAAATAGAAAAAATGAGCACACCACTGCAGTCTGGATGTTGCACCATGAATCAAAAGACAGCAACCCTAGACGACTAGATCTCCCTAAATAGGAATTGAAAGGACAGTAAAGAAATAAATTTTTGTCACATTCATTTTTTAAATGTCAATACACAGTGAGCTTTGATCACAAGGCCAAGGAGGTGGCGGGGGTAGGGGGGGTGAATATTAATTCTGTTGATCCTTTAACAGACCAGTTATATTTGATGTGAATTTACATTTATACTTCCAGACCCATAACACTTCAATGGTCCCTCAAAACATTAGCTTACTGCTGGAACATCTAAGTTTTTTTTGGAAAATTCATATGATACTGGAATATTCAGTGAGCACCAGACACACAACATGCCCAACACAAGCTTCACTTCTGTGCAGTCTGTCCTACTACACGATGTACCTCGGGGACTCTGCTTAGATACTCTAGAATGTTACTTAACCTAAAGATAAATAAAACTCTTTAAAGGAGAGTACAGAGGCTGCATTCGGAGGCTCAGGTCTTACTTTGTTCTTGGGTACAACTCAACCCACAGAAAGATTATTCACACCCACTCAGAGGTCCCAGCTGCACTCCCACCACCAGGTACGTGCACACCCAAAATGGCCTCTTTGTAAAACAGGAGGGCCTGGGAAGGAGGAACAGTATGTTCAGTCATTCTGCAACCACTGGGTAAAACATTCACCTTCAGTCCAGGTTTAAGAATGTCAGTACTTATTCTATACACTTGGGAAAGCTGGAGTGAATAAAATGCTGTTGAAACAAAGTCGTATTTCAAAGCTTACAATTCTTGATTTAAATTTTTGAGATTTCCTTGTCATGAAAACTATTAACTTGCTGTTCCAACCTATGTTTGCAGAAGCATTTTGTTGTCAGTTTAGAACGTGTTTTTCATGGATAACTGGCCTAATGAGCCTGTACAAACTGTATTAAGATGTTAACACATAGCTGAAATAAAATAAAAAATATATATTTATGTATTACATATTAGACAAAAATATTCATTCCTTACATGTAGAATTGTTAAGTACTTTTGTTGCAAAACCTGATCTAAATGGAACCTACTACAGAATTAAATGACTAAATTATACTTACTGAACTCCAAATTAGGACTACCAGACTACATGAGCTAAGAAGTATGCAGAAACACAATGAGATACAATATTTGAAATCAAGGTTTTTCAACCAGACTATTACTAACATTTGGGCCTGGGTAATTCTTTGTTGGAGAGGGCTGTCCTGTGCATTGTAGTACATCTATCGGCACCTCTTGCCTCTCCACCCACAAGATGCCAGTAGGACCAACCCACCCATCTCCAAATTGCAACCATCAGAATGTTCTAGACGTTGTCCCCTGTATGAGGTCAAAATCACCCTGTTGAGGCTCCCTTTTTTAAATCAAGACAGTTCCACAAAATCCTGAACATGTGGTTACTAATCACTTAACCCTAAAAATCAAAAAAACAAAAAACAAAAAACCACAAGTCTTAACATAAAACAATGCCACAGCCACAAGTAACTCTTTGACTTAAAGATACTAGCCATTGTTAAAGGGCAAGCTGTTGCTTACATGTTTCCCAATATATATGATTTAGGAAATGGAGTCATAGTTATCTACATGAGTTTTTATTTTTACGTAGGTTTCCCTATTGGTCTTTTTCATTTTCTGTATTAATAAACATGAGTGTTTCGAGAAGAGGTATTTTCTCAATTTTCCTCTTCACCTTACAGGGAAAATGAAATCTGATTAAATATTGAGTCTCACCCAATTCTCTCAAACCAATATTAATACTGGACTTGGAAAATGCAACTTACTTTTTAACTTTATTTTCTATTAAATTTTTTATTGAGGTATATATAGTAGGTCTAAATGTTGTGCTAATTCTAGTGTACAGCATAATGATTCAGTTATACATGTTTTATATATATATTCCTTTTCATATTCTTTTTCATTATAGGCTATTACAAGGTATTGAATATAGTTCCCTGTGCTATACAGTAGGACTTTGCTACTTATCTATTTTATATATATAGTTTTTAGTATCTGAAAATCCTGAACTCACAATTTATCCCTCCCTCTACCCCTCCACATTTCCCCTGGTAACCATAAGTTTGTTTTCTATGTCTGTGAGTCTGTTTCTGTTTTATAAATAAGTTCATTTGTCTTATTTTTTCAGATTCCACAAATAAGTGATATAATATGGTATTTTTCTTTCTCTTTCTGGCTTATTTCACTTAGTATGGCAATCTCCAGGTCCATCCATGTTGCTGCAAATGGCATTACTTAATTATTTTTTATGGCTGAGTAGTATTCCATTGTGTGTGTGTGTGTGTGTGTGTGTGTGTGTGTGTGTATAAATACAAATATATAAAAATATATATATATACACCACAACTTTATCCAATCATCTGTCAATGGACATTTAGGTTGCTTCCATGTCTTGGCTATTGTAAATAGGCTACTACAAATATTGGGGTGCAATTACCTTTTCAAATTAGAGTCAAAAAGTGCAATTTGCATTGTTCCAAATATGAAAGTAATTTTGTAAAATTTTGCTTTCTGGAACAAAGGATAATTAATCAATACCATATTTTAAGCAAACTACTCTCCTGTATTTTTTTAGTTCAGTTTCCAGCCTCACAACTTGCCTGTTATTGTTGTCATTTAATCTCTAGATTTCTAACTGATGCCTTTTAAGACCCAGAAGTTCCCTGTAAGCTCTCCCTTCCTTTGCCCATCAGACACCAGTGCAATTTTTCAAAAAGTAACACTGAGGTAGTGAGGGGAAATAATGATAGAAATTTACAAAGAGGAAGATCAATCAAAGAGAATATTGAGATACTTCGTTCCCTGCGAAGGAAAAGTGTTGTGACAGCAGGAGTCGGTCCCAGCAGAGACTTGGTGAGATGAGAAGAAAGTCCCCACCCCACCCTCACGTGGCATCCCCTTCCCCCTACCCTCCCACCCCTTGGAGCCTGGCAAAAGTCCCAAGTCCTGAGATTTCCTGAGGCTGGTGAGCTGTAAGCTGGGTGCATTTTCTCAACGAGAAGTTCACTAATAAGAATCCTTTCATAAATGTTTCTTGTGATTTTCTCATATAGGGGAACTCAGATACTGTCCAGACATTGATGAAGTATTCATCACACTGAGCCTGCCTCTTCGCTTAGCAGAGAAAGGAAAGGTTCAAACTCCTTAGTTTACATCACCATGGCTCACCTGCAGGGAAAGACTGACTCATTTTCAGTATGTTCTCAGCAGACAGAAGGCCTGAGGCCACAGAATATACAAATCTCCTGTCCTCATGAACTTCTCAACCTACTGCCTCTCATAAGCAAAGCAAAAGTTGTTTCATTTCTGCATTCAAACAACGGAGGACCGTAGCAGTTGTGAACATTCATTTACTGTCACCTGTCACAGTACTTGCTAGTAGACGGTGTGTTTGCTGTTGTCACGCTTTATGAACATAAATCCTGATATATGAAAACTCAGTGGAAATAATAAAAGTGTTAGTAAGAAGAGATATATGTTTTATTAAAAATAACATTCAAGATCACAGAATAATTGAAACTGGTGAAAGATGATGATGATTGGGTAAGGGATGAAACATTTGAAATCAGGAATAATTCGGAAAGACAAAGAGGGTTCACAAACAGCATGAGAAAAGTACTGTGTCTATGCAATCTTCAAAAATGAGTAAGAGACAAGTGATTACTGGAATTAAAAAGTGTTTCAGCATCAGTGGCAAATGCCTGTGAGCTCATTGCTAATTCTGGAAACGTCTAGGTGTTTGAATAGTTTTATTGGGAACTTGCAATCCCTAGACTTAAATGTGGCCTTTTGAAACATAATCTGTTCTTTAAACTTTTTTATATTAGATTTGCTACAAACATCTGCAACCCCCTTTCATGTCTTTGACCTGGTAGTTTGAATATCATTTTATTCTTGAAGAAGGAAAAGAAGAAAGACGTTGTTTGGGGTTTTTTGTTTGTTTGTTTTGTTTTGCTTTGGTAGTCCAAGCGCATTCAGAGTTGAAAAACATGATTGGTAATTATCAGTTAGTTAGCCTACTCCTTGGATTTCCAGATTCCATTAATACTTTGATTACTCCACCAGACATGTAAGCTCAGAACTTCCAAGTCATTAGAGAAGTGAGTACTTTTCAAAACTATATTTATCTTGTGTTGGCTTAACTTCTCTGGTCTCAATTTCTGTGCACAGATATTGACATTTACATTCAGGTTACTATGTTCTCAACACATACTTCTCTTTAGATTCAGTATTCTGTGCTTTCTAATTTGGGAACATTAGCTAAAAACAAATTGAGTACATTTGTAAAATTCTTTCTTTGCAGCTAAATCTCTTCTTTTTCACTTTAATAACTACTGAACCAGTTGCCAAATTATTTAGATTTTTACCTCTGAAATGTCTTTGCAACCTTCCCCATCTTGCATTTCAACATTCCTTTCGAGAATTATTTTGCTTGCCCCCTAACTGGCTTCCACTCCTCTCATCCTGCCCACTTCTTTTCTATGTTTAAATGTTAGTTTATATTCATACACACAGCTCTGATTACACACTGAATTCCTACTAAACTATGTGAAGCCTTTCAATTCTCTAATGACATTAAATATACTCTCCTACTCATTTCATGGCTGCTAACAACATAACTGCCACTTCTTCCTCCCTGTCACTCCAGTTTCCACCCCTCAACTCTTTCTGTAGTTTCCCTGTTTACCAAATAAGTGGAGTATCTCCACATATATTATTCTCCTACTAGGAGTTTCCTTGATGCCTCTTTCCATCCATCAAAACATTACCCATATTCCCAAATCCATCTCAAATGCCTTGTCTATTTTCCCAATTTCTCCCAAGTGGAGGTGACTGCTTTATGATTTTGAGGTGCCCAGTCCCTACAGAAGTTTCTCTGTATCCTTTTATGGCATTAACCCTACACACAGCACCTAGTATTCTATAGCATGTGCCTCCCAGCTAGTGCCATATGCTAGACCATCAGCTCGTTCAGTGCAGCAATTAAAATATACTCATCTTTGTGTCTTCTGCAGTGCCTGGTACTTAACGAGCACTTAGTGAATATCTGTACAATTAAGAATGAAAGAATAAAAAGTATGCTCAGGAGCTTGAAGAAGCATGCACGTATTCATTCATTCAGTAAATATATTTTGAGTATATATATATCACTTGCTAGAAACTCTCCTATAATCCATTTCATTCAGCTCAGCTTTTCCCAGGTGGAAGAAATTAATATTATGTACTTGCCAATAACAGGCAAAAATAAGCCAATTCTACTTTTAGAATAATCTACAACATAGGTTTCACCAACAAATCTAGCAGATATAATTTCTCATAATGTTAAAATATGTAAATAAAATTAAATCTCCCTATGTGTTAATTTAAGCATTTTTTTGCATAAAAATCACAGTATACAGATCTAAGTTTTCACTTTCCAAGATATACTTGATTCAAAATAAACCTATAGCTCCCAACTGACAGCTGACAGTTTTGTATGTTCAGTGTTGGAAAACTCCATAAAATTAGATCTGTTACTGCTATAACTCTAGGTAATGGTAAATTTACACCAAAGTAACAGTAGGCATGTTAGACAGGAATAGATCTTCTTTGAAAAAAATCATTTTATTGCACTATTTTTTAATGGAATATGTGTGAATTACTTGAAATTAAGTTATCATGCATCAAAAATCAGTATGGTTGTGCATATGTGCCCAAACATACATGTGACTATATGAAAAAATTTTTACACTAAAGCTTGTTAAGGATTGACTGCTACATGAAAATAAAGACTGAGTTGTGAGTTCTAGGCCTCGCTATTCCTAGCTAAGCTTTATTTACTAGCAGCAAAACCTTAGTCAAATCAATTAACTTTTCCAGATTTAATTTAATGAAGTGAAAAATCGCATAATCAAAATTAGCTTTAAGAGACATCTGCCATCTTGGAAGAGGAACTTTCAAAATGGAGTAACAAGGATCAGATTTACCCTCCTGTCTGAAACAATCTCAAAACCAGACAACATATTTGAAGCAATGAATTTTAGGACCCTGGCCATCAGGCAAAGGAAAGAAGTAATCCCTGAGGATGGGAAACAAATGAAGTGATCCTTATAACTGCCCAGCTTATAGCCTCAAGAGAGGTTTCTAGACTGTGTTATGGGAAGGAGGGAATCCAGTTGGAGCTTGGCAGACTCCCTGAGGTGAAGGCATGAAGCTGAGTGTCTAAAGAAACCAAGAGGGTGTAGTTTTGAGACAGAGTACTGGAGAGAAGTGAAATGCACAGAAAAAGAACACTAGAGACCTGCAGAAGTTCGTTCTTGAATATTCAGGAGAGTTTAGATCAGTCGGAGCATGTGAAGAAACCACCCACAGCCAGGGACAGAACCATCTCTGAGAATAAGAGAGAACAGTTCCAGAAACTCACACAGGACGGGGAATAGACCCTGTTCCCACCAGCCAGACTAGATACCAATGAAACGATAACTGGGTCTTTGAGAGGATCAATAAAAAGCAATAAACCTCTAGTCAGACTGCTCAGGGAAAAAAGAAGACAAAATTATCAATATCAGAAATTAGAGAGAGAGCATCACCAAAGATTCTACATATGCTATAAATAAATAAATAAATAAATAAATAAATAAATAAATAAATAAATAAATAAATAAATAAGAAAGTATTATGAACAATCTCATGCAAATAAATACAACAACTTTTGATCAACAAATTTTTTGAGAGATACAAGCTACCTAGGTTCTCTCAAAAAGAAGAGAAATAGATAAGAGGAATTACCTCATCCCTACTTAGGAAACTGAATTTTCAGGTAAAAATCTTCATACAAGAAAACCTCCAGGCCCAAATGTCTTCTCTGGTGAAGTCTACCAAACACGTAAGGGAGAATTCATCCCAATTTCACATTACCTCTTTGAGAAAACTGAAGAGAATGGACTACTCCCTAAATCACTATGTGAGGCTAGTGTTACTCTGAAACCAAAACAGAAAGCATTACAAAAACTAAAACAAAAACAAAAAAGCCAAACTAGAGCTGAATATCCCTCATGAATATAGATGCCAACAGTTAAATAATACCTTAGCAAACCAAATCTGACAATACATTAAAAAAATTAAGCATGTCACAACAAAGTGGAGTTTTCCTATGAATATAAGGTTGATTAAACAGTCAAAAATCAATCAGGATAATTTACAACTGTTCCTATACATATACCTGTTAAAATCATGTGACATCCAAACTAATGCAGAAAAAGCATTTGACCAGATCAAGCATTTATTTCTGATAAAAACTCTCAGTAAAATACGGATAGAAGGGAATTTCCTCAACCTGATAAAGGATATCCATGAAACAACTACAGCTAACATTATACTAAATTGTGAAAGACTGGATGTTTTCCTCCTAAGAACAGGACCAAGACAAAGATATTCACCCTTATCACTTCTGTTCAACACTGCACTAGATATTCTAGCCCTCCAGGTTCACCCATGCTGCTCCAAATGGCAAGATTTCCTCCTTTTTAAAGCTCAATAATATTCCATTGCATATATATACACCACATTTCCTTTACAGGATGTAAAGTCCTCTTGGACATTGGCCTTGGCAATGATTTTATTAAATTGGCACTTAAAGCAAGGACAACAAAAGCAAAAATAAGTAAGTGGGACTACATCAAACTAAAAAGCTTTCACACAGCAAAGGAAACCATCAACAAAACTACAACTAAGCGGGACCCTATGGGGCCTTCCTAGGACAGATCCCCCCCACCAATCCTCTGCTTTAGCTCTTCCCTGAAGTACCTAGATGAGTATCTGATGCACATTTCCTGAGTTGTTTTACAGATGTGAAAACCCCACCAAATGGAAGATGTTAACTTGATGACCATGACCACATAGCCCCCAGGCCTCCTGGAGCCTAAGAACTGATGATGTTAACCCCTGTGACACTGCCCTGTTACCTCACCATCAACCAATCAGAGAATTGTGCACAAGCTGATCACATAACCTTGGACCTGCATCCCTTACCTGCCCTTTAAAAATGCTTTCCTGAAACCCACTGAGGAGTTCCAGCTTTTTGAGCACTAGCTATCCTGGACTACCTATATGACGCCTTACAATAAACGTTGCACCTTCCTTTACCACAAGCTGGTGTCAACAGATTGGCTTTACTGTGTGCAGGTGAACAGACCCAAGTGTGGTTCAGTAACAAATGAAAAGGCAACCTAATATGAATATGAGAAGATATATAAAACCACATATCTGATAAAGGGTCAATATCCAAAAAACACAAGGAACTCATACAACTCGATGGCAAAAAAAAAAAAAAAAAACCACAAATAACCCAATTAAGAAACAGGCAAAGGACCTGAATAGACATTTTTGGAAAGAAGATATACAAAAGGCCAACAATACATGAAAAACCCCTAATCATTAGGGGAATGCAAATCAAAACCACAGTGAGACATCGCCTCACACCTATTAGGATTATCATCAAAAAGACAGGAGGAAACAAATGCTGGCAAGAATGTGCAGGAAAAAGAACCTTGTTGGTAGAAATATAAACTGGTACAGCCACTATGGATAGCAGTAGGGAGGTTTCTCAAGAAATAAAAAGTAGAACTACTACATGATCTAACAATCTCACTTCCGGGTATATACCCGAAGGAAACAAAATCATTATCTCGAAGAAATATCTGCACTCTGATGTTCACTGCAGCATTATCCACAATAGCCAAGGCATGGACAATTGACTTTCAACAAAGCTGCAAAGGTGAAGAAAGGTTAGTCTTTCCAACAAATAGTGGCAGAAACAATGAATATCCATATGCAAAAGCATAAACTTTGAATCCCTAATTCACACTATAGTAAAAATTAACTCAAGATGGATCACAGAACTAAATGTAAACCCTAAAACTATAGAACTTCTAGAAGAGAATGTAAGAGAAAACCTGTATGACTTTGGGTTAGGAACCAATTGTTTAGACACTAAAGTATAACCACGAAAGAAAAAAATGATAAAGTATACTTTATCAAAATTAAAAACTTCTGCTCTCCAAATGACATTCTTAAGAGTATGAAAAGACAAGCCACTGATAGGTGGAAAAATCTGCAAAGCATATTTCTGATAAAAGACTTGTATTGAAAAAATAAAAAGAACTTTCAAAATGCAATTATAAAAAAAAACAATAAAAATGGAAAAAAAATGAACAATCACTTCTCCAGAGAAAATATGTAGGTAACAAACAAGCAAATGGAAAGATGCTAAACACTGTGGGTTATTAGAGAAACGCAAATTAAAACCACAGGAAGATACGTACCTCACAGAATGGCTGTACTTACAGAGACTGGCCATACCAAGTGTTGACAAGGTTGTAGAAAAACTGGCACTCACATATAGTGCTAGTGGAATGCATAATGGTCAACCACTTTGGAAAACAGTTTGGCAGATTCTTAAAAAGTTAAATATAAACTTATAATATGATCTAGCCATTCCACTCCTAGGTATTTACCCAAGATAAATAAAAACATATGTCTACACAAAGACACGTACATGAATGTTCAAAGCAGCTTTATTTGCTATAGCCCCAAACTGGGAACAACCCAAATGTTCATCTCAAAATAATTACAGTGAATGAAAGAAGCCAAACAAAGAGTACACGCTGTATGATTCCATTTATATAAAGCTCAGAAAAAGCAAACTAATTTATAGCTCAGAAAGCAGGTCAGTGGTCATCTACGGATAGAAGGGCCAGCAAGGAGGAATTCAGGGGGGTGAGATTACAAGGGACACAAGCAAACTTCTAAAGTAATGGACACGTTCATGACCTTGATTGTGATTATGGTTTCAGGGTGTGTATTTAGATTAAAACTTTTCAAACTGAACTTTTAAAATATCTGCAGTTTATCGCATGGCCATTTTACCTCAGTAAAGTTATTGAAAATTTTCCGTTAAAAACCCATTAACTTGCCCCTAAGCTATAGTAAACATGCATATATTATACACAGACATTCTTATACAGAGTACACTGTGAGAACCACTAGAGTGGACTGAAAAAAAAAGACAAAAGGAAAGTGAGTACATTCGAACCACTCTGCTTCTAATGCCAGTGATGGAGAGTAGGGTGAAAAATTCTAAGGCATTCTCCTTACGTGCAGTGCCTACTCCATTCTATCATAAACCTGATAATTTGAATGTGCATTACTAGATGTGTCATTGTACAAGATAATAGAATCATATCAAATTTTGTTGTGTATGTCGGCATAAATTAAAATTGTTTCTATGATGACGCTCCAGAAATTCCCTCTTTCTAGTCCCCTAAACTTCTCAACTCCATCTTCAAGCTGTTCATTGACTATCAACTGCTGAGTTTTTATATACATTATCCCACTTTGTCTTACATTAGCTTTGCAGAATGGATAATATTATCCCCATCTTATAGATAAGGAAATGTAGCAATCAGTTTAGGCTAAGGTACTGTGTGGTCTTAGTGGCTGACACCAATAAGGGTGTGTTCCCTTCTCACATTCCAGTCTCCATTGTGGATCCACTGTGTCTGTGCTGGTCTTCTGTGTTTCGGACCAAAGCTGAAGGAACAATGCCTACCTGGGACATACTAAGCTTGAGGCAGAGGAAAAGATCAGTAGTGGAACCACAAAATGGCTCTTAAGACCTCTGTTCACATTATATTGGCTAAAGTAAGACACATGGACAAGGGGGACATGATGGCTGGAAGTCAAGTCCTTTCTTGGGGAGACTATACCACGAGCCACAAGCCACAGGAAGCATGTGTCATTCTCTCACAACAAGGGGTGGCAAGTATCTGGAACTTCAGAGAAGCAGAGTTTAAAAAAGCCTATGTAGCTTACATGTCACATAGCTGAGTGGCAGAGCCAGAATCCAAACTCGTATTTGTTTACTGTCAAAACCTCAGCTCTTTACACTGTCTCTCGCGTGGGTCTCAAAGGGGCAAGATAGGTCAAGACTGACTTTAAGTACAGGGAATGTCCGTTGGAGAGAAAAGAGAACCTAAGTTGTGTGTGTGCACGTGAGTGTGCCTGTGTGTGAAACAAAGAATGCCAATACCTGCTTAGTTGTAGGTTCTGAACCTGTATGGTTGGCAACCTGAACCTTAGGTTTTTCTTGATCATCACAAAAATATTTTAAAAATCAAAACTGCAGGTTTCTAGTGGGGGAGCATATACCTCAGTGGTAGAGTGCACACTTAGCATGTATGAGGTCCTGGGTTCAATCCCTAGTACCTCTGTTAAAAAACAAATAAGTAAAAGTAAATAAACACAATTACCTCACCCCTTCAAAAAAATTTTTAAAGAGTAAAAAACTGCAGGCTTCTTTAGCCTAATCTTTTTCTTTCTTTTATTTTGTGCTTAAAAAAAATACCAATTCAATAACATTTCTAAATTGCCGTGGCTACAAATGTTCTCAGGGAGTCTTTTACTCTTCTATTAATTTTATTTTCTGTGAAAATATTCTAAGAAAATGCAAAGAAGGAAATCCTTCTCTGCTTGCCTGCAGCAATTTAAAGGCCAGTGATGAATGGTTAGCTGGGAGAGTAAGGCTCCTAAAGTAGGGGAAATAGGATGATTAGGTTCTCTGTTTTAAATGAGGAATATATACCCTGAATATATAAGCAATCAGATACCCATTTATGCAGAAGTAAGAGGAGCTAAAGATTAATCCATTAATTACAAAGGAATCAGGCGTAAAAATGCAACTTTTCCCCAAAGAAAAAAACTTTCTTTAAAGAAAATTATAATGTTTAAGTCATTCTGCTCAGGACTGAGTAAAAATGAATAGACACACATTTAGACAAAGAAAGGACAATGTATTTTCAGTGTGAAAAACTGAACCATAAAATGACAAGAAATCTGAAAATGGTATTCACAAGAATCATTTCTTAGCGAGGTGAGTACCCCTCAACGAGTTGATATTTATAAGTTGGTATTTCTATTTATAATCTAAACCTCATACAGATTTTCTAAAAGCTCTCTTGTCATACTTCGTTGCTCAGTTAAAGGATATGCAGTGACAATACCTGAATCAGTGGGTTGTTCTGGACAATTTTATTGCTACATTAAACTGTAAACAGTACATTCCCCCCTAATATTTTCTGTTTCCTGCAGTCATGTCCCTTTCTCTACTGAACAGATACTGGTTTAACCTTAATTTTTCATAACAATTCATCCTAACCTTTCAGTGGAATATCTACAGAAATTAAAATGAATTAAACACTTCAGAACGTGTCTCTAAGGATTGCAAGTGCTGGATAAATTTCACCAGTAGAGAGAATAGTTGATGAAAGTACTGCTTTGACTACCATCTTTACATATGGCAAAATGGAAATTGTTAAAAATGCTGATATGCAATGTTAATTAAACCTAACCAAGGAACAGGTTAATCAATTACTAGAGCAGCCCCGGACCAGGCTGTACAGGCCAGCGTCTTGACCACAGTTCCAGATACCTACCCCTTTGCACTCAAATAATTTTGACCCAACATGATCTTTTCAGTAGTTATTCACCTCTTTCCCAAAGCAGATAGACACTAGTGGAAAAAACACTCGAGGGAGCCTCTGTCCAGGACCTTCACCTCATGAAAACAGTCTTTTTCCTTCATACACGTGGCCATCTTAAGAAGAGCCATTACAGGCCACAAAATCTTCCTAGGCCCTGGCCACAGTAGAGCACCTACAGAGGTGGGCACCTGGCCCAAGGGGGTTTTGAACTTGGAACCAAAGAAATAAACAAATAGTCTCGCCAAGAGATTGAATTTGTGAGATGTAAAGGTAGGGAGCTGTCAGTGGTAACAGAAGATTAGAGACAAGAAACAGAAAGATAATTGTGACAAATGCCAAAAGGTAAAGCAGAGAAGGGAGCAGACAGTCCATTCTATTTTCAGTTGGATGGGTCAGGGAAGGCTCATAAAAGAAGTGGCACTGGAGCTGTACCTAGCACGAGTAAGAATGAAAATTCATGCTTCATGTGTGCCAGAGGGTGCTCTGGGGGGCAATTTTGGAAGTTTCTCTGTTGTTTCTGCTTCTGGAGACCATCACTTCTAAATCTCAAAATAGTTATCCGGATATATGGATAAGCATATGTGTGTGCATGTATATTTATGAATAAAGTTATATGATTAAGGAGGTTCATTGCAGATTTATTCTTACGAGTAAAAAGAAATGTGAATATATATTTACGTGCATATCATATATATTATATGTATCTAGTATATATATATACACATATTATATGTTGTTATATATAATACATGTTGGACACACATATTAAATAATGACTACATATTATGGCATAGAATGGGGAAGGGGGTCTGTGAAAATTAGATTTCAAATACTTAGGTATCCTTAGAAAAATTTTTCCAGCATGTATTTTCTTTATTTTTATTCTTAATTTGTTTTTTTCATTTTTGTAAGTTATACACAAACAGTTTAGAGTTAATAGCTTGTTTTTAAAAAAAAACAGCACATCTCTGACCTCCTATAAGCCACAACTTCCTGATTTTTAGAGGTAACCATTTTTAAATCATTTAACAATTTTTCTAATTTTTATTTTGAGTAATTTACTTAAATTGCTTCTTCCTGATCTGAGTGTTAGACACTACTGACTCCCCCTGTGAAGACGAGGCTTCCATCACACACCTTACCTCCATTTCCCATTCGCTCAAGACGATCAAAACATAGTTTTTATTAGATCAATGATCATCTTTCAGCTGTATATACTATTTAGTACACTATGATTATTTTGCCTTTTCTATACAACATTTTATTGTCCCTATTATTAATAGATATCTTATTTTTGTATGCTTTGTCTCCTAACAACTAACTATTAATTGATTTCTAAACTATTCCCCTACCCATTACTTAAATCTCCTCTAAATTGATTTATACATGTTAGGTATTCACATTCCTTTTTTAGAAAGTTTTTCCTAGATCCTGCTGATAAACTTCAATAAAGACCAATTATTCTTTGGAACTTTCTCCTGGAGGTTCCTTTTGCTTCTATCTTGTGTTGGGTATCTTTCCTGGATCCTGTGTTTTCTGATTCTTGGTTTACTCCTTCGTTTTAGGCACATATTTTAATAATATTCCTAGAGGAAAAAAAAAAAAAAAACACGGGTGCTAAAATTTAGGGGGCCTTACATTTCTGAAAGTAGCTTTTGTCTATTCTCAACTTTGAGTGATAGTCTGGCAAGACAAATTTCTAAAATAAAAGTCATTTTCCCATCATAATTTTTAAGTGGTTTTTAGCTTATTCTCTTTGTCTCTAATGTTGTGAAATTTCAAAGGACTATGCCTAAGTATGAGTTCTCTTTAAAAATTCTTTATATCAGACACAGTATACATTTTAAAATCTAGAAACCCAAACTTTCAATGACAATACACATTTTGAAAACTGGAAACTCATCATTTTCAAAGCTGAGAATTTCACTGAATTATTTCTTCTATGTTCTTCTACTCACCCCCCTCCCCAAACTCCTCAGATGTTGACATTCCTACGTTGGTCCTCTCATTTCATCTTTTACTTATTTGTTGTATCTTTAATTTTTGCTATATTTTCTGGGAGAATTTTTCAAACTTTGCAACTCTTCTACTAAGTATTTCATTTTGTTCTTTCATTTTTTTTTTAATTTTCAAGAGCTCTTTTATAGTCTATGAAAGTGTTTTAGTTTATTGACATTCTGTTTTTATTTTATGGACACAATATATTTTCTTATCTACAAGCATTTTGAAGATAACTGGGCTTGGGTCATTGTTTTTCTTCCTTGTTTCACAGTAACTCTTTCCTCTAAGACACTGTTTTTATTTATTGTTTCCTATCTTTATTTTGGTTTATACTTTTCACACTGGAGGCTTTCTCAAATACTTGGTGATCCTTGACTGTCTGCTCAAGTTTATGACTGAGCCATAAATTGGTGATTAGAAGGTCTACACGCGGTGGAGGCAGCTGGGAGCTCGATGTGGATTCTTTTTTGTGCAGTGTGCCTACATCAGCCCACTGGGGATAGTCAGCATCTTTACTGAGGGGGGACCAGACAGATTTCCCAGAGACAGTTTCAATTCTTGCTTGAGGATATAAGCCTAACAACGAAGTTTGGCAAGTCAACAAAGAGTACACAAATCTTCACTTCATTCCCTGTTTACAGTGGGGCATTCCGTTTTAAATGTGTTTTAGAAGAGAAACAGGACAGAGATCTTCTGTAGAGAACAAACATGCCAGCACTGGGAAGGAGAAGTGATGAGCTGCACAGAGAGGAAGAAAGAACTGCGGGGCTAACTTTCTTAAAAGACCTTCAACCCAAATCCTGTTTTCAGTGCACTTCCATCTCCTTCCAGCATCAGCAATTCCAGAGCCTTTTGGAGGTCCCACGGTGCAGATCAGTTTGCTCTTTGCTGTCTCCACTGTGCGATTAGGACGCCGCTTTCTGGGATCTGCTAAGTCAGTTATAACTCTTCCATCTGTTCGTCAGCTTCCACATTTCATTGCTGACATCTTCTCTTCCATTCTCATTGTCCTTGTTTACTTGTGACCTTAAAAAACACCTTTTACTGTCATTTTATTGCAGTTTCAAGAGGGAGCAGAAGCTAATGCTTGTGCAACTCATTGTGTTCAACTTTCCAATTTGCATTTTATAGTATACTTTTATAGACTTTAAAAACTGAGGCCAAGCTAGGCATGTCTGCTTATTTATTTTAATCCCCAAACACAAGATATTCTAACAACGGGGTTGGAATCTTTTCTTTTCAACAAAATGTAAATGGATAGCAGGCAATACAAATCTATTTTAAAGTAATTTTGCTAAGATTTTTAACTCAGCCTCTGTCCTGGTACTTGGGTAAACTGAGTTTAAAATGTGCACTCTGATAAATATTGAATATTTGAATCCTAACTTTTGGAATCAGTGTACTGAAAGTTTTCTTTATGCTTTGGAGTAAACAAAAAGAGTCTAAAAAATAAAACAAAAACTATGAGACACCTATGAGACATGAAAATCCACCCTTCGCAAAGTTCTCATTGTACCCACTAAGCCTGAGACGCTTAAATTATTGAATACCTGCAGTCCTATCCCCATAAATTGTTAAGAGATTTGAATTTCAGGAAGAAATTAAGGCAAGTCTCCTTACAACTAAGCCCTGTGCCATCTATCTTAATAGTGTAACTTCTTTTTCGAAATATTAATTTAAGGAAATTTTAGAACAGGTTTAGAAATCTTGTTTGGAAAGAATTCCTGTAGCTGTTTTGCCTCAACCTACGGGGATATCCTGAGTGGCCCATGAATATTTACCAGGCTATAAGACTTCACTGAACGTCTCAGACATCAGAGAAGCAGCTTTCCCACGTTACACTTATCCACGCCACCCAAGTAGAGACCTCTTACTAACCCAGTCACCAAAACACGGTAGGAGCCAGAAAGAGAAAAGAGCTCCTACTGGGCCCGTGAAAGTGCACATTAGGAAGGGCCTTCTTAGGAGAGGACGGTGAGCAAAATCCAGGGATTCTTCTCAGCAGCTCCCATCAGTTGGTACTAGATTATATTGACTATTTAGAAGACAGCAAACATCAGGATTTTTAACCAGTCCAAGCCAACACTGATAGAGGTAAAACTGGGATTTCTACAAAACGTTCTCACTTGTCAAGGTTAAGATAAGCAAACATTCTTCAAGACTATCTTAAAAAGAACAGATGATACGTGCTAGAATCTGGGGGCTACATCTACCCTTCAGAAACTACCCTCCTTATAATTTGGGGGTACACAAAAACCTCTTGGGGAAAAAATGGTTTGCACAATTTGGAATCAGAGTCCAAGGCCATCTTGATGTTTTCAGTAGCTGACTGGTCCCAAGATTCCCCAAGATACTCCCAGTGTGACTGACTATGGTTCTAGAATCAGAGAGACTTGTATTCAAATCCTGGGCTTGCCACCTACTAGCTGTGTCTGTTTGGAGAAGTCAGGTAACCTCTTGTGTGTAATAAAATGGGAAGGGAATATTAGTTAGCATTCTTTTGATTGTAAATGTCAGGAACCCTACTAAACTTGGCATAAGCAAAAAAAAAAAAAAAAAAAAGTAGAGTGTGTATATGTCCATGAATAACTGAAAAATTGTGCTGAACACTGGAATTTGACACAACATTGTAAAATGATTATAAATCAATAAAAAATGTTAAAAAAAAAAGTAAAATAAAATAAGTATTGGTTAACATAGATTTTTGGCTCTGTTTTCCTCTGGGTTGCTTTCATCTGTAGGAAGATTTTTCCCCAGGGGGCAGCAAAGCTGGGCCCTTGCCCTTCCAAGTATACATTCCCTCAATATTGGAAACTTCAGACAAAATGGCAAGGTATTGCTCCTCCAAAAGCCACATGAATCTCCAACATCAATTCTGAGTGGCTTTTCTTGAATCCTGTTCTTTCTCCTGGGGCAATAATCTTGGCCACTGAGATCAGTCTATGTCACATGGAGGTAAAGGCACAGTTACCTTCCTGCACCACTTGAATTACAAGGAGCAGTAGTTTCCAAAAGAAAAAGATTAAAGCAATTCAAAAAGTAGCGGACATCCACAACATGGTCTACTCATCCCTATTTTACAGAGTCACTGTGACAAATACAAGAGATAACTTCAGCAAATTACCTGACACAATGACTCTCAGTGATTATATTTTAAGAAGCTTACTTACATAGGTAAGCCAGTTCAATCCAGGCATTTCACCTACTGACTTGAAAGTGAGGTTTTGCCTTTTGCACAACAATCCCTCAAGTCTCTAATCAGATGCTGCTTCTTTAATTTCTAAGCATATGCTAAATATGCTCAGTTAAAGCTGGAACTTTCAAAGAAATAATCAAAAGTTATTACTTCCAAAACTAAGTCTGAAAACCTTGGCAATTGAAATACAGATTGCAAGCAATACAATGAAGCATTAAAAAGTCACATGCTGCCAAAGAACAGAAAATTGGTCCACTTCAAAATGGGGAGGCACCACGGAAGCTGCCAACTTTAACCTCCACTTGAACTGGCTGAGACAGGAGCCATCAACAGCCAGTGAAGTGACTGCAGACTTGGTGTGTTATAAAAATGCTGTGCGGAGTCCTGAAAATGAAATTGAGATGTTAAAAACTATATGTTCTTGCTATTTCAGCAAATATCTTAAGATCGGAAAATTAGAGGCAGTGATATTTTTCTAAGGTCACCTTTAGAACTACAAGGTAGTTTACACATCCATTAATCTAACTCTTTAAAATAGTCCTCCTGTTGCTAGTGGTAAGATGATGCTTATCAAGGAGCTGGAACTGAGTATGTGCTGGATGTCTGTGGTATAATGTAAGGGTGAACTGGAATCCATATTTGTCTCCCACAAGAAAGGGTGTGACCCTAAGTTATGTCTTAACTGACTTAAGACTGGGTTGCCTATATACTGCAACCCCAGGGATTTCTGATGAAAAGACAGTGAGAGCAGAGATTCAGAAGTGGGGAATTATACCAAGGGAACACTTACTAGATTAGCTGGCCTGGAAAAGAGAATGCAAAAAAGAGGCTATGGGAAATATGCATAGAGCATTTTAATGAATACTTGAAGAATGCCGTTTATAGAAAATTGGATTCTAATGTTTCTGTTTATAGATGAAGCAATAAAAATTACTTTAAAGAGAATTCTATAGACCTTTACAACTCCAAGGTGGCTGTAACTCAATGCTGCTTTCAATATATTTTTAAAAAGTCAAAATTACTTTACATCTGTGAACAAAGGGCTTTCTCTGTCAGCAACTGCATCATTTTCTGGTCATGCTCTCCTACACTTTTTGCAAAAGAACAGTCTAAGTACTGAAAATTATGTGAACTGCTTTTTAGGACATGAATTCCATTTATTTAAAAATTTTTCATTTCATGCTGAAATGTAAGCAGCGTGGCCTTTCACATTAGGCAGTTGCTGTCATTATGCTAGTTTTCTTACTGCCACCTACCAACCCTTGTTTTCAAAAGCTGAAAAGGAATCTATCTTAGCTTAATTGTCAACACACACCATTTTGGAGGGAAGAGAAAAATCATGTCCCCGGACAACAACAAACACACTATCTTTCTGGGAAAAGGCTTTTCATTAGTTTTGTTGGATCCCTCACTTGACTACATGTTACTTTTAGCCTTGGAATCTTCTTCAAAGCTTTGTGGATTGTAACAGAAAAGTCTCATGGGTCAGTCCCTGTTCTCAGATAGTCTAAATCTGGCAGTTTTGCATGTGGTTATACAACAAGGAAATTAATTTTGCTGATTTCCTTTTGTGCATGAAGATACTATTTACCAAAGATAAATAGCGCCCTAGAGCTCTAAAGACCCCCAAGAGTTCCCCATGAGTGGAATAAAATTAATAATTGGCTGAAACCCACATTGGCATTCAAGTGGGGAAAAAATAAGTACATATGTTATCAAGAAAAATCCAGTCCCTATTATGTAGGTGGCTATTTTGAATAACAACTTTCAGAGTCACTCATGACTCATGGAAAGATAGGAGGTAAATAGCCTTTATGTAGGTGACATAATCTCCAAATAGCAATCAGTAAACTTGATACACTGAGCCCTCCTGGTAACTATGGAAAATACCAATACACTCCTTGCCCTCAAGCAGCTTATCATCTAACACTAGATATAAAACATATTAAAACTATACAAAGCAACAAAGAACCATAAAACTCAACATAACAAAAAAAAATTTGAAAACTCATCGTTGAGTGTAAAAGGCAGCATGTATAATTTCATGTTGAGAGAAGCTTGTGAAAGGGGGTAAAATTTAAGTTGGACCTTAAAGAAAGGGTGAGATTTTAATAGAGAGATGTACTGAAGATGTCTGGGTAGGGAGAATTGAATAAGCAAAGAGCTATAGGGGAAAAAAGTTATTAAAAGAATAGAGATGATTTAAGTTGGATTAGAATGGAAGGTTAGTGTCAGAAAAGTAGATTAGCTCCAAAGGTACGTAAAAGGTAAATTGTGTGAATTCTTCAGTACAATATAAAGGGATTTAATTCCAAAGGCGAAGGAGATTAACCTTAGAGAAGATGGGTGTCTGCAGGGTGAACTGGACAAGGGAGAGGCAGAAAACAGCAGGCACAAATGAATCTTTGTGTGGCCCTTTCAGATTCGGAGCCAGCGTGGTAGCGGGGGAAGGGAAAGGAAAGGATGGAAACAGGAGATATGGCAAAGGAATGTCTGATTAGAGGAAAGGATATCAGACTTTCTGCGTCTGGGTGACTGGAAAAGCGCTGATATAGTAGCAAAAATGTGGACATCAAAGGAATGGTTTGTAAAGGAAAAAGAGGAGGGTTTGGTTTTAAAAATGAGTTTTATTACTGATGTCCAGTGAGGAGCCAAGAAGCCAGAACTAGAGAAATACCTTTGGTGTTTGCCTTCATAATACATGAAACTGCAAGTGTAAAAAGAGGCCCCCAAGGGAGTGGGTATACGAGAGAAGACTGAACGTTAGGAGTATCGGAGCCTCAGGGTAAAAAGTTAAAGGAGAAGAGGCAGAGTGAAGGCAGAAGCAACATCCAAGGAATGTAGAGGGAGCAGGGAAGAACAGGACAGTGAGCCAGGGCAGAAACCAAGGGCTGAGGGTGTTTCCAGAAGGGCAATTCTTATCCCTGACACTACATGTCCTCGGGGCACACAGGCGTTCTCGGCTCTCCAGTGTGTGCAGTCAGGTAACCACCCTGAGGGGCCATGTCACTGTCGGGGGAATAT
The DNA here is from genome assembly GCF_048773025.1 of Camelus bactrianus. Lineage (NCBI taxonomy): Eukaryota > Metazoa > Chordata > Mammalia > Artiodactyla > Camelidae > Camelus > Camelus bactrianus. Next base: position 57,656,170 of record NC_133541.1, on the reverse strand, counting down.
TCATTCGAGACAGTATTTAGCTGCATGTGGCTGCCAAAATAAAGCCACAATTTCCCTATCTTTATCTATAGTAGCACTAACATTTTGATCTCAATAACTGAGAAGGAAAAGAGGAAAGAAAGAAGGAAGGGAGGGAGAGAGAGAGAGGAAGGATAAAATATTAAATAACGTAAGATGCTATAGAAAAGTTAAACAGTGTAAGAGTTACCACTTGCCAAAAAAAGAACAAAGTCTTCTGAGAGGGCATCTGGGGGAGAAGAGAGACACGGTATTCTTTCAGGAAAGTTGTTTCAATAGTTAAGGCATCTGCCACCTTCACTACAATAATTCAGAAAGAGAAGAAATCTGAGAACTTCCTATAGCCCAATACACAATTCAGTTTTGCAGATTTCATTAACTGTTAAGGTGGCCTTTAATCTACGTGACAAAATACGCATCCACAGCCAAAATGTTACATATTGTAGCACTGATTTTGTTTAAGTGAAAATTAAGGGGGTTTTAATCAGTATTTTACAAAAAGTTTGTTTCTTTATTAAATTCGAAGTGCTATAATAACTTGATTGGCTAAATTTTTGCCCAGTGAAAGCAAACAAACAGCAACAACTTTTAAATTGAATAATCACACTGTTGTATCTTTAAATATTCACTGAAACAGTTCTCAGGCTTGGAATAGAGCTGTTTCAGTGTCTCTCTCCCCCATATGTCCTGTAATAATTAAAACCTCAATTCCACTTTGAGGAACATTTAACACCATCTTTCTCACTTTCTTTAAATAATAAATGTGGCGGCTAAATCAACCACAGACTCATAAAGCTAAAAGAAATCTCAGGATCATCAAGTCTGAGAATCAGAATAAAGGATATTACCTACACCAGTTTAAGCAGAGACATACACGTCAATAGTTTTTAAAATAACTGTAGGCCTTCAGTATCTATTGGCTTTATAATGGGCTACCATGTCAATTACCACGTAGCCGCCTTCCTACTAGTCCCTTAATAACACAGATTCTATGCTTATAAGGAGACTGAAAGTTTTCCAAAAACACATTTTTAAGTATTAAATAAATGCATTCATACATAAACAAGCATGCAGGTACACCTGTGCCAGTTAAAATTAGGTTGGGCTGTAACATGAATCCCCAAAACATAGTGCCCTACCTAAGCATTTTGTTTTTCTTATATTAAAAACTCCAGGGATGTCAGTGCAGATGATTAGGCAGCTATGATCCCAACCTTCTTTCAACTTTTGTTTCACTTTATAGGGTTTACATTTGCAAGATTGCATGTTCCAAGATGACTGCTTCTAATTACATTTGCCCAAATAAATGTGGTTTCCAATATTTTATATTATAAATAACCCTGTAATAAGTTCATTTACATATAAAGATTTGTTTATAGCTCCCATTTTTCCTCAGAATTAATTTCTAGTGCCAAGATGTCATTCAGAAAAGGTGTAACAAATTACAAGTTTACCAGCAGCATATAACAGAATCCTTTTTGCCAACACATGCCCCTGACAAAATTGAATATATTGTTCCCTCAGTTATTTGACAGGTGAAAATGTTTTTTGTTAATTTTAATTTATACTTCTTTGGTCTTAAGTGACCTTGAAAAACTTTTGTGAATATTAACTACTCATATTTATTCCATTGCAAATTGTTCTGATACTCTGATAATTTGTTTGAAGCTGGAATGAGAAAATTATAGGAAAACACTCTGCATATTATAGAGTGCTCTATAAATATTAGATGCCATTAGTGTCTTATAACAAGAATGTCTCCTCTTTCTACTTTTAGGATTGTTGTTCAGATCAAGTAAAACACTGTACATGATAATGCTTTGAAAACTTAATATATTTCAAATAAAAAATGCATTTGGATATACTCAAAAGTTGCTTAATTTGTTGATTTACTGACCCAGATGGAAGATGGGGGGAAAGGCAGGTGAGAAATCAGTTTTCTCACTGTCATCACTTTATCCACATTGATATGGGTCCAGGTATATGGCAAAAGCCAGTTTTCTTGGTCCCCCTAAGGGGGTGTCCCCCCAAATCACCATTAGCAGGAGGGAAAACAGATTTGGGGGACAAGACTAAGGTTTAAAGAAGAAACGGGGCTACTTTCTAGACTGGGTTTTAAAACTAACTGACCTCCCGTCTCTTATAAGCAAAAACAAGATATGACCAGAAATTCCCTTAAAATCCTCTTCTCCCTTCTAAGTTATCTAACTTTACACACATTGTTATTTGCCTTCCTCATTTAGGATAGGAGATGCTCCTCTATGCATTCCCTGCGGAAGCTCTTTTTTGGCCAAGGCTGCAGCTAATCTGCATGATTTTCTCTCTCAAATAGAAACTTCCAGCTAAAGCTCACTGCAGACCAGCTAAAAGGCACTCACTTCAAACAAAAACCAAATTCATCAATATTTTTCTGCATTTCAGTGTCCCTTAAGCAAAAATACATTAAATACTAACATTTTGCCCAAAGCAAAACATTTTGTGTGTGTGACAGTAAACATTCGAAATGCATATAAATTCATGTTAACAGGATATGCAGATTTGGGACACAAAGAAGTGATGGCAATATTATCTTATTCTACCTTACTTATAAATTTTAATCTATTCTGATTATGCTGCTCATTTCAAAGTAGTACGAACTATGTTTGTTTAAATTATATGTGATTTTATCAGAATTTGAATAAATCTCTTGGATCTATACTATTATTATTATGCATGGTTTTTTCTTTTTTTTGTGCTACTTGACTTGTCATGGTCTCTGGTTATTTTGTGGGCTTGGGAAGATATTAATGCAGAAGAAATTAGAGGATAAAAGTCACTTACTAAACAATCACAACATTAAATACACTTCACAGGAAATGAAATGAATAAGTGTTTCCAAAAATGAATATTCTTAAATAAATCATAATTATTTTTCTGGAGATGAATCCAACATAATTTAGCCCTTGGCTCCTGAATGTTATATGTTCCTGTCTGGGAGCAATGAAGTGTATCCTAAACAGCTTTGGAACTAAAGAATGCAGAGCACAGTATGTGCGTGAAGGTTCTCTATGCAGTTGGGAAAAGTAAGTACAATGATTCAAGTGCCATCTATAGGAAATGTTCAAGTATGGTAAGAAATCTTGCAGAGTTGATTGATAAGTAACTTTCTGGTAATATATTTTTTATGCAAAGTAAGCTAAGCCTTTAGGTCTTAATGCTGAGATGATTAAAAATTTCTCATGCAAGGCAAACTCTGGACTTTAATTCTGACCTCTCCTGCTGTTCATGTTGGCTTTGTCTGTAGATCGTCTCCACTCTGGGTCCAACACAGTGACTGACTGCGGCAGAACATCTGATGCATTAGTTGCAATCCTTTCATGCTGAGGATGTGTTATGAGTGCTGCCGTTAACAGCTGTGATTGTTGTTTGTAATTAGCTCTATTTTCCTCATAGGTGGTCTCTTGCTGCTGCAGCTTCCAAGCAGTCATCTGCCATGTACACTTCTTTTAAAGCTGTGATACTCAGCACTGAACCCCTTCCTACGTTATTTGTCTCCATTAGGAAAAACAAAAACAAAAAACTTAATGACTGCAAATGTCAGATGTGTATTGCTGAACTGCTGGCATCCCAATATGGGAAATGGAGAATGTTGGTTATTACTTAGATGTTTAAATCAGATCAATGTTTGATATTAAACTGAGGGAAGGCTAAAGCTAGAATGACAAGTTGTATCTTGACTGAAAATTCTGATTGGCAGTGGCTGCCTTTGCTGCCGAAGATCATGAATCTATATTTAACCCTGGAAGAAAAGCAGTTAATCATTCATTAGCAGTGTGTATCCTCTGTGCATGGGTAGTGGTTCAAATCTATTCATTTGGGCTAAGGGATTCTAGACATATCTGATGGTCATTGGGAGCATTATATTATCTGTGTAATAAATTACTTTTAAAAGCCATCAGTAAGCAGTAGAATGTATACAGATACAGGTTTATGCTAACCCTTAAGGTGGGGCATTCAGTAAACATTTGAGATAGATTAAAGAAGCAGCCACACTCGGGAAGTGCACTTAAGCCCTTCAAATATTTTACCAAAATCTTTACAAGAAGTTTTATTAATCACAAGGAAATCTTAGCTATCAGTTTTCATTGCTGACATGAATGGTTTCTGAAATATATGACTAAAAAGAGTCATATGAGAAAAAAAAAAAAAGAATTTATGAGACTAAATAAAGAAGGCATAAAAATTCAACTAACCCCAACTGGGAATCACTTGAGATTTCTAGTTCCAGTAGCCTGGGGCCACTCCGTTTCAAGGATAACTTTGTTTTTTGACCCCAGTAAATACTGGCTGACCCTTCCATCAGAATACTGTTGCACTGGCTCTGGTTGAACCTTTTAGTAAGATATCTGTCACAGGGGCTGAGGACAGAGAGATGGATGTTTCAGAAGTAACAAAAATGGATTATATGACTGTATCTGTCCCTGTTTGCTAACAGATGATTGTATATGAGGCAGAATTGGGGTCGAGGTTAAGACTTGCTTTCATCATAAAATATCACCTGCTAACATGAACGTGTGAAGGGAACACGCAGCCCCAGATATATCCCTGTTCATGTGGGGTGACATTGTTGGCTAGCCAAACTGGCTTAGATTAATTCTCAAAAGGAGTTACTCTTTTGTTTGAGATGGTTTACCCCATCTCCCTACTTCTCTGATCCTTTTCCTCAGATACATTTTATATGTAATGTTTTGCTGAAAATTATCTTCTCCTCTACCATCCTTCTCTGTACTTGTTTCTTGCTACTCTTCATCCATAGCATTTAATGAGGCATCTTAACATAAGTTTCAAATGGAGTATTGACAAATTCTCTTAAAGGTTTAAACTCACAGAATGTATAGTTATTGAAGCTGCATTAAGTCTTTCAATGTTGATGGCACAGCCATTATTCTGTGCAGGCTAAAAGGCCAATCATTTGCCATTTGTCAGGTATCTTAGCCACTTGAGAAGAACAAAATACAACATGGGTTCTGGGGCACAGTTTTGAAAAACCAGCCAGGGGCTACTGCCAATGGCAGGGCACTGCTGGTCACACTAATGAAAGGGCAGCTTCTCTTCAGTCTTGCTAGTTAGCACACCAACAGCGTTGCTGGCAACAGAATAGCATTTCAGACATTTTACTTTATTCGTATGACGTAAGACACTATGAATTTCACATTTAATTTTCTAGCTTTGCCTATGGAAGACATTATTTGCTGTTGGGTAATTCTCTGTGGTATCTTTATTTCCCGAGCCTTCATTTTATCTTCAATGACAGGTTAACAAATAAAGAGCCTCTGATTCAAGAGGGCCAGTCCAGTGTAATGACACAGAAGCTGATATCAGACTAACCCTCCCAAAAGAAAACAATTAAAATTTTGAGCAAATTATAAATAAAAAACTATTTGAAAGCAATGGAGAGGGACCAAAACAGGCAGAAAACTGAAAAAGGTACTGCACTGAGAGATATCCATATTTAAATGGATTTTCCTTTAAAGGAAATTCTCAGCAGCACATGACAACCAGGTAGAACCAGGCAGAAAGCTAGTCTTAGGATGATGTGTCGCAGGACAGAGTTCAATTAAAATTAAATTATTTTATGTAAATGTTAAGAAAATTGTAAGTACTTATGTTTGTCATATTAATTGGAAACATTTACTCTGCAGAAAGATGATCTCATTTTGGACATGTCTTTCCTTTTGGACAACTGAAGAAGAATATTGAACATATTTAATTTATAAATTCAGCTAAATATATTTGAAGGTGTTTATTCATTAACTAAGTTTGAAGTGATGGTTAAAAGTTGCTAGACTTAAGAATTACAATAGTAGGATCTGTAAGCTAAAAATAAGAATTTACCTTAAGGAAATACTAAGTTTTTGAACTTATGACTTTAATAAATCAAATCTAGTTACTGGAGCTGAAAATTAACCTCTGAGTAGTTTATCTATGCCAGAAAAAAAAAAAAAATAGAAGAAGAATCCTTAAAGATATTACAGGTCTTAGAGAGTCAGAGACAAGAGCATGACTAATACAGAGGGTGCAGGATGGGAGGTCAAAGTTCAAGCAAACGGTAAGACGGGGGATCTAAAGAAGCTGAGGAGCCAGAGCGAAGACTGCAGGAAGAGACCGAAGACAGCAAAAACAGGAAGGATCTTTGTCACCCTTTGTTTTAGCCAGGAAATATATACATCTATTAGATACAGATACTTAAAAAAAACAAACAAAACAAACAAAAAAAAACAAAACAGGGTGGTAGCCAGCCATTCTTCCTTTTCATGAAGCCAGAACACATGAGTTGCTGCGCTCAGCCAGCTGCAAGGGAAGCTAAGGGCCACAAGGAAACACTGCACCAGAGTAAACTGATGAAACCCTACAGATCCATCATTATTCATTCTTAGAAACCAGCTATTTCCATTCGACAGCAGAGTGTTAACCAGAGCTTGGACATGAAATGTACTGCAAAATGATAAAGCAAATAATACCAAAGAGGAGATGTATGCAAACTATTAGATTACTCCTTCCCTGAAATACCAAGACTCCCAGAGCCAATTTAATCGCACTTCTGCCGACTGTGTAGTCCCCGGTGAGCAGAGCTACTTTTCCTTTACCATGTGATTCCCTACTTCACTTTTTCAGTCTTAATGTTCCCACATACAGCCTCATCCACAAGAACCTATCACAGCTAGGTACTTGATTATTTTAAAAATCCACCTTAATTTAATTATTTTTGGAAAAGCAAAACTTATATTTAAAATAATACATATAATTGGACAAGAGAGGCCTACCTTAAACTGTTTCCATCTCAATCTTGAAATATATTTTATTTATATTGAAATTTTTTCTCCAAGGTATATTAGAATTTTCTCATGAACTATGATAGAAACATACTGAAGACTGATTTTGATTTACTTTTTCCGATTAACTCGTACCACTTGGTAATGCTGGATGTTCAAAAACACCGTTGCTGAAGCCAGAACACATGAGTTGAAGTAATGATGTTTTTGCCCATTCACCGACATGTGTCTTCAAGAAAGCAGGCGTGCAGTCACTGAGGAGTTGGGGCTCCAACATATAAATTGGGGGGGGGGCCACAATTCAGTCCATAACAACATATAATCCAGATGTTTAGCATTTTTAACCAATGTCACCACAAAATTCCTCCCTCCTAATTAGCCCACATTCCTGTAGCCGCATTAGTCACTGGAAGAACAGTTTAATAGCACGCTGAAAAAATAAATTCCTAAATCCTAATTTCCTTTAAAAATAGCATTTTCAGGTAGAACCAACTTACCGTAATCATAACTCTGCTCTAATATTTGCTTATATCCTACCGAAGCGCTTCTTACAGGAGAGGGAGCTGGGCTGAGGCGGGGCCACAGCCGGTAGATTGTTACATAATAATTAGAATTCTCAGGAAGCTTTCTCAAAATATACCTGTCTTTCCCACTGACCTCTCCAACTGTGAAATTCTGTACGTGGCTATCTGTAGGCACTGTTAAAAGATCTTCCCAGATTTCTCTCATGCCTTCACTCTCCTTTCAGAAAATTATACGACAAATACTTTCCTGACAGACCAGCCGGCTGCCAGAGCACATCACCCTCCTCTTCTCCGTGGAGAATAACAAGCATGGTTATTTAGAGTTTTCTAGCAATTGAACCAGATTCCTCTTTTTTTCTCCAAGTCTACTGAACCAAGTTATTTTGCGGAAAGTTTTTTGAGAACAAGTAAGATGGTATCTGATATACTGATGCCATTTAATTTTATAATTACTTCTAAACAATAACTACCTTACTCCATCTAGTAGTTGTAGTTAGTTTTCCACTACTGTTACAAGGTCTCTTGGTTCCTTTTCAAAGCACATTAAGTTAAAAAAAAGAAAAGAAAAATAAAAGCACATTAAGGGTATGTAATTCTAGAAAAGCAATCTGAATGAAAAGTGCACTGGCCATGTTAACAAGTCAAAATTATAATGATGCAAAAAGAACAGCAAAAGGGGAAAAAATGTTGGCTGGGACTTGGAGAGGAAATTATGTACTGTTCAATATAATAAATAAGTTATAAAGTTAACTTTGAAAAATAGATACACTAGTTTATGTATAAAGTCAGTGGAGCTAGCTGTTATTGACTTCTAAAACCTGATATTAAAATTTCAGGAACTTGACTAGCCAGTTGTTAAATCTTTGGCAGCTTGAAATTGATGAATGTGGAAGTATTTACATCACAAAAATCAGCAAATTCTACAAATCAGGACTTTTTCCCAAAAGAGCTAGTGCTTCAACGTTTACCAGCAAACCACCACAATATTCAGTGACATTTACTTAGCCACATTTATCACTTTAATTATAAGCAGGCCACATGTGAACATCAGACTTCTTTCCTTTCCTCTTCATCTATCAACTCCCAGTTCATCCATACCAAACTTTTTTTTTTTTAAAAGGAGGAAAAACCTAAGTGACAAGCACATTGGCTCGGCAGGAGTACTCTTATTTTGAAGTAGCAACATATCTCTGCAGTCCTCCCACAAAGAGATAGGTGCACCCTATGGGATTTCTCTATCTTAAAGTCTACGTCTGTAGCTGCTCTGCATAAACCAACTCCTACATGGTTGTCTGTGAATATTGTGTACAGCACATTGTATTCTGTAAGTCAGTGATTCTTAAATGGTAAGAGACCTAGGAATTATTCAGGGTCATTCAAAAATAGTCAGATTCTTGAGACACACAGAGAAACCTATGCCGCAAAGCCAGGGTAGGATCTAGGAATCAGACATTTAAAGAATCCCAGGAGACTGTCCTCCCAGGCGTCCTCAGCCTACACCGATGAAGCATTGCCATAAGGTTGTGTTTGGGGTGGTGGCAGAGCATGTGCAGGCATCTGGCCACCCTGCCAAGAATTACTTTGAACCCACCTACTCAAAGAAGCAGTATCTGTCCAGTCTCTCCAGGTCATGCTTACGTCTCAATACCCAACCTCTTCCTGGAGCCCCGATCAAGTTAACTCATCCTCTAATTTGTCCAGATAATTTTATCCTAGCACTTTTCCTCTCCAGATTGTACATTTTACTTGCCACTTGACTGCTGTTGAACAACTACTGCTGGTTTTCTTGGCGAGGGATCAGATTTTTGTGTCCAGCTTCTAAGCAGACGCAGGACTTTGCTGGGTTGGGACTTCCCTGAAGGTCACACAACTTCTGTTCAAAGTCACGCTTCCCAGTGTGTGACCTTCTCCTGGGAGCACCTCAGAGATACTGAATAAGAAATTTAAAGGCTTTTGAATACATTTAGGGCCCTCCTTGTGTCTCTGCCAAGGAGGAGAAAAGGAATTTAAACTATTTACCATCATCCTTTATTATCTACATGGTTAACATTTGCCTAACAACTTCAGAGACACTCAGTAGCTGACCAAGCTCATCTTTTTGCTTATTGGAGTTCTGAGATGGTACTGGGACACTGTTCTGTGCCAGGACTAGACCTAGTTCTCAGAGACATGGTTTATGATTTCTTCATTCAGTTAAAGTAAGGGGCTCTTTGTATTGGCCACTACCCTAGGCATTCCCTAAATGTTCTCTTGTAAGGGATTTCCAGCACACACAATTTGGTAACATATATTTCTAAATTTTAACCTTTTTTCCCTACATCACACCTTCTCTGAACAAAGTGAATTCCTCCATGCACCCCACGGCCCATGCCTCACACCCCACAGAGGAACTCTTCCATCTCCCAGGCCACACAGGGGCAGGTAGATGTGAAATCACCTACTGCAGAAAGATCAACAAAGACTGAGTACAATGCAAGAGGCAGAGGTTCGGAGGCTTATGGCAGAGGAAGTTTTCCTCTGGCAGAGTCTGTAGAAGCAACCAGTTAGGAGGAAGGAATAAAAAGATGGGGAGGTACCACATAGAAGGGAGAAGACACCGGAGAAACCCTGAGCCCCTGGGAGCTCACATTTCTGGAAACTCACTCTGTGTGCAGTTGTTCTCTTTTGAGACCCACTCCCTGAGCGGTCAGCCAGTTGTCCACGTTTCTTTTGGCTTGTTGGCTTGTACTGACTTTGATCTAGACCACACAGAGCCAGCCCACAGTGCAGACCAGCCTCTCCACCAGCTTCTCAACCTGCTAGCTGTTGACGAGCCACAGGTAGAAAGCTCAGGACACTTGGAAGCTTTCAGAAGAGAGGATAAGGGGCTGTTAGATGCTTAGAAAACCTGTGAGTTAAAAGATGAAGAGAAAGCGCTGCTCTCTGACCAACAGTACCAGGCTAGAAGTACAGCACCTTTGTAAGACTGCAGAGAAGTGGCCCTTCTGAGTGAACAAATATTAAAAGGCACCACAGCTGGACAGAGAGATTACAGAAAGATGCCTCATCAAGGGAGACGAATTATAAAACGGCATAAAAGTGCAAGCCAGCGCAGCATGGGCTCTACTTCCAGCACAGCCTGTACAAGCACACCCAGCACACGGGCCACGGCGGCGCTCACGAAAACTGGTGGGGATGCGCCCGTCCACCCAGCGGCACGGACTGCGGGCTACGTGGCTTTTAACTCTGAAGACTTGGGTCAGGCATTATCTGACCTTACCAGACAGGGCCAAAACTCTGTTCCCCAAAATATTGAGGAAAACTATTATAACTAAAACTATTATAACTAAAACTATTATATGGAGATGACCTGTCTGTGTGTCTGTTTTTGCCTCTAAACTGTCAACTCATCAAAGACAGAAACCACAAAGAACAGATCTTGGGACCTCTAACACCTAGCATTGTGCCCGCTACATAGTAGGATCTCAATAATGTTTACCTGTCTATCCCTTGCAAAGCCATGGCATATTTACAATAGCATTTGCCCTTCTGTTAAGCACTTCCACATAGAGGAGGAAAGGGGAAGATGTGGAGACATCAGTAGCACACAGATACTCCACTCCACTCGACAGATTCAGTGAGGAGCCTTTTTTAATTAGGCAAGTATAAATGGCATTGTTTTGAATTACTAATTCACCCTGCCTCTCCTTTAACCTCAGTACATACTCAGGTAGATTCTTAAAAATAAACTCTTCCAACCTTAACGCATTTTGTGAAGTTATGTTTCAGTTTATTATTTGGAAATATTATGAAAGGTACTAACTAGCTAACGGTGATTCTTTTAATCTATTTACTATGTACATTCAGAGCCTCTGATAATTTTTTTTCTAAAGTACATAAAGTATCATCACCACAATGGGTGGGATTGTACTGCAATTGTGGGAACAACAACCTGCAGATTAAATTTTTAGATTCATAATGTAGAATACAGCAGTCATTAAATGAACAATTTGGAAAAGCATTATTGTGTATTTTCCCAAAAAAGATATGTGTTAGGAATTCTTAATTATAGCATACTTTGAAACCTCATGATCTGCTACAGTCTATAAAGCTAGGTATGTGTAGAACTCAGGACTGTTCTGACATTTTCATAGTGTTTTCAGTTTTTGTAAGTAGTCATTTATGTCAAAAGGTAATAAAGCACAAAAGCAGGGCTGTGGTGGCAGTGATTTCATAAAACTGCCTCAACAATGAGATTAGTAATATACTGCACTGTTTGATAACACAGCATATCTTTTTCAGATGTTATCTAAATGCAACTTTCAAAACCCTGAGGGAAAAGACATTACATTTTAATTTTATGGGTGAACTACAGTAGGTTTAGTATACATTAATTGAAATTCCTGTGTGCTTGGTCAACATGATAGCCAATGATTACCCAGACTTATATTTTTAAACTTGTCTTTACCTTATCTTCATAAACTTAGGAAAGAATAGAAACAAATTAAGTATATGAGCAAAAATGTAGCTATAAAAATGATCATCAGAATATTGCTTATATAAGATAAATGGAAAATACCATACATGTCTTTAAATAGCACACAGGTTACATAAATTATGGTACAGCCATACAACAGAATATACTATGCATCCACAGAACAAATGCTGAGAAATGTATTTATCACCTCAAAGGGATGTAGACATTTTGTTGCTCAGTATAAAAGGTTAGTTTAAGAACGTATACACACTTGTAACAGTGAATAAACAGAAGCCTCAATTAAAGTAAGGAGGCTAGAAGAGGGAGCTCTCCTGCCCTACCAAGACAGCAGAGGCCAACAGTTAAAGGAAGACTTTCTCTTCTAGTCTGGCAAGAGCTCAGCCAACAAGAGACCGTCACAACTCAGCCAATGAAGAGCCACTAAACCTTTAACTCTCAATTTCTCAATGGACCCTTTGTCTACTACAACCCTCCCAACTTCCTTTTCCCCTCTTTAAAAGAGTTCTCCTCTCCTTGTGATTTGCTAAGGCTTGCACATGATTTGCTAAGGCTGCAGACCTTGAATTGCAACTCTTTTTTGATCTTGAGTAAACCCATTTTTGCCGGAGAAATAAATGGCAGTCTATTTATTTTAGGTCAACACTATAAACCTTGAAAATGTAAAAAATAGTAATATGCCTGACAAAATAGCACTAAGTTGTTTGATAGAAAGTGGAAAAATGTGTGTGCATTGATTTCCCAATCTGTTACAGCAGGTATTCAGTAAATGACATCTAAAGTTAACATTTTTTAAATGGCATTGTTTAAAAGATACCTCACTTTTATTTTAGAAGCTGTGGGCAAAATTATGCCTGAACAAACTGCATAAAAACTTTTTATTAACCCCTCTCTGAAACATTGTTTACTTTTATACTCACACCTTTTACAATTTTGAGTATTTTCTTTTGATGTTTGTAATTCAACTGAAGATAATGTTGTAGTGATATGCCAGTACACACATCCTGCTAAAACTTTGGTCATGATGCAATTAAACAAACCAAAAGACAAAATAGTTGAAAAAATTGATTGTAACTGTATGCAGAAATAGACTGAGCTTCAAACTGGGCATGAAAGAAGTTACAGGACGCAGGACTTGAGGTCCTGAAAGGTGTGCAGAATGGGGACATTGAGAAGTTTGAAGGCTGTTTACATAGGGAGTAGAGACAAGAAACAGCTCTGCTAGCAGGAGCCAAATGCTTCTGCCTTTCACTCGAGTAAGAAATGCCTCAATTCATTGATTCTGCTCCGGTTTGGGGTGGAGGGGAAAGACGAGTCCGAAGAGTACCAGTGAGAGAGCAGAGATAAAGGGAAAGCAAAGCCAGAAAACAAGTAGATAAATCCATGAAAGCAAATCCCTACATCCGCTGCAATCCATGGAAAAGTGAATGAAACAGCGTGGCTGAAGCGAAGCATCATCCCAAAGTGTAGGGAAGACGGTAAACGGACAGGTAAGTTGGGATTAGAACACGGAGCTAAGCAATGCAGTCATTGTAACACGTATGAATAACCACGGCTGAGTTTTAAGCTGGACTTTAAAAAAAATTAAATGGTGTGAAATGAACTAGAAGTACCAAAGAGGAAGAGGAAAACCACCTCTCATAACAGCCTGTTACATTCAAGGCACAGTGGTCAGTAGTTTCTCCTCTAACATCCATAACAACTTGATGGGGCACACACTATAATTTTCATTATACAGATGAGGAAATTAGGGCTCGACAGTCATGTTCTCTCTTTCATCCTGATGTCACTAATTTGAGCGTTCTCTTTTTTTATTTGTCATTCTAGGAACAAAGGTTTATAGACTCGATGTTTTCATAAAACCAACTTTTGGTTTTATTCATTTTCTTTAATGTTTTCTATTCTCTATTTCATTTCATTTCAATCATTACTATTTCCTTCCTTCTGTTTAGTTTGGGTTTGTTTTATAGTTCTTTTACAGCTTCTTAAGATTAAAAGTTAGGTTATTGATCTAAGATTTTTTTTCTTTCTTTGTATGGGTGTTTACAGCATTGATTACCCTCAAAGCACTGTTTTAACTGCATCACATGTTTTAGCATGTTACGTTTTGTTTTCATTCATCTTTAATGAAATTTCACTTGTGATTTCATCTTTGACCCTTCCATAACAGCTTTGTTTAATCCCCACATATTTGTGAATTTTCAAAGTTTCATTCTCTTATTGATTTCTAATGTAATTCTATTGTGGTCTAGACAAAGACATCAAAAGAAAACTGCAGGCCAACATTCCTTATGAATCACAAAAATCCTCAGTGCAGTATTAGCAAACTGAATCCAACAACATATAAAAAGGATTAGACACTATGACCAAGTAAGACATAGCCCAGGAATGAAATAAATAGCCTTGATATCACAAAATCAATTAGTGTGATACAACATATCAACAGAGTAAACAGAAAAACACATGATCATCAATGCATCAATCCATCAATGCAGAAAAGTCATTTGACAAAATCCAGTAAGCTTTCATGATGAAAAACACTCAACAAACTAGGAAGAGAAGGGAGCTTCCTCAACCTGATAAGGGCATCTACAAAAAAACCCCAAAGCCAACATCATACTTAATGGGGAAAGACTAAATAAAGTTTGTCCTCCTAAATTCACAAACAAGACAAGGATTCCACTCTTACCACTTCCACTCAACATTGTACCAGAGGTTCTAGTCACAGCAATTAGGCAGAAAAAGAAATAAAATGCATTCATATTGGAAAGCAAAAAGTAAAACTATTTTTACTCACTGATGCCGTGATCTTGTATTTGAAAAAAGGCTCCAAGCTCATTCCGTTTGTTGGCACAATGCAGGTCCTTGCCATTGTAGGACTGAGGTTCCTGCTGACTCTCAGCCAGGGGCCAGTTTCATCTCCTAGGGACCTTCCTCATTCCTTGCCATGGGACCTCCTCCAATTTTCGAGCCAGCGATAGTGCATCAAATCTTTCTCAGGCTTTGAATCTCTTGACTTCCTCCTGCTGGGAAAAAAACCAAAAAACTCTGCTTTTTTAAAGGACTCTAGTGATTAGCTCAGGTCGACTAAGACAATCTCAAAGTCAACTGATTTGGTACTTAAAACTACATCAGCAAAATCGCTTCACAGCCAGACTGAAATTACTGCTTACTTGAGTAACTGGGAAAAGATAACACATACAGCAACAGCCGAGAATGTGGGGAGGCAGGGGCATCCTGGAATTCCGTCTAGCACAACACCCTTTTAACAAACCGGTTAAACTGTTACAGCATTAGTAACTACGTGTTTAAGAAATATATCAGTACAAGAACAGATAAAATGAATGCCAAGCTGTATGGCAGGTGTGCAAAGGTAGAGAACTCATCACTGCTCCTGAGTTTATTGCCAGAGCATAGCATAGGCAAGTGTGGCTAGAACCTAGTGCAAAGTGGAAGGTAACAAGTGAAACTGCACAGATAGGTAGAGACCAGAACTCTTATGCCACGTTGAAGAGATTAAGCTTTTTCTGTGGGCTCTGGACAGAAGGGAAAACACAGTTAAATTTCCTTGTGCAGAGATTACTCAGATAACAGTGCAGAGGATAGACTCTGCAGCCTGACTGCCTGAGTTTACATCTTGCCTCCACTCATTACCAGCTCTGTGACCAACTTATTTAACTACTATGTGCCTCAATGATCTCATCTATAAAAAGCAGATAATCTGAATACCTGCTTTGGAGGCTCATCTTGGGAATTAAATAAGTTAAGCACTTAGAACAGAGATTGATATGTAATAACCCCTGTTTAAAGGTTTGTTATAATCAACATTATTAAAAAGGTAAGAATGGAGAGCATTTATTTTTTATTGAAGTATAGTTGATTTACAATGTTGTGTTAGTTTCTAGTGTACAGAAAAGTGATTCAGTTATACATATGTATGTTCCTTTTCATATTCTTTTTTATTATAGGTTATTACAAGATATTAAATGTAATTTCTCTGCACTATACAGTAGGACCTTGTTGTTTATCTATGTTATGTACAGTAGTTTGTATCTGCTAATCCCAAAATCCTAATTTATCTCTTCCCCACCCTTCCCTCTTTGGTAAGTTTGTTTTCTATGTCTGTGAGTCTATTTCTGTTTTGTAAATAAGTTCATTTGTATCATATTTTTAGATTCCATATGTAAGTGATATCATATGTTTGTCCTTCTCTGACTTATTTCACTTAGTATGATAATCTCTAGGTCCATCCATGTTGCTGCAAATGGCATTTTTTATTTTTTTTTATGGCTGCATAGTGAGAATAGAGAGCATTCAGAAGTCTATTGAAAAAAATAAGAACACAACAACTCACATCAGCAAAGACTCAGGCTTGCAGATCAAAATAAGAAATTCTAGGAAGCAAATCTGACTGGACTTTGATAGGGGTAAAGATTCAAGAGCAGCTAAGAACGCTCCCTAGGCTTTCAGAGTCAGTGAAGGGCAGATAGTAATTCCTAAGCCAAGGCAGGAAATAAAGAGTATGTTTGTGATGGGGCTGCCTTAGGTGGAGATGTTACTTTGGACATACGGTCAGACATATGTCTGAAAATTACAGTCTCAACTCTGGAGATTCAGATCTAAGAGTGACTGACACATGGATGGTAGATAAACGAGATCATCCAAGAAGAGTATGTAAAACGGAAAGAGCAACAAACCAAGGACTGAAAACCGGAAACACAAAAGGATAGCAGAAAAGGAAAAAACTGCAAAACAAAGTAGCAGTGAGTGCTTAGAGATTTGGGAGAACAATGAGAGAATATTCTCATGAAAGCAAAGAGAATAAATAATTTGAAAAACCTGCCATGTGGGCAACAGTACCAAGGTAGCATATAAGGACCGAACAGCATCCACTGGTTCTAAGGCTGACACTGTGGACGCCGTTAGTACCCCGAGGAGAACAGGAAAGTGGATGAGGCAGAAGCCAGCCTTACAGGTGGTCGAGCAGGAAAAGTGAAGGAGAAAAGCTACTCTCAGAAGATTTTCTAATGTTGAAGGAAAGAAGCAATTGTCAGAAAATTCTCAAGTAAAATTTCTAAAGAGTGACAGAGTTTAGACCCAAAAAAAAAGCCAGCTGTAATATGCGAGAGAAGTTCAAAAGGTTGAGTACTTAATTAGTCTGCCCAGAATGGCTTGTTAAGTAAATCACCCAGGGTGGAGTAGTTAAAATTCTCCCTGATTACAGTTCACAGCAGTTCTCTTTTAATTTAGTTATGAGGTAGCATTAACTCCATGTACATAAACCACCTATGACGCAAATCTTCCAGGAGGAAAATGGGCTCAATAAAGGATGACTTTAGTCAGAGATCAAAGGTTTCCTTTTCCCCATACTTTTGACAATGAGGCACTTACTTCCAGATGCAATTTGGAGCCCTAAGGGGGTTTTGTTTTTGTATAATTACCCATATTTAGCTAGAAAGATGTCAAAACTGGAATCTCCAAATATGGTTCAAGAATTTCTGGGTCCTTTTTAACTTGGAGATCATTCCAGCCCAGACCAGATCAGCCCAGGCTTGGGGGCTGCACCCTGAGGTTTACAGCTGACATTCACCCCGTGTCTGTGGACACAGCTTGGGTTATGCTCTCTTGCTGCTCATTTAACCCTCACATCGCCTGGCAGTCAGGAGCCACTTTAATCTTCACCTTATAGCAGATGAAATTTCAGTTTACAAAGGTTAGATAACCTGCCTGAGGACACTGCAGGGGTTAGCAGTGAGGAGTGCCCAGATGTGAATATGAACAGCCACAATCAGTACATGGCGGTGGGTTCATCCTCTGGCTTTTCTTCTCCTTGTACACCATTCATTTATTCAGTGGAGGCAAAGTTAAGAAAACAAGCAGCCAAGGATTCAAATTCTTAGTGATTCAGGAGCCTGACTATTTATTGTGGGACTCAGTCATGAATTACTTTCCTACCTTCTTTCCTGAGTTTGCCTTCTACCCACTATGGAATCCGGGATCACCTTTACCAGAGAGGAAGGAGAAAATAGAAAAGGTAAATGCCATACAAGAAAGTCAGCAAACAGGAAAAAACCCCTTCAGTCTCCCTGTGTTTCTCTTGTATTCTCACACTGCTGACACACCCATACAGAACACTTCACCTCCAGTCACCGGATGTGCAGAGGTCTCCCCCACACCAACATCCGGCACCCAGTGCAACTGTGGTTGTGGGTTGCCGAGGGTGGGGAGGCTTTCCCAAAGGTCAACAAGCGATGCTCAGGACACCAGCAGAGTATCCTACTGCTCAACTCAATTTTGACACTATCTTCCCAAGGAGAGCATCAGATTCCACAAGGTTGAGGGGTCAGCCCTACAAGACTGCTTCTCTCCTCCCACTTCCAACAGGTGGTTATCTGGGCTTCTGACCCACCGACTACAGATTGGAGGTCCCTGTGACCCTCTCCTTGTACTTCATACTCCAGTCCCAAGTCCAAGTTGTTATCTGTACTTCTGACCGACTAGAAATCAGTTTCCCACAACCCTCTCCTTGGGCTCAATTAATTTGCTAGAGCATCTCACAGAACTCAGAAACTTTCACTTACTAGCTTACTGGTTTATTTTAAAAGGATGTAACTCAGGAAGAACGTGGCTGAAGAGATGCATAGGGCAAGGGACGGGAGAAGGGCAGGGAACTCCTGTGCCCTCTCAGAACGTGCCAGTCTTCCCAAACTCCACGTGTTCACCAACCTGAATGCTCCCCAAGTTCCCTCCTTTGGGAATCTTATGGAAGCTTTGCTGCAAAGACATCACCGACTAAATCACTGGCCGTTGGCAACTGATTCAACCTCCAGCCCCTCTCCCCTCCCAGGAGGTCAGGGATGGGACTGAGATTTCCGACCCTCTGATCACAGGGTAGGCTCCACCGACAACCAGACCCCATCCTTAGGTGTGGTCCAAAAAGTCACCTTCACCTCTCTTGTCACTTGGGAAACTCCAAGGGTTTTAAGAGCTCTGTGCCAGAAACAGGACCAAGAGAAATATGTACTGCTTATTATAAATCACAGTCCAAATAAAATCTCCCACCTCTTCCCTGTTTCCTGGCTTAGGTGAGAGGGCAAATGGTGAGTCCACAAGCCAGGGTATCTCTTCTGAAAAGATCTCCTTGCCTTAACGGACTTTGGGTTGCTAAGCATCTCCCCTCCCTCACCCCGATTTGTATCCTTTCCATCACTGCTTCTCAAACTCTGACCCAGTCATCTTACCCATTCCGTATTCCAAATAAATAATATATTGAAAGTCCATGTTCCCCACATTCTTCCAGGCTTCAGGAATATTTCATTTTTTCTTAAATTTTGCACCAATGACCTTTTAGCTAATAGAGTTTAATCTCTTTCCTGCTTAACCTCCTTAGAGGAGCAGCTTCTACTCCTTACCTGAAGCTTACCAGATCTTTTTAGGTTTTTTTTTTTTTTTCTCATTCTCAAATTTTTAAGTGAAAAATCCCTGCCTATTCAACAAAATGACAGCACATCATATGTCATTCTACTGATCAAAGTTTATGTTACTTTTCACATAATAACTCCTAATTTAGAAGTCTTGCCCCAGAAAGGGGGTAGTATATCTTTTTTGTTTTTACAACAACCAGAATAAATCAGTTTAAATGGCCCTTCTAGAGATGCTTTACGAACAACAACAAAACAACTCCAATGATGGGGACTCCAAATACTGCAGCTTCCAGGTGGGAGCTATTTTTGAACAGACCTGTCCCTTGCTGTCCCTCAAATTATACCATTAATCGCCTCCCACTCTGTTTATAAGTAGGATCATCCCAGCTGAAAGGAATTCAATACCATTCCTTATTAATAGATCTGGAGAAAGATTTATGAGGAGGAATATATAAATTAGGGTAGGAAACATTTTTCTCTCAAGTGTCAGTGTCATTCAAAGACTCAATTAAAGACACCCTGGATATGAAACCTAATTTTAGTTAAGAAGTTTTTGCTCTTTTCTATTTTTATTAAAATAAACTTTTAAAATAAGCTTTATTTTTAAAATGCTTGTCAAACATTTGTCAATAACTTACTACATGCTATGTGTTAAAGATAAAGCAGTGAACAAAATGGACTTAGTTTCTGCCCGAGGGTAACAAACTCCACCAAGGAAGACAGCAAACAAGTGGTAACTATGATGTAAAGGGGTTCAGGAGGCTAAGGGAGTAAACAACAGAAAAGCTAAAGCTGTGATTCTTAAGAAGAAAAATTTAGATCTCATTCACTTCCAAATCTATTACATTTTCCATCGTTTATCATTCCTCATATGAAAAATACCCTAAGAAACCAATGGGAGCAAAAGAGAGCTTAATTCTGGCCCCTTTCTGTTTCTTTTTCATATGTAACTGCACTCAATTTCTAAAAATGGTTAGACTGTGGTTGGCAGTAATCTTATAATGATAACAGTTTAATCCAGCTTAAAATAGAATTTTACAGAGATTGAAATTCTAATGCAGCACAAGCGGAAGTCTTTCAAGATTTTGGCGGATCAAGTGGGTAACTTTTCCCAAAATCTATTCCTCAAGTCCAAATGAAAAACAGAAGTGATTACAGCCCCTTTTATCAATGTGCTGGTAAACACTTTAAAGGAAGAGAGAATAATAAGATATCTCTGCGAAAAACCAAAAAAAATTTATCTAGCAAGGCAATTAAGATTCTAAAATTACTGCCCAACTGTAATTTGTCCAAGCATCAAAGATTCATAGCTATAAACCTTTCCTCAACAGGACATGTGTTCTGTTGGGCAGGAGAATGCAAAGATCTTTATGGAGAATCATTTTACCAATACATAAAGTACAAGTCCATCTACGCATGTGGCCTCAATACTACAGAATTACCATAATGCACTCTTTTCCATTTCCTATTACAAATTTTTTAAAAATCAATGATTATTTCCACTGTCTTCATGACAACTGAATAATTTAATAACCTCAACAATTGCTGATGAGTATTTTGATGTAAGAACACAAACTAAAAGATTTATTAAAGTATTAAGAATAGATTAGTGTTATCTTATTTTATTGGTCAATTACTTGTGGTAGCTCATTCCACGTTTTAGAGTAAAATCTGCTTCATCTTGAAATGAAAACAACAAAGCCTTAGCCAAAATCATCATCCTATCAAAACAACAAACATGGACTGCATCAAATTATTCCTTCCCTAGAGTAATGGGGCAAGTAAAGAAAAGGATGGAAATTACAGTCATGAGTCTATTATTTTTCTTAGTCTTTGATAATATCAGCATACAGAAAGATTACAGGCATTAAAATTGAGTATTTTATTATTTAAGAGTCTTCTCTTTTTGTCTAAACCCTAAGGGAAAAGATATCTTTTGACAGCTAGAACTTTGAAGAATCAGTGAGACAAAATATGCTTCAGGTTTAATTATCAACAAAAAAAGGTGCTAGAAAAGAGTCATTCTCATACTTAACTTTTAAAAGGAGAATCACAAATGATATACATATTTTACACTGAAGTGAAAATAATGCTATGAACCTTAATTTCACTTCAAATTATGTAGTTGATTAAAACAATTTCATGATTTTTAATAGCAGAATTACAAAACAGAAAATATTACCATTAATAAAGATTGAAAGAAAATTAGTTATTTAATATCAGTAGCGGTGACGCAGCCTGCATGACAATCTAAGCGGCAGAAATGACGCTTTAATCTTATTAAAGAGCCAGGCATGCACTCCTGATGCACTGAATTATTTTACCTGAAAACTTTTATTTATCCCCTTCTATGCAGAAGTAGATAATACTGGGACACATTTTGAAATAAATAACATGCATTAAAAGCGCCCTAATTTGTGTTTTTAAGTGGCTTCTAGGACTATACATTTTCATTCAGTATGGGATCTCACAGAAGTTCAGTATTAGCTTCTTAAATTATCTACAGGCATTAAAAATGGAAATTCAGCCAGTGGTTGCCGGGGTGAAGTGGAAGGAGGGACGAGTAAGTGGAACACAGAGGATTTTTAGGGCAGTGAAAATATTCTATATGATACTAAAATGGCAGACACACGTCATTATATATTTGTCCAAACCCACAGAATGTACACCACCAAGAGTGAACCCTATTGTAAGCTATGGACTTTGGGTGATAACAAGATGTCAATGTAGGTTCATCAATTGTAACAAATGTATGACTCTGGTGGGGGCTTTGGATATTGGGGGGAGGCTATGCATGTGTAGAGGCAGCGGGTATTTGAGAAATCTCTATACCTTCCTCTCAATTTTGCTGTGAACTTAAACTGCTCTAAAAAAAAATTGTCTTTAAAGAAAACTGAATCTCAATAAGGCAATGCACACTGTTTGTTGGCTTGTTTTTTTTTTTGTTTTGTTTTGGTTTTTTTTTACAAATATTCCATTTGAGGGGGGAGGCTTCTGACCTCTGCACACAATTCTCATTGTAGGACTCAATAAGTCTGACTCAAGTAACACAAAGCTTTTATCCACAAGAAAATCTACAAAGTGATCAAACCATAATACAAAATTATAAAGTATAGTTTTTGGTCTACAAATATTTGTCTATTACTTTATGGGTCTAGACATACAGAAACAGAGCATAATGACTGTCTACAAAAGTGGAGTACAAAATTCCACCCCAGAGACCTAGCTGCTTAAGCAACTTTCATGTATAGTAACTTAGTAATCAAAAAAATGTATTTTAGGACTTGCCAGAGTCTAATGAACAACTATATTCACTCAACTTGATCCAAAGGTAGTTTCAACAGCCTCCAAACAATGCAGTTAATTCAAAGAGTAAAGATTATCACTCTTGGGCCAAGTATAGCACAGCAATGTAGATTTTAACATGTAGGTCACAAAACTAAATACACGTCTCAGTTTTTTTCAGCAAGCCTTATCCAGAAAAAAAAAAAAAAAAAAAGCTTTTGATGAAGCAAGTGCTACATTCAGAGCTATGACAGAAGAAAATGGTACTGTAAGCATGCAGAAACGGACCCCTCCGAAGGATGGCTGAGTCAGGGAGGAACCAGGATGCTACTGCAGAAGAGTAGGGATCAAATAAGAAAGGGATTTGCAAAATGAAAAAGAGGTGACAGGTGTGAGAAACACTTTCGACTTCCCTCCAGAGTCAACAGACTCCTCACAGGGTAATTTTCAACCAGTAAGAAAAATGAAGCATTTGTGTTGCAAGACATTAAGATACTGAGGAAAGAAACTAAGAGAGAAGAACTAAAGACCATAAAAATGAGTCAAGTTGGGTTTTAAGTCAACACATATTGGCTATTTTTTTACAGAAGATAAACCTGAAAAGTTCAACTAGAAATCACTTTTCCATTTCTCCCTGCTAGCATGCTTTCTCTATGGTTTCGATGTGATTCTATTCAGCAAACTGTTCTCTACCCCTGAAAGTGCAAGGCACTGTGCTTGGGGTGGGGTGGGAGGCAACACTGGAAGATTTAAGAATCAATTAGACGTGAATAAGCATGTGCTCATATATAATGAGAGAGAGAGAGATATATACCTAACTAATGAGTTGAACTGTGCCAAGTTCCATGATGGAGATATAAGGTAATAAAATGGAGAGGAAGGAATAATTAATTCTTAGCTGTGTTCTAGAAGTACATTAATTACACTGCATCCCAAGTACTAGTCCAATTTGCAGAAATAGGTGGCTAAGACAATTCACAGACTTAGGTTACCAGAGTGACTTTGGGGATAACCCTTAATCTCAACAGACTCAGTTTACCTATCCAAAAAGTAAAGGATTGATTTAGATTGTTTTAGCTTACTTTTCATTCTAAAACCTTTCTATTTCTATTTAAGTGTTATTGGAAAGAGGTAAGGAGAGTTATGAATAGAGAACATTAAATAACAGGGAAAGAAATTCCTAGAGATCACCCGATTCTCAAGTTACTGACACATTCCATGTACAAGCTGAGACAGAGTCACCTCAACTTTGCAAATTTTCAGAATTATTCATGTTCCCAAATTACCAGCCTTTAAGCTCAAAAGAGATCCAACACCAGGCATTTGCACCAGCAAACGAATATTCTCTAGCTGACATTTTGGGCAGGATTACTGAAGAACTGTGGTGCTTTCATCAACAAGGTTAGTAGCAATTAGACACAAAATTGAGAAATACTTCCTCTTTTTCCTTTCTTTGTTTACTCCTAAGCGTCTTCCTTCCAATTTAATCTTTCATGCCTTAATTTAGCCATATGTTGAAACAACCAGATAGTGGTTAAGAAAGAAGTGCAGATTTCCTATTTACAGTAGAATCAGCTGGCTGAGCTAGTCTGTGAAAGGAAGTGTGAGATCAATGCATGTGAGGCTACTTCCACATGCACTGTTCAAAGGCTCCTTCCAAAATCATTTACTTCCTTAGTACTTAAAATAAACAAGTGAGCTTTCTAATGACCTTAATGCAAAAAAAGGGGGGGGGATACATATGTTACATGCATGTGTATATATATAGATAGATAGGTACATAAAACTATTTTAATTACTGCCTAGTGCCTGTCTAAAACTTAGATGTAAAGAAAGAATTAATTCTGTATTTCTAGTGATATTAGGGGAAAAAATAGATTTTACCTATCAAGTTTAGCATAGACTGGTATATAAAATTTCGAAGACATCCAGATGTTTATTCCAAACCATTTACATCAAAATTTACTAAGAGGCATGCTGTTCTAAGTATTTAGGTTAATATCCTCTTCTAGTCTTAGAACCATCTCTAAGCTTGGCACCTAACCAATCTTTCCGTTTTGAAATTCTCTTCATAGACTTCCAATACAATATATTCCTGTCTTTCCCTCCATCTTTCTGACAAATCTGAACTACCTTCCTTTACTTCCCAATAATCAGAGCCTATACTAGTCTCTCCTGAGTGGTCTTGCCCTATGTCAACCGTGATGCAATAGCTAATTCACCCCTTTTACCCTAAGAAGAACTCTGTATAAATCACTCCAGCCCAATTAGACTTGACATCCTTTTCTCTGAAGGTTATAAGGAAAAAAAAAGAGCAAGAAAATACAACAGGTTCTACATTTACTGACAGTTATAATGGGCTTAAATTTAAACTAACTACAAATACAAGCGAAAAAAATCAATATTCAAGTGGCTGATACTGTAATTCTAAGACAATAACCTTATTTTGTCACTAACCTCAACCTAGTTTCTTCAAAGAGTAAAAATATTTTACCTTTGTTGATTATCATTTATACAATCACTCATCAGCCAAGCATGGAAGAAAAATATGCATTATGCTTCCTTTAATTCCATAAGAGCAATAAGAATGATACAAATTATTAATCAACCTCTGATGATTTACTATTTATGCCACAGGCTACCAGATGCAAAATACTTTGAAATAGCTTGTTCAATGACTAGCTTTCCTCATGTGTTCCTATTTTCTCTCCTGAATATAAAGGATGCCACCGTCATCCTCAGTAACAGCAATGAAGATTTTCTGATCAGCTTCTACCAGCAAGGCTGTGTGCTGGAAATTGAAGATGCAAAAATAGAATATCATCCCTTAGAGAGCTGACAGTACACTTGATTAAAAAAAAAAACTAAATACATGAAAATATAAATAAAATACAAGGCAGTATGAAACTGGTCAATGAGTGCTCTTAAGAGTAATACGGGGTTGTGAGAGAGGAAGAAGTTTCTTAACACCAGAACAATCAAAGACAGCACAAAGAAGTAGATAGGATTCTCTCCATTTGAGCGCTCCTGCGAAATGGAACCTGGTTAATAACCAAATAGACACCAATGTATTGATAAAAAATAAGGAAAGAGTTCAGGCATTCTGGACAAAAGAAACACACCAAGCGAACGACAGATTACGAGAGAGAGGTGCTGTGAAACCAAAACCAATCCAGCAGACAAGCTCGAGAACATGCAGGCACTTAACTTCTCAGGACCTGAGGGTATTTATCACTTGGTATGATATTCCTGTGGCCTCACTAGCTTCTGGAACAGCTCTGCTCTTAACATTTGAACAATTTATGGCCTAATTACTTCAATTGCCCTTTTGAAGAGTCTCTCTGCAGGACACTTTCTGAGTGAGAGAACAAAAAGTGGGCCCTTGGAAAGTCAACCCCACCTCATTGCATTAAAAGCAAAATAACCTTTTATCAAATGCTTTGTGACCATTTAGAATATTGCATTTGTATTTTAATCGTGGAGTTTAACAGGAATATTGCCAGTGGGAAGGACTTAATTACTAATGATGTCTTTCTCATGGTTTTACCCACATTCCCAAGGGATGCTTTAATGAAGTTCTGAGCCGTCAAACAAGAAAGGTCAAATGGCTTTCCTCCCCACCCCCATTCTGCTACCTCAAAGCGCCCAGAGCTGCATCTTCTTCCCAGCAGATGTTCAACCAGGTAGGATATTAGCCTGAGGCAAAAATTCCAGGAAATACAAACTCACACGGAAGGAGTTCTCTGAAATTCAGTGGATAATAGAGCAGCCTCTTTTGAGTTTGGAAAGGAGATGAATTTAGGTAATCTTCATTTGAATAAAAATGTATATTCCTTTAGAAGGGTAATATGCCAGGAGGAATACCACTCTGCTTGCAAATTTATTACATATTAAAGATTCATGATATTTTATATCGATATTTTTTAAATGTTGAAAATGTTCCTGCTATGTTTATACTATGCACATATTTAAGTTTTTATTAGGTTAGGCCAGATGAAATTGCTTTTTTCGGTAGGTCGAAAATGGTTGAATACTCCATTTTATCTAGTTCAACCCAACTACCCAAACTGCCTTACAATTAGCAAAAAAAAAAAAAAAATGCAGTTACATTTTATAACACCATTCTGACCTAGTTTTCATTCTCAAAAAATACTTTTACATTATGCTAGACAAGGTCTTTTCAAGATTTGCTGATATACATACATATATACTATACACACACACACACACATTAACTCTAAATTAGTATTTGCTTTTCCAGAATCTTGATTTTCAACTTTAATTTCTAGGCTCTGTATCTGTAGCACTTAGCCAGGTAAATTAAAGTAAAACCTTACATGAATTTTAAGCACCTAAGTCATTTTAAAAATTAATATGGAAGAAAATATGTTTTTTCCTGAAACTTAAGAAAGCTGATCTCCTTGCCTCCTCCAAAACGAAAACAAAATACCTCATTATGCCATGAAAGACGTTTCTGAAACGGAGCAGGACCCTGCAGGGCCCTCCCAGCTGCAAATTATTTCTGTGTCCTCGTTTCTTGTTTGTAGGAAATAGGATTCACTTTGCCTTCTAAACATTCCCAGAGTTCCAAAGGGCAGACTCAAATGGCAGCTAATCAGGGAAGGCAGGGTTTGCAGAAACAAAGGAGGCAGGTCAAGAAATAACTGCTGCAGCAGTGGGGCAGGGCTATCCTTAATATGTCTGAGTTCTTCTGCAGGAGCTAAGGCCCCGACCCAGGTGGAGGATGGTAACTTCAGGCTGAGCACGAGATTCCTGGAGCATGGCCCTATTACCTACCAGCAACCAGTCAGAAGAAAGTCACACACCTGGCAGCCCTCAAGCCTCATTTTGCCTATTAAAAAACTTCACCCTAGTTTAAAAAAAAAAGAAGTAAAATTCACCCCAAAAACCATCAGAGAGTTCAGGGTTTTGAGCACAAGCCACTGTTCTCCTTGCTCGGCCCTGCAATAAAAACTTTCTCTGCTCCAAACGCCAATGTTTGCATTTGTTTGGCCTCACTGTGCGTCAGGCACATGAACTTGCATTCAGTAACATTTCCACATAAATTATTAATGTTAATAATTAGAAGGAATCTTCATACATAGAAAACTCTTTTGATATGACTTTCCTTGAAAAGATATTTGGGTCTTCCAATATTTTCCTACAACTTACACCTTTGTAAAATTATTTAGTCACAAAAATAGATTATTTATTTATTTACTTACTTGCTTTGATTTTTTTAACCAAAGGTTATTATAATGACTTTGCCCTTATGCATAATTATAATGACTGATCAAAGTAATGTATATCTCTATAAAGCAGTAAAAAGTTGTAAAAGGGAATTAACTAAACACAAAAATCTGTTTTAGAAGACTCTTAAAGCTAATTCCAGTGTAAATTTTAAATAATTAGTACACATGTGAACCCACAAATGAATGGAAATGTATATAATATCAATAAATGCATCAATATCAGTAAAATTAAACACATACTATTGCCTGGTTAAGTATTAAAATTAGTGTACTGAAGATCTTTTAACAAACACTAGTGTTGGGCTGCACCCCCGGCCCAGAGTCAGCAATTGAGACATCCATGGCTGAATGGATGGGGAAATCTTACATGTTGGAAGCCAGGTCCTGGAGCAACACACCATTGTGTGTGCGGCAGACAGTGGGCGGTAGGAGAGTGATGTCGGTCTCCGCTACGGGAGGAGGAGCAAATTACCAGTTATAGCGGGAATTGAAGTCACGTTGTCTCATCAGTTACCAGGGAAATCAGCAAAGGTGCACGCCCCTCATTGCCCCTTTGATAAGCTATCACGGTGGAGATAGTCTGATCTAAAGCTAGAACAATGACTACCTGGGGCTGGGGGGAAGTATGTTGTAAAGACTCAGCTGTGTGAGTAGGGAGGGTGTGGGTAAAGCAGGCACTGGTTGAGCAGGGGATGTACAGAGAGCAAGAGAACATCCATCTTGAGTGGCCCAATCCTACAGCAAGCAAGGAAGGGTAGGTAGGAAACAGGTGGGGAAGGACTGACAAAACAACGCTGGAAGCCTATCTCAGTTGGTAGGGTTATACCTGAAATTTGAAAAAACAACAAAAAAGCAAAAACCTTCTAGTGTAACTCACTGTGGTCTGACTAAATTGCAAAACAGATGGTTTTACGTGGCTAATAAACAATTTCTGAAGAGAATGCATTACATTCTCTTAATGCTCTGCTGAAATAACTACATGGAGCAAACTGCAAAATAAGGAACAAGTGCTATCCATGAGCCAGCTGATCCGAGTTACTCCCCAGGCAACTCCCTGAAATCAGGGAACAAGATCAGTAGTTAAACTAATTTATATGATTTCATAGCCACACACCACCAGCCTCGCCACCTTTATGGAGCTTTAATACAAAAACTGGAGGATATTTGTTTTTAAGTCTAATTCCTTTATGTTTCTTAAAATACATACCATCCTGAACATTTACAAGAAATAGCATAAAAACTCTTTCCACAGTTAAAAGGCAGAGATGTATCTTATTTTTATTAGCAGTTAATGTGGGGCCTACAGTATAATAGCTGTCTCAATAGCCACAAAATTAACGACATAACATTGCAAAGCCTCGAGCGGCCTGTTTCCTGTGAGGACAAACAGGAAAAAATGAAAAGAGGCGCCTTGCCCAGGTTTTGGAATTACGAGAAAGGTGATGAATTGCCTAGGAATTCATTTTTAATTATTTCATTTCGAATACAACTGTCTTCATTTCGTTAGACTTTGTGTTTGGTTTGTCTTTGGAATAAAATCTTTCCGAGAGGTACGCGTTAATTTACCAAAGACTCGAATGGCAAGGGTGAGTTTACGGGCAGGAACCAGTGAAATAACACCAGGGAAAAGCTGGAAAGAAGTCTTTAAAAAAAAAAAAAAAACATAGATCTCTTTCCCGCCTCTCTTCTAAGAGGACGCCGCCAACATGGCTTAGGTTTTATCTCCAAGACAATAGCGCCGCTCGCCGCCTCCGGCGCAGCTCAGACCGCGCGCACTGCCCTACTCGCGCCCCCACCTCACCTGTCCCCCTGCCCTATAAGTCACCTGCTCCTCCGGCGTCCCTGCCTCACTGATCCCCGTGGCTCACCTGCGCCCCTGTCCCACTGACGCCCCTTCCCCGCTAGCTCTCCTCCCCGAGTCCCCCTGCCCCACCAATCCGTCTATTCTATCAGTCCTCTGGCCCTCCAGACCCTCTGCCCCACCGGTTCCCCTGCCTCTCCAGCGCACCAGTCGAGCGGCGGCTGTCGTGACGAGCCCGCAGTCCCGCCTACGCCTCGCTAGCCGGAGGGCAAGAGCTCGGAGCGCGGCCGCGAGCCGCCGGACGCCTCCTAGCGCCCCGCATCCCAGGCTTTCAGGCCAACCGGCCTGCGTCTCGCCTCCTCCCTGGCTAGGGGGCCTCCCGGGCTTGTTTGCTTGTCCTCATCCCCGGGCCAGCCCCGCTCCCTCCTCCTGTCGGCTGCAAAAGCCGTTTGCTTCCTGCGGTGTTTCTTTTTTTTCCTCTCCTAGGCTCCATCAAAGGTGGCTCTGTTATTGAAATATGAAGCCATTTCCTCTCCAAAACCCTTGGTTACTCAAGGCGGGAATCAATGGACCTATATACTCTCCCTGAAGTTATAAATAAATGTCTATTTGTTCAGGAGGCGTTTTCCCGCGTGTCCCAGCATCTTCCCCAGTGGTTATTTCAGGGGCGTGTCTGCGCGCGCGCGAGCGCGCCCTGTGCCCATCTGGTTCTAATCCTGCGAATGGATCCATAAGCCAACCCCACCCATCCTGCCTGCCCCTCGCATTCTTCACTCTATAAATAAAACCAGGTTCTTTGAGCTCTGTCATCCAGGAATACAATAGCAGTTGTTTGTTAACAGAGATTCAAACCCAATATCGATACTGAGTCCAGTAAACAGTAAAGTATACTTCTGACAATTTGGGTGAAAGGGCACCTCAGCTGTAGGAAGCTTTACCTGCTGTTGTCATAATTACCTTTCTACCTGGTTACCCTGGATCTTCTTTGAGGAGAGGGAGACGGGAAAGCGAGGATCTCTCCTCCCCTTGGATTTTTCTTTTAAGCAGAGGCTAAAAAACAAAGTGAAAATTCACTGCCCTGGCTTGTCTGCCTTACACCGCTGTCCCACGATCATTCCATAAGCCCCTTGCCCCATTCCCTCTAGACAGACTCGGGAGGTGTGGTGTGGTGGGGGCTTGTGGTTGTAGCTGCCGCTTTGCCTGAACCCCTGAGCGTGTTACTCCGGGATCTGAGCAGAGGGGAAAGTCATCTAAGAGGCTGCTGTTTCAGAAGGTTTGGGCACAGAGCTGCCCCTCCCTGCCTCCCTGAAGTTTGCATGAAGTGCACGTTAGGCTGTAATTAGGGGATCTGGGAGAACTTTCCTGATGACGCTTTGCTTTTCTTCTGCTCTTGGTGAGAAAGTGCCTCCTTCTTCCCAGGACCAGGACCACTGCCATCCAGCGCCACAAAGAGACATTCTGCGCGCGCGCACGCACACACGCGCGCGCGCACACACACACTCACACACGCACACACACTTGCCCAGAGACAAACTTAAGGTGAGGGGAAGGAGCGCTAGCTTCAGTTGATCTCCAGGCTCCAACTTCAGAAGGACTTGAGAGCATCTGAACTTCTGGATTTTAGGACAAGGTAAAACTTCCATCAATTTTTTTACTCTTTCGGTCAAAACTTGGGTGCCTTTAAGATCTCAGACAGTAGTTCATATCATGATATACCTATACATTAAAATAACTTTTCTTATTTTCTTTTTTTGAGTTTAACATATCTCAACTTTTTTTTTTTAAGATTCATATTGTCAGATAAAATACTGTACTGCAATAAACAAGCTCAGTCTAGATTGGGGCAAGAATAAAGTCTAGTACCAAGACTTTTGCTAATGCTACTATAAATCTGGTAGATGCAAGGTTTCCAAGTGGCAACTTTTACATGTGTATTTCAACAAGCATTTTATAGCACCTGAGATGAAAAAAGGATAGTACAGGCTGAAGGAAATGCTGAGGAATGGGACTGTCCATTCCAGATTTGTGAGCTTTCTTTTGGCGAATACATAGGTTAATGAGAAAAAGAAAGTTACTGTAATCATAGGTAATACCTGTTAGACTGATAAACTTTGAGATGTTACCAATTTTGGTCTGGATTTCTCAACTTAATTGTGAAATTACAATCATAGAACTATGATGCTTTTCATAGACAGAATGATGCTGGTGGATAATTTTAATGTACTGAAAAGAAGCTTTTTAAAGCCATGATTGGTAAGATTGCTTTTAAAATTTTGCTTAAAGGAATTATTTGTGTTGAGACTGTTCACCTCCCTAAGCAAATCTGAACTCTTTTGGGCTTAAATGAAGTTGTTTTCTTCCACTGAGTATGACTGTTGTGTTCAAAGTAAGATGGTTTGTTATTTTGAAAATAAGTTATTTTGTTTTCATTTATCACTGGAAAAATACACAAAGTGCCCAGTACATTTGGGAGTTTTTAGGGTGGAAAGTGTTTCTGTACATGTTCCAGCGTGATGTCATAAAATCAAACATACTGGCTGGCTTCTTGGAAGCTAACGGTTCTTAAGAAATAAAGTCTGTGAATTAATTTCTAAGTGAAATGTAATATTTATTCATTATAAATGTAGTTTCTGGTAACCATTTATATTTGATTATTTCAGTGTACTAAATTTGCAGTAATTTTATATACACTTCAGTGACTTCAACATTTTAATGGAATCGTAAATAGGAATATTGTTCTACCAAAAATGCATCATATACATTCTCTTTGGATAACTCTTAATGTGATATTTCTTAATCCTTACATCAGCTTTCAACTTCAGTTTCACTTATTTTTACGAATAAAGAAGTTTTTCTTTCAATAAGTAAAATAGAATGTATGCCAAAGGCCTACTGAGCATTTAAGGTTTAGTCTTGAGTCACTTTGGGGCTATCTGTTCTTAGTAATTTAATTTTTAAGCTAAGAGAATGGCTACATGTTTTGGTACAGAATTGGAAACAGCTTAAAAATGGGAAAACTAGATAAGGAGAAGTCATTTTGTTTAAATGTAACTTACTGAGCAAGCAAAAACCAACAACCTCCAGACCACTGGTCTCCAAAGAGAATGAACCCAGAGGCCAGTATTCCAAACAGGAGTGTTCAGTGGGTCTGGGCTTTCTATGAGGAACAAGCAAGAGGGGAACATCATGTTCTTATAAAGTGAAGCCATTTATTGTCAGCAAGGCCCTCTGTCTCAGAGGAATGACTGACACTGTAATTTAGAAGAACTAAAGATACTTTCACAGAGAAGAATCAATTCATTATATCCCTAGTGGTTTCACTGCCTCCTCCTTCCTTTGGGAGCCAGTAACACATCCAGGATAAATACATTCGGCATGCGCAGAAAGATGCTTTATGAATAGGTGGTCTACTGAACAGTCCTGCCTTTTAGCATCTTGGATGTGGAATGTTGGTATTTTCTGAGTGGTTGAAGCCTTTGAATCTTAAGGTAGCACAGCACTTCATC
The DNA here is from genome assembly GCF_048773025.1 of Camelus bactrianus. Classification (NCBI taxonomy): domain Eukaryota; kingdom Metazoa; phylum Chordata; class Mammalia; order Artiodactyla; family Camelidae; genus Camelus; species Camelus bactrianus. Next base: position 57,623,074 of record NC_133541.1, on the reverse strand, counting down.
TTTGTAAAGATAAACAAGAGTCATATTCAGAAAATAACCCCCTTTTCCAAAAATCCTCATACTGATTTTCTTTTCATTCCCTTCTGCCTCATGCATGTTTTATTTTCCAAATTACATTCTTAAGATAATGGTATTCCACCAATTAAAATTCCAGCGAAATGCAGAGCAAATTTGAAAATAACTTTCACATTATAGTCTTCTGTTGCCTCTACTTAATTTTCCAACCTCCTGTTTTTATTATTAGTAACCACAGTACTTAGTCTATGTTACTTAAATGTACTTAGTCTGTCATTCAAAGGTAATGACATGTTGTTGGGGAAAAACGAGGAGGGATGGAAACCTGAATATTCTTAGTATTTTAATCAATAGTGTTTAAGGAGGATTAGAGGAAACAGCTGGTTAAACAAATATTAGGTGTAGTGTGGACACGATGGTATAAATTAATAATGCAGCTCTTTATTTACACTATGAAAGGTACAGTCTGTGGTGGTTCCATGTGTGAAGCACGGTCCCTGTGTGCCACCTAGTGGATGAATCAAAGAACGCTTTCTCACCAGCCTCTTGGTAAAAAATCCTGAGATTTCCATTCTGTTGACACTGAATACTAACTGTAGGCCAGATGTTGGGGTAGGTGCTCAGAGTAGAAAATGGCAGCAAGTGACTTTTATATAATTTAAAGTTCAAGGTGCCACTTAACAGTTGATTGCATTCCTGGTAGTTGCATTTAAAATCAGTTTACTCTTTACTCAGTAATTTACCATCAACTTTCTGCCTCTAAGAAGATACCATAACTTGCTTCTAATACAGGATTTGTTTTTACAGAGATGGCATGACCTAGCTCAAAAACAGGTGGGGAGAGTTTGTATCTTGAATCACTTCCTCAAATGGAAATAAATGTAAAGTTTATCGTTACTGATTTTAAATGGGTAAATAATGATTAGCTTAAAAGGTTAGCACATAGATTCTAGCACATATTATTACATATTCTTTAGTTTCTCTTAATTAAATATAAAAGATAAGAGTAAAAACTGCTTTTGGGTAGCGAGGTATGTTTTACGAAATACTGCTCTCTAACGCTAATCATCAGCATGTAGAACAACTTACATGTTCATATGCAGCTTTGAAGCAGTAACACTGCTTCCATTAAGATGATATAATAGAAAAAAAATCTCAAGCAAGAACAATTACAAGGAAAGCCACTGTTTGAAAGAAGCATCATGATATCATAGAAGATTAACCCATCAGAAAACTGCACTGCGAGTTCTGGAAAACTCTTCTCCAAAAATTATTACTCCAATTGGCTCTTTGCAAGGTGTAAGACTTAATGGCAACAGTGTTCAGCATATTGGCATTAATCAAGTTCTGAAATTCAGACTGGAAGGAAAAATGCCTCAGTAGGGAAAAATGATTAAATTGTTACTTGCTGAGCTCTGGAGGTGTAATCCACAAATCAAGTTAGGCCTGCTCGTGTGGAATGGAAGTTTCCTGTTTAGGGGACTTTGGTTTGGTGTACAACAGTGAGATCTATGCTGTGAAAAGAGAGCTGCTCATTAAGTCTTTCTTCATTAATGCCACAAAATTATAGCCTGAATTGATCAGAGGCAATGGCTGGAATCAACAACAATCATGTAAAAGAGAGCATGTTATCTTAATTCTTATTTCCAATGAGTTATTAACTACCAGAAACACACCATTCTGTTAACAATTTCATCTTACCATCCCTGTGATTTAGTATGAATCTCAGACTCATTCTAGTGAGAGAGCTAATGAGAGATTGCCTGAAAGTCAGAGGTCCTCAAAGCAGAAATTTAGTCACAGACAGAAAAACTGTTACAGCAAGTTTGGGATTTGCAGATACTTACTATACATAAAGCAGGTAAACAATAAGACCCTACTGTAAAGCACAGGGAACTATATTCAGTACCTTCTAATAGCCCATAATGAAAAAGAATATGAAAGGAATATATATATATATAATATGTATATGTATAACCGAGTCACTATACTGAAATTAAGCAGAACATTGTAACAGTGTACACCAAAATATTATATACCATAAATTAACAACAATATTGTATGTAAATCAACTATACTTCAATTTAAAAAAAAAAAAGAAGTTTAATGGTTTCAGGTGACTTGATACTAGTTAAGAACAAACTACACAAAAAAGAATCAGCCAAGCTTTCTGAAATGGCCTGATGCTACTGGGTTCTTGGCTATATGGCAGTAACTCCACGTAACGGCTTTTTCCAGTGATGGATACCTGGAGGGGGGCTTGCTGGGACTGAGAAGTTCTTAGCTATATTCAGATAAAGTCAGGATTTGTTTAAAATATCAAATGTTGCTGGACTATTTTGAGCTTCTATTCATACTTTTACAGCTCGACAGGGGGTAGGGGAGAGGTATCTGAGATGGGGTTATTGCTAGAAGGCCAGGAAGCTATTTGCAAAATAAAACAAAACAAAAACAAACAAAACAAACTCACAGAGTCTTCTAAATAATTTAGAAAAATTACTGAAGTTCAGTGATGGGTTCTCAGTCCTGTAAGGGCAACAGAAATGTCCCCATTTTTCCAACCTAGCTTAACCCAAAGAGAACACAATTTACTCGATTGGTTACTAAGTTCCAATTACTATATTCCAATTCCATTCACAGTATTACATAAAATCCAATTAAGTGAAATAGCATTCAATTATTTTTATGGTAAATCTGGATTTTCCTAAACTTTTCACAAAGTTTTATGGATAATGTTTCGGCCTAGTCTCCACCAATATGATGTGAATTTTCCTCATTCTGACTGTCTTATTTGGAATTTGGGGCTCACGTCCATCAATCATTCATGAGTTCATTTGTTCATTCAACAAAAATGTATTGAATACTTACTATTTTGCCAGGCACTGTGCCAGCTCTACATGCTGGGTCCTTCACTTTATACCATGACAGTGGATTCTAAAAAAAATCAAAAAGTCAACACTGATGATAATGAAGGTAAAATGTTGCAAGATCCTGGGGTACGTTTTGAGTAACAGAAACAACACAAATGTTCTAGCCTCATAGTTTTCGTATTAGAAGAATTTTGAGTATGCAGCTTTAAAATCATTTTCCCTTGTTCGCCATCTTCTAGCTTAGTGAATAAGAGTTTTGTGTCTTGGTTGTGTGGGCACAGATGGGCCTGAGAGGGCAGCTGAACGCTTCGGAACCCCAGGAGGGCAGGGGTTCCAATCATCTGCCTATTTGGATGCGCAGGAAAAGCAAAAATTCATTTGCACACAGTTGCTGTCCACCCGTTTGGAACTAAAATGCAGACTGAGCCCAGAATGATTTAGTGCTTACCGTTTGCACCAGGCTCCAAGCTAGGTATTAGAGTCATTGGCTCAAGGAGTTCACAAGCCAGTGGAGAAGGCAGATGGACGCACATCATGAATCACCAGTCAAATCTGCCAAGTAGGTGAAGTTTGCCTTCCTAGTCGGCTGGGTCTCTTCCCTTTGCACTTATCCAAACTTTCCGCCCCCTTCTACCTCATTAACTGAGACTCCTGCTCTCCACCCACCACCCTGGAGAATCTAATACTTCTCTGTTTATTGATTTCTTGACTGACTGATTACACCTAATTGTGAATGAGTTTCACTCATGCATTTACATCTCAAGCCTTTTATCTCTTTAAAGTAAATGTTTTGTTTTTTTGTGAAAAGAATTTCAAGCATCTGAGGGCCTTCCCATCCTTACACCAAAGTGTGTAATTAAACCGATTTTGCCCTCCATGGTCTTCAATCTCTGTTATCCCCATTCCATGCGGGAGGCCAGAGAGATTCCCTCAGGCCTGTTTCCAGGACCGAGGGTCCTGTTAACCAATGGCCCCTTTTAGCCGAGCCTAATCAACCCGTCCTTTCACCCTCCCCCCAGTGCTTTGCCTAGACTGGGTCTCCCTCCCCCCACCCCAAGGGGCATCCCAGCCCATCCCTTTGAACCCTCCTGTTCTCTTGCCCTGAGCCTCTGAGCCATTCATTACTCTGCTTGGGTTGCTGCCCCTGACAGGAAGAAAGCCTGTAGCTTCTTAAGCTCTATTGTGTGAGCCCTAAGCCACCCAAAATATCTAGATCCAGAAGGACAGAGCAATGAGAATCCAAGTATTTGGTTGCAGGACTCCTCTAAGTCAAGGTACTGGAGAAGGAAGACAGGGCTCTGCAGAGGGCAGGCACAGGAATAAGCCATCATGCTGAAAATATGGGTCAAAGCCAGCATCTTTGTAAAATGTGTGCTCACCTACTTTACAACTGATTTCAGAGAAATTTCATCATCAATGCTGATTACAGATTCTGGAAATTACAGATTACACTGATCAGAGTTGTTAGTTGAAATTTTTCCCATTTTATGTTTGACGTAGGGCATAAGGAATTCATGTTTTATTAGTTGTTTCAGATTTATTTATGTTTTCCTTGATTACACTCCATTGATTATGCTCCTGTAAGATACTGGTCTGGTCTTATAACAAAGATGCTCATCACTTTTTAAATTCCTAGGGCTAATAACCCAGACTGAGAGAGTTGGTTTCCTTCCCCTAATTTCCTGCAGCCTAGAGGAAAGGGATTGTGGACCTGCATCATTCACCGTGCTGGGGTATATGAATGCCTAATGTTCAGTAGGTGCCCTATAAATACTTACTGTTATTTCCGTCAGTGCCCAACATGGTGCTGAACATGAGGCTTGAGGGGTCTCCCTGTCATCTCTTCCAAGTACCTATATTTCAGGTGTATGAACACTTTCCAACCCCCGGCTATTCCCTGACTCTGCCTTTCTTTCCTTAGCAGTCTTCCTCTTATCTTTCAATGTCATTAAATTCATAGACTCTTCTCAAATTTAAATAATAATTGTTGGTATAAAATTAATGTAAATAACATTAATTGATAATTTTAAGAATCTCTAAATTTATGGAAATCAAGACTGGAGGAAGGAAATTAGTTGACAGAGGACACAGAGCAGTATAGGCATGATCCAATAAGGACACACAGATTGGATGGGAGAGGAGTTGAGGACAGTGTGAGTTATTTCAAGGGCAGACAGTAATGTGGAGAGGGATGCAACTGATTAAGACTGGGAATAAAGGAAGAATAAAAGTTTCTAGGAGAAAATGGTAAGTCTCATTCAGGAAGTACCCATGGGACAGCCAAGAACCCATATGAGCTGAATGTATATACTTAAGCACAGGGGAGAAGTGATGGCTGGAATAGAGATTTGAAGTGATGGCTGGAATAGAGATTTGGAAGTCTCTGGTATGAAAATGGCAGTTGAAAATCATATGGAAGAGAAAAGGAGATCATTCCAGGGAAGAACAAAGCAAGAATAGCTGACCAAGATCTAAAACCCAGGAAAAAAACTGTTAAGAATGAGTTGGCTGTTATTTATAAATGATTTTAACTTTCATTTTTTCAACTATAGATGTCCACCGAGATAATATCAATGTTTTAATAATTCTCATATCTAACAGTCTGTCTTCTCCATCTAGAAGGTGCCCAACATGTTTGTTGAATTAAATGAAATTAAAATGGCATTTCTCAGCCTTGATGTTCTAATGACAGATTTTCATAATGATAACCCTGAAAGTGGGTAAGACCCCAGCATGTCTGAATTGTAGTTATTTATTCAATTTTATCCAACATTGAGCTAGTTTTAAATATATGTTGCTGCATTTTTTTGTTTAACAATCAGTAATCAATGTCTGGTGTAGGTGGTAATTCACCAGAGGACTTGATTAACCTTAGTTCATGTTGTTTAGCTTAACATATAAACGAGCTCACCACAGAATGCAGCCATTCTGCATTCAAGTCCATTTATAATTCTTTTCCTAGTTCCTTGGTCTTGAAGGCCTCTAAATCGTAGGTCAGATTTGGAGCCCAGAATCCTGGATTTCTCTGTTTTTTTTTCTCAGCAAGTTCCTTCCCCCCCCCCCCCAATTCTCCCTCCCGTCGCCCCCTACTAGGGTTGCCATATAAAATATATTGAGGAATTGAATCATTTTTAGTATAAGTATGTCCCAAATATTGCATGGTACATACTCATGCTAAAGAGATTACTTGCTGTGTTCTGAAGTTCAAATTGAACTAGGTGTCCTGTATTTTCCATTGGCTAAATCAGATAACCCTCCTCCCTCCCCCATTTGTATTATTACAGCTATAATAGGTGAACAAGAATTTCTTCATGAGACTTCTGAACACTCTCCTTCTAAAGGTCATACAAATGAAGTTACTGAGTGTATGTTCACTAGTGAGATCAATGTATTAAAAAGATACTGTAATTACAAGTATCTAACTACAATATAACAATCAAGATATAAATTTATAAAATATTTATAACCACTGTGATATACCCTGTATACTAATAGCTATCTTAAGAATGCCATAAATATCAGTGATCATGTGTTTTAGTCTATGTAAAATATTTTAAAATAATGTACATGTTAAAAAATAAAATTTTTTTATTTCACATTTTCTAGTTGGCAATAATGAGAAAACAAGTAATTATCTTTAAATGAAAGAGCATACATTTATAAAAATGTATACAGTGTACCAGACGTACAAACTTTTAAATATTCTTTTTTTTATTTTTTAAAATTAATATATTTGGGGGGGAAGGAGGTAATTAGGATTATTTATATATTTTTAGAGGTGCTGCTGGGGATTGAACCCAGGACCTTGTGTATGCTAAGCATGTGCTTTACCAATGAAGCTATACCTCCACCCCAAGCCCTTGAATGTTTTAACTGCAGAATACCTAAAAGGGATCTTACCCTTGTTAATTATGTCATACTGTAGTTGTGCTGCCACCTTGTGTTGCTTTGAGGTATGGCCCAATTTAACTCAGTCCATTAATCTGTTAACATCAGATTGACAGTTTGGTCAATGTTAAAATTATCCTCCCATGATTAATATTTTTCATTTTACTCAAAAATGCCACATAATACCAAGAAACGTCCCCTCAAGTGTTTCATGCAAATATTTCCTAGGAGTTTAATGTCTTCTGCATATTAGAATATCATTCTTGAGATAATCACTAAAATATACATCAAGTAGTACTGTATTAATTTAAGTTTTACGGGTGAATTTAGCTTGTATCTGCATGTATGTTTCATCTACATGACCTTTTAACCTAAATTTCCTATAAATTCCTTGAACTCAATATGTTTAAAATTAAACTTATTATTTCCTTCTCCCAAGCCTGGTCTGTGTCATCTGAATATAGATACCAGGGCATTTCATTTATTATCCAAACCAGAATACTTTTGAAAGTGAAATGGGGTATCTTGCTCATTATTCCAGCAAAGCAGGGCTAAACCAGGACTGTCTCAAGCACACTGATCTTCTTATACATAAGTTAAAAATCATCATAGTCCCAATTACCCAAACTAGAAAATGTGCAGTCACTGACTACTGGTCCATCAAACTGGCCAGGAACCTCCATCTCAGGCTTCCCGCATTCCTTCTGCCTGTTGGTTCCCTTTCCTCTTCGCTTTCTTCTCCACTATCCATCACGCTTGCCAACATTCAGCATAAATCTAACAGTCCACTTCCTCCGCAATCACTCCAAACTGCTGGGAAGTACTGGGAAAACTCGTATCGCCCAGCAGACTGGACCCAGTGCACAACTTCATGGTCTCTGATTCAGCTGAATCATTAATGCTGTGTGACCATTCGACCATATTTCTTGAACGTTCTTGCTTCTCAAACTCCCTGCAGCAGATATCCAAGCCTCCCTAATTCGTACTAAAAAACAGAAACAATCTGTAAAGAACCGTCTCACTGTCTTGCCACCAAAACTAGTCCCTGACCACCAGCACCCTTTTTTCCCTTCTGCTGAAAAAAACAACAACAAAAAGGACCTCCTTTGCTTCTAAGGGTCTCAGGCAGACACTGCCCCCTGAGCTCTAGATCCTGAATCCTCCTGTCTTTTCAGAGATATTCACTATTAATTAGGCTGTTTATCTCTTGTATTCCTCAACTCCTCCTACTCCCACTCAGGTTATTTCCTTCTGTTGGCATTTAATCCTGGTCAAATCTTTTTGCCCTAAAAATATAAAACTTCCCCTAATCTCACACGAATCCTATCTACCAATCTTTCTCCTTCCCCTCAGAGCTAAACTTCATGAATTATCTATGTTCACTCTCCACCCCTCCACCCAGCCACTCTTCACCCCACTGCAGTGTGCTTTCTCCCTCAACTGTCCCACTGGAATGCTCCTCACCACGGTCACCCATGATTTGTTTTCAATGTTTCTTAGTGGCATTTACTGCTGGTGACCATGTTTCCTTTGCAACATTCTCTATCCTTGCTTGGCTTCTGTGACTGACCCTCACCCAGTGGCCACAGATTTCTTGGACTGCTCCACCTCCATCTCTGTCTCAGGCTTCTAAGAGCCTGCCTGCCCCTCAGCAGTTCTGTACTCTGACAGCTCCCGCCCAGGACGCCTTGCCCTCACTCTCCGTTTCTTCCCTGTGCACTGCTGTCTACTCCCCTGCAGTACACCTGTGCACAGGTGACTCCCAGATCTTTAGATCTGTCCCAGAATTTTCTGCTGAGTGTCCAAACCATAAACATCTCGCAACTAGGAATTCTCCCTAACATCTCAAACTCCACAGGTCCCAAATGAACTTTTCTTTCTCCTGAATTTGAACTTTCCCCAGTTTTATCGAGTTTGGTAAATGGCACTACTTACTCTCCGCTCAGTTTCCAAAAACAGAAACACAGGGATCACCATGTGGACTCTAGTCCATAAATATCTCTTGACTATATACACTCTTTTCTTATCTCCATTACCATAGGCCTTACCCCTTGTCACCAAGCTCTCTTGCCTTAACTCCTGCAAGCCTTACCCACTGTTCTGAGTCTTCAGTCTTGCTGTTTTCTAATGTACTCCTCCACAATGAAGCTAGGGTAGTCTTTCTAAAATGTAAACAGAAAAGATTTGCCTGCTTACATCCCTTCAATGGCTTTCTATCGCTGTGAAAATTAAGTCCAAATTATTTAATATGATTTGCAAGGTTCTCAGTGACCAGGTCTAGCTAACCTTTCCAGCCTCATCTCTCATCTAAAATGATCCAGCATCCCAGCTGACAGGATCAAGCGACCAGAAAAATTAAGACAATAAAACAGAAACAGATCAATAGAAGGTATAAATATTAGAGTCATCAGATACAGATTTTATGTGATTAATTTTAAGAAACTGAGTCTGAAGATTTTTAGCAAAGAACTCGAAACTACAAAAAAATGATCAAATGGAAATTCTAGAACTGAGAAAATGTAATAACTAAGAACTCAATACATGAGTTTATGAAAAGTTCAGACACACTGAGGAGATGATTAATAAACCGGAAAATAGGTCTGAAAAAAAAAAAAAAAACAGACAGAATCCGACAGAAAAAGGATGAAAGATACTGGAGGGAAAAAAAGTAAAAGGCATGCAGGGTATAGACACTGGCATCCCAGCAGGAAAAACAGCTAATGGGGCAGAAACAATCTTACAGAAATAACAGCTCGTAACTGTCCATGTCAGGGATTCAAGGAACACTACCAAGCCCAACAGGATAAAAACGAGAAGATTAAAGGAGAATCCTGGAAGTTTCCAGAAACAAAAACTTTAAATAGACTAACAAGTAGCAAAATTAGCTAGCTGGAAATTTTGCTTGTCTTTCCACCTTAGGAGATGCCAAAAATCCGTGGGTTGGCTTGACTGTATCCTGGGTGGATCTTATCTGCTCGGCCTCCTTTCTCTGAGAGCAGAGTCTTCAAGCCTGGAGGGAAGCCCTGTGCCTGGTTCCCCGAAGGAGCTGGACTGACATAAATCTTACTGGTGACTCAGTCCCTGAAATCTGTTTTCAGATCCTATTGCTGTCTAGGAAAATTCAGGAAGCAATCTGGGAGGCTCCAACTATCTTTATCATTATTTAATATTATTTTAGATTACAGAGAGGAAATAAATATGATGACTGAGAAGTTGATGATTTATGCCGGGTATTTTACATTGTTGTAACAGTGAAGGCATTGAAAGACAGGTCTTGGTAGCCAAAGTAAATACAAATTTTAAAATACCATATGATATCACTCATATGAGGAAGCTAAAAAAAAAAGATACAAATGAACTTATTTACAAAACAGAAACAGACTCACAGACACAGTAAACAAACTTATGGTTACCAGGAGGGAAAGAGGGTGGGGAGGGATAAATTAGGAGTTTGGGATTTACAGATATTAACTACTAAGTATAAAACAGATAAACAACAATTTTATACTGTATAGCACAGCGAACTGTACTCAATGTCTTGTAGTAACCTATAATGAAAAGGAATATGAAAAGGAATACAGTTATGTATATGTATGACTGAAATATTATGTTGTATACCAGAAATTGACACAACTGATCTATGTCAATAAAAAAAAAAAAGATTAAAAAAAAATCTTTAGAATATTTCTCTTCTCTTCCCAGACATCCATGGCTCCACATCTCTCCTTCTGTACTCACGCACTGCTTTCAGGGGGGAACCCCTTCCCACGTCATCCCTCCCACCTGAAATACGACCCCCGCTAGGATCCCTTCTTGTACCACCTCCTCCAGGCAACCTCACCTTGTACTGCTAGCTAGAATTCATCACTTTTTTCCTCAATTCTTTCTTAATATTTTATTTGTATCACCATTACTTTACTTAGCACACTTTTCTATGTATTATACCATTTTTAATCGTTGAAGTGTCTTTCTTTCTTGTTAGTAGATTGTTTACCCATCTGAAGTCCTAAAGAGTTCCGACCTGAAAGGTTAGATATGGAATCAGAGTTCAAAGAACCTTCTCTGTTCCAAGGTTCCACCCACTACAGGAGTCCCTTGTGTAATATAACTGACAGATGTTTGCTGATCTGCTTCAACACCTGCAGTGGTAGAAAAACACTATGTATTTCACAGGGCAACTCATTTCACTTTTAGAGGACATCCCAAAAAGCTCTTCCTGACATTGTGCAAAACTGGCTTCCTTAACTTCCATCCATGTGTTCTAGTTTTTCCCTCTGAAGCTACACTGAATAAGTTTAAGATCTTCCCCAGTTCATATTTGGGAAATTCATTTCTAAATGCAAAACTTTGTCATGTTCTGTAAAATTCTGTGACTTTAGGTACATTGTTCCAAACTCGGCAGATCATTTTATTTCTTCCAGCCTCTAAGCCATGTTATAGTTACTCTCAGCGTTAGCTTTATAGCTCCTGTACAGACTTTGAGTCTTGGAACTCTAAGACTAAAAGGAAGAACCTTATTTATATTAACATGACTTGAAAGCAAACCCCTTGATTAATAGTGCTCACAGAATTATAAAAATGAATAGGATAATGTTCTTGTCACTGGAAAGGTCTCATTTTATTAAACAAATAGCCAGTGCACCAAAGAAATGGAAAATCAATGTCAATGCAGAGTTGAAACCCTTTCCTTTTGAAAACAGAAGGCACTGATCATCTGCACCCTTTTACTGTAACTTTATTTCATTACATATTGTTACTATTTCAAATGAATCTTCAGGGAACAGAATGAATGAACTTTTCGTTCATTCATTATCATTAAATATCTGTATCCTTAAAATGTTAGGGCATATCAAAAACTGAAACTTTAGTTTGTCTAATAGTTATTACTAGTGGTAATGCTTTAATTGCCTAAAGGTAAAATAATACATTTTGAAGAGTATGGGATCTAAACATTAAAGGAAAATATTTACTGTAATTGGTACAAAGCAAAATGTGATCTTAATTTGCATTACCGTACATTCTTTAGAAAAATACATCCCTCTACCCCATCCCTCCTTGCCTGCACCAGCATGACAATGTCCATGCTCAGGATGAGAGGTGAACCATCTGTGACTCCTGAATAATAATCATTCTAAATTCTAAATGGTAATGTATTTGCCACAGGCCAGCAACTGCCACCTCAAACTGATGGGAGGGGAGAGGGTCACCCAGAGATGACACATCTACAATACTTCAAATGCCAGGCTTCCCACCTTTTAAAAAATCCTGCTTTCTACACAGCATAGCGGTAGCTAAGTATAAGCTTAGTATAAGCTTTGAATAAGGCATTTGTTTCAATCTACCAACAGAATTCCAGCGTTCTGCTCTTAAAGTAGGTGTAGCTTGAATTATACTATTATTATCAACATTTTAATCAACTGTAAATTAAACTTATTATCCTAGGGGGAGAGTATAGCTCAGTGGTAGAGCACATGCTTAGCTTGCACAAGGTCCTGCATTCAATCCCCAGTATGTCCATTAGAAATAAATAAAAAGATAAACCTAATTACCTCCAGCCCCCCACCCCAAAAAAAACCCCAAAACAAACAAAAAATTTAAACTTACTATCCTAAACTATGGAACAGGACTGATTTAATTTTAAATATATCAGTAATCAGTTCTTTCTTTGCTTACACATTTCATTTATGAATCGCAAATCTGAATTTTTGGTGCATGCGTGAAAGGTACAGGATACTTAAGTTTGAATGAACTATTTAAAAAAAAATTTCCTTCAACTGTTCCCTGATATGCAACTGAAAGTTATCCAAGCATACACGAAATGCCTTACAGTGTATCGACTGCCTGTGAAGTTGAGATTTTGATAAAATTGCACGTATGCTCTGCTTAATGCCTATGATCCTTTGATTAAGGAAGACTGCTGAGTAGCAGAGCAAATCTCTACACAGCCCACAGGATTTCTCCTTGAAGTAAAACAAAGGCATCCTGGGTCTTGATAATTTATAATTTGAAAGGCAGCTATGCTCACAACCATCGACACGCTAACTTAAAATCTGAACTGTATATTTGCTCCCTAAGTTTATTCAGTGCAAACAGGCTCTATGTAAGGTACCCAAACAAAACTCGTCACCATATAAAGTCACCAAAACAATTTTTCGACACACTTGATAAAAAAAAAAAATCTCCTTCAAAGTTATCAGCCCTTGGTGGTCACCAACTGATTAAATAGCCAACTGAAATGTGGTGAAGGGAGATGAAAACAAACTGTCTCCTTATTTATAAAGCCAAATCTTTACATTTGCTTGCAGTAAAGTCTGCCTGTGGGCTGAGATACAAAGTGTAAAACAGGTTCGAAGTTACTTCAAGGTGGGGTATGGAAGGAGATGGGAGACAGAAGGAATAAATTCTATGAAAAAAAATCTCCATCAATAGTTTATTGATGATAAACTACATTGCATTGAATATTTTACATTTGTTTGGTTACTATATGGTTTTCAAAACCTCAACTTTATTTTATATACACTGACAAAGTTACTTTTTACTGACGTAGCATTTTCTCTTTCTTTAATCATCAGCTGATAATTTACCCACAAGAGTGGATTCAGGTTTTCACAGCTAATATATTAAGTGGATATTAAAAATTATTTAACATGTTTTTTAAAAATTTGAAATAACATATTCTACCAAAAAACATTACATTTCCACTTAATCAAGAGGGGCTAATCCTTAAGTAGAATTGAGCATTGTGTATAAGGTGCTAAGTTAGAAAAGTAATGGGGCAACTTTTTATATCCATGCTGATGAAGTTTAAGTTTCATTTATTTCAGTCATTTTGGAGCTTGTACTATGGAGTTAGGTAGACCTGGATTTAAATCCCAATTCTGATTTTACTATGACCAGCTATGCACCTTGTGCAAATTACTTAAGACTTGAGTGTCATTATCCATTTTAAAATAGAGTGATTAATAGTATTTGCCTGTGTTCTGAGAATCCATCAAGATAATATACGTAAAGCACCATATAAAGCTATTTAAATTATTTCATAAACTACTAAGGGAAATAGGTGAATGTTTATTTAATAATGGCAAAATGTGATCTTAATTTGCATGACTGTACATTCTTTAGAAAAATACATCCCTCTACTCCATTCCTCCTTGCCTGCAACATATATTTCTATACATAAAGAACACTATAAATCAAAATAAAGGGAAAATGTCTTCAACATACACCAAAGGAGCAGTATCTTTAATATACAAAAAGTTCTTAAAAATCAGTACTTTATTTTCAACAAGAGTGCTAAGACAATTGAGTGCAGAAAGTAAACTTTTTAAAAAAATGATGCTGGAACAACTAGGTAGCCACACAGAGTAATAAAGTTAGATCTCTACCTCACATCATATACAAAAATTAATTTAATACAGAGCAAAAGCCTAAATTTACAAGCTAAAATTATAAAACTCTTAGAAGAAAACACAGGAGTTAATATTCATGACCTTAGATTCGGCAATGTTTTCTTAGATATGACACACACACAAAGGCACAAGCGACCAATGAAAAAACAGATAAGCTGGATTTGATCAAAATGAAAAACTTTTGTGCTGCAAAGGACAGTATCAAGAAAATGAAAAGACAACATACAGATTGGGAGAAACATTTGCAAACTGTGTATTAAATAAGGGTCTGTTATCTGGAAGATACAAATAACTCTTACAACTCAACAATTCAAAAAAAAACAATTTAAAAATGGGCAAAAGATTTGAATAGACATTTTTCCAAGAATATATATAAATGACCAATAAGCATGAGAAAAGATGCCAAATATCATTAGTCATTAGGGAAATGAGGTATCACTTCACACCCACTTAGAATGGATATAATTTAAAAGACGGACAATAACAGGTGCTTGTGAGGGCGTGGGGAAGTTTAAAACCTCATGCATCATTGGAAGAGATGAGAAAGAAGAAGTGCAATTCCATTTCTAGGTACATAATATGTTCACATAAAAACCTGTATATGGATTTTTATAGCAACCTTATTCATTAGAGCCAAAAAGTGGAAAAATAACCCAAATATCCATCAACTGCTGAATGGATAAACAAAATGTGGTATAGCTATATAATGGATTATTATTCAGCCATAGAAAGAATCAAGTACTGATACATGCTGCAGAATGGGTGAACCTTGAAACCATTATGCTCACTGAAAGTGGCCAGTCATTAAAGGACCACATACTGTATGATTCCATTTATATGAAATGTCTGGAACGGATAAATCTGAATAGATGGAAAGTAGATTAGTGGTTGACGGAGAATGGGGGCAGGAATGAGTGGGGAGTAACTACTCATGAGTACAGGATTTCTTTTAAGGGTGATGAAATGTTCCAGAATTAGATAGTAGTAACTGTTGCACAGCTTTGTGGGTATATATCTTTAATACAATAATCTTACTGATACATCTAGAGAAAACTCTAATTTGAAAAGATACATGCATCCCAATATTCACAGCAGCACTATTTATGACAGTCAAGACATGGAAGCAACCTAAATGTCTATGGGCAAATGACTGGATAAAGAAGGTGGTGGTATATTTATACAATGGAATACTGCTCAGCCATAAAAAAGAATAAAATAATGCCATTTGCAGCAACATGGGTGGACCTAAAGATCATCGTTCTAAGTGAAGTAATCCAGAAAGAGAAAGAAAAATACCGTACGATATCACTTATATGCAGAATCTAAAAAAAAATAAAGGAAAAAAAAAGGACATGATGAACTCATCTACAAAACAGAAAGACTTGCAGACATAGTAAACAATCTTATAGTTACTAAGGAAAGGGAGTGGGAAGGGATAAATTTGGGAGTTTGAGATTTGCAAATGTTAGCCACTATGCATAAAAATTGATTTTAAAAAAAACAAGTTTCTTCTGTATAGCACAGGGAACTATATTCAATATCTTATAATAACCTTTAATGAAAAAGAATATGAAAACAAATGTATTTATGTATATGCATAGCTGGAACATTGTGCTATACACCATAAATTGACATACTGTAGCTGTATGTACTTCAATAAAAAAAATTTATTTTAATCTCACTTTGTAGAATCTAGCCAAAGAAAAGAATTGCTTACCTAAAGCTATGTAATAACAATGCTGTTTTATTAGTAAAATACAGATATACTTAAATATCCAAAAATAGGTAATTGTTTAAAATATTTTTGGCATACACATTGTAATAGTGTAACATGCAGGTATTAAATATGATGTAAAAGGATCTAATGAAATGAAAAGATGCCCATCATGTACTCAGTTTTAAAAATTCACTATTATGAAGCCACTATGGAGAACAGTATGGAGGTTTCTTAAAAAACTAAAAACAGAGTTACCATATGATCCAATAATCCCACTGCTAGGGATACAACCAGGGAAAACTCTAATTTGAAAAGATACATGCACCCAATACTCATAGCACTATTTATAATAGCCAAGACATCGAAGCAACCTAAGTGACCATCAACAGATGAATGGATAAAGAAGAGGTGGTATATATATCTACAATGGAATATTATTCATCCATAAAAAGAATGAAATCATGCCACTTGCAGCAACATGGATGGACCTAGAGATTATCATACTAAGTGAAGTAAATCAGACAGAAAAACACAAATATCATATGATATCACTTATATGCAGAATGTGAAAAAAATGATACAAAGGAACTTTTTACAAAACAGAAACAGACTCATAAACATAGAAAACAAACTCATGGTTACTAAAGGAGGAAGAGGGGGATAAATTAGGAGTTTGGGATTAGCAGATACAAACTACTATATACAAAATAGATAACAAGGACCTACTGTATAGCACAGGAAACTGTATTCAGTATCTTGTAACAATCTATAATGGAAAAGCATCTGGAAAATTTTATATATATACATATCACTTTTTAAAAAGTCATATAATTTGGTTCCATTTCAGCAAAAAAAGAAAAGCATTTATATTTGGCTAAAATGTTTGGATAGGTATGCAATAAAATAAAAAAAATAATCTCTGGTGGAATTGTGGATGATTGTATTGATTTTTAACATTTATTAAGGTACAATTGACATACAATAAACAGTACATGTTCAAAGTGCACAAATGATAGTTTCCATGTAAATATGCCTGTAAAATCATCACTACAACTAAGATAATAAAAACGTTTGTCACCCAAAAAGTTTCCAGATATACCTTTGTAATCCTTCCCCTAATCCCTCTTCCTCATTCACAAACACTGGTCTGCTTTCTGTCGCTGAAAATTAGTTTGCATTTTCTAGAATTTCATATAAATAAAATCATTACTATGAAGTCTTATAAAATCTGGCTTTATTCATGCACCATTAGTTTGAGCTTCATTCATGTTGTTGTGTATATCGATGGTTCAGTCCTTTTTATTCTGAGTCGTATTTCAGTCTGGATACCACAATTTGTTTATCCAGTCATCTGTTGATGGACATTTAGGTTGTCTCCATTTTCAGACTGCTACAAGTAGAGCAGGTATGAATATTCATTTGTAAGTCTTTATATAGACATATGCTTTCATTTCTCTGGAGTAAACAGGAGTGGAATGGCTGGCTATTATGGTAGGTAATGTTTATATTTTTATTTAATCAACAGTCAAACAGTTTCCAAAGTGATTATACAATTTTACATTTTCTCCAGCAGTGTGTGACAGAGTTCCAGTTGCTCCACAGCCTCTCCAACACGTGGTATGTTTAGTCCTATTAAATTTAGATATTCTAATAGTTATGTGGTGGTATCTTGCTGTGACTTTAATTTGCATTTCCATAATAACTAATGACGGCATCTTTTCATGTGTTTATATTCCATTTGTGTATCTTCTTTAGTGACATGTCTTTTCAAATCCCTTGCACATTTGAAATTAGTTTTTATTTGTTTTCTTGTTATTGATTTTTAAGTATTCTTTATATATCCTGGATACAAGTCCTTTATCAGATATGTATTTTGGAAACATTTCCTCCCAGTCTGTAGTTTGTCTTTCCATATTCTCATCAATCTCTTTTGAAGAACAGAAGTTTTTGAATGATGTTGATGAAGTCCATTTATTAATTTTTTTTCTTATAAGTATCATGCTTTTGATGTTGTAGCTTGGAAATCTTTATATAACCCACCATCCCAGACATTCTCCTATGGTTTTTTCCTGAAACTTTCATAGGTTTAGATTCTAAATTAAGTTTAATAATCTATATTGAGTTAGTTTTTAAAATATATATGGTACAAGACATGGACTGAAGCTCATGTTTTTGCATATGGATATCCATGTTTTTCCGCACCATTTGTGGAAAAGATTATCCTTTTCCTCCACTGGATTTCCTTTGTATCAGGCTAAAAAACCAGTTGACTACATATGTTTGATTCTATTTTTCTATGCTATACTCTGTTCCTTTTGTGTATTTGTTTATCTTGCCGTAATTACCACACGATTTTGATTACTGTAATATTATGTCTTAAAGTCAGGCAGTTTAAGTCCTCCAACTTTGTTCTTCCTTTTCTAAATTGTTTATCTATTCCAAGTAATTTGCATTTCCATATGAATCTTAGAATCATCTTGTCCACTTCTATGAATATGTGTGCTAGGATTCTGATTGGGAATGCACTGAATCTATAGATCAATACAGGAAGAACTGATATCTTAAAGGTATTGAGTCTTCTGCTCCATTAACGTATCATATGTCTCCACTTACTAAGTTTCCTTTACTTCAAGCGATGTTTTGTAATTTTCAGTAATCAAGTTTTTCATATCTTTTGCCTGATTTCTGCCTCAATATTTCATACTTTTGAAAGCTACTATAAATGGTTTTCTTTCAACTTCTGCATTATTCATTGCCAGATATACAAATGGAATTGATGTTTGTACACTGAGCTTGTGTCCAGCAACCTTGCTAAATTCAGTTATCAGTTATTGTAGCTTTTTGTAGATTCATTATGACTTTTTGTGTAGACAATCCTGTTGTGTGGGAATAAAGTTTTAATCCTTCCTTTGCAACACTATCTAGAAACCTAGAGCAGAATGCTGAAAGTAAATAGTAAAGGCATACATGTTTGCCTTGTTTCTGATCTTAGGAGTAAAGAATTCAGACCTTCACCATTAAGCTGTAGGTTGTAAACAAGTGTTCTTTATCAGATTGAGGAAGTTCTTTTCTATTACTAGTTTATTGAGTTTTTATTAAGAATGGATTCTGAATTTTGCCTAATGTTTTTCATCTATTTATTGAGATGATATATAATCTATCTACCTGTCTGCCTGTCTACCCACCTATCTGTCATTAATCTAATCTACATACATATAGTATATACTTAATATACTGATTACATTGATTTTCTAATGTAAAATAAACTTTGAATTCATGGAACAAATACCATTTTGTCAAATCTGTTTTATATGTTGTTGGATTAGCTTTGATTAAATTTTGTAAGCGTTTTTGCATTTTTGTTCATGAAGGGTACTTGATCTGTAGTTTACTTTTATTGTAATGTCTTTGGTTTCGGTATTAGAATAATGTTGGCTTCACAGACTTTATTGATAAACACACCTTCCTCTTCAATTTTCTCCAAGAGTTTGTGTAAATTTAATATTATTTCTTCTTCAAATATTTGGCTGAATTCACTGGGGAAGCCCTCTGGGCCTGAAAGCTTTGCTGTTGTTGTTTTCATGGGAAAGTTTTTAACTACAAATTCAATTTCTATAAGAGATATAGAGCTGTACAGGTAATGTAATATTTTGCTTGTGCAAGCTTTGGTAATTTGTATCTTTCAAGTAATCTGACCATTTCATTTAGTTCACTGGACTTACTAGAATAAAGTTTCATACTATTCCTTTATCTAGTTTATATCTATAAAATTTGTAATGATGTTACCTCTTTCATTCATGATATTGATAATCAATGTCTTTCATCTTTCATCACATTAGCCTGGATAGAGGTTTATCAATTTTACTGATCTTTTCACAGAACCATCTTTTGTTTCCATTGATTTTCTCATTGTTTCTATTTTCTACTTCATTGATTTCTGTTCTGATTGTTCTTATTCTTTCTTCTGCTTACACTGGGTTTCATAAGCTCTTCTTTTTCTAGTTTCTTAAGGTGAAACTGAAGTCACTGACTTGAGACTTCTTCATTTCTAATATAGGTGTGTAAGGCTATAAAACTTTCACTATATTATACTTCAGCTGCATACCAGAAATTCTAATATGTTGAGTTTTCATTTTTATTCAGCCTAAAATAACTTTTTTTTAACTTTTTCTATGACCCTTGGGTTATTTAGAGGTTTGTAGTTTAGTTTCTAAATATATGCATATATTCCACATTTCTTCTTGTCATTGCTTTCTAACTTAAATCTAGCACTACCCAACATTTTCTTATTCTAGGTTCCAATGTATTCCTCAAATATTTTTCATAAAACCTTTTAGCCCCCATTTACAGATGTTTCTTTCATGAACAAACAGCTAATGAGAATTCCATGGCCTAAACATTCCACTTTGAATAACATCTCACACTTTCTCCAAAATCAGAAATTCATCACACTCCTAAAAACCTGTTTCTACATCTGTGACTTTGGCTTTTATGATCTCCTTGGGTGGCTCATTTTTTCCTGGCATTTCTAAACCTCAAATTATGAAACAATCTCTCTTAAAAAAAGTACCAGAGATTCTTAACGACGTTCTTGCTTTGTGTGTTTAAGAGGCAAAAAAAAAAAAGGCCAAAGCAAGGTATTTTCAAAATTTAAGATTGTCCTTTGCATTATATTCAGCCCAAACAGATAAGACAGATTACTGGTGCCCAGAATATGTCCCATGTAGCCTTTCTTTTTAAGTAAGCTGAAGATTGCTTCCTCAATTACTTGAAACTTCTGGGTGGTCTTTTAAAAAATAGTTCTTTGAAGAAAGTAGTGAACTAATACTACTGTAAATATAAAGTAACATTGGTCCTTTCACTTTGAAGCTAAGAAAGAATGAAGAGAAATTCAGTACTTTTTGTTTATTCATATAGAATTTCCTATCTCTGACTTTTAAGAGGGAAAAATTCTACATAAATCCAATGGAAGAAAAAATTTTTTAAAAGATGTGTATATATTTGGGCTTAGACTTAGCCAAGTTTAATTAATTAAATGCATGTGTGTGAGTGTGTGTGTATAAACTACTTGGTTTGCTTATTTTTATATGTGAATAGATGCATAAACACATACTGCATTCTATATTGAAATCACTGTATAATAAATTTAAAATATCTGGGGATATATAGTAAATAAAGAACTCCATCCAATTCTGAGAAAATTGGCCATTACTTAGCCTTAGTCTGCACATTTGATTCCACTTTCAGATCTGAAATCACCCCTCTGTCTTCTCTCCATATTATCCCCCATTACAGCTTGCCCTAGGCAAAATACTTAAGTAGTTGAAGTTGCTTTTATGGACGCTCCATTATCTTCCAGAGATTCCTTTTCCCTTTTTATTCTCTTGGTTGGTCAGTGAAAAAAAAGTGTATTCCAGTTGTGAGGCTTTTTATTTCCCTGAAAAATATCCATTTAGGCAGCTCATCCCTCCAGGGAAACACAGGACAGGCTGACAATATTAGCGATCCTCACTTCTCAAATGCCTGTAACTCTGGTCTTCAGTACTACACTGGCTGTGTCATGCTAACAATTTGACAGTGAAATCAGTCACCACTTAGCGCTCAGAGTATATACAGTTCTGGTGATGGCTAAATCCAGTGACCACCCACCCACCCCGAACAGGAAGGACAGTCAAATGAATTCTGTTACACACACAAAAAAATTCTTACCAACAGGGACTTTATAATTGGGACAAATGGCTAAGGGACTGGGAGCAAATTTAAATTAGGTAGACTGTGTGCCTATTGTAGACTGCAAATCCTTAAGGCATGCTCATTCTAAATGGGATTTTTGGCTGTATAAATACAATGTCTCTACTAAGAATTGTACTTAGGCCTGAACACAGAACACTGAATTTAAGTTCCCCATGGTGTTACTGAGCTTTATCAGCTGTTGGCCAAATGGGCACTGGTTAGCAAATGAATATTGTCATGGCCTTCAGCTTAGTTTTCTTGGCTTATGGTTTTGTTAGCAGAATTATTAATAGCTGTTTCTCACTGTCCATCAGCAGAAGGTTTCCTCCTTCTGTCCACCATTGCCCTGGACGCATCATTTTCTAGGACAGTTGTCTTCCCAGTCTATATTAATGTCTCTCATTTAAATAAGCCTCCCTCAAATACCCATTAACCAAAAAAAAAAAAAAAAAAAAAAAAAAGGACTCAAATCTGCATCTGGCAAATACCATCCCAGGAAATTATCCAAAATCATGGATGACAACAAAAGAGGTCAACAACCATTTGCTTTTTCATGTGCAGATAATTATTGGAGAGAATCTGACTTGCCAATTATGCTAGTATTTTGAAGCAACTGCATTTTTCGATTAAGAATGAGGACTTCTTAAAGTGGGGCTGTGCCAATGCGCTAATGCCAGATCCATTGTGGACACTGAAAAGTTCCACTTGTGAAGGGACCCAAATAAAGAATGGCAGGAACGATGCTGCTGCAAAGAGATAGATGTGGCCTGTGCCTCAGAACAGGCAGCCAAGGTGGATAGTAAAATTCAGCAATCACTGGGATGACTTCTTGGACAAAATTTCTCCCATTGCCTGATGTGTTCACTATGAAAGATAAACCTTTGAATCAAAAGCATTATTAGAGGAGCAAGAGATTATCAGAAGACTATAGGCAAAGGAAGTGTTAGTTTCAAGGGGAAAGAGGGTCAGGACAGCAGGTCTGAAGAGGGGGCCTGAATGTATAGACCCATGCTTAGCTTGAATGTCCCAGACACCAGGGTGTTCTAAAAAGAGAAAGAGGAAAATGGAAACCAAGGGAGACATGGAGGGATACGGGAGCAAATTCATTTCATCCCATTTGGCCTATTTTGTGACTCAGACAGTCTTCTCTATCTAACATTTGTACTTTAAGAAAACCAAGAAGATAAAAACACCATTTTGATATTTCACTTGAAGAGCAGTAACGGAAAATGTTCTACATAAACACAATTCCAGAATTTTGGTATTTTAATACCAAAGGGCACAAATAAAAAGTTTATCAAATCCTCCTGATGCTTTCTCTCTTTTTTCTCTTTCCTCTGTATAAAGAATGAGGTGTTCTCTCCCTCACACCATACACAAAAATAAATTCAAAATGGCTTAAAGATTTAAATATAAGACATGACACCATAAAACTCTTAGAGGAGAACATAGGCAAAACGTTCCCCGATATAAATTGTAGCAATGTTTTCTTAGGTCAGTCTCCCAGGGCAATAGAAATAAAAGCAAAAGCAAACAAATGGGACCTGGTCTAATTTATAAACTTTGGCATAACAAAGGAAATCATAAACAAAATGAAAGGTCAACCTACAGACTAGGAGAAAATATTTGCAAACAATGCGACTGACAAGGGCTTAATTTCCAAAATATACAAAGAGCTCACACAACTCATAACAACAACAACAACAACAACAACAACAAAATTCAATCAAACAATGAGCTTAAGACCTAAATAGACATTTCTCTGAAGACATCCAGATGGCCAATAGGCACATGAAAAGATGCTCAACATAGCTAATTATTCAAGAAATGCAAATCAAAACTACAATCAGGTATCACCTCACACCAGTCAGAAAGGATATCATTAAAAAAATCTACAAATGATAAATGCTGGAGATGGTGTGGAGAAAAGGAAACCCTCCTACACTGTTGGTAGGAATGTAAATTGGTGCAGCCACTATGGAAAACAGTATGGAAATTCCTTTAAAAACTAAAAGTAGAGTTACCATTGATCCAGCAATCTCATTCCTGGGCATATATCCAGAAAAAACCAAAACTCTAATGCAAAAATATACATGCACCCCAGTGTTCACAGCAGCATTATTTACAATAGCCAAGACATGGAAGCAACCTGAATGCCCATCAACAGATGACTGTATAAAGAAGATCTGGTGTGTGTATATATATATATATATATATACACACATATATATATATACACACATACATACATATACATACACAATGGAACATTACTCAGCCACAGAAATGAATGAGATAATGCCATTTGCAGCAACATGGATGAACCTAGAGATTATTATATTAAGTAAAGTAACTTAGACAGAGAAAGAAAATTATCATAGGATATCACTTATATGTAGAATCTAAAAAATGATACAATGAACTTATTTACAAAATAGAAACAGACTCACAGATGTAGAAAATAAACTTATGGTTACCAAAGGGGCAAGGAAGGGGGAAGGAGGCATAAATTGGGAGTTTGGGATTAGCAGATACAAACTACTATATATAAAAAAGAGAAATAAAAAAGACCTACTGTACAGCACAAGGAACTATATTCAGTATTTTGTAATAACCTATTATGAAAAAGAATATGAAAAGGAATCTGTATATACATGTATAATTGAATTACTTTGCTATACACAAGAAACTAACGCAATATTATAAATCAATTATACTTCAGTAAAAAAAATCCAAAAGAAAGAATAGGGTATTCTAAAACATTAAAACTGACAGATAGAAACCACAAAATAGTCATGAGGATAGTCTTCTAGCCTACATGATGGAGATTCATAGACTAATAATACAATGTCAGCATTGCTCTGATCACAGCAACTGCCTCCTAGTTGGGGAAATTGAATGTCTAATCACATCAGTCTGACACCAAATGCAATAAATTCAATGGAATTTAAAGAGCTCCTTTCTGGTTTGGATTCCCTAATGGTGAGAGATATCTGGGGATACAGACTGCATTTTATATACTTGTCTCTGAAGTATTACTGAATAAATACTTTGCATATGATACCAATAAGTAGATATTTATTCTGCTGATGCATATGACTAACTAGAAATTTATGCTTTTGCTGAAAGGGCTATTTTGCAAAGACCTTCCTAAACTATCACTAAAAATGCAAATTGTAGTCAAGAGTTTCCTCACTGAGGGCTATGCTATTTGTCTCAGCGGGAGAAGCAGCAGGTGCATCCTTAGGCCGTTTACTACATACTGAGAGAATATTTGCCAATTATGCAGTTTTAAAAATTGATTTTGACTGAACCAGATCACTGAAGTCAATGATTCAATGAGATCATTGTCTTTTCCTCATTTCCTGTGTTTATCTGCTTTTTAATGACCATTTGCCCTTTTTTACACCAGTTTTATTGTATACAACTTATTTTTAAGCAAATTTCCTCTTTTGTTTTATATTCCAAAATACCTGTCACCTTAACTACCTTAACTTTCAAACAGCCAACATAACCTAATAACTTTTTTTTTAAGCAATGGCATTTTTACAGAATGAAATTCTTCCCTTGAAATTCAGGAATGAATCAAAAAACAACACACCCTTACAGATGTGAAGAAAATAAACATTATCCTGCCCTTGAACTTCCTGAAACTTAAATGACCTTCTTTCGTTTTGTATCAGTTTGCATGCCACCTGCTCTACTATCTTTCCCCACCCCTGGGCCCAGCAGAGGGATTCAGGAAGGTTTCCTAAGTTCACTCGCTGACTGTCTCTAAATCGGCGGGGCAGGGTGGGGTGGAGGACAGGGCACATGCCTTGCTGACACTGCATTTGATGCACTTCAGTCAGCATTAGCAGAATGAAGAGGTGCCGTGGTTGCCTCTGAATTCATTCATCGCTAGAAATTACCATCTGAAGTCCAGCAACACTGAACCTGCTGATTTCATGACTGGTATAATATTGCCATCTCAGATAAGAATTAAAGTCCCTGGATTTCACTATCTTTGTCTCCTCTAAGCCAAAGGAGGCTTCCTTCCATTAGTCTGGCAGAAAAGGACAGCAGGGCTCAAAAAGCCTAAGGTGATTCTATTTGACAGACTGGTCTTGCTCCCTTTTCTACCTTTTCACCACTAGTAAAAGCTGCTTCTTCATTTTATCTGTCAAACCTTTTGCTTTTCGTGACAGAGGTCACATAATCATGCAAGGAGTGCATCAAATTTAAGCAAATTTTAAATTAGCAAGTAGGAAGAAATGAGATAGATTGTTTGGCCTCAGGTCTTGTTCTTTCCCTTTTTTGCCCCTATTTGACTACATTTTCCATCCCTAATTTTTGTTTCGACTCTGTGACCAGCGGTAGTATAATTTCAAACAATCTCCAGAGTACCTGGTGAAGAAATCGATGAGGAAATGCGGATGAGAAATCAATTCCACTCATACGAAGCCTTCAATGACTTGTCCTGCGTTTATTTTCTATCAGTGTGAGAATATTCTATCAGTAAGACAGGCTAGGGACTGGAGATGGAGCTAGAGGAGGTAGACAATTAGCACTGAGAGTCCATTTAAATGCCTGCAAAGCTTTTTTTGCTTTATGCTGTTCCACAAATGGGCTTCAAGAACTTGTGTGGAAATGCCTGCAAGAAGGTACAGGAAGTCGTATGCTCTTGGCCAAAAGTGGTCCTTTTATGTCAGAGCATATTATCTTTTCAAATGAGGAACATATTTGAAAGATAACAGGTTGATTTGTAAATACTAACTACTATATATAAAAAAGATAAAAAAGGTCCTACTGTATAGCACAGGGAACTATAGTCAATACCTTGTAATGGCCTATAATAAAAAAGAATATGAAAAGGAATATATATATATATGGGAATCACATGCTGTACACCAGAAACCAACACAACATTGTATATCAGCTATACTTCGGTTAAAAAAAAAAAAAGAAAGAAAAGATGACAGGTTGAGGTAAACCAGAAAAGATCACAGCAATCAACAGAAAAAATGGAGTAACTGAGTTACCCTAACAATTACCTAGTTAATTCTAGCATACCCTTGCATCAGTTGGGTTTAGAACCACAGAAATGCCAATCTTTTTACATATGCATTGAACACTCACTGAAAACTCACTGCATGTCCAGAGTATAAAGACTAATAAAGTATCTTTTTTGTCTTCAGGGGGTTTGAAGTTTTACAACACTGGCATGGAATCAAACACTTTTTGATGCTTCATTTATCATTTGAAAATTAAATGATTGTTTTTTAAATTTGTATGAAATGTGATGATTTGTCCAATAGGTAAGTTGTGTGTGTCACATATCTAATATCTAGAGGGCTTCAGGGTATGGTTGCACAGGTTGTGTACTGTACAACACTGGAGGCTGCCACTTATCATGCAGTGCACAGACCAAAGCCAGTGGCCCTGAGCTCCTACTGTGTGCCAGAGGATACTGTGAACACAGTTTCTACCTTCTTGGAGCTTGCAATCCAGTTGTTATGTGTCCATGCAATAGGCTGGATTCTGCCCTTGAATCCCATAAAATATTTCTAGACCCACTTTAAGGTATGTGGTTTGACAGTCTTTTGCTATAACTCGATATGAAAACTTATTAAATTTTTGATGTGTTCCATACTTACACTGATCATTGAATTCACAGCAATATCTATGTTAATCTGGCCTTCCTGAAGACTGAATGACAATTCAATACTAAAAGTTAACCTGATATCTTTAAAATTTTTTTACATTTTACTTTCATAAAAAATTGGGAATCTTTTTCAAGTGTGTTATGCATGCATATTTAGTAAACAGAATACACAATATGATTAAGAAAATCCCTCTTAGGGGTGTGGAGGAAAGGAACCCTCCTACACTGTTCATAGGAATGTAAATGAGCACAGTCACTATGGAAAACAATATAGGGGTTCCTTAAAAAACTAAAAATAGACTTACCATATGATCCAGCAATTCCAGCTCCTGGGCATGTATCTGGAAAAGAACCAAACTCTAATCTGAAAATATTCGAATGCACCCCAGTGTCCATAGCAGCATTATTTACAATAGCCAAGACACAGAAGCAACCTAAATGTCCATGAACAGAAGACTGGATAAAAAAGATACTCACACACACACACACACACACACACACACACACACACACACACACACAAACTACTATCTTGTTTAGAAGAGTTGCTAGTATCAGAGAAATATGCAAATAAGCATGACATGCAAGGCCTTCTTGCCACTGCCCACTTGTCTGGCCAGTGCATTCTGATCATCCTGCTCTCCACAGTCACATGCAGCTATATGAAGTCCTATGAGCAGCCCAAGCCTCTCACAGCTCATTTCCTTTGCATGTGCTATTCTAACAGACTGCAGTACCTATTCCCCTCTTCTCTATCTCCTTCTTGTCTTTCAGATCCAGCTGAGCAATCACTTTCTTTGTGAAATCATTCCTCTTACTTCCCAGGCACCAGGGTTTGGTGCCTGCCAAGGCTGCTGAATTTCATAGCTCCAGGGGGAGCCATTCCCACTGCAGACTGGAGGGCCCCTCTTTCTCCAATAGTACCCTACAGAGATGCTTCTGTGCACTTAGCATCCTGCTCTATTGTATCCCAGCCTCCCTGAAGGGTGACTGCTTTGGTATCTGAAGCTGAACTTTATTTCAACTTACCTGGCATCATCAAGTGATGCTCAAAGGATAATCACTTGAATGTGACTTCACCTGGCACAGTACATAATTTAGGAGCCCTGAAATATGTCAGGCTGGTTTTTCCCTCCCTGGATCTGCTTAGATTGTTCACTTAGTCTATCTAGCCTTTTTTTATTCTCTATTGTGGCCTCTCTGGCCTTTTTCCCCCTCTCTCTCTATTGTGACTTTCAGAGATCACCATAACTTAAAAATCTATTAATCTATTAAGGTGAATTCTTGTGTTGTGCCTTGCATCACAAAACCAATTTGGAAACTTGGTTTAATGAGCTTAGCTGTCAATACTTGCCAAGTTAATTGGAGAATACTGTATTCTCCCTTTTTGTGCTGTGTAGACACAGCCTTTGGGGCTCGAACAGGCTGTTACTCATAAGCCAATGAACTGAATTCTGATGAGATCATGCTTTGACGTAGGAAGTGGACCAATAGTAAACCTGCTTTGGGGTCTTGGAAGATATCTTAAAAGTGACAGCCAAAAGAGGTGGGGACTGCATCAAGCAGAGAGGAGAGAAGTTTCTGCGGCTAGAGATCACTAATGGATTTATTTTTGTTTTTATCATGACTTAGTACGATCAGATACCTCAGGAAATCAATGATCATAAAACTCTTCATTGTAGTCAGTAAAAAATCAGAATTGACATATATTTAAAATCTTTCTACACCTTCTCAGAGTCTGATCATCGTTTAAAACATATGTGAGTTGCCTGATTTTTGTTGTTTGTCAACTAGTTTAGAATTGCAAGTGGGATGCACTGGGGAGCTTAGAGTTGGATTTTGCATTATGTTGAAAACTTGTTACTGTCACATCTGTGATGCCACCAAAGCTGTCTTGTAGATGATTTGCAGTTGTATTTTTAGATCCAGTGTCAGTATAATGGTTAACTGACAGCTGTTGAAATTTTGAACTTTATAAAAATGCTAAAATTTTAAATGAAACAGAATCTTAAAATATTGTTTTGCTAGCTTAATTAGAAATACTTTCAAAAGCAAGTTAGTTGACAGTGATGTTATGATCAGTTTTCTAGCCATATAAACACTATTTCTAAATATCTTATTTAAAAAAATTGTTTCAAATTATAAATCCTGTAGCTAAGAGGTTTGTGTTTATTTAGTTGTGACCATGAGCTTGAGTCTAACTCATTTTTATGTAACACGTTTAAAAGCAGTCCTAACACTTGTCATTTTGTTCATATTCGCACATCATATACGAAGAGAGTTGTTTTCCATGGTTTTAAAGTGATGTAAAAGAGTAATAAAAAACAGAAGTTGTTTTATTTTATTCGCCTTTATCTGTTTTCGGATTTGTTGTATGTTAGGAAATAATGAGACAGCAAATATATTTATTCTTTCATAATGCTTCAGGAAAAACTGTTTACTATAACATCACTGGTTAAAAGGAGACTTTCAGTTTCTTTAAAGTCCCTATGTTTAAGTTGTATTTGAATTGCAATTCACTAGGGAATATGTCTATCTTTGTAGTGTTCTTAGTTTAGTGGCAAATTCTTTGTCAGTATTCAAAATCATTTAGTGTTACTGATAATGGCAGTACGTCATTTGATTTTATACATTAAGAAAAATATTTTAAGTCTAATTTTATATTATTCAATATAATGCTTCATCATTGATGTTACTGGGAATTTTGATCACATACTCAAGGAAGAATGAATCTATAATGTGTTTCCTGTACAAGTGTGCCTAGCAAGCATACTTTTTAGAGTAAAAAAATTTTTTTCAGAACAATGCTAACATATGTACATGCTTTTCTTGTTTGGTTTTTGAGGAAATTATTCTAGGCCAGAAACACAATTTTAGAGAAATTTTAGTCAAAATTACCTCTAGCATGTGGACTTATTATTCCCAAAATTTGATCATGACTATAATGCCAATACACCATGGCAGCATTTAGCAGTTAAACTATAAAAGAAATTATGGTTTGCTTGAGAAGTGAAGTTCATTTACATTCTGACAGATTTAATCATCTTTTAAGAATGGCTCATGAGGTGACTGGATTTTTGGAAATTTTCTTTATATGTAAGGATAGAAAATTAATGTTTTCTTCTGCATTCTATGCATTTTTAATTGCACAGCAATGCAATATTAATATTGGTGATAGTACAGTTTTTCATGTTCTGTGGTAAAATTATGGTATTTTTAGAGCACCAAAGTAGGATAGATTTCCCAAAGATAAACAGAAGGGAAGGCAAAAGATTTAATCTCATCCCCAACTTCAATGTGAACTGGGTAGGAGAATACAATTCCAACTGAAGACACTGCATGTAAATAAACGTTGAATGAAATATTCAGTTCGTAAGCACCACTTTAAGGTTAGGGTTTCGCATGGTTTACAACCTAGGGGTGTCAGAATCCTGCTGTATGTACCTTCTTCATTTACTCATTCAGCAAAGCTGTATTATTAGTTACTCAGAAACAAGAAAAGTCCAAACAAGTCACTGGACTTACTAGTATGTATACACCGTCCTCCCCCCATGCTCCCTAGGTATTCGCTAAAACCTTGAAGGACTGAACACTATCAACACCAAATATAATTCCGTGCTTTTATATGGCTTTCATGTTTGTTTTAGAAAAGCAATCAACAAAATCACTGCAGAACCCTTTCCTAAAACTGGTTTTGGTGACATCTAACCGTTACCTCAAGAATTATCTAGATTAGGTTCAGATAAGACAATGAGCAGCTGGAGCAAATGTGCTTTGACTAAATGAAGAGTTGCTGAGTTTGTCCCAAACTCTATCAATATTTCTCTAAGAGAGAGCTGGCAAAGCATAACCAGCCAAAAGCAATAAAGAAATCCAAATGCTACTTAAACAAGCATTATTAACGTCATCCTTTAAAAATCCATAAACTTGTTTGCTGAGGAGGACAGTCCTAAAACGCAATGCAAGTAGAATGGAGGAATTGTTATCTCCAGAAAGAAAAAGTTGAGTAGTAACAATGAATGTAAGACTTGGACATCTGTCATCAAATATTCCAACTGACAGATAAAAAATCTGACCCTGAAGAAGCTGAGTGACCTCTCTTAGAAACACACAACTAGAAAGTGGCTGAGAATGAAACGAAATCCTGCCTTTCCTCCGTTACCCTCATAACATATTGCCCCATCTTCCTAGGATAGTCTGTTTACATGGTACTCTTTTCCAATACTGTTATAAGTAGTACTTCTGTTCACTCTGAGCCCCGGTTTGGATAAATCATATGATCACATCAAATATCAAATAATGTAAAAAACATAATGAAATACAGAGAAAAGAGAAGAGCAAAAAATGAAGTTACAGTGGATGGGTAAGATTTGTAGGTAACAAACGGAGAAATGGACGCATAAAAGTGAATAAAAAAAAGAAAAAAGAAAAACATCTTTGAAACTAAAAGTTTAAGGGGAAAATGGAAATAAAATAGGCTGATATCAAAGTGTAAAGGAGGAAGAAAAAAATTCATAAACTTTAAAATGCAGTTTATTCTGAGAGTCGTAAGGATACTAGTTTCAACTAATCTAAGATTTAAAGATTACCGGACATCATGGTGACCCCCCAGTCTGGCCACAGTCAGTCTTCTGCTTCTTTGTCCTTGGCAGGATCCTTTGGCAACTTGGCTTTGGCTCCCTGCAACTCGACCACCCATGAGATGAAGAACGCCCAAGAATCTTAAAGGCTTAGCCTGGTGGTTCTCCAAACTGAGCAGCTTGCGGCAGAGTCACCTGGGGAGGGGGCGGGGCGTGTGAAGCACTGCCTGCTGGGCCCGACCCTCAGCTTCTGATTCAGATCTGGTGTGAAGCTCAGGAATTGGCTTTCCTAACCAGTTTGCTGGTGCTGCTACTACGCCTGCTCCCCACTTTGTTTTGACTCCTGCACTCATTCCAAATAGTCAACTTTTTAGAATTCACCTGCCTCTGAGAAGATATCTTTGGTTTCTTTATAGTATAAAATTGTACCTATTTTTCCTACATTTTATCCATGAAAACTGATCAGATTTGAGGTGAGCCATGCCAGCTTGATACCAGTACTTTAGTTTGCATAGTTTTTTACTTTTTCAAAAACACTTTTTACTTTGGGGAAAAATTATTCTTATTACTATTTTGTAGGTGAAGAAATTGAGACCTAATGTGCTGCTTATGAGACCCGGAGTAGAACTCATGTTTTCTTCCTCTTGACCCAGGGCTTTTTCCAGAGTTAGGTTGCTAAAGGATCATGCCAAGGACGCAGGAGATTGACCATGGCCAGAGAGAGCAGGAGTCCCTGTGATGTCTGTGGCGGGACATTGAATTCAGGGCATCGTAAATTCTCTTTTGCTTCCTCAGTAATTTGCACTTTCATAGAACAATGCAAACGACAGGGCGGACACTGTGTTCGCTTGAAGTGTATACAGACTCATTCCGAGGGGAGTTCTTGGTGTATAGTTGAACAGAGATTATTTTTTTCACCCATGGCTTCTTTTTTTGAGCACTAGGTATACCCCAAGCATTCTGCATTCTGCCCCACTGTGTGCACTAAATCCTGGGGCTTAGGGAAAGATCCAATGGTCCCTCCACATGCTGAACAATTCAAATGCATCAATAGTCTGAGTCCTTTAGCCATCATTTGGATCATTGGTCTGAATTCTGGGTTTTACACACCTGCAGAGTCCGAACAGAAAACAAAGCCAACAAACAACAACAAAACAAGTGATGAGCTGGCATAAGATTGCCATTAAAAAATATTGCTAAGTAAGGATAAAATAATCTATAATTTCAAGAAGTCTAAAATTTATAATTCCATGAAATAAAGGTCATTCTAACAGCAAGGAGGTAAGAAAAGTTACTTTAGAAAAATGGACAATTTTTAAAAGTTGAATTAATTTAAGCTGGTGAAAAAGTATACTTTTGCAGTCCCTTGTCTTTCTTGTTTTCATTTCACTGCACCATTGATCATGGACCCTCTTCCACCTGTAACTAGATCAGACTTGAAAGACATCAAGGAGAAGATTCAGTCTATTGTAAAATAATTCTGTCCAGTGAGATTCGATGGTTTGCTTATTCAGTTTCTAGTAACCTTTATATTGGGTCTCACAATTTGTCAACTAAATTTCAAATGCTAAACTGAAACCTGGCTTATTTCATTCTGCCCTCAATGAAGAATGAAGCAACTCTTCACCATCCCCCCAATAATAGCACATGCGCTCTTTAAACAGTGTAAAAACTCGCTTCAGTGTTAGCTCCTCTAGTCCTGTAACTGTTTCTCCCAGGGCCTTTCTCTCAGCACACCGGATGGTTCTGGGTGCCGGGCGTGCAGTGAGGAAAGCACTCCAACTTTGAACGTACACGTGTCTTGTGTCAGCAGGGCTATGATTAGTGCTATTATGTCTGCACCGCTGAGAGGATAAGGAGAAGCTTCCCAGCTTGTGTGAAGCCTTCCTCAGGGTACACAGGATGCCAGTGATGGGGGTGGATGTGCAGGCTCTGGGGTCACAGCAGGCTGCCCAGATCTCCAGCTCCCCACTCTACGCGATAGGGACTTCACCCCTCTGACTCATTTCCAGAACTGTAAAGTGTGTCTACTAACAGACTGACTTCAACTGATTTGCTTTGAAAAATAACAATTCAATGGGTGAAGCTTTAAGGACAGTTCCCAGCATGTACAGTTATCCCTAGGTGTCCTCGTGGGAAGCAGTTCTAGGACTCCTAGTAGATACCAAAGTCCACAGATGCTCAAGTCCCTCATATGAAATGGTGCAGTATTTGCATATAGCCAAGGCACATCCTCCCATATACTTTAAATCATCTCTAGATTACTTACCATCCCTAATACAATGTAAATGCTATGGAAATAGTTGGAAGTAAAGTTTTGTTTTTTAGAATTTTCTGAAATTTTTTTCCAAACATTTTTGTTCTGAGGTTGGTTGAATCAAAGGATGCTGAATCCACAGATGCAGAGGCCCAACTCTAATAGTATTCAGGAAATATGTGGCATTAGCTCTCAAGGCACAGAAAGGAGCATGCATGCCTTCCACTTGGTTGTATTTCCCCATTGCTTAATACAGTAATTTTAACATGGTAGGTATTTAAGGAGTAGCAACTGGCCACTTTGGTATTAGACTGTTGGTATTAGTACATCTTTATTTATGTCTCTCAAACTATTAGACTTTTAAGTTCACTAGATATCTTGCTTCCAAATAGGGTCTAATTGTTACCAAAGCAGAACTGTAAAATTACAGTCCTATCCTGTCCTTGACTATGAACATAGACATTTCAATTTGAACTCATCATGAAGCTGGCTATAACATCATGGCAGCAAGGTTTGGTAGGTTCTGGAAAGAGACCATCAGTGTGTGAGCTGCAGGTGAACTAAGAATGCCAATTCAAAGCTGGCAATAGCTGGTTGTATCAGAGTCCCCCAGATTTCTTAAACTTTGATCCTCTCAAAAAAATAAACATTTTTACCAAACATACCCCGCTATTCAGAGAAGACATTACAAAATGCAAATGAACGGGATTCAGCATCCTTCTTTGAGGGCCAGAATGCAGACAGCTGGCATAGCTCATGTCCTTAGGGACTTCAATCTAGTGTGCAGTACCTCTCGTGTGTTTGTAGTTTACTTAAATACCTGAAGATTCCTTAAAGTTCACGTTTCTAGTTTTGCATCTTTTGGTAAGACAGTTGTTATACTGTTGGGGTAACAAAGGTAGTTTCCACTTTCTCCTACCTGGTTGCATTAGTGCCAGTGTGGGGTACTTGGAAGTGTTCACTGGATACATGTCTCTCTTCTAATCACAAATCACTGAAGATGTGCAAGGTCTTCAACTTTTTAAACTTGAAGATGATGTGTTTGGGTACATGTGTGTGCACACATGAGCCACTGTGGCAGTGTTCACAGCACCAGTGGGTGTTATAAAGAAGGCAGAGAGAGATCGTGCTAAGAAAAGTGCCACCTAACTCCTCATATGTAAGCACTGAAAAAAAGTTTATAAACAAACTTATGGTTACAGGGGGTGGGATGAATAAATTGAGAGTTCGAGATATGCACACACACTCTATATATAAAATAGATAAACAACAAAGTCCTACTGTATAGCACAGGGAAATATATTCAATACCTTGTAATAGCCTATAATGAAAAAGAATATGAAAAGGAATATATGTATGTATGACTGAATTACTGTGCTGTACACCAGAAATTAACACAACATTGTAAACCAACTATATTTCAATAATAAAAAAAAATTTTAAGTTTATATTCATATATAACACAAGTCAAAGTTTTAAGATCACAGTAGGTTTAAGTTAAAGAGCCTAAATAAAAAAAGACAACAAAACAAATAAGAGATTAAGTTTCTCTTTCTGAAAAATACGTGCAACTCAAAGTAGGTGTTGCTTTTGCCTGAAGCAAATACATACACTGCTGCTTTCTTAGATCTGTGACCCCAGCAAGGTAACTGTCTGTGTCAGGAAAAATGGAAATATTTGTCTCACAGTATTATTATAAGGACCGCATGAGTCATTACATGCACAATGCTTAGCACAGCACTTGGCAGATAGCAGACATTCAATCAAAAGGAACTGCTATTATTATTATTATTTATTCCCAGCACATCCCCCATCCCCCCAAGATGTTTGCATTTTAAAATTGGGTTGTGGGATAGTTAATACCTTAACATAGCAGAATGTATCCTCAGTGATATAATTTTTAATACTATGATCTGGAATTAAAGGAGATAGATACACTTATAATATATTTTAGATAAAGATGAGTAAAAATCAGGTTGACTTCCGTGGTAGGACACATAATTCTAATTCTGTGTGTGTGTGTGTGTGTGTGTGTGTGTGTGTGTGTGTGTGTGTGTGTTTGGGGGGGAGTTTACAACTCCCTATAAATTATACTGTAAATATCCACCCCAATGTGAAAAATAATGTAGCAAATTCTCTGCCTCTGCTCATCTTAACTGCTTCCTTAGATTGCCTCCTTTCTTTAACAGTCAAAACTGTACATAATTCTCATCCTCTCTCTTCCACATTTCCCTCTCTCTGATTCCTGAGGCAGAGAGCACAGGACACTTCTTGCACTGGTTGGCCCACTGTCTTACGTGTGTGTCTATAATTGTGCCAATTATATTCCAAATGCCAAAAGGCCACCTTTTGGAATTACTACATTTGTTCACCCAAAGCATAGTTCTGGGCTGCAAACAGGTAATATTTGTTAATAGTATTCCTATGGACAAAAGCCAGTAGCTTCAAAAAAATAATCATTTCCAAAACACTGTCGGAGGAGCAAGTAAGTGAATTTCTGAAAATAAGATTAGTAAATCAGATAGAATTTAGTGTCCTGGGAAAGTTAAGTTTCTCAGTTTTGCTCATCCAATCTCTTCTTTCTGTGACATAATGATGGAAAAGAAAAGGGTTAAAGCAAACGCAGGAGCCAGAAACCAGAAGCATCACCACGATGCCAATTTTTAGAGGGGAGACGGCGGAGCGGTGTGTCGGTCCCAAAAGAGACTTGGGGGATGTCTATGGTAGTGCATTAGGCTCTGGAGAAGAGGCTGGTCTGCAAGGACCTGCAGGAACAGACTCAGAGCTCTTTAATAAGTATTCCAGGGAGTCAGGCTTTCCTGGAAAAAGCAAATTAGTGTGAAAGCCAGTACTGTGCAATTTCAGTTTCAAAAATAGCCGAGTATTGTTAAAGCTGCTGTGTGCATGAGAGAAAAAGCGAGCCCTTGTTAATATCTGCTTCAGCTTCCACATTAATGCAGAGAAGCTACACTGACATTCTTGCCTGGCAAATACTGCAAAGGTCGTAAGGTCTGTATTACTTGGAATCACTTTTTAGTCCTTCTGGTGACAAAGTTTGGGGGGATTGTGCCCCCTTTCATCAGATCGGTCTTGCAATAAAGGACAGCCAGGCGATGGCTCTACCTTTCTGACTCAGGACCAGGGCTGCGCCTGGCTGTCTATTTCAGCTCTTCATTTGCCTAATTGCCCTGCGAGGCTGGCAGAGGCGCTCCCCGCAGCCATGGCTCTGCTGACTGCAGAGACCCCACCTGGCACTCTAAGTTGGTGCGTCAGCATTTTGGGTAGAAATGAATGAAAAATCAATCAGGATGACTGCAGTGGTACCATGCACAACTCTAACCTAGTTTGTCCATAATTTTCAACTATTCACCATAGACCCAAGCAGTGTTTAAGATGGTAAGTGAATCTGTAACAAATGTGCTGCTTCTATTTAATCAGGCTTTTTTTTTTTTTGGCCTCTTTTCTATTTAGAACAAGCAAATCTAACCTGCTTAGGAAGCCATATGTAAAATGAAGGATGATGTCAAGTTTCATACAAATATTCTTTATTTGCCCTGGTTTAAGATTCAGTTCCAAATTAAACCGGGTGATAAATTTTCTTGTGTAGCTGTATCAAATTGTTTTCTTAACTTATACTTCATATTCAGAGGTTTAAATATTTTTTCAAAGTTTGCTTATATCCTTGCCATATCTCTGTGTAACTTGCTGTAAGTCTCTATATCAAAACTCTATTGTTCTAAATTTCTAGATTTACAATTCTGCAAAGATAGAGTTAAACACTATTTGGACTCTGGCTACATAAGAGAAACTGGAATTGTTCAAAGCTGCAGGCTTCAGCTCCCAAAGACAGCTACAGTAACTTTCTGAGCAGATTGGGTTAAATATTTTTACAGACCCATTCTATGATGATAAGGCGGTAATAAGTTGTGCAGTGCAACACTCCAAAGGGTTCCAAATCTCACAAGCCTCTTTGTATGTGATGCTCTCACAGTGAAGAAGATTCTTTGGGCTAAAAAGATGAAGAGTCTACTTCTTCTGGTGCTGATTTCAATCTGCTGGGCTGATCATCATTCAGACAACTATACTCTAGATCACGACAGAGTTATTCACATCCAAGGTAAGAAAACACAGGCTCTCTTATGAAAGTCAAATTCATTTCAAGTTACTTGGAGTTGAGATGCTTGGTTAGTGTTTCTTAATTTTAGTTCTGCTGCGTTGACTTTTTCTTTTCCTTTCTCCTAATTGGTGAACATGCTCTCTGGCTTCTGAATGCTATTGCCTTACAATAGAGTTAAGAATCAGGGACAATTCAAGTGGAAGGGCTTAAGAACATCCAAGTGCAGGGAGTGGATATAATTGTTCAAGGCTTTTTAGTACAGTTGCTACCTTCTAAGTAGAATGGAGGGCAGAAAGTTTATTTAAAGGCAAGGCAAAAGGGGGAGAAATAGGAAGTAAAACTTAACGATGTAAGGTCATTCTGTTAGAGTCATCATTAAGAAAAACAATGTGAAAATGAAAGGCAGACAAGCTAAGGTTCAGGAAAAAGTAACTTACCCTATCAAAATCTCCCTTGGTTAAGCTTTAGTTCCCATAGACCAATGTATTGTCCCTGCGTATTTCTTTCCAGCTAGGCTGAATCCTATGCCTGAGAGCTGTAGCAAGACTGGAGGCTGCAGTACAATGCAGCTATTTCCTCAGTCCCAGCTTCAGATGAGGGCCATCCTGCATTAAGAAAGCTAAGAGACTTATGCAGTAAGAAAAAGATAGTTCTAAAAGAGCTGTAACTTCTCTCTTTGCCCTTGTATGCTGAATAATTACAATAAGAATTACAGAATTTAATAGTTTAAACCTATGCTGATATTAATTTTAGAGGAACTCAGTTTGGGGACCAGAGAAGCATTGTAAGTTTCCTAAGAGACATAAAACATCCAGTTGTATTTTCAAGGTCAAAAATATAGTCTCAGAAAATTGCATCTACTGTTGAAAACTATGGCTTGTGAAGGTCAAATGATAGTATAAGTCTGGCTAGAAGTATTTTCCTGCATGTATTATGATACCCAAACAACTCTGAATTTGACAACATCTAGCTATTTTAGATAGTTCTCTTTCAGTTCTCTTTGTTTCTAATAGCTTTATGTTTTTCACTATTGGGCCATAAAAAGGAATTATATAATCATAAATTTTACTATGCCAGCTGCTGACTCAGCTGTTTCCTTTAATGTGTATAATAGAATCAAAGCTGTTTCCCAGAGACTATAAGATATTTACACATAGATTTCTGATGAGGGATAACATTCTTTTAATGTCAAGTCACAGAATTCAACTCAGCCAAACGATAATACCTAGTCATTGTTAACAACAGCAGTTTTCAATCTGATATAAAAGAAACTTTATCTGTGGTTTCAAGTTATTTTTGAGACTAGATAGATACCTGTTATATTATTAACCATGTACAAATCATTTAGTTTAAATTTCACTCAAGAGTATGAAAATATTATTTTAAAAGTATATTAACATTTTACAAGTTACTCCTGGGGAAAGCCTATGAGTCAAATTCAAGTTTTCTCAGCAAGGAAAACTTCTGTTGCGCCAGCCTTTAAATTTCACCATACACCCTGGCAAAATTTCGTGCAAAGGAATTTCTGACACAAGGTGTCAGAATGATACAGATTATTTGCCTACACTACCCAATGAAAAAAGACTTGATAGTCCACTGCATTTTAGTTGTAAATTCATGTTCTTAGAAAGTCGCTCTGAGCTTTCCAAGTAATAAAACTACAAGGCCTACATTTGGCTCGTGGAAGTTAATCCTGAGATGTGATTTGGGTCAGTACTTTTACACTATATCCATAGTTGGAATTTATTTTAAAATTGCTCAAAGTATGTGTTCTCATGACTCTTTAGTCAACAACAGGTTTTCTTTTACTTTATTATAGCACTCAGATTGCACTTTCAGGTTCTTCAGCCCTTCAGAGAAACACTTTCAAGCGGCCTGCCAACATTTCAGTCATCTTTTACTATGCAAAAATCAACCATAAACACAGCAGATAATCATGAAAGCAGATAACCTTCATTACTTACTTGAAATACTGGATTATTTCCTTGTAATTAAAATGTTTACTTGTCAGACATGACCCAGAAGGAATTTAAGGGAGCTGAAACCTTCATGAAATTCTGTAAGAATTTTGCAGACAGATGATTCAATTACTAATCTCAATCTCAAATTCCTGAATTGTACTGATAAGCAGTAAGAGTGTCTTTCAGTGATACAAAATTATTCAAAATTCATGCTACCACAAAAACACCTTTTCTGTCTGCCATTTTTCTTTAATTTTTTATTTTTGTATGTGAAGTTACCCAGGCTTAAATAATACCAGGAGAATAATACACATCATCCTCAAATTCTCCTTGGCTGCCTTGATAAAGATGCTGAACACTCCGATAACACATTCTTAACTCTTAAGCATAAAGAGTCACCTAATTATTTTTTCTGAAGGCGTTCTCCTAATCTTGTAGTGGGAGATTCTATAGGGACATAGGCCAAAATTTTTTAATCTGGCTTTAAAGAAAAGTCAGATTACCAGGAAAGAAAAGGGCAGGTTTAGACTCCTGCGCAGTGTTTCCACTGAAAAGCATTTTTCTGGTAATTAAAAGGAATTCTCCCAGTTTTCCATGGAGAAAGAAACAACTCTGAATAAAATTGCACTTGTACTAACTCATTTCCTTAAATTTTTTTTATTGCATCAATTCCATTACACGAGAAAGCAAACTTCACTTGTCCACGGAGTCTGCTAAAAATGTGCAATCAAGATACTAGCTTATATATCATC
Source organism: Camelus bactrianus (assembly GCF_048773025.1). NCBI lineage: Eukaryota > Metazoa > Chordata > Mammalia > Artiodactyla > Camelidae > Camelus > Camelus bactrianus. The sequence continues at coordinate 57,582,131 of NC_133541.1, read as the reverse complement.
TACTGTCCACAATGTAGGGGACAGTAATTTCCTCCAATTCTTCTTCCATAAGAGATAGCTGCTATTATTGTCTCTATAACTATCTCTAATAATGGATTATGTTCCTCATTGCATGATATGCCTAGTCAAACAACTTCTAAATCCTCTAAAATTTGACACCGTTAGGAAGAATTTTATATGGAGTATCAAATCATGAAAAAGGAAAATTTTAAAAAATATTTGGATCTGGTCTAAAAACTTTTAATACAGACTTTCAGTTACCAGTAGAAGTTCAAAGATGATGAACAGACTTTTTAAAATATAACTTTGAAGAAAACATTTACATGGACAGCAGAGAAATTTTATGACCATTTGCCTATTAACCAAAACAGATGCAAAACAGTTATAGCTGTGCTGAGCACGTAAGCACTTGATCTCGTCCACATCAGAGAGCCAGTGCTTCCTGCCTCTGGCTTCAAGTGCAGGTCTTCTGGTGACAAGTTTAAGTGTTTTTCCCCTAAGGCTACTTACCAGCTTTAGACCTTGGGCAATTTACTTAATCTCTTCAAGTCTCAGTTATCTCATCTATAAAACTGGGCAATCACTGTTTATTCTATGGAGCTTTGTGAGAAATTAGATAATATCTGTAACAGCGCTTGTACAGAGCACATAATAAGCTCCCAATAGCTGATAGCTGTTACCGCCATGTCTGTATCTCCTCGCTGTCATGGAAAGCTGATTTTTAAATTAAAAAGGGAGCACACATAGGGTGTAAAAAGTTCATGCTTTTTAAATTCATTAGCAGAACCATATTATTACCTTAGTTCTAATGAAGTAAATATTTTCTAAGTTGCTTCCTTTGTCCTTTTTAATTTCACAACTTAAAATTTCCTCAATAGTATTAAACATTATCTGATCACTTTTACTCTCCTTGTAGAAACTGAAGCTTTCTAAACTTAAGTACTGTCCCCCTTAATATACTTATTAGGTGAACACAAATAAGCTATTTTAATTTTTTTTAAAAAGAATAATAAGAAGGTATCTTAGAGACGAAAACAGTTCCCTTCTATATAATAAGTAGGTGACATCTTGTCACCTTTCTCTAAAAAGATAAAACAATTAGATTTTTTAAAAGAAATAACTGGCAGAAGTTCATCTCTGTGGGTAGAAGAAATCACGTGGATCCAGAGCCCCTGGTGGAAGTGGACACTCCCTGTTCAGTGTGTTTGGGTCCCCCTCCCTGTGTCCCAAACAACTCTTCCGTCCCAGCTTTGCACATGTTACTTTTCTCTCACATGCCACCCCTTCTTCATCAGACTGTCAGCTTTGTAACACTCCAGCTATACAGTGTTGGCACACAATGTATGTGTGTTGAATAAATGAATGAGTGTAATGAGATACTTCCAAGTGACCACTATCACGATCATTTCTCAAATCCTGTGGCATCCATGGCATTTAGCAACACACAACACAGTGTGTGGGCCTAATGAACATGAGCTAGATGACTGCCTTCATTCTGTAATGCTGGCTGGGGCTCAATGATAGTTCACAGAACTTAAGAACTTAAAAGGACTTTAGAATAGATCATCTGGATCAATATTTCATTGTATGAATGGGGAAATCAAGACCCAGAGCTTAAACATTGCTTGGTCCAGGCTGCATGGCTGATGAGGAGCAGTTTCTCTTGGCTAATCACACCCTTTCTTCAAATCTGGGATCATTCCTCCTCTTCTTAATGAACCCACCCTGACTGCCACACTCTACCCCTCCTTTGGCACCCCAATCTATTTCCTATCTTCTTTTCCCTGGCTCTGTAGCCCTGAGTCTACTTATTTTTATGCAGTTGTTTGTGTCCATCTCTACCACAAGAACATATATCAGCCCCACAAGGGCAGCGATCTTTGTCTGATGTATCCTGGTCACCTAAATCAACACCGGGCACATAGTAGGTGATCAGTACATATTTGTTGGATAAATTCAGGACCAAAATCCAGGTACTTTTCCTAATCAAGTCCTCATTAGTCTTTACAAATCTCAGGGGACTTTTCAGTTTATTGAATGAGAAGCAGTGGATGGGGAAGGGGATTCTGAATTTGGTTAGCAAATTTTGTTTGGGTGTGTTCATTGCTTCCACACTGCACATAGTGGCTTACATTCCACAAGAATCCACCAGAGGCAGGATGCTGCTGCATCCTTCCTCTTGAGTGCATGAAGCTTTGAAGAGTTTTTGGTTTACATTTGGCCACTGCAATGCTATCCTATTCCTTATGTAGTATCTGCAGAGTTGGGATTTGCTAGGGCAGAGGATCAAAAGGAGTGGAGTAAATCTAATAATGTGTAGGATCACAAACCATCTTCAGAGCCACAGATTCATGGGAGAACACGATAAGTTCTGGACTCCGACTCTACAAGTCTGTTATTAAAAGTCAAATTATAATTTGTTTTTGTCTTTTAAAGGCAGACTATGCTATTTGCAGCCACAAATGCAAAATTCACAAATATCAAGGATATTTTCCAAACTGCATTTGGCTAAATGCATACACTATTAATAATTCTACCTAGAAATTATCAGCTATAAAATATCAGAGAATTTCACCATGAAATTGTAAAAATTAGCAACATCCCAATTCTAAAATCTCATATTAGTTTACTACAGGATGTGAAGCCAAATAGAGTAAGAACCTATTACATTAAATACAGGCTTATCATCTGATAAAAATAAGAGTATCACCATATGAAAATAATAAATAAGCCCAAAAGAGAAGGAAAATGTATATACAGGCATATACATACTTAATGTAAAAATACTGCACACATACATAGATACACTTATTCAGGTTGCTACAACAGAATACCTTAGACTGGGTGGCTTATAAACAACAGAAATTCATTTCTCACAGTTCTGAGCCTGGGAAGTGCAAGATGATGGTGCTGGGAGATTTGGTGTCTGGTGAGAGCTGGCTTCCTAGTTCACAGACGGTCATCTTTTCTCTGTGCCTTCATGTGGCAGACGGAGATCAGGGACCTCTCCAGGGTCTCTTTTATAAGGGCACTAATCTCATTCATGAGGGATCCACCCTCATAACCTAATCACCTCCCAGAGGCCCTCACCTCCTAGTACCATCACATTGGGGATCAGGTTTCAGTATATGAATATGGAGGGGGCACAAACATTCAGTCTACAGCAAGCACCTACTATAAATAGGCACTGGGACTAGAATAAGGCACTAAACAGTCTTTGTTTTCATCAAGCTTACAGTTCAGTGAAAGGCACACATTACTCTAAATATGGAACTATCGCCTATGATAACTGCCATTCAATAAAGCAGTTTCTTTAAATTAGAGGTAAAGGTCAAACACGGCAATAGTTTTCCTTGGTTGTATAGTTGCTACACTAGACACACACCCACACAGTTATACATTTACACACACATAAACAATGGCTATAAATAGAAAAAGCAAGGAATGAAATAGCTGTAGGTTGATATACACTTTTGATAAATTCCTTAATCTCTATTCAGAAATAACCACATTTTCATACCAACTTTGCACCTGCGAGCCCATGGCCCAGTCTTCTTGGCATTTGTGTGTCCTTTGCGAAAATCTACTCATTCAGACATTTAGTTAACATTGGCTGCCTTTGTGCAAAATACTGAGTTATTCTCTGTGGAAGGACAGACTATCTCCTCAGTGAGCTTGTCAACAGTATTATCAGGGCAACAAAGGTAACCAGAAATAATAAAATAAGTGTTAAGCAGAGATGGAAATATGAAGAAAAGAATCATTAGTTACCAAATTTTGAAAATCTTATTATTTAGAACTTTGAATCCAAATTCACTAAAGTTTGTATTACTCAGTAGATTTAAACTTACAAAATATACCTTCAGAATATTTCTAAACTTGTTATTAAGTAACCTAGAATGCTGAATTCTATGTTATTCTATAAAGCAGCTATTAAAATAATAAATTTTGGAATATTTCCAAGTCTAAAAACCTATATTTAATAATATTTTCAAGTAGCAATAAATTCACACTAACAGCCACTTCTTTGTCTGTTCTATCCTGGGTGCTAAAATCAGCAAATTATGCAGGAAGCCAATGATTATTTGGAAACTTTCCCAAAGCGTTTCTTTCCCCCACCCCAGAAAAATCCATTAGATAGAAAAGCCTTTTTCTTTGGTGGCAGTTTTGCAGGAACCAGTGTTGACTCAGCTAAAGCACTGACCTATAGCTTAATGGCTTAATGTAAAAGTAATTTCAACATGCTGTGTTTCTCAGACTTTCTCAGATATCAAGAAAGAAGAGATTTTTTATTTATTGCTTTGGTTCTTTAAATGTAAAGTGGAAACTACTCTTCTAGGAATGTATTTTGGAATTAAAAAAACTACCAAAATGTTAAGATAAAATGTTCAATGAAGAGGTTATCAAAGTGACCATATCTGGGAGGGATTTTTATTATAGAAATATTTTTATTTCAAAATGAAGACATTGAAAGTATAAGAAATGTATAAGTTCCATAAAAAATCCCTTCACAAACATTTTGTGTATTTGGTATTGCTACAATGTAGTAGCACTAAACATGTGTGTTCTCAAAAATGATTATCAGATTGTCAGTACAAACAGTAGCCATTTTAATCTTGTCTCAATTAAACATGTTGGTTGCTTGTCTTCAGTGCTAACTAGGTGACTAATTACCACATGTATAAGCTCTGTGTAGTATGTTTCTATATGCTCAAGGATTATGCTATGAAGCAAATTAAACAACGTAAGTTAAATGAGAATTCTCCCAACTTTCTTCCAAACACTGTCCTTTCAAAAAAGACAAGGACATTAAGGATAAAAACACAGAGAGACCATAGTCCATCACATATAAACTGAACAAAGCAAGTTAGAACAGGGAGAACTTACTAGTCAAGTGTGTAGATTAGGTGAAGGAGGTGGAAACAAAGGAGAGTTGTATGTTTCTAAACAGGGATTGTTAAGTTTAGAATAGAAACACCACTGAAAACATATCCTTCAAGTGAGGAGAGTTCCACTTACTGGTGATTCTATTTGTAATGGTGTCTGTTTGCCTCCTTGCTTTGCCATGTTCCTGGAAAGCACTGGAAACAACGTTTGTCTCTTTGGCTCAGAGTTACTGGATGGTAACAAAGGCACAAGTGCAACAGGGGAAAGACATGTTAAGTTAAAGATAAGTTTCCTACCTTTATGTCCAATATCTGACCAGCAGGTAGATGGATTTACTAGCTTTGTGCTCAGGAGAAAGGCACTGCTCAAAAGTTCTGGAATTATCAGCACATGAAGGATAACTAGAGCCATGGGACGAGACAAAATCACCTAGGAGGCAATGCAGACAGACGAGGTGGTGGCCCCAGTCTGAGCTTTGGAAACCCTCAGCATCAACACGCGGGGTGCAGGAGGATACAAAGGTCACATATCCGCCTCTTAGAGTCTAAATCCTAATCACTGACGTGTGTTCATTTTTTTTCCCATGTAACTTTAAAAAAAATCTAAATTAACTGCAACCATTTAAAAATAGGAGATATTTGCATTAAAATATGCATTTCTAGCGTTTGTTGAAAATTCCAAAGACCTGCTGTTTTTCAGCCTGCACCCCCATTGGACAACGTCAGTGGGAACCAGTACCTGCTCCCCTGCAGCACGAAGCGTGTGAGTCCAGCCACGCTACCGTCCATTCCACTTCCTGTTGTTCTCAGGACCATGGTGCGCTCTTAACTTCCCTAGCCTTGCCCGCCAGGGCATTTGTATTCGACTTACCTTGTGTTTTGTTTCAGCACTAAACTGAATACTTGACACATTACAGGCTATCAGTTCATGATTGTTAAGATTAAGTAAAGAATCAAAAGATCCAGTTTGCCTCCAGAACTGGCTCTGGGACAGTACTATCTTGATGTCTTCTGCACTAAGTGAAGACATCAACCATATCAATTCATAAAACCAACAGTGTCCTTGCTGCAAATTACGGATAACTTGATCTTAAATTTCACCACAAAGTGGAAGTGGTCTGAACAGAGACAAGAAGATCTGAGTTCTACCCCTTTACCACATAAAGACACATTTCCAATAATTAGGGACTGTGTGGTTAATTACAGCCTAGTGAAAAAGAATGACTCATACTAATGTTTCGGTTTCCCCGTACCTTTTGAAAGAAGCCTGAATTGCAGTTAAAATCCTGGAAAGCATGTTTCTACAAAGTCATTCACTATATTAGTGAAATGTTCAGATTTCATTTTTTTATAATATATTCCTTAATTCCTCTATAACTGTGATAACCCAATTTGTTTTTTTCTCTAAGCCTAAAGTAATATAAATCAAATGCTATTTCTTTATCCATAAATTTTTGATAACATGGATAAATTAAAATTCTGAAAATTATTAACAAAAGCAGACAACTCCAAGTTGATAAAGCTAGTACAATTGTCTTTAATTTGGGGACCAGTTATACTGGACTTACCAATGGCAATCTACTGATAAATTAACACTTAAAACCATTCACTACGTGTGATGCACAATAGAAAATGCATTCCCTAGGACATCTCACTTAGTCCCCACTGCCACACTATATAAGGGGGTTGGTTATCCTCACTGAAGTTGAGAGAGGTTCTGTAGCTTGTCCCTGGCATATGGTTATTAAAAGGTAATGCTGAGATTCAAATCGGGCAGGCTGATTCCTGCACTCCTAACCTGTACAGGAACAATGTAGCCACTGTCTAAATCTTCTCGTGGGTAAAAATGGCTCCCATTTTATTCCATTCGATTGATAGAACTATGTTCCAAAAGAAATTCAATCACTACGAAAAAAAGATCTGGTCTTGGGCCTTAGAGAAACTTTTCCTACGTGCCACCATGGTGATTCTCAAGAGAAGTTAGAGGAGCAAGGTGCAAAGACACACATTCCACCTCTACCCCCAAATGAAGATTGTCTGGAACCCTCAAGGAAACTGAGGAGGCAGGAAGAAGTTGGATTATGTACAGTTTTTTTCTTTTGAAAAGGCTTTAAGGTGGTGGTTCTGAAATGAGTTCCTGTCCTATTAAGAACCACTAGACTAGAAGTATCATCAAAAGTTGATGAGATGTGAGTTTTCAGGAACTCGTACTTTCTAGGAACCATCTTCTGAAAGAGCATAGGAGAGAAGACAACATTGAAGACAGAAACTGGCTGGCGCACCTGGCACACTATGGACACCAGTCAACGCCTGTTAGTAAGAGTCAGCATTTACTGGTGCTCAGGGTGTGCCAGACACTAGGCTAAATTCTTAGCATACTACCTCCCTTAACCTTCATAAGAACCCTGGGAGGAAGGTGGCTCAACCTCATTTTACTGATGAGGAATCTGAGCACGTAAAGGTTAAGAGACACAACATAAGAGGCGCAGTCCATGTGCTTAACCCATACACCGTAGCTGCTGAGAAAGTAGATGAAATGATAATGAACATGAAAAGACAAAAGCCCACAATGAACTCAGTCAGTGGAACAGAGCTAAACACCCTCACCACACTTTACTTCTTCCTTGTTGAAGGAGATGAAGAAAAAGGAATTAAAAGCAACAATATTTTTCAAGATAGTAATAGTTCCAGGTTTACCTCTCAGAACACAGATTTTTACACTGTTCACTAGACCCCCTAGACCCCCTACAGCTACTTGGAGGCTCTTGATGGCCATTTCCAGCAGAGAAGCTCACCTTTCATGTGGGAAATCTTTGTCTAAGATATCCTTTGAGGAAAAAATTTCCACTGTCTCTGAAAAAAAATTTTTTTTTAATATTGCTATAGATCAACCCCCAAGCTTCAAACTAGTGACAGCACTTATTCTTATTTTCAACTGTGAAACTTGGGTGTGATAATAACATGGTACACATTCATGATCAACATCCCCCAAAACAATAGTATATTTTGGTTTTGGGCAGTTTCCCATCACAGAAAGAATTTAGCTCTAAGGCAAGTGTTGGTCTGAACCCCGCAGGCCTACAAGGCCTGAACTTACCCAGCTTCAAGACCAAAGGAAAAGCCTGGAGTCAGTGACAGAGACATCAGTGGTTTAATGGATGGGGGATCATACATGTCTGAAGCAAGGTCCTGGAGCAAAACCCCACCATGTGCAGCAGAAGGTGGGCGGGACTTGGCGGAAGTCTTCACTCCTGGTGGGGAGAGAGAGATTACCAGTTATAGGGGGAATTGATGTCACGATGGCTCATCAGTTACCAGGGAAACCACTCAACGCCCCATTGATAAGCTATCAAGGTGGAGATGTTCTGATTTAAAGCTAGAACAATCACTAGCTGGGGCCTGGGGCAAGTGTGTAGGATGGTCAGTCGTGAGTGGGGTGTAGGTGAGGCAGGCACTGGTTGAGCAGGGGATGGACAGAGAGCAAGAGAACAGCCATCTGAGTGGCTCAACCCTACAGCAAGGAAGACAGATGTGGTCAGCACCTAAGAGAATGCTCCATCGCTTCAGATAATGCAGGTCACATACCATTTAAGGAAACTGTGAAAACACAATTCGAGTTAGTCCAGTTCAGCTGTAGGTTGAAAGGAACTGGCAGGGCACAAGAACTATATGGTGGTTACAGAGCAGGGAGGCCCTGGCAGAGGGTGGAGGGATATTGGGAGGAGCATGTTCTTGTCGCCTGTGAGACCAGCAGGCAGGGTCACAGATAGTGAGAAACGGCAGTAATCACTTCACAGCAAAGAACAATCTTCACTTATCTTATTTTCAGCATTGGACTTTTCCTTTACAGTCAAAACTAGTACCTTTGTCAGCGGTATCTTAAAGGAATTGAAAAAATGAGATAAAACCTTCAAGTTTTGAAGACATGTTTAAAGATGACGTTTTTATTAATAGAGCCACAGGTCTTCTACAAAAATATAATTATGCAATTATAACAATATATTGCATATACCAGCTTCTTGTGTATATTTCTAGAGACATTTTAGGCAATGTGTTTTGTTTCTTTTGTCAATTAAATCCCCTCAACTAAATCCCCTCAACCATTTAATTTATTTTTGTGCCATTTCCATTTAGCGTGCGCATTTAGGTAACATATTCACACAGTTCAAAAGTTTTCCAATATGGAAGTACACATGGGGAAAATCTCCCAAGAGTTCTCTGCCTATTCACCTTATCTGCACACTGGCTACCACAGTTAGTAGTTTCCTGGGTTTCTAGTGATTTCTTCAGATCATTTATGCAAATATACATATTTCTTTTGAATTTACACAAATGGTAAGAAGCACATGTACTCTTATAGGTCTTCTTAGTCAGCGTCTGAACTCCAGATAAAAGCAAAGATGAGCTAGGGACAAATCCATCAGGGTTTCAAACTCAAATCAAGTGGCTGAGGGCAGAGGGCAGAAATGGACCCTCCTGAAAGCGTCTTTCCTGCTGTCTTCAGGTCGGCCCTTCCTTGGGTGTTGAGTCATCGAGAGAGACTCAGAGTCCTTGCATTCAGGAATAGCTGGAGGAAAAAACTGAAGCTCTTTCTCTGACAAATTAAAAGCGATCAGCCCTCTGAACGGACAGTGAAGGCTGGATGGAGAGGGAGAGACATTGGGGAAGGACCCTGTAAAAGCTTCTGATGCCAAGCTGACTAGACACATCAGGATCACAACCAAATGATGGGAGCTTCTGACTCCCAGTGAGCAACTTCAGAAACAATCAGATTTATTCCAGTCCAAAGGAAACAAAACCCAGTCCTCCCTCAGTATCCAAGGGGGATTGGTTCCAGAATCCACCTCAGACGCCAGAATTCTCAGATGCTCGAGTCCCTTCCATAAAACATTGTCCTATTTGCATATAACCTACATGCATTCTCCCCGTATACTTTAAATCATCTCTAGCTAACTTAAATACTTAAAACAATGTAAATGTTAGGTCAATAGCTGTAAATACAATGTAAGTGCTATGTAAATAATTGCTGGGCACACAGCAAACTCAAGGTTTGCTTTTTGGAACATTCTGGAATTTAGCTTTTAAATATTTTCCAACCTGGATTGGTTGAATCCCCAAATGAAGAACCCACAGACAGGGAGGGGCTGACTGTAATTATAAACAGTTAAAACTTAATGAGTTAAAAGTTAATACTTATCAATTGTTTCCTAAATTATGTATCCTACTCAAATGTAATGTGTAAGATACAGTGAGAAACAAGTGTCTAAATTATGTATTCTTTTTAGATATTGTGCCTTTTATATGCATATTTGTTTTTATAAAGTACTTTCATTTTAGAGCTGTATCACAGTATAAAGCCAGTGCAGGGGCCCACGTCTCCTGCCAGAGCTGAGCACAGGCTCTGGGCAGCACTAGTCTATTTCAGTCACAGACACTATCAACACGCCAGGCACTGTGTTGATGCTGGAGGAGCAATATAACAGGACATGGATGGACTAGGGAGACAGTGTTCTCAGCAGACTGCGGTAAGCACAGCCGTAAGGATACAAATCCATCCTGGATGTTCAGCCTTGGGCAGGTGTGGCTACCTGCAGGGAAGTAACACCTTCCAAAGTGTTAGTCTTACACATCCCAACCCGCCAGAGTGATAACAAATGCCACAAAAATAAGGAACCATTTTTTAAATCTTGCACAGTTTTTTCAAATGACTCATCATGCAGCTGACACTTGAGTGTCTACCTACCAGTTTGGAATGTCAGCGAGGAATGAGCTTTCTGTTTGAAGTGATGAAAAATGTTTCGGAAATGGATAGTGGTGGTGGTTGCACAACAATGTGAAAGTAATGCCACTGAACTGTATACTTAAAAATGGTTAAAATGGCAAATCTTATGTTGTACATATTTTATCAGAATAAAAAATAATCAAATGATGGTAGGGGAAGTTTTTCTTGGGAGCGGGTATTTTTAATGTCCTTGTTTAACCATCTTAATTACAGTCCTTAGTTTCGTTGTCTGAGGTTTTTTACATTTGATTGGTCTAGAAAATCCAAAAGCCTGGAGGCTCCTTTCATTATACACCAGTGAGAAAGTAATCAACACCAAGACTGGTTATTTCGTACAATCCAAAAAATCACTTATTTTTTAAAAGACAAACTTTTACCCATAACACTTTTCTTTTCTGTCACCTCTATTTCTTTGGCAGTGAACTGCCCTCCTCCCCCAAAATGATCACACTTTTAATAGAAGTAAGAACAGTAGGTAACAGGCCAATTCCATATTTCTAAGTTGTTTTTCTGCAACTAGTTGTTTTTGCCCTATCGTTTAAAAGACTTCATCTAAATTACATAGCAATACAAAGACCAGTTGTTCGGTCATGCCTTTGCTTTCATAATTTGGTGAAACTGAATGAAGTCCTCTGGATTGCACAGCAGAATCTGTAAAATAATAATGAAGCCCCGCTGTTTTCCCTGGAGACAACTGTGGTCATTGAAGGGCATCAAATCTTTTAAGTCGCTGTCATTGACACTCACTAATAGAAATATAAAATTCCTGTAACTCACAAATTGAACTTTAAAAAAGTTCAGTACCACCCAAATAAGCACATGTATGCTGCTTAGTGTTCTCTAATCTTTCACGTTTTTTTTTCAAAAGGAAACCAAGTGATACTTATTCTGATGATCAAGGTTTATTGTAATCTTTTGTATTTTATTTGCTTTACAACTGCCCTGTTGATTGAACAATTTTGACTTAAACATTAATTTCAAACTGATCCAGTTTTTTGAATCCAATGATCACATTCACAACTTCCTCCAGGCGGAGGGGCTTAAGTGACAGAGACAGAGCACATGCTTAGCATACACAAGGTCCTGGGTTCAAGTTCCAGTACCTCCTCTAGAAATAAATAAACAAGTAAACCTAATTAGCCTCCCCCCAAAAATAAAAATAAATTAAAATTAAAAAAAAAAAGCAATGTTTAAAAAAAGAGAGAGAGAGACCTACTCTAGGGAAGACTGTACAAAGTTTGTCATCACCATTCTCTGGTCCCTTTTCTGCTCTTTGTCCCTGCCCTCTCCCCCTCCAGCTTACGTGTCTCCTGGCTGATCCCTATCGTAACAAACTGCCATAGGGATCCTGATAAGCATCTTAAGCTCAATGTTCTCATGCCGTAGACCTGTCACTCAAACAGCTAAGCCCTGGTAGAGCCTGCAACAGAACCTAGGGCTCTTTCCTACATCTTACCTGTTCTGCAACAGGCCACTCCTGCCAGCAATGCTCAGTGCTTTATAATCTGCAGTGTCAGGCCTCTAAAAGCAAGCAAACTGACAAAAAACATTGTTCTAAAGGCCATGTTGGGGATTTAGGCTAACGTAATGGCCCTCATTCACTCAAAGTGTCACACGTTACACATCTTTCTTGGGGTTCTCTGAATTTCAGCCAGGGCCTTCTGGCATCTAGTACCTCAACAACCCAGCCACCCCCAAAATAAGAATGGTGGAAATTTATATGTTCTGGCAGGCTCATTAGAAAATTATTTTGTGGGAAGCCAGTGGATTTTTGGTGTCTGCTCAATTTTCAACATTATGCCACATAAGTCATCATCTACTCACAATGCTGGAATATAAGTAAATAGTACCTAAAAAAAATCAGAAGTTTCACTTCTAAAATACTACAAGATGATTTACAGTTAACCTCAGAAAAAAATTAGAAGTCTCAGTCCCTTGTACGAGAGTTCTGATCTTTGTCTTAACTCTTTAATTTATAAAACACTCAGGCCTTGTATTCATTTTGGAATACCGTATGATTATGCTAAACCACACAATAATTTCCAAGTTTCCTATATCACACAGGTGGCATTTTATGTTATTATATTACTCCACATGGTTCAACACTTTGTAAGTAAGTGAAACTATGGAAGGTTAACATATGCCAAAATTATGCCCAATGTCAGGCAGTATCATATGTGAGAAACACTGGAAAAACTCATCCGTAGGAGCAGTTAGCAGTGGAGTGCACACTTACTTTGGGTCTGCCGTAATTCTAAGTGCTTTATGTGTCTATTAGGTCAACTAGATAGAGTAGACATTACTATCCCCAATTCACACGTAAGGAAATTGGGGCTCAGGGCTTACACAATTTGCTCAAGGCTACAGAGCTAGCAAACTCAAGAGAACCAGATCTCTTTCACATGAAAGCTTGTTCCTAACTACTGTAATATCCCCTAGCCCAGGGCATTTGGGCATTAGTTTTGAGTTTAAAGTAAAAAGCTTGAGAGAATCAGGAAACTGCTACCTCTTGTAGCTTTTGAGTCACGTCTAGAGTCAAGTCCCAGCGTGGGAAGGCCCAGCTCCAGGTGTCCTCCCAAGGCACTGGATAGACAGATGTTCCCTAGGGCCTCAGGCACTGCTGAGCACTTAGTCAACAGCACCCTCTCCTCCTCCCAGAAAGAAGACACCAGAAATATTCAGGGAGAACCTGTTATTGATTGAAGGGGGAATACTATACGTAGGGTATAGTTGGATAGGTATTTCTTAAGATTCTATAGTCCTAAGTAAGAAGATAAAGAATAGAATCTAAAGGAAATGCTTAATAAGCTGAATTTGTGATTCATTTTAATTAAGCCACTGTCGTTTCATTTTATGATCTATTCAAAGTGGGGGCATTGATGGCTTTAAAAGTGGTTAAACTTTTCAGTTTCTGAGGATTGGGGCTGACATAAATATGTTCATTTTTCAGTATCAATTCTGCTTGCTGTATGATAAAAACGGAACCTGTGTCTATTTTTGGACACTTCATTGTAAAATCTGCACCCTGCATATGCCACTGAACAACTAAGTGTTGAGGTCCGTCTGGAGATGACGGGCTACTCTCCCTGATGACCTGTGTACCTGAAATGATTCATGATGGTTTATTCAATACCTCTGGCCTGAGGCTGGAAGGGCTGCTTGAAAGGCAGCTTTGGCAGCCTTTGCAAGCTGTGTGTGGATGAGAAGGTGCGTGTATGCAGGAGTTCTGGTATCACTTTCTCATTTTCAAAGCTTGCGCATCCTCAAGAGACCTTGTCAAGGTCAAAAGCACAATGAGCGAACCAGGGGAAACCCCAGAGAAAGCCAAGATCTGAAAATAACAGCTGGCTCTCCAGGGCCGGGCAGCCCTGCTGACTTGGCAGGCTAGGAATATCTCGGTGCTCTCAGGAAGGCAGTAAAGTCCTTGGAGGCGGGAGGAGGGAAGCAAAAGGGCAAGGCAAGGCAGGAGCCAAGAGACGGGAGCCTGTAAAACCAGGCACAGCCGAAAGTGGAGGGCGGGGTGGGGAGAGGCGCACAGAAGGAGGTATAAGGGAATAAAGAAATAAGTAAGTATCCGGTTCTTCAGAAAATAAATATAACCTTGGATACACTTCTAACATTCAAGATTTGAGGACTATATTTCAAAATCTGGAGTTTTTTTTTTCTTCCAAAGCATTCACTAAAAACACTTTTCTGATGTCTAGCCTTTGTTTGAAAATAAAATACATACATGTTGCTTGAAACACTCTAGAATAGTATATCGTAGGTGTGTATCTGAATGGAAGCCAGAGGTGGGAGGACATTCTAAGTTCTTTGGCCAGAAGAGTACAATGAAGGCTACCCATGTTGCTGGGTAGTCTTCCCGGGAATATAATACAGACTTCATGTGTTAGATAGCTCAGCTGGAAAGAGGTCAGTTTACCTAGCTTGAACTTTTTGCTTTGCATTGATGAAACAGTCACAGTTCTCTGTCATTTCACTTGCTTCTACATTTTTGACATTTAATGAGGAAGAAAAATAGATTTTATGATGATCTATCAGTCATTTATGATGAAGTCATCAGATGACTATGGAGTCTGATAGCCAGTATTTCTCATCGATTATGATACACACCCTTCCTTTTCCCAGCAGTTCAAAAGCCACGACTACCTTGTAGATGCCCTCTAGGTACCAGAGGTAGCTTTCCACGTGGTTCAAGGGCGGTCACTGTTCAACAACACAGAGAAGCTTGTCACCAGTGCTACTTTGTCAGGCACCCTGTGTAGGCAGTGTATTACGTATTTTAAAAATTCCCAAAGCGTTATTAACAGCTCTTTTCTTTTCCCTTTCTAATTATAGCAGAAAATGGCCCCCGTCTCCTCGTGGAAGCAGAACAAGCCAAGGTGTTCTCACATAGAGGTGGCAATGTTACACTGCCATGTAAATTTTACCGAGACCCTACTGCGTTAGCCTCAGGAACCCACAAAATCCGAATTAAGTGGACCAAGCTAACTTCAGATTACCTCAAGGAAGTGGACGTTTTTGTTTCCATGGGATACCACAAGAAAACCTATGGAGGCTACCAGGGCAGAGTGTTTCTGAAAGGAGGCAGTGACAACGATGCTTCTCTGGTGATCACAGAACTTACCCTGGAGGACTATGGGAGATATAAGTGTGAGGTGATTGAAGGATTAGAAGATGACACCGCTGTGGTAGCATTAGATTTACAAGGTAAGTATCCATACATCATGTTAAACTTTGATAATTAATCATTGCTTTTTTTTTTCCATGACAAGGAATGTCTAGTGGTTACCACAGGACTGATATGAGAAACCAAAAGTCCACATATAGCATGTTTTTCTGTTCTTTTCTATTTTGCAGTTTGTCTACCATTCCAGCTCTCATATTTGAAATGTATACACAGTGGTTATATGCAAAACTGAAGCTATTTGCAAGTAGGAGAAACGTGCAGTGGAACTGAATTACAATATTCAGAAAGTGCTTTATGCCATTCAAAATTTAAATCTCATTACACAGTTATTGAGAAATTCAGAGTGGAGGCTTTTTTATTACACTTCTAAAATTATCGCAGTTTCAAAATAAATGGCAAGTTTTGTGAAGGACAACTGCTCACTAAAATACATTTAACTGTATTCTGTAAAGTAACTGTGAAAACTTAAAAAAAAAAAGTCACCTCTAGATTTATTTAAATATTCTTATGGAGAAGTAATTTTTTTAATAGTCCAGAGTCTCTTAGACATTGAGTACCAAATGTTCATTTCAGGGGGAATTTTCTTAAATATGTAATATATTCAGTAGGTTCAAAGACCAAAACGTATACAGCTAAACAATAAAACATAGCTGTGCCATCCTGTCTCCTCTCTGCCCAACACCCACCTCTATGCCTTGCTAGCAGGAAAACTCTTCTCCTTAGTTCCCCATGTATCTCAAGATATTTTATATCTTATATTCACAAATTTCAGTGTTTCTTTACACTGAAGGGTGCATTTTGGCTGCATTGACAAAATGCTTTTCTTCCTTATGTGCGTAAACTATCAGTGTGTGTTTGCTAGAAACTCCTTTCACATTCCAGCGCAGATTTGTGGCTTTTGGAAAAATATATGTTTGATCCACTATCACATACCTGAAGATCTGACCTTCTGAATCCCACAGAGTACCATCACATGTATGCACGTTTATTATACGTATCTGATACCTTGCACAGTGTTGTAAAGTGCATTTCCGTGACCTTCTCTTGTCGCTCTTGGTTGTAGTTCTTGGCTCCTGATTGCATGCCACCTTGTCCTTTCAGTTTTTATTGATTCACTTTAATATCCATGAACATTGGTATTATTCAGGATGAAAGAAGCAGTTGGCTTAGAGAAGACAATCATCAAATATTAACTGCAGGTCAGTTTATTTTATCAAAGGGGCATCAGGCCATCAGGCAAAGGACAGAGCCTTGAACTAGTACTAACAAGATGCTTACATTAGTCCCAACTTTGCCAGAGTAAGTTTTGAAACCAGAGCAAGTTACTTATCCTTATTGTACTTTGGCGTCCTCATCTATGAATGAACTATATTATCTGCTAAGTTATGTTTTCTTCTAAAAGTCTATGTTTATATACCACAGTACTTCATAACCTTAAGTAATTTACATGCCATATTTATTATCTCCCTACATTTATTTTAAAATAAATTTTAAATAAATAGAAACCAGTATAACTTGCCAGAAATAGAAGGAAACCATAAAAATAAATATAATGAACACAAGATATTTCTAAATTATAACTGAATACCTGCTTCAAGTATGGCTTTGAGCATGAACCCTGCTCTCCCTTTGTTTGAAAAGAAGATTCAGCACGTGTTAAGAGGACAATACACTGGAGGGTCAAAGGAGATGTCCTTTAAGGTACAATTAGAGATGCTGAGGGAACTGTAAGAGGAGGGATTTTTCCTGCCTAGGCCTTGCACTCTCCCAAATCTCCATGTTTTCCATTCTTTTGGAACACTTCTCTACCACATAATACATATGCATGTGACTTAAGTCAATATGTCCAAGAAACCAATGTAATTGATAAATATTCTTTACAAGTGCTGTTTTGGTGCCACGAGACACAAAAAAATTCCAACTCTTGGTTCCTTTTATTCAGCAATCTTACAGTCTATTAAAGATTCTAAGAGACTTTCAAAAGTAAAAACTTTAAAATAAGGTAGAATTTGGTAAACTAACTAGGTACAAACAAATTGCTCTAATCAAATGCACTATTTATTTTGCTCACTTTCAGTAATCCTCCCTTGACAGATGAGACTTAGAGAAAGCTCCCTGTCTAAGGTAACACGGCTAGGAGTAAGGGGTAGAGTAGAGCTGGAATTGGATACCAAGGGCACTGATGAAGCCTATGCTTTTGTCTGCTAGGATCTGGGGAGGATGCAGGAAAGAGAACATTTCTGTTGCGGGGTGGGGGGGATGGAGGTCGCAGAAAGGCAGCGATGTTTGGCAGCTTCAGTTCTTCTGTTTTCTAAGGATTCTTAAGGGCCCCAAAGTTACTTGGGAGATGACCTAGGAACTGTCCTTTGGCCATACTGCATTAAATGTGCCTATGGCAGCTGTTAAATTTCCCTCACTGCAGAGGGTGTTTTTCCATCTCTCTTGTGTACTGTGGAAGGGGTGGAAATAGTCATTAACCAGAGGATCTGTCCTGAAATAACTGACATTTTCACATTTTACATTATATACATGAATCCATTTCTGAACAACTGAAGAAAATATAATCCTTCAAGAATAAGATTAAATATCAGCTCTACCCTGAGCACCCCACCTCCCCCCAGTTTTAATGTTTTCAAGAGCACTATATACAGATTTCCATTATAGCTCTATTCACCTTTTGTTTTGTAAATATTTGCACACTCATCTGACTTCATCTGCTAAACAGGATCTACTTGAAGGCAGTCAAGTGCCAAAAACAAAGTTGATACTCAGTAAATAGTTTATCGGTGACTGATACATTGGGTTTATATTTTCAAATACAAAAAAGTGTGCATGCAGTGGAGGGGCTGTGGAAAGCACGCCAAAAGAAGAGATAATTGATTTTGGTCATGAAAGGTGAACCTGGTTCTTTCAAAGGGTAAAGAGCACGACAAAGCAGGAAAGAGGACACCACAGGTATGAGGGAGAAACTCTTCCAAGGCCAAAACGTGAATCACAGATGCCACAGACAGCATCCAGCTTGACTGGTTTAAGGCTCAGCTTGGCAATAGGGTATGATAAAAAATTTTTACCTTTTTACTATAACCAATTTCAAACATTTCAAAAAGTACAAAGATTAGTATAATGATTCCCCAAAAGCATCACCCAGCTTCAAAAAATGTCATGATATAGCCAATCTCATTTTATTTTGCTTTATTTACTCCTACTCCCACTGTAATTTTCAAGAAAAACTCAGGACATCATGTTATCTATATATACTTCAATATGAGGTAAAAAATCGTGTTTTATTTTGGGGGGGAGGTAATAAGGTATATTTATTTATTTATTTTAAATGGAGGTACTGTACTGGGGATTGAACCAGGACCTCATGCATGCTAAGCATGCACTCTGTCACTGAGCTATACCCTTCCCCAAGAAGTAATATTTTAAAATAAAGTTACAAAAAAATTTTTAAGATAGCCACAGTACTATTACAGAATAAAATCTGAGGAACCTTGGTTGCCAACCTGAGGATGGACATTGTGAGGAACTTGACAATTTCCACATAGTCTGGGGTAGATGTTCCAGGTGCAGCAATTACATACATAAGAGGTGAAGGCTATGGTAAACCACATGAAGCAAGAGATACTTTGTGGTCACCATTTATTAGCTTTTATTCCAGGTTCTGACCTTTGCAATTACATCCTTACATGTGACCATCTACCAATCGGGCAAGCAAGCTGCACTCCAGCTTCTTGTTGATCTTCTAAGATGCATAAATAAGACCAGGGAAGCATATCATTTTAAATGTCATGATTAAGCTGCCTTTCCAACTGTAATTGTACAATGTCTTTAATCATATTGGCCCTTTAATACCAGATTAGATGCTATGTCCTTCAAAGAATTTTTCCAATTAGGAAAAAATCCTTCTTCTTCAAGATGTCCAAACTGTATGGTTTGTATTTTAAAGATTTTATTCTATCTTGGATTCAGATTTATATATGATATATATATCAAGTCATAGACTCTTTGCAGGAAGAGGCCACACCCCAAACTCAAGGTATCCTACAGTGCTGAGCACAATGCCTTGCTCTTAGTTGTGATTTTTCTTTCAATTTTTAAAAAATCAAATTTTATTTTCCATGAATAAAAGAACAAAAACAATTTATTTGGGAAGTCAAGTAAGTAAAATCCTTTAATAAAAATTAAAAAACCCAGTTACTAGTGTAACAACTCTGACAGTTAATAATAAAGCTATAGTTCCACACATGTAGAGGTCTCCTGCTTCTCTGTAATTTGCTCTTGCCCATTAATCTTTTCGCCTTGTTTCTTTCCCTGTAAGATAAACCTGCAGAACAGTTTCATTATAAATCAAAAAAAAAAAAAAGTTCATTCTACAGGCAAAATTCTAAAAAGACAATTTCTTCAAAATTCTAAAAAGCTAGTCTCTTCATAGAGAATTATGGTAAGTGTAATTTCTAACAAAAATTTCTCTGGAATAAACTTTTTAAAACATGCTTTACTCAAAGCCACTGTGGCTCTGTGTTCCCGCATTAAAATGTCTGATTATAGAGACTAACTAAATAAAACTTGCTAGAAGGGTAGATAGAGACTCACAATGAGGGAAGACCTCACATGTTCTACAGCAACACTCATTCGTTCATTCACTCTCCTATGCTGAGGATACAGTGGAGACGAAGACAGGCAAGGGCTGTGCCATCATGGAGTTAAGTGTTTATCTTAGTTGTGATTTAAGATCTATTTTTCAAATCACAGTGATTAAAAAAAAAAAAACTAAGTCCTTTTGAAAGACTGACCCATGTGTAAGTGGGAATTAGTTGTGGAAATACAATTTTTTTCACATAGAATCCTGGATAGGGTAAAGCCCTCTGATTACTACCAGCCACTCACACTGCTAGAAACAGCACCCAGCAAGAGACAAGCCTGATATGAATGTAACACAGAGAGTATCATTAGACATGCTTAATTAGCCTGGGCTACAGAATTCATCTGAGCAATCAACACCTACTTAGATAACGATATGAAAAACGTGGTATTTGTGCTTCCCACCTTCCATTGTATTGGACTTCCATTGATGAAAATTGGGCCAAATCCACAAAACCATAGTCTGAGAACTTTCAGAAATGGAAAACTAATTTCAGATGTGTACATAGCGCTTCTAGGCACTCTGAGAGGCACTGAGGGAGGTAAAATTGTGTTGCATGGTCTTTACCTTTTTATTACCAAAAATACTTACTTTACGGAGTTACTGAAATTTCCTTTACTTTTTACATGTACCATGGCATGAAAACTTTTCATATGTCCAACAAGTTGATATTTGCCAACAACTAGGATGAATGGAACTGTGCAATTCCATCTTAAAGAATGTGTTTTTAAAACATATTTCAATTGACTAAACTACTCACATCATGTGATATTATTCTTTTCCATGTGTTGTATCATCCTTATTAATCCCCTTTGTAGTGATGCATACCAGCCCTTCATGGAAAAGTAAAGAGCTTCTGATTACATACTTTGATATCTAAGTATAAAATTATCATACTTGGAAAGTAATCATACACCCTTCCTTCTCACAAATGAAAATTAAACTTTTCTTATTTTTGCGATGCCAGATGAAAGCAATCACCATTTGCTCCATAACTCAACTGTAGGAATTGCACATTCTTCCATAAAGCCAAGAAGGTTTCTGCAATTATAGTCTTAGCTGTTGAAATCTTAACTAGCTGGAAGTAAAATAAGTAAATAAATAAAATACTAACAAACATGTAGTTCCAGAAATGACCTCACTTGTACAAAACATGTGATTGTTGAAATGTGTGCACTAAATGTGTACAATACAGTGAAACTTTTAAATGTTGGTGAAGACATAGAAGTCGACTTTAATTTACTTGGAATGTGTTCTTTCTAGCAGCATCAAACATTAATTAAAATCTGCTAAGTAAATCCTTGGAGTTACTATAATAATAAGTTGACCATTTATTCTTACAATTGAAAAATAGTAAAATTTTAATATAGGATTTCACTTTGACTTTGCCTGAAATTATGTTAAATTTAAAAGGAACTCAAAAATATATTACACTGGATTTGGAACTGAATCAAACATAATTCAATGGTTAATCAAGGACAAATTACTAAAGAAAAAATTTTCCGAGTGCTTATGGGAGTCTACCAAATGCAGTCTGGTGAATTTGCACTGGGAGACTGTCTAGGTCTTTAAAATTATTAAGTTAAAATATCCTACATTCTCCACTGTTACCATCTTAAGCCATTTGGAAAATGGAATTCCACCTAAATGGTTGAATTCAGGTTTAGATACTTTGATATTTTCTCTCACTTAAGGTCTAGCTGCCAAGGAAATCTCTACTGGGTAAATTAGATATTTTCCTTTTTAATCAGCATTCCTGGGATTGCTGAGGGAAGAGGACAGCAGGTGTGAGGGGCAGGGTAACTACAGCAGCTCCTTCCAGCGCAGACTCTGCTCTTCTCTGAATGCCTGGGCACAGCCCTTCTTAGAAGGAGTGGGCTTCCCCCATCCCCATCCTCCCATCACTGCAGGGGGCAAAGGCAAACCACAGGGGCTTTTCCTTCTTCCACTGGCTCCAATTCAGCTTACAGATCCCTCAGCCAAGAACCTGAGGAGGCAAGATGAGATCAGGAAGCCTTCCTGGATCTCGGCCTCTAGTGGATGGTGCCAGCTGGACTGCCCCGGAGGGACAAACGTGTCCTGCAGAGGCCTTCAGTGGACGCGACTTGATTTAGGCTATTGAAATGTCCTCTTGAAGGGTCTTCCAGGACAAGTTATAAAAGAAAACATTTCCTGTGTACTGGTTACACTACCAGTGAATTGTGCATTCATCTTGAATAGGGTCTGCACTCACAAAATAGCACATTTGGTATAATCCACCAAATTACTGTGTCAGTTGGACAGTTTTTTACATTCTACATGCTAAAATATTAATTACATCTAATTATTTTAAAAAAATTCAAGGCAAAGCTTTGAATAACCAGTCAAAATTAATTATCTTAGCAACTATGGGAGAGCCATTTTGATACAGTGGTCCTTCATAAAGTCTAACACTTTGCTTTCTTACCATGCAATCCTTCTCCTTTAATGAAATTGTGCAGAAAGTTGTAAGATAGCTCAATCACCTCCCATGATTATTTGACAGAAAGAAATGCTTTTGGAAAGCCAGTACATCTTCCCAGGCAAAGCCAAGTGCCAAGTCACAGTGTTTACATTTCCTAAAGGTTTTTGTCCTCTAAAATATTTAATTCTTTGGCATTAACTTAATCAGAGGATGTCTATTTTGTTCCTACCTTGTATAGGACAAGCTTCTGAAAGTCCCCCCTCTCCATTTGCAAAATAAAATGTTTTTAAAAGCTTAGTTTCAGTTTGCAATACATAAATATGGAAGCTGAAAAATGTAATGCAAATATTTTAAAAAGAAAGTCATTATTCTAGTCACACTGTTCACAGGCAGAAAAAAGTAAGGCAAAGAGCTATACTAAAAGTAGAAACAGATAAGAGAGCCATGATGCTTCTTGTGGAGGGGCCTCACTATACAAAACTGTCTTATTAACAAGAAATAAGACTGCTTTATTAGGTTTTTGTTAGATATACAAAAGGTAAATCCTCAGGGAGGGCTATCTGGAAACTATAATCTTCAGATGAATCATTTAAGAAAGGAGAATTGTGAGGCTTGAGTTGAACTCTTAGCAAAAGAGGTAAATCACCAAGTTATCAGACCAATCAGCTAACTGTGAGACGCTCAGAGCTGAGAAGCTGTTAGGAGCAAAATGGGACCAGGAGAAAATATTGCAAGTTGAACAAAAACTGCCCCTTCTTCTGATGGAGATTCTACTATGTTTTTTCCCAAGTCAAGTGGGACTTGCTCATAGTTCTTACTTCTTGTGCCACTAACGATTCCTTGCCTTCCTTTCTGGACAGGTGTGGTATTCCCTTATTTTCCACGACTCGGGCGCTACAATCTCAATTTTCATGAGGCACAGCAAGCTTGTCTGGACCAGGATGCTGTAATTGCCTCCTTCGACCAACTGTACGATGCCTGGCGGAGTGGGCTGGACTGGTGCAACGCTGGCTGGCTCAGTGATGGGTCTGTGCAGTATCCCATCACGAAACCAAGAGAGCCCTGCGGAGGCCAGAACACAGTGCCTGGTGTCAGGAACTACGGGTTTTGGGACAAAGATAAAAGCAGATACGATGTTTTCTGTTTTACATCCAACTTCAATGGTAAGATATTAACCATACTGCCTTGTTTCCTATCCCAGAGACTAATACGTACTCTGATACATTAAACTTTTAATCTTATCTACTTAAAAAAAAAAGGAAAAAGCTTTGAAGTATCGCTTCAGATATAAAAAGTTCTTTAATGTCCTGATTTTTAAAAATTCACAGACGTCAAGCATAAGTACATGTTTCCATTATTCTTTGCTTTTATTGCATCCAACTGTTATGATGAAATAGTTTAACTGTCATGTTGTATGGAGTCTTTTTTCTTACTGCCAAAGATGCTGCTGCCACTCTGTGCTTCCACGGGCATAGATCTCTCCATGACGTAAGGGCGGCTTCTGTGTTATGCTCTCCTCTTCTCTAAATTACACTGTCAATTTATTCACAGATGATCAGCAAGGCTTAGGATAAAGAGAGCTTTATCTCTCTGATAAAGAGAAAGCTCAGGATAAAGAGAACTTGGCAAGAAAATTAAGTAGAAATAATGCTGGAGGTAAGAACAGAAGTGAGAGATCCAGGCTGCATCAGTGTTGATGATGGATTCATTGAATTCGGCACAAGTCCCCACCCTGTCTTGCTCCATCTAGAACCAGGGACGTAACACATGGGGCCCAGTGCAAAATGCGAATGTGGACACCCTGTTCAAAACTTAAGAATTTTAAGATGATAACAGTAGAGAATTAAACCAAGCATGGGGCTCTGTGTAACTATACAGGTCACAAACCCATGAGGCAAGCCCTGGCCCCGATATTTTATATATTAGGTTCCTGGCAAGATGCTTTGGGGAAAACAGCAGAGGATCAGGGATCAACACTTTCTATAAAGGGTCAGAGAGTAAATATTTTTGGCTTTGTGGGCCATATGGTCTCTGTTGCAACTACTTGATGCAGCTCTGTAGGTTACAACACAAAAACAGCCATGAACAATATTAAACAGATGGGTGTGGCTGTGTTCCATCTAATAAAACCTCATTTGACTTGTGCACTGTAGTTTGCCGGCCTCGGGCATAGATGATAGAACTAACCCTCTATTAATGTTCCAGTGGCCTCTATCCTTCCTCCAAATCACATCCTCTTAGTCTAGAAAGAATTGGCAAGCATTAATTTAGACTTCAATAATCTATGTTTAATAAAGGCCAGGGGGATGTCACATTACAATGTGTAATCAGACAAGAGAGTCTGATTTTATTCTACCTGAAACTAAAAGTCTGAAAAAGATCTTCAATCAGTGGGTATCACTTTAGTTAGTTGATGTCATACTTTATACACTTTTTGCATGTTTAATACAAATTGAAGGAATCCCAGTAATTAACACTATTCAGTATTGGCTGAGACTAACTTGCTCTTTCTTGTGAGATCAAGAAATGGTTAGGTGTCAGGGCTCCCACGGAGGGAAGCTGGAAAATAAACAACTCCATCCTCTCTGCTAGTGAGTGAAAGACTGGGTTCGCATTCTGAGTCCGTATAATTTATGGCAAGTGACTTCCTGTATGTTTTGCATTTTCATACTGTAGTCTTTGAATAAGAATAATGTCTTATTGATACCTGTAATGAAAAGGACTTGAGGGCTTTTGATTTTTTTTAAATGGACTTTTCTGTCAGGAATGTTTTTTGATCCTTTCACATTCAAATTGTGCCTCTCCAGAAACTTGCGCTGGGGTTCAGTCTCGCTACAGCTAGAATTTAAATAGCTCTTGCTTTCAACATGGGATTCTGTCTTCTCTAGTGCCACAGAAGGGCCCTGTTAGTCACTCATTAGTGAGCAGAAACCGCATCTGTCCTTCCCCTTTTCTTTTCTACAGCTCTGAAAGGGCACGTCTGAACACATATTAAGGGGCCAGGAAAAAATCTAATTTAATGGCGCACGACCTAGGGGGCACTACATTTAATTGACCATCCTGTGTTTCAAGACCTTTACAGACAATGCCCTACATCTCCCTTCACTGAGAACACTTCCGTCTGAGGCTCCACGCATCCCCCCAAGCTCCCCTGCAGACGGGGCCACTAACCCTCCCTCTCCCTCTCCCCGCAGGCCGCTTCTACTACCTGATCCACCCCACCAAGCTGACCTACGACGAAGCGGTGCAGGCCTGTCTCAGTGATGGTGCTCAGATCGCCAAAGTGGGCCAGATATTCGCTGCCTGGAAACTCCTGGGATACGACCGCTGCGATGCAGGCTGGTTGGCAGACGGCAGTGTCCGCTACCCCATCTCCAGGCCAAGAAGGCGCTGCAGTCCCACCGAGGCGGCCGTGCGCTTCGTGGGCTTCCCAGACAAAAAGCATAAGCTGTACGGTGTCTACTGCTTCAGAGCATACAATTGAGCGTGCCCCCCGAGCGCGGCGGGTTTAGTCATTAAGAACATGTGAAAGGTTTTTTTTTCCAATATGAACTCATGCAAGTTACCAAAACTGTGATAACCCTTTTTTACTTACTGTAAAGAGTCATTTTCATAAAGATCAATTCATTAATTTGTTTTTGTAAAGCTATCATTCAATATATATTATAAAGTAATATAATTTTAAGGGAAGCACGACATAAGGGGGCTTTAGAGCCAAACTGTTTAGGCTATGTCATCCCAACGAAGTATCCTTTCACGATCGGGGCATGCAATAGCTTGACCATTGCTAGGATTAAATTAAGGAAAGTAAAGCTACTCAGAGCAGCAGCTGCCACAAGCACAAATTTTACACATTTGTACAATTTTGAAATGCACTACGATGAACAGATTAGAGCAACAGGTTTGAAATACAGGCTTCTTTACCTGAACTGAGATTCCGAGAGGTTGCACAAAACTCAGTTTCACAAGGGAACAATCTCATTTTTCTAAAAGTTAGTATTTCAAGTCTCCAACAGACAGAATATTTTACTCTTTAAAATCCTGCCTTTTTGACCAAAAAAAAAAAAAAAATCATATGGACTCCAATGCGTTATGACAAGCACAGTTAAAACCCCTTAATAATCCCATTTATATGAAATATGACACTAAAATGAGCAGATAATATTTAACCAGACTCCCACCTTCTTCTAATTAAAATTACACATGCCTGAGAGAAATTGTTTTCTTTTGAGTAGCTTTACTGAGTTATATTTAAATTCTAAGGGCCATTTGCTAAGCAGCATTTAGCATCTACTCAGGGCAGTTATATAGATAAACTGCTGGACAGAAAAATTGTAAAATTTAGCAGCTTGATTTTATGTTAGCCTATGAAATGTTATTGTCCTATAAAAATAACTTTAAAATATTTAATATTTCCTTCTTATATACATTACATGAAAAAAATTTAAATCATAAAAGGAATAAACAACTATATTTGCCTAACCAAGAAATAAGAACCCAACTTTTCAAATTCTTGTTATTACTATTTGTATAGACTCTAGAAAGCCCAACTGGTGCCTGTGTTTGGAGAAAAAAGTCAACAAAGTAGTTTTAAACCTTTGTCCATATAGAAAATCTGGTCAGTGATGTCATGTTCCTTGCTGATCATCACTATGCTTAAATGAAATGCTGAAGCTGTCATCAAAGAGTTTACACCAAAATCTTCAGGGCTTTAAATGAAAGGGTAAGATCAGCTTCAGAAAAACAACTTTCCCCATTAGCAGCTCCAAACTTAAACAAGGCTCGGTTTTCCTATATTTTTATGACTGTTGAGACCCCACAGGGACCAATATTTGTATTCAAATCACATTTCACAGTTTCCCATTGTTTCACAATGAGTTCTAATAAATGGGATTTAGTATAATAATCCAAGTATGACATAGCCGGTATGCTTTCATGAATGTTTTTATGTAGATTTTCCTACCATGAACATAAGTAAATAAATCTTTTTCCTGAATTGATTGTTGTTGCATTCAAAGCTCTGTAATAATTCTAATAAATTTACTCTATAAATGTAGAGTTATGTGTGTGGAAGGTATAGAACAACTGGAAGTCCATGAAATCATAACTATATCCATACATTACCTAGACAGAATATTGTAAATAAAAGTAGATCATTTCTTTTATCAAAAGCATATCTGAAATTTTCAGATGCTTTAATACTAAAAGATGACAATGTATGCACGCACATTTTTACATCAGGTTGGACATGAGAATTGTACAAAAACGTAAATCCAAAGAGATTGTTAGGTTTAACTCAAGCACTGCTGATACAAATAGAACTCAAACTTCTAAATTAAAAATACCTAAATGGTCTAGGATAAGACGAATATATTATTTAAAGAATACTATCTCCAAAA
Organism: Camelus bactrianus; assembly: GCF_048773025.1. NCBI lineage: Eukaryota > Metazoa > Chordata > Mammalia > Artiodactyla > Camelidae > Camelus > Camelus bactrianus. The sequence goes on along the minus strand of NC_133541.1, from coordinate 57,554,286 downwards.
CAGTGACTCTAGTACCTCAAATATGGGGGGTAGCTCATTGGAGGAAGCCCATACTTGAATGATTATTACCCACGTTACAAGAATTTTAGTGGAACTGCAAGTGGGAACAAATTTCTATTGAAGCAGATCTATAATTTTCAGTTATTGCTGTAGAACTTTACCTTTATAATGTTAAGCATAGTAGCATTTCTTAACTTTTGAATACTTACTAGTACAGGAATTGGTGCTGATCAAAATCTCTGGAGTGACTGTTAGCTGATTAAAATCTATACTGACTGCACACCATTTTTCCATGCTTGTAAAAATATATCTTAACAGAATGAATACTGCTGAGCAGAATTTTTATCTTCTCACTTCTCCCAAAGGATCAGAATTCCCATATTCTTTTGGACTCCTCCTTGAATAAGGGTTTCTTTTTAATGTTCTTATTTTGCCATTTTTCACCAAATAGCTATTTCCATACTTCATTCCTCAAGATATCCCACTGGGAATGTCTGAAAAAGAAAGGTTATCCTAACACAATTCCTAACAGAAAGCCGGTACAACCCTGGCTAATTCAGAAATTGCTCCTCAGACTTGGGTACCGAGAGCATCAGGGGGTTGAGATGGGAGTCTGGGTTAGGAAATCTTATTTTGATCATTTTGTCCATAATCAACACTTGACCCCCTGAAGGGACTAAGGTTATCTGCACATTTCACTGACACACCTACATTTGCAAACCTAAACAAAAAGAAATGATTCACAGAAAAGACAGCATAGGAATGAAAACAAGCAAGTCACACTAACACTGGAAGCCATCTTTTAATGACTGCTGCCATATTTTATCACAGTATTTTTTAGTCAAATATGGTATCTGTAAATTTAAACTTTCTCTCATAGCAAGGGGGCCGGTACCTGTTAAAAGTTTTATTTTATGCAATAATATAGTCGCTTATTATTTTGGCAGTTAGAAGTAGACTCAAAGGAGATTCCAATTTGGTTGCTGGCAGCCATACTGGGTTTCTTGATTTCAGTGCTCCAAAGAATATGGTGGTCTCATGGAGTAGCTGACCACTAAGGAGGGAAGGATGAAAAGGGAATTACCTATCAGTTTCTAGCACAGAATGCATCAGGAATGATCAATGGATAACTGACATAGTTTTGTTGAGAAGTTATCTGTATCATAGCTCACTACTGCCAGCGCAGCAATGATGTACAACAAAAGAAATGAAAAATAGAAAAACCATATTAAGCCACCTGATTAAAAGGAAGTCAGTATTTAAGGGCATCTAATACCTACTGAGTATAAATCTGAGGAGAAGAACCAATCTGTATTACAAAAAAAAAATGTTTTCATTTTCTGTAAGATATAATGAACTGGTAAACAAACATTAAAAGTCAATTTTGTGTTACTGCAGTATCTCTTGATTCTTCTGAGTTGTAGAATCCTAGCAACTTTATTGTGTGTGTCAAACTCTGTAGATACATTATTTCAAGAAAAGACATGTATTCCATCCTTGTTCTGATACATTTGAGTTCAAATTGTAAACACAAAGCAATTTCCACTTTCTGGTATTTTGCAAATTTAACATCAACAACAATAACAAAAAGTATATCTATGGTGCTGTTAAATCAGCAACAGTACTATCCCAAAATCTATTAGCTCCTTTCTCTTTTTATATGATCTAAGTATAATTTGTTTTGTTCACCAGGTTAGCAATTCCAGAAATCTGTGGTGTTACTGATTAGATTAATGTATGAGATGCTGTATGACTTCATATGAAGTCATATGAATATGAATATGAATTAAAAGATGGATTTTAATTTCCTTTAACTAAAGTCCTCTCTAGGACTTTACACTCCAATAACAAGGAATGTATTTGTCAATATTTCTATCACTTCATGAATTTTCAACGTAGAAAGTAGTTTCTGGATATTCCTGGTAGTTCGAAATGGATTCCTGAGTGCAAGAGATTATGGTTGGTGCAGTGATTTGAATGCAAACACACCTAAAACAATTTGAGCTACTGACAGTCAAACAGAAAAGTGCACTTTAAACTGCTTCCCATACTTATTTGGAATACACTGAACAACCTTCTAGAACAAAGTCCAAGGGTAACATGAAATTAAATTATCTTCTTTTAGTGTTTAAGTTCTCATACTGATGAAAGATATCATCTTTCCTTTGCCAGCACATTTCTTGTTTTATTAAGGCTTGGTCGTGAACAAACCTGCCTGGTACAAATACAGGAGGGTCCCTGGGAGTTTCATAGTGCTTCAGCGAAAACAAGTTAAACTGTCCAGATGTGACACCCTGAGTTCCCTTCCAAGTGACAAGGCTTAATACTAAGATTGTTCTTAAATAGGATGGACCCTGTCCAGGATAGTCGGATATGCAAAGATAGTAAGAAAAAAAAGAAAGAAAGAAAAAAGAGAAAGAAAAGCGGCAGCAAAGCACTGTGGGGTAGGTAGTATGAGGGAGACAGGGATGAGTGAAGAAGAAACTGACACCAAAAGTGCAAGAAGAGGGTATTTCTCTTCCCGTCTCGATGTCCTGGGCCCTTGATTGAGGATGATTTAGGGGCACAGCTTAAGATGGCTCTGTAGTCCTCACTTCTCTACAGGTGATATATTTAGGAAACTGACAGCAGGCTACTTGCTCCAATCTGAAGGAGGAAATTCACTGCACACACTTTTTTTTTTCACTAAGAGCAAACAAAGCTTATTTATTTTCCCTATATTTCTTTCAGGCCAATAAAGTTTTGTCACCTCCATAGCCACTCATCATCTGAAACAACGTGGGTCAGCCCAGAGGGTAACTCCATGCCTCTTCTCAAATCAAACAACTTTCCTTCTCAGCTTATCTATGTCCACTGGGGCTGTTCAGTGTCATATGCCTCAGCTGTTAAAAGATGGCTCTTTCATTTAGTTGGCATCTGACTGCAGCCTGAGCTCCATTTATTCAGGGAAATATGTCCAAGGTAGAGAGAAAGCTCAGATTCCCCATTATCTAACAATGAAACTATTGGTTTTATCAACAAATATAAGGTATTTGGATGTTGATAGAACTAAGAATATTGTATTCCCATAAACTTCTTTCTAAGGAAGGGGTCTTTATCCTGCTTGAAATATCTGGGATTTTTTGGTTGTTGTTTTAAAATATTTTTAATGTCTCTCCCTTTGATTTTGGTCAATGAAAATCCTGCCTGCCGAAACTCATATATATGTAGAGAGCAGAAAAAAGATAAAAAGTAAGTTTGAGCTCTGAGAGTCTTTGAAAGGCCCTTCTTTGAAGATGCTGAGAATCTTGCATGTGAATCTGAAACAGAGCTGCAGAACCACTAATTTATTATTCTGATAAATAAACATATTCATGTGCAATGATTGCTGTGAGCCCAGGGAAAAGATAAATAAAGTCCTTTGTGGTTCTCTCTGTACTCGAGAGAGATCTGCCAAACTGAACATCCTTGCTCCATGGGAAGATACTTATTCCTGTGATGAGAGCCAAACTTCAAGTGGCTGAGAAGCAAATTCTGCTGCTCTAACGGGAAAAAAATGTTTTTTAACCAACCTTTCAGTTCAGTGGACACAAAAAGTCAGTAATCTGTTAAAGTAGTTGTAAGCATACTGGAATCACCAACAGGGAGCCTTAGAAACACAGTGAGGCCTGGTCTCTTCCCCATGGGTCACAGTCCAGGGAACAATCTGGACATCAGGATTTTTTTAAATCTTCCCCGAAGACCTCTGGTTAATTCTATTCTATGTAGCCAGGGTTGAGAAACACTGGGCTTAACAGACTCAGGAGGAAAAATCAAAGCCATTCCATTGATATATGGTTGGATTGATATTTATAGTTCACAGTTAAAAATAATTTTTAAAAATACTATAGTTGGCTTGAATTTGATTAAACTTGGCATACTCTTCAAGTGTGAATACTTAATTCATTTGATTTGCTCTTTTTCTTCTAATGATAGTTCCCATTATACTAGCAAATATGTATCTAATAAGCCATTTATCTGCCTGCCTCCTCTATTACTGTAGAATTAGATGGAAATACATAGAAAAAGAAAACTTCTGTAGAAACCACTTTAAATCATTTATATATTATCCTGATGTCAAACTCCTTCCTATCTAAAGTACCAAAATCCAAGAGCTGTAACAATAACTGTGTAAAACATTTTGGGGACAAGAATTCAAACTCTGCATTGAAGTCAATGGCTTCTGAGATTTAGTTACATCTCAGGATAAAAAACCTATACTCACTGTGAACTGTACATTACAATATGGGCCCTCAGAACAACAACAATCAAAAAAGCCAGAAGAGAGAGCTCAGAAATAAACCCACAGACCTACAGTCAATTAATCTTAGACAAAGGAGGCAAGAATACACAATGGAGAAAAGATAGTCTCTTCAGCAAGTGGTGTTGGGAAAGCTGGATAGCAGTGTATAAATCAATGAAGCTTAGAACACTCCCTCACACCATACACAAAAATAAACTTAAAATGGCTTAAAGACTTAAACATAAGTCAGGACACCATAAACCTTCTGGAAGAAAACGTAGGCAAAACATTCTCAGACATAAATCATAGCAATGTTCTCCTAGGTCAGTCTTCCAAGGCAATAGAAATAAAAGCAAAAATAAACAAATGGGACATAATCAAACTTATAAGCTTCTGCAAAGCAAAGGAAACCATAAACAAAAAGGAAAGACAACCTACAGAATGGGAGAAAATGTTTGCAAATGATGCAACTGACAACGGCTTAATTTCCAAAATATACAAATGACTCATATTCAATGACAAAAAAAATAAACAACCCAATCCAAAAATGGGCACAAGAACTAAACAAGGATTTCTCCAAAGAGGACATACAGATAGCCAACAGGCATATGAAACAATGCCCAATATCACTAATTATCAAAGAAATGCAAATCAAAACTATAATGAGGTATCACCTTACACCAGTCAGAATGACCATCATTAAGAAGTCCACAAACGATAAATGCTGGAGAGGGTGTGGAGAAGAAGGAACCCCCTTACACCACTGGTGGGAATGTGTAATTTGGTGCAGCCATTATGGAAAATGATATGGAAGTTCCTTAAAAAATTAAAAATAGACTTATTCTACGATTCAGCAATCCCACTCCTGGGCATATAACCAAAGAAAACTCAAATTTGAAAAGATACATTCACTCCAATATTTACAGTAGCACTATTCACAACAACCAAGACATGGAAGCAGCCTAGTGTCCACAACAGATGAATGGACAAATAAGATGTGAGATATATATATATACACACACACACACTCATACATACACACACACACACACACACATATATATACACAGACAGACACACACACACAAAATGGACTACTACTCAGCCATAAAAAATGAAATAATGCCATTTGCACCAACATGGTTGGACCTAGAGATTATTACACTAAGTGAAGTAAGTCAAAGACAAATATCATATGACATCACTTACATGTGAAATCTAAAAAATGATACAAATGAACTTATTTATAAAACAGAAAAAGACTCTCAGACATAGAAAACAAACACGGTTACCAAAGGGAGAAGTGTTGGAGAGGGGTAAATTAGGAATTTGGCATTAGTAGATACAAGCTACTATATATAAAATAGATAAACAACTAGGTCCTATTGTATCACACAGGGAACTATATTCAATATCTTGTAATAACCTATAATGGAAAGAATCTGAAAAAGTATAGATATGTGTGTGTGTATATAAATATAAATTAAGCACTATGCTGTATACCAGAAACTAACACAACATTGTGTATCAACTATACTTCAATTAAAAAAATAAAAATAAAAAAATTGTTAAAAGCCAACACAACACTCGCAAAATAAAGAAAGAAAATGAAAATTACTCATAATCCAAATACTCAGAGTAAAAGAATACTGTTAAATTCTATAATGTCATATTTTCCATTATGTATGTAAATAGGTCATGGTTTTTGATAAAAACTAAGTCATGATTATAGATTTTAATTAAACACTTGCTAAATTAACTAACAGACTGATTCATCAATACTAGAAAAAATAAGATGTATAAACTATCATTAATAAAACTAGAAATGACTTGTTAATCGGCCCATGGATCTCATAAAGCTATCTGAGTCTGCTGCAACTCACCCTGGGGCAAGTGAAAGACATGAACGATACAACTCAATAATAAAGTAGCTTGAATTGTCCTTCAGCCATTCTTCAGCTTCCCTGGCTCTCTGGCCCCTCTGGAGAGCACAGAGGCCAATGGCCTGGCATTGACAGAGCGGGCAGGACCTGCCCCTTCCTTCCCTGGCTTTAGACTAACAAAGGAAGGACCACAAGTTGTGGAGGCTTCCTATCAGAATGCTGCCTGTGCAAAAAGAAAGCACAAAATTCTTTCTTTATCTTCCCCACCAAGAAGAATTCTAAATTCTAAAGAAAAAAATGATAACCAACCACCTGACTGGATTTAAAAGAATAAATATTAATTAAAAAGGTGCAATAACAGTGTAATAACAGCGGCCACCGAAAAGGTAGAGGAAACTGCTGAAGTATGACAAATCCCTTGAGAACTGGCTCCCTGTTAAAGGGTCCCTGGAGGAGAGTTCAGGCAGGGTTTGGTGGGAGAGCACTGTTCAGGATGAACTATGGAAACGTAGAAATTCTCAAAGCAGTAGACAGCATAACAGGGTCTAGAGACTGCTGCTTCATGCCGTGGAGAGTCCATGCAGGAAAGTGATCGCTGTGATGTGCGCTGCAGAAATGCCCTCACCTTACTGATGAAAGCACTACGTCACAAGTCAGTTCTGACATGTAAATAAACCACTCCCAATCTTGTTTGGAATAATGCAAAAATAAATGAAACACTGAAAATATAATCAAAGCTTACTGATACGTGAAAGGTAAATATTTAATGTGTCTTCACACACAGAATTATTTTTAAAACTTCAATAATTTAGACACATACAGTATTGAGCTGAAGCTATGAAAGTTATTCCCTTTTGTGCAAATAATCAAAAACAGCAATTAAAAAAATTGTGTGTTCTCTTTATGATCACATCTTTGTGTAATCAATTAACTTGCCTACTGAAGCCTGGATGGATATACACTAACATACTCTCACGATGGGGGGATATCCTTTTTTGTTCTATTTCTAAAATTTCCACATCAAAGATGCATTATAGAGGGGAGGGTATAGCTCAGGGGTAGAGTGCATGCCTAGCATGCACAAGGTCCTGGGTTCGATTCCCAGTACCTCCATTAAAATAAATAAATAAATAAAAACCCAATTACCTCTCCCCAAAATAAGAAAAAAATTTTTTAAAACAGATGCATTATACAAAAATTATTTAACAAATTAACATGGCACAATATTAGTACATTCTCCTTGGAGTCTAAAAATTTCCAAAAAACTTGGAAAATATATTCCAGATTTGACTCTATGAACCCCTCTCCCACTGCATCATCCTCTATTCCAGGTCTGCCACTATAAAGCCACCATGGATATCTCTTGGTGAGGACCTGAATCACCCGCAGTGTTTCTCAAGAAGTGCCGTGAGCATTTTGGATGAAATGATTCTTTACTGTGTGGGCTTATCTCACTTTTAGGGTACTTAACATCTCTCAGTCTTCCAGCCACTCACTGCCAGGGATGACTCCCAATCACTCTAACAGTTCAAAACGCACCACCCACATTCCCTACATCTCCAAAATAGGCAGGTGTGCCTTTTCTGAGAACTGCCTGTGTTTTCTATTACAAGGTAGATGATGAGAATAAAAGAAGAACTGAAGAAACCAGTGGCACTACAGCCTCAGTGGAGCTTTGTTCCATCTGCTGTAAGGTGGCCACATCCAAGCTCCTTCCTTAGCGTCCCTCCGAGCCAGAAGGGTGTACTCCTCCCTAAACCAGCCACCTCTCAGGGGTTCAGTCAAGGCTGACCTTCTCCAGGAAGCTCCTGAATATTTTACCCAACTCTAGTATCTTACCTGCTGCAGCCCATTCATGAGTACCTGAGATTAGGAGAGAAATAAACTTATCTCAACATTTGTCCCATTGGTTAAGATTGTTTGTTGATTAAATGAGTTAAGTGCTTCTAAGAGTACCTGGCACTACAAACTGCTCAAAAAAGGCTATACTCATCATTGTCATCATTAGCCATCAGCATCATCATCAGCAGGGATTTCCATTTCAAGCACAGTATATCAAACGGCAATTCTGCCCAAAAGTTCAAGCCTGAAACCTTATAATGAGTACCCTGTAGTCTACTCTATGTCATGCTCTGTACAAAGCAAGTTACTCCTTTCTCAGTCTGGTGATGATCAATTTAAGACCTAAACAGTTCTTGTCGATAAACAGTCAAAATTTGGGCCTCATAAGTTGTACCCATATTTCTAATAGACATATTGTCTGTCCTTGACAATTTAGTTCTCAAAAAATTACCAAATTCTTCACAAATGTATATTTTTACACACATTTACTGAATTATAAAATCAGATACAATGTAAAATTTATGTCGTACACGTTCCCTTGGAAGTTTTCTGCATAAGCTAAACTACTTGAATTTCCTTAACATGTAAGTCTAGAGACATATGAACCAAAAATGTTTTCTTCCTGGCTTAAGTAAATCTTCCTGTAGCAAGTGAAGCTTTTTTCTTTGATCGAAGAGAAAGCATCTTTCTAGGTTTCAAAATTAGAGTCAACTGTCTCAAAACTATTCACTGTCAACCGCAAGCATGAAAGATTTGAGGCATTTTTAAATGATAATCCCAGAACACCTGCTGTCTGAGCCTGTGTTGGTATACACTGGAGTCCCTCAGCGGAGGTAAACGCCATCGTGGCAGTTAATGTGGGGTTGTGGTAGGCAGCGGGGCAAGGTTCTTATTAATGATTTTTAAAAGATCTAAAACTGGTATTGGCTGGACAAACAACTATAAACTGAAAATCAGCTGTGTTCAGACATAAAACTTAGTCACCTGTGTTCTGATATGTGACATTTCTGAGAAAGAAATACTGTAACTTTATTGAAATCAAATACCCTACACACTTCTCCACTTTCTACACATTTTTCTGATATGTGACATTTCTGATAAAGAAACACTGAGTTTTTTCAGATCAAATACCCTACAAATTTCACTTTCTACATGGTGCCAGCAACACATGCTCTTCTCTACTGCTTCCTATAGATCTCAAAACAGGTGCGGCCTGACTGAGAGGGAAGGACTAGGAACCTAACAGAATGGCTTCTCTGATGCTGAAGCTGTTTGCTGATTCATTCTGACCGAAAATTCCTGCAACTTGTTTTACTCATTCTCTGACCTAAACAGCCCCCAAACTTTCTATTACACTCTCTACTCCCTGTACATTCTTTACCCAGAATAGCTTATCCTTTAACCCAGAAGCTATGTTCCAGGAAGGTGGTCATGCGCTGACAGCCTCAGAAGGATGAACAGATCCTCTGGAGTTCCTCTGTGACACCAGGTGGATTCATCAAGAGTAAGAACACAGTGCCCTGGAAAAATGCCCCGTTTGTTGCTGCCTTTCTGCTCTGCCCAGCTTTTCTATAAAACTGCAGGACCCCAACCCCAAGCTGGATTCACAGTCTCTAAGGCATTAGCCTGCTGTGACTCCCCTTTGCCGGGCAAAGCAATAAAGCTGGTTTTGTTTTTTGGGTTTTTTTTCCTAATTCTCCCAAAACTCGGCCTCCAAGTCTCAATTTGGCTATCAGGGTACAGAGGCTGGTTTTTCTAGAACAAGGGGTAGATAGCTGAGGAGGTATGTCTGATGTGATATTGGAAATAATTCCTTCCTAGATCTTATTCTTACCACAAAAAAAAGAAATAATTATGTAATGTGATAGTGGTGTTATTACTACAGTGGCAACCATATTACAACACATAAGTATAGCAAATCAAGATGTACACCTTAAATTTACACAATGTTGTGTGTCAAACATATTTCAATTAAAAAATAAAAAAGAAGATTCCACAATGAAAATGAAATTTATGTTGACTGAGATATAATGTACAATCTAAAAGTTGAGAGTTATGTTTTATTGGACGGATTTTCTTAGGACTCAAGCCCAGGACACAGCATCTCAGATTGCTCTAAGAGGCTGTTTCAAAGTGGCAAGGTAGAAGCCAGGATATATGGGTCTTTGCAACAAAGATCAGGAAGTCCGAACATCAAAAGATAACGACTAACTAAAGAAAACCAAGATTATCTCAAGTTAAGGAATTTAGCACTTTTCTATGTATGTAAAGGTACAAAGGTCTGGGCTCATTGAAATCATGCATTTGATGAGCACCTAGCTATCTAGGGCCAGTGTCCTGTTCTTTTCCATCCTGAGTTCCCTCAGGGGGCACCGTGGGGGTGGCTGCAGAGGCCGGGCTCCTGCTTGTCCGCATCCTGCAGCCCCTCCGCTCAATGTCCAGGGCAGTGGTATCAGCTGATGACTTGATGGCCACAGGATCTTTGTTTACTGATATGGCTGGCAATATTTTCATTCACAGTTACTTTAGAGTCTCTAGATTTACCTATATAACACTTCGGGTTTTCTTTACAGGAGTTTCCTTTACATAACAATTTAACTATCAATAACATGTTTCCCTGCAAACTGGCAAATAAGAAAGGTCACTCTGAGCAGAAAACTTCTGAGATTAACTTAAAACATATCTCACAGGTGTGGTTTCATTTTAGGGAAGGAGTTTTTATTCAATTATTAACAAGTGTCTGCCTCCCTTTCAGTTCTCCCTGAAGAAAACAAAACATCACGGAGCATAAACCTCAAAACAGATCTATTCATTAGTCCTTGCTAAGTATCTGTGCATAGTCTGGGTTGCCACATTTCATGCCCCAATTTAAAAGTCATTCAAGTTCAAATTCTTTTCAGTTGCAAATAATTCAGGATCCCTGGAGAGTCTGTGACAGAACCAGATGGCTAGCAAGTCTCCAAGAGTTCCACCTAATCTAACTTTTTATCTTAAAATAATTGAGTTTCTCCTATTCATGTAGCCTTTAATGAAAAGCAAACTGTGTAACAGGAAGATGTTACTGATGCTTGTACAGGTTTTGCTGGGTGATTTAATATGAGTTGGTCCTGGTAAATACAAGAAGAAATTAGGGTCATGAGACAAATTTCCAAGTCTGCAGGTGCTCCTCTGCTCGCTAAATAAAGGAGTGGAAATGCATGTAAGTTGGCCCAGTGGAACTTGTGGGAGCCTATGAATTTTAAAAGCACCTTCTAGGTTTAACTGAAATGTTTCCTTACTAGTCTAGTCTGACAACGTTATGTATTTCAGCACTTCTCAAACTATGTTCTGCCACCTCACTTACAACAAACAGTACAGACGTTTGGTGATGGAGTGCAATATTCTGAAGTATCAGTTGGCATCTTTCTATCCATTCACACCCAGAGGGCTTCCTGTCTCCCCCAAGTGCTCAGGTAAACAATTTGCCTACATAAGCACTCAAGAGGATCTTAAAAAAAATTTTTTTTTCACATATAAACACATTTTTTTTTAAGCATTGAGAGCAGGGAAACTTCCTGAAATTTCAAAGCAAATTCTAACCTTTCAGTATTGGAGACAACCTCCTGATAATACAGGACTACAGCTGAGCAGAAGGCTGGAGAAATGGGATTAAGGTTAGCAGTCAGAGACGCAAAACAAACACGTTAAGTAACTCAAGATTAGGCTAAGAAAGTAAGGAAAATTAAGGAAATATACATGTACCCAGATGCATTGATTTAACTGCATTTAAAAATATAACCATTAGAATAATTTTTAATTACCAGATTCACGTCACCTTTATGTAAAAAAGCATTTAGGCATGAGATGCCTCACACCAGCTGCCAAACTGATCTTTCTGAGCTACCACTGATAGCGTCTTTGCCTTTACGAGAAAAACTTTTCTACACAAGATACTGTTTTGATTTTTGTTGCCTTTTTGTTTTTAACATATAGGGTAACAGCACAGCTAATAATAAGTTCTGTTAGGACAAGGTGGTAATATTATGAAGTATACAGTATTCTACAATTTTATGTGACTAGGCTTCCCACAATTTAAAACTTTACATGTTTCAGATAAGTAGTTTCTAGGTAAAAGTGTAAGGTGTGATTTCATATTTAAAGAAGAGACCCTTTTGGAAAGAATTAAATTGCCAAATGCTGAAGTTTTTGGACAAAATGTTTTTAGCTAACAATGCATATGCAAAGGATACAGAAAGCTTTAAAAAATCAAGGCAGAGTATCAGCATCTAAATGAAGTGGTTATGGCAAGGTGTCAAACTGGATAAAATTGCTTTTTAAATACCTATCAGTCATTATCAATAATCAACTATGGAGAAATACCTTTCAGTCATTATTAACAGAGTTCAGTATTTTGGAAAAAGTCTGTATACAGGATATCCAGACTCCGCAGGGCCAGACTCTAAGAGGTTCACTATCTGCTAATTCCCATCTGCGAACACGTCCTCCTGGGGAAGCCCAGGAGGGAGGACTCAGAAGGGGCCTTCTCCCCGTGGCTGCACTGGTCATGACTTCTACAGACTGCTGCAGGCATGGGTCAGAGGAAAGCAACTTCCAGGTGGACGCTTCTTAAAACAACAACAACAACAACAACAACAACAACAAAACCTCACTTCTAATCAATCCTCCATTCTGTGATTAGATCCTGTAAAACATCACCACCCTTCCTACAGCCTGCAAGACCCTTAAGTTTCTCATTTTAAGGCTACACACTGGAGACATGCTCAGACAGAATCATCAAGACTGATAATGGAAGAAACAAAGCCTGTATCATCAAGAAAGGTAACTAGTAAATGTTACTTGAGGGGAAAAGCAAAACAAAACAAAACAAAACCGAACAAGCAAATAAAGGCACCAGCCTATAAAACTTTCCATCTTTATCATGGAAAAGGGCTTAGATAAAAGCCATTTTTAGAGTAAAAAATCTTTCCATAGTTACTCTACCCACTAAATTTAATTCAAATATATTACCTCAGCACCTCCTTAAAAATATTTTCTTGCAAACTGAAAGAATCAATCAACTATGACCCCTTCAGCAGTGATAACAGCCAAATTGAGTTTCTTTCACCAGCCAGTTCTCAGATACTTGCAACATTATCCTCAGGTTCTGATATATACAGTAAATTAAAAGCCCATTTAGTAACTTTATTTGACAGCTAAACTGTCTCAAAGCAGCCCTAGGCAAAGGATACAAACGTCTGGCTCTCTCACAGAGAGCCATAACATACGAACAACTTTACAGTGTTTAGTCTTACTTTCTGTGGTCTACACTCTGCCATCAGTAATGTGTTTATCAGTGAAAATACTGCATGGCCTTATTTGCCAAGGCACCAAAGACATGCTGAGAATAAAGTTATCTATGAACATGTTGCTTATTAAAATGCAAAGGAACTATGTGAGCGTCACCTTTCCAAAAATAGTCATTTTACATTTGAACTTTACCAGTGAATAATAGGGTTTCATCTGGAACATAATTGCATGACCTAAACCACTGCACTCTGCACAATGCTCTGCACAAAACCCAAGATACTTCTTGATAAAATAAGCTGAAAGCTCCCAGTTTAAACAAGCAAACTGAAGTGTTTAAGGGTCTATATTTGCCGTTGTGTTTTAAAGTGCCATTAGGCTTCAACAGTGTATGTAGCAGCATTGGTCTCTTTCCCCTGTGGCAGATCCGGGTCCTCTTTCATGTCTCAGGGAACCATCCCTGTGTGTCTACCTCAGACCAGGACTTGGATTTCTAGATCTCTAGATCCTGGACTCCTCGGTCCCCAAATGGTCTCTATCTGCTCACCCTCCGTCTCCCCATCTCCCACACCCTGGACGTTATCAACAGCTGAGCAGACTTCTCCCCAAGTACATTTTCTCTAGGTAGGCATGTATGTAAGGGGCACACAGACACATACACCACATATATTTATGGTGATTTGATCTGTAATCCCAAGCCACTCACATGGGATCATTCACCTGACTCCAATGTCCCCTACCAGTCGCAGGTCCCACCATACCTCCCCTTCACCTCAGGCCCCAGATACACCCAAACTAACTGTTGTTCCCCTTCCTGCCAGGAATGCTCATTCCCACTTGTTCTCCCTTTAAAAGTTCCTCAAGGCCTTTCAAGATACATTTGAGTATTACCTATTTCAACAGTTCTACCCTAACTTTCTCAGATAGATTTAGAAACCCCTCATCTGTCCTTCCCATAACTCCCTATATGTATGACTCTGCATTGCTGTGACCATTGGTGATGGTGGTGATTTTTTAAAAATATATCTGCCTTCCCGTTATATTATAATCCTAGACAGTAGGAGCCAAGCTTAATTACCTTCTGTATCACCACACATCCACAATCCTTGAAAACTTCATCTTAATTAAAATAGCTATTACATAGGCCTCAAACTGTGAGTTAATCCTCTCAAATTATAGTAAGGAAGAGTTATTTCTGCTTTGAGATCTAAAATGACCGTATAGAACTATTAGTGTAAAAAGAAAATGTAAGTGCAATGAGAGAAGCAGGAACAAAGCAGAAATAAATGGAATTAAATATTTGGATGAATGCATAAAGTCCTACAAACTGTGACTAATTTTAGAAGGGTCTTCGGGATTTTACTAGTAGATATGATCCTCCCAGAAAGTGCTCTGCTTGTGCACATGAACACACACACACAGACACACATATACAAACACACACACACACACACGTCTTATAAAGGGTCTTTTCCCCTTGAAAGCATTCCCTGGATGATTTCTGTAGAGAGCTTTTGTGCTGGTCTTCTCAAAACATAGACTAAGAATATTGAGTCTTTGAAATGATATGAGAGGACAGAACCCTGAATTCAATAACCAAAGAGCAAGATTTAGGAGAAAGTGAAAGAAAACCACGAGAAAGACGGATAGTGTCCCTTTGGACCACCCTGGCTTAAGGAGCTTTTGCCCCAGTGTGTTGCCTTACATTTTATTTTAATTTGTATCTGGCTTATAATTACAACTAGCTGTTGAGGCACTGTAGTTTCTGTTGTTATTGCTGTTGCTTCCTTATGAAACCAAAAGATACAGCTGATTAAAGGCCTCTATCCTTCTCACCTCTGAAGGTGAAGGAGCTGAGATCTGGACAAGCAAGCTGTTCTGGGCGGAAAGGGCCGAGAAGTGGGGTGGGGGCAGGAAGGGCAGAAGGCAGTGGCCCGGAGAGAAGAGAGCTGAGATGCTGGGCTAATTTTCACTTCTTAAATTCAAATCAGGAGGAGCTCTGCAATCCTCCAATCTTTTTGACAGAAGTAGGATTGAGTAGGAGAAAGCAAACAAGATGGAATACAGAAGAAAACAGAAAAACAAACCGAAGCAAATGAGATACAGAAAAATGTTAAAATTATACAAAAGGTTTAACCTCCAAAGCGACTACTTAGGGGAAATCGGACATGTTAGCAGTTAGAAATAAAAATACGCTGTGTCTACAGACTACAGGAACCACTGCAAGGAGGAGAATGCTTTGATTCCAGGCACTGTAATTCGGCAAGCCCCAGGGTTACTCCAGGTCCCATCCTGCTTGCCAGGACACATAATTTCCTCGCAGAGACGTCCCAGGATTCTGCTTAATTTTCTCCATCTCACAACGTAAACAATAACAGGATGTGATCATTCATTTAGCACTCACACTATGCCAAATACCCTAGCTGAGGACTTTGTGTGCCCATGACTGCACTTAATCCTCACAGCCACTCCATGAGGCAGGTGCTGTCACTCCCCTGGTTTGCAGATGAAAAAGTGCAAGTTAAGAAAAGTGTTCACTTTCAAAAGGTCAAACAGCTGATGAATGCAAAGATGAGAGAATTTCTTCTCCCAACACTCACTGACCTGGAAGGCAGTTACAGACCTTAATTATCTGGTTAGCTAGTTAAGCTGAGACACGAGGTCTGGAGTATAAAATGATTTTTCTGACATGATGGTGGACAAAGAAAACAAAGTCCAGCAATGAAAAGAAATCTCCCAGTAACTCAGATTCTTCATTACAGCAATGCTTCTTAAAGTCCCATTTCTCTCCCATCCACTTTTTTTACCACCTCGGTGCTGCTCTGGCCCCTTCCCACACTGACCATCCTAAAAACTTCCTTTCTCAGTCCTAGCCGTCCTCTCTCTGGCCCCTTTCCTTCTCTTTTCCTGTTCACACTTCTCACCGTTTCTCCCAGTGTTGATTCACAAAAGCCAACCGTGCAGGAGTTCTGTGTGAATAATCTTATTTCACACAGTGGCAGATAAACCTGCCACTATGGATGGACCATCTTGGTGGGCTAAGCACATGCTGAAGCTGAGGCCCACGCTCCCTCTGACCCCGAATGACACCCACTAACCAGCAGCAGTGCACAGGACACTGGGGGAAAGAACTCTCCACAACACAAAAAGGGACAGAAAACACTGAGCAGGGGAAAGCCAGACCACTCTTCAGTTGGCAGGGAGAAGAAAAAGCCTAAGAATTCCCAGATGTTTGTCATTTTGGTTCTGTGACATTTCCTTGTATGTTTTTATCCTTCAACTAGCCTTAAATGTCATAGGATTGAGGTTTATTTTCTAAGAACTGGAAACCACTGAGGACATTTGATGAAGAAAGTGACTTAAACTTATCTATAAACGTTGAAAGATAGTCTGGCCGTTAGTTAAGGGACAGACTGGAGAAATGAAGGGTGATGAGGAGCTAGAAAGAATTTTCTTTCTTTTCAGCTCTTTTCTCCTCACCCTTGGAAGGAATCTTTGCAAAGACTCATTCATAGTCAGAGACACTGTTATAAAACAGTGCACTGAAGGCGCATTATGGGAAGAGAAATGCAGAAGTGCTTCAATCTCCCTCCGTGTGAGCCATGGCTGAGACACCCACGTGGAACTCTCACGCACAACTGGGTGAGACGTCAGAGGCGCTGGCCCAGCGCCCGGCACGTGGCAGTCGATAGTTACCCACTGCACGGACACTCATTCACTGCACAACTGGATACATGCATAAACAGGGTCAGGAATCCTGATCAGGCAGGTAGAGCCACGGACTACTGACAGTTAAGTTATTATTGTTACATGACTTCACCTCTTCCAATAGGCTGGTGGTACCAGGAAAAGTGGAGTTTTGACTTAGTAACTGTGGAAAATTAAAAGAAAATCAAGTTTGTGGGAATGATAATGACCCTGATTAAAGACACTGGTTGAGCTTTGGGGCTAGAAGCCTTTATCTCTACTATTCCCACATGCAGATGAAGAATGAATTACTACTGCCCTTTATTTATACAACTAAATATTATTGGTGACTACTTTGGGCCAGGAATCATAACAGGGATAATAAAGAGACAACACAGAAGGGGCAAAGATCAGCCATACACAAATTAGACATAAAGAACTCTCAGTCCAGGGTGAACAGTACAGTACAAGGTGCCTGGTGCCGTAACTAAGGTGTATAAAGAGTCATCGTCGACCAGGGTGGAAAGGGGTGTATGGACTACAGAGGTGGGAAGGGGGACCACTCCTCACAGGAGGAGAATTTTGTCACTGCCATTGCTGAGAACTGCCAATGCATGGTGCTAACAGAAAGCAAGCTGATCATTGGTCTGTTTTATTATTGTTCTTAAAATTCTCCACAGACGATGTACCCCTTTGCACCTGCCTCCAGGGCACTCTGCTCCCCACTCCATCTCCTATCCTCTTGATTTGACACTGACGCCAACTGCCATATAAGCAAAGTGAAAGGAGAGATGGACCTTTTCTGAGGGAGCCCCAGAAAGAATAGCAGGGCCAGTGACATTTAAACTGAAGTTTGAAAAGAACTAAGCATTTACCTAGTACTATAGCCACCCATAAATACAGTCAACTGCTTTTTGACAAAGGAGCAAAGACAATACAGCGGAGCAAAGACAACGTCTTCAACAAATGGTGCTGGAACAACTGGACATCCACATACAAAAAAATGAATCTAGACACAGACCTTACAACCTTCACAAAAATTAACTCTAAATGGATCACAGACCTTAATGTAAAATGCAAAATTCTCCTAAATAGGAGAAAACCCAGATGACCTTGGGCATGGTGATGCTTTTTAAATACAATATAAAAGACATGATCCATGATAGAAATAACTGCTAAGCTGGACTTTATTATAACTGAAAACTTCTGCTTTGTGAAAGACAATATTAAGAGAATGAGAAGACAAGCCACAGACTAAAGAAAATGTTTACAAAAGACACATCTGATAAAAGACTTTAATTTAAAATATGCCCAATAATAAAACACAAAACAACCTGATTTCAAAAATGGGCCAAAGATCTTAACAGAGTCCTCACCAAAGATATAAAGATGGCAAATAAGCATATGAAAAAATGCTCAATATCACATGTCATCAGAGAAATGCAAATTAAAACAACCATGAGATACTACCACATATGTATCCCATATATGTTATTAGAATGGCCCAAACCCAGAAAGCTCACAATGCCAAATGCTGGCAAGGATATAGGGCAACAGGAACTCTCGTTCACTGCCGGTGGGAATGGAAAATGGTACAGCCACTTCGAAAGACAGTTTGGCAGTTTCTTACAAAACTAAACACACTCTCAGCAATGATCCAGCAATCATGCACTTTAGTATTTACCCAAAGGAGTTGAAAACTCCTGTCTATACAAAAACCTACACATGGATGTTTACAGCAGCTTTATCCATAACTGCTAAAACTTAGACACAACCAAGATGACCTCCAGTAGGTCAATGGATAAATAAACCATGATACATCCAGACAATTACATATTATTCGGTGCTAAAATGAATGAGCTATCAAGCCATGAAAAGATGCAAAGTAATGTTATTACTAAGTGAAAGAAGCCAATCTGAAAAGGCTACAATACTGTAGGAATCCAACTCTATGACGCTTCGGAAAAGACAGAACTGCAGATATAGTTAAAAGATAAGTGGTTGCCAGAGGTGGGGTAAGGAGAAGAGACGAGACAGAGCACAGAGGATTTTTAGGGCAGTGAAAATACTCTGATTGTCTAAGCCCATTCAGGCTGCTAAAACAAAATGTTATGGACGGGACGGCTTATAAACAACAGAAATTTGTTTCTCACAGTTCTGGTGCCTGGAAGTCTGAGATCACGGTGTCAGCATGGTAGGGTGAGGGCTCCCTGCCGAGTGGCTGACTTCTTGCATCCTAACACAACAGAAGGGGCTAAGGAGCTCTGCAGGACCTCTTTTATAAGAGCACTCCTCCTATTTGTGAGGGCTTCATCTTCAAGACCTAACCACCTCCCAAGGGCCCCACCTACTAATACCATCACCTTTTTGGGGTTAGGATTTCAACGTATGAATTTGAGGTGACACACAAACATCCAGGCTCAGCAATGCTAGTACAGTATAATGATGGATCTATGTTACACATTTGTCCAACCCTACAGAGTATACAGCAAGAAGAATGAACCCTAAGGTAAACTATGGACTTTCAGTGATAGTGATGTGTTGGTGTGGGTTCATCCTTAATAAAAAAAAAAGGTACCACTCTGGTAAGTGATGTTGATAACAGGGGATGCCATGTACGTCTGGGGGCAGAGGGTACATGGGAAACTCCGGCCCTCCTCTCAATTTTGTTACAAACATAAAACTGCCCTAAAAAAATTGTCTTTTAGAACATTGTTTTTAAAGAAGGATTATAGTACATCACCATCTCCTTGCAGGAGAAACCACAGGGAGCAGGGCAGAACACTTCCCCATTTGTGACATCTAGTGGCCCTGCGTCTGAATGACAACCCTTTTAGAGAAGGAAAGTCTGGCATGGTCAACAGGGGTTTCACCAGCTCTGAAAACACAGGAAAGCACTCATTCTCCACAAGAGTTCAGCAGTGTTCCAGTTTAAGAGCCAAGTCGATTAAAATATAAGGCACTTGTCTATCTGCAGAGTATTTATCTGGATTCAGGAAAGCACAAAAGACAAAGTGCCCCAAAGCCTGTACATGATGATGCCTGGGAAGGACAGAGAAGCCAGATTCCAACCTCAGGCTATTTCGTAGAACAGGAAAGACAATTAAGGAGCCAGCCATCCTCCAGGGCAGTATCTGCGCAGCAGTGGGAGGCCATGCTCAGAAAGAACCCTCAGGTGAAATAGCTGGGGACATCATGGATGCTGGTTCCTTAGGGGAGAAATGGGACATGGGCTCAGTTGGAAGTCATTTCCGTGACAACGCTGGCTTGGCTAGTTGGTACTCTCTTTGTGCTTCTGTTACATGGAGATATTATGACTTTGCATATATTATCTCACTAAATTTAATCCTCACAACAACCCCAGAAGGTAGGTCTTTTAATTCCCTATTTTGGTAAGCGAGAGTACCAGGGCTCAGAGAGACTAAATATAACTTGTCCTAATTACAGCTAGAAAGTAGCATTGTTGGGATCTGATTTCATGTCTCTTTGGCTCAGGAGTACATTTTTCTTCCATATCACATTCATCCAGATAATAGTTTTGATAAACCAACTAATGTTCTTTCTTTTTCCACTGCTATTTTCCACTCTCCTCGCCACCGCCCATAGCAAATATTCTGGGTGCACTGCCTTGGGGGAGGGGTGCGGCAAGACAGAGAGCTGAAAGAGCCAGCAGATATGTGGGGGTTTGTGTCCCAAAAGTCTAAGTAAGGAAGTGAGAGGATCAAGGCACAGATACAGAGACTAGGGAGAGCGCCCAGAAATGAGGAGGAGGGAAGCGGGGAGAATTATTTCCCATGACTGCAGGGGGCGGTAAGGATGAGAGAAGAAACATGGGTGGGCCTATTTCCCTGGCAGAGCCATCATGACAAAGAAGCCGTCAGTGCAGGAACATCCAGAACACCTCAACTGCCTAATCCATGAGTGTGAAGTGCCATTTGAGTCTCCTGCCTTGAGGTGGGCTGGAAGCCACCCTTTATGGGAGGGCCCGTGGGTAGAGAAACGAGGTGTGTTCCCAGACAACCGGGCAGGGCAGATGCACCCGGGGTGCTGTGTAGGCAACGCCCTGGGAGGCGGGAGGGTTTTAAGTGTTTACCACCTGGAGGCACTAAAGGACAAAATAAACATCATGTTGAATTACAGAAAAATTAAATTATATTTAAGAGCCACCTTGTATTAGTTTCCCAGGGCTGCCATCACGAGGTACCACAAAGTGGGGGGCTTGAAAAAACAGAAGTTTAATCCCTCCACTCTGGAGGCTAGAAGCACAAGCTAGAGGTGGCAGCAGGCCTAGCCTCCCACACAGACTCTAGGGGAGACCTCTTCCCAGCTTCCAGCGCTGGCCGCCGTCCACAGTGTTCCCGCATCACTCCAGCCTCTGCGTCTGTCTCCCCAGGGCCCACTCTCTGCATGCACCCCTGTGTGCCCTCTCTTCTCTTTAGAAGGAGATCAGCCACTGGACTCAGGATCCACCCTAATCAAGATGACTTTATCTTAACTTGATTACATTTGAAAAGACCTTCTTTGCAAGTAAGTTTGTATTCACAGATACTGGGGTCCCTCTTCTTGAGGAGGCACAATGCGACCACTGCACGCCTGCATCTGTGGTCTGGGACTCGTACCTGCTACACACCTGAGTTTCATGTGGAAGAGGTGACACCACACAGGGTTAAGAGTGCTGGTGTGAGGAAGGCTGGTCCTGGTCCAATGTTAAAGTGACATGGGAACTTGAGCAAGGCCAACTGGCCTCTAATGGTCTTGATTTCTTCATCTTCGTGGTGGCTGGGATATTGTCCTGATCCTTTCTAGCGCTGACATTTATTGACTCTCCTGGTCCAGGCTGAGTAGATGAAGCCTTCCCCCACCCCTGCAGTGTGGTTTAAGAGGAATCAGAGTCTGCTGGTCTGAGAACACTCTACTCCGAGGCCCCGTGATGCCTTCTCCCTTGCTGGCCTGCTCCTCTCTCATCATCTGGGTCACAAAGGTATTACATGACAAATAGACAATCTATTGTCTCCTGAAGGCCACTGCAAGGATAATCTGGATTCTGGACAACAAACAATTATGTTGACAGCAGGATTCAGTTTTGAAATGCTAACACTACAGGGAGGTCTGCTTGGTGGGAGGGTCAAGCTGCATGGTTGCCAAGGAAAACCAGGACTTGATTCAGGGGAGAACATGCCAAGGAGGCAACACAGGGCTTAGGGTCTGCGTGAATGTTCTGGTGTAACTGCAAATCCAGCCTAGACGGAAGGCAATGACAGACAAGAGCCAAAAGCCAGGGATGAAGGCCAGCCCAGGCTCCCACTGGCCACCTCCAGAGAGAACGTGTGAGCTGCTGAAGGGGGCCGGACTCCAGCACCAGGAGGTAAGGAAGATGTCCTCCCTCCGACAAGAAGACAGTCTCAGGGGCTCTCCCGCAGCCAAAACTGCAGACGGTCTGCAGACGCAGAGGCCAGGCTGAACCTGGGCTGCTTCTCAGTGCCTAGAAGCCCTGTCAGTAAGACATAAGCCGCCACTGCGGAAGAATGAGGGTCTCAGAGCGGGGTCAGCGCTCTGTGCTCGGGAAGTGGACATGCTGCCCAGATGCCACGTTTACCAGCTGTGTGACTTTGGACAAGTTATTATCCTTTGTAAGCCTCAGATGAAATGAAGGTTAGTATCTTACCACCCATCTATCGGCAGCCGTGAGAATTCAATGACATGATGTAGGTCAAGTGCTTCATGGAGAGCCTGGCACCAGAAAAGCACCCAGTAAGTGTTACTCACAATGTTACAGATGCAGAACCAAAGCTAAATGACACTAAAAACTGAATGGTAGGTACTAAGGCCACACAGCTAAGCAATGACACCTCTGAGGTAAGAATCCAGGGTTCCTGACTCCGTTCTTTCATAAAACAACAGAGAAACTAAAAAGGAGAAGCTGGGAATACTTATTTAATTTATTTAACAAGTGGTTATCATGTTTGTCCTGGGCCAGGCACTGTTCTAGGCACTTTATAAATGCTAAGCCACTTAAGCTTCCTAGCAACCACTGAGGCAGGCACTATCACCACCACTTTATAAATGAGGAAAATGAAGACAGAATAAGTGACACACCCAAGGTCACTCAGGGTCAACAAGCACCGTGCTATGACTAGGGGTTCTAAAGAACATAGATAAAATTTAAGTATTACTTTACTTAGACCATTTCTCTTAAAACTCATTAGTTAAAACATATTCTTCTTTCTAATAAGTCTTTTAATGCTCAAGATGTTGAACAGACGAGATGGCATACATCCATCTAAAACCCCTAGTTATCCCTGACTAAAAGCAGCCTAAAACTTCAGCCTGTATAATGTAAACTGAAAGTCTATCTAGCCAGCAGCAGTTCCACAAATTGTAGACGGAATTCTATGAGATGGCAATTGTTTTCCATAAGGCAAGTCTTACAGAATCTACAGAAATCTAGCCTCCAAATTTCTAAAACTTCTTAGAAATTACTTTAAAATTAACAATGTTTTGAATGTCTCAAACAGAGCATAAGAACATAAATTAATTTTTATCTGATGACTTTGGTCTTGCCTATGAATACCTGTACCGATCCTAAGCTGCAATACAGTGAGATTTCAGGGTTGGAAGCCCCTATACCCTCACATACCCTAATAAAAAAAAAAAAAAAGACTCTGATGACTCCAGAACAATGTACTTGGCCCAGAACAAAGCAAAGTAAGGGCATCAGCAAAGAGATGGAATCTCATCAAGTTGAAAGTTTGATCAAAAGTTCGAGAACTTGGGAACAAGAGGGAGGTCAGCATACAGCACAACAATAGTTCAGTTTTAGACATGCTATATTTAGAAATCCTTGTGAGGCATCCAAGTGGAGCTCTCAAGTAGGCCATTAGATCTAAGTTGTGAAGCTTACAAGTAGGGCCTGGGCTGGAAATACGAATTTTAGAGTTTCCAGCACAGTGTGGCAATCCTCAGATATGAATGAGATCCCTTATACAGGGGGTGTTGACTGAGGAGAAAGGAGTCCCTGAGACTCCTCTCATCAGAGGGCCTGAGACACTCCATCCAACATGAAGAGTTGAGTAAAGGAGAATTAAGTCAATGAAGGAGACTGAGAAAAAATGGCCACAGAGGTAGAAGGAATGCCAAGAGTGTGTGGAATGAAAACCCAAGATGGTCAACTGGGTCAAATGTTACTAAGAGACAGAGTAGGATGAGGGCTGAAAAGAATCCACTGGAGGAGTACCATGGAAGTCACTGGTGAGTGTAGCAAGAGCAGTGTCAGCGGAGTAGTGGGATGGAAATTACATTACAGTAAGGTGAAGCGCAAAGGGGAGCCAGTTCTGGACCTGGCAAAGTGTCCTGTCCTGGATTAATGCTACGGCTGAGACTGTTAGAAGAACTGGATAAAATATACCCAACAACTGCTTGACACTGGAGAGCCAGCAATACAGGTGCTGTCATCCTTGAGAGAAGGAGGTACAGAAGATGAGCTCCACGTCCCCTTGGATTTTTCTTAAGCTAGTTTTCCACATTCAAGCATGGGAAATAGGGCCTAAGTAGAAAAAGGCTGTCCTGTAAGGGCAGGATACTGCAGAAGCAGATTTCCGGAGAGTGAGAGAAAAATCAGGAAAGGAGCCCCCAAAATGCTGTACCTAATCCCTACACATTGGTGGATGATGCCTAAGCTGCACGTGGGTCAAGTGGAACTCTACAAACCCAGAGGAGAGCAGCAGCTGGAAAGCCAAAAAGCTGATCAGATTTCGGCAGCATGCAGTACTGAGCAAACAGAGGTTAGAGGTTAACCCCTACAGAAGCTGTTGCTTATCCACAATATCCAAACTGATGAGGCGTGCTAATACATAGGACATACTAGGTTTGCTATAAACTAAGAGGAGAGGAAAAAACAGAAGATGTGCAGATGATTCAGGTATTAAAGAAAAAGTTGATCAAATAGTAGAAAAAAATGAGCATTAAGCAAAAAATGATAACTTAAATTAAGTCAAATGGACATTTTAGAATGGAAAAATACAATATTTTAGATTAATAAATCACTGGGTAGGTTTTACAGCAGACTAGACACAGTATAAGATAGGATTGGTGAACTACAAGACAGGTGAATAAGAATATGCAAGAGAAGAACATAGTAAAAATATAAAAGAAACAAGACAGAAAATAAGAGACAGGTAAAGCATGATCAAATATATAAATCTGTAAAATTGGAGTACTGGAAGGAGAAGAGTGAGACAATGGGACAGAAGCAGTATTTAGAGAGATACTGGTCTATTCTACATTTCTCTCTTGTTTCTGAAGCCATTATTATATCCTGAAGTGATGTTTCCTCAAAGTCTGGTCTCTGGTAGACATTCTCTTGTATTTTTGAACACCTGCTGTCTTAGTCAGCTCGGGCTGCTATAATAAAATACCACAGCCTGGGTGGCTTAACCAGCAGACGTGTATTTCTTACAGTTCTGGAGGCTGGGAAGTCCAGGCTCAAGGTGCCTGCAGATCCGATCGAGTTCCCACTATGGATCCTTTTCCTGGCTTGCAGATGTCTCCCTTCTTGCCACACCCTCACAAAGTGGAGAGAAAGAAAGCAAGCTCTGGTCTCTCTTCCTCTTCTTCTAAGGATGTCTTTACCCATCATGGGGCCCCACCCTCATGACTTCATCTTAACCTAGTAATCTCCAAAAGGGCCCACCTCCAGATACCATCACACTGGGAGATAGGGCTATAACATGCGAACTTTTTGTACAGGGTGTGGGAGGGGGACACAAACATTCACCCCACAACACCTGCTACATGCTCTGGGTAAGCAGAGTTGAGCCTGAAGGACAGGTCTGTCTGATTCCAGGGTTTAATGACTGCTATTTCTCCTGCTCCATGCTGCATCACCCCTCACTTAATGGCGTTTGCTCCAAAGCTAATATATTCTCTGTGTTCTATCCTAAGGGTAAGCAAACGAGAGCCTGGGGCCCAAATCCAGCCCTCCACTTGATTTTGTAAATCAATTTTTACATTATCTATTGCTGCTCTGTCACCACTACGGCAGAGCTGAGTTTTGCAAAAGATACCATATGGCCAGCAAAATCAAAAGTATTTACTCTCTGCCCCTTTATAGAAAAATGTTTGCTGACCCAGTCCTAGCTCATTGCAAAAAGGAATCTGACTATGGCAATGTCTGAAGCTCTCACTGCAATTAATTTCTTCATCAACTTGTAAAGTGCAGTTAAGTTGCCACTCCTTCACGTAAAATAAGTGACGGTGCTGATGCTCTGGGAGGGAAGACAGTGGCTGGTGCTTGGTATCAGAAATAGTACAGCTTCAGCCAATAATGACTGATGGGCATGATTAATTTTAGACCTGTAGAAAAGGGTCTCCTGGGATAGAACAGTTTAAGAACCGGGGTCACACCGTGGAATTCCGTGTTCCTCAGAGTAAAACCCAAAGGTCTAGCTCCCGATTCTCTCTCTGATCTAGCTCCCAATTTTCCTCCCCCTTGCTCATTCTACTCTGTGAACACCACCCCCTTGCTGTTTCTTACTGACTTCCAGGAACCTTCCATCTTAGAGATGTTGCACTGACCACTCAGCTCAGAACAGTATTTCTTCTGATGTCATTTTAGCTAAAAACCTCATCTCCTTCAAGTTTTTGACCAAATACTACTTTTTGCATGAGACCTACTCAGACGTCATTGACAATGCATTCAGCTTGCTTGCCCTGACTCCACTCCCTATTATTTTCCCCAAAGTTGTCATCACCTTCTCTATTTTGTAATATATTCAGTTTTTACATTTATTTTTATTGTATATCTACCCCCTAATTGAATCTAAGCTCTTATGAGGGGGTAGGAATTATGATGTTTTGCTGTTGTTCACTGATGTTTCCAAAATATCTAGAAAAGTGACTGAAACCTAGCTCCTGCATATCATAATATTTATACATTTCTTAAATAAATGCATGTAATTCACATTCTGTTTCAGTGTCACAGAAATATTTTTAGGGCAATTTGGATCTATTATTTGGGGACCAGTCCATACGTATGACTGAGAAAATCATCTTCCCTTCCCTACCTTGCCAAGATTGGCCCACTCTTTCCTACCTAAAGAATAGCAAATAGAAGGCCCAGGGACTTCCGGTGAATGAGAACTCACAACTCAAGTCTACTTACTAAACAACTCGTTAATTGAAATACTTTGCTTTTAATCCAAGTTAGCACCTAAAAACTAGACATTGATGTCCAGCAATTAGGGTTAACCTACTAGTGTGGAACAATAACTTTCAACACTATATTTATATCTAAACTCAAGTTATGCTATAACAAATTCACTAGTTGATATCCTCACTTGTATTAGAACTGGTTGTTAGTCTAAATTAGAGTTTTTTCCCTCCTCCTTCCAGGGTTATCATTATGTTTTTCATGCCTTATTTCTATAAATATAATAAGAATACATTAAGAGTATCCATATACAACATCTTGGCATCAAACCAGGTCTGAATGCAGAAACTGGCACCACACATCAGAACAGTCACCAATAGCAAAGTCTTTTCAAAGTTCTTTATGTGTTTCCCTTTCATTACACAAAGGATTAAATAACTCATAATTTTCTATGTTGTAATAACATCACCCATTCCCAGACTTTTAATTGAGGAAGAAAATTTGTTTCATTCAAAAAGAAAAGAGAATGTGTAAGTGCTAGTAGATTATTTCACATTTATCCACTTTTCAGTTTGTAGAAAGGCAATCCCAGGATATTTACGCTGAAATATTCTGCCTAGAAATCAATGTAATAGAAGCCTAATTTTCTATAAAAAATATTTCTTATTGTTTTGAACCATATTCCAAATTTCCAAGTGTGGATCTATTGAATACATTTCCACATCTATTTGATTTTATTATTTAAATATATCTCCAGGATGGGGAGGGGGAATTATTCTTTTAATAAAAATCTTGTGTTGACTCTTAGAACAATTAAATTCTTGCAGATATTAACTTCACGTGTTCCCTTTTCTAGCATTCAGGTTTGAAACAATCTATCTGGTTTACAGAAAAATAAGCAAGAATTGCTCAAAGCACTTTGTAAGCTTAGACTGTGGGTCTCTCAGGGTCTCTCCTGGGTCTCTGCCCTGGTTCTTCAACCAACCAGATATGACATAACAGAGATAAGCCTAGGGAAAAAGCTGAAGAAACACTATTAAGTCCTTCTAAGTTTGCATTCATAGAATTTCCATTATCACACATAGTGTCCCAAGATGGCAGCACATTGACTTAGGTATTAACTTGGAGACAGAGAAAGGACACTATAATCTCCATGAATTGCCTTTATGTAAGATGCTCTCATCTGTAAAAGTCCATACAAAGTACAAGCAATCATTTGGAGCCATAAAAAATAATATACGTGCAATTGTTTAGTTCCTATCAAGATAGAGAAATACGGACCAGATTTACTTTTCTGTTTTAAACAATCAAAAAAAAAAAACCACAACAACAACAGATAAGCTATATAAAACAGTAGTTTTCTGATACTGAACAACAGGCAGCACTAGACGGCAGTTACTGAGAGAGGAGAAACAAGTGAGGCAACTAAAAAAAAAAAAAAAAAAAAGCCTTTCCATCTGAATCCCTGGCTAATGGAAATAATTCACAACCTCCAAGCAAGTATCTTCAATCATTCTACTTCCATTTTTCAAAATATGTAAAAGTATCCACTTATTCAACTAATAGGTATTGTCTCTGGTATGTACAGTAATAATAAACACGGATAGCTAGCAAAGGAGACAAACAAGAAACTAGCAAACAACGAAATAAGTAATAAAATTTCACCTGATTTAGAGTCTGAAGTGAAAAATAAAACAGTAAATGTTTCACAGGGACTGAGGAGAAAAGTATGTGCCTATTTAGACCTGATAATAAGGAAAGTCACTTTTAAGAGGACATTTGAACACAGACCTGAAAAAGGCAGCGTGGAGAGCTAGAGAAAGAACATTCCGGAAGAGAGAAAACATGGCACATAAAGGCCATTTGAAAAACGCGGATGAGCCAGAAAACATAGTGAAGGAAGGGAACCAGGTAGAAAATGAGTCTAGGACGGCAGGGAAGGGCCAGAGCATGGAGAGCCTCGAGGCCCATGAAAAAAGCTCGCATTTCATTCTTAATGAATTCACTTAAAATCTTGCCAAGTTCTGGTCAGGTGAATGATATGACTAAATTACCATAAAAAATAACCCACCCTGGCCTTTCGAAGCACCAAGACGGCGGAAGTGGAACAAAAGAAGAAGCGGCCCGTCCGGAAGTTCACCTACCGCGGCGCGGACCTCGACCAGGTGAGCACATGTTCTTGGAGCAGAGGATGCGGCGGCGGCGGCGGCGGCTAGACCACACGCTGCGCAGGAAGCTGCCGTCGCCGCGCAGGAAGCTGCCGTCGCTGCTGAAGCGCCTGCGCGAGGCCGGGACGGCGGCACCGCCCACGGAGAAACACGTGGTGGTGAAACCGCGCCTGCGCGAGACGGTCATCTCCTGGAGACGGTGGGCAGCTTGGTGGGCGTGTACAACGGCAAGACCTT
The DNA here is from genome assembly GCF_048773025.1 of Camelus bactrianus. Taxonomy (NCBI): domain Eukaryota; kingdom Metazoa; phylum Chordata; class Mammalia; order Artiodactyla; family Camelidae; genus Camelus; species Camelus bactrianus. The sequence goes on along the minus strand of NC_133541.1, from coordinate 57,524,778 downwards.
CAACCAGGTGAAAATGAAGCCTGAGATGATGGGCCAGTGCCGAGGCGAGTTTTCAATCACTTACAAGCCCGTGAAACACGCCAGCCTGCCATCGGGGCCTCACACTCCTCACGCTTCATCCCCCTCGAGTCGTCTGCTGGTCAATAAAGATGGACTTCTCTTCAAAAAAAAAAAAAAAAAAAAAAAATTTCACCCTGACTTCTGTGTGAAGAATGGATTGTATTGGGTTAAGAGTGGGTACACAGAGACCGAATAAAAGGCGGTTTTAGGAACAGGGCCAGAAATGATGGCGGACCGGAGCCGCAGCTCTAGATGTGGGGAGAAGTAAATGAATTCAAAATAGATGTTCACGTTTACACTAAAATACGTGCTACACTGCAGATACCGTTCTAAGTACTTACATGCAATGGCTCATTTAATAACACAACAACCGAATGAGGGAGGCACTATAAATATCCTCTTTTTCAAGATACGGAAGCTAAAGCGTGTACACCTATGGTAAGTTTGTTTTCATTACAAACAGAACAAGTCTTACAGACTGTTGCTCTCATAGGAAACCAAGTACCGGCCTTTAGGGTTCTAAAGCCCTCACAAGGATGTTAATGGGCTAGAAATGGATTTTCCTGCCAATGCGCCGAGTTGCAGATAGGTGGCAGAGGAAGTGAAAGCTGTTATTTTCATGGCACCATGGCGTATTAGTACTGGAGAAATGCACACTGCACAGTTCTGGAGTCCTCTCTGCAACTCACAGTGGTGCATTCACACACAGTTACTACTTCAACTATACTTTTTGAAATCTAAGTTTTTTTTCTACTCTTTACAAGCATTGTTATAAGTGATGCTACTACAGGATCCCAGGCTTCAGGTGGACAATTTCAGAAGCAAAGACCAGGAAGGAAATTACATAGATACAAATAGAGATAGATAATTTATAGTATATGTAGATATTTATTGTATATTGTATATTATTTATATGTTACACATTTATCATATTTACTCTGGTATGTACATATGTAAACTACTGGCGATACCCATCCCATTGTTTTAGTGAGACTTTCTTCCATTTAGAAAAAAAATTAAGCAATCAAATTTTAAAAGATAATACCATGCCATTTGAAACTAAAATCCGATTTCATATTCTTTTAAAAGATTCACCATTTCCACTGAGGTTTGTGTTGGCAACCCCAGAGTATTAATTCAGTAAAGAAGATTAAATATTAATAGAAGTGTGGGATAGATCATTTTCTTTCTTTCTTGATTTAGAGCTTTATTCTGCTTTTCATTCTGAGGACATGAGGTGAATGTAGATGGGCCAAATAAAATTAGACATATTAGCATGTCGTAATTAATGCCAAATGACAAAAAACAATTTTGCAGGCCAACTGGAAATGAGCTTTTTTGGGCCTATATTAATTACCTGTAGTTTCAATTTTATTATGAACCACCAACTGCTAGAGCTGACTTCAACTCGCTTCACTTGTGCTTTAAATAATTCGTGTTTAATAATGTATTATGCATTACACAGCTATTCCTGCGGAACCTGAGTTTCAATTACCTGTCAGTTCAAATTGCAGGCTCCAAGTAATTAGTTTCTGCCACATAACCCATAATGGAACAGACCAAGTTAATAGAAAGTGGGAGAAAACTATCAAGCCAGGAGTAAATTTCAAAATTAACCAATTTGTGTACCTTTTAATATATTTCTCTACAGGAATTAAAGAGTTGTCTGTTAACCTTTCTGAGTCTCCCTTATGCGTAATAAAAGAGATAATGAGGACAGTTTCTGCCTCTTAGGGATTATTCATTCACCTTTCCAGATAAAGGCATGTGGTCCAGTTGTCAGGATTTCATCAGTGATCTGCCTTAAAACACCTTTGTATCCAGTCACAAATTATTTTGAAAAGCAGGGGCAGCTAGTACATGGTATTATATTTAGAATAAAATCTGAAGTCTTCATATGACCTGTGAAGACTTCTCTCAGCGGTTCTCAAACTTGAAGTCATGTTAGCATCGCCCAGGGGACTTTAGATTAGGTCAGATTCTGTGAGAGCTGGATAGGGGGAGGTGCTGGGGGTGGTATGGGGAGTTAGGGAGCCTCTGGAGAGGTGAAGGGTCTAGCCTAAGCTTACTTCATAAGTTTGCCAGGCATGGCCAGGTTTGAGAACCACCGCCCTATATGATCACGTCCAGAGCTACACTGCCCATGAACTAATAGAAATGCAAATTATCAGGCCCTACCCTAGATCCACTGAACAGGAAACTGGGAGCTGGGAGCCATAATCTGTGTTTTAATGAGGACTCTGGCAGATTTTGATGCCCACTAACGTATGAGAACCAGTGCTCCAAGCTCTTGCGATTCAAAGTGTGTTTTACCTTCCAGCAACATCAGTGTCACCTGGGAGCTTGTTAGACATGAGAACTCCAGACCTTCTGATGCAGAATCTGTATTTTTTTGACAAAATCCCCAGGCGATTGGCAGGCATGTTCAGGTTTGAGAGGCGTTACTCTAAGACAGTGGTTCCCCAGCCTCGGCTACAAATTGGAAGCACGTGGAGTTGCTGTAAAATATAGAGATGCCTGGTGAGCTGAGCAGGCAGCTCCCGGTTCTCCCTGTTTGACACAGAGAGCTCTTCTTTCACGATCTGGAATAAGCTTTCACGGTAAGAACGGCTCTTCTACTACTAGTGGCCGCATCTACTGCCTTTTTCACTGGCACAGCCTCAGAGGGAATCACAAAACTAAATAAAATAATCTGACTCCTGCCTCTCTCTATGCTCAGCGTGACTCGGCATCCCTGAGTCCCAAGCTTGCCTCTGGTTCTTCTGGCATGTTTTGACGTTCCCATTGCTGCCAGGTCTGTTCCCTGCAGCCCTCACTGTGCTAGAGCCACTCAACTTCCCCTGCTTTTCTCTAACTATGGGCACCTTTGGCCCCTAAAGCATAGCACTGCATAAGCCTTGGTTTCAGAGTCTCAAGTAAAAATAGTTCCTTTGGCTTCTGCCTCAAAGGGTAGACATTGATGGGGTAGGTCCCTGTCTTCTCACTTCCTCACCAGGAAACAAAAGGGAAAGCCTTTGCCTTAGTTTTCAGCTAAACCAAAACTTCCAAAGAAATGTATTCATAAAACATGATTCTTGAGAATCATCTCTTCATGGTGTATCAAACATCATCACCAGATCATAAACACCAGTGAGGTCACGTAAGGAGCCACCGACATTCTGTGAGTCTCAGTGGGACCAAGTTTCAAGAAGCTCCTTTGATGGTTGACGAAGGTCCTGGAACCTGATCCTACATGTTCTGATTTCAGGCATTCCTGCTACCACACTTTATCTGGCTCTAGTACCCAGGGTCTGACAATCCCTCCTCCCCTGAGTGCACCCTCTGCAGGGTCCGCTCAGGAGCTTTCTCTGGTGTTCAGGCTAAGCAAGGGCTCTCCCATCCACCTGGAGCACAGGTACACGGTTGCCAACTCCCAAACAATGAACCGGGAGAGGTAAGGACAGAAAGTTTGGCCAAAACATCGTTGGGCACCATGTCAGTACATTGTAAATCTACTTACAACATGGCAGAAGACATGACTTTGAAAAGAAATATTTGAGACAATATATTCAAGAAGAAAATAAACTATGATTACCAAAGGGGAAAGGGTGGGGAGGGATAAATTAGGGGTTGGAGATTACAGATACACATTATTATATATAAAATAGATAAATAACAAGGACCTACTGTATAGAACAGGAAACTATACTCACTTTCTTATAATAACATATAATCTGAAAATAAAATATGTATGTATGTATGTATGTATGTATGTATGTATGTATATGTTTAACTGAATCACATTGGTGTACACCTGAAACTAACATTGTAAATCAACTACATTTCAATAATTTTTTTTTAAAGAAGGTCCTTATTTACCACAGAATAAACTACTTGTTGCTGGAGTACAAATCTTCCCTCCTACCCCATTTATTTTCATTCTGAACTCACAGGCTATTTCTAGTTGCCAACACAGCCTGCTTTACTATGCTTTACTTTACTTTACTTCCAAATCACTAATGGACAGCTGAAAATGTTTCAAGTTTCGGAGCAACTACTGAAAACCAGAAGAGCTTTGTGCTATTGTTGTAACAATGTAATGAAGTCAGAAATGAATCTAAGAAATTAAACAGAATAATTCCTGCTCAAAAATATTTGTTGAATAAATGAAAAGGAGAGTCACAAAGGAATAAATCTGTGCTTTTCTGTTTGTAGCCTAAATCTAAATAAGTTTCTAAGGGTTGAGAAAACTTAGAGCACATCATTTTCATATTTTTTCCTGCTACCTTTCCTTTGAAAGCAAAAAGTTGGTTATTTTACTTAATCTCTATTCACTTCAAAAATTCACATAGTAACATACATAAATATTCTCAGGACACATGATAAAAACATATCAGTGACTACTATGAATGCTGTATGTGCAAATTTCATGCAATAGTTTCTTGATCTCTGGGATCAAGTTAAATGTCTGCATTGAGATTTGTTCACCTATTGCTGCAAAGCAACTTCTGTTTCTAAGGGCAAGTATTTACTTTGGTTAAATAGGCAAGAGTGAAAGTCACAATGGACTGACATCCAACATGAAATGACGCTAACATTTCCTCCATTTCTGAAGGCTTGGATAGACATAAATTGCAGCTATATTTTTCTAAACACTCACGTGATTTCATAGAAATCCTAATAGCCCATCTAATACTCATCTGCTAAACCATTCAGCCACTAACGTAGAAGGCAGACAACAGTGGATGGCATATTTCTGGAGCAAAGAATGGTGAGAGACAGAGAGACAAATGGTTTCATATTTTTTTGTTTGTTTGTTTGTTTTCAGCTTCTGATGCTGCCAGTTAATAGAACTGCTCAATGAATATAACATAACAGGCTCTTGATGGTACCTATTACAGTGAGAAAAAGGGTTTCTGTCTTAATTTCAGTATGGGGTTATTGACATCATCCCACCCACCTTAGTTTCAACAGGCTCCTCCTCTATCTAAGGATTGACAACCAAATGTATTAATGAGCCCCAGAGTCAGGCTTTCTGGGAGCACATCCTAGCTTATGCACTAAGAGACCTGGGGCAGTCAGTGTACTCTCCCTGTGCCTCTGTATCTCCATCAGTAAACAGGGATGACAGTAAAATCAATGTGAATATTAAGAGAGGTGATTTAGTCACTCATTTAGCAAATATTTATTGAGTGCCTGCTGCGTGCCAGGCACTATCGCAGGTGTTAGGAACACGGTGATGATCAAGACAGAGGAGTCCCTGTGCTCACTGAGCTTACGTTCTCATGAAAGAAAACAGATGGCAATTCGCTTATGAGCGTGACTGGCACTCAATAAATAGTACCTTCGACACATAGTTATTGAGCTCTCTTTGAGGCCATGTGAGTAAAACATAGTGGTCTCAGGCAAATATTCTCTTGAATATTTACTTTCCTATTTGTGCTTTTAAATTTTCCAATGCATTTACAATGAGCAGGGATTACTTAGGTAATAAATTAGCAAGAACAAAAGAGCAATGACATAATTTAACAAAGACCTAAAAAGTGTTTTTATGGTATCTAATAGAATTATGATTCAGGTAATAATTCAATAAACATTAATTGCCCACCCTGTTTTCAGCCCAGATGCATGTTTTCCAGCTTCAGTACAGTGGTCCATTCATACTCTGTAATTTCAGCATCTCTCATCCTTTGGTCTAGTCTCTATCCTGAACCTCCTGCTTTACGAGTGGACAGAACTGTTATTTTTGTTTTCAAACCCTCAGTTAATTAAAAATCACTCTAAATGTTTTTAATTCTTATACAGTTAGAAACTCCCAAGCAACTGACATTTGCCCTTTGCTAGTGAGCTTCAAATGTTGCCTGGTTTTCCAGGTAAACTGTCTTCTCTTTTTAGCACAAATGTTTTGTCGTTTTCTATTTTCCCTAATGCTGCACATGAAATGTTATAATTAATATTTTTCTTTTACCCTTCTATATAATCAGAGCATCACCAAATTCCAATACCTGCTTTTTAATGATATATTTTGGCTCTACCTAGATTAGTACAACCTCAAAAGTCCCAGCAAGTCTTCTTCCTTTCCTAAATCTGCTCCCAGAAGCATGGTATTGTTGTATTACACTCCTCCTTCCAGAATTACTTGGCTAATTTTCTTCTACTTGTTTTACTGGGCTACATTTTTTCTTTCTTCTGGTGTCCATTTTTAAATTTCCCAATTACTCACTTTGCCCTACATATCCTTATACAAAATAAAAGTATCTGCTAATTTACTTCACATCTTAAAAAGAAGAGACACCATGGTAAAAGTCCAAGTATTCCACATATTACACAATGAAGATATTATTTCAAAGAAAGCCTGTGCAAACAGATGTTCCCAAAATTAGTTTTCAGAAATTGCACTACCCTTTAGTGCTAAAGCAATATTTCCAAGACCACTTGTTACTTGACAGAAAAATTGAAAAATTTTAGCAGACTCCTTTCCTCAAGCGTTCCTAGCACACTACGCTGTCCCATAAACCCACCTTGCATGTCACTCTGACCCCAGCTAGCCTTCTGGTACTAGGCATATGACTCCAGACCACATGACGCCATCCTTACCTGGCTCCCTAAGCCTGCTGCTGATTGCTTTACCTCTCCACTTCCATACGAGAGCATGGCCCAGCCCTTCATTCTGAAAAGCTCAGTTAAGCCCTAACTTAACACAGCTATGCTGAGGACATTACGAAATGTAAAAAGTTCTAACACAGCTAAGCAACTCTTAAAACTGTGCACTTTATCAACAATGTCCAGAGTTAATACCAGCCCCTCCACGTGTCTAGACTAGAGGTTTCTCTTAATTTCAGCACATCTGCTGCCAGGTTGCTGAAACCGGCTTCCCTCCTCAACACAGGAAGGCCCTTCTGCCAACAATTTTCCACTCTTTGGAATCGAGACCCCAGAGAAAATAAACAGAATATTTCTTAAAGTAAAAGTTTACCTAAAAGATACACTTTGTATGAGAAGGGAACGTCTTCTTCTTAATGCAGAGTAACTCAGCGTCTTTTTTTTTTTTTAAACCAATTAATTGCAAAGTAGGAGCTTGGTCTTGCACTCATATAGCTTACAGACTGCCTGGGGTGGCTCCTCCAAACACAAAAGGGGAAAACATCTTCTCTGAAAGATAGAGACAGACCTCTACCCAGAGAAATAAAATGGTCTGGCAGCTTTAAAATAGCGGTCTCCCTTCCTTTCTCTTTCTGCTTTCCCCATGTGTAGCCATAAAGCTTTAAAAATATTGGGGGTTGGTCTCAGAGAAAGTTATATACAAGTATAACTTGACCCCTACTCTTTTCTTTGCTCCTTATTATAAGGCAAACATTGAATTTTGAACTTGATTGTGATTTCAAGCTGAAGAGTGTCACATTTAATTTTGGAAACCAAGCCAGAGAACATAGCCTCAGGACCAACCAGTCTGCAGTGTGGCTATGTTTATGCACAGCTGAGGCAGAAAGATGGCTGGCAGCTGCAACAATCACATGTTTAGCATTTAGTGGTTGTGAGGAAGGATGAAAGCTATAACCTCACAAAAGCCCACAATAAGATGCTATGGAAGAAACCAAGAGGACCAATGTGGTTGCTTCCAGACTGTAGCATGCCGGTCGTCTGATTGATAGAGACTGGGTTACTTCTGTAATTTTCCCAAAGAAATGTATCTAAATACCCTTGTCAGTCAGGAATCCAGCAGGAAACAGATAACACAATCAAATTGGGTAAGTTGAAGAGAGTTTAACAAAAGGACTATATACACGGATGGGCAGCTCAAGGAAATCACAATTTATAGTGTGGTACCCCGGGCCAATAATAGTGGAGAGCTCTTACTGCCTCAGTCCTGAAGGGTCAGGGAGAGACAGCAGTAGGGAACCAGAGGCAAAGAGGAATATGTGGAGATGGGGGCGTGCTAGGAGTTAATGACTTTGCTGTAGGGCTACAAGCAGCCCATGGCAATTCCACAGGATTGGGTGGGACCCAAGGGGACACACACACTCAAGTTACTCTCCTCTCTTGCTCTGATATCCTACATTGCTCCGCATGGCTGAATCCAAGAGGAACAGTCTACACAGTCAATCTCCCAGAGCATGAAGCAGGTAGAGAAGGGTGGAAAGTATCTGGAGGGGCAAACCTATGTCCCATTAAGTCAGAGAGCATTTCTAGTCTTCTACTGTTCCCTTGTTAATAAATACAGACAGATAATGTACTGAAAATCTAAAATGCTTTAAGGACTGCATATCTTAAAGCAGTGGTCTCCAAGCCAGGATTGCTTACCTTGGGAGTACCCCCAGACTCTCTAGGGGGTACATGGGCACTCAAAAGGAAGCAATTTTCAGAACTTCAACTTTTATCTGGCCTTTTCCCCATAAAATTCATCTGCCTTTAAAGGTGTCTGGGGTGGAGGTCGTTGGTTTTACATTTGCATCCTCATTATACCAGTTCTTCTAAACTTTAGAATTCATCGGAAGCATCTGGAGTGCTTGTGAAAACCCAGATTGCTCTCCTCATTCCTGAAACTTCTATTCAATAGGGTAGGGTCCGAGGATTTGCATTCCTTACAAGTGCCTAGGTGATGCTAACACTATTGTTTCTGCGAACAAGTTTTGAAAACCAAAGGCTTTAGACAATTGCCCTTCTCTCACTTCATAAAAAACAACCACAGCATCAAACACCCCTTTCATCCATCCTGAGTCTTAGGATGCATTCACATGGGATGTAAAAACTGTGAACAAGCAAAAGGATGAATCAATATGAATGATTCTGGCTACAGAGTTCAAATCAAATCCTTTTTTTAAGTCAGGGGTTTACCAAAAAATTTTAAGAAGAACTTCATTGAGGTAAGAAGGTAACTGAACTGAAAGGTAACTGAAAATAATTTTTGACAGACCACTATTTGATTTTTGGCATATAATTCAGCAAGAAGTGAAAAAAAAAAAAGAGTAGCATTGCATATAAAACTACCATTTCCCTTTACTTATTTATGTGAATAAGTTTTCTCAAAGTTTAAATATATAAAAAACAAAATAGGAATGGAATGGATGCTAAGCCATAACACATTTTACTTTTTAGTAGTACTTACTTATGGAAATGTGAATTGGGAAAAACAACCCTAAGCATCTCATTGAAAAATATTTCTTCTAAAATTTTACAATTTGTATAATTAGCTTTTAAATTTTATAAGAGCATAATATTGTTTTGTTCAATTGTATATCTGTAAATTACAATGACAACTCAATCCAGGAGAAGACTTTTAATTTTATACCTCTATGTTTATGTTTACAGGAGAAAAATTAATTTTCAACTTGATAGTATAAATTTTGATGTATGTATGTTGATAGTTTACTCAAAAGGAGACTTTCAAGCATATAAATGTATGATACTTGGATATAATTCCATGGGGGAAACTTAAATTTTTTAAAAGTTCAAAAATAAGAAAAACATAAAGTGTCTTATTATTAGAAGAGTATTTTTCTTTTTTTTTGTATGGATGACAGTGGGAATCAAACCATTATGGTATTTAGAGTCCACTGAACATATTTAAAAGAGTGATGTTACATGTTTATTTTAGAATGGCAATATTTAAAATATGCTGAAAATAAAATCCTTTATAATTGTTTTACTTTACAATGAAAACAATTTTTGTTGACAACTTAAAATGTGATGAGTACATAGTTTACAATTTTATTTTAGCCTAAACACTATCAAAGATCATTTAAGACTTACTGCCTTGAGGCAATCAGCTTTTAATCTTCAGCAGGGATCATTTGATGGACTCAGAACTCTGAATTAAATTCCAATTAAAACCCAGGCTTTGCTTATTCTGTTAACATCTCAGCAGAAACCATTCTTGTTCTTGTTTGGCATTTGCTCTTTCTTGTCCAGCTGGGATCCAAACATACAGAAATGAGTAATAATGGGAAAAGATTATACAATCTTGAATGACTCATTCAAAGACCTTTATAAACTTTCTCTTTAGACTTGTTTTAGAAAAGAATCATTTGGGTGAATTCTGGTTTGCTTAAGCAAATGGAAACTGCAGCACAATAAAAACTAAGGATGCACAAATATCAGCACAGAAACATCGCTGCGGCCTTTTCCTTCAAAACCACTTCACTACATTTGTAATATTGGGAAACATAAAAAGAAACAGATTAAAAATGTTGAAGTCACCACTGAATCTTTAGTCACTTGATAATAACAACTTTTGTTTTTATCTAAAATACATTTTCTCTTGTAGATTCTTCTCTTGGGAGACACGCACAGGCCGTGCACAAAATCAACTTTCAACTATTTTGCAACTTACTATAATTTTTTTCTACCCATTTTCAAACTCCATAACTTTATTTTGCATGGTATATGACTTCCAGACTATTAGCTCAGGGGTAATCCAGCTCCCACTTCCTGTACTGTATTGAAAATTCACCTGAGAAGAGCAAAGTTCTACTTGCCATCACATTAAAATGATGTACTTCTCCCTATACTGTCTCTCGTACCTCTTTTCCATTTCAGCTACCCCAGAAGACCACCATTTCTTGTACAGCACCCTGTGGTAGGGACACATTCTTCCACACAGGCCACTTAGCCTTTAGAAATGAATGGAAAACCACTTCTGGCTGACTTTGAGTAGTGCCGAGTCTCCTTAAACTTCCCACTCTATCCCGGTATTCTGGGTGATGGAACATCCCACAAACTCCATTAATTGACCTAGATCAATAAAAATTTATTTGATAGATTTATAAGCATCTAATAAGGTTGTATATGCACAAGTAATGCAAATTCTTATATACTCCCTTGGGTCATTTCTGTTTAAAGTTCTTTATAAAGATATGACAAATTGCCCATTAAAAGGACAAGCTTAGCAAGGAGAAAAAAAAAGTCTTCGGCATCTGTCCGGGCCCAACTTCCCATAGAGGTTTGACATTCTAGGAAAGAAGCTTCGAAACAAATTTCCACTCACCTTTGTCCTTTATGATATCTTCTATACAACTGCAGAACCTATAACGGAGTTGTTCTTCCAAAGTATCAATAAAGATACTGAATAGAATGTGCTGTAAAATAACGCTCATGGGATACATCCAGTATAAAAATATAACGTTGTAAAAGACCTGTCTGGCTCATTCACTGCTGAGTTTCCAGGGCCTAGTACAGTCCCTGATACACAGGAAGTACTTAGTAATAGTGAATGAATAAAAATAAAGGGAGGGATGGATATCTGGATGGACAGGACCTTGGTGTTTTTGACATCTTCTGATCAGTATTTAGATATGATCTTTTAATCAGTAAACTAACCACCTAAAAGTGTAACAATTAGGAACATAATATTTTATATTTTTCTTGAGAATATCATGCAGGCTCTGGAGATTACTTGTATCCACTATAAACAAACTATGTTATATGACCTGGGACCAATGACTTAAGTTCTCTGTGCTTGATCCCTTATCAGTCAGACAGTAACAGCCTCTCTCTTAGGCTTTTTGGGAGGTGATGCACATAAAACACTGGGCCTGATTCATAGGAAGCATTCTACAAATGTAAGATATCACTTTTCCTATTGCATGTTTCTTTAATATTTGAGATTAATGCTTAAGTATGTAGATGTGAACATTATCAGAATTACTATCTCAGTTTTTTGCAGGGACATATATAATCATCTCTCTGATAGCCACAAAATCATTTCATCCAAGCTAGCAGCTTGGACTCTGTAATAGAACTAGAATGTAAAAATGTTGGTGCACATTAGAATTTAAAGTTGTAAATAACCAGACCAGTCACAGTATAGTAAAAGAAGGATTTTAGGTTTCTTTGGTGAAACAAAAGCAGGTATAAAAAGTTACAAAGATTTTAGATTTTCATTCACAAAAAAAAAAAAAAAAGTCATTCACATTTTACACTATACACGTTATAACATAAATACAGGAACGTATTATGTGCATTGTAATCAAAGAGGAAAAATTAAAACCTAAGAGGTTGACACAGAGTTGTTCTGTGCTCTACAACACCCAAAGGTGGATCACATTTCACGCAGCAACCAAGGGAACTCGCCTAAAGACATTGTGTGTGATTGTAGCTACCTCGTGCCTTCTAAGCCAAAAGAGGTATTGCGAAAAAGAATCCACGTTGGGTTTGCTCTTTTTCTATTCGCATTTTATTTGTTGTCTTCTCAAGATCTTTCTAACTAAAATTAGGGGTAGACTCCTAAATGCTTTCTTTCCATTACAGGTTTCTCTTTAGACATTAAATTAAGTGGATAATGATTCAAAGTCATCTTCAGCAGTCACTTTATTCAAATTAAGGGGGAAAAAACAGTGGGAAGAGATAAGGAGACGTTTCAACACACACACTCCACCTAACAGGAAGAAATGCCCACACTATGTCTATATATATATGCTCCTTGCTTAGAATGGGCCAACACCATTTGCCAAAAGCTCTACACTTTTCCACTCTTTGAATAATAAACACTTGATGCATTCTATCCATCACATTATTTAATCAGGGACAAAGTACCTAGATTATATAGTTCCAAACTGTGTGAGGGAAGTATAAAGGCTAACACTGAAAAACACTTAGCATACTATGTCAATTTTCAGGTTTAGGGGAAAATAACATCCAATAAATTAAATCAGTATGGCTTACTTCATTTATTTATGTATGCTTCACAGCTGCAGCATTCATACATGAACATTCAAAACTTTATAAAAGATTAAAATGGTTATATATACAAAATTTCTTTCTTTGAACGTGTGGTGTTGTTTTAACAATCCCCCTCCCTCCAGAGCCCTAAGTCTAGATCCACTTGAAACGTGTTGATCTGTAATCTTGCAAGTTAGTGTTATGAAAGCCATTAAAAAGTAGACCTGGTTGCGTTAATAATTAGCACTTTGACCCCTAAAAAATGCTCCTGGTCATAGAAAAGTCCTCCATTCAGGCCTTTCTTGTAAGTGAAGAAAAAGGAATGCAGCAAAAAAAAGAGTTGCATGTTGCAGTCTCCAGTTCCGTTGGGATCCTGTTAGGCAGGATTCAGCATCACATGCAGGCCAACCGCACCCGTGGTGGAGACGGTGCAGCGACCTATAAAACTCTGTTAGTTGTCCAGGGAAAGCCGTCCTCAGTCTTGCTGACAAAGGGCAAGGGAAACCATTTCCAGCCTAAACGAACTACAAAAAGCAGCCGAACCAATGATTAAAGACCTCTAAGGCTCCATAATCATCATTAAATATGCCCAAACTCAGTGTGACTTTTTATTTTATATACAGGATTAAAATCAACATTAAATCATCTTATTTACATTGCCATTGGTGCTGAAATTGAGCTTTTTAAATAGTACAGTAGGCTGGTATACATTATAAAATGGTCTGCACTGGAGGCAAATAGAAAACTAAAGAAATTAGATAGGCTGGAAGTGGTTACTTTCTGCCCTCGTTTTCTTTCATTTCGTTTGCTTTCTTTTTGAATGCTAGAACTTTCATTGAAAATATTTTGGGGAGCACAGCAACCCAAAAGGACTGGACGGTTGGTCCCAAAATCCAAACCAACTGATAATACTTCTCAAGGTGATAGGAAAGGCACAAGAAGTTAGGACTTTGGCTGAAATGATGAAAACACATGTTCGCCATTTTAGGGATCAGCGCCTTGACTCTTGCCACCTCCGGCTCCAACGGTGATCATGTTTTGATGTATTTATTGAATTGTCCTTTGCTGATGAGGAATTTTTAAAGTATTTCTTAGAATAAGTCCTTTGGTATGTAGATGCTACATGGAAGGAAAGAAAGAAAGAAAGAAAACACAACAATATTACTTGCTCCATACCCTAAACTACCAATACCGTAGCCGTAAATTGAAGGTGTCTAGTGGTTGTTATAGCACGGTTGTCCACTCTTTCTAAAGGACCACTTACGGTTCAGGCAGGTAATTTTAGGCATAGCCCATTTTCCATTTCCTAGGCAACGGATAGTTGGAAGGTGGCGCTGAATGAAACCATCTTTGCAGTGATATCTAATCAGGGAGTTGATTTCATAACGAGGTTTCATCCTTCCAAAGGTCTTGGCATTTTCTACAACAGGGGGCTGGCCGCAAGCAACTAAAGAAAAGCAAATTGGGTTACTTCCAAATAATCTCGATATTTCTATTAGTAAGAGTCTGTCTTTCCCCCCCCCCCTTTCCCTCTCTGTGATACCCAAACAAGCACCTTCACCAAAGACAATCAGTTAGATTAAGAAACTGAAAATTTTCAAGACAAAACTAAATACTGAGGCTCTGGGCCTAGTTTGAATCTCATATTTCTGTCATCTTGAATTGTGTTTTTTTAAAGCAACCATAGAGCTAACTGGTTACACATCCATCTGTCCATTTGGAAAGGCCACTTTTCTGAGAAAATTCCAAATTTAAAAGCACCTATCTCATGCCATCATGTGGCCTGGTGGTATTGCCTTTATCACCACCCCAAAGTTTTTATGTATTACTCACCTTCACTTTGAATAATAATGGATATGTAACAATTAACTATTACTGTCACCTCACTGAAGATTTTACAATCTTTAGTAACATCATAGCTTAAAAATATGGACAAAATGTAGATAAAATATGGACTCTTCAGTATAAATAAAATATTTCCAAATCCAACTATGTTTCTTTGCTCTTTCCTGTCTTCTGTGTGGAGATAGGGAGCAAGTCAGGACATAGTATTCATGTTTCAATTTTGCAATTACCTTATAAATATTTCAACTCTTGGGAAGGGTAAATGAAGACAAATCTTGAAATATTTGATCATCATTTTTAACTTACAATAAAAAATTCTAAATATCTACAAACTTAGCAATGGTATAAATAATAAAAAGGAAATAGTAAAAGAAACCTTGCAATTTTAGAATTCAAGAAGCTGGGAAAATTGATTCAACTGAATTTGTATTAATATAGTTTCATTTAAAATTAGTGTACTTGTTTTAAATGATCAACTTTAAAATTGACTTTTATTAAGTGATTGTGTTTTGCTACATACCTCTAAGAAAAATATACCTTAATTTAAATATAATTTCCCTAAACTACATTTCCTATCCATATCTGATTTTAAGAATTCTATCATAAGGCCCACGAGAGCATGACATATTCTCTCATGAAAAAATGCAAATCTTCAATGGGAGAATGATTACCAGAAACCTCGATACCAAGGTGTTTGGATGTCAACATCTTAATATTAAAAGTTTACAAATATTAAATTTATTTACATATTCAAAGGCTGTTTACAACCATATTTTTTTGCAGTGACAATGTAGGTTTAACTTAAATCTTTAGCTCCTTTAATTTACTTCTGCCTGACAAAACAGATTGGAAATGACCTCATAACAAACAAAATTGTCTTTAATGAGACATAATCCAAGCATATCTTTTTATTCATATAAGAAATTGTCACTCAGATAGACATAATCTAAAAATAGATTATAAAGGCATACTATCCATAATTAAGAAATTAGAAATATTTGTGCATGTATTTGATCTTTATAAATTCCTAGAAGATAAACTGAGATTTCTATAGTAATATGTCATTTTCAATTAATAATCTACACTACTATAAAGTTTAATGATAGCTCCAATCTGGATATCTGTATTTCTTTTATTGTGATATGGCCTATACTAGGGTCCAGATACTAGCAAGCATCAGATAGAATGAGACCAAGTGGTAAAGAAGGTTAAAAATTATCAATTAGATAACTTATTATACTTGATTCTGACTAATTAAGAGTTGTCTTTAAATTTGAGAGGAAAGCAATGTATAGATTTCTTCCAAAACTACTTATAAAGGAATATTAATTATAAAGTTACACTAATTCAAGGAGTGTAGTAGTGGCAAGGACAGGCAAACAGACCAGAAATAGACCCACATATATATGCCTGATTTTGGACAAAAGCAACGTGGCAGAGCAAGTAGGGAAAGGGTCATTTTTTCACTTGGACAACTGGGTATTCATATGGTTCCCTATTTCAGAGAATACATGGGAGATCAATTCTGGATTGTTTAAATATATAAATGTAAAGAACAAAACTATCAAAACCTTAGAAAACAACATAGGATATCTTTCTGACTTTAGGGTAGGTAAAGATTTTTTAAGACACAAAAAGGTCAAAACCATAAAGAAAAGTTCAATAAAATGAAGAATTCTGTTCATCAAAAAATGCCATAGTAAAGACAAGCTACAAACTGGGAAAAGTTATGTGCAACATATAATTGTTAAGGGATTAGTAAACAGGACATTTTAAAAAAACTGCTACAAATCAATATATAAAGAAGAAATCAATTTTAAAAATGAGCAATAAACATGAACAGAAATTTTACAAAAGAAGAGCTATAAATGACCTATAAGTATATGAAAAGAAATCCAGGGAGAAGTATCCAAGAAAATGTAAATTAAATCACAAGAGAGAACATTTTATACCCACCAGATTGGCAAAAATTTCAAAGTCCGATAATACCAAATGTTGGAGAAGATGTGGAGTAACAGGACCTGTCACACATTGCTGGTGGGAATGCAAATTGGTACAACCACTTTGGAAAATAATTTGGCATTTTCTAGTAAGTTTGATGGTACATATATCCTATGACTCAGCACTTCACTCCTGGAAAAACACCCTATGGAAACTTGCAAAGGTCTACCAGGAACAAGTTCAAGAATATTCGTAGAAACATCATGTATAAAAGCAAAAACACTGAATATAACCCAAATGTCTACTGGCAGGAGAAATGATAAATAATATGTCATGTAGTCATACACTATAATACTATACAGCAGCCAAAATGAAAAAATACAGCTACATGCATCAACATGAATAAATCTCACAAACATAATGCTGAACAAAAAAAGCAAGGCACAACATACAAACAATATGATTCTATTTAAATAAAGTTCAAAATTATGCAAAATTGAATGATTTGTTTATAGGTACAAGCATCTGTGGTAATACTGAAGAGAAAAGTAAGGGAATTAAGTCATTTTCTACTGCTGGAATTGGGAAGTAAATGGATGGGACTGGAAAGAACTCACAGGATGCTCCAAAGATGTGTGGGTAGTAAGCACTGAGGTGTTCTTTTTTTCTTTATTAAAAAAATGCCTTTTGTATATATATTATTTTATATTATAATTCTTTATATTATTTTATATTATAATTCTTCTTTGCAAGTATTTAATTAAAACTACTTACGTCTCTATGTTTAAAGACGTCTAAACTATCTGAAAGGAGAAATGACTATCTTTTATAAAAGTCTAGAGACATTTATCAAATTCATAAAATTCTCCAGAGTACTGATTAATAAAGAATAAAGTCTACATAAATAAAAATCAGACAGTAGGGAGATAAAATACATGAACTGTTCTGTTTAGGTCTTCTTTTCCATTAATAAGGTAGAGCTAATGTTGTGTAAATGTCTTTCCCCATTGCGAAATGTATACCATGACGTTGCTTGTGTGAACCCTCTGTAGTTATAGGACAGGTGGTTCTCAACCTGGAGCAGGTTTCCTCCTCTCCCTCCTTCCCCAGGGATAGCTGGCAATGGCTAGAGACACAGATGTTGTCAAAAGACAAAGGAGAAGGATGAGGAATGGAGGAGAATGCTGCTGGCATTTAATGCTAAACATTCTGCAACGCACAGGACAGCCTCCCACAACTAAGAACTGTCTGACCCAATGTCAATAGTGCTGCTCTTGAGCAACACTGGTATAGGGAAAAATAACATAGGAAGCATAAGAATGTTTGGATCACAAAATGAAAAGCATGACTCCAGGGAACATTTAGAGATCTAAGAAGGCAAACACGACATTTGGATAAAGACAAACAATTCATTAAAGCCTTCTTACACTAGAAACAGGGGAAATAGCAAATACTTGATTTGCTATTTTCACAAGTCCCATCGCATAAGTGCTGAAGTAACACACATAGTCAGGAGAGATGCTCACATAGAGAGGATATTCAGAATAAATTCTACTTTCGAGAAAAGAAGAGCAGAGTGAAGTAGCCACAAATAACAGCTAGGTTTCATCTGAACTTTGTGTACCTTAGTGTTCTCCTTCTTTTGATAGAACTGAACTTTTCAATGGTGTTTGTCTCTCCTAAGACATCTACAAAGTGTGTATTTTTTTAATATATTCAAAAGTAAGTCAAATGGATTTTGTATTTTGCATTTTCACTTTGTACTCTAATTTGAAGTGGGTAAAGTCTGGGTCTAGAGACTAAATATTCACATTCTAACACCATTATCAATTGCAAAGAGGTTTAAAAAATTTTATGGAATTCCTATTTTTTTTAAGGAATAAGTTGATAAACACGCCTTAGAATTCAAACATATTGGTCAATGATTAACACTTTCAAAAATCAGCTTTCTTAGTTTTCTATGTTCAATGTCAACTAAGCAATTCTCCTCACTGTAGAACTTAACATTACAAATATTTTTATTTTTTGGTATCTTGAAAATCTCATCACTATTCAATAGTAGCTACAGGGATGCCATTTTTTGTTCTATGGTCTATAAGCATAGATTGAGCTCCGAAGGAAATGACTGAAAAAGTTGAATGCCTATGAAGACCAGCAGTGTAACTTAAAAGGAGGGAAGGTTGGAATGAGGGCTTCAATGAACTGGAGACCCCAGTCCCCACCAAGGGAGGGCAGTGGTTTTCAGCTGCAGTGCTTCAAACCGCTGATAAATGTGAACATGGGCCAAATGGCACCAAGTGTTCTTTTTTTTTTTTAAGTTAAAAATCCACATTATTTTATGGCAGATCCCAATTTTTTAATGTTGACAATTTTTTTTTAAATGTTCTCTTCATCAAAATAAATAGGTCTATAGATCCTTGGGCTTGCAGTTGTTTTTCTTGAAAATACTACCAGGGAGTTTTTCTACATAAAGTCTACATTGTTATCTTAAGCACTTGAAATCCAAGCTGAAATCACTACTGAAAACAAACTTTTCAATTATATTGAAAGAGCATAATATTCTAGAGCAGTAAGAGATGCCATACATGATATCCAGCTTATGCCTTAAAGAATGATGTTTATTCTTCCTGAATTTACTTGTTAATTGAAATGCAGACTAAATATACCTTACTAATGGGGTAATCATTACCTGTTCCTTTCTTGCAGGTATAGGTGAGGTGGTAATTGCAGGGAACATCATTCCACTGGCCATTCTCATGCCAAATAATGACAACACAATCTTCTCCAGCAGAAAAGAAGCTGTCTGGCTGGTTGGGCCTCCAGTTCTCATATTGCTGTAAAAGTGGAGAGAGAAGATAACTAACTACTGACAGTTAAAGAGTAGCAAATTGTAAGAGCGACCGGGGCACAATCAAATTACAGCGGACTCAGCCATTTCTGTTGAACCATCTAGCTGAAATAATTTTGGTGGTAAGGAAAAAGATTTTTCACACTCTGAGTGGAAAACACATGTATCTCAAAGTCTCTCTTCAACAAATATGTTTTTTTTTTTTTTTTTGCCTTTGGCAATGAGACGTATCTGAGGAATTTTGTGCTACTTATCCTAGTTTTCTAAATATATAATCAATGCTCAATTTAAGAAATTTAACCACGTCATTAGTATTAATTATAATAGCATTAATGGAAGTGGAACTAGAGGAAAAAAAATCATAATCTCATCACTCTAATCTATTATATTTTCTTCCAGCCCTAAAGTGCACATATAATTGTATGTACTTGTAAGCACAGTGCAATAAAATGTTTATTCCTTCTTTATTATTTTATTACTATAAAGTACCTTTCTTTGTCTTATTTAATGTAATTGTTTTCATCAAAATTCATTTACTGGGTTAAAACAATTGACATATTTGCTTGATTTAGTTTTTGTATTTGCCCAATATGCCTATACTCATCATTTTATAAAAATTTAATCTTCTGTGTAATTCTGTTTTAGCTATGATTCCTCTGTGCACCATCCAGTTGTGTTTTGCTTTACGATCTAATCTGGAAGTTGTTTTCTCTTAGGAACATTGATCACATGTATGCATATTGACATACAAGATAATGCTTTAAAAACATCTTACTATAAATATATGTTTGCTTTCCTTTATGTAATGTATGTTCAGATAGTTAAAAGGAATTTTATTGATCTGATGTTTTTCTACTGGTTTCCTTAACATCTATATCTTTAATGGTACCTCTTGATTCCCCAGATTGAGCAATAATATATAATCTGAAAAGTCTTTCGTCTTCCATCACAGTAATACATGTCATTTATTTAGCACCTGCAATGGATGAAGCCCTCTTCCAGGTACTGCATCTGCATTATCTCTAACAATTATTCAGCAAGACTTGGAGTAATGTGAACCTTAGAACTGTTAAACACTCAAGACTCATATATATACATTCAACTTTTTCTTACCTTAAAGTTTGTCTCTATATCAACCAATAATTATATTAAAAAACACGGTCCCTATGCCTATTCAAAAATAACAAACTTTGGTGAGATGAAAATAACACTGGACTATAAACAAGAGAGCAGTTTCCTAGCCTCCAGCCTCCTCTTAACTAGAATGGGATAAGGGTCAGTTTTGTTCAGTGTCTTTCTGGCTCTACTTGAGTATCACTTTCCCGATATGTTTGGCCTACTGTCATGTATTGCATCACATCTAATACTGGCCAGACTGGTGGAGACAAACTTCCTTCATATGGAAGAAATACAGATTCAGATTTAGGTGACAATGTCTAAGGTGACTATTTCTTCTGCCCCTACAGATCTATTAGTCTTTTCTTGAATTAAAGTTAAAATAAATCTGTGGTTACAACAATGGGTTAAGAGATTTTATTTGAAAAAGATAAAGGCAGAGAAGAAAGAATGGTACATAAGAGTTAAGGCAACTGTTCCACATTCAGAGTAAGCCAAAAAATGGTCCTGCTAGTTATTCCCACCAGCATCATGGCTATTTTTATGTCTTTTTAAAAAGGTATGATAAATATACTAGAGAATCTCTCCAATTTTTCTTTCTTCTCAGAAAAAAAATGTGGTTTTTAAAACTTTAAAATATGATAAAAAGCTAGATCTTTGATAAAATAACTTTTAAGAAGAAGACCTAAAGTTTGAAAACCTCAGGATTAAGAGACCTTCTATTTTTCCTTCAGTCTCTTTGCTTAGCTCTGCTTTGAAATACACCTCAATCACGTCAACATTAAGATAGGAGATGAGGTTCCTGCTGGTAAAAAAAGAGGCCTTGAGAAGTAATAAAATTGCAAAGAACCAAAGGAAGTTTAATAAAGATTCCCCCCGCAAACACAGAATGCTGGGTGTTTTAATTTCTCTGGTGGAAATCCAGAAATTATACGGATTTAAATCCAACTCTAGTGGCCTGAATGGCACCACTGAGTCAACCCCCTAGATGGCCCTGGGAAGGATGCTCAGAGGATCATTGTCACCAAAGCACTCTTTGATTGGCAGGTTTCCCTGCAACCAGGAAGTGACATTTGTTCTGAACTGGGTTTCTAATTCTTTATTTTCATTTTCCTTGCTTATTTCCCTTTCCTTATCATCTCACCCTCCACCCACCAAGCCTTTGTTTCTTCTTTCTTTCTTTCTTTTTTTTTGCTACTCTCCCTTAGCAGATAATAGAAGAGGAACTGGAGCAACAAAGCAGATATAAAAGTCACGTTCAGCCTGCTGCTGCTGCATAACCAAGCTGTCTTTAACAGATGAATTAAAGCAGGATAAAAATTTAAATTAAATTAAAATAATAAACAAAAGAATATGAATCCCTTAAAACTAACAAAGATCTACATTTGGTAGTTTTTATGATGAAGGATTCCAGAGAGCCTCATATACTCAATCTGGATTTTGGAGCGCAACACTTTCTAGCCTACTTTCTAACTAACCTCTTACGGGAAACCAGGTGGAAAATTATCTAGAATCCCAACACCATGTGCAAACAGTGCAATGCTCTCCCTTCCCTGTCTCTACCACACTGCCCGTCTCCCTTCCTTGCTTCATTTTTCTCTATGGCATTTATTACCTTCTAATAGCCTATACACTTTACTTATTTATTGTATTTTTTCCTCCTTAGTAGAGTATAAGTTCATTGAGGACAGGAATTTGGGTTTCTTTTGTTTACTCCCATATCCTCAGTGCCAGGAGCTATGTCTTGCCCATCCTGGTGTTGTTTAATAATTAATTTGATACTTAGAAATAATGAACCACAGAGTTCCCTGCATTCTTCCCTTTCCACACCCATCCTGATCGAGGATGTTGCTTGCTGTTGGCAAACAGTAAACAAGACAGACAAACACAGGCAAAGTCAGTAGAAGTAAATAACTGTTCTGGAAAACAGTTGGCAATACATATCATACACAAAGAACTATATTCAATAGCTTGTAATAACCTATCATGAAAAAGAATATATACACACACGTATGTGAATCACTCCAGAAACTAATACAACATTGTAAATCAATTATACTTCCACTAAAAAAAAAAAAAGAATCTCTCCCTTGGACCTCATAATTCCACTTATAAAATGCATCCTAAAAAATAATCAGAAATGTGAACATTTTATGTAAACTTATTTATACTAGTAGTAAATGGGAAAAAAAATCTATCCAGCAAACATATTCAATAAATTATGATATAGCTAGACAAATTGAACATTATATAATCATTAAATATCTTATATTTAAAGACTATAAAAGGAGATGGGAAGTACTAAAAATGTTAAGTTAAAATAAAAAGCAAAATACTATACATACTCAGATGCAGCTCTGTGTGTATGTGTGTATGCAAAAGGCCAAAAGGAAATGCAGTAAAATATTATAAAATTTATATCTGAGTGATATGAGACTAAAGTAGTATTTCATTCTACATATTCTTACGTATTTTCCAGCTTCCCTAGAGTGAGCATGAGTTATTTTTCTAGTCAGTAAAAATGAACATTATAAAATGATCTATGAGGCGATCAGAAAGAAGTTACCAATTTCTTAGCTGACCCTTTTTTAATACTAAGTCAACAAACATCACTATAAGCCATCAAAGTCCCTTGACCGCCGTGTTTTTTGCAGCTGACATTTCCTCCTGATCTGAACAATAACCATCTCATTTTCACACTGAAATGAGATTCTGATTCCCTGCCACCAAAGTAATTCTCAGGCCTTAAGCTGCCCAGACTCAGACCTCTGCTAAAAGATTTAATTGTTTTGGGTGGGAACTGCATTTGGCTCCCAACAGTGATTTAAAACCCATGTTCTGTGTTGTTGCTTGGCAGAACTGTGGCTTAATGGTGCAGGACCACATTTTAGGTCTGTGGTTTTTATAAGAATGTCTGATACCCACAGGCATGTCGCACTATTACCTCATATCTGATTGCTCCATTGTGCAGATTTATTTTGGCTAGGATGCTTTGATTTTGTTCCATGTTACTGCCAAACTGACTTAGCAAAGGAAACTCCAGTTTTCTGAACAACTTTCTTTGTTTCCTCCTGAATTCTTTACAGCCTTATTTAACATCACTTGCGGGGAGAAAGAGTATCAAAAATAAATCATTGATTTTAGGTTTAATCATGTAGTTTTTTTCACTAAACCTAAATGTTAGGACGAGGTCTCTCCTCAGTAAATCAGTTCTGAGTTACGAGAATATGGTAGAGCCTTTCTCACATAGATGTGTCTCATACATACAGAAATGGAACGAGCAGAGAAAAATTCCCTATTCCCATCTGCATTTTCTTTCCTCCTCATTGGGATTATAAGCAAACATCCTGGGTGATCTAGCTCAGGTCAATCCTCTTCTGGGGCTGGATAGGCAAACTAAGACTTATTCCAAAAAGCCAGCCTGGCTTGAGGAGAATTCATTTTAACACTGTTAACAAAAATAAACGCTGATCAGACCTCAGCCTGTTTGTCTGTGTCTCCAAGACTCATGTTCCCTATTCCAAACCTTGAACTTGGGCTGTTTTCCTTAGTGACCAGAATTAGATCAATACTGTGCCCAAAAAGAGAGCTCTGAATTACTTTGCATTTTTGTTTTCTTCTAATGGCAGAGAAAATTATGACATAAAAGTCAAATAGTTGATGTAAGGGCAAGCCAACTCAGATGTAAACTTTTCTATATGCTCTATAACAAATGTGCATTTTATTAAGAGGTAACTATTTTATACCTAGTGTGAACTGCTTAATGCTGTATGTTATATGAAAAAGTTACTTTGTTTTTGGAGTTCCAGTTAAATAATTACTTCTCTGCCTCTGTATGTGTATGTGCCAAAAAAGACAACCGTTTCAATTAAATTGGATTTATTACCTTTTGAGTTATTGTTTTCCCTTTCTCCCCCCCCCCCCAATCACATTTAAACAAGTTAGCTGCCAAGGTATAAAATGATTCTAAAAAACCCTGGCCAAAATCCAACAGCTAAGTGCCATTCTCTTGCATGAAAATTGCCTCCACAAACCAGAGAGTCCACTTTGAACCAATCCTAACATTGAGAGGACAAACTCAGAGCAGACTGGAGTTACTCAACGAAATTGATCAAACTTTGCAAATGCTTAGATTATTTTGTTTCAAATGATCTGTCTTTAATCGTCAAACATTTAATTCTATCTTATATTAACATAAATGTGAAGAAATATCCTGCAGGTCTTGTGGAGCACACGGGACTTCTCTGCCTGCCAACACGAGTCTCCACTCTCAGCGAGTGACCTCAATTCCACAGATCTAAGAGGGACTAGACTAAGTTTTCTTAGGCAGATTGGCTGAAGAGTTATTCTCTTCTTCCCAGCTCTTTGCAAATCTCCAACTTAATTCAGTCAACACACTGGGAGGGAAAAAGTGTATGTGTGTGTGTGTGTCTGGGGGTGAGGCGGGTCTCTGCTTTTGTAAGTTATCAGCAACTTACTAAAATCAGACATGGCTTACATCCTTTCAAGGAGAATCTCTGATTATATAGTGTCCAGGAGTTCCAACAGTCATTCAGAGATATCAGACGATCTTTTATCTTTAAAATACATACCACCATGATCAATGGCCCTGAAATCTCAGCAAATAACTAGCATTACAATCATGAACAAAATAAACTGAGGGTAAAACTGTAATGAAAGTAATTGACCTTTTCCTCATGCAGAGATGGATCACTGTCTTTTTCCTAAGGTTAAAAACGCATTATTTCATAGACCCACAGACACAGAAAACAAACTTACAATTACTAAAAAAGAAAAGAGGGAAGGGATAAATAAGGAGTTAGGTATACACTTTTATATATAAAATAGGTAAGTAGCAGGAACCTGCTGTATAGCACAGGGAACTATATTCAATATCTTGTCATAACCTATAATGGAAAAGAATCTGAAAAAGTGTAGAGATCTGTATATATATATATATATATATATATATATAACTGAATCACCATGCTGTACACCTGAAATGAACAAACATTGTAAATCAACTATACTTCAATTAAAAAGAGCATTATTCCAGAAATATGCAAGATTTAGAAATGAACCAGGTGCTTTGCTTTGCTTTACAAAAGAAGTTTGTTTGGTTCAGCTTTGAGCACTACTTTCAGTTCAAGAAAGGAAACAAGACCATCCAATATTAGTCAATTATTGCTGCAACAGTCATGTCCCAGCTGGTCCTTTACGTGATACATACATAAGCAAACTGATTTATGAGGGAATACACAAGGAGCTGGATGGTGAAAAGGAAAGGCTGGGAGAAGGAAGGTTCTTAGGCAGGAGAATGATTTATTCTTATCCCTGCATGCATCATTCCAAAATAGTATCTGTTTTTCCACATCAAGATTTTTTCTTGTCTTTAAAAGATAATGTCAATTCAAAAATCAAAACTCTGAAGATAACATGGTCAAGCTTCAACCTCTAGTAGAGAAAGAATTCCCAGAACATGAAAGAGTCTTGTTTTTAAATCCCTTTTATCAGCATCTTAAAACTGAAAGGCTTTCAAAGAAACTGGCCTTATCAAAGCTTTCGGTGATAGCTTCTTCACGATATTTGACCCATTTCAAATTCTTTTCAATGGGATTTCACCATTTCTTAACTTGGTCAAACATCTACAAAGATTGATCAATGGGCACTAACTAGTTCTCCTAAAGAGTTACACACTCTGTTTAGAGTCTCTTGGTTTCTTTTCCTCTCTACTGAAAATAGAATTTTCACACACTAAATAAAATTACAGTTCATCTTTGTATGACACCAATGTGAGATTTACTACCATCTCACACACGCACACACACACACACACACACACACCTACAAACATAGTATTTCTTGGCACCAGGGAAGGATATACATAAGACCTTTACGAATGCCTCTACTCACACAGACCTGTGTAGCAGAAAGGTTCCCACCTGGAATACAACAGAGAAGATCCAAAATGGTTACGTGGTTGGCAGAACAAACAGCAACAGACCCGGTAAGATGGGAAAACTGCAATGTCCACTGGACAGACTTGATGGCTAATCCAACAATTTTTACATGGTAGCCAGCCACTGGGTACAGTTCAAATTTGTGCCTGAGCAAAAAGTTCAAATTATTTCATATGGTGGCTCTTCAGGGTCTGCCATTAATATCTGAAACTACAAATCTTGAATCTGCATCTGCCAAGGGCCTGGTCTATCCTCTACCTTGTACCCATCCACATATTTACCTACAGATTTTCAGCTTAGATTGAGTCACCTTGTATTCCTTAAAATTCCCTAAAATTTAGATGATCTTAAATGGCCAATTAAAGGCTCTATGTTTTAGAACTATTATGGAATTTGCCAAGTATGTTTAAACAATTAATCACACACATTCCATTGATAAACTCTGTTCCTGACATTTGTCCAGCAAAGCCATTCTATGACATAATATATTATTGTAATTGTTGGGAGAATTGTTGGGCTTTGAGCTGTAATTTGGGGTTTTTTCCATGAACTGTCTAGTCACTGCTCTTTGCCTACTCTCCCTCCCCTCAAACACTGCTAATTTAATTCACTGAAAAAAATTTTCGTAAGAAAACAAAAAATGTCCTCTGGGTTCACATGCCAAAGGAACTAGCCAAGAAAAACTTTCCACTGCTATTGCTGTGTACAAAGTGAAGATACGGGAAAGACTGGTCCTAATATTTGCCTCAGTTGCTAGGATTTTACTAAGCATGTGATTCCGCATGTTAGCCTCATGCTGCATTGAGAAAGTCATCTCATTTCATATTTAATTTTCAGGTTAAAAATGTAATGCAATTCATACTAGAATTTAAAAACACAGAGCTATAGGGTCTTAATTCACAGAGAATATTATACCTGCAGAGAGACCCAAGTGGAGCTCTGGGAATGTGAAGTTCTAAAACGCAAAATACTATATGGCCACTAGGTGGTGATGGCCATCCATTGTTACATTTTGAGTTACCTAAATCACCGTTAACAAAACAGAATTTAAGACTACCCCCTAAAATCATGATTATTTACTCCATATGGAAAAAAATAAAAATAAAAATAAAGGATTGTCTGGGATATATCCTCTCAGTTTTGTGAGGAAAAGTAAGAGGAAAACACTTTGCTACAAGATGGACCTCAGCTAAACAGTATTTACCAACCTCATTACATCTTATTCTGCTACCAGTCAATGCAGCTATAATCTGAATTTTCTACTTGACTAAAACATTCAGATACAATACTTTATTTTTCTCCATTTTGCCTTTTAAAACTATCAGATCGGGGCAGGGTATGGCTCAGTGGTAGAGTGCGTGCTTAGCATGCACGAGGTCCTGGGTTCAATCCTCAGAACCTCCATTACAATAAATAAATACATCTAATTATTTATACCCCACCCAAAATAAAATTTTAAAAAAAGATAGAAATTTCAACCATTCCTCAAAAAAAGTGATACATTTAAATAAATAAATAAAATGATCCGATGATTTACATCAATGGTGAAATTGCATTGGAAGCAAAGCCAAATCTATAATATTCACCTAAATTCCTTAGAATGGGACAGATCATAAACACCTATGCACACAAATTAATGCCTGCATGTGATTTTAGTTTGTTTTTATGCAGATTAGCTAAAAAACATGCCACCTGTAGTAAAAACTCACTTTTCTGTGTTCAAACTCCTTTGATCACGTGGGACTCACAGCGCCAGTGCCGTCCTCCCACAGCCACAAATAGCACCCACGTGCAGTCGATGCCAAACGTAAGCAGATAACCACCAAAAGATAAACGCAAACTCCAAATAGAGAACACTGTCCCAGGAGGACTGCTTAGCCTTTTGAAACATATGCTGATAAGAAACCACCTTTGCACTAAATAGAGAACTCAGAATAACCACTCTGGGTTACCCCTCGCCTTTTAGAACACAGGTCAAACGGTTATCTGCCAGGAGCCTAGGAGAACTACTTATTACAGAAGTCAAAACATTTGGTAACTTTAAAATGCCTTTTTCCCCCTAAATGGCTGTGGTCACAATAGGCATTTGTTTCAGTCTGTGGAGGGTTATATTTAATTTTGTTTTATTTAACTTGTTGGGGCAAATGACCTCCCTGCGAGGTAGAGATATAGCCTCCTCTGATCCTTGTACTTGCTTATGGTTGCTCTGGTCTGAGTCCTTGTTTACTTATGTTTTGAAGGAGGTTATGGTTTTGCTGTTGTCTTTTAGCTGAACAACCAAAAGGAAAAGAGCAGCTTTGTTTTCAAGGAGAAAGAGACATTTGTTTTGGTGTCACTGCCCTAGGCTGGCAGCCTGGAGTTGGATCCTACAAACGTGAAAACGCCGAAAGGAAGAAAAACTAACTTGGGGTCTCCTGATAGTTGTTAAAGTGGCAATATGCCCATTATTTTCCTAGCTGGCAAATCTCCGTGCGGGAGAGACAATCTGTCGGCTCTGGAGCACAGCACAAATCTTGTGTAATAGCGTGAGCTCACTGCCCTACAAAGTAGTAACTATCAACAGTGGTTTCCAAAGGCTGTGAGTTCCTCCCACCATGAAACCACTTGGAGACGGGCCCCAGGCATGGCCCCACCAAGCCACTTGCATTTAATCCCCACCATGAACAGTGCCAGTGGGTTCCTTCACCCCAAGTCTGTTTGTACAGGTCTTTGGTCAGGAAGCACTAACAATCCAAATGCAATGTGAAACTGCCAAACCCATTCAATAGTTTTTTGGCCTTTTCCATAGTTATGCATTGCCTTCAACTAATTAGCAATTACATTTAAATAATCATGTGCAATTTTAAAGTTTCATAGCGCACTGTTGGAAAAACATCTGTGAGAAGGAGCTACTGCATTGATAAATTCTTCTTTTAAGGAGAATCTTGTCCATTGTGATTACTCTATGACTCAGTATATTTCACATGAAGAACTAGGTCTTGGTTTCCAATCAAATGGAACTGCAACACAAGTAAAAATTTTCACTGGGAGCTCAGTGGTCTTTCAGAAAAGAAACTGAGAATTTTGCTCGTGAATAGTGTGTTAAAGGATATAGGGAAACAGCATATGTTTTCCTTGGCTTTTAGGTGAATCTAATGAAGACTGTGAGGTTTAACATAATTAAACTAATGTTGATACGCAGTGTGACTGGTCCACAGAGAAGTGGCTTTTGACTTGGAGCTGAAACCACACCACAGCCAAGGTACATCTATCAGCAAACACTTCACAAAAAGTCTTTTAAGATTTTCAGGGAAAAAAGGTAAAACTTGAGTTTTTGGTTTGGGGTTTTGTTTTGCATCATTGATTTCTGCCAAATCATTCACAATCCCTTCAAACCTACAAACCTACAAATAAGCTTAGAAAACACAGGGAATTAGTTAATACTCCTGACTCTCTTTTCAACGTCCAAGACATCTAGGAGAGGGAGGAGGATACGAAGCTTTGTGTTTATAAAAGGGTGATAATGATACATTCCTGCAGAAGAAAGGATAACAGTTTATAGTCTTCGATTTTTTACTCCTTTTCTCTGACCCTTTTAAGTGTCTCTTCCTGGGTTAAGGGCTATTTCTTTACTGTTTCCACCTTTTTAAAAGCTGTGTTTTCTCACAATACTTTGCTTGACACACTGACGCGTTGATTAGGAAGGAAGCAAAGGGGGCTCTGGATTTAAAGTCAAATCCACAACCAATTTGGCTATTTTCCTGCATCAACTCAGCATCTAAACCAGGAGGACAAGTGGGTGTCTGAAATTCTAGGGAGCTAGTTTGCCAATGCTCGACCATGCTTATCAAAACGAGAAAAAACTGCAAAATTCAGGTATCTTCCGGAAATGCTTTGTTCAAGCAGGATTTTTTTTATGCACAAAAGGCTATCAGTTAGCCTTTTGTAATCTATATGATTACTATCAAGGGGCAAGATGAGTTGTTCGACTTGGAAAATAGGACGTTTATGGGTCTGTGAATTAGTAACTTGTTTGAGAACTTCCTAACTAGATCCAGACAAGGGCAGAGGAAAGGATGTCTGTCTTCTCTAAAGAGGACACTAGAGAGTAAGAAGGAGGCCGTGACTACTTCCCAGGAAGCTGACAAGTCAGCAGGCTGGCACAGGGTGACACCGAAGGCTGACAAAATAGAGGTGACAGAAAGAAAATGCGAGAGACATAGAAACTGCTTTTTTAAATGTATAAGGATAAAGTCAAGGTTTTTTTCTTTTTTTCTGAAAAAATCAAACTTTCCTAAAGCTCCTCAACATTTTTCAAAGGGAACTGGATTGTCAGTTCTATTCAATCCTCAGCCTCTGGACAGCACAACCTAAGGTGACATTTTCCTTTGAAGTAACTGCATCTGTTCCACTGAAACATCCGGTCCCCAGTGTGAGGGGTAAGCTCTGACAGGGCTGCAGGAACTCACTAAAGAGAAGACAGGAAAGCGCAATGCAGACCACAGGAGAAGTCCCCCTGTGAGAATTTTATCCCTGGGGGACAGAGGGAGAAGGGCGCAAGACAGTAACAGCTTGAAATCTCTGAGGTCTACAGTGGTTGGGAGGTGTGTTACAAAAAGCAGAGTGATTAAGACACCTAAGTGTTTCCACCATCTTCTGGACTGTGCTGTCTGTGGACAAGCTGTAGTCTGTAGTTGAAAAGAAAGTTGTGAAAATGATTTTGCAGGATGTATATAAGTGGAGAAACATGAATGATTCCATAGTGTTCCCTGATGTCTGGCTCCCTCCGTGCTAGAAAGAACAGACGCAGATAGTGGAAGAATAAAGGAAGCCCGGCCCAACCTTAGGCAACCAAGGCGCCCTTGCTCACGTGAGCTATAAAGAAATGAAAGGAGCATATAACATTCAGGAGTGAGATTTCCTTTTGCTGGTTTCACTACATTTTGGATTTGGATAATAAGGCTTTTTAAAGTCAAAGTTTTTAGTAATTGTCAGTTTCCTAAGGCTGAATGGAAAATCTGCCCTGCTATAATTCAAACCTGTGAAAAGTTTGCTTGCCATGTCTTCTTCCCCAAGCTTATGTATTCTTGGGACAACTGGGGACAAAACTGTCATCATTTCTAGCAAGTACATCTATTTTCCTTTGGGTTAACAACTTTTGTAAGCTGCATTATGCTCAGCTACATAATTCTGTTTCTCAGAAACATTTCTTTTCATCATATTTGTAATACCACCTGTTATGTTTTAATGTTTTCCATACTTATACAACTTTAAACAAAATAATTAATTTAGATAAACAAGAATCAGCATAGAGATTCAGCCAAAAGACTTCACTGGTCATTTCAGGATTCAAAAAATAACAGAGTGAGTTGGCTGAGCAATGTATAAGTATTGATGATCATTCAAATACCTATTTTTGTCAACCACTCTGCCAAGTGCTGAAAAAATAGAGATGAAAGTTAGTCCCTGTCTCAGAAGGCTCAGTGTCAGGAAATGAGTGCCTCAGGGGTCAGTGGTAGGGTGGGAAGAAGGCACAAAGGGCTCCTGGAACACAGAGGACGAGCTCTCAGTCATACATGCTAGGAAGGCTTCCTGGAAGGAGACTCTTGGTTAAGCAAGGTATTGGAACATTTATCAAATGAAATTAGGGCAAGAGGTGAGAACATTCTAAGTACAAGGGCAAGAGGATACAAAGACCCACAGGAGTGAGATGTCATGGAACTTATTCCAGGAACCATGAGTATTTTGAGATGAGACAGCTCAGGAAGTGGCAGATGGAGTCGGTGGGCTCGGTATGCTTTGCTAATAATGGCCAAATTTTATACCAAAGGCAAGAGGAAGACATCACAGAATTAAAAAGGGAGTAAGTTCAGAACAAGGGGAGAGGAAGGTCATAGGCACTGAAAAAAAGAGCTGGGGGAAAACACTTCAGACTAGTCATTCATTTAACAATAGGTTAAAGAAAGAACTTAAAAGTCAGCTAATAGTAGAGCAGCCAGATAAGAAATGTTTGTTTAAGTTCACCAGCTTTAATGTGTATTTAACTTGGATGGTTTAACTTCGTGTCTTTGAAGACATGACTTGGGTGACAAGTAAGGTAATTCATTATTAAAGTTATTTGTCAGGGTTTCTAATAAGCACTTGGGGCATTTTGCTGTTAGAGATCAACAGTCACATTAAAGAATGACTGGTCAGTAGGAACCCAAGGGATAACCCGAAACGCGACTGCTTAGAAGGAAAGCCAGTGACAAGGTGAAAACTGAAATGTGTTAAGAGAAAAGAACCTTAATAGAAATCACAAGGGTAAGGCTAGAACCGGTTTTGTTCATGCATATACTTTTGTGAAATTTATTGGGTAAACACTGCAAATAAATAATATTAAAAAACTGTTTTAAGGATATTAACAAAAGCAAGAATTTGGCATGTTCTTAATATATCAACATCTTATTACAGAGACCAATAATGTGGAATGAATCCATCAGGATAAGGGCAATGTAGATAACTTGGCCAAATAACATTATTCATTTAGTAGAAGCATATAAATTGAATTATGTATGATTATAAAGCATAATCATGTTAAATATGATATGCTGCAAGTTTACTGGCAACAAAGTTTAATTATTTCAAGACAAGAAATTATTGAAATTGAGGCCTAATATAAACTTGTTTGTTTTTAATGTAAGACTGAATAACAAAAGATACTATACAGTACATTATCAAAGGTTCTTTTTGTTTGAATACTGCTATACCTCCCAAGAAGGATAAGCTCTAATAAACTTTTCAAACAAAAAGTGGGGGTAGAGGGAGAGGGGAGAAATCCCTCTAAAACATAAACAAAGTCCTTAAAATTGCACACAGTCGAGTTAACACCATTCCCAAGTGTAAGCAGATACTGCTTTTCCCGATGAAGAGTTTACTATTAGGGATATTTTCAAAAGCAAGACACTTGGAGTAAACAGTGAGACAAAGGAGAACTATTTTATTCAAAGGCCTGAGCACATATGGAACCTGTTAGGGGGCTGGTGGCTGTAGACAGAACTACAAACGAGTTTAAAAGACACCTAGGCTGTCTCGGAAAGGAAGGGATGGAGGCGAGGGTGGTTAGAAAAGCAGAAAGTGGGCCAGAGATCAGTCAACTGGGAGGGAGACGGGCTGTTTGTTGGGCAGATGGTCTTTTCTGTTCCAAAATGTTCAAAGTTAAGGGACACTCCTTAGCACACTTTTATTTTACACAAAGAGTGAATGGTCTGTCAGGACTTTTCCTGGATTTAATCGTGCCATTTCTTTGATAACTTTGCTTGTTTCTGTAATTCATTTGCTGCCTTCTTCCAACTGAGGCCCTTATTTGGTGTTCTCTCAGCCCTTAGGTGTCAATTTTAATTAATGAATTAATCAAGAGTAAGGTTCTTGTTTATGTTGTATAGTTATCTGTTAGGTTAGGTTATCTTCCTCCGAACATTTCAGAGGAAATCAATATTTTTCCTCAACAAAGTGCGATGCTTGCTTATTTACCAATTTTGGGACCAGTCTAGACTATGCAAATGGTGATTCAGTTATTTTTTTAATGATATTTTTCATAGTCCAGTCCATTAAAAATTAATGGACATGGATGAAAAAAATAGTTGAGTTGGCTTACTTCAGCATAGTGGGATAACGATGTCTGATGAATTAAGCCTACCTGAATGACAGGCAAGAGAAATTCCCTGACATATTTTACAGATCTCACTTATCTACAAGCTATAAGCCAGTATTTAGCCTCACCAACCAGGCTCTCAGGGAGTATAGGGCCTTAACCTAGACACCTTGAGAAACAAAAAACAGACAAGAGAACCACTTTGTTGAAGAGCTGACCTGCTAATGTAGAGACCAGAGTAAACATCTAGTAACTCACAAACATGTGAAGAATGAAAAGATACAAATCAATTCTATATAACCAATGACAGACTGGCAACAGTGAGGACTTCGCCCAATCAGGTCAGCATGCTGCCAATGACAGACTTAACACACACTCCACTGGGCCAAATGCAGCTCTTCCAGGCACCCAGCAAATAGGTACACTTTGAGGTAAGCTGTGGTCCAGCACAGGTAAGTGCCAACCGGAACCGGCCAGCTGAGTCCTTGGCATTCTAGCTTCTATAATACGGCCCACAAGAGCCTGCACTTTTCACTGGGCCGCTTGTAAAGGAAAGTTTGTGGGAGGAAGACATGATAGTGAGTATCCTAGACCCAATTTATCCCACAGGAATGACACGTGCATTCAGCAAGGGAAAACTTACTAAATGTCTGTACTGTATACTACACATTAAAAAATGATAAAAAACAGCTTTAATCCTCTGTAATATATAGGGAAAAAATCCTTGAAATTTTTATGTTCACTTATAAATTAAGTTCATAAAGACAAAATGGCCTAGCTTCAATTAAAATTAATATATAAGAATTTAGGTTGTACCAACCACTATAAATCTGACCAAAATTATCCCCCTGAAGTTATTATTCATTGCAGCAAAGTGAAAACATACAGATGCCACAATTGCAGATAGACCATCCACCTAGGACAACTAAAAGAAAGCGAGACTATCGATGCAGGGGATGTACCCACACACCTTCCTGGGAATATATTTTACGGACTTTTTCTCCATCTTGCCAATGAACCTACTTATGGACATGAATGACAAACAGTTCTGATTAAACATAAGGAGTCATGACAGAGAGAAGGCAAGTGGGCTTTATTTCAGGGTTCCTACAGGCAAAATGTGGTAAGGGATATACTTTTTCAAGTCAAGCAGAAACCCTATGGCTTCATCACTTAACAGCACTGTGACTGAGAGCAAGGAGCTCAGTCTAACTGATCTTTCCTTTCTTTACCTGTGGAACACCTAACGCCTGTCCTAAAGGTTATAGTGGAGAATAAGTGAATGCAAAGCGCTGAGTACGATGACTGACACAGGGATGATCTGAGGGCCCATCCAGGGCACAGAGAAGCTTTCCTGAACAGACAGAGCAGAGCTTCTGGAAACAGAGATTAGTCTGGCATCTGTTCTAGGATGAACGTCATATTTTGCCAAACTCATTACATCCAGATGAGTGGAAGTAGTGAATGAAACTTAGGCATACACAAAAAGAGTTTAAAAATTATTTTCAAGTCTCCCTCCTGTTTATCTAATTTAGAATTTCATTTACACTTAACTGTCTAACCCAGCTCTCTGTCTGCATTTTAGAATCACCCAGGGAAAACAGAAAATCTAGCTGCCGGAGGTTTTGCTTTAATGAATTTGAGCTGAGGCCTAAACACCAGTTTTTAAATTATGCTCCCCAGGTGATTCTAATGAACAGCCAGCGCCTAGAACCACAACTAGAGCTAGCCACACTTAAAGTAGTTCTAAAAAACATTAGGCTCATATGGATTTACCAGTAGTGACTCAAAACAGCATCACCCATCTTGACTTAAGAAACTTATTCCAGCCTACTCAAGGATGTGGCCAGTATTATTAAATTACTATTTTTTTAAGAAGTAGAAAAAGCTAACAACAACAACAAAAACAAACAACAACAGCAACAACAGAAACCCCATAAAATTAGTCTGCAGAATTTGCATGGAAGGAAATTTACAAGATCACGATTCAACAATCTTTTTTAAGATACAAAAAATGAGCATTGTTGCTTGGTTAAAAATGAGTCATGCCTTATAGCAGATTTCCAGCACAATTTTGTAAGAGGAAAAGGTATTTTTTAAGGGCCTTTCCTCTTACAATTATTATATTTCTTTTTGCTTTGCAGCTATAAAAGGCAAAGATAACCATCTGAAAGATAGCCCTGAAGCAATTCTGCTGACGTGCACCAATAGTTGGATGGGGTCTCAGAAAACACTCAGGTGTTTTCACCCACCTCCATATCACCGAGTGACCCTGAGCAAGATGTTTAACTGGTCTCCAGTCTAATGCGCCTCTGTAACATGTAATCAACCCATAGTACCACAGTCTAGAATCGGCATCATCCTCATCAGCCACTTACCAGTGTACTGCCATCAGTCCAACGGAAGTCGTGCTCAAACATCTTGTCATTGAGGCCTATCCACTGATAATCATGGCCCACACCTGATAAGGGGACAACACAGACGTGTTTACTACCTTTCCCACAGACGGATGCAATGTATCAAAGAAAACTATTTTAAAGTGAATCATCTTTTCTGGCTGGATTTTTTAGTTGCTCATAAAAATCTTTGATGGTTTATCTTTTGTTCTTCCGCCCAATGTGTTTTAAACTAAAAAGCTAATTTGCAAACATCATGAAACATTAAAATGTCAGACATGGACAATTATTTCCCTCTCCGTTTACTACAATTAAGTATTTTTTTCCATCTTCACTCATGACAGAAACTTTCCACTTATTTTTTTTTTTATTAAGCTGTACAGTTGGCAAAAATTCAGTGAACCAATAAAATGTGACAGATCTCACCCATGCTAGCCTCATTTTGGAAACCACATGTTTCTTCTCAAAGCATTTTAAATAATGAACACCTAGACTGGACAGTGCTGCAAAACTTCCTCAAAAATAATTACTTTCACGATGAAATGAGTCACAGTCCAAGACACCATGAAAAAAAATTAAATGAACCTTTACCCAGATTGCATATTAACAATCAAACTTCTAAAAGATAGCAGGCATAATGAGAACATGTTTAATAGAGCATCAAACAATGCTTCAGGAGCAAAAAATTTCTGTATGTTTGCTACATAAAAGCTAGCTGCCCTCTTCTTCGCTATAGTTTAAAGGAGTTATTAAACAGCTCAGGTAGTATGTTTCATTAGCTTTCAGTCCCCATCTATTTATGTTCTTCATATGAGGCCCATTTTCGATGGTCTAAAATATTTAGAAACTTCGATGAGAACCAATTATGCACAGAGGTTAAGATTAGGGTGCTATGAACAATTCAATTTTAATTAGTGGGATAAAAATAGCTGAAAGCAATTTTCTCTTTACCTTTAGATGTTATATGTACATATTCAAAATACAGACCTCAAAGCATGGGGAGAATGAGACTGGAAACATAAGAGATGGTCATTATTCTAAGTCAAAAAATGATCGAATGGCAATTTTATATGATTCAACCTATAGCACGCGGCTTCAACCATTACTGCTGGCAAACCACGAAATGCCTTCCTATGATATAACGGAATGTTTCTCAAAGTAGGGGACTCATATAGGAGAGATGATTTTTAAGTAGTTCACAGATGAAGGATTTAGTAAGTCGAGTCACAACTGACAAAGCTACTTGTTTTCAGTTAGATACAGGAAAAGCTAAAAAGGTGGTGAGAATGAGGGAAGCCTGAGAAAACCCACACACAGTTGGTACGTACGATTCACAAACATTTGTTCTTCATGAGACAGAATGCTTGTGAGATGGGCGCCCTGCAGACGGCATTCCCGTTCAGCTGCATCCCACGTACGTCGATGGGCGAAGTACTTGTAGCACTGCCCTTGAAATTTGTGCCAGCCGTAGTCACATGTCTCTGTGTCTGGGAAGAAACAAGACAGGAGCTCATTAAACTCACCTACGTCATTCAAACTGGGTTCACCCATCCAAGTGTTCCCAGAAGACCCAAGACAATATCAATGCAATGTCCCCAAAATAAAGGATTCACAAATTTTGGTCACGATGACAAAGAAATGATATAGAGAGCCCAACTGATTCCTGCCAAGTGGTTGCAATACATGTTAGGATGGGAGAGGCACTACCTAACTGCCATTTCCTTGATGAAAGCCGGTTTCAGCAGGAGAAAAACTGAAAATGCGGCCAGTCAAAACCTCAGACTGCAGACTCTACTGACTCACTTGTGAAGCAATTGGGACTAATTCCTTACCAACACAACTTTTCTAAAGAGCATCATTCAAGTGATAAGATAAGAATTCTGGCTAAAAGGATTATGAATGCTCTATTTACATAAGGACTTCAAAGGCACTGGAGGCAGTCCTTTCCCACTTCCTAGAGAGATAGCTGGGTGGCCAAAGGGTCTTGTCAGGTAAGATTTACTAAGAGGAAAAAAAAAAAATCATTAGTAGGCAGCTTCTGGGATATAGCTAGGATTGTGTGCCTTTTTCCCAAAAGGAGAGGGAATACAGGTAACTCCCAGGGCAAAAGCATTGGGATTTGAAGTTTACCAAGAATGATTTTACCTTAGTCCTCCTTATTCTATCCAGTCATATTATACGTGTATATATGTGTATGTGTATATACATCTATTTTTTCTCTTTTGCAACAACGCTATAACCAGTATCCTGGGGAGCTGAAAACACTTTGCAAATATGTCTAAATTTTACACTGGCAATAAGCTTCAGCCATCCTTTCTAGATGCCAGTTTTCAAGTATTTCATAGGAAAGTTGCCTTGCTCAGAGAACTGCATTCTCACTGGCGATCTTGCCTCAGACTTGCCTACTCACAGGTGAGATTACACTATAGCTATTAAATAATGATCAATCAAAATAATTTTAACTTTCACAAAACATATCTCACAAACATACTGAACTAGTTACATGTAAAAACTAACAAAGCTGAAAAGTGTATAGAATTGTAGACACCACGAAAACTCCAGATTACCTAACGGTCAGCTTCCCCTCCCCTAATTTTACTGATTGATGAAGATAACAAAACTGTACTAGATGAAACAAATGCTCATTTTATATGTCTGACTTGGTGGCCAAGTTGAAAGTCAAATATCTCCTGACTCTCCTCCATTTGCTCCTCCTTCTGTAATTGTGGGAAAGTACACATGGCGAGAGAGTTCATTTTTTCCTGGCTGCAGTGATTTAGACCATAATCATACAACAGATGCAGCTTATTTCTGAGAGCAGTCTTTATTTCGGTTTAGTCTATCAGGCTTGTTGTTTAGTTACAGCCAGCTGACTAACTGATTTAAACAAAGTGCACCGGAAGTTTTGAGTTGTTTTAGGGTTGTTTGGGGACCACCAGATCTCATAGGAAAGGACTCAAGACACAGCTCGGTGGTTTGGTGTAAGCGCAGCACTTAGGACCCGAGAATGAAGTATATTTTGGCTACTCGGATGTAGTGATGTTCCTTTTGGGAAGTTCACGTGGAAGAATTCAGAGGTGAGGTGGGAGGGGTGGCGAGGAAACAGATCTTCACATAAGAAGGGGTTAATTTATAGGGGAGGAGAACCGGAAAATTTTTTAGAACATCCTTACTGCCAAAGTCAATGATGTGATGTTGTTACAGCATAGCTTTCCTTAATCTTGGAAATGATCATTTATTTGAAGATATCCAGTTTAACAATTCTAGAGGATCCCTAACTTACTGAATAATATATCAGAAAAAACATTCTATATACTCTTTCTTATCCTCTATTAACCCAAGTGGTTTTAGTTTGGTTTTCTTTCTTTGTTTTTTATTGTTAAGGCAGATTAAGTATTTTTCCTCTTTCACACACAAAAACCTCAAATGATCATAAAATGTAGGTGCTACAAGATCTTTCTCAGTTAGCAGGTGCATATATTCCTATCAGAACATGGGTCCAAAAAATAGGGGCAACGTTTCTGCTAAAACCAAATAGGGACAGATTATTTATCTGTACTCTCTAAACCACAGCTTCCCACTGATTGTAAATACATGTGCAAATAACACTTGACAGGATGACTTTATTTTTAAGAAAGTGAAATCTCCACACTGATTCACTTAATTTTTATTATTCATGAATTCAACAAATATGTGATGAAGGACTGTGTGACAAGTAGCATATTCTAGGATGCTATTCTGAAGGGTGATATCAGAAGCAGTCTGCTTGTTTTAACAAGCTTATCGAAAAATAATGTGATACATATTGTTTATTAAAAGGCAACTCTTTTGGATGAGTATTATCCTACATTCATAAGTATTATCCTACATTTGGAAAACTTTCTTAGGCTTTACAACTCCTATAGTGCATATGTTACATTACAAAGTCCCAGGTTTCGTTTTGCGTGCTGGTGTTAGGGGTGGTGGGGGAGGGTACAACAACTCTTGGTCATGACTGCAGAAGCTGAAACCATCAGTCTTAAACAATTTCCCTAAAAATCTATTCTCTTTATGCTACATAGGTAATGTTTTCAACACCTCTGACATACAGCCCTCAAGCCTTCAGAAACTGTCAACGCTTCGGCACTTCTGACTGGGAAGCTATATCTTGACTTTGGCCGGGAGCAAATTGTGTGTACAGAACTCTGTCTCCAATGATCTAAGACCCCTTTCTAGATTTTAGCTCTGTTATCCTTCCACCAAATGTATCCCCTGCTCTAGAGTTCCTGGGAGTTGGAAAAGTTACGAATGCAGAGAACAGAAAAGGTCAGCTGAAGAAACAAGATAGTCATCACCGAAATTTGGATAGAAAACTGTTTAGACAACAATGCTGCTGTTAATGAAGAAAACATTTGTTCTTAGGCAACCTGAAAAGAGGGGAAAAAAATCTTTCAGTGTCCTGGCAATAAATCACAGGAGCACAGCTGCATCTGGTAAACAGACTGGGATAGCTGTGCCTGAGCAAATAATGTGGATGAAAGTTATCCTTGCTTTAAGATAAAATAGAATGTCCCTGAAGGTTAGATGGCACCAGAAATGAAAGAAAAAATGAGAACATTTTAATATTTGTTTTAGAGGGGGGAAAGGTAATTGGTCCTAAAGTCCCTTCCATGGATATTACCACCGACTTCATCAGATACACATATTGGAAGAAAAACAAAGCTTATCTTTAAAAGTTACTTTGGAAGTGTGAAGATCCTGAGAAAAACTTGGGCTTTCCAAGGCCTCTTAGGTTCATTTTTCCCACTCCCTAATTTACTAGCTGTGTGACCTTGAACACATGATATTTCCTTCCTGAACCTCACTTTCTGGCCCATTTAACCCACAGAAATACTGCATCAACCAAAGGAAATGATGTATCTGGAAGCATACGGAAGATTGAAAGGTA
This sequence comes from Camelus bactrianus, assembly GCF_048773025.1. Taxonomy (NCBI): domain Eukaryota; kingdom Metazoa; phylum Chordata; class Mammalia; order Artiodactyla; family Camelidae; genus Camelus; species Camelus bactrianus. Next base: position 57,483,437 of record NC_133541.1, on the reverse strand, counting down.
CCCAACAACCAGTATCTCTTTTTATTCTCTGCCAAGAACTATGCTGAGTTACCAAGATCAAAGACTCTGTTTTATTCAGAGCTCTATCTCCAGTGCCCAAAAGACTGCCCAGAAGACAGTAGGTGCTCAATAAACACATGCTGAACAAATGATTTTTTGAATCACTCCTTGAACCTGGAACTAAGGGAAGCCAGAATCACTTCAACATCTGTGACTGTCTCAAGTATCTCACCGTTTTGTTTTCTTCAATAAATATCATCTTTCACACTATTTTTTCTTTAAGAAGAGGATCTTATTTGGTCAATTACCATATTTCCCTTTTAAAGTTCTAAAATAGACTCATCCTATGCAATAAAAAGAAAGGAAAAAAAAAACCCCTAAAAAAACCCAACCATCCCCCACCTCTTTGCATTGGCAATTCAATGCATGCCTCTTTTAGTTCTGCTTTAATTGTGGTGACATCCAGATTAACGCTGCAAAGCAGAATGTGGGGCCAGACTAATATGTCTGAGTTATTAGACACTCATTTTCGTTTTGTCTGGTGGAATGGAAGTTTGGCATTAAGCGCTTTTGTCAAAGCCAAACCATCCTATGACTTTAAGCAGAGGAAATCGATGTTCCAAAACTGAGTGTGCTGAGTATGCAATCTGTTTCTGATTGATGGGCTCTGAAATGTTACCATTAACCACCTAAAATACACTCTCAGGTTGGCCATAAAATGCAAACTACAGGGATCACGAAATTCAAGCCATCATGAATTTAGGCCTTTCTTCCATTCAGAAAAAGTAGATGCTTCTCCGGTGGGGAAAAACTTGATTCACAATATCTTTTCTGTAGTATTTGCTAAGCCAAGGAAAATATATTTGCACAACTATATTAACTCATTTTCCGGAGACGGTTGACTATGAACAATAAGCCCATTGAGTCTCAGGTGCTTAGGGGGAGAAAATAAAGGCAAGGAACACTGAATTCAACATTCCTGGGTACAAGCCACAAACACGGATTAAGGTTGATGCCCAGTTTGTCCCCAGGAAAAATACATAACAACAGTGTTCCTTTTGGTGGACAGAGGTCCTTAAATTCAGTTCAGTGTGCCTGCTTGCAATTCCATTCTATCAGCAAAACAACAATAATCCAATCAGTATTATTGTTCAGATGTGAGCTTGTGTGAACATACAAGGAAACCTAATGTATTTAGGCAGCCTGTGAATTTCCTCTGCAGAAAACAATATAGTCAAAATTGCTAAAAAAAACATCCAAATCATTCTGACAAAGGGCTATCTAGAAGTAACATTTGAAATGAGGTCTCAATACTGTTCATCATACAAATGTTGTGAGAGCCCTTACCTCGCTCACAAAGAGCACCAATGTAGCTCGGCAGGCAGAGACACCTGAATGTATTAAAACCGTCAACACATGTGGCTCCATTGCGACAGGGATTCGAGTGACATTCATCAAAATCTGAAATAAAATCGTAAAAGGCCACAAAAGTACTTTCAAATAAGGTCAAAGGATCCTATTTAGCGTAAGATTGCCAGGTAAAATACAGGACAGCCAGTTAAATTTGAATTTCAGATTTAAAAAAAGGAGATTTTATTATGTCTCATAATACAGTTAGGGCATACTAACACTAAAAAAAATCTTTTTTTCATCTGAAATTTAAATTTAACTGAACTTCCCATGTTTCTATTTGCTCAATCTGGCAACTCTAAGAAAATTTCAAATAGATTCAGAGTAGGGCCATTATCTTCATTGCTTTTAGATGAGTCACATGAGCCCTAAAACCAATAGAAAACCCTCTTAGCCCTCCCACCCCACGTCCTGGCTCATGCTCTGTGACTTCACCTGTGAAGGACTGTAACTACTTAACTGGCCTCACAGCCTCTGGGCCCTTCCCTCTCCAACATAGCTCTTACTCTGCTGACTGTCATCTTCTTTAGACACAATCAAGATAATTTTACTCATTGGCTTTCAAACATTCCAAAGACCCCAACTGCCCAGGGCAGTGGTCCTCAGAGTGTGGTCCCCAGGCCAGCACTAGCAGCATCACCTGAAAACATTAGAGATGCACGTTCCCAGGCCCACCCAGACCTACTGACTCAGATATTGTGGAGGATGGGAACGACACAGTGCGGCTGACCATGCTCTCTAGGTGATCCTGATGCCTGCTGAAGTCTCAGAATCGCTTCACTAGATTATGAAGTAAAATTCTCCAATGCCTTGGATCCAGGACCCTCTTACACCCATCTAGATCCAACTTGCATTCCAATATTCTCTCCCACAAATGCTTACGTAGGCTTCCTGAATACTCATGGTGCCCCAGATGCATTCTGCTGTTTGTGGTCTCTGTGCTTTAGTTTGTATCAAAATCCTCCCCAACTCTAACGCCTACATCAAATACAACCTTTCTACACAGACCTCCATGATCTCCTCTGATGACATTAATGCCTTTATTCCATAGCATTTTGCAATTCCACTAAAAATTTAATTAATGTTTTATTAAATATTCAAAATGAATATACAAAGTAAATTTCTTAAGAGGTACAGACTGTATCTTTACCTAAAGAAATGGCCTTAGTAAAAATGATTTTATATAGTAATGACGGCAAATACTTTTATAGTGCTTGCTAAGTGCCAGCCACTGATCAAACAGCTTCACGTACGTTAACTCATTAAATTATTTTTAATTGATTTTAATGTGAAAAGGAATGGGAGCCACATAAATGCTTTTATATATATACATGTGAGTTTGATGTTTAAGATATAATTATTCCTTCTATGTTATCTATTGCGATACCTACATCCTCACTGATTAGCACACAAATAGACCCTACTAGCTTTTGTTGATTTTTTTTTTCAAATAAGCAGTCTTTTAACATGAATGCAGGGGGTTTTATCTCAATACTGCTGTGTAATCTAAAGTGTTATCCACAGGCCTCCTTTACTCAGTCATTATGAGAAAATCGTTACAGGGCTGCTCAAAGGAGCACCTGGCCCACATATTCCATCTGTTTTCTCAGAGTCAAGGTCGATCTTTAGCCAAATCAAAACTTTAAAAACTTTTTTAAGGAAAAGGAAACTGAAATAAGAATGGGAGTAAAAGGAACAGATTTAGTAAAAAGATAGTGATATTTTCCGGAACCCGAAAGAAAGGAGGATGTTTGGACAACATCAAGACTCTCTGAGGCAGAGTGGGTGAGGCTGGCCTCTGGGGGTAGTCAGTGGGGGTGTGGTCCCACGCCACATCACAGCAGCAAGTTATCTTGAAACCCAAAGGCTCCCTATTTTTTTAAGTTGTCTGTAATTTGATTGATTGATTGATTGATTGATTGATTGATTGAAGTATAGTCAGTTACAATGTGTCAATTTTTGGTGTACAGCATAATGTCTCAGTCATGCAATAAGGCAACAGAGATGCTAAATGAAACAATAGAATGATTGGACTTGGTTGATATTTTTAGGACATTACATCTGGCCAGGCTCCCTATTTTTTAAATATAGCTTTCTAAAAAAAATTGTCCTTAAATTGATGATTTATTGATATGCAGATCTGGGGGACAGACTAATAATTTCTGTCAATATTTACATAACTTTACATTTATAAAGCCTATGGGTAAGAACCACAAAGATACAGCTGACCTCAGTAAGCTTCACTGCATGTTGGGTACAGTCACAAAATTCAGTAAACAACTGCCCCTATATCCCAGATCCTACTTAAATCACTTTATGATTTAAATTTCATTTAATGTATAATTCATCTACACATGGGTTTCTCAGAAATTCTCTGATTGATTCATGCAATATAAATTCTTTCCCAATACATCTTCTGGAAAAGCACTACACTTTTGGGCAAGAACATCTTACCAAGTTCACATCGGTCGCCACTGTATCCTGGCACGCAGGTGCACACATAGGAAGTTTCAGTAGGATAACAGGTGCCCCCATTAAGACACGGGTTCGTTTTGCAACGGTCTGGGCCTACCGTGTTCAGGAAAGTAAGAAAAGCAGTTAGGTTCATCTCTAAGTTTCAACATATTTTAGCATAAAATTTTAGCATAAAACTATTGCTACCATAACATAAGCTTTACCACAGCAATTTAGAGATACTACACGTAAAAATTAACATTAACTTTACTCTCTGGAGTGTATCTTGGCATTACAGCTAATTGTTACAAATTGCATCTATTCACTTCTGGGATTCAATCATCATTATTTTTAAACAATATTTTGTATGGTATCTGGCAACTAATATATTCTACTGCAGATTTAGTTGGCATGATAATGGCAATTGATTTTAGTCAAAATGATTACACGTATGTGCACAGTGAATGGAAAATGTATTCTTTTAAACGAGGTTAGTTCATGTGAAATGGCTGGATACACAGAACATGCATTCTTTTTAGCAGATTGGCTTGTTACCATCATTTGAATTATTATTGCCTTTTACCACTTAATGCTCAGAAACTTTTTCTTCGAAAGTGTGCACTGAAGTCTCTTCTGCTACATTAATATGCTTTTTCCAAAAACACGTTCCAAATGTACTCCTTTAAACTATACTTGAAGAAAAGCAACACATGGATTAAACTCTACTGTATAAAAACAAACCCAAATACAAAAACCTCACCTAAAATGAACCCTCAAATTTATATTACAATGTTCTTATTAAAACACAAAGAAAATCGACACTCCTAGCAGATCAATATAAAGGCTAGAGTTACAAATTTATGAGGAGAAACAGTTTAATATACATTTTCTAAATGCAAATACTTTTATACTATTTGAAACACACAGATTATTCTGTAATATTGCATGGATAATTATATTTACATTAATAGTTTATATATAATATTTGAAACCTTTTCCCAGAGTTGCTTAAGTTTCAAATGTTTAAGAATCCAAATGAGAGCTAAACATTTTTCAGAAGAATTGAAATCAATAGGTTATATGTGGAGTAAAAACCGTATTTTCAAAAATTTTAAGTCCTGAAGGTCTGAAATAATTGCACACAAAGAAAAGAAGATGTCTACTTATGAAATATGAATATTTCAGTAAACAGATACTGCTATAGAAGATTACTGAGCCTTTCCCACCCAGGAAAGTCAAACTCACACTGTCTGAGTGTTAAGAAAATTCTGGACTACTAGAAAGACTTGAAACATACACATTCGAATGTGTGGGTTCAATACTGTAATTAGGTTAATTTGGATGCTTACAGCTACTTCTCCAAAAGCCATCCCGATTTTGCTAAAAATCACCTATAGCTCTAAAGATATTTAAAATCTCCCTAGCCATCTTAGCCTCCTGCTTTTGAAAGTACACTGCCTAGATGACAAGGCTATTGTCAACGTCACAGCCACATGCTGCTCTCAGTGCAAATTCAAAATGACACTTATGTGAAAGTGCTTGGTAAACGGTGACGTGCCACACGAACGTGAAGTACATTCTCATTCCCACCACAGACACGAGACACTATGCGAGAGTATGGGACAAGGACTTGGCAGGGTGGGGGCAGGGGGTGTCACTCTGTGAACTTAAAGTAGTTTAGATTAGAACAGTTTTGTTTTCACGAATTTATTCTTCCCTAAACAGTTTGTATTAATCTCTGAAAGTTGAATCTGCAACGGATAGACAAGGCAATCCAATAGGAGCTCCTGTTTACTGAATTAGCCTAAAGTGATGATTTGTTTTGCAGTGGAGATGCAAGCTCTAGTTGTAGGTAAACACTGGGGACTGGACAGCTGATACACATGTCTCATTCATTTGCCAAACCTAACTCTCTCTATATGTATAGTTATTACCAATGAATTCTGTCTTATAGTTCCTCCAACCTGCACTTGATCTTAGCCAAAAGGCCGAGAAGCGATAGTTTCTCCAACCTGAAGTATATTTCAACTAAATTACAAAAGAATAAATATTGGCCAGATTCCTAGGTAATCATTGACAGGTAATAAAGTGACAACAATAAAAAAAAATCCATCAACCACCTTTGATCAATTTTATTCATGAAATACTTCAAGTCATTTATAAAAGTTATACTTTATGACTATTTTACTCTATCTGAAGCACAACAAACTGAAGCATTACTAGGACAAAAGGTAAGGTTGAAAAAAATCAGAGTAATCCTCTACATACAGCCATGATGTAAAACATATTCATTAAAACAAAACATATTTTCAACTAACACAGCCCTTGAAGTACTGATCTTGTTTTTCCTTTTTCTAGGGAGCAACTAGGTGGTGATTGGTACTTGTGGATTCCACTGATACTGCTACTTAGATAATGTTCTTGGAGAAGACCATTAAAGTGAATAACTCAACATTATCAAGCTAGATTGAAGGAAAAATTAATTCTACCAAGTAAATATTTCAAGATTTCTGGTTTACATATCATTAAATTTCAATTATTCATTTTTATACCATATTTATAGGAAACCACCAAAGAGCACTGAAAAAACAGAAAAAACCATTGACTTTGGAGTGGGGCTGATCTGGGTTCAAATCCCACTTGCACCGTGATGTGTGGCTGCCACCCCAGACACATTGCAGAATCTCTCTGAACCTCCATGTCCTATCCTTATAAATGGCAACAATAATATGTGCATTACAGCCTTTTTGTGACGATGAAGTGAGATAGTCTGTATGAACCAGTATCAAATTCATACTTTCTGTCCATTCAGTAAAAAAAACCCAGGAATCTTCCCTCAACAGGCAGAGCTCGAAGGTGGGGAGGGTATCTATAGCACAGCGGTAAAGTGCATGCCTAGCATGCACGAGGTGTTGGGTTCAATCCCCAGTACCTGCATTAAAAAATAAATAAATAAACCTAATTACCACCCCCTAACAACAACAAAAAAAAAAGGGGGGGGGGGACAAAAAATAGAGCTTGAATGTGTACGAATGAATACTCACTATGGCTAGGCACTGTGTTAGAGGCATGACATAGACTATCTGGAGCAGGGAAACTACATAAAAGTATGAACTGATAACCAATATTGCACAAACTATGTGAAATGTTTATCTGAGTTATTTACTACTGAAATTTTAAAAGCCTGACAGATTTCAATATTGCCCTAATAGCACCCATCAATGAGAGATTTTTTTTAAAAGTAGGATATACTTTTTTTTTCTGTTCTTAAAACTAAGATGTATAACTTCAGGACAGAAGACAAAACAATACTTCTGTTGAGAGTAAAACAAATTGAATTTTTGCACCATTGACAATTAAAAGTTTTCCATATTGCGACTGCATGTCTTTTCTTAAACCCAGAAAAATACAAAGAATATCTTTAAAGCCCCCAAATAATCTATACTTACTTTCTTTGCATCTCATTATGGACCCAATACTATGGCCTGTCCTACCATTATGTGAATACAAAAAAACTTCACTGGTTTTAACATTGCAATAAACATTATATACACATACATGTTAGGACCAAGGGACTGTTTCCAAATTTGGAAACAGAGTTGTCAATGTTGTGACCTTACCTGGTAAATAGATTGCTGTGCCTTCCACTGACTCTTCATTAATGCCAATCAGGAAACTGGTTTCATTAGAAGTTTCCAGAAGGGGAAATGGTGGTGTTGCAAGCTCAGTATTTAACTCTGTGGTGCTTAGTGTTGCCTGATTATCAGAATCAAGAATTCTCGCCGACACTTGCTGTTCTGATGTTGCTACTGTGGAATCCTCCCCTCTGATCAAAACTCCTTGTGTTTCAGGGTTTATTTCCAGAGAAGAAGGAACGGTGGGCCTCTCAGAAGTCTGTGGGCTGGGCTGAGGCATCACACCTGCCTCAACCCCATAAATCACAGAAGCAGAAGTAGAGTGTGGCCATAGCGTAGCACCTTCTAACTTAACTTCACTTGCAGCTGTGACAACAGTCCCAGACTCAGGTATTTTAATACTGGGAAATACCTTGACTGTTTCTCCAGAAAGTTGAGTACTGGTTTCGTTTTGGGAATCCTGGGCAATCTCAATTTCTTTTTGAGCATTTAGTTCTGTGGTAGTAGACGCTTCCGTTTGTTTTAATAATGTAGGTTGACTTTCATTTTCCGAAGACTCTAATTCTGTGTCAGGAGATGAGGATGGAGGCTCAGTTATGTGAAAGTACTCTTCACTTGAGGGTTTGAAAGTTGCTTCAACATATGTAGGTTTTCTTGGGGGTACTTGAGATATGCCAGCATCTGCACGCGGCAGAGCACTTGGCTGGGGGCCCTCTGAGTGTTCAGAGGCTCCACTGCCTAAGTGGACAGTGAGTGGAGGAGATGATGGTGTCTGAGAAGACAGCTTTGCAAAGGCTGAAACTGCTGATGTATCAGTGGAATCTGGGGGATTGGATCCTTCCATCATATCAGGTGCCTCTGTTAAACTCTGAGCCATCAGGTAGGTAGTACCAATACTTACGTAGGAGGTAGGTTCTATCAGCGCCTCCTCAGCCCCTGAAGAGAATTCTGGCTGAAGAGAAGGACCTACATGTTTCTTTTCTTCATCCTCATCCTGTGTCCTTTCCAAATGGCCCAAAGTTGCTATTATTTCACTTTGGTCTGCAATAGCTTGACCATCAGACAAAGTGCTTGATTCAAAGATGTCATCCAGGGTTTTTGCTTCCATTTTTGGTTCTTCAATCTCTGGATTAACTGTGGCAGACTTACTGGGAATGAGCAAGGATGTTGCTGTGGGAAGCAAAACATCTAATTCTGTTTCTGTGCTAGGGATGGGGATTCCAGTTGTGAAGACAGAGCCCAGGTGATCTAACTGACTTCGGTCTTCAGGAGTCACTGATTCATTTTGTGTTGCCTGACTGTACAGAAGAGTATCACCAGAGGCCTCAAAGTCTTCCTCAGTTAAAGAGAGGTTAACAGCTGCCTCATACTTCTCTTGAACTTGAGTACTGTCTTCATAACTGCCATGTTGTCCAGAGGGTACCTCTGGATCGATGTCCGTTTGCATTCCCAGGATGTCTTCATATATAGACTTAGTGTGATCAATATCTATGATAGTATTTTTATCTGACGTCAGCTGAGGCAGAATTTCAAGGATGGTACTCTCTGTAATTGTCAAAATTAAATCCTTGTCCTCTTTGTCCAGATCTATAATAATATTTTCAGTGGCTTTTCTTCTGTCAGGTCTTAAGGTAGAATCCTCGAATCCCCTGACGTGGTCTTGGACACTATCTGCAGTACCTTCTGTGGACCTCTCATATGACGTTGTACTTGACAGTGTGCTAGTTGGATCCGGGGAGCTTTCATTCTGCTCTGGATGAAGAGGCATCATTGAAATTGTTGGGACTCCATCAACGGTAACAGCCTTAGCGCTTGGAACCTCAGGATGTTTTGCTGGTGATCTATCAGAAACAAATGTGGTGCTTCCTCGCCTACTTGCCTGAGTAGTTCCAGAAGCGTGGACTAAATCAACCATATCCAATTCCCCAGATCCTTCTCCAGAATGTTCATAAAACAAGTCAGATGGTTTTGGTGTTGATGTAACAAATCCTTTGGCCACTTCAAGACCAGGGGTTCTAGCCAGAAAATCAGTGGAAGAGGTTGCTGCTCCTTCAGTTTCTGCTGTTGAAGAATTCTCTTTAGAGACTTGATCAGCCATAGGCTGTGGTCTACTAGTCTGGATTTCTTCTGCCCAATGGTGTGTCTGACTTGTTCGATGTTCAGTGTCTGTGGAGAAAGTGAGAGGTGCTGGAGAGGGCCCTTCAGTTCTGGTGTCACTTAAAATTTCTAGGAAGGTTGTGCTGGCTGCTGTCTCACTATCTTCAAAAATGCTGTTTGTTTGGGAAATGAGTGGTCTAATTTCACTTTCCACAACTCCCATTCCCTCATAGTCTCCAGTTGTACCATTTAGGGTGCTGGTTTCAAAACTTTGCACTTGAGAAGTCTGGGGATATAATGTGCTAGTGACTTGTTCCATGTCAGTAAAATTCACTGATACTGTGGTTGGCAAAATTTCTTCTCCTGATCCCAGTCCAGAGAATAAAAGATCAGTATCTGACTCTTTAACTATTGGTCTCATAACTTTGGGAAAGGGTTTCCTACTTTCTTCCTCTTTGATTGTTGAACCTGTAATTACACTTTCAGCTGGTACTGATGCAGTCACCGAGGCAGTAGCTAAGAAAAAATGGGATTTCTCAGTAACTTCAGGAAGAGTTGTGTATGATTCCAAGCCCGGTGAGTCTAGATTTGGAGTAGACATGCCACCTAAGGAAATGCCTTCCTCCTCCATTTCCTTATCAGTGCTGTAAGTTTTCTTGGTTGTCAGTGTAGAATAATCTGTGCTTTGGAGTCCAATTTCAATAAATGTTTGTGAATCAAAACTTGTTTGTTCTGGTGCAACAGAGCTTTGAGGAGATTCAAGGGACTTCTGATCTCGGATCTTTTCTTCTGCCACTACTTCACTTTCATTTCCTTGCCTTACAGGGTTGATTTCTTGTGTGACCCATAATGTGTCTGGCTCCACGGTCTGGGGAAAGTCCACTGAATCCATGCCGTCAACCTCCACTTCTCCCTTTTCCACTGAAGCTTTAGTGCTTTCAGCTTCCACTGTTGGCAAAATGGTGGATCTTTTATCAGCTTCATCGATAGCACCTTCTTCTCCCAATCCTTGGTCAATAGTTGGGGAATCTGTATTGGAGACATTTCCCACAGCACTGGGAAACACTTGGTCACCAGAGCTGCTTAGTGAGACCAGCTGCTCACCTGAGCCCTCAGCTGAGGCTGGGAACTCTTCCCAAGGGAAGGCTGAAGTGCTGACCACAGTGCGACCAGGTTCTTCTGAGTCAGCTCTGTGATAAACGTGGGCCGAAGTAGGTATTACAGATGGTGAAATTTGGGTATCATTAAATGCTGCATCCCCAGAGCCTTCCACCATGACTGTTTCTTCTTTTGTTATGGGAGTAGACACTGTTGAGTATTCTCTAAAGTCACCACTGAAATCTTCCTCCAAAGGAAAATCTGTAGAAAAGCCCTTTATTTCTGCCCCATGATTTGGCTCCCCTGAGATCTCTGAAATCAAGTTTTCCTTGGATGTTTGGCTTATAATTTCAGCAACCTCTCTGTCCATTGCAGTACTCAAATCCAGTCCAGTTGGCTCAAAAGGGAATAGAGTTTCCACATGTGGGGACAAAGTGCCAGCTGTTTCCTTTTGGGTTTGAATTTCAGACTCTACATTCAATGAAAATGAAGAAACAGTGGTGGTTTCTGGGTCGGCAGCAGTTTCTCCAGAGCCCAGCTCCATAAAGAGAGAAACGGGGCTCCCTGGGACAATGGACAGCCCTTCCCAAGCCCCAGGTTGCCTGCTACTGCTGGGCTCGGTGGTCTGTGCCCCCAGACTATCTAAAACATTTGTTTCTGTAAAGACAAGAGTAGAACTTGTCATTTCCCTTTCAGACTGTGTGGGTGTCATCAAGGACATAAAACTCTTCCTGGTAGCAGAGGCTGAAGCACTAGCTGTCACTTCACTTGAGCTTTCGAATTCAGAGGGTAACATTAAGTGATCTGATCTCTGAGTGGGCGAATGTACCTCAACTGTAGAAGCTGTACCTGTAGTTCCCTTCTCCTCATCTTCCCTCTCCTTTCCCTCAGGAGATATCCTGAAGACCCACTCAACAGTGTCTGTCTCCCTTACAAACTTGGTAGGCACTACGGCAGAAGGCTGTTCAGAAACCAAATAAACCGTGGGTGTAGGAACATTCAAAAGGCTTTCTGTGATCATTGTCTTGCTAGTGTCTAAAGTAACAAGTGAATCCGTAGTATTTTTCTGTGATAAATCAGTTACCATGGCAAACATTTTATCTTTGTCTTCTTCTGCTTCCCCAGAGCCTTCTGGAATTGGAATAGAAGGACTCCCCGAGAACTCTACACTTTGTCTAAGGGCTATTTCCACCCAGCTTTCCGCCGTGGACAGTGGCTCATCAGGCCGTGGACTTCCTGTTAAGGTAAACGATACTTCCTCTGAAACTTCTGCTGATGCAGAACTTGGAACGGCACTTGGGGTGTACGTGCTGAAAGTACTTCTTCCTGCCTCTTCACCAAATGTTCCTTCTGTAGCCCTTGAAAAGACTATTTTCTGAGATTCTTGGTCAATGCCAGCATTTCCCGAAGACTCTTCAGGAAAAAGAGGTACCAATTCAGTATGCTGGTGCATCAGGTAATCAAGCTCAGGACTTTTCTTTGTGATTGACTCTGGTCCCTCTGAGGCTTCTCCCTCAGGGACTGGGACTGTGGGGAAAATCTCAGGCTCGCCACTTGAAAAATGTTCTGTTGTTTCAGGGTAAGTCTCAGGTCTCCATGTAATTTCAAGGATTTCAGTTGTTTCTTTAGATTCATTAGGTTGCATGGCAGTAGACAAGCCAGTCTTGGTGATTACAAACTGATGACCGTCAGTTTCACTGCTGTCTGAAAAATTCCGAGAGGGTGCAACACTTTCGAACTGGCCACGCCTAGCTTCAGCAGCCTCTGGGTCCTTGGGCACAGTGGTGACTAGATGCTTCCCATTTATGTACTGCACGGAGGGCGTGGTTGTGACGTCAGTAGCGTTCTCACAGTCCTCGTCTTCCCCTTCATCTTCTTCACTGTGGTATATATCAATTTCAATTAACTCAGGTAAAATTTCAGCAATTAGCTCATGCCTTCGGTCTGTTTCTTCACTACAGTCTTCTTTAGATTCTGAATCTATTGGATGACCAATTACACTCAAATCACTCATTCGACCTGAAAAAAACAAAGAGTTTTCACAATACTTAAATAGAAGATTTGGCAGTGTAGACAGAAGAAATCGCTAGCAAGGCTGGCTGATCACACTCTCACACACAAAGGAGTCAAATCTTTTCACGTTACATCAAACACCCTTCTGTACACAGTTATCAGCCTTCACATTTGCTATTTTAATTAACGATGGGAAAAATACATCCAATAAGATTGTGCAACAGCTTAGGGAAACTCTTCCACATGTTTAACAAAGCAACGTCCTTAAAATGAAACCTGGAAGCAGGTACACATATTGTAATCGTGGAATGAAGGGATTCATCTTTGCATGAACCGGAAGAAAAAAAATTAAAAAGTTAACACCACTTCACCAGATCACACAGGAAAAGCGTTTGATTGCTGTCCTTTATGTAAGGGATGCTTAGACACCCTCTATTCAGTAAGGAAAGAAGAGATTCCTTCTGGCCTCTTGTCATAATTTGTCCTAGAGAAGACTGTTTTTAGAAAAGTAAAAGAAAGTTTCTTTACAGCCTTTCACAGTACAATGACAACCCCACCCCTGTGCAACCGTGAGACAAGATTTAGCTGCATAGGCTGCAGCCACATCCCACACACAAGGGCAGGAGGAATCTTTTGTGGTGGGGAAATAGAGGAGTGGCGGCGCAAGGGGGTCTCCGCGCAAGGATGGCTTACTGAAAGCACCAGGAAAGAAGAACCCACTATACTTTTACACCTTTATCCTTCATGAGAGATGACTGAATCGGGTCAGTTATCATTTTTAAAATTAACCTTTTCGCCAGAGGAATTCAGGAGTCACATCTAAACATTTGAACTAGCATACTTTTAAATAACACCTGTCCTCAGAACATTTCCTAGATTGCAGATCACCACAGGGTACCAACCACTAAGCCCAACTGACTTTTCTGTCACAGGAAATACACCAGCGAAGCTCCTCGTCCTGACACAGGAGGGAGGACATTCTGGGCCCTCACTCTCATCAGAGTGGCTCTCACTTTCACCATTGTCCTAGGAAAGGGTCCTGCCACTATGGCTCTCCTAGTTTCAGTGTCATGGCAGTGGGTGTGCTGACCCAGGAAGAAGACAAAGAGAAGCACGGAGGGCTGCCCAGCGTCTCGCCCTCCTGCCCCCAGGAATAATGCTGCAGAATTAGCTCTCAGCCTGGCCCCGATCCCAGCCACAAACGCTTAGGTGGAACCTGAGAATGTACAGGAGGAATAACGATGACGGAGTCACCCCTGCCCCTCATCGGCAGGGAGGTCACTCCTGTTTCGAGAAGCCTCTCCCTTCGACCTATGAAAGGATCAACATCTAGCATTTACTGATGTCAAAATAGAAAGGAAAACTCTATTGAGAAGGTAACAGTACTGCTGTATTCTTTATGTCAACATAAATATAGAAGCATATGAACTATCAGTAAAAACTCTATGGAGCACCTTCTGCTCTTAACTATGGTTGGCTGAAAAAAAAAGCCCCAAGACTACAAGACTTTTACATAACTAGAAGATATACTATATTTACATTTATCCCTCTCATTCTAATAAAAATAAAAAATAAAGCTTTTTGTCTTTATATCCCAGCATATGTTCACTGTATTGTGTCCATAAAATAACTATTTTTGTGTTGAAGCGGGTTATTCTTACCCAACTATATGTCCTCCCTATTTAACTTTCACATATTACAGTCAATTTTTACATCTCCACTCCACACATTCAGCCTTTCAACTACATAAACAAAGGCATGTAGGTATTCAAATGAATGAAAACTATTTCTACCATAAAGAGAAGTGAGATCAATGCATAAATCTAGTATACTATAAAAATATAAAATGAATGTAGATGGTTTCTGCCACAGATGCTGCAACTATTCCTAATTACCAAACCAAAGAAAATGACTAAATACCTAAATTTTTTTTCAAAATATGTAATTAAAAGAATAAGTTCGTTCAATGTTAGATCACTAAAGTTGTTACTGTGATCTTATAGTGGCTTGTGGTATATATGTTTTAAAAGAAAACATCTTCAGAAAATAAACACCTTTTAATATGGTTTGTGTTGAAGCCTACCTTTCGCTAAGAAATAAGGATGTGAGAGAAAATATATGCATATGCATATACAAGCATATGAGAGAACACATTTAAATGCCATCTATACAAATGAATCTCCTAAAATATCACATCAATGATCTTATCTAATCATCAAATCAAGTAGTCTCTCATTGTTAATACTATTTGAACTTAATTGAATTAAGCCAGATCAGTTAAACTACTCTGCACAACTTTGTAGGATTTAACTCCAGGAACTTCAAAAATATGCTTATCTTAAATTGCTTATAGTATCGTTTTACATACAACTCTTTTCATTAGGTTATATTAGATACAAATAAAGATAGAATTCACTACTAAGCAGTATCACACACATAGATGCTAAATTCTCACAGCATCTTTCATTTAAATACAGAAAGAATTTAAAGAAGAAGCTTGGGTTTGTATCAAGCATATAAAAAATCCCCATCATATTTTGTACCTTTTTATAAATAGTGGAGATTAAACTAACCATTCAGCCAAGCTTCTCCAGCCAAACACAAGGATAAATAAGGAAATAACTGCTCGATATTCTTTATTTATAAACTCCTAGGCCAGAAGTGGGGTAAAAATACTCAATGCTATGACAGATTTGTATGGATTTCTAAGTAAATTTCTTACTTTTAAAAATAATTATTTAAAAAAACTGATATAAACATATCCCACAATCTTCTTAGTGAATAATTATAGATAGAAGTTCTGTCAAGTTTGATGTTGGTAGCTCTAAAAATAAGTGGGGTGGAGAAAAGCAGAAAAAAAAGGAGACACTGAGGCATGTCAGTGTGTCAGATGTCAGCATGTCAGAGATACTGACACTCATGATACAGCTCACTTACATGTTTGACAAAGGAATGAATACTTTAAAATAAAATGTTTTTTTCTAGCAAAGAAAACGAAGAACTCTAATTGTAAATCACCAACTTAGATAATAATTTCATTGACTATCAACTCTGATTAAGTTTACTTAATTCAATCAATTAAAGACCCTGACATTCCCTTTATAGTCTCTAATTTTAGTTCAATAAGCAAAGTATATCATTCTTTTAGTCCATTTTTCACTTAATTAGGAATACTAACATTTCCTATTGCTCATAAATCTATGAGGACTTCCTTAGCATTTTGGACCATCATGTTGGAATATTTCACCAAAAGGCTGTCAGATGCAGTATATTCCATTTTCTAACCTAAATAAATATCACAATATTTCAATCACAGCCATACAAACACAGCAGGGAGTGATCTTTGCATATACTTCACAAACACAGCTAAGCATCAGTGGGTTTTAGCATGCAAAATTAAATTCCCTACCACAACCATGCATGGCACACAAACATATTATCTCCCCAGGACCAACTGACTACACAAAATTTACTGAGTTACCTATTATCTATCAGATTGTATGGCAGACCCATGTTTACCAACATTACAGAGACCTAAGATCTCCGAGGAGTAATTAATGTTCCCACTCTTAGATGAACAAGTTCTTATAAAAGACTGCTGTATTTTAGAATTTTATTCTAATGGTAGTATAACTTCTATTTGGATTCCAAGGGTATCTTCCAAGTCTCTCTATTTCTCTCTGAAACTCTGGCAAGTGCTCTTGCCAATAGGTTAGAGAAATGGCCTTACTAAATAAACTCATTCTCCCTATTTTAAAAGGACACTTTTTGAGTGCACCTATTGCCAATGTACCAATCATTAAATTGAAATTAGGATTCCTTCCTCCAGCTGCCTTCCAAGTATCTGATCTGACTTGCCTTCAGAATGGTAGAAAACACAGGAATGTTTGAAGCTATTTCACTTTATGCATCTCATTGTAG
This sequence comes from Camelus bactrianus, assembly GCF_048773025.1. Taxonomy (NCBI): domain Eukaryota; kingdom Metazoa; phylum Chordata; class Mammalia; order Artiodactyla; family Camelidae; genus Camelus; species Camelus bactrianus. Next base: position 57,466,809 of record NC_133541.1, on the reverse strand, counting down.
CTTGAAGCTGGCAATGACCAAAGAACTGTCAACACATCATAACAAACAGTGATTGAGAAGAAAAGATATATTTTTACAAAGTGCTCATTGGATACGTAGTGTGAAATGTTCTACTAAATGAGAATTCTTAAATAAAACAAAGATAGAAAATGAGAGTAGAAATTATTTTGTTCCCTTTTTCTGAAAGGAATATTCTCACAATTAAGTTACTCATATTTATTATTGAAATAAGTTGTGTTAACTTCTAAATAGTTTCTTCAAATTTCTTAATATTGGTTTGAGGATGAGGAAAACGTTCATTACCTAGGGCTTTGAAGTTAATTTTTTCCTGCCAATAGATTCTCTACAGATAAACCTATGTTTTCGTGTCAGCGTGGCTAGTTTGTTCCCATACTTTGAAAATTTCATGAAAGCTACCTAGCATAGACAGATAAATTCTCTCCTGCTACTGCCACCTACATCTCACCCATATTCCTATTTGCTCCTCTTTGTTTATTTCATTTCTGAAATTACTTCTTCACCTTCCTTTCTTGTCACCACCCCCACCCACCACACATGTTATTAGAGAGTTGTAAGAGCTATAATTATTGCAGACCAGAAAAGTGTCTTTGTAGGGTGTGTCAGGGGGACACCTGTGTTATTGTGAAAGCAGGTATTTCATTACAAAATAGTGATCTGCTCTATTTTATATTAAGAGTGCAACCTAATGGAGTAATTAATGTTCCCACTCTTGGATGAACAAGTTCTTATAAAAGACTGCTCTATTTTAGAATTTTATTCTAAGGGTAGTATAACTTTTATTTGGATTGCAAGAGTCAAACCACAGAACTCTTACACAGTATATGTATAATCTTTTCTATGTTTATATGAATGTATTTTAACAGCTTGACTTGAATATACTGGTACCACGGTTAACAGATTTTTTTAATGGCATTTCACACAAAGCTTTATTGCTAGCTGACCTCAAATTATTCATCAAGTATTTTTAAGTACTTCACGGCAGAGTTTTGTAGACATAGCTCAAGTCTTCTAGTCATACTGTTACCAGACACAAAACATAGTTGCTAAGATGCAGGGGCAGCTGGCTAAAGTTCATGTTCTCTATAGGGAATTTTACAATTTAAGTTGAAGAGCTTTTAAGTAAATGTAAGTATATGCCAATCTACTCAGCAGAGATATATTTGGATTACATTTATTTATTAAAATAGATTTCATTTTAATATGCAACAAAAAAGATTTTGTTTCCTTATTTATATAATACAATAGACAGCCATACAGAAGTACTTGAGAAATACTCATAGAATTTAAGTAGAGAAAGCTTGAAGTTCTCTAAGATGTTTAAGTTTCCTAGCACATACCAATGAATCCAATGACCAGACATAAACAAATGCTTCAATTTCATTCACCTTTGATATGTTCATAATTAAAATAAAATGCTAAATAGCACCTTATGAAGCAAAGACAACCACCTAATTCAAGTTTCAACTAGATTGTCTCAGATATCAGAAATTCCCCAACATTTTCAAAATCTGAGACACAAAAAATGGAGCCAACTCAGGATGCTGGGAAAATCTTGAGATTAGTGCTCAGGATATAAACATCCTCCCAAATCTTGTCAGTTGTTTTTGCATCCTTAATCACCTTAATAACTGAAAATCATGGATATTTATATCAATACCCAATTCCTCCAGACATGAGAGATTAAAGTCTGGGACATTAATACCGGATTCTGTGACCCATATCTCCCTATTAGCTCTGCTAGCTGAGGTTGATGTGGTGTGCCACCCAAGCATGTTTCTTACATTGACAGCTCCCTCTTGCTGAGTAAGGACCTCAATGTTTCTCAATTCATGAATTTTACACCCAGAAAGAGTAATAAACAATATAAGCATTTCTGATGGTCTGACTTTTGAGGCAGACGTGTTATGGGGATGATAAATGGGAATCATCTCTTTTCCCAACTTCAGATAATCCTCTAATAATGCTGTTCTTTCAAGTGGAAGGAATGTGTTTAGATACAGTCATCTGGTCTAAGTGCCCTTAAGGAGATATCATCGAGGGTAGGCTTTTCTTGCTTATAGAAGAGGACCAAGGAACTTCCTAACTTCCAATTTTTAAAGAGTAAGGACTTTCCTGGAGAGCTTAATGAAGTGATTTTGGGGCCTTCAAGCATTTTTGAACAATAAGATAAAGAGCTGTATGAAAGAAAAGACAGGTTATTTCGGTTTCTAAATGTTTCCTTGAAAGCAGGACAAACAAGCAAAAACCAACCAAAGAGCGATATTTCTATTGTCTTTTTCATGTTAGTGCTCCAACACTGTGTCAAAGCTTTTCACAGGTAGATAAACAGATGATAGATAGATAGACAGATAGATAGATAGATAGATAGATAGATAGATAGCAGACACAGATAATTACCAGCTATCCTAACACCAGAAAAATACTTTGGTCAGAATTGAGGATTTAAAATTTAAGTAAAAAACTCTGACTAAAGTGAAAGAAATGCCTCTCATAAATAAAAATATATATACTTCCTTCTAAGCCCCCAAATTATAGTCACTAAACCAAACTCTACCAAATACCATTTGATTTTAGTTACACCACTCCTTTTCTTCACAAGTCACCTCTTCCACCTGATCTCTTCAATAGGGTGTTGAAACAGTGCCATCACTGTCCCCACATTTATCCTCTGCCTTTCATTCTCTGTTCTCATTCTCTGCGTCTCTGAGTTGGAGCCCAGGACCCCTATGTCCCCATCTCAGTATCCTCCTTATTCCCATCTCAGACTTCCGTTCAACAAGAATTCTCCTGCCCCCAACTTGGAATGCTTCATAAACCCTCCTTTGAATGAACCAGCCAAAGCCCTCAGTCCTCCCATCTGTCTGCACTAAAACTCCTCAGCCCAAGCTGGTTGTATCTCTAACTTGTATGCCGCAGAGGACTTAATGTCATATTGTTTCTTATTTTAAAATTCCCTAGTTGTTTTTATATTCTTGTCTCACCTTCCTTACTAAATTCTATATTCCGTAACAAAAGTGAAGGGATCCTTTAAACACGGAATGTTCTTCATACTCTAGCCACTTAGCCCCTCTTTTGGAGAATTTAGTTGGAAGAATGTCAGTTATTTATCATCAAGAATGGAAAAGTTTACATTTACTAGTTTGATACTTCCTTTGAGAGATTTTCATTTTTTTGGAATGAAGAAATTATTGTCCTTTGGCTGCAATAATAGCTCAAATTCTGAGCTACAACTAAAGGATCATACAGATAATTCAAATACTAAAGACTGTTATGGTTATAACAATCAGATAATGTAGATGTGCAGGCACAGTCTCAATATTATTTTTATCATTCTTTTTCTTTCCAAGTCTAGAATCGGTACAGGCTGATATCACAGTGGTAATCACTGTTTTTCTCAAATGTAAATATATGATGAAAAGTTCACTTTGGCAGTACAGCCAAAAGAACCCTTAAGCCACAAGCATTCATATTTCCTTGGAGTTTCCATGCTGATAGAGAGAAGGTGATACAGGTACAGCAAAGTGAGGTGTGCATTTCTGGGTGATTCAAGATACATTCTCCACCCTTCACTATCACTTTTGATTCAATTACAACTACTCCTGAAACTCTAAAAACCATACATTTCAATGCTATTTGATTCTATTTTCTTCTTTACTTACAAACACCAAGGTTCATTTAACATGTGTGAGAAAATCTCCACTTCCCAAAACATGAGCAAAGACCACCATCTCACTCAGGGGAGACTGAATTAGACATTCTTTTCCTCCTTAAAACTGGTGAAGTACAGCTTAAGTTTGCAGAGGCTTCTAAAGCAGCCCCTTCCCCAGGAAGATCTATATTTTAGACCCAGTCTGAAGATTCACTAGACAACAAAATCACATCCATTTAAAAATACAGATATTGAATAATAAAAAAAATAGAGCAAATTTAAGAAAAGAAACCAACAACAAAAATACAAATGCCTGAGCCCCATCACTGGAAAGTCAGATTTAAGATGTTTGGCAGGAGATGGGGTGGTGGATATTTTTATCTGGAGGCTCCCAGGTTATTCTGATATAGAGCCAAGGTTGAGAAACAGTCCGAGCAATACTTATGCACTGGGAGATTTCCTGGTGCTTCTCAAACCCCTATACAGAATGGCATCATTGTTGGTCAGCTGGCTGATGCCTGGTTGGTGCAGCTCTGGGTCCTCCTGGGTCAACTGGATGGTTGCTCAGTGAGGGGACAGATGCCCAGAGTTCCCTGTGAGGCCAATGCTGAGACTCTGCCTGCTAAAGATGCTTCTTGTATTAACTAACTTCCTATTACCTCTCTTTCTCCTTTTACTAAGGCAAGCAACTAGCCTTTACTATATATTCTTCTTGCTTACTAATTATTTCAAGTTGCCTGCCCAACTAAGCTATTGATTATTTTCTTTCCTCCAGCCACAGAGTACCTTGATTGAATGACTTTATTTCAACAAACCTTTAAAATATTTCCTGGGGGTGAGGAGATGGGCAGAGAATATTTTATCTGCAGAGAGTAAAATGGCTCTCCTATAGAGCAGAGCAAGGTGAGACTGCAATATAGTGAGGAAAAACAAGTACACTATATTACATTATACCCTACAGAAACATGTATTAATGTATTTTCTTTTCCCTTTCTCAACTTAGAAAAACTGAAACCTACTATGTGCAGCATATAGCCAAAGAAACTAGTTCATCCTGGAGAAACCAGGAATACTGCAGTACAGAATGAAAAGATAAAGTTACTAGAAGCCAGTCAAGGTGGCGTGTACTGATCATATTTTGGGTGCAAACAAGTCTGGGTGTAGTACTGTGATACAATATTTTCAAATTTTCACAGACACGGATGCTGAAATACAATTAACTTTTCCTCTCACTCCAGAGATTCTTTCTTTCCAGTTTAAAATCTCCTAGACTTTCAATTATTTATTTAAAAAAGGTTTACACATTATTACAATAATTCAAGCAAGTATTTAGAAGGTTCACCATCATTTATTTTCCTCCCCCAAATCAAACCACTCTTTTTAAGAATAATTATAGCCTTTGTGCCAGTAGATAGGATTTTCCTCTTGACTCATACTCAAAAAAGTCTAAACACTGGCATACCTCTCTAAGGAACACAATTTTTAATGCAATAAAATAGGTTCACAATTGTCCACATGATGCCCTAGGTTGAAAGAATATCGTACCTTTTCTATTGCCTCAACTGCACTGCAAAAAAAAAAAATCTAAGTACTTCAACACAAATGAAAAAAATACACAACAGTTTTCACTAAAACACATCCCCACCCCCCTGAACCAAGGCCCCAATCTTGGAATCCTTCTGTCCCTAAAGCCACTTATTAACCAGCTTTTCTTTTGGTATGTGTCAAACTCACCTCACTGAGGCGTAACGTTATAAATTTTGTAAACTGACAAAAATGGGTATCGCCTTCTTAAAAATCAAATTTTCACTTTACCTCATTAACATGAAACCTCAGAGAGCACTTCTTTTTCCGTTTCTTTTATCCTACTCCTCCTCTCACCACACGTCTCTCCCCTTGGCTACGCCCCTCCCTCACAAAAGCTCTGAACACTGTCTGGGCCCATGAATACATTTTTTATTCATTGCACAAATGAATGATCTAAGAGCTATTAAGAAAGAAGAATGTAATCCCTGTGTAGAGAACTGGGGGTTTCCTTGACAACAGCAAAAAGACAGCAGGGAATGCCCATGTTTTCTATGAATATGCAAGAAGAGGTCTGGCCCAGCACCTGGAAAAATTTATAAAGAATTTGTAGAAAGCTCTTTGCTTTGAAAAAAAATTAAATTTGGTAGTTACCAAAAATCATAAGCCCAGTTTTCACACATGAAAAAGAGCAGAAAGTTAATGAATTTTACACGTAGACACTACAGAATCAATACTGTAACTATATTTAAATTTTAAATAAGGGCTGCAGCTGCTTCTGATTTGCACCCAAAACGGCATCACTCTAGACAAACACAGTCCACAGAAGATTAAAGTTTCAACAAGCGCTCACAGTCAGGCAGACACTATAATATAATTATATACAGTTCCCTGTGGTATATACACATCATCTTGAATTTTAAGATGAGTCCACTTTTACCTATTTAGCACAAAACAGTCTAAATCTTCCCATGTGTAGAAGCTGAGAGTGAAACAACTGCGGAAGCTGAGAGGGGATTAATTTGGACCAAGTCATTCCCACATGCCAGGCGCTGGGCTTGGTGCTTTCTCGTCGTGTTAAGGACTGTTAATGTGGGATGTCCTACCACTCTGACTGGAAAGCCTTCGAAGGGACCCCCTTCTCTTTTAAACAATCTGGTGAGTTTGCAGTATTAGCATATATTTTTAATATTATAACAGCAGAAGCCTATGTAGATCAATCAATTTACTCAAGACTGGACCGCAAATAACAATGCTGACTGTGAACTCAGGTCTGTTTCCAAAGGCTCTTTCTACTACATCAATTGCCTCTTTCATGTGTCTTTTTGCGCAAACCAAATACCTGTCCATAGTCATTCAGGATATCACAGAGTGCGCTTCAAAAATCCAGTTCTAGTATAGTACTTAGTATATGGCAATTATTTGACTGTTGAATAAATGTATATCATATGTATGTGTTTGAAGGCATATGTGTGTGTGTGTGTGTGTGTGTATACACACAATCATCTTTGTTTCATAATCCCTGTTACTTGGAAAGAGTATTGTCAGAATATAGGAAATATTATTCTTTTTATACAATAATTGTCATTACATCCATTTTACTGGCAAAAATTCTGACAGAAAACTTAAATTCTTGGGTTCACAGTGCAGATAATCAAAGGACAGACTGATGCCATATTCTCCAACTTTTTGCAGCTGCTTCTGTAATACTGCTGATTCAAATTGTACTTGAATTAAGATGTCATAAACCTTTAAATCACCTTTTAGAGCATGCAGCCCACCCTTTAAAAAAGCAGTTTTATGCCATTTAACTTTACAGGTGTGTAACTCTAAACCATGATGCTTCAGGGGATATATTTTGAAAAGTTGAACAGACTTCACCTACAGAAGATGCTATCTTTATCAAAAAGTATCAATCATTGAAAAACAGAAGAGTGTGACTACTCCCTCCTGAGGAAGTTGGCTGACTCTCTCTGGTTTCCATGTATCTGTACAGGTTTCTAGGTGAATCCTAAGAAGGCATTCATCTTCTGAAGCAGGCAGTGCCCTCTCTATCATCCCAGACTTATTTGGGAAAATGCCTGATTACACGGGGGCTCCTTAGCCCTACTGGCGAACCTCTGTTGGGAAGCAATAGGCTAATAAATAGTTTCCGGTAACTTGTTTTTGATCTACCACTCCAACAGGGGCCAGCTTACACCTCTTCCTTATTCTCTGACTCCCCTGGGCCTTCATTGATTCCTTCTCTGCTGACCTCATCTGCCATTCACAACTGGTACCACATACCGAGAGCGTAATTATGTGTTTCTATACTGCATTTACATTTGATTGTGTTAACATTGGCTCCTCAAAATGCATTTAAAGTCCTTGGAAGCAGGGCCTACGGTTTATGTCTATTTTATGCCCCTTTTAATATCTGTCAAAGGACTGGGAATGTTGTAGCTTCACCTGAAGATAATCCTTGATTGACTGTCCTCTGATGGAAGACAACATGTGCCTTTCTCTGGAGGTCACTGCCAATGAGAGCTAAGTGGTTTTGTCCATGGATAATGCCCCACCTCAGTAGTAGTTTTGATAATAGTGAGTTGTGATTGTAACTTCAGAAAGAATAGGCATTGGTTCATGTTAGGAAGAAGACAACAAAGTTCCTTTTAGCTATCTACGGAACACCTCTTTTATTAGTAAACCTCAACCTGTGAGAAACACAGTTTCAATTTCCTAAATTTTCCCTTGAGATCAGTGGGTTAATAAAATATTTATAGAGCATTTTAAAAACTGAAAGTCTATGTGTGTTTGTATGTGTGTCTGTATGTGAGTGTATGTGTTATACCTACAAAATATTTCACTTAGAAGGACTAAGTAAAAAGGAAACCTTTGATCTGTAGTACAGGGTTAAGCTCACTAATAATTTAGAAACATTAAGGCCAATTTTTTTTTCATGCTATAGAAATGGAAGAAAGATAGACAATCTTTTCTGTTTTCATTATTTGACTAATAGAACTCAATCCTTTTCTAGACTTTGGGCAGCCAAGCAGGAATGGGGGAAGCCATCCCGATTCCCTGCAAAAACAAATGTGCTTCTCTGGCAAGGAGCCACAGCTGGAGCTCAGCAAAGGGAACCACTCAAGTGTGCAGGCACCCGCCCCATCCACTTTCAGGGATATGCACTGAAATTCTGCAGGAAAGCAGCAGCCCAGAACCCAAGCTACTGATTTCAGGATGCTCTTCTCTTGCCAGGGCAGGCATCTGAATAGCATGCATTGTGCCCCATATTAGCTGCAAACTAAATCTAAGCCGTCTACTCTTAACAAACTAATAGAATGCCAACGAGAAGCCTGTCTTTCAAGAGTCTATCTTCTTTCAGAAACTGACGGACAGGGCAGCACCTGAACCAACAGGGGGTCATTATTCCTGTGAAGTCATTAGCGGAGAGAACTGACTCACTGCAAAAATGCTCCAAGGAAATCCAAGACTTAGACCAGTGCCGAAGCATCAGACCTAGTGTGCCTCCAACTCCCATCAGGATACTTTCTCTAGTTGTCTAATAAATTATCTCTGAGATTTAAATATGATAAAATACATAAAAAATCGTCTGAAGGTATCAAGCTGTAAGTGTATGCTTGATGATTTCGCTCTGCACATACATGTGATACTCTGAAATGTCATTATATATGATTTTGATTACACATGGGCATCAAAAAGATTGAAACTAGATTTGCTTAATTTGTTTTTTTAGCATCATAGTTATTTAAAGGTAAATGTTCATGAGTTTCATTTCATTGTAGTGAGATTATATATATATATATATATATATATATATATATATAATGAGATAATCAGACCAATTTAAAATATGTTTTTACTTTGAAAAAATCAATTCATTCAGGAATAAGTAAATGTTGCTGCTTCACTTTGCTTTTGTTCATTTTTTATGAGGGGGAGGTAGTTAGGTTTATGTATTTATTTCTATTTGGAGGAGGTACTGGGGATTGAACCCAGGACCTCGTGAATGCTAAGCCTGTGCTCTACCACTTGAACTATACCCTCCCCTACCCATTGCTCCTTTATTGTGAGTTAGCTAAATGGTATTGTTCTCTTTCTAGCTGTGCTGTGAGGTACACGGTATTTTAGAAACTACCACCAGGGTGAGGGAGGGGTCCCAAGAAAGTGGGGCTCCTGTTCTTCCCTCTCAAACATTAACCAGAACAGCCACTCTTTTATCTACTCACATTATGGAAGCCTGAATACGATTTTGTTTGAAGAAAGGACTCTGATCCTATAATAATAAAAAAAAAAAAATCTGAAAGTAATTTTTCTAAATAATAAATTCTGTAGAAATGAAAAATACGTGACTTAAAAAAATTAGAGGAGACTATCTCATGCTAACGTCACCTTTTAAAAACTGATGACTGTGAAATCACTGATATAAATATTGGCATTTGTCCACACATTGCCTGTTCTCAGAGCCAACGTCCTTTTTCCTTACCCTTGCCTCAACATGATCACATTAGGAAAGTAAATCTTTAGCTTTATGTACATTTCTTGAATGTCCACACAAAAATGCAGATGGGATTAACCATAGGGAAATTATTTCTGAAGGATGTTAAACCATAAAGTACCATGATTCTCAATAAGGAAACAAAGCAAAATGAACCTAATTTAGAGGCCATTTTTGAGAAAATTATTTTTCTCAAAATGTCATTAATGTTTAATATCATTTCATTCATAGTTTTATCAATACTTCATATTTATATCATTTTAGCTTGATATTAGCTTAACATCTGCCTTACACTTATATTTGGATAGATATAAATGATAAAACTAGCAAAAAAGAACACCTGACAAGACAAATGACATCAAGCAGGTCTGACATAGCATGCAGTATACATGAACTTGTATGTAGTATACATGAACTTGTTTCATAGGTCATAAGCTACCTATTTTAAGGTTAAAACTATGCACATTTGCACAATAATGTCTATATTACTAAATCTATATATCTTCAAATTATTCTTTGAGTTAAAAGTACCAGTATATCAGTTTTTAACAACATTCACGATCCTATTACACCAGCCTGTGACACTTCAGATGATTTCGAGGAGCACTTTTCAAAAAAAGGAAAAACATTCAGAACTGATAAAACTCTTCCTACATCTTTAAACCGTTAGACTTCATATAATTTCACAAAGAAAGGCTTTCAATAATTTTTCAAAATGCAGGTGTGCAAATTACTCCTGAAATAGACAGGAGTCATGTTTTCAGTATCCCCCGAACCACTGTTAAACACACCCTATAGCATTTTTCAGCTCATAAAAGTTTTATGAGCTGAAAAGTTCCTTAAGATTTTTTTAACTGCTAACTACAGTTGCCCTCCAGCAACAACACCCTAAGTTGCTATTAAGATCCATTTGAGCAAATATAACATAAATGTGTCCTGCATAGCATGTTTTGTTTCATAGTAGTAAATTTTTTTTTTAAATCAAGATTTATATGACTTGCTGAGTGCACCAAAAAAGTTATGAATGCCTTGGTTTAGTGTAGCATGGGTGGTATTTCTGCTTACTTAGATATGCAGCATGTGTGGAGGGCAATTTTATGTTTGTGAATAGGTTTATACAAATTCATACATGTACCAAGGATTTTCCAGTTTGGAAAAATCTGCCTTGATACATAAAAAAGGTTGGTTTTTTTAGGCACATATATATTTTTCCTTATTAGTGTACACCTGCCTTAGAGCTCATTAATTTAACATCTGCTTTAGGGTTTTCCCTTGCCAAAGGGAAAAAAAAATGCTTGAAAAAATAAATTTCTCACAGAAAACAAATAAAATGACTATAAGCAGCTGGATCTGACTAAACCTCATTGTTTTATCAAAACAATATAACAGTGTTTTTAGTCTTAAGGAGAATGGCATATATAAAGCCCACAAAAATGACAGATGAGGAGGAGGGCAAGAGAGAGAGAGGACGGAGGGAACCAGACAGATACATGCTATTCCCGCTCCCCCACCTCCCACACCACCCTGCCGACCCCACACACTCACTCACTGGAGACCCATGCTGATGGATATAACCAAATATTTCCTTTCCACAGAGTTTTTTGACCTATTGTTACAATGCTGAACAAAAATGAGTTTGAAGGCAAATCATGGTCACATGTTTTAAAAGTGGAAGAAAGAAGAGGAAACGCCTAGTTGTGTTTTGAGACCCAGCTGAATTAAATGCACAATTCAAATAAAAATATGCATTTTTGTATACACGGTTTCTGAGTTAAGTTACTCAGACCCTTCATTTCAAGTAACCATTGTAAACTTAGATTTTTTTTTCCTTCCTGATGACTGCCAATTCTTCCAGAGAGATCGAGTTTCACTTTTTCCATTTTGTAATTTGATCACCCTAACCTTAACGCGCAGTTTCCCATTTAGAAGAGTTTTTAAATGTGGAATTTTTGTGTTTTACTGTTTTCTATAGTATTTGATTCAACTTAGCCTCTACACTAACAAGAGAGTAATCTAAATTGGGAAATTTTTCTTATAGTTAGTCAATGAAGTAATTTTTTAAAAATTCTCAAAAAAAGCATTCATAGTAATCCCTTCTCACTTCTCTTCACTCCTGTTCTTTCTTTTTCATAGTAATATCTTACTGTCACTTTTCCGAACATGTAACAGCTGTCCTCACTCCCACTACTTGGCAGCTCATCTTCTCTCTCAATTCCAGTTCCAAGAGTCGGAAAAGGAAAGTAAGAGAGAAGAAAGACGTTACAGTTTCCAAGAAACACCATCACTAGCGGGAAAGTAATGCTCCAACCCTGGCCTTGTTCAACTGTATTGAGTAGTAAGATTAAAGTCAACGTTCTGGGAATGCAGTCTCTTCTCTACTGCCCCGCAAGAGTTTTTACATTAAGAAAATTCTCGGTGGTAGAAGCCAAGCTACCATCTAACAGCACTGGAAGCCAGCTAACTTGACATTAGAGCGACCTGTGTTTCCAACAGGTACTCCCTGATCACGCTAATGAGGACAGCATCACTCTTCAGAAAAGGACATCTTGAAGGAAATATCCCAAGAGTAAGAGAGAAAACCTGCTCAAAAAGCATTCTGCTAGCCCGACTTCTCACAGCCAGGTCAAGGAAAAACGAGTATTCACTTAATTCACATATTAAAACCAGAATAAACCTAACTAAAATCAATGACCTTAACTTCTAAATTAAAAAAAGACAAACAAACCTGAATAGATCTGTTGAACTGTATACACTATATATTTTCAATTCAGCTTACCGAATTTAGAAGATAGTGTGGTCTGACCTTTAGGAAGGAAATAAGTTATGTTTGATGATGAAAGGTATTAATCAATGTAAAGAAACAGCTTTTAAGAATTTTGCCAGGGAGATAAAATATTTGAGCAGAATAGAAGGCACAAAGAGTCTTTCTAAAAATCAAATACTTAAATCACAAAATAAGTAACATTACAGTCTGGATTTAGGGAACAGAGGTAATGCTGACATAGCCACTCTCTGAAATTATATTTGAACCAATAAATTATAGCACTTCCTGGAACTGAGAGAGATTGTATTTGTTCCAAATATTTAAAGCCTCATTAAAATACCCAAGGACAACAACTTAAAAATATGTTGAACTTTCTTTAAAATAACATTTAAACTACAGACCTAGTACCCACCCCACAAGTTGTATAATAATCTGCAAATCATGGAAGAGAAAAACCAAAACAAACCTTTAGATGTCTATCAGCCTTAGGGATATGCAATACGGTTTTAGCTGTCCACAATGTAAGTACTGAAGGTTAATAGTTAAAGACCAATGGAATGTTAACACAGTCTAGTACTACACTTGAGTAGTAACGCATGGAAAGACACTGAAATTAAAACACTGGGTTCTGAATGTTCTGAAGTGATGTAACAGTGATGGTTTGGTTATATTAGATGACAAAGCAGGGCTTCTTACAACTTTTAAAATAAAATTGTACCTAACATTCTTCAAAATTGTTTAACACATTCTTCCAATTCTTGTACAAATACATGAAGCTAAAACAGAATTTTTTCACACTCCAGTTATCTTCTAATGGCAGCATTTGGCATGTTGGCATTTTTTTTTTCCAAAAGTAATTTTCAAGATAAAATGGTGATTGCCTTGACTGGTATGTCTAGAAAGCAAAGACTTACCTGTCTTGTTTTCTCTGACCTCAATAATATAAACATTTATGTCAGGGTGGAATTTTGTCCCTGCTGGGGGTTCTGGAGTGGAAAGTGCCTGTGGTCTAAAGGCTTCCTGGCCTTCCACAGTGGGTGGTCTTGTTGGCTGCGTAGCAGAAGGAGTACTTGAAGTTGTGAAATATTCTCTATCAATATCTGTTTCTGTTTCCTTGGCTACAATATCCTCAAGGGTAGTAAGAGGAACACGAGATGTCGATTCTTCAATGATGATCATGTCACTGGTTGTTTCTTCATCAGGCTCTCTGTCAATGAGAGGTGGTTTCTCAGTGGATGCTGAAGTTGTGTGAACTCTGTCTACCGAACTGAAGGCAGCAGTGATGTCACTTGGAACTGTGGCTTTAATTGCTGGAAATTCTGGGAGTTCTGTGGCTTTGGGCTTTTCAAATAATCCTGAGCCTAAATCAATATAATCTAGGGATGTTTTCTCTCTTTTCTCAGTAGTGGTTTCCTCTGTAGCCTGGGTAACACTGGTGCTAAAAGGTGATGCAAATGCCCTTGGACTGGTACCTTCTATTTCATATTTTTGTTCAGGTCCTGGACTTAAAGACACCTTTGGCCCCACACTTGGTGTTAGTGTTAGCATTTCATCTGTTTTTGCTTTGTGCTCAGTGACAGCACCAGGTGGAAAAGATATACTTTGCTCAACTTCTCCAATTGGAGTTGTTTCTAAAACTGGGACTGTCACAGAACCTGTCACCAATCTGTCTTCAGAGACTGTATATGCTGACCCATCACTCTCCTGTTCCTCCAAAGGTGTCACTGTCTCCTTGGCTGTGTCAGCTGTAGAACTGAGAGTAGGAACTGGTTTCTCTGGAGTCTGTCCTTTCCCAGGGAATCCTTCCTGAGTTGTTTCCTGTGTAATTTCCGTCGCTGTTCTTACAGTTTCAGGAGAAGCAGTAGCTTCCAGGTGAGTCTGATCAATCACACGTATGTCTTGAGAGGGTTCACCCAGAACTTCATCTTCTGATGGAATGGAAGGTACCAACACTCCCCATTCTGTTTTGGGAATTACAGAAAGAGGAATGGTATGGGAAGAGTCTACATAAGTAGTAGGCTCCTGGGTGCTACTATAATTAACAAATGCTGATCCTTCCATATCCAAAGTGTGTGCAATTTGGGGGACAGTAGATATAGGCTTAGACACATCCATATCTTCTCCTTCATCCAAAGCACTTCCTTCCATGGTTGTATAAACAACTTGGCCTTCTGTGCTTGCGAGACGTGAAACTTTTTCTTCAGTCGTAGAATCTCTCAAAGTTGACTTTTCTGCAATACCAGTTGATGTAGTTGGCTGAAATCTAACTGTGAATTTTTCACGGTCTGTGATGTCTTCCTCAGTAAACTCCTTTAATGGCTTTTGAGTACTGTCTGGGATAAGAGTAAATTTATCTCTTCCATCTTCAGTAAAACTTGGGATTTCTTTATCCTCTCCACTCACTCCCATAGCGGTGAGTAAGGCAGGGGGCGATGTTGGAGAGCCTGCATGCTCCGTGGACTCTAAGGGCTTGGATGTTGTGCTACCTTCATCCAATGACCATTTTGACACAGTGACCACCTCTACATTTAAAGTGCTTTGGGTCAGATGCACTGTTGTAATACTCTCATCATACTTTGTGGTGTCTCCAAAGCCATCTGTTTCTAATTCAGCCGGAGTTGTTGTAAAGTCTTTCTTCACATCTGTTGCCTCTGTTGGTGCCACACTTGGCTTCGTTGTTGTCAGTGCTGGGGAATCAAAAGATTCGGTCATTTCCACCGAGGACTCTGTAAGATGAAGTTGCTCTGAGGAAACTGTAGAGAACTTCATTTCAGAAAAGCCTTCTTCCTCTATTTTTCCTATAAATGGATCTTTAGTGATTTTTTCTTGTATTTCATCATCAGTGGAAGTCAGTATAACTGTTCTCATCTCTGGTCTTAGTGTTTCCGTTCTTTCTCTTCCTGTCTGTGGAGAGGGATAAATAACTGTAGACGTTCCCTCGACTAATCTTTGATCACCAGAATAAGGAAACAATTCTACTTCTGTATGATGCCATGATGGGAAAGGTGTGGCGAACACATCCTGGCCAAGAAAATCTTCAGTTTTCCTACCATTAGTTTGTTTCTCTTCCCAGCTGTCCGTGGACGACCCCTCACCGACAGGCACAGTTACAGGTGAAACAATGGTTGGTCCTGAGACCGACTCCACATCCTCTAGTTGAGTGTGGGTGGTGTCTTGTGAAGTCTTTGACACTGTAACGACTTCAGGTATTTGACTAAAGACCGAGGTACTCAGACCAGATCTAACTGTAAATGTTCTGTCTTCACCATCATCTTCTCCCAAGGTGAATCCGTAGCGACTTGTGGTCACTGATTCAGAAACAGTGCTTACTGTTTTCTTTTCAGTTTTGGATTCCAGCGTCCTTGTTGTAGGTACAAATGGGGTTTCACTTACAGAGAATTCCTTGGGAGGAGTGTGCTTTGATATTTCCATGGATGTTACCAAGGGACCCACTTCTATTTGTTCAATTTGTGTAACTGATTCTTGTGTTTGTATCTCTTCCATGACACCATCCCATGAAACAGTGGTATGAAGGGAGATGACAGGTGTACTTTGGGGCACTTCTTCCTTAATTTCAGGTATGTCTGGCATTCCAAGAGGTCCTGAAGCAGAAGGTGAGTAATAGTCCATATCCCAAGGCTTCTTGGTACCCCCAGCAAGTGTGGGTGATTCGGTGGCTATGCTGTGTGTGACAGTTTGAGGTTGAACTGTGGCTTTCTGTTCAAAATTGACTATATTTCCCACAGGAGGGAATTTGGTTGTAATGACAGGTAATTCGGTGATTAAAGGGGCGGTTGGTATAGTTCTGTCAGGGACCATTTGTGGTTCTTCCGATAAAGTGGGTGAGACAGTTTCTGCAAGCATACTCAGTTCGATGGTTGTAGCCTCTGATACATTCTGTTTAGCTAGAAAAATAATTTCAAAGAGTTGATTAGACAAGTCACTAATACAAAGTTGTACGTCCAGTGTTTGTTAAGTGATGCTGTGTATTTTGGGGTGACCCAAAAGTGTTTCATGATGGAGGGGAGTCTAAAAACTACAATTAGCCCGAAGACAGACAATTGAACACTTAATCATCACAAATTGATCACTTGTTTTATATTGTAAGTATTATCACTGCTTTTACCCATAGGCGTGAATGACGGACGTTAAGGAAAATGAATATTATGTAATTTCAAGATAAGGAGAAGGCCCCCCCAAAAATGCAGAGTTTGTAAACCGTAGCTATGTTATTTATCAGAAACTACAGCACCAAAGTGAAGCCCAGCAGGAGAACGCAGTACTGCTCTCCTGGAGGCTTAGGTCCCTAGCTCTCTCCCTCCTCTCGCTGCATGTCTCAGGGGAGAGGGAGTGCCTCAGCTTGCAAAATAACACAAAGCCACATCAAATGTACCCGAGTTCCATGTCAGCTATTACACTGCCCATAACATGGAGGCTTGCCTAAAAACAGGATATTAAACGTTTTAATACCACTATTCACTTGATTGCAGGTGTGGGACATTTGTCTTCATACTCCTTTCAACTCTGCCGTGGAGCCTTGTTCATAATAAATAATAAAATGCCTCTGGCAGAGGCTGCTTTGCATTTGTTGTAGTTCTACCTCTTGTTCGATGTTCTACACACCATGTATGTAACTCTTAAGGGTCTTGGTTCCAGGCTTCCCTTAGCAGGAAATGCAAACATAGAACAGGAAGTAAAGTACCCACATGATATACTTTAGCTCTGTAATTATGAATCGCTGGAAACAACCCTGAGTATCAGAAAGAATGGACTCAGGCAATAAAAAGTAACATGTCATCATAAAATGCTACATTATAATGCCTCCAGATTTACAGAGTATAGCCTGGCTTGTTCAAAGAAATTTAAGTTGTGTGTAAAAGTGATACTGTTGTAGATGAAATTCCTTCTCAACACAGGGAAAATGGGGCAACTTAGCACATTATATATTTTTTTAATTCAGATTTTCAAAAATCAAAAACTAGTTGCCAGTAAACTCAGAAGGAAGTGATCTGAGGAAATCTGTAGTCATTGTTTGGCTACATCTTGCATGATTAAAACTAGTTGCTTGGGTAATGCCTGTTGCCTCTGATGGGAGGTGTAATATCGGTACTATCTATAAGATCTTGAGTCTTCCTCTTAATAATCCCCAAACCAGAGTTCTTGGAAAACAAAACTGGATACTTCTGAGCTCCATCTACTCTGTCAAAATTTAATAATACTAGGGCAGTGAAACTGCACTGTATGATACTAGAATGGTAAATATATGTCATTATGCATTTATCCAAATTCACTGAATGTACAACACAAAGAATGAACCCTAATGTAAACTATGGACTTTGAGGGAGTATGATGTGTCCATGTGAGTTCAGCAGTTACAACAAGTGGACCACGCTGACGGAGGATGTTGATCACGGGGGAGACTGTGCACGAGTGGGGGTGGGGGTGTGTGGGAAATCCCTGCACCTTCCACTCAATTTTGCTGTAAATCCAAAACTGCTCTAAAAATAAAGTCTATTTTAAAAGTGTAATGATAGAATAATGTAATTTTGTTGTAAATCAGACATGAGCTATAATAGCTTTCTCATCTTTCATCCGGTAAGAGCTATTATTAGCTGTGGTCATTCCCCAGACCATTTTGAAGCCCAGATTCATCAATTTTATAATAAAAACTTGGTAGCCCTTTACATTATGATTCATTTAAATTTTCTTTAAAGTCTGTCACTATTTATCCTTTTATATTAAAACAACTAAGCAAGAACAACAAAAAAGATTTGGACTCTTCAAAAACATTTTAACAAACTTTTGTCTCTCTCTTTTTTTTTTTTCTTTCTTTCTTTCTTTCTTTTTCTTTTTTTTTTTTTAAGAAAAGCTTTCTCTGCATTCATTTCCTGGAAGAAGCTCTGGTCTATTTTGATTGACATGAACAACTTCAGGAACCAAAGTGAGGTTTGACTGACCACTTTTCTTTTAATTCAGTTCTCTACCGTAACTATTACCTCTTTTAACTGCCAAATATTATGTTTGTTTTATAACTGCATTCTTTGGGGAAACAGTAAAATGTACATACAGAGAAAGTTCCCATGGAAACATAATATAAACACTTTGCACACTGCATATTAGAGAAAATTTAATCATATTATATCACATTAATAACAACAAAAAAGCTAATTTTGCTTTTTCCCTCTGGGTATTTCCATGGGTGACGAAATTCACTTAAGAGGAGGTGATAACTGCATTAGGCCTGTGAATCAGGTCTTCCTATGTTCCAACCCAAGTTCTATGCTAGCAACTTTCTGCAGAGCTATAAAAATACTTTTGTAGTGTTTTAAAAATGAAGGACTCAGATTTCAAGAACTAAATAACTGTATGTCATCATCAATGATTACTGTACAGTTTGGTGTCACCTTTCTCTAGTCTGGGAGCAGAGTCAAATGATAGCAGTATGTCTCAGAGAGTCTCCTTTACAAAGCTAGGATTTATATGACTTTGTTTCTAAAAATAAGGGTTTTCAATCATTTTAGAGCCCTGTTTAAAAGTCTGCTTATAATCAAGTTGATTAATTCCACTACTTGGAATGGAAGACTTCTCAGACTTCCTTTTGGGGTTGGGTGGCTCTTTCGTCAACTTAACAGCTGAGTTCCATCGTAACTCAGTATATCTGGTCATCTTTTTCAACCATTTCCCAAAAAAGGAAATGATTTTTAAGAACACAAATATCTACAAAGAAATATCTTAAGAATAAATGCCAGTATTAATGATGACTATTACAAAGGTGAAAGCACTACTCTAGATTGCTCTAGAAGTGCCTCTCTACAAAGAGACTTCACGTGGAAAAAGAAGTTTTTGTCTTGGAAAACTATCAAGTGTCCCTTCGACTCCTCATAATTGAGGAAGCCAACAGAAATCAGAAGGCTTCTTTTCCCACAAAAGCTCCTTTCCAACATTTGCAGCTGTCTGCCACACAGATGTTTCACATCACTGTACTTATGGTATTTAATATCCTATGGACTATCTTCTCCAGGGCTTCTGTTGTGAAACACAAGGCAGATTTTCCTAATAAAATATAAAAACCCTAATAGCAGCATGATAGTCGATTTAACTTGTACCCATACTGCCTACGTCACAGGGAAATGACTAATTTAAAATAGCTCTTCTATATTGAATTTTTTATACATAAATAACTGTTAACATGGCATTTCACAAGTAGAGTGAATTTTCAATAAGTTTATCCTGGGTTCATAGCTGGGCAACGAGAAAAGGTTGGAACAATGGGATCAGAACTCAAACTAAGTTTGAGTGATTGAATGCTCACCAATTCAAATTCAATACCCATAAAAATACCAGTCAGGGAAGTTTTGACACCTATAGTCAGATTATGATTTAGCGCACAGAAAAGATAATAAGCTGACCATAGACCAGAAGGGCAGGTCAATTGTAAAACGGAACAAACATGTAAGAAACACAGCATGTGAAGTGGTGGGTACCTATTTAGCCTTCTCTAGACCACTATTTCTAGTTCTAAGTTTCATCGAACAGAGGGCTATGAAAAACAATGAGGTTCAAAGCAACATCGCATAGGTGATTAGAGGCCTAGAAACTGAAATTTGAAAATAAGGAAATTGTTTCAGTTGAGGGACAACCAAATAATTGTGTTCAATAGTAGAAAGGCTGTTATTTAGATTTTGGTCTCCAATGTAAGAAGGAAAAATGGACTCAAATTCTAACGCAATGGATTTAGATAAATAGAAAAATTCTCTGAGAGTGATGGTAATAGGCTGTTGGAATGGGTTTTTCAGGAACCATCCCCTATTTCCCTCTCTTGGAGATGATTAATAATATTAAATGAGAGGTTATTATGAGTTTTCAATGGTTTGGATTCACTTAAATTTGGGGAGTATGCACGATCCTTCAAAGCCCTGTATAACTCTCTTTCACAGAACTTGCTTAACTCTGAGGCTGAAGAATTAAAAGTGCACAATTTAGTTTAATCATCAAGGGGAAATGCACAGGTAAACTTTATTTCACAGAGATATTAATTTACTTGTTTTTCAGGTCTATTTGATGTGAACAGAGTCTCATTATGTTTATCATCAGCCATTGTTAATATTCTATTCAGTGATTTAGAAGGAAAGAGAATTACAGCAAATGAGATTTGGTATCATCTATTCACCAGGAAGTGGTCTTAAAAACACTACATTTGGTAAAAGCAAACAAGAAAAATAGAGTTATATTTCTAACTTCCTCTACTGAACCAACCAGCTGTATATCCCTGAAATCACTTTTGGAATTGCTCTTAAGGGTACAACTCCTAAAAATTCTAACTCTATAGTTAGTCACTACTCAGCTCTGTGGGAAAACTGGACAGCAGGCACATTATCTTGAGAATATTTTTCAAAATATGTATTAAAAAATACATATATTAAAAGGATTTTTGAAAAATGAATTAGAAATTTGGGGAGGCTGTTGGCATTGTGTGTGGTTTAAGGAAGGCTTTTATGTATGACTAAACTTTCCTAACCTCTTATGTGCTGAATGAAATTTGAATGTGGTAAGGTCTTAGGGAAGAACTAAATGGGAATCTAGCCTTTAGCTTAGGTGGAGAAAAAAACAAAAATTTTAATCCATTATATTTGCAAGTTATACATTTCCAAGTCACACAGACACAAATGAATAAGGGGAAAAACGGACCTAAACTTTCAAACTTTATTCATATTTTATGTAGATTTTTAGTGGGTGGTTATTTATTTAATCTAAGTACCTTGTTATTTTGTACATGCATGTGAACTCCTTATTTAAACAAATAATTTAAAACACATCAGGATGAATTCTTTGTGGCTATAGACAGGCTTTGGTTTAAATTTGACCCTCAGGGGAAAAAGAAATGTTTAAAAGCTTTCTAGTGCCGGGTTTATGAAGCACAAGAAAATAAAATCGAACAAGGTAGTCATTTCTACTCTTTCCTTAATTTAACTTCTTTAACCTAACCCCCACTCCACTCCAACACATACACACAAATTGGATTTTCGTCCTTAATCAAATCAGTCACTTAATGTAAAACTGATTTTTAAGGCTTGAAAATCACTATCATGGGTATGTGGCTTAAAGGAGTTATATCTTCCTACTTCTAGGGATACTGCTTTGTTATTGTTGTTGATCTGTTTTCCTGAAAATGACTGTCTTTTTCTGTAGTTTCAGGGCCTAGGAACACAAGATAATATTTTCAGTGGCTTTTCATGGCCAGCTTATATCATCACACTGATACACAACACATGACTTTAACACTCAGAAAAGTGAATTTACAGGAAGAGATCCAAATGCAGGCATCTTAGCTGGGAGATAGCAATATGTGAAATCACGCCTTTTTGTTGCACTAACATCTTTCCTGCTGACTACTCAGACAGCCCAGTTCTGTGTCTTTTTGGTTGATGAAGAACATCTGTATTATTTCAACTTAGAAATCAATTACAAAATAAGCTGGTGTATTTTCTAATAATTTCAGTTACAGTTGACTGAATCTGTGGGTTCCACATCCGAGGATTCAACCAACTTTGGATTAAAAAAAAAATTCCAGAAAGCTCCAAAAAGCAAAACTTGAATTTGCCCTGTGCCTGCAACTATTTATACAGTTGGATTAGGTATTATAAATAACCTAGAGATGATTTAAAGTATACAAAAAGTTGTGCATAGGTTATATGCAAATACTAAGCCATTTCCCCTCAGTCACTTGAGCATCTGTGGACTTGGCTATCCTGGAGAATCCCAGAGCCAATTCCCCGTGGATACCAGGGGGTGACTGTACATACTGCTACAACGAGATATACTGGAAACTTAGAGAAAAATTCTCACTGTATTTCAGTGTAACATGGCTCTATCTTGAACATACTCAAGGTCACCAAAAATTCTACAAGATTTTTGTTTTGCTGGCACAATATAGATCCTACCGTAAATGTTATGGTGAGGCTCTGGATTACTTGCTTGCTTAATGAGGCATTCTACAAATATGATACTATATCATGGACCACTACTGTTCAAATAATTTAAGAACATCTGAAAAATTTAAATAATTATATCATAAATGTTGAGAAACATTACTTAAAATCCATTTTAAGTAGTAAACCTAATTGAAGATAGCTAATTTTGTTAGAACTTGCAAAAACATACACTGTACTGCAATACGATACTACAGAATTAATCATTAGAAGGCATATATTTCCATTACTTGAAATAACATGAGATAAAATGAGATTTCTATTTATAGCATGGTGCATGCTTAGGTATTAGCCATGTCAGCTCCAAGTACTCACCTGCCATTACTGAGATATAAATTCTCCGCCATTTGAAAGAAAGGGTGATACCAAACATGAAATAAACAGAATTCAAAAATTCAATTCAGCCAACAGTTGGCCTCAGCGTTATAGTACCAACAATCTAATCGCATTTAAGGATTGAAATTGATTTAAAATAAGTACTCAGAAACATTTTCTCTGGTTCTAAGTGCGATGACAGCCCAGTTAAGGCCTTCACCTGACATTTCCTCATCCTCTAAAAAACCATCTGTCAAACTGCCTGCTGTTGTAACCATACTGCTGCCGTTCCATTTCCTTATTTTTGAAAGTCACTGAACTGTTTCCAATCAGCGCACACACTGCAAGACACGGAATCCATTCCAATGGCTAGCTGAACATCAATTGGATACCTCCGAAGTAATTTTTTTTTTTAATCTGTAATGTTTAAAAAGGTATCAAACACTTACGTTTATAGCAGTAGGCATCAAATCTGCTATCAGGGGGAGGGAAGCCTGTCTGGTTCTCAAAACGATACAGGGTTCTCACCCCAAGCAAACCACCTCCACACTGGGCCCTGGCCACAGTCACAGGGTGGCGAACGCTGGCGTCCAACAGCCACCCGTAATCGCACTGGTCGAAGCCGTTCCTCCACGCTGCTTGGAGCTCCCCCACCGTCGCCAGGCGCGCATCTTGGTTTTCACACTCTTCGGCAGCCTCCTCAAAGGTGAATTTATTGGGAGCAGTGATGTGGAACACATCCCCTGGAATAAGAAGAGGAAAAAGGTTTAAATTTTACTATTCCGTCCTTTCCTGTTTGTGGGGGTGGGGCGGGGGAGGAGAAGCACGTAAGTCTTTTTTCATGGCAACGCAGCAGTTTCGGATACTTCAGAGCAAAAAATTTGATGGTTAGCTAATGTTATTATTAATGCATGATAAGAAATAACACACACCAGAAAAGCTTCATTATATATATTTCCCAGGCCATAGAAGCGGTCATTGGATAATAAAGTTACAATACATTTTTTAAAATGAACAAACTTTTCCTAGTGATTCTTGGGTTTAGTGTCCAGGAAACGGGTTTTCTGTCGAATGAAAGCGGCAGCAGTGTACTTATTAACAGTGCATGCTGGAAAGGGGGAGCTGCATTGACCTGTCACTGAGGTTATTTTTCTTTATCTTCAAATCGAATAGTAATTTTCTGACTCTCTTTCTTATCTATCACTACTATCAAAATGGATTAACTGCCATCAAGGCAAATAATCAAACAAGAAAACCTCCAGGGTTTGAAGAGGGAAGGGATAGAAGCAGAATGGAATGCTCTTTCCTGCCTTCCTAGCAGGGCTGCCCTGAGAGTCATGCCTGCACTTGGGTGGGGCTCAGGGTGTATGCGGGCCAAAGTCAGCTCTCACTCAACCAGCCAAAGGGACCAAACCCCCCATCACCACTGGAGGAAGCGGCACCTTTTTTTCTGCCTGGGCTGGATGGATACCTTTCACAACCTGTCTGCCCAGAAAGAGCACCTTCTGGTTCTCACAGAGTCACCATATGTGCTGGCAGGGGCTCTAACTGGGTTCCGGAGACTCTTACATTTGCTTGTTGATGAACAAAGAAAGGCTAAACATTTACTTTCTTCATCGCCAGGTCCCATTAGACCCAATTAGTACGTTCATTATCATTTCACATGTCACAATAAAATATTCTGGAAATGCCAGAGAGCTTGTTTAATTGGAATTTTACTTGGGTAACTAACATAACCATTGGCTGAAATAAATGTAATGTGAATTAAATGATGCTTTTTACAGAGCACAGAAGTGGCTAAAAGACAGAGGCAGAATTAGAGAATAGCTAAGTAGATACAGCAGGCAGGAGGAGGAATATAAAATGAGGTAGAGGAGGCTAAAATATTGATAGCTCATTACTGTATTAGCAGAGGGTCCTGTTTCCACTGAGACCACTTGCTGATTCTATGATATATTAGACAGCTGGGATGCAAGAGTTCTTGTGATCTGGATCTTCACCTGACTAAATCCAGATGGAACAAGCGATTGCTTAAAATGAATAGAGCCATTACTCTCTGCATGTGTATGATAGCTTTATAAAAATAAGAAAAATTATTCAGGGGGGAAAGGCCACATCACCTGTATCAGCTCTTCTCATTACAAATCTAAAACTGCTACCAATGAAACTAGGCCAAATCCCAATGAGAGCTATCTGAAGAACAGAAAGAAAAACGACTTTTACCTGACTGGAAAAAAGGTAGAGGTGAGAATGGATTTTTGTCCTTAATTATCTAGGCTGTCAAAAGGACTATGATCTCAAATCCAAAAATACACTATGAGAAGAAACATTCCTTTTCCCCATTCCTGCAATGTCTCCCCTCCTAATAAGTGCTAAAAGCATAAAGGTCACAGTACCAGTTGCAGAGTATGTATCCAATAATTTTTGTTAAATGAATGGCATTTCAAGTTCTGGTTCAGAAACAAGGTGCCCTTTTTCTTCCAACCTTCCCAAGCAGCACATTAAAGAGTGCTAACTCTGCTACAGAGCTTTGGGTAGCTGCTGTCTGGGACAGGTGATTCATCTTGCCTGTGGATTTGGCTCAGAGCAACCCAGGGAAAGGCAGACAGAGAGACTACGTCGCCCTGAGCAGCCTCAGCAGCCTTGTCCACTTCAGCATCACACTTGCATTAGGCCTGAAAGCAAGGTACGTGTGAAAGAGGGCAGAGCGCCAACATGCTTCCCCCCGAGGTGGAACACTGGCGATGTTATTACAGCTGGAGGATCAGTTTCGTTGCCTTCGTTTCCTGCATCGTGAGGTACTTCTATGTTGAGGCAAGACTACTGTCCCACTTCACTAAAAAGAGTGATCAGCCAACCAGAGCAGGGCTGAGAAATGTAATTAATTGAGTGAAACTCTGCTTCTCCAAACAAATGTTAGTTCGTGTGATGGGGAAAGCAACTTCTCCAAATAGAGCCAGACCAAAGGGCTAATGAAGAAAAATGACGGCATGATGTTCTGGGGAACTGGTTTCCTTGTTTTAATAGCAAACATATTTGGGATATTAAAGGAAACAAAGGTTTCAGTAGGTGCTGGCAGGTTAAAAAGAGAATACCCTTATTATTATTAAATAAAGATCTACTTATAGAACTTTTCATATAAAAACTCTTCTAAAATCTGATTTTATAGCAAAATAATTATTTAATTCACTTGTTTGGAGGATAGTTTTTACCCGTCCAATCTCCAGAAAATAATTTTACTTATTTGATTCAATTCAGTTATCCCTAAGGCCAGCTATTCTTCTTTTTGTTTCTATGTAGAAACTTTTCAAACATTGCAAATAAAATTAAGAGAACATATCGAAAAATATATCACCATTGGGTTTCATGTAACTCAGATTAAAAAAAAGTGCAAGATTTAATTGGTATTAATTGAGTTTACCTTAAGCTGAGAATCAAAATAATTCATTTACAAAGATAACATGTGGCCTGTCATCATACATGGCATAATTATTCTTTTATTTCAAAATAATGAGAAAAAGAAAAGAAAAACATTTACTTTAACTCTGTTTCAAAAACTAAATGCCTAAGCCGTCCTAAATCATAATTGTTTAACACGAACATTACCTCATCCACTTCAAAAATCTAATGATGTAGTGAAGCATCCACACTGTGGAATTATCATATTGAGTCTTGAAGCTTTTAGAATTGACACTAAAACTACCAAAAACAGTAACTTGAATATCCAAACTTTGTCCTTCCTACGTATCAATGTCAAAAAATTAAGGCCAGACATCTTATACTTTTCTCAAATATGCTAGAATATCCTGGCATCAGTTTC
The DNA here is from genome assembly GCF_048773025.1 of Camelus bactrianus. NCBI lineage: Eukaryota > Metazoa > Chordata > Mammalia > Artiodactyla > Camelidae > Camelus > Camelus bactrianus. Next base: position 57,440,229 of record NC_133541.1, on the reverse strand, counting down.
ATACAAAAACCAAACCAGAAAAAAAAGGTAAATTAATAGGTAATACACCAATAGTAATAACTGAACTAATTCATATTACTAAGTGTCCGTGATTTCTAAGACATCTGTTTTTACTCTTTATTGACAAAACTAAAATAACCTCCTGTCAAGTCTTTTTGATTCATTTAGGTGCCTGGTTTTACATAGATAATCCTTTGACATTATATATGTTTTAATTCAACATAATACAAATATAGGTGACCTGCTGTTTAAATCAGAATTAACCTATTAAAAGCTTATTGTTGAAGATGTGGATGGGGAAGATTATTAAATTCTGGTCCAAATTCTAAGAATATATTTTCCAAAAGTGTCTTCTACAGAAAACTGACGATCCCTGAGACATGACTAGGTATTCCAAAGAAAAGACGTTTTGTAGACAATGGCATTTAGAAAACAAATACAAGTTATCTGACAGGTTTCATTTCTGCAAGACTTCTCAGAGTATTTAATATTATTGTATTTTCTGGGAGTCCCCACAAGGAAGTTATGATCTGTAAGCCATTTGACCAGGGTAATCTCCTTTTCTTATAGAATACTGATTAATAGTCCTTGGATCTGTTTCATGGAATAATTTGGAAAACACTGCCCTAGAGACATGAGTGTAAGAAGAGGAATCTCAATTGATCCATAACAAATATAACTTAGTATTAAGTATCCTGGTAGCCTGTGTGTCAGCCTGCTCTAGATAGAAGCAAAGTGCCAAAACCAGGTAACCAGACAGAATCAAAGGGGGAATCAAAACAACTAAGCAAAGGTCATATGAAGTCCATTGCCTCCCAGGTTGTGAAAAAGACTGAGCAAGCAAAGGATGCCGGGGCAGGCAGAGCAGGGACCCTGATGAAGAGTCCAAGACTGCATTTAAGCTGAACACAGAAGGGTCCCATTTCTTAGAAAGAAGCTCATTTTTCAAAAAGCCAAGCAAGGTACAGCAGATAAAAGCATTTGGTCCTAAACTGTAGGCAGAAGCCTTTCAATCCCATCTCCCACAGAAAAAAAATGCAAGTTTTAGGCTAAACACTGACCACATTTACACTGAGAAAAGTAGTCAAGATTTTAAGATTTTTGAAGATTTTATTGATCTACTTTCAGTTTTAAAGTCTATAGTCTAGAATTATTTAGAGGACAAATTATATGTTCTAAACATTAGTCATTAGTAACATTAATGACACTAGACAGAAATTAAGTCCAGGCTAGTAACAGGAGTATAAATCTAGCCTTGGTCCAAAAATGAACCATCATATGAGGATGTATGAAGAGATAAAATCTAAAGTCCAGAGGCAAAGCCAAATCAGGAAGCAAAGGAACAGAGAAAGAGAAAACAAACATGGGAAATCAAGCAAAGCAATTCAGTTCATTTGCTCAGCTTCTCTCTCTCTCTCCTACATGACTTCATAGGTCAGGTTGTGTAAGTAAGTTCCTACCCCAAGGGGATCTTAGAGGCACCTTTTGGCCTTCGATGTAAGTAACAAAAGTTCCTTCTGAGTTTTATCACAGCATCACCTTTAGAGGAGAGGAGAGGGGAGCAAAGCCTTCCTTGAGAGAGAATACACATACACCTACTTCATTCGCATCAGACAAAGCTGTGTTCTAGCTCTACTCTTGAACACTGTGACTGAACAACTGAATGCATTTTGGATTTACTGGATAGTTGCCTTCTTGGAAGGCAAGCATTACTTTTATAAGTGGACAATGAGTCCACTATTCAGTTCCAGAAGTTGCCTCATCAGAGCAGCAACATCTATAGGACATCTGGTGTCAAATTTGTAATAAGAGTACAGATTTGGAACACGTTTCTAAATGTTATCTACCCATGAGAGAATAGTCCTTTTATCTCTTATTAAAGAGAGCAAATAAAACATCAGGAAAGAAATATACAAAATATCCTTTATACACAGAAAGATACACAACTTAAGATAAAGTGTCAAGTTAAGTTTTTATAAGAATTCATTGACTTCATTGATGTGTATACAGATGCATATACATTCACATTAGTACACAATAAAACATAACGCAGATCAGAGGATTTCACACACGGGATAATTTGCATGTTCATATGGAAAACAGATACGCAGTATCTTAACTCATATTTCCCCAAAATTTTAAGTTAAATGCTGAGGCTCTGAATTATTCTTGTTATCCCAACTTTCCAGGGATGTCCTAGAAGAAACTGGAGGACATTGCTGGGGAGATTTTAGTATCTGGTGACATTCCACAAACTAAATTCATCTTAATTATGGGAATTAATATTTTCAGAAATATTAAGAAAAAAATACTTTAATTTGACAACTAGCTGCTAAAAGACTCCCTGGAAAGTGGACCATGCATCTTTTTTTCCACACTTCTGATTGCTAAATGGAAAAGCTGTTTCTTGGCAGACTTAAAAATGACATATACTGAAATGGCAAGTCATGATGAAAACAAATCAAAACATTAAAAATGACCCACACTATTCACAAGCTAGAGTTTATACCCAGGAGTAACTCAGAAAAGTTATGAAAGAACCTGGGTCCAGAGGAAAGCTAAGACAGGATATTTCTCTCCTGCAGACAATTCCCTGCCGTCACCAAGGAGAAAAGGGGTGTTGGCATCAGCAGATCTGAGATAATTATTAGGATGTGAAATGCTTATAGGATAAAATCACTTGCAGTATATGGCAAGTACTGTGGCGATAAAAACAGTTCAATGTAATTATTAGGTTTCAAGCTTTGGATTTTAAGTTTTTTCAAAGGAAGTTTCTTTTTCTCTGCTCCTCCACTCCCTGCAACCTCCTACCGCTCTCGGCTCTTTCTCTCCCTTTTTTCCCTTTGTCTATATACACAAGATCAAAGCAGTGAAGACTAATGCTCATTATCCTGGATCACGAAGTCCATCAGCTGTACATGGTTGGTTAAAAACTAACATATCCTGTTATATAATCTTTTGATGGTCGATATTTGTAGATAATTCAAAATCATGTCAAGTCCCCCTAAGAATTTGATTTGATCCTTTAACCTGCACAGAGACCAACCTTCTGTTAGCAGTGACAAGAAAACTTCTGGGGCTGCCAAGGTAAATTCATCCATTTCTAGCGTTAGTCTGGCAATGGTTCTAATTTGGGGGGTAATGAGATTGGAAAGCTAGGTCAGCACCTTTCAAATTTCTCACTTGTCTTAGGCTGAACTTGGAATCATAATGTGGCTTAAAACATAGACACTGGGTTTTGAAAATTTTACCCTCTATTTAATTTTAGAGAATTATCATCTGTCTGCTGTGATAGTTACCATTCTCTAAATCAGTTGATATTCATGGGGAAAGGAATCCACATATTTATCAATGTGCTATTACACAAGATCTTATGTATGTCATTTGAAAGGTTTAAAGACATAGGAAATCCTACTAAAATTTCAACATATTTTCATGGTTTGGGGGATGTCAGACTTCATTCTTTCCCATTGACAGAGCAGTAAGATTTTAATTAGAGTGAGAAAGAGATTCTAAAAAATTTCTGGATGTCTGAGTCTTCAAAATATGTAAGAGATTGAATGTGTTATTTGATTTGACAGGCACAGTATGTCTGCAGGTCAACACAGGAGAATCAGCCTAGATTTTTTTTTTTTTTAAACTTTTCAAAGCTGAGAGGTAAATGGCCACTGTATTTCTAAAGAAGCTCTTTCGATTCAGAATTCCAGGAGAAGTTGACATCTAAACCTTAAAGCAATCGATTGTCACATGTTTCAAGAGGTTTATGTCAAGACATTTCTACTTATTTAAGGTGAGATTATAAAATAAAAGGGACTATATATAGAAAATCCTAAGGATTCCATTGAAAAAACTATTAGAACAAACAATTTCAGCAAGGTTGCAGGATACAAGATACAAGACCAATATATAAAAATCAATTATATTTTCATACACTTGTAATGAACAATCAGAAAAAGAAATAAAGAAAATCCTATTTGCATTTGCATCAAAAAGAATAAAATATTTAGGATTAAATTTAACAAAAGTTCTGCAAACTTATACCCTAAAACCTATAAAAGGTACAAAACATTGTTGAAAGAAAGTAAAGATGATCTAAAAAAAAATCCCATGTTCATGGATCAGAAGATGTACTCCTGTTAGGGTGGCAGTACACCTCAAACTAATCTGGAGATTCAATTCAATCTCAGCTGACTTCTTTCTAGAAAATTACATGAGAACTCAAGGGGCCCAGAATAAGTAAAACAATTTTGAAAAAGAACACAGTTGGAGGTCTCAAATTTTCCAATTTCAAAATTTACTACAAAGCAAAAATAATCAAAACAATGTGGTACTGACATAAGTATAGACATATAGATGTATGGGTCAATAGAATAGAGTCCAGAAATAAATCCTTATATCTATGAGCAATTTATTTTCAACAGGGTGCCAAGGCCATTATATAAGGAAAGAATAGTCTTTTCAACAAATGGTGCGGGCACAACTGGATATGCACATGCCAAAAAATGGATTTGGACTCTTACTTTATACCATACACAAAAATTAACTCAAAATAGATAAAAATAAAAGTAAAACTTTAAACTTTTACAACTCTTAGAAGGAAACACAAGTTAGTCTCATGACTGGGGATTTGGCAATGTTTTGTTGCACTAATTCTTAAATAACTCCCATTAGTGAAATACTCTGTAGATTACATTCTGTAAATTCCATTAAAATTAAAAGTCAATCTGAGAATCCACAGGCAGGAAATCACACAATTTCCAGATCTGATATCTGATTCTGATACAATCAAAGCCTCCAAAGAAGCTGGAACTAAACCCTGCTCTAAGACCTGTTTAAGGACATTCAGGCTTTTACCTAAATTTTTAGCTTTCCTATCTAAAGGAATTCATAAGATTAAAAGGAAAGGTGATTTTTAGTTCTAGGTCAGACACAAGGATGACATGAAGTCATTAGACAAGTCATAGAGGTGACTGAGCTATCCTGGATTTTGACATGAGAAAGCAGTAGAAAAATTAACCTGTAATTTGTGAATAGGTACAATGGTACCAACACCAATGAGGACAGTTGGCTAGGAAGGCAAGAAGGAGGAATTATTGTGAGAGGCTGGAAAGGAGAAAGGAGTATCTGTAGGAAAGAATTATTTCTAAGAGACACCACAGAAAAGAGTGAGAAGAGACATTCAAAGAGAAAAACTAGTATCATGGCAATCAGTAAAAGTAAAAAAACTGGATCCTTAGTAAATTTGGTGGACAAAGCTTGGCATTTTTTCCCAAGTACTATAGAAATGGTAGGGTGGTGGAAGGTAGTCTCTAAAAGAGACAAAGTTTGGAGAAATGCTGCAATTACCACCAAGTATTTCTTGAGTAACTATTATGTGCCTATTACTGGAATAGGTTCTTCACTGTGGTTGGGAGAGTTATAGAAGAAGATCATGGCCTTATCTTTACCATTTACAGAAATTTTTCAGAAATAAAAATAATAGGTAATAATTTGTACCTGATGAATATAAATCAACCAGAGGATAATTAAACATCAGACATGTGGAACTAACTCTAAGAAAAGTGAGAGTTCAGAATCAGGAAGTCAGTGTGAGCTAGAAGAGCCAAAGATGGGCTCATGGAGGCAGTCTGTCTTCAGGCACTGGGAAGAGCAGAATGTTGGAAAGATGACAGTCTTGTGTTCTCTGAGAGGAACAAAGCACAGCTGCTGGAAGGAGCTAGCATGGAGCCTGTGGACGGCTGGTGCATGTTTGCTGGGTCATACTGGAAAGAAGTAAACACAGTTGAGTAGGTTACTCTCGAGCCAGGTTTGAGGGTTTTGCAGAATGGGACGAGTTTGTGCTTGAGGAGAAAGGGAACAGTAAATTCACTACACAGTGTTGAGTAGGGGAGTGATATGGCTATGGTGTTTAAATGCTTTGATGGTCATAAAACAGGTCCCTTGAAGAACTGTTAAAGGCATGGGGGTTATTTGTGAAATGAGACAGAAACCCAGAGATGAGACACAAAAATGATTCACAAACTAGAAATGAGGGTATGGAATTCAGAAGAGAGTTCAGGGCTAGACATATAAAACTAAAAATTATTATTTCCATTTTTCATTTTTTTGTTCTTTTGGTGTCCTTTTGTTCATCCCACAAAGCATTTGATTCATTTACATACAAAGGAGCAAAAATGAAATTAAACAAACTAATAATAAAATTGGAGCAATGAAATATTTGGAAGGAGGATTGTGATGAAGCCTGGAGAGATGTGAAGTTATCCAAGGGGCAAGAAAAAATTGATGTGAGTAGAGTGGATACGTACAGTTTCAAGGTTAATTTATTAATTCACTCATTTATTCACCTCCATCTGTGGAGCACCTACTGTGTGCCAAGGACATAGCGGGGATACATGTGGTTCCTTCTCTCCCAGAATCCATAGTCTAGTAGAAGATGGAGGAGTAAGCAAACATTTGCAGGAGGGTGATTATAGCCATATATTCAAAATCAGAGATGGTAAAGGTGAGAGAGACCAACTAGGACTTAGGAAGGGCATGTGGGATGAACGAGAGAGCCCAGAGTACAGATACATCAAAGTGCTGGGAAGCTTGTGTGAAAGTCAGGGAACTGGAATAATTGGGTGGTAGTTGTTTCAGGTGAAGGAAAAGCCAACATGGAAAGTTTATATGGAAAATACAGGCCATAGAAGGTTAGGATGTAGGTTCCCAAGATTGCCCATGTCAGGGGCAAGGAATTCCTGGATCAATCATTTGTAAGATTTGGGGACAAGACTAGAAGTATTGACTCATTTGCAGGAACCTAAGAGGGTCAACCATGAAAGAAAGCAGTCTGACTTCATCTACCCTCTGATGTATCTGCAGAGAGAATTAAACCATTCTATAAAGGAAACTATTTTCTTTTAAGTACCTGCTATCAAAAAGAAACCAAATGAACAGTCAACCTATTCATTTCATTAAAAATAATTGAAGATATTTTTAAACATTTGAGTGTTTTTTTAAGCTTAAATATTTACATTGGAGTCCATTCTTTTCAATACTTTCGTATCTATCTTATCTAGGAATTTTTTGCTATGGATAGAACTACACACACATATTTCCTGTGAAATTGCCAGTTTTCAGCACAGAAATTCATGAGTTCACAAAGCACTTTCACAAGTATTTAAATCTCCCAGTGGCAAAGTGAATGTGTTTATATGCCCATGACCTTCTGTGGGGGGGTCAGACAGCAGATTAACTCCTGAATATTATGGTTCAAGAAGATAATGTTCTAATCAGAGAATAAGCTGATTTCAAACAATTTAGGAGAGAGAGTGTGGGAATTCTTATTTTGCCAGGGTATTTTTTAAATTATTTAAAAATGTTCAAGCAATTTACCATATTCAAAATACCTCGACATAAAAGTCACCTGCCTTCATAAAGTGACCAATTTTCAGTTATTTCTATATTTTCTGAAGTACCATGTCCCAGACTTCAACGAAGCATTGCACTCATAACATCTCAGATCTATAGTTGAAAAAACTTTCAGAGATGACATTTTATAGTCTGTCAGGATTCTTTCTACATTTAACAATAATTATTGTCAGAAAAAAAAATTCCTTACATTGAACCTAATTCACAGAGTTGCAATTTTATCTCATCTTCATTTTTTTGAATTCAGTAGAAATAAAGGAACTTTCATATACCCAGAAGCTGTAATAACAACTATTATTTATTGAGCACTCACTCACTTTGTGCTATATGGTGTGATAAAAGCTTTAGACCTCAACTTATTTTATTTTCATACCATGATTAAAAGATAAGTATCCTGATTGTCCCCATTTCACACAAGAAGAAACTGAAGCTTAGAGAGGTAAAGCCTTGTTCAGGATCTCACAACTAATGAGTGACAAAGCTGGGACTCAACTGAGGTCCTTCCTAGTCTTAATTATGAGTTACTTACCTACTAATCAAGAATCCTCCCTCGGCATTGTCTTTACCACTCCCAAACTACTCCGATCCTTTACCCAATTTTCTGAACTATTTAATCATCTCAACTCTATTGTAAACCCTCTCAATGTTTTCCAAATTTACCTTAGCAGAAAACACAGATTAAATTTACTAGAAAGGATAATTTTATGGATCTTAACTTCTATATTCCTACTTTAGAATCTTAATTCCATTAATTTCTTAGTAAGAGTGTTCTGTTACTGAATCATGGCTAACAAGTCACCATTTCCAAGGACTCAAGCTAATAATGAAATTGCTTGCTAGTGGATATAAGCTAGTGTTAACACTCTTAAACTTACTAGGTTATTTTTACAAATAGAGTTGAATATCGTATGTATATGCATAACTGTATTATAATTACCACCTTAGAATAAGAACCAGATTGGTTTTTCTCCCCCTCAAACTGGCTGGATTTAGTTTAGTATAATTATTTGAATTTTATAAAGAAATATAAAAATGACATTATAAAATAAGAGAGGAGAAAAAAACAGATGGTTGACATTCTGTCAACTAAATATCTTTCATGACAAATAACTAAATTAAGACAAAATTAATTGTCTTTTTGAACTAGGTTTCATCTTATACTTAATTGATTTTTTCACTAGACCATCTGGAATAATATTACTTCTGATCTATAGTAATTGCACTTGGTTTATAACTGAGTATACATTCCATTACAGGCATTCTGAGTACATTAATATCTCTAATTCTGACTGGCCCCCACCACCTCTCACATACACAATTGGCTGTCAAAGATACAATGAATTATAGGTGGGAATTATTATACCCATGAATATAGCAATAAATATCTCTTAAAAGGAACTTTGGCTCACTTTCAAATGATCTTTTATCAACGTGGCAACTAAAGTATCAGATGTAATTTTACAAAGTCAACTTTCCACAAGAATTTTTATCAAATCACAGTTTAGCCAGTGGTCTTTATTTCAAAGGGAGAACATACACTTCAGTAAAGCAGAGAAAGAGACCTTACAAGAATCATCTTGTGACCTTCCTCCTACATCATCAGTCACAAAAGGTCTCTTTAACCCCACCACCTCCCACCAAGTCCAATTTCAAGTCAAGAAAGGAAAGACCAGGTTCCAAAAATTTGCTAATTATTCCAAGGGACAACAAACAAAGAGGGAAATATTTCCAGAACAATGTCATTGTAAATTGTCAAGTTCCTTCTATGAAACAAATTAAAGCCTTGTTACTCTGCTGACACAAATTTCAGCCAGTGCTTGAATTCATACTTATACTGATTCTTTTATCTTTCTAACTTTAATGTGACAAAAATGTTAATTTATTTATTTTTTTTTGCTTTGGTGTTAATACCACAACTAAAATGATGTTATATTACACATTACAAGTTTTCAGTCATCAAATATGTGGAACATTTATCCCAAGTAAATATATAACTGTATAAAATACAGTTGAGTTACATTGATACAGAGATTGGTTTTACCAATAACCATTGCCCTAGAAATGGTGATGTTTATGGAGGTGGAGAAGAACTCTTATACAACTAGTAAATCCATTTCATCGTGGTCTATGTGCACATCCTCAATTACCCTTCTGACAGCCCAACTTTCCCCAAATACTAGTTATGTTACTCTGAGCAGACTGTGGGGGAGCCAGCTCTCAATGGGTACAATGTGGCCAGTGATTCCTGGCAGGCCTTCTACCACCAAGACCTGTCAAAAGTATCTCACACTGTATTTATAGAGGGCATGGAATCTCTGGGACTTCTGCAGAAACAGAAAGTCCTCTGGCTTCAAAGAAGGCAGAGATTCTGTAGCTTTAGGGAGTGGGGTTTCAGTAACTGTAACGGGATAAGACTGAAGAGAAGATACACACAGGAGCCCATAGGCACTCCTTCTAGTGACATTGTGAGCACATAAGCCTGTCTTTTCATCAAGGAGGCTCACTTGTGACACTTATTCATATTAGGATCAGACCACGGATTTGTACCCGAAAGTCACCATTTCAATTATATTTGGTAAAGATCTTTTAGGTAATTAGAACTTACGTACACTTTTTCAAAAACTACCTCTAGTTTAATTCTAGTATTACCAGCATACCTGAAATTTTAATAACTATCACTCTAATAGATATTAGTCTAAATTAAAACAACAGTGATAAAACAAATTTCACCTTTTATGAATTTCCATCTTACTGAAATAGCAATAACCAAATTTATTTCCTGGAATCAGATTTCTCTACCAACCACCTCCTATTCCATGAAAAAAGTTAATTAAACTTAAAATAAACTTGAAATTAAACTTAAAGGAAGGAGACTAGCTAGCTAGCTAGCTATAAAAGAAATATAAAAGAGATTGATCTATCTATCTATCCATTTGTTTGTTTCTCTCTATCTCATGACTTGGATTTTACATGTAATTTCCCTTTATCCCTGTAAAAAACGAAAATTGTTAGTATATGAATTTCTGGCTTAGGAAACACATTTTTGTCTTAAATGATAGTTACAATAAAAATGTTAAGATGCTAGAGAACCACACCCAAGCAGCCTTCTTGGGAGCAGGTCTTCCTATTCAAATTGAGTCAAAGCATTAGGCAAATAGAAGCTGCTTATTTTCTAGTTTTCAGTCTGTGAGGTTGTTTATTCAATTCATAGAATCATTGAATTTTAATGGTGAAAGGGACTATGGAAATTATCTAGTTAAACCTCCTCATTTCACATGTAACAAAATTGAGATCATTCTTTTTATGTGTACCCAGCCAAAATTAAAAGCATAACTCAATGCAGTATTTCTATTTATATAATTAGGCTTCTAAGATACCTGCTGACACACATGAAATTCCATTTCAAGAGTCATAGAAACCTCTACTTCATGTGCCTTATAATAAAACTGTATTGTGTCCTTAGAGAACGTCTCCCTTATAGAACTCAAACTTGACTCTGAGTCTCTAACACGTGCTGAGTGAGAAATGATAGCCCCAGAATCAATCAGACTCTAAGCATCTCTAATGTAAGGCTTATATCTTAACTGGCTTCATAGTTCTAACAATGAGCAGAGTACCTATCACATAGTAGGGCTTTTTTAAAATGAGTTCATTCATTGAATGAATGAGTGATTGCTCTAAATGTTAGTGCAGCGAAGTGAACAAGAGGAGAAGAAAAATGTGAAAATCCTTCCTGGGCTAGTTTGCGTTATTTAGTTGCACTTTGAGATGTTTATCAGCACTTAGATTCCCAGTGGTTTGTTACTACTGGTTTTTACCTGAAGTTCTTACAAGAATAGGTACCACCCTTACAGGTTTCTATTCTTAATGCTCTAAAAGTGTATTGGAAACACTCCAATAGCAGCATGACTGAATGCAAACCTGCCATTAACTAAAGACATTTCAAACCTCCATAACCATTTACACAGCCCTCCTTCTCTTCCCACTTTAATTTAAGCTTATTTCACCACAGACTCATACGGTCATTTAAACCAAATGTTGCTGTTTGGAATCCAAACAAGCATGAAGACTTGCTCTACTCCAACATGCTCCCAGTCTTGTCCTCAACTCTCTAAGTTCAAGTGAAGCTATAGAAATTTAAACATCTTACCATCCAGATGGTCCACGTAACAATACACATCATAAGTTTCATGAGGAGCACGGAATCCGTAGGTCCTAACTCCTTCCTTGCCCATCATATCTCCGTAACAGCCTTCTCGGGGAGTCCGGATGGGATATCTGGGGAAATAAAGGACTAGGAAGTAGCACTTTACTCTCACTCCCAAATTAATGAATTAAAGCTGGTAGCCCCCAGACCTCTCACCTGACGGTCTGATCAGACAGCCAGCCTGCATCACATTGCTCAAATCCATCTTCATAGGCAGCGTTGAGCTGCTCTGGGGTTGCTATGACAGCCCCAATATCCAAGCAAGCCTTCTGTGCAGTCTCAAAATTCAGAGTATACCTGCTGGTCGCCGCCCTGTAGTGAAACACAACCCCTGCAAAGAAAGCAGCAGACATTTACAGGCATGTTCAAGTCTTCCACCAAACTGTGAAGTTTCTCATTGGAGTGATATGTCAGATTACTTGCTAACGTGGAAATAACATGATAACTCTTTATTTTTACTTTTTGTAGCATTATGCAAAATTATGGTGATCTCAGGAGCCCCAGAATTGCCCTTCAGCCAGGTGTCCTATTCTGCTCCATTAGCGTTCCCCAGCCAGGAATTTTCTGTTCCCATGAAAGCTATCAAAGAAAAACATTTCAGCCACTAAATCCCAAATGGTGACTGGTTGTCCTAATTACAGGTAGTATTCAGGCTATCATGAGAACACTGGACCACTAAAGGGAGTAGGTGCTGCAGGAGATGCAAAAAGAGTTAAGGGGGCCGCAAGATCAAGTTGTCCTCCTTCATGCTTTCACTCAGGGCCAACTCAATAGAAGCACACAAAACTGCTTCACCAACACCACTTCCTTCAAACATACAACACTGAGATACTTATTTCCAGAGACAGTAGACTAAAATGGAATAGACACTGGGCTATGTATGAGTGGGAAAGCTTGTTCCAATCTTTAATTTGCTCCTTAATCATATATAAGCCTTAATTTCCTCCCTCATAAAGTGTAACTAATATTGCTCATGTTATTTGATTGATGTGAAGGTCAAATTAGGTATAGAATTTAAAGATGTTGGATAGGCTACTATGATAAATGTTTATCGTATTCACTAACTGATCAGCATAACTTAGGGTGTCTGCTATGAAAGGTAAAATATATGATTTTTATCCCAAAGAAGGCCTGAAATAAAGTTCTCCAGACTCTCCTGGGTAGAAGCCAGGCATCCTGGCATGTGCCTCAAATTCCACTTTGTTGTATTTTAGGAGTTGCATAAACTAGTGGTTCTTAACTGTGTTCCAGGGCTCAAGGAACACTCAAAGGCTTGTTCCTCAGCAGCTGAGGGGGTGCAGCGTTGGTTCTCTCCTCCCACTTCAGCAAGAGCATCTCCATTTTTAACTGGAGTAAATATGGTGACTCATTTCCATGAGACAGCAAAGTGAGTCAAGCTATTGTGCCTGGGAAGTCACTGGAAAATATAAATTGGGGCAACTGGGTCTTACGGATGAGATTTTATTAGGAGTCATATCATTTAAGATTACTTTTTTGTTGTGCAGAATTAATTTTGGTTTCTAAATGTCTTCCACTCTCCTTTTATTCCTGGTAATTTTCTGGAGTTGACAACAGTCTCTCATTCACAGCCTGCCTTCTAACTATAAGACTGTCTCCCAAATGCCCATCCTTAGATTGTCTCTTTCTTCCAAGACAGGTATGTGCCAATGAAGTGTCTATGGGGCAGCAGACTAGTAATGTCAGAGATAAGCACCTCTATCAGTGTAAAAAGACCTGCACAGGTACCAATTAGATGCACTGACAATTAACATTCATTTTCCCATTACTGATCAAATGCGGTTTAGAAAATATGTACCTTTATAGAATGACTCTAAAATTACCAGGAAGTATATATGGTGCTATCTAATAAGTATGAGAGATAGCTTATAATGATCTCTAAGGCTTAAGCAAGACTTTGAATGGTTTCAAATTAGTCTTATGTTGATCAAAGCTTCAAATAGCCTTCTTGGTAATTAAAAATCTTCCGTGTGCACTGAAGATTGGCATTAAGGGGGCACAAGGGGGACTCCATGACCAAGGCAGGGAATATCAGGCTGTATAAGTATCTGCAATTGTTGGGATAATTTGAAGACGTCATGGGGCTAAGGGGATTAAGTGAGGATTTCCATTGTTTCAGAGGGGCAAGGGGCAAATCCACTGCTAATTCTGTGATGATGAAAATTGTAAGAGCTGTTGAACTCCTTTTGGGATTTTAAAGACATATATATAAATTTATATATAGTGTGCATCTAACCCTATATATATTATATATATATATATATTATATACAGTGTATCCTACACTATACAAAAAAGAGAAAGAGAGAGAGATCAGTAGAACAAAACAATCCTAGGCTAACCAAAATAAATGATAAAAAGGTTAAAAAAGCAATGATACCAGGATACTTAGAGGATGCCTGGAAAATACAAAAGTAGATTTATAGGAGACAGCAATAGAATCTGAATGCAAAAGGATGTTTGGAAAATGAATTTGTCACATCTGAAATTCGAAGTATTTCCTTTTGGCTACACAAGAAAGAGTTTTAATAAAACCGTTTGTATATATTTCTGAAAGGTAAATATTTTATAGGGAAATGGAGGGTTGGAAGAAAAATCTGTTCCATCATGCCTGGGTATTAGAATTTTGCTTAATAACCTGCCAAAATATTCTGCTTCCAAGAGCTACAGCATGATGTGTGTACCCAATTAAAGCAATTTTTCTTTGCTTTGTCTCCTAACTTAAATTCAAATGACATATAAACCACCACTGAAAGGGGGCTAAAACTAAAATGTCTCATTGCAAGTCTTAATGGATAACAACTAGTGTATTGACCTTAAAAAAAATTCACTGAGTACTTGTTTTGATTCAATTTAAGTGTTTATTGCATCCTAGCCTTTTTAAAGCACTATGATATGTACCATGGTACTTATTAAGTGCCTTATTTATTCAATGTAAGTTAATATGTAATTTATATTTCATAAAAGCAAATTCAAAGATTTTAATAATCATTTTAAGGGAGTGGGAAAAAGGAGGAAAGAGTTTGTGTGTGTGTGTGTGTGTGTGTGTGTGTGTGTGTGTGTGTGCATGTATACACATACACACACATACGTAAGAATTAAAACAAAATGTAGATCAGTCTTTACAGTCTTAAAAAATAATCATTGTTCTCAATAATGAAGTAATGATTCTTGAGCTAAAATACCATGTCTTGAGGTATTCATTATATCCAGTATAAAAAGTCACCTTCTTTGATCCCCAAACAAATAACAGTTCATTTTTGGTGAAAGACATGGACTGCTGGCTTGAATGATGTTTTTCCCCACTTGTCCACACCCTGATTAATGACTACTTTTGAATGTTGTTCCACCACACTTCTGAACCAAGTATCACGCTATACTACCTACTTACAATTCCCCAAGCCTTACCATCCACGGTCAGTGACACTGTGTCTTGTGTGTCTTCAATCC
This sequence comes from Camelus bactrianus, assembly GCF_048773025.1. Taxonomy (NCBI): domain Eukaryota; kingdom Metazoa; phylum Chordata; class Mammalia; order Artiodactyla; family Camelidae; genus Camelus; species Camelus bactrianus. Next base: position 57,425,145 of record NC_133541.1, on the reverse strand, counting down.
CATACATGACATCGCAACGGTAGAGGCCCGCGTCACTGGCGAGCAGTTTGACCATGGTGAGGGAGGCATCGCCCACGTCCTCGGGATGTGTAGGTACTGACACTCTCCCTTTGTAGCCCTGACCAATCTTGATATTCCCATTTTGGGCCACAAGAACAGTAGTCTCCTTTAAATCTTTTCCGTTCTTGTCCAATTCAATCTTAGACCATTTGATTCGGAGAAATTCACTGTTGTTGTTGTAACTGGGTGGTAAGGTAGGCATGGTTGAAAAATGACACGGTAGGTTGACTTTTCCAGAGAGTGAGCCCTTAACAGGTGGGCTTTTTTCCACTTTGACTAGAGGAAAGAAAAAATACCAAATTAACAAACTGAGTCCATGAAATATGTCAATGAATAAGAACCCTTGGAGGGGTTTAGCTATATCTCCAAAATGTGAAATAATTAGAATGACTTTCTATACATAAAAGTATACAATTTTAATAATGTTTTATAACAAAGACAGGGATTTATAATGCTCATTTTTTATTGAAGTATAGTCAGTTTACAATGTTGTGTCAATTTCTGATGTACAGCATGTTTCAGTCATACATATACATACATATATTCATTTTCATATTCTTTTTCATTATAGGTTACTACAAGATATTGAATATAGTTTCCTTGTACTATACAGAAAAATTTCATTTTTTATCTATTTTATATGTAATAGTTAATATTTGCAGATCTCAAACTCTCAATTTATCCCTTCCTACCTCCTTTCCCCCTGCTAACCATAAATTTGTTTTCTATGTCTGTGAGGCTGTTTCTGTTTTGTAAATAAGCTCATTAATGTGTTCTTTTTTCTTTTTTTTTAGATTCCAGACATGAGTAGTATTTTTCTGTGCTAAAAATATTGCATTCATTTTAAAGTATTTGTAACTTAGTGTTTAACATGAACAAAATAAATGATAAAATAAGGTAAGTTTGGAAGGCAGGGAATCAAGGGCAGGAGGAGACTAGACTCAGCAATGCAGGTTTAAAAGATTGGACCGATGTTGAACTACAGATTCACGTCCACTGGTCAGAAGACAAAAAATGATTAAGATAACTGCCACGTTATCTTAGAGGAAATGAAAATAAAACTCAAAAGGGAGGTGAAAAAATTTTAAAGTACTTCAGTGGACTGGAGCAGGGGGACATGCAACACTCGAAGGACCCTCTTTCTTTCAGTATCCAAACCAAAAGCTTTCATCATAATGACAAATCCAGCTGCAGTCGCTTTGCAGTGAAACATTACCTCTCAACTATATCCTAGGGAGAAAGTTGGCTCCTCTTCACCTAACCCTTCTAAAGTATTAATCTACAGAATGTCTTTCATTTTAAGCCCTTCAACTTTTAATGAGTAAGAATACATTGACTACAATTTAACACCTTCGCATGCAAAAGCAAATGTCCTTTCACTCTCACAGGAATCTATACCTCTCCTCCCCTTCTTTTCCCTATCTTCAGTCTCTACTAGCTGGCTAGACAATGAGTTGGTAGTAAGAACAGAAATTATCATTAATGCACAAGGAACTCTCAATATGATGAACTGTTATAGTAGCCTCTAAGTGGAATGAAATCATGCTTCTTAACTGACAAAATTATATGTATCTAACAGTGTGTTAGTGGTCAAAGGCATTAGTAACACACATCTCAATACGGACATGCATCAGAAATGATACAGATGTCGGTGTAGCCCTGTGGACTCAGTTGTGTATAAGTCATTTTGAAAACTGCAATTAGAGATTATGAAGATATTATGCTCTTTAAGAAAAAAGTGCTCTTTATTGCTAAAGATTGAAATTTAACTTCAAACAGATTGGATCCATCAGGAAGATGAAGACAGCACAAAGATACCTTGCAGTTTTTCCTCAAGAATAGGGTTCCTGAGAAAGGAAGGGGTGAGAATTCTATGATCTAAAAATCTCCTAATTTATATTCATCATATGTTCTAGGAAATCCTATCTTCCCTCCTGAAGAATTATTTAGATGACGAACTTCAATAATAAAACATTGCTTTTTTAATGGAGAAGAAACATCCTTCCCATCAACCCCAATTATGGTATAAATTATAAGACTTTATTGCCTCCTTAAAAATGAGTTTAAGTGGCTTTCAATTCCTTAATATTCATTACTAAATTATAGTTCTTTTCACAATTTTAGAGGTATCGGCGCAGATATGAGATTTAGCCCAATCTATCTGATTCAGTTGGGAGGTTTCTGACACTTAGAGCATTATCTAATAACTGTGCTATAATGAAAAGACATATTAGAACAAAATTACGTCAAAAGGCAATTTACCATGGGTTATTTACTGTTCTGGATGTTTATAGATACAAGAAGATTAAAAGCTTCAGTTAGATGTAAATATATATTCACACAGAATCCAGCCTTAACAACAAGATTAACAAAAAGCTGTGTGGCCAAGTCTTTTGTGTACGAAATCTTGGGTCTTAAATGCACTGGGTAACAAGAACTAAGTTTACCAAATCTAAATATTTTAAGAAAGAAATTTAGGAGTTCAGAGGATAATGTTTATAGATTATACATGTTAGAAAAAAAACAAAAACAAAAACTGCTACCTGCAAGAGCTTGTCTGAAACTCTGACAATGCAAGAAATAAAAATAATTGCTAATAGAAAGTTCACTATTCCCACCAGATAGTCTGTGGTCTAAATGGACACAGTAAGGAAGAGATCTCTAGATAATGAATAATCGCCTTTCATCCTCTGTCAGTAAATTCTGCAGAGCAAGGATGATGTAAGTTCTCTCTGTACAATTTGATCACACACACACAGAGATCTTGGCCAAGTAAATGTCAGATTGAGAATAGGGGAATTAATCACCCTCTCAAGTGGTAATATCACTCTCAGTCATTCATTTATTCATAACTGTGCCTGACTCCATTTATTGATATTAGAGGAATATCCAAATAACGTAGTCAATGCTGGATAATCAATGTAATGGGCATTCTGAAAGCAAAGAGTTCTTTATGTGTTGATATAAAGCCAGTAGAGAAGGTGTTTATTAATGTTAGTCATTGATCTTTTGAGTGCCTAGAAATAAAAAGAGAAAACCTTAAGATGAGAGTACTTGTATTGACTCAACATGTTACTGCTGTGTGATCCACTGTGAACTTTGCAAATCTGTTTCGTATGAATGGATCTTACATTTTTTACTTTTAACCCCCCCCATATGAAAAGTCACAATTCTTCTGAAATGAGCCCCAAACTAAGGACATCTCTTAATAGTGATCACAGATCTACGAAGAACTTGATGCTTGGGGGTAAAGTACAACACGGTGGTTAAGAACATGGACTGTGGAGCCGGACGGCCTGGATTTGACTCCAGGCTCCATCACGAAATTGCCGTTTCATCTTCTACATTAGCTATGTCTCCAAACCTCTTGGTATCGCAGTCTCCTCAAGGGGAGAATGAGAATAAAAGCACCCGTCTCATTTAACTCATGGAGAATTAAAATTTTAAAAAAGTTATGAAGTAAAATACTGAGAACAAGGCCTAATATGTAGAAACGACTCAATATTGTTAGCTATTGTCACTCTTTTAAAATACTGTCAAGGAGGTATACCATAAGTGTTTGCTTTGTCTCCCCATTGTTTGTATGAATCTTTTCTTTGTTTTCAGCAGAGGGATAGTTGTCCTGTTCTTCAAGGTCCTCCCTTTCCTTTCTCTGTAATTACTTTCTATTACTACCCACCCAAACCAACTCCTTTTCTTTATCTCTTTCTTATGTCCTCCTTCTTCACTGGATGCTGGTGTTCTTTCCTCTCCATAACCTTCAACTTTACTTTCTGAAAATGCTGAAGAAGACAGCTCCTGGGTTGTTGTTGCATTGCTGGAGCCTAGAGTCTAATGGCCACCTAGGTCATTCATTGTGGTATTCACACATTGTTTATTTATTCATTCACTTATTTACTCAATACATACAATGACTAAGTGCTAGAAGTGTGTCAGGAACTCTGCTGGAAAATGAAGAACAGCTCTCTCAAAGCTACAGTCTACTCGGGAAGGAAAACAAGGAATAACATATCATAAACAAGTGGTATGGGCTGTAATAGCTGTAACAGCACAGGGGACAATGGGAACACAGAGAAAGACCGGAAAGGGGGATGAGAGGTGGGGAAAGGGGATGCCATCTCAGAAGTCAGCTCATCCTTGATTCCCTCTCTTGCCCTCACCACACCACATCCAACCCATTAGTTGGTCTAAAGCCTCCATCTCCACATAGCCAATTCACTTCCTCTCCAGCTCCACTGCCACCACCTGATACAAGCTCCCCATTTCATGCACAGGCTAACACATTAACCTCCTAAATGATCTCCCTGCTGCCACTCTTGCTCCCCTACCATCAAATCTGCACAGAGCAGCAAACACGGAATTTTTCAAAACATTCACCAACTCATGTCTTGCACCTGTGAAAACTTTCAGCCCTTCCTCCAGTGCTTCTTATTGCACTGGGAATAAAGTTCTGTCTTTTCTAAAGACAGCAGTGCCCTATATGGATCAGAAATGTAACACAGTGGTAAAGCTCACAAACTCCCGGGACAACCTTGGGCCCAGTTCTGCTACTTACTGGTTGAGTGACTTTGAGCAAGTCTCTTAGGTTCTCGGTACCTCAGTTGTCTCTAGATGACACACGTAATGAATGTTTCCACAAGCTAATGTTAAGCACTTCAAACTGCTCCTGGCTCATAGGAAGCCTTTTTCCAAGTGTTAGATACTATTACTACTTACATGAACTAATCTCTGCCTATCTCTCTGTCCATATCTCCTACTTTTTTTTTTCCTACTTTCTTTTTGACCACTGCTCTTCAACTCCAGTGACCTTTCTGCTGCTCAGACACACTGCATTTCTTCCTAACTTGGGTCAGATCTCAGCTGGCTGGCTCCTCCTCGTCATTACCAGATCAATTTAAGTATTACCTTCTCAAAGTATTACCAAAGGTGGCCTGACTACCTCCCTGCCACCCCATGCCATTCCCTATAATGTCACTCTGCTTTCTTTTCATCAATTCAAAAGTACTTGGGTTGTTTGTTTACTTGTTTATTGCCTGTCTCATGTAAATAAAGAGATTAAGTTTAATGAAATCCAATACAATGTATGGCTCACTTACTGATATAACCCTGGAGACCTAGACTAACACCTAGCACATAGAATGTATTCAAACAATATTGTCAGTGGATGGATACATGCACGGATGGGAGGAAGGATGGATGAACCAATAGATGGAGTGATACTCTGAGACTTGAAGAATGAACTAAAGTAGAACCATAGAGAATGAGAGAAGGAACTGCAGAAGCAGAAGGAATTGTGCCTGAAAAAAACAGACAATCCGCAGGTCTATGAATGGACCTGTAAATGATTTCAGATACTCTGAAGCACAGAGTGTGAGAAAGAAGTGGAAACTATGTCTGGAGAGTCACCTAGACAGGGGCAGATCACTGAGATTCAGCACAGAATCTTTCTTCATGGACCAGAGTTCATCATTTTGGAATCACAGAACCCTCGTTAGGTGGATATATAATTTAAAGCTAAGAAAGACAGTGCATATGTACTTATCCAGTTACTGAGAGAAAGGGAGAGATGGAGGTTGGGGCAAAAGCTTGGCTATCAGCCTTCTCTCTGTCTTCTTGACGTTTTTCAAATTCTTCCCTCCTTACTGTTAGTCTTTTTTTTTTTTTAAATAGGAAAACTTTTGAGTGGTATTTAAGAAGGTAGAACTTAAAAAGATGCCCAATGCCATATGTGAGCTTTTTTGCACAGTCTGAAAGTAATCTGGGAAGTAACTGAAAGCCCATTTGTTTCTTTACATACTGTTCATTATTTTGTTATGATTGATTTATTTAAAACCATTGTGTTTAGCCTAATAATATTTTAGCTAAAAGTGTTAAGCAACAAATAGATCAAAAATTAATCCTTTATTTTGATGATTTCATATTTGCATTCCATGCCCCAGTACTCCAATTTTTATTTCAATGAGTCTTAAAGAAACTGTTACCACACTCACCTTTATGTAGTGCATGGGCAGCTATTAAGGTAGAGCACATCCATAAGATGCTCTTTATAGTTATCAACATCTTGTCCTAGAAACGAAGAAAAATACAAAGTGAATCATAAGCATTCAGGTTTGTGGGAGGCCCTAAATCACATGCTGTTTCTGCACTATATATAATACAGGTACAAGAAGCAGCTCCTCTTGGATTGTAAAAACAGGAGGAACCTTGCAATAGGAGAAGTTGTCCCAACACTTTAATTATTAGTTTGACTCTCACCCAATGTGGTAGTTACCAAAATAATTCCAGAACCCAGTTTGGGTACACAGAACAATGTGGACGTGTGGGGCAACCACAACGGGGTAGGCTGTTGGAAGAACAATACAGACCACAGCCTAAGTAACTAGCGGCTAGGAGCTGGCCCAAGGAGGGAGAGGCAACCACAAAGTCTATTTAGAAACAGGAAGTTGGTCATAGATGGAGCAAGAGACGATGGGGAAGCAATAGGGAGAGATGTTGAAAAAAAGGGATTCACATCAAACGTGAGGTAGGAGGAAACCCTTTGGTGGTTTATGCTCATGGTACCAGAAAAGAACAAGGACCTCAGCAGGCTTTTTAAAGCAGACTCAATTTTGTTTCTAGGAGACTGAACAAACAAAATAAATGTATTATAAGGAGCTGTTAATTACAGAAAAGACCAGTGCTTGCCATGAGTTTTAAAGCAGTTCCAACAGTCTGAAGGGTAAAGAATGAAAGAAAACACCCTGTACTGAGCATCAAGAAACCCTGCCCTGGCTTTGCTATTAATTTATTGTGGCACTTTGGGGAAGACATTTGACAAATCTGGGTCTCAGAATGGTCCCTTCCAGCTCAAATTTCTATGAAGCTATCATTATGAAGAGAATAAGTACCATTGCTAGGAAGCATCTAGAAATCAAAGAGCCAGACTCAGAAGAACTGCAGAAGACTGTTTGATCTCCACAGTTGTTCCCTTCTCAGTTACATTTCGAACGGTTCTATAATGCCATCATTGGCTGGCTACCCAGTAGCCATTTCTCTTTCTCCTTTCTAACAAAACCCTGAATCCATACTAGAATACCCTCCTTCATGCAGTCATATCCTTTAGAGGAACTTGAGTCAAATCTCAACCTGAGGGGATGATCCTGATTATTCTAAGTCAATTACACTGGTCTCATTTCTTTTGCTAGTGGTTTTGAAATGAGTATGTGATGCAATTTTGGCCAATGAGATGTGAGAGGATATTGCAGGGCACAGAGTTGCTCCTAGGAAAGACATATTCATTTCAAGAAGAGAAAAAAGAAAGAGATGGTTGCTTTTCTTCACCGGACATTGTCAAGATAGGCTATATCTTGTGAAACTGCTGTATCCATCTTGTATCCATGAATATATAAAATAGCCTCTCGGATGAAGTTGAGACAGAATCAGGAAAGATAGGGCTGAGTGCTCAGGTGTTAGACCTACAGCCAGCCACACCTTAGAACTTTTTTATGCGAGATAATAAATTCCTTTATTGTTTAAACCCAATAAAATCAAGGCTTTTAGTTATTTGTAGCTGAAGGCATACTGACACATATTTGAGTTAGTGCCCTAAACAACTTCTTTAGAAAATATCTAAATTCCATATTATTTAGAAAACGTAGATTAAAAAGAAGTAAATGCTGTAAGAATCCAAGTCCAATTTGGGCTCAAACTCAACGTCATAATTTATGGCAGCTATTTATTTTTCTTTGATATTCCTCTCCATTTGCTTATTTTATATTTCTTGAAATAAACGTTAGAACTTTTCTATATCAAAATTATAAAATTCTAGCTATTTCCTGAAGACTGTTTTTTAACCTAATGCATTATATTTCTCACATTTTCCATCAATAGGCCATTTGACAACTCACAGTGAAAAGTATATGGCTGATAATCCTAAATTAACCTTGATAATTAAGTTTATTATTTATCATATAATTACTGAGATATGCTAATGGATGTTGTTAAACACTAACTGGGAAATTAGGTCTCTACGTTTCTGGATTTTTTAATAAGATACTACAACAAGCAGGAATTATTTATCTATATCTCAATACTATTACAATATTTCAGGAAAAAATTAAAATATCAATTTCACATACCCTCAAGTTTCCAACAAAATGAAATTTTAGATTGTATCATACAATGCTATTAAAGACAGTGCATTCCATAAGTACTAACTGAATCCAAATAAGAAAGCTTTCTTTAATTATGCTTATTAATAATAATTTCCTATTGTCTTTCAAGAAAAACGGTTCCTATTTTTTTCCTTTTTTTCAGGAAACTTTTATAAGCATAATGTTAAAAGTCTGAGCTCCACTGTCAAATAGCCCTGAATTCAAGTTCTGAATCTTCTGCTTATACTCTGTGATTTTGGGTAAGTTACTAACTCTCTCATTTCCAGTAGCTACTTAATAGTGAGAAGCAGTACTTTATTGATGTGATTGTGAGAACTGATAAAATAGCTCAGTGATACACAGTATATTCAGTACTCGATTTTTATTATTACAATTTCTAATTCAAGCTTTCTATTAGTGTTTTCTTCCTGGTGTCATATCACTAATAGTAAAAAGAAAAGTATTTAAAGCTCTTGGATTTGAAAATTATAACTGGGGTTGCCATTATAGCTGTGTACAACTTCATGCTTACAGTAAATTGTCCCATAACTTAATGCTATGTGCTTTGAATCACTACTTAGAAATACGTTTTATCTCCTACGTGAAACAGTCAGCTTCTGGAAGGCAGAGCCAGTATCGTATTCAACTTACTAATTCCCACAATATTTCCACAGTGCCAGCTTCAGACTAGACCCTTGAGGGAGGTTTGTGGACGAAATGCATGACCAATGCTTCCATTTTCTATTCAGAAACACACTCTGAAGACAAATGTCAACAGTCTTTTAAAATATGGGTGAGTATGCTAATTAACACCTGAAATACACTTGATATTTACTGTGATTCAATTGTATCAGATGTTTATCAATATCCAGTGTCAGTAACAGTATCAGAGGAGAAGGTGTAACCCTGACCAGAAATGGGTCTTCTTCATCCTAATTTCAAATCCAGGACAGATAGTCAAAAGTCTAACTCTTTGTGCCATACTTCATCCTTATAAAAGTGTCTTTTTTTTTTTAAGGGAAGAGGGAAAACAGTCCTTCATCTGTAAAGCAAATATACTCATCACTTGCCCAAGTAAGGCCACCCCTAACAAGGTTAGGGAAGGAAGCCAGTGCATTAAAAGTATAAGGGAAAGATCAGCCATGTTTTAAATATATTTGCATGAGTATGTTTAAATAAATTGCCAACATTTAAAATTTGAGTCTTCACACCAAGTCTTAGATCTCTGACTTCTTTTGGAAAATCAGATCTAACAGCTCTAGGTTCATATTCTAGCTGGTCAATCATCAATACTAAGCAAGCATCAGCCTTTGGCCTTAGCTCTGTGCACTCAAGGTTATCACTGGCCCCACTTGGCCTCTTGTCCACTTCCACTCCATGTCTGTTTCCTGAAGTCACTGGAGTTTGCAACTCAAATGCCCAAAGTTCTGGCTTCAGACCTACATTTTCATTGCTTCTTCCTTTAGAGTCCATGGGCATTCATTCTATTTCTCTAATCTTCATAAGTCTATGTCCATGTTCATGGTTGTTACACACACTATTTGCCTTCTCTGAGTTTACAAAATAAGAAACTTTCTGAAATTTCTTTCTATTTTAAGCACCACTCTGACCCCCTATTTCTATTCTTCTGCTCTTCTGTGGCTGTCTTGTAAGCATTATCTGTTAGTGATAACAAGTCTGTCTGCATAGAAAGACCTGGGCCATATGAGAGCTAGTGCCTATATTTAGTCTTCTGTTCCAGTGAAGTCAATGAGAAGAGGAAAAGGCCATTGAACAATCAAGTCACAGCTGACTCAGGCTGTTTAATTGCCTAGGAGACACAAGAGACAAGGTCAACAGGACCTTGAGAAATGTCTATCCATGAGAAATGTCTGCAGAGGGGATTAAGGGTCATGCAAGATTGGTTGCCTCCGAGAAAGAGAGAGCCAAGCTTCTAATAAACAGATATTTAGTATTCTCTCTTAATTTGGGGGAAGCTCCACTGAGCAAAGGGTGACTTAAGGATGCAGACACAATGGTATGTCTTAGAGTTTTCGAATTAGTTACCCTAGACAATCAAAGGTCTAGGATACCTCATCCACAAACTGGATGTAAAGAGCCTTGTCCATCATGTTGCTACTGGGTACTTTCTCAAAAGAGGAATCTCTGAAATGCAGAATGAGATATCATGGTTTAAACATGAAGGGTCATGAATTTACTTCACAGGAATAGTGGCACCATGTGAATTTATCACCTACCTCTGACTGGATTCCTGGACCTGGACATGGCTAAGCTTTCTCATGTCATTGCTCCTTAGCACTACTCTGCTCTCTGCCTGGTGAACCCCTTCATCCTTGATCTAAAGCACATGGCACTCTCCAGTCTCTTCCTCATGCTCTAGTTTCATCATGGCACATTGTAGATGTATAATTGGGAATAGCCTTTCTCTGCCCACCATAATATGAGCTCCAGGAAGGCAGTCTGTGATGTTTTGGTCGCTGCTGCATCTACAATGTCCAGGACACCCAGCAAATATTTGTTGAATAAATGAATATGCCCATTTTGTATGTAAGTAGATGCATTCTATATACACCGTGTGGTACACGACTTTCTTCGCTTAAAGTACAGTATATCTCAGAGAATGCTCGGCTAATATAGTTTGTCTGTGTTGTTTTTAACAACTGCATAGATTCCCCCTACGTGAATGTAGCATCTTTTATTTCACCAGTTCCTGTGATGAGCCTTTAAAGTGTTTCCAAAGTTTTCCTATTAGAAATAAGCTGCAAAGGGCATCCTTGTCCATTTCTCTTGGATGACATTTGTACCAATATCTATGTGACAATATCTAAAAGAGGAATTGCTAGGTCAAAAGGTATATACATTTAAAAATTTTTTGATAGCTATTACCAAATTACTTTCTAAAGAAAATAAACCTGTTCACATATAGAAGAGATCCACTTTCCCCACAACCAAGCCAACCCAAACTTTCATCAAACTTTTCTATCTTTACTGCTCTGACTGATGAAAAGATGGTGCAGCATTTCATCATTTTTTTAATTACTATTTCTTTCATTATGAATGAGGCCGACCAACCTTTCATATGATTTTAAAACATTTATATTTCTCTTTCTACCATCTGCACAAAACTTTTGCCAATTTTTCTTTTTGATAGATTGTGGTCTTTTTTTTTTTTTTGTAAAAGTTCTTGGTGTATCAAAATAGTTGTTAGCACTTTATCTCTCACACATTGCTGATATTTTCCAGATGTGTTATTTGTTTTTGTGTAAATAATTTAATTGTTATTTAGTCAGGGTTATAAGTCTTTTCTACTACGGCTTCCAGGTTTTATCTTTTCCTTAAAACAGGTTTCTCTACTCCTAACTTATTATGTTAAAAATCTCATAATTTGCTCTAGTTATTTTTAAAATGTAACTCCCTATATTTCCTATTAGAGCTATCTAAACTTTATTTTAGGACAAGAAATGAGGTAAAGATTGACTAATACTTTAAGTGGACTTGACTTGTTGTTTTCAATAGAATGAAGTCTATTTATCATATACACAAGTCATGTCTTCATTTCCACTGAATTTCCATGTTCATTTGAGTCTATTTCTGGACTCTGTCTTCTGTTCAGTGAAACTAGATGATTCTTAAAACAGTATGCCTCTCTCTAACTCATGTTATACGTTTAGTAGGAAATACATGATTTGGGTAATGCTGTTATTATTATAGAATTAGATCAATATGAGCACCAGGGACATAGCTTAACACCATTTATTTGTGTAGTTTTCCTTTATCAAAGCCTTTCCACAGGTATTCACTCGTTTGATGTTTATTACTGCATACCCATTTAAAAGATTTTGGCACCAAATATCTAAAAGTTTTGTCTTAACCTGGTTTTCTCAGCTAATCAGTGCAACTCGAGCAATTCAAAGCCTAGCACTCATTCCACTGCAGTGCAGGTAACATCAACTCAGTAATTTAACAATAGAAAGATGATAACTTACCTATTATGTATGTGTTTATTATAAACTATGTAATGTCATTTTATAGACATAAACACTTCTTAAAATTCCTAGAAGAATGAGGTAGGATGTCTATAGATACAGAAAAAATGTGAATTTAAACAGAGACCTGCACTTAAACCGTTTTAAAGATGATACATCTATTCAGAAGTTTCAGGAAACATGACCAACAAACACATTACATAAAGATGCTTTGCACTGACCACTGAAATAGAACCGCCCCTGGCACATTCAGTGAGAAGAACTTGGCAGTCAAAAAAACCCTGCAAAAATATATACATAATAAATGTATAAATGTATACATATGTAGTTAACCATGTCTAGGCTACCGGAGGAAATTGGCAAAAGTTCACTAATCAAAGTGGAGCTTAGCCAAGACATTTATCCCTACTTCTCCTTGTTCTGATTCCAAATCAGAGAGAGTGCGGGCCTTGTGTTTTCTGGTAAAGTACAGACCTATGCAGCAATCAGCATGTTTTCTCATACCAGGGCAAGTAACCCTCAACAATGAGTGTTTGTGAGTCCTAACTGCTTTCTCTAGGTGGGTGGTGTAATACTAGCCTACTACAGTCATTCATTCTTTTCCTCAAAAGAACCATGTGTCTTGAGTAGTTCTGTTCAGTCACAAGGCAATACCCCATTTTAAATACAGTGTCTAGTGATGTTTGCCCATGAAAAAAGTCAACAGAAATGTTTAAACTCCACTGAAAAAAGGAAAACTTGGTTATACAGCTGTTGGGAGACTGTGTTGGTTGCTCTTTCGATTCTTAAAGTCTCTAATGTTCACCTACTGGCAATTATTAACCACAAAGTACTTAAGCATAGTAATGTGAGGAAAGAAAGAACAACGACTCTATCTTTAACATTAATCATATTCAGCCTTAAATTAACTTTTGAGGTCCTTTCCAAACAATTTGCAAGGGTGCAGATATAGGTATCTTAGGATATCAGAGGTATTTCCTTCCAGTTTGTAATCACAGAGAAAAAGAAGAAACCTACGTCTGTAAACTTATTAATCTAAGGGGATTCTTTTCAAACTTTATTTTTAAGAGCAGGAAATACAATTTAGGGATAACTTTAAATTTCTTTTTTTACTTACTAAGAAAAAACAAAACTTTGAATTCTTCCACAAATCTTTGACGACTGTCCTGATTCTCATCCCTCTTCCCACCACCCACAAGGAGATTAAGGACTGTGGACTTCCTGCTGGAGGAAGTAATTGCTTAACCACTTTGGAATCCATGGAACCCTTGGCAGTATTAGTTGGGACAGGCACATACAATTGTAAAAATTTTCCTTCCTTTACGTAGAGCTCAGAACTATAAGTCAGTCTCTGAGAACTTCTGCTTGATAGGCTCTCACAATCCAAGTTATATAGTCCCCAAGCTGGAACAGACTTTTATCTCAGAAAATTAGTTCTTGCTTCCATTGGTGCCTTCCTATTTATATATTAAACTCACAACATCCTATTTTAGGTCTTTATATGAATATTTTCCCTATAGATTTGGCACAATTGCCGAGCAGTGCTTAAAAGAATTTGGGTCACAGCTTTCAGAGGGAGTCAAAAAGAAAGGGAAAGTTAATCAATTATATGTCAGAACTGGAGATGGACTAGATCACTTAAACTGTTCTTCCAAGATAAAGCGAAGTAAGAGAGTCTAAATGCAGCTCTAAGTGGCAGCGTCTACTCTGTGCGACATTCCCCCAAGCCACTCGCTCAGTCATTTCATAAATATGAGCTGAGCTCCCACTGTGGGCCGGACCGGAGCTAGAGCTCCTGATGCAAAGGGATCTGAGTTACACCCACAGCCCCTAAGGTTTGTACTCATGGAATTCTATCAGTCCTCTCAATGGCAATTGTTTGCCATACTAGGCGAACTCTTTATGACAGTCTGGAACGTGACTATCCTGTCATTGACTAAAAATGATCTTTAAACCGACATGAACATACTTAAAAAGTCAATATATGGAACACAGGATAAACTCGTCTCATATTTCTGCCAAAAAAGTTTGCTTGGAGTAAATCTTTACTTATTTCCTGTCGCAAGGCAAAACCTCCTCCTAGCACTCCCAAGAAGCAAGAAAAAAACATTCAAAGATCTTTTAATAAGAGTGTTTAGCGCCGTCTAGATAGAAGTCGAGTGGTCTCCTGCAGCCGCCCGCAGCCTAAACGCGGGGTGCGCGGCCGCTCCTTTTCTCTCACTGCCCCGCCCGGGGCCCGGGGAAAAGCAGCAAAGCCACGCCCCCACTGGCCTCTGGGCGGGGACCCAGGAGGCGCCCCGCCAGCCTCCGCGCTGAGCGACTGCCGGTCCAGCAGTGCCGCTGTCTCCGAGTCCAAGGAGTCACACCCGTCTAGGGCCGGGAGCTTAAGTCCCAGCCCACGTGGCGGCGGCTGGTGAACCCCGGCCCTGCGGGAAGCGCCCGGGAGGGTTCTTACCTCCGCGCGGGCTGAGCGACTAGAGAGAATTCTCCAGCCCCAGCCGGTCTAAGCGGCTGGTCCCCCGCCTTCCTTCTCTCCCAGCACGCCGCTTCAGTAGCGTTTGCTATCATTCTTAGGATTAAAACAATGGCTTTAAACGAGACGCAAAATTCAGTCCAAAAATCTTGAAACGAACCCAGCGGGTCTGCCCCCGGCTGTTTGCGTGCATGTGACTCATTTTTATTCCTTTCTTCTTTCCTTTTCCCACTGTCTCTTTCCTTAACTTCTTTTTTTTTCCTCCCGGCACCCTCCTCCCAAATTTCCACGTTCGAGGAGTGTCGTGAAATTGAGGACGTTTAAACGTTACGCTGGGGGCCCTTTTTAGGCAATACTCTGGGGCGGGGCCCTAGCATTGGGTTCCAGCAGTCATGAGCCTTAGTAAAATTTCCGAAAGTAAGGCACTCTGTATGGTCTTTCTTAAAGTGACGCCCAAGATTGAGCACCAACGCCGCCCGAAACCTGGATCCTCCCCTGGGCAAGTGTGTTAGACCATCAAAATGCAGACTTGGCCCAGAGTGCCTCGCACATCCCGGCTGACTTGGGAAAAAGCGCTTCTGCCCTTTGCAAAGCCAAGTCTCCTTTCTGGGTCCTCCAAATGCCTAGATTTACGCCGCAGATTCCGAAGTAGAAAACAAGTAAAGGGTAAGCTAGGGTCCTCCATCCTTGAATACACGATTGTGAAAGTAGCTCCTTTGGTTTTGGGGGCATGGTTTTCTTCCACCTGTGCTGGATTTCTCCATCAGGGGGCGCCCACACCCGCCACAAAACTCCCTATTCCTAGACATCTGGGTTCTGCAAGCTCAAAGCACTCCAACTGGGGGCAGATCCGAAGGAGCGCACCGCCTCCCTCGCTCCTCCCTTCTTGTCTGCCTCGGCGGACAGGGAAGGCAAGGAAGGCAGGGATTTCACACTAGCCATTCATTTGTCAGCCGTGGGGGAGGGGACTCAAGAGCGAAAGGAACCGAGCAGAGGCTGAGAGGGAAAGGGAGGCAGAGAAGATGGAGACAGAGAGGAGAGACAAAGATGAGAAACGGAACGCAGAGTGAGGCTGTCCTTCCGCCTGTGGGTGTGCACACCGCGGGGCAGCTCTCCAGGCGCCGCATAGATTTCTCTTCCCTCCCGTAGCATCTCCCGGAGACATGCAGGACTTGCTGAGGCGCAGCTGGATCCGAGAGCAAATAGTTTCAGCTATGACACTATTATTCTACCTCGCTCTCCGCTGCCTAACACACTGACCGCTCCACGCCCAGTGACACAGAGTGAGCTGGGGCAACTCTAATACCCTCTAGCCCGCACGCACCAGGGATGTCGCTCGGGGGCATCCACGCCTCCGCAAGGCGGTGGGGAGCTTCAGCCGAGGGCGTCCCCCAGTGCTGCCAGCACTCGCTCTCCCCCGCCGCGCGACCCGCCAGTAAAGTTGCTCAACTAGGGCCGCGAGCCGGGAGGGGGTGGGGAAATGGAAGGAAAAGGAAGACTGCTGTAGTCCGGGAGAGAGGGCTGGTCCTAGAGGTCCCAGATTCGGGTCCCCGCGCCACCTTTGTCTGAAGAGCACTCTGAGAACTGGTTTGCTCGTTGAGGCGGGAGCGAAAACCACTTCGCTCCTCAGGGTGAGAGAAAATTCCTGCACATCCCTGCTGGTTCGGGGCAAGCTTTTCCCGCCCTGGCGCCTAGCAGACCTCCGCGGCGCTCCAACAACCCCACCCCCATCCCCTGCTCCCTACCGGCCGGCTCCGGCGCACCGCGCGCTGGACAAAAGAACCCAGGGGCACAGGAGAGAGCCTTGACAGCCCCTAAGTCGCCAAAGACACGCGGCCCGGGGACCCTGTACCTCCCCCGACTGGACCTCCTCCCAGACCGCCTGAGGGCTGAGGGGGTCACGTCCGCGCAGGTCCGGGATCGCCCTGTCAGGAGCTGCCCGGGAGCAGCTTTCCAGGAACGCCGGGCACTGACCACACACCAGGGGCCGGGAACCAGGTGGCCTGCACCAAGGCGGCTCGGGAAACTTGTATGTGGGCAAGTCTCCGGAGTCCCCATTCAAACTTTTGCCTCGAGCAGGTTAACAACAACAAAAAAACCAAGGTGCCCCGCGTCCCTCCTTCCTCTCCAGCTCAAGACCCCGAGACGTTTCTAAGGGTTCTGTGCATTCCCTTCCTTCCCTTCCCCCGTTCCATTTGTCCTTCTACCCCCACCCCATCCCAGGCTTCTTTTGTCTGGATCTTTTTCAGCACCAAGGTCCTCTGTATTTCTCTCTCCAAACGTCCTTCTGAAAGTTACCTGCATTTTTAAAGTGCATATATTTTCTTAACTTCTCCTCAGAGCGAGTTATTTTTTGCCTTAATTAAAGCCTTCTATCAATTACAATGTACTTTTCCCCCCCTAAACTCGCTTTTTTTTTCTGTAAGTTTTTCTTTTTCTTTTCTTTTTTAAAGGGGGAACAAAAGAAACATGATTACCTTGAAAGGCGGCTTATTGCAGTTTGGGGGAAAAATTCACCTCAGCGCTGCGCGAATGGGCTCGGCGTTGGCGGGGCGGGTCACATAGGAAGCGCGGCGGTCTGGGGAAGGGTGCGGAGGGTGCGGGATGGTGCTGGAGGACGCGGGGCTGACGGCAGATTCGGGTCCCAGCGCCTGTCCACCGCACCTAATGTTCGCGGCTGTTGCGCCCGCCCGCCTGGAGTTCTTCCCCAGAAAGGCTCGGGGCAGCTCGTCTGCAAGTTCAAATGCGGGTTGTGACACCCATCATCATTATATCACTGTACCGTCAGCACCGAGGAGGAGACTCAGCGAGGAGGAGGAGGAGGAAGAGGAGGAGGGTTCATTCACAGTCTCCTGAAGCGCTCCGCAGCTTCAGCCACTCCTAAAAGCCCAGGCTTGGAAAGCAGGCAGAGGGGCGGAAAGGCAGCTCCCCGCGCCTGCGGTAGGGACCGCCTGCCTCCCTCCCCAGGCACTCCCACCTCTCGGCGTTTCTTCCTGACAAGAAGTACCAATAGGCTTGGGGACAGCCGCGCTCCCCATTCAGCGACTCACTGAGCAACATCGCGCTGTGCGCAGGGAAACCACTGCCCGTCCACCCCTCCCCCCACTTCCCCGCCCCCCCCCCCCGGCTGCCAGTTCTGGGTTAGGGGAAAGGAGCCCCCAGGCTCTTGTGGGGCAGGCCAGCACTAGACAATTGAGTATCGTCAGCTCTTCTTGGGGGCAAACGAAACTCTGTAAGATCAGCAAAGAACTTGGTTACAGCCTGTTCACGCGGCCACCGAGCCTGCCTGTCCCATCTGAAGGCACTGTCAGGCTCCTGGCTTCTGCCAACCTGAAATAAACACTGAGAAAACGAGATCCTTCTGAGACCTAGAAGGAAAGTGTAAGAATTCCCCGCTGCCTTCCTGGGGAACTGCCCAATGGGGTGCCCAACGTCACTGCGCAATCTACAAAGACCCTTGTAATAAAGGGCTGGACAGGAAATTCCCCGAAGCAAATCCCTGCTCGGATTCAGACAGATCCTTTTCCCCTGCCACAAACCTACAGAAGTCTGGATTGTGCTTTCTTCCTTCTTTCTTTCCCTTAGCCTTTCAAAGTGTCCCTCACAGGAGAACATTTAATGCTTTTTCTGAGTAACAGATTCCTTGGACGGATCAATCACCTTCCTTGTGGTCAGGAAATAACCTTTCATGAGTTGATGTGATTTCTGTTTTCAGCCAAGGCCCACCCGACTATGTAAATAACATCAATACACAGAAGAGTCCCCTGCATTGTATTACAAAAGATTTCCAACAGGACCTTACAGAGCAAGGGTCAACCAGTTGACACAAAGGATTTCTGCCCCTTAGAAAAGAGGGACTTTGTATCTTTCTTTTCTTTGAAGTCAAGTATGAGTTTACACAATGGGAACAAAATAAATCCAAGATGCACATCAGCTTAACACTGGGAATACTGGAGTGGATAGCAAACTTTTCTTTCTACACAAATATGGAAGTATTTGAAATACGGAAAGTGAGATAATTCTTCTCTCTGAAGTCCCTACTTAGAAAATTATGTCAAACACAGCACCTCACAACAGTGATGATTAAAGGAGAAAGTCCGTTTTCACTCTGAATTTCCTTGAGTAGTTTGGCTTAAGCTCATATTTTAAAACTTGTATCAGCCTAGACTCTTGTTATAAGGTTTCTTTTGCAAGTTATATGTGTTCTGCATGATCATGGATTTTAACTGATAAACAGGTAAAAGGTTTGTCAGGAGAATTTCAGTCCTCAAAATGTGCATCTTTTATCTATCTATCTATCTATCTATCTACTCACTACAGTGAATGACATAACTATTAATTATAGGATTTGGAAATTGATTTGATTTAACAATGACTTACTTATTCTTAGGAGTTAGTTTAAGACCATTTCCCACATTGAAATCATATCCCATTAAAATACATTTAAAATAACAAAGTCACAGAACAGAACTGGAATTCAACCCTTACATTTAATAGATAAGCAAACTTTTAGGAAAGTGACTCACCTAAAATCATGTGATTAACAGCAGAGCTGTTACCAGAACACAACTCTTGACTCCTTGTCCACTGGTCCTTTCAGTGCTCTTTATAGCAAGTTTATGATCAGGATGACTTCACTCAGAAAGGGAGAAAAATGAAATACAAGAATCTTTATTGAAATTTATACCCCAGGCTTTAGGTTAGACCTTTCTCTAAAATACGTCTAGGTAGGTATGTATTATTACTCTCATTTTAAAATTTGAGTAAACCGAGTTAAGTTCCAAAGAGTTTTAGTGTCCTACCCAAGGTCACTCTTTAAGTGGTAGATCTGCCAAGATGAGAAGCTTATAATCTCTCCATTACCCTGCGCTCTGTCCATAATACAGTTAAGTAAAACGTTTCTACAAAGGAGACCCAGAGCAGAAAGAAGCAACTAATAGATTAATATCAATTTTCAAGGAAATATTACTAAATAGTTAACATTCACTATAAATAATACCATCTGTACATGATAGAACATGAAGAAAATTATGGGTCAGCTACTCCTTACATCCTGAGATATTTTCCTTTACCTTGCCAAATGTGTTTCTCCAGCCCTCCAACATTTATAGTTCCTTGTAACATCCATAGACATTACAACTCTTGACTAAGTAGTTCTACAGGGCAGAGGCACTTTCTTAGGCAGATGCAACTAGTCAGAACATGGACAATGTTGAAAAGCTTTATACTGCATGCCTTTTCTTTACTTTGGCTTAAAACATTATAATTTAGAAATTTAAACACTACTTCAGGCTGTCAAATCTCCAGAATGAAATGACACCCCCAAATATCTGCTTTCTTTCTCTAAGGCAGATTTCCCCCCCTAGCTATCTATAATAGAGAAGGAATAAATAGGAAAGCATACCAGGTCCATTCAGGATAGAGTCTACAGCTGTATTATCTCTATGTAACTGTCCTTGAGGACTTTTTTAGCTCTCTTTTCCCTTTTTCTCTTCCTTCTTTCCTTCCTTTCACTAAAAAAAAAGAGAATGAGAGAGCAGTTCTTTCTAATTCTCCCATGCCTGAAAAACCATCAGAAGTTTTGAATGGGAAAATATATATCTACAGTTTTCATTCCTAAAACTTTATTTGCCCAATACACTCATCTGAATCAAACAGTAATTAAAATATCACTCTATTCATTCCTCCTTTAAAACACATCCTTGTACTGGAGATGTTCTGTATATAAACTCCTCGTCCCCAGGTGTAGATAAAGCAAGATCTTCATTCCTAGTGCTGGTGTCTACAAGAAACCAGAAGCCAGAAGCTATGTGTCTTGCTTCGTTGTCTTGATCTTGTCTTTAGGAACTTGGCCAAGCTCAGAGGCAGCCAGCCAATGACTTAGAGAAGAAAGGTATAGATGGCAGGTGGGTCTCCAGGGAATTTCATTATCTTTATCTAAACCTTCTGAGGTCCTTAAGGATCACGTTTCAGTCTTCTCCTTTTTTATTGATCAGGTGAAGTGTTCTTAGAAATGGTATTATCTGTTGCTGCCCTAGGAATGACAAGGTTCCAGTCCCACCCACATTCAGAAAACAGAGTTCACATTTCAAGCTCCTGATCTGGCTGATCCTAGACACAATGAAGCAAACATCCTCTCTGGGTGGTGAAAGATTAAAAATGCACCTTTAATGAATTCCAAAGACCCTAGAAAAAAAGGAACCAACTCTCTAAGGTTGCTTTAAAAAATTTTTTTTTAACACTACAGATTAGGGACAGACATTTTATCCAACACTTCAAATCTTCTTTGGTTCTAGGAAATGCAGAAGTAATATAAGTTCTTTGTTGCCTTCTTTAAAAAATAAAAGAAACCCTACAAAAGGCAAACTGATGGTGACCATCTCATTAGGCATTAGCCTGAAGTACATAAATTGCCAAGAGAAATAAAACACAAATATCCTTAGAAAGCCATGAAAAATCTGATTTTTCCCAGAAATCAGATACCAAGCCTTTGCGCCCCAACCTCCAAATCAAAATGTTACAGTAAAATGTTTCTTTCAATAAAAGAGTTCTTTTTTCCCCCTTTGCTGTAAATGTCCTGTTCATGGTTGGGCAGATTTCTCCAGAACTTAGCTAGAAGACCGTCTACATCACGATGGAACTATGCAAGCCAAAGCCAAGTTCCAACATGGAGTGATGGGAAAGGCTGGGCTGCGGAGAGGAGATGACTTCATTAGGGAGAAGAGAGGCTCTCTGAGCCGGTTCACACGTCAGCCAAACGGTTCAGCACATCTGCACTAGCCCCGGGGAGGCTGCCTGGGGCAGAGTATCAAAAATGCCATCGTTTTTACAAAAGAAAAGATTAAAGCATAAATAAAGCAGCCCAACTAAACTGAATCAAAGATATCTACCTTACTCCTCTCTCTTGGTCGAACTCAGACTCTTTTCTTTTCCTCCTCACAGCCTGAAAAGTATGTTATTTTTTATAAAGCATTTGTCTGACTGAACCAAGACAAACTGAAGAATCTGGTTTCTGAACACAAGGAAGCGGTAGAGATCTTAGAATTTATGCAGCAGGGCAGAGAACAACACAGAGGTTTTCTTCAGAGGCAAAACTTTTGCAGTTGCTGTTTATTTTCAGTGGGTACCAGGCTCCTTTATTTAATTAGCATACAATGGGACCAAGAGACAAGAAGCTTAATGAAAGCACCATGGATGGGGCAAAAAGCCAACGTGGCATCATTAGTACTTCCCATGAACAACGGTAGGAGCAAGACAGGAAGCAAGGGAAGTTCTCCATAGTGAGAAGAGTGTTTGGGGAACTCTCGCTCAGGTATCAGAATAGCGTGTAGAAGTAACATCAGTTACTCTTTTTATTCTATCAATAAAAAGAATTGCAGGACTAGTCGAAAGTCAAGAGACTTTAGGCTCTTGTTACAAAATTTGAGTGATCACATTTTAACCCTGTGATGCAAAGGAGATCAAATATTTGCTCTAATTCATCAAGAAAAAAGAAGAGAATATCTGTAAGACTCAGCAAATACTTATCACAAACTGACTGCTCTCAATTTCATTTCTATTTTCTTCGTTCAATTCAACAAACATTTGCTGAGCACCTTCTATGTGCACTGCTTTAGAACTCTGGTATTCAGAAATTATTCAAAAGATGAAGAACTGCTTCCCAAACTACAGGAGTTTATAATTTATATAGACAAAATTAACTTACTAGAGTAGTCTAGGTTATGATCTACACAATGACAAATGAACTTAGAAGAAAAAAATATTTTTGTGTATATGCCCACTGGCTGGTTCAGTCAGCCATTTTTTGAAGACATGCCACCGACTACAAATGGATCAGGGAAGAATGGTAGCTCAACAAATCTGTTTCCTTTACTGGAAAATCTCTTCCACGCACGTATTCTATTGACATTGAATCCTGGGCATTAATCTTGTTGTAGATGAGGGAATTGTATTTCTTATTTTCCCGTAATAAAATGAGTTGGTTAGATGATATGTACTTAGAATTCATTTTAAGTTTCTGAAAATCTTCCAGAATTGATAAATCAAACCAAAGTTGAATGGTGGAAAGAAAGCAATAAATGTCATTCTAACAAGAAAAGAAGTTCAAGGAAATTGACCACTCTAAGGATACTAGGGACTGCTGGACATGAGTATCAAATGTTGGCATTGGAAAACTAGAGAAAAGAACAATGGGCTAAAAATTGTTTTTCTTCTCAGACATTAGAAAGCTGAAGTAATTTGATTTTAAATATAGCATTGAATTTATAGCTTCCCTCAAAAATGCAGTTGGGAATGTATAATGGTCCTTCCCATCCCCTATTCCTGCAATTGCTTTGGGGAATTTTTGTCTGTTTTTGTCTCTGGTGTTAGCTGCCTGTGACTACTCCTCCCTTCCATATCATCTCACATAATATCTATCTCTTCTTTCCCCCAGCTTTATTGAGATATAATTAATATATAACATTGTATAAGTTTAAGGTGTACAGTGTGATTTGATACATGTTATATTGTGAACTATTAATCACAAAAGGTTGGTTAACACATCCTTTAACTCACATAATTTCCTTTTTTAATTGTTGTTATGGTGAGAACATTAAAGCTCTACTCTAATAGCAAGTTTCCAAATGCAGTACAGTATTGTTATCTATTGTCACCATGCTGTACATTAGCTCCCTGGAGCTTATTCATATTACAACTGAAAGTTTGTATCCTTTGACCAATATCTCCCCATTTCCCCCACCTCTCAGCCCTTGGCAAATACCATTCTACTCTCAAAATAATAAAAAGGCCATATGTGATAAGCCCAGAGTCAACATCATACTCAAAGGTAAAAAGCTGAAAGCTTTCCTACTAAGATCAGGACAAGATAAATGTACTTACTTTCACCACTCTTATTCAAAATAGTACTAGAAGTGTTAGCTATGGCAATTAGGCAAGAAAAAGAAATAAATGTATCCCAATCAGAAAAGAAGTAAAATTGTTTCAGTTTGCTGATGACATGATCTTGTTTACAGAAAATTCTAAGTAAATTCATAAAAAAAAAACTGCTCAAGTTAATATACTAGTAAAGTTTCAGGATGCAAAATCAACACACCAAATCTGTTGCATTTCTACACAGTAACAACTATATGAAAAAGAAATAAAACAATCCCATTTATAATAGCATCAAAAACAATAAAATACTTGGTTAGAAATAAATTTAGCCAAGGAAGTGAAACATCTATGCACTGAAAACTATAGGGCATTGAAGAAAGAAATTGAAGAAAACACAAATTAATGGAAAGGTACCCTGTGTTCATGGATTAGAAAAGTTAATATTGTTAAGATATCCATACAACCCAAAGATATCTATAGATTCAATGTGATGCCTATCAAAATTCTAACAGCATTTTTTCACAGAAATAGGAACAATATGATGTCTATCTTAGACTGGGTTCTCACAAAAACAAGCCCTGAGACAAGGATTCAAATGCAAGTAGTTTATTTGGGAGTGACGGCAAGAAACATCTATAGAGAAGAAAATGAGACAGGGAAGGGAAGGAGGCTCTGAAAGGTGCATTTCAAACAGACTGCCACTATGAGCAACTGGAGCTTATTCCCACTAGAGGATGCCGGGAAACCATTGAGAACATGTATCTCAGAGGTATCCCCGTCTAAGAGAGAGGGAGCTGAAGTATTTATACACCTGTCATTGGTTGGGGGTTTTTCGAAAGAGTATCAATCTTCTGCATATATATAGGCCAACTGGGCTCTGGTGGCCAGAGAAGGCTCTCAGGCTAAATGATGCAGAGTCTGCAATAAGAATTTGGTCCAGCATGCACATGATAAAGATGAGGGGATATGGGCTTGGGTACCAACTGTAGCTGCTGTAATTCTCAATATTCTAATCATCACCAAGGCTGGCTAGGACTGTGGGATTGGCAACAACAGGTCTACCTTGGTGAGCTGCAAGTCTTAGGATATCAGGGAGGAGAGTGGCTCCATTCAGCAGCTCCTCCCTCTTAGGCCCCTGTGCACCCACACCAGGAGCATCCCTACTGCTACCTTTCCCACACTCAGTGCTGCCTTGCTAATAGGATCCCCAGCCTGAATCTCAGTGCCTCTTCTCCCTCCCACAGTCTTAGTTTGACTCCCTCAGACATCTCAACTCCCAGGAAGAACTAGCCAGATGAGACTTGAAAGCTGTTGTCCTGGGAATCATAAATGAATCTTAAATTCATAGAAGTTAAGGTCTTGAAGGGCTGTAAATTTACCTACAGCAAAGTCCTCTTACTTCAGACATGCAGGCACTGGTAGAAGCTCTGTGAGAACAGGGTATTGATAGTTCAAGTTCACACTGTACATACAGTTCCTTAGCCCAGTGCCTGGCCCACAGTAGGTGCTCAGCATATATGCACTGAATAGATGTGGAATGAACACACCTGTTGAGTGTGTTCTATACCCTGAGAAACAAGGAAGGCTGGGACCAAAATGTAGCAGGCAGGAAAGATTCCCCATCCCAACCCAGCTCCCCTTCTTTGGGTCATCTGTCATCACCATGTGCCATCAGAAGCCCTGAACCAGTTCCATTGGCCATGAGGGTCCCCTTTCCTCTTGCAGTTGAGGGATCCAAATCCCCAGGAACCCAAGTGGAAACAGTGGCTACATTTTCCTAAGGGGGTTGTAAATGTAAATCAGTAGGTTCCACATGATTTTATATCTTTGAGACAATGTTAGTCTGAGATCTAAAAGAATAATTTTATACTGTTCATAAACAGAGACTGGCACATCAGGCTGCAAATAAAATAGGAAAGAACACCTACTGTGGAAATGACAATTGCATCATTAGAGGAGGAAGAAGTGGGGAAGCAGACATCAAGAGTATAAGCCAGACAATTAACAGAAAAATGCAAATTAAAACTACAATGAGGTATCATCTCACACTGGTCAGAACGATAAATGCCGGAGAGGCTGTGGAGAAAAGGGAACTCTCTTACGCTGTTGGTGGGAATGTAGTTTGGTGCAGCCATTGTGGAAAACAGTATGGAGATTCCTCAAAAAACTGAAAATTGACTTACCGTATGATCTAGCAATCCCACTCCTGGGCATATAACCAGAAGAAATTCTAATTCGAAAAGATACATGCACCCCAGTGTTCATAGAAACACTATTTACAATAGCCAAGACATGGAAGCACCTAAATGTCCATCAACCAATGACTGGATAAAGAAGTTGTGGTACATATACACAATGGAATATTACTCAGCCATAAAGAGAATGAAATACTGTCATTTGCAGCAACATGGATGGACTTGGAGAATGTCATACTAAGTGAAGTAAACAAGAAGAAGAAAAATACCATAAGATATCACTCATATGTGGAATCTAAAAAAATGACACAAATGAACTTATTTACAAACAGAAACAGACTCATAGACACAGAAAACAAAC
This sequence comes from Camelus bactrianus, assembly GCF_048773025.1. NCBI lineage: Eukaryota > Metazoa > Chordata > Mammalia > Artiodactyla > Camelidae > Camelus > Camelus bactrianus. Next base: position 57,399,064 of record NC_133541.1, on the reverse strand, counting down.
TTATGGTTACTGGAGGGAAAGGGAAGGGTGGAGGGATAAACAGGGAGTTCAGGATTTGCAGATGCTAACTACTATACATAAAATAGATAAATAGCAAGGTCCTACTACATAGCACAGGGAATTATATTCAATACTTTTTAATAGCTTATAATGAAAAAGAATATGAAAAGGAATATATATATATATAACTGAACCACTGTGCTGTATACCAGAAATTAACACAACTGTACACTGACCATACTTCAAATAAAAAAAGAAAAAATTGAATCAAATACCCTGAACACTGAAAAAAAATAAAGTTCTTCACCCAGCTGGTCCATTTTAGCAGGTGCTTTCTTCCCATGGTCCCACGGGCTGACAACACTCCTTTTCAGTCTCCCCTGCTCTTCCTCCCTTTCTTTTGTCCTTCCACTAGCTACTGGCAATGCAAAAGGCAAAAAGCAAAAACAAAAAGGAGTATAAGCCAGAAACTGGATTATAATTGGGAGTTATTTTCTAAGATGACCCAGAGATGCCTAATGAAGACAGAAAGGTATGGATGGCAAACAGAAGAACCTGAGAGAGGACACTGTTAATTCAGGAACAGATTAGGAGATGACGTCTGGAAAACAGTGGGAGAGTGAGGAGCAAAGAACATAGGTGAGTAAAAAAATTAGGTTGCTTGAAACCAATTTATTTGGCAGATTCTACTCACTGAGGTTAAAAAATAAAAACCTAGAAGTTATTGGTTTCTTTTTCTAGTCACTACCCAAACTCCTGTATCAAATGTCCCCTTCCCATTGGGAATCAACTGCTTGAATCTTGGGCAGATTCCATAACTACCTGTACACTTTTCATTAATACATGCCTGTTTTTACATAGTTCAAAATGCTAATCTCATATATGAAGGTTTTCCTTCTACCAAAGCTTCTATTTCTGTGGCTCAGGGGACATGGACTGGGGAAGGGAGGATGTCTTTTGTTTTTTTTTTTTTTTTTTTTTCACCCTCTTCCAGCTCCCCCCTGATGCAGGGGTGGGACAGGGCTGGGCAGGCTGCTCTGGGACCCTGTTCTTGCTCTTCCAGGCTTCAGCGCCTCCGTTATGAAGTGGAAGAAGTAGGGATGAAGGAAAGGGATAAGACCCTCTTACTAACTGGTTGCTGTTATAAACCTCTTTGGGATCATTAAGGCTTCCCTGGATGACGGTGACTGACAGCTGACACCCCTGGTGTGGCAGGTGTCCCAACACTGGCCACTGAGAGGACACATGTACACTTCCCAAGAGTCTTTACAGGACACCCCCTGTGCAGTTTCCTGCCCTAGGAGAGGCAACTGTGTGTCTTTCACCTTCCTTGACTCCATCTCAATTGATATGCACCTTGTGCCCTGCTGCTGTGGTTCCCCAAGTCTGACAGGCCACCCTTGGGACACCAGCAAGGCAACTTAATGCAGCTATTTTCTACTCTATCACTTAGCCCATCAAAATACTCAAAGCCTGATTCTTGCCAGACCACATAGTGGGAACAAGGCTACCCATGCCCTCTGTCTTTCTAGTCACTTCTCTCCAAATACCCTTGCTCCTGTGCAGGTAGGTACAAGGATGATCAACAAATCGACTTCCTAGGTGGCTATGCTGAGCTCCACTTCTCACAGACATCCTCAGCTTCTGTGAGTTATTCTCTTTTAGCCTCCGTTTTTCTTCTCCCTTGAGGAGAACAGAGAAAACAGGCAGCTCTCTCCACATACTCAAAAAGTAGTGAAATATAGTGTAGGTGGAAGGCAATACGAAAGAGACTGGTGACGGAAAAACCAGGTTGTCACGTTGTCTGCAAGTGCAGCAGTAAGTATCTCACTGGTGAAAAAAGAAAGGAATTATAAAAGCCTTTCCTCCAGTCTCCTCTGCCATGGCCCCCCCTGGCTTTCTCTCTGTGCCCTTGGGTATCTGTATGTGTGCACGAGTTTCATATCTGAGACCTTTATGTCTTCTTTGAATAAAAAGCTTCCAGGCATTCCAGTGATTACACAATCCCCTACCAAATTCCAGAATTCCTTCTGATTCACAGCATTGTGGCAACTTCATGAAAGTAGGAGAGATCTCGCTATGGTTCAGCAGTAAGGGAAGAGGAACATTGCCAAAGCCCCTGAAAGTTCTGTATTGAAAGGGCAGGTGTTTGATGTGGGGAAGCAATGGGAAGTGAGCAGTAATCTGAGCGCAGACTCAGGCAAGATAAATAGGTTCCCAACATGTCAGGTAGTTCCTGCTCTGGTTTCAGATGGAGGAATTTAATAAGCTTTCAAGTCTTAAAACTCAAGTGACACACAGGATACAAGAAAGAGGCACGGGGGGAGGGTATAGCTCAAGTGGTAGGGTGCACGCTTAGCATGCACGAGGTCCTGGAGGTCCTCACTTAAAATCCCCAGTACCTCCATTAAAAATAAATAAGTAAACCCAATTACATACCCCCACCCCCTACAAAAAACAAGAAAGTGGCATAATGGAAAGTCTGTTAGAACTGAAGTAACAGGAAGGGGGCACAAATCTCAGTTCTACTACATACAAATCTCATGAACTTGAAGCCAACTGACCTGCCTGAGTTTCCTCACTGGCCATATGGGGATAACAAGATCTACACAACAGAGGCGTTAACACCAGGCTTTGATGAGATAACAAAATAAAGCACCCAATAAAGTAGCCAGGCCACCACGTACAGCTGTGTAATCTGTGCACAACATGAATGTCCAGCCAAGCGAATGAGCAGAAGTTGAAAAATTACCCAAGGTCTATTAGTTAAGTCATCGACCTAGCACAGGGCTCCACTGCGTCGGAGGAAGGGACACACTGTCTTCCAGTTCTGACACAGACCTACCACTGAGACTTGTACTGAAGACTCTTATCTTCTCACAGCTGGCCCCTCTTTCTAATTTTCACAATGTGTGTAACACTTTAATAGCCACTAGATAAGTGACTAAATGGAAGACGGTCTTATAACTGGGGCATTTAGGCTACTCTTCCTATGGAGGATAGTTTTCAAGGCAACCACAAGAGCAGGCTCCAAAAGGATGAACTGGTTCAAGTCAAGGACCATCTGCAACTAGACTGGCATTTCTCAGTGTAGATCTTGTGCCACTGCAAAAAATCACTTAGAATTTGTAGCTCTGATACCAATATCACAAGCAATAGCATAAAAATAAAAATATGGGGTTTCATCAGAATTAAAAACTTGTCCTCAAAGGACACCATCAAGAAAATGAAAAGACAACTCACAAAATAAGAGACAATTTGGCAAATCACCTATATGATAAGGAACTTGTATCTAGAATATATCAAGAACTTTTATAACTCAATAATGAAAAGACAATCTAATTTTTAAAAATGAACAGAGAGTCTGAATGGATATTTCTCCAAAGGAGATATATAAGTAACCAGTGAACACAGGAAAAGATCCTCCATATTATTAACCATGAGGAAAATGAGATTCAAACCCACAATGAGATAATACTTCACACCCACTAAGGTGGCTGGAATCAAAGTGTCAGATACCAAATGTCGGTGAGATATGCAGGATTCAGAGCCCCAGACTCTGGTGTTGGGAATGTGAGATGGTGCAGCCACTTTGGGAAACAAAAGGTTGAACATCAAGTTACCCCTTTGCCCCAGCAATTTCACTCCTAGGTATATGCTAGAGAGAAATGAAAACAGATATCCACACAAAAACTTGTATATAAATGTTCACAGAAGCATTATTCAAGACAGCCCAAAGTGGAAATAACCTATATGCCCATCAACTGATGAATAAATAAATAAAATATGGGACCTCCATATAAAAGAATATTATTCAGCAATAAAAAGGACTGAAGTACTGATACATGTATGCTACAACATGGTTGAACCTTGAAAACATTGTGCTAAGGAAAAAGCCTGACACAAAAGACCACATAATGTATAATTCCACTTACACAAAATATCCAGAAGAGGCAAATATATAGAGACAGAGGATAAACTAGTGCTTTGCCTGGGGCTGAGGAGCATGGGGAAATGGGGTTGACTGCTAACAGGTATGGTGTTTCTTTCTCTGGTAATGAAAATGTTCTGGATTATGTTAGTGCTGAGGGATACATAACCCTGTGAATATAATTAAAAGTATTTAATTGTACACTTTAAATAGGTGAACTGTATGGTATATGAATTATATCTCAAAAGATGTTCCCCCCCAAAAAAGTTAAGGTATATTAAAAAAATTACTTGGGATGCTTGTAAAATTGCAGGTGCCTGGGCCCTTCTTCAAACTCATGAAAGTGGAATGTCTGTGACTGAAATCCAGGAATATGCAATCTAAACAAGTACACTGGGTCATTCCCACATGTATTAAGTTTGTCAACAACACAAACAGTTTGTCCTACAAATGAATTGTATATATTTGTGTTGCAGTTTCGGCTGGGAGATTTTTCATTGTAATATATGTGCATTTGAAATCCAACAGTTGAGAAATGGTTTGAATAAAAAAATTCTTTTCTCAGTGTTAATAATTAAAGGCAACTAAGTGGAAGATTGTGCCTTTCTAGTGTTCTCATTAGTGTGCTCAATGTTAAAAGTAAAGGTAGTGAAAGAAAAACCAAGTCAAAATTCATGGTAGAAATTTCTATTAACACTTGTCCCCACAATCAAGAAGGATCTCTGGAAAGAGTCTAAAACTTGGGTGATCTAATTTCTACTTGCCCCACGACTATCCACCATTGGGATGAGATTTCGTGTTCCACATCTCAAGTCTAACCATTCTTTTTACAGTGTTTGCTAAATCAGAACAGAAGTTGGTGATGACGGAATGCTAATTTCAACTGCAGGACACAATAGATATTAAAATATAAAATTTTCATATGAAAGGTCTTTTACTCTTGGATTGCATAACTGTCTTTATATTTGTATAGAATGTTTGTATTTATAGTGTCAGTATTTATGAAGTTACAAAGTTAGCATTCACCAGTCACTTAATCCTTGAACTATCCCTGTGTAGTATACATGGAAGACAGTAAGAGGCCCTCTGGCAGAGACTTCTAGGTGCTCCCTATGTTAAAAATGTAGCCAGGATTTGTTTTCATCAGGTATTGTTAAGACAGTAGGCATGGAAATGATTGTCATGAAAGAAGAAGTTTGTACTCACAGATCCCTAGAAATAGATGCAGGCCATGCCACACAGAGCCGCATGGGGAAGGACCAGGGATGCTCAAAAGCCAGAAAAGGAATGAGAGAAGAATATGGCCCAAAGCCCTTTTTTGAGGGGTGGGGAGTAGGGGAAGGTATGAGCAAGACTGGGTAGGTACACTGAGTAAATTTGGGATGGATAGTTTAAATAGTTTTGGTGGGCTCTGGGCTGTAGAGGTGGTCCCTAGTTGTCTGGTCTTTGTGGGAAGATTTAGGGTAGGTGTTAGCTTGGTGTGTGAGAGTTTGATAAAGGAGATGGCTGGGGGTGTGGGCTCTGAATTGGTTGATTTCTGAGTTGAACGTGTGCTCATCTCTAGGAATTACCTACCTCCAGGAGGGGCATTCTCTCCAGGATCAAGGCCCAGACTGCCTGAGCATCAAGAATGTAGAAGATAAGGAAACACAGTCAGTGCACTTCCCCCAATGAATCGTCTGTCCTTCTTTCATAGTGTACTTGGACCATCACTGCTGGAAATATGACATTTCCCAGATTCTCTTGCAATCAGGAAGGGCCGCAGGACCAAATTTTGGCCAATGTGACACGAGGGGAAATGATGTGAGCAACGTCTAGGCTGTGTCCTTCAAGGATGGCAACCTGGCCCCTCTTCCCTCCTTCCTTTGTCCTGCTGCCTGAAATGTAGATGTGGCACTTAGCCTTCTTGGATCATGTGCGTAAGGACAACAGCTGAGGGGTGGCAGAGAGGCAAGAGAGAAGGAGCTGGGTCCTGCAGCTCTGCCATGCTAGCGTTCACCTGCTTACATTCAAAGAATCAGATTGTCCCACGAGACAGGAATCAACTTACGGCGTGTTAAATCACTCGAATTTTGAGCCTTCGTTACAAAGATTCAACCTACATCCCAACCCAGAAAGTCGAGCTGCCATGTACAGTTGTGCAAGCATCTTTCACACTGCACCGTGCATAGCCTCTGTGCTGCACATGGCAGCCCTCAACACAGTCCCATTTCTCCAGTGAGGACAGGCTCAAAGAGGTCAGGCCACACCTTCAGTAAACACTAGATCCAAAGCTCTGTAGGGATTATAGAATTTACAGAGGATAATATGCCAGTTTCATTACAAAATCAAATAGAGTAACACATCAACCTTCTTAGGCAAAAGATAAAATATACGTTAAGTACTAGAATTCAATATTTACGTACTTAGAAACGGAGAGCATTCTGCTGAATGTTGTTCAATGTATTCCGAAGAAGAGGCTGTCTCCTTAAATTCCATAGCTGAAGTGACAGGCTGTGCACAGGGGCAGTTAACGACGCCTGGATGCGCAAGTCTATCATTTGCATGCATTAAGATGGAAATGGGGCTTCCGTATTTTACTTATATGTGCCCGTGAAGTGATTGCACTTCCCAAGATCCCTTTGTACTCATGATTACTTGATTTGTGAACCAAATGAGTGGTTTGAGGATGGAAATAGGTATACAGTGACTCCATTTGGGAGGTCCAATTTTGACATGAATGACTAGAGGCTTTTTTTTATGAAAGAAAGAGTAGATACTGGATTCAAATGAAGTTTCTTTAGAAGATTTGATACTTGGGGATTCGTTCATTTGAAATGTCCAGTCTGATTTTTGGTACTTAGAATTGCACTTTAATTGGGAGATGTAGTTAAGTGATGATTGACATAATTAATTTGTAATAAGAAAACCAGTACAGGGCTGGGTCAAGATGGCTGAGTAGTAGGACGCCTAGCTCACCCTCTCCCACAAATATAGCAAAATCTACACCTACAAATCACACAGAATACCTATGGAGCTTTGGCAGCATATCTCTTATATTGGAAATACAAGGAAACCCTCACAAAATCAATAAACAACAAGTTTATACAGCACAGGCAACTATATTCAGTATCTTGTGTAATCTATAATGAAAAAGAATATGAAAAGGAATATACATGTATGACTGAAACACTATACTGTACACCAGAAATTGACATAATATTGTAAACTGACTATACTTTAGTTAAAAAAAAAAAAAGAAAACAAGTATAAAATATCATTTTTATCAGTAGGATATATCATCAACTCTGCAGCAGTAAGAAAAATATTGTCAAAAATTTTATATTTAAACGGATTCTAACAACACCCAGCAATTATCTGCCAGTTGCTCTAAAACACACGTGCCTAATAGTAGCAATCGCAAAATTGAATTTTGCCTCCACAGACCTGAGAGATACTTTTCTAAAAAAGACCCTAAAATTTGCACTTTAATTCACAAATGTTCCCCTTTCTTGAAAAGTCACATTTTTTTTCCTCTTGTGCAAGTGTGTTCCATTGGAGATGAAATGGTTTTAAAAGCAAGCATTCTTTATTGATTCAGAAGTTTTCCTACCCTAACTAGTGCTGCCTTACTGTAAACAAAATACTACCATATCTACTATACCACAAGTTATAATTAGTAGGAGTGCTTTCAAATGCTCTCATATTGCTGGAAAATGAGCTTTTTGTTTGCAAGGCTGAGATGGTCTCCGGTCTCCCTGAGAGCAAGAAGGGAAGCGAGAGGACTTGTGACCTGAGGTGAAAGTCCCGGGTGGTGCTGGGTTCACGTGGCTGCTGGTGGCCGGCACGGGCCAGTGTCATTAGCCATCTTGAAATAATTATTTTGGAACAACTGTAACCTAAAATGTTGGATAAAGTAACATTCAAAAAGTTTGCAGCCAGCAATAGTTTTTACGTTGAATGGGACAACTACCATTGGGTTTTAGAAAGGATGTTCTTGGTTAAAGTAAATGCACAAGGCTGGCATTGATTTCTAACTTCTATCCTGGTGACAAATCTAATACTTACACTATCTTCCTGTCATGGAAACCAAAATACTTTGTTTCCAGAGGAGTTTCTGTTTAAAAGATACAAAAGATGCTACAGTCTTAGGTGAGCTCTAAATTTCTTTCATTCCAAATATGATTATGATAGTAATAAAAATAATAATACAATAATAAAAATAATAGTCATAAGGGCCACCAATCGTTGAGTATTTAATATAAGCCAAACAAACCTTCATAATAATCTTGAAAAGTAGGTATTATTATTCTAGCTTTACAGAAGAGAAAACTGACTTCAGGCAGCCAAGATATGACTGATTCCCTCTGCTACTTCCATGTACAACCTACCATATACGTCTCTATACAGTTTTTGGAAGAGACAGAGAAAGGGGATGAGGGCAGAGAGAGGCAGAGTGAGATTACAGGAAGCAAACTCATATCTGTCTTATGAGAGACTGGCAGTGTGGATTTATTGTGCCATATTTTGTTTTTATTCTCAGACCTGAGATACTATGCGGTTCAAAGCAAAACTTGCTCTAGGGAAAAGTTGCACTGAATTTCCGAAGAATAAGTACACTTTAACTTTCCTAGGAAGTTCTGAACTGTTGAGATAGGGGGCCGCTAGTTTTTCCTTCTTTTTCTGTTCTAAACTGAAGCTGAACAGAACAGGGAATGCTCTACTCCCACCCTCTTAAAAAAAAAAAAAAGGAGGGAAGCGTGTGGCAAAACTACTTATCACATTTAAGTGGCCTCAGACTTAGCTGAGTGCTCTGTAAATCCTTACCATCCCGGACATGATGATAAACTCTGTTCTGGGGACATATTATTTTGATTTTGATAATTTGTCTTCTACCTCATTCAGTTTTACGCAAGAACACAGAAACATCAATTGGTGTTTTGTTCCATTGCTTTTACTGAATTAAATGCTTCTTTTTTACCTTTTTTTTTTTTTCCTTTACCATGCTTCAAAGTAACACGACTTGATAGCATCAGCCTTGGGTACTAGCCCTTACAGATAGAAATGTTCTTGAAGTAAGCTCAATAGGACTTTTTGTAATAACTTACCCATGTTCTCAGACTCCTATCAGTCCCCGAGGTAGTCATAATAAACACGAACTGAAGCTTCAAAATCTTCAGGAAATTCTTGCCTTAAAAAAAAAACAACAACTGTCTTTGGAGGTTTCTCTAAAGTTAATGCAATGTTTACAAATTGAGTCTATAATCTATAAAAATAAAACCAGAAATTATTTTAAAAGATAACTAAGAAACCTCTGTTTATATGGCACTAACAATTAGACTTAAAGTTGTCCAACAAAAGAAAGAGTGATTTCATAAGAAAAAGATTCCGTAGGGAAAAATGACCATTGTAAGTTTTGGCATTTCAAATGCTCCATTTTCCTAATTAAAGAGAAAGTGAGATTTAGAAAAGCAATTTATGACGTTTTCATAAAAGTATAAAGTTTGTAAAGCACGTTTAATAGACGTCAGTTTATTTATGAAAATATCTTTAAGGTTATCTTTTTGCCATGTAAAATTTAGTTTACCAGGAAAAGTTTAGTCCAGACCCAGATTTATTTTTGTTTTACTGATATACCACTTAGAGATACCACGCACTTAGCAATCCTAGGTCACACATTGTGACCTAAAGTGTCTGCTGGAGCTAACCTCCTCAAGTTCATCTACTTTTTTTTAACCTCTTGGTCACAAAGCACAATGGGTTTCATGTTTAATTCTGGACATTATAATGGCCTAATGGACATTTTTCCTGTCCCAGAAATTTCCAACTCTAGTATAGATGATTTTTCTTACAACAAATTAACTTAAAAGGTAATTTCCTTGTGGCTTCTACCTTTGAAAACATTTGTTTTTTCATAACATCCTGCTTGTCATCATATATGTTGTTTCTACAGCATGTAAACTTATTTCCTGATTTCTCATCTCGGTTTATCTGGAAAATCTGACCAAATTTTCAAGACCTTGATTAAGCTTTAGTACTCCATGAAGTTTTTCTGAAGTAGTCCCTCTGCTCAACCCACCTCATCCTCCTACTGCCTGTTACAAGAGGTAGCTACCATCAATTGTACACACTTCCATTATTACATTGATCCCAGAATGCTACAATTCATACGTTACATAAGGCTGTAAAGCAAGGATCATGGTTTTTGTTGTTTTGTACTTGTATCCCAGATTTCTGGAACAGTGCTTGATATCTAGATAGCCTGAAAAATTATTTGGTGAAAAAGTAATGATGAGAAAGAACACGTCTGATTTCTATTTCAGAGGTATTTTGATTTTCTTCTCAGTCCTCAAAATGAAGTAAGATCATTAGTGCACCTATTTTGTCACCACTGAAAAATTATTCATAGACATATAAAAGTTGAAATAGCAATAGATTGCCTGGGTTTGAAACATGACCTCACCATTTTACTAGCCAAATAAACTTGGGAAAGCTTAATGATACCCTATCCCCAAAAAAGAAGTCTTCAATCTACTCACCTGCAAAATAGGGATTATTGTACTATCTACCTCACAGAGTTCTTGTGGGTGTTGAAGGATAATAATGCACACAGAGGATTTTGCTCGAGTCCCAGCACATGGGAACATTTCTTATAAACGACCAATTATCAGGCTAGTGTCTAACAATCTATTTTCATTTTTTAAAGCTGAGGAATAAATCCTTACTTTGTGATGGTTCCTCCCCCTCCTCCTTCCTCATCTTTTCCTCCTCTTCCTCCCCCTCCTCCAACAGCTTTATTGAAATATGAGTGATAAACATTCTAATGGGTCCAGAGTTGCAAGATGAAAAAGCAGTGTACCCAGTCAATTGTAAGAACTTAATTAGTGAAGATGGTGGTCAATTCAGTTTGGGTAGCTGAGAAACCCAGTTATACATCAGCTGAACTGCAAGCGAGATTTCTAAGGACTTTTCACTTTATTATACCTTACTTCTGATGCGGTTTATCAAGCAGTTCTTATTAAACAGGGTTTGTAAAGAATGTGCTTGCCCTAGGCACTCTGGTGGCTGATTAACAGATGCCACATTATGTTTTCTGGTGTCAATAGGGTGGTTGTCTGTTCAGAGTATATTTCCTGGCTTTGGAGAGTTAGTGCAAGTTAAATGCAGCCCTCCAATAACTCAAAAGGAAGGTCAAACCTGAGACACTCTGATCTGGGCCACTGGCTATCCTCTTCTGGGAAGTCACAGAGAGATGAGTTCATGGACTTCTGGAACTGAGGGTTCTAATTAGTGCACATTTTAGTATCCATTCCTCTCATGGTATCCTTCCATATTTATATTGTTTCAAATGAAAGTCAATTCAGATGAGAAAATTATTCTAGCCTTTGGGTCAAACAACTGACACACACACACATCTGAGGTCGTGGGGGTGGAAAATGGCAGCCCCTCAGGGGAACTGAAGTGGTTCCCAGAAGGTTGAGCAATCTCTTAGGTGAGCCTGTCACAGGTGGCGGGTGTCCTGAGGCAAAGAGAAGGCCCTGACTACAAGGTGATCATTTCTGATAAATCCCTGCAGTGCAGGTTCAGACTGGGCATGGACCTGGGCAAGTGAAATACCCTCACTATGTGTAAAAGGCCTGTAAATAAATGTGCCCACATTTCAAGAGTTTTGAACATTAATTTTTTGGATCCAAAGGTCCTGAAGTGAGGCAAAATAAAAGCAACAGTAAAGGGTGAAGAGTGAGAAAGAGAAAGCTCAGGGATGTAGGCTGAAGTCTTTCAAAACTACGAAGTCAATGTTTCAACATAATTATTGAAAAGTCAATTATTTTTTCCCTACTTTTGTATTGTAATAAAATACACATACCATAAAATTTACTTTTTAAATAAGCACTTTAAGTGTACAGTTCAGTGGTATTAAGTACATTCACATTATTGTGCAACCATCACCACCATCCATCCCTAGAGCTCTTTTTTATTCTACAAAACGGAAATTCTATACCCATTAAACAGTAACTCCTTATTTTTGTGTTCCCTAGCCCCCTGCTCCCAGGCCCTGGCAACCACCATTTCTGTCTCTATAAATTTGACAATTCTATGTACCTCACATAAGTAAAAATGTCTATCTTTATGCCAGCAACATACTGTTTCAATTACTGTAGCTTTGTAATAAGTTTTGAGATCAGGAAATATGATTCCTCAAGCTTTGTCCTTCTTCAAGATTTTCTGGCTATATGGAACCCCTTGAGATTTCATACGAATTTTAGAATGGATTTTTCTATTTCTGCCAAAAAAAGGTATTGGAATTTTGATAGGGATTGCATTAAAGCTGTAGATTTCTTTGGGTAGACTGACACCTTAACAATATTATGTTTTCCAATCTATGAACATGGGATGTCTTTCCATTTATCTATGTTTTCTTTACTTCAGCAATGTTTTGTAGATATCATTGTACAAGTCCTTCACCTCCTTGGTTAAATTAATTCTTAAGTATTTTATTATTTTTGATGCTATTGTAAATAGAATAATTTTCTTAATTTTTTTTCAGATTGTTGTTAGTTTAAACACCAATATTAATACTTAATATAGAAACAAAATGGGTATCTATGGCCACAGAAATAACTTGTATCTAAAATAAGAGTCAATTCACAGAGCATGAACTAAAGCCAAGTGGAAGAAAATACACTATTAGCTTACTTAGGTACCTCAGGTTGAAATAATCCAAAGTGATTAGACTGTGTGTTGAGTGCCTCCTCCCTCTTCTTTCTTTTTTTTAATTGAAGTGTAGTCAATTTACAGTGTTGTGTTAATTTTTGGTGTACAGCATAGTGATTCAGTTATACACACACACACACACACGTATATGTTATATATGTACATATACATATATATATTCCTTTTCATACTCTTTTTCATTATAGGCTATTACAAGGTAATGAATATAGTTTCCTGTGCTCCTCTTTTACTTCTGAGGGTTATAATACTGGCTGGCTGGCTGGCTAGCTGAATGGCTGGATGGAATCAAGATACAAGAAAAAAATATCTCTACATTTAGTAGCTATGACTCCTCCAAGTTTTTTTCCTAAGACTGCTTTATCAACTTGAAATTGACCAAATTAACCTAATCATTTCCCCTAAAGATTTTAAGTAGTGTAAGCAGAGGTGGTTTACCATTAGAGATACATGTGTGGTAGATAACAGTAAGAAAAGCAAACTTTAGGTTCATAACCCACTTGGATATAACTAGTACTGTGATGGTAAGTGTTTAACAACGGGCTCTCTGGATAGGAGGTGCAGGATCCCTGATTTATAGGGATTCCCAGTTTTCATGGCTTAAATATTCTCACCATGGCCAATTAATGTGGTGTTACTGAAAGAGTTCCTGGGAAGAGGCGCACACAATTGTCCCCATGCTGGCGGAACAAGCCTGGTCCAGCTCATCAGCGGATACAACTGAACCACTGTTCCAATGTGAACCAGGTACACATTTTCTGCAAGAAATACAGCTTCCCCCTCTGACATCCTCATATGAAGATGCCTGCTTTCCCAATGCCCTCTACCTTGTTCGTATGGGTCTCCTAGATGCTCTGCTCTAAATCCCAAGTTTAAGCCCATACTTCTTATCTTTCTAATATAGGCTATTTAAAAAGCACAAAAAATAAATTCTTGTCTCAATACATACACTTTACAGGAAAATATTCATATAATAAAAGAAATATTACTAGCCATGCCACTCTTCAGAGATAACCACTGCAAATTTTTGATGCATAGCTTCTTAGATATTTTTATTTACATATTTCGATATATATATATATATATACATTTTTAATATATTTCATATATTTATAAGTGCATAAAATAACAAAAATACTATACGCATATAATGTTTTCTGTTCATTTTTAGCTTAAAAATATAATTTTAAAAATGTTGAAATAACTGAGGGCTATGAAATTAAAAGGGGAGGTTATGTAGTAGAATGCAGAGAATCCAGACTAGTTTCTTAGGACACTAATTCCATTAACTATGTCTTGGAAAAAGGATTCCTTGATCCCATAAACATTAAATACTAACCTTCCTTTTGAAAATCCATAATGTTTTTGTGTCTTAAAGACTCTAAGTGGTCCTATAGTATGTTTTATTCTGTGTTCACTGAGTAAAACTATTTAAATACTAATGTCATTAATATAATAATAATAAAGGAAAAATCATTTGAAAAGGACTTACATTTCATGAAATATTTTTCAATGAACATTTTTAAAAAAATGCTTTAGCTTGTGTCTGGATGTACGATGACTCAGTAATCCAGTCCCCTGCTATTGGTTGTTTAGGTGCGGTCTGCTGAAGCCAAAGCTGGGACAGACATTTCAGTCGCAGGTAGCACAGGTGTGCACATTTTACATTTCCCTCTAGAAGTTTACTTGTTTAGTGCAACCGCTTCTCTGTACCCTCAGAAATGTCAGATAGAATATTACTTTTAGTCTACATGAATCTGCCATGTGATAAATAGTGTTTATTTTCCTCTTAATAAGTATGTCTTTGACTGATAATCTGACACTCCATCTTCAGGCTCAACAGGTGAAAACTTCGTTATTGTTTTTGTTTAGGTTTGGTTTGATTTGTAGATTTGTTTGTTTTATGTATTTATTTATGTATTGGCCATTGCCATTGTTACTACTAGCATTGGTTAAGTGGGAATAAAAACCTGCTGGTTGAATTGCTAGAAACATATGTCATTGATATGGAGATAGAGCAAAGAGCTTGCCGTTACAGGAAAAAGCAGAGACAAAAATGACCGTATGCTTGCATTCTGCTTTCAAACATGACAGTTTCTTAAAGGCACTTAAATGGTTGGAAAGTAGCTGAAATTACTGAAGAAATAGTAAAGCTTGCTATTATTTAAATATAAATTATTAAAAATTTAAATTAAAAAATGTAACGCATTTAGTAACCTAAATTCAATTAATATGTGTGTTAATGAATAAAGATTAGTGAATAAAAAGCAGCTGAATTTCACCTTAAATGTTGTAATACATAATTTATCTTCAAGAAACCTAGAAGCCTTTTGGAAAACTTGGAAATTTTTTGTCAGGAAACAGTTCTGCTTGAAAATCACTGGTTCATGCTGCTTATGTTTTATGCTTATTTTCTGTATTTTTCCTGAGGGTTTGTTTTTCTTAAACCTATCTTACTTTTCTACTTTGAAAAACATTATAATTTAAATGCTCCTTCATTTAATTCCCTCAAAAATGGATAGCTCCTTCATATTTTTAAAATTAAAAACTAAATCATGAAGTTGAAATTAGAGGAAACACATAGAAAGTTTATTTAAAAGTGCATGGTCAATATTGAAATAAAGCTACCTTGAACTTCAGCACTCTTCGCACATTACTAGGAACTTGTTTATTTGTAACAGCATGGAATAATGAATAAACTATAGATATAGAGGAGAATGAAATAGTAATTTCATTGAAAATCGCACAAATCCCATGTTCCAAAATTGAAGTTATTGGTAAGATAAAAACCTGCCGCTGTAGTCAGCCTTGTCTGAGACCACTAGTTTTTCAAATAACTTTCGAAGCTCCTAAATTGAGGTTTTAGTTTAGTAAGAAAACAATAGAGCAAAATAGTTGAACTACACAAGTATTATCATGTGTCTGTAAGATTGTTAGTAATGTGTGTTGGAGAATACTTTTCTAAAATAAAATTTTAAAATTGAGCACAACTGCATGGTAGACATTCTAAAAATTGATAAAGTATGTGGTAACAATATGACTGAACAATTTTTAATGATGTTATATTTTTTGTTGACCACAGTGGTCATACATCTGTAAAAGCCCTATTAACCAGTAAGACTAGATGAGTTCTTGGATACTTTCAAATATCTCTGTAATCTACAAACTGGCTATTATTATACATGCAGGAAACAGAAGATAAATTTCTGTTTAAACAGTCAAATGATATACAAATGATATACACAATATTTTTTCTTCAGCCTCTAGATAATTTTTCAGGGGTCTAAACATTGTGTCCAATTGCTAATCTGTAAAATAACTCTCAATACACAATTTTCTATATATTTTCAGACTCAAGGATGTCAAAAGATCTGAAAACCCTTCAGTTAAACACACATATATACACATACACATACATACAATAACCCCACCCGAGAAGGTTTTCTTTTGATTAACCTAGCATTTTCCAAATTTAACTTCTTGATGCTAAGACCCCTGAAGGCATAGCGTGTTCCTAGTGCCTATCAAAGTATCTGGCACATAGAGATGTTAATAAGTATCAGCTGAATGAATGAATGGATGGATGGATGAACAAATGAAGTTTGGGAAACCAACAACTAAATCTGTTTGGTGTTTCACATAGGATATATTCATAAATGTAATTCTAAAGTGAAATGTGTTTTGACATCTGAAACAACCCAATAATATGAGTATCCTTTGCAGCCTTCAAAGTCTAGTATAAGTCTCATTCCCTCCGAGATTCTTTCTCTTATTACTCTAGTTGTCATCAGTCTTCTTCTTCTTTGAAATTTTATGGCACTTTTAGTCTCTATCACATAATTTAGCACTGAATCATATACTGTCCTATAGAATTCACTATAGCATCCTTAATTTATGACTATTTGACTTCTGGCTATGCACATGTCTGGTGCTCTGTGATTATAAGTTTCATATGATAACAAACATGCAGCACAAAAAGAAGCCTCTCACTATTAGTAATCATTGTATGATTAATAACTGTAAGGCCCTTTAAATTCATGAGGTTCATTTAAAACTATTCTCTCATTTGGTTTCACAATAATGGTGGGTTGATATGAGTGCAATTATCCCCATTTTATAGATGGAGAAACTGAGAACTAAAGAAGTTAAGTAATGTTCCAATGATTTAGATATTCATTAGATTAAGGACAAAACCTTAGCATTTAATGACATCCAAAGCCCATTTACTTGCTTCCTGGTCTGTTTTCTGACTTGTACGAGGCAAGGCAAGCCTTCTTCCTTCATTCAGAAATTATCCAGTTCTCCAGTCTTTTTGCCCTGAACAACCTTTTCCCCAGACTCTAGTTTCTAGACAATTAGTGGTTCAAGAGGCTGAGGAGAGAGAGAGGAAGAAAGAGGAAACAGAGAGAAACCTGAGAGAAGCATAGAGAGGGAAAGATGCTGGGAAGCAGAGGCCCAGACTGGAGGATGTGAGCCCTGTCTGGCCAGCAGATGTGTTTTGTTTGGCCATCACAGAGCATTTTATAAAAAAGTGAATTCATTGCCAACTTTTAAAATGGCAAGTGCTCTCATCTATATTTTTGGCTTCTCTTGAAAATACAAGACGAATGGCCAATTAGGTTCAAATTTCTGCATGGTGACAATTGCCTACAGCTGAGTAGTAGCTGCTCCCTTAAGTTGGAGTGTGTGCCCTCTAGCGTACCCCAGTCCCAACCCTTTCCTATCTGACTCCAGGCAGCGTCACTCTTCCAGCCTCTTCAGGGATTTGTTTGGCGTCTGTCTCATCTACATAAGGAAATAAGACAGGTTTTATTGTATCGCTGTCTCCGACTTTCTATCAGTATCCTCAGCTTTAATGGGTTTAACTATGCAAATCCTAATCAGAGGGCTACTTGAAGTCAAAATCTTTTTTAGACAAATAAATTCATTCATTGGACAAATATTTATTGAGTGCCTACTATATACCTAGCATTGTTTAGGAATCAATCTCATTGCTTCAGAGGTACAACTTAGATTTCCCTTAAGATGACTAATGATTATGATTACAAACAATATCTGATAAAGTGTGAGTCTTATGTCTAGGACACAAATGCTTTCAATTACACACATTCAGAATCAAATTTCAACAACAATTTGATCATCAAATCCAAGCATAGCTTTAGGGATTCCAAAATGATGAAGTAACATTGTGGTAGATCAAAGGATTGGTTTGAATATTTTAAAGATTTGTGAACTTGTTTTCTCATTTGTGTTACATATAGGAGAAACAGTACAATTTTTAAATTAGGTTTGCCTCAAGAAGCCAGACACACTTCAGTCTGAGAGTAACAGATGAACCAAAGCTTATCCCCTAATTCCTTTAGGTGTTACCCAGAACTTGGAAAAAAGGGGGGGAAAAAAAGTAAGAGCAAAGCAGACACACCTGGATAAATTCCTGTAAATCTTTTTATTATCCCCAGACATCTCTTTGAACTTGCTATCACACTCCCCATAGAAACTCTACTGAATTTCATTAATCCTGTGTGGCTATACCTTTAATTTCTGATTCATTACAGTAGAGGTAAGGCAGAAATTATGGTAAGTAAAACGAGACCATCAAAAGGTTTTATGTTAATTGGTTACCACATGTATTAATATCTTGTGGCTGTCACAACAAATTACTACAAACTTAATGGTTTAAAACAATAGAAATTTATTTTCTCACAGTTACGGACTACAAGTCTGAAATTGAGTTGCTAGCAGGGCTGCTCTCCCTCTGAAGACTCTAGGGTTGGACCTTCCTTGCCTCTTCCAGCTTCTTGTGGTACCAGGGGTTCCTTGGTTTGTGGCTGCAAATTTTAAATACCTGCTTCTGTGTTCACACAGCCTTTTTTTCTGTGTGTGTATCTTCTCTTCTGTCTCATAAGGATACTTGTCATAGGATTTAAGGCCCACCAGGGTAATCCAGGATAATCTCACTTTAAGATCCTTAAGTTAATTACATGTGCAAAGACTCTTTTTTCCAAATAAGGTCACATTCCCAGGTTCTGGGGGTTAAGATGTGAACACATTTTTTTTTTTTTTTTTGTCAGTGCACGATTTAACAGAGTATACCACATATCACTGTTTGAGATTTTGATACACCTGTTAGAAACATTTTTACAGATGTACTATTTATACTTAATGTGGTGCTCATGATTAATTCCATAAACGGTTTAGCATCAAGTCCTCGGTCAACAACACAAGCCTTAATTCTGCCATTATTTCTATAGAAAAAAGTAGATTGATTTATGACATGGCTTTATTTAAACGTTAGTTTTGCCATTCATATAATGTTGTAAGCTCCGAGAATCCAAGAACTGTGCCTTATATTTATTTCTATTTTCTACTCAACACCTAAGGTAGCCTAGTGCATATAGACAGATATTTATTGCATGCCTGTTGATTAGTACATTCATTTTGAAATTAATCTTTGTCCCTGATCTCTGTAGTGATTTTGCTAAGGCTATGAATGTACCAGAGGAACAGAGCAGCTTTTGTATGATAACAGTATATTTTCCTTTGGAGGCGGGGGGTGAAATCTTGACCAAGGCTAGCTCTAGGCTTGTAATTTCTCATTCCTCTCCCCACACCCTACTGAGTCCTTTTTATTTGGCTGTTTAGATTGACCTACATACCTGCTCCTAGAAGGTACAGGTAAAAAGAGAAAGCCTGAAAAGTCTGTTCAAGAGCGAGGTTCAAGAATATGGCTTAGAAATCTTGACAAAATCCTTTTGAGTGATTTAGTTAGGACTGAGGCTCTACAGGATTGCCACCAGGGAATAGGTCTGTAGAACTCGGGGAGACTGCATTAATACCTTGGTCAGAACTGTTTTGTTTTGTCTTGTTTTTATTTATTTATCTTTAGTGAAGTACAGTCGGTTTACAATGTGTTAATTTCTGGTGCAGAGCATGGTGATTCAGTTATATATATATAACTTTATATATATAATTCCTTTTCATATACTTTTCATTCTAGGCTATTACAAGGTATTGAATATAGTTCCCTGTGCTATAAAGTAGGACCTTGCTGTTTAGGTTAGAACAGTTTCGAACAATTATCTTGAAAGGAAGGAAGGGAGTCAGGAGGGAAGATGGGAGAGAGCTTTAGTTTGAATAGATATTAGGATCAATAGAAAAGTAATTTTTAGGCTCAGAGAACTTCCAAAGCTTTTTTTGAGACACAGTAAGAGATGTCAGAGAGAGAAATTAAAAGTCTGTAGAGAAGTGAAGAAATGTTGCACTGGGTTGTTGGTTGTACGAAACAGAAATTAAATGATCAGAGTGTCATGAGCTGGCTGGAGGCACTTAGTGGCAGTGGAAAACTAATGAAAAGGGGGAAAAAGTGTAGAGAAGGCTGTAGAAATACAGAGCCTAGTGTTGCAATTATAGTATGAATAGCTGGGCAATCTGGGGTCGCTGGAAGGAATCATTAGCGCTGGTTAAAGGAATACGTTTCTGCTGCTAAAATAATAAAATTCCTTAGAGGCATCAGAAGCTGTGTTGAATATTGGTAGCAATCCTCTTGATATTTCATTAATTAACCAACATCACCTTCTCCTAAGCTTCTTTGAACCTCCACTGCCAGAACTCACAGATATTTTTTCCCGGAGAAAGAAAACCAAGTGTAATCATATCCTTTTGTTCATTCTAAGTAGAGGTCACTTAGATTTCCTTCAACTCAGTGAAAACATTAACCAGGCGAAGATTCCACTTCACACTGAAATAACTACTAACTCAAATCCCTAAATTAGCCTCAAAACAGTTTACCTTTAAACACACACACACAAATCGCAAAACTCTGAGCCTTTGGTCAGGTTCTGGGCGAAAGACTGGGCTCTGTACAGACCGTCTGCTTGGGAGACGTGTGAACTCTACTACCCCTTTTCTGTGTGTCTGGCCACGGCGTCTCTGAACGCTCAAGGACTGTTTTCAAACCGAACTGATAAGAGACTAAAAAAGATCCAGTCTGAGTTTGCTGGACCTTATCTTTTTCCCCTAAAATGCCTACCACACTCTAAATAAGAAACACAAATAGGTAGAAATTCAATCAAATGGGGTCAAAATAAATACACTTTTTCTTACCAAAATGAGTATTTCTGTTATTGTTTTAGAAAGCAAAAGCAGTTCCAAGGTTGAGATGTTGTCAGGTGGAGGAAGGAGAAACTACGGGTAGGATCCATCAGCCAGAGAGAACAAAGCTCCCTCTTGTTCCGGTGGGAAGGGCACCGGTGAGGAACATGTCCACTAGGTGGCGATTCATCTCCTACATTAGTCCTAAGATCGAAGAACCCATCTGCTAAAGCATTGTGATGGGTGTGAGAAAGGTACATATGGATCCTTTGCCTTAAAAATGGCTTTTCTAGGAAAATCAGTTTTGAATAATGGTGAGAACAATGCAGATCTCCATTTTAGGGTGAAAACTGGGCTCTGTCATTATGGAACATTTCATAATTAACTTTCGGAGTATCAAGCAGAGTTGAAGAATTTTGAAGCTGAAAGTAATCTTTGAGATCATCCCAATGATCAGCCTTGCCTTGCAAGTGAAGATACTGAGAACCAAGGATAGCAAATCACTTGCCTAAGTTTATAGTATTAGTGATAGATCCAGAATTAGACTCCATGTCACTTGAGTCATCCTGGTCCAGGTTAAAAGCTTTCATCAATAAATGTACGTATAGGCATGTTAAGTTCTAGGCACAAATCTGGATGTTGTGGGTGCAGAAAAAGGCACCTGTCTTAAATCAGCCCTTAGAGTTGGAGAAACAAATGATCTCATGATTATAACAACACAGACAGTGACTTAAACAATGACCAGTGATGAGGCCTGCCTGGTGCTCAGAGCAGAACATGTCATATGACGAGGCAGGGGTAGGCCTGAGAAAAGTGAGGCAAGGCTGAGTGTGTGGGAGAGGAGATCAGTTCAGAAGTTGGTCACGGACTCCAACGCAGGCAAAGGGGAGATAGTATGAGCCAGGAGTTTGGTTACAAATGGAACACATAAGTGCCAGAAGTTAAGAGCAAGCCTGTGCCGTCACCAGACTAGCTGCAGGGCCCATGCTGGAGGCAGATGCTGCACAAGTCAAAGCCCGGGACAGTGGGGAGAGACCAGGAGGACAGCACCAGGCAATCATGAGGGATGCCAGAGGCCAGGCAAAGTGATAGGGAAAACACCTTAGCAGGGAAGACCACAGCATTTGATCAGTGAACCAGTAAGCATACAAGAATCTGGTGTGCAAATCAGTTTTGTCCTAGTCAAGAAGCTTCTAATGTGCTTTCTGCTGCGACAAGAAATAGTCCCAAGACATGAGCAGCCTAGAATTTGCTGGAAAGCACACACAAGTAGGACTCAATTCTCTCTCCTTTCTTTCTCTCTCTTTCTTTCTTTCTCTCTCTTTCTTTCTTTCTTTTCTTTCTTTCTTTTTCTTCCTTCCTTCCTTCCTTTTCTTTCTTTCTTTCTTTTTCTTTTCTTTTCTTTTCTTTTCTTTCTTTCTTTTCTTTTTTCTTTCTTTCTGTCTTTCTTCCTTCCTTTTCTTTTCTTTTTCCCTTTCTTCCCTTTTCCTTTCTTTCTTTCTGTTTTACTTGATAAAGCTACATATATAGAAAGAGATTTAGACTGTTGCACCCAGCTATGGTGTTTTCCTTATCAAAAGTTTTATAAAATCAGTACATAAAAGTTCAAAAATCAATGCTCATCTCAAAAACATACTGAAGAAGATTTGGTGAAAGGATGGTGAGGAAAAGGTATTTTAGTAAGCACATGGCCCCTTCTGAAAAGAAGCTATCTTGGAATCTATCTGCAAAGAATTTCTAGCTGGGCATGACCCACTACATATGTGCTGCCAGAAACAAGTTCCAATGAAGAGGAAGCATTGGGTCTGAGAAAGACAGAAGCAAAACCACCAAATCAACTGTCTGTGATAAAGACAAGTTTTTCCTTTATTCCAGAAAGTGAAGGCAAGATCAGGCCAATATTAATCTACTCCTACACAAATTTTGCTTCTAGACCTTATGATAATTTGCCTATTTTCTCTGACAGGAAACTGGCTTTTTGGGTCACAAAGAAAAGCCGTAGGCAGGTCTCAGATCCTAACAGCATAATTTCATCATGATGCAAGGTACCAAAAGGGTGGAGCTGAGTTTTCTGTTGGATGCTGACTGTATTCATTATCTCTAACTCCTAATTTGCCATGTTTCACTCAAACCAAATACAAATCTTGACTTATTGTTGGTTTGAATTTACCAGAACTGTTCAAATATGTCTGGAATATGCCTCTTATCTGGCATATGAATTTCTGAATATATGATTTATGATGTTTTTATCCTCTAAAAACATTATGGGATTATTTTAATGAACAATTCAGTATGTCACAAACTTGGGGAAAAACTTGTGGGTTGCTAACATTGTTTTATTTCTTGACATGTGTGATGGTTCTATGATATTTGTTTTATAATAGTTTGTTATTTTATGCTATACTTTATGTGTATTACATTTCACATTAAAAAAAAAGTTTTTTAAAAGGTCATGGTCTATATTTTTGAATCTGTGAGGCCCTTTAAGAAACACAGTGAAATGCTAATGAACTCAACATCGGTATTCCCTGAGATCCAATGGCAATGAAAAACTAGTTTCCAGCTATAGAACAACAATGTCTTTTAAAAGTGTGCTTTAAAAGTAAAGTATTTTAATGTATGTTGACTCAAAAAATCTTCGCAAATATCTTTCTGCCTCTCCTAGACTTTTGATCCGTGGGTGAGGGGATGTTGCTCCAGTTAACCACATCATGTAAATTAAGAAAATGAGAATTTTGAAATTAATTTTTTTATGTTTAACCTCTATCTTTTAAACTCTCATTTCTTACTTCTGCACTTTCTCTCTGAGGAGAAATGTTGTGTACTTGGCATAGTGCTGTATGTCATTCATTCACATCTAGCTGGTGTCTCCAGAAGCACTTGTCCATTAACTTACTCTAGGTGTGTTAGTGACAGAACATGAGACTCGGGGGCTCCAGGTATGTGCTCACTACAGCAGACTTCAGTTTGAAATCCTCTCCTAAATGTTCTGGTAGTTTAAACTGGCCTTCCTGTCTCCCTTTGTTAGACTATGTGTGTATGTATATGCATATGTGTGTGTGTATGTGTGTTTGTGTGTATCTCTATACAATACTTACACTGCCAAGTTTGGATCCAATCAAAATTTGTGTTTTCTGTTTCAAACTGACCTGGAACCTTTCGTGTTTGGGCTTGTTTCACCTTGGCAAAGTTTTTCTTCCTGTTTCTAAGAATGAACTATTATTAGGCTCACAGGCTTCTTGCCCATCTTATAGTTCTTAGAAAGCGGATTATCATTGTGGGAGTGAATTTAGTAGATTAAACATTCATTTTTAATGAAATAAAGCTTGGAAGAATCCAAAAAGAAATGCAAAGAAAATGTACTTGACAAAAATCATCTGTATTTAACAAAAGTCAAAACATTCAAAAATAGTTTATAATTTTATATACTTAAAATACTAAAAAGAAAACTCTAGTCCCTAAAATTTACCTCTAAAGTGTTTTATTGTCATGAAGCTCTATGAAATAAATTTTATTTAGTTTATATTAAAAAAGCTTAGACTGGAAATCAGGATATATTTATCAAATTTTCTTCTGCCAATAACCAACTACTATGTAAAAGTTGTTAACCTCTGCTACTAATTTGTTTAACATTTTTTCCTGAGTAAGTTGGTACTTTTTTTTGGTACCAAAATATGTTATTGAAAGGAATGGTCCAATTTTTCCAATTTCTTCCAATGTAGGAAGAAAGCAGAGGTGGATTTTTGGTAGAGCCTACAGAGAGTGTAAAGGTGACACAAATACGAATCACTGCATTATTTACCAGGGGAAGTCGTCCCCATTGGCCACAGGAAGCAAGCCTGTGCCTTCACTCTCTTTGTCACTGTCTCTTGGGGTGTGCTTGTCAAAGCTACATATTGTGATGCCAGATTTTAGAACCCCCGTCTTGCACAAGTTTATTACATAATTATACATTCTTTTTAAAAAAATTATTTTTTTTTAGTTGAACAAAATCATACATTCTTAAAATGGATTTCATCTGCTTGAAATGAGTCTGAAGGAAGTCAAACAAACGGGAGCCATTCTTGTCAGGAGCTAGTTTCATAGTGCTAGCAATTCACACACTGTCTAGTTGTTATGCACACTCTGTTGTGATCAGCCTGCTCTCCCATCATCACGGTCAGCTTTATTGATATCCTGAGGCAAATGTGTCCACCCATTTGGTTCTGCAGTCCTGGCAGTGGTTTGGGGGCGCCTGCAAGGAGGATGTGGTCATAATGGCAGGTAACTGAGAAGAGGTGGCTGCCACATAATCTGGGAGGGGTGGGGCCCTTGGGGCAGTTTGGGCAGAGAATATGGTAGTGACCTGGGGGCATGGCTCTGAGTGGCTGATCAGGAGCAAGCTCTAGGTTCCAGCCAAGCACACCTGAAGAAGGAAACTACAGTCATTCTCTGAATTTAGCATCTGTCAACTCACTACATTTTTATGCTGTAGTTTCAATTGTCAGAAGACAGTTATAGGCTTTTGCTTCTGGTCATGATAGGGTACCAGGACCATATAAATCCTTTCATTTAAACAATCAGAAAATGTGACAAAATATATGAAACAATAACTTTAAGACATTGGACAACAGGAATCACAACTCCATTATCCCGGAGAAGGGCAAGAAAGGGGAGAGCTTATTGCCTGGAGGGAGTTTACAGGTTACAGCGTGGTACAATATGCAATGTACAAAGCATGTTGGTTTCACTGAGTTAAGGAGATAGAGATCAGAGTTTAGGAAAGCCAAGGGAGTTAGAATTCATGGGACAAAGTTACCAGAGGAAGGAACTGCACAAAGAGTGAGTGAGCTCTAGATCTGCACGAGGGTCCCCTTGCGTTGAGGGCTGAATACCAATCTACACAGCCATGGAAGGAAAATAATCAAGATTCTAATCATAAGGAAACATGAGACAATTGAAATTAGGAAACGTTCTACAAAATAACAGGCCTATACTTTTCAAAAAGTCCAGGTCAAGCAAATGAAAGGAAGACTGAAGAACTGTTATAGATTAAAGAAGTATAAAGAGACATAACACCTACATGCACTGAGTGATCTTGAATTGGGTCCTGGAGCTCTGTGATGGCACAACAAGGAAAAGTGGTAGGTGATATAGTCTTATGGCATAAAAAGCCAGCCATTCACCCTAGATTATAAATGACCAAAGGCAGGAGACATGCCAACCTTGCTCACTACTCTATGACCGGCACCCAAAACGCTTCCCAGATACTTACAGGCACTCAAGAAATATTTTCTAAAATAAGGAATAGATGAATGAATAGTGTGTTGCTGGTGGATTTTTAGGTCTCTTGGTTGCTCTTCCCATTTTCCGAACTTGGTTGATCGTTCAGAGAGTTTTCATTTCCATTTCTTGAGCTTCTTGGTTCCTGTAGTTTTACCAGTGGGGAGAGAGTGTCCTTGACCACTGCTCCTCCTCCCACAGCCCTCTGCTTCCTCTCCCCTTTATGACTAAGCTTTTGACTTTCATGCTGATAGTCACCCATGGATACACCCATAAGATTAATTAAGAAATTCAATATAGTTGAGGACCAGGAGAAAGTTCACTATCCCCAAAATAGCTGTTTGTTTTTTTTCTTTTCCATTGAGCTACTATTGTTGCCATTCCTCCAAATTCCAACACCGGCACTTTTCACAGCCTTAGCCTGGAGAGCTGCATGATAACTTACTGTTGAAAAAATAAGACTGCTTATCGGTACCTGATAAGAGCTACTGCTTCCTATAGGCGGTGGGACCATTTTGATTAATCTTAGTGTCCCCCATCAGCCCTGAACATAATGTCTTACACATGACAGACTTTTTTTTTCATGTTTTAAAATAGACTTTATTTTTTAGAGCGGTTTTTGGTTCACAACAAAATTGAGCGGAATGTACAAAAAAGAGTTCCTTTATACTCCCTGCATCTGTACATGCACAGCCTCCCCAACGTCCCTCACCAGAGTGGTACATTTGTTATGGTAGACTCTTGATTATAAACAGAGGGAAAGAGAGAAAGAGAGAGAGAATTCATTTACTGTCCATGCATCACGCTTCACAAAAAAGACATTAATTGATCTTGTAGGTTTGCTGTCTGCAAAGCAGAAGGTGCTTGGGGTTGATTAATAGAAGCCTCCACTATGTTTTACTTAATTGTGCCACAGTAAAGGAGTCTGTGTCTCCAACTGAGCAGACAATTTATGCTTCATTAAATTCCCCTCTCGTCTTTGCACTTCAGGTACTTCGATTAGATGGCAGCTCTATTTTGAATGGCTCATTCAAGCATGACAAGATGCCAGTGAGTATCTGGAGAAGCAATAGAATTAAAAGCACCCTTTACGTCTGGAAGACACTACCTCTCACTTCTTATAACACTCAATTGAACCCAGTGGTTCATAAATATTCATGAGTCTGAAAAAAAGTATCTTAGATAAACGAACAAACAGCACAGAATTCCTTGATGGGAGGCTCAACTAATGCTTCAAAATTAGAAATTTATTTTTATAGGAGTGAAATGTTTGCCTCATCTAGCACCTTTGAGAACTAGGTGGCTTAGAGATCTATTTATTTTTAATTACAATATGCATAGTATATTAACTCTTCAGTGATTAAATATGACCCACCATTACATAAAGCCTGCAAGATGTAAAGCTTGCAGACTTTTTATTTTCTGAAATTGAATGATACGTTGTATATTTGAATATTTTCTTTAAAATAAGTTTAATTTCAGTCCAAATATGAGCTATGTTTTTACATTCATATATTGACTTAAATTTACACCAATAAGAAACGTTTAAATATGTGAGGATAAGATTTTATATGTCTCTTTGCCATTATCATAACTCACAGAGAATCAGACAGCCTGTAATTTCATCAGTGAAAAGTTGAGAATCTTAAACTTGTTTCTCTTTGAAGACAAATAATAAAATTATTACTGGCACCTTTTAAAGTAAGAGTTTATAATACTTTAAAGTTGTTTACATTCATGAGCCAACGAAGTCCTATAAAATGATTCTTCCACCTCTTATCATTTCAGCAGACATAATCTTTAACCAAAGTGTAGCCTTTATGACTGGATGTTCATACTCCTTTAAAAAAAAGTCGCCATTTTCTCTGAGAGTTCTGCATTGCTTTCCATACTGTCTGATAAAATGCCTTCCTCACCTTATTTTCCAACCTGCTGACGATCAGATGCCTTGGAAACTTAGCTAGGAGCTATGGCAGTCTCTTTGCACTTATATTTTCTCTTTCAAGATGGAAATCAGGAACTTTCTAAAGCAGTTTAATCACATTTCTCAGTGGGACAGGGTGATTCCAGAAGAAATTCAATGGAAACATGGACACTTTCAGAGAAAAAAATGGAAAAACTCAGAGAAGCCAACTGAGATGGATATCAGTGATGATCATGAATTGAGCCCTAGCTGATGGATTTAATTATTCAGCAGCAATATTACAATTTCACTGTCTCTCCTCTATGGCTGGGCAAATGCTTTTTATGAAAATTGCCTCTTTGGTTGATATATTATTTTGCATGTCCAGAAGTCCTTTGAACGACTGCTGGTATTTGTTTCATCAAGTTCCCTCTCTTTCACCAGCACCATGGCTCTCTCCAGGCCTATCCCTAAACATACGTTCCTTAAATAAACATTCTTTTTTCAAAAAAAAAAAAAAAAAAAGCAAAGAAAATCTCTGCTCTCCATTTTTGTTTGACTTCCTGCTCATTGCTGTTAACCGTTCCCCAAACACAGACAGAGACCTACTTGGACCCTTGTGGCTTTTTCACAAGATCTCTTCTCTTTAAATATTGTGATTTATTCTTCTGAAAAGAAATTACCCCTTTGAGAGTTTTTTTCCCCCTTGCCAGGAATTGGGTGTTTGTAAATCTTGCCATTTTGGCAGTAACACCTCTCTAGTGACAGAGCACACACGGATGGAATGGCTAAGTGTACAGTTAAGAAACCTCACAACTGATGTTTCTCCCACTCGGCATCTCATAAATAACGGGAGAAGGTTGAAGATGGAAGGAGACAAAAAAGCAAATACCCCAATAATCTCTGGTTGAAGGAAGGATGCCTACATGCGGAGAGAAAAACAGGATTCCTTCACTTCTTTATCATCCGAAATTTTCTTGCTTTGCCACTGCACCAGAAAGGGTGTGGCCATTGTGCCGTCAGGTGTGGGATTATTTCAGAGCACCGGTCGTGAGCATGCAGGTGTGTAGTAAAGACACTGTCAGTTCACAGTGCCTCTTGGAGACCAAAAAGAGTGTCTTCACTGTGTGTGGGGGGAGGGCGGGGATCTAGGCAGACTTCTCTTTGTCACACAGAGCAACTGCTTCCAATGCAAGATCATATAAAAATCTATCTAGCATGATTTCAAAGAGATATAGGGCTTATGCTTAGAAAAGAAGAATTTTAATGTAGAGAAAGAAGAACATGATCCAGAGATTATCCAGAACCTAAAAATTTATAAGAATCTTGTACTTTGAATCTGTCACTATTAACCTCACCTATCTTTATCTATAAAATTAAAGAAGTTTCCTTAGAACCAACTGTAGGTTTCATTCTAATGCTAATATTTGTCAACAGATAGATCTATATATAAAGAGACAACTATTATATGTTGATGTGTATTCTTATCCTCTTTATAAGATAAGAATTCATATGTACTTTTACTTATTCACCTAAAAAAAGTGGATCATGACCTTTCTCCCTCAACCTGTTGTACGGGTACTTACAGATAATGTATATGAAGGTTCCTACATTGTGACTGGCATGTGTTACATTTTGTGCTTAATAAATACAGAAAGGAATCTGGGTCAGTTCCTACGTTTGAACCAAATTATCAATGATTCAAAATGCACAAATCCTAACTGCCCCTTTAAAACCAGGACTAGAGGGCAGGTGCTGAGGGGTGAAAATGTGTTTCCCTGCTGTGCCTGAGCTGCAAAATTGAACAGAAAGCCAGACTTAAACAAGCTTAAACTGATAAAAATACATTTTTTCCTTCCACAGGAAGTTCAAAGTAGTGTGGCCTTCAACGCTGGTTGATTCAGCAACTCAAGAATGTCCTCAAACATCTAGTTCTTCCCTGTTCTTGTATGTTGCCCACAGTGTTAACTTCAATCCACATCTCTTTCTCTAGTGGGAGTGAAGGTAGCTCCTTCCAACCGTAAGTCCCTCCACTGAGTCTGATTGGGCCAACTTAGGTCACATGTTCTTGAGCAAATGACAGCCAAGAGAATGCTGTATTCTGATTGGCTTAGCATTGGTTCCTCAAGCAAGGAAGATGGATTATAATTGGCTTAGTCAAATCAGAACCTGCCTCTGGAATCAGGTCACCTCCCAAGCCACACAGCTGCTTTGTGTTAGTGGGTCAGCCATACTGTCCTTGTAACCAGCTCTTTCTAGAAGAACTACAGAGCTTTTTTAAATTAGCTTGATACAGTCACCATGTTGCTTTCAAATGCCAGTAACCCACCCAATTTTGAGTCAGGAATTTATATGTGTTTTAAGAATTATCTTCTCTTCCTTGCTTTATCGAAAGTAGTCATGAAATTAGCCCAGACCATGTAAACAGGAAAGAAATTTAGCTTAGTTTGAGAGAAACCAGACCATAGGAAAGAATGGATTTTTTTTTCCTAGTTAGGAATTATATACCAGTACTGCATCAAAGGGGCCTTCATCACCAACTGACATATTGTAAGTTTGATGTTGATTAATAAGTTTTGACCACTTAACAGTTTTAGCCAGATGATAATTTAGGGCAAAAAAAAAAAAAAATCTGATTTTTGAGTCCTGGTTGTTTCACTTTTTATCTGTGTGACCTTCAGCAAGGTCACCAAGGTATTTCACTCCTCTCCAGCTCTCTTTTCTTCAATGTAAAATGGAGTTGAAAATAGTACCTATCTCAGAGGGTTGATATGAGGATTAAATGACCTAATATGTGTAAAAGGCTTAGTACATGGCAGGATGTGGAAATAGGATAGAAGTACTTGCTATTATTATCATATTACTATTATCTTCTTCCACTTTAAGGTGGTGAAAATTGAGTATATTTCAGTCTAGACAAGAAAAATAAAAGTGGCAATAACTTGCTATATGTGTTTTCAAGGTTGTTATTAAGAATTTGCTTTTAACCAAATTATGTTGCATTTTGGAAAACTATAATAAGATTCATGGGGAACACAAACCTGGGAAGACATATTTCACACAAAATAATGGGAACTCAACATCTCATTTTGTATGCACCATGCGGATATAAAACTCCTCAGGACATACTCATGCCAAGTCCCAAAGTGTAAGAAAGAATCTGGTTTGTTTTAAATAACATTTGGGTGCAATTTTAATTGCCAGTTGTTCATGAATTTAGCGTGACTCTGAAAATTTAGCCAATTCTGAGATTTGGATCTCTTCTTCAACCTTTACTATGTTATAGAATAATTGTGCTTATGTGATTGCTATTTTTGGATATCCTTTTAATTCCAATAGTTTTGAAAATCTGTCAGTGGTTTATGCTGTTCACCAATCATATGAATCCAAGTGTTATTTTAAAAATTGTTAAAATAGCACTTAATCCAGTTAATGATATAATAATAAAGCAACTAGGACATTAGCATAGGCTACTTTGTATAGTTTGCTATAAGGTTGAGTAAATGAGGCCAAAATTACAGATTCTATTTAAGTATGACATGGTCTAGTTTGAAAAGCTCTGTTCTATAACCAGTGCCCTTCCAGGCAGCCTCCTGGGACTGGGGGCCTTTGAGGACATGAGACAGATGAGACAAGGGTGGAGAGGGGAGAGCCTACACCTATACAACTGCTAGGAAGTCAGAACTGTTCTTACAAATGATAAGTCAGTGGCAACATGAGTACAAATAATCATGATGACTGCAGGCTATTGAACACTTACAACTGCTAGACACACTGACAGATGTTTTACAAAGTTTATTTAATTTGATTTGATCTTCAAAACAACACAATAGAGGTATTATTATCCCCTTTTCAAAGAAGAAGAACATGAAGCTTGGAGAGTTAAAGAAGCTTGCTCATAAATCACACATAATAACTGGTAGAGCCATAGCACTGCATGGAAGAAATACTCTTCTTCAGAGAAAGATGCTGGAGGATGGACCAGCAGGGCAACTGATGGGGCCACCAAGCTCACTACAGCATTGATGTTGCTTTTCAGTATTTTCTAAGCTACACTCTATAGTTGCAGTTTTCTGACAACTGCATCAAAAGAAAAAAAATTTTAAAGTAACTTAAAAATAATTTCTTTTTGATTTTTTTCTTTAGAGGAAGAAGACTGGATAATGATAATAATAATAGATACTATTCAGTACTTACTGTGGGCCAAGCACTGTTTAAATACATTTAATCCTCTTAATGACCTCAGGTATAGGATAGTTATTATTTTACTCTAATTCTACAGATGAAGTAAATGAGGATAAAAAAGCTAAATGGCTTTCTCTAAAATTACACAACCACCAAAAGAAAGAGCCAGGACTTAAGTAGCCTCCATATAAGGTCGAAGCCCGTGCTCTAACTGAGATACTACATTGACTTAAAAAAAAAAAAGGCAGAGAAATATTTATACAATTTGATGAATTTGTGATTAAAAATTGCACCAACTCCCTATTACTCCATCTAAATTTACCCTCCCCAACTTAGCTATCAGAATGATTATCAGTGGTCTCATGACAGAATATATTACGCCTATGATAAAAGCCTCTTGCAAAAACATAAATATTTCCTAGAGACAAAAATGCAGGGGATGGGGTATAAAGCTCCCCACACATTCTGAATGGGATGCAGATTCTCATCTAACCTGTTTTCCACTAATTGGTGAAAAGTCATAATTGTGTTGATACTTCCCTAAGGTACGGATGATCTGTGTAAAATGCTTACATTTACTTACAGCACGTGTGCACTCAGCCATAAAAACAAAATGGTGAATAACTCAAATTAACTCTCATCATTTGTTCAAATATATGTCTCTTTGGTCGCACCTTCTTAATGAATAGGAGCGGCCAAGGCACACAGCTAATCGGTTATTTGAATGGGGTGATGTAACAGCGTATGAACTCTTACCTCCTGGGAGAGTGAGTGACAGATTCCAGTTCTCATTACTGTGTAGATTAGTCTCAGAGAATTCATTAGTGCCCAGTGTGGCAGCTCTGTTGAGTGCCCTTAATTTGAAAAAGAGACAGGAGGCCTCTGTGCCCAAGAAACTCTAAAGACGGGTGATCTGGAACTGAAGGCTCTGAGGGCAAAGGGCTCTCCTGAGAAGACGGCAATTATTCACCTAGTATTTCAGGCGATTGGTGACAGCTCTCTTCCCTTTAGTCTATGTGGCTGAACACACTAGAAACAACGGAGAACTGCTGGATTTGCCCTCAGCTCTGAGGAGGCAGGTTTAATGCAGAATGTTTCAAAAGTCCCATACATCCATATGACTTATCTCCATTATAAATGACTTTTTTATTTTACAGAATGACAGTGAGCAGAAGTACCATATAAAAATGCAATTTATCAGTGATCCTGATATTTCATTTTTAGGTAATGGTTTTAATCTTCTCCACTAAACCAAGAAAGCTCGATACTGACTGATTTAAATATTATATATGTGCTATTTCTGCCATATGCTGGTAAAGATATTTCTTCGAACTAGCTTCATAACAAACACAATCTTCTGACTCCTGGGCAACTAAAGGTGCCAACTCTTACATGCTAAAAAGCTTTCAAAGTTTCTTGACTGTAACCCATAGTAAGAAATATGTTTTATACACAATCAATACTTATATACATGTAGGCATTTTATAGGTAAAATGAATGTCTTCAGTACATGTGATGCACTCTTATCTGTATTGTCCTATTTTAATCTCTTCCTTTCATGTATACTATTCTATTGTAGCCTAGTCTACTTTTTGAAGTAGCGCTGGCTTTTAAAAGTGTTGATTTTACTCCAAAAATTGATTTTACCATCTATCAGTGAATCAAGATTTGCAGTTTGAAAAACTGTATGAAAGAACCATGACTCAGGACAAAGACCTTTTCCTATTTATTTTTATAACAGTAACAATTTATTTATTGAGTGCTTATTATAGGCCAGACACTATGCCAGTGCTTCACCAAGTTTCTAACTTAATTTACTATCTACAACAGAGATAAAAGTAGATATTACTCTTTCATTTCTCAGATGAAGAAAATCAAGCTCAGAGAGGTAAAGAAAGTTGCTCCAGGGCACACAGCTTGTAAGGGGTGGAGCTACAACATTGACACACTGTAGTAATGCAATAACTATGGAGTGAATAAATAAACTATGGTTGGGAATGAGGGCTCAAGCTGGTTGACTTTTGACTATTGGGTGTATTAACAACTAATCCTCATTGCAGTGTTTCTTCCAGACCACAGTCTAACACTATGGCTTTCAACTATCTCAAAACAAAAATAAAGTTTTATTTAAAAATGCAAAATTTCTTTCTTGATTGGGAGAGGTAATAATAATAACAATAATAATAATACTGATGATGAGTGTGGCTAATATTTATTGATTACTTAATATGTGCCAAGCACTACTCTGTTTTCACATATCGATACTGAATTTATTTAATTCTTACATCAATCCAATGATGTAAGTATTATTCTTCTGTTTTATAGTTTAGGAGACTGAGGCATGGAAAGGTTGTGACTTGCCCCAAAACACACACCTAACAAAACTTAAGAAGTCTGTCCACCAGAGCCTAAGCTCTTGAACCTTTACTCCCTCCTGTAATCATTGGAGATCAGCTAAGTTCTTTTCTCACTAAAGCAAGGTTGACACTTTCCCAAGCAAATACAATAAGAAATGCTAAGTGCTTTGATGGAATGAGCCATCCATTGAGTCGTGTAGCTCTCCTAACATATTCATGGTTTCTTAATTTCAGAGAATTTTTCTGAAGGCTTGGATGTAGCCCATATCACTCAACACAAAGATTAAAAATTATAACTTCAGAATATCTTATATTGTCATGTCTTGGTATTTTATACAGTTAGTGATAAAATATACCTTTTAAGAAGTTAGTCATTCTATTTTTAGTAAAATCAAAATAAGAAGTAATTGTGTAGTTAATAGAAATTCACTCAAAGACAATTCTGGGGAGACAACCAGACACACTCTCAATTATAATCATGAGTACCTTACTGGTAGAGAAAACTGTGGTGGGATAGTTCACTGACAGAATTTAAGGGATTAACATGAGCTTGATGAGTAAGCCAATTTAAAGCCACAAACCAGGTTCACAAGCTGATCCCACAAGCAAGCAAGAGAACATAACAAAGAAGGTTGGTCAGAAGACAGGTGTGCACTACAGATCCTCCTAGCTGCTTTGTAATGAGACTTTCTTCCTTTGGTCCCAGATTATCTCCTAGATTAGTTGACTCCTGTAAGACCTATCACATAAATACAGTGGTGAAATCAGTTAGAGTTTTTGTAGCAGAGGTGGCCAGTTCCTGTAGAAACACACCACCTTCCTCTTCTACCTGAGACTAACACTAAACCACATTTCTAAGCCTCTTGACATTCTGATCAATGGAAAAGTGGGTAGAAGCCATGTGGCTGGTCTCCACCAACCTCTCTTGGGATCTTCCATTCTCTTTCTCTTTCCTCATCCACCTGCTAGAAAATACTAGGCAATCTTGTGTTGAAGAAGGAGGCAAATTAGGTCCCTGATCAAGTGGGTGGGTCTGACAACCTGCATCAGAGTGATAAGAGCGAGAAATAAACTTGACTTTGTTAGGTCACTAAGACTTTTACAGCAGCTAACATGACTCATCCTAATTAAAACAGTTCTGGAGTATGAACACTGGTGCAAATGTTATGTTTTAAATAAAAATTATGGTTGGTATTTAGTGTCATGAATTGGGAAAATGTGTGTCTTTTGCACATGTAGCCTCATGTGCAAAGGCCTGGCTGATCTTGTTCAGAGTCATGACTGATCCCAGCAACCACTCTGGTCCAGCAGAACCTGTAGTCAGATTGGTTCTCTCTCCACTAAATCTTCTGGAACCTACTGAGGGGCCTGTTGCCCTCCTCTCAACTAATCAGATGGACTTGGGACTCCTTAAAGACTCACATGGTGGAGTCTGGGTAAACCACCTGAGTTCAAATCCTGCCTTCACCTCTTAGAAGCTGTATCACTTGGCAATTTGGTTAAAATCTCTGTGCTCCTCTTTCTTCTCTGTGAAGTCATTATAATAATAGTATCTATAATATAGAGTAGTTTTGAGGATTAAACAAAGCAATCAATATAAAGCATTTAAAAGAATGTCTGGCATATGGTATATGCTCAATCAATTTTAGCTGTTGTTATTGTTAGCATTTTTATCACAATACATGGGTCACTATCTCCCTCTTGCTTGGAATATTAAGCCTTATAACTCTTATGTCTTTTCTAGGATTGGGACCTTCTCTCTCCTTTCTCTCCATGTCTAGGGATGCTGGGAAGCAGTAATGAAGCTTTTCTTTATTACAATTCTATTCTTTGAGTTCACTTTTCTAGGTTCTCACATTGTCAGAAGGAAGAATCTTCTTTTGGTTTTACTTTCAGACTTAAGAAAAAAAGAAAACGTCTAAATTAGAATTGGCCTAAACACTCATAGGCAATAATAACTTGGAGCTGAGGCCTGGGTCCAGATGGATGTGTCTGCCTTCTTCCCGCAGCTGAAAGGGCCCTTGTACAAGGCATGGATCAGAGTTCAGCTTTCTGTTGCTCAAGCCTACCCAGTCTTTGCCATATCTTTCAGTATGGCTAAGTTACAATGGCAAGTTCAAGACCACTCTTCCTAGCATGGTTGTAAGGAACAGGGCACTCCATCATGGGCCAAGATTTTGGTTGAGAGGGGGATTTTATAATGAATTTTCACACATTAAGACATTCTTAATGTTTTTTTTTCCCCCCAAATCCCTGGCAACAGGTAATGATTAATGCTTAAAAGGACATCATTGCCCTTTCTCTTTCATTGGACACTTTATCATGGTGGCAGCCAGACTCTCTTATGAAGGTTAAAAAGTAATTATTGGCCAGAGTATATCAGTTCCATTTCTCTCCATTTCAAAAGACAGTTAACTGTACATAAGTTTAAAAAGAGAACAGATGGGGTAGAAGCAGAGACCATGAATGTGACCGAAGTTACATGGTAACAACAAAAGGAAACTTGTTGATATTAGATGATGATAATTGCTCAGACTTGCCCACACTCTGTCTGCATTGAGTTCATTGCTCACAGAAGGGGGAAAAAAAAAGAAAAGAAAAGAAAGAAAGAATAGGTGCTCACTTTATTTTTAAGGCTTGAGTACGAATAAATATCTATTTCGTTTGTTTTGTACATTAAATCATTAAAGCATTTTATTAGCAATTCACAAGTGATGTGTATTTCAAAATTAAGAACTTCCGTGACAACAAATTGTCTTCAATGAGAGAGGAAGAAATATTTTTACTTGGAAACAAACAGTGCAATGCTTTTTGTTTGTATTTTCTTTCTTTTCTCTCTCTCTCTCTCTTTCTCTTTCTTTCTTTCTTTCTTTCTTTCTTTCTTTCTTTCTTTCTTTCTTTCTATTTTTTGTGAAGAGGCAGGATTGACAATAAAGAAAAATAATGAATTGTAAGAGAGTGAATACTAGGAAATAAAGTTAAATCAAAATGCATATCCTTCAAAGCTTAAACAAAGCTGTCTTTCTACCTTGTGTTTCTATCTAGTTTTCTGTTATATACAGACATGCTGAATTGAACTGCTCTAAGACTTCTTCTAAATTAGTTTGAATGTTCTAACTGTACCAATATTACAGTCACAAAATATAGCAGGTATTTTTTCAATATTCTTGGCTGCCAAGGACCTGAACTCCATTCATATATTCAGGATCTCCTCCCATCAGAGAAATTGAAAAAAGGCTGGACACTCACCTTCCCAATTTCTCTAAAGCAAGACATAGGCATAAGACCTGACATCCACTAATCACATACATACTCCATATTTTGAATAGAAGGCTACTGATACAAAGCAGGAGCTTCAGGGAATTCTTTCTAGAGTCAGTGACTATTGAAATAAGAGCCCATCTCCAGGGCAGCAGTGACCAGGGCTCCCTGTGACTAAATCAGTGCCAGCGGTGTTGGCAGTTCAAGCAGCAGAGACAGCAATATACTGGGGAAGTCAAGTTCACTAAATTGTTTGGGACATTGCTTCTGGTGTGTGGCCGTAGAGCCTGATAATCCTATGATCGCAGCAAATCAATGAACAATCTGGCATCCTTTTTTTTTTTTTTCCTTCATTTTTTAACTCCTTTGAATAATCTTAGATTTATAAAAGAGTTGCAAAAACAGTACAGGGAGCTCCCATAGACCCTGCAGCCAGCTTCCTCAAAAATTAACACCTCACACAACAAAGGCACTTTATCAAAAGTAAAAACCAACATTGGTGCAAATACTATTAACTAACCTCATTCAGGTTGCCTTAATTTTTCTACCAATGCCTTCTTCTGTTTCAGGACACAATTCATGATACCACACTACACTCACTTGTCCTGTCTTCTCAGTATCCTTCAATCTGTCGGTCTCTCATGGCTGTGACACATTTGTGGCTGTGACACATTTGTGGTCAGGTATTTTGTAATATGACCCTTGGTTTGGATTTGTCTAGTGTTTTCTCATGATTAGACTGTTATAGATTTGGGGGTAGAAACCCACAGAAGTGATGTGGCTTCTCAATACACCACATCAAGAGGCAGAGGGTTTTGATTGGTCTCATCACTGGTGATGTTAACTATGATCTGCTGGTTAACTTGGTGTCTGCCAGGTTTCTCGAATGCAAAGTGGACTATTTTTCTCCTTCTATATTCTATTTTTTAGGAGTAAGTCACCAAGTTCAGCCCACACGCAAGGGGAGGATATTAAATTCCATCTTCTTGAATTTATGGACTACAGTAATTAATAAACATTTTGAAGGAGATACTCTGAAACTAGACAAACATCCTTAGGTGTTTCTACCCACTAATTTTAGCGTTTGTCACTAAATCCTGCCTGCAGCGCATGGTACTGTGGTGTTCTATTAGTGATTTTCTCTTTCCTTAATTCCTTCTACATGTATTAATTGGAATTCTTCCATAAGGAGTATTTGTCCTATCTCTCCTGTCTACTTATTTGTTTATTTATGTAGTAATTTCTTTGTATCTGTGTGGATATACAGATCTCTATTTCATTCCTTGACTTAGAATCCAATACAATTGCTATGTATTTTGTAGCTTAAATTGTTACAGCTTTGGCTACTGGCAGCTTTCAGGTTGTCTCATATTTTTTTGACAAGCCTGTATCTTAGTTTTTAAAAATTATTATTACTTCCTTACCTTCTGGTACAATAAGACACGCTATTCATCTTGTATTTTTTCCCACCACGTTCCTAGAATCAAAATTTCTCCAAGGAGACCTAGTTCCTTAAAGGAGAGAATGAGCTTGTTTCAGCTGGGATGCCACTACTTCTAGGCCCTTTCAGCAGAAAGGGTCAGGACAAATAAATGTATCACACACACACATATATGCATTTGTGTATCTGTATGTAGATATATAATACACATATAAAAATACATGTTATATAATTATTTTTATCTCTGTATACATGCAAATATCTATCTTTAAATAAACATGAGTTCATTCTGATCTCTCTGACTCTAACTCAGCATGGCAGTTTTCATTCCAGCATTCACTCCTTTTTTACTTTTAACTTCTCTGACAGTGAGAAACCAGGCTCTCAGTATCACTAAGTATTTACTCATTTGTTTGACCCTAATAATATACATGTACTAAGAATTGTGAAACTACACCCTATGAGAAAGAAATTTACCAACTAGAGCACAGTCTTCATGTACAGTTCCTTTTACATCTAATCTTACAGTTTCAGTCAAAACTCTGCTTTCCAACATTACTTAGGTCAGCTTCTTTCTTCCCCACATGCTTCAATGAAGTTATTTTATACATTCATAATACAGTTAGATTCATTTGTCACACTCTGCATCCCATCCAGGTTTCTCTCGACATCCTGGTTAATTTTTCTTACACTTGCACACAGGTTGCACGTTGTAAAGGACTACGATTTTTGACAAATGCAGAGAGTCATGTATCCAACCCCACAGTGCCATTCCGACCAACTCTATGACCCTAAATTTCCCTGGGCTGCCACTCTGTAGTCAATTTCCCCATCCCTCCACCCAGAACCCCTGGAGGTGGCTGATCTTTTTCCAGAATGACATATAAATGGAATCACACTGCATGCAGTCTTTTACGTATAGCTTCTTTCATTTAACAAAATGCAATTAAAATTCATACATGCTGTTGTGTGATTCGATAGTTTACACAGGAATTCTGCTTTTCAACAGCAACCTGTCATGTTTCTCTTGCATGTGTGGAGGAGAGGCATATTTTATATGCTCCTAGAAAATTCAGTATTTATTTGTTTACCCGATAAACTCCTCCCTTGGGCTCAGCACTCTGTGCTAAGACCTGAGAGCTCATCAGTGAACAAGAAAGACTACAATATACTGTGATAACTGTGTGGAGACAGAAAAACTATTCAGAACCATGGAAGCACACTGAAGAGCTACCTTAACCAGTCAGCAGCTCAACAGACTTCACCAAGGAAGTGACATCTTGGCTGAAGGATAAAGAAAGAGTCAGAAGGAGGAGTTAAGAAGAGAAGTCACCCAGAACAGGTAAGGGTGCAAACAGTTCCAGGCAATAGGAACTGCACTTGGAAAGACCTGTTAGCATGTGAAGAAATGAAGTGTGTTCAGCAAAGACAAAATCTGAAGTCAGAAGCCAGAATAAAGTGGAGAATGTAGCAGGACCCATCAGGAATAGCTGTGAACACCCTGTTCAAGTATGTGGACTTTATCCTAAGAGAAACTGCCTACAGCAAGGCCTCAGGGTTCAAGCAGCCTTTGCCTCACAAGCTTTCAATTTCACCTCCTATTTAGCTCCCAGTTTTTTAGTGTGAACCACAGGGAAGTAAAATAGTCAACTTTGGAAAACACAGTAATTTTAATTTTCCTATTTTGAGGTTGAAGTGAATGTAGGAAGTTCCTTTGAAGCTTTGCTTTACTTCTATAGACGCCTACTCGCTTGTCCTTAGGGAGGAGATGACCAAGCATTTGGATTCAGAATTGAAAACATGTTTTTCTTTAGGAAGGAAAATAAACAAAAAACATAATGACAAAAGGTAAAACTCTGAATAAGATTAATGAGTTCATTGTGCTTCTAATAATAAGATTGGCTCAGAAAGTTGGCTTGTTTAGCAGATTTATTTTTCTCCTGAAGCCAGTCGACAACTCTATGGTCAAACTATGGATGTTTTCCCTGTACGTTGACAGGCAAAGCGGTACAACTGAGAACGGAGTTTAAGATGCAGAGAGTTGATCTTGTTGTGCCTAAAATATTTGCCTCTCTCCTTTTGTTTACTGACATATAATTAACAGTATTAATGATTTAAAAGCAGAAAAATAGCATTATCAGACATCTCTTTTTTCCTTGAAAAAAGCATTTGATGAACATTTCAAATGTTCGAAAAAAGAATCTGACTGGAGGTCCACTGAATACGCCATACAAAGAAGCACTTGGACTGGTAAGTAACAAACAGTTAATAAAATTTAAAATTTCTATCAGAAACAGTTTTTCAAAAAAGGAATTTGGAAATGTTGTAACTCTGGCTAGCAATTTAGCCATCTTTCCTTACCCCTGCCATGAGTAATTAGCTAGTGATGCAAATCCAGACACTTACAATACTGTGACACCAAGCAGAAAAATATAGGCTGAATCAGCATTTAAAGTCTGCCACCCACACCTTCACCAACACCATTTACAACTCCATATGGTAGGTACTATTAGCGTCCACATTTTACAGATGAGGGAAATGAGGCCTACAAAGGTTAGGTCATTGCTTAGGGTCACACATCTGGTAAGTGGGCATGAGCTGGGATTGAACAAGATCCACTTGACTCCAAGTCTGTGGTTCCCATGTGCTGTTTGCTATTTTCTTTTTCAAATTTAGAATTTCATTTGCCAATCTTTTTATAACTGTGTGGCCATCCACTACACATTCCTAATTTGCTTAACCATACTTCTACTCAGTTGCATTAAAGCTGTTGTCAGTTTTCTGTTACCATGAAAAAAATGCAATCATTAAATCCTTATACCTATTTCTTTTCCCATTTGTGCAAGTGTATTCATAGGATACATTCCTACGTACTATGAAGAAAAGCACAATATGATTGATCGATTTAAAAATTTCTACGTACTATAATAATGGAAACATTTAATCTGTTGATATAAAACTTAATGCTTCATGAGAGCCTTAATTCTTCTAGAGGTAGTAAAATGTAGTTTTTCTTTTCTTTGTAGCTATAGTCTATGACTGATCCTAGAGAACATAAAGTCATCAGGAAACCACAGTATGTGGAGAGTGGTACCTACCTGTTAAAAAAAATATATGTATGCTCTAGAGCCAGGATGGCATGAATTTTAACTTAGGTTCCATTTATTAGCTGTTAGCTTTGAACACATTATTACTATTTTCTAAGCCAGTTTTTCATGTGAGACAGCCTAACCACTAGTTTATACAAGGCTTTTTTGATCATTTAAGAGAACGCATGTAGAGCACTTAGTATCATACCTGTCACGTAAAAAGTGGTCAATAGACATCCATTACTATTATGTGTCTATTAATTCTGTACATTTGTCTTTTGTATGTGTGCAAACATTTTTAGTATCCAAATCTCCAGGAGTTAGCATATTATTCATATTCTGTCCTTCAAAAATATTTTTTGAACACTTACTATGTACCAGGCACTGTTCTAGGTGTTGGGGACACCATGGGCCCACAGAAAAATGATTCATATTTAACAGCCATCCAAATTCTGTAGAAATCAGAATGTTTTAATGTATTTTTAACTTAAAAAAATTAGTTAAAATAATATCCTCTGAAGCAGAATTTAGGATGTTTAATTATAACTCTAAAGATCTGGTGTTACTTTAAATTGATTTTGATACTTGGCTAAAAATGAAAAATGACACCACTGCTTATGGTTCAATGGCTAGTGGGAATTCTTTTTACAGCTGCCTTGTGTCATTTGTCTTGATTAGACACTTAAACAAGCCATTTTTTAAATAATTTACAAGATCATTGTGTTTTATACCCTGGCTCCTGGATCACCAAAGAATACAGCTTAACCTTTACTTTCAACTATCCATGGAGAAAAAGAATATGTGACAGGGTTTTTGAATCCTACATTTCAATTCACCTGCTTTAAAAATATCGGCTGAACTAAAATATTAACTGGTAACAATTGTGGGAAAAGGGAACTTAAATGTATATTTCATTAGAGATATATTTTTGAAAGTTCAATAATACATACATATATATACATTTTTTTTACATAGCCAGCAGTAGTATTTAGTGGATAAGTAGCAATCTTCTTATTGTTACTTAAGTCAATGTGTACGGTTTGGAAAAGTTAGTAAGGGATCAAAGTCTGTCCAGGATGATGTCATAACAAGGTAACATGAAGTCTGATTATGTGAAAAGCTGGATATTTACACAAAGAGGTCAGAAACCAGCTGGCTACATATAAACTAAAGAAAAACCAACAAATGTCCTAAGACAGTTCTTACTCTTGATCTGCTATGGACTTGCAAACTTAGCACAATTTTGTAAGACCCAGATATTGAGAATGTTTTCTAAGTCAGCACAAAACACACTAAAAAATTTTGTGTGGCTTGCTACCCAGATTATCCTGGAGGCAATAAGAAATTGTGTTTATTTTCCCTTTGCATGATATTTTAAAATTATAATGTTGTTTTGAAAAACTGTAGCAACATTTTACCTTTAGGATTTAGAACAAAAATCCTCTTAGATTCAATAAAACAACTTGTGGCTATTTTTATACATGTTTTATTTTGATTCTACAGATCTGAACATTTGTTCAAATTTGGTTTGGTGTGGAAATTCAATTGATTTGTCTGGACTATCGTCAGTATGGGAAGAAACACTGAAAAGTCGGCTCTGTTCACCTCCCTCCCTCACTCTCTCCTTCCTTCTTTCCTTTACTTTGCTTCTTTCCTCCTCATTTCCCTCCTTTCTTTCCTTCTGTGTGCCCTCATTTACTTTTATCCCCCTTCCCTTCTTTTTTCATGACTCTGAACTATCAACAACCAATATCATGGAGGACTACATAAATATATAAAAACTTGGGTCACTTATAGTGCAAAAACCATTACTGGATTGTTGAAACTATTTTATCTTCAACAACTATATTCATTCTCTTCAAAAGACTGAAGCTGTATTCTAAACTGAGTAATGGATTATAGGAAGGAAAAGCTGAGCCAGAAATGTGAGGTCTCAGGGTTACTTCTTAAAGAGAGAGAAAACCCCAGAGTGAGAAAAAAAAAGATGATGACAAATCAAAGCTGTATATTCAGGCCTAATAACGAGACCTGAAGTAGGCTAGGATCACAATTCTGGCATTAGATTGAAGATAAGATTCATTAAGTTCTTTGAAGAACTAAGAATAACTAACTGCTATGCTCATTCTACAATATCCTTATCAATTTTTCTGTTTTTTTTTTAAACTCTTGATTGCC
Source organism: Camelus bactrianus (assembly GCF_048773025.1). Classification (NCBI taxonomy): domain Eukaryota; kingdom Metazoa; phylum Chordata; class Mammalia; order Artiodactyla; family Camelidae; genus Camelus; species Camelus bactrianus. The sequence continues at coordinate 57,354,657 of NC_133541.1, read as the reverse complement.
AAGATCATTGCAATACCGTCTGATTTTTATGAAGTTAAAAAGCATTCAATGTTGGCATATGGAGCCATTATACAAATTAGTATATTTAAATGCCACTAAAGAAGTCCCACATGGGTATAATCCATGGATTTTGTGGATCAAGATATATATTGTCTTATTGGTAAATGTTAATGTCTAGTAGAATATAAAAGCATTACAGAGCCGCAGAGGCTGACATTCACCGAGAAACTCCTTTTCTGAACATTTGGTTTTAATAATCTTGAACTCTTTAACTCTTCCTTTAAATCTTTAACTCTTTCTTATACTTTCATAGACACTTCATCTGGCCAGTCTTTTAAAATAAAAGAAAAATGGTTAATGATACCCTTTCAGCACAATATACTGTAGCGATGGACCACAGCCTCAAGCACCGAAAGGGCAAACATAAATGGTCGTAAAACAATTGTAATGTAATGAGCCACTTGTTTGTCACCATGACTCAGGGTACACAGGCAGGGTCAAGATAAAACAGTTGTAACACAAAGCTACAATGTCAACTTACAGTTGGGCTGGGCCATTTTGTCTAAAACAATTAATCTCTCCCTTAGACCCCACCTCTTATTTTGCCCAATGTCTACCTCTGCTTCATGGTGCCTTGAAGTTAAAAGAATTTATGAAATAAAATTTGTTCTTTGAAGAGAACTTGTTTTTCTACTTCACATAAAAAGAGTGCTACGTAGCTTTTGCTTTTTCTTCCCAAGACTAGACAGGAGCTGCAGAAGTCTCAGAAAATCCAGACACTATTCAAAGATCTCCTACAGGGTTATGAAGCCTTGACTTTCTCAGGAGAATGGAATTGCTTCCTTGGCAAATAAGGGATTGCTGTATATGAGTCATTCACTTATGGTAAGCCCTGATGGAGGTTTTGTTTTATATTTTCAAAGTGGAAAGAGCTTCTTTTTTTCCCCTCATAATTATAACAATATTTTGTGCTTACTCTGTACATATTAGGGAATCTAGAAAGTTAAGAGGTCTTAATCGTAGCTGTGCTAGCCATTACAACCATTTTGTTGCATTTTTCTGGTAATTTTTAATACGCATTCAAACAGAGTTGTTTACCAAAACACTTTTTTGTAATTGTTGTGAAAAAGATAACAAAATCTTACAACCTTTACAATCTTAGCCATTTTAAGGATAGAGTTTATTCACATTGCTTTGAAACAGATCTCCAGGACTTTCACATCTTATACAACTAAAACTCTATGTCCATGAAGCATCAGGTATCCCCACAGCCCATGGTAAGAACCACTCTGTTTCTACAAATTTGACTATTTTAGATACCTCATATAAATGGAATCATACAGTCTTCGTCTTTTTGTGAATGTCTTCAAGTTTCATCCATGTTACAGCCTGTGAAGGGATTTCCTCCCTTTATAAGGCTGAATTATACTCCCATTGTATGCATACACCACATCAAGTTTATCCATTCATCCATCAATAGACATTTGGGTTGCTTCTGCTTCCCAGCTATCAAGAATAGTGCTGCTATTAACATGGGTATGCAGTATTCATATTCTTTATATTTTTAAAAATTATGAACATTATAATGAACTTCTATGAACATAAATATTTGTATCATTAAGAAAATTCCTAGAAGTAGAATTGCTGAGTCAAAGGCTATATGCATGAAAGATTAACCTATATTTCAGAGTTATACATTCACAGGATACAGACCAAACATTATAAAATTCCTTATGATCAAAATAATCATCTTTTCCATGCTTCCTCTTCCTCAGCCCAATGACTGACTTCATAAATCCAGAAGCAAATTTTGAAGTTGTTTTTTGTTTCATTCTCTTGATCACTTACCACGGCAATTCCAGATTACTGGTTCTCAACCATGACTACACATTACAACCACCTCAGAAGCTGTTACAAAAGATGTGGATTTCTGAACTCCATCCCAGACCATTTAAAGCGTAATCGCCTAAGGTGGGGTCTGCCCCTTTTTAAACAATATTTTTTCAATCTCCCCAGGTGATTCTAATAACGCGTAGCCAAACCTGAGAATCACTGTTTTAGAAGAGTGCTATTCAAACTCTAATGTGCATATGAAACATTGATGGATCTTGTTAAAATGCAGATTCCTTTTCAGTAGTTCTGGGGGGTGGGGTGGGGGGTGCCGAGATTCGGCCTTTCTAACAGGTGATGTCAGTACTTTGGTGTGTACACTTCGGTGTATCAAGGAGCTAGATAACACAGGTATTCTTCTATGTAACTACTTTAGAAAATAGGCAGTGACTCCCTGAGATAAAAACAGGGATTTGCTTACTTTCCTTACCTCCTCTCTCCTCTTTCTTTCAGTGTTTGTTATATCACTACTTTCAGTTTTACAACTGGTTACTTTTGTAATTTTAGATAATACAACAAAATTCCAGTTTCTTTCTATTTTGACACTATTTCTTGATACTTAACCCCCAAAAAAGATGAGATAATTAGTATCTCATTTTTAATTCCATCTTTCCTCTCAGAAAATTTTGTTCCATCTTTTGTGAGCTTTGCTTTGACATGTAGATAATCCAGGTAGTTACTCTTCTCTCCTGCAACCACTGATAAATCTGCCATGTTATGTCCTGGGGTTGTCTCTTAAGGTAGAAAGCCCACAAACTGATTTCCCAGGGTTATGCTTTAGTGCAGAAACAGATCTATGCCATGACAAGGGAGGCACTAGGCTCCCAGTGCCTTCTCCGTGGGCCCTTGTATAGGAATCCAGGCCACCCAAAGACTAGTGTTCCTAGCATGAGGGTCCATGAATTCCTTAAACTCACAGCATTTAGTTTGCTTCCTATTTTGATCAAGATTTTCTAGGACAACTTTTCCTCTGGTATTTCTATTCCTTCCCACCTGCACCCCTTTTGTTATTTGTCCTTTAGTTTTTCTACAATCTAAGCCATGTACGCTATTTCACAAGCCACAGATTGTCCCAGAGGCCTATCCCTGGGGCTTGTGGTCTCACTCCCAGAGGCCTGCATGACCTAGGACATCTCTTTACTCCTTTCCTGGGTTGGATCTACTGGTCTCCCCTGCCTAGGTTACTGATCTGTTTTGTCCAAGCACTCAAGTAGCTTCGTAGAGATGACAAATAGGTATAGATGTACAAAGTGTTGGTGTCTTTGAAATTACAGTTATAGAAAATTCTAGGTAGAAAATCATTTTACTTCAGAACTCTGAAGTTATCCTAGTCTCTCTTTTTTGGTGATTTGTGACTTTTTTCTTCCAAGGAGCTTTTAGTTTCTTCCTAAGAATTATTTTATTCTGAAATTTCACCACAATGTGGCTAGGCAGGGGTCTTTTTTCATTCGTTGGGTTAAACATTCAGTGGGCCATTTCAAACCAAAGATTCTTGTCCCTCTTTGGCTCCAGCACATATCTTTCTATTATTTGCTCGAATAATTTCAGCACTTCTTTGCCTCTCTCTCTCTTTCTCAGGCTTTTATTAGTTGAATGTAAGTCCTCTCAATTTGTTCCTCACATTTTCCCTCTTCTGCTTGTTGTTTAAAATTTTGGAAAATTTCTTTGATTTTTATTTTTCTAGTATCTCTACTAAATTTTTAATTTTGGCAATTATATTTTAAATCTCTAATATCTCTTCTCATTATCTCATTGTTCTATTTATTGTTTTGTAGACATAATATTTCCATGAATATTTTTGAGAACAGAAGGATAGTTTTCAAAGTTCCTTTTTGTTCCCTAAATCATTTCAGTTTACTCTAAGGATGCTTTTCTGTTTGCTTCAGAATTTGGTATTTCTCTTTTCATATTGCTAGCTCTACTCACATTCTGGTGATTTCTCTGTTATTAAAACAGGGGGCCTGGGTAGACGGTGTAGGTGTTTCTGCTTTTGTGTGAATAAGTCTGTTTTCCTAGTAGGCCTCTTCCCTTCTTCTAGAATTTCTTCCCAGGGTGGGTCAGGCAGTGCTGACTGGTGAACTCTGACTAAGGATCAATGAAGGGGGAGCTGCCCGTCAGGCGGAGTGCCTGCAAAATGTCCCTACGATAATGGCTTCCCTCCGAGGCACCAACAAGTTTAAAAATGCCGTCTTTTCCCAGTTTATTCAATTGCTTTAGAAAGGAGTTATCATGCTTTGCCTGGGGTTAAAATACCGGCTGCCTGCTCACTGCGTACATGCTGGCGATGGGATGCTGACTGGAAGAATTTAGAACATATTCAGACCTTTAAATAATCTCTTTTTAGCTCCATCTTTCACTCCCTGCTCCATTATGTCTGCTGACTCTGCACCCAAGCCATCTCTGGGGTTTCACAGGGCAGATTAGCTTTCTTCCCCTACAGAGCTATTCCAGGCTGACGATTTCTCTGCCCTTTCTTCCAATGGCTCCTGTCTACTTTTTGAAGTCCAGAAATTAATAAACATCTCACCCTTTAGTCACACACCACCCACTCCCCCGCCACATTCTCTCCTGTCTGTTGTGCCAGGCTGCTGCCTTTTTTGCTTTGCTTTTAGCCATTACTCACCATTCCTTTGCTCTGCTCTCCATCGCAGGGAAGCAAATGATGTGTCTGTGCCAACTGGCTTCCATCTAGGTTCGGCCAGTGGGAAACATGGGTGGGATTTTGAAGGGAAGGAAGAAAGGAGATGGCAGGATTTTTCTCTCTGCTCTTTCTCCCTTGGGCAGCATCTGTAGAAGTGGCTGCATTTCTTCCAACTTGACTAACATCTCCTGACCCCTTTTCCATGGTTCCAGCTCCTGGCACATAGTCCTGGCTCCTGGGCTCCGGCAGTAATGCCTTTTCCCAAGGTCCGTCTAGTTCCAGTGGTCATAGGAGCACCTGGTTTTTTTTTTTTTTTTTTTTTTTTGGTGTTCCTACACCTTCATAAATAGTACCCAAGGTTGAGTTCTCTTTATTGAACTATTTGGCTCAATTTTCCTGACTGAACTCTGAGAGATACAGATACCAAGAGGATATTCTATTCCACATTTCCAACTTTTAATTCAATGAGGTCTTTGAAGAAATGGAAGGCCAGTGTATTGTGTTCAATCTGCCATCTTGAATTAGAAAATACATGCATTTTGAGGTTTTGGAGACATACTGCTAATTTGCCTACTAAAGTGTTTGTATCAAGTTACATTTCAACCAACAGTGTTATGGTACCTGTATCCTGTCACCCTCAAAATGCAGGGGACTGACACTGCTTTTTAATCACTGCATCTGATCTCTGCAGGGGGACCCAAAGAAATTGTCAGGTTTTCCCGGTTCAGAAGGCCTCATGTTTGTGTTGTGCTAACAGCTGGAAACGGTCTCTGAGGAGACAGAGCCAACAGTACTTGCCTAACATCTGATTCAAGATGGCCAGCCAAGGTAGCAAGGAACCCAGAATCCCAGCAGCATGAGAAAGACACAGAAAGCAGCTTTTCCAGTGTCTGCTTCTGATATCTAAAAGAGAGGAATTTTTCTGGCTCTCCAGAAAAATAAAAGTCCCCAAGATAAGTAAGATCGTTGCTGAGATCCAAATTATTAATGCATGACTCAGAGAAGAGAGTGTCTCACAAAAGACTGAGTCAAAGTCAAGTCCTAATGTCCCTGCATCCTAGCTTAGACATTGATCGGAAAAAGTTGCCACCTCTGTCCATGGGGATCTCACACAGATCCCAACCAGAGGTCTAAAAGCAGAAGAAGAGGATGAGAAATATGGAACTTCCGAGTTCACCTTATGAAGTCCTGCATAACTGCAGCATTTACCAGCATCAAATGGAAATTTCAATCTGGAGTCTTGATTAGCCACATCTGGCCATGACTCAGTCCATTTTATGGTGCCTTTGCCCGATATTTATTTTCCCATCAATTGCTAGTAGTCATTCCACTCACCCCAGACCCTCTCTGTGTCTTCCATGTGCTTCGACCTGCACACAAAGCACACTGAAATATGCTTTTTCATCAACTAACTGGCTGTGTTACACTCTTTGGCCTTAGTTTTCTTATCTATTAAGTGAGGCGAAATGATCATGGAACTTCCATCCAGATTTGAGCAGAAGCCATGATGGCTGGGAAACAGGGGTCTTCAGGACAGCAGTTTGGCCAGGGCTTTATATATGTTCAGGGCCTCAAATTTGGCCATTTGATCTGCATTCCATAAAGGCTATTTTATTTTTTGTTTAAAGCACGATTTTAAGTGCTTAAAATGTGATACAATTTCTACTATCCTGTTCTGGCATTTCTCCTTTTTAAAAAAAAATGTTCTAGGAGAAAAAAAATGCAAACTCAAAAAAAGTGTCTCAGATCTCTCTTGATGTCTCAGAGGGTGGGGCTCTATTATTCAATGAGTCTATTCACATCTCTCATTCTTCCTATGGTCTATGAACGGGTTATTGAAGGATGGAGAAGAGATCTGGATTTAGGAAGTGACGAATTGGTGTTCCGACTAAACCCAAATGTTTTGGTGACTGCTGGGGTGGAACCCCATAATTCTGCCAAGTTGGGATTAGCACCAGTGCTGCTTCCTTTGGTGGAGATTCAGCCCAAAATCACGGTTAAGGAGAAATACAGGGAATCCAGTGTACAAGTGGACTTCAATTATTATAATCACCACAAATTGTTTTCAAGGTTTCAAAGAAAGAGAAATGAAAAATCTCATCAAACACATTAACACACCATTTGTAACTGGCCTAATGGACATCTTTGTTGAAAACTATTCCTAATGAGACACATGAAAAGTGGCCCATAGATTGGGCCAAACTAGGCACAAAGATTGTCTCTGAGGCTTCTTGTATGTCATTTCACCACCATCTTCCACACACTTGGTTTCTCATCAGTCTTGTCCATCATAAGCTGTTCCTGTGAACCCTTGGCATCAAGGTAAGGTTCACAAATTATTGTACAAAATAACCATTTATCACTTTCTATAGTCACAAAAGTTGTAAAAATATACTACGTAGATGCTTCATTTTATACCTCAGAGATTTAAATTTCATCCAGTTAGGTCCTTATTAAAGATTAGACACAAAAACATTTAGTGTGACTAGAACATTCCATGTATGTTGTGCTTTTATTTAAACCTAGGTTAAGTTTTGGAAGTCAATTTACTTTTTCAGGCCACTAGAGCATCATGTAGCAAGTAACAAGCAGAAGTCAACGAGGTATGGGGCAGGGTTCTGGAAAACTGGGTGCCTCTCGCTCTCTGCTAACTTTTTGGCTCAAGCACACAAACTAATTTGTCCACACAAGACACCACTTTGAGTTTGCCACTATTAAATGAAGTCTGTTCTCTCAGTGTTCCTTCCTGCTCAGCAATTACCTATTCCAACCCAATCCAATTCTTTGGTAAAGGCTGAAGCAAAAGATAGCAGTGTCACCTTTATGTATTTCCAAGATCAAGTTTGGCTCTGGTATTTCAGCCCACGTAGATGCATGAGTACATTTTCTCAACATTGCAGGTGATGCCAAAAGGCAAAGCATGTTTTGTGGGTAACAAATGACATCTCTGTTTTATAAAAACAACTTCTCTGAGAAGTAAGGCAGATTTTTCAAGGTTTCTGCAGATATCTAGAAATTCAGTCTCAAAGCAAAAATAAAAACCAAGACAAACAATGCAACAAACAAAAGCAAATACAAAACCCCCCAACATTTTCCATTAAGATGATATCCACAAACATAGAAATATCAAGAAAAGCAAGTATATCGCACTACATGGATAATGAGCCCACAACCAGGCAAGGGGCTTTTGGTCTGGCTTTAGTCTCTGATATTGGTGGAGAGTAAATGAAGTTAAGTGACCTACAAAATCCTGTGGGGGAAAAATAAGAACTTCTGGAAAGCACTTCTGCACTGTGGGTTAGGCTGTGGCTACCACCTTCTGTACAGCATCTGCCTTATCTGGTGCTCAGACAAGAAGTACATGGGAGCAGGGCTCATTCTGGAGGAAGCTGACTTCCAAAAAGAGGTTAAGTGGCTGGCTTGAGAGAAGAATGCTCAGCAGCAGGAGATCCAGGATCTGAACGTCAGAGTTAGTGACTTCAGCCTGTTTCATCCCACTGTGACGTGATCTCCTCTCTGCCAAAAGAAAGTGCTGCTGAAATTATCTGCCAACAGAGCAGGCACTCGTGCTATCTGCAATCACTAGGGGGAACTGTGCCCAGTTAGCAGTAAGAAAGAGTTACTTCTCCTGTTGCGGAGGACATAATGAATGGGGTGGGTATGGGATTAATTCTCTTTGGCAGCCATATCCTGGAGGGGAAGGGAGAGCCAGAATTATCTCACAGACAAACAGAAAGGAAAGCAAGTTGTACACCCACTGGATTTAAAATGATAGCCAGTTTCCTTTGTGACGTCTAACTTGAGCTGAGTAATGCACTGGAGAAGTATTTTGCCAGCCTCTCAGAATGTAATATTTAACTCCTTATATTAATGGAGCCTGTGGCATTGTGGCATGGGAAAAATGATACACTGCCAGGTTAAAAACCTAACGAAATTTAAACTGCTTTTATTCTTCTTCACTTTAAAAAAGGCTGGGGCCAAAGCGAGTGGTAACTCCATCTGCTAGTGTGGCAGAAGGAGGTCAAGTCAGAGCTCACCTCCCTGTGGCCATAACATTCACCTGTCCCCCGTCCTCTTATTAAGGATGCTAGGTGATGAATGGCTTTTCACCTTGGTAAACTACGTCGTGCTCACTGGTTAATATTCTGTGTCTCCCAGTAATCTATTTGCTTTGTGGTAGGGCAGGACCTCACTGTGTTCTTGAATAAATAACAAGGCTTTTTACTGTGCTGTGAAACCTCCAATAACGATATAATAGTTCTCTTTAAATTGACTCACTTTTTCTATTGTTTTAAAAGATTATATCACTATTGTAACGGGATAGACTATATTATTTGCCTTAAATAAAGGAGGTAGGTATAAAAAATATATATACAATGAATATAAAATAATGCTTTAAAGTTTAGGTAAATATTGTTTCCTTGTACTAACAACACTGAATGTGTAGTGTAGATACTCTCTCTGTGGAAAAAGAAAAAAGAAAAATGGAGAGAGGGCAGGAGACACTGTAAGAAGGGTCAAATACATGCCAACACTAACTTAAGATCTTCTCTTTTGTGTGATCAGAGGATTGAAAGAAAATTGATTTTAAAAAATCAATTTTTCATTGTGGGATTCAAAGCAGGTCACTGCCATCTCGTGTGCTGTCTCACCTTGGGAAATACTGCAGTGAAGAGTTTTTGTAAACCAGGCCTCAATTTGAAAGAGCATTTCTTGGTGAGATGCTAGTGAGAAAGACAACTTGAGACAGGGGTGGGTGTCGCCTTTCCTCCACAGTCAATCCCACTGAACACAGTATGAATTTTGCACTCAGGTATCTCGAGTGGCTTGGTCTTACTGGTGAGGAGGGATGAATAATTTGAAACAAGTAACTACTAAACAAACCAATGCTCAGTTAAGGGTGTGGGATATCTGAGTCCCTGGGCACACAAGGAGCTTCTGGGCTCCTCTGCATGAATAACACACACAACGATGCTCCTTCTAGGCAAATTAGAAACGAGCCACGTCTGATGGAAGCAGCCCCACAGGGCCCAGGGCATGGCAAGCAGAAGGCAAGTAGAAGGGAAGCGGGATTTCTGCAACTCTTTCTCCGCCCTGCGGAAGCACTATCCGTGATCAAAGGAGGGAGGGAAACCCCACTCAGACTCGCCAAGTATTGGCCCTTGATGCTCTATTTTCCAAGATCTGATGGTGTTTGTTGTGTTGAGTAGGGACTAAGGAGGGCATTAGCACAAAAGCATCCTGCTGTAACAAAGAGTGAAGAAAACCCATTTATGTGTTGAAATATATTGCAAGTGTTCTAAAGAACAGATTTTTATAATGCAAATAATTATTAACATATGAAAGAAAATGTTTAGCTTCTTGTTTAAATCATCATCCACTGGCTTTATACATGTTTTCTAGCAAATCAGAATAGCAACCACCCAATCTTTTGGAGTATGAGGATTGTATCATGCTATACATTCTACTTTCAATGTCTCTAGTTTGAGAAAACACACAATGATCAAAGGCTGCTATTGATACAGCACAGCAAGTAAGCCAATTTGGATTTTATTCATCACTTCATCCATAGACATTTAAAAAATAGTAGTGTGTGTGTATATGACACATTATTTATTTAGTCTACCATACTAAATGTGCATGTGGATTTACAGGCTCCTTACAATAAATACTGCTACCCCCAGGGGCCTAAGACCTACTGGTTGGGAACCACAGGGTAGGACAGGCTTATGATTGATGACAACAAGGAGGGCCTGGGGCACATCTGCTGGTCTTCCATTGCTTTTGTCATCATGACCCTCAGACTTTCTTTCTGACACTCCGCACTCTGATTTGTTTACTGAAAATATTTTCTGTATAAACTTCAACAAGTTGGTTATGACTTTCCACAGTGGAAAGATTTTTTTCCATGCTAAAAAATGAATTCTGTTTTGAATAGAGACTTGAACAACTGGGAGAAAAGTTGTTTTAAATTCAAGATGCACCAGGGCTACTACTGCATTTAATGCTACGTTCTTCTTTAAGCCAGGTGGCGATACGTGGTTGTTGGCTGCATGGCTCTCCATACCTTGGTGACCTACATATTTAATAATAAATGAAAGCACAAGGATTTCCTGCAGCTCAAGTTACAGCGGTTTCCCTTGACATTGTTCTCACAACAGGCCAACAAAATCTACCAATAAAGTTATTGTTTGTTGCACAAAGCAGAGCAAAGCAACACTGTACACTTCTTTCTGAGTGCCTCCTGGAATTTCAACTCATTTGTCCTAGCAAATGTTGTCAGAACTTGTGATTCAAAACATGCTTGTGGACTTCAGCCCCATGGCACTTCCCTTCTCTTGGGTCTGCCTCATGTGTGACCCAAAGGACGGTTCTGACCTATTCACAAGTGTTCTCCAGCCTCTCCTGTGTCTGTTCCTGCAGGCATGCCCCCCGTCCCCCCCATCAGCAGCGCCCTCCTCTTATCAGGGCACAACTTTCCAATAAATGAGTCTAGACTTGTCTACATGGACTCAGAGCCTAGCCAGTTTCAACCCCACTGTACCCTGGCTTCTGCCCTGGTTACCCCATTGAAAGTGCTCATGTCGTGGTCACATGCCACTTCCATATGAGCCCAAAGGTCACTTTTTGGTTCTCAGCTCACTTGGCTCTCTCAGATGCATCTGACATGTTGACACTCCTCCTTTGAACACTTTCTTAAGTCTGTTTCCATTGTATGGGTTTATTTATTCATTCAGGAAGACTTGTTCCAAGTACAAAGACTAGAACAGTGAAATAGAAAGACTGAGTTCTTGTCTTTATGAATGACAGTGTGAGAGGAACAGAGAGGCAAACACGCAGTTACAACAGAGTGTGCTAAATATTACGGTGGGGAAAACTCGACGTAAAGAAAGGACTTCCGAGGAATGCCTATCAGGATGTAGCAGGGCAGGGAAACTTTCCGGAGGAGGTGAATCTAACTCAAGACTTGAAAGATGAATAGGAGGGGAAGAGAATGGAGGGAATGTAGTGAGAAAGGGGACCCAAGACAAAGGGAAGAGCAGATGCAGGGGCTTGGAAGTGAAGAGAGAACACGGAGAGGTGGATTAATTCAGTGCCAGTGAAACATAGGGTGTCTCGGGGGAAAGGATAACAAAGGAGAAAATGATAACAATGTCACTGGAGGGAGGAGGAATCATATGACAGGCCCTGTAACACAATCTAAGAAGACTGGACTCTTTTAGGCAGTGGGGAGCCATTGAAGAATGTGGAGCTGGAAAATGATTAAGTGGAAGAAAGGACTGAACTAGGGCAAGGTTAGAGGAAGGAAGACTTCTTAGGGATCTGTGGACTGACCCAGGCAACAGATGGTGGTAGTGTCGGTGGAGATAGAAAGAACTGGTCATTACACAGGAAGGAACAGTATAATTTGGTGATTGGTTGGGAGCTAGGACGGGGAACAACATCTGTCAGGGAGACAGAAGAGTCAACAATAATTGTGATAAAGTTGGTGCCTTTCACCAATTTGGAAAACATCCAAGTAGGAACAAGATGTGGCTAAAGCAAGAAGGGAGAGGATGAGTTCTGTTGAGCTAGCTGACACTCTTCCCAAGCAGAGACACACTTAGACAGGCAGGCAGTGGGGATCCTGAAAGGTACTGGCTCTCCTCTGTCTCTTTCATGTTTAAGCAAAGGAAGGAGGGAATAATGATGCTGTCTCTGTTCCTGGGACCTGTCTCAGGGAGCATGCCTGAGTGACCCATGATGCAAGATGTGCAGAGTGGGCATGACATGTTTCTAGGGGGTCTCTTCCTTTCTTCTAAGTGGGAGGACGACAATGCCCACAACAGACAGACAGACAGACAGAAGCCACCGCTCAAGAGCCATGACTCTGAGAAATGGGGTATCAGGGACTCTGCAACAAGAATCCGATACTTAGTGCCAAAGATCACATAACCTCATTGCAACACTCTCAGCAGTATCCTTTAAGAGGCCTCAGTGGTCACAGAGGGTAAGTTTAGGGGAAGCTGAAGCAGCTCTGAAATAGGTAAAACCTGAGCTGGGGGCTCTTGTCTTTACTCAGGCTCCTGGCAAGGTCTTGGTGATATATCCAGGTTTGAGATCAGCAAATCAGACCAAATTGAAATGAGTCAGATTAAATGTAAAGGAAGGAAAATATTAGCTTTCTCATCTTTGTTGGCTTGTGCATTTTCTTTTGTATTTTAGTGGTGCATACCATTTGCAGTGGAGGTCTTATTTCTTGCAAGATCATTGCTTTTGCAATCCTATCTGGAGTAATTTGTAAAATTGAAAAAAAAATGAGGAAACATAGTTCAGTCACTTCTAAGAAACCATTCAAATTTCTATATATTTGTTTAATGCTGATACCTTTCTAACACACTTAGTTGAAATATTGTGCCTCTCTGTGCTGTGAGCAGGACAAAAATGAAAGAATTCAAATGTTGCGGTGCAAGGGGACCATTTTTCTGTTTTCAGCATGAGTTTTCCAGTTCATATTCACATTGCTTCTCATCTATCACGTCCTCTGTCTCTCTCCACGCTAATATTTTATATACCCACACAACCTGCCTCGTCAAAAAGCTATCAGTACACTATCAGTGGAGGAGTCTGTTAGGAACGTCCAGAAAATCAATGAGTTCTTTTTTAATGGAGGTACTGGAGGTTGAACCGAGGACCTTGTGCACGCTAAGCATGTGCTCTACCACTGAGCTATACCCTCCCCCCAGAATTAATGAGATTTTTTTAAATGGACTGCCCAGAAAATTCTATTTAGTGTATGTTTAGGGTTGAAATTTCTTCTACAAATGAGTAAATTTCTTCTAAGATAAGGACAATGGCAGGAGCTGTGGGATTATAGCTCTTTGGTGACCTGGATTTCTATATGCAGAGTCGGCTCAGCTTCACAACAGGGCTTTGCACAAGGATGGCCAACTCCCTTCTGCGGTATTAGTCATCGTTGGCCACATCAGGGAGTGTGCAACTCAGTTTACAGGATTGTTCCACGAACCTCAGGGGAGTGTTTAGTTAGTCACCAGCAACCAGCTTTTTGTTGCCTCCTGCATCACACAGTCCCCATCCTTCTTCTGTGACCGTTTTGGCAAAGATGGAAGCGGCATTTTAACACTAACTATTTAACACTAGCTATTCTTGTGCACCAGGCACTGTGCTCAACGCTGTTTTGCATGATCTCATTTCATCCTCAGAACCACCTGCAATGTGGGATTATTGGCTGCATTTTTGAAATGAAAAAACTGAAGTTCAGGGAGAGGAAGGCATTTCCCAGGGGTCACCCAGAACTAGGGTTTGAACTCAACTGTTTGATTCTTGAATCTGTTTTCTCAATCACTGGATCAATGATTTGCATATTTTGTTCCCAAAGGATGAGGGGGCCAAGTTCCAGGATCCTACCCTAACCAAGCAGCTCTTTTTTTGTTGCTTTATATACTAAGGTTCAATGCAGAGCTCATTGAAATAAGAGTCCACAGACATGTTTAAAAAAACAGTTAGAAGCTCCTGCATTTGCTCTGTTGTCTCTGGGCAGCATCTGAAGCAGCCCTACTGCACAGAGAACCCAGAAGTGCCCGTGCTGTGCAGTCTAGGGCCACTAAATGATGGACCAAAAACAAGTCCCACTGATGGATTACCAAGTCTAAAATCTTATGTCAGTAACTCTAAGTTAGATCAGTGTCAAACTGACCATATGACAAGACAAAGGGTAGCCTAGTACAAGTTAACTCCCTCTATCTTGGACATCAATTTATTAGCTACCTTGTCATTCAGGAATGTCCCAGAACAAGAGACATGGGCAGGTATATTTTGTTAGTGAGGAGGACAGAAACAGTGGGGACTCAATGAAGAGCTCAGGAGAGATCAAGTGGGACAGATGGAGGAAAAAGCTGTCTTTTTTTCCCCCCCAAAATGGGCTAGTCCTACATAGTAGAAATTAAAACAGAGAGAGAAAGAGAGAGAGAGCAGAGTTTATTTCATTGCAGAGTTTATTTTAAAGGAAATTAATGAAGTTTAATTTTTTATAGGCCACACTAAGAAAACACATTATGAGTCTCTTTATAATTTTTCCTATACAGTTCGACAGCTAGAAAAATATTACTGTCTTCCTTCTAGAGACAACTTTCATTTCACAATTCAGAAAAGATGTGAGAATTTACTGTACGGCATGAAAACGTTTCGGAATCAAAACATCACTATTATCTACCAGATAAACGAAGCCCACATCACAGAGAAGTAATGTACATAAACCACAAACACTCACCAAATCTTATGCAATGGGATTTGCTGCATGAGACTGTGCTTCAAAGTTCTGGGACACCAAAAGGCAGAAGCTGAGGAATCTACTACTTTGATGCTGCAAGTAAATTTTTATACCCCAAGAAGTGAGACCTAGAGCAGATGTATTTTTCATTCTGAGAAAACCAACCCAATTCTACAAAATAAAGTAAATACCCTCTGTTCTTGGGAAAGAGGTAATAACCTGGATTCAGACACTTTAGACCCAGAGGTCCATTTAGTCACAGAAATCAAATTTGATCTAACAGACTTCTCTTTCTCTGCAGACACTTTTTGGGGTGGGAGAGGGCAGATCCAGGACAGAAAACTTTTCTTTTGAAAACTTTTCTTTTTTCTTTATATGGATTTTTGCTGCTTTACAAGAGCATATCATTGTTTATTGTTAAGATCCTCTCAGAGCAAGCAGGTGTGTGAGTGCGTGTGTGTGTGTGTGTATGTGTGTGTGTCTATACAAAATGCATGTGTTTATATGTTATTGTTCCCAAATGACAAGATCTTAGTATCAGAGAATCTGAAGACTGCAGGAAAGCTGGGTATGTCTGAACTTGACGTTTTGTAAAAGGTTCTTGACTGGGCCATACTTAGTGCAATGAATGACTTAAGAGCCACAATTTGGGTGAAATATGCTGATACTGAACCATTGGCCTGCTGAAGTATATACATTAAGGCTGATTTTGAGGCAGGGCTTGGAGCTTCCCTTGGAGAATTAACACAATCATCCTGAAAAGAGAGGTCCTGGGAAATACAGTGAAGGGCCAGGAAGGTGACTTTAGGATGGGGGGGGGACTTCTTTTTCTCTCTGAGCCTCATGATGATTGGGCCAGGAGGGGAGACCTGTTAGAGGAGACTCCCACGGAGGGGCGTGCATACGTGTGTGCTGGAGGCTATGTGTTGATAAGCTGGTTAAGCAACGTTACTGGTGACTTCCTAGAGGTCTGGCTATGTTAATTAAATTAGCCAATGTGGTGCATTTTCCTTGTATAACTGCCAACTTTTCAGGCTTTCAGGTAATCAGTATTGCAGTGTGGAGTGACCACTGAATTTACCAATATGGAGTTCACTGGAGAGCTTGACAAAGACTTATTTAAAGTAACAGCCTGGTCTCTGCTGGGCTGTGGGGAATCAAAGAAGGTCTGATGCCACTTTTTGGGGTAGAGCAATATGGTGGGGCAGCAGCAGCTTAAGGAAAGTCATTCTAGGGAGATAAATGAATGAGCAGTGGCCCACAGACCACATAAGGAGCAGAGATGTAAGGCCTGAGCCAGATAGTTGGCTGCCATGATAAATGATGACCAGGGTGGACCTGTAGAGAGAAGAGCCCAACAGTCACATGAAGTGAAGGCTCAGATCTTTATTCTGGATATTTAAAGTTAATATCAACATGAGAGTGCAACTATCTCTTCAAGAGAGTGATTTAATTTCCTTTGGATATGTACACAAGTGCGATCTCTGGATCATTAGGTATTTATAATTTTTTGAAGAACCTCCACACTGTTTTCCATAGTGGCTGAACTAATTCACATTCTCACCAACAGTGCACAAGGTTTTCCTTTTCTCCACATCCTCACCAACACTTATCTTTCACTTTTTGAGGAAAGCCACCCTAATTGGTATCTTATTATGGTTTTGAGTTGCATTTCCCTGGTGCCTAGTGATATTGAGCATCTTTTCATAACCTGTTGGGATTTGTATGTCTTCTTTGGAAAGATGTCTATTTAGGTTCTTTGCACAATTTTAAATATGGTTATTTAGGGTTTTTTTTTTTTTTTTTTTGCTATTGAGTCATAGAAATTCCTTAAATATTTTGCATATTAATCCCTTATCAGACATATGACTTGCAAATATTTCCTCCTATTCCATAGGTCGCCTTTTCATTATCTTGATCATTTCTTTTGCTGTGAAGAAACTTTTTAGTTTGATGCAGTCCCACTTGTTTATGCTTTCTTTTGCAATCTGTGCTTTGATGTCAATTCCAAAAATTTGTTTCCAAGTCCAACATCAAGGAGCTTACCCCCTATGTTTTCTCCTAGGAGTTTTATGGTTTCAGGGCTTACATTTAAGTCTTTAATCCATTTTGAGTTGATATTTGTCTATGGTGTAAGAAAAGAGTCCTATTTCATTCTTTTGCTATGTGGTAATCCAGTTTCCCCAACACCATTTATTGAAGAGACTATCGTTTCCCTATTATGTATTCTTGGTACTTTTGTTGAAAATTAGTTCATTGTAGCATTATTATTTATAGTAGCCAAAATGGATATACACTATAGGTCAAAAGATGAATGAATAAAGAAAATACACACACATACACACACACAGACAATGGACTATTATTCAGCTTTTGAAAACAAGGAAATCCTGCCATTTGCATCAATTTGGATGAGCCTGGAGGACATTATGCTAAGTGAAATAAGTCAGACACAGAAAGATAAATATCATATGATTTCACTTATATGTAGAAATAAAAAAAGAAGCCAAACTCATAGTAAAATGGTGGTTATAATAGGCTGGAGGGTGAGGGAAAATGGGAGATACTGATCAAAGGGCATACGTTTTCAGCTTATAAGATGAATACATCTAGAGACCTAATATACAGCTTAGTGATTAGAGTTAATAATAATGTTTTGCATACTTGAAATTTGCTAAGAGAATTGATCTCAAGAGTTCTCACTCAAGTTATTTTTTCTTAGGTTGAATTTATCTAATCACTCAGTTTTATTCTATTCATATTTTTGTTTTTATCTTGGCACTTTTGGATATTTCTGAACAATGCAACTGGCAGTGAGTCTAGGAGATGGAGTTTATTGTTTCTTAATGGACACATGTCTCTAGTTTGTGAATTATGGGCCCAAAATGCAATGATAGCTCTGAAAATAAAAGCCAGGCACAAAGAAGTTCGCTTTTAATCTTCACATAGGGCCCTAAAACAGTATATGTGCCTTAGCCTTCTGGGACTAAAGACATCATGCTTTCCCACGACCCAAAATAGAAAATCATTCCACTGTTCCTGGGACAGCATGGAACACACACTATGTGAAGGAGTCATAAAATATTTCACTTGTTTTATCTTACTGTTTCCTCTAGCTAGTTCCCTTTATTTTGGCAGGAGGTGGGATGTGATGGCCTACATTAGTCTCTTCCATGTCTAATTCCCAGATTCTGGGACACTAGTTTTACTTTCCTACTTAGAAACATATAAACTTTCGAAAGTTACCCTGAAAACGTTGCACTGAAGGCAAATATCCTGTCAGTTATAATGTGGTCTGGAACTATTTCTTTGAATAAGATTTCCATTGCCTTTTAAGCAGATCAGTCACATGAAGCAAACTTACAGTATAGTAAGTGGTATTTCCTGAGGTGATGGATCTCCCGCCTAATGGCCTCTGAGCACAAGTCTCATGAACCTTAATGTTTTTTGCACACAAGCCTGCAAATGCCCACTGCAGATTTTACCAAATCAGCTTCCTTCTGTGTACAGGGTTTGAAAAGTCTAGGCAGGCAATTCAAACAAAATTGTGTTTGCCTCTCTTCACTTTTTTTTTTTTTCCAAGCTTATACCCCTGGGTTTCTGTTAACACTAAAAAAAAAAAAGATATTTAAAGCCGCACTTCAGCCACCTTGTAAAATGAAAGAGTACATTGTACAGGCACCAAAGGTACACGTCAGTGCTTTTATCAAATTCAAGGTCCTGCTTGGCTGCACTAATTGGAAACATGTGTTGAAAATGCAAGACAGGATTTTCAGCTGTTCTCTAATTAAATGGAATAAAATGAGGACTAAACCTCACCTTTCTTTATAAGACAAGGCTTATAAAAAAATGATCTTGAGTAGGGATGCCCGCTCCTGTTTCAGGGCTCCCGGGACTTGGCAGTTGTTTTAATGTAGAAAACAGTTTCAGTGATTCTATGATATGATTTAGCCATATTCATAGAAGGGCTGGTTGCTTCTCTGATAAGGAGATGAAGGGAAGTGATAGAAAACCTAATTATTTTCAAGTGCATTGGAAGATAGACTCATGAAGATTTTTAGATATCCTTATAAAGTTCAGTTACACAAAAATCATGAGTGAGGTGGAAAAAGTACCTCCTCATGCACTTGCCCCTGAAATCTGTGAAGAAACAGTGGCTAATATGTGTATTTACTAGAAAGACAGTGAGAAATACTGTCTCACGTTTTGTGTTGAAACTTGAAAACAGAATATAATTTGATTTTTTTAAAAAGCGCGAGTTCTGCTACTTTATATTTGGGGAAAAAATAGTCTGTAGCTTTAACTGTCCTGGGATCAAACTCCCAGGGAATAAAAGGTTAGTTCACAATGTCTCCTTTCAGGATTTAAGCCCCTCTTTCATGATGCTTTATGTTATTTAGCATCCTTCGAATGGCACCAGTGTATTGAAATGCACTCCATCCCTCCCCCAACAAGGTTTGGATCCAGAACTGGTACCTTTGTACAAAGTGCTGAAGCCTTAGGAAATAAATGTGAACATTGCTTCCAACAGCTTAGTCGCAGCTACAGCCACCAGAAAGAGGTGCAAGAAGTGAATTAATGAGGACAGTGGCAGCAATTCCTCCAAAGGTGTATACAAGCAGCATTCTCCAGAAAACAGGAATGTCAAAGCACGGCTGAGAATGTTCAAGAAAGGACGATAGTTGCACAAGAGGCTTAAAAATATCCTGAAATCACGCTGAGAGGAAATGATGAAACCACTCCTGCTTGTACCAAAGCCCCGGCCCAGGCATCAGAGTGGGGGCTCTGTTTGTTGTGGGCGGGTTGTCACTCTATCAGGAGTCTCTCAACTTCCCGAGACTGTTGGAAAACTTGAATCGGTGGCAGTATGAAGTGGATTTTGACAATTTTCCAGACAGGCTGGGAAGAGCATCAGGGAGTTACATAAACTGCAAAGAAATGGGAGACCTCTGGGTGCCTGTGGTTATGCCCTTATGCTGCCCTCCGATTCCCTTTCAAAAGCACAGATCGAATCAGGTCACCCCTTACTTCCCTTACAGCTGTTCATTCAGGTTAAAGCCAGTAGGTAGCCTGCCCTACCTTCTCAGCCTCGTGGTTCATCTTTTCTCCCCCTCCCTCCACTCCAGCCACAAGGCGCTGAAGATGCCACGCTCCCCCATTCCGGGTACGTTAACCACCTGGCAATCCCGTAGCCATCCTAGAATCCAGTTCAAACTTCTGTCTCCTCTCTCAAGTTCCCTTGGCCACAGACTCTTCTCCCCGTACTCTCCCGACAAAATAAGAGCAGGCTGATTGTCCTTATGTCCTCTGAGCATCCTGGGCTCAGCTCTTTTACAGCACTTATCACCCATCCTGATTGTGTACAGCTTTGCCCTCTCCTTAGTGTAGACTTCCGGACGCTGTGAAACAAGAGTGATATCTTACTCGCTTTCATATCCCCAGTGCCTGGCAGGGTGCTTAGCACAAGGTGTTGAGTAAACATTTGATGAATGAATGAACACATACACGTCAGGACTTGCGTACTTCCAACCACAATTTTGTGTAACCTTAAGGTCCCATGTCCCTGTACTTAATCTGAATTTCAGAATCTTGGGATTTTTAAGATTACTGATGCAAAGGATAGTGAAAGCAAAAACACCACTGGGTTACTATCAATGAAAAACTTCAATGTTTGCTGATTGTAGGCAATTATGAAAGTTACTGATGTTATATACCATAGGTTAGGGCTGTAATGGAAAAATCAAATGAAGATAGAAATGCCCTTCAGAAATGTCAATATTTTATACAGAATTCCTCAAGAAAATACTAGTATTTGTTTTATTACATATTTTCTCTCTCTCTCACCTGCCTCAAATATCATAATTCTTACAGAACACAGAATTCTTACTAAACAAACACAGCCTTTGGATGATAGATTGTTGCGTACAAAAATCTGTCTCCAAGTCAGAAGTTTGAGATCCCAAATCATAAGGAAAGATAACCAGTGATGGTCAATACAGAAGACCTGCAATTTTATCTTTTGAGGGAGAATATGAATAAAGGAACTAATGAGTGAATATATGAACTTATTTAAAGCTCTGGGATAGATTTTCTCTTCCCTAGATAGGCACTTGAACACGCACTTAAAATGTTTTTCTCTGGAGTTCTTCATTTTTTATACCTCAATGGCAAATTCACCCTCTTCTGATAGTCACATTATTTCTTTACATAGTTCAATACCTTCAGTCAGGTCTTGGTTTGCCGAGAAGTCATTCCATTTTAAAAAAATGACATTGCAGGTATGGTGTCGGAGGGTAGGTAGTATTATTTTAACATTCAACAGTAGGGAAATGTTACATGAAAATATGTTACATGACTAGGAACAATTAAAAGACAGAGAAAATAGCTGAGTGGCTCTGTATGAGAAAATGAGGGACACGGGGAAACTGAGTGGAGAGGAGGGAAGGAAAGAGGAAGGCATAGACAGCATGGCAGGAGGCTGGACCCTATGGAGACAAGTTGTCAATGGGAAACTCATGAGCAGAAAAGCCAGAAGACTTTAAAGAACCGAGTTATGGTAAAATCAAACTAAACTGCTCATTTTGCCTCTCTTTGACCCAAACCTGCAATTAATTCTGCTATACACAGTGATTTCTCAGTGCTTTTGTCATGCAAATCAAGGAAAAGTAGGCGAGTCCCATGGTGGAGTTGGCAGGGAGTAGGGAAGGAAGAAAATTGGGGTCAATAAAATGTGAGACAGCCCAGTAGAAGCAGGAATTCAGAGCAGAGGTAGTTGTGAAAATAAATCCTACAGGAATTCACAAAAATCTTGCAAAGATCACCTGACTTTAGAAAGGATGAGGGACAAGTAGCCTGAGCTAATATTTCAAAGATGGTCAGGTTAACTGTTTAACTTAAGTCTCAGTGTATGGATAAGAAAATTCAAGTTCATTTGTTTATTTTTGCCTTGATTTCTATTGCCTGGGTAGACTGACCTAGGAGAACATTGCTAAGATTTATGTCAGCGAATGTTTTGCCTGTGTTTTCTTCTAGGAAATTTATAGTGTCTTGCCTTATGTTTAAGGCTTTAAGCCATTTTGAGCTTATTTTTGGGTATCATGTGAGGGAGTGTTCTAACTTCAATTTACACGTGGCTGTCCAGCTTTCTCAACACCACTTGCCGAAGAGGTTGTCTTTTTTCCATTTTCTCCTTTGTCAAAGATTAATTGATCATAGGTGTGTGGGTTTATTTCTAGGCTCTGTATTCTGTTCCATTGATCCATATGTCTGTTTTTGTGCCAATATCATGCAGTTTTGATTACTGTAGTTCTGTAGTATAATTAAACTTATAACCTTTTGCACAGTAAAGGACACTATAAACAAAAAGTCAATCTACGGAATGGGAGAAAATATTTGCAAATACTGTCAATGACAAGGGCTTAATTTCCAGAATATACAAATAGTTTATACAACTGAATAACAAAAAAACCCAACCCAATCCAAAAACAGGCAAGAGATCTAAATAAAAATTTCTCCAGTGAAGATACACAAACGGCCAATAGGCACATGAAAAAATGCTCAATATCACTAGCTATTAGAGGAATGCAAATCAAAACTACAATGAGGTATCACTTCACACCAGTCAGAATGGCCATGATTCAAAAGATCACCAATGATAAATGCTGGAGAAAGTGTGGAGAAAAGGGAACCCTCCTACACTGTTGGTGGGAATGTAGTTTGGTGCAGCCACTATAGAAAACAGTATGGAAATTTCTCAAAAAAGTAAAAATAGACTACCATATAATCCAGCAATCCCACTCCTGGGCATATATCTGGAGGAAACTCTAATTCAAAAAGATACATACATCCCAATGTTCAAAGCAGCAGTATTTACAATGCCCAAGCCATGGAAACAACCTAAATGCCCAACAATAGATGACTAGATAAAGATGTGGTATGTATATCTGTATACACACACACACACACACACACACACACACACACACAATGGGATACTACTCAGCCATAAAATGAATGAAATATTGACATCTGCAGCAACATGGATGGACCTGGAGATATCACTTATATGTGGAATCTAAAAAAAAAAAAGAGACACAAGTGAATTTATTTACAAAACAGAAACAGACTCACAGACACAGAAAACAAACTTACGGTTATCAGCGGGGAAAGTGGGTTAAAGGGATAAGTTGGGAGTTTGAGATTTGCAGATATTAATTACTATATATAAAACATAAAAAACAAGGTTCTACTGTGTAGCACAGGGAAATATATTAAATACATTGTAATAGCTTATAATGAAAAAGGATATGAAAAGGAATATATATATATACACATATGTATAAGTGAATCACTATGCTGTATACCAGAAATTAACACATTATAAACTGACTATACTTCACTTTAAAAAAAAAAGAAAAAGAAAACTCAGGTTCACAGAATCTGCCCAGAGTTAGACAGGTAACAGCTGGCAGACACAGAGTAGAAATTTGGCTTAATCTGGTCCCCAAACCCACATTCTTAATTCCTATTTATTCTATTCTCAGGCTCCAGCCAGAAGACACCAGACTTTTGTGCCATGTATACTCTAAAAGGTATTACAAATGTAAAATTTTCTCTGTATGCTATTTATGTGAATGGTTTTGGTCAGCTATTGTCAAAATATGGTTATACAGCAAACTATCCTAAATCTCAGTGGCTTTAAGTAGCAAGCAATTATTCTCAAGCTCACAGTCAGCATGGTTGACTATAGTTCAGTTTATCTAGACCAGGTGGCTCTAGTAAAGATTTCAGGGTATTAGTGAGTTGGCTCCATTGGGATTCAGTTCTACTCTGTATCTCATCAGGGCCCCAGGCAGGAAGGGCAGCAGCTACCTGGGGCATGTTCCTCTCATGCCAGAGATCAGAAGCTCCCAAAGGGAAAAAAAGAAACATGTAATGCCTATTAACTCCTAGGCTCAAAATGTGTATAGTGTTAGTTCATCCACATTTTATCAGCCAAAACAGATCAACTGAGTGGTGGTGGTGGACAGCAAATATTTATTGACAATAACTTAATCTTCTATAGTAATCTAATTACTCCTCTTTAAACTTAGTTCCTTGGAGAGATATACTCTATTATCTCTCTTAAGGAAGTGGAACAAGATTGTTTCCACTATTACTCAATAGGGGCTCTGGAAAATTTCACATACTTGAATTCCCTAAGTGTTTGCAAAGCATAATGACAAAACCACCACTTTTAAGCCAACTTCTCCCATCATCACTACCACCATCTTGTCCCAATAGGGATTCTAGAAGTCTCATGAAGTTTTCAATCAGATCATATACGAGAAAGAGAGAATGACAGAGAGAAACCCTTTTCATTGCCTAAAAATGCTGTAAATTGAAAGTAGCCTCTTGACTATTTGATAAGACTAAGAAAAAAATTATGCTGCTTGGTATTCTTTAAAAGATAAATATACATATTATTAACCAATGGTGGCACCTTTGTAACATTTCACATATAAAATTCATTTTTAAATAAAATTCATAATACTGTCTTATGTTGCCATAGACCACAGACATACTACTACTAAAACCTGTCAATGATTTAAAGACACATTTAACGTGGATAAGACCTTAGTGGTACATAATGGCAATTCAAGGAATTTTAAAACTTATAGTATAAAAATTATACAAATTTTAATTATGAAAGTGGTTTTGCTTTCCCATCATATTCAAGTTTGTCCAAACCAATCTAGATTAAAGGTCTCTTGAAATTAATGGTAGTGATAACTAGTGACAACTTGTTAATTGAAGATAATGAGAATTAATTGAAATCTTCTCTGGAGAATGTATTTAATTTCCCTATTAGTTGGCTATTTTCTGGTTGTTTTAAAGAATCGTTCCACTAACAAACCTCAGAAAAGGGAGCAGTGGCTTTTAAAGATATGCATGTACAGGAACTGGCTCTGAACTACTTAAGGACCCGAGGCTACTGCGGGCACTGGCTACTTCCCCGTCAGTCTCAAGGGCTGCAGGGCACCTGCTGTGTATTCACACAGGGGCGTGTGAAGCATATAGGAGCAGTGCTTCCAGGCATCTCTTGACCAATGAGAAAGAGAAACCTGCGGATAAACGCTTTTTGCCCCATATGTATAGTTCTGAGATACCTTTCACAAGATGCCTCAGAAGATCTTGGTGGGGTGGGGCATAGGCATTTGTGCAATAGTTTTTCCTTCTTTCCTTTTTTATGCATCTGGTCTCGTACTCCTGCTCTCCTGGATGACACTTCCCAAATAAACTGCCTGTGTGCAAGCCCTTGTCCAAGGCTTGGCTTTCAGGAGAGAAAAGTAAGATTCCTAAAAGTGTCTTATACGAGCAGGTTCCAGAAAAATTATTTAATCTACCTTCATTTATTTGACTGGTTGTGTTACACCTAGGATAGTAATTAAGTTGGAGACAATCTCTAAACCAAAAGTAAGTGGTTCAGGACTAGCCTATATTCCATTTACTGAAACGGTGGCCACCAAAATTGCTCCTGCCCTTAACAGGATCATTCACTATCAACATGGGTGTGGGCTCTAATCTCTCCCTCTTTTTTCTAAAGAACCAAGTGACTCCAGAGGGACAAAGAGACCTCACTCAGAAAGTGTAGTTCTCAGTGAGATTGTGAGATGAGAGTTTTGGATGAATGACCTCCAAAAGAGAAGAAAAACCAACATATGAAAAGTAAAATTCATATTCAATTTTATTTAAATAGAGGAGAGGAAAATCAGAAAGCAAGAATAATAGTTGGTAATGAGACAATATGTGAGACAATATGTGGATGTTTGAAAGGGAGAAAATGAGTAGAAAGAGGCTGGAGAGTATTTCAGGTTGAGTAGGTAAAAAAGACTTGGGAGTCAGGACAGAAAATGGTAGATGGTCAGATATGAAGCAGCCATGAAATGCTTGCTGTCATGTATTTTTCAAGGTATCATTTTCCAGTTATTAAAATAGAGAAAATCATTTCAAGGTTGTGCACAGAACACTTGCAAATGAAATCTGCGTTCCTGAAAAGCATTTATTAGATGCTGTCAGATCAGCCGTGAAAATTTTTAATTCAGACAATAGTTACCCATGGATGCATGAATAGTTCTTTTGTGACTATATCATTCTCCCTTACAAAATGTGTTAACTACCTATTTTTAAAATATCTTGACTTATAGGTAAATTCATGAAGACTTTCATGAATTTAGATGTCAGCTAGTTAATTTCACTTTATTAAAAATGGATTCTACTTAAATAATTCAGAGTACAAGAATGAGAGAGACATGAAAGGATGAGGGTGGTCTTCTCCTCTGAGAAATATCAGCTAAGGAGCCTACTGACTGGTCCTTCCCATTCCCAGATGTCCAGGAAGGGCCCCAGGACCTGAAGTTTTCTGGCAGCCCATATCTGCCCAAGGAGGTGCCAATTAGATCTGTGGAGTTCAATTCTTGCCATATCTTTATTATACAATTTAGCTTCATACCCCTGAGCACCCCTGGCCAACATTCCTCCTGAGATACCTTCTAACTTGTCTTCTCACTCCAATGATTCACAATTACAAACCTGGAAATTAACTCCATAAATTGACTCCCTGGACCCTCTAAATGCTCCTCGGATCTGGAAGACTGCTTCGTCCTCAGCTCACTCTCCCCAACCCCTACCAATTTCTCTTAACCTCCAGCGGGATCCTGTATCTTCTGTGGAGTCTCATCCACAACCTTCTTCCCTTTAAGCCATTTATCCTACTGCTCCTTGATATCAGTTCATTATATAGTGGTTTCGAGCCCCAGTCTCAACCCCACTCTCATGTACTCCACTCTTTGAGAGCAGACACCATATTTCCCTTGCTAGAATATAAACTCCACAGCAACAGAGCACTTGTATTATTCACTGCCTCATCTAGTGCCCAGAACAGAGACTGACACAAATGCTCAACAAATATCTGGTAAATGGATGGATTTACCCTTAAATTCGTCACATGGCCCAGTTCTGTATTTTGTGTATAACTAATCCTTTATAAAATTTGTTGAACCAAACTTACCTAGTAAAGAGCTGCTTGGCTCCAAAACATGGGATCTAGTATTTTATAAATGTGAATTATGCGCTACTAAGAAAAACTTTTCTAAAGTAATTTCCTGACCTTTTAAAACTACATAATAAAGACATTTCCTGAGATGGGATTTTTTTTTTTCCTCTCATGAACTTCCCTAATGAGGCCTGAGCCATACCATCTGATGCCAGGCCAATAATTATAAATCTTAAGCTGAAAAAATTCTCTGAAATGCAATCACCTTGTTTTAGAAGTAAGGGGACCAAAACTAAAAAAGCCATGCTGCATTATAACTCAATTCTTGTGCCTTCCATTTCATTGTCATCCACAACAACCTATTTTAGCGTATAGACAATGGAAAAATATTAGAAAAAAATCACGGTATGGAATGAGAGTCTGGACCTCTAAACCAAATCTACAACTCTCTATTCATGGAGGACAAGAACAATAAAAGCATCCCTTCAATTTCTGCACACTAGATATAAGAGAGGAAACCATGATTGTGGGCTTATCATGCTCTGTTCTAACCAATTGAATCAATCTGACACACAGCTATGGTTGAAAAGATCCACTGCCCTGAAAAAATGCAATACAGTTGACCCGTGAATAATGTGGGGGTTAAGGGTGCTGACCTTCTGGGTAGTTGAAAATCTGAGTATAATTTATCTTCAGCCCTCCATATCTGCAGTTCTGCATTTGAAGATTTAAGCAACTGCAGATCATCAAGTACTATAGTGTTTACTATTGAAAAAAATTCATGTATAAGTGGACCTGAGCAGTTCAAACCCACATTGTTCAACGGTCCACTGTATCATGACCTTTACAGATTCTATTCTTACGATTACTTAGGAAACACTTTCCGTACATCCCCCTCTCACCACTAGAGAGTTAACAGTCAGAATTATGTTTTCTTCTTCTTCTCTTTCACTAAAAAAATTATACATATATACACACATACACATATATAAAATATACACATACATACATACATTTATACGCTCACAGATGTATACTAATTTTGGTTAGTCATTTGTGGTCTATTCAGGTGAGATAGCGTTATTTTGAGATTCTGGTACTTTATGTACAAAATCCCATTGGAAAGATCCAAGGTAAATCTTGGATTCTATAACTTCATTACTGCAGTGAATTTCCATGTGACAGAGTAGAATTTTATAATTATATTTCACATATTTATATTTACATTTAATGAAAAATTTTCCTCCTAAATGGAAGCCACTATAGAAATAAAAATACAATAAAATTTCTATTTAAAATATTTCATTGTTCCCTTGACTTTGTAAAATCCTATTTCTGATATAAACAATAATGTATAATTTCTTTTTCATTCTCTCTGTAGTCAAGCCTAGGGGCATACATATATGTATATTTTTTCATAATTAATCACAAAAAGTACTTGAACTTTCTGAACAATTATTTCTTTGAATCAAATCACCCAGATAAATTTTAATCTTTTAATGAGTTTGTTTTCAAAATAATCTAGTAACTTAAAGAAAGCAGCTCACTTGTGTGCCTACTATGCGACAGACATGCATTTATTCCTTCAACAAACACATACTAAGCGTCTATCAATCCAGCCCTGTCCTAGGTACTGGGAAATAGAGAGCGCAGATGGCCATGCCTCTGCTATGATGGGGCTTCCTTTCCACAGGGAGACAGAGAGACGGAAGTGGGGTGGGGAGAGGGGAGGGTGGAGAGAGAGGAGAAGAGGGAAGAGGGAAAGGAAAGGAAGGAAAGAGAGGTGAGAAAAAATAATTTCACACTGTGATATGGAGAGAAAAAAAAATTCCAGTGGGATAGAGTGACTGGGAGTGTGCACATCTTTTTTAAAGGGTATTTCAAAGGAAGGGTGTTTCACCTCTGAGGAGGTGACATTTGATTCTAGATTTGAAAGATGAGAAGAAACCATCTGTATGAAGATGAACATTCTAGGCAGTGGGACCAACAGTACAATAGTTCTGAGATCTGGCTTACTAAAGGGGCAGTCAGGGGCAAGACAAGTAAAGAGAAAGGACCAGGAAATCAGGGAAAAGAAAGGCAGAGACCAGATCATAACAGACCTTGAAGGCTGTGGTAAGTGGTGTAGACTTTATTCAAAGGG
This sequence comes from Camelus bactrianus, assembly GCF_048773025.1. Classification (NCBI taxonomy): domain Eukaryota; kingdom Metazoa; phylum Chordata; class Mammalia; order Artiodactyla; family Camelidae; genus Camelus; species Camelus bactrianus. Next base: position 57,325,679 of record NC_133541.1, on the reverse strand, counting down.
GCAATGGAATATTACTGGAGGATTTTAATCCTGGTGGTGAAATAATCTTATCTAAGACTTTAAAGCTCAGTTTGTCTAGGTTGTAGAGGAGCAGAAGATTAGCAGGGAGACTAGTCAGGAGGCAGATGCAGGAGACAGAAAAAGAGAAGTAGAGTCAAGTTGTATTTTGCAGGCAGAAACAGGATGTAGGAGAGAGAAGCACCAGGGAGGATTCCTGGATTTTTGGCTTGAAGCAAATAAGTAAGTGGTAGTGCAATTTGCTGAATGTGGAAGACTGGGGAAGAAAGAGAACTGTCCTAATTTTGGAGATCTTAGCATATAGATGGTATTTAAAACCACAGATAAGTTAAGGAGACAATGTAGGTAATGAAAAGAAAAGGTTAATGATTAAGCCCAGGGCACTCAAACATTTAATGGTTGGACAAGGAGGATTCAGCCAAGAAGTCTGAAAAATCAGTGGCCAGAAAGAAAGAGGAATATCAACAGCATATGTTATTGCAAAACAAGTGAAGAAAAAGTTTACTGAGGGGAAGTGACTGACTATGTCAAATGTGTTGCTAAGAGGCTTACTAAGATAAAGACTGAGAATGGACCAACTATTGGATTTAGCAACATGGTGGTCATTGTTCCACCACAGAGGGAATGGATGTTCAACTGGAGAGAAGCGAATGAGAGGTCAGGAAGCAGGAACAGTGAATATTTTTTAAAAATTGGGGATAGATAAGTGAATACAACAAGGTCCTTGTCTTCACAGAGGGCCCTTGTATGTGTAAGATAAATCTTTTATCAACAATCTCGGAAAAACATGCTTTGGTAAAAAAGGGGATTACATATACATTAATACATACTTTATAAAGACCTGTTACTATAGAAAAGGAAAAAAGTTAAACTATTTTATTAAGAACGCAAAATCTTCAATGCATCAAAAATTTTATCATCAGATTTTCAGGTTGTTTGTATATAAACTAAAAATAGACTTGATACATCATGCCACAAATTAAAATGTTCCAATATCATTGTTCAGAATATGACTACTCAAAAAAGAACTCACAGACATTTTCTTTGTCCTATTTCCAAAATCTTCCTAGACAGGACATTAGACAGCAACCACATACATAATACATGGGGACTGAAAAAGGTAAATGTGAACTTTGCAACAAAAAGTCTGAGATTTTATGTAATTATAGGCAAGCTGAATGAATAGTTTAGAATAATGTACCACTGTCATCAAATCATATCTTCACATGCATGTGTAATCCATTTTGCACAATGATTTCATCTCAGTGTGTGTGTAATTAAATTGTAAGGTGCGGCAATAGCTGCTTCTCAGTTGAAATTTTGCTTTTCCAGTTTAAGGAAATGAATAGAAAACATAGTCTGGTGAACATCAAAGTATTTTTTTTTTGAGACACTTAAATCTCATCAAAGAGGTCTCCTGGACTACTGTTTCTTAGAGTTTCTAAAGACATGTTTTCAGCTGGGCTGTGATCCTTTTTCATCATCTCAGGTAGTAGAGGATCAAGCCTAGAGTAAAAAGAAAAATCAAGATAATTTTACTTTGAAAACTACATATAGAGTAGAAGAAAATTAAGAAATACATAAGTGAAATAAAAGTTAAGCCCTGTTTCAAAACTGCTGCATTAACATAAAGAGAGATGAAAGGAATTTAATTTTTTTAACTGCTTTGGAATTAATCTGCCTCTATTTCGAGCCAATGAAAATTCAAGGGCCTACACCAATATTCATAATTCAGGTCAAGAAATAAAATATCCTCTGTGTTGTAAGTATTTTTATGTCAAGATATAGAAGGTTTCTCAAGCCATTTCTTTAATAATTCCATCACAATTTACATTTTCCTTCACCTCCCTTAAATTCTAATATGCATGTTAATCTCAACTGCAGAAAGTTCTGAACACATAAAGTATTTTGAGCAGTCATTTGATTCTAAGTGTGTACATAACTAATAATGACTTCACATTTTAGCAGCTGTTGAGGAAATGCTGTTGGTTCATTCATTTACTGAATCTACATATCTTCATTTAGTAGCTGTATTTATTCAGTTTCAGTACTGCAGTTACTACATCAATGGACTGACCTCTATATTTATGTAAATGTTCTCTTTGAGTCCTGGGATGAAAGGCATGATCACTGACTATTAACTGGTCTTACAAATGGTGGGCTGGAGGGTAGCAGAGCTCAACCAGGAGAGCTTAGGAGTGTATGTTTATACCCTTATATAAACTTTGTCTGAATCCACCCAGTAATACTCAGTAAAATCCCCGTATTTCCAACTATAAAGGCAAGAATATCGTAGCAGCTTGGTATAGCTGAAAAAGAACAGGAGTAGAGCAAGACACACAGATTTGAATCCAGGTCTATTTCTCACTAGCTATATGACTTTAGGCAAGTCATCTAGCCTAACTGGACTTCTGTTCTCTCACCTGCAAAACAGAGATAATAATTCTGCCTCAGAGGCAGTCTGAAGATTAGGTGAGATGTTGTAAATGAAAATGCTTGTAAATCCTCACAAAACATTTAGAAACTATTATTATTTAGCTCCTAATATTGCATAAGCTACAAAAGAACTCTTGCTAATAGCTTCTTTAATTTAAAAGAATAACCAATTAAAATGCCCAAGTGTTCAGCATGTTTATATTTTAAGTGTTCTAAAAAGAAAGCTTGCACCCATATTTAGTTGCACAGATTATTAAAAATGAATCCACCACAGGGTCCTCCTTGGCTTCATGACTGCACACAATTAACCACGGCTGGCTTCCACTAGACCTGGGACGTGTTCTGTCTTATCCCCACGCAAGCCAAGATCAGACAACATAACCCTCACAGGAATGCTGAGATGCTAGGCATTAATGCATTGTCAAGATGACAAGTACTACCCTCTGGGACTTTCAGTGTTAAAATTAACAATAAATACTGACATAATTGCCGTGACATGTAATTAAATATCTAAAAATATATTCCACAGAAGGAGAAAATGATACAGAACAGAATAAAAGTATAATCACTACATGTGTAAGTCCTCAATGTCAACTCAAAACACATTAGACATTTTTCTCTATCCCTAAATGTCTTAAGAGTTGCTTTTTATCCTCCTAGCAAAACAGAGAATTGAATTATTTCAATTAAAAAGTCAGGCATGGGAAAACCTCTAATTTTGTTCACAGCCTAGACATTGTACAACCAGAATGCAGAGATCTACCAATCCAGTTTTTAAAAAAATCAGCATAGGACAAAAGGATCACTCTGAAGAGTCAAGTCTGAAGGAAATAGATCCCTGGTGCTCCATGTATGATTCCCATCTCTTTCTAAGGTCAAGAGGAACCTAAGAAATAGCTTTTGACTCTTCAGTTCTCAGTGCCTAGTACATAATAGGTGCTCAGTGAAAGCTGTTCAGTGAATGGAGATCACTGTTCTACAGCTTTCATATTCATGGTAAGTTAGAAGAGTAAATTTAGAACTCTTCCCACAGTCAAAAAGCTAGTCTAAGTATTTTTATAAGTAATACATGTTTATTGTAAGACTTTATAAAAATTCTGAAAAGCATGAAGAAAATTAAAACATCCATCATCCTATTTTGTATTATTTGTATTTACAAATGTTTTTTCTTTACAAATATGGGATCATTCTATATATAAGTATATATGTATGCATATACATGGAACTTTGCAGCTTGATGTTTTTACCCTATATTTGCGATGTCTTTGAATGTTGAAAAATATAGATTTCATTCATCATTAATTTTAATTTGTTCGTACTAACCATTAATCCATTGATGAAAATTTAGGTTAGTTCTATTTTAAAATCCATTATAAACAACACAAGAAATATTATCCTTATACATGTATTTTAGCATATTTATCACATCATTTTCCCATGAACATGCTTATTCCAAGAATTCATGCTTAGGTGAAATTCAAAAGCAAATAACTCAGAGAACTTGTATCTAAAGTCTTAGTAAAAAGTGAGCTAAATAAGTAATTTGAAACTTAGAACTTGGGAGTTCCTTTCTTTCTAATTAAATTTTAACCATTAGTTACTATGGTCCACTTTAAATTCTAAATCTTCCATGAAGACTTTTTTTTTACTTTCTACATTCAGGCTGATTTTTATTTTTTCTAATCACTCAAAGTACCTAACATCTGCATCCAATATTTCAATATATAGTTTAATTCATTTAATATTTTACTATGATTAGCTCACTGTGTTAGGAAAATATAACAAATTTGATAAAAGTAACACAGGATTCCTGCCCTCAGGAAGCTTTCAGTTAAACTTTTTAGTTTCTCTATTTTTTCTTCAAAGACTTTTTTCATCCTAAATACTTTAAAAGTAGCTTGAAGGCAAGGACTATGTGATATAATTTGTTCACAAACAGTGATTTATTCTGTCAGGAATTCTATAAACATATCAATTTAGGATTCAAGTAGACTTTTCAGACAGTTTTTATGGACAACATGATTCACAGGAAGAATTCCGAATTCAAGGTTAGGAGATTTTTATTTATGCTTCCCCACATTAAGATTTTGGTCAGGTGGCTGCACTTTTTTTCTGGATTTGTTTCTTAACTTAAGTTGTGGAAAGTTAGGATTACTACAAATGGTCTTGGAGTTCTTTCAGTCTCTGAATTCTAAGACATTTTTGCTCAAATAGTTGAGTATAGACTACTTTGCAAAACACAGATTCTCAACAAATATCTGTGGAATAAATGAAAAATGTGAATAAAAAGGAAAGATTAATGACAGAAGAAGAAACTATCTTTGTAGAGTTAAAGGTTAACATATAAGGATTTTTCAAATAAAGTGAATCAATGAAACTTCTCCAAATGATGACAGCCTTACTAAAAACGGCTTAGGTTCTTAATACTATAGTTACAGAGAGTTCTATGTTTTATTACTTGACTTCACATTGCATTAAAACACACACACATTGTAACATGAATCAAAGTTGCAATACCACCACCTAATTAACAATAAATCGTGTAGATCAAAAGTCAGATTTGTCAAAAGAAATATCTCATCCTGGGAAAGCTTCTCTGAAATGTTAGAATGAATGACTGACTTCTCTTTTACCTTTCTGGGAGTTAAATTACCAACATTTAAAAAAATCATATATCCAGTTATTGGCTCATTTTGTAAAGACATTTTCTCAGCCAAGTTTAACATTGGTATTACCATGACTGGAATATCAATCTTATTCAAATGAGAAGCATTAGTATTGTTTGGAGTTAATTACTTGCATTTTGTAACATATTCTGAGAATATTCCTGAAACATCAAGGTGCCAATGTGAGCAAACTGAGAGATCCAGAAAAACGTGTAATGACTGATGGCACTGTGACACTTGAAAAATCATTCTTATTTGAGTATGACACAGTGGTTCTGAAGTCAAAAACCAAAAGTCAATTTGTATGTGGCTTAATTATATCTCTACCTTCACAATACAAATAGGATTCAATTCCAGTTGAATTAAGCATTTAAATGAGAAAAGGTAAGACTTGAAAGCATTTAGAAGAAAATAAAGGAGCGTATCTTTAGGATACAGACGTTCTTTTTTAAGGCAGACAGTGAAACCATAAAGGTAAAGATTGATAAATTCAATCATATTAGAAGCAACTGAAGTAAGTAGTATTGTTCATCAAAAGATACCTTGAAGAGAATGAAAAGACAAGCCACAAACTAGGAGGAAATACTGCAACATATGCTACTAACAAAGGATTATTATCCAAAGAATTCCTACAAACAATTAAAAAAAACCTAACATACTTAAAATATATATAGCAAAGAAAATAGGAACTTCCAAGAAGAGGGAACAGCAGGGGGAAGTAAGCATACGATAATAAACTCAACTTCACCAGTAACCAAGAGGTGCAAATGAAAACCAGTATGAAATATTTTACACCAGATTAGCAAAAATGAAAATGTCCAACAACAGCAAAAATCACAGAGAACATGAAATAACAGGATAAATTACTACTGGCTGGAGTGTAAACATTTGAAACCACTTTGGATAACAATTTGAAAACAACTGCTCAGGTGTATAAGAATTCCTCTCCTAGAATACATACTCTGGAAAACATTTGCATATGTGTGTCAGGAGATACATGCACAAATGCTCATAGGTGGATTATTTATAATAGTGAAAAACTGAAAATTACCCAATGTCTCCACAGGAAAATAGGCAAGTCAGAATTTTCATACAATTAGTTATGATATGTCTACACCTATGCATAAATCTCAAACATAATGTTGAGCAAAAAAGCAAGGCACAAAATAATACCTACAATATGATTCTATTTACACAAAGTCAAAAACATGCAAAACTATGCAATATTTGAACACTGGTGTGTGTGTGTGTGTGCGTCTGTGTATGTGCATAATTGTTCTGGATTTTATTTGCTCTTCAGTGACAACACTCTCAAGAGTTCTGAGTCTTATAACTCTGGCTATCGTGAAGATGATGACACAGAAGGGGCAGTGCTATGCATAAAGGGTTCCATGTAGACATGAGTAAGTCTGAAGTGACTGCAGGATACCTAAATGGAGACAGATGCTGAGTTTGTAAACGCTTCTATAGATGCAGACCACAAGAGAGATGATTGGACTACATGTACAGAGACAGCCGTCACTGCCCTATCACTGGCCACTAAAGGCAAACGAGTTGAAGAGATCACCCAGAGTCTACCAGAGGGAAAACATTTAGTATAGAGTCCTGGGAAATACTAAAACTGCAGGGGCAGAAGGCGAGTGAAAGAAATGAGTAAGAGGAGGCTGAAATAGAATGATTCAAGAGATATGGGGAGAACCAGGGAAGAGAGTTGTTGCAGAAGTCAAGAACCAAGTTTATTTTGCGTGCCCACAGCTTGTGCTATTCCCATTTGCCATCCAAATGCTGGCTTTCTATATATCTTTGACCGCTTGAATCTGTAAACACATGTTAGGCAAATTATTTTCACCCACTGTGAATTATCTGGAGTTGAGAAGAATAACCTGGAAGGATGCTGCTATGCTTGTGATTCATCATAGACAGGAAGAAGAGGCACTGTTTTGTTTTGGAAAGAAGAAAGTCTTAATCTCTTGGACTGCAGCGGTCAGAGAAAAATCTAGCAAAAAGGCCAACTAGTCAACTCCCGTCTGGCCACCAAAGCAGAGCATTCTTAAGCAGCTGTTTCTCTCACGTTTTGATAAAGAGAGAGAGAGAGAGAAACAGAAGGAGATCTTTGTTTTACTACCAACTTCCCTGGCATCCACCCATCTCATCTCTGACTCTCCCCTGGGATGGAGGTAAAGGTCAGATGTGAGGCAAGGGATGAAGATGAGAGATGAGGTAAGGGCAATGTATTAGGAGAGAAACAGACCGAGCGTTGGCTGGAACATACATTATTCGGTAATAATAAAAGCCAAATATCTAATGGTTTGTTTTTTAGGATGTAATAAATCAAACCTTCATCAAAATGACCACAAAAAACAGCCAAGTCAAAGTATTAGGTCTTTGCTACTATTTAACAAGAAGGCAACTATCGTACTGGCTTTAACAGAGTTAACATTATGGAATAAACTCAATTAGAGAAACATCTCTTAAGTGGAATACTTGTAAGTAATGAGCTTAAAGATTTGATATCACCAATACCACTGTATTTTCAAATTAAATTTTAGTATTTTAAAAACCATTTGAACTTAAAATAAATGGGAAAATAGCTACACATTTCTAGTTGACCTTATAAAAACCAAAAGCGTCTCCTAAATAAATTAACAGACTGAAATCATCAGGATTCAGTAAGACAAATGCTAAACATTGTCTGGAATTCAATAAGCCTAGACAGCATTTCACTGGTCTGAGAAAACGAAGAGAAGCTGAAACTTTCTTTCTGGTAGCCAAAATGGCAAATAAAAGAAATTGTGTTAGTTATCATCAATTAATTTCCTAAATATTTTTTTCTAATGAATATTCGTTTGCTGTTTAGCTTTATCAAGAATACGAAGAAAATAGAAATATGCTTTTGAAATAAGTAATTTTGAATGAAGCAAAGAGAATTATGAAGAATACACAATGCTAAGATGTACTGATATGCTTTATAGGTCTGGGGAAAGAATAATTATAAAATTTCCCTGTAAAATATTCATGTGGCGGATTTGAAAATAAGATTCTCTAGTTCTATATAATTGAATATTTAAAGTCACAACCATTAAGGTAAATATGTCCACAATCCATAAGGATGTCAAAACTTACATAGGAATTTCATAATAATAAATTGAAAGACTTTTGTCATTCTTATCCTATAGATAAATAACATTATTTTGGTATTTCATTAGGTGAGCAATATCAAAATCCATATGTACTTCAAAAAATCAATACCTGAAAAAGCCTATATTAAACTTCCTGTATACTTTGCAAATTTTGAAGTAGTATAGATGACATTTGCTACTGCCGATCTGCCTTTTATAAAAGTAGAAAACTGTCATCTGAATAGGAAATGATTCTTCACAACAGGTCATTGCTTTTTGCTGCCTGGTGTGCTACAAATGAAGCCTCTCTCACCAGACTAGAAGCTTCTCAAGTAGAACGGCTCTGCTTTATTTGACCTGACTCATAAATGTTCCAGTAACTGCATGTATTAATTAATGAACAAATGCTTGAATAAAAGAGGCAGACAGTATTGACAGGAGGGCTCAGTAATGTTAAGCAACCTGCCCAAAGCCACATAGCCAGTAAACGTGGATATGAACAGGCAGACAAGTTAACAATGGAGCCAGGATAGGAACCTAGGCTTCCCTCACTCTAAAATCCATATCCTTAGTGCTGCATCAGTGTATGGGGTCACGAATTCTTATTTCTACTCCAGATGAAGGCAGCTTGGTATTGTGGAGTGTATCTCAAACAGAAGTTCCATAGGACACTCAAAAAAATAAAATCTGTGGTCTTAAATATATGGAAAATATTTATTTTTCACCATTAAGTCCCCTAAGTCTTTCATGTGCATATTGCACATTTAGAGCTATGAAAGTTCTTCCATAAATGTGTTAATTAAGTTATTAGGTAAAATAAAAGCAAGGACAAAAGAGTTGTGTAGAAAATCAGGGTGACACACACATTTACAGCTGTATGTGTGTGTTTATACGTATATGGACTATCAGAATATCTCTGGAAGGATTCACAGGAAACTAGCAGTGGCCAACCCTGGAGAGAGGAACTTGGGCAGAAGGACAGGGCTACTTTTTGCTGGATATTCTCTTAAAACTGTTGAGATTTAAAAAAAGAAAAACTTATATATAGATTATATCTTTTTACAGTGTTTTAGGGAAAAAAAGTAGTTTGTTTAACCTGGGTTTTACAAATGAATTTGACAGCCACAGCCTCTTTTCTCACTATCTCTCAACTACTAATATCCCAAGAAACTAGTGTTTCTGGAACAGCTGGCATTACTTGCTTCCCTGTGAATACATCTTAGAGCCTGAACCCCGAAACGTAGTGTTCTAGTGAAGCAAAATAAAAACACCAAAGAGGAAGACAGAATTCTGCATCTGGCTCCCAAAAGAAATGGAGAAAACATGGGCAGACAAGAATACCCAGCCATGGAGGTTAGTGATTTCTAATGAAACAGGGACCAGGAGTGATCGTTTCACCACAATGTGGAACCAGCTGTTGCAGTTTCCTGCTGCTGCTGTAACAAATTACCATAACATACTGGCTTAAAACAACACAAATTCATTATCTCACAGTTCTGGAGGTCGGCAATCTGACCCACATCTCACTGGGCTAAAAGGAAGGTGTTGGCAGAGCTCCGTTCCTCTCTGGAAGCTCTAGTGGAGAATCTGTTCCAGCTTCCAGAGGCTCCTCCCTTCCTCCATCTTCAAAGCCAGCAATGGCAGGTGGACTCCTTCTCACATCACTGCATCTGACCCTGCCTCCTCTGACACATCTCCTTCTCTGACACTCCTTCTGCCTCTCTCTTCCTTAAGAGCCTTTATTTTACATTCAACCTACCTGGATAATCCAGGATAATTTATCTACTTTTAATGTTAGGTGATTAGCAGCCTTAATCCATCTGCAACCTTAATTTCCTTTTGCCATGTGCTCTTAACATAGTTTCAGATTCCGGGAATTAAGATGTTGATGTATTCTTTTTTTCTTTTCTTTTCTTTTTTTTTTTTTTTTTTTTTTTTTTGCAGTGGGGGGCTCACATTATTCTGCCACCACTCCAGCTTTAACTTGGTCAGGGCTCAACTGTTATTCTAACCTATCAGCTTAAATGTGTTTCAGGATCACTTAATAGAGAAACAGGTTGAGAAAGAGCAGGACACACAAGGCCCAGGGCTAAAAGAAACCCTCAAGCTGGCTGGAGGGGGCCTCTTCAAGTTCTGTGCAATATGACCTGAAGCTCATAAGAACCCACCTTAGGGCTTCTTATCTATAGATGAACTGAACCAGAATCACTGAGATAGGCTGACAACCACATCATCCATCACTTAGTCATCCACTATTTACAGAGTGCTTACTGTGGGTCAGAGATTGTGTGAGATGCTTAGGATACGAGGGAAACAAACATCCAAAGCAGAAGTAACACTGAGTGGTGAGCTCCCCGAACAGATACAGCCGCCCTTGTCTGGGGGTTAACACAACAGAAGCTGTCTTTCACTGTGGCAGCTCTCAATAGTAAGACAGTTAAAAAACCACAGACAACGCCACCCTCACGCATGTGTGACTTGTGCTGTCAGTCACACAGGGCCACAAGCTTAGAGGGGCCTCATCCCTGCTTTTAATGTTCTGCTGTCACTATCTTGAAATTCTTCACAATTTTGAACAAAAGGGGTCTGCATTTCATTTTGTACCAGGCCTGCAAATTATTGCAGTCTGTCCTGACAACGTGCTCTGAATGACCTTTGTGCATCAGACCCAAACTGAATTTAACCAATTGCTCAGACTTATTCCGGACGAACAAATGGTGGGAGTTTTTTTTTTTTTTTTTTTTTTTTAAGCCAATTATGTCCTGATGTATAGACTCATTCTGTCCTACTCATAATCTAGTTTTGATCCTTAATTAGCTTAACCACCAGTAAACCTCCTTTATAACACTTAAGAACCACTTGCTTTTTCTCTTCAAGGAAATACTTGGTGAATTTTTTCACTGGTATTTTTTTTTAATGCCTGCAAAGAAGGATGTATCTTTTGGCAAATAAATACCCCACTTTGTTACGTTTCTCCTCCTCCCTTGCCTTCTCTCTCTCTTCTTAAAGCTCCATTGTCTTTTGTTTTACAGTTAGAGAATGCAATTTCTATTTTAATTAACAGATTTTCCCATCTTTCTAGTTCTTGCTAGTGGACTTGATTCTTAGTGTTCTCAAAATTACCTACTCTAATTAATTCCTTAGCTCACAAAGCAACAAGCCTGTCACCCGTGCCGTGGCCTACCTATCTCCTTCCATTTTGATTTGTTGAGTATCAGTCTGCTCCAAATCCTGCCTGAATATTTTCCAAAGTTTTTCATGAAATGAGTGACTAAGAATGATTTGATAGCCAGACATTTTAAAGAAGACAGACTATTTTGTAACATCACCAACATCATCATATAACTTTTAGACAAAATGAGTATCCTACAACCAATATATAAAATGAACAAACTCAAAACTCATTTCTTTGCAAGTCTACAAATTCATTGTGGTCTTATGGGTGAATATACAGAGAGGCTCCACTCAAATTCTGGGAAATGGTCTTTCTGTCTTAAAGAGACATGCTGCAAAGGGTTCAGAGCACTGCAAGAAGGCAGATGGAAACAATCTACAAAAATCTGTAGCTTTTGATTTTGAATTAAAAAGATTAAACTTTTCAGCTGACTTTAAAAATATAACTAAAGTGTAAAGTAAAACCAAGTGGTATAGACAGGCAGAATATATATATATATTTTTTAAAAAACAAACCACTATACCTCACAACTGGCTGCAATTCACCATGAGATAAAGTGGTACAAGCCATGGGGGACTCTGTCCATGTGCTCAGAATGTCTGGCTAAAGACCAATCTAACCTTTTTGCCCTGGAAAAGCTTATTACATGTACGGTATTATGATGCCAATAAAAGTTCAAATGTCACTACTAAACTTCAATCAAATCCACACAGAAAGCAGTTGACTACAGTTGTGGGTTAACTATATTTACTAACTGCACCATATACATTTTCTTATTGTGATATCTTCATGATTATGTAAATTGCCAATTTTTTTTTTTACCAGAATTTTCACTAAACTGTCACGTATTTTGAAGAGGCAGAGTGTCACATATGGTTCCACTAGTGTCTTAACTGGTACAGTTTGGTCTAATTTCTTTAAATGTCCCACCATTGCAATCAATGCCTTAAAAATATAAAAGTAGTATTATTTCATCATAAGTATCCAAAATTCATAGCAGAGGAAGCTTTTACATGGCATTCAGAAATATCATTAACAAATGTAATGAAATCAATGTTTCATAAAGGCATTGGTGTGACTTGCCAAAATGCAGGAACTGGCTGTAGCATTTAATTATTCAGGCTTGAACAAACTCAGTAAATTATCAATTAACAATTTAAATAACTATTGTTACCTAACTGATCTTATTTTGCTACTATAAAAAAGCTATATATCTTAGCTTTAATCATCTGCCATCTGAACTATACAATTATTAACTTTTCTCCTTGCCTTTTATTGCTTTCTCCTTCAGCCCATTTTCCAACTGCTACAAATGAATTATCTTTCTACAACACAAGTCTGATTATTACTTTGTACTCCTACAAGGTTATAATGGAAAATCTCTTGACATAGCAAAAGAAGAAAAAGTTACTGCATAATTTCTAGCTTATTGCCTGTCTTTCTGGCTCTAACTATCCAATGCTCTTCCATACCAAATTTCTCATCTACCATACATGTCATTCTGGCTTGATTGCCATACTTTTCCATATAGTTCCCTCAGTTTGAGGACTCTTTCTCCTACCTTCTTCCTTAGCAGGCTCCTACTCATTAAAAGCCAAGTTCAGATGTCACTGCTTCTGGGAAGTGTTCCATATACTCCTAGGCAGAGGAATTAATTATCTCCTGTTCTCCCATAGTACATCTTAAATCAAGTAGGTCTTTGTTCCTGTAACCACTGCTGTGTAACACACCACCATAAACTTAAGGGCGCAAACCAATGACAATTTTAGTATTTTCATACTTTCTGTAAATCAGGAATATGCACAGGGCACAGTGAGGATGGACTGATGCTGTGAATTCTGGAAAACTGGGGCTGACACAATGGTTGGGAGCTGGAATCCTCTGAAAGCTCATTCACTCCTATCTGGTGCTTGGCTGGGAGCCCTGAAAGACTAGGACTGGCTCCTGGAGACTTCTGTGGCTTGGCTTCCTTGCAGCACGGCGGCCTAGGATAGTCAGACTTCTCACATGAAAGCATAAGACTGTAAGCATGAGGTGCCTTTACCTGACTTAGCCTCTGCAAATCGCATAGCATCAATTCTCCTGAATTCTCCTGAGTCAAAAGCTCACCCAGATTCAAGGGGAGGAGACACTGAAACCACCTCTCAGTGGAAGGAATATCAGCCATAAACTTTAATTCTGTACATGCTTGTCACATTGTAAGCAACTGGAGAACAGGGACTATGATTAGAATCACTGTTTATTTCAGAATTTGGCACAATTCCTAAAATAAAGAACTTTGTGTGTTGAAACTGACTAAGAAGTGTCTTGTTGAGGGTGTTTGCCTTTTTTTTCTCTTAGAGTGTGAAAAAACTATAGCTCGTTTTACATACAATTTACACAGAATAAAAACCATTCCAGATCAGAAGGGCAACTATACATAGTTTTAGAAATGCCATCACATGAAATACATAGTTCAGCAAGGAAATTTTAATTTCATTTTTTAAAATTAACATTTATTAATGAATATAGCATGAAAGTAGTCCAAATAGTCAAATATTGCTAAAAGAAGACTGGCTACTCCCCTCCACCAATTTTCCACAAAAACAAACAAAAAGCTTGCTGGGATTTTTGTTCAGAATGTTGCTCAATCTACACATCGGTTTGTGAGAACTGACATTTTAACAATATTGAAATATCCACTCTGAGAACATGGTGTATCTCTCTTTTATGTAGGTCTTTAATTTCTACCATTTAAGTTTTGTAGTTAGTAGAGTAGAGGTCTTACACATTTTTCATTACCTTTTTAAACTAGATATTTGATGTTTTTATGCTGGTGTACATGACATCTTTTAAATTATATTTTCTAACTCTTGTTTCTAATATATGGAAATACAATTGATTTTGTGCATATTGATTGCATGCTATGATCTTGCTAGATTCACTTGTTAGTTGTAGCAGTTTCCTTGTAGTCTTTTGGATTTTTTGTGCACATAATCATCATTTGCAAATAAAAATAATTATATTTTACACTTTCCAATGTTTATGGATTTTCTTTTTTTTTCTTGCTTTTTTGAACTGGATAGGACCTCCAGTATAATAATGAATAAAAGTATTGGCAGTAGAGGAAATTTTCATTTCTGACAATTGCCAGCCACTAGTTAGATCACTTTCCTTTATGACGTAACTTAAATTACTTATTTGTCCAAGTAGTTTTGTATGTTTATGAGTGTATATGATTATAAGTTCACAGTAATACCATTAGTATGGTTATACTCCACTTGACTGGAATGTGTGGGAAGAGAGACCTGTGGTTAAATGAATGGCATTTCAATTCTCATGGCTAAAAGCCGCATAGCAAATGATGGTCAATTTCTAAGTAAACACACACTCAGAACCCAACTACTGGAAGATTCTAGTCAGTTGGACTTTCTATTAACTTAAATTTCATTAAATTGTTGTTGTTGCTGTTATTGTTATTATTATTATTACTTAGGCTTTAGGAATATTAGTCAATTTAAACCTCTTCTGTCTGGCTATTGAGAAACAATAAGGAAAAATGAGAAGCAATCATACTTTCAAGTAAAAAACAGAAGTGAAATAAAACCTTCAGCTCCATACATTCTTTATTCTGAGAAGAAATGTGACCCCTGTTAGCAACAGGGAATTATCACCATCAATCTCACTATCAGTGACCAATGAAGAAGAAGAATCAGATTTCAAAAATCAGAAACCATAAACAGAAATTAAAATGTTAAACCAAGAAATTCTAACACTTGTTTGGAATTAGAAAAGCTGTCATCCATAAATTCACATGCAGCCCCAAAAGACAACCATGAAAATTGAATAGGTTATAAACATGCGTGGAAAATATTCAGCTGGTTCCAGTCTGATCATAATTTCCCTTAAAAAAAAAATATATATATATATATTCCCTTAATTATATATTTAAGGGACTCCCAAATCCCCTCTGAATGTCACTGGGCCTCTATGGATGGATAAAAAGAGAAAATCTTAAAACTTTATTTTAAATTGCTGTCTATTATAGTGCATTCTTTTATTGCTTTTTGTAAAAATAGACCCCTTCATCATACTGCAAAAGAAGAAAGATGTTTGATATTTTCTACTCTACTACTGGACACTTTTCTAAAGCTGAGAAATTTGGAAGTGATTAGAAGGAACACTTAAAAATCCCATTTGTAAGAATATTAAGTTTCCAGAAGTCAGGAACCACGGTTATCTTTGTATAGTTTAACCAGGTACAAGAGATTTACAACTTAGGAAAGAAATATTCTTAATAGAATTTGTTTTCAAACAAACTCAGGACACATTTTTAAAGAAATGTTACAAATAATAGATTTTCTCAGATCATTCCACTAAGACTACTTAGCCTATGATATAAACACTCTATTAGAAAGTATTAATGATGAGAACCAGTGGTCAACATAATCATAAAAATCTGTTTTTCATACACTTCTTACTTCAACTATTATTTTCTCACTATAAGGCACTGTGCTAGCCTCTGAGATGAACACGTAAAACATAATCCCAGACTTTGAAAATCTCACAATCTCGTTGAGACTAGAAAAACAATATATTTAAACAATTAAATATAACATGCAATGATGAAGTACAAAGTATTGATTTATAAGATTAAAAAATACTTTAAGTTCCGAATCTAGATGTCAGGAACACATTGGTGCTTATAGATGGCTTATTTGTATTTGTAGTTATAACACGTTACACATAAAATGCTATTTGATGTTTCCTACAAGGTAATTTCCCACAACTCTTGAAGAGATACTTAGCTGTTAATGATCACAAGTAATTTTAAAACATGAAATAAAATTAAACGAAAAAATAAGGGGGTCTATAGCTAAGTGGTAGAGCATGTGCTTAGCATGTATGAAATCCTGGATTAAATCCCCAGTACCTCCACTAACAAAAAAATAAATAAATAAAATAAAATAAAATAAAATAAAATAAAATAAAATAAAATAAAATAAAAAATAAAACAAAACTAATTTTTATTCATAACAGCAATAACTTGTTTCCTTTCCTTAAGCAACTTTTCTCATAAAGAAAATGGAACTGATTGTTGCATCAGAACACTAAATATTTAAGGGAAATATTTATTTATATTCATGGCAAGTTTATTAAAATAATGATAGATACTATCCAGACAAACCTAATCCAAATATTCAGCATTTAGATGGGATGGGATTAAAAGGCTATTTCCACGTCTGAATGTCCCTTCTAGATCCAAAACTCTAGTATTACATTTTCAGGGTAGAAGAGAACAGTGCAACTTTTGGACTTCATTCAAAGTTATAAATCTAAATTTCCTGTATTACCTCCTCTCCTTAACTTATTCTAGGTGTTGAATCAAAATAAAAAAAAATTTTTCTTAGGGTAAAAGAGTTACTTCTTAAACATTTGCTGAAAATAAATAATGAATTTCCCTATATAGAAATTCTATAGAATTTCCCTATAGAAATTCTAAAATCTTGTAACAATTCTAGTGGATGCAAGCAAAAATAATTATTTATTTTTTGGTATGTAAAGTAATATATGCATATTACAAACACTTCAAAAACTTCATTAAAATAGAATAAACATTATCCTATCCATTCACCTGTTGATATTTTAGTGTATATCTTTTCTGAATTTATATACATATAACATAAATCTTTTAAAAATAATTATGCTATAAAAAGTGCTTTTTATTATATTCTCCTTAATAATTCACTAGAGAAAACCTTTCTTTGTCAATAAATGGGTCTACATGATCATTTTGAATGGCCTCATAGTATTCCATCATATTGGGCTACCTTAAAAATATAACTGATCTCGATTCATAGTCAAAAATTGGAAAAATTTTAAATACTTATTATAAATCACAACTCAGTGAACATCCCTGAATATACTCTTTCTAAGTAATGTTATTAAGACACAGGTCTATTTAATTCTAATTGAAAATGGCTAGGAGTAAGACTATAGTTCCTGAAATTTCTTACTCTTAGGAATGCTAAAGGGAGAAATACAGTTTACGAACAAGAAAGTAGGATATATACATTTTAATTACTTGTTCTAAATTACTGTGAACAACCACAGTAACTATCCATATAAACCTAGGGAAAAAAGTGATTAAAACCTGGGAAATTGAAGAAAGTATTCATTAAAATACTTACATATTATCAATATAGAAAATAATAAAATAATTCTTTACATTTCTCATTAAAAACCATCCCAACTTTGCTTCCAGGCCATAAAAGATTCTGCCACTGTACTTTAGAAGTGGATCGCAGGAGAAGGGTATAGCTCAAGTGGTAGAGCACATGCTTATTAGCATGTACAAGATCCTGGGTTCAATTCCCAGTACCTCCTCTAAAATAAATAAATAAATAAACCTAATTACCACCCCCCTCAAACAAATGAACAACAACAAAAAACTATTGCAGAAGTGAATCTCATAAATATTAGATACTGACAGCTATTTTTATTTATTTTTCTTGGAAAAATTAGATTAGATCATCTGACTTATTACAAAAGATAATTGTTTTGTGTCTGCTAGTGGAAGTGTAGGCCAAAGTCTCTTTCTTATACATGAAATAAATAGTTATTATTAATTTGGAAATAAGGCAGTGGGATAGTTCACAGGATTCAAGAAGAGTTAAGAGTAGACAACACTTCTAGCCTCGAGGACAGAGAATAAGTAAAAGGACAAAACAAAACAAAACTAAACAAAAAACCCAAAGGTGACTTACTCATTGAAAAAAGTTTCTTACTCATTAAGATACTGATACTTTAATTCAAGTACATGATTATGCTCTGATGTCACTCTGCCACGTACATAATTGAAGAGAATAATTTAAGAGGGAAAAAGATGACTTTTTTAGAGGAGGACCTTGATCTTTCTTGGTACAAATAAGAATCCCAACTAGAAGTTGTAGATCTTCAAACAGGGCCAGGAGCTGTCGTCCATGGTTTTTTTTTTTTTTTCAAATTCAATTTTCAAAATTCTGTTGAAAGTCTCTTTAACAATGCTAATCTATCACCGAGAATAACAGCTAACATGTATTAAATGTTCTCTGAAGGCCAAGTATGTGTTAAACTCTTTATTCATGTAATTGTCACAATAACCCTGTGTCCTGTTATGGTCCTCTATTTTCCAGATGAGAAACCAAAATCTTATATATTTGAGTGACTCAACAAGTTCTCACAATTCATAAATGGCCAGTGCAAGACTTGAACCCAGGTCTGCTGACCTCTGCCATGCTTTTAACCAACAACATCTTTCTCTTTTTAACTTTGTCTCGAATGTCTCTCCCTTCATTATTACATGCCCAAATTCTACTGACTCTTGAAGGCTCAGCTAAAATGCTACATCCTCACAACACCTGCCTTGAACTCTGCCTCTTTAAAATCTCGTATCACACATCACTAGAGAATTATTCTAAAATAAAGTACACTAATTCTGCTCAAAACAACACAGCTTTATGTGTTATCTGGCTAATTATAATATCTGAAATTGAAAGCAGGGCCATTTACAGCAAATATTTCTTGAAGTGCAAAAAGGTGTTTACAGTCATATTATAAACTCTGTTTTTCGTTAAAGTCATTAACATCACCATCTTAATGGAAGAATACTTACCAAACATTTGAACGTGAATTATGCTTTACTGGACATTGTCTGCATAATATTAAACTGACATGGTCACTGCCCTCTTTGAGCTTACAATCTAAAACAGATGTCATGTTATAAACAAACATAAAAAGAGATAAAGGTGCCTATATACATCTGTTCAACAACTGAAACACATTGCATGAAATATTTATATTACATCCTAGTTACAGTGCAAGTAGGGTGTGTGTGTGTGTCTAGAAGATTGAAACATTCATATTCAGGGTCAAGGTAAGGATTTTTCAAATGCTGGTTTTGTCTGTATGAGAAAGAAAGCAACAGCTCACATCTGGGCAACCGAGACTTTATTAGAAGAATACAGATGTCAATCACCACAGAATAACCACTGTACACATGTGAACCAGATGCTTCCATGTAAAATAACCCAGGGTGTTTCACAGATGAATCACTGAAAACGTAATTACACATCAGTCCTAGTTTATTAGTAACAGGTCCACTTATGTGGAAGCCATATGGCACTAGCCATCCTAGAGTAGTGGAAAATACAAAAATGGGTACTTTGAGATGTTCAAATATAAACTCTTCTTCTGCGCCTTTGCTACATTATCCTTGTGGCGAGGTAAGTGATGATTATATGTGTTCAGTCAAATGTCTTTGGGACAGATGTCTATTGCTGCATTTTATCAGTAAAGATTGTGCCAATAAAGTTTACATTATATCCTCTCCTTTTCAAAGGATTTTACTTCAATAGAAAATAAAATGTTTAGGGGCCATGCAACTCCTATATATCTAATTAATGACTGTTAGGGTAAACATCCATTTACAATACTTTAGAATGTGAGCTCAGCGTTAAATTATTACGAATGTTTTCTTTTGCATATACTTTAAACATTGATTCAATATATATGGATTCATTGCAGATAAACAAAGCCCATGTAAAAGCTGTCAGGGATCATCTATGTTTTACAACATTGATTCTCTAAGCTCCAAGGGTCACTAGTCTGTGTTTCATAAAGCTGTCTACCTATTTACATAATCGATCTGCTTGTTTTCTTCACATGTCGGAGCAGTCTGACAAGTAGAGACGGACCTCTTTAGTTAACAGCGAGGCCTTTTAAGAGTTTAATTTTCTGCTTCAAAGAAGCTCTTTAAAACAAAGAAAATTACATGCCAAAGTCTACTTCTATGTAACGCTTTGGTTAGGAAACTATATACCAGGAGGGCACACAGCATCAAAGGTGTCCAGAGTATCGTGTCCAACTATCTCTGCTGGACTTTAAGACTGAGGTTGAAACAGTTGTAAGTATTTCAAATAACCTGGGCCCTTGGGACAGAATACTGAGCAGAATTTTAGCGTGTTAGTCCCAGGGTTTTCTTTTGTTTATTGTTTGACTACACAGTCAAAAATGTCCTGGCAGGTTGATTTGCTATGTTTTCCACTTTCTATCCAGCATAAAAAGGGAAAACCCAAACCTATTACCTTAAATTACTCCTCAGTATTTTCAGTAATTTCAAAATAGTTTTATGTAATATTGGATACATACTATATACATATACTATGTAAATGTACATAAAATATAAAGCATAATAATGAATCAAATGAACGCACTGCTATCACTTAGGAATACAAAATTACCACTATGGTTACATCCAACAAGCTCCTCCTCCAATCTTCTCCTCTTGCCTCCCTACAGAGGTATAACCCTATCCTACACTGTGTGTTAACCATTCCTTTGCCTTAAAGGGAAGGTTTTATTACACATATACAGATTCCTAAATAATGTATAAATGTTGCTTTATTTTTGAGTTTTATAAAAATGGAATTACAGCATAGCTAGTCTTCTGTGACTTGCTTCTTTCACTCAACATTAAGTAACTATGATTGAGTCATTTCATTCATTTTCACTGCTGTGTATTATGTGATTTTATATACACGTATACATTTTATACTTGTATATATTTATATAACTAATACAACACTGCTATGAACATTCTTATATGAAATTTTAGAGCATATACACTAGAATTTTTCTTTGGTAATAGATCTAGGATCTAAATTTTCAGGTCATACTGTATGTGAATGTTTTAATATTTTTACAGAACAATGTCAAATTGCTTTTCAAAATGTTTGAACTAATTTCCCCTTCCATTAGCAGTGTTTAAGAGTTCCTGTTGATCAGTTCCTCTCCAACACTTGATACTGTCAGAATTTTTAAATTTTTGCTAAAATGATGTTAAATGGTATCTCTCTGTACTTTTATTTTTAATTTTTAAAAAATTTTATTGAAGTGTAGTTGATTTACAATGTTAGTTTCAAGTGTACAGCAAAGTGATTCAGTTCTACATATACATACATATTTTTTTCTTTTCAGATACTTTTCCATTATATGTTATTACAAGAAATTCAATATAGTTCCCTGTGCTGTACAGTAGGTCCTTGTTGCTAATCTATTGTACATATAGCAATGTGTGTCTCTGTAGCATTTTAAAGGAATTTTACTTTTTACGTTGAAAGGAAAAGTTGTAGGAATGTATTATTTGAAAGTAAGTTGCCAAGGTGATGGCCCTGCTAACTCACTACTTTAGTGAGTCTTTGGTGAGAACAATTGTCCTTATAAACCTTCTCCTACTTGACCACAATACAACCATCAAAGTAAAAAAATTAACACTGACACATTAGTGCCATCTTATTCTCAGCCTCCATTCAGATTCCAAGAGTCCCAGTAATATCCTTTCAACATAAAGATCCAGTTCAAAGTCATCCATTACTTTAGTAAAGTCACTTCTCTTCAGTCTTCTTTCTCAGTTCCTCAGTCATTCCTTGAGGTAATTTGGAGGGTTATGGACCAGTTATTTTGTAGAGTGTACTTAATTTGAGTCTGCCTGATTTTCTCTCCTGGTTTGATAAAAGTTATGCAGCTTTGACAGGGCTATGACAGAAGTGCTGCTGTGGTCTTCTTATCACATCCCATCATGTGGGGTAAGATTTCAGTCTGCACCATTACTGATGCTGTTCACTTTGATCACAAGCTAGTGTCTGCCATGCTTCTCTACTACAAAGTTTCTCCTTCCTCTTTTGTAATCTTATAAAGAATGAATGAAGTTGACCATCTTTTCCTGTTTGCAAGCTATTTGTGTATCTCTTCTCTGACATGCCTGCCAAAGTCTTTGGCCCATTTTTCTATTGTTGCTTGCCTTTTACTTTATTGATTTAGGAAGAGAATACAAATTCTTTTTTGGTTCTATAGGTTACAAATATTTTATCTCAGTATGTAGCTTGTCATTGTCTTTATGGTATCTTTTGGTGAACACAGGCTCCTTATTTTAATGTGGTCAATTAATGTCTTCTTCTATGGGTTGCACTCCTTCAGCCTTGTTTACAAAACTTTTCCTCAAAACCTTAAAAATATTCCCCTGTGTTTTCCAGCATTTTAAACTACTGCCCTTTATCTTCACATTATTAATCCATTTGAAATTTATTTTCATGGAAGTGTGAGGAGGGAATAAAATTTCATCATTTTTCAAAGAGAAAATCAACTGTCCTAGTAAACAGTTGATCTTTTCCCTAGTGAACTGTCCTTCCACTTTGTTACATATAAAATTTGCATGGGTGTACTGCTAGACTCTTATTTAGTTTACCTAGCTGTCTATGTCAGTGTCAACACCATACTTTACTGCTTACGATTCCTTTACAATAAATAATGATATTTGGTAAAGAAAGTTCCCCCATTTAAATCTTCTTCAGAACTACTTTTGGCTATTCTTAGCCTTTTATTTTTCTATGTAAATTTCAGAAACAACTTGCTAAAGTCTTGTTGGGATGCTGATTATAAATGGAGTGATTCTACAGACAATTTGGAGAGAACTGAAATTTTTTATGAGACTGAACTTCCCATCCTTCAAAGTTTAAAATTTACTCTACCTTTTTCTAATTTAATCCTTATATGTTCTGAATTATATTTTCTAATTGTTTGATGCTAGTATATAAAAATTCAATTGAGTTTTGTATTTTTATCATGTATTGAGCCACTCTGATAAATCTCTTATTAATTCAAAATATTTATCTGTAAATTCTTTTGGACTTTCTATATAGTCAATCATATGAACTATAAGTACTGAAAACTGTCTTTTCGCCCCCAAGATTTATACATTTTATTTCTTTTCATTCTCTGTGCATTGGCTAGACCCTCCAATACAATACTGAATAGAACTAGTGATCATGGGAATCTTGATTTGAAGAAATGTTTCTATTTCTCATGATTTTTTGTTAAGTACATAAGGATATTTCTATAAGTCCTAATTTTCAAAGAAATTTTCTTATTTTTGGGTGGTGAATTTTATTCAATTTCTATGCACCAATTGAGTTGATCATATGTTTTACCTCCTTTTGTCTATTAATGTTGTATGTTATAATTATTCCTTCCTGAAATAAACCCAATTTTTTCATCAAAATTTTTTATGCTTAAAAATACACTGCTAGATTTAGTTTTCTAAAACTATTCAGGATTTTTCCACCTATGTTCAGGAATAACGTTGGTCTGTAATTTTCTTTGTCAAGCTCTTGGTTTTTTTTGTTTGTTTTTGATTCTGGAATTGAAGTTATGTTAGTCTCACAGAATGAGTTGGGAGTGTTCTTCCATTTACTCTGCCAGAAAAGTTTGATAGAACTGAAATAACTTGTTCCTTGAAAAATCTAAGGCCTTTCCTTCAGAGAGGATTTGTGTTTATATCTACTGAGAGCAGGGGGCACTACCCAAGGGGGCTCAGGGCTTACTGTAGTCTCCCAGTGGCTGTACTTAATCAGCATTTTTATCTCAGGGCAGCCCTAGTTTTCAGTTTGTTTACTGCTTATGGCAAGGAGCCTGCTTTGGCTTCAGCTTGCTGTTGTTTTGGTCTTAAAGATTCTCATAACTTTAATCTCATTTTTGTGTACACTAGTAAAATATGTATGTTTGTAATTCAAGCATTTTATATTTTGGTGGAAGGATCTTTCAGGATGTCACATTTGCCATAATGTCAGAGGACGAATCAGTGGTTTTAATTTAATAATAATCAGTGTCTTGTTATGGAAGAGGTACCCAATTTGGAGTCAAATAAACTGGATCAAAATCTTGTATCCATTACTTTAGTTATCACATGATCTTGAGGAAGTCTAAACTTTTCTGAGCTTGATTCCTCTTCAAATTGGGGATATTAATCCCTATTTTATATGGCTGTTCAAAAGTATATAACAAAATATAACTGATATTTACTGAATACTAAGAACTGGACACTCTTATAAGTACCTATAGATATTAACTCTTTTAATCTTTACAACAGCCCTATAAGGTAGTATTATTATCATCTCATTTGCATAGTTGTATAGAATTAAAAGGTGTTAACTTGCCTAAAGCCATGAAACTAATAAGTGAAAGAGATGAGATTCAAACCTAAAGTCTGCTTCTGTTGTTAAAAAAATACTGTATTATAATTTGGAGCATTAAATCATTCAAATGATATAAAAAGTTTGCCATAGTACCTGGTAAGTATTGTAAAGTAATAGCTAAACATTAATAATAATAATAAAATTAATAGTGAAAGAATTATAAGGTGCATAAATAAATATGCTACATCCACACATAGAGTCTTACTCATTAAAAGCAATGAAATACTGACACAGTTCTACATGGAAGAATCTCAAGGGCATTATGCTACATAAATCACATCAGACTCAAAATGGCTACATACTGCATGATTTTATATGATATTCTGGAAAAAGCAAAACTATTGGGACAGATCAGTGTTGCCAGCGCTGGGTGTGGGAAGATAGGTCTGACTACTAATAGTCGTGAAAAAACTTCTGGGGAGGATGGAAATATTTCCTAGCCTGATTGTATGTTTGTCAAAATTCATAGCACTATACAACTCAGAATAATGAATTTTACTTTATGGTAATTATACCTCCATAAGCAAAACATACAAGTAAAAAACAGGTAGCAATCTTTCCCTTGAAAGAGTATTTTCAAGCTATATTCATGATGAGCTTTTCATCTCTGATTAACATACAGAATTATGTCATTAATTATTTTAAAAATCTACTGATTAAAAATATAGTATACTGTTAATTGTGAAATATATATCCATGGAACAGCAATAAGAATTCCTTAGCAATCTTCTGGGAATGGAGGAAAGTAATTAAGAAGGGGGCCTGTTAGTTTCAAACTGTCAAGGGATGTTTAATATGCTTCTCAAGATTTTCTATTTCTTTCTATACTCTTGAAGAAATAGATTACAAGATGCTTTCTGGCAAGAATTACTTGCTGTAAGACCAAAAGAAATGTAACTGCACAGTACTAAAAACTCATGTTTTATAATGACAAAATTACACTTGTCAAAGCAAAACTTCAGGAAATAAACCACATTGCAGTTGAAAAAGTAAAAGTGGAAAATGTGATGTTAGTAGAATATATAGATCCAAAATGGATTTTCCTGTAAAGAATATTAAATGTGAAATGGCTCAAGCTTGGGTAGAAGGATTACTTAATTTATTTCAATTATACTTAAAAATTAGAGACAGATTCTATTATGAATAAATAAAATGGAATTTGGAGGAAGACTACTTAATAGTAATAAGAGAATCTGGCTGAAAGCAGGTAAATTCACAATTTCTAAAAGCACAATAAGCTCAACTATGTGATAGCTTCGATTATGAGGCAGAAACTCTTCCAGCCTCACTGCAAAAAGGGAATGTTGACTTTGGAATTAGGTCGTAGTAGGGAGTAGAATAGAAAATGTCTACATGCCAAGAAAGACTGTTCTGTTCTACATTGTTCTAGGAAGCAACTTCATTTTAAAAAATCACTTAAAACATTCCCATTTTATTTGTGAAAGTAGCAAAAAGTGGGGAGAGATCCCATTGTAAATGCCTACCCGGGACCCAAATCAGTCTATTTTCAAATGATTTTTAGCCTGCTTTTACAGACTGGGTTTAAAAAAAGTTTTTTTTTAAATTTATTTTTATTGAATCATAGTCAGTTTACAATGTTGGTTTCTGGTGTACAGCACAATAATTCAGTTATATATATACATTTCTTTTCATATTCCTTTCATTATAGGCTATTAAAAGATATTGAATATAGTTCCCTGTGCTATACAATAGGACCTAGTTGTTTATCTATTTTATATACAATAGTTAGTATCTGCAAATCCCAAACTCCCAATTTATCCATGTTTCTGAATTTAAAGAGTGACAATAGGTATATTATCTTGAGTCATTCAAAACCTTTACTTTTCCAACGTGATTATCTAATGTCAAGTAGGTCCCAATCTTATAAAATCTTATGGCTAATTACTAGACCACCCTGTATTATTTCTAGAATAATAAAAGCTGTATTTTCCTTCTTTCAGCTGCACAAAAGGCTGCAGGAATAGCAAAAGCCAATCCCACTTTACATACTTAAAAAAAAAAAGAGTACTAATGCAGACATTCTGCAGTTTCCCTTATATCTGTTAGGCTGGGGCAAGGATAAGACCCGTTAAAATTCTAAATAAATTAACACAGTATCCCAAGCACAACTGTGATTTTTGTAAAATTCACAATGGTATATTGGGCTGATTAAACTGGTAGTTGCTTTTCAGCCTAGTTTCCCTATTATTGTCAAATGGTGACAAACAAATAATTTGTTGTCTAGAGATTAGAAGACAAAAAAATTTGGGAATAACTGGTTTCCAGGCTTACACTGGTATAGTTAAAAATCAGAGAGATAGAGCATAAGACTGTATTTTTTGTTAATAGAATTGCCAATGGATACAACTTACAAAAAAATCCTTGAAAATTAATGGAAAGGTATGTTTCTGTAAATGGATGATACTACCAATGTACAAGAAATGCTTGAATACCTCATTACAAAACTAAGGGCTAAGCATATTTTTAGGATAATCATAGAAATCTTTTGTTTTGCAGTAAAATGAGAAATAGAAATTGTAAACTATTTAAAATAGATCTGTAAGTGAATATTAACACATGTACTGCTCCTATAGGTTATCATACTATTATATTATTATCTTATTTTTATAGGTATATACCAGAAAAAGGTGATATACACAGGGAAAAAATGAAACTACACTCATAGAAATAAGCAGAGAGAGAGGGGATTTCCCAGACTATGCACCATCCATCATTTAAGCATAATTACTGCGTCTATGAATGAAGTATTTTTAAAGTTTTATGATTAGGAAACCTCTCTTGGACCATTGATTAAAACAAGACAAAACAGAATATTACCATCTGTCTAAATGAATTCTAATTTCCTTCTCAGTTCTACTTCAATTTGCATTAAGAGGAACGTACTGAAGACAATTATCCCAGAAAACCCTCTTCCAAAGTAAAAGGTGAAGTGAGATGTCTCTGACTGGCTGAGTGTACAGACCTGTTTTTAACTGAGAGGTAGACATAGTTCAACTGACCAAGGATTTGGGCCAGACTCCCAGAAGGTGTGGGAAGGAGCTGTGAGCTCCAGGTCTCGGGTGAGCTAAAGATGCTGAGGAGGAGAGCTGGCGTCAGGCTTCCACGGGAAGCCCAATGAACATGACTAAAACATTCTTAAAAACTCCTTATTCCCTAGTGTTTTGGGAAGTGCCTGAATTTGGCCTCTTTCCCTACATAACTGAAAAGTTTGATAGTGCCTAATGCTGTGAAGGATGTGGGAATGAAATTCTCACTATCTACTGATCAGCTAATCCGGTTTCTTGGCTCTGGGAAGAGAACTAAAATCAACAGCTGCCTTTTTACTTTTACTTTTCTTGACATCCCTGGATAATCTAATTGTCCCTTGTATTATAATTTATTTGTCTTTCCCTTCTTGTTCTCACAGCCCAACCACTGATACCTGGTGCCTGTCCTAGTAAATCTCCATTTGATTTGTAACATCTTTTCATTACCCTTCTCTCTCTCAAGTACTTAAATCAACTTCGAAAATAGATTTTAAAACTCATCCAGGTTCTGTCCAGTCTGCAAAATTTCTAGGGGTCCCCAGCACAGTATCAGATATTTTGTTCAGGCATCCTCACTACTTCTATTATTTAATTTTGACAAGAGAATATGGAGAAATGACCTTTCTCTACTTTTTACTTGGCCAAACACTTCTAGGCAAAATTCTTGGTAATCCAAATAAAATAAAAGAAGAGAAGAGAAATCTGTAATTAAAATTGTTGCCTTATTTTTATTACCATTTAAAGGGCTAGTGATTATTTGTATAACTGGAATAAATGATATCTCTTTCTACCTGATTAAACTACAACACTGTTGAGATGACTTTAATCAAAATTTCCATGTAATAACTTCTCTAAAACCCCCAGTGACTAGCAATGACAGGAAATAATAATTATTCTTTTCTTTTGTAATGCTGAATTATTCTTTTATCTTATTTGTAGTGTAAAGGATATTACTCTTTCCAAGAATTCTTCATAAAGACTTACACTCTTCTTTGATATATATGACTAATCAAAATATTAAAAATCAATGAAAATTATTTTAGGGCTTAATATTTCCTGAAATGAAATAGGCATTGCAAAATACAGTTTTGTATTCTAAAACTCACCACATTTTTTTTTGCTGTTTTTATTTATTTTATTAGTATTTTTTAAACTTTTTTAAATTGAGTTATAGTCATTTTAAAAATATGGAATGCTTCATGAATTTGCGTGTCATCCTTGTGCAGGGGCCATGCTAATCTTCTCTGTATCGTTCCAATTTTAGTATATGTGCTGCCTAAGCGAGCACCTCACCACACTTTTTTGTTTCTGCATTTTGGCACTCTTTTCCTTCCTTGGAAAAACCTTATTTTTACTTCAGGTCTCAGTTCGGATCTTCTAAGTAGCTTTATAGAACTTGATCTGCCAGAGTTGGTGCTCCACGCCTGCCATCCCACTTCCTCTCCCACATCGCTCTGACAGGGCTCTCACTGCACCATAATCATTAGTTTTTGTGTTTGTCTCTTTCACTCAGTATATTCATTTCTGGTGACTGCTGCAACAAATTATCACAAACTTGGTGATTATCACAACACACGTCTCTCACAGTTCTGGAGTCCAGAAGTCCAAAATCAGTATCACTGGACCAAAATCAAGGTCAGCAGGGCTAGGCTCCCTCTACATCCACTAATGAAGAATCTGTTCCTTGCTTCTTCCAGCTTATAGGGGTTGCAGTATACCCAGGCTTGAAGCCACAGCACTCCAATCTCTGCTTCCGTTGTTACCCTGCCTTCTCTTCCTCTTTCTGTGTCAAATCTCCTTGTACTTCCATCTTAAAAGAACATATGTAATTGCATTTGGGTCCACTTCAATATGCTAGGATAATCGTAGGATAACTCCAAGATCCTTATTTTGACCACATCTACAAGTCTGTGCTATGCTGTATGTGGTAACATTCACATGTTCCAGGGATTAGGATATGGACATTTTAGGGGGCAACTAGGGAGGTGAGAGGTATCTCATTCATGTTACACCTTCAGTCTTTAGTATATATACGTTTATATAGATTAAATAAACAAATACATATAATTTCACCGAGGTTTTAACTGTATACAAAGTCATGCAAAACTGTGAGTTTACAGTGTTTAGTAGAATTCAGTATTGAGAAAAACTGACTAGAGGCTTTAACAGGCTAATAGTAATGTTATTAGTGGCCATATATAGTGAATAGCTGAATTTGTTTTATAATTAGGTTCCCATTCAATGACTCACAACAATCAAAAGTTATGCAGATATCAAAAAAGGAAAAAAAAGCCTTCAGCCAGAACAATTTACAAATAGTAAAATAACTGTTAAGTGTGAAAGTACTGACCATATAATAATAAATAGCTTACCAGTATAAGCTCATTACTTTCCTAAACTAAAAATACAATTCACATATTTGTAATTATTATCTTTAAAAGGGTTGTTTTATTTAAAAATCATACATACTAGGTAATGAATTATTCACTAGCTCATAGAAATAAGTTGAATCTCACAGAGACTGAATATGAATGCTTCTGGTGAACATCTAAGCTGGTTTCCTGGTCTTTGTGCCACTTTAATTTGACTTAATCATGAGTAATAAGGGACAATATCACAACACATTACATTGGTTGACATCTTGATCATGGATGATGATGAGGCCATTCTTCAGGGATCACTACACCTCTGCAATTATATTATGTTTCTATCCACATTCCATGATTCCATTTAATGCCATGAAATAAGCCCTCCATACCTGTGCCTGTAAGGTAGACAGATCTAACTCACCCACATACTTTATATTATAAAGTATCAAGCTGTTTGTATGTTTGATTTCCAAAGTGTACTTGAGATTAACAGCAATTTGGAAAAAAAAAAGTTAACATATTAACCTTATTAACAAATATTTGCTATGGATTTATAGAACATACAAGGCTACCAAGAAAAATAATTTAATCTAAGTTTTTCTATGTTAATAATATAAATATTTCCACGAAGGAGGGGGATCTAAAAATCTCTGATAGCACTTATTGTCAAAAGATTTGGAAATTTTCTTGATGCACTTTGCTATATGTCATTTCAAAAAATCTGATGAAATTTGTGGCAAATTTTGCAACTCTAAAAAAATGAAGTGAAACTGATAAATTTATAGTGGCCATAATGCTCAAAACTATTGTTTACTGAACATTGGAATGACAGTGTCTACTGAAAGCTGTTATCAGCTACATCATTTAAATTACTATCTCTTTCCATTTTGGGTACAGAGAATCCAAAAACTTTACTTACTTGTCTACCATGTGCAAAGATCATGCTTTTTAAAGGAATATATATTAAAGTAACATTTACTCAAAGCAAAAGTCCACAGTGCTAGGAGACATTTGAAAATCAAAAGAGAGAGATCTGGAGCAAGGATGTGCTTAGACAATAATTAAATAATACTGATGGAGAAGAACATTTTATTTAAGATTATATTCTTGTCTGGACATCAGATGTCCAGCAATTCTTAACTCATAGGTATTAATAACATTTAAATGACACATAAAATTACTCTCCTTATGAAACATACTTTAGTGAAAAAGGAGACAAATAAAATAAATTAGCATATAATATTTTAGAGAGTGAAATGTTCTTTAGTGAAACGTTCACCAGAGAAAATTTTAAAAAGGAAGTGGAGTGGGACGGGATTACAATATTATATAGTGTGGTCAAAGATGGTCTCACTGAGAAGTTGAAATATGAGCTAAGGTGTGAAGGAGGGAGCAAGTCGAAATCTAAAGGAAAAGCATTGCAGGCAGAGGAATGCTTGTGCAAAAGCAGGGCTACAACTGATGTGTCTGAAGATTAAGCAGGAGCCTGGTGTGACTGGAATACAGTAAGCATGAGGGAGAAGAGAAGATGAGCTCAGAGAGGGAAACGGGCAGATGGGTAAAAGCTGGGAGGCAGGTGGGTACCAACATAAATTTCCTGCAGCCACAGACTGAACACATCTATCATGAGAAATCTGTACAGTGAGATACTTTTGGAGCCATAGCAAGAATAGGTTAGATCTAAATGGGTTGGTATTAAAAGATCTCCATGGATAGGGTAAGCACTGTGTATATCCCATGATCCCATTTGTGTATATTGATATGTGATCTTTATGTCAGAAAAATGCTTTCCAAAAGGAAACACAAGAAACAGTGATATGTGATCTTTATGTCAGAAAAATGCTTTCCAAAAGGAAACACAAGAAACAGTTAATAGCAGGAAGCTTTAGATAGAAGATCCAGAGGTGGGTTGAAGTATGAGAGAGGTTCTTACTTTTCATTTTATACTTTTCTATACTTATAAAAAAAAACATCTCATACTACTTTTACTTCAAAAAGACAAGAAAAAGAGCTATTTGTCTAGCTGCAGCATGGTCTCCTTTCAGTCAAACCTCATCAGCAGTTGACGTAAGAGTTTTGCCTTTTGCCCTTTGGATGCCATCTCAGCATCCTCACATGAATTTTGCAAATGTTCTGTTTCCTAACTTCCTTTCTCAGAGCTTATTCCAATGATTTTACCAAGTCCTAACAGTTTCACTAAGAAGAGTCAGTTCCTCAATTTGCTCTCGGCTAGTTAGCAACTATGTCAATCTTAGCACTTTCATTTATGTAACTTCTCCATGCTGACTTCTGCACCAACCAACTAGAATCACACATCTGACTACGCTCCCTCCTGCAGAAGTGGTGACATCTTGTGTCCTGATGACAGCCTGAGGTAGAACATTCCTAGAAGCCCACTAGAGCCCAGTCTGTGTTTACCCATTGACTTTATGAAGTAGCTAATGCCTTACATGTATTAATTTTCTGTGGCTAAATTCTAACAGACCTGGGGGCAAACAGAAGAGAAATTTACTCTCTTACAGTTCTGGAGGCCAGAAGTCTGAAGTGAGTCTCATGGGGCTCAGACTAAGGTACTGGTAAGGACTCCAGAGGCTCTAGAGTAAACCCATATCCCTGCTTTTTCCAGCATCTAGAAATGCCTTTCTTGCATTCCTTGGCTCATGTCCCCTGCAAGAGCACCTTAGTATCTCCTCTCTCTGCCTCTGCTTCTATCACATGGCCTCCTTCTTTTCTGCCTGAAATCTCCCTCCTCTTCCTTCTAAATAAGTAATCTTGTAATGACATTTAGGGTTCATCGGGATAATCCAGGATAATTTCTGCATCTCATTATCCTTAATTTAATCACAGCTGCAAAATGCCTTTGCCATTTAAGGTAACTAACATTCATGGGTTCCAGGGATTAGGACTTGGATGTCTTTGGGGGATGCCTTCCTCTTTCACAGGTCACCACATGGGGAAACATGGTCACAGGTTCCAGCATTAGGAAGCTGACATCTTGGGGAGGGGGCTGGGAAGACGCATTATTCTACCTGCCACAGAAACGGTATAGAATACATGTGAAACCATGATACAAAAATAATGAAAATAATGAAACTTTTGGTGCTGCCAGGAGGACTTTTTTCTTTGATCACCTTCCCTATGTCTGGCCTGTCCTTCCTATTTAGCTCTGACTCCTGCTCCTCTCCCAGAGCAACCTCCTGCTAGAGCCAATCAAATCTCAACAAGAGATCAAACGGTCTCCCTCCATCTTGCTCACCCAGATGGAACGGCCCCTTCCTTCCTCTCCCTACAGCTCAATTCTCCCTCTTGACTGCAGTGATCAACAGAAATCTTTCCCACTCCCTAAAATCTAACCCCATCACTTCAGCTTAAAGGGAGTTTGGGGATCTTGTAGCGTTCACTTTACCACCATGAGATTTATGACCATGTGCAGTTACCTCCACATAAGACCACATCTCTATCCCCAGAAGGAATGTAAGCTCCTGCGTATCAGCTACTCTGATTTGCATTCACAAGTAGTTAATGATTTGTCATTTCTGAATGTACCAAAAAGAAATTCAGGCTACTAAGCTTAAAGAATGTATCTACTTTTTTTAAACAGTGATTTTTAAAATTCAGGTATAATTGACATATAACATTGTATAAGTTTGAGGTATACAACATGTTGGTTTGATATATTTATTAGCATATATCTATTTTTCTATGTCTAGAATATGTGTATTTTTCCCTAAACTTCCCATAACATAAACACTAGTTTTGAAATTTATTAATTTCCTATGCTTTCACTTTACACTTAGACTAGTTACTAATTGCAAAGAGATGACAGTGGATGGTGTGTAAAAATTCCTTTTTTCCTAAATCCTTAATCCATTTGTGAGAAGATCCCCAAATAATTCTTCCCATTCCAAAAGCACAGAAAAATCACAGTCCTCTATATATTAATAAAAGTAGCTTAACAGAGCCCAGAGAAAATTTCAGTTTTGATATTTCAATGTTTCTTAATTTAATGTGATTGCCATGAATAGCCATCTCAAAATGGCTAATATTCTCTAAAGAGTTGATCCTTGCTCTGCAACAAATAAAAAAGAAGGTTCTCATATCATGAATTCCCACATATGGAACTATGGAAAACTCAAATCAAATTTAGGTATTGGGATAAAAATATTAACTGAAATAATTATGACTCAAGACTAAATTGCACAAAGCTTTAGTGATTATGCAATCTAAAATTTAGTGAATGACTTGTGGCTTATACAAGGAGTAAATGTCAGTTTGAAACATTTCATTTAAAAATATGTCTAGGATTCTATCTATTGTTATTTTAAGTTTAGGAGATACTACTTAAAAAGACTCTTTTTTCTATTAAGGTAAGAAACACGCCAAATGTTACAAGTACTTTCATTTTCTCAGAATGTAAAAAGTAAATACTTGCAAAGGGAACTTTTAAATTAAGGATAAAAAAACATGTTCAAAAGTGTGGAGGGCCTTTGGCATTGACCCTTCTAAGGAATCCAGGTAACTGTTTTATAAATGCCTATATCCATGTATTAGATAAGATTCCCACGTTCTCCAAAGTATAAATGTTTAAAAGTGGTCTATTTCCATAATACGATACTGACTTCTTCCCACACACATATTTTTTCATTCAAATATCCCATACCATGTTCTACGACTTCCATCCTCATGCCTATGCATCTGTGCATTCATTTATCCATGACATTTCAGTTTATTACATTAAAGGAAATAGACTGCTCACAATAAGTCAATGCTTTCTTAGTAATTTGACCACGTAAGAGTTTCTCGCTGGACTCAAACTTCATTTCATAGGTGGAACTCCTTCAAATGCAATCTTGTAGAAGCAGTATAATAAGCAAAGCAGTAAGAAGTTGAACTGCTTGGGAATGATGGACAGGAGGTAGGAGAAAGGCCCTTTCATTTGCCACCAGCTCCCTCGCTTCTTCAAAATACACTTGACAATTCTTTAGGGCTTCATGAAACATAGTTGGAAAAAGAGGAATATATAATATGCTTTAGTAAGACTTACAGTATACTGCACGCTTTATAAAGACTTTCTTCACAAAAGTTAAAATACAAGGTTCAGTCACTTAGTTATTTGATCTGGAATTTTCTATCTGGAATACACATGGTTCTAAACAGCCAATCTTTTAGAGTGTGTACATGTAGTAAAAAGCTGAATCCATAACCACAAGATGCCTCCTCGCTGTCACCTTATTTTTCTAATTCTCTCTTTCAATCTTCTGCTACACACCACATTTCAACTGAAAAAGAACTGCTTTCTGCTCCTCACACATATTTTGTGTTTTCAAATTTCTGTGCTTCTGAATCTGTCATTCTCTGATAGGATTCTGCCTTGTCTCCACTGTTCACCAACCCAGCTCTTCATTGCTTTCACATGAAGCTTCCTGACAGTCATGACTGAGTATGCCCTCCACCCTGGTCTATGACACTCTGCTTATGATTCTCTTAAAACAAATAAAAACATTCTTTTAAAGTTTTCTTAAGATATGTATCCAATTTTGCCTTAAAATATAGACTTTGTTCATTTGTTCATCCCTCAGCTAAATTATAAGTACGTTCAGGGAGCTACACTAAGGACAGCTGGTAACCCCTCAATGTTGGAAATAGTGTGAATCTTTCAGAATTGCTTATCAAAAGGCCATAGACAGAAAAATGGATCTATTCTATACAACTCTTCCCCTGACCCCAAACCCCAAACAACTGGCAGAAACAAAGTATAAATACTTTTTAGAAAAAAAGGAGTAAATATTACTAGTTTGAATTAGTAAAATTAAAAATTCCGTAAGAATTCCTTGAGCACGTTTAGAATTCTTCTATTAGCAAGAAAGTGTGCTGCATCGAAATACTCCGGGAAAAAGTCTTGTACCTCTGTTTAGTATTTGGCCAGGGTTGGGCTAGAATACATAGCAGGGGGGCAGAGAATGGAGGAAACAATGCTCTCCCTTGGGCATGGTAGAAACCTTGAATCCCTAACATGAGCAATACTGGCAACTTACTCCCACGGAAGTTAAGGTCTGCCAAGAGTTGAACGTTGAAATATTTTAGAGAGTTACAAAATTTCCCTTTCTCCTTTCGCCCACTTTTTGTTGTTCTGTTCTCTGCTCTGTATTTTGTGCCTCATGAGGGAAGAAAAGAAGCCGCAAAGATGAGTCAGGGTTTCCAGTACCTCTGATGGAGACATTGGCCGGGCTGAAGCATTTCAGTGATGCAGATGCCTGTTGCCTAATCAGCCCTTTCACTGCAACTGGGGAGGGAGGCTGCCACTGTGGCTTTTCTCGTATCATCCACTCTCCAGTAGCGCTAGATATTGCTTTTTTTTTTTTTTAACTTTTTAAAAATTGAATTATGGTCATTTTACAATGTTGTGTCAAATTCCACTGTAGAGCAAAATTTTTCAGTTATATATGAACATACATACATTCATCGTTACATTCTTTTCCGCTGTGAGCCATCACAAGATCCTGTATGTATTTCCCTGTGTAATCAGTACAATCTTGTTTATCTATTCTACAATTTTGAAATCCCAGTCCCTTCCCACCCCCATACCCCTGGCAACCACAAGTTTGTATTCTATGTCTATGAGTCTGTTTCTGTTTTGTATTTATGTTTTGTTTTTTTTTTTTTTTTTAGATTCCACATATGAGCGATCTCATATGGTATTTTTCTTTCTCTTTCTGGCTTACTTCACTTAGAATGACATTCTCCAGGCGCATCCATGTTGCTGCAAATGGCATTATGTTGTCAGTTTTTATGGCTGAATAGTATTCCACTGTATAAATATACAACCCCTTCTTTATCCAGTCATCTGTCGATGGGCATTTAGGCTGTTTCCATGTCTTGGCTATTGTAAATATTGCTGCTATGAACCTTGGGGTGCATGTGTCATTTTGAAGTAGGGTTCCTTCTAGATATATGCCCAGGAGCAGGATTCCTGGGTCGTATGTTAAGTCTATTTCTAGTCTTTTGAGTAATCTCCATGCTGTTTTCCACAGTGGCTGCACCAAACTGCATTCCCACAGCAGTGTAGGAGGGTTCCCTTTTCTCCACAGCGTCTCCAGCATTTGTCATTTGTGGATTTTTGAATGATGGCCATTCTGACTGGTGTGAGGTGATATCTCATTGTAGTTTTGATTTGCATTTCCCTGATAATTAGTGATATTGAGCATTTTTTCATGTGCCTATTGATTATTTTGTATGTCTTCCTTGGAGAATTGCTTTTTTAGGTCTTCTGCCCATTTTTGGATTGGGTTGTTTGTTTTTTTCTTATTAAGTCGTATGAGCTGCTTATATATTCTGGAGATCAAGCCTTTGTCGGTTTCATTTGCAAAAATTTTTTCCCATTCTGTAGGTTGTCTTTTTGTTTTACTTATGGTTTCCTTTGCCGTGCAGAAGCTTGTAAGTTTCATTAGGTCCCATTTGTTTATTCTTGCTTTTATTTCTTCTAGGAGAAAATTTTTGAGATGTATGTCACAAAAATTTTATTGAAACAAAACAAAAGGAAATTTCTCTAGAGATTATCTAAATGACTACATATTTGGGAGGGCACTCAACCCTTGATTATCTGGTAGAAAATAAACTAAAGTAATAATTAACCATAAAGAGGGTATTTGTAAAGAAATGAAAATTATTATGAGCAAAATATCTACATACAAAAAGTTATTTGTAGTAATGAGTAGGATGGCACAGAGCCTAAGATAAGATAACCTGATAGGCCAGTCCCTATTCCTCAGCTCATACAACAGGACTTGTGGGATACAGGCAGGCCTCAGAGATATCATGGGTTGGGGTCCAAGACCTACCGCAATAAAGTGAATATCACAATAAAGTGAGTCACACTATTTTTTTGGTTTCCCAGTAAATATGAAAGTATACTGTAGTCTACTGTACTGTAGTCTACTAAATGTGTAATGGCAATGTCCAAAAAAATGATTATGTCTTATTTAAAAATGCTTTCTTGCTAAAAACCAGGATCAACACTTTCTTTGCTCATCCATAGGAAGGAACTCCTCATTCATTCAAGTTTTATCATGTGATTGTAGCAACCCAGTCACATCTCTCACTTCTAATTCTAGTTCTCTTGCTATTTCACCACATTTGCAGCTGCTTCATCTACTGAAGTCTTGAACTGCATAAAGTCGTCTATGAGGGTTGGAATCAACCTCTTCCAAACTCCTGTGAATGCTGATATTTTGACAGCTTCCCATGAAACATAATGTACTTAACAACATCTAGTACGCTGAATCCTTTCTAGAAGGTATGCAACCTACTTTGCCCAGAGCCACCAGACGAATCACTATCTTTGGCAGCTATGTCCTTATGAAATGTATTCCTTAAATAATAAGACTTGAAAGTCAAAATGACTTCTTGATATAGGCTGCAGAATGGAGGCTGTGTTTGCAGGCATGAAAGTGACATTAATCTTCTTGTACGTCTCCGTAAGAGCTCCTGGAATACCAGGCACATTGTCAATGAACAGTAATATTTTGAAAGGAATCTTTCTGAGAGGTAGGTCTCAACAATGGGCTTAAAATATTCGTAAACTAGATGGTAGATGTGTTACCATTCCAGACTTTACTGCTCCATTTACAGACACAGGCAGAAGTAGATTTAGCATAATTCTTAAATGTCCTAGTTTTTTCGGAATTGTAATTGAGCACTGGTTTCAAGTTAAAGTCACCAGTTGCATCAGCCCTTACCTAACAAGAGAGTCAACCTGTCCTTTGAAGCCTTGACGCCAGGTATTGACTTCTCCTCTCTAGCTATGAAAGTCCAAATAGTATATACTTCCAGTATAAGGCTGTTTTGTCTACATTAAAAATCTGTTGTGTAGTGTAGCCACCTTCATTAATGATCTCAGCTAGATCTTCTGGCTAACCTGCTGCAGATGCCACATCAGTACTTGCTGCTTCACCTTGTAACTTCACGTTTGTAGACGGCTTCTTTTCTTCAACCTCATGAACCAACCTCTGCTAGCTTCACACTTTCCTTCTGCATCTTTCACATCTCTCTCAGACTTCACAGAATTGAAGAGAGTTAGGTCCTTAGTCTGGATTAGGTTTTGGCTTCATGGACTGTTGTGGCTGGTTTGATCTTCTATCCAGACCATGAAAACTTTCTTTTTATCAGCAATGAGGCTGTTTTGCTTTCTTACCTTTTGTGTAAGATTTTAATTTCCTTCAGGAACTTTTCACTTTTACGTTCACAGTGTAGCTGTTTGGTGCAAGAAGCTCAGCTTTCAGCCTACTTCTGCTTTTGACATGCATTCCTCACTAAACTTAATCATTTCTAGCTTCTAATTTAAAGTGAGAGATATAAGACTCTTCCTTTCACTTGAACACTTAGAGGCCATTGTGGGGTTATTTATTGGCCGAATTTCAACAGTATTGTTTCTCAGGAAATAGAGAGGCACAAGGAGAGAGAGAGAGATGGGGGAACGGCTGGCCAGTAGAGCAGTGAAAACACACACATTTATTGATGAAGTCTGCAGTCTTAAATGGACCTGGTGTATAGCATCCCAAAACAACTACTATTGCCTCAAAGATCACTGATCATAGATCACCATAACAAATATAGGAACAATGAAAATGTTTGAAATATTGTGAGAATTACCGAAATGTGACTCAGCGTCATGAAGTGAGCAAATGTGATTGAAAAATAACTTGCTTTACACAGGGTTGTCACAAACCTTCAATTTGTTTAAAAAAAAAAAAAAGCAATACCTCAGAAGCACAGTAAAATGAAGCTCAATAAAACAAGATATGTCTGTATTCTAATACCATAGAGCAAGGACTCTGGTTGAACCTCATTACGGGTAGCAATGAAAGAGAAAGGAAGCACGCGTCTGCTTAATTCAAGTCTGGTGAATACAAGGATCTTTACTAAGAAGTTGTTTAGCACCCCAGTACTTTCTGGCTGACAATTTATATGGTCTTAAACCAAAGTACTTGTATTACTTTTACAATTTTGGGTAGTATCTGTGGATTGTCTTCTGAACTACTAGATTATTAATAAATTTATTTTGTGTTAAACTGTTAGTTTTATAGTTTTGTTTTAGTCACAATTCTGGCTAATCTGCTGTTTCTTTTCTATCTATTCATCACCCCGTTTATGCCAGTTAATCAAGGGTTGACTGTAGTTGAATTCAAAGTAATTAGTTTCACTATATTCTCAGATTACTTCCTGATTTGCCATGCGTCATCTGCAAGTATCACCAAAGTTTTCCCTAATTACGTTTGTAACCACTTTTTTGAACTTGAAATTGCACTCATTTGAATCATTACTTCAAATCCTTCATTCTCAAATTGTTTACTCCACATAATATTAACTAAATATAAGTATGAAGGTGCTGTTCTTTGTCTCTCTAATTGTATTTTCTGTTATATTATTTGTAGGGTATTTTGGTAGATTATACTTGATTTTTACAAGTTATTGCAGTATAAAATTAAAATAATTTTAATTGATCTATTTAAGATTTGCCATGAAAGTAATCTCTCTTTTTTTACAATTTGGAAGTATTGTAA
Source organism: Camelus bactrianus (assembly GCF_048773025.1). Lineage (NCBI taxonomy): Eukaryota > Metazoa > Chordata > Mammalia > Artiodactyla > Camelidae > Camelus > Camelus bactrianus. Next base: position 57,285,241 of record NC_133541.1, on the reverse strand, counting down.
ATCATTGCTGTTATTGTTTTCCTTCCACTTTGTTATTATATTAACATAATTATAATCAAAGCTTTCTCAGAACATTTAGTCATAACCAACATTTATATGACGTCACCTATACTATATAATACCTGTTCTTACAAATGCACGTTTTGCTTTAATTTTATCCACAGTGAAATATAGTTGATATCTTTCTCTACATACAAATTAAAAAAAAATCCTTCATTTTCCTTTACTGCTAAGGCAGTAATATAGATAAAGCATAGACTTTAGATTGTTACTACCCAGTTTTGATTCCCTTTTATACCACTTATTATTATCTGTGATTCTCTGTGTCTCAGTCTTCTCATATATAAAATGAGAGTAAAAATACTAGCTATCGCATAGACTGAGTGGAAGTGTTAGGTAGTTAGATAAGTGGGGGCATCGGGCAGATAAAAGGTGGAGGAGAGGGAGGATGGTCTGGAAGATGACGTTGTGCCCACCTCCAGCATAAAGGGACTTTACTTCTTCTAAATGAGTGCCAGCAAGAAACTGGTTAAAACCCAACAGCCAGGATTGTGAGGTAGCAGAAAGGACTTAACCTGACATGACCCAACAGTTCATTGTATTATAATTAACATTATGGTGTAGCCCCCCTCCCACCAACATGGGTTTTCCTGTATACACCATGGGTGAGGACATGCGCAAAAAGGGCCAAACGTGTCTAAGCATTCCAGGAACAAGAGCCGTCAATCAATCAAAAAACCACCTCTAAACACGGATATGAGAGAGAAAGGGGAGGCAAAAAGCGCCACTTTTCCTCCCTTGGATCAGCCCACCTCTGGTTCTTGGAGGGGTACTTTTCCTTTTCAAAATAAATTTTAAAATCTTTTGCTATACAATGCACCATCTCCTGACTGTAAACTTATCTTTTTGGTATGACAAGAACTGGGGTCTTTACCTTTTGGGGTAACAGAAGGATTAACTAAGGTAATGTGTGTAAAGCACACAAACCTATCCTTTGTTATATTTGCAGCTCAAACTAATGTGATTTTGGTAGTTAAAAACAAACACACAAAACAAACCTGAATGATGAATGTGTTAACTGAACTATGGTAATCCTTTTACAATGTATGGGTATCATCATGTTGTACACTTAAAATATATTACACTTTTATTTGTCAGTTATACTGCAACAAAACTGAAAAACAAACAAAGAGAAAACCTCAAACCAGGTAGTTTAAAGTGGTTGAAGACTATTAGTGCTCCTTGGTGGCAGAAGGAATGACAAATATTTTTTCAAGGAAAACACCTCCCTACTAGATCTCAAAGAATTCTCACAAGTAATTTTCTAACAAAAATGAGTATCACACAGTAAAAACTGTCTTCAATCTTAAGGAAACAGTTTCTACTGAAATAAGAAAAACAAACTGGTTGTGAAAATATCAGATATTGTAACTAACAGATCAATAAAATAACAATGCTTACTACATTTCTAAAAGATACTGTTAAGAAGAATAATGGAAATTATAAACAATGATAAAGCAAATTTGAAAGGGAACCACATACAATTTCTAGAAATAAAAAATATAAAAATATAATATCTGAAATTCAAATTCAACGGCCAGACATAACAGAGATTAGGCTCTCATATCTGAAGAGAGAATTAGTAACCTGAAACATAGACTAGAAGGAATATGCAGAATTCAGCATAGAAAGTCAAAAAGAAAAGAAAGGTTGAGAGACATAGAAAAGAGAGTAAGGTAGTCTAACCTAAGCATAAATTGAGCTTCAAAAGGAAGGGACAGAGTAAGACAGAAGAGAGAGTTGAAGAAATAATGACAGAGAAATTTTCAGAACCAATGAAAGTAACAAATCATTCTCCTTAAAATTATAAATAACAAGCAAAATCACCAAAAAGAAATCCACACTTGGATGTATCATCATGGAACTTCAGAACACCAAAGACAAAGAGGCAGTCTTAAAAGCAGCCAGTGAAAAAAGGCAGATCAACCTCCCAAGGAATAATTTTGAGACTGTCAGCAAATGCTCAATTTCCCATGAATTTAAATCTTTAGCATGTTGAAAGAAAATAACTGCTAACCCAAATTCTAGCTCCAGTAGAATTTTCTCAAGAGCAAAACTTAAATAACGGTATTTTTCAACCCACTAAAAATTGAGAAATTTGCCTCTAGTAGAGTTTCATTTAAGGAAATTCTAAAGAATGTATTTCAAATAAATGGAAAATAATCCCAAATGGTAGTTTTAAGATGCACGTAGTTTTAAATGCAAGAAGGAAAAAAAAAAAAACAATGAAAGTTATAAATTTGTAGATAAATTTAAATATGAACTGGTTATACATACAAAATAATAAGAAGAATGTCTTTTTTAAAAAGACAGAATTAAACTATCCCCAAATACACAAAAATAACACATAACTTTGTGGGATTTGGGGAATTTAAGGAATTAAAGTTTAAATGAATTAAAGCCATCCAAATATTGTGTTCTCTGAGAGGAACAAATGGGTACTTGATTGACTTTTATGCTTTCTTAAGTTAAGAAAACATGTTGGAATTTTAGAGTAGCCACTAAAAGAGAAACAGTATATTTCCTCCAAAGTAGTAAAAAGACAAAAGTTGAACAACAAAAACTATCAGAGGAGATTTTAAAAAAACAGTTAAATGAAATATACCAGAGAGATTTCCAAAATGTGAAGATATATAAAGGTAGAAATTAACAAATATGGACATTTAAAAGGCAATCTTTAAGGCACAAGTCTCTATGACTTAAAAGGAAAAGAAACTGAGTTATGGTATCTTTTATTTGAGTGTGTATGTATCTATATTAGATATAGATAATAGGCATATTTTTAAAGTATGTCTATGTTTAAAGTATTCTTGATCTCATGCTTTAATACCATCTAGAAGTTTAATAATCCTCGCTGGTAGATATTTCTTCACAACCAACCCTCAAAAGCAAAACCCTCAAAAGCAAAAACCCTGCATATTTCTGTTACCTGCGATTAACAGATACTTAAAATACTTACATATTGGTATATTCACTCAGAAGACTCAAAAGAAAATATTCCTATGCCTAGACTTTTGAGGAAATTCAGTTCATAAATGCAAATGAAGCTTAAAATACTGGATGAAACTCTATTTTCTTTATAATTCTCATTTACATGGAACTTGGCTAACACATCAAAGTACATGTAATTTAAACTTGAAAAAGTGAAGGCAAAGTTAATCTGTATAATTCTTCGGTATAGTACAAGCATTCTATATGGAAGAGGTTTCTCCGTAACATAGCTTTCTCTCTGTTTTTGATCATGGACTCAAAACCCACAGGTGGTATGAAGCATGATTTAAATTTAGGAGGGCTAACACCTGGCTAGTGTAAATGAAGGTGATAAGAACAGCTATCACAGAGAATGCCATGGAGCCATGTTCTTGCCCAAAGAGTTCTTATTTCTTATAGTACCAATTTACTTTTCATTTGCATGACTTATAAAACAGGGTCATAATTAAGATGAAAGAAAATGAGGTTCATGCAAAGTCAAAGAGCATGCTGAAATACAGTGTCAGATAAGATGTATAGAACAGGCAAAGGGGTAAACATGGCTCCAAGGGACTTTATAAATTGTTTCTGTCAATCATTCTGGAAATCTCCCAAGCATTACATCAAATAAAGTCAAACTCAAGAGAGAGATGTAATGGATATAATTTATACTTCTGGCAGAAAGCAATGCTAAATCTCACTGGTGCTGCTACTTGGAAAGAAGAGCAGAAGAGGAAAAAGGAGATCAAGGTTACCCTTATTTGCTACTTCTCTCTTATCTCTCACTGGAAAGTATCAAACTGTTTCTTGAAGCTGACATCATATCATCCCTTTCATCTCTCATCTGGATTACAGCAGCCTCTTAACTGGTTTTCCAGAATTCCACTCTGGCCCACTTTCAATCAATCTACCATAGAGCAGAAAATGTGATCTTCTCACTATGTAAATCAAATAACGAAATTCACTGTTTAAAACCCTGAAAAAAATTTCCCAAAGCACATAGAATAAAATCCAAACTTCCTTATTTTGGCCTCTAGGCGCTGTATGATTTGACTGCTGCCTACCTCTCCAAGCTACACTCACCTCCACACCCACGGGGTGGGTGTCTGTGTGTGTTACTTCCTGTGCATGTTACTACCCAACCACGCCAAGTTTCTTCCCACCTTAGAGCCTCTGCAAATATCATTTCTTCCTCATGGAATATCTCACTTCTAGAAGCCTAGCTCCTTCTGTTTACATGCAGCTTAAATATTACTTGCCTGGAGACCTGCCTGACCACCTATCTCAACTCCTTGTTTATCTCCTTCTCAGCATATATCACAGTGTACAGTTATTTTATATACTTCTTAACATTATGTAAAGTTACTCACCTAACATGTAAGCTCTATGATGACAGAGAGGTGTCTGTCTTTTCTGATGGTGTCTTTTTTGTGTATAACTTGTTATGACAGACATGGAAGGTAGATTATTCTACTGCACATAATTGTTTTTCACTTTGAAACAATAGGATGGTGTTAAAAAAATATTGGATACTAATGCATGATGTTTGATGAAAAAGTGGTCCTATGGTCAAATGATTCTTTGCGAGTGCTACTAACTATATATGTTCTTACTGAGGATCCACAATGCACATCAGGATAATGAAAGCTTCCAGAAGTAAAGAAACCCTTTTAGTTTTATTCAACCAATTGATTCCTGTATCTGTAGATTCTGCAAACTCCTTTATTTCCTTTCTTAACATTTAACTTCTTGAGGTACTAGTGTTCAACATAAAAAACTTTTAGAAATGATCCTATAGAGTTGCAGGGAAGAACTATCTGTGTATCGACTTTTCTCTCTACCTACCTAAATGGATTCAAGGATTTCACCACAGCACCAAACAGTGCTCCCTGCAAATCTCCTGCTCTATAAAAATATCTTTTGAAATGTTCCAAAAATATCTTAAACTGTCTAAAATGTTCTAAAACTGCCTGAGGTATTCTAAAAAGTTTCAAAGAAATGTCAGTAGTGGAAGAAAAGCATTATCATTAAAGTTAAGTAAATTTACATGAGCTAATAATAAATCACTAATAACTGACGCATACCTAAAATTTAGCCCTAGACCTAGATTTTCTATTTTGTGTGTTTTATTTTTGATACATAGCCCTTTAACCATAACTATGCTAGTTTTATTGTTATTGTTGTCATGCTTATTATTATTTTATTTGTTTATTTTTTGGCTTGTGACTTAATAAGGCAACCAGAAATCTTCTCAATTAATTCCTACAAACCTTTTCAGGCAGAGTTTGCTGCTAATGGTAATCTCTGCCTATGGTTTTTATAGGCCACACATATTCTTTGAAATAATGTATTACTTGGGTGTCCATTGCTCCTAAAACTTTTGTTTAGCCAGTTTACCGGAAATTTCACTGATAATCATAAAATATTTGGAGTACATGACTTTTTATAGCACCATATGATGGAGATAAATTTCCATTGACAAAGCTACTTTAATTACTCTGTTTTTGAAACATTTCCTAACTTCACATTTTTGGTTCAAACACTAAAAATTTAAACTGAAATCCAACAATACTGATTTCTTTCATTGCCCCCATTATCCTTTGATTATAATCCTTTGGCACAAAATACCATTTGAGCAGAAAAAGGTCTCTAAGTTCCTCCCGTGTACTCAGGGACTTCTATAGATACACATGCCACTGGTTAGAGAACAAGTGCATCTGCGTGCCTGCCAGCAGATGTGACTAATTGTTAGCTGTGGTCATTTTCTTCTTGTCTCGTTTTATTCTTTAGTTCACAGTGTTTAAAGTCCTATGTATATCCGTTTATGACAAAAGGAGAAAAAGATGAAAGTGAAACATCTTTGAACATTTTGGAAAAAAGATTTAAAGAATCAAACAGATATTAATGACATTATTAATATCTGCAAATTTTATCAATAAAACCAACTTTAAAATACCTACATACTGGTTGTTTTTATAGTGTTAATTTAAAAGAAACTTTTGTAACCTAGTGTCTGTTCAAAACCAGAATTGCTTCTGTAGTTATATATTCCTGTATATTCTGGCTGTTTTCTCAGGAAATCTGCTGTAAAAACACATTCACTCACTCATTTCTTAATTCAACAACTATCTCATGTATATCTAACACTCAGTGTACAAGTATCCTGCTAAGTGCCATGGAATACAGAAGGTGCGGGTGTCCTACGTCAGCATTCAAGCAGCTTAAAAACTGAGCATGGAGGTCAGACACATACATAAATACCAGGCAAAGTGGGTTAAAAATTAGATGATGTGCTCAATAGCCTACAAGCTCAAAGAGGAAAGACAGTGCGTGTGATTTCCAGGAACGTCTGGTAGAAGAGGTGACTTTTGAAGGCGAGGGCGACAAGTGGGAAATAAGAAATTTCAACCAGAGAGAAGAGTTTGGGCAAAACAAAAACAAAAGTGAAGAGATGAGAAATCTTTGCAGAATTTGTCTAATTTGAGAAATTTGGTAGGATTAGGAGATAGGGTTGTGGAGGTCTGGTCATGGAAAAAGACATCGTTTTCTTTGGGAAGGGAGGGGAGAAGCGATGGTGACACAGAAAGGAACATGACTGGTGACAAATAGCAAGGAGTGGAGAATGTCTTCTACTGGGTCCATGACAAGAGACAGTCTCTGGTGTGGCGGCCCAGGAATGGAGCCAAGGAAAGAACAGCTCAGCCAGCCTACAAAAAGGGAGTTCCATATCCTCATTTACATTTTAAATTATAATTGTTAAATTACATTGAGCAAGAAATGAGCCTATAATAAATCTCATTGTTATTTCTATTATTTATGACAACTGAAACTAGTTCTACCTACATTACTAAATATTGAGTTTAAAAAGATCATTTTATTCTGTTATTAAACTTACAGTAAATAAAGGTTTAATTTCCTTGTGAACTAAGAGAAAACCAAAATATATTTTTGTCAGTTAGTCCAGAAAATAAAAGACACACATTTGATAAAACTGTGAATTTATGAAAGTATAAATCTGCTAATGTGCCATTGATCAAACAACTAAGCCAAAAAAAAGGGGGGAGAGGTGGGCGGAGAATTGCTTGTGCAGTCAGTTCAGTGGGATGTAGAAAGAGACTAAGAAAAGTGTACTGCTGTGTTTAACTTGCAGTATTCTAAATTAACTTTATTTACAAAAAGAAATTAAATCATTTCATTAATTTTGGAAATATGGAACTATTCAAAATGTCATTTATATAAGTAAAATAATGCCATTTCATTACCATAAAGCAAACAGTGAGAAAGTTATATGAATACTTAAAGGTTTACTTCAGATTAGGTACTGGAGCTTAAGTTTGTGGGTAATGAATATTATGAAACCCTCTGAATTCCTCAGCAGAAAAACATTCAGTCAATCCCAATTATTCTGCGGGATACTTACTAGAATTAGTAATAATTGTAAACAGAAAGTGCTCTCTGCAAGTGTTTTCCAAAGTCCCATGAGACACTCCAGTAAAACGTGTTCTAAATTCAAAAACATTTGGGAAATGTTGGTTCAATAAGGCTAACATGCAAAGGTTCACTGTAAATCTCAGGGAAGGGCTACAGCCTGCAAAGTTTCCCCAAAGCACATGGCTAGGGAATCTGTTATTTGCCAGACACTTTTTACCACTTCAAGGAACAAACCCTGAGATGCTGCTCTATGAGAAATGATGGAATTCACCTTTTCCTACATACTTCGGTAGTTTCGCTTCGCCTTTATCTTCTTCACAGGATGTCCTCAAGTCTCACATCTTGCCCTATACCTCATATATATAAATTATATATATACACATATATAGTGTTGCATTTACATAAATATAAAAATTTAAATATGTATATATCTTTCATATCTACTGATCAAAATTTACCCTCCCTCAGCAATGCCCCAGGTTCCAGCTGTTTTCTCCTTTTCTTTCTACCAAGTCAAAAGTCTCAACACTCAGCACCTCCAAAACCGTAGTCACAGGAGAGCACCTAATAAATTCAGATGGCTTGGCAGATAGAGTTGGTAAGTAATCAGGTGTATACAAAATTTAAAGAATACGTCTAGCTGTCTTAACCGAAAGAAATAAACCATAAACAGTATTGTGGCACAAGGGTGGATGAAGGTTGAGGGTGGGTAAAGTATGAGGGAAAATGTTCTATTCTGCAGACCCAAAAACTATTCTATATAAGCATCTATCCATCTTGCTTGCATGTTAAGTCCAGTAATACATTTTTATCCAAGGAAAGCATTACTATTCTACTTTGGGGAAAATATTTACATTTTTCATTGTTCTTCTTCAACCTTCCCAACACCAAATAAAGAAAAAACAATAAAGAAAGGAACCTCAGGCAAAAGTCATTACAGGAAAAAGACAAATCTCTTAAAAAATATACATTTAATAAATTTTACAACTGCATAATCTTAGTGTGCACTATGACATGGAATTATATAATTAATGAGCTGAGACTACTCTTAATAAGGACCTCATCCAATATTCTCATTTATGGATGAAATTTTAAAACGAAGAAAGAGTAATAAATGCATTTAAAGTCACAAAAACCTATAGCCTAACCAGGGCTTAAAACCCAGATCTTTCAACATTTTGTCCCTTAGGCTTTCCAACTCATCAGAGTGCCTCCCTCATTTCTGCTTTGTTTTTTGAAAACCTTCATACATTGCAGAAAAAAAAAAAAGATACACTAATATACTCTGTGTTTGTGTTCTACATACTTAAATGTGTAGAGATTAAAAGCTACCGGCAATGTTTATTTTCTATCTATCTGGATTTATTCATATTCATCTGCTGACTTTGAAGTCTTGACAACACACGTATAATCTACCTAAACTGAATGAACACAAAACACAACAAAGTAATAATTTTGTGAGTGTACTACATTTCCCCTTCAAAAGTGACACTGTTATTATCATGCCTAAGGAAGAGAACATCTTTACCTGCCAACATTCATGAGGGGCGGTAATTTTGCAGCATTTTACAAATCTCTAAATAGTGAATGTTGACAAAAGGATAAAAATGCAATTTATTTAGATTAGGGAACAGAAAACTGCAGAACTTAGACTTCTTTGTACTAATTCAAAAAATCTCTGCACTCTCTGAATTACTACACGAGTTCTTAAACAAGAAGTCACAAATTAATGAAAATTTTCCTTTTATGCAAGTAATAAAGTGAAACAGATTCTTTCCAATTATTTTTCAATCAAGAAACTGCCAGCTTGAGCCTTAATAATGTGCTTTTTAAGTGTCCTAGTAATAAAGATTAATTTTTAGCAGAAAATCTTTGTAAATCACGTGGTACAGAATATAATCAGAGTACTTGGAATGTAGTAATCATGCAATAAATATTTACAAAATGAACAAAATATAGATAGACATTTCAGTCTGTATTTTCTTAAGTAGAATTAATAAAAGTATCCACTTTATATCATTCTACATAATGTATACAGAATTCCAATTTTATAAATTCTCAATTGTGCAAACTGAATTTAGTCAAGAATATTTCAGTTCTCCATTTGTTTATAGGTTAGTAAACTTAATGTCCTACATGAGGCAAATGTCCAGTTTCACTCCTGATATGTAAAGAGCTTGGAAGTCATCACTGCCATCCTTACAAGTAAAGCTGAACAAACTGAAAATCAATAACTTTTCTTGGACCAATCAGATAATTGAGGCTAAAGGGCTAACTACCACCCCAAAATCTGGAAAGACAGGCTGATCCCGAGTATCACAGCTGAGATCTGCTTACCTAAAGTAGAGGCCCCTGGAGCCATAAACTGGTTAAATGGGAATTTTAACGGTTTGCTGAAAGCTGAAGTAGACTAGCCTGAGAGCAAGAAATTTCGGGGGTGCAGAAAGCTCTACCCTTTCCTGGACTTTGCCTCCAATTATCCTACCAGGTTCATATGGTGAAGATCCAAGAGAGATCCTCTCCTGATTCTAGCAGTCTAGCAGTCGGGAGGGAAAGAGCCATCTTTGTGAAACATGCCCAGAGCCTCTCCATAACAGAGGCCTACTCTCCAGGGAAAAAGACTTGATCTGCACTTCTTCTCAAGTTGGGTAAGAATATTTCTCATACTCCAGCCCCCTCTCTCCTTCTTATTTCACTTAAGAGGGGAGGAAAAAAAGCCATAACACCAGAGAAACACTTGTGAAAGTCACAGCCCCCGATACAGACCCCCTAAAAGACTGAGATTTAATCATAAACATATAGACTGTTCTTCTCCTACACCATACCATCACACCAATAGGTCAGTAAAATACCAGGAGGTTCCAGTTGAAAGAGCTGGAAGATGCAGACTCTTGGAGAAGTACTCAGGAAAGCCCAAAGATAAGAGCAGAGATAAAAACAAGAGGCCCAGGGGGACTTGAAGCTTCTGACACCTACAGCTGCAATAAACATTAAATACAGCACAGCTTGTAGCCTTAGTAACATAAATCCTCACATTAAAGTGCTCTTCTTTTCAGTTCCCTATTACTCAATACATGTCCAGCTTTCAACGCAAAATTATACGTCATGCTGGACAGCAAGCAAAAAACAGTCTTGAGAGTAAAAGCAAGAATCAGAACCTGACTCAGACATGGGATAGATGTTGAAATCATCACATAGGGAATATAAAATAATTACAATGAATATGTTGAGGGTGATCATGGAAAAAGTAGACAATTTACAAGGACAGATAAATAATGTAAGCAGAGAGATGAAGACTCCAAGAAAAAAATCAAAATGAAATGCTAGAAATCAAATGCACTATATACCACAAGGAGAAAGAAGAGAGAACAGAGTAGAAAAAACACTTGAAGTAATAATGTTTCAGAATTTTTCAAAATTAAAGACAGACAACAAGCCACATATCCAGGAAGGTCAGAAAACACCAGGCCAGAAAAACATCAGGAAAAAACAAACAAAAAACATACACCTCATCATGTCATGTTCAAACTGCAGAAAACTAAAGACAAAAAAACTTGAAAGAGACAAGAGTGGGTAAGATATTTACTTATAAAGGAACAAGTAAAGAATTACAGCGGACTTCTCATCAGAAACCACGCAAACAAAAAGAAAGTGGAGTGAAATATTTAAAGTGTTGAAGCAAATGCCTACCAACCTAAAAGTCTTGACCTAGTGAAATTATCCTTCAAAATCAAAGCAGAAATAATGCTTTTCTCAAACAAAAAGATATAATAGACAATAAAACATAATAATACTAAGTGTGTATGCAACTAGTAACTGTGTCAAAAAATAAGAAGCAAAATTGATAGAAATGAAAGGTTAAATAGACAAATCTGCTGTTAGAGCTGGAGACTTCAATACCCATATTTAAGTAACTGACAGATCAAGCAGGTAGAAAAGCAGTAAGGATACAGTGGGCCTGAATAGCACTATCGATCACCTTGAGTGACATTTACAGAATCCTGCATCCAACAACAGCAGGATACACACTCTTCTCAAGCTCACAGGTAACATTCACAAAGATAGACTTTTCTTTTTTTTTTAACTGGGCCATAAAACATACCTTAACACAGGTAAACCCACAGAAATCATACAAAGTATATTCTTAAACCATAATAAAAATAAACTAGAAGTCAATAACAGAAACTCTATAGCTGGAAAATTCCAAAGTATTTGGAGGTTAAACAACATACTTCTTTAAAAAAAAGAAAAAAAATACATATCTAGTTGAAGTATAGTCAGCTTACAATGTTGCGTCATTTTCTGGTGTACAGCATAATGCTTCAGTCATACATGAACATACATTTATTCGTTTTCACATTCTTTTTCACCATAAGTTATTACAAGATATTGAATATAGTTCCCTGTGCTATACTTCTAAACACTTCCAAACAACATACTTTTAAACGTATGGGTCAAATAAGAAACTGAGAGAAATTAAAAAATTTCAAAGTAAATGAAAATGAAAATACAGCTTATTAAAATTTGTGGGATGAATGAAAAGTAGTACTTAGAGGGAAATTTATAGCCTTAAAGAAAGATCTAAAATCAATAACCTAAGCCTCCATTTGAGGAAATTAGATATGAAAGAGTAATTTAAGCTTAAAGCAAGAAGAGGAAAAGAAATAGTAAATATTAGAGAAGAAATCAATGAAACTGGAAACAAAATAACAGAGAAAATCAATAAACCAAAAGCTGTTTTATGAAAAGATGAATAAAAATTAGAATATTAGACAATATATATGGAAGTACCTTGAAAACTATAAATATTTTATGTAATACTGAATTTTTTCATTCACTTAAATTTTGCTCAAATAAGAAAATTAAACATTTGAGGGAGGAACTTAACAAAGTACAGATGGTCAAAACACTAATAACAGTCCACAGTCTTTTGACTATTTTATGGATGAGATTATATCATGATTTTATGATTAGACTCTAGATGCCTGTCTGATTCCATTCTGAGTCATCTATAAGGAGAGCAAAGAAGACTGTGCATTATAAAATGGAATTATAAACTGTCAGGCTGAAATAATCAAACATCAACATTAATCAAATTTAAGTCAGCTTTATTTTTGAACCCCTTGAGTGAATATTTGTAGAATAAGGTCCAGACAGCTATGCTGTTCTCCCCCTTTTGCTCCAGGATCTTGAGTTGGACATTGTCTGAAAACAGATTTCCTTGTCAGATGGATAAGATTCTGCAAATAATTTTGCACAGAAGATTTTTCTCCTTCTTTCTCATATTGTCCCTGAAACCTTGTGAATGGGCAGAATACCAAGTCTTCTGACAGATCTAATATGTATGCAGTTCTTTCCAATTTCTTATCTAAGAATATGTTGACTGGAACATATTGTGTGTATGTGTGTGTATGTATACATACACATATGTACATAATGCATATATATAATATATACACATATACATATGTGTGTATATATGTATGAATGAATGTGTGTATGTGTATGTATGGGTACACACACACACACACAGACCCCTCTCCTATTGGTTCTCAACTCTGTATTTGTTCATTTCTGCCTTAGGTTTCCCAGTGACACTAATGCAAAGCTGAGGTCTTTGGCATTTAGGACCAAGAAGATGATTCAAATTACTGGATTAATGATGTTCAATAATTTTTCATTTTCATCTGATCTAAGCAGCAATGGGAAGAAACCATGAGTTCTTTGCTTAATTCAATTTGACTATCAATTAAGAAATTTTTAAGGAAGACTTTTTATAAGGGTTTCAAGATATACACTGCACATTAGTATGCATTTGAAATCTAGCTAAGAATAAAAAAAAAACTTTCACCAAAACCTTATAAAGTTTTATGATCTATATCACAAATGTTCACAGTTTATCATATCAAGTGTGTTAAGTCACTATACTACAAAATTACAAATTTTAAACAGTTAGTTTCAAATAAAAATTACATAAGAAAGAGAAGTATTTGTTACCATATGTAGTATGCTATGTGTTTACGTGGATTATCTCATTCAACACAAAAACAGAAGGAAACAAACAAACAACAAACTATCAGCTATGACCTCTTATGTCCTTTAACAAAGGAGAAAAATGAAGTTTAGTGACATGAATTAATTTGCCTGAGGTCAAAAAAGCTGGTAGGTAGTAGAGCTAATGATTCTAAAGCCTGTGTTCTTAACTGTTATTTAACCAAGACATGATTTTGAATGGATAGAACTCAATCCACTTTTTAAAATCAGTGTTGTTGACTTTGTGTTGACACTATTGTAGCTACTGAAGAACAGAGGTCAGTGATGGACAATTTTTCTGAACGATTTCTAGGATAGAAATGTGACTAGCAGCTAATCAGACTAGTATAAATATCTGAAAATAGCATTTAATATAGTCTTTGAAGCAGAAAAACACCAGGAAAAATAATATCAACTACCTTTCAATAATTTGAAAACTGTTTAATTTACAGCAAACATTAAAATTAACAGGAAACTGTGAGGCTCGGCAAAACTGACTTTGGTAGAAATGTGTTCATTGGAATTTCACTGTTAACACTACAGATTGAGATTTGCTGTTAGGCAGGCTTGTTTTGGAGTATACTATTTAGACACGGGTCTATATCCTTTCTTTGCCATATCTTCAGGAAAGCTCCCTGTATCTCAGTTTCTTCATGAGCCCAATAAGGATAATTAGAGTTGCACAACTGTTTCAATGACTAGAGAGAATCTATGTGATGAATGGTGAAAACATAGTAGGTGCTAACTAAATAATGGCTGCTGTTATTATTGCTCTCATTACTACCGTTCTCACAAATGTAGAGGGTTGCCTATATTATAAAGAGCAGATCCTAGAGAATCACTTCAGAGAGCCGCTAAGTGAGGGAGAGAACCACTGTGGCTTGCTTTGGGTAAGGAGTAAAGGTGACAAACTGTCAGACAGAAAAGCGAATGTGTGAATCAAAAAGGTCAGAGAAGAACTGTAACAGGGAGCTTCTTTCAGAGACTTTAGACATGAAGTTGATTAGTTGCGAAAGGACATTGAAATTCACACAGACAGACCAATTCATAGTCCATTGGTCCCAAGAGCCACATTTAGATTCCAGTCAGAGATGTGTTGTGCCAAATTATTCCATCTCTAGAGCCTCACCCAGCTATGGATATTATCTTAGTAACCAGGAATTAAGGGCTGGATCCTCTGGTTTTTCTAAAGAAACACACGCCAAGGGCAGGGGATATTATACACTAATCTCACTTCTGATTCAAACTTTGAAAAAAAGTAATAATGAGCTCCTGTGAAAAGTCATATTTTTCGTTTTTGTAAATCAGATGCTACATTCCAGGAGGGTGGAGTGAAAGCGGAGGTAATCATAGTCCCTGCCGCCGCCCCTCGGAATAAAGCCCAAAGGAATTACCAACAGGACCAGGAAAAATTATACAATGCAGAATTACAAGAACAGACTCATGGTTTTCAACTAAATTTATTACTTTTAATTTACCAAGGCTATTGTGATGAAACAAACATTCCCCCCCTACTTTGACTGATATTAATTTGTTGCACAATATAGCACCACAGCCAATTTCTCTTTGATTGCAGAGTATTTCCCAAAACTACGAACAAATTAGAATAATTCTGAAAAAGATGCTTACTTTCAACTCTGTTGTTTCCGTCAGCCAGTAGGTCAAAATAAGCTACGAAACTATTACAAAGAGATTCCAAAGACAGTGTAATGACCTGTTTTTATTCACAAAACCACAGCAACTCCCCCATTTACCTATCTGTTCCTTCTACTTCCTGGTATAGTCCAATAACTCCCAGAATCCACCTGTACGTTCTTTACAGTTTAAAAAATTTATTTTATTTTAACTCTACAAGTCATACATGAATGTATTTAGACTGTACTTCAGATAAGGCTAAAATCTCCTTTGAGATACTTACCCCCAGCCTCTAATTCCAACCCTCACCATAATTAGAGGTAGCCATTATTAACCAGTGTTTCAAAACCTTTACGTACCAATAGAAAATACTTCTACTTTCTGTTCTGTTTTATCCTAGTTGCCATTATAATGTATGAACAATCTTTCAACTTGCTTTTACTAAGTGGTAAGAAATTCTGGGGTACACATATTCATTTATAGAGGCTAAAGATTAGTGAAAATAATGACACAGCAGGTTGTATGAACCTGTGCATAGCCATGAAATTTGGGGTATGTCACTAACTTCACTAACCTCATTTCTGAATAATCTTCCATCTCCCTCTCTCATAGGTTTTGTGTAAAAACTAAATGAAGTAGTAAGTGTGTGTGCTTTCAAAGCTATACTGTTTTATATATAACTACAATATTATTTCTTAACTATTATCTGAAAAATAAAATCAGGTAGTGCTACTATTCTAGAAGTATATACTATAGGTGTTTAACTTGAAATTTTAACCAAGCAGTGCCACAAGAATATTTCAATAGTGAAATTTTTAGTTAGTGGCATAGTCTTTCCTAGCTTTGAATTCTTCATTGGAAGCGCAAAGATGTAATCATGAGAAAATAAATTTGCATGTAAGTTCAAGTTATTAAACTGATTGTTTACAAATCTGATTTGGTTTTTAATTCTGTGAGCTTCTGTGCCTGATTCTAGAGTAAATGAGCAGCAGTCTTAATGTATTAAAACAATGAGAATGACTAAATCTGAAGAGATTGCAAAACTATGACATTTTAAAACATTTTAATATTTATCCCAAATCTACTTCTTGTGGTATTCAAAGGAATTAGTTTAGTAAAAACAACTGTATAAATTATTTCCAGGAATCTGGAAAACTCATATCCTAGGATTAACTTCCCAAGGGATTTTTTTTTAAGTTAATTTGGGAAATTAGCAGCATTTTACTTTACCACAAGTCTTTGCCACACCTGACCGAATATAGTTGTCATTTGTACATTGAAAGCATTTTGGGGGGGATATGTTGAGTCATGTGTTATATAAGCACAACAGGGTTTGCACTAAAAATTGTCATTGTAATAACACTATTTGGTAGTCTAACTTCATACGTGTATCCTTAATTGCACAGTCAATAATTTCTCACACTGGAGTTTTGAATGTTTGCTTAAAGTGTTAGCTATTCCTATGTTTTATAAACCAAAACAGAATTTCCAGAAACAATGAAGGAAACCAAAATAAATATTTCTGAATTTCAAAGAAAAATTTTAGTTTAAGTTACAATTCTTTTAAGCAAAATGTTCTTTAGAAAATACAAGCCTAAAAGGTCCGTATTTTAAATATTTTCAGACATTAAGATTCTTGGAAGAAACAGTTTTAAAAGAATGCTCTCCAAAGCCCCCTTCATTTCTAGTTTTTTTTTAAAAATAACAAACAATATGACCTTCACTCAAACTAAAAACTGCTATTGTATTTGTTCTGATTGCTTTTCATCATAAATTACTCACATTTTGGGGGGCCGGGGTGGAGATTTTGGGGGAAAGACGGATGTTTCTCAACCTTTCCAATTTCCTTGATTTGAAACACATTACCTCACATTATTTCTTCAACATCTCCAAGTTCAAAGGGCTACCCAATTTTCACTTCTCAACATTAAAACAAGAAAGAAATGTGGGAAAATACTGACATACATACATGTAAGTAAAATATATTACAAAAAGCCATTACATCTTGGGGGGTATCAGTGTAATCACAGCAAGATAACTCAGAGATGAGTTAAGATCCCAAAATACAACTAAGTCAGAGGGCTTTCCGAGTACACTCATGTCTGAGAAGGAAGGTGGGGCAGATGGAACATGTATCTAATGTCTACCTTTCAGATGCCAAATGTGAAGGCAAACTGTAAGAATTATTTGAGGTCAATTTTGTCCAACTCCAGATTATAAATCTGAGTAAACATACGTATTTAATGAATTAGTAGAATAACGTAGATTATAAAATTCTAATTGTATAAATCAGAACAATGAGTCATATGACAGTTTTAGGACCCATTTTAATGTCCTATAGTTCGTGCCAATTTTTCTAAAAAGAGAAATTCTGACCACTGGTACTTCAAAAAAATTAGTTTTCACTCAGAGGAAAAAGTAAGAAATAATACAATCATAGATGCTCCCATTAAGCAGACAAAATGAGAGAAATGAACATTATAACTATCCATTCTACAAATCAGGTGAACAGCAGAAAAAGTCACATGGAATCAGAAGACCACAGGCTCCCAGCTCTAGTTTCAGTATCCTGAAACATTTTGGATCATAGTTTCTCCAAATACAAAATGAGGAGGTTGAACTGTCACTTCAGTGTTCTCTACAACTTATGATATATTTCATGGGAAAAATTTCATAATGTTAGCAGATTTACAAATGAATTGATATGATTTGAATGCCAAAAATGGTAACCTGGGAAATTTCAGTGACTTGTGGACTATTTATTGCTGTCAAGTAATTCTTTTTTTCAAAGACTATTTTTTCGTTTGGTTACATAAATAATTACATGTTACCTGAAGACAATGTAGAAAACAGAGACAAACTCAAGTAAGAAAAAGAATGATTTATAGTCACTATGCAAAGATAACCTGAGCTGTTAACATACCTGTTTCCTATCTGTTGTTACATCAATTACTATAATTTATTGAATCCAGTGGTTTTCAAACTTTTATGAGCAGAATCTTTTTTTTCCCTAAAGAAAATCTTACATATAACCTTAATATGTACAAGGACTAAAAATGAGAATTCTCTGACTGAAATGGTGATGAAGAGCCAGGGTTATTCTGATGTGGTTATCAACATAATCCCATGGAGCCCTGGACTCTAAGAAGTATCCTTTTAAATTATTTTTTTTTCTTTGAGGGGGGAAGGTAATTAGGTTTATCTTTTAACAGAAGTACTGGGGATTGAATCCAGGACCCTGTGAATGCTTAAGCACACACTCTACCACTGAACTATGCCCTACACCCAGAAGTATCCTTTTAAAACCATTGACTTAAACAATTTCCTAATGTTAGACATTTAAATTCTTTCCATGGGTTTTTTGTTTATTTGTTTTGACTTTGCTATTACAAATAACATTCATATATTTGTATATGTCCGTGGTTATTTCCATTGGATAAATTCCTGGAGGCTAAATTTCTGAGTCAAATGGTTTTAAGGCATTCATTGTCACACCAACTCCTTTAAGGATTGTCTTGTCCCAAACCATTTGACACCATCAGGAGGTACCCATTTTCTGTGCTGCTTTTAACAGTAACTAGCCCCATTTGTAACATTTGAATCAAATGTTCTATTTCTCTATGACATTTTTCCTCATCTTCCCTTTCTCTTCCTCGTGATGCCAAATAGGTTGCTGCTAAGGGGAAATAAATGTCCTCTTTGAAGTACCAATAAATCCTTCCTATTAAATGTCACCAAATGCCTAATGGATTAGCCTTTTGCTGTCTTTGGACAATGATCTGTCAAGCAGTCAGCTTCTATATAGGACTGACCAACCAAAGCATACAGTCACCTTCAGAGGGAATTACCTTTGTTACTTGGTGCCCCAGGACACCACACGCCTTACCCTAAGTCTTGTTTATTATGTATCTGAGCTTTGGTTAAAGTCTATTCAAAGCAGCTTCTGACCCCAGATTCCCAACAATGAACAGGATAGAGCAGACTTTCAAATAAGAAGAGACCCTGGAGATGATCTAATGTATGCTCATCATTTTATAGATGTTGATACTGAGACCCACAGTGGCTTCTCAAGAGCTCAAATGGTAACAAAGACAAATTACAATTGTTTCTGTCCCAGTGAATTTATAGCCTAGTGAGGATACTGACAAATAAATCAACAAATACCATGCTTTGTGATAGATGTTATAGGGAATAAGGCAGAGAAGGAGAAGAGCAGGTTGGATGATTTTTCTGAAGACAAGTTGTACTGTACTTTGAAGGAAATGAATAGGTCAGTGAGATATAGAAATGGAAAGGCAGTAATGCATTCCAGGTAAGGATAAGCATGAAACTTTGGAAGACCTTGGCATAATTCAGTGCCATAAACGATAAAGCTTAAAATGTGGCTAGAGAGAAGGCCACTGGGGGATTAAAACTCAAATGCCCCTGAGCTACATAAACAGGTGAAAGTTCACGAGTGAAATCTGTGGTAAATTAAAGAGTGACTGTCCTCTCTGAAAAGAAAATGTCAGTATAGCCAATTGTCACCATGTGAAGGGATAATTTTACAATATGAAGGGAAGCCAGAAATCTCTCCATTTTTAAATCAGTGTTGGCACCAAGTTCTTAAGAAACCATGGTACAAACAAGAGCAAACACATATGTAAGCTGAATTTTGCTAACATCCTGGCAGTTTACACCCTCAGGGCGAAGGAGTTAGGCTGGGGGCAGCTCATGAAAGGCTCTGTGTACGAAGCGAAGGGGTTTGGACTTTATCCTGAAAACTGTAGGGACTCATTAAAAGACTTGAAGTGATTAACATCTCAGAAGGGTCACTCTGGCAGCTGTGTGAAGTCTGGAAGGGAGCTATGTAACACGGGCTTAAACCAAGGCAGTGACAGGGATGTGGAAAGGAAAAGACAGATTTGAAAGATGTTAAAGAAGGCAAACAGTTTAGTACATTACAGTTGAAACTTGAACCCAGGTCTCCTACCTCCTTGCTTTATATTTTTATAACTGTATCAGCACTGCAGAATGCCTTTTCGAGTGGAATATTATTTAGTTTGCAATTAATAAGGAACAGGGGATTCTTTGCAAACATTACCTTGAAACACTAGAATTTTTTTCCTATGGGTATTATTTATGTAATGTAGGCAAACAATACACTAAAATAAACTGCAGGAAAGAGGATATACAGAGAAATCATGAGGAGATAGACAGTGGGCATGGACACTGATCATGAATAAATAAACCCATCTACCATGAATCATTTGGCTAACATTCTATGTCAGTTTACAGCTAAATAATGGCTGAAGATATCATGGAGTATTTGGCCAAGGAACAGAAAGGACTATCTTACTCTAGTCCTACCTCAAAAATTCTATGACTGAAAATTACTCAATTTATATGTTTCTGGATCATCTGCGTGTGGTTAATCTCCCAGTACTTAGTGCAAGTGAAGACCATAGCTTTAATTTGTTTAGTACATTTTTTTAGTTCAGTGTATAACTGAGCCAGACAACAAGCAAGTCAAATGGAAAGTGAAATCATTAGGTGGGGTGAAGTGATGTCAAATCTCTGAGTGTTTTTTCTCTTAACCTTCTGGATGGGCGCTGGACTCTACTTGCCTGACTGGCACAAGATGAATTTATAAAAGAGCATTTGTTAAATAGCTCTGTGAATAATAAAATCTACCCCTACTACCGGCTTGAGAAAAAGCTGAAAATGCTATATTTTTCTTTATTAAACAAGATATTAATTTGTTTGCAAAATTGTGGAAGAATCTGTATTTGTCTTAAAGTTTCTCTATTACACGATTACATTGGTACTGAGAGGAAACAGAACTTCCAAATAGTAACATCCAGAACTATGTTATATATTTGTGAGTTTGTAATAATGTAGCTAAACAGTGGTTTATTCTGAGCTTCTACTCTGCTTATGGTAAAGGTACCAATGTTCACTTCATGGTAGCAGTACATTGAACTTTCAACCACTGTTGTCTTGTGGTTATTTTTTATACAATAATGTGATGGTACTAAGAATATGCTATATGTGGACAAGTCCCTGTATTCTGTCGATTGGAATAGGTTAGGTTATACTGCAGTAGCAAACACGCCAATAAATCAGTGACTTGAAACAACAAAGCTTTAATTTCTCATTAGTGCCATATGCTCATCAGCAGTGGCTTGGGGGCTCCACTCTGTGGTATCCTTCTTCTAGGACCTTGGATGACAGGACAGCTACCAACATTGCCAGTCACCATGGCAGAGGGGAAGAAAGCTCTCTGGCTCGGAAATTATACGATGCATTTAATCAAAACTGGCTAGTGAGAACTAGAATCACAGCCTTACTCAGCTACAGCTATGAAGTTCAATTTTACCATGGCCCAGATGGCAGAGAGCTGGAAATATTTAGTGAATAGAACTAATGACAATCACAGTCACCCAAATAATTGCTCTATTATAGTTTCATGTATCTTTTGTTTTCTCTACGTGGCTGGACGGTGAAGTTAGAATCTATGACTTAAGAGGATCCTAACAAATTCTTTTGATTCAATACATGAATTAATTAGCTCGATTAAAGTGTGATTTCAATGAAATAATTATGTCTTTTTGGAACTTTTGCCTCAATACTATATATATTTTAAAATCCAGTTCTGATATAATACTAAAGTTGCCAGAAATAAATAACAAAATTGTTCAAATGAATTGAGAGACCAGAAAATAATTACTTGGCTGTTACATACAGGCATAATTAAAACAGATAACCAAAAACGGAATGAATTCATTTTTCCATGGATGTTATAATCTCTTAATGAATAAAGCCTGGAACTCTGACACTACAATCCTATCTATCTATCTTTACGTTTACTGAATTTACTGTTTAAAGCTCCACATTAGGAACCACTCAAGCACCGCTGAAGAGAAACACTCACCCATTCTGACTGTTCTCACTTTAAGATCATAGCCATAAATCCCAAATGTTTAGGACTCTCAAATCTTTATCTCCAGACCTCACTTCTTCCAGGAACTCCAGAATCATATATCTTGATATCTCTGCTTTGATGTCTGCTAAGTATTGTAAACATAACCTAGCCAAAACAGAACTTTTTATTTTTCTGCTCTGCAAACCAGCTTCTTTCCTAGTCCTTCCTGTGTCTGAAAACAGCACTACTCACCTAGTTTCTCAAGCAAAAAACATAGGAATCCTCCCCATTCCCTTCTGTCCCTTATTCTCCTAAGTCGAACCTAGAAGCAAGTCCTGGCAACCTCACTGCTAAAACATACCCAAGATCCAGGAACTCTCACTATCCCCCTCAGATAGCCTAAGTCACAATTGACTTTTGCCTGGATGAATGTGAACCCCCCTGATTTTCTGTTTTCATTAACCCACACATCCACATCCATTGTCCACATAGTGGTCATAGCAGTCTTTTAAAACAAATGTCAGACCATGTCATTTCCCTCCTTAAAATCTACCCTAATACCATGAATAAAATTCAAAGAATATTAGCCCTCAAAGCCCTGCAGGGTCTGACTGGATCCATTTCATTGACCACATATTTATGTTACATACCACTCCTTCGCTCTCCCACTACAAGGGCCATTTTTCTATTCCTTCAATATGCCAGGTTTGACTCACCTTAGGGCCTTTGCATTACTTATTTTATCCTAGTCTTTGCAGGGATGTCTGCTTGCCATTTAGTTCCATTTTAAATATCAGTTCCTCAGAGAGACCTTCCATGATCACTTTATATAAAGGGGAACCATCTCATCACTATCTTTTACTTCATCCTCTTTTAATTATCTGCATATCTCTTGTTTATTATCTGATGCAATTTGTTCATTTGTACATTTTTTGTTTATTTCATACCACTAGAATGTAACTACAGCTATTCTGTTCAGCGCCATATCCTTTGTGCCTAGATCAGGGCCTGGCTTGTGCAAGTTACTGAGCAAATATTTGTTGAAAAGATGTTTATGATTTGACTATGCTCAAGGTACATAGTACCAGCAAGCAAGGTACCAACGTTACACAACATAACACTTCTAAATTTATCTTTGGTCACTCTACAATTATTCAAGAATTTCCAATGATAAAAATTATTAGACTATAAATTATTAAACATAATAAAACAAATATGCTTTCATAGTATAATTTTACCATAAGTAATTAACTTGGAAGACAACTTGCCTTCAAACCGAAACAACTGGAAGGGGAAAATAAAATGAACAAGAACAGAGCAGCAGTAGTAACCAATATTGAGCATTACCAGTGCCTAGCACATTACATTTCTCACCTCATAAATTTTAATGAAATGGGCATTACTACCCCCATTTTAAAAATTAGAATATTGAGGCTCAGAGTGATTAAACAGCTTGTCCCCTAACACAGCAACTGAGTTAGGGTGCTAGTCTATAGCTAACGATTTAATCTACGGCATGCTCTTAGAAGGAAGCTACGTGGCGAATCCTGACTGCGAAGCAACAACAGCTACTACAGCTGTAAAATCAGTGCTCTCTCTCTCAAGAAGCTGATGGCGGGTAGGCCTTTTACCAGAGAGAGAGAACTATACTGAGGTGCAGAGTGTTCGGGTAACAAATCGTATTTTATTGTATTCATTAACTTTATATTAAATTTTACATTTATGTTCAAGTGATACTGGTTTTCCCTTTAAGGAGGTATCACCTCACACCAGTCAGAGTCGCCATCATTCAAAAATCCACAAATGACAAATGCTGGAGAGGCTGTGGAGAAAAAGGAACCCTCCTTCACTGCTGTGGGAATGCAGTTCGGTGCAGCCACTGTGGAAAATGGTATGGAGATTCCTCAAAAGACTAGGAATAGATTTACCATATGACCCAGGAATCCCGCTCCTGGACACATATCCAGAAGGAACCCTACTTCAAAAAGACACCTGCACCCCAGTGTTCATAGCAGCACTATTTACAATAGCCAAGACATGGAAACAGCCTAAATGTCCATCAACAGATGACTGGATAAAGAAGATGTGGTATATTTATACAATGGAATACTACTCAGCCATAAAAACCGACAACATAACACCATTTGCAGCAACATAGATGCTCCTGGAGAATGTCATTCTAAGTGAAGTAAGCCAGAAAGAGAAAGAAAAATACCATATGAGATCGCTCATATGTGGAATCTAAAAACAAACAAACAAACAAAGAAAGCATAAATACAAAACAGAAATAGACTCATAGACATAGAATACAAACTTGTGGTTGCCAAGGGGGCGGAGGGTGGGAAGGGATAGATGGGATTTCAAAATTGTAGAATAGATAAACAAGATTATACTGTATAGCACAGGGAAATATACACAAGATCTTATGATAGCTCACAGAGAAAAAAATGTGACAATGAATATGCATATGTTCATGTATAACTGAAAAATTGTGCTCGACACTGGAATTTGACACAACATTGTAAAATGATTATAAATCAATAAAAAATGTTAAAAAAAAAAAAAGAAAGTAGAGCTTCTTTAAATAAGCTTCTTTAATGTAAAAAGTAAAGGGTCTTAATAGGTAGTTAACTCACAGTGCAAGTATTACCAAGAAGTGGTAAAAATCATGGTAGGAGGTGGCAAAACTTAGATACAATGCAAATCAATATGGTGGCCTACGCACAGCTGAAGTTTAGGAAATTCTGGACCATATTGTACTTATCTTTTAAGTAGGTTTTCAAAAACAAAATGGGGAATTTTTCATTCTCAGGAGTGAAAGGTGTAACAGCAATTTCATATTCACAGAGTGAAGTGTCCCATTATTCTCTGTAGATATCACACCACATCTGAGATACAAGCAGGTTTTGGGAACATGACTTTAATGAAACACTGCCAAATTACATGCATTCAATGTAAAGCAACCCCAACCAAGAGACTGATAGTGTGAAACCATGTTACACTTGGGGGCTGTTGATAAATTTAGGCTCTTCTAGCCTGAAGAAGTGAAAACTCAGAGGATGAAATGGTCTCCAAATTAAATGGAGTGATATTTTGTTTAGGGGTTGGGTTCTGATGGTAGGCCTTGATGTGAAAATCAAATTATCCTTAAAAATCCTTAGAAATATATTATACTCCATCATGATGTACTAATTTCAATTGGTGAAGCATCTTGGGGTTTTCCTCCTATTTTGATAAATGGTTATTTGTTTTCCATCGAGCAGTAGAAAATATAGTTACCTTATGTTTAGTGTCCAGTTGTTTGGAAAAAGTTTATTTAAATGTGCTGTTCATCTCATGGAAGAATACTAGGAACTCGGGGAAAGGAGGTATGTTTCCTACTTGATATTCACTCCTGGGCGTGTTTGAGTAGAATGCCCATCACTCTTTAAATTGTTCTTTTTTCCCTCTCTCTCCTCTGCCCCTTTTCATAGTGAAAGAGGGGGATGAAGTGTGTGGTGAAAGTGCGTAAGTTGTTTGCACTTATAACACAAATCCACTCTATCGGAGCGACTTTATCTGATATGACACAGAGACAGAACTAGAGTTAAAGGGTGGACATCACTGTGTGAAATGAGCTTTCAATTAAAGTGGTAAGACTTCTGCCCCACAAAATATTTATGTAAAGGTTACATGGCCATATATTTTGGATTAGATAATCAATAAATTCCATTCTAATACTAACACAATAATTATCTGAAACAAGTGAGTGAAATGACAAGGAAACAGGAAGAAAAGAATTGTTGTCTGCTACTTTAGATGATCCACATTAATGCTCCCTTTATTGCTTGGAATCCAAATAGGAGTGTAATAAGTAATAAATGTAAGATTCTAGAGTAAATTAGTGATCTACGATATCCCTAAAATTCAGACTGAATGAGTCACTGGATTGGATATCCTATTATTATAAATTATTTGAAATACAGAATAGAATTACAACAATTACAAAGAAGGTTTAAAGAAAAATGCTAAAGACAGTAGAAAATTAAGTAATACAATATAATTGCCAAGAGAAATCAGTTTTCAAGCTTTCAGCAGACTTTAACAAAAAGAAAATTTCAATTGGGTTCACTGAAAAGACAAGCTACGAGAGCGTCTCTGAAATACAATCCAGGAATGCATTTGAGTCAGCAGATGATTATAAAGAGCTAAATAAAATCCCTTCTGCTTTCCTCTATGCAGCCTGTGCATATTTGTATTTTCAAAGTTATTACATTATATAGAAATTCTCTTTTTACATATCCGATTTAGCTGCTAGCTTCTTGAGAACAAGGAATGGTACAGTGCCTCGTACTTGATCATTGTGGGCCCAAATTCTGAGATGAGTTGTAGATGACATATCATCAAACACCACTGACTTGGATAACCTTCAGATTAAAGTTAGGAGGTGATTTTTCAAAATACAATAGCAAGTTTAAATCATGAAAAATAATTAATAGTAAACCTCCCAAGGAGGATTTGGCAAATATTCATAAGACCCCACCAGACAACCAGAAAAATAAACTTTTAACCTTTGGATATCACAATACTGAGACTCTTTCCTTCCCTCCCTCCCTCCCTCCCTCCCTTTCTTCTTTTCTTCTTTTTCTCCTCCTTCCTCTTACTTTTGCCTCCTTCCAAAAATACTTCCTTTTTTTTTAAAACATGTTTTTCTAAACTTCCAAAGATACATGCTACAGGACTCTGAAAAGGAATTGAAATTTGTGATGAGATCAAGATCTCTCTTTTTTGACTAAGACTTCAGTTCTTAGTCAAAAATTTGTTTGTTTGCTGTTGTAACACTTAAGACAGTGCCTGGCAAATATGAGGCCTTCAAATTATTTGCTGAATAAATTTTGTATTAGAAAACCTGTCTCCTCCAAACAGCCCTATTTTAAATATGGGACTTTCTACTGGCTCACTGATAAATATTATCATTGTTTATAAAAGTATTATAGAAAATGATAGAAGGTATTTCTACACCCTGTGTAATACAGAGTATGTACAAAGAGTTCAAACAACATATGATAGAAACATAGAATTCACAGATACTAGCGTCTTACAGCAGCATCTCTGTCCTTATTGATTTCTCAGCAGTGTTTGAGAGTTGACCCTCCTTCTTGAAACATAATTTTAGTTTCTATTAAATCATAATCACCTCATTTTCCTCCTGTGTAATAGAGCTTGGCCTCTCATTGGTGATGTATGTAGAACCTAACCCCCAAATCCTGAAGCAACAATCCTAGGGCTCAACCTTGGGTATCATTTATTTAGAATTTTCTCTGATTCCATGGCTTTAAATACTAACTACAGTCAATCCTCATTATTTGTGAATTCTGTATTTTCAAATTCATCTACTTGCTAAAATTTATTTCCAACTCCCAAATCAATACTTAAGGTGTTTTCTCAGTCACCTTCAGACATGCACATGCATAGAGCAGCAAAAAAAAGAGTCCATTAAGTGCATGTGCCCAACCAAGGTGGTACAATGTTGTGCCTTCCAGTTTCATCTCTCACACTTTAAAGAAGTGTCCTTTTTGCAGTGTATTTAGTGCCTTTTTTTTTTCATTTTTGTACTTTTTATTGGTGATTTTGCTTTTTTAAATGGCCTCCAAGTATAGAACTAATGTGCTGCCTAATGTTCCCAAGAACAAGAAGGCTATGATGTACCTTACAGGAGAAAATAAGTGTGTTTGATAAGCTTCGTTCAGGTATGAATTATAGTGCTATTGGGCATGAGTTCAATGTTAATGAATCAACAATATGTATCAAACACAGTGTCTTTAAACAGAAACATACATAACACCAGGTTATGTATTGACTGGTTGAGAAAAATGTGACGAAAGGCTCCAGAAATCTAACTCCTTATTTCCCCTAGGGACAACGAGTCAGTATTTGTTAATTCCACATTCACAGTGACTTTATAGAATGTAACTGCTGTGGTGAGAATTGACTGTATGTGCCTATGTCCCCCAAATCTTTCTTAAGCAAACGAATAAATCACACAATCAGTTTCAAGAGGCAGGGGTAAGGTCATTCAGAGCACAGTGGTGATTCAGATTCGAAGTACAGTGGGAAGTCACTGGAATATTTTAGGGAAAGTATAGGAAGTTGGGAGAGATGGGGAGAACTATAAAGATATAATCTAATTTCTGTTTTCCAAAGTTTACTACATGGAGAATGGATCAGAGGTTGGAGAAGTGAAATGGGGAAACCAAAAAGGAGCAGGTTGCAGTGCTTAGGTAAACTATGATTGTGGTTTCACTGGCAGGAGAAGCAGGCAACAAGTGATTAGGGTCTAAGAGCTATTTTAAAAGGCAGGAAGTATTAGATGAGCAGTTGGCCTGGGTGTGGGGATGAGGGAAGGGAGGAGTTAAGGATGACTCTTAATTTCAGGCATTTGTTACTGTGTAGATGATAGAACCATTTACCAAGAAGGGGAAGATTTGACCATGTGAGATCTACTTAATATTTCCTTTACCTCATTATAGATATGATCTGTTTATTACTTCATTTACTTAATGATTATACAGTACCTACTATGTGCCGGGTATCATGCTTGTTATAGAATATTTTCTTTTTTGTAACTGTTGATTTACATTAATTCCCAATTTTGGAGGTTAATTTTTTAACTCTATTAAATGTAATGTATTTTCTCATTTGCAAGTCACTTATCTGTGTGTCTATCCAGGGTTAACAAAAAATAGGTAATAATTTTTACTTTGTTTCTTTTGTGCATACCTCTAGTATTCATTTCTGTTAGACATTCCAAGTGCATCTGAACCTTTCATATCATATGGCGTCATGATCACACTGTATATCACTATGCATTGACTGGTTTCTACCTCCCAGAGGGGAAGTGCATGGTCTATCTTGTTTGGTGATGTAGCCGCAGCATCAAGCACAGTGCTTGGCACACAGTATGTATTCCATTATTACATTAAAGGGGAAATAAAAGGCAGAGGGCTGTAGCTATGTCTAATGATAATCTCTAGTGCTCAATTTTCTTTCCTACACTGGGTTATTTTCCTCTTTAGAAGTTCCTGGTGTATGCTCTTAACAGTTTATATGGAAGATTCCAAAAGCATACTTTAGACATTAAAGACCATCTTATTATTCAGTAAGAATACTGAGATTTTCATTTGTCTTATTTGCACACATAGTAGTGAAGAACAGATGATGTATATTCTTTAAGTTTCTATGCTTTATATGGTGCCATTTATTGCTTAACCAAAAATAAACTTCCATAAATAAAAAAATATTATTTTCATGGTTTCCTTGAAATAGGGATATAGATGTCCGTTTGGTTTTATATCATTATTTCATAACTTTATTAGTTTGCCGAATTCATTTGTGAATAGAATTCCTATTTTACCCCCATAGTCTGGAAATTTCTACAAAGTCTTATATTTCGGCCCTAGGCAAAACACTTTTTAAAATCAGCATCATATCCGTAACAGATTATGACAGTGAGAAAGCTGATTTTCTCTGTAGTCCATAAGTAGAATATCACGTACCTCCAGGTGAGAAAAATCTCTTAACTTTAGACAGAAATGCAAATATATGTCCAAAAGGAATATTTCCTGTGTTTGGACCTAACAAGAACTCCGCCTGCATCAAGGAAGGCTTTCAGAGGCTATAGCACTCCTTCCAGAATGACAATCTTTCTTAAAATGTGATTTGGACATAGCTTACTGATTAAAATACTTTCCAAATGCTAAATTAAGTTTAAAAAATTGAATAGATGAAGTACAATAATATAAAATTAACAGAGTATATATCTGTATACTTGCGTGTATAAATACGCCAGCCTGACAGAGGACACTTTCCCAGTCTTTTGGGAAGTCGATGCCCACGACCACCAAGTTTTGTTTACCCAGCTTTTGTGGTAGGCTGACTTCTAAAGCAAGACAGATGACTTACTTTTATAAAGACAATGTTTAACAAACAGCTTTTAATAACTTTTGAGGCTTCCCAGTTCTTTGGTAGTAAGAGGACAGCAACCTTAAGTGTTACTCAATCCAACCCTTCCTTTTTTTTCAATCACACTCACACTTATAATCACTGTTCTTCTTCAGATAACTCTTCTTGGACTACTGTAATATCCACCCAGTTTCAATGCCAATCTATAAACATTCCCTCCATCAGATATATGGTTTCCAGAGAGATTTTCCTAAAGCACTGTTCATTATGGTATTCGTTGGCTCAAAGTGTTTAACAGTTCCTTGTTGCATTCATAAAAGAAGTCCAAATAAATCAGCTTAGCACTTAAGTCCTGAGTTCCATCTACCTTGCCAGTTTTATTTACATTTCTACACATCTCATGATATGGTCACTGGTCCCCTATCTTCCAGGCTCTTCCTCCGAACATTTACTTATACGCTCTGTTCTGTTGACAGGAAAGCTCTTCTTAGTTAGGAGATTATTTCATTTCTGTAACAAAGAGCTCCAAAAATCACTGTGGCTCCGTCAAACTAGACATTTATTTCTCTTTCACATAATAGTCTAGAGGTAGCTGGGTAGTCCTTGGTGGACATGCTGCCCTGTCTCATCAGATTGTCCAGACGATGATTCTTTCTCTTTTCTACTCTGCCACCTCCTAGGATGTTTTCCTTAAATGCTTGGTAGAAGATGGGCTAAGAAGGGAGAAAGATATAGGGGAATGTATGCCCAATAATTTTATGGGCAAGATCCCCAAACTGTACATATCATGCTCATTCATATCCTACTGGCCCAGACTTTGTCACATGACAATAACTCACTGTAAATGAGGCTGAGAAACATGGCCTCTAGGCTGGCAGCATCATGCCTTGTTAAAACTGTGGGATGCACGAGGTGCTGGAAGGGGTTCTATTACTAAAAGAAAGAAGGTGTAGTCAGGTGCCTGGGTCCAGTCTCTGCATTATCTTTCTTCAGTTTATGCTTCTAGAAACCCTCATTTCCTTTACAAATCTAAACTTAAACATTACCTTCTTCTAGCCAGTCTTCTCTGATCTTATCACATCTTCTCCAAATGGAATATCAACTCTCCCTTCTCTGAAATTTCAAAGTTTTCTACCTATTATGGAGTTAGGTACATTTTAGTCATATACATATTAAAGATAGCTTTTCAAGAAATATAATGTGGCCAAAAAGGAAAAGATAAGTGTGTGCTACTGATTAATCTTCCTTCATTGTTTTATTTCATACACAAAGATTGTTGAAGAGACAATCTTTATTCTCTATTTCTATAAGTGGTGTATGCAGAAGATAGCACTCAATAATGCTGGTAATGAAAATCCTGCTTTATTCAATGTATTGATAAATTATAATTTAAGGAATTATTTAGAAACAAAATTATTGTAAAAAATTTTCAAGTAGAGTATACATACTAAAATTTTTCTGAAAACTCTTTTATTAATGATGTTTAAATAAAGCATGTTTGCATTCTTTGTCCTTTAGTAATGATTTACCAAAAACCTAGCAAAATCCTTGAATAATACTTATGAATAGTTATATATTATTTATTTATTTATTTAGGATTTTTGTTTGTTCATTTCTTGTTTATTCTCCCGTTTGATTTCTTTATTTGCGAAGATGTCAGTTACATGTGGGTTTATATCTTGTTTTGACATAAGTAGCTTATACTTTCACACAAGCTTAGAACATGAAACAGCTTTCAGTCCTATTTTGATAAAACATTTTATTTCATTTCATGATGTTTTAACACAAAATACTTAACATCTAGTAATATATCATAGTAGATGATTTAAGTTAAAGAATTTCACTGTTAAAATGTAAATTTTGAATATAGTGTGACAAATAATGAAAAAAAAGTACCTATATTTCTTTCAATATTGAACTATAAATTGTGAGCAGGGAGTCATTTCCTCTGATTAATAACCCCTTTGACCAGGTATAGTGAATATTTATACATTATTCTATGTTGGTAGAGTACTTAAAATGTTTGAAACAATAATGATTACCAAGCCAAATTAAGAGAAATTTTATGTAAGAAAGTCTCTCAAGTGATTGAAACATAATATCTATGAAATATGTGATATGTTCCCTTTACCTAAAACGTAGAAAGATTATAACAGCTCCCTATTAAAACATTTAAAAAACAGAAATACAAGTCTGTCAGTAATTTGAAATCTAAATGCATGTAATAGCCTGAGGGAATTGTGTAGTAAAGCTTATTCCCAGGGTGAGTTACAAACATGGAAATACTTTATTTAAACATCTATGTAATCTCCATTTAAACACATTATTTGTGCATGTGTGTGTGTGTGTTTTAACATTTTTTTATTGATTTATAATCATTTTACAATGTTGTGTCAAATTAAACAATATTTTGAAATTACAAAAAAACAGAATTTAAAATACATATACTTATAAAACTAAGCTTCTGATACATTTAATAATCATGCTTTAAAAGGCCATAAAGCTGTATTTGATACTGAATATGTTTTTTAATATTAATTTTTTGTCCTTTTTGTATAACCAAAAAATCAACTCAGGCAACATTTATCTTAAAATGTAACTGCTGATTTTATTGGCAAACTTATAATAATGCGTATGATCAATCTTTACTTAATTATTTTGAGTTGCAAACACAATTAATAAATCATCTTTGAAATGCACTGACCATAATCAGTATATTCTGGAACAAGTCCAGGGGGCCATTAATCAAAACATGCAGCAAGGAAAGTGAGAGTCGCAGCCTGAACAGTTAGGTAAACACACAGTGAAGCTAATAAAAACCTATCCCTTTTTAAAACCACCACTGTGTTTACTTTTGCAACTAAGATAAACATTATGATAAAATTAAAGTTGTGTGAAAAATGAGGTTTGCTAATGATGACCAAAGTAAATACACAGCAACTGCACATACATTTTATGTCCCTAATTTGACACTAAAGAAGTTTAAAGTTCAGTTACCAAAAACCTTAAAGAATTAAATATTTGAACATACACACACACATACACACACACACATATATAGACACGTTTCAAACATGTTGAGGTATAAAAAGCTCAATAAATTGTTAGGTATTTTTAAGAATCAAGGTATAAATATGAAAGCAAGTCTTTGTTCAAAAAAATAGTATAGTCAACTACTGTGTTGTAAATTGGCAGATGCAAATGAATAAACTGTAAAAAAAATGAGTGAATGTTTAAATGAGTTAGAAATTAAAGTGAAATATACAATGATAGAATACAAATGCGTATATAAAATGCAAATATATGTAAATATTTATTACCATCAACTAATTTTAAAACCTGGTCTTCTAACTGTGTCATTTTCCTTCAATATTATCTTACTGATAAATGGAAGGAAAGAAGATTTGCTGAGTTAACACATAGAAGGGTGTGGGTAATCCTCATTTCCATAAGAATTATGAGG
The DNA here is from genome assembly GCF_048773025.1 of Camelus bactrianus. NCBI lineage: Eukaryota > Metazoa > Chordata > Mammalia > Artiodactyla > Camelidae > Camelus > Camelus bactrianus. Next base: position 57,251,804 of record NC_133541.1, on the reverse strand, counting down.
AAAGGAAACACTCCAGGTTTAAAAATTCCATAAACATAATTTCCTTTCTAGGAATAGATTTCCAAGAGTTAGCCAAAAACCTAGGGAAAATAGTGCCAGGAAAAATAACAGTATATCATACTCCTAAAGCATCCTACTTAGAGACTGCTTTCACACACTTTATCTCACCGGGCCCTCATATCCATGTTCAAGGGAGGCAGGAGGTATTATTAACCCAGTCTTTGTACTCACAGAACTGTAGTTCTGTCTCTACTGGGTTACTGTAGAAATTTTGAACAAGTAGTTGAAAGTCACTGAATCTCACATTTACTCATCTCTTAATAAATACTGATATAAACAGAGCCCTAATTCACTGAGTTGTTGTAAGAATTAAATGAATTAATGCAATTTAAGGGCTTAACACAACCCCTGGCACACAGTAATCATATTAAATAGTAGTTATTATTGAAGCAGTATAATAAAGTAGCTAAAAAGGATGGTCTTTGGAATAAGATGGTCCTGGATTCAAAATCACAGATGTAGTACTTGTCTTTGGACAAGTTATCTAATCTCTATAGGTGTGAGTTTCCTAAACTATAAAATGGGTATAGTTAAGTGAGATATATATAAAGGGCATTTAAAGGCTTAGCACAGTGTCTAGGACATAAGTATTCAATGAATGTTACATATTACCATTATTACCAATGGATGAATTTAACTAACTAGTAACTCACATAAATATAAAATATCATTAACAAAGTTTAAAAGGCAAATGACAACCTGGGTAAAACAAAGATTAGTATTTTAGATACAAGGAGCTCTTATAAAGCAATAGGGGACAAAAACCTCCATTGAAAACTCAGCTGAAGTTATGGATAGGTAATAAAAAGTGAAATGCCAATAATCAATAAATATCAGGAAAAATATATCTCTGATGGCTAAATATAAAAATTAAACAGTGAGATAACTTAATTGAGTAAATAATTAAAATGATCTGGCAATGATCAAAATGAATCAGAAAACAAAAGAACAAAAGGCCAACATTACTTGTGGGAGTACAAATTGTTACAGCCTTCTGGAGGAATTCTGGCAAAACAACAAAGGACTAATAAGTACATATGCCCTCTGATCTAGTAATTCCACTTTTGGGAATTCATAATAAGGAAATAATCAGTCATACGTGCAAACTTATGTACAACATTCTTTGTAATAATACAAATGTGGATAAGGCCTAACTGTACAGTAGAGGAATTGGTTTAAAAAATTGATATATTTATACCATGGAATACTATAAATATAAAATGATGTTGAAGCTATGTATCCATTAAAGTAGAAAAATGCTTATTATATTTAAATTTAAAAGTAGCAGGCTACATCATAAATAGTATGAGCCTTGCTTTGCACATGAAGTGTCGAAGAAGAAGCGATCTGCAAATGTACAGAGCACCACAGTGTTAATGGTGGTTGTCTTCACAAGGGTGGGATCATGCATTTCCTGGCTATCACTTTGTATCTGTGTGCTTTCTGATTTTTCTGGGATAAGCATGCAGTGCTTTTATAATTGGGAAACAAATAAACGGATTTTGATTGAAAAATAAATGAATTCCTTCAGTAGATAAATGGGTATACTGTGGTATGTCCAGACAATGGATTACTATTCAGCACTAGAAAGAAATGAGCTATCAAGCCATCAAATGACATGTAGGAAACTTAAATGTATATCATTAAGGGAAAGAAGCCAATCTGAAAATTCTCTATACTCTATGATTCCAACTATATGACACTCAACAAAAAGAAAAAGCATGGATATATAGTTCAAAGATTAGTGGCTGCCAGAGGTTAAGGGGAGGGAAGATAAATCGGTGAAGCACAGAGGATTTTTAGGGTAGTGAAACTATTTTATATAATGGTACAATGGTGGATACTTGTCATTATACATATATGTCCAAATTCATAGAATGTACAACAACACTAAGGATGAATCCTAAGGCAAAATACGAACTTTGGGTGATAATACTGTGTCGCTATAGGTTCACCCACTTAAGTAACAAAGGTATCATTTTGGGGAGGGATGCTGACAGTTGGGTAGGTTGTGCACATGTGGGGACAGAGGTACATAGGTACTCTCTGTAATTTCCGCTCAATTTTGCTGTAAACCTAAAACTATTCTAAAAAATTAAGTAATCAAGTTAATTAATTAATTAATACTGGGTTCTTTCCTTCCTAACTCTTAGGTTTTATTTAGTTTTTTATAATGTATAACATTGGTAATAGATAAAAGGAAGAAGTATATCAGAAGGCAAATAACTTTCAACACTTCATCATAAGAAGAATCTTAGTATTTCATTTAAGACCTCTTTGATTGCACTTGGGTTACTATGGGGGAAGTGGACTCTCCAGGACCCTGAAAAGCTTTGCTAGACATAACTTTGGTTCAGAGCCAGGAGAGCAGGATGTGTGTAATTATTCCTCTAAACAAAAATGCATGTATTGTGCAATTTCATCCAGGATGATGCTTTAAGCTTCTAGTACAAAAAGGAAAGAACTGAGCTTTTCTGAGTTGAGGAAGACCATACCTTAAACAAACCATCAGTGGTGGCTGTGGGTACCCCTCCATGCCAAGGAGGTGAGGAAATACTGTGCTACCATACACTACATCTTTCCCTGTTCCATGTAGCCATATGGACTATAATAAGATTGTGTAACCTTGGCTAATCAAAACATGAACTTAACATGAGGTGTGTGTATGTGCGTGTGCATGCAGGCAAGCACGCACATGCACACTGATGGACTACCTACTGCTCACCTAAAATATTGCAGCTACACAACTACTTAATGAGACCACTTAAAAGCTGATTCAGAACACAGAGTTAAAACTTCCTCACTACAGTTTAAGAAGCAACATCTGTGAAAAGTTATAACTTAATATTTTTAACGTTGTTTAAAACAATGTGTTAGAACTCTGTGTTTTAAGAAGACATCCATCGCAAAGAAGACTAAATCATGTCTGTGTGCTTCACATGAGATATGTGAATCTATATATTTTTACTTGCTAGACTCTAGAAACAAAGACTATATAAAAGTGTCTAAAGACTAGACAAGTATTTTTTTGTACTTTTGGCCCAAACTATTTTAATGGTTTTATCCTGCAGCTGAGATGATGTTGAACTCCTCCTTTTAGAGGTGTAACCAATGTGTTCCAATCACTAGAATTCTCTTAGAAAATGACCCTGCTGTGCACAGAAAGACCATTATTCAGACAAGTAGGAGGTTTTCTGAGTAATAGGATTGAGGGGAGGAGGTCTTGTATACAAACTAAAATTTTGTTCTTGAGGTACATTTAATGCCTAAAACTTTAGAATTATGGTTGAAAGGTTCTTATGTATTTAAAATCACTGATGCTTGAGAATTTTGAGATTTCATATCCCAAACTAGGGCCCTAAAGAATGCTATCTTTCAGACTGTCACCAGCTCTCTTTTGGGAGGGAAGGAGGCAGACTGCATGAGGGTGCTATACTTAAGTACTTCCGAAAATGATTAAACAAGTAAAATGAATTATTTACTATGGATTTTTTTTCAGAGCCTTTAATATGTAAATCTCCAAGTTTTGGGCGTTGGCACATAAGGGATTGTCGGGGCTACGGTACACAGCAATTTCTAAACTTAGTTTAATGTGGAAGCCTTTGTATGGTGCCTATGAAGATCTGCATGTAATTTCACAGAATGAAGTCTGTAAATGATACCACAAAGAATAGATTCTGAACTCAGTATCATTTAACTTCAAGAAACATCTGAGCTCTCTTCCTCCCACCTATCCTAATCTCAGAGCTAGAGGCATTTTGTTACTACCTATATATTTAGCAGCAATTCTGACCACAGAAACTAATGCTTTTTCTAGCTAAGGGTCATTTAAAGAGGAGCTCAAAATTAAGTTAGAGTTGCTTTGGGTTTGTGATAACCCTTGTTCCTGCTCTAATAAGAACTTCACACCCCGGTTTTGGTACCTAGGGCTGTATGGTACAGCCCTGTGTCTGGCTCCCTGTCTTGGTCCCAGGCATAATCCTGATTGGTTATAACTTTGGTTTGGCTCTCTTCTTCGCCATCTCTCCTGGGATCTGGAGCCCTGATTCTGAAACAAAGGTTTCATTTATAGGTCCCTTGTTCAGATACTAGTTTCAATACTTTTCAATACTTACCTTTATTAGTGAAAAGTAGTTTGCTTTTGAGAAAGAGAAATGAAGAACAGAACAGCTATAAAAAGGTAAAGTAGAATTTCCAGGTGGGGAGAAACAAGTGGAAACATTTGAATATGTGACAAGCATTAAAGTATTAATTAAATCATTTAAATTGAGCATTTTGTTAATTGGTTGACATCATTAACTGGTTGCTAATTTTAATAAGAGTGGGACAGTGACTCAATTTTGACAAATAAATAAATAATGATTGGATTAACCATTTTGTTAAAATAATCCAACTGGTCTAAACCTAGCCACAGTGACTTCATGTCATACCAACAAAATGGTATTAATAGACTTCGATTATATTAGCTTTTTTAGGATGTGGAAAGAATTAATAAGAGCTCTTAAATTAAAAAAAAATTGAAATGAAAATGCTGCCTTGGTTTCTTTGTCACACGATGAAGTATTAAAAATTTAAGCCATGTGCCTAATAAAGCCCAAATATAGTGCTATTTAATCTGGATACACATTGTGCCATTGTATATTTATAGAAAGTAATTTTACAATGTTCTTGCTTACCCTCAGGATTTAACCTGATGATATTAATAAAGTGTACATGTATGAAAGTAATTTCACAGTTTCTGTCATCTTTGTCAGCTGGTTCATTTTGTTTAATATAAGGAATTAAAAGGACATACCAAACAACTCTGCAAATCATAATGTTAAGTGATGTAAGATAGTAAATAGCAAGGAATGTACAGCATATGGTTATGTTGAGTAATAGCTCTTAATGTTGATGCTGGTTGACAGAACAGGATGAGAGTTCCCCAAGCATAATCATATTGTGTGGATTAGTCACACTAAATTTTTTAATGAGTATTTATCAATATATACCAGATTCAAGGATTTCAGAGTCTTACTAAAAAAAGCAAGAAATCATCAAAGATCTAAAAATATTTCTGAAAAGAACATTTTTATTTACCAAAAAGAGGCAAAATGTCAGTATACTTCTGCACCTCAGGACTGCTAACACATGCCAATTTAAGCTATTATTCCTGTGAGCACTCTACATATGTTTAAGTGTGTTTTCAATTTTCTTGTTTCCTGTGTTGCAAAAGAATGAAAGTTTTATTATTGGGAATCCAAAACTGTACATTAAGCAGTTTGAAAGCAGAGTTAGAAATGAAAAAGAAACTAAGTACAATAGCTTTAGATAATTTTAAATGATTATATCTAAGAAGACACAACATGGCTAAAATATTAGAAACTTCTAGTCAATCTAATATTTTGATAACCCTTAGGAAGAGTTAAAAAAAATATCAAAAGGGAAGAAAAACAGAAGGAAAGTTCTCTGTGATGTGAGAAATAGAAATGCTATCATACACATGAGAAAAGGCTGCATTTTTAACGGGGACCACACAGCCTGGCTGGGACTGGCCTCTGAGCAGCCCTCAGCCTCCTGGTACTCCCCCGCTTCCTGGCTCCCTCCACTCCCATCACACTCACACAGTCACCTAGGCGCATGCTCACAGGCTGCTTCCTCTGCCTACATCTCTGCCCTCTACTCCACTATTGCACTCCTCGTATCTATGTAATCATGAGTAATGCTTGTCTTCTACGTGGTAGACTAAACTTTATGCATCAGGGACTGTTTCTAGTTTGCTCAACACGTAAACACCTGTTAAAAGAACGATACATGAATGAATGACTGGGGAAAAGTCACAGTCAGGATTATTTTGTTCTCAATAAACAACAGTATCTACTACGTATTACCTTAGACAATGTGGAATCATGTGGTAGTCATACAATGAATGCAAATTCTATTGAGAGACTATTGCAGGAGATACAGAGGAAGTACCACTGAAGGACTGACAAAAACATTTGAAATCCAGCATATGCTTAGAATTGAAAACAAATACGAAGTCAGGCTTCCCACCTAAATTTAATGGGACATAATGGTTAATATGCCATGGTAATGTGACTATAAACTCAAAACTTTATGTGCAATCTTTTCACCACTAAGAGAAATATATAAAAACCATACAATACATTATTCTAGGTTAGTCTTTTCTAGTTAAACATGGCTAAGGACGCAGGGAAAATGAATATGATAGAATATCTTTGCTTACATACAAAATTCTTTACGTATTCAGAATTTTGAAAACGCTTGATAATGGTCATCTGCGAGTGCCTTCTATTCAATGTCCTTAGACCATACACTTAAGGAGATAACTATCCAAATATTTCATGTACTTTTACCAGGCAGTATAGGTTTATAAGCAAGTAGTACCTTCTTTAGTAAACTGGAAGGAAACACCATGTAGTTAAACAGCTTCATACCCAGTAATAATTGGTTAATGTGAATGAATAGTTTAATTTGATAAGATAATAACAGTAATAACAAAGTAATAATAATTAAACTGGTTTTGTGGCTATATTTGGCAAGTTGAAATAACTTATTCTCACAAAGACAGTCTCTTATTCTCTTTTATGAACAAGGGTGAATATGTCATTCATTAATCCACCGAAAAACTATCTACAATCATTCACTAGCTATATGACCTTGAATAAGTTATGTAAACTTTGTGTACCTTTATACAGCATATCATTTTTACATTATTTAACAGAATTAGGTCAGTATTTCCAAAGTAAGTAGTTTGCACTTAAGGTGGTATCATTATTTCCTAGAGACTTAGAAAATTACATTTGTCTAGAGTTATAAACTATTTTTAAGACATTAGAGCTAACACAGTTTTTTAGAACTTCCAAAAAACATACTGGAATAGTTAATTATAAACACTGTGACTATGACAAATGCACTTTTTAGCTTCCTTTTTTTTGTTAATATTTTCTTAATTTTCTTACATGGCTAAAGAATAATTGTTTTCATATAAAGATGGAATTTTACTTCATAAAGCAGATTGCCAAATAACATCTGACAATCTGTTGAGAAAGTGTCTGTATTATAGCTTTTACACTTATTTACAGAATCTAAATCATGTGCTAAATTTTGCTGTATGAAAGATACCCAGTGGTTCACGATCATGTTGTTATCTACCCATTAAATGGTGTCTTAGAGCCCAGACACTCCGGGAAGGCACCTTTGCTTTGCCTGGTTCTTTACATCTGTCTGAGGGAAAACTTGTTGTCTTTCTACTGCAGATGAACATAGGAAGGAGCTACGAAAGGGTCAGAATAAAGAAACTGGACTAACTTGGGTCATCACTATGTGGTCTCACTATTTTGTTTAATCTTAATGCCTGGAATTTTAGGCATACTTATTATCAAAAGCAAATATATGGGGCTTGACTTCACTTTTCCACCTTTAATATGACATAAAACACCTTAACAATATCTTACAGAATATGGTAAACATTTCCATAGCTTTCAGACACATTTTCTGGTGAAAACTATTTATTACTTTAATTGGTTAAAATAACTTTATTTTCTTTTATATTTGATATGCATAGTTTGTCTAGAAACTTTGAAAGTTTGTTTGTTTATTTATTTATTTATTTATTTATTTATTTATTTATTTATTTAATTGATTTACTTCTTTCAGCTGAAAAATAACGTAACTTTTATCATGTGCAGCTAAATTACAATTACTATTTGATAACGCCATCTTGTTAACTCAGAAGGAACTACATTATTATACTTTTTCCCATGAACACAAATTAAACGTGATGTACAAAGAACACATTCTGACCTCTAATATTGGCATGCTACTGGGATGGGACTGGAGATTCCACCAATGAGCTCCAAACATACCTCTCTAACATGTATCAAAAGTGGACTTCAGATTCAAATAAATACCCTGAAACTATTCCCACTTACCACACATTTTTTAATTAACATAATTCCAAAGATTCCAATTAAGAACCTTAAGGCTAGTGTTCCCTCATTTCATTCTTGCAATCACAAAATTATTTGTGTACATCTCTGTTTCTCAATAGATTATAAGCCCCTTGAGGCAATGGATCAAGCACAGGCTTTGAAATAAAACACTGGCTGTGCCGCTCTGAAAAAATAACTATAAACTTGGTTGTTTTTCATCTGTAAGAAGGGAAATTGAATATCTACCTTGTAGAGTTTGTGTCAGATTTAAATGAAAGATCACATATAAAACATTTATCATAATTCTTACTTATCTTTGTATCGCCCTCTTCTCCTACACCTTATCACTATACCAGTGACATAGTATCAAAATAAATGAGTAAATTTAAAATTTTCCATGATTTTGTTTTATAGATTAGTATTACTATAGATTGGTGTATGTATAGATTAGTATAGATCAGTATTAAGTCTTTTAAAGAGTATAAAATAATCCATGATATTTAGAAACATCCTAAAAATTTTACCTTCTGAAATGCTTATAAAAACCTAAATTTAAAAGATGCATACTTTTCTCACCAGAAAACATACAGCCATATTTTATCTGCTTAATGAATTTTAACTGACAATAACTAATAAGTGTGCAATTTATTACTAAATTATATCCATGTTTTGAAAGTGGCGAATAGTTAAAAGTGTAATAGAATTTTAGATATTGGGAGAGATTTTACAGATAATCTAGTTCACTCCTTTCATTTTTTACAGAAGAGAAAATTAAATCTCAGAAAGGTAAATGGCTTGCACAAAGTCCGATAGACGAAACAGAAAAACTGAACCATAAATATCTAAGATCATCACTTTCCCCCTTCATTTTTTTCCTGAGATACGCAGCTGGAGAAGCCAAGAGAAGTGAAACAAAGAAAAATTATGGAAGATGCCCACTGAGAATGTCTGAAGAAACTAGAGGTCACAGAATTTGTTCAAAATTAGCCAAGGGAACTCTCAAGTTTAGGGTTAGGGGCCATTATCTTTTTTCACCCCTAAATGGCAAACTAACCACATCTGCATTTGTTTGGGAGGCTACAGCTAAGTGTATCAACCTAACTGCTGTACGTGTTGTTGATGAGAAGTTATCAGAGAAAAAAGGTGATTAGAAAGGCAGGAAATAGGTAGTAGTTTAAATTGAAAACATAAAATAAGTATTAATTGTTCATATTTGATCATTACTCGTCATCAACTTCTAAGGCCTTTTTCTAAGTTTTCTTTACAGTTAAGGGCTTGTTTTTGTCTTGTAAAAGCTTTGTAAATTTTTTTTAATGAAAAGAACTGGGAAAGTAGAACTAGTACTTGGAATTTTATGAGCCATAAAATTTCAGTAGGCTATATTTAAAGTGGAAAAAAATCTCAAAAGTATACAAAATAAAATATGAACAAAACATAGAATTCATCTTTTTGTTTTATTTGGGCAAAGGAAGAGAAATTGTAAAGTGGGTATCAACCATTCAGCATCTGACTGATAAACACTTAACCAAATTTTCGTTATTCTCTAAAATGCTTCCTGATATCTAACATATGCTTTTCATTTCTACTTAGAAACAGATGAGCCTAAGTCCACAATGATATAATTACCATACAATTCAAGAACAGTGAAATTGTTTATGTCAACTTTTGAAATAGTGAAAATATACGAAATAAATATTGACATGATCATCCGAACATGGAGAAGAAAAGGAGCACAATATGACCTGCATATGTGCTAGTAGAAACAAACACATTGCCTTTATTAAAGAGCCTAAATAAAATATTTTATCTTGATTTGGATCAAAACTTCTTTCATCTCTGTACCATGGATTTAAGAAACCTATTTAAGCAATATAGCATGTTCAGAAAATGCTAGCAACCTCAAACCCTTATATTTACTTCACACATAGAATGAAAAGACCTAAGATGAGCTTTCCAACTTAAAACCAACAAATTCCATCCCTTCCTCCAGACCCTGGACCAAAAATTCCCTGAGGACAAGAGTTATGTCTATTTTCTATTCTCCTGAATCTTGAACATCCAATATTAAACCTGGCACATAACTGATACTCATTACTCATCTGCTTACAGATTGACTGAATACAGTTTTCTGAATATTTCAAGCTTCTTATAATTTTATTTTTTCTCATATTAATCTATAGAAATAGTTTTGGTACTCTAATGTTTGCAAATTGGAAATATTTTTGGTTCAATATTTGAAAGAAATAATACAATACCTTGAACTCTATGAAGCCAGAGGGTTATGAGCTAAGGAATAAATTCAAGTGATAAACATAAACTAGTAAGAGTTTAGCACACACTGGATTTGCACATGTATGTATTGTCTGAAGACGTAAGGGACACAGTGTAATATACGGGCAGCATTTTCAAGTATAAGTACATAAGGCCAATTGTGGAGAGGATAAAAGCCCAATGATAAATAGACAAAAACAATTCCACTATTAACTGTTCAATGCTTATTATTACACAAGAAACTCGAAAACTCCCTCTTGTCACACTGTTAGTTTCGGAAGGCATGAGTTGTGCCTATCTTGGCATTCTCATTGTCTTCAAAAGAATCTTAAAACTTTTTGCTTTCAGGACCCCTTTACGCTTTTGGAAGTTCTTGATGATATCAAAAGCTTTTGTTCATGTGGGCTATATTTGCCATATTCAAAATTAAAACTGAGAACATTTTAATACATACATAAATGAACTTAAAAAGAGTAATAAATCCCATATATAATAACATGAATAGCATATTCTTTATAGAAATCCTTATATCTCCCAAACTAAAAATCTTATGAGGGCAGTGTTTTTTGCACATCTGTTTGATGGCAGGCTTGAATGAAAACAGATTCTCATTAGCTTCTGCATTCAAACAGATATGACAAGTTATTTTTATTGAAACATGTAAAGAAATTCTAGCTTCACACAGTTATGGAACTGAAGAAGCAATGACCTTGTGGATCACCACAAAGAGCCTTGGGAACCCCCAGCATCCTAATTCCACACTTTGAAAACCAGTGGTGTGTAATATCATCTGTCACAAGGCTATAGTTCAATTACCATTTACTAAACTAATGAAAAGTTTAGAGAAAAAGAAATACTTATGATGTATGTCTATTAAATATAAATATAAATATAAATATAAATATGTATCCAAAAGTACAAATGATTTGTACATTCATTTCGGACTCAATTGATAATGCTCTTTATAAATGCAGATTGTTTTGCTGTACTGAAATGTTAATTATCCCAACTTTTTTCAACTCACTACAACTAAATTGGGATGTAGACTGAAGGGTAATTTGAACCAAAAAATGAAAACCAGTGAAAATAGAGTATATAACTCCAAAATTTAATAGAAACAAATCGATGACTAGAAAGAGACATTTTACTTGAAAAAATACCAAGCATAACCAAACCAAGTGGCTAAGTTGAGTGCTATCAGTCTCTTTAAGGCAGTAAATTAGATTGAAATATTTTACTGAACACAAGCTGGATTTTGATATTTTTAGTTTTCTATATGTCATTTCTAATTAATCCCTAAAATATAAAAAAAAATTGTGCTCATATTTTTAGCACTTCTGCTTTAAATATTAATAGGAATTAACCAACTACCAGAGAAAATATATGGATTTAAACATTTTATGATAAATAGCCTTAAGTAAACTCAGAAATAAAAATATAATTTTAAGATTATGTATTAGATTTTTTAATGCCATCTTACTATTTGGCAAAGAATAAAATGACTTACTTTTCCTTTTCTTGAAGCTAATGCTCCTGAGAAGCCATTTTAGGTTCTGTCCCACAATTTTTTTGCATCCGCTGCCTCCTCTTTCTACTTGGCACAATATCAGTGACATCCGGACTTGAAATAATAGAGTCATCTCTTCTTAAAGTAGCTAAAATAAAATGACATAAAAATGTGACCCAGGAAAATTATGCATATAATTTTTGAGTATAGTATCAACTTGTTGCTTTAGCACTGATATAAAGTGACATCATTTAAAAAAGAGCAAAACTATTTTTTAAATTTATTCAGACTTGGTGAAGTGAGCCAGTTAGATAGTATGTAATACTTTAATACCAATATAAATCCTAAAGTATATTGTACACGTGGAACAACTTGATCAAAATGGTCTTTGCCTATCTGGAGCAACAATCTTCTCAAATGTAGAGACAGAAGTGAAGCAGAGGCATCTCTAAAAGGTGTTTGGTGGGGAGGAAACTGCTATAAAAATAACGAAACAAACTGATACTAAACCAGTAATTGTTAGCAGAAATGGGGAGTTCTGCTAGTGATCCAGAGATAATTTTCACAAACTTTCAGCCAACTGTGGGGAATAAGGACAAGAAAAATCTAAGAAAATACAAACAGATGTCTCTAACATGGCTAAACCATTAAATTACCACCAAAACGTCTGATACACATGAAACAGAAGCAACAACAGAAACATGCTTGATTTATATTTCTTTATTCTCTAGAAACATCTTAGTTGCAAAGAGTTTTAGGGGAGTTCAGAATATTCGTTCTATCATCCAATACACAATATATTCTGCTATGACATGTCTCTATAAAAGAAAAGAACTCCTTTGCTATTGGTAAATCATGAACAATGTCAATATAATTTGGACTCTGGATACCTTTTTGGTTCTTACGATTTTTTTTCAGCATGTTAATATTTTAAAGTGATCAGAGGCAAGCTTTCATCTCAATTAGAGAGAAAGCCTTAGCTACATATAAAGGCCTTAAAAAAGTGGAGATGAGTGGCTAAAAATCCTCAACAAGTCCATTCCTTTAGCACAAATAGGGTAGTTCCAGTGGCGTGAAGAACCCTATACTTTTGAAAAGATGAGCTCTCTGCTGAAGCTGCAATATACTGAAGAAGCTGCAACATAGCTGAAGGTGCTGTGAAGACATTTCTCCCTATATCTTGAACCAGATGTTTAATTCTGATGAAAATTCTGGAATCAAATGTGTTTAATAACTCCCATCTCCATCTGAGAGGAACCGTGATGACACAAAGGGTTAGCTGTCTGTGATGCGTGGTGCGTATGTTGTTAGAGATTTAACGGAGTTAACATTTTTTTTTTTTAGGACTGTAACTAGAGAACTAACAATAACAATGTAAAGCTACAGAGATTTTAAGTGGTCTGCCCAAACCTCAACTCTTTTCCCATAAGCTCTATTAATCTGAGCGTGCTATTTTGCAGAATGAGTGGTTTTTCAGGCACACACATGCCGCATTCTAGAAGAAAAGTCTGTATTTTGAGTTCTCATTCTGTGTAGTCCAGGCTTCTCTGAGTGACCTGGCATCATTAAGGCACTATTGACCACTCTCTTGAAATGCTTCTTTTGATTTGTTCTCCCTTAAAATAACTATTATTTTTGAGAAAGCATACACTGGACCCTTTGCTATGGGTTTATAAATATTATCTTATTAACCTTTAACTTTGTGTAGTACTTACTATTAATAACTTCATTTTGTTTACGAGAAGACCCGGGCTTTAGAGAGGTAAAGTAACTTACCCAAATCACACAGCTTTTGCTGTTATATTTTATCATTATGACAATTAAAAATATTTCTGCCTGGTGGGTAAATTATTTCTTGATAAAACATTAACTGAATGTCCATCAAAGCATATTTTACTTTCCAAAGCTGTTTAAGTTATTAAGACACTTCTGTTCCACTAGATTTCTTGTACATTATTTTGTTAACCCTAAAAATGTATTAGGAGTACAGAAAGGTAAATTAAAAATGGTGGTTCTCTGAATATATCCCAGCTGAATGATTTCCCTATTTTTATTAAGCTATGAGGTTACTAAAAGTTCTGGTTGCCTGATTTCTTACCCAGTCAGCTCTCACCTAGGGTTTACTGAATCATTTAAGCAATCAACAAAGTACAGTCTTGTCTATGAACAAAACTAGCAAAAATGTCAGAGTTAGAGGATGTTTCACCTGCAGATAGACTTGTAAAATGGAGAAAGCTTGCACCTAATGACATGTCCGATATCTATGAAGGAAGAATGTGAAGTTTAAATTAAAATATAAGGTGAACTTTCAAAACAGAAAGTTAAAGTTCTGCCATTCATTTCAAAACTTCAAATAATGACTTACACATTGGCACCTAATAGGATTTTTAAACTATTTGTTGCAACATCTAGAATTTACTTTAAAATGCAATGTGATTAAATGTGTGTGCTAGTAAGAGTGAGCTCTAACCCATGTGTCACACCTACTCAAGAATCACAGACCAGGAGTCATTTGTTGGGATTCTAAAAATAAAGTCTATATTCTTCAGGGGGCTACCAGACGTACTTTTGTTATTTGCATCTCAATCAATACCTGATGATTTACTAATCAGTATACCGAATGACAAAATGTGTATCTACTGGTGAAAACAAGTCATGAAAACAAGCATGATGAACACAGCACATAAGCCCTCACGAGTGAAATGAAAGACATTTAAGATACACAAATTAGCTAAAATATTTTAGAGATAGACCCCACCATTTTATGAAGAGGCTATAAGAATCCAGTGAGTTCTGTCTACTCTTAAAGATGGTGCCCTGTGCTAAATCTTCAAGTAGTTCTGTGTCTAGTTGTGAACTCTGGATGATTGTGATTGCCTGATGCCAGGAAGAATTGCTAGTCTTGCTGCAGGAATGTTTCTATTTGCCAAAAGTGAACATTTTCTATGAAGGGGTGACTGGGATACCTAAAAGGACACACATCTAGAATTTCTTCAAGCTTATAGAACAGGTTCATGAATTATTTGTACTTACTTGCTGGCAAATATTTACTTGATAATTATATGTATATGTGGGCAAACTTAATCTGATATTTCATTAAGATCATTCCTACACTTTAAACTTCTTGGTGGCTACTATTATGTATATACCACAAATAACTTAAGTTTTGTATAACCAAGTGTTTCAGGTCAGTGAAATCGTTCACTGCACCATTTTTATTCCTTTCTCTTAACAATTAAGGTAAAGCTGTCTGCAACACTGCCATAAGAAAAAGGGGTTACCACAAAGCTTAATTACTGGTTAAACAGAATGTATCTTTTTTGGTTTGTGTTTGCAACAGGAGAAATAGTTTCCCCTTCAGTTTATTACATATATGCAATAGCATATTGGACTGTAATACACTGGATTAATTCATATATTCCTTTAGGATGAAGTTTTGATAAAAAGCATATAGGCTTTTAAAAGGGAAAACATTCTATCCTATCCTATCCTCTTCACCCTGCAAGACCAGAAACCAGGAGAATGAGGCACTACTCCAACATCTGGTACCTACATATTAAATTGCTCATCTCAAGCATTCCTCAAATTTCAGTCCATCCCACATCTATCCTGAACTTGCTGATATTTGGTCCTCTCATTCCATTTGGTCTCAGTGCTGGATACTTTATTTCTGCTCTGACACTGGAGGCCTTGAACAATGATTCTGTGTCTCTAAACAAGCAAAGCTGTACTATATACAAGAGAAGGGATCTGAATTGCACCTACAGGAAGTCAAATATGGGATTTCTAAAATGTCTATATTATTTATAACCTGACATATTTTTAAGGGTGACAAAGTTTTCACTTTCAAGTTTTGCATCTCATTTTTAAAGAAAAGAAATCAATTCATACTACGTTTACTACGTTACACATACTCAATTTAGCTCTGAGGAAGAACTTCAACAGAGTTGGAAAAGAACGGCAAATTTTCAAAGGGTAATGAGCACCTGTGTGGCCTGGCTGGAGGAGGGTTCATGGGAGAAAAAGATGCAGGAAATAAGAATGGATAAGTATGAGCAGCAAGGAAGGAAGAGAAGGAAGAAAGAGATATAGATATGTTAAATCAATTTGCAAGCTTTCAAATCCAGGCAGAAGAGTATGAATTTGATATTGACTGGGGAGTATTTTTTTGAGATTCCACATCCAGAATTCTCAGTTTTTAATACTGTCATCAGTCTCTTTGTCATAACAATATGTCTTTCACCATTTCCAAGAAATTAAAAAAAAAAAAAAAAAAAAAAAAAAAAGGAAAGGTAAGGTCCAGAAAAGCAAAGACAAGAAAAGAACAACAACAACAACAACAACAAAAAAGACAAGAAAAGACAAGACAAAACTATTGCCAATTAACTTACTACAGCTGAAATACTGACTGGCAGGGTTGTGGGATGAATTTCAAGTTCTCATTAGGTTCACTGCATCTAGAAAATGGGGAATCTTTACACAAGCCCTGTTATTGTAAAAAGTGGCTCCACAGAAAGCCACACTTCTTCTCCTCTGACAGAACTAAAGGAGCTTGGCAGCAGTAGCTCCGACCTGAGAGCAGACGAGTGTTGGCGTTCCTGGGTGCTCTCAATGTCGAAATGAAATTATAGTGTTGGTTAAACTACTGGCAAACTTAAGTCTCTGACCATTAAACACTTAAATCTCAATATTTAAAAAATCATTTTGCTGGTTTATAATGCATTTTACTAAGGCTTCATTATTATCTCCCATCTATGGATTTTTTTCCCCTCTTCATATGATACATAGCTTCATATACACAAAGAGTCTATGAAACTCCAGTGGAGATTGCTACCATTCTCTTTCTGGCCCACCTTCAAACACACACACTTACCTCCAGTCTCTGAAACCACCCCTTCCCCCTAAAAAATTAATGTTCTGAGGCATGTTACTTATGGCAACAGCTGCTCAGCTCTTAAATGACTGAATGAAGGAGACTTTGATCTTCAGGTCCCTTGACCATGAAAATATGTGTGCTGTCTGCAATATGCCATATCCAAACTGAAAACTTTCAGTGGTTCCCCGGAGCCTATAAAATAGAGTCCTAACAACCTAGCCCTGCATTCAAATCCCTCTACAGTGTGACCACTACCTGCCTCCCTGACCACACCTGCCACAAATCTACCACAGTATACAAACTATTGCAAGGGCTCCGGGGCTCCTACATCGTCATTTTTTGTCCCTTACTTTCTTTGTCTTGAATGTCCACCAATCAACTGTGTGTTCCCTTCCGCCACAGCCCATTTCAGTCATTTCAATCACCTCTAGTAAGATTTTCATCCACAGCAATCTCTCCTTTCCCTATAGGGCTTACAGTTTGAACCACCCATTTTGCAAATACTATCTTGTATTGTTAACTCTCTTTTTATGTGTATCGCCTATCCTGCAAGTAGATTACAAATGCCCAACAGCCAGAGGCCATGCCTTATACTTTGCTATATCCATAATGTATTACCCAATAGAGTTATCCACAAGAAACATGAGACTTAACTCTTATTTTGAAATGTTATCTTATTTTTTTAATCAAAACTTATTTACTTATGGACCTCCAGAGGGAGTGTGGAGAAAAATCCTCTTCAAAGTCTCTAGTTTTGCCATTTACCTGGATATATTACAGAATCTCTAAGCTCTTCTGTGAGAAAATTATTATTAACTGCAATTAAATAGGATCATAAAAACTGTTTTATAAACTATAGTGTGAGAAATATTTTATACTGCCAGAAATATTTGATATGAGCAATAAGTATTATTAACAAAGTGTGTGTGTCCTTACAAAAGGCCAAACTGCAATTCATTTTTTCTTAATTTTTAAAGTTTGTAATTGTTTTTATTATATAAGTTTCAGGTGTACAGCACTACAACATCTGTAAACTGAGATTTATTTAGGTAAATCTGAAGAACTTTCAGGCTATCTTCTACAGCTTCTTAATGTACATTTTTTTGGGGGGCAGGTAATTATATTTTTTTTAAATGTTATATTATTTTAAATTTATTTTTAATTTTTTAATGGAGGTACTGGGGATTGAACCCAGGATCTCATGCATGCTAAGCACGCACTTAACCACTGAGCTATACCCTCCCCCTATAGTTTCTTAGTCACACAAAAATTAAATTTAAAAAAAAGTAAGATAAATTCATGGTTTTCCAAATTCAGAATAATCCAGTTGTCACAGAACTATCATCTGTTATGAATACAGACTAGCCAGTCTTCTATGGCTGCTTTTTGTTATTTTATTCATTTATTCATTTCACAAATGTTTATTAAGTGTTTACAATCAATAAGCCATTGTGTTTTATTTCAAAAGATATAAAACACTGAGGGGGAAAAAAAACTCCAAACCTTAAAATACTACCCGAAGTAAATATGAAACTTCAAGAAACATACTCTTTCCTTCACCAAAGAAAATAACCAACCAATGTGACTCTGTAGTTTGTCTTACTGACAGGTATAAAGATAAGCAAAAAAAGCTTGGATAAGGTCAGTTACACCATACTTCAATAAACAGTATCTCAAAGTGACCTATCTTGAGGTAGTAAATTTCTAATCTGACCAAACAAGCAAACAGTATTTTCCCTCACCACTCATCAAATAGCCCTTTGGAAACCTGTAATCAGGTTCTACCCAGTTTTTACAATCTAATCTGAATAACTGATGACCATCTTACACGGAAGGTCAATGGTCTAACCTATTAATCGGCAATCACCAAATAAACTGATAATTAACATCACACTAAACACTTACAAGTGTGTGTATCCATGTGCTACACTTTTCCAAAAGTTAGGCTCCTCTTCTAGCTAGCACAGCTGGAAGTCAGATTTAATGACAAATACTTACTGACACTGGGGTAACCCAAAAGGTCATCTTTGGAAATCCAATACTTTCAATGTCAGAGGCAGGGTGGGCTACTAAAGATAAAGTACAGACTCCAGAAGTATTCACCGAGTAGAAAAAAAAAGGTAAGTTGAATATATTAAATATTGTTCTATATCTACAAAACAATCCACTTAAAAATATATTTCTAAAAAATTTAACACCAAATGAACTCAGTTCTTGAAATCTTAAGGATTCATTTACTCTTTCCCTTATTCAACAAATACTTATTGAGTGTTTTTTATGTGTCAGGCACTCTCCCAAAGACACCACCACCATGTATTGAAAAAGTTTATAACTGAGTAGGACAAAAAGACACATTATTTTTGCAAGAAAGCCAGAAGTTACAAAAGCAATTTAAAAAAAAAAACAAATTTGAAAGTTCCAAGGTAGGCACAGCTTTCCACCTTTTACTATTTTTTCCAAATTAATCTGTAAAGTTTTAATTTCTCTTTTTCATTATGAAACACTAATTATAACTTGATGTCTTACTCTGTTTTTCTTCTCCTATGGGTATTTATTTTGAATTGTCAGTATCAGACAGCTCCAAAGCAGATTTCCCAAAACAGAAAATTGTAAGACTAGCTCACTCTGAGCAAACAAGACAAGACTGGGTTTTAATGATGTTTCAGAGGGATCTCAAACAACACATCTGAATTAAAATTGTAGAATCACCTTTTGGGATAGTCCCTTATATGGCCCCACAACATCCTTAGTACACAGTTTCAATAATTTATCTAATATTTATAAAGCTCCATGAAAGCCAGGGGTGAGTTTGTCTTATTAAGACAGACTAGCATGGTCTCTAATACATAATAATTCCTCAATAAACATTAGTTGATTGACTGGTATAAATTCTGAAATACTAACAGAGTTACTAATAACCTTTTAAAAATTATTTTAAATCTATGTAAAATACTACACTATTGACTAGCTATGCCTGCTGCTGCCAGTTCAGTTACCATTAAGAAAAGAAAAATATTAGCAGGGAAAAGCAGTTTATGAAAGAGCAACATTACCCTTCCATTTATATTATTTTGTAGTTAAAAACAACAAACACTGGAAAGCAGTTTTAATGGTTAATAAGCTTTCAGAAGACAAAACTACAATTTTTCAGCTTTTACCAGCTTTATGAAGGGGCCTCTGCCTATGACCTATGTCATGCCACGTTTGGAGCCAACATAAAGCTTTCATTGTTGTTCATGAGTCAGGTATGGACTTCCGTCAACTTAAGACATATTTTTTTCAGCATTTTCTTAATAAAGATTTAAATTTTTAAAATTTTCATTCTTTTTTATGTTGGTCAACTTTTAATAAAACCTAGACTTTTTACAGAGCTTTAAGAGGATTTTATTGAACTAGTATAAGTGAAAAAAATTGGACAAAAGTAAATAAAACATAAAAACTTTTTAAAGAAATGATACAGGGAAACTTTCAGTTTAGTTTTATTTTAATAATGTATCACCAGCATATTATCTGCAGTGACTCTATGTGAACTAATTAGAACTAGGACAAGATCACTTGTTTTAGTAGCAAGTCAAAATCAGAATACGTACACACACATATATTCACTTTCATATTCTTTTTCATCAAAGGTTACTAAAAGACATTGAATATAGTTCCCTGTGCTGTACAGAAGAAATGTTTATGTGCATGACTGGGACATTATGCTGTGCACCAGAAATTGACACACTATAACTGATTATACTTCAATTTAAAAAAAAAGAAAGAAAAGCTAAAAAAAGAAAAATCAGAATACAATGAATGTGGCCAAAGTAAAGCATTGCATAATTACCCGGTGAACTGGGTGGATAAGCGTCATTAATCTAGAGCAGAAACCCTTTCTCTGAATATTAACTGGGGTGAGAAGAAGAACTTGACTGAGTTTCTGCGACATGATAACTTTCCCACTTCACTTTGCTAATATTTGCTTAATCTTAGAAAAATTGAGAATAATTTTGATACATTAAGAAGTGAATCCGATTGCACTTCTTTAAACTCCTTTACAATAAGGTAAATACCCTTACATTATAATTTAGCTAGTTTGTAGTAATTCTATGAAAAGGCAAATTTGAAGTTAAATTTCAGAGGTGTCCCTTGAAAACCGTGGAATGTTTTTCAAAAGGGAGATTCCCAGATCTGTGGTGCCAGACATGTTGTGCCAACTAGCTTCCAAACCAAATGTGATTAAAGCAATACTTTCACTAAGACGGATTAAGAAAATTATCTGCCGAATGCTCAAATAACTAAGATAATGTTTATACTTAATTAATAAAATACTTCACAAGGATTCTAAATCCAACTCTGTTAATTACTGTCTCAATGACTTAGTGCAAATCACGTAACAATTCTGTGAAAGTTTTTATTTTTAATCTATAAAGTCAGGTTTGGAGAAGTTAGACCAAATAGTTATTTCCAGTGTAAAAAAAAAATGAGTCTACAATTTGTTATTAATGCTTTTTAAAAATGATTATCTTATGTTATCTGAATTTGATACAAATAACTGTGTTTTTCAGACCATTTTGAAACACTTTTAAGTTAGTTTTGGGTTATATGTCTTGCCAAATGAGAATGTTTTTCTTCAGAAATTTCATTTCCAAACATCCACATCTCCAAATATTTCAGTTTCATAATGCTTACAGATTTTTAACTTTTCAATAAAAATCTTGTAAATTTTTTATTTTTAAATAAATAACTTGTATCAGACTATCATTCTATCATCTTAATATTCAAAATTAAACAAGTAAGAGCAAAAAACATTTTAAGCATTCATTTAACAAGAAGAATTCCATCTGGGAAATTTATCAGTTTATTATAAGGGTATACTCTTTGCATTAGATATAATATTTAAAAAACTTGTTTAGCAATCATTTTCAGCATGCTGCTCAGGAATGTGCAGTCTCAGGACAAAGCCTTCTTACGGCCATTATCCCTACAACTCGCTGATAGTCAAACTGGGAATCATTCTTGACGCCTTCCAAAACTTCATCTTACACATACAATCAGCACCTTCTAAAAAGTTCTTAAATATGTCTAATAATTCCCTGCATCCCCATTACTTCCATAATCTCTTGTTTAGATTATTGCTATAGCTTATAAATGGCCAAAGCAGTTATAATTCTTTCCATACAAAAGGATCTAGGAGAATTCTTCAAAAAAATGCAAAGCTGATCAAGTCATGTCCTTTTCTCCTGTGCCCTGAAAACAAAGATAAAACCCCTTAATGAACTTTAACGTCTCTTCCTTTTCCTGGTTCAGCTTACTTTTACAGTTCTCCTGAATTTTGATGGTCCATTCTCTTTCTTTACTCCTGAATTTTTCACATGTGATCTTTTTCCAGAAATAGTGTTCCACCATCTACCACCCAACTGGCTAACTCTTACCCATCCTTGATATCTCAGTAAAGATATTACTCTGTCAGGAAGCCTTAAAAGTGTATAAGTGTTGATTAGATTCCCCTCCTCTGTGCCTTCTTGGTACCTTTTACTACTCCTATCACTGCAGTATAGAGGACTGGTTAAGTTCACAAAACTAAAACAATAGACAAAAATTGTTCTGGGTTTTCTTAGGGATTAGCAGATAAAGTGGAGTTAAATTTTATTGTAAAGTCAATGCATAAGGCAAACAATCAATTGAAACTACCCTTGAAAATTCCTTAAATTGCCCATTAAGTACAATAATATGTAACATATATAACTCTGTGTGGTAATATTCATGTAAAATGATTTAATGAATACCATAGCATATAGTTCCATAGAGAAATTACATTCAGAAAGAAAATTAACCAAGGTTTTCAATAATCTAAATACATTAACAATACAGAAAGATTCAACTTCCTAGTTCTTCTAGTTTAATGTCATTATCTTAGTCTTATATGAAAGATGTATCACTTCCTCTGATGTTTCCTTAGTCAGTTTTCTTTATGGTTCCAAATTAACTTTTTATTGTTTTCTTTCCAAGATGAAGACATTACCACCTCCCTTGCTTGGCTACCTAGTGAATACCATTTCTTTGTCAATAGCGCTAAACCTTAAAGTTAGTCATACTTGTTCCTAGGTCTTTCACACTGGTATTTACTCTTGTCAGGTCTAATTAAATCCACTACTGTGGACATACACTTTTTAAGTAGAATAGCAGGCAATCAGCAGAACTATTTAAATATAGAATTTTCTTCTTCATTTGTAAAATATACATTTATCTAGAAAATGTAGTTTAAAAAGGTTAAATTAAGTATATATATGATGTTACTTTACTATAATTCATAAATGACTAGTCCAAATGTCAATCTCTCATGGTATTTTGTTCATGAAATGGGAAGTGGGCATATCATGGCATAGCAGGCCTCACAGTTATACATCTTACTCTCCCTGAAATTCATAAAATAAGCTTTTGCACAGATGCATTTACCACAATGTTTAGTCATAAATGAAAACGGACAAATTGTTACTATAAAGAGCTAGAAATTTTTAAGCAGTATAATTTTGTGTAAAATGAAAAAAGAGGTGAGACTACCAATATAAGAAACTTCTTTCCAATGATGCAAATGCTGTAGGTATCCCCACATTTTTGATACTTATAATTAATCCATAATAAACTGACATTTAAGAAAACAGTTCATCATGTTACCTACTATGTTGCAGGTGCTCAAAATATCATTGTTGACTGAAAATATCACCAAGAAAAATACTGAAGATTTTATAAATAAAATACAATCTAAAAGACAGCAACCCCCCCAAAAATAAAAACAAAACAAAAAAATAAAATAAAAGACAGCAACCCTTTTGTAGTTAAACATAAACTTAAACAAAAAAAACAAAATAAAAATCTCGTTTATCCATAAACATAACTTCTTTTTAAAAAAAGCCTGTAATATTCATTATAAAGCAAACACTGAATTCAAAACCCAATATATTAGAGTTGGCATTTAAAATGCCCTTGTGGAGAATATTCTAACCTTGTACAAAAGAGTATATTATTTGTAAATAATGGTTACCAGATATCTTAGCCAAGAAATAGTTACACAAGGGAAGTTATCATAACACAGCTGGGAAAGTGGAGAAGCAGATAAAAAAGTCTGCCTTTGTGTTGGTGTTTATGTAGATAGATAAATAGATAAATGGATCTATATCTATATAAATACATGTAGATTATATGTAAACTGGGAAATAAAAAATTACAAATGCTGTAAATACAAGTGAGAAGTATTATGCTTAACTAAGGCCAAAGACAGAAACAAAACATAACTGGGAAGAAATTCAGACAAATAACTTGATAGAGAAAATATAGAAACATGAGGGTGAAAGAAATGGAGACCTTCAAGAATAAGTATTAACAGGCAGTAACACACTTCTTGTAGGTCACATGATTGTTGTGGATAGCTGTGCAAAGAGGTCTAAACTCACTATCTAAATGTCATTGGATTTATTCTACCAATCTGAACTACAGAGGAAAAATGTAAATTTAATGAGCTCAATCACTTGACGAAAAGTTGATGACATTGTCTTAGAGTGGAATTAGCACAAAATGTTTGCTTAACCTTCTGGTTCAGGTGCTGATTCAATAGAAACATAAAAAAGAATACCTACTCTTTTGGGATATCATCTTTGATGCCAACTCTAATACTTTAGTAAAAATACTCTAGAACATTGTGTAAGAATGGTTTTTGAGGATGAGTACAGATTCAGCAGAAACAGGAGTGGAAAGGGAAATGTTTTGAGTTCCATCCTGACTCACCATGACTGATAAGAGTCAAATAATTACTCAGAAGGAGAGAGAGGGAAAGAAGATAGATCAAGGAGGAAATTTTTACTGAACCCCTGTCTAACATTAATTTGTAATTTTTTCTTCACTGATTATACAAAATATTTTTAAATATCTCTCAAAAGTTATTTATTCTATCCATGTTTTTAGGTATTCTTTTAAAATACAGATATCACACATTTTTAAACTGGATATTTAAATAAATTGGCACATTTTAACATTCATAAAAAAACACAGTTATTCAAAAAGTAATTTGTCTAACCTTTCCTCATTTATTTTATATTTATTAATATGTTGTTTCTATGATGATGATAAAAATGGTATTCTTAGGTCTCTGGTAGCCACATGTTTCTGTTTTGTTTATGTTTTTTGACAATAAAGTATTTTAAAATCTACTAACTCTAAGTTGTTACACTAAACGTAAGTCCAAAGATCAATAGGTCACTTCCTAAACTCCCTTCTTTAAGTCTATACAGCAACAGATTAATTTCAGATTCTCTTGTTTCAGTAATTATAATAAAGAAAACAGTGTACCCTAATGATTTAAGTCACGAATAGTTTTTTACTACCAAAACACCTGTTGCTGTTTCCAAACCTATTTTCATTAAATACAGAAGAATGTTGATTTTGTTACCCGAGGACATCAAAAGCTAAGAAAACAAACTTTCTTTATAGAACCATTCTCAGAACACTTTTCTCAACAGAAGTGATTTTAACATGTTGTTCCTTCTCAGGATGGGGTTCTTATAAAGTGGTTTACATTAATGTTCCAAGCTGGTGTGAGTTATCTTTGATATGTTGCTAACATATAGCCATGTTTAACTTCTTCAAAACAGCAGTAATATTGGTATGAATACATAAAATTGACCTCAGCAAAAAAAAAAAAAAAAAAAAAAAAAAACAAAAAAACCAAAAAACGACCTCTACAAAGCTGAATTTAATTTTATCAAAACTCATGTTAAAGGTTTTCACTTTCTCAGAAAGAAATGACTGATTTTTAACAACGGACAGTATTTAGTGCAGGACTATGTTTCCAGAAAAGAATAAAAAAGGAAGAAAGAAATACAAGAGGTGAGCCCAGGACCACTTTGTCTTTCTGACTGGTGACAGATACTTTCTGGACCTCAGCACAGGGAGGTAGACAGAACTCAGAGTGCAATGATTTTCAACTAAAGAGACAGAAATTAGAGTCTAATGCCACTGAAATAGCTTGAATCGGTAGGGCAAGTTACTGAAAAGAGGTAACTGCACAAAAAAAAATGAGTCCCAAGAGGGTCACCTTAAATTGATGGATGAATAATAAGCTGTACAAGCAGAGAGCAATAATGCAAGGACAGGACCAGCAGAAAACAGCTACTGGTGAGCCAGAGCTGTGAGCTGAATAGATATTCCAATTGGTACACACACTGAGAGATGTAGAACTTTTGACCGGTAGAGTAAAATACCACACTGAAAATGCTGATCATTCAATGATACCCCTAAAAGGTCTGGACCCACCCTAAGAAAGCTTGAAAAAAAAGAAAAGAAAAAGGATCCAGCTTTTCTGCCAGTAAATTAACTGCCTGCCAGAGCAAAAAGTAGCACTCTTTAAAGGAAGACAACAGATTCCAGTTTCCTCCCTTACTGTCTGTGTAACCTTGGCCAACTGCTTAATTTCACTGTGGATAATAACAGTACCTACTTCATTCCGTTGTTTTAAGTTAAGTATATGAATATTTGTAAAGCACCTAGCCTGGCGCATTAACGTTGTGTAAGTGTTTATTATTATCAAGGGAACTGATTTTTGGATGGGATTGCTAAGAGAGTATGTGTAGGGAAAAGAGCCATGTGAAAAATATTCCTACTGTGCGTCTCAATAAAAGTTACAAACCTTATTTTAGAGCATAAGGCATTTTTGAAAGAGACAGATTTTTCTTCTGAGGTGAGAAGAAAAAAGGATACATGTCCTGGGACTGGGAAAGCATTATTCTCTACCAGAACTGATTCACCTAAGCATTATACATGACAAAAGAAACAGGTTTGTTGTGCTTCTTGGATTTTCAAATAAATGACATGAATGCAATGATTTAACAAATGCATTAACTTAAAAATCTTACAAGTCAAATTTTTACTTTCTTAATTAGTTTATGTATTACTGAATTTTTAACACAGTGAGTGAATCACTCTTGGAAACTCCTGTGGGACATTAACTACATATCAAATATAAAGACTGGTTTTCACACTCCTGTATTACTTCTTTTGGGTTACATTAGAAGCCCTTCAAAAATAATCTTTGCTTCTTCTGACAGTGCCCTTAGCAGATAAATTTCGGAACTCTCAATAGCTCAGGGTACCAGCTCTCCCTGGAGATCCTGCCCACTTTCACAGCTTCAGCACCATCTGCACACAAGGGCACGAGCATCTACCCTTGTGTGCATTCCCAGTTCTGGACATAGAATTCCAACTATTGCCAAGACAATTTTTTTTTAATCTGAGGTCTCCCCAAAACAAATTCAGTATAAAAAATTTTAAATCATTAGTTTTGATTACTAGCCTTAGCATCTACCTACTAAATTAAGATAGTAACCTTAAAGTCAGAATGTTCCCTTTTGTGTGGAAGAATCAAGTTCTGTCAATTCAGTCTCCAATAGCTCGCCATCTCTGCCCTCTTTATGTTGGAGGACAATGTTTTCTCTCATTTTAATTTAATACACTTTTCATTCATCTCTGCCTTCTGGGTTTCTTCATTCTGGTCCCATCCTCCACACTCTGATCAGTTTTCTTTCTAAAGTATCAGTCTAGTTGTATTACTCTCAGACTTTCCACCCAGAGCATTTCTCACCATTTCGCCACACATGTTCTGAGCCAGTCACATACAATTTGTCACCCTTTCTTGAATTTGTCCTAGTCTTTTACTCTTCTTTTAAAAAAGCCTTTATGCCTTTGTATATGTTGTTTTCTCTGCCAGCAATGTCTTGTACTTTCTCAACCTGCGCATTCTTCAGCTCTGCTCCTTAACTCTTCAATACACAGTTCAGATCTCACCAGCTCTGTAAACCAACCTCTAACCTTCACAGCACTTTCTCCAAAGCTTTTTAAACATTTTTAATCATTCATTCACTTACCATACACTGAGTACCTTCTACAATTGTACACTTGCTACTTTACATTTATAATTAATTGTTTTGATGTTTCTTTCCTCAAATAGACGGTAGACTCCTAAAAGGCAGAGACCACTTCTTGTTTAACATGGCAACCCTGGAGCCAGACATCAGGCTCAGCACCTAACAGGCGCTTAACAAATGTTGGAGTAAATAAATTAATTTGATGCTTTCTAATTTTCTTCTACCCTACAACTGCTTCTGTTCTCCCCAACAAAATTTAAAATTCTGTGGGAACAGTATCATTAGGCATTTAATTTTTAATGACAGAGTCTAGTGTGAACAGGAATTAAACAACTTTTATAAAGAGATACAAGCCTCCTTAAGAAATGTCTGAATCTTGGAATCATTAACATTTATTTGTGGTCTCCTAGCAACTAACCATTTATTAAAGGAAAAGTTAACCGTATTTTGCTTAGTATCTTATGCTTCAAAAATTCTGTCTTAAAAACTTTTACACTTCCTAAGAAAATGGTTTAAAATTTTTTTATTACTGATGAAACTTGGAGCCATATTGTTAAAAGGTATGATTTAAGCTTGCTGCTTCTATGAAAAATAGATTGATTCATGGAAAAATCAAACTTACTTCAACATGAAGAAAACCAATTATATAAATACATTTGTCTCTTATTTGCTCATAAACACACACAGATGAATGCTTTGTGTCTATTAGCATTTATTAGTGTTTATTACTTTATTTTCCACCTTCTTCTTTAATATTTGTTTTGTTTTATTTAAAATCAAGCTGCAAATCACAGAATTTGCTCAAGAAAGGCTTGTGAGCATTTAATAACATCTACTGACCCAAATAAGCACTAAAAGAATTATTAGCACACAGCTGCTTTGTCCAAATTTTGAAAGGCTCAAGGGGATGAAGGCTTATTGTTTATCCTAACAAGTTACATTTCTCTGAAGCTTGGCAGATCCCTTCTCCAAAATCAAAAGTATTTGTTACAG
Source organism: Camelus bactrianus (assembly GCF_048773025.1). Taxonomy (NCBI): domain Eukaryota; kingdom Metazoa; phylum Chordata; class Mammalia; order Artiodactyla; family Camelidae; genus Camelus; species Camelus bactrianus. Next base: position 57,223,265 of record NC_133541.1, on the reverse strand, counting down.
AGGCAAGGGGTCCTCTTTTCTGAAGACCACCACTCTCTCTATTCACAAATCTCTTATCATATTCTAATAAGATTAAATTCCAGAAATACTTTAATAAATATATGAATTTCTAAAATGACTGTTGTTAGCATATTTTCTTTAAATATTTTTTGAAAAATTATATAAAATAGTAATATTTTATTGCATTTAACAGTGGTATTTCTTACCATCACCACCACCAATAATAATAGTGATATTAATAATGATGCTAGCTTCAGCTAATTTTTATTGTTGTGTTGACAATTATGGTATTAAATGACATATATTTATCAATATGAAATGATAATTAATATATAATATATAAATATATATTTAAAGAGGCTTAAATTTAAATGTTTTTAAATCTATAGTGGTCTCCATTAATATACCACCCCCACCTTGGGAATACAAATAAAGTAAAGCATAGATTTTCCTAGTGACATAGAAGAAATGTTCTTCTAGCTCAGGCTGATTGATTTTATAACCACTGTAAGTTTTCTCTTGATTATATTTCTAGATGATACATTCTGATGGGCAGAATTATCAAGTATCTTAGGACTTTTCAAAAATTAGATGGAGGGAAATAAAGCTGAGATTTCAGAATTACTGGGATGGCATTAGGTAGATGAAAACTTAGGAATACTCTTCCACAAATAGCATTACAAAGTTATCTCCTAGGACACCGTAGACTTTCCCTGACCTTATCATAGAACAAACTTTAATACACTGGAATGTTAACGTATTAATGAACAGACTTTAAATGCATTGGAAAACTGCAAATTTAGAGCTGACTGAACTTCAGAGATTATCTAATTTTCCCCTTAAATTTTACAGATGAGAAAAATGAAATGCAAGAGGTTATCAAAAAATGCCTTAACCAGAGAAGTAGGGTATTCTAGAACTGCAGAGGAATCCTAGGTTTCCATAGTGCTGTAAAAATTGTGGTATTAATCATTCATTAATTATTGTTGATAACTAGATGCTTCAAAAGTGGTGTACAGTTGATCTTAATTTTCCACAGATTCAACCAACTGTAGATCAAAAATATTTGGGGAAAAAATTCCAGGAAGTTCCAAAACACAAACTTGTTGCACCCTGCCAACTATTTACACAGCATTTACACTGCATTAGGTATCGTAAGTAATCTAGGGATGATTTAAAGAATATGGGAGGATGTGCATAGATTATATGCAAATACTGCGCCACTTTATATACAGGATTTGAGCATCCTTAAAGTTTCGTATCCACAGGGGTCTTGGAATTAATCCCTCATGGATACCAAGTGAGTACTCTAGTCAATTATTAACAATAGCAACTTCCTCCAGAGTGTCGAAGGATAAGGAAGAGTATAGGAGGCTCTTAGTCTTTCTCAGAGAAAATCAGAATCAACTGGGTATTTCCATTTGCCTTTTGCACAGACAGACACAGGAAAACATAGTTATCCAAGTCAAAGTCAGTGAAATAAGTAAGATTTATACTGTCATTGGACTTCTTAAACTATGAAGGGTTCTTTACAGATTGATCCTTTCTATGCATACAATTACATTATAATGTCTCAATAATTTTATTTTCCAGTATAGTAAATGTCAAAATAGCTGTCTGACTTCAATATTCTTTACATTAAATCTTGTCAGTTCACTTGTGTAAAATAAGTTAAGAGTTAACAACCAAATCTAGTTATTGATAGTAAAAAGCTTAAAGAACAGAGTGAGTAATTAAATAACAGGGACTTTATTGTCAGCCACAAGTGAGTTCAAATTTTGGCTGTTTCTCTTACTAGTTGAGTGACCTTGGACAAATTACTTAACCTCTTTTGAACTGAGAGCTATAAGGTCTATTATTGATTGTGGTCAAGATGCAAAGAGATCAATTATGTAAAGCACCTAGCATGGCATCCCAACAGGGCAGCATAAAATCAATGTTAGTTCACTTTCCCGTTACTCTTTTGACCAGAAACTTACCAGACTCATGACCTTGCTCTTAAACAAGATTTGATTACAATAATCCTAATTTAGATACTAGGATGAAAGAGGGGTAAGAGGTTATCTAAATGGATTTGGACAAAACTGTACATATTCAGTTCTCAGTCTCAAACTGTACAAGTAGCAGACGAAAGTCCTAATGCTCTAATGCCTAATGCCCTAATTTTTTTGCCCAGCCACCTGAGAAACTTGACAACTCAGCTACTGTTAGATTTTTTGACTTGAGGCAATAGTTTGTGGAGCGTTTCCTAGTAAGGTTTTTTCACAGACCCGTTATAAAACTATTAGGACAATTCAATGTGACAAAAATGTTGGCTACCTATGAGATACAAACCATGGTGCTGATGCTGGAAAGCAAGGGTAAACCAAGGTATTATCCCTTCTCTTTAGGAGCTCACAATCAGGCACGTCAACAACTAACTAAATGGGTGGCATTTGTTGAACATTTTAAAATTGACAGAGTACAGAAAATGTAGAAGCTGATTTTCACGAAAAGGCTGAAATATCCATTGCAACTTTTTTCGTGAAACTATCTTACGGAAGCACAATTAATTGGCACTGTGTTAAAGTATTTTAGGATATGGTCTCACAGAAAGAAAAGAATAATGAGGAATAAAAGTTAGCTTTGGGGTGGTGTCCAACAAAATAGAGATTTAAACCAGGCTGACCTGCAGATGAAAGAAGTGTATTTTGTAGGGAAAGTCATTAAAAACACCTTATTACATGTTGTAAAGTCCAACAGCAGAGGGAATTGTGACTCATTCAAACTCTAAAAAATGACGAATCTACGTAAGTGGGTCTCACAGGCACTTTATAATCATAGTCAATGAATCTGTGAGTAAGTGGCACAGCAGCCAAAGAATAGAGAATGAATGGAGTCTTTTAGGCTAATTTGGTTATGGCACCATGTTTAAATAAGTGTTATGAAGCTTAGAGAAAAACAACTGAATAAACCATACTTTATCCTTCTGAAATAGGTAGGAAATTGCATCAAATATAAGTCATATAACTGCTGGCCTTTGTTTAGCAATATTACGATGCTAAAATAAACTCTGAGGCAGCCCTGATGTTATGCTGTATAATAATGATAGAAGACCAAATCTGTCAAATTTTACTAATGATGCTTAAACAACATGGCAGGTAACATGAATTAAAAATAATAATCCAATGTAAATTGCACTTATTGTGTCCATCTCAAATATATTCAATTATACTGCAAAGGATTCATTCACCACTTTAAAAAAATGTGAAAAATCCTTTATTGTGTGCAAGGCACTGTGCTAGGTGATAAAGGAGTAACACTGAATTAACTCAACTACCTCTTAGAACACAGAGAACAAAGAGAATGGGAAACAAAGACAACTGTATTTTAGAAGTTCTTTAGAATCAATAAATTCCTACATGAAAGAGTAACATCGATAAGAATAATACTAGTCCACATGCTCTACAGAGTGCAAATACTTTCATATCTATTATTGATAAATGGCTTCCAGAAACCCTGCCTGATGTAGAGGTAAGGGACACATATCCTTCTCCACAATAATAAAGGGAAGATTAGACATGAGCTCTCGGCTCACGGTTTAAATCTTTTCCATTAAAATAGGCTATGCCTCTCCTTATGAACACTGTATTTTGTTTTCATGATGCTGACATTCAAACAAGGAAGTAGCACTAGACTGCGGTACCACCTAAAACATGTGGATTGGTACAATTTATATATTTAAGCGAGCAGATAGAATGATACACAAGCAACTCTACGCAAAAAAAGGAATTCTTGTAAGAGGGTAACTTTTCTTTAGAATTACAAAAACCTGGTGATTCAAGAGATGTCAATTTTTCCTTCTAAGAGAGCTACACAGATTAATTCTTGAAGTATTTAATTTTTTGTTTTTAATTTTCTGTTCCTAAATAAGCATGAAGTGAAGCAACAGAAAGATGCTAATAAAGTGGCGGCATCTTCATCTCATGTTTTTAAAGTAACACACTTCTTATTCTGAGTTACCAGTGACTGAGCAGCCAATCACACTCTTTATAATATCAGCTATGAAAAACTGGCTTTGAAATAAAGGCTTTCCAACTAACAGCATGACTATGGGAGGCTCTCCATTTAACTATCAGATTCTATTTTTTGTTTGTTTTGTTTATCTTTGGGTTTAAAAGAATGTAAAAGAAAAGTTGTCACTTAAAAAGTAATTAAATTTTTTAAAGAAATGATTCATTATTCCTGATCTCCTTTGTAATGGAAATTACAGCAAGTATATAATACTTTTCACACACCACGTTTTAAAGATACTATTCACATGAATCCTGACTCTAATGATAGCAAAGTCTAATTTTCTTTCATTTGGGAAAGCTATACCATACTATAGCAGAGAAAGCTACTGAGAAGACTTGATATGCAGTTGAAAAATCATGAAAAGAAACCTTCAGAATTTCAAAAAAAAAAAAAAGTCACATTAATTACTCTTTGAAACTCATCTTTTTTTATTAAGGAAAGTGGCAAGAGTTTTGTCAGGGAAACGAAATCTACTTAATATTTTTTAAAATCTCTCAAAAATTGATTCAATTAAAATTTTTATTTTAAAATAGAGTATCACCTAACTTCATAAATTTTGCAATTCCAAATCAAGTATACTATAAATACATCTATGAAACAGAATAACCAACAAAAGTAAACAAAGAAAAGATAGGTGAAGAAGAATATGAAAATGAATATATATGTGTGTTCATGTATGACTGCAACATTATGCTGTACACCAGAAATTGATATTGTAAACTGACTATACTTCAATTTAAAAAAAAAACCAAAAACAAGAAAAGATAAATGCACAGAGCCTCTATTTCAGTAAACATTATTTATTAAAGACTTAATTTAATATCAATGAAATTAATTCCAGTATAGAAAGGCAAATTTAAAAGTATATCAAATATTGTTATGCACTTTATTTAATTTTCAATAATCTCACATTCTGTTGAAAATAAATTAACTTTCTAATAATGAAAATGCTGAACTGTGGAAAATGGTGCATGCTGTATTTGAAAATGCATACTAATTACCATATTAAAGATGGAACAATTTAGAAGTAAAGAAACATATTTAATTTTTATTAACTCAGTGTTCTCCAAACTTTTTGGTCACAGAATTCATTTTTAGCAAAAGGTATTTTAATATTTGTCTGTTGGAATAGTTTTAATGGAGTGAAGATCATTTCTTAGAAGATATTTCTCTGGTTCAAATTTATCTTCCTGTTAGTACTCAATTTTAACTTTTTTTTTTCTAAATGAAAATAAGAAATGCATTTAAAGCAAGGCATATAGCATTTTCTTCAAAATTCATCATTGGTCTTTTGAGTTAACAATAACAGAAGCATCCCTGACACCACTGTTAACACTAATGGCCCCAGCAGTTTTAATAACCCTGGAGTCACCAAGGTGATATACTGAAGAAAGAGTCCAGGCTGACCTGTATAATCTTAGTTAATGCATCTTGTAGTCATCACAGTATTTACCAGCATAATACCTGAGAATATCATGGTATATGCCAAAGCCTCATATCTCCAGTCCAGCTTACACAATAATTGTTTTAAAAAAATTCCCAGTTATATTGCATCTTTCCCAGTTCCCTCCCAATACCATAAAACGCATCTCTGATGATAAACAGTGGAGCACTATGTCAAGAGACATGGAAAGAATGAACTATAGTGTTTAAATTCTGGAGTTGTTTCTATTGATTTTTATCACTTTTTGATGGGATTCAGTTAAGGTACTAATCTGCATTGGACAAATCCTTTGTAAATCAAGATGGTCCCTTTTTTTTTGCATGAAGGGAGCTAGAAATATTAGGTTGAAATATACAGAATTGCCAATATTTGGCTATTATTAACATGCATACATCCCATATTGCTACTATAGGGATGGTAAGGAGCATTTCTAATTACATCTTAATCAAAAAAAGTGATGGGAAGTGTTTAAGACAGAGAGGAAAGCAGAATATCACAAAAGGCCTTATGAAAGAGAATGTAGCCAAAACTGATGACATGAGTTTGTACTTAAAATTCAGCATCTAGGACACTTTACTTCAGCTCTGGACTTTGTTGTTGTTGTTTTCACTTAACTTTTTATCAAAGTATAGTCAGTTTACAATGTTGTGTTATTTCTCGTGTAAAACATAGTGATTCAGTTATACACACACACACACACACATATATATATGCCTTCTCATATTATTTTTCATTATAGGCTATCAAGGTATTGATGAACTTTTTTTAATGAAGGAAGTTTACCACCAAAGTTTACATGCTACGAATAAAAAAAAAAAACAACAAAGATCTTTCAAAACAATGTTTTTGAAAATAGTGAAACATAGATACCTATTGTGAATGGATGATCACTAACTATTGGCCAACTTCTAAACCCTAGGTGTAGACTCAATTTTTCAACAACTGAGCACTGGTAAATTTATTATAGCAATTCTTGAACATATTAATTCCTTCTCAAGTGTTGGCTGAGATTACAAATTAGTTTTGCCTCTTTAGAGCCTTTATGCAAGTCTTACTTCAGAAAGAAACTTTGGAGGCACAAAATTTCTTGGTTTTTCTTCTCAAGTAGTAAGAGCAAGATGCTCTTATAATCAAGATGACATATTTAAAAGTAGTATCACGATGAGAAATTCAATATGAAACCAACATTCAGTCTACCATATACATTCAAAATTATGAACAATAAACATACTTCATTATAAAAATTGTTATAAATTATTTCAATGATCACAGAACTAAGACTAAATAAAGAACTTTTTAAAAAAATAGAGCAAAATGCACATTGTAAAATATAGATACCTAGTTTCTTTCCTAGGAAACTCCTTGACCAATTCACTTCACCAAGCATGAAGGATTTCTGATATTGGTATGGAAAATACAACTTTTTCAGGAGATGACTCTTAGTTTTGCTTTTTTCCAAGTCTAGCCAAAAGCCATTCTACCTCCCCTTCTTTTCTGATTACAGAGACCCTTTTTGTTACTTTCCACAGGTAAGCCTAACAGATGAAGTCTTAACTGGTTAAGCCAATCACCGAAACTATACTATTCCTCCTACAAGCGACAGTTTCAGGAAAGGGTCTGTGGCAATTCTTTAAGAAGCCCTGAAAAAAAATCTACAAAAACATATGATCAATATGATGCTGAAGCAATGGCAGCCATCTTATATTTTACCACATGAGAGAAAAAGCCTTCAGACAGCAAAGCAGAAAGATAAAGCGAACTTGAGTTCTCGATGACATTTGTAGAGATACTAAATTATGCAACCATGGAAATTCTTTATGTTCAAATTTGTTATGTGAGATAATAAACTCCTTATTGCTACCTATAATTGAATCGTTGTTACTTGTACCCAAAATCATCCCAACTGGAAAACAAGCTAATAACTATCTTTAGACAACAATTTTGAAAATGCGTGCCACAAAGCACAGTGTTAACCAGGGAAAACCATGTAGATAGTTTAAGACATCTATTTCCTAATTATGTGAACAGTTTACTACAGGTCCATTTAGTATATGACTTCAAAATGCATAACTACTAGTTTGGGCACTTCTATATATTTTGAAACATGTTATCATTGGAGTAAAAACAGTTTCAAAGTACATTATATACATTTTTCCATCAGTAAAACAGCAAGGGGCCGATACATAAATTGAATTCACTAATTAAATTATTTTTTAAAGTTAGTGCATTCCTTTTAGTTGTGAGACACTGAATGAACTAGATGCCAAGAGAGACCACCACCTTCAAGCAAATAACAACCTAACAGAGAGAAACATATCTTCACAGTAGATTAAAATGCATGCCTAATTGACTCATGATATAAAAAGGAAATAAAGAACAACTTAACAAATACTGGAAATTTTAATAAAGTAGAGCAGTTGAAAATATTTAGGCTGGAACACAGAAAGCTGAAAGGACTGAAATTATGGAAAAGGATATAAGAAATGTATGGAACATGGTGAAAACTCTAGCATAAGGGAAAGTCTAATATCCATGTAATTGGAAACTCTGAAAAGGAGAAGAGAAGGAACAGGACAGAGTCAATATTCAAAAACCTACCAGTCTATAATTTTCTCAAACTGGCATCTCAAAAGATGCTAAGCTACCAATTCAAGAAGCTGTATGATCTTAAGCAGGAAAAATACAAAAACCACACTTAGGTACATCAGAGAAAAGCTGCTACACACCAGAAACATAGGATAAAATCATCAACTATAAAAAACCCACTAACTTCAAAGGAGCATCACTATAACTAAGAGCTGATTACTTTTTTTTTTTTTAACATTTTTTATTGATTTATAATAACTTCACAATGTTGTGTCAAATTCCAGTGCAGAGCCCAGTCTCCCAGTTATACATGAACACACACACATTCATTGCCACATTCCTTTCTCTGTGAGCTACCATAAGATCTTGTATATATTTCCCTGTGCTACACAGTATAATCTTGTTTATCTATTCTACACTTTGAAATCCCAGTCTATCCCTTCCCACTCCCCCCCGCCTTGGCAACCACGTTTGTATTCTATGTCTATGGGTGTATTTCTGTTTTGTATTTATGCTTTGTTTGTTTTTAGATTCCACATATGAGTAATCTCATATGGTATTTTACTTTCTCTTTCTGGCTTACTTCACTTAGAATGGCATTCTCCAGGATCATCCATGTTGCTGCAAATGGCGTTATGTTGTCGGTTTTTATGGCTAAATAGTATTCCACTGTATAAATATACCACACCTTCTTTGTCCAGTCATCTCTTGATAGACATTTAGGCTGTTTCCATGTCTTGGCTATTGTAAATATTGCTGCTGTGAACACTGGGGTGCAGGTGTCATGTTGAAGTAGGGTTCCTTCTGGATATATGCCCAGGAATGGGATTCCTGAGTCATATGGTAAGTCTATTTCTAGTCTTTTGAGGAATCTCCATACTGTTTCCACAGTGGTTGCACCAAACTACATTCCCACCAGCAATGTAGGAGGGTTCCCTTTTCTCCACAGCCTCTCCAGCATTTGTCATTTGTGGATTTTTGAATGATGGCTATTCTGATTAGTGTGAGGTGATACCTCATTGTAGTTTTGATTTGCATTTCTCTGATAATTAGTGATATTGAGCATTTTTTCATGTGCCTATTGATCATTTGTATGTCTTCCTTGGAGAATTGCTTGTTTAGGTCTTCTGCCCATTTTTGGATTGGGTTGTTTGTTTTTTTCTTATTAAGTCATATGAGCTGCTTATATATGCTGGAGATCAAGCCTTTGTCAGTTTCATTTGCAAAAATTTTCTCCCATTCCGTAGGTTGTCTTTTTGTTTTACTTATGGTTTACTTTGCTGTGCAGAAGTTTGTAAGTTTCATTGGGTCCCATTTGTTTATTCTTGCTTTTATTTCTATTGCTTTAGTAGACTGTTCTAGGAGAACATTTTTGAGATGTATGTCAGATAATGTTTTGCCTACATTTTCTTCTAGGAGGTTTACTGTATCTTGCCTTATGTTTAAGTCTTTGATCCACTTTGAGTTGAATTTTGTGTATGGTGTAAGGGAGTGTTCTAGCTTCATTGCTTTACATGCTGCTTCCAGTTTTCCCAACACCATTTGCTGAAGAGACTGTCTTTATTCCACTGTATATTCTTGCCTCCTTTGTCAGAGATGAGTTGACCAAAAGTTTGTGGGTTCATTTCTGGGCTCTCTATTCTGTTCCATTGGTCTATATGTCTGTTTTTGTACCAATACCATGCTGTCTTGATGACTGTAGCTCTGTAGGATTGTCTGAAGTCTGGGAGAGTTATTCCTCCAGCATCTTTCTTTTTCTTCAGTAATGCTTTGGCAATTCTAGGTCTTTGATGGTTCCATATAAATTTTATTATGACTTGTTCTAGTTCTGTGAAATATTTCCTGGGTAATTGGATAGGGAATGCATTAAATCTGTAGATTGCCTTGGGCAGTGTGACCATTTTAACAATACTGAGTCTTCCAATCCAAGAGCATGGGATATCTTTCCATTTTTTAAAGTCTTCTTTAATTTCCTTCATCAATGGTTTATAGTTTTCTGTGTATAATTCTTTCGCCTCTTTGGTTAGATTTATTCCTAGGTATTTTATTACTTTGGGTGCTATTTTAAAGGGGATTGTTTCTTTATTTTCTTTTTCTGTTGAGTCATCATTAGTGTAAAGAAATGCAACTGATTTTTGAATGTTAATCTTGTAACCTGCTACCCTGCTGAATTCTTCGATCAGCTTTAGTAGTTTTTGTGTGGACCTTTTTGGGTTTTCTATATATAGTAACATGTCGTCGGCATATAGTGACACTTTTACCTCTTCTTTTCCAATTTGGATCCCTTTTATTTCTCTCTCTTGCCTGATTGCTGTGGCTAGGACTTCCAAGACTATGTTGAATAGGAGTGGTGACAGTGGGCATCCTTGTCTTGTCCTATATTTTAGCGGGAAGCTTTTGAGTTTTTCACCGTTGAGCTCTATGCTGGCTGTAGGTTTGTCATATATAGCTTTTATTAGGTTGAGATACGTTCCCTCTATATCCACTATGGTGAGAGTTTTTATCATAAATGGGTGTTGAATTTTATCAAATGCTTTTTCTGTATCTATTGAGATGATCATGTGGTTTTTGTCCTTTCTCTTGTTGATGTGATGTATTACATTGATTGATCTGCTTATGTTGAACCATCCTTGTGTCCCTGGGATGATGTATAATCTTTTTTATGTGCTGTTGGATTCTATTTGCTAATATTTTGGTGAGGATTTTTGCATCTATGTTCATCAGTGATATTGGCCTACAATTCTCTTTTTTGGCAGTGTCTTTGCCTGGTTTTGGTATCAGGGTGATGGTGGCTTCATAGAAAGAGTTTGGGAGTATTCCCTCCTTTTCAATCTTCTGGAAGAGTTTGAGAAGGACTGGTGTGAGTTCTTTTTTGTATGTTTCGTAGAATTCCCCGGTGAAGCCATCCGGTCCTGGACTTCTATTTGTAGGGAGGTTTTTTTATTGCTAATTTGATTTCATTTCTAGTGATCGGTTTGTTCAAGTGGTCAGTTTCTTCTTGGTTCAGTCTAGGTGGACTGTATGATTCCTTAATAGGAGCAAAAGGAGCCAGTGGAATTGCACCATTAAAGTGCTGAAAGAAAACAACTATACTAGCAAAAAATCCTTTCAAACTTAAGGCTTTCCACTAAAACCAAATCCAGGAGAATTTGTCAAAAGCTCAAGTGCACTAAAAGAAATATTAAAGACAGTTCTCTAGGGTAAAGAAAAATAATCCTGAATGAAAACATTAAGTGCAAAAAGAAAAAAAGAACAAAGTAAAAGGTAAATATGTGGATAAACATAAATAAATATTAATTTTTCAAAGCTAAAATAATAATGCTTTATGAGGTCTAGAATATATGGCAAATTCAAATACATTTATAACAATGCAAAATGATGGTGGGGCTAAGTAGAATTAAAGTATCCTAAAGTCCTAGCATTATCTAGGAAGTATGAAAGTTAAAATTAACACTAGAATGTAATAGGTCACAGATATATGCTGCTAACTCTAGGGAAACCATAAAACAAATATACAAGAATGCATAATTAACAAGTTAATAAGGGGAGAAAGTTGAAATAATAATAAAAAAAATAAATAGCATCTTAGTAGATCTAAATCCTAATATATAAATAACTAAGTGAACTATAAATAAACACTCCAATCAAAAGACAAAAATTATCAGAAGCATTACTAGGCATAGAGATATTTCATAATGATAAGAAAAAGTCAATTCACCAGAAAGATATAACAATTCTAAATTTATATCTACCAAACAATATATAAATAATATATAGTATAAGTCTATATTTAAAATTACAATTGAGTGTCTATGTGGATATTTGGTAGTAGTATTTAATATTTATTTAGTACCTCTTTACCTGAGCCTTTTACTCAAGGATTGACTATAAATCACCATTCTCCTGCCTTATCTGCTTCACTACCAAATCATTAGAGAACTTCCAACAGAGAAATGAACATTCGTATTCATCTTAATGGTGCATTAAAGTCACCAAGCTCTATCTTTTCTAGTAGGATGTATACCTACTCCATTAAGTAAGAAGAAAAGGAGGCCAAATATTCCATGCTTCCTTTTATAGGAGCTTTATTTTATAAAAATGAAAGCATCAAATAAACTTGAATTTAAAATATAAAATCATACTCACAGAATTCTAAGATTTTAACAAATTAGAGTGTTCTACTTACTGAACACAAAGAACTTTAGCACAGGAAGGGTTCTCAGAAATGAGCTCTGTGGTCAGATGCCTGGGCTCAGCTCCATGACTTATTAGCCTTGTTACCTTGGGCAAGTTCTCTAATCTTTCTGTGCCTCAGTTTTGTAGGTTGTAAAATGGTGATAATCATAGTATATACTTTGTAGGATTATTGTTAGATATAAATGAAACAATACCCCTAAGTAGAATAGACTCTGGCACCCATATATAAATGCTTAAATAATTATGAGTCTGGTATAGTTGTCATGGTGGTGATGATGCTACTAGTAATAATGGTAGTGGAACCATAACAGAACAATAATAGTAATAATGGTAGACACAGAAGTCTTGGGAGTGGTGGTGGTAGTGGTGGTAGTAGCAGTAGTAATAATATCATAGTAGTAGAATTAGAAAAAGTATTGTGATAGTCTTCATTGTCAGTATAGTGATCAACTTCTAGGTGTCACACACTCAAATACTTCCAGAAATCATGCAAGTGCTATCAATGAATGAAGTAGGCTAGACCTAAGATAAAAGGAAGTGTAGAGGACTACAGAAAGCTAGGAAGCCTATGCCCCATTTAAATGCATTCAAATTTATTATTTGAAACAGTGATGTCACCAAGGAAAGGCAAAGTGTGTGACCTAGATCATGCCAAGGATCAACAGTTTACAACCTCTGATTTAGTCTGTTACACATTTAAGTTAAGAATCACTATGGTTGTTTGTATATAGCTAGCCATTGTGCTTGAAATAACCCCATTTTCTTTTTATTCTGTCATCTCCCCAATAATAGACCTTCCTCACTCCCCACAAAATCCTGAGTTTGTCAATGGGTATCTGTTTGCAGCGGCTTTATTTTTGCATTCTCAAGTTTTACAAGGCTTGAATTTGGCACTTAAGGTCTCATTTACAGTCTTTCTTTTGCTCACCCTACTTGTAACTGTTCTGTTTCACTGCATCATGCATTCAGACTCTGCTTAGCAAGCCTGCTGATATCCATCCTTCACACATCCCCAGGCCTTCTGAACTAAACTACAGCAAGTTATCATGTCAATGTTGGTGGGCTGGCAGCATTCCAGAATCTTATCACTTGTAACCTATTCTATCCTTTTGATCTTACATATGGCTTATAGGTGATATTGATGAAATGGCCAAAAGAACCAGATGAGCTGTTTGTGGTAGAGATCCCTCTCACAATCACAGAGAGACGAGAATCCTACATATTACATATGGACATTCTGCTGATTTAGAGATTGTTGATGCATTACACCCTTTTGTCTCAACAGGGTCATAGTCTACAATTTTACAGGGCCAGTGAAAAAGTTTAGCTTCATTTTCCCAGGGCAAATTGATAAATGATTCAGACTTTCTTAAGTCTGTCTTACTACAATGAATCCAAAAAACAGTGCAATGCCTTTCGTGTTTCTTAGGCATAAATATTCAATTACACCCCCCTAAACATCTCATGACCTTACATTAAGAGCTTCATGAAGACTTGGTAGTAAAGTTTGGTTTTTCACAATAATCTAAATCTATTATAAACCACAGAAACAGCTTGACATGGAACTTCTCTGAAGGCTAAGATCATATAGATCTTAAGTGTATCAAATAGAGATATAATGTGAGTCACATACAGACTTTTACATTTCCTATTAGCCACATTTTAAAGGTAAAAAAGAAATAGATAAAGTTAATATTAATAATGAATTTAATTTAGTTAAATATATCCAAAATGTTATTTTAATAAATAATTAATATAAAAGCTTATTAGACATATTACATTCTTTTCTCATATTAAATGTTTGAAGTCCAATGTGTGGTTTATCCTTACAGCACATTTCAATTTGGACTACCCACATCTCTAGTATTCAAAAGCCTCCTGTAACTGGTGGCTACCTTACTGAACAGTGCAGATCTAGACAAAACCTCCAGCTCAAAGTATTAACAGATGGTGATTCAGTTTCTGTTTGAACACTGCTATTTTCTCTTTTTTTCATCTCATTTTCTCATTTGCTCTAAGCTTAAGTTTCTTTTGAACATATCTTATTCCATTTTTCCTGGTTTAAACACTGTTCTCCTAGGTCAATGGTTCTGAATTTTTTTTGGAACACAGCCCCCATTGAAAAGCTAACAAAAATTTGGGTCCTTGCTCCAAAAAATGTACATTTTTATTGTAATGGGTTGAATTGTATCCCCCCGTCAAAAGGCATTTTGGAATCTTAATCCCCAGTCCTTAAGAATGTGACCTTATTTGAAGAGACAGTATTTAGATGTAATAAAGTAATGACTCATCTCTGTGGGCCCTAATCCAAAATGATCATTTTCCTTATTAAAAGATGAAATTTGGGTAGAGATCCACATAGAGGGAAGATGATGTGAACAGACACAGGGAGAAGATGGTCATCAACAAGCCAAGGAGAGAGACCTGGGACAGATTCTTTCCTCATGGAGCTCAGAAGGAATCAGCCCTGTTGACATTTTGATTTCAGACTTCCACCCTCCAGAACTACCTAGTTTGTGATACTTTGTTACAGCAGCCTTAGCAAATTAATAAATGCATAAATACATATAATTTACATATAATTCCAAAGGGCTCAAGGATACTCCCACTAAATGTTAAGAACCAGAGGTTAAGAATTCACTTTGAATTGAATAGACCAAATTTAAATAGCATTTATGTAGCGTTTCTGTCACCAATGATCATTAATTATATCAACCAACATTTGTCCTAAGTGCCTTCTCAGACTATTCTCCTCACCAGAACAATGGTAAAAATGTTATTTTTAAACCAATCTCAGAATTCCTACAAGTCACTGAATGTTCTGAGGTTTCATATTATGCTCATGGGTTATTTTGAAGTTCTGTCCTTTGAGATTATATCCTTAGTTATATGATCCTCTGCCATATTTAGTACATGTCCTCTTAAAGCTGGGATATACAGAGACTGTCCTGGGAAAATATTTATTTTCTTTAGATACTTCCCCTTTTCTCATCTAATTAATATACAAGTCAAGACCATCTAAAGCAGGATTTCTCACTTGAGTTCCATAGAATAATAAGATCCATTTAAAAAGTTCCTAAGGTCTTATAATTTAGAGATCTGTTTCACAGTGCATTTTACCCTTCATCATTATGCTCATTAACATCCTAAAGACTCTGAGAAATGATGCAAGAAAGAAAAAAAAATTGTTTAAGTTAAATAAGTAACCACATTTTTTTCTCATATATATATTATCCACTGAAACATCATGTAGATGACTACTTATGTCAAGCCATCATACTCTGTAAAATCCTAGCCATAGATGCTTGTAGAAAGACAATATAAACATATCCACAGAGCAGGCTAACCTCAGGTTATTAAGATAAACTGGCCCAGCCCACTTCATCACTGCTGCCAAGATCATTGCTTCTACCAACAACACTGCTGGATGATAATTAAGTGAGACCTCTTTGGTCATGGCTTAATAGTTGCCAGTCCTCATGGCCTCCAAGGTCCTGACAGAACTTTCATACCTACCAAGCTCAGGGAATGAAGGATGGAGGAACAGCAAAGAGGGCAGCCTTGGCAAGAACTCCACAGACTCCCTACTACTACCTGAATTTCAGCAATTTTTAAGCATAAACATTTCTCATATTGTTGGTTGCCTTTTGCTAATTTCCAGAGCACTGAAATGTATGTTTATTTTTTTGACAATTTTAGATTTATAATTACTTTTGGAGGAGAGAATTTGTCAACCTTCTTATTTATCTATAACCAGAGACATATATTCTTAACAAAATGTATTTTTATCTCTCCAAGAACTTATAAAGATGTAGAAATAGTTGACTAGGAGGTCATATCAAAGTTATACTTTAATAGTGGGGTATAGAGAAATTTTCATAGATTTGCTAATGACTTTTGATACATTTGAGAGTTCTCAGATGTATAAATACTAAGTCAAAATCTGAAGCAATTAATATTACAGAAGTGAGGCAAGTCAGACAGAGAAGACAAATAATGTATTATATGTGGAATCTAAAAATGCCCGAACTCATAAAAACAGAGTCGAAAAATGGTTATCAGAGGCTGGGAGTAGGGAAACTAGGGAAATGTTGTTTAAAGGTACAAACTTGCAACTGGTAGGTCAGTAAGTCCTAGAAATCTAATGTACAGTATAGTGCATATAGTCAATAATACTGTATTATAAACTTCAAAGTTGCTAAGAGACTAGATTTTAATTGTTCTCACCACAAAAAAGAAATGTCAAATATGTGATGTGATAAGAGGTGTTAGCTGACACTTCAATGATAATCACGTTGCAATACATAATATACCACATCAACACATTGTACACTTTACACAACATTATAACATAAATTATATCTAAATTTTTAAAAATATACAGAGGGATGACCTCAATAGAAATACATATATTCTGGAATTTTCTCCAGAAACTTTACAGCATAAAGTGTTGTTTGTTTAATCTGATGACACTAACTCAATGGAAAATTTACGTATAAGTAGGATCTCTCTTCTCTTTAAGAGAAAAAAAGTTCTCATTATTTTATTGCATCAATGGCAATTTCCTTACTGTTAGCAAATTCCCAAAGGTTTTTATAGTGTCTCAAAAAGAAACGTGCAAATGTAGGGATCCGATTGTTACAGAAGTCAAATACTTTCTCGTTCTTTTCTCCTGTGTTACCAACAGTAATGTACTTGATCTTTCTAGGCCTCTGTTTCCTCATCTGAAAAATGATGGGCTTGCATTAGAAGATCTAGAACTACATTAGTTAGATCTCGATTTCTCAAAAATATGATGTCATTCCTCAGCAATGCAGCTTACGTGTAAGAGCCCATGATTGCTAGGAAATACACTCAAACTGCTTCTCCGGTTTTGTGATAGGTTCTACTAAATCAAGCTTTTTATTTAGAATTTATAAATAAATGTGTCTATGATAAACAAGCTGGATAAGATTAAGGGCATAATCTGTGATTCCAAAGCTGAATTTCTGAGTAATCGCTTTGGCAGTACATGTTATCCCCTCTGTGAGTAGACATTCACTGTTCAAAGCAACGAGCTCTTTGAGACTTGGAAATTTTGGATTCTGTTCTATTTTTAAAAGCTACTATGTCAGTATTCATCAACTGCTTGACATAGCCATTCATTTATTTTCAAAAAGGCTATTCTATAGTCACACTTCCTTTCAGGAAGCCCACCAACTAAACAGAAGCCTGAATTACTGATAGCAGTTATACAGGGACCTTCCTGTTGGTTAAGAAGCAGGACTAATTAAACTAATGTGCTAAATCTCGGGCTAATAATTATGCAGAAAAGTGGTAAGAAAGCTTATTTTACTTGTTTTTACTGGTTGTGCACCTTTAATATGAAGCCAAAAAGGGTAAAACATTCTAGAATAAGTGTATTTCTTATTTGTACTTTTGGTAAGGCTGATTTAAGTGTTCTCTAATAAGAAATTTGTCAATTTCTAATAGAAGTCATTATAATGTAAAAATGTTGATTATTTAAGATAATTTTAAAATAATATAAAAATTAATTGACTAGACATTAAAATAATTCCTCTTGTAGTGGCTAATTAGGAGCCAATTAACCCTATGTTTTCAATATGCTTCACATAAAGATCTTATTTCTATAAAATAAATCCAACTTTTCTACTTAATATTCATATACATTTTCAATTATATTAAGACTAAAAAATGTTTTATAATAATGGCTAAAATTCTTAGAATATGCATATACATTTAAAATTATTTTCACATATAATTTCTACTTTTACTGCAGTATCAAAATGGTTTTGAAACAATATAGAAAACTGCATAACCTTAAGTTATTTTTTTAGGTTAAATCATATTGTTGGGGCAAATGAAAGGCCACTTGGATGCACTGCTGGCTATTTTGTCACGAAGATGCTACATCAATAAGCTTACATCTTTGTGTATTGTGGTGAGGCCCTACTATTCAGTAGACCTACTTCAACTTGAAGTTTCTCCACAGCCAAGGATAGTTTAGATGTTATCCTAAACTTCAACTAAAGAAACAGATGGTTTCCTGTAGAGAAGGTTGTTTAATAGCATCTATAGTAACTCAACAGGCTTCCACTGAATTAAAAAACAAAAAACTCTGAAGGTAGGAGCAGTCCAGACTAACCAAGAGATCCTTAAAGTCACAAGGAGCTAATACCGATTAGATGAGAGTGAAAGCGACCCATCCTCTTTTGTAATCCAGGAATTGAGCTATCAATAGGGAACACAGCAACTACCTTATCTATCATAATCCTAATCTGAAACAAAGTGAAACATCTATGAACCCTGGGGTTTTCCTGTATAGTCATGGTTTAGGAAAGAGAGTCTATAAAATCATTGTTTTCTACCTAGACATTCCAGAAGTTCAGACAGAGAGAAAGCAAATCTTAATACAGAAAAATATAAAATTTAGTTGTTCATGTTCAAGTTTCAGCACACTTTAGACATGTCCTTCTAGCTAATAAACTGTTAATGAACACTTTAAAGGTTTTTCTTAAATCTTTAAATATGGTGGAGTACATGTGAGTATGATGTATGTGTGAGAATGATGTCATTTATTAGATTGGACCACTTGTCATTAGTTATTGCCTCAATGATCCTAATGATGTGGTAAATTTTAAAACTTTGGAGGAAAAAAGTAATAAAATAGATAGATTTTTCATAAAAAATGTTACCTATCAGTTTTTCACAAACTATAATATTCCTACCCTACTTCTGGGTATATGCATAAAAATAAACAGATCTTTTCCCTGAAAGAATATTGTGGATCACTAAACAATTGTGGTTTCACTAACCCTCTTTATCAAGTAGGAATGAGGTAATGTGGAAAAACTCATGAGGAAATTTGGTGACTTTAATAATGATGAAAATTATTTACATAATGAAAATTACTATCAAGTTACACATTTAGTCACTTAAAGAAATCGTTTTCTGAAAGATAGAGTAAATGTATTAAATCACATCGATCTGTTTTCCTCTTGTTTTTATTGTAGGGAAAGCACACATGAACCTGAAATATCTAAAATATCTGAAACAAATTCACATATGTATTTGTACCATAAGAATAAGTCATTTACTATCAAGATGGCAAAATAAATTAAGGAAGAAATTTTCACTGCTCTGCCATAAAAACACAGTAATAATAAATAAAATACTAGTTCTTAATTCAATATCAAGTATTGTAGATCTGAGATTTACTTTTTTTTCTTTTTAGTAAACTTTAGTTTCACAAATACTTACTGAAGCAGAAGGAAAAGAATAGTTACAACTTCTAACAAAAATGCTCTTAATTCTTGACATCAGAAACTTGTCAAAGGCAAGTTAAATGCAAGAAAAATTAGAATCAGAGACCTATGGGTCAAGTATGTAGAGAACTAATTATGAGTTATAGAAAAAAAATGCTATGTAAAATATAGAAAAAATATGCAATGACCTAAACATTTTTGAAGAGAAGAAACATTAAGTCAAATTTTAAATAGTATAATTATAGTTTAAAGCATTGCTTAAAAGAGACTGAACACACAAAGGACCCCATTCTCCTATACCCATATTTAACCATATATTTTCTTTTCAAAAATAATTTTCATCTACATCAAAGGTTGGTGAGATTCTCTAAGAAACAAAATCAAAGCCCATTGTATTTAATAAAGATTCTCAATGTTCAAATTGGAAAGAGTAAAGATTCTCTTCCTTTGTGAGTTTTCAATTACATTTGATTATTAAGAAAAGATTTCACTTTAAATGGGCCACTAATGTAAACCAAGCATAGCCTCCAAATGAAGTTTTATATACAAAATGAGTTTGTGTGTGATTGTGTGATCCAATTCAAATCTAATTAGAATCAGATTAATCAATCAACTAATTTAATCAACACCAGTAAGTTTCCATGACTGCAATTGAATACTTTCCTGTGTCTCTGTCCATTTATTTTACCTACTTTCCTGTCATTAGGGGAAGTGCCCGTTATCCTAAGTAAACGAATCCTGCCATTTGTGCATTTAATCTCATCTTTCTTATCTATTTAGAGACAGTATTCCAGCAATTCTTACTTCTGCCTACTGCCTAGACATAGTTTATCCCTCTTTCCTTATTTACTCCCACCAGTATGCAAACATGGCATTATTTCTCTCACCTAAGAAAAAAAACAAGAACAAAAACCCTCTTGATCACACTTCTTCCTCCAGCTCCTGCCCCAGGTCCTTCCTTTTCTTTATAGTGCAATTTATTAAAAGCATTGCTTATACTTGCTGACTCTTCTCCAGTTCTCTCCAGTCATTCCTTTTGAATTTCCTATGCTCTTCTGTTGCCCACCATTCCACTGAAAATGTTTTATTAGGATCTCCAATAACATATGTGTTGCTAAAACTGGCACTCGGTGCCCAGTCCTCATCTTCCTTGCCCAATCTGTAGCATCAACTCTGCTGACCACTGTCTTCTACTCGAAATACTTTCTTGACTTGGCTTCCAGGATACCACACTTACAACATTTGCTACTCCTTCTGTCTTCTTTGGTCTCCTCGTCTTCCTTCAAGTGTATTAGGGCTGAGTCCTTGGACCACTGCTCTTTTCTGTCTTCTCTAACTCCCTTGAGAACTTAGCCAGCTCTAAACACCATCATTACTTATATGTCAGCAAGAAGCCTGCCCTCAAACTCCAAATTT
Source organism: Camelus bactrianus (assembly GCF_048773025.1). Classification (NCBI taxonomy): domain Eukaryota; kingdom Metazoa; phylum Chordata; class Mammalia; order Artiodactyla; family Camelidae; genus Camelus; species Camelus bactrianus. The sequence continues at coordinate 57,202,301 of NC_133541.1, read as the reverse complement.
GTAAATCCAACCCCCTATTCAACATCTCAGAATTAATATTTCTAAAACTGAATTCAAAACCTTCCTCTTGCAATCTCCTTCAACTCTGTAGGTCAATTGCTTGCCTTCAGTAGTTCATTCCAAAAAATGTAACCATCATCGGTATGTCTTTCTCTCATGACCCATACCTATTTCATCAGCAAATCCTGCTGCCTCTAAACGTTTCTACAATCTGCCTTTTGTTTACCATCTTCACTGAAATCTCTCTGGTCTAAGCCCCTCTCACCCTCCACTCATTGTTGAACTAGCTTTCCATTTGTTATATATCCTTCTCTGCTTATTATCCTATACCCTATTCTAAACACAACAGCCATATTTATCTTGTAAAAACTTAACTCAGATCATATCACTTGACTGTTTAAAATTCTGCAACATTTTAACTCAAAGCAAAAGTTGAAATCCTTGCAATAGCATATAAGGCCTTAAACATGATCTGGCCTCTTGGACCTCATCTCCCAATTCCAGCTGTCTTCATCTTTCCACTTTATGCATACTGCTGTCTGTGCTAATGCTTGATCACATAGGCAAAGTCTCACATCAAGGGCTTTGTATTTAACTGCTTTTCCTGCCTGGCATGCTCTTCATACAAACAGACTTGTCATCTTCTCCCTGAAGCCTTTTCTGATGCCCTAGCTAAAACCACAACCCTCATCTCTATTCCTACTCTGACATTTTTTTTTTAAAGCATCTTTCCCTGGTTTATTTTTCTCTTCAGCATTTATCCCTACCTAACATACTTTAATTTGTTCATCTTCTTATTATGTTTCCCTGGCTAGAATTTAAACTCCAGAAAAAAAGAAATTTTTGTGGTTTGCTCTCTACTGTATAGAAAAGTTCCTGGCACATAATCGACACTGAAAAATACATTTGCTAAATAAATGAATCAAATATTTGTTTTGAGAATATTGGGCCTATGTCAGAATCCTGTAAATATGAGTTCAGGAGCTCCCACCTCCAGGAAATCTATACAATTCTAGAAAAATACTCTGTGGATTTAAAAACGTGCTGGGTACTTGATCTGAGGGACTGAGCAAGGCTCAGGTACTTTAAACTGCCATTTGTTATCTTCCTCCTTAACCCATCTCACCCTATTACAATTACTTTTCTAAATAGTGAGAGAATGACTCAACCTCAGGAAAACCTAAGCATTTTATTCTAAAGCACCCTGCTCCATTCCCGACCAACAGCTCTAGCTAGATAAGATCTAAATGTTAAAGGCATCCAGCTTAGAGCCGGAAGATACCTAGTGTGAAGGCGTATCTTGCTTATTGCTTATGTATCTGTGTTTAATAAGGAATAATATACCTTGGTGTGTGTGTGTGTGTGTGTGCACGCTTGCTTGTTTTGTCATTGCTAATGCATTTTATAAAAAAATATTAATTTATATTTTAATATTGCTGCATTTTATAATAAATATTAATTTTTAACATTAACTATTTTGAGGTCTTAGACTCAAAACCCTAAATAATTTTTGTAGAAAAATTGTTTTCATAGCATTTTTCATTATGGTCTATTATCATAATAAGTAATAGATAATAAGCCCCAGCGAGATATTCGACAAACGAAATAGATGTCTTTAGTTTACCTGGAGCTAACACGGAGGGATTCGGTGGGGTTCCACTTTCTTCATCAGTGCTCTCATCATAGACTGCATCTCTGTCAGAAGTCACTTCGGAATGTGTTGTAGTTTCCCTAGAAACAGAGAGAGGTATAATTATACATTATGGGTTCATTCCTGGCTAGGCATCCACTTCACCAGTAAGTCATTATAGAAAATATCCCTGGAAAAACATTATAATTAAACAAATATACATTGAAATATATATGATTAAGATAAAAGCACTTCAAAGACTATATGTTAACTCTCTTAAGGACAAGTTTCTCTTTTACCTAATCTAAATGTGGCTTAGTGCTCACTATAGTTAATTCTCAAATGTTTCTTATCACTTATTATTCATCTATCAAATCAAAATACTATCCTTCCAAATCACCTTCTGTGGGTCACAAAGTGTTCAATATTTTCCTGATTTCAAAGCAGTTCTGCCTCTCATTTGGTCTCCCCAAAATTCTGAGATGCACACTTTTATTCTTATTATAAAATACCTAAGTAAGGTTTGGTTTTAAACCACAGAGAGTTTAAAGGACTTGCCCAAAGTCACGTACTACTAGATATGAGTACCAGACCAACACTTGAACTAGAATCATCTGACATCAAAGTTATATTCTTTGTATGATGTCATTAGTAAACCTGTTCCTTCTCTCAGATTCAGGGTAATAGACCCAAACCTATATCAGCTAATGCCTCAAATACTTATAACTGCCCACGCCATATCAGTCATAAGTCACCCATGATTCTTCCTTGAAAATTAAGTACATATCCATACTCAGAGCCACTTGATTCTAAAATTAATCACTGCTTAGACATCAAGATTAAAAATGTGTGTCCAGCTCTGTGGTTCCATAGAAAATGAAAGTTCTTAATTAGTATATTTCTTAGTGATGTCTAAGAATTAAACATATTTAAATCACAAAACTGGCATGAGATTTATCTATGTGTAGGTGTGACAATTGGGCAGACATAGAAAGACCATATTGAGAATTCTCCAGTCCACTTGCGTCTAACACCCAGAGCATCCAACCCCAGACTATCAAATGACCTCATAATACTAAAACATTGGCATCTAACTTTCATGAACTTTGGGAAGGAATTCCCCTTAAATGTATGCATCTGCCGTCTCCAAAACACAATGGTCAAAATACCTTTCATGCTCCATGTTCTTTTCTGGTTCTTGAACTTCATTTAACAATTTATGTAAGCTTCTGATCTTTGCTTTCTTCTCATTCAGCACCAGAACAAACCGTTTATAAAGGTCAGTCTCCACAGCTTCCTTAGCACTCACACATTTTTCAAATCTAAAATGTAAATACACAAATAAATACATCATGCAGATTTTCTTGGCATTGATATTATTCAATCTAATACTGAAGATGATTTCAGAAAAATTTTTTCAAGAAAAATACAATTAAAATCACTTTACATGTCTTCATTGATTTAAAGTTTTATATAGATAATTAGATAATTAGAACTTATTATTAGCGTTTGTAGTTTACATACTGAGATAAAAATCAAATTGGAAACTGATACCAAAAAAAGCTTTTAAAACATCTGAATGCCTAAATGTAATAACTTATCCACAACCATGGTTTATTTCCAAAAGAATATCTTTATGGGAGAAATTTCAAACAAGAGAAACTATAGCCTAAGTTTCTTGTACTCTGTTAATATTACTATAATAGCAACCATGATCTTGTTTTGTGTTTAAGAGATTCACCTAATCTGTTTTCCCTAAATAAATTATAAACTGCTCCACAGCGAGAATAAGACATATCCAGTCGTATCTTATAACCCAGCAAAACACACCCAGACACACACACACACACACACACAAAATAAAGTATCTAACTTGAAAATTTCTAAGGAAAGATTAATGAAACAGCAAATGTGAAACACTATATATCTTTATTTTGGATATATAAGACAAAACACAATTCTCTATCATTTATAATTCTTTCTACAATGTTCAAATAAGCTAGCAAGAGATTGTACTAATTTTAATCTCCCAGGTATATATAAAGAAGGCAATCTAGCAGAGGCTGCATGTAGTTGATATGTGCATGCACATACACACCATGAATAAACATCTGTTTTAAAGATTCAGAAATAATTTCATGTAATATATTCATTTAAAAGTAGTCTAGCTCTGCCTGATTTTCTCTTTAGCATACTGTTTATTTATTCTTGTTCTATAAAGATATCCTAATATTTTCATTTTATATGTTTATAAATGTAAATATATTTTTTCAGCAAAATAATTGGACACGAAAATGTCAAAATTTGATACCTTTGATATTTATGCCCCTACACTTTCAACAGACTACCTATCTAGAAGGCAAAAATTAGGGCCTTTCATGGGATGAAAGGGAACATATGGCATTATATTTTCTGAAACCAATTACAGCAGTCTTACAGCATAGTCATTGCCAAGGCTGTGAACTCCATAAGGGCTGAGAGCATGTGTGTTTTTATTGGCTGCTTTATCCTCAATGCCTAGCACAGTGTTTAGCATTCAACAAATGTTGAACAGCTATTTATTAGACGAATGAAGTCAGGTTAATATGGACATCTAATAAAGAAATGGACAACCAGTGATTCTGAATATTATATTTTTCACTCCTTTAACAGCTATTTACTACTATAATAGTAATGTTTTTCATCTTCTTCAGCTTCTAAAAAATTGTGGTAAATATTAATATAGTAGTATCCCTATCATCAAGCAAAGCTGTCTGAGAAAGAAGTACACTCGAAAGGTGTAGGAAAAATACACAGCCAAAGTTGAAGAGGAGCTGCCAATACTGATGGTCTATCTGAAGCATTTATATCTCAGATGCAAAGTGCTATGTGAATATTATTTTCTCACTTTCTTGTACTATTTTCCAATGCAACATAATAATAACAATTTTTAAAAGATGACTAGAACATACATATCACTAAAATGCCTGAGTATATAATAAACTATTTTAAATATATGCAAAGTAAAAATCAGTTATAAAAATTTATAATAAAAATCTTGTATAATTTAATATATAAAACTATAACAATAGTAACCAATCCAATTACTAATTTATCTGATTTAAATGCGTATTTAATTTCCATATAAATCACTTAATAATTCTTGATTGAAAGATTATGTATACTTATCAAATATCAAGCAAATTCCCAAACTTTTATTAAAATTAACTGGTATAACTCATGAATGAAAAATGAAGATATTAAAATAAAATACATTATTTTTGTCTAAAGAATATTACTAATCTAAACTTGCCTCCTGCCAACCCTCCACCTTATGAATTGGACAGGTATTAGTAGGTGAGACATGGATGCAGTGCTAAGTTTAGTGATACTAAAGGAGAGCTCACATACACCTAGATCAGACCACAACTAGTCCAAGGATCATCCCAAAGCAAAGCTTAAATCTGATGAAACCCTAAATAACACCAAACAGGAAAGGCCTAATGATGCTTCATCCTTTCAACAGTGACTGAAATAACAGAACAATAAAGTTAAGTTTAATTAGTAACCTAGGACTGAGGTATCTAGGAACTTGGACCAAAGCATAGTCGTTAAGAAAAAAAAAAAACAACTAAATATGGAAAACACTGAATATTCAAAATAAAATATTTCTGGATGGGAAAACAAAGAATTTAAAAACAAATGTCAGAAACACAACAAAAACGAGAGCAGAAACAAGGTAATCTCATACAGAAATAACATTCGAAATAAAACAACAGATTAAATGATAACCAAAAATAAAAGATACATAAATGTGAACATGTGGTACTTAGAAACAGTGCAGTAATCCTTATATTTACAATCAGTTCTAGCCGAATTTATACCCAGGTTAGGGTTGTTTAGCAAAAGAAAATCTGCATAGAGTTCAGAGGACAAAGAATGCTAAAAAAAAAAACTGGAAAAGAAAGCAGTGGTAAAGAGATTTAATAAGCCTTTTAGTACTGGAGAAGATGGTAAACAGCTGTTCCTCATCCTTTCCGATGTCAGAACAAGAGGAAATGGCCTTTGAGTATACCATGAAGGACTCAGATTACCAATAGATGGAAGGAAAAGGTTTCTGACTGTGACTGTTCTTAAACAATGTAATGGGCTACCAAGGGGAGTTGAAGGTATCTCTTGAGGTCTTTAAAAATCAGACTGAATTCATCTGGCTATAATATGATCCAAGCTTGAAGGCAGAGAGATGAAGTGGAAGAGCTTTCAAGGTCTCTTCTATTCTAATGATTCCCTGAGTGTCAACCCAATTCAATCTGCTGAAAACTGCCTCCAATTATAGGTTTAATAACTTGAACTCAGAATAAAGCTGGAGAGTTTCTAACTTGATGTCTGAGTGCAAACAAAAGACCTATTCAGTAACAGGGAGCTTGAGAGTTGTTACTTGAAACTAAATAGGAAAAACCAGTGAAATAAATATAGCTAACTACCTAAGGATTCACATACAATATTTCTAAGGTTTTCTCCTAATCTAAACTATACAAAATGAAATTAATCCAGTAATGTCACTTTAAAATGGAGTTAAGACTGCAATTATTAAATGGTACATAAAAAAGAACATCAAATATATACGTTGAAAGACTACACATTACAGCTCATTCTTTTACTCATATTGTAATTCCTCATTCCTTACTCAGACATTCTTTATTCTCCACTGTCATCCCAAATGGATATAGCTTTAGAGTTGGCTCTGATCATAATAATGGTACATATTTAAATACAAAAATATATGCAAAAAATACCCCCAAAAAGAAAAGGAAAATTTAATCCACAATTCCAGACACATACTATTATCATTTAATCTTACACTTCTAGATATTCTCTATCTACAGATAAATTTTATATGAAATGAGATAGTATTCATATTTTTGGTAATTGACATTTCTCCTCTTAACATATCATAAAACATTTTCCATGGCATAAGCACATGTGTATACGATTGTTTTTTGCTTATATAATATACTATCAGGGATTAAATATATTTCAGACCTATCTACCATAGCTTCTAAGGTAATTTTCAGCACTATTTTGTGCCTCTGCCCTCTTTACTCCCCCACACATACACAGTCTAGAACAATGACAAGGAAGAAATGATTGGATCGTGGATGGACACTGGTACAAGACTTATCAGAAGCATCAGAAGCAGCCAGGGAAATGAACTGTGGCCAGGCCTAAGGAGATGGCCTCAACACTAAAGATTGTCTGCTTTCTATGCAGTCAGTTTTCTAACTCAGTATTTTCATGCCCTATTTCTAATCGCTCTGAAGACTCTTGATAAATACTACCCTTATGGAAGCTGGAGCTCTAAGTCCCTTGCTCATTTCCCAGTGTACTAAGGCTCCGGAGAGGGAACACTTCAGAAAATACTCCTTGGCCATGACCAAGATACAGCTCTTTAAAATGGCCACTTTCTCTCTCATGGGAAAGAAAATGAAATTTGGGAAATAAAGCTACCAATCTAACACCTGAAATACTATCAAGAGCCTAGAATTCTCTGGAATGGATTCTCTTTCCTCTGTTCGGAGGGTCATCCCAAGGGTGCACATCTTCAATCCCTGAAGAAGATATGTGATCCAGTATTTACAAAAACAGAAAAGCTGGAGCATAATGAGACTAGTGATAAGCTACATGGCTGTGCTTTTGATCAAACAGGAAACCTTTTGCCACAACAACAAAAGCACTTTCTGGATAGTTCAGAAATAGCAAATCAAGCATCTGTGGGCCACATATTACGTGCACCCCTCACAAACTGTTTTACAGCACAGGGTGCATTTGTTTCCTCTGTCTCATCTTTGTTCCCTGCTGCTTTCCATTCTATGGCAGTGCTGTTGAATACTGATGAGATAATACGTCTTTCAACCTCTGGCAGACATTTTAAAGCAATTTGTTCAAGTACCAAGTACCCAGTCTGCATTTTTGTGGGCAATTTGTGGATCAAATTTCCTATCATCCTGAGGATACTTTGAGTTTTAAATATAAAGGTTATCACGATCATAGTACACCTCCTTTAATTTGATTCATTTTGTATACGAAATAGAAAAGCACACCCAAACTATAGACATAGGCCCCAAAACATGCTTTCTAGAACAGATATTTGATATTAATTCATACTAACATGAATTTTAAAGAGAAAGTTAAAGAGAAATATTAACTTATTTTTCTGTCTGGCTTCCTAACAATTACATAGTTTTAATTTGGTCTAATCACGTTATATAATTGGAGACGAAAATTAACTCAGAGTTAGAAGAGAATAAGATAAATATTTTGCTAATATAATAAATGAGAACCAAATATAACCAAGTTTCAGGTAATAGGTGCTAAGTTCACATGTCTTGCATTAATTAATAAATATAATTGAATGTATAGAAACAGTTTCTTCCAGTCAACTCCGTTTTCACATACATACATTGATGGTGATAAAATCCTTCACATTTTTCATGTGCTCTATACTTACTAATGTCTATATAGAACAATCCTACTGAGTGTCCTAAAAAGAATCTAAATTGGATGTATATTCTTATGTTTTAGAACTACTGGTTTGAATGAAAGAAAAAAAAATCTACTTTATATATTGGATATAATAATAATTACTATTAATATTATTTTATGAATTCTACATAATGCTTTCAAATGTTGTAATGTATATTTGTACAAATGCATTCAGAGTATATTAATATTTCTCTGTAGAGATATAAATATTCACCACATGCATTTTATTTCTTTCAAACATCTTTTACATAATAGAGTAAAACAGGCTATCCCCTGGAATAGCCTAGATGTGATATAGTTGAGAAAATGCATAATAGAGAAGATAAGTCACTTTCTTCTTCATCATTTAAAAGGTAAGAGGCAAAATCAGGAAAAGAGAGGCTTCCAAATGTCTTATCCAATAGTAACAATAACTTCTTTTTAAAATGCTGATAGTGTGAATTTTCAATCAATCAGCAAAATAAGTATCAGGAGCCAAAACACACTTCACCTGAAAGAGATGTCACACAAAAAAAGATTCCAGATAAGGAATCAATTGTGTTTATTTACATTTCATGTCTCTTTTTTATTCATTAGTTGTACAAAACTTTGAGCTAAACTAATCCTTATAAATATCAACTTCCTAAACTTTAATATTAATGGGTTCTGATTCTCATTGTCCAGTTACTCCTTACTGTTATTAGTTTGCTGGTCCCACCAAATACTCAAAACCTAAAAGTATTAATGTGTTCCTATAATGTACAATAAGGACCAATAATTTGGTTCAATCATATCAAGTAAAGGTCCAATTAATGACAGATTTCATTTTAAATATATGTGTCTAAATACATGATGAATGCATAAATCATTACCCTATAGCTACAAAGATACAAAGAGCTTAGAGTTTTTATGATACAAGCAAATTTTGTACACACCGTCCTTGAACATCATTCCAATCTCTCAGAAGCCTTTCATTTTCTCTCTGCAGGTGCTCATTTTTGGCTTGGTTTTCTGCAATGGTGTCCAGGCAGTCACAAATAAGTTTTCTAATGACCTCAGCCGGGTTTGCAACTTTCTCTAGGTTGAAGGAACCAAGTTCAAACTAGGATGAAAGGGAAACATGATTAGTTTTGGGAGAATGTCAAGATTAAGCAGCTCAGTTTCAAACATACATAATTTCTTCTAAGGGGAAAGAGTATAAGATTCTAATACAGTGCATTTACCAGATACACATACAGTGAACAAGAAACTGGGCAACTTCCTATTTTTTCACTACAGTTTATCACATAAATCAACATACAAGCTAAGAATAAATTTTACAAGTGGTAAGTCACTCTCTCACCTCCTAGTAGAAAACAACACAAATACCATATAAGCGTACTACCATCTATTTGCTACTACCAAATTGAAGTTATTAGGCTCAGAACAAGAAAAAGAATTAAACATGAAGATTTTTAATTCTAGTTTCTGTTAATATGATGGTAAAATAAAATAACTGACATTAACTATTTGTGAAGAGCAAGCAAAATTTTGGTAATAGCAAAGTGAAATGGAGGGTTTTAGGAAACTGATAAACCTGGGGACAGTAATTACTCTTCTATCAAAAACCAGTAATTTATTACTAACTGTCACATGTCAAGTTGAGTACTTATGCATAAAGGTAAGACTTAGCAAAATATCTTAAATCCTCTATTAGAGGACACTTCAAAATAAAATAGTGCAATGCAGTTTTGTTATGGAATTCTGAAAGGAATACAGGTTCTCCTTATTTGGTAGATGAGGACACTAAAACACGGTTATTAATAATAATTATAATTATCCCTACTGTTAGAATTACTATAACAACTAAAAATGACATTTAAAAATAACAATTATAATTACATAGCTACCATGTCTTATAGTTAAAGTATAACTCAAGCAAAGCACAAATATAAACTCATCTAATCATCACCAAAATGGAACTATTATATCCATTTTATAGATTAGTAAACTGAGGTTAAGAGTAGTTATCTAACATACTGAAGGAATAAAATCAAGATACTACTATACTATCTTATTTTGCTATTTCCTGATATAAGTGGGTATGCTAAATAAACAAGTAAGAGGAAGAATTAGGCTCAGAACCTTATATATGATTCTGAAGAGATTTTCTAATGACATTAAGTAGGTGGCAAAATTGAGAGTAAAAAGGGTTTTTTTGTTTGCTTGTTTTGTGTCTTTTTTTTTTTTTTAGTCTCCTAGATCAGTAATCTCTATTATGTCATTCACTAATAGGAACATTTCTAAAATGTCTTGCTTTAAAAAGAGTATTCCTATAAATATGCTATACACAGATTGAGAAATATTTAGGAGTAATTGATAATTCTGAGACAAATCTCTATTAGTCGATTTATAAGTAAAACTAAAAGTCACTAAAGTAAAAATTCAATATTTACAATCAGAGGGGTCTTTTTTAAAAAACATTTCAGTTAATTCCTGTAACTTAACATCATTTGGGTATTTAACCCCACAGAGTAAACTTTTCTGAATGAACTGTTTACCAATTTACTTTAAATCTTCAGATAAAAAACATAGGCAGATGTCTTAATATCACAGAAACCCTGTGAAAAGACTTAAAATACTGATAATTGCTAGGTTTTGAAAAATATTAATTTATACTTGCTTAAAACATACAGGAAAACAAAGGATGTTTATATTCATTTATTATAGGCACATTTTAGAGGACTGAATAGTACTGATTTAGCCACAAGGAAATTATGTATTTGTTTGTATGTGTATTTGTTTTTTGAAATCCAAGCAGGTCATAATGTCTGCTTAATCTTCAATTTTTTTTTATTTTACCTCTTTCTGTTTCTTAACAAAAGAATGGAAATCAGACTGAGAAAAATGGTCTTTTATTTCAATGAGTATACCTAGTTCTATTAGGCTTATTTATGTAACCTAAGCAATTTGAGTATAATTCTAATTTTAAGGAGAATTATAATTATTAAATCTTTAACCAAAAAAGATTTGGAAAAATTCTAAGAATTCTGAAGTTCTTAAAAGACTATTTGTCAAGAGAAGCAAGATGGCAGAGTAGAAGGACGCTTGTAGCTCACCCTCTCCCACAAATACAACAAAACTCACATCAATGGGCCCACTCAGCCAACCTGCCGAACTCTGACAGAACATCACCCTCTTCGAAAGACAAAGACACCAAAAATCTGGTAGGAGAAAAGGAAAAAAAGAAAGAAGAAAAAGCAAAACAGTGCGGGACCAATCCCGCGGGGAGGGAGCGGCAAAGGAGGACTGGCAATCATTCACTGGGTCTCCCCTCTCCAATGGAGAGGCCAGTGGGACGGAGGGGGAGCCTCTGAGGCTCAGATCTGCCCCGAGCACCTCCTGACCCACAGAACTGAGTTAAACGGGCACAAAGGGTCCCTGTGACACCCAGCCCGTGACATGAGCTGGCAGCTGGGGGCCGGGACAGGCTACCTGAGCCGGATGGAGGGCTGAGGCGGCTGCATTGAGGCAGCCCCGGGGGACTGCAAGGGGTTACGCACCGTGGCTGGGAGGGGATATGGAGCAGAACCACCTCAGTCCCCCATAAATTGCGAAAAAAGCAAAGCAACACGGCTGGTGTGCCCTTGGCGGAGGGGTGCCGTAGCCTCTATCTCCTCAGACCTGCGCTGCCATTACTGGCACTTCTCGCGAGAAGAGAGGCGGGGCGCAGCCGCAGCCACAGCCACCACCTCCTCTTGTGCTCAGCGCCTGGGCGGGGGCGGGGCTGAGACCTGAGTCTGCACCCAGGGGCTCGCAACCTCCTAGGCAGGACTGAGACTTGTTTACAGCCTGAGGCAGATAGGATCTTTCTGCCCTGGCACCTCAGAGAACTCAGCCACCAAGACAAACAAGGAGCTGAGATTTGGCCCAGAGCAGGGGTGGGGCCATTCCGTGGTCTTCCCTGAGGCCGAGCGGGCAGCTGCACAGAGCAGTGGCGCGACCAGCGCCGGGAGAGGGCAGGCGGCCACCCACCATCCTCGCAGGAACACAGCACCTGACCACGGTGCTGGGAGGGGGTGTGATCGGCCCACCTGCCTCACCCAAGTGCAGCATCTGACTGCGGCATTGGAACAGGGAGTGACCAGCCCACCCACCGGATAAGAGCTTAGCACCTGACCCAGTGTTGGGAGGGGGCACGATCTGCTAGCTGACAGCCCCTGGGAGCAGCACAGATGAGGGCGCCAACAGAGGGCCTCTGGAAACAGCAAGCTGAGTTCACGAAACAAGGCAAAGACACAAAGAACTCTTGATAAAATCATTAAGAGCACACCGTCTCCAGGAGAACTAGATAACTGATACTCCTTAAGCCACCATGCCAGAGAGATATGAGCAATATGAAGAAGCAGAGGAACCACTCCCAATTAAAAGATCAAGAGAAATCCCCTGAAAGCACGATCAAGGAAATAGACATTGATGGCCTATTAGATCGAGATTTCAAAAAAGGAGTGATCAAAGTATTGAAGGAACTAAGAGAAAGTGTTTAGAGATATAAAATATGTCAAAAATGAAGTAGAAGCTATAAAGAAGAACCAAGTAGAATTAGTAAACTCATTTGCGGAGATGAGAGCTGACCTAAAGGCTGTGCAAAGCAGACTAGATAATGCAGAGGAACAAAAAAGTGACCTAGAAGACAGGACAACAGAAAGCACCCAATCAGAACAGCAGAGAGAAAAACAAATAAAAACACAATGAAAACAATATAAGGGACCTATGGGATAATATAAAGTGTGCCAATCTATGCATAATAGGGGTTCCAGAAGGGGAAGAAAGAATAAAGGGGATTGAAAAGGTATTTGAAGAAATCATGACTGAAAACTTCCCAAACCTAAAGAAAGAATCAGATATCCAAGTACAGAAGGCTCAGATGGTCCCAAACAGGAAGAACCCGACCGGACTCACACCAAGACATATCATAATCAAGATGACCAGAGTCAAGGATAAAGAAATGATCTTAAAGGCAGCAAGAGAAAAACAAAGAGTGAGTTACAAGGGAAGCCCCATAAGGCTCTCAGCTGATTTCTCTACACAAACACTACAGGCTAGAAGGGAGTGGCAAGATATATTCAAAGTCCTGAATGAAAAAAAAGATGCAGCCTAGGATACTCTATCCAACAAGGCTATCCTTTAGAATAGAAGGAGAGAGAAAGAATTTCACAGACAAGCAAAAACTAAGAGAGTTTAGCAACACTAAACCCATGCTAAGAGAAATATTGACAGGTCTACTCTAAATAGAAAAGAAGCAGGATGCTACAAAAATGAGAAACTCATAACTGGAAAGGAGATAACTGCCATGAATTACAAAAAAAAAACCCACAAAATTGTAAAATCATTAAGAGTGGGAGAGGGAAGCAAGGAAAGCCACTGTGGAAAACAGTATGGAGATTCCTCAAAAGACTAGGAATAGACTTACATGTGACCCAGGAATCCTGCTCCTGGGCATATATCCAGAAGGAACCCTACTTCAAAATGGCACCTGCACCCCAGTGTTCATAGCAGCACTATTTACAATAGCCAAGACATGGAAACAGCCTAAATGTCCAGCAACAGATGACTGAATAAAGAAGATGTGGTATATTTATACGATGGAATAATATTCAGCCACAAAAGCCAACAACATAACGCCATTTGCAGCAACTTGGATGCTTCTGGAGAATGCCATTCTAAGTGAAGTAAGCCAGAAAGCGAAAGAAAAATACCATATGAGATCGCTCATATGAGGAATCTAAAAAAAAAAAACAAAAAACAAAAAAAAAAAACCCAAAACATAAATACAAAACAGAAATAGACTCATAGACATAGAATACAAACTTGTGGTTGCCAAAGGGACAGGGGGTGGGAAGGAACAGAATGGGATTTCAAAATGCAGAATAGATAAGCAAGATTATACTGTATAGCACAGGGAAATATATACAAGATCTTGTGGTAGCTTATAGCAAAAAAAAATTGTGACAAATATATATGTGTTCATCCACCAGGAAAAAAAAAAGACTATTTGTCACATCTGATTTATTTCTCTCAAACTTAGAATCAAATGACCAAAAACATTTGCAGTTTTCTCATATAATGAGTCCAAGTAAGTAAGTTTAAATAGCAAAGTTCTATCTATATAAAGAATATATAAATTGAAAGTAAATTTGAGCATTAACTTTTTAAAGCTTCTCTTAATGCATACAAACATACAAAAATAAAGATAAGGTCACCTGCAGAATATTACTTTTTTGAGTCAATGCAGAGAAAAATTAAGCTTATTTTATTTTTAGACAACACATTACATTATCAGTAAAGGATAAACCCACACCATGATTTTTTATTCTCTCATTATCACAATTGTCAGGCAGCTTTGACTAAGATGGACATTTTTAGAAAGGGAAGAATTCTTCATCACTTGGAAGTTTCAACAATGTCAAATGGATAATGACCTATTATCCATCTCAAAGTGTGATATTCAAGATCACACTTTGATCCTGAATAAAGTAATCAGTAAAATACAAGTGCACAGATAAGTACAAGTCTGGCTTCCAACCTTCTAGCTAAGATGGCAAAGGAAAAAGGACCAATTTTAAATCAGTAATAACAAGCAACTTCTTTTGAAATATCATTCAAATGTTTATATTCAAAATTCCCAAAGAGAATTCTTAAATCTTTTCTTGGCTATTCAGTACAGAATAAACTTAAACTGTCATTTCTTCTTAAGAGTAGGCAGTATTTTTCAGTTTCTATATTCAAATTATATTCCTAAGTTTTTGGTCCGTATCAGGTGTGAATATCTGTTATTCCAAACAATAAAAATAAATAAGAAGTATCTAGAAACTCAATGCAAGAAAAGGATTTTAATTGAAATATTCAGCTTACTTTGTAGAAAACTTCTGGAATGTATGAGACAGTAAGTCTACTGGACCATCCTGCCTCTACACACATGGTTCACAGCAAAGGCAGGAAGCACCCTTCCACTTTAACTACTGCTGTTCCAGCCTGTTCACGTCATTACAGATGCAAGGGGCCACATGCCTATGTGCACTGGACTTCGAGAAGGGCCTCAAATCAGGCCTAATGAGTTGAGAAACATAAAATATTTCTGTGCTCTAACTCTGTATCCAACCCATCTTTACACGACCCCACAAATGAGAAGTGGTAACTTTAGGAAAGTATTGTTTTTTAAACTAGCAAATTTAGACAAAGGCTATGTTGTATGGTTGTGTCAATTTTTAAATCTTTTATTTTAGTTTTCTGTTTGACATCTAAGGGTATTATTAGCCCAGCTGTTCTCTATTTATTAGTTCAGTAATTTCAAAATAATCTGCAATATAAAATCAGAACTTCAAATGGTACACCAGAGTCAGAAATCACAAATTGAAGACATTTGAAAGCATGCCTCTTCTTTAGTGGCATGAGCAAAAATAAATTTCTTTTTGTGGTTACTTCTCAAGATCTTATGGAGAATTCAGTGCACACAGACCTATACTAAGAACCTCATTCAGTCTATAAGATTTTAAGCTATAAACATTATTTTTCCATGTTAAAAAGAAGTTGAAAATGCTAACTTTTTAAATACTCTTAATCATACTAGGTTGCACTAGTTGACTCTAAACTGTCACCATTTTTGCTAGCAAAACAAACAAACAGCATTTTTAAATCAGCTCTGCAATAAAAATTCTCAATTTCAAAAAACTTATCTATTTTCTTTCGCCAGGACTTTTATCCTGGATATCTATTCATCCATTCTTTAAATCTAAGATTAAATGCCACACCCACTTATTCATCACTTCAAAGCCCAGGTCAAATTCTAACTACTTTAGCCTACCCTGATTTCTTTATTCTTAACACTTCAGATTTTGTCTCACACAATTTTTCACCCAGTTTCATTTTCATATTTTTCTCTTGTTCTTTCAAAAATGTAGCCTTTCCTTTAAATTTCTAGCTCTTTGAGATCAGAGGTTATATCTTACTTATATTTCTTCCTTAGCCTCCACAATGTCTTACCCAGTTCTAGACATACAGTAAGTGCTCGATTAACAGTTTGAATTTTTAAATTGCAATGATTCTTATTAATAAGGGAATACAATTATAATGGAACAGATAAAGAAAATAATTGAAACAGTGATGCTCTGAATACAATAAGAAGTATTTTAAGCAGCCTAATGATATAATGGAGTTTTATTTTATTAAATAGTGTGATGTCAGCAAAAAGGGCATGGTTAAAAGATTGCATAAGAGCTCTCAACACTGTGATAATACATAGGTTGAATAAAACCAAAACAGATTTGTTTTTTAAAGAATGAATAAAGTTATATATGTTCTCTTTGAAGTGGCCAAACAGATGAAAGAGAATATGTAGTATTGGTAAAATACACAGAATAAACACTAGAACTCCTAACCAATTCCTAGGGAATTATTTACGGCCATTCCAAATGTTCCTGGGGAAAGGAAGATTATCAAGGTGCGAGTTGATATTCTGCTCAGAATATATCAATTAAAGAAGTTAAATTTTGATACATTATCAAAGTAATCTAAATAATCTTGCAGAAATAAATCTTTGTTACTGTCCTGGGAACCAAGATGTAAAACTAAAGGAAACGGAGGAATAAAGATATCTTGATGTTATTACTAGGCAAATAACGGTCAAATGAAACTTTTTATTTTCAGTATGTGTTCTTAAATTTATTAATATCAAAGAGAACTTTAGCTGTGCCTGAATATGTCTTCACTAAAAAAATGCAGAGCCTGTTCATTATAGTTTTTAATACAGGATATTCTGTCTATTATAGACAAATACACAGTTATATATATATAGTTGTTGTAATATATAGTTACAACATATACATGCTAATTATCAACTGCAAGTATTTTGAATCAACTATTTTTCACTAAGATCTTTGCGTCATAAACTCTCTGGTTTTGTGACCTGCTAAAATGTTTATTTTATTTATTTTTGTTTGTTTTTTTTGGGGGGGGAAGATAATTAGTTTCACTTACTTATTCATTTTTTTTAGAGGGGATACTGGGGATTGAACACAGGACCTTGTGTATACTAAGAATATGCTCTACCACTTGAGGTATACTCTGCCCCCCCAAATGTTTATTTTAGATTTAAATAAAAAATACTACAATTAAATCTCCTAAAGCAGTGGCATATCTAGGTTGACAACTGGTCGCATTTGTCTTCTAAGGTAGCTAGGACTGAGAAAAGAACACTGATAAGGACTCTTCCTAAACAGATAAGAGAGCTACACTGTGATACCATTCATCTTACCTTTCTGACTATTTTCTTGCCAAAATTTCTTACAGCTCATTAAAAAATGCTTAAACATCTCAAGATGATTATATGATCAAGCAAAGCTCTGCATAGTTTAGATCCTGTAGGTTCTTACAAACAAACTGCAATAATCTAAAAGTGAAAAATACACTAAGTTCTAACTACAGGGCCATAATTATTAGCTCTTTAAGGCCATGCTATATGCTTTAATATATCAAGCATCATCTAAGAATTCTTATATTGGTATTCATAATTGCAAAAATCATCGGTGGAAGTTAGAAAATCCTTGAGACGGAAAAACCCAACAGTCTATGTGATAAGGGAATCTCAGAAGTTACTTTTACTTTGAATAGTTATAAATGTTCATTCCAATATGTCCTTTTTTTTTTTAATGGAGGTACTGGGGATTGAACCCAGGACCACATGCATGCTAAGCATGCTCTCTACCACTGAGCTATACCCTCCCCCACATTATGTCTTAAAACAGAGATGATGAGCCTTTAGTTCATGGAAAATACAGTTAAATCTAGAAGATTTATCATGACCTAATTAGGAATTATAATTAACAATGAAAAATTATACTATACGTTTATTTAGAAACAACTGAAAGGCTTTTCTTACAGTAACTGGGTTGGGAATGAGGGGGAAGGTCACAGGGGTTGACTATTATTTGCCTGTTACTTTATTTTTGGTAGTAGGTGCTGATAAAGAAATATTGCCTTGGATTTCCTGATACCCTACTAGATCTTGTAATACTTATCTAATCATATCTTCACAGTGTATTTCTCTTTCACTTAGTTCCTATTTGGCAGTATTTCTTGGAATGGTTCCTCAAATGCCAAAGTAGAATTCATTGTCCATTCCTCTCACTACTAAACTAGTTCTCCCTATATTTTTCACTAGACATTCACTCTTCATTTGGTTATACTTGGGTAGTCTAGCACGTGAGCATGGACATCTGTCATAGAATTACAATATTTACTATTCTTTTTCTTGTACTAGGTTAAAAACTGCAGAGGCCTAGAGGCTACTTATTACTCAGATTAGTATCCCCATTCTTACATGGTGAAGCATCAAATGTGTTCACTTATTTCACGTATGAGGCTTTTTGAGTATGTACTAGGTGCTACACATTGGAGACACTGTTATGAACAAGAAAAACAATGTGTGCACTCTCTTAGCGCTTACTTTTTAGTAGAGGTAGTTGAAAACCCATAATGATCAAACAGTAATTTCACAAAGTTGTAGAATTAATGAAGAAAATAAAATGGGTAATGAAATCATGACTAGAGGGCAGAGTATCCTACAATACGGTAGTCAGGGAAGAAGTCCTTGCAAAAACTGAGGGGAAGAACAGAGATGAGACTGGAAAGGTAGACAGGAAAATAGATCATGCAGGATTTTGCAGGCCACAGTGACAAGCTCAGAATTTATTCCAGCAAGAACCCAACAGAAGACTATAGGCAGGAGGGCTTACAGAGTATTCCGTACTTCTTCTACGATTGCCCCAATTATTCTTAACGCCTGGTACTCATACCCTGTGTAATCCCCTCTTCTGACTATGGACTTTGACTTGCTTCTAATCAAGAGACTATGACACATATCAGAATTTCAGACAAACCAAAAACAAACAAAAAAAGCAAATAAAATACACTAGGAATATGGTTTGGAATTACATTCATTTCCAAGTTATTTCATAAGGAATTAATTTATTTCCAATATGAGCTACAGTGTAATTCCTTCATTCACGACCATTATATTTCTTTATCTAATCAAGAGTTATTTTTATGTCCTTTGGTTAAGTTTCTCATTGCTTATTTTTTGCTGTTGTTTTCTTTTTGAAGTATTTTTATAATTGAAGCACAGTTGATTTACAATGCTATATTAGTTTAAGATGCACAACATAGTGAGTTGATATTTTTATAGATTATACTCCATTTAAAGTTATTATAAGATACAGATTATATTTCCTGTGCTGTATATTATATCTTTCTATCTTATTTATTTTATACCTAGTAGTTTGTAATTCTTAATCCCCTTCGTCTATCTTGCTCCTCCTCCACCCAACCCCTCTCTTCACTGGTAACCACTAGTTTGTTATCTGTATCTATGAGTCTGTTTCTGTTTTGTTATATTCATTCATCTGTTTTAGCTTTTAAATTCCACATTTAAGTGAAAACACAAAGTATTTGTTTTTCTCCGTTTGATTTACTTCACTAAGCGTAAAACCTTGCAGATCCATTCATGTTGTTTCAAATGATAAAAATTCATTCTTTTCGTGGCTGAGTAACACTCTTGTGTGTGTGTGTATACACCACATCTTCTTTATCCATTCATCTGTTGATGGACACTTAGGTTGCTTCCATGTCTTGGCTATTATAAATAATGCTGCTATGAACATGAGGTGCATGCATCTTTTTAAATCAGTGCTTTCATTTTCCTTGGATGTATACCCAGGAGTGAAGTTGCTGAATCTCATGGTAGTTCTATTTTTAGTTTATTGAAAACAGCCACACTGTTTTCCCTAGTGGCTGTACCTGTTGCTTATTTTGAATCAGATTCCTTATACTGTAGTTGATAAGACTAAAATGATCTGTACATAGAACTATGAATGTAACTGCAAACTTAGTCTTATTTTTTATTTCAGATTTCTTGGTCATATCAAACAAGATTCTGTGGTATATGGAAACCTTAGAAATCTCTATTTCAGAATCTCAGTACTGTATTTGAATCTCAGTACATTTATTTGAAGTGGAGTCCTGAACAAGCAATTATAACCACTGTATTCAAAACAGTGACTTATTCTATAAGAGATTCGTGGACAAAATCTCAGGGCTGTTCATGAAGGGTTATACAAATAAGCAATAGTAGAAATGACACTGAAGGGCACAAAAAACTCCACTCTCCAGTCAGTTTGAATTTGATTTGTCTTCTTAAAGTGGTTGATTACTTTAACACAGTAGCACTCCAGAGTGGCTAAGACAGAAAAATCTCAGTGGGGCTGGGATCACTGTTTGCTGTTGCTTAGCTTCTGAGGCCACATAGAAACAGTAAGCAAGCACACACTGGAAAAAAAACTTACCATATGATAAAATATCATTTGATGGGATACTTAAGAAATACAACTTAATAGGACATAGTAGGAAATATCATGGACTACTTATTTCCAAATTTAAACCAGTTTACCCTGTTTAGTAACAACTGCTCAGGTCTCTCATAACATTCTCCAGGAAAATTAAACTAAAACAATAGAATCACATTTTTTTTCTGATTATAATATCCAGATCTTTTGTCACTTAAAATTTGCAGAAACTTCAGGCCAGCTTCCACTCTCCTGTTCCCAAAGCACTGAACTACACTTACTTGACGGAATAGCTCGACTGGGTAAAACACATTATATTGACATTAGAAACTTTTTGGAAACAAAAAAGTTCATAAACATTTATTGTGTTAAGTATAACTTCATTTCCTTAAAACCAGTTATCGTAAACTAATAAACTCAAAACTGATAATACTAAAAAAAAATCATAGAAATACCAAGTATTTTTAAATACTAATTTAAATGAAATGATAAAATACAGAATAAAGAAAAACCATGTTCATTTTTGTATGGTTTATGAATTTCTTCCCAAAGAATTTTTGAAAGTTTAACAATTGTCTTATAAACTATGGATTAAAAATTCTTTGCCATACTTTCTCATTCAAAAATATTTACTAAGAATTCTAACAAACTTAACTTACTATAATTTCATGGCAGATCTCTAAAAACCAAATTTCTATTTAAAATATTTATAAACTAGTAATGTTTACTTTGATGTATTTCATTATTGACTTAGAGACAAGATAAAAAGAAATTACTGGTCTACAAAATATTTTTCAAGGTTTTTTTTTTTTTTTTAGGTTGCAATTACCTAAATAGGAAAGCTGTCTATAAAGTGTAAAAATTAACAATCATTTTTGAGGAGAGTGAGAAGAGCTGGGGAGTACAATGGATGGATGGTAACTATGCATTTAACTGAATTTTCTTGCAAAGAAAAAAATGTAATTAAAAGTTAACATTGAGACAGTTCCAGTTCAGGTAACAGCAAAGTAAGCTGTATTAAGCTAACATTCTCGGAGATAACAATTATAAACTCTGAATCCCCCTTCAAAAAACCCCCCCAAAACAAAATCTTAGTTCAAGGACTGGAGAATGACGGAAAGCTGGCAGCAACCAGAGAGATTCAAACTGGGTAAGACTCAAATTGGGTAAGATCCATGTTTACATGACTATTCCTCACAGGGCACTCCCCAGTCATACAGTTTGTGCAGAACAAGTAGATACCACACTCCTGACTTGAGATGTCAAAGGATGGAATTCTAGACTAAACACACACACACATAAATAACAGATGGGAAATTAGGGGAGAAAATATAAGAAAATTAGAGGATCAGTACAGTATAGGAGAAGTTAAAATCTACATAATAGAATTAGCCAAAGGAGACAGAACAAAACAGAAAAGGAATTTTAAAATGAGAAGAAGAAATGCATGAACTGAAAGATTTTAATTTCCAAATGGAAGGGGTCTACTAAGGTCCCAGCACACAGGGCAATAAACTAGGCTACATGTGAAATAATTATAAGGAATTAGAATAGCACTGGGTTTCTATAGCAATGCTTGATACCAGAAGTCAATGAATTTATGTCCAAAAAATAATAAAGATGTATTCAGAGAATATGTTTCACCAACCAATGTGATAGTATAAATCAAACTATACCATAACACTTTTATAATAATACTAATAATGATATTAATAATAAGAAGAAGAAGTAACACTTATTGAGTACTTACTATGTTTCAGGCATTATGTCAGTTAATACAGAAGTCTCTCTGGAAGTAATAGTAATAAATTCAGATTCTGAGCTCTGGATCAAAGACTAAAATAGTATAAGGAATATATGAAATGTGGTCAGTAAGTTTCTGTAGAAGCCTATATGAAAACTTGAAATTCGATTAAATTTTCTTTCTTTATTTCCTACCATGTAATGTACAAAGCAATCTACATTACAGAAAGATGAACCAGATAGAAATCTGCTTTACATAGATTTAAAGAGAGTGGTAGTGCTTTATAAGACCTACAATGTTAACAGATTAATTTCAGAAAAACCAATACCAACTATAATACCACAACCATGAATTTTCAGCTTTTAAAAGCTCAAAGTATGAATGTAGCCAGAACAAAATGTCAAAATACTACAGCACTAAAATTAGTTTTCAAAGAAATAATGTCATTACTGCATGAAATTCCAAGTGTTTTCTGGTAACTATGTAAATAAGTCATGTTACGTAGAATAGCACCTTGTTGTTAGCAAATATTAAAACCAGAAACCTAGTCAGTTAAGTCCAAAAGAAATCAAGTGTCTGGCATTCTCTAGTTCCACTTCTGTGAACTGTTTCTTATGACGCAATCTCAAATGAGGACACTTACCCATTGCCAAAAAATGTGCAAATGGTATAGCCGTTATTGTATTCTGACAATGTAGTAATCTCTATTCATTCAATGGGGGGGTGCTAAGGGATGGAGCTCTAAAATTCAAGTGAGGGAGCATTGGAAGGGACGGTGGCATTTGGAAAAGATGGAGTATCCTGAGATATACAGTTACGTGGAAAGTCATGGCCAAAGGGGAAATAATGTCAGGCACAAAATGAATATTTCACATCATTTTTTAAAGAATATTTTTCTTTGATTGTATGACTCAAAAGGTCAGATCAAAGATTTATGTTTAACTACTGGAAATGCTTTGGTACGTATTGTCATAGTTACAACATATTAAGAGAAAAAAAAAAGCATTCCTCTTAATAAGCCACTTCAGAAAACTACAGAATGTAGACTCTTAAAAATTAACATAATTTAATTTTATAAATCAGTGTTTGGTGATAATTTGAAGAAGGAGGACTTGCAGCCTGGTGTGCACATACAGAGTTCTTTTTTGGAAAGGCTGAAACAACAGCTTTATTTAACTTTTAAATTGGATAAGTAAACCTCTCAAGTTCATGGCAAGATTTTACAAGTTCATGCACTGGATAAACTCAAAATCTGCCACTCAAGTGTTGCTACCTGGGACAAGGAATAAGCCAAAGAAAGTTACATGGGGATGGCCAACTGCTTTTCAAATGACTTGAACTAAAGTCTTCCCAAAGGGATTCTATATATTAAGTGACAGCAATTGTCACATTCCATATTCCCTTAGAATTACCATGGAAGTATTGACTTTAAGCAAATAAACAGAAGATGTTTCTCACAAGGTTAGGCTGTTCTCCTAAACTGGACAAAGCTAATATTCCAGTTCATTGCACATTAGTTTTATAAAAAATAGAAACCAGGAATTACTGGGGGGCCAAAAGAGGCTACTTTTCATTCTGCCCTTATCCTCCCCTTAACCAAAATACTCTCATCCATATGGCTATTCCTAATATACATGCACCCTTAAAGGTCATCTGTGTAAATCTCCTCTTAATGACTTGAAGGAATCTGACCAACTTGAGTTGGTCTAGATCTAAAATCTAGAAAGATTTTTTTTTTCTGGACTTGAGTAACTACTGGAATAGCTATCTCAAAAGCAAATTCCTGCTTGTTTAGCATTTGTTTAGCTGAGATTTTTACTTTTAACAACTCCATATCTTTGCAACAAGTATGTTTAATGAGCATAAATTCAAAGTCTACTTTAAATTCTGAGATTGTCAAATGTTACAATTAAACTGGTTTTAATAGCCATTTCCTAGACCTAAATGCCATATCAAAGACTGACAATTAGATTTGAATTCTGGTTTTTCTTAACATACTTATTTCTTCCTATGTTTATCTTCCTTTTAGCTGAAGCTAAAAATATGAACTAAAACACGATGTGTTACAAAATGCCCTAAAATTTGGAATTCTCTTCATGTTATCCACCTACCTGGTACTTAAATTCCAGAACAAGATAAACAAAATACAAGTATTACAGTCTAGATGAGGCTGCCTTGCCAACAAGCTATGACCCTGCTCTTTGAATTTCAAAAACTTGACAGAATAGTATTGCCCGACCTGTTTACCCTAATTCCCAGGTGTTGTACGAGTGACATTCAAAAAGAAAAAGAAAAACTACTATATAATCTTAAAGAGTTTCCCAACCTTACACTTTCAATCCTACAAACAATTTAAAGGAATTTCTCACCAAATACCAACATATGCATGAAAGGTAAAAAGAAATAAAACAGTGAGTGCCCCTACTCGTAGAGACTCTTATAAGAAGTACCTGTTATATAGTATGAGAAGAGTTATTTTAAAAAATGCTCATTAAATTATGTTCAATATTTTTCACAAGTATATCAACCTCAGAATAGATCAGCACATTTTTAGGGATTACACTAGCAGCATGAAGTTTAATGCAGAGATCAACGTACAGGACCATAATCAGACTCTCAATACCAACAACAAGCGTGATGGTTAATTTTATGTGTTGACTTTACTTGGATGCCAAGAGAGCTGGTTAAACATTATTTCTGGGTGTGTCTGTAAGGGTGTTTCTGGAAGAGACTAACATTTGAATTAGTGGACTGAGTAAAATATTTTGACCTCCCCACTGTGGGCGGGCACCACCTAATCAGTCAAGGGTGAAAATAGAACAAAAAGGCAGAGGGAAGTTAAATTCACTCTCTGCTTGACAACTTGAACTGCAACAGCGATCTTTTCCTGCCCTTGATGCTCCTGGTTCTTAGGGCTTCAGACCTGCACCGGGATCTACAACATCAGCTCTCCTTGGACGTACACTACCAGCTTTCCTGGGTCTCCGGGTTCCAAGCGCAGAGTGTGAGACTTCTCAGCCTCCATTACTGTGTGACCCAGTAACTTATAATGGATCTGTATCTATATAGATATGGATAGATTTTTATACAGGCAATATATATACACATATATATATATACACACACACACACGTATATATTTTTCTGGAAAACTCTAATACAGGTAGTATTTCAGCCTTATAGAGTCTATGATTATGTCTTAAGTTAACTCATTTCCTAAATCTCCCCACTTTGCCCTGGTCATTCTCTGGCCAATTCAATAAAAAAAAAAATGTGAAGAGGGTAGAAGGTAGGAAAAACCTTTATGCAGGTGTTTTTTTTTCTTTCCCATGAATGTGGATTGAACATTATAAATAATAAAATAAATACTGGAACAATATCTAAAAATAAAACCGGGGAATATAACAAATAATGACTATTGTTGGAACATATGCAGAAAACAATTTCTTGTAGACAATTCATGTCATCACTATGAACTACTGTTGAAAAAGAGAACAGTCCAGAATGTTTTGAACCTGTAAGATCAACACAAAAACAGGATCACAAAAAGAATTTGTTCACAATTTTACTGAGAGAAATAGCAATGATGTAAATTTTTCCATTATTTTTGTCTCATCAGTGAGTAACCTAGAGGAACCACCCTATCTTGGATTAAGCATGATTTCCCTCTCATTGCCAACAACAATCTATGATTCTTTTTAACATGAGTATCTACCTCTAGTTCCACATAAAAATGCTTCGGTAGGGTACTGGAAAGAGAGATTTTTTTTTTTAAATAGTTCAATATGATACTCCTGAAAAATAGAACTAAATCTACAGAGACAAACCCTAACAAGACAATTTAAGTACATAAAGCACCACAAACTTCATCCTTCTAGATTGATGTACGTTCAATAATCCCATTTAGATTTTCCTGTTTTATCCAGTCATAAAGAACTACAGTGGAAATTCCATTAATCACCTGTATTTAATTCTCCAATAACCAAACCCATCATTCTCAAAAACACTTTAAAGAATCATAGTTTAAAATGCTCTTTAATGACTAGCAATGGTTATGACATGTATTTAGAAAAGTTGTAAGTATTTATTGATTGATGAATGTCGGCCAAGAGAAAGCGTTTCAGTATCTTACAAAGAAAGGAACGAGAGCCAATTGGAA
This sequence comes from Camelus bactrianus, assembly GCF_048773025.1. Taxonomy (NCBI): domain Eukaryota; kingdom Metazoa; phylum Chordata; class Mammalia; order Artiodactyla; family Camelidae; genus Camelus; species Camelus bactrianus. The sequence goes on along the minus strand of NC_133541.1, from coordinate 57,175,890 downwards.
GCCCTATTTTCTCCATGCTCTGAACATATTAACACTGTCAGCAGAGTCCCAATTCCTATACTCATATGAAAGAATCAAAGGAACAAGACATTGATAACGTTAAAGGGTTTCCACCACCACTGCCACCATGATAGTATTACAATGGATTATTCACTGTCAATCAAAATGACATTACTGATTCATTTGGGTAAACCATAAAGTTATGCTTTAAGATTTTCAGTAGCACTGGAGAGCTGCTACCTGCTTTTGTCTGTATTGCCTTCTTAGCAATTATATGGAAACATAAAATCAGTGTATCAGTGTGAAAGTACAATCGGCACCATTCAAAGCAATTTCACTGAGTTCCTGGTACGCGTTAGAAATTGTTAGGGGCGGAGAATGAAAGCATAAACAAAGTATACTTCCTGTCCTTATGGAAATCACAATCTGGCAGGAGAAACTGAAATGTAATCAGTCATGAATGAAAAGGATGAATGGAATGAAGTTAGGAAGAGTGATAAATGCCATGCTAAGACATTTAGTCTTTATTCTCTTGTTCAGAGCTTACAAAGTCACTGTCTTCAGGGGCAATGCAGGTAAAATAAATGACTAAAGTTGATGGGCTGTCAAACTATATGTGGCATTTCCCAACTACAGAGACAGTCGCTAGTAGTAACAGTGGAAGGAGCAATTGCCTAGTAGAAATGTGGGCCAGGTTACTCAGATTTCTAATTTTTCAAGAGAAGCCAGTAATCTAAAGCTCCTGATTTTAATTCTTGGAAACCCATTTAGAATGTTTTCTGCATGTAAGGGCCAGAGATAACATGTCCATAGTCCATATCTGGTCCTCTGCTAAAGACAATAAGGTGGGACTTCCAACGATTCTTCAGCAGAATAATGTGATTAGACTTGTGTTTAAGAAATGTTCCTCTGGTAGTAGATGAGAGTAGGGAGGATCAGAGACATGAAAATCGGCTGTTTGGAAAAAGTTCCTGCAAAAAAGATAGTAGACTTAAACCTGAGTCACAGAAAAGTGCACACACACAGATTCACTCAAGTGAAAAGAATTGAGGACCAATAACATACTAGTTGAAGGAAAGGAGGAAGTAGACAGGGGAAAATGAAATTACAACAGTAGGGTTGAGTGTGAGAGTAGGAACACCTGCGGGTCTAATGGAGTGAATTCAAGGAGGGGTGAGAAAGACCAGGACAGAAGGATTTAGACTTAGAACAAAGATTCTTCTTTTTCTGAAATTAGAGGAAGAAAAGAATACAGGTACATATGAAGACAGAAAAAAGAAATGGCAGAAATACATACCTAACAGCCTCTATTATTTTAGTGGCAGGTGTAATTCTAAGATGTCCCTCAAGACTCCAGCCCTCAGGTGCACATGTCCTGTGTCATCCCCTCCTTTTGTGTGTGAGAACTTATGAATTTAATGAGAGCTACACACTCATGATTAGGTTAGGTTATATGGCACAGTTGACTTTAAAAAAGAGAGATTATTAAGGTGGGCCTGATCAAATCAAATGAGCCCTTAAAATGGACTGGGACCGCTGTGAAGAGAGAGGACTCAACTTGGAGGAAATTCTCTGTTGCTGGATTTGAAGATGGAGGGAGACATAAAGATGGCTTCCAGGAGCTGAGAACAACACTTGGCTAACAGCCAGCAAGGAAATAAAGGCAGCCCTCAACCATGTCAGTTTGGAAGAGGAATTTGAGCCCCAGGTGACAGTGCAGTCTGGCTGACGTTTTGATCTCAGCCTTGTGAGATCCTGAGCAGAGAACCCAGTTGTGCCATGGCTGGACTTCTGACCTACATAAACTGGAAGATAATGGCAGGCACTTTAAGCTGCTAAATTTGTGACAATCTGATGCATAACGATAGAAAACTAATACACTTAGTATATAGAAAATACAACATTTGAATAAACAGCAGGGATTGCTTCAAGAGAAGGTTGGTGGAACTGCCATAAATGAGAGTCCAGCTGAATTTATTTTCTAGCAACTTTGGTCTCATTAAGCTTTACCCAAATGTCACATCAAGTACAAAATGATTCAACAGAAAGAGAAGTAACTTGTGTTATAGAAAATCTTAAATTATATGCCAAAGGAGTTGGGCAGTTACAACTAGGTTTTCAGAATGTACCCCCATGAAAAGACTGTAGAAGAAAGCAGATGGATGCAGAAAACACCCCAAAGTCACTACTTCATTGGTGGTTAACAGACCTGAAAAATGCTGTCAAGTAATTCCTGAGAATTTAACACCTTCAGAAGGTTCTAGCATCATAATTGCTGAAACAGTATATCTTCAAGTTTCTCCATTCAGTAAAATAAATGACTAAGCTTCTACTAAAACTAAAAAAATCATGTATTTATGGCAAAAGATTAACAGATATATCATAAAATTATTTCTGAAAGCATTTCAATAATTGTGATAAATAAAAGTTATGAAAGAATGACAGTATTATTGCAGTCCTGTTGGCATTCAATCACTTAGTCTTTTGAAATCACTCTGTTTACCGTCATACTTACTGTCTGGTTTCCACAGTAATAAACACACAGCCTGTTTATTTTAAATATTCTGTCCTGAAATGAGGTTTGTTTTTTTTTTTTTACCCCTGAAACTTATCCTGCTCACTAACCAAGATCCCAAGCCAAAAAGAACACAGGAGGCCAAATGTGTAAAAGACAAGTAAGATCCAATATGAACATTATCCAGTCTTTAGATTTAGAGAAGAAATATGTCAAACTCCAGCTGTTCTAACTTACAGCCCAGACTGGCCTAGTCTTTGTCTCTTGAGGGAGACAAGCGGCCTGTGACATGTGTCTGTTTTGTTCTTTTTATGTTAGTAAGTACAGCACTTGCTTTCTCTTTCATCTTCCTATTGTAAACATTCAACTCTCTTTCCCTTTTGTTCTCTTTAGTTTAAAAATGGACATCTACTCCAAATCAAGGAATATAAGAAAAGCAATCTCTGAGAAAATAGTATTTCAAATTTGGAGTTGTCCTGAGATGAACAGTTTCAAGGAGATATTCTGTTATCCAATCAGCATATATTCTTAACAGAACAAAAGCACTTCCCTTTAAACTTAGCAAAAAAATATAAAATTATCCATAATTTTAAAAAGGAAATGAACTAGGAGAAAATGACTATTTCCCAAAAAATCAGAAAATAAATCTGAAACATATTCCTTTAAAAATGGAAGCACAAAATAGACATTAAGTGATAATGGAGAGAGTAATACAAACAATTTATGTTTGGCAAATTTCAACTTTAATTCAAAACAATCCAACACACCAAAAAAAAAAAAAAAAAATCACACCCACCATCAGATCCCTCAGATTTATCCCGCCTGGCTCTCTGACCAAACCCTGCTCTAGGACAGACTGATGCTCCCTACGGCAACTGAATTGTAGTCATCCTGGATCCCCCTTCAGCATCATCAAGACGATTCTTTGTTGTACGCCCTGTTTCTTAGATCACACGGCGTAAGTTGAAAATTTGGCTCATCAATCTTCAGTCATTGCTAAAATATGCATTTAAAACTATGCTAACTCTTTAGCTTCAAGTTCTGAAGTGCAGTATTTTGTCTGCTGTACAATTCTACATATTTCACAATCTTTCTTTAAATTTCTTCTCTGACCCATGAATTTTTGTATACATGTGTGCTTTGTATTTGTGGGAAAGATAATCTTTTCATAATTAACTTATTGCAGAAAACTAGAACTGTATGTTGATTCTCTGGTTTAGAAGTCCTTTGTGGCCTAGAATGTAGATAAACACTGTCATGCTTTAGTAAGGTTGGAGATATATATATATATTTTTTTCTCTCATTGTTAGATAGAAGGATCTATCTATCATCTACCTATCTTTCCACTTATCTATCCACTCATCCATCCATCCTTCCATCCATCTGAGAAATCTTGTCAAAATAAACTGTTCAGACCTTCTGTTTTCTTGCTGTTTTCTCATGTGCTTAATATCCTGATTTTTGAAAGAGGTGTTTTAAAAACTTTCGATATGATTTTGGATTTTTTAAATGTCAACTCGTAATCAAGTCAACTATTACTTTACATACTTTGAGATTACATTGTCAGGCAAATACAGGTTGTCAGATTATATTTCCCTAGTCATTTGGTCTTCCCTATATAAGCAACACTTATTGGCTTAAAGTGTATTTGTTGTATGATAATAAAATATCTTCACAAATTATATTTTGATTAATATTTGCCTGGTGTGTTACTTTTATCTCTGCGTTTTCAATCTTTATGATCCTTAAGTTGTAGATGTGTTTCTTATAAACAGCATAAAGTTGGATTTTGCATTTTATAGAATCTAGAATCTGTCTTTTAACAGGACTGTTTATATTCACATAATTGATGTAACAATTTCTTTCAACCATCTTAATTTTGTTTCCCTATTTTCTATATATTTATTTTCCTTTGCTCCATTTTATTATGTTTCATATTCCTTTTAAATATGCTTAGTCACATAAAATATGTTTATTTTATATTACTTTACATTGTTTATATTATTTCACATTTTGTGGTAATAATTCTCCTTTTTATTGTGGCTGCTGACTGTATCATGTCAGATAATTCATGTGGGCTGGAATTTTGTATTTCGAACTTATCTTCAGTAGGGGTATTCTTTCCAGAAGATTCCCATCACGTGGGCTTTGCATTAGCTTCTAAATAGCTTAGCATTTGCTTTTGCAAGAGTTTCAGAAGTTATTTATGACAATCTCTTGGCTTGAGATCCATGTGATATGGGGACAGTATAACCTCTGATTCCATTCAAACATGTGCACAGGAGGCTCCCTCCCTCTTCACCCTCACCCTGCTTCCCACAATGAATCCCTAATATCCTATCACCACGTAGACATCAAATTCAAGCTCTTAGAACTAGTTTAAAGGCCAAATGACCTCTCTGGCCAATGCAGCATGACTCTGGATTCAAGTTATCTTTTCATTTCTGTTCTTGAAGATTTCACTCCTCTTTTCCTGCCTCGGCATTTCTATTTACCTGGAATGGGATGGAGGATCAGTTCTAGAAATCCATGTAACACTTTTCTAATTACTCACATTACTTTCATGAATATCATTCGGTGTTTACTGAGTGCTTAGCTCAGCACAAATGTGAATGACAAGGTCATGTTCTCTGTCCCGTTAGAGTTTACAAAAGGCCTGAAGATTATTTATCATTGTCCTCAATGACTTCAATGAGCAATATTACCACTAGTCCAGTTTTCTATTCAGGACATAAAATCCTCAAATTACACAGTGTCTTCTTCATAATATTTAAAATTAAATCTAATAAAACCAATTACGTCTAATGATTATCCTAATCACAGACATGTCTATCACCTCAAGAAATGCTAAGGGATATTTCAGAAAGAATATCTTCTTACAGAAACTAATTTTACTCTCATAGGTTATGCTTATTCATATAAGAGAGGTATTTCATTATGCTCTGGATCAGGAAATTTTCACATTTGTTTTGATTTTGAATTGAAAAATGGTAACTAATTCTGCAGGTTTGTTCAAAGTTTTAAGGCTCTTAGGATGCTATTTTTTAATGGGATTATCTTAAATCCTTACCTAATCAGATAATAGTTTCCTTAACATTTCACATTATTTAGAGCTTTGGGAGAAAAAAAACACCTCAATTTTAAAAAATTAAATAAACATCAAAATAAACACATCAAATGAAAGACAATTGTGACTTATATGTCATCCATAAAGCAAATTCATATTCCTAACAAGTTTTAAATTGTCAGTTTTACTTATAAGAGTTACTCCTAATAATTTCTTAAAGTCTTAAACAAAATAAAATCAATGTGATTCAGACATATTCTTATTTAGCTTGGGAGAAGATATGAGAGATTTAAAGATTTTTTTTTAATAGTAATACTTTAATATTCTATGCTACCAGCCCAAAATATGTCCCAAGCTCTAAATTTTTTTAATTTCCTGTCTTTGATCTTAATAACATCTAAAGAGTAATGATTTTTGACTTTTCAAAAGTATGATTTACTGAAAATATTATTCTGTAAAATGTATAATAAATTTCTCTGAAGAACAACTTAAATATGTTAAAATCACTCATAGGCTCTGCTGATAGAATAAAATTAATGATTATATATTCTATTTCAAATTTCATGGTAATGTAGAGAGTACAAAAGTGAGGGTTTTTTTTTTTTTTTGTCTGTTTAGTAAATTCTTATATAGATAGCAGAGGTCATTAGGGTGGGTAAGACTTCCTAATAGTTGGAATTTCTTCCTAAGAATCATGTAAATTTAAAAAATTATCCTTTAAGTTAATAACCAGTATTTTTATTTATTTACTTTTTTTTAAAGAATCTTAATGTCTTCTATTATACAATTTATTTTAAAATTCCATATAGAAGCCCTCTGACATGCAGGCTAGATTTTCTAAAACCTTAGGAATTCTGCACATTTACAAAAACATAAACTTTTCTACTAGCTCCTAACACTTTCAAAGCCACATTGCTCTCAGGAGACATGTTTCAGATGTATTTTGTTACAAGTTGAGAAAATGTTCAATAGTCACTAAATTTTCCTTCTGATTTGATGACCATTTTTCCACAAAGACACAATGTTTTGAACACTTTAAAAATTACTGTAATAAGTACAGAATAAAAACTCATATGTGAATAACTAGGCAACTCTCCCACCTAAGATTCTGTGATACAAAATTAAAATTCATAATTCTACAAAATTACTGATCATTTCTGTCACAGACTCTTAATGATTGCTCATGATTTGGATATTAAAGCTATAAATATCAGAAGTCTACTATATAATTCATGATTTAAATTTTTATGTTTGGTCTTCTCACTTGAATTAAACTAAATTACAATGTTTTATAGTGCTCTACCTATAGATATATAAGTATAGAAAGGTGTCCATTCAGATAGCTTCATTAATGAAATTCAGTTCCCAAATTCGGCAATACTGGTAAGTAAAGAGATATTAATCAACATTAATGAATCAGTTTGTACTACAGGACAATCTAAAAGAACAACCTTATTTGGGACACTTCCTAACTCTTACTTATTCAGAATTACCTTACTTTCTATCAGACTAGTAAACAATTGAGAAATCCAATTGCTTGAAAATAAGCTTCTGTAAACAGGACTTGACACCAGACCTGAGAGACTCCAAAACAGCAGAAGGGACTATCTCAAACAGTCACAGATGTCCATCATATGACAGTTAACATGCTGACCGTGATGAAACTCCTCTGTCCTGCTGTATTCGTCATAAGGTGTGAGTAGCCATCTGTTCTTTATTTATGTTTTCTAGAAACCCTTTTAGACTTTAGAGATTTAGTCACATGGAAAAAACATGTATTAAAAACAAAAAATGAGACAGTTATAAAATAACCCCATGGCAAAACCTGTGATACATTTTAGTAGATATATACTAAGTTAATCAAACGCTTTCCAAATACATTTCTTCCTTCCTTTGTCAATAAGCAAAGCAGCTGAAGAAGCAGACGAGAGTTTACCGAAATTGGTAGACTCCATAACTCCATCATTACCAACGGATTGTCATTAAAATAGAAATCCAAAGATAAGAGAGGAAATAAAATGCAATTTATTTTAATTTTTCCCCTGATCAACTAATAAGTAGCCAGTTGAAGTTCAGATAGTTCAGAGTCATTTAATTAAAAATGAACAGCAAGCCGGGTAATCCAACATGAGGAGGGGATTAGCATGATCACCACAGAAAATAAATGAAGTTTAAGCTTTACATAAGTTCAACAGCTACTCAAAAAAGATTGAATTGGTATATCCCAAACCAGAATTTAAGATAACAGTACTAAACAGTTGCTGGTATCAGTAAGCAAAAAGTACCAAATTCACATGAAATTATGAGTCCAGATTCAAGGACAAGATAGAAAATACAGTCTACTTATTAAAATTCTTCATACTTCTAATAGAAAAGATGAATGAACAAATACACTGAGTGAAGGAAAGAGTAGTACTTCATGAGTAACCTGGAGCAACTCACTGCTCTATTATTAGCACCTAATTCTACTGAAGTTTAAAAAAATGCAACTGATTTGATGTGAAATAAAATAAATGGAAGTTGAGCATATTAAAAAAATATTAAGGGATTCCTAGACTTCATCCAAATTTGGTTTTATCTCTTATCTGTTAAAAGGTATAATTTATAATCACAGGACCACTTTGCAAGGTCAAAAATTTCTTCTTATTCATCCAATAAGAATAAAAAGACTGAGAATACAGTGGTCACTTACTATCTATATGCCTCCCTGAGTATCCGTTTCCTCATCTGTGAAGTGGGGATGATAATAGTACCAATCTCATACAGTTGTTATTATTATTAAATTAGCTTATATTTGTAAAGCAATTACAACAGTCCTGAATGATACAAATGCTATATTAATAGCCTGAAACCTAACAAATAATAGAATATCATATGACAAATCGAAAAAATTATTATTTCCAAGTTATCAAATTTATATTTGGTCTCCTTCTTAAGTGGGGGAAAAAATTAAAAAAAAAAAAAAAAGGTGTAGAGGTCTGCACTATCTCTTGTGGCACTGAAGTGACAGTGGACTGTAAACAACCAGAAGATAAGTCATGAAGATACACTTGAGAAGAAAAGCAGGAAAGCTCTAATGAGAGGCAATCGTAACTGACTTCCTACATGAAAATGTTACCTGATTAGAATTCTGAAAGAACTCTCTAAAGTAAGACAAAAAGAACTTCAAAGAGTAAAAGAAAAAAAAGGTTATCAGTCATCCAATATGGCACACTGATGACATCTGAATACACACACATAAAATCTCATTTTGGATTATAAAACATTTGATACCTTGGAACAGAGGCTATTACTAGAATATTTCAGGGAAAATACAAGTAAATGAAACAGAACTGATGAGACTACTTTCCAATTAGTTACTGCACATACATGAATTAATAATGATGCATCAAAGAGCCATGAAATATGATGTATGAACCTGATCATGAATTTGAAAGCTGACTGCTATAATATAACAAGTGTAGGCTACTTGAACATTTTTATTTTTGTTCCCTCAAATAATTTAATATTCTCTGATTGATACAATTCAAATAGCATTCGAAGTTAGACTTTTACAGGGGTCTCAGAAATGTAATTATATGATAAGTTTAACTTTTTAATCTCAGAAATAGGATAATATTTGGAGGATAGGATTCAGAGACACTTCCACCTCTTTTTTATTTTTAAAATTTTAGTTCATGTCATACTGAAAATGAGGAATATCAAATAGGGTTTTAAACATTAGGAACGCAAATAAATGTTTACGCTTAACAAATTATTGCTTTACCATAATATTATGAGTCTTTATAACTGTTTAATATAAAAATTTATGCATTTGTATCATAATAAAAGTATGCATTTATGATAATAAACAGAAGCTCTGACAGTGTTCATAGTGCAATATAAGTGATATGATTTGATAAGGGAATGCAAATTTTAAGAGGTGAGATAAAAGAATATATATATACTACGAGGGTGTTTCTGGAACTGTTGGTAAACTCTTATTTGAAAATAGCATCAAAAAGTCTGTTTGAAGCCTTTCACAAATGTGAATTTTGCCAGGAGGAATGTTTCAATGAATTGTTCCAGAAGATTTTATTCTATTATCATATATTTTTCATTTCAATTTTTCTGAAATTTTCTACTTTTCCTCCCCAAGTTTTCATTACCATAGAATAATTCCCATATTTTTCATACAGGAGGACATCAGTGAAATAGAAGTGATTAAACCTGTATGAAATAAGATCACAGAGGCCGCTTGGTCCTTTACCTTCATCACAATAAAAAATCTTTTACATACACACATATCTTGGTAATGCTAGGACTATATTATAATTGCATCTTTACTACATTTCCTAAATTAAAATATATCTTCTTTCAGTGTGCCTATCAGTTTTAGTCACGTGGCAGTGTTCTGGAACATTCATGAATGCCTCTCAAACTGAATGCATTAGCACTCTGGGTCAAACATTTCCACTGCCCTCAAACTTTCTTATAGTCTCCAACTATCCTGTCTAAATGACTAACAGTCCTATTAGGTTATAAATCCTCCAAAGAAAGAGAATTACTTGCCTTACAAACAGATAAAAATATGATTTGGAAATATAAGAAGTGCAAAGAGCAATCATTATTGTTTCAAATAATGGAAGTATGGAAGAAGTTTAATAATTTTGAGAAGGTTCAAAACATTTTATTACCTTAAAATTGATTATTATTTTCCTATCACTCATGTTCAATACATTTCCTTCTGTTTACTAACCTCTGAATTCTGCACCAAAAGGAATTCCATAAAACTTAACAAGTTATAGAAATTTAATTTCCAGCATATTTCTTCCCTTAATTTGTATGGCTAGGGTACAGTACAATTTAGGCTGCTACTGATGTCTGATCAACTGGAGAAGTAAAGCAATTTGGTGAGCAGTGTTAAGAGGAGAACTATAAAAGGAATGAATATAACTATACCAATTAAAAAATAAATATTTTGTATTTTGTGCTCAATGTTGTACACACAAGGTTAGTTCTGTTTGATGATCATATCTTCTATTTCACAACTAAAGAAAAATGCACATTTTCTTTCAGCAAAACTGGGCACATTCCCTTCTGTCTCCTATGATTAAAATCAATATAATTCTCCTGTATAATATGCAACAGTCTTACAAAAAATATTTTAATATTTATTGTGATTCATAAAATACAAACATCAAATTGTCTTTGCCCATTCATAAATTAGTTCCCTCTACGTTCCTCTTTGGCTTCTCAAAATTCATGATGACTTTACAGTATTTCACATTACTATCATCTTTGCATAAAATAACTGTTATTTTGTGCATAGTAGGTAAATATTATTGGTTTGTTTTTAAAAATATACTCAAGATAAAGTCTCTCATAGGTTGACAATGATCTTATGTTAATTATCAATATAAAATCCTTTTATATTGTTACTGGACTACAGACAATGATTCTTTCACAATCTAGAAAGAGATCTAATCCCTATTGTAAAATGCCATATGTAGAGAGGTTGTTTTTCTTAATTTATTAAAAAGGAAACAAGAATTCTTTTTAATTAAAAAAAAAAAACTATTAGGTTACCTAACCTGTCTCCTGTCATGGACTTCTTCCTAGTCCAGAAGTATAACAGACCATTACAGAAAATACTGTCCTAGTTCTTTACTTGGTAGAAATCCCATGGTTTCACAAATTTAAAGTTATCGAATATAGTCAGCTTTTCTCAAATTGTTTTCAAGAGATAAAAATCCCACATAAGCATTTAGATTTAGGGACTCCTTCCTCATATAATGAGATTATCCAAAGTTTGGAGGTGTTGTGTTTTACTTAACAACCTTTCATTCATACACTAGTAGCCACTATCATAACTTTCTCTTTATTAAAGATTTATGTTCTTAAATGTTCACAGTACTATTTAAGTATTTAAATCCATACTTCTCAAAGTAGGTTTAATATCCTATTAGAAGTATTAGGCTATGGGCCAAGGAAGTGGGCACAACAGTCTACATAATCAACCTGGCATATCAACTGAATACTTATTTTGAGAGTTGGAAACTTTTCTTAATATTAAAACTACCACAGGTACAATATGGAAAAGAATTTCAAAGTTATAGGTATATTTCAATATCATCTTTAACCAAAATAATGCCTATACATAGTTTAAAAAGTCAGTGTTCTACAAGATTTGTAATGAAAAAGCCCCATCCCACTCCTACACTTAGATTCCAGCCTCACAAAGGCATCACCTTTCAATGCTTTTTTTTTTTAATTGAAGTATAGTCAGTTTACAATGTGTCAATTTTCTGGTGTACAGCATTGTGTTTCAGTCATACATAAAATACATATACTCATTTTCATATTCTTTTTCATTATAAGTTATTACTGCAAGGTATTGAATATAGTTTCCTGTGCCATAAAGAAGAAACTTGTTACCTATTTTATATATAGTAGTTAGTATCTGCAAATCTCGAACTCCCAGTTTATCCCTTCCTACTGCCTTTCCCCCCTGGTTAATACTTTTAGCAAATTCTCACAAACTGTCAATTTTAGCCATTTACTACTTATTTCCTTTAATCTTTCTTCAATCTCTTCACTATGCAAGATGTGGATTTAACTCTTACCACTCCTCACCTCTAATTCACTTTCTCTGCTTCCATTCATTCACTACAATTATATTTTTTAACAAATCATTTTAGTGTTTACATAATTATGAATGTGTAAAATTGCTCATGGCTGAACTACACACTATGTTTTATTATGTTCTTTCTTGTACAACTACACTTGACACTTGAACAACACAGGTTTGAACTTCACAGGTCTACTTAAACAGTACTACACAATCCAATGTTGGTTGTAATCTGAGGATGCATAGATGCAAATACAGAGGAACCACAAAAAATAAAATAATGCTATTTGCAGCAACATGGATGGACCTAGATCTTGTCATTCTAAGCGAAGTAAGCCAGGAAGAGAAAAATACCATATGATATCACTCGTATGTGGAATCTAAAAAAGAAAAAAAGAGGCTACTAGTGAACTCATCTACAAAACAGAAACAGACCTGCAGACATAGTAAATAGTCTTAGGGTTACCAGGGGAAAGGGAGTGGGAAGGGATAAGTTTGGGAATTTGAAATTTGCAAAGATTAGCCGCTATATACAAAAGTAGATTTTAAAAAATTTCTTCTGTATAGCACAGGTAACTATAGTCAATATCTTATAATAACCTTTAATGAAAAAGAATGTGAAAATGAATATATGTATGTATATACATGACTGGGACGTTGTGCTGTACACCAGAAATTGACACACTGTAACTGACTGTATTTCAATTAAAAAGGCAATTTCCCCTAAAAGCATTAGACTCTTTTTTTATTCCATACACTGAGTTACAAACTGTTTACTTGCCTTCCATCTTTGAAAATTGTATAGATATTTCTTAGATATCCTCTACTACTCTTCTTGGCTTTGTAAATTTATACTGAGTTTTTACCATATTAACAGAAAGCCTCATATGAAATATTTAAAGCAATATAAGACACTTAAAAGAAGTTTTGCATTTATGCTAGCTAACAGGCCATACACCCAGTTCACTCCCTCTAACGAAAAAGAATAGTTAAGTGGAGAATTTTGAGAAACAGTGTCTAAATAAATATAATCTCTGATATTCAAAAACTAATGAAAAATATCTCCGACAAAGGAGCAAAAACAATACAATGAAGCAAAGACAATTGGTTTCAAGAAATGATGCTGAAACAACTGGACACCCATATGCAAAAAAAAAAAAAAAAAGGAATCTAGATGTATAAAACCTTATATGTGTCACAAAAATTAATTCAAAACGTGGAGCATAGAACTACATGTGCAGTGCAAAACTATAAAATCCCAAAAGATAACACAGGAGAAAATTTAGATGACCCTGGGTATGGCAGTAAGTTTTTAGATACAGCACTAAAGGCACAATCCACCAAAGAAGTAACTGATATACTCAAAATTAAACAGCATTATTTATGCCTGACAGGAACCTTTCAGTATTCTGCCATAATTTCCTTGTCTTTCATGTTTGTGTTCCATGCATCAAAATAAGAAAAGTATGATTATTCCTGAATATAATCCATTAAAAGCATTCAAAAAATTAAAATTCTTACTTTATTAAAGCACAGCTGAAAGAGACCTAGTAAATACTATAAGTGCATGTAATTTTAAAACAATATTAGGTAGGCATTGTTATTAGTAGCACTGGTCTTCTAGAAACCTAAATTCATTCCCTAAGACTGACAGGTACTATGTGAATCATTCCGTAAAAGACTTTTTTGCTCTCTACACAATGAATAAATCACCTTGAAACAACTGTAAATGTAGCAGTAAGGGCAAAATAGAGGAAGGGTAAAAGGAAAAAATGAGTGGTTTAAAGGGCATGACTACAATAATGGCATAAATCTGAACAAAGCAAAACATTTTCTTAAAGTGAAGTCTATCAAATGATGCAATAATCTCCCGAGGAATGCGATGAAAGCCATCACTTAAGCCCCATCACATTTGAGAACTAGCCCAGACAAAGCACTTGAGAAAATCCCATCTGGACCAGAGCCTTACTGGCAGAGAAATTGCACTGATGAATGTCTTAAATTTTCAACTATGTTTGTCATTCAAAAGGCAAAGATCTAAGATAGGTTACATTCCCTGAAGAAAATGTTTGTAAATAAATGATGCTTGAAGATCTCATGTCAAAATGAAAGGTTATATCCTTTTTAGCTTGCCCTTCTAAAAATTTAGAAATAAAATAATTAACAGCCTTTTAGTATTGAACATATTTCATTCACAACTGATTTATCAGTTATAGCAACTTGTTTTATTTACTCTTCTATTTTAAAGCTACCAACTTCCAGAAAGCATTTTAGCTAATAAGAATAAAATTAACATATAAAAAGACAGAAGATTACTAATAGTTCATATTGCGTGTGTAAAGCTAGAGGAAAAAAAGCTAAAATAACAATCATTTTAAACAAAACATCCTAGAAATTCCTCTTTAACAAATGTTTTTTGAAAGAAATAATTGTTTTAAAAAGTTTTTCTTAACTTTTATCTTGGTACCAAAATATTGACAAACTCAAATTGTGTAAATCATTTTAAAGCAGTCTACTATTAGTTAATACTATTCTAATCATGTCTATTCTTACAGATTGAACAATATTTTTAGGTGCATTTTTTGATGTACTAGAAAAATGCCTGAACTATGATCATCTAAGAGCTGCTTCCTGACTTAAACTCTAAATCATTCTAGTATAGGCTAGTCTGAAATGAATCTTCACACTGGAATTAAGTCCACTGAGGACAGAGTTAGAGACTCAGTTCATAAACATTTATTTTACACTTTACATATACCTAATTAGTTTCCAAATCCACATCACGTAAGATAACATAAAATCAATGCTTGTAAACTTCTTTTAAGCTACTGAATACAATAGGCAGGTGACTAGTATTTATAGAGCAATTAATAGTTTTGTATACTACTTGCCCAAATATAGGGACTCAGAGAAAGCTTTCTGAAGGTGCTAAAAGTAGTATTTTGTTATAGAATTTAATTATTCCCTTCTTTAGAAATATATCAAATTCCTCTTCAGAGTCTGCTGAGGACTCCCCCAAGGAGGTCTGATCAAGAATCAAATCTCAAGTGTATGTCTAGCAGGCAAGATCTGACAAGTTTTGTTTTCGGTAATTTAACTTTTAAGACTTTTTTTAGAGCATTTTTACATTCACAGTAAAATTGAGAGGAAGGTACAGAAATTTCCCATAAACCTCCACACATGTATCACCTCCCCCATTATTAACATATTCCACTGTCTGATGTACCACAGCTTCTTTCTCCATTTACCTCTTGAGGGACATTTTGGTTGCTTTCAAATTTTGGCAATTATGGATAAAGCTGCTCTAAACATCCCTGGGCATGTCTTTGTGTGGACATAAGTTTAAAGCAGCTTTATTTATAACTGCCAAAACTTGGAAGCAACCAAGATGTCCTTCAGTGGGTGACTGGATAAACTATGGTAATTTAAATTTAAAACAAATAAACTGTTACTTTTCCAAATGTGTGATCATTCTAATACTGAATATTCTTCTCTAAACTACATCCATCTTCATCCTTGTTTCTCAGTCCCAAAGCTAAGAATCTTTTGTTTGAAAGAATGAGTGAGGGGGTAAAAAAAAAAGAATCCTGGACAAGTTGAGAACATCAGCAAGAGTACAGAATAGAAAAAGACTGGTTTCTGGATAGAAACTAAAAACCACATGCATGTGTCTGGATATTTAAGAATCCATAAGACTGGGAATGATAAGAAATAAAGGGAGATGAAGATACAGGCCAGGAAACAATCGTATTAAAGGTTGTGTAAATAAACTTGAGCCATATCTTGTAGAGGATCAAGAAGCACTTTTTAGTTACCTCTTGACTGGTCCAGTTGATTTGTAAAGTTGATATGTAAAGAAACTACTTACATAAAGTCATCCTAAAAATAACCCAAATCGTGTCTATAATTAAATATTTAACGAATGCCTACTGTGACATGCTCAAATAATGGGCTCCCCCAAATATATTCACTTCCTAACTCCTAGAACTTGTAAAATATTAATTTTACAAGTAGTAATTAATATCACAAAAGATGTGACTAAGTTAAAGATCGTGAGAGCAAGCACTTATCCTCCTTACAAGAGAGAATTGGAAGGAGTTCTCACTCACACACACTCACACACACACACACACACACACACACACACACACAAAGGTGATGTGACGATGAGGCAGAAATTGCAGTGATGTGGACACAGGTCAAGAAACAGCAGGTATAAAGCTAAGAAAGGCAAACACAATAATGTAGATGATATATAAGTGTCACTGAACTGGACACTTAAAAATGTCTAAGACGGTAAATTCTATGTTATGTGTATTTCTCCACAACTTTTTTTCCATTTTTGTTAACTCTTGTAATATGGTAATTCTGAACAGCCCTATTCAGCACCCAGTGGTTTTCTCTGTGTAATTCCTTGTAAAGAATATTGGTTATCCCATGGGGAACTAAGGCAGGGGACCATGCCAATGTTGAGAAACTTCCTCTGGGATGCCGCAGGAGGGGAAGCTAGTAGGACTAAGACCTCCTGTGGTCAAGCAGGACATTTGAGAAGGGAAATGCTGGCTAGAGACATCTGAATTAACTAAGTCAGTGGTTCTCAACTGCAGCAATTTTGACCCCCAGGGAACATATGGTAACATCTAAAGACATTTTTGGTTGTTACAGCCGGGAAGTTGCTACTGGCATCTAGTGAGTAGAGGTCAAAGATACTGCTAAACATCCTGTAACAACAGCTCCCCCATCCCCACAGCAAAGAATTGTCTAGCCCAAAATGTCAACAGTGCTTAGGTTGAGAAACTCTGACCTAGATGGAAGTAGTATATGCATTTAGATGTTTATACGCAGATACAGTAAAAGCTGAATCTCAAAAACGTTAATAATGTTGATTTTAAAAGAAAAGATTGTCTGTCAAAAGACAACATAACAAGATATATTTATTGAGGGTCCAATGTGTGTCAGGTTGTCAGGTTTTGTTCTAGCTTCTGGATTCCCAGCAGCCAACAGGACAAACTTCCTGTCCTCATGGAATTTACATTCTAATTGGGAGGGCAGATACTTAAGAATCATGTGCATTTCAGATCATAATTATAATAACAGCTCATGTGAATTAATTCATTTAATTCTTCCTACTACGCTACGAGATATACGTCACTATTATCTCCATTTTATAAGACATTGAGGCATACAGAGGTAAGTAGCTCATTCAAAGTCTCATAGCTGACAGACCCAATCTGACTTCTTTGTAGCATTTAAAATTGTTCTTATGGTCAAACAGACTTTAGAGCTTAATTAGCTACATGTTTTTTTCAATACAGGTTTTTTGTTTTTGCTTCTGTTTTTATGAAAGAAAAAAAAAAACCTAAAAGAGGAAGGAACATATTCTACTCCCAGAGCCTCTGGAGGGAGGATAGCCTTGTCCACACAGACACTTTGATCTGGGGCTTCTGGCCTCCAGAACTGTGAGAGAACAACTGCCTGTTTTCAGCCATCCAGCTTGTAGTAATTTGTTATAGCAGTCACAGGGAACTAATACCTACTATATGCAAAAACCATGTATTATAAAATAGCAAGGAGACTTCTATACACCTACATCTATATACCTCTTAACTATAAATTTTAGACATATGCAAACATGGAAAAATAGGAAATGTCTTCATAAAATTAAAATATAATCATTAATGTGTATTTTACTTTTAAGAATAAATGTTGTTATTTCAAAATTAGATTCAGAACTCTATGGAAAATATGTATCATAAACATGACAAAATTTTCTTCACAAGAAAGCCTTTTATGAGAACAGTATAGCTACTGTCACAACTAGACAAAATAAGATGAAAAACCAGAATGATATTTACTATGCAGGTGGCTTTCCTCCTAGTATTCCAGGCTTATCTACTGTCAAAAAAGTGATGTATCAAGAACAAGAACTGTCACTGAACTGAATTAAGAAGTAACTAACTTTTCTTGGCAAAAAGGTTTATAGAAGATCCCACCAATGAAAAGTTTTTAAATGTATGTTATTTTATCAGACTCCAAAAGCTGATGAACAGAAATTATTTCCGTGAAAGCTATAAAATCTTTAGTTAATATAAACATGACATAAATTATTTTTCGTTTAATTATGCCTGTATTAACAATAAAACATACTTTATCTAAAACCAGAAACACACATTTTTCCATTTTGATTACCAATATTCTATGTGCATCATTATTTATGATAAACATACCCCTGCTGAAACTGTACCACTAGGAAGAGTCAGGAACTGAATGGAAGAAAAAAATCAGATAATGTCACCTGAATGTCTGGTTTAATGTGGAATGAAAATAGTTAAGTTTTTTATAATATAGATTCAGTTCACCAGAAATTATTCAAAACCACATGTAATTAAAGTATTTTCTATATGTGTTACTTCCCTTGCTAAAGCAATTTGTCACTACAGACCTAGGACTGATCCCAAGGAGTACTCCAAAGTGGAGCTATGGTTAGCCAGGTATTGACAGAACTACTTATAATTCCATTAAGAATAGCTTAAAATTATTTATTATTTTCTAAATTTATATAGTACAAAACATACTAACTCATAAATATTTTATAGAAATTTTTAAAAGACACAAATGTCATTAGTTACATTCATGATGAGATAGAAAAGGAAAACAGAAATATAGTTCTTAATTTATTGTTAAACTACTTTCACACACCATCAGAGAAATATTACTGTTCCTATTACAAGTGAGCTAAGGCACAGAAATTTAATAAAATGCCCTAGGTCACACAGTGAGTGAATGGGCTGGATTTGAACCAAGAGTTATCACCAAAGCCAAAGCTCTTCTGATTACATATTGGCAACATTTTACACTTCTAGGTTCTCATTTCTGTTCCACTGATCTATGTGTCTGTTGTTTTTTTTTTTAAACCAGTACCATATTGTTTTGATTACTGTACGTTTGTAGTTAAGTTTTAAATCAGAGAATGTGATACCTCCAGCTTACTTTCCTCAAGATTACTTTGGCTATTCAGAATTTTTTGCATTTCCATACAAATTTTAGGATTATTTGTTCTAGTTTTGCCAAAAAAAAAAAAAAAAAAAAAAGTCATGGGTATTTTAATGGGGATTTTGCTGAATCTTCAGACTGCTTTGGGTAGTATGAACATTTTAACAATATTAATTCATTGAATCCACAATCATGGTATACCTTTCCCTTTATCTGTGTCTTCGGCAAGTCCTTCCATTAATGTCTTATAATTGTCAGAATATAGGTCTTTCACCTTCTTGGTTAAATTTATTCCTAAGTATTTTATTCTTTTTGATGCAATGGTAAATGGGATTGTTTTCTTCATTTCTCTTTCTAATAACTCATTATTAGTATATAGAAATGCAAGTTTTCTTTATCTTAATTTTGTATCCTGCAATTTTACTGAATTAATTTTTAGTTCAAATCATTTCTTTGGTAGAACCTTTGGGGCTTTTTATATATAAAGTCTTGCCATCTGAATATAGTGACATTTTATTCTTCCTCCACAATTTGAATGACTTTTACTTCTTTTTCTTGGCCTAACCACTATAGTTAGGACTTCCAATATTATACTGAATATGGTGAGAGTGGGCATCTTGGTCTTGTTTCTGATCTTAGAGGAAAACTTTTCAGCTTTTCACCATTGAGCTGAGGGTTTGTCATACATGGCCTTTATTATGTTGAGGTACATTTCCTCTTTATCTAGTCTGTTGAGAGTTTTTATCATGAATGGATGTTGAATGTTGTTAAATGCTTTCTCTGCATCTATTTAGATGATGATACAATTTTTATCTTTTGTTTTGCTAATGTGGTATATCACATTGGTTGAATTGTGGATGTTGAACCATCCTTGCCTCACTAGAATAAATTCCATTTGATCATTATAGATGATCTTTTTAACATACTGTTGAATTTGGTTTGCTGATATTTTGTTGAAGATTTTTGCATTGGTTTTCATAAGGGATATTGGCCTGTAGTTTCCTTTTTTGTATTGTCTTTGCCTGGTGTTGGTATCAGGGTAGTGCTGACCTCATAAAATTAGTTTGGAAGTTGTCCTTCCTCTTCCATTTCTGAAATAATTTGAGAATAGATACTAAGTCTTCTTTAAAGGTTTGGTAAATTCACCTGTGAAACCATGTGGATCTGGAATTTTGCTGAGAATTTATTGATTACTGATTTAATTTCACTGCTAATAATCAGTCTATTTGGATTTTTTATTTCTTCAACCTTAGAAAATTGTATGTTTCTAGGAATTTATCCAGTTATTCTAGGTTGTCCAATATGTTGACATATAATTGTTCATAGTATTCTCTTATGATCCTTTGTATTTGTGATACTGGATATAATTTCTCCTCTTTCATTTCTGATTTTATTCGCATCTCTTTTTTTCTTGATGAGTCTGGTTAAAGGTTTGTTGATTTTGTTTATCTTTTAAACAACCACCTCTTAGTTTCATTGATCCTTTTAACTGTTTATTTATTTTTAGTTTCTATTTTATTTATTCCACACTGCCACTCTGATCTTATTTCTTTCCTTCTGCTAACTTTGGGTTTTCATCGTTTTTCCTTTATCTAATTCTTTTAAATATAAAGTTAGATGATTTGAGATTTTTCTTGTTTCTTGAGGTAGGCCAGTATTGCTATGAACTTTCCTTTTAGAACTGCTTTTGTTGCATCTCACAGATTATGGAAAGTTGTGTTTCCATTTTCATTTGTCTTAAGGTATTCTTGACCTCCTCTTTGATTTTTTTGTTTATCCACTGACTCTTTAGTAGCATGTTGTTTAGTCTCCACATTTTTGTTTTTCCAGTTTTCTTCTTATAATTAATTTCTAATTTCAAACTGTTGTGGTTAGATAAGATGCCTGATATGATTTCAATCATCTTCAATTCATTGAGCCTTTTTTATGTGGCCTAACAGGTGATCAATTGCAGAGAATGCTCTACTTGCACTTGAAAAGAATGTGTATTCTGTTGTTTTTGGATGGAAAGTTCTGCATATGTTTATTAAGTTAATCCGATATAATGTGTCATTTAAGGCCAGTATTTCCTTAGTGATTTTCTGTTTGAATGATCTATCCATTGATATAAGAGAAGTATTAAATTTCCCAACTATTATTATATTGCTGTTTATTTCTTCCTTTATTTCTGTTAATACTTGCTTTATATAATTTAGTTGCTCCTATGTTGGGTACATAAATGTTTACAAATGTTACAGCCTCTAGTAATGCAGCTTTCTTTTTATTTCCATTTGCATGGAATACATTTCTCTATCCCTTTACTTTCAGTCTCTTAGTATCTTTTGATTTGAAATAAATCCTTTGTAGGCAGCAAATAGAAGTATTTTGTTGTTTTATCCATTCAGCCACCCTATGTCTTTTGCTTAGAGACTTTAGTCCATTGATATTTAAAGTAATTATTGATACCTTCATACTTACTGCCATGTTGTTAACTGTTTTCTGGCTGTTTTTGTAGTTCCTCTCTGTTCCTTTTTTCTTGGCAACTTTTTAAAATACTTACCATAGGCTATCACCACGGACAATATAGTGAAGTTATATCATATACATATTTAAGATAAGCAAAATCAACTCTATGTGCTTATGAAAAGATACAAACAAATACTATTGGTATATAGCACCTAAATTTAAAATAGCTTTTTTTTTTTAAATCTGGTGGCCAGTGAAAGAAGTAGTAATATTTTTTATCACTAGAGGAAACAATTGCCTATGCTAGACTTATTGTAGATAGTGCCATGGATATTATACTTAACAGCGATTTCAAGTGTATTTTCGACTACATTCAACTATTACCTTAGGCACTGACTTTAACATTTAGCCCTCATTCAAGACTCTACTGTAACTATAATATAAATCATCATAATTTACACTAAATCATTTTCACTTAACCTACCACTCTCTGTTGAGGGTCACAGGCAAGCAAATCACTTAAAAGGTGCTATATACTTATGTTTACATAAGAATGGTTATGTAGCAATTTTGTTTTTATTTTAAATGAATCTTTTTTTAAAACTTGCTATATTAAAAAAATACACACAAGTTGTTTATATAATGACATATACTCCAATATGAAAAATCCTCTTGACTAGCATGAATTATATAAACATACAATTCCCTGAATAATTAGGGTTATCTTTATCATGAAAGAATAATTCCAGCCACAGTAAATCTTACAACTCCTTCACACTAGTTTATAGCTATGTGACAGAGCACAGAATAAATTTCCAAAATGTTAGAATATATTTTTGGAATAAATTTTACATCACACAAGTCCAATAATCTTTCTCATTGTTCATATACCATCAGTACTGTCATATACTTTTGTGTTTGTGCATATGTGTATTTATGTTGAACCCTCAGTAAGTAGTTAATACTCACAGAAGTCTTCATTGCACCTACACTTTCTGTGACCAATGCAAATATAACTTCATCTTTGAGCATGCTTTTTTTTCCCCCCTTAATTGAGCTGTTAGTTAAATTACCTGAAAAACACTTTAAACTCCAAGTGACCTCTACTATTCAAACACTATATCCTGAGACCAAACAGTTATATTACCACTCAAACCCTGATCTACCACATCGTACTTAGGAAGACTTAACACCAAGAGGCTTCCACTGCAAAGTGAAATACTTCATTATGATAGATTGCTATGAATGTGCCTCATTCAAGGATACCTAATAAAACTGATATTAGAATGATAACCACTTTTTTAATACTCTCAAAAATCTCACTGCAGTGGCACAACACAGAGACAATACAAGTATTATATTTTATGAAGAATAATAATATTGCATTGAAAGCCACACATTATTTAAAATAATTAGATGTTTTCCATGCTAACATTTAAGAGAATAATTTAGCTGCAAGTTGAAGATTCAATTTAATTATCACATTTTAAGATTATGTCAAAGAAATTTCTTCCTATTTTTTTAATACTGAATTTCAGCAGCTCAGGCACTTGGAAAGATTCATTTCTAAGTAATCACTAACTTAGGTCAAGCACTAAATAACAGAATTGACAATGCTATTTATGTAAGTGGCAACAGGTTAGGCAGCCAATCCTCAAAAGCCCTCACTGGACTCTCTGTGGGTGACCCATTTTGATATTGCAGTCAGTTTAGCACACAGTATACAAAACAAATGATAGGTTTAATAGAAACAAACAACACCCTCTGCTTTCTACTCAAAACAAAAAAAGTGCTCCCATGTAGAACATTTACCATCCAGGAGCTTAGTAGATTAGCTTATCAGTGCATTTATAAATCACTCCTAATGACACCACCTCTTTTGATGATATTACTTTGGTTGGGAGTAAATATGTCAAAATACTGAGTCCCACACAAATGCAACTTCTTTGATCACTGCTTCAAAAAACTTAAAAAACAATAATTATAATTAAGAATACTAGAAATATTTGGAGTTTTTTGTTGTATAAAATAAATTATTCATTCTTTGCTAAACCTGCTTTTAATCATTATGTTACTATTAAAATATAACATGTAACAAAGTATTACATGTAACAACATATTCATTACATATATTTCCTATATCTCAAACAAATCAAAATATTGTAGACTAAGAGTAAGGTGACATAACACATTTCAACATAGTTCAGTCATCCAAAGAATATATACCAACCCTGATTAAAGAAAACAAGAGTCCAACATAAACTCTATGAACAGCAGAATATACTATGTGAAGTGGAGACTTTTCTCCTATTTTAAGATCTACTAAAAAGAACCATCAATAAGTTGATCCAAATCTCTGCTTGGCTGCAGAAACCATGAGGAAATGAAAATGTAAATCCATATGGTCATATTGGCATACCAATTAGATGATCTGATAATTAAATATAAAATGCACTATATTTTAGTATTCTGATTTAATAATAAATTTCCTGTTTTAGATAGGGCTATTCACTGTACAATACTGCAAAAAAAAAAAAAAATCAAACCCTTATCTTTGCTGGTAGGAATTAAAGTTCTTTCAGTTTGTTAAATACTCTGTTAAAAAGCATATCTGTTTATTTAGAGTACATTTAATACAATTTCTTTATGATTTTTTTGGTCTTTACCATAATTTTTTATTATAATTATACTGAATGTCCTAATTAAGCTATCTATTCCAGGGAGAATCATTTATTTTTTCTGATACTTCTACCTATCACAAACCCAAAAGAAGCACCTAACATAATGCATTACATAAAGCGGGCACTCAGGATTTGTTTTGAAAAATGTAAAGTTACATAAACATATCCTTAAGGACTTTTTTTTATATTCTCATTTACTAGAAATAGTAATAGGTAAGCAATGTCCAATCTGGTTCACAGACTCGGCTCATTTACAGGATGTCTTGCAGTGAACCAGGAAAGTAGCCCCAGAGTCCTCTGAAGAATAGTGCTCCAAGAAGCTCCCATCAATCAGAGATGGCACAAGGGAGGGACTCTGAGTTAATTCAATTCCTCATTTCATAAACATTTTAACTGAGGATCAAAAGTTAAGTCTAAAAGGTTCAAGGTCATAGAGCAAGTAATTGGTCCCATGTTAAAATATAAAATTATCCAAAAAGCAAGAAGAGACTACAAAAAAGATTAAGATGAACAGGATAATCACCATAAGAGAGCAGCTATCTTTTATTGGGTGCCTACTGTGGACCTGGTATGATGTTAAATACTTTTACACACTAATCTCATTTTAAGCTTAAACCTGCCACATGAAATAGGTATTAATTAACCACACATATTAAAAATGATGAAACTGAGGTTCAGAGAGATTAAGAAAGTTTTCAAAGGTCACAAGTGAATATAATATGTAGTCAGAATTTAAGGTCAGAACTGTTTGACTTCAAATCCTTTACCATTAACCACTAGTATAAATAACTCTGATTATTTTGCTGCAGTGTATTCCAGCAAATAACTTTGGTATTCTGTTTTCCTGTAGTGTTTTTTTTCCTGTGACTGAAACTACAAAGAACACCTAAACACATTAAATTCAGGTTTCTGGATTTAGGGGGAAAAGGAAACAGAGAAGAGCGAGAGAAATAACAGAAAACATCAATTTCAATTGTCACTTTCAATAACTGGTATTCATGAGAGTGTGTCATATTTTAGTAAAGCATAATAAAATTACAAAGGATACTAATACTTATTGAATTCCTTCTATGAGCTAGGCACTATTCTGGGTGTTGGGAATACAATGATAAAAATACAGTCCAAGTCCTTGCTATCAAGAAATTTTATAAAGAACATATAAAAATAAATATCATACTAGTTCTTCCTTTCCAGGAGATCCATGTTCTCACTCCAATCTAAACATGCATATTAATAAAGTAAAACCTAAAAGGCTTTCTTGTTAATGACCACAGTCAAATAGCCACTAGGAAAGGTAACTATGAGATCATATAAACTGCCCATCTGCCAATATATGACCTGGGCTTATTACTTGTTTTTCCTCTGACTTTTCCAATTCAGTTTGAAACAGCTCAGAGAAAATCCCCTTGCCAGATTGTTTAGTCTCACAAATTTCACCATTAGATATTTTTTCCTGAGGTTCAGCCGAACTGGCCCTTTCTTCAGTTTCATTTCATAACTCTTTTGAGTGTCAATACCAGCTGCTCACTTTCCCTGGAAATTGTCCACTTTTCAAATACAGGCATGACTTTAATTAGACAAGGCATAAACTAGGACAGCAGAGAGACTGCTTCTAAGGAATTAGGCCAGAGCACCAATTTCTGAAAAAGCAGAGAGTTCAACAATATAAACATACTTCTTTTTTTTTTTTTTGAAATATGGAGAAAAGCCACAAGACCATAAGGGACTGGAGAACTCAAAAGCTAAGTACAAATCTCTGCTTCTAGTCATGGTCAAATAGTTCCCATTAATCCAACCCTAACATAGATAACAATTATAAACTCTGAATAAAATAGTTCTGTGTCTTTTTTTTTTTTTTTAAGAAAAAGACGTGAAGGCATAGAAAAGCGAACAAAAGCAGGCTGAATTTGGAAAAAGGGTAACTGCACTGCATAAAATTCTCATTTTTATGGCCTGAGTGAGGACTCCAATCCCTGCCATGAAGAACAGTTAAAATTTAATAGAAACCAGTAGTCTTACTCTCTTCTAGAATCAGAAGACAGAGTCCAGGGAAACCACAGCAAGAAAACAAGTGGGGGGGGATGGATTCTGTAAAAGCAGAGAAACAGAGAAGGGAAGCTCTAAATTCTGTGGATAAACTGTTCAAGTCTCTTGCTAATCCTCAAACCACGTGTGTGAGACAGACTCCAAGCAGCCCTCCTAAGGTTAAAAGAACTGACCTGAAATTTCAGCTAACACCCACCACATGGGAAACAGAATTTGAAATTGGAGTACAGCCAAGTTAACTGACTTAAAAAACAAACAGACCAAAAAAAAAAAAAAAAAAAAAAAGAGTATTCTTTAAATGAATCTAAGAGAACCCTCTTTCTATAATATATCATTCACAATGTCCAGGACAAAATCTGAAAGTGCCCAACAAACGAAGAAACAAAAACATACTAAAAATACAATACATACAATTAATGGAGACTGACGTCAGTTTATCCAGATGTTGGAATTAGAAGACAAGGATTAAATCAACTAATATAACTATAATTAAACATTTAAAGTAAAATACGATTATAATAAATGAAAAAGTAGAAACTCTCAGTGGAGAAATAAAAGTTATAAAGAAGAACCAAATGAGAATTCTAGAAATTAACAAAATATATTACACTCAGAAATTACTGGATGGAGATGACAAAAGAGACAATGGACTTGAAGAAAGATCAATACAAATGATTAATCTGAAGAACAGAGAGAAAAGGATTTTTAAAGTAAAAAGACAAAGGGGACTTTAACTGAAGTCTCTGAAAAAAGAGAGTAAGTATAAAAAAGTTATTGAGAAATAATAAACAAGAATTTCTTAATTTGAGTGAAAGACATAAATTTACAGATTCAAGAAACATAGAAACCCCTGCAAAGGAAAATATTTTTAAATTCCACTCCTAGGCATATCATGGTCAAATTGTTTAAAACCAAAGATAAAGAGAAAATATCAAAAGCAGCCAGGAAAAAACATATTACATACAAAACAATAATAATTCAAATAAAGGCTAACTTCTCAGAAGAAACAACAGATGAAAAAACAGGAAATTAACACACTGAAATTCCTAAAACAATGACCAAAAAGTCAATCTAGAATTCTCTGTCCAACAAAAAGATCCTTCAAAATTGAAGGCAAAACAGAGGCAACTGCAGATAAAATAAAACTAAGAGAAATCACTGACAGCATATCTACACTGTAAGAAATGCTAGAGGAATAACTTCAGGATGAAAGAAAATGATACAGATGGGAATACAGATCAGCAGGAAGGAATAAGTAACAGAATAAATGGTAAAAATCAATCCTACAATATAATGTTTAATTTTCTGCTTTTAGTGGTCATATATTTTTTAATTAAGAGGAAAAGTTAATTAAGTTGGGTGAATACCTTTAAAATTAACAGCTGTTTTACATTACATTTCTATATTTTCATTTCATTTATAAGCACATCAGACCTTACTATACCTAAATATTTTTGGTATAATGTTAAGTTTTAAAAAAAAATGCTAATAAAACTGATTCTCCAGACATCAAAACAGCACTGGAACAGGTAAATCATTTAATTTCTAAATCACCCTAAAAAATAATCATACTTATTCCGAAGGCTTATAAGGAGTCTGTAAAGTAACATGAAAAAGGTTATCACACTTTATTAAAAAGTATTCTTTTACTGATAACTATTTGAATCTCTATATTTAAGTGGCATGAGGTGTAATCACACGATATAAGTGAAATTGTATCATATGTATCTCAAATTGACAAGGAAACCTACTGAAAAAATTTATGCTGAACATGATTTCTAAAAATTATTTGAACAAGTAATCTGAAGGAAATTTTAATGCACTTAGAAATAAAAACAAAATCACAGCTGGGATCTCTGAATGAAAATTCTGAAGCAACATACAAACAAAATGGGCATCTCTGGGATGTCATCTACCCAGTAGCCAAGTATAGAATGAGTTCCTTTCACCAATGTAATCAGAATCTGTGATAATGTCTTTAAAAATAAGAAAGCTTCCTCTGACAAAAGTTCAAACATCCTTACAAACTCGGCCACATTAGTTCAGTGTATACTGGTTGCATGCAGATGTACAATTTGTCTTGCTGTAACTCTTTCTACTTACTGCTGGTCTTTTATGAAGGCTCTCCCAACTTTACACTTGGAATATAGTGAATGCCTTAGAAGTTTAATAAATCAACTAAAAAATCTGAGCACATTAAGTGCATATAAAATTAAAAGACGTTATATATTTATATCTATATACCTATATCTATATCTATATAATGGTAATTAGCCCCACTTGCTTTGCAGTCACATCACCTGTGTTCAAGCCCAGCTGGTCCACTCACTAGCTATTTGGTTTCGGATAAGTTATATACCGCTGAATCTTTGTTTCCTCACTGTAACAGTGAGAGAATAACAGGACCTATTTCATAAAGTCATCAGGGTTGCATGTAGCATAATGTGTGATATCCAGTGGTCATTCTCATTATTAAGCACAGTAAAGGAGTAAAATAAGACAAGTACAGGGTCCCAGACCTTATGCAGTTATAATACCTGAACACAACTCAGCGTAAATTGAATTATGAAATACTGTAGAAAACCTATAGGAATATTAAGAAAGGTGATACCAATTCTGAATCAAATGAGAAGTGAAAACTTCTTGAAGAATAAGGCATTTCCACACACCCGCAAAAACTATGCACTTTTATTAACATAGTATACATAAGAGATATTTAGAGAATAACAAGAACCGTACAGAGGGGACCAAAATACCTGATTCATTTTCTGTCACAAAGAGATTAAAATAGCATTATTTTTTCAGTAAAGACTTTGTATAGAATATCTGAGATAGACCTGCTTCAGATTAATATTTGGGGAAATTTTGTGGTTGCCAAGGGGGTGGGGGTGGGAAGGGATAGACTGGGAGTTCAAAATTTGTAGATACTGACAGGCATATGCAGAATAGATAAACAAGATAATACTGTGTAGCACAGGGAAATATATACAAGATCTTGTGGTAGCTCACAGCGAAAAAAAATGTGACAATGAATGTATGTTCATGTATAACTGAAAAATTGTGCTCTACACTGGAATTTGAAACAACATTGTAAAGTGACTATAACTCAATAAAAAAATGTTTAAAAAAAAAAAAAAAGAAAAAGAAAAAAACAAACAACTCAATCCAAAAATGGGCAGAAGACTTAAACAAGCAATACTCCAAGGAAGACATACAAGTGATCAATAGGCACATGAAAAAATGCTCAATATCACTAATTATCAGAGAAATGCAAATCGAAACTACAATGAGGTATCACCTCACACCAGTCAGAATGGCCATCATTCAAAAGTCCACAAATGACAAATGCTGGAGAGGCTGTGGAGAAAAGGGAACCCTCCTTCACTGCTCTGGGAATGCAGTTTGGTGCAGCCACTGTGGAAAACAGTATGGAGATTCCTCAGAAGACTAGGAATAGACTTACCATATGACCCAGTCATCCCACTCCTGAGCATATATCCAGAAGGAACCCTACTTCAAAAAGAAACCTGCACCCCAATGTTCATAGCAGCACTATTTACAATAGCCAAGACACGGAAACAGCTTAAATGTCCATCAACAGATGACTGGATAAAGAAGATGTGGTATATTTATACAACGGAATACTATTCAGCCATAAAAACCGACAACATAATGCCATTTGCAGCAACATGGATGTTCCTGGAGAATGTCATTCTAAGTGAAGTAAGCCAGAAAGAGAAAGAAAAATACCATATGAGATCACTCATATGTGGAATCTAAAAAAAATTAAAAATAAAAAAAAATAAATACAAAACAGAAACAGACTCATAGACATAGAATACAAACTTGTTGGTGCCAAGGGGGAGGGGGTGGGAAGGGACAGATGGGGAGTTTGAAATTTGTAGATACTGACAGGCATATGTAGAATAGATAAACAAGATTATACTGTATAGCACAGGGAAATATATATAAGACCTTGAGGTAGTTCACAGTGAAAAAAAATGCGACAATGAATATATGTATGTTCATGTATAACTGAAAAATTGTACTCTACACTGGAATTTGACACAACACTGTAAAATGATTATAACTCAATAAAAAATGTTTAAAAAATGGGGGGAAGTTTAACACCAGAGAAGCACACTCATTGAATAAATTTCAGTGCAACACTTTAAAATAAGTAATATCTACACTAAGGGTAATGTCTCTAATATATAAAGAGCTCTTAAAATCTGAAGAACGGGGGGAAGGTATAGCTCAGTGGTAGAGTGTGTGCCTAGCATGCACAAGGTCCTTGGTGCAATCCCCAGTACGCACATTAAAAATAAATAAATAAGCAAACAAACCTAATTACCTCCCTACAAAAAAAAATTTTTTTAAAGAACTACCAAAACCCAATAAAAAAAATTCAAAATTACAAAAACAGACCATATACAAAAAAAGATATAAAAATGACCCTTACACATATAAAAAGGTGTTCAAATTCATTCAGAATTAGAGAAATGCAAATTAACACTGAGATACCTACTTTACACTTATCAGACTGGAGAAAACTTTAAAGTATAACAGCACGTTCTGTTAGTGAGACTGTGGAGGAACCAGACAAGTTCCTATGTTGCTGGTGGTAATACAAACTGGTCCAACTCTTCTGTAGGGGAATTTGGCAATATCTAAGAAAACAATATATGCACTTATTTTCTAGCAATCACACATCTGGGAATTTACCCTGAAGAGAAAATACATAGATAATTCACTGCAGCATTGTTTGAATTGTGAAATACTGGAAACAACTTAAATACTCATACACAGGAGAGAAGTCAAAAAATGGACATATTCACACAGTGGAATATGAAATGTCTGTAGAAGTGCAAGAGAAGCTCTTTATGAATTGACATGGGATGATTTCCAGGACACGTGGTTATGTGAAAATATCAAAATGGAAAAAAAAAACCCTGCTTATACTGTACTACACTTCATATAAGAAAGAACAGGATATAATAAACATGCTCATTTGTACCAAAGAACATATAAGCCAGAAACTAGTGAGCTTGGTTACCAAGAGGAGCTGGCTGGGAATGTAATGAAAAAAGGAAGGGAATGGGAAGAGGGCAGTAGGGATGAGGGAAAAGTGGCCCTTTTCTGAATATAGCTGTGTATATGGCTCTGATATGTGGCAATTGTTCATATCCTCCCAAAAATAAGTAACTAATTAACATCAACCAGAATGTGAGTTCAACCCAAAATGGAATAGAAATACTGAAAGGATGGGAAGGAACAAAGCTAATTTGGGACATCCTGGAAAATCACATTTTAAATGTATACCGTAAGGATAAGGACAAAAAGAATTATATACAAATAGCATATTATATTTAGAAAATTTGTTTTTCACCAGGATATAAGTAAACAATTCTGAAATGACTTTACATGTATACTAGGACTGAGTAAATAACTAAACATATCATGGATAATGGAAGCCAGACTTTTCACTGTCAGAGAAAGTTGCAAGTAAGAAAGAGGAGAAGGCTAGAATAAACTCTATGACACTGGATTGAACTAAACGCTTTTAACATACATTGGAGATGTATGGAGAAATGCCATGGGGTGCACATATATATGTAAGTATACATATATATTTGCTAGCTCTGCCAGTCTGCTGAGAGGACCCAGAGGCCATGGCACCTCAGGAGCAATAAGAACACCTAGTACCCAAATACTGATTACAAAATATACACTTAAATAAAAGGAGCTGTTGCTGTTTGGATACATGGCTGATTTCAGGGCTGGGTCGGGAAAGACAAGATAAGCCTGGTACATCTTGTTGTGCCAGAAAGCAAAGAGGGGTTCAATGTAATGGAGACATATTTAACCACACAAAAGTCAAGTTGAAGAAGTTCCTAGGACAATTTGAGAAAAGAAAATAAACAATGAGCATAATTTAACCCATATAATAGAATAAATGTACTCATGAGAATGCATGCTGATATAAATAACTAAATAAATGGAGAAGCAGATTTCCTTACAGCAAAATTCCAATTAATGAAGTAATGGAATGATGAAATGAGAAAATCATAATTAAATGTATCATAGTAGCTACTGGAGACAAAAATCATCAATGGGTGCTAAAATTAGTGGGTAAAAAATATGATGAAAAATAGGTATTTGTATACTTTCAAAATGTACACACAAGATACTCATTAACTACAAAAGGGGAAAAAATAGCAAGTTTACAGTAGTGGAGAGAAACCTGGCAGATACTACCTTAATCAAGTATTCAAAGCTAATGTCACCAATAATGATGCAAGTAGATAACACGTCTCACTGAGAAGGATGTATCACTTCTTTGATATTCTTATAAAAATCAATAAATTCAATCTAACCATGAGAAAACATCAGACAAACCCAAACTGAAGAACATTATACAAAATAACCAGCCAATATTCTTCAAAAGAGTCAAAGAAGTGAAAAACAAAGACAAAAACTTTCACAGACTAAAAGATAAAAGAGACCATTAAATACAATGTGAGACATTCACTTGTATTCTGGACCAGGAAAAAAATTTCAGTGAATGTGATGAACTGAATGTCTGTGTTTCCCCAGATTTGTATGTTGAAACCTGAACCCCTCCTAATGTGATAGTATTTGGAAGTGGGACCTTTGGGAGGTAATTTGGTTTAGATGAATTCACAAGGCCAGGCCCCTCATGATCAGATTAGTAACTATAAGAAGCGGAAGAGATTAGAGCTAGCTCTCACTCCACCTCATGAGAATACAGCAAAAAGGCAGATGAGTACAAGCCAGGAAGCAGGCCTTCACCAAAAACTGAATTGGACGGTAACTTGATCTTGGACTTCCGACCCTACAGAACTGTAAGAAATAAATGTGTCGGCCACCCAGTCTCTAGTAATTTGTTATGCAAGGCAGAGTAGACTAAGACAGTGGTAAAAAGATAAAAATTCAAATAAGATCGGTAGATTTTTATGTCAATGTTACCTTTCTGATGTTAATAATTGTACTATGGCTACGTAAAATGTAAATACTAGGGCATCAGTGTAGGGTAAACGGTATGCAGGAATTCTCCTTAGTATTTTTGCCACTTTTCTATAAAATTAAAATGTTAAAAAAAGATAGCCGTCAAAAGCTATAAATTGACCAAGAACCATAACAAATCAGGAAAAACATCATTATAATCCACCATTATGGTTCTAGTCACAATGGGCCTATCTCCACTATTGGACTGGTTTTGGATCATTTGTAGCCGGAAATAGCACATTGTCTCCAGGAGTTGCACAAATAATCAGTCTTTAACTGTTTTCATGGTATGTCTTTTTGAATAATTATTTTATTTGGATGCTTCCAGTTTTGAATAAAAATTATCTACTGATGGCCAGTTTTAATCAACTTATGTTGTTATTGCCAGAAAATTCAACAAAGAAAACGAAGTTCTGAATCTACCAGTAAATTTACATCTGAAAAGAGTACACATTATAATAATAACAAACATCTGTTTAAAAAGGCTTCTCTGAGGTCAAGGGAAGTCTAAGCCACTCTCAATTTTTTTAATCTCCAGATATATTAAAAGTGAAATTAAGATTACAAAAATTGCATTCACATATTTAAATTGATGTTATTTATACGGAACTTCAAAAAATATAGCTTGAAATGGGATACAACTTTAAACCAGCATAACAAAATGTCTAGGCAACGTGTATAAACTCATTTACATAAGTATATGCTTGAGGCCCTTCTGATTACAAGGCATCAATCCAATGGGCTCCTGGGACAAGACTCACATTATATCAACTCACAGTTTACAAAGATTTGCACACATATCAATCTTAGTGCCCACAACCATAAACCCTGAGAGTTTGTATTATTAGCTTATTTGAACTCAGTTTTTTCATCATAAAATAAAGATAAATGACTTGATGAAACCCATATGGTTAGAATTAGATACAAGACTCAAGACAAAATCTTGAGTTCTTTCCATTATAACACATTTCCTCTCAACAAAAGACCACCCCCAAAACATCCAGGTTTGCTGGAATTTCAAACTTAGCTAAGACATGGTTACTGCCCTCAAGGACTTTACTGTATAATGGAAGAGACATCCAAGTAAATAATTAATAACAAAGATTTATAAAGTGTCTGAAAAAGAACTGTCCTAGAAAAAGTACACACACACACCCCTATACACTAATTCATTAGATCCTTACAACCACTGAGTCAGGTATTAGTATTATTTCTGAATTATAAAAGAAAAACTGAGGACAAACAACTGAATATAAGATGCCCAAAGTGTCTCACCTGAGATCCAATCAGGTCATCAGGCAGTAGGATAGCAGCATGTCCGGCATGGGTCATACGGATGCTGTAGGCTATAACTGTTTTAATAGTGATGTTTTAAACAATCTAAGTATATAGTCTTTCAAAAATGTATACTAGTTTTAATGTCATTTGAACAGTATTTCTCTCTCTGCAGCCTCCTAAATTCAACACTTTTTGAGGGGGTGCATACAACTATAATACATTGCATCTCTTTCAGTCTCGCCCACTGAAACATCCTAGATGGTCTAATTATTACATTAGTTGTGATTTATTTATCAACAGTAAAGATTTCTGTTCTGAATTCATTTTTAAAATATTTAGCTTAAATATCAATTAGCAATTATTTTCCACAATTTTTCCTACTAACACAGAAGTAGGTACCATCTTCATCACCATCTGATTTTAGATGTTCCTAAAATGTTTTAGAGCCTATTTTCTCAATTGGTTATTTACTTACAATTTCAGGCTAGTAACAGTAAATGAAAATCTGATTCTTGACTGAATTTCATAATAAAACAATTTGCTTTAAGAAATAAAAAAGAAATGCCTATTTAAGAAAATAAAGAACTAAATGTAATTTAATTAAATTGATAAAGAAGACCATAGGTCTTCATAGCTTCAGAAAACCAAATTGTCAAAGTATAGCTAACTTAAACTTTTTCTATGCAATAATTAGAACAGTATTAACAATGTAGGTAACCTAAATCTACTTTGAAAATTTAACTTTCTTAAGTGAAAATGTCAAAGGCCTAGAATCACCTTAATCTCTTTATCCTAATAGATTAAAATTTTAAATGATAATAACTTAATGATTTACTTTTAATTAAAGCTGGAGAGTCATGAGAATTAAAAGAAAATCCAAATTGAAAAAAAAAAAAACTAAATAATGAAGATTATCACAACTTTTGACTCAGGTGCCCTGATAATTCTCTTCCCGAACCTTAATGTCTTAGGTACACAGAGTGAAGCAATGATATCTAGTAGACTATGCCATTTTACGCAGGAGGGAGCTATCTCAAAGTTTAAAAGTTTCCATAGGGGCAAAATAAGCAATAAACCTAAGAGACAGGTTATCACACCATGCAATCTAACTTAAGCTACTGTAATAGATAGGCAAAGCTAAAAGACTATACAGGATTACAACATTCTTGATTTTACTACCCTGTGTAGAAACAACAGCAGCCTGATAAGGGAAGCAGAAATATTTTACCTCAGGCGTATAAAATTAGACCTAAAACAAATGTTCTGGTCCTCTTTAACAAAGGTTTAAAAGCAGGACCCTAAGGATTATATTGTTTCCAAGTAAACCACCTGTGTCCCAGAACAAAGCATAGGTTTAGAGAAATACAAACGTATGCAGCAGAAACAAGAAAATTCACAATGTTTGGCATCCAAACAAAGATTAATGTACATGCAACAAAAAGGGAAAATAGAACACAGGAATTATGACAGGGCAGAAAAATCTATCAAAACCTAAGCCAAAATAATACAGATTATAGAATTAATGGACAAGGTCATTAAAAGTTATTAAAATTTTATTCCATATATTCAAGGATATAAAAAAGACTGCATATGCTAAAGTGATTTATAGAAGATATTAAATAGATGTAAATCAAACTTTGATGAAAACCACAACATCTGAGATAAGAAATATACTGAATGGAATTAACAGCATATTAGACATAGAAAAGAAACAATTAATGAATATGAAAGCTGAGCAATAGAAACTATTCAAAATAAAAAATGGGGAAAATTTTAAAAAGGAAGAAAAAGAGGATAAGTGAGCTATAAGACAAATTCAAGCAACGTAATATACAGGTAACTAGAGTCTCCAAACAGGGAGGAAGGGTAACAGAAAAACTATTTGAATAATGACCAAAATTTGCCAGAATTGACCAAAAAAATATGAACTAACAGATCAAAGAGGATCAATAAAGAGAAAAGTACATTAAGGCACATTATAATCAAACTGTTCAAAAGCAGTGATAAAGAGAAAAATCTTAGAAGAAGCTGGAGAAAGAAGGCACATTGCTTAGATAGGAAAAACATGACAAGTAGCCAGAATATAGTAGAGCAACATTTTTAAAGTATTCAAAGAAAAATATCATCAACTTAGAACTTAATACCTGGTGAAAATATCTTTTAAAAAGAATTGTGAAATACAGACTTTTGCAGATACACAAAACCTGACAGAACTCATCACAAGCAGACCTGCATGAAAAGAAACATTAAAAGAAGTCCCTCTGTATACAGATAAAAACACAAAAAGAAAGAGGTAAGAAAAAATTACCATTAGACAATAATGGAGAAAATGACATTTTAGTTACAACCCTCTCCTCTAACAACACCCCCTCCTCCCCACCAATTCTGACCAGATAACTGACCAATCCAGGATGTCTGTTGCTGGTTGGGTTCCAGGTAGAATGTTGGGGTATCCCCTGGGGCTTGTTGTGGCTGGTGGGTCCACGGTAACTGGGCAGAGCTCTGTGGTGGATCAGTGCCATGGAGGGGCTGCTGTCCTCTGTGGAGCTTGGCTTTGGGCTGATCCTTAGGAAGCTGAGTGCGGTTCTGGTTTTGTTGCTGCCCAATGGCCTGTGTTCTCAGTTCATGTTCCAGAGCCTCCACTAGGAGATAGTGTTGAGTCTGCCTGTCCTCAGCTTATTGGTGGGTGTCTTATTTACTTTCAGACTTATTCAGTCTGTTAGAAGTCAACTTAATAGAAGACATGAAAAGCAACTGGCAAAAACACTGGATGCACAGATTGAGGAGAAATGCCACCTCACTGACAAGCTTTGTGTGGCTAAAAAGGAGACAACTTTAAAGAATGCCAGGCTAGAGAAGAGCCAGCAAATATACCCAGCCTCACTGACACTTACAGAAAGTTGATGACGGTCAACCTGAGTTCAAGGAAGGAAATCAAATTTCTCATCCAAGAACTGAAGAAAGAGAGATCCCTACAGTCTACACAAGAAGAGATGGAGGAGATGCTAAAAGTGCTCAAGTTCCTGGAAGAGGTCATGACAATCAGCACATCACAAGGGGCTTTTACAAACCAGCCAGGGGACCAAGCACCAAGTCCTGATGATCCCTTTCCCAGGAGTGGGCCCTCATATTAAAGCTGTGCTGTTCCCTCCCCTCCACTCAGGCCTCCCAAACGGCCAGGCTGCATTCACTCACTCAATTAGATCTTCACCTGAGCTGCACTGAGGCCAGTGGATGGAGGGCAATAGCCTCCTTTGGACCAGAGTTCCTCCAACTTTACCAGTGAGCACAGCAGTGAACTCCTTCATGGTCAACATCTCTCATCTAAAATATATTGGAATTCCCAGAACACACCACGAAGCATGGGACTTTTTTTATATTCAGAAAATGTTTGGATTATCTTTTATTAGTTGTGAAAGAAACGTTGTAATTGAGACTGATCTTCTATTTAGTTTGAATCTATATTACGCCTCATTTCTCAAGACATTTTGGGTAACTATTATACATCAGCAATGTAAGTGAAGTATATATATAATTATTCTGTGTACAAATATTGCATTATAATTGGAAAATGTATGCAATTTGTCAATATAAACTTTTAGATGGCCATAGCATTTATTTCTAGAATTTAATTCTGATGTCATAAGTTTAAGTCAAAGAGCCTTTTTTTACCTGAGTATGTATAATTTTAAAAATAGATGAACTTTTTAAAGATGAAGTTAAATTGTAATCTTAGAAGAAATTTTTATCATTTAATTTTTATATTCTGTTATAGCAATATCCATAATAAAAAAATAAATTTGATAAATTAAAAAAAAAGAAGTCCCTCTGACAGAAAATAAATAATATTATACAGAAATCTGTATCTACAAAGAATAATGAATCACTCCAGAACAGGTAACTTTGTGGGTAAATATAAAAGACTTAAAAAAAAAATAAAATCACTTAAAAGACAACTCAGAATTCTGATTCTGGGTAAGATGGAGATAGTTCATTACTTCTATTACTCTCACTAATTACAACCAAAAATCCCGACAGATACTTAGAGCAACTATTAAAAAGATTCCTTAAGGTGGAGAAAAGAAAGCATATTTAAAAGGAATCTTGGAACTTGAGGGAAGATTTGGCAAAGAGTTCCCTGATTGGTTTTGTTTTGTTGCCTTTTATACATCCAACCTGGATATTAAAGAAGTCTGAAAGATGACAACAACAGTGCGTACAAATAAACAAAAAGAAAAGCCACTTCCATCTGGCTATAGGAAGCAGAAAAGGGTTAACCAGCACAGAATCCTTTTGCCTAAAACTCTTCCCTTCCCCTCTCAGTTCAGGCAAAGAACCCAGAAGAAGCTACACTTATCCCCATCCTGATCCCCATCTTGTACAAAAGACAGGAGACTAAAGGTGGAGCCTAGTCTACTATCCTCACCCTGAACTCATGAGGTCCCTTCCTCTCCCAACTTGGTGCTGTGGACACAGAAATTGTGGGCAGAGACTTATTATCCATGCATACTCACCCTGCACTGATCAAGTGGCACTCTTCTCCCCACTAACACAGACATACACCATGATCAAGTAGATCATTCCAGGAATGCAAGGCAAAATCTCAATCTTTGTAATCAACCATATTAACAGTCTAAAAAAGAATACTCATATGACCACATCAATTGATGCAGAAAAAGCATTTAAGGCAATTCACTACCTATTCACAATAAAACCAATCATCCAACTAAGAATAGAAAGAAATTTCTATAACTTGATAAAGAGCATATGAAAAATAAACTACAGCTAAGAGCATATGTAATGATGAAAGACTGAATGTTTTCCCCCTAAAATGGGACATAAGTCAAAGATTTCTGTTCTTACCACGAAAATTCCACATAGTAGTTTCATGTCCTAGCCAGTAAAATAAGGAAAAGAGAGGAGATAAAAGGCATAAAGATTGAAAATAAATAAAACTATTCTTACTGGCAGATAACATTACTGTATACATAAAAGATCCCAAGGAATCTATACAAATACACAAAAACAACAAACCACCCTGGGACAAATAAGGGAATTTAGCAAGGTTGGGGATTACAAGGTCAACACACAAACACACACACACAAACCCTGTATTTTCATATACTAGTAAAGAACTACTGGAAACTCAAATTAAAAAACAAAACCATTAGTATTAACTTCCCAAAGACTGAAATACCTACTAATAAATCTAACAAAACTTGTGCAGAAATTCTGTGCTAAACACTACAAAATGCTGATGAAAGATATCAAAGAAAAACTAAGAAACATACTATGTTCATGGATTAGAAGACTCAATTGGGGTTTTTTTTGTATATAAAACTGATTTTAAAATGTATTTGGAAAGGTAAAGTAGCTAAATGATCTAAAACAACATTGAAAAAAAAGAATAAAGTTGGAAGAATTACACAACCCGATTTTAAGACTTATAATGTAGCTACAATAATTAAGACAGTGCAGTATTGGTAGAGGGATAGAGGATAAATTCATGAAACAGAATACAGACTCCAGAGATAGACCCACACAAATACAGCCAATGACTTTTAATAAAGGTACAAAAGCAATTCAATGGAAAAAGGAGAGTCTTTTCAACTACTGGTTAGTTCAACTAGACATTCATATCCAAGAAAATGAACTTCAACCTACACAAAAATTAACTAAAAATAGATCATAGACTTATGAAGCCAGCAGCTGCTGCTGGCTCTGAAAATCAAAAATGCCTCCACACATTGCCAAAGGTCCCTGGAAAAGCAAAACCTCCTCCAGTTGAGAACCCAGTTGACCTGGGGACCTAAATAATTGAAGAGCTATATCTTGGTCGTAGGTCAGAAGACTCAATACTGTCAATTCTATAGGTTCAATGCAT
The DNA here is from genome assembly GCF_048773025.1 of Camelus bactrianus. Taxonomy (NCBI): domain Eukaryota; kingdom Metazoa; phylum Chordata; class Mammalia; order Artiodactyla; family Camelidae; genus Camelus; species Camelus bactrianus. The sequence goes on along the minus strand of NC_133541.1, from coordinate 57,135,342 downwards.
TCAGCAGACTTATTTGTAAAAAACTGACAACCTGATTCTAAACATCACCAGAAAATTTGAAATATAGAGAATATCCAGAACAACTTTGAAAAAGAACAAAGTTGAAGGACTTACATTATCCAATTTCAAATTTTATTATAAATCTAAGTTATTAAGACAGTCTGAGATTGGCACAGAGATAAGTAAATAGATCAACAGAACAAAACAGAGTCCAGGTATAGACTTATATGTATGTAGTCAAGGGATTTTTAACAGAACTCAAGAAAATTCAGTGGAGAATTCACCAAAGGATTCTAGAACAGCTGAATATCAATATGCAAAAAATGAATTTCAATCCACATCTTGCAGTATATACCAAAATTAACACAAAATGTGTCACAGACTCTAAATATAAAACCTAAAACTATAAAACTCATATATGAAAGCTTAGGAGAAAAATCTCTGTGATTTTAGACTAGGCAGAAATTCACCAGATATGACACTAAAAGCATGACTGATAAATAAAAAATATTGGACTCTGTGAAAATTAAGAATTTCTCCTCTACTCCCACAAATAGAGGCGTAATTGTATATCTGTTAATGACTTAGTGTGCAGAATATGTAAAAACCTCTTCGAAATTCAATAAGGAAACAAGTGACCCAATTAAAAATATGTAAAGGAACCAAACAAACATATCATTAAAGAAAACATACTGATGGCAAATATCATCATTAGACATTAGGGAAATGCAAATTTAAAATATAATGAAATACTAATACACAGCCACTAGACTATCTAAAATTTAAATAATAGGTGTTGACACGGATATGAAGGAACTGAAATTCTCATTTATGGCTGGTGGAAATGGAAAATACTATGGCCACTGTGGAAAACTGTTCATTGGTTTCTTAAAAAATTCAATGTTCACCAATCATTTAAGCCACCTATTCTACTCCTATGCATTATCCAAAAAAATAAAACATATTTCCATACAATGACTTGTATACAAATATTCATGGTTGCTTATCTGTTACAGTCCAAAATTGGAAACAACTGAAATGTCCATCAACAGATGAATGCATAAATATATCAGGGCATGTTCATAAAATAGAATATTTACTCAGTTGTAAAAAAAAAAAAAAAAGGAATAAATTAATGAATCACACAACAACCTGGAGGAATCTCAAAATAGTTGTGCTGAATGAAAAAGGCCAGACCCCCTCCCGTCAAAAAGTACCTACTATAGGATTATATTTACATAAAACTCTAGAAAATATAAAATAATTTAGTGAAAAGAAAGCTGATAGGGAGTTGTCTGGGGACTAAATAGAGAGGTACAGAAGACTGGGAAACAAGATTACAAATGTATACAAAACAAATTGGTGGGGAATGAGGATTTGTTCATTATCTTGATTGTGGCAACAGTTTCATGGGTATGCACACATTTTAAAATTTATCAAATTGTACACTTCCAATATGCACATTATATCTCAATAAAGCTATTTTTAATATACCCACAAAAAGATTTATACATGAATGTATATTCATATACAATGTATATATATGTATATACTGCTTTATTAATTTCCACAACTGAAAACCATCCACATACAATGAAAGTCAATGTGGCATATCCATACAATGGAATGTTACTCAGTAATCAAAAGGAATGAACTGACACAAAACACAAAATGATAGGGGGGAAGGTATAGCTCAGTGGCAGGGCACATGCTTAGCATGCAGGAGGTCCTGGGTTCAATCCTCAGCATCTCCATTAAGATAAATAAGTAAGTAAATAAGCCTAATTACCTCCCTCCCAAAACAATAAAAAAAAAAAAATGAAACTTGAAAAAAACACACAATGATGAATCTCAAAAACATTATACTATGTAAGTAAAGTTACATGCAAGAGTACATCATACTGTCCAGTTCCATTTATGTGAAATTCTAAAATACGTAAAGCTACTCTTTAGTGACAAAGAGCAGTTTAGTGGTTGCCTGGAGCTTGGAGAGTGAGCAGAGTTGGGGAGGAAAGAGGGTAACCAGGGACTGATTTCAAAAAGGCATGAAGTTACTGTCTGGAGTGATGAAAACTTTACATTATACATAGGTACATTTTATTGTATGCACATTACACCTAAACAAAAAGGTTATTTTAATTGATTTTAACAGAGGCCTGGGCTCTACTCTACCTAACTTACTACCTCTGCTTTCCTTAGGAATTTGTTTATGCTTTCAGCAACTGTTTCCTCACATACAGTGACAATGATGAAGTGAGAGCACAAGCTAAAGGAGATTAACTGAAAAGTAATAAGCAATACTATTAACCTTCAAAAGTTCTTTTAGAGCACAGTTTTTACATGCTACTTTCTACTTCTGTTTTACTAAGAAAGTTGTTTCTTTCCTGAAAAATCCTGGAATAACTGAAAAAATTAAAGTATAATGACTTTGAGATGTTTCTTATAAAAGAAAACATTTTAAGTCGAAGCAGAACAATATGAAACTAGAAAAAGAAAATGAGTTCTCAAAGACAAAATTGTGTAACTAAAAATTGATCATTTTTAAAGTAATAGTTCTAAAGTCTCTTCTATGGCTTATACTTTGAACAGGATTTCTGCACCACTTACATTACTGATTTGGTTCCCACATTCCAAACGGTCAAGATTGTAAAGTGTTTAATACAAATACAGCAGATGTATAGAAATACTTTTATGACAAAATATTATGATTTCTTTTTGAGGCATTCAAGCAACACATTTGCAACGCATACTCCTACAAACCTGAAAATCATTACTATTTTTGATAAAGTCTTTGGCAGAGTACCATAATAAATGCTCCAATTCTGATATTTCATCTGGAAATATCCATTTGATTTCAAAGTCCCTCAAACCACAGGGACACATGGCAATAATACAGGATTTTGGACTGCTGTTTTTAAAAACAACTTTGACTGGTTTGGGCTAACTTATTTTAGTTCGTTTTTATATATCTGAGAAATGTAAGTTAAATAAATGTAGAGAGGCTGTTCGAACTTAGAATGTATTTTCTACTTTAACAAAAAAGTTATGACATATAGTAAGCTACAAACTAACCTATACCTTATTATATGTTGTAACATATAGTTTAGTTTTTTAAACTAAAATATGACTTAAACGATTATTCGTAATGAAAATACTAGAGGAAGATCCCTGTAACAATTAAATGGAAACTTTTGACTGAATGACATTTCAATCTCTCCTAAACATAAACATGCAGAGATTGCCCACCGTCCCTCAATATCCACTTTCCCCTTTTTACACAGTAATAAAAATTTCTGGACATAAGACACAGCTTAAAAATCATATTTCACAGATTCTCTTGCAGCTAGGTGAAGCCCTGTGACTTATTCTGGACAATGGGATTCGAGCAAAAGTAAAGCATTTTTACACAAGGCCATAATATTACATAAAGGCCATATTAGTGTGATGGCCTTAAAGAAAATGCGTATGTTATTTTCTCTTTAACTCAGTCCTGTTGCTTGAAAGGTGAACGTAACAGTGATCATGAGGTAAAAACTCATTGTTAAAAGTGGCAAAACAACATGATTAAAAACAGAAACAGACTCACAGACATAGAAAACTAACTTACGGTTATCATGGGGAAAGGGATGGGAAGGGATAAATTGGGAGTTCGAGATTTGCAGATACTAACTACTATATATAAAATAGATAAATGACAAGTTCATACTGTATAGCACAGGCAACTATATTCACTATCTTGTAGTAACTTATGGTGAAAAAGAATATGAAAACGAATGTATGTACATTCATTACGACTGAAGCATTATGCTGTACATCAGAAATTGACACAACATTGTAAATTGACTATATACTTTAAAAATATGTATATATACAAAAAAGAAAATAAAGAGAAAAAGAAGCAGCTCTAGGCCTCCATATCATAAAGTCATCGTATTAACCCAGGCCTGCCTATTTGGATCTTTACATCAGAGAAAAGCAAACCTCCATGCTATTTAAATCATCACATTTTCAGTCTAGACTGTATCTGAAGCCAATATTTGATGATGAGGTTAGGGAAAAGGAAAGAAAAGAAAATGCAAATATATTTTATTATAATTCTAAGAGACCTAAAGCCAATTCGAATGTGTTATGTTTATGTGTGTGTTTATCATGTTTAATTTTGCTTCAAACCTCATGGCTTTCCTTCATTAGGAGTATTTTTAGAAATATAAAACTACAGTATATTAGATGACCTGGAATGAATCCAAGAAATCACTTCAAAACTTTATAGATGAGAAAACAGAGGTATGAGCAAGCTAAATGATGACCCCAAAGTTACTCTTATCAAAAATAATTAGGTCTTTTTTATGTGGCTCATGAATGAAAATGTTTTCTGAACAGAGCCAATTACAAAAGCGAAAGAGGAAGAGGAATTAGTTTAATTTTTTTTTAATTTTTAATTAAGAGGTATTATTTGCATGACAAAGTGTGTACTGCAGAATCCCTATGAACTGTGAAAGGCAGAGGGAAAACAGTGACACAAAGTATGTGAATAATCTGCTGAGTGGGCGACAGTATTTATAGTAAAGAGATAATGAGTTCTTAATGCTTGCACTAGAGTATATCTTCATTCAGAACAGTCTACTGCCAACTGAAGAGTTCTAATGATGGGGCAGGAAGGGTCGCAGCAGTCTACACCTTACAGATAAAAAAGAGCACCTAGCTGGCCATTCAAGATTTATTCCAATAAGAATTAAGCTAAAATAAAAAATTTCTATGTTACTGCAAGGAAAAGCCAATGAGAGCATAAATGAAATTTTAGGTATTATGAGCTCAAAAGCAATCTCATGAAAATTATGGACTGATTCCCTCCAAACAATATATATAAATATCAACATACACACTATATATATATATATATTAAATATTTCATTGCTTTGGAAAATGACAATTCTTTCACTCTAATAAAACACAAGATACTATTTCCAAAAAATCAGGTCTTTTTGAATATAAAAATTAGTAGTTACCCCCTTTTAAAAAACAGAAAAGAAAGAAAATTTGATACGAATGTAAATTTCAAATAAGCCTTGTATGACTTAAATACTCTAAACGTTCAAATTATGGAGAAATCTCCAATGCAGCATTAGACTTATAAAACTTCTTGAAGTGACAGCCAACAACTGCCCCAAAACCCTAACTCTCAGTGGTATGAAACTCACAGCAGACTGTATTTAGAACTCATGGAATATACTTTACCATGGGAGAGTAAGCTTATGTCAACAAACAACCGAATTCACTACAACTTTTTGAGTTGAATCTACATTCATTCTTTTCTTTTCTTCTAAGTGTTAGGAGGTCATTATTGGCAACAATCAGATGTGTGTGTCATCAAGGAAAGGATTACAAACTCCTTTTAAATTTTTAGGTCATCCAAAGCAAAATTAGCCTTAAAAACTATTCTGCCATGTTTCCAATTGTCTGCATATTTTTGCCAGCAGATGAATTTACAAGATACTGTCACTCTGAAATTCAACTTGCAGAAACACATCCTGAAGCACTCACCAGAAGATTCCCACGGAAGTTTAGCCAAATGAACTTGTGATTTTCATCTGCATCCATAAGGCTGACTCAAAGCACCTCAAACTGAAAGTTTTACCACATCCAAATATCCAAAAATATCTATCAAGTAAGTCAAGTCACGAACTCCTCCTCATCAAACTGTTCTAGGAGTAGCCTTTCTTTTTCTCGTAAGCAAATGAAAAAATGAATAAATAATAAGGCACCTATCTAAACTGCATTGTACTGTTTTAGGGCATATCTGTTTGGAAACCAACACTTCTGCATTGCTAGGAATCTCTTATTCTGTTTCCATTTCTTGAGAAAACCTGTTGAAAGGTGGTTCAAGGCTTTGGCTCTAATAAAGTTGATTAACTTCAGGGTAGTAAACAAGGTATCTTTTCAGGATTATTATCAGTTTTTGAGACTGATAAATGCCAAGTCGATTGTAAAAGCCTTAAGTCATGAGGAACTGAAGTTCTTTCTTCACAAAAGCAACAAGATCAGATGTATCTCCAAGCATGGCAAGTACTCCATCCATGCCTGATGTACCTAACCCTCCTTTCCACCATGCCAAAGATACCAAAAGCCTTCTAAGTTCCCAGAAGATACCTCTGAAACTTGGGATCTGTTACACACCAGGGTACACAAAACAGATGAAAACCAGAAACTGGCTGCATGAAATAATGTTAGTTATTATAAACAAATGCTTGTTGAGTGGGAAATAGCATTATTCTCAATTTGACAATGATCTGCTTCAAAATATCAGAAGAGTCAACAGTTCTGTAGTATACATTTGATTGTACTTGAATCATAGGAAAGAACATTTTGTGATAAATAACAAAATTTCAGTAGTCAGCTCAAACCTTACTTACCCTATTTTAAATTTTCATCTTAAGGACCTCAGCATATTAAAACTCATGTAAGCGGACAGCTTAGTAGAATAAGTATGTATCTTTTAAACAGATACAATTACTGAATCCAGGCTCTTTCAATTATTCTCTATAGGATAAATGAAAGCAATGATTCCATCTGTTCCTTCAAATGTTTCGCTAATTGGTGACATCCTTTTAATCATTGTGAATTAAAGAATTTTCTTAAAAAATAATTTTTAAAATTCAGTTTAGCTCCAGCACAAACTGTCTATAACAGTCTCTAAACTTAATGTAGTGAAAATTTCCCTCCTTTTCTTGTATTATAGATCTAATATCTGACTGACAAACCACTGATAAAAAGCACGTAATTCAACCTCTAAATATACCATAAACTTGAATAAAATATACAAACACTAAGTACTATACTTTTGATAAATAAATCATCTGCCGTGATTTAAATTGGTGCAAAAAATGTAGAAACTGAGCAGGACAAGTAGCAGATATTCTTGTCTTCATAGTATGCAAGTTTTGGAAAGCTTGGGTTGAAAGTTATTTCTTTTTATTTTAATAATTCTAAGTTTGATAACATAAATAAAATACCTTAATTTCTAGTCATACATCTGACTACACTTAACTATATCATTTTATAATTTCAAATACATTCTACTAAGGAAGAAAATAAGTCATAATTATTAAATATTCAGAAGAAAATATGTTATTTTCTTTATTAAAATCAGTATTTCCCCAAACTTATTTCAATAAACCTTGCCTCATGGTATAAAACTTCTGACCCCACTTTTCAGAATTGCTCATTCATGTAATTATCTCAATATTTAGTTTTAAAGCATTAAAAACAAAATACATTTTCTAATAATTATGTTCCATAATTCATTAATATAAAGCACATATAATGCCTATAACTTTGAAGGATTTTCCAACTTAGAAACCAAGTACTTTCCAACTTTTATTTCTGATGTATTCTGGGAATAATATGCTAGTGACTTAAATAATTTCTCAGTATGTGTTCTGACATCTTACCACTTACAACATTATGGAAAGTTTTACTTACTGAAACATCTTTCAGGTTTTTATCAAAGGAGAAATGACAGGAATCCTTAGAAAAATTAAACTTGTATGTGTCAGCTGGTCCTGCTCCTGACACCAATGCTTTTCTCAGTTCTTCAACATATTTCTCTTTTTCCATCGCCATGTCATCTGCTTCTTGGGAAATCTCTGCTTCACGAACTAAGAGAAACATTAATAAAAAGTTTTATTAACTTGAAAACAAATTTCTAAACATAAGAATAAAGTTGTTTACTTGTTGCTACTAATTTATTACTTATGTAACAGAAATGTAAACAAAAAGTCAAATGAATCCCCATACATTTTTAAGTCAAATTATACCCCTTAACTGAACTAGCAATTTTTGAGAAATACAGTAATTTAGTCTCAAATCTCATCTGAAAAGCATTAGACTCCTTGCATTCTTTCTCTGTCCTCAGACGAAAGAAACAACCAGCTTGTGTACCTGCTCCAAGGCCATAGCAGAGAAATTATTTCCTATAATGATTAATAAGCTCCGTATTTTACATCTTTCTTCCTTGTCTCAATTATTAAAGAGATTAAATACTCTATCATCTATTTCTCACTTACATGGGCAGAGTCAAATTTAAAGTCAAGATGGAGTTCATTCTTTTCATCCCATTAGGCGCCAACAATAAAAAAGGTGGATGAAGGGAGTTGATGAGGAAGGAAAGGGAAGGGATTAATATTTACTGAGTGTCTCCTCTCTGATAAGCATTTTATTACATATCTGGCTTCCAATTCTCTCAATACTTAAAGCTGATGTTTCACTCATCCATAGAGATTTTTACTTCAATAATTATATTTTCAATCTTAATATTCTCTTTGCTTCTTTTTCACAATATCCTGTCCTTGCCACACCCTTCTTTCAAATATCTGAAGGATTTAAACATATTTAAGATCTCGCTCAGATGATCTATGATGCATAGATCTCGCTCTATGCATGGTTCCTGGGGTATTAATTCCACTTTTCCTAGCTGCTGACATATTCTCATTCTGCTTTTTTTTCATCATGCTTTGTGATACTTGAACATAGCTCTCCTCCAGCCAGCGCATCGAGCGCTCTGGGTACCAGAGGTAGCCTTAAACGAAGGTTGCTGGTTTGCCTTTCTGGGAGTCCCTACAGGACTCACCAGTTCTGTACCAGTTGTGAAAGTCAATTTCTTAACTTGCTTTTTACACTTGAGGCAAGGAGTTCAAATTTAAACTCCCTACCCTGCAACCCCTACATAATATGGACAGGATTCTGATTCTTTTTGGGACTTTTATCTACTCACAATCCTTAGTGACTACTTTGAGTCTACGCTGTATCTCCAGCCAGAGTAGTTTGTTTGTGTGTGTGTGTGTGTGTGTGTGTGTGTGTGTGTGTGTGTGTATTTTTTAAGATGATATCATTATCAGGGTCACTTCCAGGTTCCTTTCTTTATCTTGAGAGCTCAGTTCCAGTTTCTTAAGAGGCCTGCAGTCTCCACTCCACTCAGGTACTGTTATAACCACAGTCATTTAGATGTATATGTAGTTCAGATATCCCATGTAGTTCTTTAACTCCCATTAACTGTTTTGGTTTTCAGATACCTCTTCATGCATAGCAGCTGGGGACTTCTCTTTCTTACATTCAAAGGCTGCAATGTGTCTATTTGCTTTTGAAATTACAAGATTTAATTTAACATTTGCTAAGAATGCATGTGTGGCTGGGTGATTTCCTGTGTCAACTCAGGCTACCACAATGATCAAAGACCCATATGGTTCTACACTTTCACATTTAAAAGTTACTTTTATCTATTTTATTCCTTATAACACTGAAAGATAGTTTCATTTTACAAAAGATAAAATTGAAATTAAAAAAACAAATAATAAAATTGAGGCTCAGAGAAATTAAGTAAGGGTCTAGGGTCATGGAGTCAGTAAGTGGTAAAACTGAGATTCATACTTATATCTCAAAGGTTTTTCTGTTTTGAGGTGAAGCATTAGATAAATTATTTCCTTCCATAATATTAAAAAAAATTTGTATAAAATATTATAGAAAACAATGAAATCTTGATTAAAGAATTCCTAAAAATATCACAGCTTTTCATAACTTTGGTCCATGTGCTATCAAGTGTCTGGAAGCCCCATGAAAGACAGGCAACTAGGAAGAGTCTGGGAATGTATCCATAATTTTTTCATGATCAATTTTTAATAAGTTCTGACATTGGAATATGAGTCTCAACACAGCCTTTGAGAAAAGGTAAGAATAAAAATATTCTTCTGTGATTTTACAGCTTCTAAAATTCTGCCACATATTTTTCTCTGCCTGAAGCATATGCATATTTAAGATGATCACCACTATAAAATCTACTGACCTTTCATATACCCTATTAGCTCTCCTGAAAAAACATAAAAATAAGAAGACAAATGTTTCCTATCTGAGGAATAATTTCATATTTTGTGTTTGGAGAGTTTTTGTACCTAGAGAGAGAAATTATTTCACAGAGAAATAGGAAATAATCTGTAGAAACTATCTTTAATGTAACTATAGAAAAATTCTTAAGAAAATATACACACAAGAAGTATGTCTACTGACAAAACGTCTAGTAAGAAGTATTCTAAATTTCATTAAAATGAAAAGAAACCATTCTGAAAATATTTAATAGAAGTTATTGATTCATTTATTCAAAAAATGCTCAATGAACATCTACTATGTGCAAGGCACTATTTAAGGCACCAGGGATACAAGTTAGATACTTGACTCAGGTGCTGACATCTTAGATATCCTTTCAGATAGCCTCTTACATATTACCTTAGATATCCTCTTATGTTACTCCCGTCTATGATTATGTTATAAAATATTTCATTCTTGGAAGGAAAAAAAACTTATGCAAAGAAATCATTTCTATTTATACTTATTCTTAGAAAATGTTTTTAAAAAAGGTATTAATTTAAGAAAAAAAATTACTTGAACATTTCTTGTAACATTTAAAGTGAAATTCTGACTGCCTATTTAGAACTTCAATCCTAGAAAAACACTTTGGTCACTGGTTTTGAATTTTGTACTGGAAGAAGCACAGCTGTAAGCACTCAATGCTCCAAAAACTTCAGTGCTCAGGGTTAAAAGCCACGGAGATAATCAAACTCAGTAAGGATACAGCTGAACCACACAATATGGCATAAAAAGTGAGTAGGCCAACATGACCAAAAAACAAAGAATTGTTCTTAAACAGGTAGGGAGCCAAGAAAGCATCCCTTTAACACTGTTTGTGGGGAGGTAAAGATGTAAGTGAGGAAAGAAGATTCTTTACTTTGGATCCTATGTTTAATGCATCAAAAGACGGCATATCCTAAGTTGGTGTCAGAGTCAAGAAAGCACACAGACTTAATAAGTCATCACATCATGGACACATATTACTACTTCATTCATTAAAAATCCTTTTTCTACTGAGCTCTGTCACATTATTTCCATATAGGTCATCAAATATATCAATGTTTAGAACAAATATAAGTGGATATAATTATTTGATAATATGTGCATTAATAAAATTTAATTTACTCTTCATTGAACTTTAAACTACTCCAAAGATGGGTGATATAAGCTGCTTACTGCTGACTGCAATTTTTATGAAAATCACATAATAGTCATCGATCATTAACCTACTTTGTTACTTAACCCTGTGATATAACCCTCTATAATGTTGAAGTGATGATAGACCACATGATAATTAGACCCCAAAACATTCATTAGATAAAACATTGCTAATGGAAAAGAAATCAGTGAGTTTAGTGTGTGGGAGATTAAAAGGAACCCCACATCCTTTTAATTTCACTCAAATGAAAAGAGAAAAAAAATTATCCAAATTGAAGGTTGCAGCAATCAAAAGTTGTACAAAAAACAGGATGAGGTATAGGAAGGAAATTCATTTTTATGTTTCAATTATTTAATTGTTTCAATGTTCTTAATCATGTTACTGTCTATCTGTAAAGTGCCAAACCAAATTGTCGTTACGTATAAGCCTTAACTAAACATGGAAACAAAATTATTTGGTTTCATATTTTGCCCCTGAAATGTACACAAGAAAACAGAAATGAATAATAAAAGCCATAAAACATTTGTGAGATTTAAAACTTTGATCTCTGAAAATAACCATATCCAGTGCACTGTAAAGATTTTCTATTTGAAAACTTACTCATTACAGCAAGCCAAAATGTTCACAAACCACCAAAGGATACAGAAGTGTGATAACACAGTTTTATCACACTAAATTTCATTAGCTGAAAAACAAATGGTAAAACATACTGCATCTACGATCAATGCTGATAATAAGTAAATATGACACTAGGGTTTTCATTAAAAAATATGCTAACTCTAAAATGAATGGTTCACTTTCCTTTTTTCCCATAACCAGTTTTATATATTTGAGGCATCCTTTCATTCTTTTTTTCCAAAGAATATCCACTGAGCATGTATGTCTTATGTACTGGTCTGGCTTCTTATGAACAGTGGCTGACAAATTGGTGTCCCTTGTTCTCAATGGTTGCAGATTAGTTAAACAATACTCATATTAATAACACTAAGAGCAACTGCTAGCACATTTTGTATGACATAAACAAAATGTTCCATAAATGTAAAGTTTACTTAAATTTCTGGTTAAATTAAGATTTGAGAGTTATTCAGAATAATCTTTTTTTCTTTTCCCAATCCTTAAGGATATACAAAATTCAAATAACATATTATTATTGTTCTTTGCCTTGGTGAATGAGGTTTACTGACTACATTAAAATTTAATCTTTTCCTTTGATAATTAAGGCTCTTAAAAAACCTCAAGGTCATCCGTCTGACCGTAACTTCTCATTATACAGAGTAAGCCATTTGCCAACTGGAAATATCTAAGTTACAAATACAGTATTCTTTACACACAACCAACCACTTCACCTAGGACCTGCCTCCTGAGCTGTGCTGTTGGAGCCCCTCTTTTCTCCCAGAAAACTGGCATTAACCTACTGCCATGATCTTCAACACTGTGCATCACTCACCATTCACCCTAAAACAGAGCTACTGTCAGTTGGGCACACCTTTACCAGCTAACCTGCCCAATTTTCCTCCATTCCTGCACTGCGACAACCAACCAACAAGCGATTTCTCTTACGTAGAAATTTACAGCTTAAATAGATATAACTAGTACAAACATTATCCTTGAAATTTCTTTATTTTATAATAATACGTATATCAATATTCCTTGCTCTCTGTCATAAAAAACTAGTAAGAAAACCCCAAAACCCTACAAGTATAAATTCAGTTTGACTATATTGTATAACACAGTTTCTAGTATTCAAGAAAGAAATAAAACTTCACAATGTATTGTGACTTTAAAAAGTGATATAATAATTACAGTAACAAATTTTAGGGAAATATTTCAAAAATTGATAAAAGATATAAATACATGTAAATTAACATGACAAAATTATTTTACCTAAAACACCATTTACAACATAACTCTAGAAATGACTGCTGTTTAACTGTAGAAATAGCTTTAAAAATCTTTGAATAAAACACTTTAGACGTGTATTAAAACTTTGCTATATGAGTAAAACATAACTGCAGATATTTTGACTTTACACCTGCAATGTTCCATAAATTAACAGGGCCATTAGCCTTTTTAAAAGATTATTGCCAAAGATTAAAAAAAAATCAAGTCTATTTCATAAAAATAATGGCCAAAATCCCACATACGGATTTGAACCTTGGTTTACAAAGTTTTAGGCTTTGAGTTCAGTTTTGTTTTGTTACAAATGTAGTACATGTTCATTGGAAAATAATTCAAACAATGTAAGTATATGAAACGAAAAAGAAAACCATCACCACCCCATCCTCCCAAGTGTTGGCCCATTCAACCCACCTTCCTATGCTCCCAGTATTTCCCTGGGGTCCTGAGAAAAGATAACATTTAAAAAGTACTATTTATGTTTTGTACAAAGAGACCATTTTAAAACCTCTGACCAACTCCGTTACTAAGACCCAAATGGTTATTTCTCTTTCTTTCTATTAATATTACTTAAAGAAAACAGCATCAATATTACAAATCAGTGTGTAAATTAGGCAATAACAAGTAAAAGCAATTATGTTCATTTTAATCAATATCTATTAAAGAAACACTATAATTTAAAGTATCACTGAAAACTGAGGAATAGCACATTATTGAAATTTTTTATTGAAAAATTTGCTTTTACTATTACCTGTGCCGATCCATGCTGACTGACCATCAGTAAGTGTAATAACAAAACCCGATCCTAGTGTTTTCTCCCAAGCAACTTGTAGAAAATGAACTACATCAGGTTCAGAAGCAAGGTAGATTCTGCTTACTTTTCTCTCCATTTCTGATCACCTGTCATAAAAGAATAAAATTAATATTTTTGCAAGAAACTGTGACTATCAAATAGTGATGTATTGGTCTCTCAGTTACATTAAGCACAAAGGAAATAAGTAAAACAAAAAGCTGTGTAACAGCCAACCATCAACTCTGTAAAGCACAGTCCTGTACAATACTGATTCACAATTTTTACCGATAAGAAAAGCAGAGGCTCATAAATGGCAAGTGATTTGCCCAGGTCATGGAACGAAATAGAAATTACTATCTCCAACAATATGAAGATTACATTTTCTCCAGAGGTCAGTAGGCTCTTTCTCTACAACAAAGAAATGGTCACAAGAACTTGTATGAGTGATCCAGGAATAATCTCAAGACTGGAATGTGATTATAATTGGTGAGAATAAATTTGATCAAGGGTCTTAGTCTCCCATCTGGAAAAAGACTATGTGAAATGAAAAAGGAGAGTAAGCACAAAGATTAGGAAGGGAAAACCTGAGAACCCAAGAGTTGGCTGAACCCTGTCATGCCTTCTCTAAGAAAGGGGTTCCCAGGACTCACCCTGTTCACTGAGACAAAAGCACCCCGTAATAGAGATGGGTTATAACAAGCTATCATAGCCTGATGCCAATAAACTTTCTTTGAATTTTTATAACTTTATATTGAAGTATTATATACAGGGAAAAGTATATATATCTAAAATCCAACTTGGTAAGTTTCACAACTGAACAAATCCATTATCAGTGTCTAGATGAAGAAGCAGAATATTACCACCCCAGAACTCATTCTCACAACACCTCCTTTCTAGTCACTATGTCCCCAAATAACCACTCACCTAACAGAGATGAGAGTTTTCAGTATTTTTGTACTGTTACATAAATATAATCATACTGCACATTTTATCTTGTGACTGGCTTCTTTCGTTCAACATTATATTTGGGAAATTCATCTATATTGTTTCTTAGAGTTGTAGATCATGCTTATGGTTGTACAGTATTCCATTACACAGATATAGTACAATTTATTTATCCATCCTACTAGTTGACAGGCATCTGAGTACTTTTCCAGGTTGTGATGTTCACAAACAGTGCTGTCACAAACATGCTAGCAAATATCTAGGCTTTTCTGTTGGTACATGCCTTTGAGTACATACCATGAGTGGAATTTCAGGATCAGAGGAAACACGTATGTTCTGTTTTAGTATTATACAGACAAAAGTTTCCCAAAAGGTTTGTACCAATCTACATACTTGGGATATGAGAGTTCTCATCATTCCATGTCCATGCAAACATTTCTCATCTTTTTAATTTTAGCCATTTTGGTGGGTATGTAGTAATACATTGTGGTTTTAATTCACATTTCCCTGATGAGTAATGAGATTTAGTCCTTCTCATATCTTTACTGGACATTTGTATATCCTGCTTTGTGGAGTTAAATCTTGCCAATGTTTTTATTCAGTTGTATTTTTCTTATTGATGTTCCTATTGTTATGTTATTTTCTTCTTGATTTATTCTTTATACTTTGTATATGAATCCTTTATAGATATACATACTGTGAATATCTCCCTCCATTCTGTAAGTTACCTTTTCACTCTCATAATGGTATCTTTGGATAAAAAGTTCTTAATTTTCATGAAGTTAAAATTTATCAAAATTTTTATGCTATAGTTATATTTTTTATGTCCTGCTTAAGAACTGTTCAATCACTAAGACATTCTACCATGTTTATCTAACAGCTTTACAATTGTATCTCTCACATTTAGATCTGCAATCCATCTGGAATTGATTTTTGTGCATCCTGTTAGGAAGAAGTCAAAATATATTTTTTTCCACACGGAGATCTCATTGACCCAGTACCATGTATTAAAGATTATCCTTTCAACTGCAGCACTGTGTTACCATTGCCATAAATCATGTGACCAAACATGTATACAAGTTCAATTTTTATTTCTGTTTGATTTTTTGCAGGAGTGTGATTTTGTATTTTCTACTTGGCTTATCAAGGTTATACTGAATAGTGATTCTGTTACTGTGGTTCAACATACTCATAATCTCTCAGTGACCCAACCATTTAAAAATTTGATAAACTTTTCTTCTAAGTTTTAAAATCATTTGTGTAAAATACTGAGCAGGACAAGCTCAAGCATAGACTTCTGTGGCTTGCCATTGGAAACAAGCCTCTCTTAGACGTCAGTCACTACTACTAGGCGAGTGTACTGCTGATATCTCCAGTTAAATCACAAAGATATCAGTAAAGTCCTTTGCAAAACCTGCCTATTCTGCCAGTTTAGCAATATTATTAAAAAAAAAATTTAGATTTTTTTCTTAGTGACCCCACTCTCATTTCTAATGATTATGGATTCTTTTTCTTTTAATTCAAAAACTATTCTTCTGGTAATTCACTCAAGAATCTTGTTCAGATTATCCTCAAACTTACTGGACTGCAGTATGACACATATTCTTTAGTTTAAAGCAAACAACCATATTTTTTTTTCTAATACTGGAATATCCTATGGCCATGTGCACTTCATTAAGAGATGCCTAAGCTATAGAAGCTAACGAACAAAACTAAAAAAGTACCCTAAAAATTACAAATATGCAAAGAAAAAACATTATAAAAAGTCAAAATTAGGAACAAAGCACAAACTTCAAAGATGAAAAACTAGAGAGAATTATTCTTTAATCACATAGTATGAATCTCTCACTAGATGATTCTAAAAAAGTTAAAAGAATATTCTTTAATCTTTTATTTGGGGAGGAGAGTACAAAATTGCCTCAAATTTTTATGACAAATACAAATAATATGCTATGACATTCCAAAGGTAAGTTATTCATTGACAGCTGATTAATAAGTTTCAATAGGAGCAAATTTTGAATCAACTTTTAATTTGCTTCCTCAATTTAAAAGTATTATGTTCTCACATATAAAGCATCCTATTTTTCTCAATTAACAAGTGAATGTGAAAATAAAAACAACTCACTCTGTCAGCTCTTTACAAAACAAAGCTAACTTCTCTATCTTCTGGGGGTGAGAGGTATGCTTAATTACAGAATGCTAGAGTCGTACTATCTTACAGTAAAAACTACAAGGAACCAGACAAAAGTCCAAAATGAAAGAAAATGATATCTAAAATTAAGAGTGTAAGATACCTCTAAACTGATAAATTAGCAATAATTCTAACAGCTACCTAAAGATTACTCAGGAAATTATTCTTCCCAATAAAAAAAGACAGTTATAAAACAAGCACACCTGTAGCCACATCAATTAAGCATGTTAACATTTTTTAAATATATAAATCTGTAGGTTGGACTACATCATAATCACTGAAAAAAGTAGAGTTATTTTTAAATATTTCATTTAGTCAAATTTTTTTCCTACATTGAGGTCTTCTTTGCCTAAATGTACTTAATTCTGAAATGTTTTATCCACTTGTAAATATTTTCTTTTAGATCAATTAGTGAATACACTTAACATGTAGTAAATTACCCACATTTTCTGTAATTCTTAAATTTGAAAATTAATGGAAAATGTGTGTAACTGTTTTTCTATGCCAATCATTGAAAAAGACACATACTTAGAGGCTTACATAATTCCAATGGGCCCCAAGCCCACAATTCTGGGTGGGAGTAGGGAAATAGAAACTACTGTTGAAGGTCGTTTTTTTGCCTCTTTACAATTTATACACACACACACTGAGATACATACACACTTATAGAGATTATTTCTTCTTAAATATGCCTCAGAACCATGACTATTGTTAGCATTAATATAACTGATTATTACTCTAAAATAGCAATTGGTTTCACTACTATTTCTTAGCATGTTTGAAACAAATGACCAATATCTAATTACAGAAGCAAATTAACTTAAAATTCAATATGGCAGATACCCATAAGTAAATCGTACTTTCACAATAATATAAAAGATTTTAATCTCAATAATGTTAAAAAGACATTTAGGGATTGATTAGTTTTAACATCTTTGAATTATTCGTGTTTCAAACATTTTCCAATTTTCTGACTAACTCTAGGTACTCATCACAAAATCTAAGTATTTTAAAGATTCTATTATTTTCATTAACTCAGATTTGAAATTTTGGGTGCTACCTACGGGCCATATTTAAGTACTTAACATATTAATAGCCCAAATGTGACAACTCAGTATCCTTTAAGTATTTTATGCCTCAATAGCCTAATAAATGTTTTCTTTGTATCAACTGAGTCAATTTCCTGATAGTATACTATTTGAACCAATTTTGAAGGCACTTCATTCTTTTACTTAGTGAGGTCACAGTCTCATTAAATACAAATACAAAATACCTAACGCTCAACCATAGAAACAGAAAAAGGATGACTTGGAATTTCTTTTAAGATTCAGTAAGAGCGAATCAAGGATCTCCTTGCTTTCACCAGAACTGTAAATGGGAATAGTCAGTCATGGGTTTTCTGCCCCAAGACTAGTACTTGAAGAAAGGGGGTGGAATCCTCTTCAGAAGGACTGATTGATTAGGGCCATAAGAAAGCCTGTGTTTTGTTTTTTAAGGGCACTAAAGGTCGGACTAGTATCAGCACCTCTCCCAGCCAAAACCAAGGATCTAAGACAAGCCTGCAGGTGGAAACAGTTGGGTCCCACCCCAATTTGTACATCAGTAGCTTTATTGAGAGCTCAGAACAGTTGAGAATTGAGAAGCTTATCTTTAGTACTTTGTGTCTTTGATACTTGGCTTCTCTCTTAGAAGAGAAGTAAGTTGTTGGCTGGTATGCAATTGATGTGATCTAGACTCTGAACAAATGCCATTCACAGTTGCTTCTGAATAAACAAGACACTTTTTAAATTAGTTTACAAAGAATTTTGTATGCCCTTTTGGATGCTGATAAGAAGGAGCGCAGAAGCCAACTCTCTTAGGTCAGCTCAAGTTAGTGACAACACTGTATCATTGATAACACCATTTTGAACTTGAGCTTCTTTTATTTTCCTTATAGTAAGTTATGGCTTCCTTTCAAGCTCCTTGGGCTGCAGGTGTTCAAACTTCAGCAGCAATGCCAAGGAGTTGTACTTACAGAGCAGAAAGGGCTAAATGCATGTTTCTAATGAAGCAATTAACTTAAGTGCCCCCTTGTTGAAGAAAGTAGGCTGACACCTAAAGTGAGTTCCGAATAAAGATTAGCACACAGCACATGTTGTTAATAGTCTGTAATTAGATTCCTGATCACATTATTTTTTATCTTATTTTTTAATGAGGAAAAGAAAAAATATATAAATTGTAAACCAAAAGCGTAGTGATAAATTTTTTAAAGTACTATCACATTACAAAAATTAAAGGATAGGACCATATATAATTGCTAGAAAAAAAGGAAAGACATATTTATGCCACAGCCACTGGGCTATTTACTTTTGTTAAGACAAACATTACACAACAATTTCAGAAATTTGAGTATAAAGAAAAGGACTATTCTTTAGTATTTTTTAAAGCATTGCTTATTCATATTTATCTTATCAAAATTCCCACACAGTATTTTTTAATTAATAATTTATTCCAGTATTTTCATTATTAATAGCATGTTGACTTGCTGGTTGCTGTTATCTACCTGACCAAAGGGTAAATTAAAGTCTTTGAAAAAGGACCACAAAATCAATTTACCTTTAAATTTCCAAAGCAATTAAAATCAAAATAACCTCCTATAGAAGAAATGTTTTCCTGGAATTATGTTTTTAAGTTAGAATTTTATAAACTTTAAGGGTAGAGAATTTACAAGATTATTAAATACCTTTCTAATCATGTAAGGATTGTCTCCATTCTATTAATTTTGAAATGAAAGTAAGGTGACCATCAGTAAAGGCTTGCCTGAAATTTTCCCAGTTTTAACAATGGAAGTCCCATGCCCTAGGAAACCTCTCAACTGCCCCAGACAAACTAGGATGGGTGGTTACCCTAAGTAAGAGTAAAATGTAATACTGTCGGCATAATCTTGTTGAAAAATTTGTAATATACAGCTGATGTTCAAGGAAGACATTAACAATTTGATGCTTCAGGCGTAAAGCATTAGAACTATAAAGTAAGTGTAAAAACTAAGGCATCTTTGCCATGGTCATAGTCGATCTTCAATTATCTCTTATGAGTGTGGAATGCCAGCTGCTGGCATTCCAAATATCGTATTACTGCTCATTTCCTCTGCTTATCTTTTACAAACACCATTAATAATCACTAGTTTCAGTGATTCGTTTAAATTTCACTTCCTCTCCTTTCTTTTCTCTTACCCAATAAGGAGTATTCAGAGATAATAAAACATCCTGAATTTCCCACATAAAATCTAACACCTAGATCCAAAATGCCATAAAATTGGGCCCAACGTTCCAAGACTTTGACTTTGTCCATATTCATCAAATGGACATTCTTGATTACAAATAACCATGGCAGAAAGAATAAGTCTATTTACCACTTTGGAAACTCTAAACTTTCACAAGAACACTTCAGCCCTAAACAGAGTTTCATGTGAAAATGACACATGACAGAAATGAAGGAACAAGATAGTACCTGAAATACAGCATTAGCTAAGCAACAGTCTTCTTTCATTAAGAATTTAGTAATTATGATTTCTTACACCTCAAAATTATTTAATTTCAGAGTGAAGAAGCTCCTATAAAAACATCACCAGTTAAGCTTATATATAGTGTTTCCTACTTGAAAATGTGCTGCTCAAAAGTGAAATATAACTAAAAGCACTTGTATGAAAAAGAAACAAGATTTGTACTGTACTTTTCCTCTACTCACAAACCCACCATTAACTTACAACTGTACCCCTTTATCTGCCTATTTTTCTAATGGCAAACAAGGGGATGAATGATAAGACCAGGGTACAAATGAGAATTAACCCTGAAAAAAAAACCACGACATACCCTCAACTGATGACCCTACCTAATTTTGTATGGCTATACAAAACTATTCAGGAACTATATGAAATTGCCAATATTTAACAATTTTTAACCTATAAAATAATGTCAATTTCATGTGGTCCAAATAATAGTAAGTTATAAACAGCACATGAGGACTTACATACCTACCTGGATGAATAATTCCATGCTTATTGCCCATGCTCTCACTCATGAGTCTAAGTCATTTGCAACCACATCCCTGAACATACTGTGGACAACTCCAGTTGGAGAAGGTTCCAAGATAAAAGATTCAATTCTGAGTCAACCCTGGGTAAAGCATTCTCAAATTGAACTGAAACTCTGTACGACCTAAAATGTAAACCAGGCCTTGTTCTTTTCAGCGAGGACAGATGCTCTAATGCCTCCAGGGGCTGCACAGGTCAGGGGCAAGCCCAGCACACTCACTGCATGACTAGCGGGGACTGAGGCAGACGGGAAACTCCCAGGGACTGTACAAAGGTGGCAGCCACTACTCAGTGCAGACTGTTAGCGTGCGTAAGTATTGGTCCTGGGTGCTCTGCCATTTTGAATATTCAAAAAGCCTACATGTCTCTAGTTTTACGCTGGAGCCACCTGACTTTCAAAGGTGGCTCATATATTTTAAAACCTCTGGGTGTGTACATGGTATAATAAGAAGTATATTTGTTCCTTGTCCCCAAGAGAGAGCCCAAACCCTTGGAGTTTCCTGAGTGACAGGAATATCTTTTATTGTTCGCAAGGACCCCCTTTCAGTCATACCAGTGTTTATGCTAATGAGTTTATCCTTAGGGTGGGGGTCGCTAGATAGCCTCAGGATGTGGCTGGTCACCAGAAAGGCCAAAAGATTAAAAGGTTGACACTTTCAGCCTCACCCCAACTCCAACTCCAGAGAGGAATGTGGAATTAAAGACTGGGCTCTATAAAAACTCTGAAACAAAGAAGCTAGGAGTGCAGGGGTGGAGGAAGAAGTCTTTTGGGTTGATGAACACATCAATGTACTGGGAGAGCGGCATGCCCAGTCAGGGCACTGAGCTCTGCACACTGACCTGCCATACTTGCCCTATGCATCTCTTCCATTTGGTTGCTCCTCAGTTGTATTCTTTGTACTAAACTGGTAAATAATGCATTTTCCTGAGTTCTGGAAGCCATTCTAGCAAATTATCAAACCTGAGATAGTCATGGGGACTCCCAATTTACAGCAGGTCAGAAGCATGGCTGACCCAGGACTTGCAACTGGCATCTGAAGTGAGGACAATCTTGTGGGACTGAGCTCCTTAACTTGTGGAAACTGACTCTAACACCAGACAGTGACAGAATTGAACTGAATTGTTGGACACCTAGTTGGTATTGGAAAATTGGAAACTGGTTTTTAGTGTTGGAAAACACCCAATATGCCAAACAAAACAGCCTTAGCCCAGCTGTTAAGGCTATTGGTGTATAACCTCCACAATCTGAAACCAATTGTTTTATCCCCAAGCCCTTGGAATAGGGAATCTTTACCTGACAAATCTTACCTTTTCTGTCACTGGGACAAAGAGGCCCAGATTGGCCTCTCACAAATACAGTGACTTTTGAAATATGGCATGTCAAGCATAAATATTTATTTAGATCCTGCCAGACGCCAGGTACTATGCTAAGTGTTAGGAACAGACCTGTGAATGAAATAGACATATTCCCTGACCTCAGAACATTTCTACTCTCAGGAAGAGAGAGTCAAATAAACATGTTACAAAACATTGTGATAAGAGCCATAAAGAGGTAGTAAGAGGAAACCTCTCCCACTCCCAACAAGGGATCCCAGATGAGACACACTCAGACTCCAAGAGTCATGAGAAGTTTTCTGGAGGAAATGGGACCTATGACCTAAAGGGTGAGTAGGAATTCTGAATCCACCATTGCCGACTGCCCTTTTGTTTATGCAGTAGTAAGAGGAAACCTCTCCCACTCCCAACAAGGGAACCCAGATGAGACACACTCAGACTCCAAGAGTCATGAGAAGTTTTCTGGAAGAAATGGGACCTATGACCTAAAGGGTGAGTAGGAATTCTGAATCCACCATTGCCGACTGCCCTTTTGTTTATGCTCTTCCCTCCTAGTCTACATGTGAGTATCAATCCATCCTTTCAAGGTCTGGGAGCACTGAAAGCAGCTGTGATCAGCCTTCAAGGATCCCAGATGTCAACCATCTTATCCCCCAACTGGAGAAAAAAGAAAGAAGGCCTAACATAGGGAGGATATGAGGATCATCATGTTCCGAGAGATCCGGCCCCATCTTGCTCCTGATGGAAGAGGCCCTGAGCTGAATTATGTCCACTGAGTCACTCAACAGTGAGTTTAGACTAAAGAGCTACTGATTCTTTGAAATTAACTTTGATGGCTTCAGAATTCTAGAATCACTCTACTGACTTCCCATGTTTTGATCTCTACAACATTTGAATAAAGCAAGCAATGAAGTTAACCTAGATTAGAAGTCATTTGTTACTAGGGTATCAGAGTATTGGAGGCTGTGCTTCTACAGTGTGAAATGGCAGTGTCTGGCAGCCACTATGTGTAGCAGGCAGCAAAAAAAATAACATGGCTAAGAAAGAGCCTCTTTGCATTACCATAATAATCAGAAAGATTAATCAATCCATCACCCTTTTATGACTATAACATAACATCAATCTTGAAATCCTGAAAAGTTAGATTTCTTCAAAAGATTCTGAAATAGCACTGAATCAGAGATGTCCATGCCTATAAAACATAATGAAGTCATCAACGATATTCAGACTACAGAATTATCAATGATGATTTTCTCATTAAGAAGAAGTTAAAAATATCACATGCTTTAGAAAAATCAAGTAAGTAGTTATTTTTAAGTTAAACACTTTCCCCAAAGAATTAATGAAATATTTAGTAACAAATGCAGTTACCTTGTGGAAAAGAAGTTTAATTTTGTAATGCAGAATTTAAAAATCTGATCTGAATAGCCATCCAAAGTTATTCTCAGAGTCACTTTGTGCACAGAACAAAACCAAAATTTTCCACTAAGTTGCAATAATGAACTGACATAAATTTGAGGGAAACCAGTTATTAAAAGTCCACTCCATAACCAGTCAAACATTCACTGAGGAAGCATTGTGTACAAACTTTGTGCTCAATAATAACTCCAGCAAATTAAAACAAACAAACAAAAAGTAATGATACCTTCCCTCAGAAGCTTTTGATCCAATTAAGAGAACATGACAAAACAGAGTTCTACAAAATTATAACTAAAATACAAGGTAGTATAATTTTGCTAGATAGGAGTTAATGTACTAATAGAAAAATAAGAAAGAGATATGTTAAATACATGGTAGATGATACATGAAGTTTCTGCATTTTCTAGTGTAAAAAAATTACATGACCAAAATAAACAGAAGTAAGAGATATTAAGAGGAATACAAAGTTCATAAAATGAAATGCCAGCAATAAACTAGTAGAGTCACTAAAAACAACAATGTAATCCCAATGCCTTGAAAATTACCACTCATTAACAAGTGAAATGCATATTAGTTAATTCAGTTTGGCCTACATGAATATTCATCTTTAACCAAGGTACAAGAATGTCCAATGAAAGATAGGAAACATAAAATATCCAGAAGGATGCCCCCTGATATGAATGCTTTTCATTATAAAATGAATATTATATATTAGAGGAGTTAGCTCCAAACTAAAGATGGGCACTAAAATAAATTATCAAATTTTCAAAACACAAAGTCACTTGAAATATTTTGTGAATTTTAACGCGATATCTTGCTTGCTCAGAAAACAAAGACAAATGTTAACTATGCTCAATTTTATAGAACTTCTGTTGTTTGGAAATGCCTAATTTTTGGTTAAACCTCATTTGGGAATTATCTATAATAGAGATATCTATTTAACTGATGGACAGTAAGATTCAGTCAGGTTAGAACATTCTAGGACATGAAGATCATGGTTAGATAGTTAGATGAAAACATTTGGTTCAGGTTTATTTGGTTTAATATCTAAGGAGGTTCTTAGCCTCAGGACAAAATGAAAGAGATGGTGGTAATAATTTGAGAATACAAACAACTAGATAAAGACAGAAAAATTAAGGTACATATTTGGCTAATTACAATGTGTGATACAGAAAGAGCCTTATTAAATCATTAATTTCTCCTAAAACCTCAAGCTATGTGGCTATCAGTGAGGGAGTAAAACAAAAATGTACTGAGCATATGTCGTGAACAGTGCTGGGAACTTTACATACATTGCTTTAATCTTCAGAATCACCCATTCTAAAAACAAGAAAACTGAAATTGAGCAAAGTGCAGTAAAGATAGAAGCATATTCAAAACTAGGTCTATCCAACATACTGCCTAAAAAGTCTCATCCCTAGACAGCCTCTTTATGAGTCTCATATTTAACCTTAAATTAAACTTCTTGGCTCTTAGCCTTTCTGAATTTTCTCCCTTTATAATTATCAAGGTACCAGAATTATAGCCACCTCTTATCTTTAAATGTTCTCTGCTTCTGCTGCTATTGAATTGCCTTTCCTTAACCTATGAACAACTTATCACAATGTATTAACACAAATCTAAATCATGAGCTCATGTATAACCCAGAATTTCCCATGTACAGACTTCAAATAGTAGAGGCAAAGTTCTTTAGACATTAGTATACCATCTCCACAAATACTCAATTTTAGATTATTCTAATAACAAATAGAATTTTCCAAGTATAAAGTCTAATCCTTCTTCTACTGAGAACTCATGAAATTCTAAAGAAAAACATTCTTTGAGTCTTTATATGGTTCAAGATATCTACAGAAACTCCTAACATCACTTGTTTTAAAATTAAAGAAGAGTTACTAGAGTATAAATTTATGGCCAGCAAACATGTCTGTATATATAAATATTCCTCTTTCTTTCCTCCACATTCTGACTTCTTTTATTTCCTAATACAAATTCTGTCTTAAAGCCAAACTTTTTGTATTTTGAGAGAGAAACAGGAAAGAACTCATAATCCATTGGCTTAACCAATACAAAAAATAACTCATAATCCATTGGTTTCTTTGGTAAAAGCCATAAATCCTCTACATAGCATTATGTATGATATATTCATGCTAAAAAATAAAAAATCCAACATGAATCTGATCAAACCTCCAATTATAGGAAACATAAAGGACGAAGGAACATGTTAAATGGAACTAAAGGGATGCAATCAGCAAAATCCAGACTGTGGGACACTTCAAAGGGCAACCTACCCAGTTTTTCCAACAAATAAACTTCAATACAAAAGGGATGGGAAGGTTGGCATATTTAAGTTAAAAGAGACTTAAAAGCCATAAGCAACTGAAAAATAAAGACCTTATTTAAATCTTGGCTCAACCAACAAACTACTAAAATTTATGAAGTAGTAACTGGAGAAAGTTAAATGACAGATTAGGTACCTGATAATAGTAGTGAATTACTGTTAATTTTTTAAGGTATGTTAATAGAATTGTGGTTATGTTTTCTAAAAGTGTCCTTACTTTTTAAAGATACATGTTAGAATATTTACAGATGAAATTATACTATGTCTGGAATTTGTTTAAAAATAATTTAGAAAGGAAAAGTGAAGTATGAGTAAGATATAAATGAAATGAGATGGGCCATAAGGTGATAATTGTTGTGCTAGGTAATAGGAATCCATTAGTCTCTCTACTTTTATATATATTTGAAATTTTCCATGATAAAATGTATAAAAAGAAAAGTTTTCAATAATTGTTCTTTGATCATCAGGATAAGTGTTTGTTACAAGTTTGTTACAGGGTATCTTTGTAAAAAGAGAAAAAGTCATCTATTAAAAATTTACTCTTAAATATATAACTTAATACTTCAAAATTTAGGAGCCTATCTAAAGAAGTATTGAACTCATTGGTTCTAGGAAATATTCCTATCTGATAAACATTACACCAGGGACATGGGTGCATAATGCATTGGTGAATTTTACATACAACAATGAATCAAAGATACTAAGGATAAAAAATATATTTTGTATAAATCAACTCAAAAGCTGATAATAAAAAAATCCGAAATTATTTCAACATTTATTGGCTACACGTTAATGATTTGTTCATAAGGCCAAAACGTGGAAAAAATTAATAGAACAAAATACGTAATACATGAGCCACTTTATATGTATATTCAAAGACTGCACAGAATATCGACAGCAAAGAAAACAGAAGCAATAATCGTACTGATACTTTCCACAGTTTCCCATCCTATGGCACATCATTAGACTCATGACATCTCAGATTTTTTAATCTAACCAATATGAGTCAAATACCTATTATAGTTCCTGGCACATAATCAATAAGCAACCTTATCTCAAATGGCTGAATTCATTTAATCTGTACCAATTTGAATGACTTTAGCTTATACTTTTCCTTCTCCACTCTCAATTAAAGAGTTCTGTATTGTTGGCTATCACTAAACATTGGTCAGAGAATGCCATCAGTGGATTGGTCCTTCCCCCCGCCCCCTAATTGAGGTTAAAAGTGTTCACTCACCCAACATTTAGAGACAATCTGTTGACTTTTGCTACCCAACACAGACTTCCTGCTTCTAGCAACAAAACTTCTACTGACCCCTACCTCTGCTATTCTCAGTCCACAGGCTTTGAGGAACCTGACTTTGGCCTTAAGCTCCAGTAGAACACAGATCTGGGCTCAACCAACATTACATTCTAATCCCCAGTAAATGATTCAAAGATGAGCACACAATTCAAATTAGGACATCTGAGACTAGTAAGGTTCAATTTCAAGACTTTAATTTGCATATAGAGAATCCTTTCCTGGATTTGATGCTGTAAGCCTAGAGCTGTTCAGAACAAAACCAACAAGCAGAAAGTAGAACTGCAGGGTGGGCAGCAGCTCAGATCTGATTCCAGCAGCACCAGAATCTAGATCTGATCGTGATTATTTTAGATATAAGGCCAAGAAATTCCTTTTCGCTTAAGCTATCATGTGTCAGGCTTTGGAATCATACATACAGAATCTTCACTATCATTTATTGGTTATGTGAACATCAGGAAATCATTTAAGTCTTTTAACCTCAATAATCTCAAAGCATCTGCAAAACAGTTGTAAGTAAGCAAATGTGTATATTCCATCAGTGGTATGAGTACCACATTTTGGGAAACACTCTATTAAACTCATAATATTCAACACCAAACAGGAAGTTTTACATTTTCAGCTTTATATGCTTACATTTTTATCAAATCTAAAACACGTGGCATTTCGAAAACACTGGGACTTTATCACTATATAATAAATAACTAGTAACAGGTGGTTCAAGAAGACAACTGGTAACTATTCTGCATAAGGCCCTAATGATTCTAGAAAAAAAAAGTATGTCTCTTCAAAACAAAAGTTCAAGTTTGGTTACATGGCAAAAAATGTTTCCCAAGTTTTAAAAATCATGAATTAGTAATTTTAATGTTTTCTTCTTAAAACTCAACATCTTACCTTAAAATATTGGCAAATTCTCTCTAAAATAAAGAGCCAATTTTTTTAAGCCATTCAATTTAAATTTTAAAACTGTGTGTTTCTGTTCTATCTTTAATACACTGAAAACAACAGGTCAAAATCCTTTTATGAACCTCTAGGCGAATTTGTTTTTTGGTGTTTATCGAGTTATTTATAGAAACAAATGTAGTTTCTGCAAGAATATAAGACTTCGATTGTACTTTGCATTCATTATTCACAATATAAACATAACATTATGATATGATAACGTAATTAGATTACTGTGTAACAGCTGTCAATCTTTGCTATCAGAAAAGAGAAGCAATAAGACGACCAGACCCAATATCCATGGTTTATGCTCTTCTAGGACTGTTTGGACTATTATTATTCTAAGAATGTTAAGTTTAAACTTTTAGAAGTCTGCAAAACACATGTAAGATTGTTCGTGTGGTTCCAATAACTCGATGTAAAGGCTTCAAATGTTTCTATTTTGAATGCTGTGTTATATTGCAGTGATACTCACTTGGGAATTAACAGTGGTGATCCGTGATATTCAACCAAACATACCAACTTTACTGGCTCATTACTCTACAGATTTTCTGAGACATAGTTTTCAGATAATAACCAGGACATATTTCCTCATCACATTTAAAGTTTAGAAACATGTTTTCTCTATTGCTAAATTCTCAAAGCACAAACTTTCGGTTCCCAAAAGTAGTATCTGAGTCATGATTTGAGCAAATTTCTGTAAGAATAATGCTTAAAATGAAGAGGTTGGTTCCTAAACACAATATTAAGATTTCTTTTATTCAATTGAGAGATGAATATCATAGCACAACTAATTTATGAAGTTACAAATTACAACTATGCTGTCATTTTAAAAAAACACTTAAGTTAAACCCACATATGGAACTATATTAATATATCATATTGTACAAGCATCTACCTACAAATTTCCAAAGAGGCATCAATAAACTTTTTAAGTTTAACTTTTTAAGTGTCCCAAAGTTTAGACAGATGTTACCCTATTTTCTCTGAGTTTTTCTCTGAGCAGCTGTTCATTTGGACATGTCCCTTATTTATTGATATACTGTGTTCAATGCTAGGGTCACATTTCTTAAACAGGAACTTGGCAACTTCCAAATTCAATGGTAAATATTGACATATCTCAGCATGTCAATATTTATACTGTCAGGACACTTTGATGAGTCTCTTCAACAATGGCTGCATCTTATTTCTTGGCAGCCACTTGTTTCTGTTTCAATTGAGCAAGATCTTTCTGTATTCCATAAAATTCTCATTAACTGTTCAGAAAAAAAATACTGTAAGCTAACAGCATCCTCTCACACAAAGACCAGATTGAAATCCTTGCTTATTTCAACATTTTGGTCACTTCTACAGGGTTAGAGAAGCTCAAAGAAACAAGGCACAAACGCAGGGGTGTACTCCAAGTAATACTCAGTCGTGATTGCTTAATCCCAAGACTAATCATCATTTTCAATCCCACTGCTAAGGTTGAAAGCTGCTGAAACCTTTTCAGAACTTATAGAATTAAAAATTATTTCCTTTTTTGTTAGTCCTAAAAGCTAGACAAATTTATAAAGGATTGGTTTACAGCCTGCTACGATGATGATCATATTCAGGGAGCAGTATGAATCCAGAATGCCTACCATCAAAGGGAGTTGGAAAGTCTGGCTCATTATATAGAATTAAAGTGTTTTAGATGCAAAATTATTTACCTAATATTTGTAAGTATCAGAAATCACTTTAACAAACTCATCATCATTCACTCAATCTTAAGAGCAAATTTTCATACCGCTGAAAGAAAATCTTTGCTAAATCTTGTAAATACCCTGGGATTTCCCAATGGCACAAAAACAAAAGTTTAGTTGATAGCTATTGGCAATACTGGCATCTAGCAAAAGCATGAATGCCTCATGAGCAGTTTGGAACTCTAACATGGATTTTTCCTTTTGGGCAACAAAAGTCTCAACACTGTTTTTCTTCCAAAAAGAGCCCAATTTCATCAATGTTAAAAATTTGCTAACTAAATAACCTTTTGTTCACTGATCAGCCAGTGTCTTAGGAAACTGCACAACTCACTTTCTCATCAGCACTGGCAGCTTCGCAAAGAACAAGGAGCAAATGGCCCAGGGCTATAAAATGCATTAACTACCTCCTACTTGTACAAAAAGATCTATCCTTCTATTACTTTAAAGACTGCCACCTTTCCCTCAAAAACAGTATTGCAAGTACAGCACTGATTTTATACTCAGAAGACCCCAACTGAGCTCAAAACTCCACAGCTTTATAGAGTAACTCTGGCCACTAATGCATTAAAATGTTCACTGACTACATTCTATATACCGGGCTTTGAGGTCCCAAAGATAATTAAGACACATCCCTAGTTCTCTAGTGAGATAAAAACACCCAGAGAGGATTATTATACAAGCTTGTGAAGTACAGAGGCAGGGTGGGAGCTCCTCTGAGAAGTAGCACATCGACCACCCTGAAATTTCAGGGGAGGCTTCCTTGCGTTATGCCTGATATGAATCTTAAAAGGTGGAAAAGGTTTAAGAGTAGAAGGAAAAAGGTAAGGAAACACATTCCAGGCAGAAGTATCTGCATGAGCAATGCCTTAGAGGCAAGAAACAGCATGCTATGTGTAAATAAACAATTCAGTGTTTCAGACTGACTGAAAATCAAGGATTACAAATTCAAAGATCCAATCGACTTCATTATTTCAACCATAACATACTGTGTACTTCTATGCCTCAGACAATGTTTTAGAACTTGGCATAAGGAAACAAAACAGATAAAAATTCCTGCCTTTGAGGAATTTACATTTTAATAGATGAACAATTTTAAAATATACATAATAAATATGTAAAACATATAATATGGTGATAAGAGCTGTAGTAAAAGAAGATGAAATAGGGCAGAGGAGACTGGGAGTGCAGAAGCCAGTTTTTTTGGGGGGGGAGGGGAAAGGGCGGGATGGCAGATAGTTGCAAAACTGCAATTTTAAGTAAGAGGTTGAGATAGGCTTTACTGAAAAAGTGACACTTGAACTACTACATAAAGGAGAAGGTACTAGTTGTGTGGATGCCTGATAAAAAGCTTTGTAAGTAGTTGAAACAGCCAGTGCAAAGGCCCTAAGGTGTAAGTGTGCCTAGTGTGTTTAAGAAACAAGGAAGCAGTATGATTGGAACAGAGTGGGGAGAGAATACAAAGACATGAGGTCACAGAGGTCATGGGAAACCAGATCATGCAGAATCCTGTAGGCCAATGTAAGGACACTGGCTTTCACTGTAAGTCAAATGAGAAGTCATAAAAGGTTTTGAAGCAATGAAGTAATTTTAGATTCTCTTTTAATAAACTTTTTATTTTTGAATAATTCTGAATTTACACAAAAGTTGCAAAGATAGTAAAAGTTCCCATATATGCTTCACTCAGTTTCCTCTAATATTAATATCTTACATTGCCATGGTGCATCTATCAAAATGAACTCCTATTAACTGAACTCCAAATTATTTGGATTTTGCCATTTTTCCCACTATTATCTTTTCTCTTTCAGGATACAATCTAGGATAACACATTGCATTTAGAATCTTACACTTTTACATTACAATTCAAGTTTTTAACTTACATCTTAAAAGTACCATTCTGGCTATTGTATGAGAATAGCCCATAGAGAGGCAAGGATTGAAGAAAGCAGGGAGACCAGCTAGAACACTACTACTATAACCCAAGTAAGAAATGACAGCAGCTATTAACAGACATCCAAGCAAGATATGATAAGTCTACCAACAGCAGAAACAGTAGGAAATGGTCAAATTCTAGATATATTTTATACAGAGAATCAACAGGATTTGCTGACAGATTTGGTGAAATATAAGAGAAAGAATTGAAGATGACTCTAAATATTTAACTTTGAGAAACTGGCTGTATAGAGTTGCCATCAAATGAGATGAGAAGGAATGGGATAGGTCTGGGGGGGAAAGAGCTCAGTTTGTGACATTTAAGTCTGAGATACTTCTAAATAAATAAGTGATGATGTAGAGATGGACAACTGTATAGGTGAGTCTGGAGTTCAGAAAGAGGGGGGACTAGGAATATGAATGTGGGAGTTTTGGGTAGACAGATGGTATTTAAAGCCATTAAACATTGATATCATCTAAAGGAAATGTAAACAGAGGAAAAGAAAAGAACCAAAGCTGGAACCCTGGAACTCTTCAACAGTAAGATATCAGGAAGAAAAGAATGAAGATTGAGAAGGAGCAACCAATGAGATAGAAAGAAAACCAAGAGAGTGTGGTGTCCTGGAAGTCAAGGGAAGAAAGTATGTCATGGAGATGGGAATGATTAACTGTGTCAAGGGTTGCTAATAGGTGAAACACAATAAGGACTGAGAATGATCAACACCTGAAGATCACTGCTAACACTAACAAGAGGATTTCAAGGGAGAGTAGGAGCAGTAGCTATCTCAAGAAAGAACAGTAAAAGAGAAATTGGGATTTGGAATTTGGAGCATAGAAAACTCCTTAGAGGATTTTTGCTTAGAGAAGCAAATAAATGGGGTAGGAAGTGAAAAAAGGTTAAGAGAAACATTTCTTAAAGTGAAAAAAAAAAAATAGCATGCAGGTCAAACAAGTTTTACGGCTCTTAATCTGACAGCCATGAGGAAAGAGAATTTAAAAAAAAAAGAGTGGGAAAAAAAGGACAAAGACAAACACTAGATAACAAATAACTTCAATCTCAGACTACGGAGACTAGTTGAGGATCAAAGAAAACAAAGACTTAAGTAAGTCTTTTTTTTTTTTAATACACGTGAATATCACTGAATGAGAAAAAGGAGAAATCATAGAAAGGGAACAATCAGCACTATCAATACTGTTACTGAGTAGGACCCCATGGGGCCCTCCCTGAACAGACTCTGTCCCCCAGCCCTCAGCATGCAATGTCCTCCACCACCCTCTGGTCTATAGAAAAGCAGAAAGAAAGGACAACAGTCAATAGGACAAAATAATAATAACTTACCCATTAAACAAAGTCAAGAAATCTTAGTTATTCCTCAAGCGCTATAGATAATATTCTGAGCCATATTCTTTGAGCAGTTTTGCAGTTACCGAAACCCCCACCAGGTGGAAAAAGTTAACTGCATGCTGCCCACAAGCATGTAGACCCCAGACTATAAGGTTGATGATGTTAACTCCTGATTACCTCATCACCTATCAATCAAAAGAATGTCCATGAGCTGATCATACACCCTGCAACTCCCCCCCTCACCCTTCTTTAAAACCTTTAAAAAACCTTTCCTAAAGCCTTCAAGGAGTTTTCAGGTCTTTTAAGCACTAGCTACCTGGACTCCTTGCTTGGCACCCTGCAACAAACACTGCACTTTCTTTTACCACATCCCGATATCAGTAGATTGGCTTTACTGTGCAAGGGCAAATGAACCCAACTTTGGTCCGGTGACAATACTAGATACAAAGTAAAAAGAGAAGAGAGGAGAAAGTGGTCTGGTGGTATAAAAGCAATACCACTTTAATTTTAAAAACCTTTTAATTTAAAAAATCTTTAATTGAGTGCCTAACATGCAAGTCAATCAGCCCTCCATCATTATCCCTCCCTTAAAGGGGTTTTTAATTTAGTGAAAAAGCAAGCCAGGTACATAACAGACAACCCTTACTGAGTGCTTACTCGCAAATACTTGACTAGATGATTTACTTGTATTAACTCATTTAATCCTCACAATGCTGGGGAAGCCTGTGCATTCTCCCCACAGAAAAAATACATACTTACTATTTTTATATACCACTCTAGTGAACCCATGAAACCAAAGTTGAAAATACTCTTCTAGATGCAGGAGAGACAATAATTTTTGAACAAGGAAATGATACAGTCATTTCATTTTTAGTAAGAAAATGACCGAAGATGGCTTAAAATGAGAATCCATAGCAGAGCTGCCAGAAAGGAGACTTTTGAAATAGCGATGTAAGACAGTACTTAAATTAGCTCATTGATAGCAAAAACCAAGAGCAGGGAGCTTACATGTTTAAAGGCCATGTGGTTCAATTACGCTCCCTAGAAACCTCACTGCAAGTCAGATTGACTTTGCTGAGTTACATGAAAAATATAATTGTTATACAAATATGTATGTTCAGCCTTATTATTGCCATTTGTGTTCCTCTATGGGTAACTTAATAACTGTTTTTTATTGGGAGGGGTGGGAATTAGGTTGGTTGGTTGGTTGGTTGGTTGGTTTATTTATTTATTTATTTATTTATTTATTTATTTATTTATTTATTTATTTATTTATTTATTTTTAATGGAGGCAAAAGGGAGTTGAACCCAGGGCCCTGTGCATGCGAAGCACACACTCTACCACTAAGTTATACCCTCCCCCCTTTTATGGGTAACTTAAAAACAACTGGCAGTGTTCTTTCCTATTTTGAAGCTGAGGTATCTAAAAGCCCATGGCCTAAAATTAATTAAAATCCATAAATATAGTAAGTCAACTGGGATCTTTAACAACTTCAGTTCCTGGTGCTCTTCACAAGTACAACATATTACTATCAAAGGTTCATAAACACCAAGATGATCTTTACATGAAAGCAAAATGTCTACAAACACACTACTACTACTTTGGAAGCCAAGCTTGATGAGTTGCACAACATAATTTCCATAACCAAGCCAAGGTTATTTAATTTGAATGGCAAGACCTGCAAGGTACAAAATAAAGCAACTACAAGGGAGAGCATTAAATGGCTTTTTTTTTGCTAGCAGGAGGGTACAGTGCATTCTTATACATGTCTTATTCCCCTCTTTCCCATGCCCATTAAATTTCTGGAACAGATCATCTTTGTTCTTCTGCTGCACTCTCATGATCCCATAAATAAAGCTCAGTAAATACGTGCTAAATTTGTGTATTTGACCAACTCTTGACAATTCAATAGATTGAAAAGTAAAGTTAGTTGTGGTTAAAAAAACAAAAAGAAAAACAAAAACTTGGTGTGCAGTAGCAAACAATGTAACCACAGATAGCAGAAATCCAAACGTTCTAATCACTGCATTGCCCTAAAGATAGAACAGTCTCATAGTTTGGCCAAGAACAGCACATAGATCAACACCTTAAATAAGTTAGTTTCCTTCCCTTTTCTTTCCTATCCCACTTTGAGTCAAAATATTTTTTTAAAAATAACATTCTAAAAAGAATCATCCAAAAAATAAAAATAAAAAGAATCATCTGCTGCCTGAGAAAATAAATAAAACTATACACTTGGAGCCAAAGAGTTACCGTAATTTTCTGATTCGCTTGAGACAGAGGGAAAAACCGCGCCTGCGATTTAAGAATAATCACGATAACTATGCAAACTGAACACGGTAAAGCACCTGTTTCTCCATCTAGAATATTCGAAAACAAAAATGAGGGTTAATAGTGCCTATCTAATAGGGTTGATTATTATCATTAGAAGAAGCTAAATAATCATACTACTGATTGAAAAAAAGTTGGCATGTGATTTGTCTTGCTGCACAACCACTTTTCTGGAGTACCTCATCGACTACAGAACTCAGGAAACGGCAGCGCCTTTCCACTTATTACCACAAAAGTTTTTTCCAGACCCCAACAGGCCTAGAACGTTTCAGCCCCAGGTGGAACCCATCGACAATTTACAAAAAGCTGGGAACTGGGAGAGAGCGAATGCCAGGGTTAGAGAAATGACTAAACAGCCTACTCAACACAACCCTCCGGATTCAAGAGTCCTCCTAATCCCAGAACCATTACAGGGCATTCCAAGGGCGCTTTGCATTCCAAAGAATCCCTCAGGTGCTAACGCAAATACTGGAAAGGGAGCCCAGGAGATGCGCGTCTAGCGGGTAAGGTCAGGGAACCCAGGTGTTCCCGAGAAGAGTCCACAAACAGAAGGCCCAGGGGCTTACACACAGAAGGAATCCAAGCCGGGAAAAATCTGCGCGCTGTGGAGTTCTAGAAAACTAAAAAACAACAACAAGAACAACACAGGACCACTGACTGCTATTACTTACAGAGGCAGTCCCCACTGCCGGACCCTATCTGTCTTCAACTACACTTCCGGTCTCCTACGAAAGGCCCGCTCCATCAGGCAGACGTCCGGCGGCCAATGAGAATGTCATTTACTTCCGCGCGCCGTACGACGTCATTTAAATCCCGCCTTTTCCGGTAGAGAGAAGCCTATCGTAGCGTCTGAGGAGCGCGGCTCAGGAGGAGGTGCCCTGAGAGGCCCAACCAGACGGCGCGAAGGAGCGAGAGAGGCAAGCCGGGCGTGCACGCCTCTTCCGCCCTGGGCCCGGAAGGGTGATGTGGCTGGGGCTTCGCTGGCCTCACTATGGTAAGAACCTGGGTTGGGGGTCGCGGCTGAGCTTTGTGAAGGGGCTGCGGGCCCGAACCAGGGTTG
Source organism: Camelus bactrianus (assembly GCF_048773025.1). NCBI lineage: Eukaryota > Metazoa > Chordata > Mammalia > Artiodactyla > Camelidae > Camelus > Camelus bactrianus. Next base: position 57,098,668 of record NC_133541.1, on the reverse strand, counting down.
GAGGGTTGGGCGGTGGTCCCGGGTTCCCGGCCGAGGAGCCCTGTCACTAAGTTGATTTTCACGGGGCTCGTAGGATGCACAGGCCCGGGAGCCATGTGGCCCCTACACGTCCTACCGGGGAGAACCAGGGCAGACCGCCCAAGGGGGACCCTAGGGCCGCGGAGCTCCCCCTCACCTGCAGAGGCCACTTTCCTGACTTGTTTTGAAAAACTGCCGCTGGTTTGGCTTAACACGTCGGTTATATGGGCTCTTTGTGGTCATTGATCCTTTAAGACATTAGAGCTGTCTGTGTTTGTGCTTGTTATTTTGCACCTCCTTACCTTCCTGCGGCCTGACCCTGGTGTTTTATTTCGTTGGTGTCAAAGAAACTCCAAACGCCACACCTTAATTTTCACATATTGAGTTAGTGGTCTTTCAGGTCCCTCCTACTCCATTCTCTTGACTTTAAAGATGCTGCTTTACAAACTTTGTATTTTAATGACTGGAATTGCCTGCAGAGGTGGTTTCTCTTTTGGAGCTTAATGTGCTTGGAATGGTGTCTGGCCTCGGGCCTTCCTCCCCTCCCAAACATTATTAAGGTTTTATGTGTTATTTTGTCTTACTGAGAATTCCTTTAATAGTGTGAGCCTCTTAGAAAAGCTTGAAATGAGTCACAAAATTTCGCAAAAGAAATGCTTACATCTCCAGGCTGAGAAAAACAGATAAAGCCAGCATGGCCAGAGGACAGCTGTAGTAATAGCAGATTCTCTTAAGCTACGTCTGAAGGCATTTTACCTTTGTTAGGGTAAAGGCCAACAGCCTCTACAACAGGCCCTTGTAGTGAATTTATGAAGTCCATGTGCCAAATGTTGCATCTATGGGCATATTTCTGGGGAAAGGACGCATGCCTTTCTTTATAATGTCAAAAGCAACCATGAACCAAAAAGCTATTATACAATGAAAGTTGCTGAGCTTGTGTTCCCAGATGTTCCTGCAATATCCCATATAGAAGAAACCGCTAGACATTTAACCGAAAACTCATTAATTGTTGTTTGCTTTATGCCAACTACTGTGATTATAGCTGGGGCATAAGTCACACTCTTCCCTGGGGAAGTTTACCACTTACAGAAGAGATGGCATTTTATTGGCAGGTCGTTCCTTCCTTGGCCAAGGATGTTCTCCAGCTTCTTTTCCCACTACCACATGATAGGACGGATACACTTGTATCATTAGTGAGCTGTTATTTAACTTAGAAAATGTGATTCCTTTTTCAGTTAAAAAGAGAGACTGTTACTCAATTCTTGCATATCCTCCTCAAGGCTGAAGTTGAATTGTTTTATTCCGAGTACAAGTTTAAGATACATTCTTCTTTTCTTTATCTTATTGTCTTATGTACTCCCTGGAAGCAAGCTGTATATTGTGTTTTAAGATTAATAGTATTTGAACTGTCTGGCCATACTTGTTTTTTCAGAGTAACAATAATCGCTGTCATTTTATTAAAGCTTGCTCTGTGCCACTCTGCATTTGAAAAATCAGTTTTTAAGCATTCTTGTTTCAAACACCTGAGTAGATGTTTACAGGTGAAGGAAGTGAGGCACGAGAGACTGATGTGCTTGGGGTAATATACCCAGTAGATAGTAAAGCCAGGACCCAAACTTATGTTTAATGTCCAGATGCCAGAAGTCTTTGTGCTGTTGTTAATGAAAACAACATAACTGAGGATAAAATATGTTTTAGTGATTTGTTGCTCTCAAATATACAAATCAGAGATGGGTGGAAAATAGAAACAACTGCCAGGTGGATTTTCATTCCTGCTCTGTTCCTGTGAGCTTAGGATGTAAGCATTTTAGAGAAAGTACATTGTATTTGGAAGAGTTACACAATGAGGTTTCTTTTTGAGTTTGCACCTACACTTGGTATATTTGTGAGGTAACCCAGTGATAGAACTTATTACTGTATTTTGATTAATCCATTTTTTAAGATGCATTTCAAGGCCATAAAATGTTTTAAGAGCAATAATAATTTACAACTATGAGAGCATAAATGTATCATAATTATAATGTAATCATATCATTGTTGAATTAATACTTATAAGAATTTCAGAATCTCTTGTTCTTCCTAACTCATAATGTTCTTCAAGATTCATCTCTTCCCAAGAAGCCTTCCCTGTACCTTCTATTTTCTTCTACTCCTTTTAGGTATCTGTGGAAATCTGTAGTCCATGTATTTCCCCCCAGTGTCCCTCTTGCATAGAAAACAGCAGTAAGATGTTGCCTATATTTCTCTCCTCTCTAGGCAGAGTTCTTAAAGTAGAAATGAGGTCTTTAATCTCTATATCAAGGTGTAAGTTAGAGTTGGTACTCAAATAAATCAATCTGGGGATACAAAGTCATGCTCATTGTCTTCCAGGACTTTACAGTCCAGTGAAGGAGAGTATTAAATTTTATATGCTATCTGCTAGGATGTAGAGAGATGACATGTGGTGGAAAGAACATGGCTTTAAACTGAGCCAAACAGGGTCAGAATCATCCCCAGTTCTCATCCTTTACTTGATTAACCTGAGGAAGTTTATCTTCATTTCTTTCTCTTTTGGAGTGTTAGGTGACTTACAGATATTCTTATTTAATGCTCACAACCCCTGCTAAGTAGGACTTATTGCCCACATTTTATAGTTAAATTGAGTATCAGAGAAAGGGTGTGAAATAGTTTCTTTCATCTTGTAGCTGAGATACATAGAAACAGAGGAAAGAGTAATTCTCCAAGTGTTACAAATGGAGAATAGAGTTGAGGTGCCTCTAACTCTGGACTGTGGCTTTATAGCCATGAAAGTTCTTAGGTTTCAGTGGAAAGTGTAAATAATGTCTCTCTACATTTTTGAAACAGGACCAGAGATACCAAATAACTATTTAGTCCAGCCCACTCATTTTATAAGTGAAATTAAACTGACGCATAGAGGTGCTGATTTATCTAAAGACAAAAATGTTTACTGGCTTCTGGTGCTAAGACACAGATAATGTGCTCTCAACATCGAAACTGTAAACAATCCTGGTTTTTTGGTTTCAAATTAAATCAAGATAACTTGTATATTTGGTACAATATCAGTGCTACCTTATAGTAAGCATCAAAACTTGAACTTATGTGCTAATAATGCCCAAAGAAAATGTTAATATTTCTGTATGTTAGTGGAAATCTTTTCAATCACCTGTGGTCATTTATCTTGTGCAAACAAGGTGTTGTGTGTGTTTGCACACTCACATACAGACTTACATTTATCCCTGTATTTCCATGTTTTCCATTTTAGTAGATAATAGTGGTACATAGGAATTTACAAGTAGAAACTAGTTGGAAAATGCTGACCTGACCTAGATTTGTAAAAGATAAAATGCTGACCCACTTTTCCAGTGCTGTATAATTTGTATCACAGTTAGGTCAGGAATGCCATTTCTGGGTTTCCTTCCATCTCCAGAGAGGGACTGACGGCTTTAGTTTTGTGTAAAAACAGATTAAAACAAGTAAAATCGTTTCTGTTTGGAGTTTTAAAAATTTAGGTCTTCGGTATTCAGTTAAACTGGAAGAATTAGTATGTCAATAAAAATTTACTTCCCACATAGGAGGCAGTCAACATTTGAAGCTTCCAGAGAGAGTTATGCATAAAGAAGGCCCTTGTCACCAGATTAGCTAAATAATTTGTTCTGATAATCCTAAAAATAAGTAAGTTCCATGGAATGCAAGTGATCCAGGACTAATGAATATACTGTCTGCTTAGAGTCTTTTCTGCAGATTAAGTATGATTAGCAACCAGTCATTGAGCACTCTGGGCAGAGCACTGTTTAGCATACGTATTTCTTCAGCTTTTCTCAGTGTTTCTTTGTGCCTTTGTGCTGCTTGCATACTTTCCCCCCTTTTCCTTCTATTCCTAATGTTTAGGATAGTTTCTTTTACTTAGAAGTATTTTTACTTATACATCTAAAAACAAAACTATTGAATTCTTGCCTTTATATACATACTTAATATGGTTTTAACATTCAAGAATGACTCTGAAAATAAGAAATTATATCTTTACAGATAAAAATTGAATCTAAAATATTCTTAACTTTTCAAATTGACTTGAGAATAGAGAATTTTTAAAAGATGTGTCAATATTAGAGGTAATTTCATGTTTGGACACTAAGTTTTGCGTTGACCAGTCTTCATCTTCCACTGATAAATTATTTAATACAGTGGTGACCAAATGAAAGTGAATCATTTTTATTGTTTCAATAGCCTAACAAATTACAGTTTACTTCAAAATAATTATACAAAGTGACTGACTCATCAAGTTTATTTCCTTCTGATTTGGATAAATTCATTAGCACAATGAAGCATGTCAGAAGCTCTGGTTAGCTGGGAGTAGTACGACAGGCCTGGAGCGTAGAGGGATAATAAAAGGGGCCTTTGGAGGAAAAAAAGTTTGGAATCAGTTTTTAGAACAAGTACTATTGTTCTTAAGAGTAGAATGGTCAGGGCAGGGTGGCTATATTCCAGGACCCCCAAAGGTTCCTGTTCTGACTGTATTTGAGGTTGTGCTCCAGAGGGTGCCACAGGCAGCCCTGAGTCTAGGGAATGTTTTGGATACCTCCTCATAAAAAGGAAATGTTCGTAGGTGTGGTAGACAGAATGCCCTTCTCCCCGACCCTCTTAAAAAAAAAAAAACTGTGAATATCTTACTTGGCACAAGGGACTTTTCCTGTGTGAATTTTGGGGAGACTAAGCAGTTTGATCACAAAGATCATTGTAAGAGGGAGGGAGGAGGGCCGTAATCACAAAAGAAGTGGTTGTCAAGGTCAGAGTGATGAGAGCCTCACTAAGCCAAGGGATCAAGCAGCCTCTAGAAGCTGGAAAAGGCAGGAGAATAGATTCTTCCCTAGAGCCTCCAGTAGGAACTAGTTGTCTTACATTTTGTGACCACTTAGTTCCAATATGTGTTAATGTTTAATAGCTAAATTTATAAAACCGAATAGCGTATCATTCTGTAACTCCCTGGCATTGTCACATGGTGTCCTCGCTGAAAATTAGGTAGACCTTAGATTTGAGAATTATTTGAGGTTCTAGAATTTTCTGCCAGCCAGCTTGCCTACTCAGGCATCTAGAACTCTTGAGGTTGTATATCTCTTACAAATTAGGTCGACTCTGAAGAACATGCACAGCCCCATATGCAAGCACCTCAAAGCCAACTGCTTGATGGAACTTTCTCTGAATTCCAATTGATTTGAATCTTGAGAAAAGGTTACCTCAGGGCTTTATTTTACCCTTCAGCCTGGGCCTTTACAACAAACATAAGTATATTTGCTTCTTCATTCTGAACTTCCCAAAATACCATTGACAAGTAAATATAAATGCAAAGCAGTGTGTGGAGGTTTCTCCTGAATTGTTCATAAAATATTCAGCAGCCAGATCTACATTTTTTCAATAACGTGCATTGTTAATTTGGAATCTAATTGTGTTCTTGCATTTGTTAAAATCTTCATTATTTGCAATTGTTTCAAGTTCCTGTTCATTCAGCATTTTTCAGTGACTGCTGTGCACTATTTTATTTAATAGGCACAAGGGATTGATAAGAACCTTAATAAAATAGAGGAGAAAGTTACAGTACAGGTTGCGGGGGCCAGCTATGTGTGTAGCATGCAGGTGTACTGAGATCCTGACTTGCCTGGTGCTGAGAATGGGGACAGGGAAGACATCACGGAGGAGTTGACTCTTGAGTTGAGACCAGAAGGTTGAAAGAAGTAGGAGGTGGCATGTACAAAAACACAGAGTACACTTGAAAAAGATTTCATGCTTTAAAGGACCTGAAAGAGACACAGTAAATGAATTTTACTTCCCTTCTCACCTTTTCTGCCACCTTTCCCTCATTTTGTGATCAGATACGCTTGCTTTTTTCTTAGCTTCCTCCCTTCCCTTTAATAACATTTTCCTGTTGAAAATCTCAATTATTTTTCGACAGAACAGTAACATCTGTTTCTTTTAACTCTGAGACTAAAATTTTCTATCAGCAGACAGCAGATGCTGAGCATTAAGGGGAATGCTCCGGCAGGCTATGCAGTGGCAGGCTAATGCCTGCAGTTTAAACCCTTGACCAGAGTCTGAGTACATCTGAAAGACTTTACCACCTAAGATTATTTGTTTAAATTTTAGGGTCTATAAACCCCAGGAACATAATTGTATGTATCCTATATTGCATACTTTTAAATGGTTTTCATTTGTAAATGGTTATACACACAAATGTATATATACACACCCTGCTTCTTTAATAATAGTATGGTTTTAAGTGCCTCTTAAAATCTTTTATTATGAAAAAATTCAGACATACAAAGGTTTCTCTCTTCTTTCTAGAAGAGTATAATGAATCCCCTACATTCAGCATTTCATCATCATCCCCACACCTCCTACCACACACACACTGGATTATTTAGAAACCAATCCCAGACATATCGTTTAAGCATGTTTCTTTAACAAGATGTTCAGGGAATTAAAAAGTACACATTTGCAAAATCATGAATTTAGATACTCCACTAGGAAGATGATGAAACCTACTCTGCAGATTTCTTTTCCAGCCACTTTACTGAGTGAATCCTTTGCTTAATACAGGAAGTCTGCTCATTGTTCCCTGACAGTGCAAATTCCTGATACTGTGGGAGTTTTTCCACGCCTTTGTCTCTTCTGGAGCCCGCTCTATTCTTTGCCGTGTAATTGTGCCCTTACAGGCTTGACTCAGTTCCTGCTTTCTCCTTGAACCTTCTCCTGACTTTTCTTTGTGAAAAATGGCCTTTTTTTTTTTTTTTTTTTGTCTGTGTGGCTCAGTTTTCATTTACATTTGCTGCAAATTGCTATTTAGTTTTTAAAATGCATTTCCAGTTCCAACTAGATTATAACTGCTCAGTTATCTCATATATAAAATAAAGGTATTAACAACATCTACCACAAATATGAGAATAAATAAGATAAGCCATAACAAGCACTCAGTGAATATCGGTTATTGTTCATAGCTGTAAACTGGAGAGGAGGAACCATACTATGTACTTTTTTAATCCCATGTCTCGCATAATGCTACAGAGTAGATACTAAATACATGTTTTGCTATGTTGGCTGGAAGGAAATTGGTGCTTTATGTTTCATGAGGTTATTGTCAAATACTAATTATCAATGTATTCATATACATGTTCAAAATATGACTTTTAAAAGATAAGCATTGTGAAGTACTATTTCTATCTAGTTAATTGATCATCAGTTCATTTATTGATTTCAGTTTATAAAATGTATATTGCTTTCACAGATGCAAAGTTAAAATCCAATTCGATTGAAAACTAAGACATGTTAAACTTTACCCTTGATCTATCCATGAAGAAATGATTTGCATAGAGAACAACTTTTAAAATAATAATTACAAATCAATTTCATCTTGTTTAGACCATAATAGTAACACTTAGAATATTTGAGAAATCCAGAAAAGTTGAGAATTAGGTTAAAACTCTTCCAGAGATAAGCACTGCATTATCTCCTCTCCACTGCATAAACGTTTACATAGCCACAGATGAACTGATTGTGAAGTCTTATGTGTGTTTTTCCTATCACTTAGCATTATGGAAGCAATTTTTGTCCTTAAAATATTGGCAAATAACATGTATAATTTTTTAATGTTTTGAATGGATTTTAAATATTAAAAATCTATAAAAGGTTAAAAAATATTAAGACAATTTCTGAAAGGGCGAATTCTTTTTTCAGGATTCTCCTGGCTATTCTTGCTTACTTATTTTTCCACATGAACTTCCAAATCAGTTGTCAATTTCAAAAAAAAAAACTTGTTATTTTAGGGTTTGCTTTAAATTCATAGATTAGCTTTAAAATGTTACCCTTTAATGTAAGAATCTTATATACCACTCCATTCTACTTTTATGTTCTTCAGAGTGCTTTAAGGCTTTGTTAATTTTGGCCTTTGATGCTAATATTGCAGATTTCTTGTCAAGCTTATTCCTACATATTTTAGCTTTTTGTTCTAGTTGCTATTATAAGCAATTGGTTATTTCTTAATTGGTTGATATTTTAGTTATGAAGGCTGTCAATTTAAATGTTTTAATTATGTACCTAGCCACCTTATTCAGTGTTATACCCTTATGGTCTGTAATCATTTTTCACTAAATCTTTTTGGGCTTCTCAAGTAGCATTTAACATTTGCAAGTAACAGTTTCACCTTAAAAATTTGGGTTGGGTAACTCTTATTCTTAGTCTAATTCCTGACTTTATAAGAAGTACTTTTTTTTTTTAGGTTGAAGTATAGTTGATTTACAATATTGTGTTAATTTCAGGTGTACAGCAAAGTGATTTTTTTCTGATTGTTTTCCATTGGAGGTTATTACAAGATATTTAATATAGTTTCCCTGTGCTATACAGTAAATTATTGTTGCTTACCTATTTTATTTATAATATTTTATTTCTGTTAATCCCATGCTCATAATTTATCCCTCCCCACACTTGCACTTCAGTTACCATAAGTTACCTTACTTCTCTTTGAGTCTGTTTCTTTTTTGTATATAGATTCATTTGTACTGTGTTTTAGATTCCACATATATATAAGTGATATGTAGTATTTTTCTTTCTCTGTCTGACTGAATTCACTTAGTATGATATTCTCTAGGTCCATCCATGTTGCTACTAATGACAGTATTTCATTCTTTTTCATGGCTGAGTAATAATTATATATTCATACCACATCTTCTTAAACCAGTCATCTATTAATGGACACTTAGGTGGTTTCCATTTCTGGACTGTTGTAAATAGTGCTGCTATGAACACTGGGGTACACGTATCTTTACAAATTAGAGTTTTTATGTTTTCCAGATATATACCCACGACTGGGATTGCCAGATCATATGGTAGCTCTAATTTTAGTTTTTTAAGGAACCTCCATACTGTTTTCCTTAGCAGCTGCACCAGTTTACATTCCCACAAACGGAATAGGAGGGTTCCCTTTTCTGCACACACTCTCCAGTATTTGTTATTTATGTTCTTGTTGATAATAGCCATTCTGACTGCTGTGAGATGATACCTCATCATGGTTTTGATTTGCATTTCTCTTAATAATTAGCGGTGTTGATCATCTTTTCATGTGCCTGCTGGCCATCTATATGTCTTCTTTGAATAGATGTCTATTTAGGACTTCTGCCCATTTTTTGATTGGGTTGTTTATTTTTTCTGATACCAAATTTTATGAGCTGTTTGTATTTATTTTGACTATTAACCCTTGTTGGTCTTGTCATTTGCAAATATTTTCTCCCATTCCATAGGTTATCTTTTCATTTTGTTGATGGTTTCCTTTTCTGTGCAAAAGCTTTTAAGTTTGATTAGGTCCCATTTGTTTATTTTGCTTCTATTTCTTTTGCCTCGGGAAACTGATCTAAGAAAATATTGCGACGATTTATGTCTGAGAATGTTTTGCCTACATTCTCTTCTAGGAGTTTTATGGTGTCGTGTCTTAGATTTAGGTCTTTAAACTATTTTGAGTTTATTTTTACATGTAATGTGAGGGAGTGTTCTAATTTCATTGATTTACATGTAATTGTCCAGCTTTCCCAACACTACTTGTTGAAGAGACTATCTTTTCTGCATTGTATATTCTTAGCTCCTTTGTCATAGATTAACTGACCACAGGTGTGTGGGTTTATTTCTGGGCTCTCTATTCTGTTCCATTGATCTGTATGTCTGTTTTTGTGCCAGTACCATGCTGTTTTGATTACTGTAGCTTTATTTAATTATGTCTGAAGTCTGAAAGGATTATGCCTCCAGGTTTATTATTTTTCCTCAGGACCTCTTTGGCAAATCTGGGTCTTACATGGTTCTATATAAATTTTAGATTTTTTTGTTCTAGTTCTGTGAAAAATATCATGGGTATTTTGATAGGGATTGCATTGAATCTAGATTGCTTCAGGTAGTATGGCCATTCTAACAATATTAATTCTTCCAATTCAAGAACATGAGATATCTTGCAATTTCTTTGAGTCATCTTCAGTTTCCTTTATCAGTGTTCCATATTTTTTAGCACATAGGTCTTTCACCTCTCTGGTTAAATTTATTCCTAGGTTGTTTATTTGGGGGTTTTTTACATGGTTTTATTGGGTTTTTTTTTTTTTTTTTTTGGTTTTTTTTGTTTGTTTGTTTGTTTTACTTTCTCTTTCTTAGAATTCTTTGTTAGTGTGAAGAAATGCAACAGATTTCTGTATATTAGTGTTGTATCCTACTACCTTGATGAATTCATTTATTAGTTATAATAGTTTTTGTGTGTAAACTTTAGGGTTCTCTAAATAGAGTATCATGTCATCTGTAAACAGTGACAGTTTAACTTCTTTCCTTCCAATTTGGATTTTCCAAAGTTGATTTCCAATTTTTATTTCTTTTTCTTTTCTGATTGCTGTGGCTAGGACTCCCAATACTGTATTGAATAGAAGTGGTGAGAGTAGGCATCCTTATCTTGTTCCTGAATTTAGCAGGTAGATTTTCACCTTTTCACAGGTGAATATTGTTGGCTGTGGGTTTGTCATAAATGGGTTTTAGTGAGTTGAGATATCTTCTCTCTATACCCACTTTTGTGAGAGTTTTTTTTTTTATCATGAATGGATGTTGAATTTTGTCAGACATTTTTTCTATGTCTACTGAAATGATCATATGATTTTTATTCTTCAGTTTGTTAATATGGTGTATCACATTGAGTGATTTGTGGATATGGAAAAATCCTTGCATCCTTGGGATAAGTCCCACTTGATCATGGTGTGTGATCCTTTTAATGTATTGTTGGATTCAGTTTGTTAATGTTTTGTTGAGTATTTTTACATCTATATTCACCAAAGATATTGGCTTATATTTTTTATGTTATTTTTGTCTGTTTTGGGTATCAAAGTGATGGTGGCCTTGTAGAATGAATTTGCGAATATTCCCTCCTCTTCAGTTTTTTTGGAATAGTTTGAAAAGGAGGTATTAGGTCTTATTTATGTGTTTTATAGAATTCCCCAGTAAAGCTGTCTGGTCCAGGGCTTGTGTTTGTAGGGAGTTTTTTAATTACAAAATCAATTTCACTACTAGTGATTGACCTGTTCAAATTTTCTGTTTCTTCTTGATTCAGTCTTGGCAGGTTATATGTTTCTGTAAATGTGTCTGTTTCTTATAGGCTGTCCAACTTGTTGGCATATTAACTGTTCATATTATTCTCTTAAGATTTCTTGTATTTTTATGGTATCAGTTATTTATCCTCTTGCATTTCTTATTTTGTTTATTTGGATTCTTCCTCTTGGTGAGCCTGGCTAGAGGTTTGTTGATGTTTTTTGTTTCCTTGTTTATCTTTTCAGAAAACCAGCTCTTGGTTTTATTGATCTTTTCTGGGTGGGTTGGTTTGTTTGTTTGTTTGTTTTGTTTTTGGATCTCTATTTTATTTGTTTTCTCTCTGATCTTTATTATTTCCTTCCTTCTGCTGACTTTGGGCTTTGTTCTTGTCTTTCCTAATTCCTTTAGATAGTAAGTTAGGTTGTTTATTTAAGATTTTTTCTTGTTTCTTGAGGATGGCCTGTATCACTAAGAACTTCCCCCTTAGAACTGGTTTTGCATTGACCTTTTTTTTTTTTAAGTATCATGTTGTTGAGTCTCCATGTGTTTGTTGTTTTCCTGTTTTTCTTTCTGTGGTTGATTTCTAGTTTCATACCGTTGTGGCTAGAAAAGATACTTGAAATAATTTCTATGTTCTTAAATTTGTTGAGACTTCTTTTGCATCTTAGTATGTGGTCTATCATAGAGAATGTTCCATGTGCACTTGAAAAGAATGTATAATCTTTTGCCATTTTAGTTGTGATTTGGCGTGGTGTGGGTCTGTTTGAGTTCATCTTTTTGAGGAGTCTCTTTGCTTCCTGTACCTGGATATTTGTTTCCTTCTTTAGGTTTAGGAAGTTTTCAGCCATGATTTCCTCAAGTATATTTTCAATTCCCTTCTCTCTCTTCTACTTCCGGAACCCCTATTATACACAGGTTGGCAAGCTTTATATTACCCTATAGATCTCATATGTTGCTTTTCATTTTTCTGTTTGCTGTTCTGATTGGGTGATTTCCATTATTCTGTCTTCCAAGTCATTTATTCATTCTGCATTATTTAGTCTGCTATTGATTGCTTCTGGATTGATTTTTAACTTGGCAGTTATCTGATTTTGATTGATTCATCTTTATAGTTTCTAGCTCTTTGTTACAGTTATCTGTATTTCTATCAATAATTTTTCTTAATTCTTTAGCATTTTTCTTACCTCCTTTTTGAACTCAGGGTCTAGTAGACTGGTGAGGTCTGTTTCATTATTTGTCCTTTCAGGGAATTTCTTTTGTTCTTTTAATTGGGAATAGTTGCTTTGCTTTTTCATTTTACTTAACTTTTTCTGTTCCTATTAACTTAGGAGGAAGTTTTCTATTGTGGTCTTGAAGGGGTATTTTTAACATGGGAGCATCCCTGTGTGGCCTGTGTGAGTCCAGTATTTTTGTCACAAGGACTGGTTTTGGTATGGATGCCAGCCACATCTTTCCTCAGAGTGTGCTGGCCATTACCCCCTTGATAGGTGGTGTGATTGGTGTTGTGAGGTCCACAGCTTGTGCTGGATATTGGACAGGGCCTCCTGTTTGCTCCATGGCTGTCACAACCCTGTCAGGGACAGGGTCTCCTCTCCAGTCATTGGAGTAGAATTTCTGAGGGCAAGGTTCAATCAGGCTCCACTGCCCCTGAGTGTGAGCCCTCCCCCAAAGGAGGTGACCACTGAAGCAAGGGCCCATGTGATCACAACGAACCTCTGCACCCCCCCATGCAGGTGTTTACAGTTCTGCCCGTAAGCAGCCCAAGGTTGTATCCTTTTCTCCATTGTGCTCATCTCAGACACTGCTAAGCTGTGATGTGTAGTGGGCTGGTGCTGGGGGCCAGAGTGCTGTGGCTTCAGTAATCGAGGTTGTTGTGCTGCCACCTGGGACCTGGGCTCCCTCTGTGGCAGGCCTCTCCCAGGACCTGTCTGCCTAGATCCAACTCCAAATGGCAGTGTCGGGTAGGGAGAAACTGGAGTACTCCTGCAGGGAAGTGGACCACTGCATACTCCTCCCTGGGGGCTGTCCCCCTGAGAAGTGCTTTTCTGTGGCATCATCAGGTGCACAGGCTGATTAAATCCTCTGTGGCCAGACCTGCCACCACCATGTGAGTGCTGGCAGTGGGCACATGGGCTAACAAGCCTCACAGCTGTCTCCATGCAACTGGAAGAGTCGGTCCACTCCGAGGCCCTGTCTGCCTGAGATTCACTGCAGGTATCTGGCGCCCTGCCTAGTGCACACTTGAGATAGGGAAGTGGGGTGAGGCAGCAGCGCCCAGCACCAGTCTCTCTCTGCCATGACTGTTAGTAAGCCAGCATGCGCACGTGCCTCACAAGTAGTCTAGGCTTCTCCAGCCCCTCTCGCTGTCCCAGCAGATCTCCAGGGTGAGGTTGTGCCTGTTTGGACCTTTTCTCATTTACAGATGCCTCCCAGGGGCATGGGTCCCATCCTGATACCTTTTTCCCCCTTTCTACCTGGTTATTTGAAGATCTCTCCTGCAACTTTGGTTGTATAAGAAATCTTCCTGTTTCCAGTTCGTTTTCTGAGAGAATTATTTCACATGTACTTGTATTTTTAATCTGTTTGTTGGGAGAGGTGAGGTCTATGTCCTCCTACTCCATCTTGATCCCTCTCAGGAAGTGCTTCTGAATTTACTAAATAAGCATATTGCTGGCTTCTGTGTGAGATTGGTATCCTTTAGCTACTTCTATATAATGGAATGTTATTCTTTACTTTATATACAGTAATATTGCTGCACTTTTTAAAAATCGTTTTATTTATTCAACCATCTCTTATTGGGCTCCCATTGTGTGACTGGCACATTGTCAGGTGCTAGAGGTTCAGAGTTGATAGACAGTGTCCATTCTTCAGGGATGAGTATTATAATAAATGTGTAACAATTTGCTGTGGGAACAGAAAGGAGAGAGCTATATGAAAGAGGGGAGAGAAGGCAGATGAGTTCAAGGGGACTTCCTGAAAAAGATGACCCTTGAGCTGAATTTTGAGTTCAGTAAGTCCACTTCCTTTTTACTTTGACTGGAAACCTATGATTTTCTATGATTCTCATGTTAGATTCTTTAAACAACTTTTAAAGAATCAGCAGTGAACGAGCAAGTGCTTTTCTTTCACCCAAACCTAATAGCCTAGTATTAGTCAACGCATGGAACAAGATTGCTTAAATTTGAAGCATTCTTATTCTGAAAGAATTTCACAATTGAAAGAAACTTGAGCCAACATTGACTCTATCTCCCCAGTCTCCACCTGGTTTTTCTGATGTAAAAGAGATTTAGAGAGGACAGTGTTCAACTGAGGTCATATAGCCAGCTTAGTGGCAGAGCTTGGAGACTCCATGTCCTGCCTAGTAAGTAGTCTGGGCTCCTAGAACATTTGTATTAATTACATATTGATTCAGCTTTGGTGAGCTAACTTGGATTCATGACAGTTTTGGTAGTGTTTTCAAGTTCTTGAATTTAGAGTTTTTCTTGCATCATCTGAATTTCTTAGCCCAAAGAATGGAGAAAAAAGTATACCCTCAAAATAGCTTGTGATTTTGCTTTTAAAAAAGTTGTTCTCAGGCATATCATTCTGTTTACCTTTTTGAAGAAAGAAGTATGATTCTGAATATGGAATTGTCTGACATTTTTTACCTGTGTAGTTTTTCTTGTGATATTAATTTTTCTTTTTCTTTTTCTCTTTTTAGTCTGCCATTTTCAATTTTCAGAGTCTATTGACTGTAATCTTGCTGCTTATATGTACCTGTGCTTATATCCGATCCTTGGCACCCAGCCTCCTGGACAGAAATAAAACTGGGTATGTTACTAATAATGTGTAATCACCCAAATTAGTTCTTAGAAACATGAATGTAAATTATTAAAGGTCGTTAAATAATTTAATTCCTGTATATAATTTAGTTTTGTTATAACTTTTTACATTATCTTCCCTGTTTCTAAAAATCTAAAAACTTTATAGTCATAGAATCTTAATAAATAAAAAGATAGATATCAGAAGTGACTTCAAAGACAGTGTTTGGCCTTAGTTTTTAATAGAATAATTAATAAAGTTTATTATATTTTGAAAGTATTAAACAATTTGGAAGCACTATGTTCATAAGAATAATAATATAGACATTCCTTCTCCACTCCAACACTGCTTTTTATCATATAGTCTCCCCATCTGTGTAAAGCAAACAACTTTGGAGAAATTTACTTAGCTTAATTAGAGCAATAGTAAAAATTAAGTCTTGGGCACATAACATTGCTTTTAATTATACATTCCCACACCAAAATTTTTTAGTTTAATATGATACCACACAGACTTAAAATTTTAAACTGCCATGTTCCTAACAAAGAAATACATACTGAATTCAATCAGAAGAACAAGTATATATATATAAAAAAAAAGTCCATGTGGTAAAAACTATGTAAACTTTCTTTGTCTTAATGGATTTATTAATTTCTATGAATAATTGTCTTCATCCTTTTGTGGTAAGATCCTGTACCTCACTTAATCATCGTAAGAAATCAAAGGATGAAACAGTAGAATACTTCCCATAGGAATAATTATCTCCAGCGCCTTTTTTATTTTTAATGGAAGGAAAAAGGCCAAATTAGGATTCTGCAAGGCCACACTGCATTTCCACTAATAAAAAGCCCCTATAAGAGGCCAGGTAGTAGATACTCAGCTATGAGAGGAAATAATTCTCTTTCCTTCAACTCCATTATACCATTGGGGTCATAACTAACATTTATTCAAACATCCCATTATCTAAATCATTTGGCTTTTACTATTCCTTCCTTTTTATTACATAGGTTTGTTTGAACATGTATAAAGGAATAAATAAAAGCCCTAACCAGTTTTGAATAACGAAAATCAGTAATCCTGTTCCAATAAAATGTCTCTGTTGGCCTAGGGGCGTTTATTTAATGAACTAAAGGTAAAAACAGATGTTATCTGTCCATTAGTTTTTATGACAGCGTCCCACTTCCTTTGCAGACATTGTTTTCTCATCACTCCACCTTTTTCTCTGAACTCCTATTGCACTTAATCTTCATCACTCAGTTTAATACTTTGTCCCTTGGTTGAAATTATAATCTTATTTGTTGCTTAGTTGTACGTGAAACCTTTCTACTCTACCAAATAGTTTTATTTCCTACTTCCCTTTCTTTGCAACCCTGAACTATTAACTTATAGTTAAAGCATGTGGTAGAATCCAGTAAACGTTTCATTTGATCAGTTGCTTGGACTTCTAATATAATACATAATGTTTATCTAATAAGAAATTTAAGTGTTTCTTTCATTAAAGAATAATCACATAGTGGTAGAAGAGAGTATTTGTATTTTCCTGATGCTGTGATGAAGACAGTAGATTGCATGTGGAAATGTCTGCTCCTCGTTCCTTTGGAAGCAGGAATACATCCATAACATGCTACATCAAAAAAGGAGTTCTCAGGGCTGCCAACCTTACAGTAGAGGTTGAGTAGTAGTATATTTCTCCTACATAAAAACCAGAGAAATAGCATGCCTATTTTTACATTTTAAAGTATATAGTGATAATAGTCAACTGTGTTAAAGCTTTTTTAAAAACTTCGTTTCTATATATATAAATGTTAAAAGCCCCGTTTTATTTTGACTGGCACGTATGAAATATTTTCTGTAGAAGAAATTTTTACTGGTCATTTTTCTTTTGTTAGAATAGGTGCTTTTACATATTATAGACTCATAATAAACTATGAGACTCATAATAAACTTTCATTATGGTGAATATTTCATGCTTAAGTGAAGATATCTGGGCCAGTTGGATAAAATGAGTTTTTGATAACTTCGCTGTTAAAAATAACTTAGTTTTTTGCTGCTTCAAATAATATAGAACTAAAAAGCAGCAGATAAAGATTGCTACTTTGTCTTGTTTCCTATTTTCATAGATTTAGTAGTTTTATGAACGGATATACTTATTGGCTTATATCCTTAGAAACTAAGCAGCATATTTGGATTGGATTTTACCAGCCAATAAGGTTTTTTTTAGCATTTGAAGTATTACAGAAATATCTAGGTAGACAAATATGTGGAAAGGCCACAGAGGTACTGATTAATTTCTTAAATTACCAAGTTAGGAAATTTTTTTCATTTAAATAGCTTTCAATATGCTAACTGTGTCATACCAATTTCTTAATGATGCTTTAGTTATTTCTAGACTATTAGACCTGAAAAGACCTTGACTGTGATCATATGGTTTCACTGTTTTTTGGGGCCCTTAGCTTCCCATAGAGGAATGTCAGTTGTACTGCCTCTGAGTCCCTCAGTCAGAAGAGCTTTAAATCAGTAGTGCATGTTATAATCAATAGGTTTTTAGAATCAAGCATCCAGAACATTACAGATCACTAACCAGTTGTCTTCCATTTTTGTATGAAATATAAACTAATGTAAGTGATATCTGGAGTTATTGTCACATATATCTTTACCCTATGTGATACTGAGCACAGCACATGTTAGTCACTATTCTAAAGACCTTCATATAAAAACTCATTTAATCTTTATAACAACCCTATAAGGGTGCTATTAAAGAGATAAAATAACTTGTTCACCATCACAGCCAATTAAATAGGATTAAACTTAGGCATAATCTGGACCTTATCCTTTGCTTTCAAGAGTGTATATCATGTTTGTTCTTTTTTTCCTATAGTAAAATCGTTTCACCTGTCAGAATACCCATGCTTTACAATAAAGTTGTATTTTTGCCCATTTCATTTAATCTGAACTGAGAAACTTTGCTTTGAGGTCAAGAAGTTACTATGTATTTCAGAGGAGGAAAGTATATAGAACTTAGCGGAATCAGTATTTTCTTTCAGTCTTAACCATTCAAATATAATAATTCATTAACCAGCCATCTCTTTGGGGGAAAAAAAGTAATATAGATTTCCCTGGAATTTAAGTATTATGATTTTTTTGCACTAGTTCTAATTCACTACAGTAGTAATGTTAGTTGATCTTGATTTACAAATGTGTAACACTATTTGTAATTCTATTTTTGTCACACCAACAAAACAGTTGTCTACAATGTTTTTATTTTTTTAAATATCTATATTCATTGAATGATTCATTTTTTTAAAAGCTTTTTTAATCCATACCAAAGAAGTGATATAATATATATCATATAATATGTGTTAATTAATAATATATTCATTCGTAGGGTTGAAGTGGACATGTTATTTTAATTTCTCTTATTTCCAGAATATATGTCTTAAATGCTAGTTAATTCATATACAGTATGCCTAAACTAGGTTTTCTACTTATATTGAAATATAAGCACATATTTTTGTATTCCTCTTTAGTGATATAGTTATGTAAATGCTATCATTGGAATTTATGGTTATAGAACATTTCAGTATAGAAAATATATTCTACAAGAAGTGTTTACAATATGGGTTTTATTTTTTAATGTTAAAATTTATCCTAAACCAACTGTGTTCATTTACTATTTTCTCAAAATTAATGTACATTTAAATGGGCATATGTATCTTCTGCTTTTGAAAGGTAAAGCACTTGAAGTTGACTGAATTAATCCTCTAATAGTAAGCCCTTGTGTAAATTTTTGCTACTCTCACATTGATTTATTTTGGGCGTTTAAGTTTCTAACAATTTCTGTACATTGGTGGTTGGTAAGCTATTGTGTCCTACTTTTCTAGATAAATGGTGACTCAACATCAAGTAAATCTCAGTTTAAAGCAAAGCATCAGAAGTTAAAATGCTAGTATGTAATAAATTCTCTATATGGTACTGAGTGATTTATCTTTTCTAGTAATCAGTAGCTACTTTCTTTTTTTATTCCATGCAGATTATTGGGTATATTTTGGAAGTGCGCCAGAATTGGTAAGGATCTATCTGTAATTTCTCTCCACTTCTTCAGCTGTAAATTGTTGGCCAATTTACTTATGGTATATTCACACAAATTAAATGTCAGTTTTAAAAGTGCAGGCTTCCCAATTATATGCCTTTTTTCGATAGTTTGTAGAGTTCCACCAAAATCTTTCCCTTACACTATTTAAAACTTGAAGATATCTGATAATACTTTATTAGCAGGGAGATGGAAAATACAACAAAAACGTCTCTAATTCAGATATCATACACTGTGCATTTCTGGTTTTGAGATTTTGGATAAATATGTATGGTTTTATCCACACATACTTATAGAGCATGCTATTCTCTATAATGCGTACCATTTTGATAACTGAGTATTAGTTTCCCATTTAATGAAAGGCTTGCTGAGCAACCATCTAATTGCCCTATGCTAAGTCCTAGAATGTTATTTGCTGTTTTTAGAAAACATGAACTGTTTTGTCTATTGAAACCCTGTATGTGGTCATAGTTGAGCTTTGTCCTAATTGATGAAAGTTAAGATAAATGTGGATATCTTCTAACTTTTCATAACAGGATTAATAGCATCTTAAGTGTGTTTCTGGCTAATGATATATACTCTTGTTCCCTACTACTATGTATATAATAACATTTAATATAGTGCCCAGCACATAATAGACTCTCAAATGATTGGTAAGTAAATGAATTAAAATGTATTTTATTGCTGTAATTCACCAATATTCTTTTTAATTATCAAAGAATAGTTGATGTATAATATTATATGATACAGGTGTACAACATAGTGATTCACAATTTTTAAAGGTTATATTCCATTTATAGTTATTTTAAAATATTGGCAATATTCAGCAGTGCTAATTATTAGGGAAATGCAAATGAAAACCACAATGAGGTGTCACCTCACTCTAGTTAGAATGGCCGTCATTAAAAAGTCCATGAGCAATAAATGCTGGAGGTGTGCAGAAAAGGGAACCCTCCTACACTGCTGGTGAGAATGTAGTTTGCTGCAGCCATTATGGAAAACAGTATGGAGATTCTTTAAACTAAAAGTAGACTTACCATATGATCCAGCAGCCACACTCTTGTGCATATATCTGGAAAAGGTGAAAACTATTTAGAAAAGATTCATGTACCCCAGTATTCATAGCAGCACTATTTACAATAAGTATCCATTAACAGATGAAAGGTTAAAGATATGGTGTATATGTACATACATACACATACACACACAATAGATTATTACTCACCCATAAAAAAGAATGAAATAATGCCATTTACAGCAACATGGATGGACCTAGAGATTCACACTAAGTGAATTAAGTCAGAGAAAGACAAATCTCATTTAAAAACAGAAGTAAACTCACAGAAAATAAACTGATGGTTACTAAAGGGGAAAGTAGGGGGAGGGATAACTTAGGAATTTGGGATTAACAAATACACATTAATATAAATAAAATATCTAAACAATAAGAACCTACTGTATAGCACAGGGAACTATATTCAATATCTTGTAATAACCTATAATGAAAAGATCTCTAAAAGTATATATATACCTACATATATATATATATATGACTGAATCACTTTGCTGTACATCTGAAACATTGTAAATCAACTGAAAGTCAGTTTAAAAAAAAGAACACAATAGAAAAGCAAGACAATTTGAGGGAAGAGAGAATTATCACTGGATTAGCGTAATACTAACATTAAGTTGCTAACTCATGAATAAAATATTAAGGGATTTTAGATCCATTTTATGTAATAAATTAAAAAAAGGTATACAACTCCAGTAGCAAACTCAGGGGATCCTTTTGTTCACAATTGTTACTTGAAAGTATGGCTAAAATTTCAGACATCTACTTTGTATCTTTCTTAATGATTTCCTGTATTACTATCTATTTTTATGTCTAATTATAAATTCTGCCTTTTCTGTTTTTGCTTGCTCATTGATTTTCATTTTCCTTTCGACCGTATGAATACCATAGGTTAAATGATTCACTTAAAGTATTCATTCTTGCCAATTATGTGAAAAGCATTAGCTTTTCCTTTTGGCAAAGTGCTTTAGAAAATGTTGATGCTGGTGTGCCGCTTTCTCAACCACATGCTCCTCTCTTATCTTGACATAGAATACATCCACAAAGAAAGGATACCATTTTAATGGGGAAGGGCCCAGCCAAATCATCTTATCATGTTACACATCACGTTACAGCAACTGTTTCACATTCACTTAGAGTCCTAAGACCAGACAAGAAATAAAATTTTTACCCAAGTTCAACCAAAGATGTTTAGCTCTACCACATGGCAACCTCTTTTAAGAAAATTAAAAACAGGAAAATGAAACCCACATGGAAATCATAGGATTCTAATCTGGAGGATGAAGAAGAGAAGGACTTCCTCAAAAATTAATTTTCAGCAGATGGAAAATTCTTAAGACAGTATTAATTTCTTTTTTTGGTGTTTAAGAAGACTGTATTAGACAATAAGAGTATCTAATCCTAAAGACAGGGACAGGCTTCCTTATGAAATCCACCTGACATTTTTGTCTGAATGTTTTTTGTGGTGGTTATTTTATTGGATAACTTGAGTTTTTCACCCTGAAAGAATCAGCATTGCTTAAAAAAAAAAAAAACAGAGGAACCACAGTATTTTTTGTTTCAAAAGATTTTTTTTCCAGTTGAGATAGTATTGTGAAAACACTATTGTCTCACATTCTAGATTTTCCTTTAGCTGGAAGGCAGTCCGTTAAACGTTTATGGACAGAAAACACTATAAAAACACCAAGTATTTATTTATTTTATCTGTATGTGTATAATATCTTCTGTGAATATTGTCATTGAACAGATACAAAGACACAAACTTACTATATGACTTTGTGATCTCAATGAGGAACCTCCGAAAATGAAAATCACCTTAAAGATTTTAGTTGATAAGTGTGGTCAAGATTGACATTTTCCAGAAGTAGTTAACTGAATTTGCTAAGTGAAATAAGGAACTTAATTACTGGGAAAGAGATTATTGTAAACATCATAGAAAAACGGGTGAGGGGAGAGTAAACCATCTCTATAAAGGACACCAGGTACACACTCAGCATTATTTCTAGAAGTAGCACATCACTCTTCCTTATGTGCCCTCAAGGCAGCATGAAAATGCTTGGTGCTTTGTACAGCCTTGCAATTACTGAAGAAACAGGAAAGAACAAGATGAGTTTGAGCTAACTTACAATCACAGGATCTCTTTGCAAGACAGTTTCACAAGCCAACTCCGTATCTACTTCATGCAAAGAAAAGTCTCCAAGTATAAACAAACACTCCTTAAACACATGTGAAAATTGACTGATACAGAAGTGGTTGTTCTGAGTTCTACATTTCTAACCTAGAGTAATTATACTATAAAAGATTTGACACAAAAATCCCTCTCAAAAATATTTTCTCTAGTATGTTTTTATTAAGCATTTTATGTTACATTGACTTTTTAAATACAGTTTTATGGAACACTATTTTCATCCAAGAATGCTTATCCCCCCCACCTTTTTAATATCTGGATGTATAGAGTGGAACTGAAATGGCGCACTGAGAGTTTTCTAAATGCATAAAAAGGAAGTGGTCTTGGAAATAATCAGTATAGTTTAGCTCATTCTGTAGAATACTTACTTTTATGTTGCGTGTAGTTTATTTTGCCCATCCTTGCCTGCCCCCCACCGCCGCAAATGTATGGGCTTCACAGGTAAGAGTTTTATCTTCATTTTTATATGCCCCTCTCCTGTAGTGAGTTGTAACCTTATGCTAGCCATTCGTCAACATGAATATATCTACCTTTCTTCATTAGGTGAACGGAAGAGCCCTTACGTTGCAGTATGCTGTATTGTGATGGCCTTCAGCATCCTCTTCATACAGTAGCTTGGAAAAGTGCCGGAATTCAATTGTCATCAGATTGATTTCGATATGGAAAAAAGGACTTACCTGCAGAAAATAACGGAATGAATGGTTAACCCTTTTATCTCTGAACATTGAATGACAAATTTCCAGCTGCTATTCTCTATTTTTGTTATTGGACCAATGTTCTATATAAATAATTAGGATGTAACCATCTACTACTTAAAGAGTTTAAATATGTCTGTAACAGTCAACCTCAGTACTGTCACTACAATATCACATTCTGCATATGTCAGTCTGTTGTGTCAGATACCGGTTTTTGGTGAGGTGTCTTTAAGGCACATAGTAGAAAACAAAATCGGTAAATTACTCAAGTTCCTTTCACTGTGATTTGGAAATGATAAATCTTTATAGAATGAGAACTTTTTTTGGACTAGCTTTTTTGTTAAAAAAAAAAAAAGTTCAATTTGTGTGGGTAAAGACTGCATTCATATTGCATAAGGCTTGCTTTTCCCCTGGCCACACCATTTCAAGCATTAACCAGAGTACCTCTACTCTTAGCAAACTAGTTTATTACAGATGTTTAAACTATTTAAAACAAGCCTATGCAGTTCTTGAGGAAGAGAAAATGAGATGACTTAAAAGTAGTATTGAGGAAATGTTCCTATTTAACATCAAAGAATTTAGAATATCTGACTGGTGGTGTAGCCTCTGAAACCTCTCTGGTAAAGTATAGATAAATGTCTTAAGCATAAATTTGACCAGCTAACTGTCATTCTCTGAATGAGATTACATGCTTAGAGTAAAAAGAACAAAACAGGACAACTAGAGAATGATAATCCTGTATGTGTTTTCATTCCTTTTACTGTCAGGTCTTCACATTTTAATTACTGCAAAATACAAACTGTATGTGTTTTTTTTAAATATAGCACTTTAAATCTAGCTTACGTTTTGTCTATTAACTTGAACTGGAATCTTTTGTGTAACTTAGTAAATGATGATAAACAAAAATTCAAATCTACTTACCCGTATACCATGGCATAAATATCCTTGGGCTTTGATGATAGAGGAAGACCTTCAATAATTTTCTTCGAGGCAAGAGAAATGTTGGAAATGTGACTTACAAATTTTGTAGTAAAGCAGTTATTATACATTTATGGTTAACATTTCTTAAGAACCAAAATAGAACTTCTTAGCTAAAAGTTGCCCACTATAGATAGTATTAATTAGATACTGTTCTCAGCTGTTAATTTACCTATAAAGGTAAAAAGATAAAAAGAATAAACTTTGGTTTTTTTAAAGAAAAAAATTGTTTAGAATTATTTTTAAATGAGCCTGCCAGTAGCTTTTTCTGCAGAAACAAAGTATGGAACTAAAAGTTACCTATTTTTAAAGACCACTTTAAAGTACTTGGAAAGAATTTTAGGAAACATCCAAGAAGAGCTTATTGTAAGCCTGCTCTTTTTTTTTGCAGAAGATAAAAGCTGCTATAGGCTGTCAATATATTTGTTTACTGTACATTGTTGGCATATCTATAGCTGGTTAAAACTGATATATTTTGCCTTAGGCAGGTAATCAGGTTATGATCATTTTTCCTACTCTGAACTGTCTCTGGGGCTTTGCATTAGGTCAAGGACCTTCAGGGTAGCCCCAAAACAGGACTCCCTTATCAGCATATACATGCAGAGTAAGTCACCTTTCTCGGTCTAGTTTCCGAGTGGCCATCTGCTGTCCAACTCTGCTGCCAACTAGACTTCCCAAAAGCTATATCAACTCATTTTCTATATGCTAACACAAATCTAATATGAAAAAGGGAAAAGTATGTTAGTCAGTTCTAGGATAGTACTAGTAGCCGTTTCAGGAGGAGTAGATGGAAAGTAGAGGAAGAAATAACTCCTTTGGAAAATTCGTGGTAACACATGAAAAATTTTACTGTGTGTAGATGCTGAACAGAGTGGGAGGCAGCTAATTTCTGACCCAGACACTGACCTTTTGAAACACAAGTTCTCTGGGAGGTGGGGAGAGACACGGGATTCTGTGAAGAAAAGCAATTAGCATTTTCTTTACTGTATTTTTTTTTCTTAAGAGTTACCACTGCATCCTATTCTCTAACCCAAAGGGCAGTGTAGGTAGTTTTAAGCCTACAGAATATTCAGATATTCCTTTTCTGGTCTTAGTGGGGTGGTAGGATGCAGAAGGGGATTTAAATTGATCTTGACCATCTGCCTCTGTCACAGTCTTGGTGCAGGGTGGATGGCGGGCACTGAAGTCCACAGCTTGCGAGATTCAAGTATTCTCCCTTACCTCCTTCCTGGCTCCAGAATCTTGTGATTCCACCTTGCCTGGAATTTGTTTTGTGCTGATATTTAGTTCCTGATTGTCCTTGGCTGTGCCAATGGCAGGAGCATGTCTTCTTTTGAGGCAGTCTTAAAAGATGGTCAATCAAAGGGACACATAGTCTGTTGAATTCCTTCTGTTGCTTAAACTTTAAATTCAAGTTCAGTATCTGGTTAATGCCTGTGCTGCTGTGCCAGGCACTGCTATCCTGAACACTCTTACACAGTCAAATTCAAAATAGACCTTTTATGCCGGGGAAGAATAGTAATATATAATTTGTCATAGATTCCATCATCTTAATAATAATAATATGGGGGTCAGTCTGGTTCGAACCTAAGACAAAATAGAGATTTGAATGAAATAAATGTCTCCATGGTCAAAGTCAAAAATGAACAGATCTCTGCCTAGTTTTGTGGAAAAGACCTAGCACTTGTAATTAGAATATTTCTATTTCACCAGTTTTAAGAGGCATTTATAAGAGTGCATTTGATATATTATCACTGAAGATAGAAAGACAAGTACACAGTTTCTTCCCTCAAGTGATTCATAATGTAGTGGGTGAGAGGAATGAAGTTATATGAAGTGCAATGTGATAGCATTTATTACTGAGCTAATACCAGGATTCTAGACGAAAATGACAACTCAGGAGTATGAACCTCCTTCCAGAGAAGCAGTATTTAAACTGAATTAATTTAAGAGCAGTATGCAAAAAGGACTAGAGGCACATTATGGACCATCAGTACCTAGCTTGCCGTGCCACTTGAGGGGTACAGTTGAGCCTTGAATGGCATGGGTTTCAATTGCATAGGTCCACTTACATGTTGGGTTTTTTTTAATAGTAAATGCCACAGTACCACGCAATTCCAGGCTGGTTGAATCTGTGGCTGTGGAACCATGGCTATGGAGGTCTGACTAGAGGATATACATGGATTTCAGACTGCACAAATGATCAGCACTCCTAACCCCTGTGTTGTTCAAGGGTCAGTGGCCTTCAGACATAAGCCTAGAAAGGTGGAGAGGTTAGATCCTAGAGTCTATTCCCATTACTATCTATTACCTACCTCAGAATTGAAGCTGAATATGTTTCCTCCTGACCCCCAAAAAAAAAAATTCAATTAAAAAAAATCCTCCCTTGGTGTATGTATAAACAAAGTTGAATTTATCCATGCCAACTTTATTTTGGATCAAGAATACAAGAGTATCCTCTCCAAAGATGCCTGCATGGCATATAAAGCTGAGGTAACTAACCACTCAGGTCACGTATTTTTAGGAACTCTTAGTAACCCATATACTGTCAGAGTAGCCAGGATCGTTAAAGTGCACATGTGCACAAGAAACAGTGGTTGCAATTGTCTACATTGCCTGGGTGCACAGAAAAGATTTCCAATAAACAAGGACATGTGCTCCTTTCAAAGCAGAAACTTTGAGAAGTTACTGAGTCATAGGAAGCTAAAAACAAGAATGGAAGATTCTTAGGGACCCCTCTCTACTTTCTTTGGTGTTCAACGGCAGCAGATGTTCAAAATGTAAGTAGCTAAGTGATGACAGCAGCATTGTGAATACTGCACAGTCTGGTTATTCCCAATCAGCAAATCACTACTAGCTTCCCCCAAAAAAAGCTTAATAATTCTGTCATTTATACACTGCCTCCCATGGTTTCTTTTACTTTGCCCTAAACCAATTCCAAAATGGTAATCTGAAACACCATTCCAATATCAGAAAAAAGAGGAGAGGGGAATGTGTATTTCCTGTGGTTTTCAGAGTACGAGTATCATCCCACTCTGGTTAGTGCACATGTCCAGTGTGTAATAAAAATCAAAATGAACTCTCAAGAGCTCCCTAGTTTTGTCTTACTGTCAGATGAGTGAAAGTTTTTTTAGGGGTTAAAAATGGAAATTGCCATCTTTTGAGTAAGATGGGAATTAGAGAAATGTTTCTCTTTGTTTTACCTGCATTTTAATTCATGGCTGGTCAAGGTTAGTTTGGGGAAGTTTTTATGTTGATATTGTTTGGCATCTTAGAGCTATTCAGTCTACTATATTGCTTTCTTTGAGCCTTCACAAGCCTAACTGACTTGCTTTAGTTAGGAAGTCTGAAACAACCACCCCCGCCCCCGAGATGGTAGAAATCTGATTCTGAGTGAAAGGGACAATTAATTGTTGACAGTGACTTTCAATCTGTCTTCAACTGAGAGCCTTCAGATGCCCAAACATTCTGGCAAGTAGCTATCACAAAAATCTGTGAGCGGTGTCCATCAGAGTCAGATTATTCAACAAGTTTGTACCATTTATTGGGAAATAAGAAAAAGCTTCTATGTGCCTTGTTTTGGATTAACAAGGTCTTTCTACTGTCATCTTCCCAGATTAAAACAGACAAACCTTTGTTAGACCTGTTACTGGAAAGAATTGACTTAACCAGATGAATTGCAGCAAATATTGGAGTTTTGAACTCAAAGTATTTCAGGTATAAATAGAAAAACAGTGTCTTAGCTATAGCCTTCAGTGTGTACTGTAAACCTCCCTCACTGCTCCATTCGGACTACCAGTTGATGTGAGACTATAATCACTGAATTTCTGATTTCTAACTCAAGTCAAAAGAATTTAAAATGCTTTGCTCGAGACCACTGAGCTTAACATAGTAGCAAAGCAAAATCTGATTTCGTTTCAGAGGGTTTGCATTAATATCCTTAATCGTAACAGATTTACTGGGGGGAAAAAAAAGAGAAACATAAACATTGGAAATAAGGGTAAGTCACTTCACACACATTTTGTGGAGGATGAGAACATTCAAGAACT
Organism: Camelus bactrianus; assembly: GCF_048773025.1. Classification (NCBI taxonomy): domain Eukaryota; kingdom Metazoa; phylum Chordata; class Mammalia; order Artiodactyla; family Camelidae; genus Camelus; species Camelus bactrianus. Next base: position 57,070,689 of record NC_133541.1, on the reverse strand, counting down.
AAAAACTACCCAGACACTACTACTGTTTGAGCTTTCTTTGGCAAGGGAAGTAACCTAGGAGCACTTGTGTAATAATTGAGGGTTTGTACCCAAATTGCCAAAACATATCATTTATGAGCCACTTCAACATTTTTGATCAAGTACTATGTCTAGGCTAAATGCTGGAAAAATAATGTGCAAAGATACTAAACTGCTTAAGAAATAAATACACATTTAAGGCATGAAGGATTTCAAGAAGGAATATTTGCAGTAGTGAAGTTTTAAAGAAAAGTGACCTGCAGGCCCAGGGTAACCCCAAAACCTTGGGAACTGAAAGTTAGGAAGACAGAGCCCCCTTTCAATATCATTTCATTAGGGCCCTTGAAAAACAAAAGGTAGGATTTTCCTTTTGATTTTATTTAATAAAAATATTGTTTATTCTTTGCTTACTTTTTAGCTAATGTTATTCACAAATGGAGGAACCTCTATTAAATCTTGGAAAATGATGAGAGTACTTTGACTTATAAAGTATGTTTAAGAAGTTTACAGTATGAAATTAAGAGAGCTATAGAACACAAAATATAGAGTAATAAAGTTGGATGAGTTTTTGAAAATTCAGTTTTATGACTATGTAATCTAAACCTCATTCAGATCTCCCTGTTAATGGGTCACTGCTCTGAACCCTAAGTGAATCAAAGCGAAAATAACATAGTAACATAGTTCTAAACCCATACAGGAAATTGCATTCGTACTACTGGCAACTCCAATACTAGTGGAGTTGCTTTTATTTTTTAAAATATTACCAATCACACGCATCTTTTCAAAGAGGTGTAATCGAATCTATTAATACTTAGAAATTGGACACACAAAACTATTGAGATGGTTCCTGAATCCCCAGGTAATTAGTTTTACTTGCCATGAAGAACAGAAATAAGGGTAGAATTCAGGATAATCCTTGTGCCCCCAAGGCATGGAAAATTAATTCCTGTGACATGGCTGCCTCACAAGGTCAGTTCCTCCATGTCTCCCTTTCTAATTCTAGAAGAATCCTTTGAGACCTAGCTGTGTGCCAAACACAGTGCCAGGGTCGGTGTACAATGCAGAACAAGACATACAGCTCCTGCTGTCACAGAATCTAGATTCTAGTGAAGACCAACTAACCAGAATACTTAGTTGTATGCAATCTCTAGTAAGGCCCTTCCTTGAGGAAACCAAACAAAGGATCATGTACATGGGGTGGCCACAGAAGGCCACTGCATGAATGGATGATTAGGCTACAACCTGCAGACGAAGAGATAGATAGTGAGCCAAGAGGCAGAGGGAACTCAAGGACCCAGAGATGATAAAGAGCTTGGGACTTCAAGTGGTGGGGAAATGGACAGGAAACTAGCATGAACTAGGTGAGATACAGAATGAGGTAAGTTAGATAGAAAAATGGGCCAAGCTATGCAACGGTCTGAGCCATTGAGAAGACTGGCAGACTCAGACAAAGGATGAGGTTTTATTTTTTAATTGGAGCAGATATGTTATCTATGAGGCTGTCCTCACACTTCATATTGGAACTGAAATCCACACGGCAGGAAATTGGGAAAAGAAGGCTAGAAGCTTCAGGATGGACTGAAACCCACGTCGGTTATTGTTGCTATGACCTTGGTGCTGTGGATGTCCTGCAGAAAGAAGCCAGTGCTCTTCACCTTGGAGCTAAACACACATCTGGCTCAGAAGTTAGAGAAACTGAAGGAGAAAGTGGGAATGGTTGTAGGCCCAGCCATCACCTCACATTAACAAAGTTAGCACAAGGTGACGACGTGTATCGGCTACCAAAATGGTGGCTGCTTCACTCTGCCCTCCAAATTGCACACAAGACTCTCCTGCAGCCCACTCTAACCAAACCTTACAGGAAACCACTCTAGGAAATGAAGGTCGGCTTAACCAAGTTGACACATTACAAGGGCATCAGCCCCTCTTAGACTCCCACCTGGGTCGCCTCCCAGCAAGCTGATCTTAATATACCAAGCAAAACTAGTTATCCCTTCTAAATCTGCTGTGCTCTCTGGATTTCTTTATTTTTGTCAACAGTACAACTTTAATTCTATGACCAAAACCTTCTTATCCCCTAAACTCCTCTCTTCTTGCTCATATCCCTCCCTTGCTCCCACTGATCTATAGTTTAGTTCTATCATTTTTTACCTCTGCAGCGCCTACCCCAGGCATATGAGTTCAAACTCACCAGGTGACTATACCATCCCACACACTGATTTCATATTTAGTTGTATATAAGCCTCATTCTGGAACCCCAGAAGTACAACAAGGGCATTCTCTCCAAAGACACGTACAGGAGAGTGAGTTATGGCGGAGGAGCTAGCATGCTGTTATCATTACTTAAACCAAGAAAAACACACTGTAGACAAGATGAAAGATCTAATAAAAATGTGTTCTTATTCCTGATTCTAAAACTTTTAACAGCTGGGCTTTCCCATGTGGAAGAATGTGACATAAATAACTCAGCCAGGAAGCAGAGGGGCTGTGAAGAAGTCCAACAGAATGACAGATGATCTTGGACACTCCAAATATCACACCCAATGGAGTTACAAGGAAACAAGTGGTCAGTGGAAGGTACTGATAAGCTCGTGCTGGTATGACCAGCAGACTTTACAGAACCTGAGTCATATACCACTAATTCTACAGAAGTTTTCTTTCTACTTGAACATGTTAACACTCTAATCTATTCCATCAGAACTTTCTCTGCTCCATCCAGATTTGTCATCTTTTAATTAGTCATGGAAATCTAGGGAAATTGACTCTCAGAATGAACTTGTTGAGATTTAAAACTGAAATAAACTCAATTCTTACGTTTAATTTTCTTTGAAAGGGGACAAATATCGCCGAGTACATCCTATGTAGTATCCTCGTCCACGGCATCTGGGAGTAGCTCATGTTACTGTTCCTATTCCGACTTCTTCCTTCCACTGAAGCATACATAGTCACAGGTGTGGCACAGATGCCAAGAGGCACTGTGAGAAAACAGGAGTGAGAAACAGAAAGAACTTCAGCCTAAGAAAGTGAATGCAGTTCTCCTTTTCCACTTGTATAATGGGGAAGCGGTGAGTCAAGAGCTGCCATCCGTATGATATAGAATAATAGATACAGAACTGTGGGGCAAGTCTCCTCATCTTTCTCACATTTGGGTTAGATGATCTCTCAAAGCCTTTCCAACTCTAAAAACTGATGACTGTCCTGTATTTATAGTACAAGTTGTTCTTCACTGGCCCCCACTTATATTTCTCAGCAGTTGCTTCAACATAGACAAAGAGCTCTTAGAGAGTGAAGATTCATCTGTTTTCTTTTTTTCTCCAGGCATATTCTTGGAAATCCCACTGTGGTTGGAAGTTCTACTTTGTGAAATGTACCCAGGAATTCACCTTGCCAGAAATTCTGTGAGGGCTCACTTAAATCATTGTAAAGAGTTACAGGAGACATTCTGTGATTACAACAGTGGTTATTTCAGTAGGAAATATTTAGACAGCATGTGCTTGTTACTCCTTTTTTTTTTTTTAAAGCTAATCCTGAGATTAACCTTATCTAAGAATTTTAGCAACAATCAACTCACCCATTGGCTACACCATGCAAAGGAAAATGTCCACATCAACTGGAGAGGAGAAAAAAATAGAAAGAAAATTATTTCTAGGCCTTTAATTCCCCTACTCTCTGACCGCCATATGTTTTTACTCATGATGATCCAAACATGCTAATGTAGCTGCTCCTTACCTCTGATCACCCAGCACAGTGTGAGTCACTAAACAGAGGATGCTTCTATTTTCCCCTATTGATTTTTTCCTTCTAACAGGATGGTGACCTCTGAATGGCAAGTCTTGTGCTTGAGAGATGGTGTAATGATCCCCTTCTGAATCATATGGGAGACAAAATTCCCTGGCACTTTAAGTTTCATACCTAAAAGTAATTTAAATTTTTTCTCACTACAAAATTTAAATCTTTGAATTACAGAAAAAATAGAAAATGCAAGTACATAAAAAGAAAAAAAAATTTTCCAGTAATCCCATCAGTCCAAAACAACCACTATCAACAATTCATGTAAAGATATCCATGTAAAGACAAAACATGTATTTTTATAAAATGGGATAAAATAGCACATGCTATTTTCTAGCCTCTCCATTTAATAATATATCATGAACATCTTTACACAAATGATATATTTTGGCTATTATACTATTTTTAAATAATTGGAGAGTATTCTGCTATAGAATACAACATAATTTATCTAACCTATAGTCTACTATTGGACAATTAAACTGTTTCCACTTTGGAAATGATATATTTAAAAGGACAGCATGGCACAAATCACATTAGTGCCTCTATAGTTCATTTATATTACACAGATACTTAAATTAAATGGGTATTCCAAGTTTTTACTTAGCTCTGCACAAGTAGGTCTTTTGTTCAAGACAAAGTCCATGTAGGCAAAAGAGTTGACTGCTTACTTCTATTTCGAGGGCACTTGGAAATATCTCCCCACTTCACCTCTACCTGCAAACTGAAATCACACCCTTTAAAAGCTAACATTCCTTTTTCGCCTGTTTTTCATAGAGTCAGGCACAATACATTTTAAATCATCCCCTCCCTCAATACCACGAGTCTTCAGTGAAGTACCTGCATGCATTAGATGGGGGATCAGCTGCTGAAGCACCATCTGTAAATCCAGCTCTATCAAACACTGCAGGACACTGAGCAAAACAGAGATGTTCCCCAGGCTGGGCAAAAGCAATCAGGCATCTGAGAAGTGAGAGAGACGGAATAACATCAGACACAGGAACCGGAAAAGTGAGCCACAGCTGTGGGAGGGCTGTAGCACACTCAGACTGAGCAAAGCACTCCTGGATACAGCAGCCATCCATCCGACTGATACCTGAGCTTCCACAGTTTTTCAGTCATTCAAGGTGGAGTGGGGCTATTTCTCTATTTTAATAATGGAAGTTGAGGGGGATCAATCTACAGAATATGTTGATAGAATACATTGTTTGTTCTACAAAATGGAATAATTACAGCCATTAAATGTTTATTGAAGTAGATTTTCAACATGAAAGTATGCACATAGTATATTAAGTGATAAAAATCATGTTACAGAACACTTTATGGCATGTGATCCCTTAGTGTAAAAAATCCTGTAGATGTGAATATATATGTGCGCACGCACACACGCACGCACACACACCGATTAATAGGAAAAGAGCTATAAATATACATACTGATATGCTAATAATGACTTTCTCTAGGAGATAGGAGTAACAGTGATTTTCTTTCCTTCCATTTTTTAACTCTGCATTTTTATGGTAAACATACATGATAAAATAAATGGCAATAAATATACATTTGAATTTCATGCTCTTTCTTCATGCTTATATTTTTAGGCCATCAAACTCTTCTTGCAACTTGCTTTATTGATTTTTTCCCCCTCTTAATTTCATTCCCATAAGGATATAAAAGGTCTTTGTCATTTTATCTCCAAATCTGTTGCCCTTTTTCCCACTTTCTCCTCCACGTGTTTTTTTCAAACTATATGTTTCTTGTGAATTTAAAGTATTTAAGGATGGGCGTTCCTTATTTGCTTCTCGAAATCCAGAATGTGAACAGTATTTACTAAACTTTCATCTATTATGTAAATTCTAAATTCTTTGAAGAAGCACAAATGGACTGAATTTACCTCATAATGCCCTGGCTTCAAGCATTTTCAACCATCAAGAAAAGTAAATCATTTAAATTTAGAACTGACAAGAAACAGACTCGGTTATCTCCAACATATATGCATTAAGACAAGTCTGCCAAGGGTTTTGTGTAAAGGCAAAAGATAATAAACTTAAAATGTATATACTAGTCAATGAAGGTTTTACATAAACACAGTGAGTGTGATCCAAGTTCCAGAAATAAATGCTTTGCATTGAATATAAAATTAATGCTAAGTAAATGAGGCTGTGTGTGTGTGATGAAACTCAATTCTTTTCTCTCTTAAATGAAATGCATCTATCTGGGATTACATGACCTAAAGATGTCAAATTTATTAAAATTTCCTCATTCTCTGGTTTATGACAATGGCAAACACATCTCCATTCACATTACATACCTGATACAACACCAAAGAATTTAGTATTTATTACACCATTAATTATGTATACTTTGAGTCTTTTGAGAAAAAAAAAATGAAGCATCTGACAAGTATCAGTAAGACAATCTGAGCGTGAATGATTTTATAGCAGTTATGTAGCTTTGGACTTTTAAAATGTCTTTGTGTAATTCTGTTAATTACTGAAACCAGGTTAATGAATGGCATGTTGAAGAAGTCTATTAAATAGAAGTTGTGGCTAATGACTGAAGTCTTCTTTCTCACCTAATGATTCACTCTACCTTCCTCACTAGGAGTTTTCAGCATATCAAAGGGTATCTAAGTATTAACAATTAGATAAGGAATAGAAGTGCTCACGAGGCATAATTTATTAGTTTCAGGATTGCTGATTAACATAATTTACTGAGTAACTTTTATCACTGTTTGAAAGATCGCCTACTCACTAACCCCATTACTCGTGTGCTGTGTCAAAGTAGGAATCATTGAAAGTTCTCAGAGGCATAAATTAAAAATCCTACCTGGCACAATGCAGAAATTCTTCTCCACCCCTGCCACCAGAACTGTGGACCCATGAACTTATGTCCCTGCTTCCTCTACTATTGGCTGGTGTCACTGTCTGCTTTTCCAAATCCTCCACTTCCAATGAAATCTAAGGGCTGATTCAGACATAGTTCTTATTTGTGAACAACACATACTGACCCAGACCAAATTAAGTAGAAAATTAATTTCTTGGAAGGATACTAGTTATCTTATAAAATAACCTGAAAGGCCAACAAACCAGGGAAGGCAAGCAAACAAGAAAATAGGGAAACTGGGCAGTTAAAACCTCAGCCAAGTTAATGCCACAGCAGCACACCGAACCTTGTTGTTAGCACTCTATCACTCATTCCTGAATGCGGTATCTCTGTGGATGAAACAAATTCTTCACTGTCTCTGTTCCTAAGCATCATGGACTACAGATTCAAAGTCCCAGGACTGAGTGTATTGGTCAACTGTTGCCACAGTTGAGCTGCATAACAAACCACTTCAAATTTCAGTTCTTTATAACATCCCAGGAGCAAGAGTTAAACTCCTTTAAAAAAAAAAAAATCAGGGAAATCTTCTGCCAAACACCACTTTTATCTTAAGAATTTTAACAATCATGACTCTGATACCTCTTTGGAAACAAAACCAGGAATCTAGGGCAAACCTAGTCTGATTTTACCTCTAGTCCCTTGACTTCTGTAACTTTCTTAAATGTAACTTCAGGCATAGCTACACGTGTTCGGCAAAGAGTTTTGAGTTAACGTGAGTAGCATGACTTGGTGAAGACAAGAATGTGGAGGCAGAAAGGTGAGCTGGTCCATGTGTAATTAGTTACTCCACATCCTTCAGGGAGGCACAGTTGGGGTGATGTATAGCTAATTTATAAGGTCCTCCAAGACGAGGACCTTGACCCCTGTTGCTCTTCCTTTTCATAGGTCAGGTGTGAAAACAGCATTGGTTGGGAGGATATATGTTTTGGACTCAGCTGCCAAGTAGAATATGCCATTAGTTGTTTAGGGAAGTAATAGGAGGTCCCAGCGCCTCAGCTCCTGGAGACTTTGGGAACCTAAGTTCCCATGGTAAGTTGAGTTCTGATGTATCTTCTCCACCATCAGGATTGAGTCCACCTAGCTTGTTGCTAGAGAGTTTCAGAATCATCCACTGGAAAATATTGCTAGACTCAGAGACAGGCCACGTATTATATTGTTACTGGTATGGCAAAAGGGACTCACAGCCAGGTCAATTTCATAAATAAGTACCAGTTACTATTGGTAACCATACATTATACTGATTTCTCTAGATAGGAAACAGGCTCAAAACTTTCATTACCATCACCTAGTTCATAAGGAGCATCTTAAACAGCTTCTACCTTTCTGCCAGTTCAGCGGACATGAGGTACTGAACACCAAGGCAATCAGGCATAGGGTGTGGCCTGGCCATCAAAATGCAGATGAATGCTTAGTACTGAATTTTTCCTTAGCAAAAAACAAAACATGTTAGTCTGATTGAATTCAATAACAAAGAGACTTCTTTCTATGGAAGTTAGATCCTTGCCCTCAACTCTGACATTTTTGGGAAGATTGTGAGTTTGAGTGATGGGTACTTGGCCCAAGTTTCCTGAGCTGCACCCTTTTGAAGTGCTAGCCTAACTTAGATTTCCTGCTTCTCTGGGAACAGCCCCACATAGGGGTGATTCTTCCAGGTGTGGATGACCCCTGGCTAGTATAGACAATCAGATTCTTTCCCCCAGGTATTTGAAATCTGATCTGGAGACACAGTGAGGCTTGGAGTAAGTGGAGTTAAGGAGCAGTAATGGCAACATTCTGATGAGATACTCATGAAGACCCTCAAAACCTTTATAGAAAATTTCCTACTTCTTTTGTTAATTTTTTTTGTTTAAATTAGCTAAATTTTGTTTCTGTTGTTTGAAACTAAAATAGCTATTCCAAACAGTCCTTTTGAGGGGTGGATTGGGGTCAAGGACATGCAAGTTACCCAGAGACTCTCACAATTACACAACATTATTTTTACCCACAGAGAATCCAGAAAGAGCTCATTGTTAAGTGCCCCTTCTAATAATATCCTTCAGAATAGGTGGCTGATTGAATGCTTCCCATCTTCTTTCTAGGACAGGGACAATGAGGTGTAGGCAAGCAACAGCTCAGTGAATCTTTCAAACACTGGAAAACACAAGACATGACTGAAGTGGTATCTACTCTACTTATGATTCTAGTCATAATTATGCTTCTTACTTCTCAAGCACTTTGTATATATTCAAGGCCTTTAATAAGGAGAAGAGTTCTTAGAAGATGCCTCAAGACCTCCAGATGTTTCTAAATAAGTCATAGGTCATCCTTCTATAATGAGAAACAACATGTGAGATGGAATCAGAGGATACTTAAAATTTCTGCCAGTTTACCTAGACAATCCATCCAAACCCTCAACTAGCCTTTTGATACAAAAGTCTAGAAGAAACAATTTTATTTTGCCACACCAAAGGTTCATTAAATTAGTGGTAATTAAGACTATACAAAGGTTTAATTATTTTGCTTGTATCCCTTATTCCTGGGTGTAAGGCCTAATTGAAGTATATACCATAAGAAAAAAAGAGAAGAAAAAGATTGATGAAGTTTTTCAATGGCTGCTTAAACTGAAGAATTTTATAAAGAACCTTAATCACAGTTAACATTTGAGCACACACAGTGCCAAGCACTGTGCTGGAGACTTCCAATGCACCATTTCCTAATCCTGGAAGCCACCCAATGAGATAAGTGCTGTTATTATTCCTTTTACAGATGAGAAAATGGAAGCTTACAGAGGTTTAGTAACTTATCCAAGGTCCCATAGAGAGTGAATGCAGGAGAGCCTGGGTTGGAATCCATGTCCATTGAACACCAAACCTGTGTTCGCAAGTCTAATTACAGCTTCCAGATCACCAGTTCCAGTTATTTTCAAACTGTGATCCTCAAAGCCATAGATATCCCTTAAAGGTTCCTAGAAGTCATGGAAGGTTAACAGTCAGCACTTCAGGTCCCCATTTGGGTAGCAATTCTGCATTAGACTTCATCTGAAGAAAGGACTTCACTTTTTAAAAATGTATAAAAAGTACTAATCTAATCAAGTACCCTCATTTGACCTGAGGGCCCAGAGTATTTCAGAGATGTAGTTAATCATTGGTCAATCTGAAACAAGAATATAAGCATCCTCACCCTTTTCTTGCTTTCTTTTCCACAGAGTTATTCCAGGTAACACTAACTCCGTTTGCTAGGATGATTTCAGTTTCGGGTAAGAGAAAACATTACTCTTAATCTTTTCATCAGTAAAAGGGGATATATTGACACGAGTAACTGAATAGTCCTAAGTAATCCAATTGATTGGTTTGTGGCTTGATCCAGCAGTGTGATCTAGAACTGTGAATAGGACTCTGGTTGTTTATACAAGTTTTCTCAGCTTTAGCCTCCATATTTTTGCTTTTGCCTCACCCTTATTTCTTTCAGAATAGCATTAATGGCTACTGCAGTTATGGAATGTGCCCCCTCACTATGCAGTCCACTGGGAAAAAAGAGCCTCTTCCTTAGCTCCTGATGAAAAGCAGGTCAACTCCTTTCTCGTAATTCTCCAGCAAAAAATCTCTTCACATTTCATTGGCCTGAGTGAGGCCCTAAACCAGTGACCATGACCAGGGGCAATCAGATGCTCTGATTGGCCTAATCTACCCAAATCACAGGGCCAGTTCCAGTGGAGGAAATTAAGTATCCACCCGCTAGAAGACAAGGGGCATCAATGACAGAGACAACTGATTTCTCTCCACATACTCAAGTATATGCTCTGAGAGGCTGAAGCTGTAGCTAATAAGCGAGAAAAATAGGAGTAGCACTTTCTAGGAATGACAGCAGTAGGCAGGCTGGATCACCAGTAATCCATCCAACCTACTGAGGAGACTCCTACCGGTAGTGAGTAAACCACCAGGCTCAGGCTGAGCCAGGCAGGAAGGTGGATGGCTGTACCTCAGTCTGGCAGATGAAGAGCACTGGGTCTCCTTAGAATAGGGATTGACATACTATGGCCCACGGGCCAAAAACGGCCCCCAGCCTATTTCTATATGACCCACAGTTTAAGAATGGGTTTTTTTTTTAATGACTAAACCATTTAAGAATACTATTTCATGACAAAACTATATAAAATTCAAATACAGCCATCCGTGGTATCCATGGAGGGACTGGTTTCAGGACAGCCCCCTCCAAAATACCAAAATCCAGGGATACTCAAGTTCCTTATATGACATGCAGAGTATCCATGTGCCTCAATAAAGTTTGATCAAAATGCAGCCACTCATTTACCTACGTATTGTCCAGGGTTGCTTTTGAAACATTTACTGTCTGGCACTTTATAGGAAAAGTTTGCCAACCCAGATATAGAACATTGGTGCTTAAAGTGTGAGTCCTGACTAGCAGCATCATTACCATCTGGAAACTTGTTAGAAATGCTAAGTCTTGGGCTCACTCAGATTTTTGCATCAGAAATGCTGGGAATGGAGCCCAGCAATCTGTGTTTTTTAACAAGTTTTCTAGGTGACTCTGATGCAAGCTAAAGTTTGAGAACCACTGTTCTAGAAAGATGTTAAGATCAAAAAGATCTAAAGTTGGAACCCCAACGAGAAAGGCACTGTGGTGTGTTTTATGATACAAGGCACTGAACTTAGTAATAAAAACACCAATACTAATAATTGTAATGTTTTTGGCAAACGAGTATATCAGCCATTTTGGTTTACATTCTGATCTTATTAAAACCTCACAAAAAGTCTGGAGTAGTTACTATTATTATCCCTATTTTGAGTCTAAATATATGAAGGCTTCAGGAGATTAAATCACTAGTCACAGTCTAACAGGTGGTTTGAGGCTGAGACAGAGGGTTTGACACCAGGGTCAGACCTCTTCATGTCATATATCTCTGCATTCTGTAAGCTAGATAAATGGGAATGTCACTGAAAAAAGGTGACACAAGAATACCCTCAGTTTTCAAGTCAGTGGTAGACATTCATATAAAGTAAGAGGCACTTCTAACTCCATTTTCTTTCCAGGGAGACTAGTTTCAACTATACTAGACACATAGCCTTTTCTTGAGTAAATCTAGAGGAAACCACCACCATTTGTGACCACCTATTACAATCTATTTTTCTGTCTTTTTACCTTTCACATAAGTTTTAAAAGTAAAATTTCCCCTCTTTCATTTTCAGATGCTTGAGAGTGTTATGGAGTCCAAGCTTGTACTGCTCACCACATAACAGGACAATAAATTGAGAGATTGGGGCAAGGAATAACAACTTTATTCAGAAAGCCAGTTGACCAAGAAGATGGTGGATTAGTGCCCCAAAGAACCATCTTGCCTGAGTCAGAAGTCAGGCTCCTTTTATACTAAAAGGGGAGGAAGGAAAGTCAAACACTTCCTGGTTCCAGTCAGCCTCAGGAGGGGGGTGTGTCAATTTCTCCCTTCCTGCAATTACTCACAGGTGGGCCTGGTCATGATGTTCCCTGTGAGCTAAACAAAGGTATTTTAGCTTAAGGCTCATTACCTAGGAGGCAGGGTTCCCAGAGATAAGCCATTATATATAATTTATGCTTATAGGCAGCATCCCTTTAGTGATGAACTCGTAGCAAAAGCAACAGAATACAAAGAAACAGATCCAATAAGGAGTCAGATTTGTTGTTTCCTATTACAATTCCCCACTGTCAATGTTGACTCCACAATCTTGAGGGGAAAAGGGGTGACAACCGATCAGGCTACTTCCTGCTGAAAGGAGGCAATTAGAGGGTGATGGTGGAATGGCATCATCGGCTTCAGATGGGGAATATTCCTTAGAATCTTTAGCAAGTACTATAATCCTCTTTCCTTCTTTACTACAACTATTTGAACCTGATGAAACCTCTTAGCACTTTGTTGAACTTGGGGTTTTGGTTCCAGTTTTCAGTACTTATCTATTAATTTTACCTTTCTGACTATGCATTAATTATACTAGATTCCTGTGCTATTTATTTGGCAGAGGCCTTAGGATCTGCAGTTCTGTAATGTTTGAGGCTTAGTAAACCCTTTCCAAAAACTGAGAGGTCTTCATTTTTTTCTCTTTTTTTTTTTTTTTTGCTGGATTTCTTGAATTTTTGTTCAAACTCTCCGCTTTGGTTCCCCTTTTCAAAGCTGTGCCAAGACGCACTAATAAGTAGTGCCCTAATAAGGGCACTCCTCCTTCAGTGGGAGGGTCCCAGTTTGGTTCAGGTTTGAGTAATGTGAAGTAGGCTTCAGGTGTCAAGAATCCTCCCTGTAAGGAGGGTTGTAATCTTTCCAATTAAACAAGTCTGAGGAACCCAGCCGGCTGGTCATAGTCCTCTATGAGTTAACAGTGTAAGGGAGATTGCCCTGCTCTGGGAATGGTTTCCGCCCCAAACTGGTGCCCTGTTAGGTCTTAGATGTCTATAACCAGACCAAGCCTTGTGCCCCAGAAACTAACACAGGATTTTCTAATTGATCCCAGTTAGGGGGAAGTCTTGAGCCCCAGTGTCAGGAATTAGGACTGGATAGAAGTGGAAGGTGGTGGAAGGGGTGAATATATTGGTATAATGGCTTGGACATCCAGCTCAGCCAGAAAAGTTAAGGTTTGAAGCAACACATCCTCATTCTAGTTCCCTTCGTTTTCTAATATTCCCTGATGTAATAGCACAAGTGCTTGCATGTAAAGGATCTTATCTTCCTCAAAGAATAGCTATAAAGCCATTCCAAAGCCACTATAAACCCATAAATAGCAATTGATCATCTCTAATCATTAAAAGGGTGCCTTTTTGCCATGGCATCAACCCACTGGGCTAAATACTGGGCTGGGTCTTTTTTGTGATTTTAGAAACCAAGTGGAACCTTTCTCTTCTCCCTGGGCATGTCCTTCTCTCACACAAGAAGAAACAGTTTTTTGGGGTTTTTTTTTTTTTCCTGTTTCTTTCCTCCATTTGACATCAGTAAAAGATTTAAGTGTCACAAAACTGATTTGACTGTAAATGGAGAAATAGTACCAAAACAAAATGAAATGGAAACCCAAAGGACAAACAGAAATCCCAAAATAAACCCTTAAGTTTGGTCTTGGGGTTTTATATATACCAACAACACAAGAGACCACAAACAACCTAATTAACACATCAAGAATGGTATTACATGGTACACAGGGTCCTAACCCTGCCTAAACCCCTTGTCAAGATCGTAACAGGTACTGTGGCCACACGTTGTTACAAGAAAATGCCATCTTCCTTTCAGTCATAAGTTCATAGCTATAATCGGATCACTTATCCAACATGTGTCTCAGAGGACTTTCTTTAGGGATAGTTGAAACATTCCCCATTTTTAAAGACAGAAATATAGAGCACAAACAATGCACACAAATGCTAGCATCCAAAGAAAAACAAACCAGTTCTCAAATCAGGTAAAAGTTCAGCAACTAGTTCCTCTCTCCAGCAGGGTCCCTTACTCAAATACAAAACAAATGGACATATTCTGGAAGAAAAAAGCCCCAGATGAGAGGAAACAAAGTTTCCGGCTGTACCCACTAGAGTGACTTACCCTACTGTATGGAGCCCGTCAACTCCCAGATCTCAATTCCTTGCTCCAATGGTCAAGCGCTGGGGCAGCCGGTGCCGCTTTGGGAAACCTTGAACGGAAAACCTCAGGACAACTGGTCCCAGCAGCTGCAAAGGCCTTACCGAAAAATTCCCCAACCAGGCCTCACTGGCCAGGAGCAGAAAGACAGTTGGCTGTCTTTCCAAAATTTGTTACCAGCCCAAGCTCGTACTGCTCACCACATAACAGGACAATAAATCTAGAGATGAGTTGTTGGGGCAAGGAATAGTGGCTTTATTCAGAAAGCCAGCTGACCAAGCAGGTGATGGACCAGTTCCCTTACAGCCCCCCCCCCCTCCACCCCAAGAACCATCTTGCCTGAGTCAGAAGTCAGGCTCCTTTTATACTAAAAGGGGAGGGAGGAAAGTCAAACACTTCCTGGTTCCGGTCAGCCTCGGGGGGGGGGGGGGGGGGGGGGGCGTGTCAATTTCTTCCTTCCTACAATTACTCACAGGTGGGCCTGGTCAGGACATTCCCTTGTGAGCTAAACAAAGGTATTTTTAGCTTAAGGCTCATTACCTAGGAGGCAGGGTTCCCAGAGATAAGCCATTATGTATAATTTTAGCTTATAGGCAGCATCCCTTTAGTGATGAACTTGTAGTAAAAGCAATAGAATACAAAGGTTAAAGCAAAAGAAACAGATCCAATATGGAATCAGATTTGTTCTTTCCTATTACAGGAGTCTTTGACTTTTGCTTTACCATTATAGACAGTAATTACTCATGATTTTGTCGTTTTCCATGTAATTGTGAGGATAGTTTATTTTGGTCTACTTTTACATGACATTACAAGTTTTCTTTTTTTCTTTTTCTGGTTCATAAGGCTAAGCAAAAAGGGAAGAATATATGGGATGTGGGAGGTGGGGGACAGATGAGGACTAAACTAACACCAGGAGAAGTAGAAGTAGAAAAACAAAACAAAACAAAAAAGATTCTCGGTACTGCAGGATGTCATGTGTCAGCAAAAGACACCTAATACCAGGGATTTGACCTTTTTATATTAGAAAAACAAAACCATGTTGAGATGTGAGAGACACTTGAAAGGTACAACTTGAATTGTGAACAACGTTTTCCATATGGTGCACATGTCATCTGTAGTATTACAGGTTTCCAGTTCACTCCTCAATGAAATTCATACTTCTGGTTTAAAGTTCCACTCTTTATGATTAGAAATTATAGTTCTGCACATCTTAACAAATGCTTTGAAAAAATATGGAAATGTTCAAAAATTAATTTTTATTATATTTTATAGAGAGTTCTAGTAAGATCCAGCAATGATTTCTGAAGAATGAAAATGGTCAGGTTAATCTGTACAACCCTAATCAAGCAAGGGCAAATTAGAGAACATTTTGCTTTGTATTGCAAAGTTTCTGATTCTGTTCATTAAATATACTGAACCAACTATATGTGGAGAATGTCACACAGTATTGGCTGACTTTATGCAGGTAATCATCAATTGATGGATTGGTCTAGAACATTAGAAAAAAATACAGCCTCATTATATAGCAAGTTCTTGCAAAGATGGAGAATGAACTAGATTAATAATTTTTACATTTCCTTGGGTCATCAATCTTTTAGGAAAGCTGACAAAACCTAAGGATCCTCTTCCTAAAAGTATGCACATACCTATAAACAATTATGCTTCTATATTCAGGAGGTTATGAACTTGGGTTAACAAATTAAACACTATATAGGGTTTGGGGGTCTCTTCTGACTAAAAAATTCCTAAATGATGTGATTTCATTTTTTCAATCATCTGAACTAATACCAGTTAGGATCAGCTGATAGTTCATCTTACAGCTCACAGAATTCTGGGGAATGGGGATACAGATGACCTTGGTGGAAAGCTACTGAAATCCACTTCCCTATGGACATAATGCTGGTAATTTTCAGGACATTTTGCACTTTCAATTAATCTCATCTTTTAGTTTCTTATACAAGAGGTGGTTGATTAGAAGTAATTAATTAACTGAGCTTGGTTTTCATGTGCTCCTGTAATACTGGATTTCTGATTGTAGCTTCAGAAGATTCATTTTATGAGTTTTATCAGTTGTATCTTCAGTCCACAGAGATTTATAGCCCTGTAAAGTTATCAGACTTAAATCCCTTCTGTACTGTGCCATAGGGAAAACGTGCTTCATCAAGTACACTTCACCTTAGTAGAGAGGAAAAAACAAACAAACAAAAAAAGTGACAGTGATATTCAAGGAGATTTGGTTTATTTGGAGATGAACAGCATCCTGGCACTTGGTGCTAATTATCTGATACTTGAACTACTTTGGTTTCTGAAGGAGTGGTTTTTTTGTTTTGTTTTGTTCTTGTTGCTGCTTAGTCTTTGTTTTCTATATGAGGAGCTTTCCTTCAGAAATATTCTGAAAGGAAAAAAAAAAGGTATTGGAAAAGTGTAGAGCACGTTGGGGAAATAAATGGTGTAATTATGTATGACACTGAAGTAAATGAAGGCTTTCCTCCTTCCAGTCTTGCTTCCTTCTAATGACTCTGATAAGTGAAGTGTTGGGTTTTATTAAATAGAGCAGAACTGAACTCACTGGAGATGAAAGGAGCTATTGAGATTCATACCTGCTGGAATAGAAGGAGTCTCCTTCCTTTTGTAGCTGGTGGATAGGCCCATAATGAGCACATTTTATAGCTGGGGAGAAAGAAAAAGAAGATGAAAGAAAAATCTTTTGAAGACTAAGGGAAAAAAAGGGGAAATCCCACTAATATCGTGAAACCCTTAAATCGTTTTCTAAGAGACAGAAAAAATACTATTTAAAGGTCACGTAGGCCGTTTGAATTAGTTTGGCTTTAAGAAGATAAATATTGTGTATAGGAATATAAGAATGTCTGCGAGAAACCACTTTCATACAGCGAACAAAGGAATCATCCCTAATATGTGGTTAACTGATGTTCCCTGTTCACCACAAATGCTGGCTTTCAAATCCTTCAAGTGAAGGGGCTCTTTATTAATTGGCTCAAGCATCCCCTAGGACTTCTAAGAGATTAAGGCCACAGGATGCTTCAAGGTTCTTCCTTTCTTGAAAAAAAAAAAAAAAAAATGAATACAGTGTTAAAAACATGGCGACAGCAAGAATATTGTCATCTATTTTAAATTACAGAATTAACCTATTGTTAGTATTCAAAAACTTTTCTGCAACATTCCAGATCAGCTCACTGTTGATTCAATAACAATTTTATTTTCCTCTTGTACCTTCAAAAAAAAAAGCCAATTAAATTTGGCCTTTAAACCCAAATAGAGTCTGTGACTTTAAATGCAAATCACCAAATTGTTCCTGAGGCCAGTGAAAAGAAGGCTTGCATCCATCATGCTGTTATTGAAAATGAATTTTAACCCCTTAGGCTGACAACAAACACAAAGCCAGATTGCCACAAACAGAAGCTAGGGGCTCTGTTAGAATAAGACCTGCCATTTCCAATAAAAACAGAGTGCTGCAATCATGCCACAGTGAATGGGACTTGGTGTTGAAATTACAGATCTGATCTAGATAAGATTGAGGGTGAAAAACTAGGGAAGCTATGAATGAGACTGTTCGTTGGGTAGCAGTAATTCGAAGAGCCTCTTACACACCGCTGAGGCAGCCGGTGTTTCATAAACCCTACCTCCCACACACACTCCAATCCATTGATTATCTCAGGTTTGGAATGACTGATGCTCATTTGGCTCGAGGGAACCACCCTGAGATCTGACAGGAAATGGTGGATTGTTTATTTTTTAATTAGAAAACCAACTGAGCTCCATGAGAATCCATGTATATAAAATTGGACCTTACCTTAGAAGCCACCCTCCAAGCAAGGACTCTTAAATCGTGTCCTGCTTATTATAATGTTTCTATTTAGAACTGTATACTTTATCACTGGCTCTACAATTCTTTAAATGAATCATTCCCTGTCTCCTCTTAGTTACTGCTAATGGCTCAATTCTTCCACACTGTTAATGGTTCATAGTGGGGGCTTGTTCAGGGGGCTGTGTGTCTGCACTGTCCCAGCCATCACCAGTCCTGCTCTCTCTGAAATGTGGCTGGGTGCCCAGGGAATGAACTAGCTACTGCCTGGTAGAGAGGAGAATCAAAGACTGGCACTTGGCAGGGACCCCGCTCTTGCAGCTGCTGCCTGCTAAATTATTACTGATGTGCTTCTCCAGCCACGCACAGCAGGGCTGGCCTAACGCAGCAAGGAGCGCCCTCCACCCCCTCCTCTGGCCCTAAACACAGGACTTGGGTTTCAGAGCTGGAATAAAGGGGGCACACTGAGCTGGTTCTGCCCGAGGCACAACAGCAAGAGTGTCTGTCCTGCACGGAAGCTGAAATGCATGGGACACATTTCCTGCTCTTCACATGTGTCAGAACCTGTCTAGACTCCCACCGTGAGCCTCCTGTGATTGCTTCAGAAGCTTGGTGGGTTTTGCATGGGTATATGAGTCAATTACATTGAACTCCTGAGGCAGAGTAACACCATTCAGACAGAGCTTTCACAATGTCAAGGAAGAAAGGTCTCAGCGGGAGACACAGTGAAAGGGTAGAAGCCACTTTTCTTCCCTTTGCTTCAAGGAAAGAATCAGGGTCAATCAACGTGAGCCTCGCCAGTGGGTTTTTTTAAACTTGGCACTACGTGTTCTGTAGACTCCCTGAATACTTGTTAGATGTGTCTGCTGAGGATGATATTTGGAAAAGAGACAGGGGCGGTTCCTAGAAAGAACCCAGGGTCACAGAGCCCCAGTCCAGGACCCCCCGCATGACTGTATGTCTGCAAATGACTGGGGCTTTCTGTGCCTCTGTTTTCTCATCTGGCTCCTACATGTGTAGATACATAGATTGCTAGTCCTGGTTACTGACTACAATTTTTAGGATGAATCTCCTGTGGTGCCAATACAGATGGCATTGCATGTATAGGATAGCTATGTTATAAATTATAACATCAATTATACTTTTATGCTGTCCCCTTCCCACATCTCATGCTCAATTCTACCCATCAGAGTGGGGCAAACTCCACACTAAACCCTTTTTTCCAAGGCTCTTACATGAAAAAAACAGGGCTGCCTCCCTTTTTGGATAATTTCCTTCTAAGAGCCATTTGGAGCAGAGGGCGACCATAGTTACTGGCAATTGATTTACCTTACTTATCTTGATAAGCTTTAATTACACTTAGAAATTTTATGATCGGATCTACCTATGTTGCTGTGTCAAACTGAAACATTCTGTCTGGCTTTTCTTTCTTCTGAAGATACAATATACTCAAGGGAGTATAATTTAAAAACCAAAATTTTGTTAAAATAAAAAAACACACAAATTTGCCTTCCGTACCAGCTGAAGCCTATTCTTCGTTCAACTTTCAAGAGGAAATTTACATTTAGCAACTAAGCCGACTCCTGTTCATTGTTTGCTCTGGTTGTCTGGTAGCCTCTGCTGTCCAAGCAACTGACATGTTAATGTCTCATTTTTTGACAGGTCACTTTTCTATAATGTGGATCCTACAGCCTTAGAATATTTTCATGCTTTTAAAAATGTTGTTGCAAATGAACTTTGAAAGAAGTTACATTTCCACCTCAAAGGTAAACCCATAAAAAACCTAGTATGAGAAGTGCTCTATACAGTGGCACGTATTTCATTTTACATTTTAATTTTCTCTCTGACAAACCTTTCAAGAGGTGAGTCTCCAGCATTCCTTTTTATGTGTAATCTTCAAGATAATAAGGGAGAAAAACCAAGAAAGCTTCTTATCTCTGTAGGTGGTTTTTCACGGTGGCAAAAACATCTCAGAGAAATGGCTTTAATGTAGTACAATTCCAGCTATTTGCGGTGGGGGCCTGGAAACCCACAATGGAGTAACACATTCTGGGACGGACTCTGTTTACCTTGGGGAAATCCATGAACTCTTTCAGGTTCCTGGGGTTCATTTAATCCAGCACCATCCAATAGAAAGGTGATGTGAGCCACAAATGTAATTTAAAATTTTCTATTTTCTATTGGCCATACTAGAATAAGTAAAAAAAAAAAAAGTGAAATAAATTTTAATAACACCTTTAACTTAAACTGTTATATCTAAAACATCATTTCAACATATAAGCAGTATAAAAAATTATTAACGATAAATTTTCCTACTTTGTGTTGACATCAAGTCTTTAATGCTGTGTGTATTTTGCACTGACAGCACATCTCAGTTTGGACTTGCATGTCTCAAATGCTCAGTTGTCACATGTGGCTAATAGCTAAGGTACTGAACAGGGCAGATTTAATTCATTGCGTTTTACCAGAACATATAATGGTGCCTGAGGGACCAGAAGGAATTGATGTGTCTCCAAACTACGAGCAGCTTATCGCCTTTTGTTTTTACCAAATGTTCTTAAAAAGCATTTTTACCAAAATACTTCTTTGATGCATTGAACCATATAATCATTCATTCCTTCGATATTTAGTTATTACTGGGCACTGAGCTTGTCTCAGAGACACCTGATTTTGCAACTTTGAAAGGTGAATAACTGAATTTCTAATTACTTCTTACTGACAGGATTACATATTTTAATAGTTTTATTATAGAACAGTTTTAGATTTACAGTAAAATTGCAATGATAGTACAGAGTTTCCATATACCTCATACACAGTCTCTCCAAATATTTCTATCTTATACTAGTATGGTACATTTGCCACAGTTAATGGACCAATGTTGATACACTGTTATGAAGCAGAGTCCATGCTTTGTTCAGATTTCTTTAGATTTATCCTAATATCCTTTATCTGATCCAGCCTACCACATCACATTTAGACTTCATGTCACTTTAGGTTCCTTTTGGCTGTGACAGTTTCTCAAGCTTTCCTTGTTTTTAAAACCTTGACAGTTTGGAGGAGCCATGGTCACTTGGGATTTGTTTGATTTCTTTTCATAATTAGACTTGCGGTTATGAGTTTTGGGGAGGAAGAGCACGGAGGTGAAGTGCTGTCTCTGTGACTTACGACTGTGATGTTAACCTTGACCACTGGGGTCAGGCAGTATTTGTCAGACTTCTACATCTAAAGGTAAACTTTATCACCTTTTCCATCCAGTACTCCTGGGCAGGAGGTTATTCTTTATAGTCCAAACTAAAAGTAGGGAGTTATGTTCCACTGCCTTGAGGGCAGAATATCTACATAAGTTATTTGGAATCCTTTTTGCATGAAAGACTCATCTATTTATGCAATTTATTCTTTTAACCAATCATATTTTCTTATTATAGCCATTTGGACTTAAGAAGATTTATTTTACTATTTTGAGTTACTATCCAGTACAACTTTACTTTGTTGCTCAAATCATTTTAGATTTGACTAGGCCCTTGGCAGAGCTTTCAGTCGGCTCCTGTGCCTCTCTGACATGCCCTCATCATTCTGGTCTTTTTAGGTTCTTTTTGTTTTGTTGTTTTGCTTTTAAAAAATAACTTCCTTACTTTCTGGCACTATGAGATGCTCCAGGATCATTTTATATACCTCCTGCCCTAGTCCTAGAATCAGATGTTCCTCCAAGGAGCCTGGTTTCTTTTATTGGAGAATGGTAAAACAAAAAACAGCAACAAGATCTAAGTGTTGGGTGCTTAACATTTTATAAAGCATTGTTAGTAATTTATGGTCAGTTTCCCCTGAAAAAAAATAAGCAACATATACTAACCTGAACATTTTCCAGGTGACACATTTACACATGGTAAAATCTGAAGAGCATCTGGGATCTTTTAGCCTAGTGCATTATGACCAAGTCTCTCCTGTCAGTGGTGATCCAGGTGTAGGACAGGAAATGTACCCAAGCCAGGCAAATAACACTACTCACAATCTTTGTGTGTGTGTGTGTGTGTGTGTGTGTGTGTGTGTGTGTGATGTGAGTTAGATATGAAACACAGCAAGTGATTAGAATTTAATGTTATTTATGTTATGTTATATGATATGATATGATATGATATGATACTATATGGCACCTGAAAAAATATCACCTCAGTAAAATAGAAAAGAAAATGGGTTGGTCCCTTGCCCTACCTGCCCCAGTACTATAAAATCATTAACAATATTTTTTCTAAAAAGTCACAAAGTGATTTTTTTCTTAAGGTAAATTTGGACTAGGCCAAGTGAACCTTTCACTAAAACATTCCACTGGAGCTGGTCTCGGAGCAAAGAAGGGAAGCATTTCTTCCAGCTGTGGAAGCTCTCATGCAAACCAGTTCTGGTGTTTGGTTGTTTCCTCTGCTTCTAATTCAATAGGGCAGTGACCTCATTCTCGCCCTGCCCAATGCTGGGCTACTAGCCCTGCTACCTTCATTCTGGCCACCCCAGATCTGTCTACAGCCAGCCGCTCTCCCACCCCTTCCTTCTGTCTATACCCTGGTGGTATCCTCAGTCTTCGTGTGCACCTTGCTCCCACTTACACTTAATCCTTCAGATATAGTCCCATAAACCCTTCCGTGTTTGGTCAAGTTGGTCTGAGGAGAAGTAAATCACACATCCCGGGTGTGATCCTGAGACCATGATTTAGACCTATACTATTTCAGACTCTTATTGAACTTTTGAAACAAAACATTAAAAATGATGAATTGCTCCACTACATGTACTATATTAAACCTGTGTTTGGGAGTTCCATAATCTTGCCAAAGATTTTAAGAAAACTGCAGCCTGTCTTCTCAATTTCTCTTTCTCCCAAGACAATGTATCTGAATTAATATGTATCGCCTCTCATTCATTCGCTCTCTTTTTCATCATAGTATTATTTGACCCAAAATTTCACCCAAACTACAGACCATTTTACAAAATCCCTGAGGATTGACCTTTTACCATCTACTGTAATATCTTCATTGCCTGGAACTCACTCCTTTGTGAAGTGTACACTTTCATTTTTGGGAAGGTCAATTTACAGAAAGCTGTCCTTCAGAATGAACTGAAATTTATCTTATCATCTGCATGCATCATTCCTGGAAGCCAAAGAGATACCATATACAGAAATTTCTTGAAAGAGCAAAGCGTGGAATAAATATAGTCTATTAATATCAATTCTACCACAGAGAGTGTGCAAATTGACAAGCATACTGTCCTACCCAAGCCGTTGGAATAGGTGAATATGAGACTAGGGTTTCTAAGCAGCACCCTCCAGTCTCACATTAATCCATTTAATCAGTTTTCTTGAAATAACTTAATGAAAGACAAAGACCAAGCTAAGCCAAGAGTTAGAAAATAGGAACAAAGCCAAAACAAGGGGAAAAAAAAAAACAAAAACAGAACCGAAGATTAAGGCTGATGAAAGGCCAGAAGAAGCAGGAGGAGGTGGGTGTGGCTGAACATCTTGGTTGCTTAGGACACTTCTGTATTTGAGATGAGTGGGAGCAGAGGTTTCATTTCCCGCTTCTCTCCTCATGGTCAAAGACAGCATCAGAGTACTTGAGAAATTGTTCCAGTCTGAGTGCATCAAATGAAAAACAGCACTAGTTTGGAAAAGAGTCCTAGATGAAGGCCTGAGAAGATTCTCCAGTTTACTTTCAAACGCCGTTTTGAGAGCAGTCCTTGAGGCTTGGTTGGGTGTGATCAGCTTCCAAGCTATGCTATGGATGGACTGCCCTGCCAGCTGTCCTGGATCTGGGGGTCAAGAGAGGGCAAGAACAGAGTAGGATTGGATCCCAAGTCTACGGGTGTCCACTAGACAAATCTGACATGCACTGCCACGTCCAAACTTCCACCGATGGTTGGAAATCACTGGAAGCTATGTGGCATTTCCAAGGCTGTAAACAGAACACCTTGATCCAAGTTAACACAGAACACTTGGATACACATGAGATGACCTATGGGAGAATTTCAGGCTCATAAAACTTAACAGGCAGTTCTCACAGAGGGTGAGAAACTGGTTCAATCTATAACAGAAATGATTAAATATGAGTACCTTCTCAATCCTTTGGAATTGAAATGAATACTATATATCACTTGGAACATAAATTCAGAGTTCAAGGTAAGGTCTAGGACACTGCACATGACCTTATACCATGATAATCAGACCCTTATACCAAATGACCTTACATGTTTTACCAAGACAGAGTCTTTAAATACTTTCTAAATCTCACCATGATCCTTTCATAAATGTTAGCTTTGATAGCAATCTTAACATTCGGATAAGAGGTCCAAACTAGCTAGAAAGTTTCTAAGATATTTATCGTATACACTACTATTCAATGTAATGTATATAATATAAATCTATAAAATGCATTTGGCCCACCCAAAAGATCATACTAAGTTTTCTTTAAAGAATATTAAAAGTAAGTAGTAAAAACCCTGCTTGGAACATTTAGCCAATATGAAGAATTATCTTATATTGTGCCCTCCCCAAATTGGAATATAATACAGCAAGCAGAATTCTAAGCGGAAGTATATTAGCCATTCTTTTGATCATTATTGAGGTATAATTGACAAGTTAAAATTGTATGTACTTAGGATATACAATGTGCTGTCTTGATAAACCATAAACATTGTGAAATAATTACCACAATCAATCAAGGTAATTAACATACCTATCACCTCACATTGTTATCTTTTTTTTTTTTTGTAGGAAAGATTAAGATCTCTCTTACCTAATTTTTAGCATACAATAGAGTATTATTAACAATAGTTACCATGCTGTACATTGGATCTCCAGAATTTATTCATCCTGCATACCTGAAGCTTTATAATCTTGGACCAACATTTCCCCATTCTTCCCACCCCCATCCTCTAGGAACTACCCTTCTACTCTCTGCTTCCAAGAGTTTGACTTTTTAAAATTCCACATGTAAGGTAGATCATGCAGCATTTGTTTTTCTGTGCCTGGCTTATTTCACTTAGCATAATATCCTCCAGGTTCATCCGTATTCTTGCAAACAACAGGATTTTCTTCTTTTTTAAGGCTGAATAATATTTCTAGTTTGTTGAACATTTTTATCATCAAAAGGTGATTAACTCTTATCTTGTCAGATGCTTTTTCTGCATCTACTGTGAGAGTCATATATTTCTATTAGGCATTACTGAATGCTAACTGAATGATACCATTTAGTACACGGAAAAACTGATTCAGTGTACAATTTAGAATAAAAATTAAGATCCACCCTTCACGAGAAGGTTTGACCACAAAACCAAAGTGACGGTCTGTATGTCACATTCCAAGTCCATTTTAACTATCTCTATTTTGTTTTTTAAACAACGGAAAATAGAAAGTGCTTAATGATATTCTTCTTAGCTGAGCAAAGTCCTAGAATCAACTTGATCTCTGCCTGTCACGTCTCAAGCCCTCTTCATTGTAGTATGGATTTGGTCCAAGAAGATGAACATCGTCTTTTCTCATAATACAGAGCATAATCGACACCCACCATTTAACTAGCTACTTAAAAATACTTTCCATGGAAGATGATGTAAAGAAAAACCTTTCATCATATCCACCTACTTGCAGCCTCATTTTTCTTTTTCTGTCAAATAAACCTCCCAAGAAGCTTGTCCTGAGCGCCAAAAACTCCTGAAGTACATTCATTGACTCCCAGAGACAGAATTGGAGGGCAGACTTTAAAGGTCTCATAGTTCAGCCACCCCGACAAACACTCTCGCTTCCGAGCTTCTTCTGGGTTATGTCACCTCCCTGAGTTCCCAATGGAATGAGACATTTAAATTACAACAGCTCATTCAGAAACCCAGAGCAGCTGCTGATTTGACTTGGCCTCTGCATTTGTGTTTGAGAGAGGGTCCTGGTTGTCTGGTTCACTCCAGAAAATTATTATAGATGATGTAGTTGGGTCACATGACACATAGTTTAAAAAATAAACCACCCTCTTGTTGACATATGACCTAGAACTAAGACAGAGGCTTTAGTTCATGTGATGAAATATTTGGCTCTCGGGAAATGTCAATGGCTTTGTTTTTCTTAGCATGGAAAGCCAATTTATATTTTGATATTGGGCTGATTTTCAACTGTGTCAGCATTGTGGTATCTCAATAAATTGGACTATTCAAGAGTTGCTTTCTGCTCAGCAAGAATAAGTTACAAAAGCTTTTTGAAATAAGAGACCTTAAGAGTCATTCTCTCTTCTCTCGGTGCTCTCCTTGGCTGCTGGCTTGCTGGCCTGGGGCTTTTTACCTGGTGGTCTGATGAGTCATGGCATTAAAAAAAAAAAAGACGATAACAGGGATATTTGGGTGGTTAAATGTAGGGGCAATTAAAAACCTGCTGGGTGGGCTCTTTTCCTCTAAGGCCCAGATGATGATTTGGAAGATAGTAGTGGATTCTCTTTGTGGTGCCTACAAATATTCTAGAAAATGGAGTAGGAAGGGAATGTGAAGAGACACTCATCAGAACAGACTGTCTACAGGCTCTGTCTTCATGTACTTTACACTCTTCGACAGATCTCCAAGAAAGTTACTTTTTTTTCCCAGCTATAAAATTGACTTAGAAGAACGATCTGGACATGAGCAAGCTTGATCACAGAAGGAGGTATGTCTGGTAGTGGGCTGTACTACAACTCCATATCTTGCCTCTTAAACCAGCTCCTTCTGTGCTCTCTCTCTGCTGATACTGTTAGCAGCTACGAAGAGCCACCTTGGAATCTTCTTTGGCTTACCTTCCTCATCCATATACACGTGGTCAGTTGCTTCTCAAATACTTCTCATGACTTCTTCCTGCCATGGCCACCACACAAGTTGGGGGCCTCATCTTCTCACCATGGGGTCATGCAGTGGTCTTTGAACACTCTCCATTCTATCTATCCCACCCTATGCCCCCAGAATGATCTTTCTAAAATTCAAGTCTAAACACACCCCTGCTTAAAAACCTTCAATAGCTCACCTCGTCAGGATCAAATTCAGATTTTTAATGAAACATGAAATGGCGGTCGGCAAGCCAACCTGACCTGTATTTGGGAGGCATACAGCTTAAGAGTGTGGGCTCTGGAGTGTGGGTGGGTGGGAACCTAGCTGGTCTGTTTACCATTTGTGGGATTTTAGGGAATTACCGGAACCTCTCTAAACTTTAGTGACTTCGTTTGTAAAACAGGGAAAGTAATAGAATCTACCTCATGGAATTGTTGTGAGGAATAAATTATATAAAGCAAAAAATACTTGACAAGATGCCTGACAGAGAGCTACTGCTCAGTGCTTGTAAACTTGTATTGATATTGCTGTTGCTTTTATTTTCCTAGCACCAGTATTTACTGGTTTTCCCCAAATAGTTTCTAGCCATATTCAACTTTGGTCTGTCCCTGGACAACATCCTGTGATTTCCCACCATTTTTCAGGTCCTGCCCAGGAGGAAGGGGCAGACTTGCTAAAGGAGTTATGGCTCAATACAAGGTGCTATATTTTGGGTTGAATGAGGGTGGTGTAATCCATGAATTTTCCACAAATATGCCGACACATGAACCATTGCTAGGATCAAAGTATAAGACAGATTGGCTCCTTTATCAAGGCAACTGGATGGACGCCACCTTATAATAGCAGACAGGTCATACAAAGCTGGTGAAAACTGGTATTTCAAGAAGAAAAGTTTAGCAAAATTGAGCATGCAAGCATGCAAGGGGGATATCCTGCTCTGTGGGACACATCCCATTCTGCTAGAAAGGGGAGGATTCTTAAAAGAGCCATACCAGGTTGGGCAACTCTCTTCTTTGCCTGGATTGGCTTTCTTTGCTGATTCCTTTTGGTCTTTCAATGGCTATTTCAATTGTCCATTCTCTATCAACCTTCCCTAACTCCCCGAGTATCACATGCCCACTCCTGGGAGCTCTCTGTCTTGTTGCTTCTACTAGAATACATCCCAGGATACAAATTTGGCTTACTGTAAGTCTTCCCTGTTAGGTAGTGACTTCCTCAGTCATTGTCAGATACGTGGTAGGAATCAAGTGAATGTTTGTTAAATGAAGGTACACAAAGCACATTTCTTCCTAAGGCACATTTCTGACCTGGCTCAATTTTATTTCTGTTGTTCTGATTTCTCTCAGGTACAGGGTACTTTGAAAAGAGGGAACACTTACAGGATCTTTGATTGACAGCCTAAAAAAAAAGCTGTGTAAGGATACCAACCTTGAATCTAAGGATAATGGAAAACAGAAATCTGGCTGGAATAAACTGGTCACATACAGAGAACATGCTATCACATGAGTAGAGTAGAAAAAAATTAGGATGATCCATAGGAAAGCATATAAGGATTCTTGGGAAAAAATATAGGAAGTGGAAAACTGGTGATTCTGACTGACCTGAATGCTAAATACTTCATTAATTTTTCCTGGCAAATTCTTTTCCCAGCAATCCGGCTCTCTGGGTCTTCTGTTTACTAACTGTGTGATCTTGAGGAACTTAGAGTCTCTGAGTCCCAAATTTCTCCTAGGTCAAATGGAGTGGGAATGCCTGTTCTGCCTACTTTATTGGTATTAATTTTCAAAATGATGTGTTAACATAGGTTTGGCCTGGTCATAGTGTTTCCATGAATAAGAGAGGGTAGAGAAGAAATGCCAGTTTGTGGTTGTTTGTCATGTTTTAACTAATGTAACACTTTGGACCCTGTGATTACACTTGAACCCATCACTGAGGTAGTCACTTTGTGCTTTCAAATGAAAAATTAATAATTACCTAAAAACATTGAGTGAATGCTTTCCTTATCAGAATTCTGAAGCTATTTTACTGTATAGCCCAAATCAGAAATGCAATTGTGCAGGCCATCATAGTTTGTATTTGGAGATTAGAAATCATCCTATGAGTAGAATGCATATCACATACAAAGTAGAACATTTCAGGGTAAAATTAGGGACTGAACTAAATGAATTTGTTTATACTTTCACCTTGTAGTGCTTGATGTTGTAAAACTGTAGTTTAATTGAGAATGTGATATTAATATACTTTAAGTGACTTTATAGGAACTTGATTGCTATTATAACTACAATTATAAACCATAACAAGCCAGGCTACAGAGAGCTTTTGGGGCTAGCTTTCTTTATAATAAGTAAATAAGAGTAACTGGTAATTCATTGGTTGTAATTTGGCAATAATGTAATAATGTTAATTTGTGTATAACTGGATTTAAACACCTTTTGGCTGTGCTTGCCTCATGTAATATTAATGACTGAGAAATGTCTTCTGGCTATATAATTAATATATGAAAGATATTTACTAAATTGTTGAAGGTATTTGAGGTAGTGAAATATCTTAAACTCCTTCTTTATCATCTTATTTATACCTTTTATTTTCACTAACCAGGTAGGTAAACTTTTAAATAAAGGTACACTTTCCCTTTCACTTTTAATGGAATCATATCAGGGAGGAATTCATTTAAAGTCATTTGTGGAAAGAGGTGTGAATCGCTAGTTCTATAAAGTTTATGCAAATTTTGAAATAGGATATGATGCCATCAAAAATTAAAAGAACTGTCTGGAAATGCAAGGAATTTTAAACAAGCAGTTACTTGTTGTACAAAGTTCATTCAAACACGCATCCCTTTCTTCATTCCTTTATGAATGAGCACCAGCCACCATGCAATTTTCTGTAGATCTCTTCCAGATAATATTAAATTGTAAGTGCAGAAATAATGTTGTCAACTTTGGGTACCTGATGTCATAAACCTGGAGTTCTCATTGAAAAAATATCAATATGACCTTTTTCAGAGTTTGATTATATGACTTATTTTATGAAGCAAGAACTAATAAAATTATTAGTTATCTTAATCAAGAACCATTTGAATACTCATAAATTAAAGATAGTTAGATGTCAAAGCAATAAAACCTAAGAAATGAAATGGACCAGACAGCTATTTAAAAGAATTCCCATGTGTCAAGTTGCATAAATAAGTGAGGATTAATTTTCTCCCAGATAACATGTTATCTTGTTTTATGTGATTAGAAATCCCCACTGGGTCTGATGCTAATCTCTCCTCCAAAGGTTTGGATCTTATCAAGTTTGGAGCTACTTTGGAAAAAAGAGAGTGCTCTGCAGAAGAATTCTCAAGAGCCAGTATCAGTTTTTATAATCTGTTTCTGGGCTAATGAGAGAATGGTTGAGTTTACACAGATTATCACTTGTGGCTGTCTCATCAACTTAACATTGTACAGGAAGAGTACTCAGAGCTCAAGGAGGCTCAGACAGGGTCAGACAGGTAGAAATTAGGATACCATTTTTTAGTGGTTTCTCTTAAGATGCTTTAGGCTTTGTTTTGTTTTAATTTTATCTTTTCCTTCTGATGTCCCTAAAGTTTCCCTTTTTAACCTAGGGACTTATATATAAAAAATCTTTGCTTTTTTTTTTTTTAATTGAAGTATAGTTGGTTTACAATGTAGTGTTAATGTCTGTGTACAGCATAGTGATTCAGTTATACAAATACATATATACATTCTTTCTCATATTCTTTTTCATTATAGGCTATTACATGGTATTGAATATAGTTCCTTGTGCTATGCAGTAGGAACTTGCTGTTTATCTATTTTATATGTAGTAGTTAGTATGTGCAAATCCAAAAATTCAATGTTTTTTTCATTCAAAAAACATTTCTTGAGTGTCTGTTACGTGCCAGTTACTGTGCTAAGGGACTGAGGATGTAGCAAGCAGTGCTTGTATCTCTGCGGCTTGCAGTGACGGTGAGGTTGGCCTTAACCAAAGAGTATACAAGAGCAAGGTGGGCCCTGCATGTGTCTCTCTTCGTTAAATACTTTTTTTCACTGCAGCCTTCTATTATGGTACTTATTGGCTATATTCAAGTCCTCCTGTCACTTTATATTTAAATACAATGAATATTTATCAACTCATTCATTATTCTTTCAACAAATATCATTTGAGTGCCTATCATCTTTCTAACAATTGAGTGGTAGAAAAATGAGCTAGTTCTGCCCTCAAGCATCTTATGTTCTAGTGTATCTATGTGTATACCCTATGGTGATGATGCCACTCAGTGAGGGTTATGGAAGTTCAGATAAAGGAGGGATTATTTCCAGCTGACAGGATCAGGAAAAGCTTCATAGATGAAGAGTCTGTAAATGAGACTTTATGATTAATGAGATTGTGAACATATGGCAAAAAGAGAAAGATACCCCAGGTAAAGGACAGGAGAACAAAGGCATAAAATTGGGAACTCAGGGAGAATCCACAAAGCAAGAGCAAGCATTCAGTTTGGCCAACTTCTTACCCCACTTTTGATGGGTCGGTTGGGAAGGGTGAAGAGGAATAAAGAGAAAAAGAGGAATGTTAAAAGCAACTCAGAGATACTTGTTGCCAAGGACCACCACAGAATCCTCACCTATTTGGAAGCATCTTTCATGAAACATGTTCTACAACACCACCCCCATGGTGCTGGTCCTCTAAGTGCCAATTCTCTTACACTATACCTAGCTACTCAGGAATGTCCAACATTAAACATGACAGATGCTAGGGCCAAATCGTCAACAATAGTTGGAAACATGTAACTTGGACAGACAGGTCCTCATTTTGAAATTGAGTCCCAGACAAAACTTCTGTGATTTTAGATTTGGTGATGAAGGATGAACTTGTATCAAGTTCACCAAAGTTCACTTCCAGGGATCCTGGAGAGAGTTAGTGTGAAGGAAAAGCCAGGCTGGTCTAACAAGATAACTCGCAAGTCTAGGAATGTGAAGGAGAGGCTGGGCTGGTCTAACAAGATAACTCACAAATCTAAGTATTGGAATACTGATCTGAGTTCTGCTAGACTAACTTGTAAATCTAGGTTAATTAGTGTTGGTTTGCTGTTTATGTGTTCTTGCTAGCCAGCTGGATTTTCAAAGATAGATATCTGGCTTTGGAATGTTGGTTTGCTGCCTCCCCGCTTCTACTTTTGTGATGATGCTGCTGCTAAAGCTGTTCCATGCCTATTGGCCGAATACCCCAAGCTTGAAATTAACCCTATAAAACCTCATGTGCACATCTTGGAGGTGCTCAGAGCTTCGGAGCAGAAGCCCCTCTGAGCCCGCTGGTGTAATACATCTGAGTACTACAACCCTCCGAGTGGTGCTTGTTTCTTGACTGGTCTGTCGTTTCCGTAACATTTCTGGAGGCCCCAGCGAGATACAACCACGCCGGCCCCTTGAGCCGCTGGACTGGTGGCTCCGGCCGACCGGGGGATGGGATTCCAGCAGTGAATGAGGTGGCGCCGCCCGACGGTATTTTGGGTTCTCTTTCGTGACGGCAACCCGGCCCCTGGGT
This sequence comes from Camelus bactrianus, assembly GCF_048773025.1. Taxonomy (NCBI): domain Eukaryota; kingdom Metazoa; phylum Chordata; class Mammalia; order Artiodactyla; family Camelidae; genus Camelus; species Camelus bactrianus. Next base: position 57,038,236 of record NC_133541.1, on the reverse strand, counting down.
GGCTGGGCTACAACCAGATCCAGACTCCATGGAGGGATGGACAGACTCACCAGGTGGCCATCCGGACAAGGTAGGAACCCCCGGGAGGTATCAGGTCCTGTTCCATTGGACAGAAGAGGAGGCTGATCCCCTCCTACAGGAAATAGGATATTGGTATTGGTGGGATGACTGTTGTTAACGTGTGTGTGTGTGTGTGTGTGTGTGTGTGTGTGTGTGTGTGTGTGTGTGTGTGTGAACGAGCGGCCTGTGAAGCATGCGATCAGGCTCGAGTTTGTAGCTCCACGGCATTCTGCTACGGAGTTCGAGTGAGTCCCAACCTGCGGTTCCGTGGTGACCTTATATGGCTCAGGGCGGTATCGGTCCCTCAGGGTCCCGATCGGAGTCAGCGGCTTATACTGACCCACCAAAGCTAAGAGGCACCTTCGTCCCCACAAGGGGAGCGGCCAGGCGGACGCAACGAAAACCCTCCCTTGTCTTGTCTGTGACACCGGCACAGGGTGGCTACACTGGGAGGGAAGAGGACATAGACAGCCAATGAGTCAACGCCCCTGTGCCCTCGGAGGCTAGGATGCTATTTCTTTGAGAAAGTCTCCTATCTGATTCTGTCACAGAACACCTGAGACTTAGTGTTCCCCTACAGAACAGACCCAAGTAGTGCCCCTTTTGCCTAGCCCCAGACCCCCAGGACTCGAGTTTAGAAGATGAATTCCTTCAGGACCGGGCTCACCCGGCCTTGGAGGTCCCTTTACTAGTCCATTTGTTTTACCATCTGCCGTCAGTACCACACCCCTGATACGTTAGTTCAGGATATAGAGAGGATTTAATGAAGAAAGTCCCTGGTACTGCTTGAGGCCTTGAGTTCCAGAGACATCAGCTGTGACTGGAACCCAGAGTCCCTGACCAAGCTAGCCTTAAAACAACTCATAGACCCAGCAAGAGAGCAGTCTCTCTGGGAATTCCGGTGTTTTGAGGAGTGAAGAAAAGATATAAAGGCTACCTTCCCAAACATCTAAAAAAAATGGGAGGCTCTAAGTCGAAACCCACCACTCTAGACTGCATGATTAAGAATTTCAAAAAGGGGTTCTCAGGAGACTGTGGAATTTGAATGACCCCTGGCAGGCTCCGCACTTTATGTGAGCTTGAATCGCTGGCCTTTGGAGTCGGGTGGCCCTCAGGAGGAACTCTGGACCTAGCAACAGTGTGAGCAGTCTATCAAATAATCAGTGGAACCCCAGGCCACCCAGAGCAATTCCCTTACACTGACTCCTGGCTGAATATCGCCCAGACTCTACCCCCTTGGGTTTGGTTCTGCTCAAATGGACCTGGACAATGCAAGATATTAGCAGCCCAGCCGGTCCAGGCCAAAAAGACAGACAGGAAAAAGCCTATTTTCCAGGGAGACGCAGAAAACAGATATGCCTACCCCTTCCCTATGCCCCCAGGGCACCAACACCTCCCATCTGAGGACCCAGAGGCAGAGCCCAGCCCCCAGCCTGAGCCGGTAGGAAGGAGAATCCGCTCAGCACAAGCCGGGAAGCCAGCACCACCGGCCCTCCAAATGCCGCTGCACAAGGGCCGCAGCAAGTTGGGGAAAATGGGACTTTTCATTCTGGGCACCCCGTAGTCTGCTACCAATCCTTTAGCACTACAGCCCTGCTCAATTGGCACCCTCATACTCCTTCCTGCTCTGAAAAGCCACCCAGCAATAGCAGCAGCAGCAGCAGCAGCAACAGCCCTGGCACCCCCTCCACCTCGGCCGCCGCTGCCTCCATGGCAACTGTCGGGGAGCACCGGCCCCTGCCCAGTCCTGAAGCGATGCTGGGATTGTAATAGGGCTCTGTCGCAAAGACATGCGAATAGTTGGTCTCTGTCCAGCCCACGATGATTTCTACTTGGTGGTATGTGACAACTGTAATCAGGCTGTCAAGCCGCAGGCTATGAGTGACCTTGTAGAGTCTATCTTCCATTCTCACCAGCCCACCTGGGAAGATGTCCGCCAGCTGCTTCTGACTCTTTTCAATACAGAGGAGGGGAGATGCATTCTCACTGAAACACGAAAATGGCTGCAGGGCCGAGCCCCTGGGGACACAATGGATGTTGAGGGATGGGCCATGACACATGCCCCTGACACCAGACCAGATTGGGACTTTAACACCCAACAAGGAAGAGAAGTGCTGCGTGAGTACCGGGAGGCCATCCTACAAGGGCTAAGAGCAGGAGCCAAGAAGCCAACTAACATGCCTAAAGCGACCATGGTGACCCAGAGGCCAGATGAGGCCCCCACTGACTTCTACGAGAGACTGTGTGAAGCATTCCGAGTCTACACTCCTTTTGATCCTGAGGCCCAAGAAAACCAGCAGATGGTCAACACTGCCTTCATAGCCCACTCATACCCAGATATACGCCGGAAACTCCAGAAACTGGATGGATTTGCAGGGATGAACGCTACACAGCTGCTGGAAGTTGCAAACAAAGTTTTTGTAAACCGAGAACGGGAAGCCCAACGAGAAGCAGACCAGCGAATGAAGCAGAAAGCCACACTCCTTGCAGCAGCCCTGAGGAAAACAAGCTTCAGCCAGAATCCTGCACCACCCCGGAAGAGGGGACCCCAACCATCGATGCCCCTGGGCCGAGACCAGCGCACATACTGCCGGGAGACAGGACACTGGAAGAACGAGTGCCCAAACAGAAAGGATGGAAAGAGAGCACCCCCCCAAAAGGCCTACTTATCAGCTGGAGCCACCAGCCAGTAATCACATCGGACTGGCTGGGGTCAACTCAGAATAGGAGAGACCGGGCTCCCTGCCCCTGGGCCCCCGGGAGGCCAAGGTCAAGATGTTTATAGGGGGCCAACCAATGACTTTTACGGTAGACACAGGAGCAGAGTATTCTGTGGTGACCCAACCTGTAGCCCCCCTGACCAAGAAAAAGGTGACTATTATAGGGGCTACTGGGGACTCAACTGCCCACCATTTCTGCCAACCACGATCCTGTCAAGTAGGGGGCTATCTAGTGACACATGCCCTTATTTACTGTAAGTGACCATATTTAGTGGTATTAACCACCCCTGCAGCTGTTAAAGTTGCAGAAATCATCCATTGGATCCACCACTCCAGGGTTAAGAGAGCGACTTCACCTCAGACAGAGGGTCCCTGGAAAACTGAGAGTGTCCCGTGAGACCCGCTCAAGATCAAGATCAAGAGGGACCAGAAAAGAATCAACAAGCCCTGCTCTAGCCACACCCAGAAGCTGGCTAGTCAACGCACGGCCGAAGCTTGAGGAAAGCTCAACGCAGTTGTTAAATGTATTTCTTTTGTGCTCCCTTGCCTCTTGTTCGCTATACTAGTCTGCGTATTAGCAGTGGGGCTAGCTAGCGCCACCACACCTAACTGGAACATAGGCCATAGAATCCTGATAGCTATTTTATATCTTGTTATAATTAGTGCCATCACTGCAGCATCATGTCTAAGATAATCATAAGGCTGATGCTACTGACGCTAATGCCCTCACTCGACTTGGTTGTACAATGCACCTGCATGGAACCGTGTGACAAATGGTCCATGTACCAACCTGTATTTTCAGCTTACAGGTGAATTCAGCCATGATCTCCAACAAATAGCAGAAACCCTGGGAACTCTGCAAAATCAGATTGACGCTCTGGCCGAGGTGGTCTTACAAAACAGGAGGGATCTGTACCTTACTCACGGCCAAAGAGGGGGGACTATGCCTCTTCCTAAAACAAAGAGTGCTGTTTTTATGCCAATCAATCAGAAATTGTCAGAGAGATGGTTCAAGAGTTACAAGACCGAGTAAAAGAGAAAACATATTTTAGATAAGAGCCCATGGACAGGCCCCTGGGGCTGGACCTCCTGGCTGGCACTGTTCATAGGTCCCTTACTCCTGATTTTTGCAGTTCTGATATTTGGGTCCTGTGTCCTAAACTTCCTGACCCACTTTGTCAGTGAGTGGATAGAGGCTATAAAACTTCAGATGTTAGCCTCCAATTATGAGCCCCTGTAATAGATAAGTGATGATGCTTACTCCAACTAGGGTTGTGAAAGCATCAAGAGGGGGGAATGTGAAGGAGAAGCCGGGCTGGTCTAACAAGATAACTCACAAATCTAAGTATTGGAATACTGATCTGAGTTCTGCTAGACTAACTTGTAAATCTAGGTTAGTTAGTGTTGGTTTGCTGTTTATGTGTTCTTGCTAGCCAGCTGGATTTTCAAAGATACATATCTGGCTTTGGAATGTTGGTTTACTGCCTCCCCGCCTCCACTTTTGTGATGATGCTGCTGCTAAAGCTGTTCCATGCCTATTGGCCGAATACCCCAAGCTTGTACTTTACCCTATAAAACCTCATGTGCACATCTTGAAGGTGCTCAGAGCTTCGGAGCAGAAGCCCCTCTGAGCCCGCTGGTGTAATACATCTGAGTACTCCAACCCTCCGAGTGGTGCTTGTTTCTTGACTGGCCTGTTGTTTCCGTAACATTAGGAGGAAATCAGAACCAGCTGAGGTGGCAGTCTGTATACATACATTCATAGGTACAGACCAACCTGCCCCAGTCCTTTGTAGCTTCAGATGGAAACCATAGGAAATGCCATGGCGTTACACAGCTTTCTCTGGATGCCTGGCTAGTCCAGTGCCTTCTATTTGATCCTGCACTGACTGCAGGGTGCACATCCTGCCCACAGAAAGTAAGAAGCTTGAAGAATTAGGTGGGCCCGAACTATTGCACTGTCCCGACTGCCCAAACCTACATTCTGCAAAATTTCTGACGGATGTGATCACCTCACATTTCCATGTAAATGAGAGCATGAAAGGGGAAGTTTGACCTGCTGGAGCTTCCATGATTGGATTTTTCCAGTTGGCATCAACTTCTGTTTCTAGAGGGAATTATTTTAAAAAGGGGAAAAAAAGGCATGAGAGGGAGAAAATGTCTTATCTTACTTCAACAAGATCCGTTTCATTGCAGGTTATCAATTATGTTAGCATGTTGATTCACCTGTAGAATGTGTACAAATCACAATTCTGAATTGTTTTGTGAGTAGTATTTAACTTACAAAAGAATAAAAGCTGTGACTGCTAATGCCTTACTGCTAATGCCTTAAGTGCACTTTTCCTGGTCAAAGAAATCTTTAAAAAAAAAAAGTTCAGCATTGCCTCTCTTGGGACTTTTCTCTTTTATACAAGCCAAAGATGCAAAGAGATGCTAACAAGTTTCCTATTTGAATATGCTTGAATAACTGAGGTGATGTTTTGGTACTTTGTTTAAGGAACATTAGACAGAAAGTCATGTGTAGTGTGGTTTAATATGTGTTTATCACATCGACTGAAAATGTATCTGAGCTTCGTATCCTCACTCCCTGCACAGTACAATAAAAAGTTACTTAGGTCCTAAAATGGTAGTACATTTTTTTAAAAAAACACTTCCATTGTCACATGAATGAAAGGTACAAATGAGGGCAATGTGTTTTAATGTTGTAAAACAAGCTTGAGAGGCAGGCATCAAAATGAATCTATTTTTAAAGGTCTGCATTTCACACTGAGTGATTATGTGCATGTTATTGCTCATTTGCAAGGTCTGGGACAAAGGAGTACGATATCCCTCTCCCGCCAGGCTGCGGCCATTCAGTGTATTTCAGACATTTTGGCTCCAAAAGGAAAGAAGGAAAAAGTTCCTTGTATGTGTTCTAATACACATTATTTCAATATCTAAGATGTTTATCCCTGTAACAACAAAGTTTACTTATTTTTTTCCCAAGTGACTTGCCTTCTTAGTTTAAACCATCAGGTTAAAAAGAAAAAAGAAAAAAGTGAGGGGAAAAAAAGACCACCTATCCTCTTAAAAAAGGTGCAATCATTGATTTTCTTGCAATGTTGCACAAGAAAGTGGCACCAGTGAGTGATGTGCGCACCCCAGGGCTAGCAGCTGGAGGGCAAAAACCACTTTTTATCCATGATTGACAAATAATACATAATGAGACTAGAGAGGCAATTCAAGTTTTAAATTTCACTCTCTTTTTGGCTCTTCAGGGCAGCTGGGCACTGCTGTTCTTACTCGGTAACCTTTGAGGTGCTGCCAGGAAAGTGGACGCGAGTGACAATTGTTTCGCTCCTCCCACAATCCCCCAAAGCTCTACAAATATGTGTGGCTTGCTCTTTCAAAGAGGACCCAGCTGCTAACAATTCCACCGTTTCTCTTCGGAATGAAAATCCTGGGGGTCTGGAAATGTACTGCATGGTTATAATGACCACGGTAGAATCAGACTGAGATTTAAAATCACTCCAAGTGGCGTCTCAAGGCGGGAGTCCGGGGCGAGCTGATGAGGAAGCAGATGGAGAGAGAGGAGTAGGAAGAGTCTACTAAGAAGAAAAACCCAATCAGAGCTCCATCGCTTTCATAAATGAGCTTTATGAAGTAGTGTGGTAGTCAAAATTCTTACATTTTACCAAATTAAGATGTGTTTGATGTAAATCATTTAAGAAACATGTAGGAGAAAAATCATCACATGGAAGTAAAAACTAGAGATAGCTGATGTTAACATTTCTGGTCTCTTTAGAATTTTTTTCAGCATTTCTGTACCTCTAGCTCTATATTTTTTCTATGTCAGTATTCATGTCCATCTCTTCATCTCCCTGTAACTATACCTACATATACTGCACATACATACAGTATATATCCTTATGTACCTGCATTCATCTATCAACATAAATGGCTATGCAATGAGGTCTTTCTTCCTAATCCCTCTGCCTCCAACCAAAATTGTTTTCCCTCTGGGTTTTCCGTCACAACCACAAATGACAATTCTATCCTTCCAAATAATACTGATCAGGCCTAAAGTCTTGGATCCATCCTCTGCTCCTCTTTTTCTCTCACACGCCGCTTCTAATGCATCAGCAAGATCTGCTGACTCAATCCTCAGTATTTATTCAGAATCCAACCAGTTCTCATCTCCTCCTTTCTACCACCCTGGACCAGCCATCCTCATCTTTCACATGTGTTCTTGTGACAGCCTCTTAACTGGTCTCTGTGCTTCTGCCCTGATCTCCTTCTCCTCAAACACAACGGCTAGGCTGAGCCTTAATAAATGTGTTAGATCATTCACTCTTCTGCACTGGGATCTTTAATGGCTCCCCATCTCATTAAGAGTAAAATCCAGAGTTTATATAATGGCTGAATTTACTCAGGGTCTTTCAGCGGGGGTGATGTTGGCATTTGGGCAAAACAGTTTCCTGCTACGCAAAATGTCCTACAGAGTATCTCTGCTCTCCTGAGGTGCCAGGAGGGTCCCAACTAAAAAATACCTCTCCCCCACATTTCCAAATGCATCCTGAGGGGAAATGCCCCCCATGTTGGAGAACCAAGAACCATTTTGACTTCCCTACCCACAATCCTCTCTTAAATCATTTCCACCTACTTCCCCTGTTGCAGCCTTGCTGCTCATTGGGTAGACTAAGAATTTTAGTATCAGGGTGCCTTGTACTTGCTAAAATCTTTACATAGATATCATCAGCTCATCAAGGCAGCCTTCTTGCTCACCACTTCATATCCCTTCACTCTACTCTATTTTGGTTTCTTAGCACTTACCACTATTTATTTTTTATTTTTTTATTTTTTGTGGGGGTGGTAATTGGGTATTTATTTATTTATTTAATGGAGGTACTGGGGATTGAACCCAGGACCTCGTGCATGGTAAGCATACACTCTGCCACTGAGCTATTCCCTCCCCCCTTGACTGCCTTATTAATGTTGGTCATTATGGTCTAGTGTTCTGCCTCACTAGAATGTAAACTCCATGAGGGCAGAGGTTCACATCTCTTCCTCAATATTTAGAGCTCTGCTGGCACAAAGTAGGCACTCAATAAATAATGATCATTAGAGATTTACAAAATGGAAGTATTTTAATATATTGTGTAATTTACTAAATCAGTAGTTCTTAATCTTTTTTATGTCAGGAAACTTTCTGAAGATCCAGTGGAAGCTATGGGTCCTCTCCCAGAGAAAGTGTCAATTCCTGTATATGCACGTGCACTTGAGGGAGTCAGTCTTTTTATCCCCCACAGTATTCTTCTAGACAGGTGAAAAACTAACAATAGAGTTGAGTGGATCATTGACTGATAAATGGCTATTCTCAAAAAATATTGAGGGACCAGCTTCAATATGGAAACTAGGAAGGAGGACCTGAAGTAAGGTCCTTTCCTACTCTGCTCATTTTCCAGTGGCCTGGAGGAAAGGATTAACTACAGACACAGTGGATTTGTAGAGATAGAAATCAAGAAGAGCACGTTCTAGAATCAAATTCAAAGAGACCCTGACAGGTCGGAATAATGGGCCAATATAAACCTGATGAGATTTAACAGGGATAAATAAGAAGTCTGGGAGTCCAATTGTGGAAGCACATGGTGGTGAAGATGAGGTTTAAGAGAACTTGGGAGTTCCATTCAACAGCAATGATGGTGTGAGTCAACAGAGGTTTGCAGCTGCCAAAACAACTAATTAAACTTTGAGACTGCATAAATAAAGTCATAGCAATGAAGTGACTCAGTACACTCTGCTATGCTTTGATGGACCAGACAATACCTGGAATGCCATGGCCAGTTTGGGGTGCCAAGAACTGTGGTGGAATGTAACGACCCAGAGAAGACTTAACCAGGGGATGATGAGAGTATTACTAACCAGAAACTGTAGGTGTTTCACCTGAAGAATGTTACACTTTGAGGTAACATGATCATCATCTTCAAATATTAAAAAAAAAAAAAAAAAAAAAGACTCACGTGTGATTATTGTTACTCTGGAGGGAAAATGAAGGACCAAGGGGGGGAAATTATACTAAATCATCTTTTCCCTACAAGAAAAAACGAATGCTTTTGAAGTACAAATTGTGAAATTTTAAATGTGCTGGCCCTCATTGGAGAGCTGAGGATTTTAAAACCAACTTGGTAGGAATGTCATAAAATAATTAAAGCATTGGATTGCCTTTCTTTAGATCCCTCCTAGCTATGGAATTCAGTCACCTGCTTTGCATTCTGCTCCCCCGGCTAGTAGGTAGTTTCCCTGGTAATGTCTCAGTGTGACATCCTGTAGCTCCAGTGACAGTTTTCTTTATGTGTATAGAACTTCTCTACATTTCCATTAATAAGCCTGAATGTAATGACTGACTTAACTTCGGCTTAAGGTGTTCCTACCTGAAGAGGGTGGGTTACTCTTTCAAAGATGGTTGAGAAAATTGCTTTCCCCAGGCCATTGCTGAAATAGGTATAGAACTCTGGGTGGAGGTAATGAATCTTAGGGACTTTTTTCCTGAAGGAAAAAGGATCAATATTTCTAGTAGGAATTGCAAGTGTAAAGGTATAGCACTCAACAGGTATCACAAACCAGTATAGCACCCCTCCACCTTGCATAAGACCGCCATGAATGGTGGACTGTGGCACACCACACAGCCTGTACCTTACTGAAGATGGGCACAGTTTATCAACTCTAAATGTCACATGGTAGGGCAGAGTTCGTGTTGCTAGATTTACCCATTTTCAGGAAGAGCTAGAAATTCAGATTTTCACATAAGATCTTCTGATTTTAAATGCTGGCAAACAATTCAAATTAAAAAGTAAACCCCCAAAGAACAAGCCCCGTGCTGTCTAACGATAGACATCTGTCTTTCAGTGCGTCACAAACGACCAGTTTGTGATCGCCACTGAGTTTCTGGGTTCCCTCTAAAGTTGGCTTCATCTTACAACATACCCCTGGTGTTCCAGAAAATCAATTCTTTAACTAAATTCAACCAATATTTTTGAGCCCCTGCCTGATAAGTGAAAGTCTGCTAGATATTTGGAAAAATGAACATGGATAGCAATGATCTTTGTTCTCAACGTTTACAGTTTTGTAGTCGAGTTAAAACAAATGCCAATACAACTACAATTTAAGAACCACATGCAATTTTATGAGTAGACCAATAATGGACTGATAGGAGAAAAATTAAGAACTGGAGGGATCAGGGAAAGGTGCATTACGAGGGACTATTTGTGGTTCACTGCAGAATATTTTTGTGAATGATAAATGAAGTGGGGAGATGTTCTAAAGGGGAGAAAAGAAAAGGGCAAAAGGTACAGTGAGAGTCAGTAAGAAGGATTTAAGGAACCAGTGTTTAAATACTAGTTTACCTGGAACAAAGGATAGGTGTTGGGGATTTGCATGAGAAAATTTCTAAGGAAGGTTACAAATCAATGGTAGGCTACAGTTTTTTTTTTTTTTTCTTTTTCTTTTTTTTTCCCATTTTTTTCTTGATTGAAGTAGAGTTGATTTACAATGTTGTATTAGTTTCTGGTGGACAGCATAGTGATTCAGTTATATATATATATGTATATATATAATATACACACACACACACGTATATATATTTTTTCTTTTTCCATATTCTTTTTCATTACAGGTTACTACAAGCCATTGGATACAGTTCCCTGTGCTATGAATAGGACCTTGTTGTTTATTTGTTCTGTACATTGGGATGAGCAGATACAAAGAGTTTTGATTTAATTTAATATGCTATCTATAAGAGGCTGCATGATGTCTCTGAAAGTGGCAAGTGTTCCAGGCTCCAGTCTCAGCAGTATTACCCGTGAGCTGGGTACTCCTGAACAAATCTTTTAAATTTCCTACACGCCATTCTACTGCTTACCGTAGAAGGCATAACCTACTTCAAAATGTGGTGTGAAACATAAATTCTATCAGTAAACCAATTCTTGGGAACCACATGAATTAGTTATTATTAGTGATGGGCATGCACTGAAGGTTTGGGACCAGGGGCAGGATGTGTTAGAAGCTGTGCTTTGGGGAATTAGGCTGGCAGTTATGCTTTGAATGCATCATGAGAAAGGCAAATAGGCCATTGGATAACCAATTCATTTGCAATAAACATATTTTCGAATACATAATAATACATGTATAGCCTTCGAAAGTGAAAAATTCCAAGGGGTTTGGAGGGAGAAGCAAAGTAAGTCTCTTCTCTGTGAATGTGCCCCAACCACCCAGCTATCTTTCCCTGAGGCAATCGCAATGGCCAGTTTTTATGTTTTCTCCCAGAGATGATCAACTTATTTATAAACACCCATGTATGAGCTATTTAGGTTTTGGAGCGATCTCCAATTCAGTTTAGGAGGAAAACTTCATCTCTGATGCGGTGTGAGCCTGAATTTCATTTCAAACTGACTCGTTAAGGAGGCCAGACTGCAAAATGTGTGGAATGTGGAGGAGCCGCCCTGGGAGGTCACCTGGGGGCTGGGGGATTTCCAGGTCACCAGCACGTCTCTTGCTTTCTCCCTGGGGTAGGCTGACCCAGGATTTGAAAAGTATTAACCTTTTCGCTATTAAGAACACTTCCATGCTTTTGAGTTGCATCTAAAAGTCTGAAAGATGTTGGGTGGTCTCTGGTGATTCATTTTAGGTCCTTTGGAATTTGAAGATGCAGCTGAGGATGAGAAAGAGAGGAGATGAAAGAGCTCAAAGTTATTTTATGTTGAGAAATTGTTGTGTAAAACTCTTCAGTGCCTTTATTAACCTCTGTAATCCAACTCCACTGAATTTGTCCAATCTTTTCTTCCCCTTCGACCTTGTCCAAACTTCAGACTAAGTCTGGGCAGTTTCTTTTAAAGGCCTGAATATATGCCATGGGGAGTTCAGCAACTGTGCCTTCACTTGGGCTGGTCCTCTTTCCTAAAATGCCTCTCTCCATTCTTCTTGATTTAGAAGTCTTCAAAGTGCTCATCAAGTTTGTCTTATTCCATGAAGGTCGAACACCTTAGTAGCTAAGCAACATGGTAGGACCTGACAATATATGCTCACTTCCCAATTCTGCTTTTTACTAACTTTCCAACTTCGGCAAGTTAATCTCTCTAAGCCTCAATTTCTTTGTCTGTAAAATATTGATGATAATGACTGGAATTTATAGGTTTGTTGTGGGATTAAATGATAACGTTATTAAACATATCTGGTACAAGGTAAAGTTTCAATAGATGTTAGCATGATGTTAGTATGGCTTCTGTAATTTCTCTAAAGGACACAATTTTCCTCATCTGATCTTTTCTACATCAGTATGCCCTGATTCACAATTAGGTGGTTAAGTAAATGCCATCTTTTATTGTGTATTAATTGTTCCTTGTATTTTTGGATTGATGTCCTTAAATGGATTTTAAATTATTTGAGGGCAAGAACTATGGATTGTAATTCTTTCTAGGTATATAGCACTTGTTTTATAAATACTTAAATAATCAATTAATATAAACAATCATTTCTTCAAAGTTAAATTAGTTTTGGAGAAAAGTCCAATTGCTTCTTTGGGGTAAAGATTTGTAAATGGTTTAAGAACAACTATAGGAAAGTGAATAAAAAGAAATTCTAAAATAAAAGAAATATTTCCTACTTTGATGCAGTCAATCACTGTCCAAAACACCATTTCCAGAAAGTCTGTGTTTTTCTTCTTGGCTTCATTAGACCTCTGAAAATCTTCATTTTTCATTTTTAAAAATTGTGGTAAACATTAACAGTAATATATAAATCTTTTTGTAAGTAAAATCTCATTTCCAGGGAAATAATTTTTTGGTTCTGGACAGATCATTGGCTAAAATTAATCTGCGAATCATATGAGTATCTGGCATTATATAGATCTTAATAGTATCCCATTCCTCAATGCCTGTCCCAAAGGTGAGTGCTTTCATGAGAAAACTTGTTTTTCCTCTTAAATGTTAGTTAGCATGAAATCTTCTGGTTTACATTTTTAAGAGGTGATATACACCATTATATGTGCATGAAACATATTTGCAGAGGCCTCCTTCCTTACACTTGGACTTATCCCAGCCATTAAACTTACAGTTTAATCTTGTCCATGCCTTGTGACATGGTTGCTTGCCAGCCGTTTAAGAATTTCATAGCTCAAGCCAAGTTATTTAATACTTAAAACATTTGTACTTTTTTTCCAAGGGTATATCAGAAGGAGTATTTGTGTTTCGAGATCTTAACTAACTCACTTAACACCTCTTAGAAAAATGAATGTGTAGATATTGGGAGAGATAGAGGACACAGATGGTTGTCTACACAGAAGTACATCTTCTCCACTTTTTCCTTCCCCAGGGAACCCCAATTTTGCTTTATTCATTACCCTTTTATTTTGCAGCCAAATACCTGAGGGGAAAGTTGAACTTGAGCGAGCCATAATTCCATTACTTTACCACCTCAAACACTGGTACATAAGTGAGCATACAACTCAATTTTAACCAAACACATTTCAGAGGGAATTTGCTGGGGGATTCAGAAAGAAGTTCTTTCTCTTTTATGAGAGAGTTCTGAAAGCTAATTTTTCTCTTCTCTTGGCTGTGGTCATTTGTTGTTGTGGGGCTTGTATCTTCTGAAGCTATTCTGCTCCATCCTGAGGATCACATTATGCAGAGAGTGGGATAGAGCTGGGAAAACTGTAAAGGAATCCAACCAGAACCACTGGATAATGCCTCCTCCAAAGTTCCCCTTACCTCTGAATTTCCAGCTATGAAAGCCAATAGTTTCCTTGATGTTTAATCCATTCTGAGCTTTTTATTACTTGTGACTGAGAACATGGTAAATGCTAGAGAAATATTCTTAATTTATGTACACAAGTATGTTAATGCAGTTATCATCACCTAACGCGTGTATAAAGATTTTGGGGTGAATTTTCCGGTCAAGATGGCAGAGTGGTAGGACCACGAGCTTGCCTCTCCTCGCAACTACAATGAAACTACAACTGAATGCTAAACAACCATCGAAAAAAGACTGGAAGCTAGCAAAGAAGATCTTCTGCAACTGGAAACATAAAGAGGGAACTACAGCAGGTATGGTAGGAGGGGCATACTCGCGATATAATTGGGCCCCATACCCCTCAGGTGGATGACTCACAAGCTGAAGATTTATTAAATCACAGAGGCCCTCCCACAGGAGTGAGAGCTCTAAGCCCCACGTTAGGCTCCCCAGCTCAGGTTCCAGCATTGGGAAGAGAAGGAGACCCCAGGACATCTGGTTTTGAAGGCCAGGGCTAGGAGCATCATGGGACTAGGAGAAACAGAGACTCCAGTCACTTAGGAAGCGTACATGGAAACTCATGCGCACCAGGTCCAAGGGCAGAGGCAGTGATTTCATAGGAACCTGGGCCAGACCTGTCTGCTGGATTTGGAGGGTCTCCTAGGGATGTGGGGGATGGCTGTGGCTCACTCAGGGGACACAGAAGCTGGTGGTGTAAATTCTGGGAGTGTTAACCTATATGAGCTTTCCTGGAGGCTGACATCTTGACTGGATCATTAGAACCAAGACCTAGCCCCACCCAACAGTCTGTAGAGAAGCCTCAGGCCAAACAACATACAGGGTGGGAATACAGCCACACCCATCATCCGACTTCCTAAGCCACAAAGGCCTCTAGACACAGCCCTATCCACCAGAGGTCCAGGACCAAGCCTCACCCAGCAGTGGGCTGGCACTGGCTCCTCCTGCCAGGAAACCTGTATAAGCCTCTAGTCCAGCCTCATCCACCAGGGGCAGATACTAAAAATAAGAACACAATAATTACAAAGCTTGTGGAAAGAATCCACAAACACATAGAAAGATAGACAATATGAGGTGGCAAAGGAAAATCTCCCAGGCCAAGGCACAAGAGAAAAACCCAGAAGAAGAAATAAATGATGAGGAGATAGGCAATATATCTGAGAAAGAGTTTAAAGTAATGATGGCCAAGATGTTCAGAGAACTCAAGAGGAGTATAGATGCACAGAGTGAAGTTTTTAGCAAAGAGTTGGAAAATATAAAGAATGCCCAAACAGAGCTAAAGAATAAAATCACTGAGATGAACAATACACTAGAAGGAACCAAGAATAGACTAAATGAGGCAGAAGAATGGATCAGTGAGCTAGAAGACAGATTAGTGGAAATCACTACTTCAGAACAGAAAAAAGAAAAAAGAATGAAAAGAAATGAGGCTAGTTTAAGAGAACTTTGGGACAACATGAAACACACTAATAGTTGCATTATAGGGGTCCCAGAAAGAGAAGAGTGAGAAAGGACCTGAGAAAATTTTTGGAGAGATAATCACTGAAAACTCCCCCAACTTGGGAAAGGAAACAGTCACCCAAATCCTGGAAGCGCAGAGAGTACCACACAGAATCAACCCAAAGAGGAACACACCAAGGCACATAGTCATCAAATTGACAATAATTAAAGATAAGGAGAAAATATTAAAATTAGCAAGAGAAAAGCAACAAATAACATACAAGGGAACTCCCATAAGGTTATCAGATGATTTTTCAGCAGAAACTCTACAGGCCAGAAGGGAGTGGCATGATACATTTAAAGTGATAAAAGGGGGAACTTACAACCAAGAATACTCTATCCAGCAAGGCTCTCATTCAGACTTTATGGAGAAATCAAAAGCTTCACAGATAAACAAAAGCTAAAAGATTTCATCACCACCAAACCAGCTTTACAACAGATGTTAAAGAACCTTCTCTATTCATCAAACCATAAGAAAAGAGAGCAAAAAGAAAGAGAAAAAAAAAAAGAGAGAGACCTACAAAAGACTGCTTTGGCTGTTCAGGGTCTTTTGTGGTTCCTTACAAATTCTGGAATTGTTTGTTCTAGTTCTGTGAGGAATGTCGCGAGTATTTTGATGGGGGTTGTGTTGGCTCTGTGGATTGCTTTGGGTAGTGTGGCCATTTTGATACTGTTGATTCTTCCAATTCAAGAGCACAAGAAATCTTTCCATTTCTTTGTGTCATTTCGGTTTTCAGAGTATAGGTAACCTCCTTGGTTAAGTTTATTTCTAGGTATTTTGTTGTTTTTGATGTAATGGAAATGTCTCTGCCAGTTATAAAATTCTGGTTTTTGAAGTGAAAAAAAAAAAAAAAAGATGAATGAAGGGCCAGCAAATGGCAAAATATCCTTCTTTTTTATGGTTGAGTTATATTCCATTACATATATATGCTGCATCTTCATTATCTATTCAACTATTGATGTGCACTTAGGATGCTTCCATATCTTGGCAATTATAAATAATGTTGCTCTTAATAGCAGAGTGTATGTATCTTTTTAAATTAATTCTTATTTTGTGGTTGGCTTTATTCCTTTGATATCTATGTAAGTTTAAAAAGCTAAAGCTCTAAACATTCTTAGAAACAATGAACAGTACACATATGTAAATTTAAAAATATACGTGCGGTTAAAAAAAAAAGAAAAGATCTATCAAGCCATGAAAGACATGAAAGAAACTTAAAAGACATATTACTAAATGTAAAAAGCAAGTCTGAAAAGGCTACAAACTATGATCCTAACCAAATGACATTCTGGAAAAGGCACAGCTACCGAACCAAAAAATAGATCGTGGTTGTGAGGGGTTTGGGGAGAGGGAGGGAGGGATTAATAGATGGAGCACAAAGGATTTCTAGGGCAATGAAATTATTCTGTATGATAGTACAGTGGTGACTACATGTCATTATGCATTTGTCAAAACCCATAGAATATACATCGAGTGAACCCTAATGTTGAGGGTAGGGGACTATATATGTGAGGGTGGGGAGGGCTATATTTGAATTCTCTGTATTTTCAGCTCAATTCTGTTGTGAACCTGAAACTGCTCTAAAAGAATAAAGTCTATTACAAAAAAAGATTTTGGGGTGTCTTTGAATGAATCCCTTGGAATTATAATTGAGTTTTTCACCTTTACATTTATTGCTACCATATATCAATCCTACATTTTTAGGATGATAACAGAATTAAATGGAGAAAAGAAAAAACAGGGCATTCGCTGTTGACTATGATTATTTCATGAAACATGATCTTTATTTTAGTAGTTGAGGTATATTCAAGGCAATGAATCCAACCTATAAATGAAGAAGAATCTTCTAGCCTGGAGGAATCAATATCAAACTGGACCACCTGATTTTAAAAATACTGATGAATTCATGTTGATTGAGGTTTGAAAGCTAATGGTGGTTCCCATCCCTTTTGAATAATGTCAAGAATTTTCACAAAGCAATGTTTTCCTACCCCATCTATAATTATGGGAGACTCTAACCATTTGTTGATCAAGAACATCTATAATGTAATTCATTAAAGCTTTTTAGTAAATTTTACATTTATTTATTATGAGATCAAAAACCTAAAGATAAAAGAAATGGAGTCACATAGCTCCATAAGACATACTATTTGTTCAGTTCAAAGAAATTCTTCTTATACATCTGGATTCAAGAAACTTTGCAATCATTCCAAAGTGTCCAAGAGGTACGTGCCTGGGGGAGGGGTTTCTGTGTGTGGTCAGCATTTTGTACGTGATGAAACCTATCTGAGTTTTCATAGTCTTTCCTCCAAAAAATATACGTATTATTGGGAAAAGAGAAATCAGTATACAGTGAAGTGCTAGTAGCAATGATTTACGCAGCACTTAACTGTGGCCAAGAATTTTATGTTCCTTATCTTATTTAAGTTCCATAACAATCTTCATTTTACAAATGAGGAAATTAAGGCTAGGAGGAACTAACCTGCAATGCTTCCTTGAGCTAGTAAGTGGAGGACTGGGGATGTAAAGCCAGGTCTGGGTCTGGGAGCCTCTGCAGCCCATGCCCTTAACTGTGATGTCATGTTGCCTGAGAGTACTAAATCAGGCCAGGTCAGGGGAGACAGGAATTCAGAGCTCTCGAATTTCAGACTGGTCTGCTGTCTCATCTGGCTGTTCACAGTGAATGTAGCTTCCGAATTAGAGAACTTGATAGTACAAACACTGCACATCAGCTGCAGAGAAGAGATGCTAAGATCCTTAATCCACCTCTGCCATTTACTGACCATATCAGCTTGCACACATTATTTATATTCTCTGAGCCCTCACTTCTATCTCGTTGGAATGGGAAGAACATAGATTTCACAGTCTATGCCACAGGTTTTTAGGAGTAAGCCAAATTCTATGTACTGTCAAGTACAAAAAAAAAAAAAAAAAAAAAAACCAAACCAACCCCAAACTATCATTATTTTGTGATTTTCTTATCCCTTCTTATTGCTTTTCCACACCTGGAAACATTAAATTATACTAATGAGAGATCTCTTGTTATTGTTGTTGCTATTAATCTTATATAAAGAGATAGTATTGACTATCCAGTAATTGGGGAAGGAGTAAGAAAAAGGCAAAATGTTCTGGATTTCACTTTGGGGAACTTAACAATCTAATACTGGAATAAGACCTTGGAAGTGACCCCAACAAAATATCCAAAGGGCTGTGCCACCAATAAAACACCTATTTTAAAAAAGGAAACACTCCATTTCAATTTTCTCATTTGTAAGAGGTAGAACAAAGTTTAAAAGATGCCTTTTCATCCCCTCTCAAAAAAAGGAAAATAAATCTTACTAATGTAGCATATGCATTAGACAATTTTGTTCTCTTTCTGCACTTGGATGGACAAAGGACATATTTTATGATGTAGAATCACTTGAAATGGAAAGATTATGGAGAAACTTACATGTAAAACAATTGAAAAAGTAAAAAATAATATGATATTTCCAAAGTCAATTAGAAAAATCCATTAATAAAAATATTCTATCAAAGTGATGAGTTCCAGATTTAATGGATTCCTTGCCACATAGATATTCCAAGTGCAATGTTAATATGTTTTTCTTTTAAGATGATGTTTCACTCAGGTAGATTTTTCTAGAACTGAGTGCAGTTAAAACAGGTTTCAAATACCAGCCAATTAGGGATACAGTTTGTTGGATATTCAACATGTGGAAAGATAGTATGAAATAACAGAAACAGCTCTGATCTAAGATACAGACATTCTAGGTTCTAGTACTTATTGTCTCTATGAAAATAACTATGTAACACATTATGTTTGGAGATTTCAATTTTAACATTCTTTTCATAATAAAAATTACACTTGAAGTTAAACAAATAAAAAATAAAAATTCTAGTTGCTCTTTTATGATGGCATTCTGAATGGGATGTGTACCAACGTGCGAAACATAGCTGAATCACATTTGCTCTTTCGGTTTTTGTTTAGGAACCCATATACCATAAGTTATTTGCAAAACTGGCTTTAAAAGCAACCAAGAGTCCTTTATACTGTTTGGCTCTTGTTACTTAGAGGAAACCCTTGGCGAATCCTTTGAATGTGAATTGTAATAATGCTAACTATTATCTAAAATTTATACTAATTCTAATATTTCTTCATGTATATTCAGGGATGGTCTGGATACTTTAAAAAAGACCCATAACTACTTTGATCTTTAAAATATTTCGATTACGTCTTCAAAAACAAAACAAAAATTAAATTAGTAAACCTTTTCCTTTTCACCATTCTGGCAGACTAATCATGTGAACTGAAATACGGATAAGGAAGTATATCTGGTTCTAATTTCTGAACTCAACACCAGATGTTGTTTTCAAGGTTTGCCTTTTAAAAAAAAAAATTAACTTTCATGAAGCCATCTCAGCCCAAGGAGGGGAAATCACTGCAGACTAGAATTTTGAATTTATATTTTACTATTAAGCCATGCTTATGAGGAATATCTCCAGTGAATCACCCCTAAGGACAAAATAGATCCTTTAGATATAAATATATTATATACGATGCTCATATATTGTTAAATCTTTTTAACCTAGAATATGAGAAGTGCAGTTTTTCCCAAATAGAAACACCATGTTCCTTATGAAACCCCTAACACGCTGCAGGAGGAGAGGACCTTGGGAAAGGTTTGTGTTACATCACAGGAGCCTTGTGAGACAGTCAGTTTTGTGGTCTGTATTTGCTGTACAAGTTTGTGCTGCAGACAAATATAAGTCATGTGTTACGGCTGAGTATGGGGAAGCTCCAGACATTCATGAAATTAAAATATATTTACCTTTTAAATAATCATTTACAAGTTGTTGCCCAAAGGTCTTTTCAGGCTTTCTGGTTGAGAGGAAACGTAATTTTTGACAACTTCAAGTAGGCTATTAGCCAAATAGAATAACCAAATGTTGAAATACCTGTAGTTATTTACATAGGTATGCCTGTAGTTATTTATGTATGTTTCTTTCTTTAAAGTATTATGAATATGTGCATATATCTATTTATGTCAATATGGCATTTAGTGAGTTCTATCTTATTTGAATATAAAAAGGGGAGATAAGAATTGTGAATGGGGTTATATATCAACTAAAAGAGCATCTACTAACTTAGTAAGTCAACAAACTTGAACCATATGATCCAGCAATCCCATTCATAGGCAGATATCCAGAGGAAACTCTAATTATTCAAAAAGATACATGCACCTCAATGTTCATAGTAGCACTATTTACAATAGTCAAGACATGGAAGTAATCTAAATGTCCACTGACAGATAACTGGATAAAGAAGTTGTGGTATATATATACACACACACACACATACCACACACACAATGGAATACTACTTAGTCATAAAAAAGAATGAAATAATGCCATTTGTAGCAACATGGATAGAACTGGAGACCATCATTGTAAGTGAAGTAAGCCAGAAAGAGAAAGAAAAATACCATATGATATCACTTATATGTGGAATCTAAAAAAAAAAAAAAAAAAAAAGACACAAATGAACTTATTTACAGAACAGAAACAGACTCATAGGCATAGAAAGCAAACTTATGGTTACTGGGGGAAAGGAGTGGCTAGAGGGATAAATTGAGAGTTTGGGATTTGAGATACTAACTACTATATATAAAATGGATAAATGAAAATGTTCTACTGTATAGCACAGGGAACTATATTCAATATCTTATAATAGCCTATAATGAAAAAGAATATGAAAACGAATATATGTATGTGTGTAACTGAATCACTATGCTATACACCAGAAATTAACACAACACTGTAAACTGACTATACTCCAATAAAAAAAAAAAAGAGAAACAATGTGTATCATAAGAGCTCAGAGTACTGAGCAGACTTTCATTCATTCTTCATTTATTCATCAGTGTTTATTGATCATCTATTATCTGCTGGGCTTCAGAGATACAAGGGGAAAGGTGAGCAAGACAGACACAGGCCTTTCCTCTTGGAGCTTACATTTTCAGTTGTCCACAGGACATTCTACTCCAGATGTACATCAAAAACAATGGATGGAAAATTGAGTGAATTATGTCCACCCTGAAGTGGGCTTTTCCTTCCCGCAGCCTGATTTCTGTTAATGGCACTTTAAATCCTTCAATTCCTAAGGCCTCCAACAGCAAATCATCTCTTTCCCTGTGCCTCTCATAATGGTACTGTCGATTTTGCTCTCCAAATTTTGCCATCTTCTCTTCTCTATCCTCACACTCCCCTTTTGGTTTCTCACTACCTTTAACCTGGCATATTGTAATGGCTCCAATCTGATTTCACTTGTCTTTTATTTTTTCCCTTATTTATGTGGATGAAGCTATTAGATAATTCTTCCTAAAGAAGAATACTAATCACATCACCACCTTGTTCAGGAGCCCTCAATGTCTCCCTAGTTTTTGTCTAATTAAGCAAAATCTCCCCAGTCTGTTATTTATGCCTACGTAATAGCCCTAGTCCCACTAACCAATGAATATAAATTGTATTTATGTCCAAATTACAATGGTGCTGAGTTACCCCCTGCAGAGAATATTCCTTAAACTTCTGGTTCTGATTATCTAAGTTTGCTTTGGGTTAAAAAAAAAAAAAAAAGGAAAGAAAGCAAGCTGTTTTTAGCTTGTGTGTTGCATTTTCCTGAAGATTGTTGTATTCCAAGAACAATGGCACAAGACTTCTTATGCCTCTCTGATTATGTACTCTTTTGTCTATTCCCCATTCTTGATTATGAGAACCTAAAGAATGCAACTGACAAGGCAGGGCCCTCCCAGGCGGGTGGAGAAAGGGGCAAGATAGTATAGAAAAGTAGGACTCCTCTTGAGCCAGTAGGTGGAGGAGAAAGACTGGCAGCAGTCAGACATTAATAATTTTGGTCCCAATCACTTCATTTGCCAGCTGTACTCAACACTTGACATTTTCCAACTTCTTCCTTTCTGCTTTCCACTTGTCAACACCTGCTGCATAGAAAGCTTATTGAAGGAGCCTGACCCCTGTTTCATCATGAGAACATCAACACATGTGCCAAGAGCCTGTACCTCACCCTCCAGATGAATGGGACCATTGGATCTTCCCCAAACAAATGTGACGTCTTGTCTCTGTATCTTCCCTCTTTCTAAATTGTATCTTCTCATTTCTGCCTGTTGTAGTCCTATCATTCAAGTTCCACATTTCATGCTAGCTACTCTCTGATGCTTTTTCCAATTTCTTTAACAGCAGGGCGATCATAGTCTATCTATGCCAAAGAAGCATTCCCAATTACCTTGAATAATCTGCATAATTTAAGACTAATTTCCCCAAATGAAGCAAAAAGGGTGACAAGCATTTCTATTTATCAGTCCCCATGTAGGGACTGCCACCTGGTAATAGCATACATAGAATTTATAATTTACTTCATCTTCATACTTTGAAAATATCTAATGCCTGGCAAAATTTAAGCACTTTGAGAGATGTACATTATTTTGAAATCTGTGCAAAAAAGTACACCTGAAATACCTCTATTTGTCCATAACTAATTCAGCTATAATCTAACATACTCAAAATTATAGGCGTAAGAGGTAAGTCTATATGATATAAGAATATTCAGTCCATTGACAGATGACTGGATAAAGAAGATGTGGTATATATATATATATATATATATATATATATATATATATATATATATATATATATATGCATGCAGTGGAATATTACTCAGCCATAAAAAGAATAAAATAATGCCATTTGCAACAACATAGATGGACCTGGAGATTGTCATTCTAAGTGGAGTAAGTCAGAAAGAGAAAGAAAAATACCATATGATATTGCTTATATGTGGAATCCAAAAAAAGGACACAAATGAACTTATCTACAAAACAGAAATAGACTCACAGAAATGGAGAATAAACTTATGATTATCAGGGGGTAAAGGGGATAGGAAGGGATAAATTGGGAATTTGAAATTTGTACCCCTTGGGGAGTGATGGAAATGTTAGCTATCTTGATTGTGGTGTACACATCTATCAAAATTTATCAAATTGTACATCTGAAATGTGTGTAGTTTACTTATTAATCTGTGTGAGAATGTAGGAGGCTCTCACCCATCCTGAGATTTGCTTTATTTCTTAAGAGGTCCATTTAAACAATAATTTTAACCTTCTGGTAAACATTTCTTTACACGTATGCCCTTTCTTTATAATTTCATCCATTAACATTAAAATGGAAAATTTCCTTCCAGGCCAAGGGGAAGGACATATTTGGGTGTAAGTGGCTGGGCTTCCTGGCACACTTCACATGATTCTGTAAAGGATTAGTGTAAAGAGATGCTGAAAAAATGATTGAAGGTCATATCAATGACTTTGTTAGAGGATAGGCACAGGCGCCTGCTGGTCCACAACTGTCTTTTGTTGGTTTTTTAAAAAAATTTTATTGAAGTATATAGCCAGTTGAAATGTTATGTCAATTTCTGGTATACAGCATAATGTTTCATACATATACATACATATATTCCTTTTCATATTTTTTTCATTATAGATTCCTACAAGATATTGAATATAGTTCCCTATGCTGTGCAGTAGAAACTTGTTGTTTATCTATTTTATGTAAGTAGTTAGTATCTGCAAATCTCGAACTCTCAGTTTTTTCCGTCCCACCCCCTACCCACCTCCCCTACCCCTTGGATAACCGTAAGTTTGTTGGCAACACACATGTCTTCTGTAAGGTTCAGAGAGGAAGGAGCAAGGGGTTGAGGTCAAATAGACCAAGGTTACGGCCTGGCTTTACCACCCTGGGCATGTGACTCTGTCCTGGCATCTCCTTTACCTTAAAGAATTGCTTTGAAGATTAAAGGCGATATACATAAAGTGTCTAGCAAAAGCTGCCTGGCACACAGTATATATGATTGTTTTTATAGGTTCAAAAATTTCATCTTTCATGCCACTCAGGAGCAGATGATTAATACTACATGAAAGGAAAAGAACAGGAAGAACTCATTCTACAGAGTTCGGCTATAGTTCTCAGCCTTCTTTATTTACGGTTATTTTGTAGCTAGTGATCCTGTGGATATTAGAATTCTGTTCTTAATAGGGATCTCTATCAGGGAAAAAAACAGAGTAGTCCTTTTCAACTGTGCCCTTTTCCCCCGCTGGGATACTAGAGAAGTTACAATTCTCAACATTTGCTAACATTTTGAAAAGAAAGATGCTAAACATTAATTATACATAGTTATAAAACAGACTTCTCCTTGATGGAAAAGTTTCAAAAAATGAATTAGAAGGGGGAGGAAATTAACAGCAGAAAGGAAACTGTATTTTGGCAAGCTCTGAAACATGGAAACGTTATTCTTTCATGGTTTTCCATGAATTTGAATCTCTTGACAGTTTCTCAATTATAGCTTGTAACTGTGGGCTTCAAAGCAGTTCTGGAGTTGTGTTCACCTCAGCCAGTCAGTCGATAATGTTGATTGAATTCCCCTGGCAGGAAGGATGCGGAGTGAAGGGCCCATTTTCATTTTACTCAGCGTGGATGCCTTGATCCAGAGAGTCTGTCATTCAGCCCCTCAGACCTGTTAATGGTCTCTGACTTTGAATCCTCCCCGACAGTGTTTTCCCAGAGACCCTCTGAGGCTGGAGCTGACCTCCTCCCATCTCTACGTCGTGTCTCTTCCTGCCTGGACCAGATGAAAACCCTTTGGGCCGGAAGCTTTCCCAGATGAATACCAGACCCTTAATCTCCTACCACCTCCTCCCCAATGCCGCTCAATTTTATTTTATAAATATGTGTATTGTTTGGGCTGAACTGAACCAAACTATAATCTCTACAAGTTTAAGGCTTAGGCTCAATTATAGGATCATAGGGTATCCGAGTTCAAAGGGGTTTTTCAGGTTGAGACTCAATCATCTTATTTTTCCGATTAAAATAAATCAAAACTAAAACCCGGAAGAGGAAAATTACTTGTCATAGTAGAGTGAAACAGCAGTAGGCTTTGGAGTCCAAAAAATCAGCAGTAGGCTTTGGAGTCCAAAAAATCAAATCTGCGACTAGTTCCTGACTCTGTGAACTTCTAGCTATTAGTAACTGAGCAGGTCACTGAACCTCTCTGGGCCCTATTTCATTTTAATCTATAAAATGGGGGGCTAATAATTATTGTAGCATTACTGACATTTTTAGAAGTGAATGGAAAATGCCTGAGATGTTCAGTAAATGACGACTATTATTCTCTAATAAGGTCATGACTGACACCTGGCAGACCAGAACTGGAACCCAGGGCCTCAGGGTCCAAGTTCAGTGCTGACTTTCCTGGCCTGCTGCTTATTTCCAGAGGTGCATCCCCCACTTCCCCTAGGGCATTCAATAAACATCTCTTACTGGATGGTTGTTTCCCAGACAGATTAGAATTCTTTTGAGACGGGCAGGTAGGAGGGATTTTGTTGTTTCTTGCCTTGAGGGGGAGTAAGGGGGAAGATTCCATCAGTAAAGTAGCAATAAAAAGGTTCCCTCTATTAGTGGAAATGATTAACACTCCTTTAGTTAGGCAACATGTTCCCATCCATTTCTGAATTTGGCCTCACACGAACTGAGCCACACAGATGGGGGAATCAGAAACCTAAGAAAACAGCAACAGATTGGTTTGGTGAGTGGATGTGGTTGAAATCTTTCATCTGGTTTGTCTCAACTGGTTGTGGAAGTTATATGGGTTTTGAAGAAAGTTGAAAATCCAAGCAAAATGTTATGAATATTAAGCCACAGGTATCAAAGCTTGGAGAATCTGATGAAAAATGAACCAATGTAAACCAAAACATAAGGCGATTACACACCTCTTTTCCTGAAAGCCAATTTCTGGCAGGAAGAAACACTTAACTTGCTGTAGGAGAGGAATATGCAGGCTTTCTAATTAATTATCACCTCAGTGTTTATTTTTCAATGAATCAGTGGGCTGGAATGATTAAAGCACACGTGGGTCAGAAACTCAGGCAGGAAGGAGCGAGCCGGGACTAAAAGCCGATGCTGCATGTGCCACATTGGCCGTCCCCGTGGAATCCAGCCTTGCCGTGAAGAAAGGGGTTTTCTGAAGCATAAGTACTTACACAGCCTGCCAGTTTGGCCCTCCACATATTTATGGTGATTGCTTGAAAATGGGAGTTCCAGCTGGAAAGCCGGGGAAGGGCGAGTCAGTTAGCACCGAAGTGACGTGCATTGTCCGCTGCCTTTGCAGAGTCTTCGCCATAAAGGCGCTGCTGCTCCACGGAGCCTTATTCCAGCTTGTATGAGAAGTAAGACTTTACCACCAGAACAAGTATCTGAGATACAGCGTATGACTTACTTTGCTTCCGTCAGACCAGTGGGTGAAACTGCTAGTGGGTGAGATGGTGCAGAACGAAAAAGCATCTATTCTAAGTTTCAGTGAAGTGAAGGCTTTGTTTTCCCGTGTTACAGCTATTCTTCTTCGGCCATCTTCACAGGGTCTACTTCTACAGAATATTTGACATTGAGTAAACCAACAATTTTTTAAAAATGTTGATTTGACAAAGAAATGATGGAACTCTTAAAAGTCTAGTGAAACTGTGTTTGGAATCTGTTTTGTCATAGGCAATTTTTCAAAAGCTTCTATGTGGTTAGCCAACTGCAATTTCTCAGAGCCTTAAAAAAAAAAAAAAACTGAAGTTCTTTTAGAAATTTAGAGAAGGAAGATCCAAACTGAAAATTTTCCTTGTCCTATTTAATTATAATGAATGTTTGTAATTCATAGTATAAGATGTGTCCACATAGAAAAAAGTTTGCTTTAAAATTGCTTTGCTTTAATTACAAATACCTGTGAATAAACAATGACCTGGATGCCTTAAAGCTCTTGTGTTTAGTTCAGAAGAATAAATATTCATGGGAAAACAAGAAGTTAGGCCTTGTAAAGGTCTCTAGTTAAAAAACCTCAGGCTGAACTAGTTAATGGGTAATCTTAAATCATTCTATATAAAAGAATACATAATTGCAGATTTAAACCTAAAATTTTAATTGAGAGCAAGGAGTAAATTGGGAGAGGAGCTGCTGATGGTTCTTGAAAGGAAAAGGGGCTTGGAGAAATACAGGTTGCATACAGCAGCTCCTTGGCAACTGTCTCTTCCTCACTTGCCATGAGTCAAGGACAATGCAGGGAGGAAACTCTCAATGGACAAAGAAAACACAAGAATTTTGATTTTTTGGGTTAAATAGGCAAAGGGCTTGCCAAAGAAAATAAAATATGCAGACAATTAAACACTTTTGGTGGCTGAAGCAATGTCTTCCATGCCAAGCATGACAGCACTACAATGACTCACCAAACTGCCAAACTCTGGCTGGAGTGGACATCAAAATTCCTTTGAACATAAAAATGGGTGCAGTGCAAGTTGAAAACAGTTTTTCAGGTTGCAAACATAAAAACTGAAATGAACAGTATTAGATAAATAATAATCATTGTCACTAAGGCACAATTGCAAGTCTGTTGGGAAATGGAGGACTGAGTACGGACCAGCATGGTCCCAACTGCTCTATCTAATTACTCAGCTAGGGAGTTCTGGACTTGGAACAGAAAATAGGTTCATGGTTTCCTGGATGATTCTAAACAGCACTTCAACTGTGTTCTTAAAATATATTAACATTTCTAAATGTTTGTTTTAAGATGGTTGATTGAGAATGTGCTTTGGTCTTCCGCTCTATCATTCAGGGACTGTCAAGACAACAAACCAGTCTAGGTATTTTAAATAAAAGGAATTTAGTACAGGTGATTGGTTACCACACAGTCAAAATGTAGAGAAGGAAAAGAGGAGATGATGAGAGAACTACAAGACATACAACAGCAGAAAGTCACTATTTCTAAGCTCTAGTAACAGCTCAGAGGACAGGGCCATCCAGCTATGGGTCTAGCCTTGGGTTAGGATCCTAAAAAGTAGGGGGTAAATGGGTACTGAAGCCACAGAGAAAACAGAACCGTTGTTAGAGATGTCAAAAGACGGGGGTGGGGGGGGAATACCCTGACTTTTCCCCTCCTCCCACCTTCCAATCTTTTGCCAGTGTCTCTCATTTGCAAACTGACCCAGAAGTAGACCAGGGGTCCTAGAAACTATTGTTGCCTGCAATAAAAAGCAGAGAGGTGAAAAGAGAGCAAACTGACATTCGACCCTCCCTTCCTGAACCTCTAAAAACTACACATACAGCATACGCAAATATCCACCTGCTCATGAACGTAAGACATAAAACTCAGACGACTGGAACCTATGATGAGCCCATGAATGTTGGAAAACAGATGACAAGCTGAATAGAACAATTGTGGGCTAGGATGTGTGCAGGGGAGCACTAGCGGTGGGCCACAGACAGAGGGTGAGGAAGCCAAGCATAGCTGGGACATTGGATATGTTCATTATTTGGAATTCAGTAGTAAGGAGTAGAAATGAATGTTGATCTCTGTTTATGTTCCTACCTTGGACCACAAAACCTAAACAGGAAGTCTGTCTCCAATGAGGAACAATGATCATGGGCACCTTGATTGAAGGAGGAACCAGCCAAGATCATGAAAAGAGCCACTGCCCAGGGCATATCTTACCCCACCCCCTTTCTCACTAAAAACAGTGTGGCAGGCAAGGTGCAGCAGCATTTCCCATGTTATCCCAAAGAAACCACACAAATGGATGTGTTGAGACAACCTAATAAGGACTCCCAACGGTAAAGACAAATGCAAAACCCAAAAGTCTCACACACTTAAGGAAAGCCAACTCCATAAAGGGAAGCAGTCTCCTCAGTATCAAAGGAAACCAAATTAGCAGAGGAGCCAGACAGACTACTAAAATATATAACATTATTATTACAAATAAGGAAGGATATTATGTCCACAAATCAGTATAGGTAGTTTTGAAACAAAATAAGACAGAGATAAATCCAAATGCATCATTATTTACAATGAATATGAAGAAAGAAGAGTGGAAAAGAGGTTTACTTTGGTTAGAACCTAAGTTTAGTCCATAATTTTCAGTAACTACTCACTTATTAAAACCAAAAACTTTCAATTTAAAACTCTGCTTTTCTTTTGTGAGACACACTAAAAGCATTTCCCTAGTTGGCTATGGGAACCAAGTTGAGTGCCCTAACAGGAAATACAGCTACAATTTTGGTTCTAGCAGCAATAATATGAAACTCTTTAAAATTAGATTCTCTCACCTCAGTACAAAGTAACAATTGAATACCACCCTTGTAAATAGTCATTTTTTTTCTTTAGCATGTTTTGCTTTCAATGCTTTGCTTCTCCGTGACCTCTCTGAGAAATGTGTGTGTGTGTGGTGTGAGTCAAGGTTAACCCTGCAGATGAAGAGTCCTGTCCTGCCATCAGTTTTAACCAAAGCTCCCTGATATGTCATGGGAGCTCACAGCTTATCAGGATAGATTCCTGGTTATCAGAAAAGCCTTAGAAGTTGATGCATATAAGATCCACAGAGATGTCTTAGCAGCATTGCTAGGATCATTAATACGGTCTCTCCATCTCCTAATATCCTAGAAGTTAATGTCCCTCTTTTATCTGCCTTCATCCTGGCAGGCACCATTGTAACTCCCAATTACAAGAGTAGAACTTACTGCACTTCATCAAGTTTAAGATGCATGTTTTTATCAACTTTGAAAGCACAAGGCATATTACAATTGATGGCATGTCAGCTTAATAACATTTTTTTTTTCTTCACTGGTACATAAATAACAATGCATCTTATAATCAATGGTATCTTGGAGTCTATGAAATTTGGCACTTTTTTTTTGCATGCTTATTTTCACCAATATAGAAGATGTGACTATTTATCTTGATAACTATTCCAGCCATCATCCACTGTTCACAGAATGAGTGTGTGTGTGTGTGTGTGTGTGTGTGCTGGAGTATTATTTTACAGTAAATTTTTTCTAGATATGTATTTATAGAATGCTGTAGGGCTGTGCTTCCTAAACTTGACCAACATCAGAGGAGCCTTTAAAACAATACAGACGTCTGAGCTCTCCTTCTGAGGTTCTGGTTCTAGAGGTACCTGAGAATCTCCAACTTTAAGAAGTCCCCTGGCTGATTTTGATGACCAAAGAAATCTCAGGAGCTGTGCTACAGATGAGAACAAAAGAGGAACGTCTATATACTCTACAGGAAACATGTGAAAAATAATTTTAATATATAAATATCACTGTCTGAAAGTAGGGGAAGGAAAGTCCACCCAATATCATGTACTTCCATATTTAAAAATTTTGTTGTTTTATAAAAAACAACGTATAGTGTATCTTCAATGATTTTTTTTTAGCATTAAGAAGTTAACTTTATGCTCCAAAATGTATTAAAAATGAATCTTCAGTGATCGTCAAAGTTCAAGTAGAGTTTTAACCACAGAAGATTCTGTTGATTTCCACTGAGACTTGAAAATGGATTCAATTCAATTCAGTGCCTTTTTTCTGTTACTTCCATGGTTTATGGCACACTGGTTATACCAGACATTAAGAATTATACTAGTCTCTTGAAATATTGGATTGTATTTATTTAATTTTGTTAGGCTTCATTGCACATGAGGAGGCATGATTTAATGGAAAGAGCCAGGAATCACAGGAGACCTGCTATTAACTGTGTGACCTTAGGCAGGTCATTTAATTTCTTTTGGCTCCAGTCTTCTAATCTGTAAAGTAATTAAGCAGGATTAGATGACCTCTAAGATTCCTTCCACCACTATGATTATATGGCTTTTGCAGTCTGAAAAGATGCAAAGGCATATTTATTACATTTGCAGCTTATTGGCAGGAATATTTATATTTGCAACTTATTGGCAGGAACTAATCAATCTGCAATGTGAAGTTAAGAGGCACCTTTGCCATGGTGACCTTGAACTGTGATAAGTCAGTACAGTAATAAATGAGTTTCAGGGAAAGAATTTCAAGTGAATTAAGCGCCAAAGAAAAGATAAGACCCTATAGCAAATTAGAGAAATATAGAAACTAATTTAAATGAGTTTTAGAACCTGATGTTATTCCAAGGACAAAATTAAACTTAGAATGTATCCTTCAAAAGAAGAAAATTGAGAGAAACTTCTTGGTCAAGTAAAAGCAAAGAAAAATTAAATTGAGAAGTAAAAGCAAGAGTGGTTCTGTCAATTTGGACAATATCAATTCTGAGTAACAAAAAAAATCTACTCAAACAGAAGACATTTTTTTTGGCATATATAACTATTCAGCTGTACTAAGTGGGCTTCAGTCATGGTGTGACCAGAACCTGGCTCAGTTTCTCATCAGTTCACCTGGTCCTGTCTCACTCCATATATTGGTTTGTCTAGACTGGCCTCCATCATGATAGCAAAACCGTTTCAGCAATCCCAGGTCTCATTTGCATTCATGACACTACCCAGAGCCAGTGAGAGGCCTTTTCTTCCCTTCTCCAGTTCATAAATGCCTGAATTTCACCCTAAACCAATCTCTGAAATCCAATGAATGTCATGTCCTGATTGACTTTAATCTAAACAATTGCTCAACCATCAGGGATTAGATTAACAGATGGCTTGACATCAGTCAGAGTCCACACCTAGAGCAGGAAGTAGAGTCAACTGCATTCAAACCATATGCCTTCTGCACAGTGAGAGAAGATTGGTCTCTCAAAGGAAAGTCTGGTGGCTCTTAGGAAGGAGAAAGACAGGAATGGATACTTGGTGGGCAACCAACAAATGTCTTCCAAGCTGAACATGTGTTACCATACCAATCGTGGAGAAAAACAAGAACCTTCTCATCCCAAGATGTTGTCCTGAGACATAGACCAACAACAAGCACAGAAGTTAAAAATCTTAAGCCAAAAATAGTAAAGGAAAGGTAGTGTAAATAAACTCAATCTAACGTGTGACAGCAATAATGGAGTGGTTAAAAGTTTGAGTCACAACAAACAGATTCAAATCTCAGTTCAGTACAGCTATGTGCCCCATTCTCTATCTATACTGTGGCCACAATAATAATATTTATGTCATAGAGATTTTATTTAATGAGAACTACATGAGATAATGTAGGTAAAATGACTCTCAAAGTTAGCTGTAGAAGTTTCTTAGATATTAGCTTTAGTCAAATACTAAAGAAAACACAAAGACAGTCATTCTGAAAAAGCTCCAATTGAGGGTAAAAAAGGAAAGAATTCTCAGTAGCAGTTATGCCAAAATATAAAACCTCAATGCCATAAAAACTACACTTAAACAATTATTGTGTCTAAATCCAGAGAAATGAAAGTTCCCTGCAAAATGACTCAAGAGCTCACAGCTGAAACATGATGCTTTGTTTAGCACAAGGAATACACTGCAGAAAAGATACTGCACATAGGTCAGTGCAGATCAACAGAGAGGAAACTGAAGGACTGAGTTGTGAGGAAGAATAAAAAGAAAAAGAAAACATTTCATTATCAGGGAAAGCTTCCTAACTGTAAGAGCTGTTAATCTAAGAAAGTGATGAAAGTTTCAATATTTTTGGACATTAAAAATAAAATGAGATAAACTGAAAGTCTAATTCACCTAGAAACAGCCAGGCATGTAGTAGGCACATAATAACTGTGTGTTGGATAAATGAAGTTCTATGAATTATTACATATTAATTAATTTTTCCAAAGTGGATTGAGTGTCCGGCAGATGCTGCTCTAAGACATTGGGAAACTTTGGTGAACAAAACAGACGAAAGTCCCTGCCTTCCTGGAGTTTATAGCTATTAACTTTTTAAGTAAATAATTTTATAATCTCAGAGTTCTAGCCTCTTGGAAACACAGATAATTTGAGGGAATCTTAATTTCCTATAAGCCAATCAAATTCTTTGTCTTAGTGGCAATTCCCAGAGTTCAATGAATAAATACAAATTATACAAAATGTCAGCATTGAAAATAGAGATAAAAATAAAAGTCTGTCAATTGTCAACACTTAAATAGTTAGAATAATTTGGAGTTCTTAAAATTATTAATATTTTACTTTAAAATTCTTTCAGATTCATATATTCTTGGCACTCATTATTGGTACAATGAAATATGATGTTATTTCATTTGTGGTAGATTGGGTAGTAACACCTTTCTTTAAGGTCCCACCCCTGTATAATACCTTTTATGAAGAAAGGGCACAGTCTGTATCTCCTGAATGTCAGTATATAGTGGAGTCTAACACAGCATCACAGACTTAAAATATTATTTGTCTAACACCTGCAATTGAATTCCCCCATAAGGAAACTGTATTTGTTCAGAAAATATATCTTGATAATTTTACTTGAAAGTCAAAACTTCATTCCATGGGATACGTGTTCGGATTACTTGTTACTCTCTTAGAGAGTTGGAGCAAAGGAAGAAGAGAGTGAGTAGGGCAGTTCTAGCAAAATAGTAGAGTGAGATGTGACCTCTTCCCATGACCTTGTGAAACTTAAGGAAACTTTTAGAATGCATGAAATTGTTGGCTCAAATTGATCTTCTGTGGAAATCAGCTAAGAAGCTGAATTTTGGATCTAGATCAGCAGAGGCTGAAACAAAGCATTACATACAGTTTTAGGGAAAATATCAGAATGAACTGTTAGAAATTGATGGAAGGCATAGGGAGGGCTCTGGATCTCCCTGGATCATAAAAATGAGGAGTTTATGCCAAGTAATCCTAAATCTTATGATGAGAGCACCTAGGTGAGGGCAGGGGGAAGTCTTGATTGGTTGATGGCTGCAGGTTGAAGTAAGAAGGCATCCAGCTGACAACTGGGTTGCAAGAAATATAAATAAAATTAGTAATATTCCTATTTCCCACTGCTTGGTAAATCTGTTCTTCAGTAATTGTACCTTTGGGTTTCTGCCTAAGCATTTTGCATTGATGTCTTAAATATGGTGATGGATATATTCTGACCGCTTCATGATTTCTTGGGGATTAATAATAGTAGCTGACATTTAATGAGTTACATGCCAAGTGTGTTAACACTTTGCAAAGAGAAGTTTTTTTTAATCCTTACATCAACCTGTGAGGTACATACTGCTTTTATCATCGTTTTACAGATGAGGAACTGAGACTTATAAAGTTTAATTAAAACAACCAGACAGAAGATCAATAAGAAAATAGAGGACTTAAACAACAGTAAAGATCAATAAGACCTAGCAGACATATACAGGAACACTTCACCCAACGACAGGGTACACATTCTTCTCCATTACACATGGGATTTTCTCGAGACAGACCACATATTCAGCCACAAACAAGTCTCAACAAATTCAAGACGATTAAAATCACATGAAGTATCTTTTCAATCACAATGGGATGAAACTAGAAGTGGAAAGGTAGTTACCAGGGGCTTGGAGGAGAAAGATGAGGATTCTGTTTAGTGAGTATGGAGTTTCAAATTTGTACGATGAAAACGTCCTGGAGGTCTGTTTCACAATAACGTGTATGTGCATAGTACTGCGTAACTAGACCTGGGATGTGCTTTTCAACCCAGAGCTCACAGGCTCCTGGAGTGTCATAGTTTTTAAAAAGATACCCTTAGACCATCTGTGCTCTAAGCACTTCCTGTTGCCTGAATAATATGGGTGGTCACATCAATCTTAGTCATCAGATACCAAGCATCCAACATACTAGGCTGAAGGAAGTTCTGTCATAGTCATCACTGGGTTTTATTCCCCTAGGTTGCACCAGGGTTCTCAGTCTTTGTGTAGCACCAATGCATGAGGAGGCCCCTGCATTTCTCACTGGTTCCCCTGCAAAGCCTACTGCTCTCTGGCTCCCAGGCTGCCTAGATCCCCGTGGGCTCAGGACCTGCTGGAATGTGATCCTTAAGCAACTTCTGCTTTCATCTCTATAAAAATTCCTGAGACAAGGAGATTTGAATATTTTTCTTTTGTCTGACCAGTAACTTTTCCTTATTTTGGTAACAGCACCTCGGTTTCCTTGAGGAAAACACCTCTTCTCCACCATTAGTTTGTTTGGCTTAAATGGGAAACATCTTTGCTGGGCTGGACACATAACCAAATCCTGACCAATAAGAGCATTGTATCCCTTTGGTCACAGTGCTTGGTAAGAGATGCACAGAAGCCCCAAGCCAGGCCAAAG
This sequence comes from Camelus bactrianus, assembly GCF_048773025.1. Lineage (NCBI taxonomy): Eukaryota > Metazoa > Chordata > Mammalia > Artiodactyla > Camelidae > Camelus > Camelus bactrianus. Next base: position 57,003,101 of record NC_133541.1, on the reverse strand, counting down.
AGACTCGATCCAGGAAAGAAGGAACTATGGGGAGAGAGGGTTTCTTTCTGGAGCTGCAGGAAGCTGGGGTGAGAGCCCACAAGAGCATGGAAACAGTCCAAAGAAAAGCAGAGCTGAGATGGCCAGAGACAGGTGACAACATTTGAGCTTTGGTTCCAGCCATGCTTGGACTTTCTAGGGAAGCCAATTAACAAGTTTTTGTGGTGATTTCACATTGCGCTGTGACTAACAGTCCTTACTCATGGTCTTCACTGATACACTGTGCTTAACGCTTGCAATGCAGGGGAGGGAAAAATAAAAAAGTAAACAAAACAGACATTAAGATTTCAAAAAATCACCGTTCCACACACATCTTCCGAAGTTGAAGAGTGTTCAGACTATATGGAAATAATATGTTCCTAATTAATGACATTTCCAAAATTGATATAGGTCAATTCAAAAATTTTTCATACCCCACATTTTCCGCATATATTCTTTTGAGTTTTCTTTCTGTTATGTAGATTAAGAAAGAAGATGTATAAAAATAGGTATTTTAACCATTGCAGTTTAAATCTTGAAAACATTTGTTATTTGCCAAAAGACACAAACAACAAGACCAACATGTGGGCATTTCAGTTGTTTGAATCACACCACATGTGTCAATATTGCTCATTTGCTCTTACAGTGTGATGTCTTCATTGCATATTATACATCATAACAAATGGTTCTTCAATTATTATGATGGAGTGTTTTTTAAAAAATTAAGATCATATAGAAATATTGGAAATTTTGACTTCTGAAGCGTTCATTTAGACTCCCAGATAAATGACCTATTTATTCAAATACATGTGGATGCTTATAGAATTTTTTTAACTAGAACATTTATTTCAAAGACACAGTGAATTTCTAATAGCTCTCTTTGTCATTGTGTATTTCCTTAATCAGCCACTGTTACACAGAGTTCTGCTTTTTTTTTTTTTTTAACTTTCGGTAGAATGAGTTCTTAGCCTTGAGGAGTTGGAAAACACTAATGTAAGGGATTTCGTGCTGTGCATAGTAAACCAGAAAGACTCTTATTGCCCTCAGGGTTCACCCAACACCAAATCTTTAGCAGGGTTCAAAGTCATGTCTTTGGAGATGCAAGTTGCCTCTTGTAAATTAAAGCATTTTGCTGAAGAATCTTCCCTCTTATACTAAACTGTATGCACTTCAAACCCTCAAAAGAGAAAACATTTCAGGTTCCTACCAGAGAAAAGCAACTAACTTCTGCTGAATCCATTCAACGTTCAGCATTTCAAATGATAGCATGAAGGCTGACACATCTACTGGCCTGAGCAAATGAAAAAAGAAAACAAAAACAAAAACAAAAAGTCAAAACAGACTCAACCATCACCTTCTAAGGAGAATATCTGTGACTCAGAATTAGGCATTTTAGGATTAAGTTTTGTCTGTTTCCCTTCACATCTCTCCTTAAAGGGAAAATTAATCCACAGTTGATGCACCACATGTTTATAATAAGGACTAATGTATTTTAATCCACAGACAGCAAAAGCTGCGTTAGCATACAGTTTCCTGCCTTCATCTGTTTGCGCTAAGCCAGCGGGAAGACACTTCTGTACTACTTTCCCTCCGCCTGCAGGTAACTGCTTTGGAACAAAACCCCATTTATCTGGGCTGGAAATAGAAGAGTTGAGAACACATTGAAGGCAAGATGTTTTAGGCTGCCAACAATTTATGAAAGAAATATTTTTTACATAATTCAATTTAGGTTTTTACATTTTCTATAGTTTTTGTATTCATTTTAAGAGAAAAACATACCCTCCCTCCAACTATCAAAAAATACAGCAATATATTTTTAAGAATTAAAAATTTCTAGTAATCCCAACACCCAGTGATTGTCACTGTTATATTGGCTTGTTTTCCCAAACTTTTTAAAAGCACATATACACACAAATAGAATTGCAGCAAATACTTTTAAGAAGAAAACTAATAAGTCTTGAAAAATTATTTTGCTATGATATTCTAGATCATTTTGTGATTATCCAGATAGGGTGATAAACTTCCTGAATAACAGGCATTTTATTTCGTAAAGCATGCTCAGGAAAAGACATAGAGATACCCATAGTGAACTGTGTTTTTCACCTTGAGGTCACAATAAGAAATTTGTATTTACCACATCTACCAGCCACCAGGAAGAAGCACCAGAATTGTCTGTGTGCTCATGTGCTATACTCTGTAGCTCAGCAAGGGGCAAATGTGTGTCCAGCATGGTACATTGTTTCTCCTTTCCAGGTTTTTCCTACTTTTCTTCAGTGTTTTATATTGGGCACCTTTGAACTGACACAGGTGGAAAATGGCACCTTGTAGGAACTCCTTGGCTTCCATGACTACCTTATTCTGGCTTTCTTACTTCTCTGAATATTCTTTCTCTTTCTTTTTTGTTAGATCTTTTTCTTCTATGTTTCTTGTTGATGTCGCTCTTCCCTATGGTTCTGTCTGCAGCTCTTCTCTCTTTTTGGGATCCCCTCCTCCTGTCCTCTTCTCCTGCCATCTCTTCCTAAGGCCTTACATACTACTTTTAAACAATTATTTCCAACTATGCATCTCAAGTGTCTACCTCTCTCTTGAGTTCCAAAACTGTACTACTTCCAACTGCCTACTCCAACTCTTTATTTAGGTGACTATTTTAAGTTAGATTTTACTTTCCAAAGAGAATGCAAGACAGGGAAATTTATTTTGGGATATGATCTGGCGAACAGAATTTGGGGACCAGGAAGAGGGGAAAATGGAAGGAAAGAAAGCTATTTTAAGGATCTTATAGAATGCTATATTGCATTGATCTCAGGAGACTTACAAAGGTTCACAAAATGCTCCTTTTAAAAGGCTTCTCAGAATTATCTACGTAGAGTGTGAAAGGAAGAAGCTTTATCCATTGTCTGCCTTCCCCCAGTTTTTGCAGGTTGCCCCACGTGGTGTTTATTCCCTCGTGCTTTTGGTGGCTCATAACTGAATGCTGGGACGACTCCCTTGAAACTGGCATTCCACATGAGTGTCTGAGAAGCCCCTCTGGAAGGAAGCTAGTTGTTTAGCAGCGCTTAACCGAGGATGGGCACTGTTAGCAGGAAGTGGGTCCAAATCTATACTGAAATTTGCCATGACTTGGCTGGAATCAGAGGCACAGCTGAGCATTGCATATACCTGGACAAGTAACTTAATTAATTTGAGCATCAGCCTCTTGATTTGGAAAATGACGACTTGTGCTGTCTGCCTTATGAAGCTATGATGAAGACAGAAAAGGTAATATATCTCAAAGTGTTTTTCAAACTCAAAAAACACTACAGAAAGCAAATATAATATTATTATGACACCCCATTTCTCAACTACAACTTTATTTTTAAACTTTAGGAACCTAAAACCTATTTTAATTTGAATTAATTTCCCAAGATAGTATGCTTATTTCTTTTGATTCTATTATGGTTAGAAATATTTACTACTGAGACAAGATCATTCAAAATATTTTATATTTTAATAGAAATTGCTTTTAGCGGGATAGCTATTTTTAAAAATCTTATTTTACAATATTTGGTTGTGTTAGAATAGCTCAGTAAACTAAAAAACAGAACTCCCAAACTTGAGATACACACACACACACACACACACACACACGCGTGCGCGCTAAGCTACCATCAGATGTTTGACGTGTCATGAACAGCAGTGACAATTATTCATACTAACTTTGAAAAGCACTGTAGAAAGGATGGACAGAAGATAGGACAGAGCTGCACATGATGGATGCTAGTTACACACGTGAAGAGTATTTAGGACTTCCAAAGTTCTGATACAAAGGATCTGGGCTCACATATGTGAATTATCCTTTTATAGCCTATAATTAGTAAGTTCCTGGGAACTTTGACCAAGAATTTTTTTTTTTTTTACTTGTTTCCTTTGTAGCATGTAGTATGATTTTTATTAAAGTCTGTATTTTTTACAAAATCCTTCCTTTGTTGAAGAATTTTCTTCTTCCCTAACAAAACAGTAATAAACAGAATATTTTAAACAAGGAAGCTGCAGTTGCTTTGTAATGTTGAAAATAATCACCCATCTTTGCAAAAGAAAATCTATTTTCAAATGTCTTTGTGGGCTAATTTTAGGTTATACGTGTCGACAGAAAGAAAGTAAGCTCGTGGGCTCCTTCTATTACTTTGAAGACGCACAGTTTATCACTCTTTCTCTGACATGTAGTCATTATGTTGTTTATGAAAGTCAACTGTAGCTCCGTAGGAGATGTCCAAGAGATTTTGTCGTAAGGTATAAAAGCTTCTTCCTTAGGAAATTACCTCAAAAGCATGCAATTTGCTAACCCCTAGAGACATTTCATTCGGTAAATAGCTTCAAGAGAGCTCTCCTTATGTTAATTACAACAGAAACTGGACTGGAACGTATCTGGAAAATTGTGTAAAATTACTCTAGAGTTTTCTTTCTTACAAAGGCATATATATTTGATCCATTAACAATACTTACAATATACGGTATAATAAGATTACTTCAAATTCCCAGTCAAACCCAGTGAATCCACATCATGTACCAGACACAATGCCAGCTGAGAGTAATGGGCAGGTAACAATAAGAGAAGCATTTAATTTTTCCCTCTAATTGGCATATGCCTTTGCAAGACCCATTCAATTAACTTCAAGTGTAGGTTTATTATGCAGAGGCAAAATAAAAAGTTCAAGGTTAAAATATTTTTGGTTTCCATTGTCCAAACTTTGTCAACAGAGACTTTGACCTAATGAAACTGAGATCTTTTTCCAACCCCTTATTTTAAGAAATGATTACAGATACCATAAGCAGATCAGAGAGAAGCTGGGCACAGAAGTGTTGACAAAGGAGATGTCTACCCAAGTTGACAGACAGCTCAGTTCCATTTTTGAACCAGTGCCTGTGGATTCGCTGCAGTTAAAAAGACATGAAATGCATTCTTTTTTCCCCTCTTGCCCTTACTTTATCTTGCAAGAAAACAAATTTGTAACCCTAAAGACAGAGCTTATTCCAAACAATGTCTGATTCTGGGAGACAACTGACGAGTTGGGGTGACAGGCTCTCCTGCCAGAACTAGACAGTTGGCTGTGTTGTTAATCTTTTGCTCCATGACAACTTTTCTTCAGCTGATTTTTAAATTCTTTGGTCTTTGCAGATGTTGAAAGTGCTTTCAGATCAGATGCAAGTACAGATGCATTACTGCTTGACAGGCCTGTCAGTCTTCTGTTGAAAATGCGTTTTGGCACTTAGGGTTTTGATATTCATAATCAGGCCTTTTCACCTTGAATTATCAAGTTCTTTCATGGCTGTTACTGGCCTTTTAGGGGAGATCTGATGCAGCAAAGCCTGAAATTGCCGCTGCAGCTCGGAAGATAGACTGTCTTAACAAAAGGGACTCAAACGCACTGCAGAACAGATGACTTCTGCTCAGGAAATGGTCCTGGGAAGAACGTGTAGCCATCAAGACCACACTGGAGCTGACGTAGCACTTCACAAGTTAGGCTGAGCTTATCTACTCCCCAGACAGCTTTCATGGCTCTCCAGCTGTTGTCTAGTGTAATAAATCTCAGCAAGCTGTGTTGCTGAAGTTGACTCTGTCCTGGTGGAAGTAAATGAGCCTGATTTATATTTACAATTCAGATCATTGTTTTTCTGTTTTATTTATTTATTTTTTAAATTAAAATGTAGTTGGTTTACAGTGCTGTGTTCATTTCTGGTGTACAGCACAGTGATTCGGTCATACATATACATACACCTATTCCTTTTCGTGTTCTTTTTCATTATAGGCGATTACAAGGTATTGAATATAGTTCCCTGTGCTATACAGTAGGACCTTGCTGTTTATCTATTTTATATATCGTAGTGTGTATCTGAAAATCCTGAACTCCCAATTCATCCCTCCACAGATTCTTGCTTTTTTAATGGAAGAAAAACTAGGATTATTTCTACTGTGCATAAAAGCTTCAGTAATTCTACAAGTAGCTACAAGGCAATTATTTACATAAGTCTTTCCTCATTGTTTGCTTCTTTTCTTATCTTGCTAATATTTATTTTGACTACTTGGTAAAAGGACTGACCTTGTTCAGGATGAGAACCAGGCTGAGTGAAGGGTGCCACCCAGGTAGTTCCTAATAACGAAACCACTGAGTGCATCTTTCAGTATTTCCCATTTGCACATAACGAACATTATGCAGCACTTAACATAATTTGAGCTATGAACTGCTAGTTTCTAAGGACACTTGTTAGGGATGCCCAAGATCAACTGCATTTATAAACACATTATTGTAGTTCCCATATATCCTAGTGTTGGGAATTAGATTTGACAATCTGTCTGGGAGTCACCTGGACTTCACCTGGGTCAAGCAACTTCGTTGAAGAGAGGCAAAGTGAAATTGCCCACGATGATTTTCTTCAGGCATTTTTTAAAAAATCCAAATCTGATTCTTGTCAAATGGTCTGTGTCAGTCTGAGGTTGCTTAGGTGTTAAGGTGTCTCTTTATACCAACAGAATGAAAAAATTCAGACTTGTGTTGGTATAAGTCAGTGGTTCTCACAATGTGCAGGACTAGCCTTTCCTGGGAACTTCTTAACAAATGAAAACTCTCTGACACCACATAGGCCCACTGAATCCGAAACTCTGGGGGTGGAGGCCTGGCAATCTGTGTTTAACAAACGCTCTCGGTGACCCTGATGCTCCCTACGTTTGAGAACCACTGGTCTAAATCAATCAGAAAGAATTCCACTATAGTGGTTTTCAAAACCTTTAACTGTGGAATACATTCTTCAAATAAAAGTTTCTAGAAATGCAAAAAAAAAAAAAAATCCCATCATAGTTGTTTTAAGCTTGTGAGTAATATTAATATTAAGCTACAATGTTGTAAATCTGAATAAAATCTGCACAATTCTTTTATTTACAGCTTCCATTAGCTATCATGGAGGTATAAAGTCAAATTTAGAAAGTAAAACTTAAAAGTTTGATGGTGATTTAAACAAAAGACTTTATGATTGGTGTTACACCATTACATCCCCTTCTTGTTCACTTGTTTTCAACTTATTCAAGGGAAAAAAGTTGACTCTAACTGGCTGAAAACAAGGTAAGTCATGTATATACTCAATATTTAGATTCCTATTTTACTTTATTTTTCTTTCTGTACAACTTCCTGGTCTCCATGTTTGTTATTATTGTCAACATCCTGCCAAGTTACACAATTGAAAGGTGAAAGGAGAATTTACCTTCACAGAGAGATATGCTAAAAGTCAGTATTTCTAGGAGAGTCATTCTCTTTCTAGAAAATTCCTAGAATTTTCTATGTGAAGAGAGTGGAAACACCGGCAGGGACAGGCACTGGTCCTCAAGTGCCCACAGGTGCAAGGAGAGGCGGGCTGGTGTTTTACACGTGGAAGACAACCTTGGGGTTAGTGTTCACGGAGAATGGTATGGTTTTGGATTCTGAGAGGGAGAAAGGCGAAGCAGTAAGGCAAAGAAAGAAATATTTTAAATGTAAATTTCAATGAGCTTAAGAGAAAAGTAAAGACTTCTAATGAGAATCAAGAAAAGAGTTCTTCAGATTTGGAAATTTCGTAAGGGAAAAGAATGTTCTATTTTCCCTTTTACATCTGGAGGCAGGTTGGTTATATCCTCCTCAAATTCAGGTGGCGGCCAGAAAGTCATTCCTCTTGGGCTCGGGCTGGGACCACAGTACACCCTCTCCTTAGTTTGGTAGAAAGTACCATAAACCAAGAGTCAGAAAAATCAAGTTCTATTCTCTGGTTTACAGACATTGGGGAAATAATTCAATAATCCTTGCCTCTGTCTCTACTCAAAATTTAATCTGTTCTCTTATCAGCCAAATGAAGGGGTTATACCAGGGAGATCCTCAGGTAGCATCCAGCACAACCATTCTCGGATTTTCCCATCGCCTGGCTTTTAGTGTGAACACTACTGATGACTTCCTAGCTTAAATGTAACTTATTGTTTTGGGGCAAAGAGGCTCATTTTGGCTATTTATCAGGAAACATGTTTTCTGAGTACTGCTTCCTGCGTTTGTGATAGATTGATATTAAGCCACCCACCCTTTCACTCTTTCCTCCTTTTGAACAACAGTACATATCAACTCTCTGGGGTTAAATGTTGAACTTTCAGTTATGAATCAGGAAAGCCCTCACTTAAACTTCACATTTATGACTTTGACCTGGCTAGCCCTGAACTTTAACCTCTAACCAGCTGAGTTAACCAGCCACAAAGACTTTGTGAGCCCAGGATAGGGAAACTTAAAATAATGAGACAGATCATATTAAAATATAAATGTAGATACAGGTATCTTTCATGTTTGCAGCTGGAAGAAATGAACCTAAAGTTACAGAAAACTGCCCATTCTTTCAAATTGTGACAAAGGAGCAGCAGAATGAAAACAGCAGCAGAATTTGTAATGAATGGATATTACATGGATCCAGATTCCTCTGCAATGTTCTGATTTCTCTGACAAAGCTGCCTGCACCGTGGTCCTGTTCGGTGGATTGACATAACCTGACAGGGCAAGTAAATCCTCTTCTTTCAAGTTGCAGCTATTGAAGGGACTGAGTCATTTGGCTTTGAAAGGAAATTTATCCTCCTGAGCTCCTTGTACCATGAAAGACAAAGACCTTCCGTGGAAGCCAAGGTCTTCAAGGCCATAGCATCTGGAACTCATTCCTGAGTGACTGCCCAGCTTCCCTGTATAAACATCACCTTTCTTCCCGATGTTAAATGCAAAATGCTGGTGAGAAATCTAATTTTGATAATCAGGGAATATTTACTTGAGAAATTTATACCACAAGCTTCTGCCATCTTTATAAAGCCCCAAAGATGGAAATAAGCCCTAAACAGAATGCTTGTTATTTGACTAATCTCAGAGGATTTCCTGTTTTTTCTCTCCTTGAAGCAATCAAATATAGATAGAAATGTTGAGAGCACAGTTAGAAGATGTGCAGGTCAATCTTCAAGACCAGAGAAAAATGGGGACATGTTTTTTTACACTTGAGGTCTCAGCACTTAAAGACTTTATTCAGTTCCTAGTAAAATGTCAAAAGATTTTTGAGGTAAAGCATATGTTCATTCAAAGAAAAATCAGGTTTTCAATTGCTGTCACTTGACGAAGAACAATTATTTTTTGGAATGATGGTGGTCATTGGCAGTTTCATTTTCAGACACAGTCTCCTGGTGCTGGGAGATTTCACTTTCTTTGATAAGACAATCTGCTTTACATTTTGTACGTTTTTCTTACACACAACTTAGACATTCCTGTTTTCAATAAGTTGCAAGACATGCAGGAAAATACTTGTGTTCAGAGATCATTTAGCACTTAATACCAACTAAGAAGTTATAGTTTCACTGAAAAAATGAGCAAATTTTGTCAGGATATTGGTAATATCTATATTAGTAATATCTATATTTTCCTTTTTCTCTAGTTAGACTGGATAGAAGTTTATCAATTTTACTGATCTTCCTAAAAAAGAACCCCCCCACCAAACCTAGCTTTTGGTTTTCATTGATTTCTACTCTCAATTTTCTTCTTTCCACTTACTTTCAGTTTCATTTGCTTTTCTTTTTTCAAGATTGACCCCCCCCCTTTTTTTTTTTCTAATCTAGGCATTTAGGGGTATATATTTTCTTTAGCAGCATCTCACATATATTAACTAGGTCACGTTGGTGTTTGGTGTTAGGTATTTTTATGTTCCTATAAATATTCTTGAAGTTTGTTCTGGGGTGCTCTTAAGTTCCTTAGGAAATTGTATGATCCTTTCGGGTCTTGATTTTAAGATTCGTTAGTCAGGATTAGATCCATGTTTAAACTAGGACTAATTGTTTATTCTTGAAGTAAGATAATTCTAAGTAATCCATGATGCCTTTTGAATTATGAGGTTTTTCTATCTGACTGGTGGGACAGACAGTATTTCTTGCCCTGTGTAAGTGCCATGTACTATATTTTTTTTCTTTTAGATATTCTTTCCTCACATGCATGCACACATCAACACTGTGGAATACTCAGAGGAGACCATCTGAAGCGCCTCCAGAATTCCGTTTTTGCACAGTTTTCTCCTGTGTTTTTCTGTCCTTCCAGCTCTTGCTGCTTTTATTTCCCCAGACTCTCATCATTATTTCCTCAACTTAGGGAACCTGCCATGCTCTGCCCACGTTTTTCTCCATCTCTGTGCTCTGGCCTGTAAGCTCTCCCCCGGCAATAAAACTGGGGCAATTTTCTCATTTTGTTTCTTTCCCATCTCTCAGGGATCACTCTTATTTTCTTGATTGATGGTCAGTGTCTTGAACACCACCGTTTCAGGTATTTTCTGATTTTCGGTTGTTTCAGGCAGGAGGGTAGATCCAGTCCCTGTTACTGCATTTTGACCCAAAGCAAAAATCCCACTCATAATTTTTAAAATGAAGAACAGATGTATCCCGATTTTCAAATAAAATAATTTACTATTTGTGAAATCAGTATGATTGCAAGGACTGTTTCTTTTGAATCTGTCATGGTCTTCACTCAGGAAGCAGTCCAAAACTTAGCCATCTCTCAATTTTTATCTCAAATGCTGTATCACGTATCCTGCAGCCAGAAGATTCTCCTCTGATGTACCATTACACTTTTTAATTTATCTACATGTTTGTTTTATCCCTTCTGCTAAAGTCTGAACAGTTACAAGGGAGGTTTTGAATTCCTACTTTTTGTTCCTGCCACAGTAACATACACAGTGCTTAGTACACTGTAGTTCTATCATTTTCAAGGGGGAAGAGTGATGTCTGATGGAGGACAAAATAAGTTGTTAATTAGAATAGAGAATTTTGTCTCCTAAAATATGAACCTAGTTAATAGATGCCCTATTAGTAAATGACTAATATATTTCTAAACACTTTATATTAATAGAAGGGGAAAAACGTTTCTTAAAGATCGAAACTTGTAAAACAAAAGTGAGATCACTGTCTTTTTTGGCCCTAGACTCTTAATTTTAATTTGCTCAATATGTTTCTATGTCTCAGTTCCCTAAGGTCAGTGATCATACTAACATACCATATGTTAGTTCTGCAAGCAAGAAGATTCAATTGCCAGTATGGAAGAATCTCCTTGGAGTTCTCTGAATTTAAATCATAAAGATCACTGAAATTTCTTCGTAGCTTAAATTTACTTTGCTTTTGCCAGCAGATCTACATTTTAATAGAATAGACTTTACTACCAATAGTAAGATACATATATCTCGTACCAATACACAAAAGTGGGTTTCTTAGTAATTAAGCCCTTTGGAACAATTTAGAGCCAATAAATATATTTTCTTGCTTTTTTCCCACAATTATTTTGGTAGTGAAGCAGATGTCAACATTACTTTCATTGAAATGGAAAATAATTTGAAGGCAGAAGTCAAACCTTATTTTTTTTCTTTTACTGACTGAATTGATTTTCTCTCTCTTTTTTTTCAATGCAAACAGAAAGAGAAGATGATTTCATTTTTTTCCCCAGCTAACAAACATTTGCTGAGTAACATAAGATTTTTTTTCTCATGCTTGGGGTTAAGCCAGAAATAAGTGTTCCCTCCTTGCTCTCAAGGAACTTGTACCTCTAGTAGGAGCATATGGACATGAAATACTAGATGGTGTTTTAAGTGTTATTGTAGAGATGCATACGATTAACAATGAGGGCAAAAAGAGGGAAGAATTATGATCCAAAGAAAGTCTCCGCAAAGGAGATGATTGAGCTGAATCTTCAAGAAGGAGTAAGACTTGATGAAAGGAGAATTCTAGGCAGAGCAAATAATCTAAACCAAATGAAGGTTGAGAAGCATAATACTTCTTGGCACTCTAAGAAAATTGCCATCAATTTGATATGGTTACGGAATGGGGCAGGGGGGAAAAGGAATTAAAGTGGGATGGGGCAGGGTGTAAAATAGGAAAGGAAGCTGGAAGAGAGATTAGAAAAATAGGCAGGGTTAGGGAGTGAGGACCTTGGATTTTATACAAAGAGGTTTAGTTTAGCAGTTTCTCAGTAGAGGGTGCAACTGACATTTGGGCAGGACAAGTCTATGTTGTTCTGGACTTTCTAAGCCTTGTGGCGTAGTCAGCCTCTCTTCTCCCACCCATTAAATGTGCTCACCAGTCCCCGGGACAACCAAAAATGTCCTCCACCCAAGTACTTCCAAACCGTGCCTAGGAGTGGTGGCATCCTTGCCGGAGAAACACTGAAGGACGGAGAGCTGACAAAAGAGAGCCGTTTCGTAACTAGGTCACTGTTCACTTTTTCTTTATTCTCACTCTCCTCTTATTTTGAATACTGGCTATGAAATTCATATCTAGAGGGCTGTACAGCATAGCCTCTACAACAATGAGAGCTGTTCTGTTTTTTAAAGAAGGATGTACAACCATATTTGTTTCCAATGCTGGGGTAACATTTATGTATTGAAAAACTTGTATCCACTAGAGTGATTCTTCAGAAGCCTAAAAAATATATTATCCAAGTGACATATGACTACTGACGACAAACTAGAGAACATAAATTACCCAATCTGGAGAAAATAAAAATCAATCATATTTGCTCAACAAGGAATAACTATTTTACATCATGCTGTGTGTTCTTTTCTGTTTCAAATCTAGTATTATACATAACTATCTTTCCAGGTCAATAAATACTCACACTGTGTGTTTAGATGGATGTTTTACATTCCATGACATGAATGTGCTATACGTTATCTGACTACTATGACACCTTAACATTATACCAATTTTCCACTAGAAACAATTTTGCTATGTGATGAACCTCTATGTACATCTGTTTTCTTAAATTCCCAGAAATGGGTCGATAGATCTTTGTATTTTAAGGCTTTTAAAATATGTATTTCCAAATTTTCTTCTGGAAGGATTTTTCACCAATCAGCAGTATCAAAGGTGACAGTTTGGTCACATCTTTAGTAAATATTGTTTTCATTTAGAAATATTTTACAACTGCTTAGCAATTGGATCAGATGGGCAATGCAGAACAGAGTCTTCCATGAACCTAGCAACTCACTCTGGGGCCACTGGGGGATAGTGGCCATTCGCAGAGGGCTGTCGGGCTGTCCCTTGTCCCCAAAGCTGTCCTCTGCTGTCAGCATAGCTCTGCCCATCCTCTTTTCTGGAAACTATGCTCTTCCCGCCACATAGCCACCAGGCCATTCCAAGGCCACATGTCTTTGTCACCTTTGCCACAGTGCAAGGTGGGTACTCTGTTCAAGCTGTGAATATCAGCTTAGTCTCCTCCCCGGAAATGCAGAATTGGGACTAAGAAATATTTTTCAGTCTCTCTCCAGGTAGCTGGACCTGCATTATATAAATCTGAGACCCTCAGTTGCTTTTATTTTCTATTACTGAGTTGGATCAGCAGAAGCTGAGAGAGAGAGAGAGAGGGAGACAATTATGCAGCAAAAAAGCAGAGATGAAAGACAGGGGGAACTTCCTGATGACAGTGGAGTCTCGGGTTCCAGTCTTTTCTGAGGCCAGGGTACATACCTGCCCACAGGTTCTACAGGTCATCTCCTAATCTCTGTAATAAATTTCTTTTTCTTTGCTTAAACTAACAAAGTTGGTTTCTTCTACTTAAAAAGCAATGAATGTAAACACATGTGATTCACCCTGGGGGATACGCAGAAAGGCTTGGAGCAAGGGGTCGTCTCTGTAGTGGGTTGAGGCCTATCTGCCAGGAGTATTTGGGAATTAATGTTAATGTGACTCACTTGTGCCCCTAGGCTGGTGGGGTCTAGGGACATCTACATTACACATTTTAAATAATGTAAAAACCAAAACCAGGCCTTATTGCAAAATCCACATTGTCCCTAACGTAAAAACAAATTAATTGCTTAGTTGCTTTCAACTGTTCTTGAGACCAGGAAGAAATTTCTCACTGGAGTCTTCATAAAGGAGACCCTGTGCCACGTACTGGAAAGAAGCACAATGCCAAGAAATCACACTTTTTAGTGTATTTGTCCTCACATGCAGGTCCCCAGCTGGGATCTTTACTTTAAATGAGCTCTTAGTAAGATCACAGCAAATAAACAAAGATTTCCCTCCACTGGGTCCAGGCATTCCCTCAGAATAAAAAGGAACCCAAAAACAGGCTGTAGAAATCAAACTTCTCAGGGAATTTACTGGACTTTCTGTTCACTAGAGTCATTAGTTAGGCTGGTCGCAAAAAAGTGGCCTTTGGATTCGAGTTATCCCCCCTAGTCATAGAGAGCACGTGAACAGAGCAAACAAGCTCGGGCAGCTCATGATGAAAACGCGTCTCAGAGGACTAGAGGGGTGTCGATTTGGTTTGTACCGCAGCCTATGTCTTGGGGGTTTGGATAAAATTTTACTGCTTATGGATTTTTCTACAAATAGCCAATGATTGAACAGATTCAATATTTGATCTTTCATTTATTTTTGTATAAAAATCACAATCAGGTAATCTGAGTTGTTTTTCTGCTTTACCCTTTTCAGTTTAGCCTCTCTCTTTTTTCTTTCTTGCTCACTTGCTTTTCTAGCTATCCATGATAAAAATTCCTCATGGTTATGGATGATATTTTAATCCTTTGGAAGAGAGCAACAATGGAGAATTAAAAGTCTTGGGATCATAGTCCTCATCTTTATGTTCACTTTGTAGAGCAAAGCATAGTTTATAGTTTCTTGTGTTCGTTCCAAAAACTTCTATTGCATTTATTAGCATATCTGTGTGAGTTATACATTCCTCCCTCATAAAATGACATAGAAAGTTGCCCATAATATGTTTAGTGAAAAAAAGTTGCAGAGCAACATATACTATTAGTACACCCATTCTTACAGCAGTAGCGGTAAGACAATATATACATTAAATGAATTTGAAAAAATAACCCATGCACTGTTAATAGTGCTTACCTCTCAGAGGTGGAGATAACAGGGCCCCTCCCCTAGCTTTGTTGTGTATAAATATCACAGCCTATATGTAATGTATTTTATATTTTTAAAAGGTAGGGGCCAAAGTGCAATGTACTGTCAGTCTGGGGAAAACATTTGACAGGCCACATCTATTCTTTTTTTCAAAACATAAATGTTTCCTACTTTTCACTGATTTGCTTCTTGTGACTCTAATTTCTAATTTGATTCTTTGTGACTTCTGATTTCAATTATCATAATTATCCTCTTCATCATCTAATGAAGATATATAACAACTCTTTGCCATTAATAACCATTCATTCAAATGTCTGCAGATGAAGATAAAACCCAATTAACTGTCAGAATTATGCTTTATGACAATCGAACTTTGGTCTTAATCTTCTATCATACATTGGCCTATAAATCACGTCTTTAGAGTAGCACTCCTACATACCCCCTTTTTTTTCAGAATAATAATGAGCCATGCAAACACTTGTAAAAGAGATTGTTCCCAAAGTAATTAGCTTTTACCATCATAGAGAATCTCGCATTTTGCAGCAGAGATTTTGAGACCTGTGGATGGAAGTCTGCACTACCCTCAAAGAAGGAAAAAGTTAAATATCTCCTGCTTAGGAAGTGAAGCTCATAATTTTCTACTAGAATATAGGCCTTGGGCAAGTTCCTTAAGACCCTGCATTTCCTTTAAGGAAGCAGTGAAAGGCTAACAAATTGGCAATCCCCAAATTAAAATTAGAGCCCTCTCAAGTACACCCAGTCCCTCCCATTGTTCCAAATTGTCCCATGTAACAGCTAAATAGCAGTTTCAGCATCCACATCATGTTATTTAGGGTTCAACCATAATTCTATTCCTAATTTCAATTACCATAATAATCCTCTGGTAGAACAACTTTCTAAAAGTCAAAAATCAAAGCAGTTTCTACTGAAAGCTCTCAGGACTGGCTAATTACACAAAATCAACATTCAGCCTATTGGTCTATGGGGTTTTATCTGCATTCATAGTCTTGTGTGGCTCTTTTCTGATTCAGAGAACTAAGGAGGGAGTTGGGCTGAGATCTAGAGAGTAACCGACAAGGGCAAAACTGTTTTAGGGGAGTTTTGATTTCTCTTCTACTTCAAGATGAAACTCAAGTGGTTAATAAAGAGGAACGGAAGACTTGCATTTGTTCTTCTCTGTTTTCCTGACCTGGCTTGTCCACTGTGTCTCTTCCAGCATACTTTGATAAGGGATAGGAAGCCTACAGAGTTTACATTTTTTTGGTACTCGGAGAAGATTATTTTAGAGCATGGGTTTCTTCTTCTGACTTCAGTCAGTCTACTGAATGATTTCATCCTTGTCTTCATTACCTAGTCCCTTCCCTCTAGAACAAGTGGTCTGACTCTATCATGTTATGAAAAATTAATTATCCCAGCAAACTTTTCATTTGCACAGGAGGAGACTTTCTAGCTCTAACTTAGAGGACATTTGTTAGGACAGCGATATTATAACATCCTCATCATTACAGGTGCTTATTGGCTTGCTTTAGCTCTCCTTCCATCAGAGATCATGCTGTCAAAGTGGTCTATAGTCTCTAACCTGGATAATTTCGGTCTTCTTTGTTTTATGAAGCCATATTTTAATTTTTGGTTAGACAAAAAGATAACCACTTGAAGTAACTCCAGTCACTTATTCATTTATCCAGCTGGAGCATAGAATAGAATTATTTCTCTAATCTCTGGTATGAAAAGGGGTGATGAAGCCAGCTCTAGGCTGATTCAGCCGGCAGAGAACATCTGGGAGTGTTTGTGTCCATTATAATGTTGCTTGGAAAGACACATGACATGATATGGTACCCTGGGGTTAAGATTATACATACATGAAAAGATTTGTACTGTCTAGAGGAGAAATGTGATGCTGTTTTTTATCTATTACTGAGACACCTGCCCCTGATATCCTTAAGATTATGAACTGTTATGAGCCAAATTGTATGCCCCCAGCAATTCATGTGTTGAAGCCCTAACCCTCAGTGTGGCTATATTTGGAGATAATACAAGTAATTAAGGTTAAATGAGGTCATAAGGGTGGGGCCCTAATCTAACAGGACTGGGGTCTTTACAGAAAGAGGAAGAGACACTCGGGATGCTAATGGACAGAGAAAAGACCACGTGAGGACACAGCAGGAGGATGCCCATCTGTCAGCCAAGGAAAAAGACCTAAGGAGAACTCAATACTGCAGGCACCTTGATCTTAGACTTCCAGCCCCCAGAACTGTGAGAAAATAAATTTTTCTTGTTTAAGCCACTAAGTCTGTGGTATTTTGTTTAGCAGCCCTGGCAGGTCAATATATGAACCAAAGCGATTTCCTTAGTTAGCAAGGACCACTTCTGAGAGTAAAGTGCAAGGGGAGTCTACCATCCAGACATTTAAAAAATAGTAGGGATGAGGAAGTATATGTGTGAGTTGTGCATCTGAAAATGTCTGTGTCATACAATGTCTCCTCATCTAGAATAAGAAAAGAAGAAAATTTGCAGTTCATCATAAAATCTTAGGGCATCATGTCAAAAAAACTTAAAGTAGAACAAACGGTAACAGGATAATATCTGCCCCATGTGTGATCCATAACTATCCCAGACGCATGGTGCTGAGTTGCTACATTGCTTCAAGGACACAGCCAACAGAACTCTCTAGGGTATTAGCAGTACACCCCCAGTTATTGCTCATTCTTACGGACTGGGAGTAGCACCGAACTAAATACCATAATTTGGAAATAAAACCTATCTTTCACACACCATTAAAAAAAATGAACTAAGTTAGTGTAGAAAATTTAAGCAAATGGAGGGATAGACTGTCACTTGTGTTAGTTATAGTGCATTACTCCTAGGACGCCTAGATTCTAGGTCCGGACATCATAGTTTTGTTGAGGCTTTCTGTCAATAAACCAGGCTCACATGATAACATTTGTACAGTTAATTCACTTCTACTGTATTGGCTCTGTTTTTACTATATTTTTCTGATAAAAACAATGTTGTTTGGGGCAGTATTTTTATTTGTTCTCATTGCTTAAAAGTGCTCTCCATGACAAAGCACTGAAAGCAATGACTAACCAGTTCCTGGAACTCTTAACCTGAATACATATTTTTTTTTTCAATTTTTATTTTTAGTAGTCAGAATATGGTCAAGAACTAGTTGATTCTGCCTATAGCTCTAACTTAGTCATGGCGTACATGTTAAGTTAATTTTTTAAGAGAGACTTGGAATATTTCCCATCTAGTCTCGTGGAGAAAAACACCTGTCAAGTGCCTGTTGCTATTTATTTTCCTTTAGAAAAGACACTACTTTGTAGGGGTGTCCATGGCAGTTCTTTCCAGAACAAGTAGACAGAGAAGGGATGGGAGGTAAAGAAGAGGGCATAATTCTCATAAAGACGCATCTCTGAACACTCACTGGTGACCAGCCAGTGGTTTGCAAGTTCCTGAACCCGAGGGAACTGTCTGTGTGAGAGCGAGCACCTGGTGAAAGCCCGCAGGCCAGACAACCTCAGTGCCTGGGGTGGGGACGGTGCGACCTCGATCTCTGCAGTGACTCAGCCTATCCACTGATTATTTGCATACCTCCCTTCCTACATATGTAATGTGTACTGAAAATTACACTTTATGTCTTCACAGTTCTTAATGTTCTTATTCTTTCCCACCTCCAAAGTTCTCCATCTGCCCACTGGGGTTCAGAATTTACCCCCAGCTACATATTCCAGAGTCTGGAAATCTTCTAATTGACTCCCCTTTAAATCTGCAGAATCATACCCTGAGTTTTCACCATTTAGACTTTTTATTACTCTTAGAGAAGGTAGAACATTAAGTTCCTGAGAGTCCCACACTGATGTAAGTCTTAAAACGAGGCCACAAAACAATGCTCTTGTGTACAGTGTGAGACTGGACAAGAATCATGGGATGTTATAAAGTCAGACTTGGCTCACTAAGAACGTACCAAGTCTGGTTATCTAGATATGATTATAGGGAATTTTTAGGGTTCCAAAAATTTAGAATGTTTCTCAAACAGGGGTTTGAAAGAACACTAAAAGTAATTTTCAAAATTCTGTGTTTTACATTCAACAATAAGCTAAAATAAAATTAGTTGAAGCTTAGTTTGCTATTCTGTATGACTATAGCCGAACACCACCATCTGATTTAGTGCTTGCATTACCCTTTTGTCAACTTTCTTATTGGCACCAAAAAGTACCACGTCACTGCTGTATGCTAGTTTGAAAAAGAACAAAAGATAACTTAATTTAGAAATGATGGCTTCCCACTAAGTAAAGAACAAATTATATCATTAGGGATAATTTCAAATTGAAAAAACTTGGAAGGAAAAATGAATCTTCAAAAGGCCCACAGAGGTGTTGGCATGTGAACTCTCCATTAGTCTTATGGATGGTGATTTCATTTCTACAAAATATAATTTCTCACATAATCTGTTAATTTCAATTTAATTTTTTCATTTTAAAAATTTTGTTTACATTGATTTGTCTACTTTGATTTTATAGTGGTAGCACAATTGTGAGACAACAGAGCTTGCAATTAATTTTTTGGTATATGCACAATTAAACCATAATAAAAGTTATAGTTAATATTAATGGTTCTTGGGAGTTTTTTTTCTTCATTTAAAATGTTATATGATCGACATTCAAGAAACACTAAGCTAGGTGCACCAAATTCCCCAAAGTGATGGTAAATCAAACAGAAATGTTAACTTAAAATAATTCTCTTTGTTGGGAAAACTAAATAATCTAATGAGTAAAAAAGGTGTTTGAAAAAAATGTTTAAATGATATAAAAGAAAGGTCAGTCATTTGTTTTTCATTGTCAGAAATTTCTTTCTGCATAGTACGTTATCAGTTGGTTTGATAAAGATATATAATATATAGCTTAGAAAATAAATTACCCTGAACTATAAAACCATGGAGTTCTGAACAATTTTAAAGCAATGACGATAAAAATATGCAATCCCATGAAATTATTTAGAACTAAATTCTGTAGACACATAGTGTGAGTGAGGAGAATGTGTATTTCAATGAGAGATGCTTTATTCATCATGCTACTTCAATCTTCCACATCTTTATTATATATTTAACTAGAGGAAAAGTGTCTTAACATTGCATGTATGAATCTATAGAGAAACGAGTTACATTAAAACCAACCTTGGAAATGATTGTTTGGAAATAATTCTATTCAATATAAAAATAGAGAATTTGTTGCTTAAAATAATTTTATCTGGTGACTCCAATGATTGGAAACCATTTTGGCGAGAGCAAGAATAATTTACATGTAAAAACTAGAAGACATTATGCCTACAGAGACCATTTTCTTTGAGTTTTCTTAAAGGATAAGACAAAGTTGTTATTGCTCCTTCTTTAATAAGATTTGCTGTAGATTAATTTGGCCACATTAAAGATTGTAGCAAAAGTTTGTGGCTTTCAGATGCAGTCTCACTATACTTATACATTAAAATATTTCATTTCAGGAAAATTTACTTCAATGAGATCTATATTTCCTCTTAGGAAGGGAGAACATATGCTTATAAAAATTCTAAGGATGCCTAAGTCTTCTCTACGTAATATATAATGTAATGAAAATATCCAAAGGGCTTTGAGCATAATGTATATAACAGACAGTGTGAACTTTGAGTAGTAAAACATAGACTACAAGGAGTGAGATCTTCCAATATCTTGACAAAGCCAGTTTTTGCTAGGTATTTTCTTTCTGATTTGAAGGGAAAATAAAAAGATGATTTGAAGAAATGTTTCCTCTGGGTTTATGCTGTGGTTTGAAAGTTTGTGTCCTCCCAAACTTTATATGTTGAGATTCTAATCCCCCAAAGTGATGGAATGGCATTACCAGATGGGGCCTTTGGGAGGTGCTTGAATCAAGAGGGTAGAATCCTGACGAATGGGATTAGTGTTTTACAAAAGAGGCTGCAGAGAATCTCTCCTCCCTTCTGGCATGTGAGAATAAGTCAGCGACTCAGAAGGGGGCCCTCACCTGACCATGCTGGCACCTTCATCTCTGACTTCCAGCCTCTACAACTGTAAGAAATAAATTTCTGTTGTTTATAAGACAACCAGACTGTGGTATTTTGTTGTAGCAACTGAAACAGACTACAATAGTTTATATCTGTTAATAACCAGCTACATGGAAAATAATATTCATTCCTCTTCCAGTCATTTTCAGATATTTTGGAAAGCACGTGTACTGCAATATAGTTATTTTATAAATAATATAAAGTATAGTAAATAAATACCTAATTTATAATTTACATTGTTATGAACTGAATGTTTGTGTCACCCTCAAATTCATGTTATCAAACCCTAACCCCCAATGTGACAGTATCAGGAGGAGATGGCTTTGGGAGGTAACTAGGTCATGAGCGCAGAGGCTTTATGGATGGGATTAGTGCCCTTATCAAAGAGATGCCAGGGAAGTCTCATCTCTCTTTCCACCTCATGGGAAGCTATGAGAAGACAGACAGTCCACAATCTGGAAGACAGTTCTCACCAGAACCCACGTTGGTACCCTGATCAGTTTCCGGAAATGTGAGAACTAAATTTCTGTTGTTTACAAGCTAAAATCGTATTTATCAGACTTATGATATTTTTGTTATAGCAGCCCAGAGGACCAAAACATACATGCTTCCAAAGCAAGGTCAAATGGTATATATATTTGAGTTTTAGTAGATACAGCAAGGTTATTCTATTACAGTGTGTGAAACACCATTTTTCTTTTTGGGCTGGAGCAAACAAGTGAGGTAGAGATGAGAAGGAGATTAGATTAGGGAGAGACAGAGAAGGATCAGAGAGGGAGAGATGCCAGACCATGCAAGCCTTGTAGGCCGTTGTAAAGACTTTTATCACCTATCTTTTTAATCTTGCCAATCAGAGTAAGATTTATTACTATATATACATTTTCTGTTTATATGCAATAAAAGAGGATTTCTTATTACGTATGCATTTTCCGTTTGTATGTTTGATTATGAAAATTGCTTATTTTGCCTGTGTTTTCTATTGTGTTGTTCATCCCATTCTTTTTGATTTTTAAGATCATTTTTACAGCTATTAGAATTGTGAGCTCTTTGTCTCCTTAATGTCAACACAGTTTTATGCTTCATTTTCTTCTTTCTAAAGGATCTTAAGACGTCTCTACTCCTGAATTACATTGAAAGTGTATCTTTGCAAATTAACTGAAGAGAATTTCAGCCCTATGATTTGCTTTGCCATGTTTGTCAGTCACAGTATCCTGTATCTAGTAAATAATTATCAAAAAAATTTTTAAACAAAATTAACACATCTATTGGCTAGATTCTTAGTCACTAATGAGGTCTAGACTTTCTGGTTGTTATATGTGGTAGGCAGAATAATATCCTGCCTTCCCCACCTTCCCCGTATACTCAACATCTGTAACTATATTACCTGACACAGTAAGAGAAACGTGACATTCATGATTAAGTTAAAGACCTTGAGTTGGGAGATTATTAATCATCAGGATGGTTGGGGGAAGGATAACTCAGAGAGGGGGATGTGACAGCAGGTGCAGGGGTCAGAGAGGAAAGATATCTGATAATGCTATGCTGCTAGCTCTGAAGATGGAAAGTGAGGCCATGAGCCAAGGAAAGCCAGTAGCCTCAAGACACTCCTGTAAAGCTTCCAGAAGGAACACAACCCTGCCAACTCAGTTTAGACTTCTGACTCCCAGAACTCTAATAAAATGAGGTTATCTTTATCTCATGGCAATAGGAAGCTAATACATTATTCTACTACTGACCTGCATTAATCACATCACTAACCTCTTTGTTTATCAGTTTCTTCATTTATAGAGCGGAAATGTACGGTATTTCTTTGGTCCTTAGATTCCTTTCAGATAAAGCCCTCAGGGATTGTATATTTTGTGTAGTGAAGCAGAACTCAGACTTGTCACTCTACTGACTTTCTCTCTCACAGAGAGGGGATCGCACGTTCACTTTAACATCCTCAGGGAATTTCTGCCACCTGTTACTTTGGCTCTAGTGTAAGTTGCTTCCTCTGCTCTGCTCAGTTAATAAAAGCTGCGTAGAATCATGGTCACAGGGGAGGAGAAACTGTCATCCAAGCATAAATTCAAAAAAAGGGTGCCCAGTCCAGGCCAGGGCAGAGAAGTGGTGCAGCCAGTGAAGATGGCTCTTAGTGGAAGCTTGGGATTCACACTGATTTCGTGGTGTTCGATGGGTTTTTATTGTGAGTTCACTGGCTGTACGAAATGGGCTAATTTCAAAAGCTACACAGCCAGATGAGGAGGATACAAGGTGAAGGGAATGGAACAGAGCCACATGTAGTAAATCCCGAGAGCTCGGTTTTTACTGGAGGCAGCAGGTCTGGGAATGAACCGTCCACATTTGCCCAGTCACCTTTCTGGCCTGGGCAAGGGTGACCAAGCATTATACAAAATGCATGGCTTTTAGAGGGACTGAACATGCAACCTGGCCTTATTTGCATGATGAACTAAGATACATGAACACCTTGATACACTGTGTAGACAGATTATAACTACTGAGGCACTGAGCAAATAAGCCTGAATAGTCTTCAGACATATATGAGATGGAGAACATGAGTCCACAAACCACTGTAAATACCATCACCTCACAGCTGAAATTTTAAGCCTATAGGAATCAGAATACATTAAGAAAATTTATATGGAATGAGGACTATCGTCAAGAGAAATTATCTCCTTAAGACTAAGAACAAACTTCTGGTTAAAATGACAGATTTCACAATAAAATGACAGAAAATACATTTGCTGTCCTTTTCCACGGAAAGCCTCGTGGGATTTAGAGTAAGTTTTCCATTCTGTTGCGTAGTTACACTTCCACAGTTGGGTCCAGGATGTCTAATTGCTGTTCCTTCTAATTGGGCAGGAAGATTTGGCTCTGGCTGCCTATATGACTGCCTTGTGGGGCAGGGACCAGATGTACCTGTCTTGTTCTTTACTGGCGGTTTCATGTGGCCTGACTGACTGGTACGGGCTGAATGTTTCCATGTTCCCATAAGAGTACTGAGTGAGTAAACAACTGAGCACACTAAGCTAGCCATTAATTTATATTGAGAAGCACAACAAAATATGGTCAAAATAAAAAGTGATATTGTGCAATGTGACAATAGCAGCTGATTTATGAGAAATTTCACACTAGCATTGGGACAGTTGGATTTACTAATTTACGGGTTTGACACAGCTATGGTTTTCTGTTTCCTCTCATCTGTTGGACAAACTGCGTATTTCTCAAAGGAACAGTATCCATTTCTTTGGTGCCTCGGCTTAGAGGCCACATTTGTGGCTGGTTAACATTTTGCCAAAAGCTTCATTAAAATAAAATAGACTATTCTCTAATCTGGGTGGAAACTCTGGGGGTGGGAAGAAGGAGCCCTTTCTTACTGGGAAAAAAAACCTAATTTTTCTTTGGTTTCAATACAGTATTCAGCTTTTATTTGACGCACAAACAATTCAATGTACACAGCTTATTCTGGTGGGATAATGTTTGGTTAGGACATTGTGAATAGGAAATAACATTAATAATTCTTTGAATATATTTTTATATCATTAAAGAGCACATGTATTTAAAGAATTTGTCTTCTTTCTGTTCAGTGGTTATTTACCAAGGAGTATAACAAAGATTAAAGGACCTTCATCTAATTCTAAACCAGAGAAAACTGTGTTTCTGAGGGTAATCAGTTAACTGGTGTGTCTACAGGGTAACTTTCAGTGTGCCAACTTCCTCCTCCCTGCCATTTCATCATATTAACTACCACCTCCTTTTAGTGTTTCTGAGCAAGCTTTGTGCATGGCTTGGGTTCAAATACTGGAAGTCTTTAGCCAATTAAGCAGCGCTCTGTTCCTTACAGAAGAATCTCAACAAAGCACTCCCTGATGCCTGCCCTGAGGACTCTGGCAGGAAAGGCAGAGTGGTGCGGAGCAAAGAGTACCAAAGGAGGAGACAAAAGGGCAAGGGGCTTGTTCTCACTCTTCTGGTAGTGTGCTCCTGCCTCTCTTTCCCAGGACAGTGGCGATAACTTGTGTGGCCTGCTAACATCACAGGACGATGTGTGCCATAAATTAAATCAAGACTGTGGAAGTGCTTTGTAGGCCATCATGTGCTGAGCAGATACAAGGTGTGACTGGTATTTGATTCCACGGAGGCCTTGCCCTGGCTGATCTGAGTTTCTCCACACTGCCAACATCTGCACCTGCTCTCACCCCATCAGAGAGACAGAGCCCCTCCTTGGCAGCTGGAAGACAGAGTCATCTTCAGAACTGGTGTTTTCCATTCGAATGGTTCATTCATCCCACCTCCTCCAGCTCCCAGCTGCTGTGCACAGACGCTACCACCCTAGGGAGGAAACCGAGCTGCCTCACCACACACAGAGCTTTCCCCCCAGAGCACACATATCCAAGACATAGGAGTGTAGCTTTGCTCCCTCTTTCAGTAGAACCATCCAGCACAACTCATTGTCCTTGCTCTGCACCCACGGTTTGCTCTTTCCTGCTGCCCCTTAATAATGTTCCCATATCCTGGAGGCGTCAGGATAATTTCTCTTTCATTATCAGTGTTCTCAGGATGTAACATACTCACTATGACTTAGTATGAATTCGAGTACTTCTGACAGCGTTGTTTCCAAATTAGAAATTGGTGTTGATAATGTTGAAAAAGGATTGAGTTAATTTTTTTGCACTGTTCAGTTCCTAGTCAGGCCCCAAAGGCAAAATGAAACTGCAGAGAAGATGGAGAGGGGGATTCAGCAGAGGTCTGAGAAAATGCAATCAAGGGATAGAGAACACAGCCTTCCAGGAAGGGTTAAAACAACTGGAATCATTTTAACCTAAAGATGAAGTATGCAAAATGCTGGCCAATTACCCCCTATCTCCACCACAAAAGGAAACAAGAAAATGTTTTAAAATCTAGCAAGAGGGACTTAGGTTAGATATAAGGAAGAATTTTTTACTAATGTGGGTTGTTAAATATGGCAAGGGTTTACAAAGGAAATTTGTAAGGAATTTCCTGCTGTGGCCATCTTTCCATATTAGGGTAGATTCCACTTGTGTCAGATGGTTTAAATAAAGTACTTCATAATTTTCCTAAAATGTCTATACATTCACTTTGCCAATTAAGTGAACAGATTGGCACTGCAGTGAATATCTTGCACTCATGATTGCCTCTGTATCATTAAACATCTTTTGGGGGGACTTTCTACATTGTGGGAAAAATATACGTAACATAAAATTAAACATTTTAACCATTTTAAATGATCATTTCAGTGGCAGTAAGTACATTCACATTGTTGTGCAGCCATTACCACCACCATCCATCTCTAAAACTTTGTCATCATCCTAAACTGAAACTCTGCACCTATTAAACAAGTGTTCCCACTACTCTCTCCCTCCAGCCCCTGGTAATCTTTATTCCACTTTCTTTCTCCATCAATTTGAGCTATTCTACATTTCAATGGTTGCCCTACAGAGTGAATTCCACCTTCCCAACAAAAAGCCTAAAGTACTATGTGTCTTAGCCCCTTTTCTCTGTAAGGTGAAGAACTGGAACCTCTGTTCTGCCAACTAGGGATGCCCACGTGAGTCCAGGATCCACAAATATGGAACATGAGACGCAGGCAAGCTAGTGGCATTCGCTGGTTGGGACAGAATGGAGAAGGCTGGTGATGGCACCAGCAGCTTTCCAAGTTGGGTTGGGCTGGCATGGTTCTCCGGTTAGTAGGGTGGGAGCAACTTCCTCCCTGTCTAAGAGGAGACTTTTTTATGATACTGAGGTAAATCACGTCCTTTTCCAAGCTGCTCCACTGGTGTGATGAGGAGTTGGGGGTTATTCCTGTATGTTCTTCTCAGATTTTGTGCCTTCTGATCTTCTGGCAATTCTGAAATCTACTCAACTAGCTCTAATAAATCCTTTTTTGCTTACTAAGGGTTAAAATGGATTCTGTTGTCTCTTTTAAGAACCTCAACCACCCAGGCAATTATCTTCCTATACTGATACCTCCCATAGATGATCCTTCCCCATGGATGGGAAGGAAGTGAGTTGGATGTACCCAGGAGAGCCGGGCAGTTGATACAGCCCGGGCAACCTTCTCCTGCAGCATCTCTATGATGCCTGACCAGCTGTTTGTGTGTTGGGAGGTTGGGGTGGGGACGGGATTTTGAAGCCAGCAAACCAGAGTTGGCACAAGGTAGTTGTCACCTTCCTCACAGAGACTCTCTGAGTCGTTCTCCCTCTCAGAAACTTCGCTGTATCACATCTGTATGCACATAGCAGAGCTCCTCTGCTTGAGACTTGAAATGGTAACTCTTTTATCTGAGAAGCAACTTCCCCTTCCACTAAGCCTCACAGGGTGAGCCTGTGTTATGTGGGAAGGAGCGTGGCTTGTGAGATGGGGAGGAGGAGGGATCCCTCGGTGCTCCTGAGGAATCATTATTAGCTTTACAGAAGGGGAGCTAGTGCTCAGCTATCCCCTCCATAGCAAGCTGCCGAGGGCTGCGGGCTCCTGGAGTAGTTTGCTTGTTTTCTCCCTGTATATAGATTCAGGAGTGTCTGCAAGCTCCTCAAGGCCAGATCTTGCACACATTTCTGTAGCCCTCACTATCCCAGCATGGGAAGGTACTTACTTGATGTTCAGTTCCTGGCTAATCTATGTAAGCATGAGCTTGTAGGCATGTCTGGTTACAGTCTTCTAAATTTCAGTCTTTGTCTTTAATTAAGTATGCTTATATATTTTCTCTATTTTAGCTATTATGCTTTTCATACCTAAAATCTTTTTTGCAGCTACACTGTTCCTTTTTCATTGTGTTCCATTCTTACTACATAAATGTAATAATGTCTTCTTCCATCATGGTAGGATATCATTTAGAATTGGCAAACTGGTTAAGAGAGCAAACTCTAGGGCCAAGGTCCCCTGTTAGAATCATGGCTCTGCCAATTACCAGCTGTATGCCCTTGGGGAATTCACTGTAATTTTCTGTGCCTCAGTTTCTTTATCTATAAAATGAGGATAGTGATGATATATATATGGTAAGGTAGTTGTGAAAAATACATAAATTAATATATATAAAGTCCTTAGAACAATGCCTAACACTAAGCAAGTAATGCTAACTATTATTAAGTTCTTTTCTGTTTTCTGCAGAGTTGATTTTCCTCTTTTATTATTTTAGTCTTTTTCTTTTGTGTTTCTAGTTTTCTTTTTTTTTATTTGTTTGTTTAGTTTTGTTATTCAACCACTTTTAAGAATAAAGAATAAAACTCTTTATTCTAAGTGATTAGTATAAGTTTCATCTGCTCATGTGTGAATAGGTTTTTTTCTTCAAAAAGTACCCTCCACTGCATTGAAATTTGACTGACAGTTTTATGCATGTGGGCAAAGGCCTGTCAGCTAACCTGATTCATTTCCAGGGTGAGTGATTTGGACATCAGCCAATAGGTTGCTGTTTCTCTAAATAGTAGAACAAAGAGGTTTCACACGTCTATGCCCTGTTAGAATCAAGTCATTGATCAAAGAGACTTTAGACTGCTTGACTTTCTGCTCTGATGTGAGGAAGGAGAGATGAGAGATATGCTGGGCAGCTACATGGTACAAAGAACTCCAGATAATCTTCTGTTTGCCCTATTTCTATTCTCCCCACTTTGCCTTATTGGCCACTTTCAACCTGGTGCTTCCAATAAGACTGACTCCCACCTCCACCTCCACTGGAGTCTGCAGTCAGTGGATTTAGATCTTCACTTTGCTCTGTTCTATTTCATATGTTAGTTGCCTTTTATC
Organism: Camelus bactrianus; assembly: GCF_048773025.1. Classification (NCBI taxonomy): domain Eukaryota; kingdom Metazoa; phylum Chordata; class Mammalia; order Artiodactyla; family Camelidae; genus Camelus; species Camelus bactrianus. Next base: position 56,974,362 of record NC_133541.1, on the reverse strand, counting down.
TGACACCTTCCTGACTTTCAAAAAGTTGTTAGAATCTCTGTTCTGATTTGACTACGTCCATGCCCCCATTATCTTTTCTGTTAATAAAATTGCTTTTGTTCTACTGTATGGTATCTTAGAATCACTGAAATTCCTGTAGAGCCCTGAGATTGATGGGAAGTTTGTTGCTCATTTTGCCTTCTTGATCTGGAATTAACATCACAAGTATTATTGCTGGAATCACTGGAGATTATCAGTTAATTATTTATCCCCTCTCCTTGATTCTGAAATAACTGAAAATAAAGATACTAGTCTTCCACCTTAAACAGAAACAGCCACACATAAACAGAGAAAATTAACGCATTATCCCTTCCAAAAAAGGAACCAAGATTGATAGATATAAGACTCTCCCTAATTGCATCCAACAATTAAGTCACTTCTTCTTCGCAGGGGAAGGAAAAGTAAAATGCAGAGAAAGAAAATCATTGTGTTTGGCCTCAAAGAATTTCCTATGAGGTGAGAAGTATTGGTGAATTCCCATGTTAGGAGTTGAGGCGGGAACATATGGAATGGAATGGTAGGAAACTCTTTTACAATTATTTTATAGATGAAGTACCTGAGATTTGAGGGGACTAAATGACTTGCTCAAGGTCACAGAATTTTTAACTGATAAAGCCAGACTCTAGCATTTCTCACTTGGAGCCCTTTAAACCTGCTTCTGTGGTATATTTCTTCTCTAGAATATGCTCCAGTAACCTCAAACATCCAAACACTAAATTTTCAAAAATATATTCAATGAAATCAATAATATTTATTTAGAATTAGACTCTCTCTCACAAGTCACTATACTGTGATTCCCAAGGTAAAAAAGAAAACTTATACAGCTTAGACATTTCAAAAATATACTGGAAACAAAAGGGTTTTCAGGCTTTCATTACCCTACATTTTATTAACCAGAATTACTATTTTTTCTACTTCTTAAGCTTTCTGATATATATTTTTCTAACATAGAAAATATTGCTATTTTCTGAATTTCTCATTTCAGACTTTAGATTTCCTAGGAAATAGTTGACTTCAGCTCTATTAACTGCCCTGCAGTAAATCACAAGTGTCTGCTTTCTTAGCATCAGAAAAAGCACAAAACTACAAGGAACTACCTACTGTATAGCACAGGGAACTATATTCAGTTTTTGTAATAAGCTATAGTGAAAAAGAACCTGAAAAATATATATAGGCATGTAAATGTATAGCTGAATTGCTTTGCTGTACACCTGAAACTAACATTGTAAATCAACTATACTTCAATAAAAAATAAAATTGAAGAAAAAAAGAAAGAAAGAAGAGCACAAAACTGAAAAGGCTCCCTTGGGAGATGTAAGTACTGTGAGTCCTCATGAGGCTGCAGGTGGCTGGAATTCGACAGAAGTCCATTTTACGTGTGGATGGCTTCTGACATTGCTCCTCTCACAGAATAGCTGGTGATAACACTTGGACATTTTCATTAAGCATCTCATTTTTTCCTTTGCTCAGCTTGAGATCGGTTCCTGAATTACAATCCCTGGCAGGACAGCTGAGGCAGGAAAATATTAAGTTGCTGGCACATGGAAACTCCTTTCTTCATCCTGAGATTCCACTAACGTCTCTCTGGCCCTTTCCTGGCACTTTTTATCATAAGTATTTTCGTGTTATTTGAAAAAAAAAAAGGCGGCGGGGGGGGGGAAACTAGCTGAAACAGAGCTTCTGGTGTTTTCTCCTTCACAGTATAAAAATAATGAAGTAAAGGAGAATGCACTATACAGGTCATTAAGCCAACACAGCACACTGGTGACCTGATGGATGGAAGAGATTAGAAACTGTCTTTCTCCTTCATTCCAGTGTTTACAGGGCACCTACGATATGCTATTCGGTATGCTCGGAATTGGTATATAACGATGACCAGAGCAAAGCCCCTACTTTTAAGGAGCCCACAGTCTACTGAGGAAGACAGAAGAATGAAGTCACTGATTTCAGTGTTCGGTGATACACACTGGGACAGGATGTAGTTTAGGTGAGTGTATGAACGTACTGTAGGGGTGAATAGCAGCTCATCTATGCGGTGCAGAGCGTAGGGGAGGCCCAGGAGATGATCTTTGAGTGGGGCCCTAAAAACAAAGACAGACGTTCCAGAAGGACAGGGTGAGAAAGGACCATCCAGGCAGAGGAAATAGAATCTTTAGATGGGGAGGCATGAGGGAGCCATGTGTGCTCCGAACATATAAGGTCCTTATACCTGGAGTTTGGGGTGAAGGGAGAAGGGGGTAACAATTCATAAGACCAGAGATTAGACAAATGGCATTGTCGACACAAGAAGGACTTTGAACTTCATCCTCTAGACTTGTTTTCCTAATACATGTGAGTTTCTTACACATTTGCATACTGGATTTCTGGTGGACAGGAGAGATGTGAACTTGCATCCTATTTATGGCAGATCTTTTTTGATAACAGTTTGAGTCAAACTGTATCCTGCCTCAATTATATGAAGAAGGAAAAGGTCCCTCATGTTCCACAGACATGAGCTTTCCTTGGTCCGATCTGACATTTCTCTAGGCTACTTAGCAACCTGCACCCCTGCTCCATGCCTCACAGTCACATCAGTTCAGTGTTCTGAGTGGTAATGCCGCCATCACAGTGTTACCCCTGGCTAAACAACAATGCAAAACCTGTGCACGTTGCCTCCAGTTCAGCAACACATATGTGAACATTACCAGTTGGGAAAATGATTGAGAATTATTCCTAAGACTCCACTGAAATTAAGCGGGAGTGTGACAAGAACACATTTGTGCTTTAGGAACTTATTTCTTGAAGAAGGATCATTCAGATACATTGTGGTCAGAGCTTTATCTAAGAGCTGAGGGTGGAAGGCAGTGTGTATTCATAAATAAATCTGTATAAAATAATTTTAGAAGGCAGTATAGGACTAGGATGGAAAGCATAGGCTCTGCAGTTATCGGCTTGGGTTTGAGACCCTACTCCTGTAGTTACCGGCTGTATGATGTTATATGGCAAGTTATAGAACACCTTTGTACCTCAGTTTCCTCGGCTGTAAAGTGGGGATTCTCATGGCACTTGCTTCTTAGAGTTGTTGTGAGGGACAGATGAAGTAATATATATAAAGCAGTTAGAATAGCACCCGGCACAACATAAGTGCTTAATAAGTATTAGTGTTATTATACTGGAAAATATCATTTTTACCAGGAGAAAATTGATAGGATATAGGAAATGATAAGATAAAGGGAAATGACAAAGGAACACTTGGATTGTTGATTGACTGCATGATAAAGGAGGAAAGAATCTAGAAGGGGGTGAGATTTGGGGAAAGTCATGAAAGAAGAAAGAATTTCAGTGTCTCAGGCATTAAGTTTGAGGAAGCTGTGATATATTTATTTATTGAGATGACAAGTAGCCAGTTGGATATATATGAGTTTGGGGTCCATATGAAAGACTGGGCTAAGAATATAGATTTGGGGAACCATCAACCTGTAGGTGAAAGTTGGGGCCCTGGGGGTCGAGATTGCCAAGGAGAGAGGAAAAGAGAGCAATTTATCTCTAAGACAATTACTGACCATATTCAGATAATTTTCTCTTTGTGACCCCTTAAAATTAATCCTGTTTTATTCTCCTGCTAATGCCAGTAATACATGTTTTTTGTACAAAGTTCTGAGCATTTTCTTAATGTTCCTTTTTTTAGAAAAAAAATTTTTATATGATTTTTCACCAGCAGCCTTTGCTCTGAGAAGGAAATGTTCTTGAGTCATCCCTCACTGGGGCTTCGAACACAAGACAAATGTCAAATACCTCCCACTCTGTTGTCATCAGGGAAGGCCAAACAAAAGTAATCAGCCTGAATCCACCCCTCATTAGATGAGAGCCCAGCTGTGTTGCTGTCCAGACAGGGAGCTGGGGGCCAAGCAGCAGGGGGATGCGCCGCTTACGCGGTGATGGAGGGAGAATACTGGGGCCCTTTGTGCTGCTGACACTTTGGCAGGGCAGGCTGGTATTAGAGGAGAAAGCCTATGATTACTTCAAGCACAGACATTTTCCCTTCAGTGGTCTTGCTGCTCAGCCTGGAAGTGAAGCTGCTAAGTGACCACCGTGGCACCGTCAGGGCTCCACCTCCAGCCACCCTGTCTCAGAGGCAGCAGCCCAGTCCACGCAGGGAGGAGGGCTGCTTCACATCTCCCTGCCACCTAGGAGCACTGAGGACTGGGATCAGTGGCCACTTCAGAGGGAAGATGATTCCGAAGGGCTTTCCACAGTGATCCGGTGCCCAGGTCCCTCTGTGTCTGCCTTTCTCAGCCCCTGTTTGGATCTGGAAGGAGTCCAGGGGGTAGAAACCAACGACAAAGCTGAGCCACCCACCCCACACCAATAAGAGAAGTTGAGCTCCAATTCACTCATCCAGGATTCTGCAATCACAACATCTAGAAGGAAGCTGTCCTAATTTTAGTATTCCTGCAAGTTATGTTTCACTCTTTAGGAATTATTCTAAATTGCCAGCGGGGAGGATCTCATAATATTTTCAATGCTGAGAGCCTCTAAAGATACTCATTTGACCCTGAGCAAATCATCAGTGTTAGTACTCTGGGTGGTATGTGGAGAGTTGGAAATATCTATTCCTCACTTACTGCTAAAACTATGTCCATTTCTTTGCATGGGGGAGAAGGAAAGGACCCACTATTCTCTTTTCAGATCCTTAGTTGGTTGCTTTTATACATCTGGTTGACCTCCTCTGCTGAGCCAGGGATACAGATCTATGACCTGCTTCTTTTGACATTTTATCCCCTGCTGCCTGCCTTACATCCAGCATTAGATTTAGCCACTTATCTTCAGTAACTATTTTTCTGCTCCTCTGCTCTGCCATTGCTCACAGACCTAACATTTCATGGACTTTTATACTGACAACTCCTTAATACCTTATGAAGTTATCCTGGATTCTTTCGAGTGTGCTTTGTCCAATTGTTATTAAAGTCTGCAGAAGGTTACTGTTTATCACAAATCCTACTAGGCAGGGCCAACACATTGTGAACTCTCTTCTTGAACTTCCAGAAAATCTGCATGAGTGTGTAAAGTTAAAACAAAACAAAAAAGAAACATGGCCAATCTGAAAATGACTGCAAAACCCTGAAAGATTCTGGCTCTTGGCCAGAATTGATTGTATAGGAAACCTCAAATTTCCCCACCCACTGTTTCTCCTTGCCTTTCCTGGGGTTTCAGATTGCAGGACCGTTGTACACCACCACACAGAGCTCATGGTAGGTTAGTTAGAGGAAGCTACTTAAATCCTGACAATTTCACTCTATACTTACCATCCTCAATCTTAGATCCTCCTCTTTCCATACATCCCCTTCTCCTTCCTAGTTCTCTATAGTGCCTCCCCCTCCTAACACATTTCCCTTAGGGAGACCAAGAAGGAAAAAAAAAACCCCAAACACCAACCTCTAAAAAAGAGAGTTTTGGGGTTTTCTTACTCATCGACATTGAAGGGAAAAAAGAAACCAACAGGACACCTCCTCCATCCTTTTAAATCCTCCTCTGCTACAGGATTGGACTGATTTCCAACTCTGAAAATGCTTCAGAGAATACTCAGAAACTCTGTGAACATGAGTAGGAGAATTCTGGTAGATTAAGAACAAATGTTAACAGTCAAGCCATTCCAAGATTGTTCTGCTCTCTTTCTCCAGGGGTATTTCAGTCGAACTGCCTTTAAAAGACACAATTAGATGTGTAATATTTCTGACCCTTGAGCTTTGGGATTTGGGCTGTTTTAAAGGAGAGGGAGCAGTACTAAGGCTTGTAAAGTCACTTTCCAGAATAAGCTGCTTCTTTAACCAGAAAGGGGTGCCTCCTGCAGCTAACACGGGAAAACTAATCTTGGGAAAGCAAACACCTTGGAAAGAAAAGCTTTAATGCCTGTAATTAATTCATGTTGTTTGTCGTAATCTAAGCAGGAGCCGGCTGAATACTGTGTGTTTGTGTGTGTGTGTGTGTGTGTGTGTGTGTGTAAGAGAAGGACTGGGTAGAATGTAGCCCTCTCCTTTTTTAAGAGGAGTTAAAATGAATTATAGGAAGACTTGTTTCACTCCCAGAAAAGATCAATTTGGGAAACATTTCTTTTGACACATTGCTCATAATTAAAGTAATTCCTCATTTTCACCTATTTTCTTTAAGTAAAAACTTGTGACTTTATTTAACCTTCCATCAATTAACTCTCTCAAAAGAAAATAACCTTGGGCCCCATAAACACACACACTTAATCCTTTATTGACAGAGAAAAGAGAAGCAATGGCTGTCCGTCAACTGCTGGGACCCAGGATTATTGCAGCTCCAAAGTCTGTTGCCCTGTGTGCACCAATCTCCAGTTTCCTGCTCTTACTGACAGGGGTTTTGACTTTGAAATTCCCCTCCACGTTTCACCCATGCACACAGCCATATAAATCTATTAAAACCATGCTGTTAGAAATGTTTGCCCCAGAACAGTCTTCATTCAACAAATATGACTCGATCTCCTTTGTGCTAGGAACTGAGGACACAGTGGTGAGCAAAATAAACATGACTGCTTTCTTCATGGGGCTTATAAACTGGTGGGGAGGAGAGAAATTAACCAAATAACCAAAATAATTGCAAACAGTAAAAAAGATGACAGAGAAGAATACCAAGTGCTATGACAGTGCCTCATTAAGGGACCTCATTTATCTATGTATCTATCTATCTATCCATCTATCTAACTCACTATATATTTACAGGGCAAGGAGGTGTTGGGGGGAATTTGTCAGATCAGAAAAGTCCTTTCTCACACACCCACGCTCAAGGAGAGGAGATTTTCCCGCAAACAGCATGGTCTAGAGGGCCATCCATTCTGATACATGTTGTTCTTTCTCGTTTATTTTTAGCTGCTATATTGAATCCCATTGTATGAACATAACAGTCTTCCTTTGGATCTTAGTTCAAATCAGAGACTTTCCTGTTGGCCTTGAAAACACAAACTGTGGCTGTGGAGAGGCCACGTGTCAGGCCAAGTGCAGGTGGTCTCTGAAAGCCGAGAGCAATTCCCAACCTTAGCCAGCAAGGAAACAGGGCCTACAACCTCAGGGAACTCTGCCAATAACTGAGTGAGGTTGGGAGAGGACCCTGAGCCTCAGATGAGTTCACAGTCCCAAGTGACTCTTGATTTCAGCCTTGTAAGGCCCTGAAAAGGGAATCTGGTCCCATTATGCCCGAACTCCTGACCCACAGAAACCTGGATGATAATGTCATGTTGTATTAAGCCTTCAAATTTGTGGCGATTTGTTACCTAGTGATGGAAAACAAGTGAAACTCCTGATGTAAATGTTAGGCTGATGCACAGGCTCACAAGATGAGGGGCAGGAAGGGGCATGGAGGCCACTTGGGCCAACTCCCTTGCCTTGTAGAGGGAGACGGTGAAGTCTGTGAATTGCCCAGGAATGAACATCTAGTTAGAGACACAGGGTCACTAGAGTCCAGGAAGAAGACTGAGGAACAGAGTAACACATGACAAGATCCCGTAGAGGGGCAGGAAAGAAGAATAAGGTAGTGGTTCTAGATTATTCTACATCAGTGTCCAAGTTAAAAATACAAAGACCTAAGTGAAGTGATAAAGCATATCTGGTTGGCAGCACCACGTCACCTCTTAGTTGTGGTATGGGCTTAGATAATTTGTTTCACCTTTGTAAGTTTCAGTTTCTTCATCTCTAAAATAAAGCTAACTAGTGTACTTATCTCATAATTACTATGAAGTTTAAATGACATAATGAATATACAGAGCTGATATTGTAATTCAAGTCCAAAGGCTTTCAACTGCTTGGATGTGGCCCACCCACATTACTGAAGGCAATCTGCTTTACACTGATTTAAATGTTAATCTCATCCAAAAACATTTTCATAGAAACATCTAGAATAATGTTTGGCCAAATGTATGGCACCATGGGCCAGTCAAATTGACACACAAAACTGACCATCAAACCTACACTGTAGGCCCATGTCAACTATGTTTTGACCTTGTCAAGATGTCCACTGACTGTCCACTTTCAAGCTCTTGTCATCCCCTTTCTTCCACTCTTCTCTCCCGGCTCAGATAAATCTCTCACTGTGAAAACCCTGAACTCTTTTACTGCTTTCACTCTTTAAGCTCCAGAATCTACCTACTTGGTACTAGATCAATATATTCTATTGACTTTCCATCAGCAAAACTGAGTGCAAGAAAATAGTGAAATGATTTCTTCGAAATTTCTGTTGGAAAACAATTTTGAACTAAGAATACAAACTAATATTAAGACCTGTAAGGATTTATGAAGTTTACCACCCACAGACTTTCTCAGAAAGAACTCCTAGAGGATAGGTTAGAGCAAAATTTAAAAAAGAGTATAAGAAAAAGCTATGAATTAAAAAAATAATAATTGAACAAGGGAAACTTTTATGTAAAACGTGTAGTTACGTTTAAATAGTATTTGATTACTTTAAAATAGAATAATTGGCAATTAACATTTCAGATATTCTCAAGAAAGAACTGAAAAGAAGGAAGGAAATATGGTGGGCTTTGTGTGTGTGGAGAGACAAGACTTGTTAACTCATTCTAGCTGTTGTTCAACAAACATGCCTCTAAGTAGTGTTCTTTTATCTCTTACTTTAAAGACTTCATGGAAACAGAGTATGTAAAGTAGAGAAATTGATAAATTATGTTTAGATAATTCAAGCCAAAACAAAACCAAAAATCTTTACATGCATTTTCTGAATCCCTCAAATAAAAGGCAATTTGGGATATCTCTTTGTTTTCATTATCCCCATAGAATTTCCTCAGTTTCCCACATCATTTGGCAAAGGCAAAGACTTTACATTTGAAGCATATTTATAACAAGTTGCTGTGGCCCTGGTTCAAATTTAACTTTACCCTCTGGCCCACACTGCTTTGCATTTCAATCTTCACCCACCACACCCTTGCCAATTTGATTTCAAACTATTTTTAATTGAGACTGAACACTATACAAATTTGGGGTGTTGCAAATATAATTTACGGGGACCAGCTGGAGAGCCAAAAGTTTGATCAGATTGTAAATGTTAATGGGAATACCTAGAAATAAATGATTGATAGCCTCATTTACCCGTCTCATTGATGGTTTTTCACAGAATTACCTCTGCTTCTCGAAGTTCTGATACTGTCATCCATCATTTCCAGAAAAGAAGACTGTGTTAAATAGCACTTACTTTCACTGAATGGCGTGTTTTCTGTAATTTCTATTATTAATTATAATAACTCAATTTCTGATCTCCCTATTACATTATTAGTTTTATCAACTATTTATTGATGTTCTTATAATAATATCTGAAAGCAATTTGTAAAGTTGTGTTTTAATTGTGCCAGGTTTTGTCATGAGGCTTATCATATAACAGTTAGAAAATGACTTAGAAAAATAATTGATCAGCTTAGCGTCTCTCTTCATGTACAACTGTTTCTAAACCCTGTGAATCCAGAGATCAAGGGTTGCAGTCGCTCTGGATGGTTATGAAGGGCAGCACTTCCGTGAATATCCAGCCATTTTACAAGTCCTGCCTCTGACTTCATAACTGATTCTGAAATGAGTCGTGGGAACATTTTGGCCTGGGGCAGGACAGGGGAGAAGAGAGAGACAATCCTTATTCCTTCACCTCCGCCTCGTCCCTGTGTTCATGCCCTTGTTTCTGCTTAGAACTTACTCTTTGTGACAGCTGCTCACTCTTGCATCTCGAAGACTGAAGCTAAAGGATTCCATTGGGCATCCCAGAATAGATCATTATTTGCCTTTATGTCCTATAAGAAATTTCCTTTCAACAAACTATCTCTTGCTGAAGATCAGGCTATTGTAGATGGTAGTGTAAAAACATTCTATTAGGAGTCAAAATCCTAAGTATTAGTTTCAAATGTTTTATTGCTAATCTAATTCCTGAGCTACCTTTTTAAAGCCTAAATAGGCAACAGAAATTTTTAATGCTACACACATGATTTATGGATACTAGAAGGAGACAGCCCCAACTCCCCCATCCTCAAGTTTTTTAATATTAATGAAAAAGGCTAGAATTAAATCATTTATTTGACACTACTTGGTTCACTCTCCAAGGCCTAATTGCCTCATCAGTTCCTCTTCTCAGCCTTCCCTGCTGTGGTGCTTTTAGCTGTCTGTGTGGGGCAGCCTGTTTCTACTCCTGGATGCAGAAAACTCAATCATAGGGCCAACAAGAGCCCTACGATTTTTTCATTCATTAGCTGTACTGTAATTTAAAGTATTGTAAAATAAGAAAAGGTAAAATCATGTTCTGTTATAATTAAAAGAAAAAAACCAAAATCGAATGGAAATATTTAGATGATGTGTATTTTATGTTACTGTACTTACATTGCATCTCTCTAATGCTGGCCATTAGTATCCACGAAAAAATGAGGAAATTGTTGTTGTCATTACTTATGAGGTAAAAAATTCAACTCAGGATCACAAACATGGTTACTAGGTTAGATCATCATTTTTTGATTAATCTAGCTCACCAACCAGACCTGAAGCCCCTGGATGGCAGGACCATCCCAGCGTGTACATCAACCACAGTTTGAGGGCTGATGACATTTCAACCAACACAGAAGATTCTGAAAACATAGAAAATATTATATAGCAGATAATAAAAGGCAAGAAGTGAAAAGCTTTTTTTAATTAAAATAAACTCGAATGGTGGTTATAAATTAAGATGACATTTTTTCTAAGTTTCAGTGAGATGAATATAATAATCAGTGGGACCTCTCTTTTTTTAAATATGGAATGCTTCAAAAATTTGCATATTATCCTTGCACAGTGGCCATGCTAATCTTCTTTGCATCATTCCAATTTTAGTAATATGTGCTGCCAAAGAGAGCCCAGTAGGACCTTTAGTTCAACTCAGTGCCAGGTAGAATGGGCCATCAGCACACGCATGTATAATGGATGAAGATGGTTGATTCACTGATATTCACTTGGCTTAAGGCTTACTATATTCTCATCACCCCATAAAATATAAGTGAACTAGCCAAGTTTTCTTCACTTGATTTTAGTTTTATTTTTGGTCACACTGTATTATATATTATTATATTACTATTATTATATTATAGGTGAACTGATCCTATTTTTTAAAAAATGAAATCTGAATCACAAGATAAATAATGGAATGAAAAGACCTGTGCCTGTGTCCAAGCTCCATTGAAGGAGGAGGGTGAAGGGTTCACGGGCAGAACCAGTGCTGGCTCACAGCAGACATCTTCCAGGGACCCCTTCCTTTTCCCTTTACCTCCTCTATTTCCTCCTCCCTCCTGTGTGGCTAGCCTAGTGATTGAGGACATTTCTATGTACAAAAAGAAGGTGGGATCAAAGTATCTTTAAAACTGCAAAGTGAGCAGATCTGAGCTTTGCTAAATCAGCCCATAGGTCAGGCATTAAATATTGGCCACAAATTCACAGCCAGGTGAGAAAAGCAGGCTAGCAGGGACAATTTAGGGGAAAGGAAGCCAAGGGCTTTTGGTTTAACCAGTAGAGGGATAGAGTGAGTGGTGAATAGATTTGAAGCAACCCTTGTCTGTAATTGTGGAAGTGGGCAAGACAGTCATGTTTAGGGGAAATTTCACATGGCATCTGGCCATGGTTATTTTGGGTGCAATTGCACTAGGCTTTTCAATCAGAATGAGTAACCTCCCTGCAGAATTTAGTATCCGTAAAGCAATCATAACTGCTTGTCTGGCGGATATACATTATAGGAAGATGGGCCAACCTTCTTAAGTATCTAACAAAGACTTCTGTCACCTTTACTTCCCTCACAGTTTGAATTTGCAGGTTTCTACTTGCCTACATTTACAATAACACAGTGAAAAATAGCTCACATTCTTCAAAAATGAATAACGTAGCCTGAATGTTAATACTGACTATTTGAATCCTTATATTCAACCATACAGCTCCCCTTGGTGATCTTTCCTCCGAGTGAAATAGTTGACAGCAAATCAAGTCTTCCAGTTTCAACATGTTTACCTGTTCACATTTGTCTTTGAGTCTGCAGTTTGTCCTGACACAGCGAACAAACAGACAGAAGTTCAGAGAATAAGATATTCTTGGGAAAAGACAACTATGAAAACTGCTATTTATTTGAAAAGGGCAGGTTGAGGATGGGGATCTTTTGTGTTTGGGAGAGACATGTCAAACCAGTATGCAGAAGAAACATGATTCTACTGAATTAGTATTTCACAAAGCGAATGAAAATATTGTCATTTCAAAGTTTAGCATTGTGATAATTAGAAGTTCTTTACCTGAATAAATGACTTTTTCTTAAAGAAATGAAATTAACCTGATAACATCTTCCGTATCTTTTTGGTTCATTTACATGTATAATGTGAAGAATTACCATCTATTTAACTCTAGTGGGACTCAGGTACTTTGGAGACCTTTACGTACTGATTTTCTCTGCTCTGTTTCCTCTTAAAGTATTTATCAGAAGACACTGGCTTGTTAATTAATCTGCTGCTTTCTCCTCTATGCCTTAGAGTGAGATTCTCGAAGGAAGGTCCAAGTACCTCCTGCATTTGAATAACCTCCACAATTTATTCAATGCAGATTCCCAGGCCTTCATCCACATCCACTGAATCAGATTTTCTGAGCATGAGGCCCAGAATTTGGCATTTTTAATAAACTCATCAGGTGATGCATACTAGAATTTCAAAATTCTTTCATAATGGGAAAATTTATCCTGCAGGGAATGGCAGCTTTAATGTACAGTGGGGCACAGGCAGAGGTTTTTAGCCAAGAGAATACACTCATGCTTTAAGAAGAAGTTTTATAAACTTACACATTAAAAATCCACATTTCCAATAGTATTTGGGGGGCACTTATCATAATGATAATTTACCGGCAGAATTAACTGAACTGATACCTGCTTAACACATAAATACATACTTTTCCTTATGGGAAGTTTAGAAGTGACATCACCTTACTTCATTGCATGAGCGCCCGGCGATCTGCATTCTTGTAAATGTGCGTCACAGGAGGCTTTTCTGTCCTATCAGACCATGGAAAAGCCGGCCTCAGGAACATCCTGATCCTACAACTGTTACACACACAGTTACTTGTATGTGACAACTAACAGACCTTGACGATAACACTTCAGTTGTTTGATACGGCACTCTCTAAACTTTACTTAATGACTTAGTATATTATCAAGTAAGTCTTTCAAAAATGTCTACCAAAGCAGGGAGTCTGAAATAGGTCACCGAGAGACAGATAGCAACTCTGAGATGGACTACAACGTGCCTCCTCTTACTTAATGTGCTTACAGCAAGAGCAGTCATTCCAGCCCCAGCTGCATGTGATAATCACTCACAGAGCGTCCAAAAAGACACGCGTAACTAAGCTTCACCCCAGAATGTCTGATCTAATTAAACTGTGATAGAAGAATGAGCAAAACTGGAAAGGAATATCTGCAGTCCTGGAAAGCTAAAGAGAGGTACATTGTAAGAAAAAAGGGTTGACCAAAAATGTCTAATAGCCAAACCACAACATTTAGCATGTTCTGTTAGTGAAGGGTCTGAACATTAAAAATATAAACTCCCAACAGTGAAGAGAATGGGATGGGAGCCATGATCAGAATGAAGAGCTCAACAGTTCCTGGAAGTACAAGGATGACTGGGTTTTGCTGACATGGACAAGATGAAGCCAAAGCCTGAGAGGGGAGGGGAGAGCTGCGGGAAGACGGAAATGCATCAGCTCCGCACAGCACTGGGGAGATGTGGCTCTAAGAGTTGCAGGGACCGTGGAGAGTAGGAGTGAAGCAAGGGGCACAGAATAGGGGGTTAACTGAGGTATTAAATAGAGACTACCCTGCCACTGCCTTCCCTTCCCCTGCACATAGTGCTCCTGGAAGCCAGGAGTGCACCCCTTTAACAAACAAATGTAAAAAGGAGAAGATCTTTTCTCATGGTTTTGAATGAATAGTCTAAAAACAACCAAGACAGCCAGGAAGGGCACTGGAGCAAATGCTGCTGTTCCATCATTTTCGAATCCCCTGGTGTGAGAGCTGGCTCCTGAACACTCACCCTAAAGTGCAGCTGGCCAGTTGACAAGCCCCACTCACCCCCCAGAGAGCTCACAGATTGACTCTTTTGTGGCCTTGTGCTTAAGTATAAATGAAAAACAAGCACACGGAACATGGAAAACCCTGCAACAAAAAAGACAAAGATCAAAATGAACAATTAGAAAAACATGATCTTAGAGGAGATAGGGCTAATTCAGAATTCAGGAAAAAAAACCCTTCTAATTAATATTAGAGAAATCAGAGAAGATACTGCATCCATAAAACAAAAACAGGATGCAATTAAGAAAGAAAAATTGGAGAACAAAATTGCTCTAGATACTTAAAATATGTGTTCTGAAACTAGAAAAATAGAAAAGAAAAAAGTGGAAGGGTTAGAAGAGGTTGTTGAGTAAACCTTCTAGAATAAAAATTAAAAAGCTAAAAAGACAGAAAATATGAGAGAAAATATTTAAGATATATATTCACATATATAATTATTCAAAAGTGCCACATCCTGCTCATAGGAACTTTAGAAAAATAACAGAAGAAGATAGAAAGGAGGAAACAGAAACAGATTTTCTAGAATGGAAAACAAAAGTCTCCAGGCTAAACAAGTCCAAGGATGCCCTAGTGCCTCAAGTATTAGAGCCTACTGTAATTGCCATAGAATTTTAGAATACCATGGAGAAAGATTATCCTAGTAGTTTCCAAGGAGGAGAAATAGCACACCAACAAAATTACAAGGGTGAGCTTGGCATTGGTTATCCAGTCAACCACTGTGAATGCTAGAAGGTAATGGAGCAATGCCTTCAAAGCTCTGAGTAGAAATTATTTTCAACTTAGAATCCTAAAAGCAGTCAAACCAACTGTCCAAAGAACACATTTAAGAAACCTTCAAAAATGTGGTATCCTGAAAGATAGTTTCTGCCACTATTTCTTAGGACGTTACTTGAGGATATGCTATAGCAAAATGAGACAGTAAACCAAGAAAGAGGAAAGTGTGAGATGAGGCCAACAGATGATCCAGGCCAGGAGAGAACTGTGTGGTGATCCATCCTAGGGAGAAATCAGAACAACTTGGAGCAGGATAATGGAAGGTTTGAGAAAAGGTATCAAAGGGAAAAAGAGATCTAATACCGCTCTTGAGATATTAAAACAACACAGGAGACAGAAAGGCAAGCAAAGTAAGGGAAAAAAAGCACTTAGGAATTCCAAGGAAACAAACTAGTTAAGAAACTAAGTATAATCATAGCAAACCACTTAGCATTGCCATGGATTCTATTTGCATTCTTATTAGAATGTAAATTGTGGTTAATGACTTTCCACTTTAATAGACAACATTAAGAGATAGCATTGTACCATTGTTAGAAGCACCATTTCTAAAATTCTAACTGGCTATATGAATCTAGAAATTTACTTGATTTCTATATTTCTCAAGTTCCTTTTTGTGAGGTAGAGATAATAATAGTTATCTATTTTATAGTCTAGTGAAGCTTAAATGAGTAAATTTACATGAAGCACTTGTAACAGTGCTTAACACATAGAAAATCAATAGGTGTTAGCTCATCCATAACAAACTACATATAAAGAAATGTTTCTTGACACAGAACAAAAATAAAACGTTATTAAATTTGACAATATAAATGTTTAAGTACACATGGTCAAATATGGAGAAGACTAGTAGTGAAGCAGAGTCAAGAATACTGTTTATAGTTGATGGAAACAAAAAATAAACAACAGAGGCAACTAAAAGAAAATTAGAATTTAGCAGTATAATTGTGAAAATTGATGAAATCATCATGCGTCACAGCAGGAAGCTAATAATAGATTATGACTAAAATTAACCAATCAAAAGCTAACATGTAAGTTGATAAGATAGAGATTTAGGAAGAAACAAAAGAAGAATCAAAAAATAAGTTAAAATGTTTCTATTGAGAAATCAAGAAAGGTAAATATTGTTACCTTTACAATATCTTATACTTTTATTTGTCGATTAAAACTGAAAACTCAATAAAACTTAAAAAAAAGGTAAGCTCAGGGGGTTTAGAATGAATGGTGAGAGCATAAGATTTTTAACAAGAAGTAAAATTAACACTGTGATATCTAGAATTCTTGCTAGGAATTTCAAGAAACTCTGAGCGTATGGGAAATATGGAAATCATAGGAAAAGAATGCCAATTTCTGGACAAAATTTGATCAGTTTAAAATAACCTAGTAATTGACCAGAAAAGACAGATAATGTGCAGATAATGTGTAGTTTTATTGATGAGGTCAAGGAGACATCACAGTACATCTGAAAAACAAGTGAGCCTCAATGTCAGACACTCCTCTATTGCCCACACCCCTCGAAATCATCAAGCATAGTTTGAGGAGGTGTTTAATACTGACTTCAAGCTCTTTGAGTGTAGCTTTTGCCGTCTAGTCAGCTCTTCTGGTCTCTTTCTTTCCTGGCTGCTCTATGACTATTTTTGCATCATTAGGTTTCCTTTCCTGGGTTGCCAAAGAATGAACATATTTGTAGTCAGTTCTGGAAACCTAATCTTTATCCTGAAAATCTGCTCAAAAGCCAGTAGAGATGAATCATGTGGACAGTCTTGTTTTATTAAGAAAATGTATAGTACATACTTAAAACAGCAAGGCCTGCTTTGGTGAATTTCATCAATTCTTCTTAATCTGGACCTCACAGAACACACAGTTTTTGGCTGTTTGATTTCTTTTATTCGTTGGTCAGTGTCTAAGACTTTAAAATTGGTAATCTTATTCGGTTGTTTGCCTAGGCTAGAGGTTTCAATGATGAAATATTTCTATCTGCCAAAGCTGACTGGCGTTTTCCAGAATGGAAACTGGAAGAGAAGCTACTCTGGCAGCTTTAGTTGGGTGCTTAGGAACCATAGTCTTTACACACGTATATATACACGTGTCTCTCTTCTACATGGTATAGAAAGGTTCATATGAAATTTCTAGCTTTAATGAAAGGTAAGAATATAAAATGATATGAAGTACTTTTGTAAGCAATCTCATCAGTGGCTTAAGGCTCCATTTTCCTAATGTTACAGTACCACTGGGTCTCCCACTTTCCTTTTCTTTTCTTTCCATCATGAATGATTTAGTTGTTCCTCATACTTAGAAGAAACAAATGAGTTCAAAAGAAGAATCTAAAGGAGAATGGTACGACCTGTTTTCTCCTGATGACTGTCCACTGCTAGCTTCAAGGCTGGTGGTTCTTATGCTAGGGATGCAGTTCCTATGGGGTCAGAAACAGAAAACTCAGGTTGAAGGAAAGAGTCACAGAGACTACCACTAGCACCTTCAGAACAGAAGAAGAGCAAGGAGGGCAATGTGGCTGAAGTCCAGCAGGGGAGAGAGTCCCAGGCGATGAGGTCAGAGAGGTAAACGAGATGGTGAGGGAAGGGGGCCTGGCAGCTTTGAAAGATTTTGAAGGACTTTTCCTTTGGGAGAAATGGGAGAATACTGAAAAGTTTTAAGGAGAGGAACATGAGGTTTTTAAAGGATCACTTGGCCTACTCTTTTGAGAGTACACTGTACGGAGTAAGAGTAAGGCTACTATAATAAGTAAGTCATAGATGTTGGTTGCTGGACCAGGAAGGTGGTGATGAAGAAAATGAGAAGTGATTGATGGGATTCTGGGTCTATTTTATAGAATCAATAGGACATGCTGATCATTTGAATGTTCAGATACTAGAGAGGACTCAGGAGTGACTCCAAGGTCATGGCCTGAGCAGCTGGAAGGATGCCATTGCCATTACTGAGATGGACATGTGCATCTTCAGGTAGAGCAGGTTGGTGGAGGGAGATCAGGAGTTCAGTGTAAGAAATATCAAATTTAAGAACTCTGTTGCAAAATACAAATGGGAAGTTGATATGAATAACCAAGAAATCAACTTCTAACTTTTATATTTATTTTCCAAATTGAGTTCACACAGACTAAATATCACAAAATAAGTTTATGCCTTGATGATAATCTTGGATCTTGCATATAAAAATGGCATGGCAGATCCACTTTTTGTTGTTTTTATGGAATAAGAATTATGAACATTTCTAAAAAGACCCACAAAGTAAATTATAACAGCAAAGCTTGAAGATAAAATCTTTACCCTTGCTCCCCAAACTGACACCAATGAGCCCCAAAAGCCTAAGGGCCCTTTACTATCAGATCATCCATTGTTAGAATAAAGCATGTCATGTCAAAATTCATCAGGCCTTTTCACAAAGCATATTTTACACTTGACTTGCCCCTAAGCATTGAGATATTTATTTCTCCCTGAAGCCACCTGTAAAGTTAGACTGGATAATTCTTACGAGTTTGATTTTACTCAGGTGTGCTGACAAGCACAAACAATAAATCCTTGGGAAATTTCCAGATTGCAGTTGTCCTTTGTCTGTGCAAGTTAAATGAACCACACATAAAGACTGGCAGAATTTAAACTTATTCATTTTTCTCTTTATTGAAAAATCTGTAGCCAGTTCATGTGATTCAGAGATCTTATTAGCTCTCTGATCCACGGCAAATCCACAGGGGAGAGGTTAGTATACTGGGAGAGACCTTGAAGGACTTGAAGCCTGAGAATTTTCCATGGCAGCTGTCACATGTCCTCAGTCCCTGCAGCTGTTCCTCTCCATCCCTCCTTGCAAATGACTGTATTTCCTAACTCATCTTCCCCTAACTCTTGGTATCAAAACTCCAGACTGTCCAAACAACCGGGCTCTAGGAACAGTCCCTCTATCCCCACTTCTAAAACTAGCATATGCTGCCTTTTGCTTAAGTCCCATAGAACGTTTTTCCCTCTCTCCCTCCCAAAATTCTTCATAGATTTTCATGACTGGCATTTTCAAACAAAGTTTTATGTTAACTGACCCATGAAGCCACGGTTATCCCGTGCCATGTGGAATTCTATGACTCCCATGTTAGAAACTCTCCTCCCAGCAGAGTTCAATTGTTGTTGGCAAGAAGAGAGAGATGAAGGGATGGATTGGGAGATGTGTATTCCAGGATAAAGGAAAAGCATGAGTGAGGAGACTTTTTGATGTGGCTGTAAAGGAAATAGTGCATAATTCCAGTTGTCCAATGCATAGAAAGCTTGAAGGCAAATAAATGGGAAAAATAGACAAGGGGTAGATTTGACAGGTCCTCAAATGTTCAGTCCCAGAGCTGAGAAGTGTAGGTAGTCATTGGAAACTCCTCAGCTGGAGAAGTAATATCTAACATGGAAAGAAACTAACATGAGACACTTAATAATTTACTGAGTTCTTTCCTATAGGTGATCTCAGTTAATAATGATTGGTTTTTCTTCATGAATTTTCCTCTGACACCAATATTTCATAGGATCAAACAGAGAAGAAACATTGGAAGCAAAAGGACCTGTTTAAGCCATTGCAATAATGTTTGGGATTTTAAGTTTGAGCGATGGGGTGGTGATAGCGGGACTGTAATTATCAAAAGTGGGGGACGAGGAGCAAGAAGGACACTGAAGGCAGATGGTGGTGATTCATTTTTTTAAGACATACTGAGTCTGAAGCGGTAACCAGAAACGCAGACACATTTCATGTGCCATTAGATCTATGGGACTCCACTTAATACACGAAGCTATAGATTTGGAAGTTACACACAAGGAACATTGTGTGTGATGATCAAAGGAAATCAAGTAAAAAGAGAAGTTCAAGGACAGAATTTTGACAGCAGGAGGAAGAAGAGAAGCTGGAGAATTTTATGAGCTTTATGAAGACTGGTCCTTGTCCTGACTGTTTAGCACTGTAGCTCAGCACTTGGTACCATACCTGGTACCTAGTAGGTTTCATCAAGTGTCTGTGGACTACATGGCTGAAATAGCGCCAAATTGCCCCCTGGTGGGCAGTGTTCCTCTGCCCATCAAGACAGAGCCTCTCTGCAAGTATGCATTCAAAGATGGATGAGATGGATGCTGGGGAAAGGAAAGTAAGAAGCATGTGCAGAGAGAACTGCTTCACTCAATTTTCAATAGAGCATTTTGCCTTAAAGCCATCTAAATAAGAGCAAAAGGGGAAGGGGAAGAAAATCTTGCTAGTAAGGCCAATTTTCAAAGCCAGGGTGGCTTTGGTTTCTTTTTGTATGTTTTTAATGAGTAATCATTTGTTAAATTTATCCATTGACTGTCAAAAATTCCATCCTTTTTATTAATTTACAACCAGAGGAAATTCCTGGGAGATTTCTGAAGTTTTCCTTTGTCCAATATTTGGAAGAGCCACGGACTGCACAGTGCTTACATAACCTTTAAAGTCAGAAAAAATAAAAAGGAACTCCAACGGCAGTTTTATGAGACTTCTACAGAGTGGGTTTCAGGATGAAGCTTTGATTCTGTGATTGAAATCACAGTATTTTCAGCACTGGCTATGTGGAAAACTTGTTTTACTTTCGGGCATATCACACACAATAGAAAGAGTCTGAATGTGTTTCCTCTAAGTCACTTCAAACTTCTTCGGGGGTTCAGGATCAACCAATTAACCAACAAATTCATGAAGTAAAACGTTGAATTTAATCGGATAACATCTCACAATACCAAAAAAACTTAATTACCAGTAAGTATATACAAATAAGCCTAGTTTTCCATATGCTTAAAAGGGGAAAAATCTAATCTTGGGAGTGGATGTGGGGCAGTGACCAATAAGCATATGTCAGCTCACTCACTCACATGCAGATAAGGAATATCCTTGTACCCACACAGCTAGGCCACGTTTCTCTAACGGGTATACATTATTTCCTGTCTGTGGATACCAAGCACCCTGCTCCCCCTCTTCTGGGGGACTTGTTCCTCTTCCTGCCTCTCCTCCCCAATCCAACCAGTGGTTCCCATGAAAATCACCAAATTCTTACAAGGCAGTACTGTTGATTAGTCCTTTGATTAGTCCAGGGGTGGGCACCTCCCCAGCTGAGTCATTCAAAGCTCTTCCCTGAGCAATTTTAACCACCAAGAAGAGTCTCAGTCCCTCTCTGCTACACAGGAGGCACAAAATGGGAAATGAAAAGCCATCAGTGGTTTCCTGACCCATGGAGAAGGTAAGACTTCAGTGAAAGAGAAGGAAGGTGACTCCCTGAGAAGAGCTGAGGTAAGTCATGGAGAGGGAAAGGGTGAGAGGGGGAGGGAGAGAGAGAGAGAGAATGAGAATGAGAGAGACCTTGCAAAATCCAGGTCAAGATTCCTGTTGACTCAAAACCCAGATGCATTTGTATCTTTCCTGTTTTTTCATTAGTTTCCATGAACAATAACCCCCTCTTTCCTATTTTGGTTGTCTAGCTTAGTTCAAATTGATTTTCTGTTAATTGCAACTCCCCCACAAAAAAGAAACAAAACAAAAACCAGACCTTCCCAGTCCTCCAAAACAAAGTGAACAAAAACAAAAACTAATATAATTGACATTATATAGCTGCGCATGATTGAGTTAGGTTCAATAGTTATAACTGCACACAGACTTCTGGAGGGCAAGTTGACTGGCTCCCAAGAGTCCACGAGATTTAAGAGTATAGAGGTCATCAGGTCAGGGTGAGCTGAGAGCAATCTGGGAAGCTGACAGAGGCTGGCATTCACCTGTCCAAGAGTACGTAGCAACACACCCATTTACAAGAAGAGAAGTGAACCACTCAGCTCCAGATTATTCTTTCAAAGTAGGTTTATATTTGGCTCATGAAAGGAATAAATGAACTAAAACTAATTTTCCCCCCAACTTTGAGTCAATCAACCGTCTTAAGTTGCTTCCCAAGTTAAAAAGAGAATAGGATCTCTTCTGGGAGAGGTGAAGGGCCAACGGATGAACTATCCTTGTGCGGAAAAGCCATAGACATTACAAGTCCAATCCCCAGCCCGACCCAAGCTCTGCTCCTTTTATAACTTGACTTGATAACTGTGCACCTCTCAGATGGAGAGGAATTCTCCCCAGTTATCAATCTCTGGCGAGTTCTTTAGGGAATTTACATACTTTTTATCTGCTTTACTGAAGAAAACAAATATACCCCCCCAAAAAAACAAAACAAAATAAAAACCCTTCAAAATTCAAGTAAAAGCAAGAATGGAAATGGGGAAATAAATTCTAGCTGCAAACCACCAAACCCGTAATTTTACACTTTACAAGCATCTAAATAAACAAAATCATGCAGTATAAACACTGCTGATAAAGGACTATCACAGTGTTGAATAGCCCTGGGGGAAATAAAAAGATGGCATAAATACTTTTTTTTTTTTCACAAAAGACACATTCTCTATAGTTTCAGAAAAATTATTATTTTTAAAGAAACTAAGTGATGTCTAATTTCCCATTTAAAGTAAGTATCATATACAAGAACACGAATTTAGGGAGACAAAGATGTTTATGAATCAAGAGTGCCTGTAATTCCCAGTAAAGAGTTTAGTTTGAGTAACTTTCTAAAACTTTAAAGTAGGATATAGTCAGTAAATATAGTGTACACTTACTCAATATGATACAGAAAGCAAATTCTGCATCCAACACTAAACATGAGGGTGGATTTCTCTGCATAGTTTTCCTTTCATATATTCAGATCCATGATCATGTTTTCATTGTCAGATTATACAGTGATAAATCTCAGTTCAGAAAAGGTGGTCAGTCAAAAGTGGTTGTATATTTTCCTGTTAAAAACTAGTGTACTCTGGCACCTTTAACATCAGGACTTGCAAGAGCATCTCTGGAGGCTCAAACAAGGGACACTCTGGTAGAGTTCTCCTCAGAAGCTCATGGCTCTTGGCTGTTGTTACCCATCTTAGCAATTTTGCCACACCTGCACGCAATGCACCTTATCTCTTTCTTTGTCACTGCTGCCTTTGCCACTACTTCCTCCACCCCTCAAACTCTTCTTTCTACTTTTAGACTACTACTTTCTTGTGGTTGCGTCTTTTCTACTTTCTTTGCGTCTTTCAGCTCCTTCTCTCATTTCTAATTTTTATTTACTCTATATATCTCTTTTTCAGTTTTTCCAAGAAATGGTTCTGGTAGTTGGTATTAACTTTCTAGGGAGGGCTCTTATGTTAGCTGCCTCACTGATTATTGGCCAACCTATAGAGTGTCTCTTCTTGAGCCTGAAACTCACTCTTGGTCTGATTAGCGGTGCCTAGGGTGTCAGGGTCCTGCAGTCAATTTTCTTAAGGTATTTGTGGCATGAGGACCAGTTGGAGTGATGTAAGCTCATGCTGCATCGATTCCTTCACCCCAGCTTCTATGGAATTTGTGTAAGGAACACAGAACTTTTCAGAGCATCTGAAGACTTAGAAATGAAAGATGAGAAGAAATTCAAAAAGTTCAAGTAGCTGGGGACAGGCAAGACATGTATGTCTGATCATTCCAAAACTTAAAAAGAAAAAAAAAAAACCCAACTTGATCCTCCATGCTTTCCAACTACTGCTCTGTATTCTCTCCACAGTCTTGTAAGAATCACCTGCAATCATGTGTCTCTTCTCCTACCTCTCATTTATTCTTTAACTTATCCAGTGTGCCTTCCACTCCCACCCACTATTCAACTACAGGTATTCTTGCTAAGGTCACTAGTGACCTGCATTCTGCTACGTGCAATGTACACTGCAATGTACACTATTACATGATCACTATTAAGAAAAATTATCCAAAATTTACAAATAGAAGAGATGACTGGGTGTCTTTTCAGTAAAGTGCCAGGCATTGTCTAGCTCATCTGGTATTACATATTATATGTATTATATAACATATAATTCTACAGGGGTATGCACTTTTGACTAAGGTTTTATCGGTGAGACTGTTTGACAGCTCCGTAGGGGTGGAGATTAACTTGTAGAAAAACCGGATAATAATGCAAGTCATTTTTGACTATGAGAAACACAAATGATTTCTGCTACTGCAATGAATTAAATTGGTTGAGAATAGATGCAATTGATTTTCATCAGGTAGAAAACAAACCCCTAAACATTACAGATTATTACCCTGTAGGATGCTAATCAGCTTTTTATTTATTAGGAAGTTAATTTTCATACATCTTGATTATTTAAATCTCTAGTCTTCAATTTCTCCTCTGAAACAGTCTTAATATCATATTGATTTTCTCCTCAGTTAATGAGATGAACAAATTCTTTGACTTGTGTGAATTTTACATTTTTATGAAAGTCATAATTTAACTTTCTGAAAATCACATTTTATTTTTATTACTCAGGAGCATTGTACAGCACTGACCACTCTTTCTGTGTTGAAATGGTCTCTTAAATGACTTTTCACAACACCCCATTCTTCTAGTCTTTCTTTTACCTCCCTGGGTCACTCTTCCTTGATCTTGTTTGCCACATTCATCCTTTCTTTTCAATATTTGGATATTGGAGTTCCTTGGGGCTGGGTCTCCAGCCCTATTTTCTTTTCTAAATTCTGTGTGTGTGTGTGTGTGTGTGTGTGTGTGTGTGTGTGTGTGTGTGTGTGATTTCATGTACTCTCCTGCCTTCATCTGCGTCAAAACTCATCAATTTATATCTGTAGGTCAATCTTCTCTTTTTGTATATTCAAGTATCTAAATAACATGCCCATTTGGGTGACTCACATCAACTCACATTTATTAATGCTCAATGTGAACATACTTAATAGCCCACAAGAATGTTTTGGTGAACACAGAAATAGAGCAAATACTTGAATAATCTTGAGGAAATGTTTTATTCTGGCTATTGGGGAGAAGAAGAAGAAACTTTTCATGGCAAAAAATTGGGGAAGGGTATAATTCAAGTGGTAGAGTCCATACTTAGTATCCATGAAGTCATGGGTTCAATCCCCAGTACCTTCTCCAAGAATGAACAAATAATTACCTCCCCCCACCAAAAAAAATTTTTTTATGCCAAAATAGAGTACACAGTAGTAATGACTGGGATATTTTTGTCTGCCACATTCAGTGTCTTCTTCCTCTACATGACGTTGAATAAATGTAAAAATTGCCTGCATCTTGGTCTGCCCATTTCTATAATCCAGGAAGGCCACCTCCCTTCTCTCTATTTAGACTGGGAGAATACAGCTGGTAAGATTCTAATTCTTCTTCACATCCTTTTATATTAGGATATCCTTAAATCACCTTAAACACATATTTATAGACTATCTTTTAGTCTGGGTGACCTCTAAATTACTTAATCATATAACAAGGTATAGCTAATTACTCTCAAGTGGCTAATTACGCTGCAGCTTGGGGGATGCCTGAGGCCTATCTTATTCCTAGATACATGAGGCACTAAGAAGTTTGTGGGAAAGAGCTCATTCCAAATAAATGAGATACAGAGGAGCCAGCGAGCTGATACTGGAACGGAGGGATGATTCTGAACACAATTTATCACCTAGAGTATGCCTGGCCCAGCTCCTGTGGACTCATGACCAAGTTTTTGGATGATAAAATTTTAATGAAAGAGCAAGTGAATGTTAAAAAGCTCTTTTTCCCCTTAGATCCCTCTGGGGCATTAAGAGTGCAAGGCATCAGGCTTACAGGCAATAGGAGTGGCACCGATGGTGGTGACATTATGGACAATGAAAGCAGCAACATGAGTGGAAGCAGAGTTGGCTGCAGCTGTGGTTGGATGTCACATCTCTGAAGTTGGGCATAATTACACTGGGTGCACATCTAGTGACATCCTTTTCTGCAGGCAGGAGCAGTTTCAGCCTGGAAGGCAGGGGCAGCAGTAGCAGCAGCTGCAAGGGTGTTTTTGGCGGGAGGCACAGCTGTTACTCTTGGCATCAGCTGCAGCCAGGGTCTTCATCACGAGGAGTAGAGACAAAAGACGGATAGAATTCAGACATGCCTTGGCAGTCGAGAGGCTTAGTTCTCTGAGCATATGGGAAAAACCCTTTGGGAAATGCAAGCTCTGTTGGTGAAAAAGCAGTTCCTTCTGAGCACCAAATGATGGACTTTGACAAATACTATTTGGATGTTGATGTTGATGTCCCATCCCCAGGCTGGTGTGACTTGGGAAATATAGGTCACGTACCATCCTCACCAACAGCTACGCCCTCCTGGCTAGAGTCACTCACTGATGTATTTGAGTGATGAAGGCCAAGAAATCTTCGCTGCCAGCATATGCTACTTTGAGCTGCATTTTGTGGTGCTCTGTCACTTCAATGACCAATGTCAAGACCTGTATTCGTGGCAGGACAAGTGTTGACCTCTTTAGTGAGTGTGAATAAAAATCTCAAACTTTCCCATACTCATCAGGCCCTTCCACTCTGAAGGCCTGCCATATGCATGACGTCTTTCTAAGAAAAGCAGCTGCAGGGGGATTCCCTGGGCTGGAGACTCATGCTTTTTGCCAGGTGACCCTGCCCTGGTCACAGTTAACTGGGCCAGGGACTGATGCATGATACAAAGGCAGGGCTACTACAAAAGCTTTTTAGTAAGGGTGGTGACAGGCTGAACTAATCAGATTCTCACTCTGGATGAATCTGAATGCCAGATATGCAGAGAGATTTGGCAGAGTACAGTGGCATGGGATGAGGGAGACAGAGAAAGAAGGCAGTAAGGAGATGCTCCGGACCAGCAGTAAGAAGATGCTCAGAAGCAAAGAGGATAAGAGTAAAGAGCTCTGGGCAGAAGTGGTGAAGTAGTCCCAGAAGACGTGAAAGCAGAGATAACTTGAGACCTACCAGGAAGACATATGAGAGTAGGAAGCATTATATTCTGATGCCATTTGAGATCCGGTTCTAGTTCCTTGAGACCCGAATGGATAGCTGCTATTAGCCAACATTAAAATAATTTATTAGTTGAATGTAACTGCATAAAACCAGGGTAAAGTCAAGAAAGAAATCAAAGTATTGAGAGGCAGATCATTTAATATACAAATGAATTCTCAGAAAAAGCACACTTTGGTTTGTTTGTTTGCTTTGCTTATGTAGCAAAATATTCATAGGTAGGACAGATAACTCACATTTAAAAATATGTCATATACACCAGTGTGAAACTTTTTTTTCTGTCACTTATTTCAGTGGGCATCCTTATATTTAACCCTCATCGCAAATCTCTCTATTCCTTGTAACATGAAAGAGCTTAAAGATACCTCATTTTGCCACTTACCTTTAAAATAAAATCCCACAACCAGAGTATTCTGAGTGGGTACCTGCTCATGCCAACCTGAAAGAACATCGGGTCAAGGAGAAGAGGAAGGGAAACGGATGATAAGTTTGTGTTGCCCCTAGAAACTGCATGTCTGGATGCATTTGAATAAAGCTTCTGAAATTACAGAAAGCAGCCTGCGGGTAAAACAGAATCCATTTGTAATAGCCCACCTCCCAGTTTGTAATGTAAAAGTTCTTCCTCTTTTTCACATCTGCTTGGCTCCTCTTTTCCCTGACCACAGCTCATACCATACGATCCCTGTTAAGAGAGCCGTTGTTGATTTATGTTCCAGTAACACCTTCATGAGGTGCTGATGGAGCAGGATGACATGCTCATAGCTTTCAGACCTTCCCTCGGGAAAAACAGGGTAAAAATGGAACGAACTACCAACTGTGTTCACAAATTCTCATTTGCAATGAGGACAAATGTTAAGCATTAGAGGTCAAGATAGGTTCTGCTGATCCTTACAGAAGCAAAACACATAAGGTATTTAATAGACTTACACTGAAAGATCATGCCTTTAGATGTTGTCATTTCTCTTAGCTGCTAAAGTCAGAATTTAATTCAATTACTGACCAAATGATTCTTAAGTGAATAATAACAAGTTAGAGTCATCACTAAAATCCTGAGGGTTTTTAAAAAAGAGCAATTAGTGGGCCTTTGACCTGGTACATATTCAATTGTATTATAAAGCTACAGCAATGAAAAATGTGTGGTTTTGCTGTAGACATCCAATCGGAGATAATTCTGCATCATCACACCAAAATGATCCTATGAAAGTACAAAATATGTTTTTTTTTTTTTTTAATTTCCAAGAAATTTGTACCAAAGACATCCTTGGCCCTTATTTTATATCTAACTCTTACACCAAAAATGGAGAACTTTTACTTTATTCAGTGCTATACTGTTGGGGTTTTAAAAATTACATATGCATTGATTTTATAGCTATATCAATTCAATAAAGTATTTCAAAAGCCTGTTATGTCAGCCAGCCTCCAAAAATATATTCTATTCTTCCTATGTTTAATAAATTTCATATAATTCGTATATACTGTTGAGAGTATTGAATAAATGTTAGTATTAGTTCTGAATATTGCCCCTTCCCACACCTACTCCCTCGTAGTATCTACTTTATGTCAATTCAACTAGATTTAAAATAAAGAAGTCTATAAAAACAGAGGTGTATATCTTAGATTTTCAAATAAGTGCTATTAGTAAACAGTTAAATAATTGATCTGTTGAATGTACACAAATAAGACTGTAGTAAAGTCAAGAGAGAAACCAAAGTATTGAGAGGCAGACCATTAAACATACAAATGAATTCTCAGAAAATGCCCAGACCTTTGGTTTACTTTGCTTACATGATGAAATCATCATGGGTAGGACAGAATCCACACTTTAAACTATATAATATATACCAACATAAAACTTTTTTGTTATTTTCCTTGTTAGTCATGAGGGAAGGCCACATTTTGGTTGATAAAAGTAGGGGTTTTTCCTACCCAGCAAAAGTAGTTCTCGTCTCAGTAATCCTGGGACATGGTTACTCTTGGGGCAGAAATGAGTCATGGGGGGAGGTTCCAGTACTGAGTGTGGGAATGTGATGGGGGGAGGGTATGACAATAGGAATGATGATCTGTCCCTGGCCTATAAAGACCATCAAGGAGCAATCTGGGGCGCTGTGGTTTTCTGTTTCTCACGGTGGCAGTTACCATAGCGAGAAACCTAGTGTGTTAGGTGGGCAGTCTCTGGGGAGCCAGTCAGGTTCCGCCACTGTGGAGTTCCTCTAGTCTGAGGGGGTGTGTCTGAATTTCACACCACTGGGGGATGGTACAAGCAGCCAGGAATGAACGGAGACCTTGTGAGAACCCTGTTCTCTCCCTGGGATGGAGGGAGGTGTCAACAGGGGACATCAGAAAAGGACAACTGTGCCCAAGGACAGCTTAGGAATTTGCTGAGGACATCTATTTCCTACAGTACTCACGGATGAGTTCTACACAGAATGACTGCTTGTTACCCACACAGAAGCATCCTCACTTCAAAACAGTCCTATCAATGCAGTCACACCAAGATGACCGCTACAAAGAATAACACGACAATCTTCTCTTTGACCGGAAAATGAAACAGAACATGTGAAGTTTTAATTGTATTTTGTTTTTACCACACAATTCTTTATTCTAATGAAATTTCATGCACAAGCCCAGATACCTGGGGGAAAAAAACACTGGTCTATTAAGAGGACTGGGAGACCTGAAACCTCCAGCTGCCATAGCAGACAAATCTGAAGACTGTCAACTCCACACCCTCCTTCTTAAACTGCATTTCAAAGGCTCAGAAGTCTCATGAGTCCATACTTAAGAAATCACAGGGACTGAGTCCAGAAACACACCAACAAGTATTAGTGAGTTTGCTATGTAATGTAAGTGGCATTTCAAACAAGCAGGGGAAGAAAATGGACAGATAATAAATAAATAAATAAGGAGGGGGAGGCAGGGGAAAATCTGAAAGAAGTTACATCAAAATGTTACTTGTGGGGGTTTTTTTGGTGATGAGGTTATCAATGATTTTTTTTTTTAACTTTTTGCTTTCCATCTTTCTATCTTGGAATAGGTTAGAATACATTTATTGCCTTTGTAATGAGCATAAGTAATAAAGGACTTTGAATTAAAATCTAAACAAGCAAATGAGGAGCGCAGCTGCGCCTGGCATTCCGTTTTTGCTGCACACAGAAAGGAGAAAGGAGACAGGAGAAAAGCGAGAGTGTAAAATGAGTCAATGAGGCAAATCTGAGAGCGCCTGAGCGACTCAGAAGTGAGAAAGAGGCAGCGCCCAGTGAGGACGCAAACCGCGGCATCCTTTATCTCCCACGTGCTGGTTCTCTGCTCCTGGAACCTTCAGCATCCAGGGCAGACAAAGGCTGGTAACTGTTGGTGCTGGGCTGTTTGTCAGCCTGATCTCTGTGGAAACTAGGTGAAATGGGAATGAGCGTATTTTCCTATTTAGGTGGCAAATTCATTAGAAGTGAGAAGCCCTGTGTTGTGTCTAGCTGTTACTTTTTGTCAAGGCCTTCCTTTTGTAAGTGCTTTCTCTTCTGATGACTAAAATTTTTTGGCGTTTAATAAATTGTTTGTTTTTTTTTTCCTCTTTGCGAACAATCCAGGGAATAAAAAGCTAAAGTACCTAGTTACTAGCCTCCTTGAGCTGGCAGCAACATATTGGGACAGTGCCAAGGAATTGTTCTGCTAGACACCACGTTATAGAATAAATGCGGGTAGTTAGAAACAGTCAAAGTGCTAATTCTTAAGTGTTCGTTAAATTTAACAGCACACTGGTGCTTTCACTGTGCTCACCATCAGATTTCCCCAGAATACCATTTTCAGAGGCAGAGGGAAGTGACGATTCATGTTGGTTTATTTTCTGTGGCTTCCACAGGATTGCATGGGAGGGATGGTTCAATGGAAGAGCTATTGGGTTGCTCCCATTGTCACTGGCTCAGTGCCACTCACAGGGACTGCTTTGGGGCAGACCCCTAGCAGGAAGTTGCTCTTCCTGCCAAAGGGAGATTTAAAATCCCCAAGTCTGTCCACCGAGATCCCATGTTGGGCTGGAGAGAAGACCTCCCTGGCTGGAGAGACAGGTCTGCCTACAGTCAAGGAGGCATCAGCATTTTGCTAAACAAAAAGGAGAGAAGCAGAGCTTTTTCTAGAAGTCTACTGGTATACTCAGTACTTAAGACGATTTTTGGTGCTGACAAAGACTACAAGCTATCTGAGTGTGATCATTCACCAGGGTATAAAGTGACAGGCGAGCATGCATCTTGGGATATACAAGAGACTCCCCAGAATTTAGACGAGACATCCTAGCTGGGCCAGCCCCCTTCTCTTGTTCATCCTGGTTGAGAATCATCAATATTTCCTTGATGAGCAAGATCTGGGGGCTGATCTCAGAACACACTGTCCATCTTTTCAAGCCTGTTTACTAAGCTGTGTGATCTCAAACTGCTGCTTCAGGGCTTCCCAGCCAACACGTCCTTTAACAGCCACAGAATCTCTGCAGGTATTGTAAAATATGATAGCAAAGGCCACTCTTTTTAAGTACCGATTTTGTGAAGCCATTTTATCACCTTTACTCCTTCAAAGTCTGTATTTTCAGGACCGGGATTAGCATGAAGCAGGTGCTGTACTCACTACAGGAGCAAAATTTAAGGGGGCATCAAAAAACTCAGTACTCAACAAAAAACATATTTAAATGTATTATTTCTAAAAATCAAAATTAATGCAAAAACTCCATGAGGAGTAAAATAAAATTTGGAACAAAAATGAGCTGTGAATCTTACAACCCTGTACTATTGTGTAAGAGGAACAGTCATTCCCAGTCAGCACGTCCCCCACCAGTCAGCTGATGAGGGTTGATAATGGTGTGTGAACAAATTGCGAAAGGCAGGGCTTTTTATAAAGGCATGTTTTTTGTTTGTTTGTTTGTTTTGCTGGAGAGCGTCTATTAATTTTTTCTACTTGATTCAAAATAGGGGAGGGTATTTTGATAAATATATATAGGAGGGTATATTTTTCTTTTTGTTTCAGGCCCCCAGGGTATTACATATTATTTTCCTAAACTGAGACATTTTCCTAAATTTAGAGATATGAGCTAACTTGCTCAGGGTCATGTAAACTGGTGAGTGCTCAGGCTAGGGTTCCATCCAGCTTGGTTTGCCTGGCTAAGCATGCCACATCACACAGACCAGAGTTAGCTCTGTAGGGACAACACTCCTTCATATGATTCTGGCTCCCCAGCAGGCGAGATCATGTAAGCAGTACATCTCAAGTGTGCAGAGCCTCCCAGGGGTATGTCTGGCTACAGGTGTGCCTTGGAAGCAGCTGGACAAGACCTGGGTGACTGGGGCCCCATTCTCTCTCTTCCAACACAAGTTCTTTTGCTTTGATGCATTGAAGAAATAAATTATGGTTTTCCTTGTAAAATATACCACGATGTGAAAAAGGCTGGAAGGGTCAGTATGCTGTCAGACCCAAGCTCATTTCTCCTTGGGAGATCTAATTCTCTCGCTCCCTCTGGACTGCTCTCCTGCCTTATCCCAGGAAAGGTTAGCACACTGATGCTATAACTTGGTTATTTGAAACTAGTCATTTCAGTAATTATGACATAATTAGGAGCTTCCTCCTTCCATCACCTCTTGTATTATCTATGTATGAGTCTATCTCTTCTATTGAAATGTATGCTTGAGTGGTTGGGCCTTGTGTCATTACAGATTTCTCGTTTCCTTTTCCTGTTTCAACCCTAGTGCCTCGCGCAGTGCTCTGCACACATCAATGCTTAATGAATGCTAAGCAAAGCGAGAATCAGAACCCAAAAATGTCTCATTGTGCCCTCCTAAGGGGGTAAGAAGGGAAGATGCAAATATGTACAAATCAATCTGGAATTTTTAAAAGAAGCTCTAATGATCTACTCAACTATTCTTTGTTATCATCTTTGCATTAACTACTTCAAATATAATTTTTTTTTGCCATAAGCATGTATACTTAGATAATACCAAAAAAAAAAAAGAAAAAAAAAAAAAAAACCCAGTAGAGCAATTGTAAGTCCAAAACTAAAAACCGGCTATTTTAGTTGCCAAAACTATTGTTCAGATGCCAGTGGCTTTTCATTCAGGCACCCAGTTGCGGAATGAGGCACACAATCTAATTCACAATAAGAGGTTCCACTTTAAAATAAAATTTATGAGCAGTAATTACGACATTGCTTGAAGTCACTGAATAAAATTGCAGCCTGCTTTCTAACTCGATTTCCTTTTCCATGTGGTTGTGTTGTCTGGTAAAGGTAAGCTTAAGGTTTAATTTACTTAAAGGAGAAGGTGGAGAGGGGGCGGAGGAGGGTTGTATGATTAGGTCTGCTCAGCAGGGCTTTTCGGTTTTCTTTTGTTTTTAAAAGCAAGACTTTCTCTCCTCCAATGCCTCAATGGGAAACGAGTTGCTTGGTAACCCGGGCACTGACTGGGGGCTGTTCCTCTTAGAGCTGCAACCGGGAGGGAGCTGCCTGTGAAGGTGACGGCTGTCAGCAACACCGCGCTCTGTGCTCGGAGCAGTTTCCGTGCAGAGCGCTGCAGCGAGCACACCAGAACCCCAGAGCCCCTGGTCTCCTGGCTTGCCTGAATGTGTCCTCCAGCCCATTACATACTATTTTCCACACATATCATTTGTTTGCAGGCTGGAAATATAAAACCGCTCAAGAAAGGGAGGCCCAACTGTTGGTAAGAAACTTCTAATCCACATTTAATATCTCACCATGTGTGTGGTAAGCAACTGAGTGATTTATCTTGTTCTCCTCTGTCTGCTTCTCAAGTTATGTGTACTTCCCTTTGGATGGAAGTCATCTGTTGTTCTGCTTATAGTGTGTTATTAGCATCTGAAATTCAATACGAATTGAGTGGAAACACCTTTTTCATTGTTTCTCTTTTCTTTGGGTTTTTCTGCTAAGTTTTGGCCGGAGATTAGGTTTAAAACATCAAACATTAATAATTCAGGGGGAAAAAGTTGGACAATGGAGGCAAACATTGTGGGTTTATTGTGACAGAGGGAAACTATGTTACATACATTGTTTCATCTGGTGGTCACAACAATCCACTGAAGTGTGTGTGTGTGTGTGTGTGTGTGCGTGTGTGTGTTGGGAGTGTGGTTCTACTATTATCTCAATTTTACAGATTAGTACCTGCAACTCAGAGATGTAAAGTAACCTCCAAGGTCACAGAGCTGGTAATTTGCAGGGCTAGGAATGAAGCCAGGCAGTTTTAATCACTAGGCTACACTATATTGCTGAAATGGCTTTAAAAGAGTCAGTTCAGGGAAAGGGAAGTTGCCCACATTGTTAATGCATATCGTATAATGCTCAGATAGTAAAATCAAAGTAACTCTGATCGCCCGGAAAGATGCTCAGAATACAAGAGCCTCTGCCTAGTGTTCATCTCCAAAAGAAGGTGATTCGGCGAGAAGGTTAAAACGTCCCTGCTCTGCTGCAATAGCACGGCATTACTTTATGGCAGAATTCTGGGCCATCAAATTTTCCCTGGATAATTATAAACCTCTGCTTGTCCAGACAACCTGCATTTATTGGTCCCCAGGAGGGAGGAAAGAAAAAGGAGGGGAAAGGTCACAGAGATGGTGTGAAAGAGGACGTTGGGAAAAGGGACCAATCAGAGCTTCTCTCAGCGCTGGTGGAAATGAGCCCTGCTCCTCTTTTGTTCCTACTCCAAGTTATTTGGCAACCTTTTCTTCTCTCTTCTTGATTCTATTAAACTCCCTCGGGGCAGAATGACAGTCACAACAGCCAATTAGGGGGACACTGAAGGAAGAAGGGCCTCCGGTGACAACTCCTTCTCTGTCCACAGAGAAACAATCACCTCCCTGGAAGTGGCTGTAATTGCCCCATCCTTTCTTCTCCTTTCCGTCCTCCCCATCCCTGCCCTCTCAATCAAGCTCCTTGGCCTAAAGCTAGCGAATTACAGGGACCAGAACGCACAAATACACTCCCACCCAGGTGGTTTGAATTAACGTGCAGGCAAACCAAAGCCTTCTTCTGGGATCAGCTAGCGGCTGGTCCCCAAGTCCCGCATGTACCAGAGTGTTTCTCAAGGTGTGCGTTTAGACTGCCTGCATCAGGCTTATGTGGGAGTTTTTTAAAAAGGCAGATTCCTGGGAAGCTCTCAGATTCTCTGAGTCAGAAGCTCTTAGGGTGACCCTGGGAAATCAGCATTTTTAACCAGCTCCCTTGGTGATTCTTGAATACACAGAGTTTGAAAACCATTGCCCTGCCACTTGCAAAGAGCTGTACATAGATTGCCAGGCTCAAATCCCAGATTCTCGAGAGGTTTGTTTCCTTATGCCCCTTTTTGGGCTTTTGTTGTTTTCCTCTCCACTCAGTCTAACATCTCAAACCTGTCAGTCTTCGGTTAAGAAGACCTGGGAAACCAGAGTCAATTTCCCTGCCAAAGGTGACAGGGAAAGGAAAATCAAACAAGCTTAGAAAAAAATTAAGACAGGAAGTGAGATACTCCTGGTGGATTATGGAGAGACTTCATTTTAGCTGAATCTTTGACACCACACCTGGAACAAGACTGGGTTCCAACCCAGCTTTATCACTTTGCCTCAGTTTCCTCATCTGTAAAATAGAGGTAATGAAGTATTTACCTCATAGTGTTGTTCTGAGGATGCAATGAGTTAATACAGGTCAAGTGCTTAGAACAGAATCTGACTCAATACTGACAGCTAGTGAGCCAAGGTGGCAGAGAATGGTCGATGACCCACAATTCAATAAATTCCTCATGAGTCTCCAAGTTAGTTTGTAAAACTTAAGGATTATTGTCACCCTTTGTCATCTTTGATAAAAATGTTAAGAAAAAATATTAACAGAACTGAATGTTAAGAAATGTCACAGTGCACCTTACATGAGATTTCTCAGCTTTAGCACTCGAGACAATTTGGGCCCGATAATTATTTTCTAGGGGGTTGGGGACTGTCCTGTGCATTGCATTTTTTTTTTTTAATCAGCATTCGTGGCCACTACCGGTAACATCTTCCCAGTTGCAACAACTAGAAATGTCTCCACACATTGCCAAATAACCCTTAGTGGGGGAGGGAAGCAAAATCATTCCTCACTGGAAATTGCCTTATATTTGTCAGTTTACAGTTTCAGAAGTGTCCACAAAAGTTACACTTTCTCATTTTCTTACATCCTCTCTCCTAAGGTAGGCAGTGCAAATAGTCTATCATCACTCCTAATTTACAATTTAGATGATACTGAGATTAAGTGGCTTGCCCAAGGTCCCCGAGCTGGCTCTCAGAATGGTTATGCTCCCAGTTTAGTTCTCAATTAATCAGAACTCTCTACATCTTTGTCCATGAAGTACAAAGCCATTGTATGCCAACTCAAGCCCCGTAATGTCTCATGACTTTTTATCGTTTACTTTGGTAGAAAGTGAGTAAGCAAGTATCGTAAATTCAGTCTTGCCCTTCACAGGGTAGCCCTCAATCATCTTCCTTCCAGAAACTATTCAGTAACAATGAAAGAGGGTCTATAGACTCTGATACGTCAGGAACATGGTTCCTTACTCTTTCACCGGGCATTCACAGAACATCTGCCACGCGCTCGCTACCGCGCTACCCACTGGGGAGTGTAAGGCAATTGGGAGGGGGACCATCCCTGACAGAGCTCACCGGCTGGCTGAGGATCAGTCACACACAAACACACATGATGATAATGCGGGCAAGATGAACAAGGTGGTAAAGCGTGCCTGTGTGAAATAGCTCTGAGCTGCGGAAGCTGCAAGAGTCTGGGTTGGATGGAATATTCCGTGTGAGAAGTGGTAGGATATCAGGCAAGGTAGGCAAGGGGGGACCAGATCATAAAAGGGATCTGAAGTCCCTCTGGGTGGATTTTATTCTGTGGGTGATGGGAGCCTCTGGAAAGAGAGAAACTCTCTTTTAAGACAAGTCTGGCCTAGACCAAAAAGAGGGAAAGACTAGCAAAGAGGAACACGTTGGTTTTGTATGAAATTAAAACCTCCAATATTTACTGCCAATTTCCTCCCCCCAAAAAAGCCTAAGAAAAAGAACAGATCTAAAATAAGAGAAAAGATACAGCTGCTCTGGCCTAAATGCAGAATCCTTTAATACTATCTTCTGGATGATATACATGTGTGTTTACTCAAGTCTCAGAGTTAATTGGATTTAAATAAGAACCTGAGCACAATCACCCAGAAGGCCTGACATAAATAGGAGCGTAGCAAGAGGTCAGAGAAGACACATCCTGTCTGTTCCTATAGAAAGCAGATTCAAGCCTTCCCCACCTGCGTTTTCCTCCCCTTCTAGTAAAAAGCTGCTCCTTATATTACTAAGCAACCATTATGCATTTGGAGTGTCTACATTCAACAGTCCCTATCCCCACCTCCACCCCTAAAAAAGGTCAACCCAATGCTGTAGCTTGGGTTTATTTCTTTTGTTGTCTATATCAAGCATGATAAAAGTGCTTTGTTCTACTCTTGGCTTTCACAAAGAGTTGCTTCATTCTCAATCTAACTGTAAAGCTAAAATGTGGTTTTAGCTTTGGCAGGTTTAGGTTGGCATGCATACCTGTAGAGCTTAATTCTTTTCCTTTAATTACAGTTGCCTGCCCACTCTTTCAGGTGAGTGCTTAGTGAATACTGACCAGCCATTATAGCCTCATGACCTGAGTATGAAGCCTTCATATGCTCATGATTAATGAGGTCTCTTTTAACCTTGGAAGTAAATTAAGAATTCTTATTTAAAATATTGATTTTGATATATAAAATTCTG
Organism: Camelus bactrianus; assembly: GCF_048773025.1. NCBI lineage: Eukaryota > Metazoa > Chordata > Mammalia > Artiodactyla > Camelidae > Camelus > Camelus bactrianus. The sequence goes on along the minus strand of NC_133541.1, from coordinate 56,936,847 downwards.
ATATATAAAGAGTCCAACCACTGTCAAGAGAGTAAAAATGAACTACATGTGGCAATAGTGAAGTTGAGGAACTATACCAGAAATGAAGAATTAAGGAAAATGGAATTGTCCTCCAAGAACTAAACTATTACATAGGTACCTTGTTGCTCAGGTGAGAGACACACAAAATCACCTTAAGAGACATAGTGTCCATGAGTAAGCAAGGGATACTCATCTGATCGAGGGTATTCATGTAGCTAAAGAAATAATGGATTTTTTTTGTTGTTGTTGTTCTTGATTGCAGAGCTTAATAAACATGGCAGTCACTAGGGTAAATACTGCCTGTACCCATTAGGAACCATCCACGAAGGAGTGTGTCTTGTCAGTCCCATCCAATATGTGCTTGTAAGGAAGGATGAATCAGTTATCACAACCTGATGCCTCTAAACATTTGAATCATACAATTAATTCCTTTGCTCTGATTCCATGCTTACCCAGCAAGCTTCTAATTATAATTTGTCTTTCCATGTCACTCACCCATGGGGGAGATACAAGTGCTTGGCTATCTTTGTCATCATTGCTTCCCACTGACAATGAACAAATATTACCCTGTGTTAGAGACTCAAGCCTCCTGGGGCTCCACATGAAGTGGGCTCCACTGATTGTCAGGGTCCAACAAGATGGGTGTCTGGGTGTGCCGGGCTGATAGCAAGAAGAGAATTCACTCAAGTACTGGCTCTTTGTGCCACCCACAGTTTCCCATGGCAACACCTTGACTGCCATCCAGGGCTTTCTTGTGACTTTTACTAGATTTCCACTCTCTAGTGACCCTTCCCCCTGATCTGCCTTCTAACTAGTCAGCAAATCCTACGGACGCTCTGTTATTTCCACTCTTCCCACTTTGCTTCCAGGATTTGTCTTTCCTTCTCTTTCCAGTCTAGCAGCTCCTAAAAGTCAGTGCAGAAACTGGCTGCATCAGAATGACCAGTCTGTGAAGAGTAGATGTATGAATGCCAGGGCCCTACTCCAAATCTCTTTACTAGAATGTGCTAGGTGGTATCCGGGAATCTGCTTTATAAACTCCCTGGATAATTCTGATAAGTAGCTACATTTCAGAATCACTCTCTAGATGAGTGGTTCTTAAATTTGGTTACAAAATAGAATTACTCTTAGAAAATAGCAGTGCCTAGCTTTTCCCTAGACTCTGTTTTAGAGTTGGAGTGTTAGTGTAGGTATTTAAAAAAACTTTCTGGGTGAGTCTAATGTATCGTGAAGTCTGAGAGCCACTGGCTCAGACCTGTGATTCTCAAAGTGTGGTGCCATGACCAGCAGTAACAGCAGCAGCATGCTGGGAACTTTTTAGGACCAGAATCTAGATTCTCAGATTCCATCCTACACCCACTGAATCAGAAACCCTGCGGTTTAACAAGTCCTCTGGTGATTCTGATGTGACGTTGGATAACACTGTTCCCCAGACCATTCTAATTAATTCCTGTGACCAGTATCTCTGTTCCTCCCTCCATCTTCTGCAATAAGCATATTTCCACCTTGCCACCCTGTGCTCCAATGAGCCCACCAATACCCTTAGCCTGGCATGCATGGCCTCCTCCAGTCCAGGCTTGTTTCACCAGTAGACTAGAAGAAAACAGACTGCTCACTGATCCACTGATAATAGATTTTCCCATTTTGCTAATGCTGCTCCTTTTGTGAAAATCCTGGAGAACATGGACCATGTTTTCAAATGCCATGATCCCTAACACAGTCTTGTTCACAGATATGCAGGTCAACAGAGATTTTCAGAATGAGTGAGTGATTTTATGCTAATCTTGAACTGTCCTCTGCTTAATTTATCACAGGTCCTCTATTCAAACTGGAGAGCAACTCACTTCAGCCCTTTTTTGTTTTTTTGTTTTTCAGCATTAAAGCCTCTCTGGGCGTGTGTAGTAGTCTCTGTTTCCACACAAAACCAGACCATCAATTCAGCATCAAGAGCCCTGTGGAGCTGGGTGACTGGAAGGGGGTGGGGGCTCCCGGGGTATGGGTGATGTTTTATTTTTGATGTAGGTGCTGATTACACGTGTTCCCTCTGTGAGAATTCACTGAAGTAAACTCTGATGATTTACGCATTTTTCTGCACATGTTTTACCTCAAGAAAAATTTCAAAAAGTCTTTTCAAGCAGTTTTTCTCTAGCTTTTCAAATTCTAATTCAACTAGAATTTACTGAGCATTGACAGTGTACCAAGGACAGGGTTGGGTGCTTTCACATTTTGTTATTTCATTTCTACTTTCATTACTCTGTAAAGCAGCAACTGTCATTATTACTTTTCGCCCATAAGGTAACTGAGGCTCTGGGAAATGAACTACCCAGTTCCCACAGGTGGTGGGTATCGGGGTCTGGACAGAAGTCCAGCTGTTGTGTCACCAAGTTCAGTGGTCTTCTCACTGCTCTCCTGTGAAGCTTCAAGAGTGGTCTTGAATTACAATGTAATTTAAAAAAAGACAATAGTTTTGGTTTTTATCAAAGAGAAAGCATTGAGCTGCCACCTTAATTTTCTACCAAACATTTTGCTTTCCTCTCTTTGCTAAAAGGAAAACGAATCAATTGTGTTAGACAGGATGAAAACATTGACCAATGGACAAGGTTGTTTAAAAGAGTACTGGAGGCCCCCTCAGTGCCAGAAGTTGCTGCCTCGCCCTGCAGGGTTGCAGGGGAGAGACTAGGAGAGCCCAAAGGTCATCTGGGGGCTTGAGGCCATGGCTACTTACTGATTACTACAGAAGTACTACAATATTGTAACTCATGGTACAGCCTGAGCTATACTCTACACCAGATGAAAATCAGCTGACTCTAAAATAGAACATATTTCTGCCCATGTGCACACCTTGAATGAAGAGAGAGGGAAAACCTTTCTCAAAGGAAGAGCATCACTTTATGATTGGGAATCTTGACCAGAACATATACTTGTTGAGAATTCACAGTGACTTTTCTCTGATAAATTTTACAGGCCTCCAGATTACTCTACAAATATGCTCATTCTTAGAACAGTTGTACTATTAGCAGTCAGAGAGAGACAGAGATAAACTCCTAGTAAGGCAAGTGGAGAAAAGAACCATCCACCTGTGGGTGTGAGAGAGAAAACAGGAGAAGAGAAAGAGAAATGGTGGAGAATGGAAAAGCAGGCAACAACATCTACTAAAGATTTTCCTATCCCCAAGGTTTTTTAATCAATTTTATGCATTTGATGCTGATGTGACATATAGCTTTAATAATAATAAGTACTGCAAATGAAACAAAATAAAATCATTCTAGGCCAAGTACTGGAAGAGAACTCAAGCCTGGGAGATGAATCCAGCTTTGTTACCAGGTATAAGTGGCTTTGCAGGAAAATGAGGCAGTATTTGAAATCTCTGCTATCTCTGAACTTCCAGACCATACAGTGACTGTAGCTTTAAAATGCTTAGAGGAAACTGCCCTTTCCCAAATGAAACCCACCTGTAGCTACAGATTCCTATATCCGCTAGCCACCAATTAGAAATTAGAATAAAAATTGCAAGAGAGTAACTAAAGAAGTAATTCTCCAGATGTGGTAGGGCATATTGTTAACTGAACACTAATTTTCCCTCTTTCTAAGAAAACCCTGAATTTTGTGTGTACCTGCCCATCCACCCCGACCCCACTCTAGGAGAAATCCCAATTAGTTAGCTAGCTCTGTCCAATAGAAATACAGAGAGTCATATATGTAATTTAAAATTTTCCAGTAGTCACAGTGTATAAAAAGTAAAAATAAACCATTAAAATTAACTTTAATAATTATTTTATTTTATCTAACATCTAAAATATTATATTGTTAATATATAATCAGTATAGAAATTATTGAGATATGCTATACAATTTTGATATTAAGTCTCTGAAACCCACTGTGTCTTTTTCACTTACAGCACATATCATCTTAGACTAGTCACATTTCAAAGTGATCAGGAGCCACTATGGCCAGCGACCACCATATTGGTCACTGAATGTCTAAGTTGACTATATTCCCTTGGCAACTCTTATTGGTCTGGGGCCCAAGATGGCCCAGGCTGACGGCAGAGACCTTGCCTGTGGGCAAAGTTTCTCTTTTCTCCCTCCTGCTGGACAAGAATAAGAAAGAGTAAAGGCTTGATTAATATTGTCAGCCTTCTTGGCACTACCAGGAGAACCAGCGTTTGGATGACACTGACATTGAATTCAGCAGAGTGGAGAGAGAGCAAGAACCTAGGGCTCTGATGACATTACTAGGCTATTGAGCAAACTTGGAATTTGCCCTGACTCTGATCTCTCTCTTTGATGAGGCAATATTTGTCCTAATGGTTTAAGCTGTCATGTGTTTACTTGCAGCCAGAGGAGTCCTAACTATACAACTAGAAGCTGGTATGTGGTCATTCTTTGGCCTATTAATGTATCCCTCCAGGTTATGAAATAGTAGAGGAAGAACTAACCCACATGGAACTGGAGGGAAAAAAAAATACATGGAGAGCACTTGAATTCACTGCATTAAATATAATGTGTAAAATGTACAACAAAATAGCCATAGGTATACGTAAGACTCATCTGCAAAGCACTCATGTTCACCTTCTGTTTCAGAGTCTGGATTCTGAATTCTGAGAGTGAACAAACCCTAGCAGGAAAAAAAACCCCAACCTTCTACTAGATTTACAAGAAAAGTTATTTTTATAAAATCTATATGAACTACAAAGTTATAAAGATGAAGGGAAAGCTATTCAATAAAGCTAAAGCCAGCCTTTCTCAAAGAGATACCTTTAGAAGGGTGGTTGTATTTTAAGTTTCCCACAAAGTGCTAATTAGAACATACATTTCAATTAGAATTAGACCACACTTCAGGAAGTGAATTATTAAATGACCTAGCACATTTTGATGTTTTCAATTGCCGAAACTCCCAGCTTTGGAGGACAGTGAGTCTTTAATGATAATTTATTCCCCTCCTGTCCCCATTACTGCTAGATAGCTGGGAGCCCTGGGTACTTACGGCTCTTGGGGACCCAGTGTGGGCGTCTTTAGAGGAGGATACCAATTAGCCAGTTTAGTTTCACAAAGAAGCAAAGATTGCCCTGGGGTGCCAAACTCTGCCTCACAGGGCACACCCTTGAACTTTAACTGTCTTTATTGTTAATCATTAGAAGCTAGTAAAGAATTTGGCCTCTCTTTCACCGTTCCATTATCTCCACTCTTCGGTCTAAAAGCACATACGTTTCCTCATTCTGAGGAAGACAATAAAAGCAGCAAATGTACCATACACATGAAAGTGAGCCACCACCTTCTACTAGTTTTAGTAGCACTTCTGTTGCTTCCAAAAATTGCCTTAGGTCACCTACAGTTCACTGGCCCTAGAGATAAACATCTGAAGATTTGACATAAGTGATGGGTGTTTTCAGGACAGCATTTTACCTCCATGAAAGTGACAAGCAGCAGCTCCAGGTTACTGAATAATATATGATTGTATATTTGACTCATACATAGATATAAAAAAGAACAAAAAGTCAATCATCTAAATCACAATTTTGTTCTTTTTCTCCTCTGTTCATTTAATTACTTCATTCAACACAATTTTGAGACCCTATTATCTGCCAAATACTGTACTAGGCACCCAGGATCTTACAAGTAAGACAGCAGCGTTCTACCCACTCAGGTGCTCCCATTAGGAGGGGCAGGGTGCATGGGGCCAGTGCAGAGGGGCATGGAGAATGGTGAATGAGCTGATGATTAATTTTCAGAAAGTGCCATCTCTATGCACCTGAGGAGGCCAAGGAAGGTCTGTCTATTCTCTTAAAGAGTGTTTCATTCTTCTCAACATCAGGGGTCTATAACATTCAACATTTCTTTTGAATCTCTCAACACGTAACCACCTTTCTGGCTACCTGGTGAATTCAGTGACTTCAAATTGACTGGCAGAAGATGAGAAGAAACTTTTCCTTTGCTTGGGAAAAAAAAAAAGTAACCATTTTGAGTTTCAAAGGTCAATATTTAGTCATAAAAGCATTCATAGAGCACTGTAGCCTAGCCTTGTGGAAGTTGAGACTCCAGAACCAGACTCCCTGGATTTGAAACCCAAGCTCTGCTTTTACCAAATGTGTAATACTAAACCTCTCTGTTCCTCAGTTACTTCATAAGTAAAATGAAAACTTCGTAGGATATATATGCATGTATATAGGAGTGCATCTATGTAAGTTTGTAGAGTTATTATGATGATTAAATACATTAACATACTTAACTGTACCTGGAATATAGTGTTAGTAGCATTATGCTTCCATACAAATGGAATTGCATGTTACCTGGCGATAACATTTGAAAGGCAGTAAGTCATATGATATTTAAATATAATCAAATTTTCCCCAAAATTCCTTAAGAGGTACATTTTTGGAGACCCACAGTCTATCTCGCAATACGTTTAGCACTGTCAATTTTCCTTTCAGTATCGGAAAAGATCACTGTGTCTCTGACTGAACACCAAGTAGTGCAGCAGGTTTGCAAACAGGGACCATGTCTTTAAACATTAACCTCATGCTGAGAGGCACTCAAAAACTGATCTAGGAAAAGTGGACTCCTTTTTCATCCCTTCTTAGAACTATCTCCAGATATTTGCTTGGCCAACTCTCTAGTTTTCTTGTCTTTGCTCAAATGTCATCTTCTCAATGGGATCTTCTCAGTCCAACTGTCCACCACTCACTACTGTCCACTAATTAATTCTTTAGCATCTCAGAAATGAAAAGGTAAAGCTCAATTGTTTTACTTACTATGGTCAGGGAGAGCTACACAGCCCACACACAGCCTCTCCAAGCAAAGCATAGAGCTGACTGTTAGGTTGATCCTATATACAGTTTTGGGGAGCATGAAGTTCAGGGATTGGCAGAATTTCAAAGGCATGAATTCTATCAGTAGAAGCAAGATTGCTCCATGAGACTGCTGCTAATTGGTGCCTTGGTACTCAAAGGTATGTTTTTTGGGGATGAGTTCCTTTTTGATTGGCTGACTTTTTGAAGAAAGGGATTGATCCTGATTGGTTGGCTTGTAAAAGCATGGTCACAGAGGTGAGTTGTCCTGATTCATTGAAAGTTGTCTTGTTACTAGAGCTACAAAAATCAGCAGCGTGGAACTTTTTTCTCACTCTACACTCTCAATCTCCTTTATTCAGCTCTCCTGATTCCCCCTACTGTACTTACCACCTTCTAATGTAACAGTTGTTTACTTATTCTGCTTAGAGTTTATTGTCTGTCTTCCCTCACTAGATCGTAAGCTCCACAAGTCAGGCATTACTGGTTGTTTTGTCTCCTGATAAATCCCACTTCTCTGGAACACTGCCCAGCACACAGTGAATGCACAATAACTATTGATTGAATTATTCAGTGTTTAAACAGTGCCTGCCCCAAGCAGGGTAGAAAAGACCAGTTAAGTTTATTTCCATACCTTTTCCTCTCTCGCCAGACAGTCCTGTCTTGCCTGTAAATATGTTTTTTACTGGGATGCCCTGCTGATGTGATATGAATATATTTTAGTCAACATTTTTTTATTCTCAGGGGCATATACTTTTATAGTTTAAATCTCATCTGAAGGTGGATCCAGGATTTGGTGACCCTCTTCAAGAAAAAAAGAACACAAAATTACAAAGACAAAAAGCTGCCCAGAAAGAGCCAATGCAGAGGAAGCCCTGACTTCAACATCATTTCTTCCAGTTCTCCTGATGGGGTACATGACACCACTCCCTTCTCTTATCCTTGTTGAAGGAATTGCAGCAGATTGGAGAAACATCCATAAGCTATGCTGCCTAGCATAAGCTACGATGTCAACAATAGACAAGATTAAACTAAAAGGTAAAGAGAAAAACACGAAAATGGGAGTTTGACTCTGTTGACACAATACAAATTAAAGGGATTTACCTGAACCACTTAAGGTTAACACCATGAAGCATAATATGGACTATGCATGTCACTAGTTTGACAGATTAACTTTGGCTACTATCAGAACCAGCCCTGAGTTCTATCTAAGCCAAGGAGCTTCTTCAGTTTCTGACATGCAACCCAAACCTTTCCAATTTTTATTAAAAATCAAAGGAAGGCTGGAACAGAATCACAGTGTTTGAGGCCAATAACAAATCAGAGGGAAAGGAGATGCTGAAGACATTAACAGTATCCACAGCCTCAAATGACTTTCCATTCATCTCCCTCCAGCACTTTATTGTCTATTCAGTCAGGTGGTGCTTTGTTAATTACTTGTTAGATCTAAGTCTTCCCAACTAGACTGTGAGCTTCTTAAAATCACAGCCCTTTCCAACTCCTTTCTGCTCTCTCCCCAGCATTGGCACATAAAAGGGCTCAATTAATAACTGTAGTGTGGTTTTGTTTTATGAATGAATAAATGAATTGAAGAAAAGTTGGCTCTCTTTAGAATGCTTCTCTTGGCAGGGCATCCCCCTATTCTTCTTTTCTTTATTTCACTTATTTCTACATCAATAATTCCCTTTACTCCTTATGCCCGAGGCTGGAAAACTTAAATCCCTTTATGGGAAATTCCCTAATAGCAGCTGCCTTAATCAGAACCAATTTGACCATGAAGACATCTAGTCTCTATTTTGTCCTACCTATCACCTTCATTTTCATCATAATATATTAATAATAAATGTAGAGCAAGAGAAATGAAAAATATTACAACACACTCTCTTTCCCTAACTTGAGCATACATTTGGCCAAGTAACTCTAAAATATTTGATATTTTTAACAGGGAAATTGGCAGCTTATGGTCTCTGAAGTTGCTGCTTTGTTTATTTGACATGTTTTCCATAGTCATGATACCAGTAATTTTAGAGGTCCCAGGGTAAGAAACACTTCTCCTCCTTGAGCTCAGTAATTCTGTCATCCAAAGGTCTCAGAGCTATAATTCTTGTTTCTTGATTGTTTGGCAAAAGGGGGAGTTTTATGAGACGTCTTTTCTATTTTCAGAATGTATATTTAACACTAGAAAACCTGCTGGTAAGTGTGCCAACACTTAAGCTATTATTTCTTTTTAAAGAGCCTGTTTTGTTGCATGTGCCTTTTAAATGTAACTTCTTTAAAACTTGAGTTCAAAGGACCACCTCTCCTTCCACCAAACTGCAGGGACAGAAATGCTGTGAATTCATGGCCAGTTCTGCTCCCAGTAACTCTGGCCCAGGACAAGTTTCCCCTTTGACAGCCCCTGTCCTTTGTTGTCATCCATCTCCTCCATGTCCTTCTGATGCCCAGCTTGTATTTCCTGCCATGGACGTTTCCTGTGATCACCTAAGCATATGTTCCATCTCAGAGAGGAAGCTGATGAAAATTAATTATCCATAAATGTGATTATGGATGATAATAAACTCTTCTCAGTTAAGATGTTGCAGCTTAGCAGGAGATTTAAAAAAAAATTATCACTTTGCCGATACAGCATTTTAATACCCACACATATGGTTTCACTTAGTACTGACAACCCTGTGAAGGAGAAGACGTGGCTAGAAATATTATCCTGATTTTGTAGATGACAACACTATGGTTCTGAGGGGCTAAATGATTTGCTGGTGGTGACACAATAAGTAGCAAAGTCTGAACCAAAATGGGGCTGAGTTAAGATACTGTTGCATCTTTCCACCACCAGGTTGCCAGCATTTAGGATAATCAGATGATGAAATTTTCATCAACGTGGCCAGCTAATAGGAGGCACTAGCAGGCACATCAGTTTCTCAGTGCTTCCTGAATAGCCCTTCCTGATCCTTGGAATTCTCTTCTTTTGCATCTTTGACTTCACTTTTCCTGTCTCCCTCTCCCTCCCTGACAGTGTCTTGTAGTTTCCTAAGCTGATTTGGATTCCTTTTCCCCCACGTGCCCCTTGGAGCCTCCATGGTTTTTGGCCCTCTTCTATATTCACTCTAGATTCTTTATCTGTAGTATCTTACTACTTCCTTGGTTTTAGCTATTACCTTTAGGTTGATGACTTTACAAACCAAATCTTGAATCTAGGTTAAGTGTTCCCAGAGTACCATGCTTAAATACATAGTTGCCTACTGGGCTGCTCTTCTGGATATACAGTTGTTACTCTAACAAGATATAGCCAACTCATTAGCTATGTTATGGACTCAATGTTTGGAGCTATGTTTATGTCTGCCCAAAATTCATGTGTTAAACCTCCAATGTGATGGTATTAGGAGGTGGGGCCCTGGGAAATAATAAGGTTTAGATGAGGTCATAAGGATGGGGACCCCATGATGGGGTCCTCATTTTTTGTAATAAAAGGGACATCAGAGCTTCCTTTCTCTGGCATGTGAAGATATTGTGAGAAGGCAGTGGTCTGCAGGCCAGGAAGAAGGCCGTTACCAAGACCTGACTCTGTCAGCACCTTGATCCTGGATTGTCCGGCTTTCAGAACTGTGAAAAATAAATGTCAGTTAAGCCATCCAACCTATGGGATTTTGCTACGGAGATAGCTCAAGCAGATTAAGACAAGCTACATTCTCTGCCTATTACTCTCACCCAGTGTCTGCAATATGAAATTCAGACTTTCGCTATAGATAGTTTTTCAATTTCATCTTGGTATTTCTTCCCCCGACACCCAACCCTGCACCTGTGCCAACCACACTGAACTACTTGTAGTTCTCTGAGAGCACCTTGCCATCTGAGGACTGTCTGCCTTGGCAGATGTACTTCTTTCCTGGAGTGCATTTCTTCTCTTGCCTGCCTGACAAATCTATTTATCCTTTAACTTCCTCCTTAGAATCATCTACTTTGGGAAGTTTTCCTTAACTCTCCTGGGAGAGTTTAAAGTGCACCCTGAATTCCTTTATTAGAACATAATGTCTCAAAGCATCAGTGGTAAGGGACCAGTATTTTTTTTTTTAACTCAGATCTATCATGGACTAATAATTTTGTAAAATACAATACAGATACATTCATAGAAAAACAAAATAAAAAGATATATACAATCTCGATTTTTAACCACTAGATTCAACAGATACAAAATTACTCTGTCAATGTGCTATAAAAGTTTTAAACTCTTTCAATTTCTGTACTTATCTTGCTGCAATAAACATCCTGTGGACTAGCAGTGGTGCTCAGATCACACTCTGGGTAGCACTATACTTGAACAGCATTAACACTATATTTGCATTTTCAGCACAGATCAGAAATTTCTTTAATAGCAGAGACCATCTTTTACTGATCTTTATGCCAAAACACATGTCAAGGCATCTAACACTCTGTAGTTGCTCACTGAATATGGGTGGAGGGACAGGCCAGGGTGAACTGACTCAAGTCTGGTCTTTTGCAGGGACTTGTGTCATTCCCTCTCTGGGACATTCTGCACATTGAATTCTTACAAGTCCTTACTCAAGATCAGACCAGAAATAATCACAATCAATCCATAGGGTAAGAAACATATAAACTTAATATTTTCAGTTTATTCTTTGTTGGCTCATAGGAGGCTCAGTTATAATCTCTCCTGAGAAGAAAGAAGAGATGAACAGAACCCAGAGTGGGAAATGCGGGGTTCCTTCCAATACTGGCAGAGACATCTCCCCGTCATATTTATCCCCTGCTCTTTACGCATCTCTACTCTCTCACCTCATTATACATGCAGTTCCTTTGAAACCTACACAGCATCACCTCACCTTGTACACCGGCCATCTCTCCCCGGCCCCTGGCATTCATTCACTTCCCCAGGCATTATAGGCACAAGGTTGTGCATTTGGCAGACTTCCAGGGCAAACAAGTGGTATTCTATCGAAGCACCATTCAGAAAGTGACTCATAATTGTGTTAGATAATCCTGTTCTCAAAAAGTCCCTTCGCAGTCTCAATGGCTTATCCTCCCACAGCACTGGACATCTCACAATTTTATCGGGACCCTGTCTTTTCAATAGGTTTTTCCCACCTCCCACTCCTTAGCCTATTTTTAATTGCTTGTCTCTCACTCATGAGTTTCCTGTTTCTTTCTTATGCAAAGCAGTTTATTTCTCTCTGCATATGTGGTCTCCTCCCAAACTATTGGATACGTAACTCAACAGCTACAAATGAATACTGCAAAATGTGTTATAGAATGTCTTACAGCATGAGCTGCAGCTGAAAATGCGTCGTTTCAATAAGGTGCTGGAGAAAACCAGCAGTAGCTTCAAAGCTCTAAGGCAGAAACTGGGTGTGAGCTTTGATGACTCTTTCCTCTCCTTTTCTTTTCTTTTCTTTTCTTTTTTTTTGTAAGAATTTTTAGTTGTAAGAATGTATTCTGGAAAGCAGATCCTTGTTAGATACGTGATTCATTTTGTGGGCTGTCTTTTCATTTTCTTGATGGTATCCTTTGAAGCACAAAAGTTTTTATTTTAATGAAGTCCAATTTATTTTTTCTTTGGAATCTTCATTGCCTTTTAAAGGTTACTTTTTCACAATTAATTTACAGAATCATAGAAATTATGATGTCCTCAAATGTTAATATGCACCAGAATCACCTGGGGGCTTATGAAAAGTGAGGATTCTCTCATCCTGTTCCAAGACATTCTGAGTCAGTAGGTATGGCTCTGGACCTCGTAATCTGCATTTTCAATAAGCAGTTCAGGAGATTCTCAAGTAAGAAGTTTAGGGGCACATTGTTTTCTAAGTAACAGACTTACTCTAGAGATCATCTAGTTTATATCCCTGAGGTGGACCCACTCATGGTGACCCAAATGATTCGTGCCTCTAGTATAATCCCCTCCTCTTGAGCAGATGAAACCTATGATTTGCTTCTAATAAACAGAATATGGCAAAGGTGATGGGAAGTCACTCCTGTGATTGTTTTGTTATATAAGAATCCATCTTAGTGCACTGGAGAGAGAGATTCTCCTGCTGGCCTGGAAGAAGCTAATGGCATGGTACAAAATGCTGATGGAGAGGCTGGGAACTGTGGGTAGCCTCCAGCTAATGACCAATAAGACATCAGGGACCTCAGTCCTACAACCACAAGGAAATAAATTCTCCCAACAATATGAATGAGCTTAGAAACAGATTCTTCCTTATTCAAATCTCCAAATCAATCCAACACATTGATTGAAGGTTGATGAGATCGTGAGTAGAAGAGCCAGCTAAACTATGCCTGGACTTCTGATCCACAGAAGCTACTACATAAAATGTGTGTTTTTTGAAGCTGTTAAATTTGTGATAACTTGTTACACAACAAATGAAACAAACGCACTGCCTAAACCTGTACTTCTCAACCTGTTTTAGTCCGTGTCCCCCATTTTACAAACATAAATATATACATTTACCACTCTTTTAATGTTACCTAAAATACAAAGTAAAAGTAAGTACTTTGACCAAAACAAAAAAATAAAAACAAGTAATGGCATAAAGGTTGCTTTGTTTTCAAAGTATATACAACTCTATTTCTAACTTTGGTATTTGCCTTAATGTCCAGATAAATTTCAAATAGATGAAGTGACTTGTCCAAAGTCACAAAGCTAGTCTGTGGCTGTCACCATCATATGTTGTCTCTTTTCCAAACAACTCCTTCAATCTTCTTGAAGAAAGAGTCCATACTTAATATTATGGAGACCACATTTTCCAAGGAAAAATTAGAAGTGGTCTGACAAAGGAAATTTTCTAGTTGGTAAATGTATTAGTAGGAAAGGTCTTATGATAGATAAATATTAAATCACATGTAACTGTACACTTAAAATATAATCTTCACTGAAAAGATTAAAATGACCCGAAATCAGGGCCATGCAAAAACCTCTGTTTCATAGCAGCATCATTAATCTGCAGTGTTTGTGGGGTCCAGATTGTCAAGAATCACTCTGGGACGTTGGTTAAACATGCACCTTCTACAGCTTCTAGAGGGACCTGGAACTCTGTATGGTAGGAAGAGCCCAGGTAAGTCCTATGAGGAGGCATGTTTGGGAGACTGATAATATGAGCAATATTTGTTAACTGATTACTCAGTAGGTAGATTGACGTGTAGGTGTTCAGCTGTTTAATTGCTCATAAGCACACTCAGCTTCTGTGTTGGGTTTTAAGGAAAGTTTAAGTAGAGAATATCTATATCGAACATACCATCAGTTAAGTACGGAAGAAATTAAAAGTGAATGTGCTGAATTTATAATACAGTTGACTTCTAATAACTTTTTTCTTTCTGAAAATAAAAATGAAGGGGGATGGAAGCATTCATCATCAAAACACACATTTTTGAAACTTATCATTGCTAATACTGTTAATGAACATGTCCACCTATCCTGAGAGCAAGGCCAACAAAGGAAAATTGCCTCTCAGAATGGCAAAGGAGATTGAATAGGAAAAACAGAGCGAAAAGAAACATTCAGTGACTTCTCAGCCTTTCATAAACTCTCATAATCAGAGTTTCAATCCCGTCCGGATTAACTGAGTCCAAAAGGAAGGTTTAAAAATGTTTGTTTCCCCACCCCCCGGCTCCCTAGACCTTGTGGTTAGCAGATAGGTCTTTCACTTTTGATAAATTAGTTGCAAATGAATCAGACACATGTGAACTATATGTATTCTCATTTATAAATAGGGGAAAGATACTTGGCAAATACATTTGGTTAATGCTGAAGTCTAAATGTTTCAGAAATAGCCTGTGGTATTTTCAGAAAACAAAACATGTCCACTCTGTCAGCAGTCTAACTTCAATGTATTTACATAATGCTTATTTAGCCTTAAACTAAATTAACAGAAAAGTTCATATTGCAAAAGAACATTTTTACTAACTCATGGGCACTGACTTGGCTGGTCTCTACTATTCTCTGTCAATCACACACTCTTTAAAGTTCAGTCCTTTTCCCCCCACATGGTACAGTATAGGAATAACACAAAGGCAAGTGGTTCCAAGTTCAGTACATTCCCATTCTCACCTCTTCCACTGGTTGGTGGATCTTTAACAGATGCAAACACTATACAGAATTCTGCATATATTCTCCGATGTGTGTTGTTGAAAGAACAATCAGTAACACACAGAGTTAATATAATACTGAAACACAATGTGCAGCTCACATCCTATGTGTACTTATACAGCTAAGGTGACATTATATAAAGAAGAGTGGTATTTTATCTGGTGACTATCACACATGGTTTCTTCATTATTAATTTGTGATATAATGTTATTTTTATATCCCACCCAGACAATTATTAACATTAGAGCATTTCCCTGAATCATCAGTTATTTTACTCACATAACATTTTCAAAAATTGGTAAACTGATGCCAAAATAACCTAATTATTCTGAATATTTAAACACATGATAGAAACACTTGAGGAACTTCAGTTGAGGATGTTTTAAAAAATAAAGTGCAGCCCCATTTTATATGGAGATTAGGTTTTAAGTGACCACGTAAGATAAAACTTTCCTGTAGCCAAACCCACCCTCCAATACCCTTGCGAGGCCACTGAGGCTAGGCTGCACTTTGTCGTGCACGACTGCTGTATGGCAATCCTTCAGCACGTAGAATGTGTGAGCTGCCGAGCTAGGCTCCAGGAAGGAGCAAAGGAGAGTCACTGTACAGAGATTACAGCCACCGGATCCTTCTGCCTCTAAGAGACCAGTGAAATCCCCACGGACCCAAGGGGGGAATGGATTGAACATTCTAATGTGCTCCTCCATCCTGCGGGCATTTTTTCCTTTTGGCTTTTATAACTTTAACACCTGCTAACAGACCACGTTTGAGGGGAGCTCTGAGGCGATAGTGAGCCCGCATCTTAGAGAGGGTCAGTTTCTAAAGACAGAACTTCAAGTAAAGAGCATTTAAATGGGACTATGCTGATTCATTAAGTTGGGTGGTGGGGGAGATAGTCAATGAAAGGTTTTGTTTTTGCGTCACCACTTATAGTGGAAAACAAGTCCACAGAAAGAAAAGATATTGCTAGTGGGATTATCAACATTTTTACTCAACAAACATGAAATAGTTCATCCCAGAAACTGAAGTCATGTCAGGAACATAAATGCAAGAAGTAGCCATTCAGAAGATCATGAAAAAAGAGCACTTTTCAAGCTGTCAAGTGCACACAAATTACCTGGAGATCCTTTTCAGGTGCATATTGGAGCTGAGACTGCACGTCTGACAACCAGTGGACGCCGATACTGCTGGACCCCCGACCACGCTGAGTAGCAGGAATCTCAGTGACCCACGTGGAACGGTGATTCCGAAATCACACTGCGCTGCGGGTGAAGATTGAAGGATGACAATTACTAACCCTAAATCTACAAAGCAATAACAATAAATTGATCTATGATCTTAATGTTCTGTTTTCAGGCAAGTGTTACTTTCCTATTCACATTTTCAAATCCAGTGGTGCACAGAAACCATATAGAGGGTTTTCTTTAGGAATGGGGGCCAATTTCATGTCAATAGATGAAGGAGCTTGTGCCATGTTATATTTTTACGTCAGCAATGCTAATGGACAAAGAAAACAACTGGTGGGTGTGGGAGGTTTGTCAGCTGTTTACATGAAGAAGCAACTGCAATTACTGAGGTGCAATTACTGTTTAATTTTAAGCTTTACTTCTATGTTTAGTATAGTTATTTTATGATTATGGACTAGAATGAGGCAAAAACATAACAAATGAAACTTCTGTTTTGGTAAATTCATTAGGGCAGCCGCTCAATATATGAAAAGAATGACAAAACAGTTCCATAATCACCAAACTTCTTACCAGAATTCTCTGGTTACGTGATTTAATTTACTAACTCGTTTGATCAAAACAGCTCATCCCCCTCAAAGTTCTGACACCTCTCTTTTTAGAAGCTTTTCAAATGAAGTGAATCACAAACCCCAAGTAACTTGATAGAAAAGTGTCAAAACATTGCTGATTCAGTTTTTTTCTGGAAACAGAATTCTAGAGCTACTTTAGTAAAGCTTTTAAAATTGGAGGTAACTCAATAAATCTGGGAAAAAAAAAAACCAAAACGACTCTCAAGAAACGAAGGAAATAATACAAAAAAGAAAAACTATAGAAGGATTTATGTATAACAGATATTAAATGTATAGTGCCATATAAATTTTAAAAATGAAAATCTGTTCTGACAACTTACAATGTTAGATTGATTAGAAAAGTTTTGGAACATTACCAAGCTCCATGAAAGACATGGGAAGTCATTTCAAACAAAAGGGGTAAAGTTTTTTGTTTTTTTTTTTAAAGTTTTCCTCTATATTGAAGAATATTACAATACAACAGCAGACCAGGATTTTCTGGAGGGTTGCCATGTGTTCCATGGAAAAAGAAATAACATACATCAATATGGATTAATTAGAATAGATACCAGTTCAGCTAATGTCTTATTGCCAATGTCAAGTGGTTAGAAGAAAAATACCAATACAAACCAATTTATTGGATTTGCTTTTTACTTTTGTGTGAAAAGGAATGGTAAATTGTTTTTGTAACACCTGGTTAATGAACCTGATTTTTTCCCCTTTTCCACCTTGTCTGCCACGAAAATTAGTTAAAAAATGAAAAGCAATGGCTTTTATTATGAATCTCCTATCTGCATGCTTTTCTTGCAAAATGAGTATTGCTATCTTGTGTGCCTGTGTGTAAATTGCTTTGTTATACTTTTGTCCTCAAGTACCATTGTTCTAAAATTCATCCATATTACCATGTATATCTTCTAAGAGTTACACCCCACCATGTGTATCCATCACACTGTCACCGTGACAGACACCCATGTTGCTCCAGCTCATCCAAGAGATGTCCTTGTACATTTCTTCTTGGATCTGAGTGAGCACCTTTTTGGGATATAGACCAAGAATGGAATAGCTGGAGGTTTCCAGTCTAAGAGAATGTCTTCTCCAGATCAACCAAGACTACTCCAACTGTGGTTGCCACGTAAGGTTTTACATCCACAGCTTTAAAGAAGAACATGGTCTAGCATGGCTGGGACAGGGATATTTAGGAATTTATTTATTCTTCTTTCATTTATTCAGCAGTTTCCTAAATACCTACTATATGTATTTGATGGTATAAAAATTAATATCTTATCTTTCACCATAAGCCATTTTTTACAGATGGGTAAAATACAGCCTGAGGTCATGTGATTGGTATGTGACAGAGTCAGGATTTGGAAAAAAGTCTATCTAATTTCAACTTCCCTAGAGAGAACAAAATAGAGAGAATATTACCTCTAGAGGAAAAATGTCACCTTGCTCTCCCGAGAATGGGAAATGACAGAAAATAGATGTTCTTTCTCAGAAAATTCACAGATACGGTTCTTGAATTGTCAGTGGAAAATAGTTCCTTGGCAAGATGGGTCTTCGACCCAAGAGTTCTGACAGAGTGCTTCTGTGTCCAGAGAGAAGATGATGCTCTGAGGCCCAGGCTAGGGTTCTGAGTGGAGGGCAAGCAGTAGGATCTGACAGCAGAAGCTTATAGAAGGGCAAGGCTCTCCTTCCAGGCACCTTCAATCCCTTTCCTCAGTACTTTCTTTAATACAAACTCCAGCAGAACGCACACAGGGCATGGAGCAGCGTGATGAGAAGGAAATAGCCTGAATGACCCCTATGGGGAGACAAGGCACTCATGCTAGGTGAGGAGAGTGAAAGAACTAAGGGTAAAAGCAACTAAGAACTCCTCAATCAGGGGTCTCAACTTGTTCTAGGCTGACAGCTTTGAAACGTGAAAAGCATTTCAGGAAATGTGTTACAACAATGGTTGTCCATTTAGTATCAGTACTGAGTGACATATGTCATTGCCAAAAGCTACAATGCCTTTAGTATTACTTTAATTTGTACCTAACATTTTACAAACTAGTCTATGTTTTTATTTTATTGCTTTATCTTCTGTGATCTTTTATTTTACTTTTACTTTTGCTGGTTGCATAAGGAAAGCTCAGGTGTGTCTTGGGTGGTAACAGCTGGGTACTCTTGACTTCCTTTTTGGTGCTTTTATATAAAAAGAAACGCAACTGCTTTTGTGATCACTGTAGCCTACCTCATCTAGGGCTCTGAGGCATCAGCACAGAGGCTGGTGACTGTGGCTTTGCCCCGCCAGCCACCAGGCTGCTTCCTCTGGGATTCCCCAGCCAGGTCACAGATGTCCATGCTGCTAGAGGCCTGGGGAGAGTCTGAGAGCTCTGGGGACTCCAGCATCATGGCCATGAGTGAAAGAGTAGACTTCCCAAAGACAAGCTGGCTCACCAGGGCCGGCCTTTGGGGGAGCTGGGTGGTGAGGGATGGTTCCCCAGGGTACTCAGCACTTCTGCAGGAGCTATTACTGGAAGTGGAATCCAGGCAGCACTGGCACTAATCGTGGGGCTAGGAGCTGGCCGCTGGAGGGCCTGGCTGCCATGATCTGCTTGTGGACTAATGGAAACCCCTGTGCGTTATTGTGTACAGTAGGGACTGAGGGCTCTGGACCACCCAACCCATTTGTAGGGGCAACTGCTGAAGGCTGCTCCACCACCAAGAAACATGAGTGTATATTTATTGTATTACATTATCACATACAGCCTATAGCCTCAGGTTAACACTTGATGAGCATTTGGATTCCTAAACTCTTGTAATGATTTACTCTTTCCACTCATCTACAAGAACTCATGCCTTGAAAACCGCTATTCTAAATGCCCCAAATCCGTGACCCTACTTGAGCACTTAACCCCCTTGTATTGATATTCTTAGGTTCTATCTTTTGATATTCATATTCTTCCATCTCCTTCATGTGGATTGTAAACTTGTAAACTCTCTAGAAAGAGAAATCATATATCACATTCTAATGCCCAGAATGTTCAGGAGCAAGAACAGTGCTTTGCAGAGAGCTTTGCTAAATAGGGAGAAAAAGATATATTAAGCACCCACTTAGTGCCAGGAATTGTGGTGAGTGCTTTACTTTTATTGTGGACACTGAAGTAACTCCATCACGTCCATTCCAACACTTTCCTTTGCACAGAAACAAAGGAATGGTTTCTCAACAGTCTAATCCCCTGTTAATCCCACTCCTTCGTCTGTGGGGGCTTCTAGAACCCAGGTTTAAGCCAATCAGAGCACTGCACTTCACCTAATGAGTCATTAGATTAAGGCTGGGAATCAGACCAAAACTGGGTGATCAAACTGAAAGGAAAGATTTTTTTTCTGTTTTTGAGGATGGAGCCAAAGCTGTGGGCAGTGATAAATGGAAAGATGTAGATCCCACAGGGTCATTAAATTAATCAACTGAACCTAAACTGAGCTGGGCAGAGGTCCTCTGTTTGCTCCCTGTATCCACCATCTACATTTCCCACCCTGCTCTCTGTCTGAAAGGCTGACTTGTTTGGACCTGTGAGGATGGGTTCTCTTGTCCTCTGGCTCTGACCAACGGGGAACACTGGCAGGACATGCAAAGAGGGAGTAGAAAAAGGTTGGCATATTTATTCTGAGGCAGCATCCTGTTCTGGAACTCCTTCTGTGAGATCATACAGTCCCTTACTATTTAAATTAGTTTGAACTATGTTTTTAGTTACAGTGAAACATGAACACTAACACATAGGTTAGCTGATGTAAGTCTTAGAAGTTAAGGTAGCATTATTATTTCCATGTTACTCTAAGGGAACCAAGACCCAGAGAGGTTGAATATCTTGGACAAAGAGCTGAAGAGGCTGCTTTTTCTCTTTAAGTTTAGAGACTTATTTATGCTTACTAAATGCTCTATTATAATACTGTTGCTTTGTTTTAAAAATTTATTAAATGTCTTTCAAATACTTTCTTAACCAAATATTATAATCAGAAAATAAGACTCATTTAACCTTTTATATAGGTTTCAGCTACTGCCTGGGTGCCATATATATATTCCTTCATCATTTAATCACACCTAATCTGAGAAGATTCTGTAAAAAACAAACATATAAATAGAGGAACCAATTTGCCTTTTCTTGAAGGACATCCCTGGGATACATCGTAAAAGGTTTAAAAAAGAACTATTTATTTAGAATTAGTCTCAACTTACAGAAAAGTTGCACAAACAGTATAAAGACCATCTCTACAAGCTTTGCCAAGATTGTCCTATTGTCCATATTCTGCCCCAGTTACTTTTTCCCTCCCTCTCTGCCTCTGTGTCTCTTTCCCTTTCCCTTTCTTTACTTCTTTCCTTCTTTCTCTTTCTTTTCTTTCTTTCTCTCTCCTCTTTTTTCACCTTTCTCTTTCATCTTCTCTCTCTCTCATATATGTATATTTTTCTGAACTGTTTGAGAATATATTCCATACATTGTGGATACTTCACTGTGTATCTCCTAAGAATAAGGAAGTTCTCTTACATGATCACAGTACAGTTATCAACTTCGGGGCATTTAACATTGGATACTTTAATCTCCAATAAATATTTCAGCTTTTTCAATTAGCCCAATAATGTGTTTGTAGCATTTCCCCTCCATACAGGATCCAGTCTAAGATCACACGTTATCTTTCCATTGACTTTTATCACCTTGCCATTTGTGAAACCTCCAGCCTCAGTCCTTCCTTTTAAATAAAATGCTCCAAAATTACTTTTCGGATGTTTCCTCATGATTAGACTCACTTTATGCATGTCCTGTCAGAGGACTACCTAAGTGGGGTTGTGTCCTTCTCAGGATATTACACCCAGAGGCACCCAAGTCCGTCTGCCCTTCCTGGATATTTTAATTGAGACCACCTGGTCAATATGCTGTCCAATTTCTCCACGACACAGGATGGAGGCCTGAATTTTAAAAGCAGGATTTGCCAGACTGTAAAGCACTGCTACTGGCTGCCTCCTGTTGACTTTGATTCATCCGCCCTTACTGAGAACCTTAGTGGAGCCGTTATTTGCTGAGGCTAATTGAAGAGAGTTTTCTTTCTCATGAGACCAAAGTCTGGGCAAGGGAGGTTACCATCAAAGGATTTCTACAGATTCTGAATTGTTTTCACATCCTCACAATTGGCCTCTCACTATTCAATCAAGTAACTCTTAAGGGAAAACGAATTCAATCGATTTTCCAAACCTCTTCCCTTGCTGGCTCACATTGCTTTTAGGGTATCTCACCTTCTCTGTAAAAGAAATGTGTGTTCTGTCTGCTCAGACCTGGGGTGGTTTGTTTCCAAGTAGCTGGCAAATTGCTTCGTTCTCAGAAGCGGGGTTGCGGGGAGGAGTGGGAGATGGAAGAAGGAGGGCGCTCGGGGGTGGGATGGCCATCCAAGGAGTTTCACAATAGTTGGCTCCTCTTCCTTCCACATCACTGGGCTCCCAGGGGCCTTCGCGACTTGGTCCTAGTCCACCCTGACAGTGCTAAAGGTCACATCTCCAGTATCTGTCACTTCATCTTTCCTGATGGATTTTCCCTGTCCCAGAAGGTAGTTGGGAAGACAGGAAACTTTGGGCAGGCTTTGCAGGGGGGTTCTCCTGGCTCATTCAGTTCAGTTGGTGCTGAGTCAAAATGTATCCTAGTCCTCAAAGACCTTTACAGGGAGTAAAGCCAAACTCTTTATCTGTAATTACATTCTGTTGATTCATATGAAGTCACTGCCTTTGGTCTCTTTGGGTCTGGACAAGGCTACCAGGAGACAACGATGGGCATTGTCAGAGTACATAGTGCTGGTTGGAGCAGTGGGTACAGAGAAGTGTGGTCTGTGTGTTTCACTGCAGGATGTAAATCACACAGGAGAATCTGGTAACTATTATGAGGCTGAAATAAGCACATATAGTCACAGAACAAAGCCACCAAATTATGTGTTTAACATAATAATAATTATGAAAGCTTTAGAGGCATCATTTTGAACTATATGCAGCCATGAGTCCGGAGGGCTTCCTTCGAGTATGGGGAACACTGGAAAATGAATGGTGACAGGAAGCTGGGGCGGCGAGCAGGCTCAGCCATTAGTTTTCTTTTGTGTGTGAGCCATTGTTTTAAAGTTCAAATGCAATACTCAGTGTATCATTTGTCCCCACAAATTACCCCTTGGATGGTTCACTCCGAGCGCCAGCTTCTCTGGGGTACCTTCTGGATTTTACAAGTGGGTCCTATCCAACAATGATTATTATTCTTCAAGAAATTATCCAGAGTGGGTTGTTACATGACAGACATGTGGTTTGAGTTTTGTTGGAAACGCAGAACAAAGGGATCTGAGAGTGTTTCTTTTTGTTATCTGAGCTGTGTGGCTCTGAGGAAACATGAGATCGTTCATTATTCAAATGAGAATTTTTCTTGCCTTTCATTTTCAGCTTTATTTCTGTATATCCATGACATTTCAGCAAGCAAGCTGCCTCCTCCAGAAGCACCATCTGCTTTTCTTTTCAACTGTGACACCATCTGAGAGAATACCTTCTCACTCGTAGAAATCCATGTGGGGTGAGGGGAAGGGTGTTATTATATATATGATTATGGATGAATATATACATATATAGGTATGTATCTCTCTCAGGGTGGGTGTGTGTATGTACTTTTTTGTTTGCTTTAACACTACAGCATAGATGTATAAGCAAAAAATTTGGTCTCAGTAAGACAACTAAGCAAGCATGTCCAACCCAGCTTTCTCTCATGTTTCAAGTTCTTTCTCAGGGCAATAGGTTGTAAATTCCATGAGCATGGGGATTTTTGTCTATTTGTTTATTGGTATATTCCTGGCATCTAGAAGAGTGTCTCGTATACAGTAGGTGCTAAATTAATAGTTGTTGAATGAAATGATGTGAATAACAGTGTTCCTTCTGTGCAACTGTCGTGTGCTCGGCATGTGACATTCAGAAATTTCTCTTTCTGGTTGTGGATGTTCCACACCATCCACACTGGGTGTGGCTGGGACCCTCTTTTGCTCTGCACTGTGGTAGGTGATGGTCTTGGGTGGGGATGCCTTCTCTGACTTGTTATATTTTCTTACCAGATAAAGCAAAGATCTTTGAGGTCATCTGCTATTAGCTATATGGTTGCCCTGCTAACTCTCTAGAGTAGTCTAAATTATGACCAGTGAGCATCTGGTTTGGGCCCTGGCCTTTGAAATTTTGCTGCGTGAATATATGGACAGTAGGAGAAATCAGAATCTACCATCTGTTGAGATATCTAATATTAAACTGTTATCATAACTCAGGAAGTCTGTGAAAAATACCCTTCCAGGTAGAAGTTAAGACAGTACAGTCTGACTGGCCAGGAAACAACAGCTGCCAGACTGGCCTGAGATCCTGCAACTGGAACTGGATTATCTCATTTCAGCAGAGATTTCAGAAAGAGGCAGGGAGCCAGATCAGCCGGTCCTCAGATTTCCATGGTGGAAAGGGGTCACGTTCACATATTGGACCACTTCAGCTCACTCAGAGAAAACCTGACAGCAGCAGAGATACAAAATTGATTGTTCCTGACAGAGATACAAGAAAGACAAAGAAAGAGACTGAGATCATCCATGGTATCATTAGAGTCTAACAGCTAACTGACGTGGGAGCTAGAAACACATGATAATACGTTTTAGGAGCCGTGCTAATCAGAAATTGTCAATGATTCCCCATTCCCTATGGAATGGAACGTAGAATTATAAGCAAGGTTTATAAAATCTGAGCCAAACCTATCTTCTTGGATTGAAGTCTCTCTGCCCACCCACAGCCACCCTATGCTGGAACTGAGCTGCAGAACAGTCACTACTCACTAAACACCCCCACCCTGGTGTCTCCACCATGTTGCTGTGAATGGAATGCCCTTGTTTCTGGCAGTTAAAGTTCTGTGAAGCAGCTGACGAGTTTCTCTGTGGACACATTAGATTGGAGGCACTGATGGTACAAACAGGGGGAATTACGCAGCAGAAGTTGTAAAGATAGTCTGGAGCTCTAGAGGTCTAGCTGGAGACTGAGACTGAAGCGGCTTTCTCCCCTTGCCTGTATGTGAAGGCGTGGGGACAATGAGACCATGTCAGGTGGGTGTGTAGCGCAAGCTAGACAAGGACACCGATCTTATGGGCTGGGCGAAGAAACTGGTACCCCTGAAGGGGACCATGGGACAATGATCAGAATAGAAAGAAAACTAAGAAAAACAGTGTCATGAATAATGAAGCTAATATTTATAGAGTCTACTACATGGGAGAGCTCTTTTTAAGCATTCTGCTTGAGTTAACTAATACAACCTTAAAATAAGTTCTATTATTTCCATTTTTTAAGATGGGGACACTGAGGTACAGAGAGGCCAAGCAACTTGCCTAAGAGTACCAGCTAGTAGATAGTGGGGTTGGCATCTGATTCCAGACTTGTTACCTTTGAATCTTCTACAATACCACTCCAAAGTAAAAAAAAAAAAAGTCAAGATGGAAAGAGTGGTCCACATTTTCACAATGCCACATGCTCCAAGGAGGTCAGTTAAGATAATAAATGGGAACGGCTCAGGTTTGCATTGGAATTAGTAACTTAGAAGATACTGTTCTTTGCACAAGTCACTTTGGTGAACTTGGGGCAGTAGAGGTTGGAAGTAAATGGGCTCCAAGGCATTACTTACATTCCATCTATTTCTTTATTTACCACAGAATCTAGTTCCAGGTTCCAGGGCACTTAAATAGCTATTCAAAAATTCTCTGAGTGTTGCAGGAGTAAAATTGGCCTAAGACTTCAAATCTTCATATGACTTTCAATTCCCTATTTCACTTTAGTTGTGTGGAAATAGCCTCTGTTGAAGATACAAAGCAGCACAGCCTGAGTAACAAGCAGGACTGGTCTAGCCATTTTTGTTTGGATATGGGGAGATGGCGGGGAGGGCAAGCTACACAGCTTTTAAAGATGAGGAAACTGAGGCACAGAGAGATGAAGCAACTTGCTATGGTGAGTGGGAGGGAGTGCTTGCCTAGTCATTACCTTTGGGAAATTTGAAAGGCTTCCACTCTAACCCAAACTAAAAGTTCAATCCAGCATTTAATGCTAGACTTTTAATCCCTCTTGTCAACTCTGGTGGGAAAGAGAGGGCTTAGAGGATAAGTAGGGAAGACCTCATCCCTGCCATTAGGAAACTTCTCTCCAGGTTTTTCTTAGGTTCTGGAAATTAAGGAGCCTCCGTTTCCTGCAATTATTTCTAACCTTATCCCACATTAAGAAGGATCCTCCTGACTTCTTTGGCAGCCACCACAGAAACTAGCCTGAAACACAACTGTCCCTTCTCTAATGTGCAGACTAACCTGAATGGAAGAAGATTTCCTTGAGATATCCTCAGTAATTCATAGTGCACAGTAGCATGAAATTCTTCTCACTATAGCACAAACTTAAGTCACCAACTAATCAGCAAGTAATTATGATTTTATTTTATGTGTTAAAAATATGCAACTCACTGGATGATAATAGTTGATGTTGTTTTAGTCATACAGTTCAAATGTCCTCTACTAATTGTAAACACCATCCAGGTTTTAGGAACACATTTAAAAGAGCAAAATACAAAAGCAAACAACATTAAAACCCTTTGCTAGAAAAAAAACTTGTTTGTTCTAAAAAATTATCCCAAAGGTCAGTTCTCACCTGGTTCAAAAACAGTTGCATTCACCCTATCATGTGAGAGGTTTTAGAACAGAGGAGGCAGAGAAACAAAGGGGACATGACATCATGTGTGAGTGATCACCAAAAAGCCAGCTCATTCCCGACTGAAAAACCATGCCTTGTACATAGGTCACAGAATGAATAAGATGAAACCAAAGTGCTGAGGAAAGCCACAATTTACAGAAAAATAGTACAAGAGAGAGAGGTCTTTTGCAAGTAGACAGATAAGAAAGGGTATATTTCACTCTTATGGACTGGAGCCTAGGCTGTCTGAAATAGCATGTGAATACCATTAATAATAATCACAAGATAACTCTGAAAACTATAATAAAAAGACTAGGCCAGATGGGGAGGGAAGGGACTAAATAAGAGATGGAATTATCCGCAAAGTTTGTAATAAAACGATCTGGTGCTTTGGGAGTTGATTCTTCCCACTGGAGTGAAATTCCTCTACTAGAGTTTTCTTTGGTGGCTAAATTTTCTAACACTGGAAACTATTCCTTCTGGGGAGAATAAAGTCAGTGCCACTATTGAATTTGCTTTCAAAGGTGCAAAGAGTAGGTGAGAAAAAAAGTGTTTTGTACTTGGACCACATATGAATGTGTGGAACAGAGTCTGGCCCAGTGAATTTGAATTTTTCATTTGTCATCCTCACTCACATGGTGGGGTATTTCCCATTAAACACACTTTTATGGACTGTCTCCCCCAGTGAAGTAGCCAAAGTTGCTACTATCAAAATGAATGCTTCGTGTATTGGTTTCAATTGAATTTTTGTGAGAATTTTGCATTGCCTTCCAATGTTACTAGCATGTCAGCCGACAAGTAACCCACCAGCAGCCCACAAATGATATGATCCAGGACACAAACCTGCCCCCAGATCTCCGCCCTTTCTCCCATGTAAACAGCAAAACTTCTGGCAAGGATCATGTATTTGGTTACTGATGTGTTAAGTCCCCCATTGCTTTATGCTTCCCAGGCTCTGTAACCCCTTGCAGACTGAAACACAAAGTGTGCAAGAGGATGCAGAGTGGAATGCGGCCGCGATCATTGTTGGACAACTGGAGAGGAAAAACAGGAAAACAATCATAAAAATAAATATACTGTGTTAGACATGGTAGGTAATACAAAGAAACTTAGGATGGAGCTCCTGTCATGATGAATCTCTCAATCTAGACAGTATCTGGAGGTAGTAGAGATACAGAACCATCACTTGAAGCCTGTCATTTGAGTAAGTACATAATAAAAGGCCAAGGACTCAGCACTGAGTCCTAAATTAAGAGGCATCCTTCCACTACTTTCAGCTGGTGTGGAACATAATTTACTGGGATACATCAGAACATCCCTAAATCTGGAAGAAAAAAAAAAGAATATTTGATGAATATACACTAAGTGCCAGGCACTAAGCGCTTTACATGTATTAACTCCTTTAATCCTCACAATGGCCTCTTGACTAGTACTACTGCTGCTTCCATTTCACAGATTTGGAAACCGAGGCATCAAAGTTAATGCGACCAAAATACAGCCAGTAAGTGGCAGAGCTGGAATTATCCTGTGGTATATCTGAGTGCGCCTAGCCCCCAAATGACCCATCTGAGTGTGCCTAGCCCCCAAATGACCCCATCAACAGATGAGCACTGAGGAGGAACTGGGGATTGGCATTAGAACTTGTTGTAGAGCCTGTGAATTTTACACAAATAAATGCATCTGTAACACTCAAATACATAAACAAGGAT
Source organism: Camelus bactrianus (assembly GCF_048773025.1). NCBI lineage: Eukaryota > Metazoa > Chordata > Mammalia > Artiodactyla > Camelidae > Camelus > Camelus bactrianus. The sequence goes on along the minus strand of NC_133541.1, from coordinate 56,908,701 downwards.
TGTTTGTGCTTCCTGAATTAGGAGGCCAGATAATCTGCACAGATACTCCTCTTCCAGAAGATCTTTTTCTTTTCATTCTTACATGCAAAGTACTATTAGACAAATGGATAGTTGTGCTTTTGCTTCGATGCAGAGTTACTTTGCATCCACCAAAGTGTATACACTGAAAATTTTTTAAGTAGCACATTTTTGACCTAAGAGAGTTTAGAGTCAGGAAGCATCAGATGGAAAGGGCTGAGGGAAAAGCCTAGATCAAAAGAAAGGGAAGGCAGTGTTTACATAAGTGAGGTAATTCCCATTTCCAAATAAATTTTTTGTTTAGGTGAGGAGCCACAAAGAGACCAGTCGAGACGTATTTTTCAAAAACTAATTATCCATCTCAGTGCTGTTTTAGATGCTGTGGGGGGAAATGTCATCACCCCGCCTTTGTGCAGTCTACATTATTACTGGGGAAGGAAAACTAAAGCACTCAAAATAATTAGCAAGAAGCTCTGACCCCAAGTCGGAAAGTTCAAGAGCATTTAAGAGAATAAACACCCTCCTGTCCTGAGTTTTCTGAGAAAGCAGAGCTGACATCTTGAGCTTGGAAACACCCCTCAAGAGCCTGAAGATGGACTTTTGGGACTTTGCCTGCAGAGTCCTGTGGAGAAAATGAGGCCCTGGGCTAGATGGCTTCTTCTCCACCAGTTTCCCTGCCCACCTCTCCTCCAAACATAGAAGGCAAATAGCTCTGTGGCCTACTTGATTAAATGCTTCGTCAGCCAGGCCTTCCCCTGGGAACTGTATGCAACATTTTATTGCCTTTCAAGGCAGTTGTTTCTCATTGTATAGATGTGCCTGAGTGAATAAATAATCTAGAGTTCCAATGCCAAAGGCTAATTTGCCCTGGCTTGGGAAATATCTGTTTTTTTGAACCCCTAAGCAGCATGAATTATATTGATAGGTTTGCGTGTTTCTGGCTGACCACCAAGGGCCCCCCTTCCAGGAGGATGGGAAAGTTGCCGGATGAAGTTTTCTCACAGAGTTTACCACTGACTCTAAAGTGAAATGGCTACAATGAATTCTCATCTTTCCCCATGTAATCTTAATTGGGTTGGCAACATGTGTAATGACCACGATGGCAGAGGAATCCTGCGATGCTGCGAGAAGGACCAGCTCTTCCGGCGATTTGCAGACAGCCTCAAAAAAAAAAAAAAAAAAAAAAAAAAAGGCATTTTCTGAAAGACCTGACCACCCCTGAATTCGTTTGAGTGGAGGTATGTTTTGCTTTGCTTGGCCTTACATGGCTTTCAAAATGCAGACTTTCATGCCTTGGAAATAGGAACTTTTAGAAAGTGAATGCTTGCTGGTTAAGGGGATTCTAATCTCTCTTTCAAATGTCGTTACTAGAGTTCAAAGCATATAAGTCTCTATCAATGGGTTGCAAACCACTGTAATGCCACACTTACCCAATTTGCAAGGATGTTAGTTTTTAAAAAATGTTTTTCTCTCAAGGGGGAAAAAAAGGGCTTCACTGAGAGAGCCTACCCAGGAGTAAATTATAAAGATCTCCCACGAACATCAGAGCTACATAAACTTAAGGGTAATTACCACCTTGGTAGGAAAAAAGAGTCTTTATTTTTTACCTTTTCACCAAAAAACTATCCACTCCTAGAAGTTCATGAAACGTGGTTGGCAGAATCTAACCTCTACTTTATGCAAACTACCAAAGCTAAATTATACATATTTTAAGAGCTTCTTCACAAATGCCAATTTCCAGTCCAATCATCAGTAAGACCTCAAGTCAGTGTCAAATACTTGTAAATAATATTGAGGTTCTTTAGTTGGATGCCTCTTACCCGAGATAGATTTCGTTATTTTCCCCTCCGATTCTTCATAACTAGAGAGGAGCTAAAAGAATTTGATGTTGCAAAAATACGCCTTGAAAAGTGCTTTTGCTCTTCCAAAAATCAATGAGCCAGTTTCTTTCTGGGAGTACAATACCTCATGAGAGTATCTTAAATGTATTTGCAATCTATATCAACTTATTCAGAATCCTGTGGCATCATTTAGTATGTTATGGACTCTTGGTCTACATTTTCTCTTATCTGGATTATTAGGAAATCATGACAGTACTCAGGGATTCAAGGACTCAAGGAAAGAGCTGAATGTTCCTAGACAGCAGAGGTTAAAATTGTGAAACAGAGGAATTTGCTTGTAAGACCCTTTCTAAGACTGCCCTTTCCTCAGCTAGCTCTCTTGCTAGCATGTAATTCAATACCTTCTAGGAACATTCACATGCTAAAGAAACATGTTTGTATGTATTCATCTTTGTACTCCCATTTGCTTAGTGTGCAAAAATTTTTTTTTGCTTGTTAGTTGAAAGTACCCAAGAAGACTAGGATTATTATTCAAACTGTTCAACCCCCAAGGCTAGACCTCTAGTTAGAGGGGACCTTTGGGGACCCATATGGGGACTTTTCTGATATGCTTCAAGTTACACTGTTTAGGCATCTTCTGCTTCTTTTGTGATAAGTCTGATGAGATCCAAGATATTGCTGGCTTGACTGGCATAGAGGGGTCTCCTCCCTAAGGAGACAGTTTCTGTGAAGAGGGAATAAGGAGATAGTGTGTTTAAGGGGGGAATCAGGCTCATTCTTCATGGCAGAAAATGAAAGTATATTTCAAAGCTTATGCTATAGACCTGATAATGTAAACTACTAAGAAATGCCCATCCCCTATATTTTGGATAAATGGTGGATCTGAGTCAACAGGAAATGTTTTTCTTTGTTTTTTCTCCTATCTTCTATAACATAGTACTTGGAAGTGTTAATGTGATTTTTTAAAAAATTCTATTTTAATGCCAGGAAATAATTTTTTTCCCTGGAAGCATGTAGCTCAATATTTCTTAAAAGCCAAAAAGAACAGAATATGAAAAGGCTTTTCAAAGAGGTTTCTGTCTTCGCTAAGGCAACAATGATCAGAGTAATAATCATGATCATCATTTAATTTGTATAAGATTTTACAGTTTATAATGCAATTTCATGTACATTGTCTCCTTTTTTAATATTACCAAAATCTTGCATAATCTGAAATTAGCTGTTGCTTATGTCAGGGCATCCTGTGGGTTATTAAAAGCTGGGGGCCAGATGTTATGAATGATGTAGAGAGTGTTTCTTGTCAGAACACTGAAAGGTCCAAACTTTTGTGCAGACTCCAATGGTAAGATGATGACAAGAAAACACGTGTCCTAGCTTGCCTTGCTGGATAATCCTGCCAGGCACTCTGCTTGGTATTGGAGACACAGTGAATCAAACAGACAAGTCTCTGCCCTCATGTAGTCTGTATGGTGTAGACAAAGGACAGAGAAACAGATAAGAAAAGAAGTACAGATTGAGATAAGTGTTATGGAGGAAATAAATAGGGCAATAGACAGAAAAACATTTTAAACTTATTTTTGAAAGCATGGATGCCAAGAACAAGCTCTATTAAGTTTTAAAGATTGTCTTATGGAAAAGGATATGTAACATCCCTTGGACAAAGTCTGGACTTACTTCTTCAAAAGTGTCATAGATAGCAGGATCAAACGCTCGTGGAAAACAAATGACTAGAGAAAAAGCAATAAGCATGGAAGTAAGGGTATTTTAGCAGTACATTAAATCAAATAAGATCTCCTCTTGCAGAAGAAACCAAGCACATCAGTGGTAGGAACTTGCACTGATAGATAGCCCTTCTCCTTAAACAGCTTCTTTCATTTTTGAGAAAAAATATTGCTGCTATAGATCATCTCATATATATGATACAAGATATATATATATATATAGTTTTGTTATGTAATTCTGTACCACTTTTGAAGTATTTTGAACAACCCTACACTGGCTTGAAATGTAATATATTTTGATCTCATTCTCCTTTTCTTTATTTACTTTTTGAAGTCTCAGCAAAATGCTCTGTTACTTCTGAACGTTCTCACAAAGCACATGATTCAATGCAAATTTCTCATGTTCAATCCATTTATTATAAGGCTATAATTAAAGCAAATCTCCCTTCTCTGCACCAACCAAATAGGCTACCTAGATGGTTAACAGAAGGGAACACCTATGATTATTGACACACTTCCTGTTTAATCAAACTGATCTGAATTTTATTGTGTTAAAAAACAGAGATACAAACATTTTGGAATTCAAATGGATGTATTAGGGAAGAGGTGAATCTTCCAAGAAAAATCAAGATGATGTTGGCAAACATAAACAGGGTCAGGAAATACTCAGCTTACATGTTGCAAACTTCTTACCCTGTACTCATAGCAGGCATTGCTAATCGAAAACAGAATTCTTTTCTGCTGAGTTTGGAGGTGGTCTTGGAATGCTCTTCAGCACATTACAGACAGCCTCTGCCATTTGATCAGAGATATCATATGGGCTTAGATCTATTTGCCACAGCAGGCTTAAATGGTATTGCATACCCACATATTTTCATTTTAATAATCCTCAAAGTCTTGGCATGAAGCAATAATAGAGAAATTGAGGGCACCCATTTAGGAAACATGGAAGGATGATATTTTAGGACCAGTGGCATCTTCTCTCTCGCTTCTCAAATCTAGTCATCACCTTGTTCCAAAAGCCCAGTGTGGCAGTCCGTCTGAGCACATGGTAGGGACAGGTAGGCAAGCGTGAAGAGACAGACTCTTCTTGCTCTGTCCCAAGAATACAGAAAATGTCAGCGGTTTCTTCTCTGGAAAGAATCTGCTGGCACTTAAAAAGAATAGCAGGTAGAAGACTCCTTGGACAGTAAAATCTTCTCTGTGGCTGGGACACATTCAGTCTGTTATTCGGCTGCACTGGGAATGAAGGCCCAGTTCCTATTTTGTTCAAAAGCTTTTTGAGACTTTTCAGTCTACAGTTGAATTTTGGCAAGTTTTGAGTGATGGGATTTGTAGGTATTATATATCAAATTGTTACTTATTAGCTGACTTTCTTTCAATTTCTTTCAATTCAATAAGCATGGTAAATTTATTTATTTATTTATTTATTTAGGTTCTTTTTTTATTGAAGTATAGTTGATTTACAATATTGTGTTTTTTTCTGGTGTACAGCATAGTGATTCAGTTATATATGTATATTCTTTTTCATTACAGGAACTATAAGCCACTGAATACAGTTCTCTGTGCTATATAGTAGGACCTTGTTGTTTATCTGTTCTATATATAGTAGTTTGTATATGCCAATCCCAAACTCTCAGTTTATGCTCCTTTCTTCTCAAGCTTAGAAGAAACTTAAGTATCTTTAATATTGTGAAGGAGAAGACAACCACATTGGTTTATTTTCAAGTAAAGGGCTAGTGAGGTCACTCTTGAAATTTTGCCTGGCAGGGGCCATAAGTTTTTGTTATCCTTCTGTTTCCAATTGTGTATATTATAATTTTATTTTCTACAACTCTGATGGAGGACTCCATATTTTCCTCATTGCATTTGTTAAACTTCTTTCTAAGAAAATTATGCCATGAATTTAATTACCAAGATTTTTATTTGTATTTAACTTGTTAAAAAACATAGGTTGGGAATGCTGAATAGTGTATTATTTCTGATAAGATAAGAAAAACAACCACTATTTCTAATAAATAAAACCAGGAAAGAGAAGACTGCTGTGGTTCATCATATACAACATATAGTCAAGCTATCGTATAAGGAGTCATTTATTATATGTGACCATATTTACATTTTCTATATTTGTGCTGTCCAGAAGGATTTTGTTGCAGAAGAATGGTAAAGGAGGCCAATAACCATTAATAACTAGATAAGTTGCTCGTAGAAAGGCAGAGAGACCACAGGAACATTGTATAGTAAGTTTTCCAGAAAATGTGGATAGCTGTAGATAACTGGGTTTCAGCCAATTTTTGACAGTATATAAATAATTTGATATATACCAAAAGAACTTTGGAAAAGTAAAGATGAATTTTTTCTTAGAGGCACAACTGCATAAAGCTGGGCTGCTAATTAGAGTGTGGAAAAAGTCTACTGCTTTTTCAAGTTCATTCAGTTCAAAAAGACCCCCCTTCATTCCCAGCTTTGTACCCCAACAGCAGGTATAGGGGCCCTCAGAATGGGGGTGAAAATGAGGCCTCTTTTGTACTGGGCTCTTACAATTGTTGGAGAGAAAAGAGAAGAGCATTGATTCAAGTTTGTAAAAGGGTTCACACTTTTGTTAGGCCCACCATTGTTCTTATTTTCCAATAGAATTTGGTTTGACTCTGCTCATACTTCTACTGTTGTCTCTTATTTCTGCTAGCCTTAGTGGGCTTTCTGCATATAACCCACTCAAAAGACGCTGGAGCAAGCCTGAAATGTACTTATATGATGAATACCTTGACTATGTCTATGTCTATGTCTACACCTGCAATATGAAGCATGGTCCTAGCTATTCATTGCTTGTGACAAATCACTGTGTTACAATAACCAATTATTAACTTCATTTTGCTTTATGCTTCATTATGTTTGAACTTTAATGTTCAAATTATTGGCTGAGAAAATTATCAGAACAATTGTAAAGGTTTTAATAGGGTTTATTAAGTGTCTCCCAAAGTTTATACACTAGATGCTGGAGTCTGGGGTGGGGAGGATAAAGGGTCTGATGACTAGATACCCTTAGGGAATGTTGTACATATTTGCATATGGCCATGACAAATCCAGCACTAAATAAACCTATTTGAGTTTGTTTGATGTAATCATCCTTCCATTTATTTGCCAAAGGACTACCCACCCCAACTTTTTTTATACAAAAACTACTAACATTCTAAAGAGCTAGCATTTTGCCAAACATACTTTGAGAAATGCTAATCCAGACAAACCCTTCATTTTACTGATGATGAACTGAGTTTTTGGAGATTAAATTGCACACCCAAGACCCCACAGTTACTTAGTGGCTTAGCTGGGCCCCAAATCTAGGGCTCATGATGTTCGACGCTTCAATATACTATACCCAACTTGTTTTGTTTATCTATAGTGCCTCGATTCCATAGGTAATTCTGAAACATTTACTTCTTTTCTTAAAGCTTTGTTAAAATTTGAGGTATAATTGACATTCAGTAAATTTCACCCTTTTAGTGTACAGTTTTAGTTTTGAAAAACCACCCCTCCACCCCAATCAACAGTTCTATTTATTTCTTACAAAATTAACTTCAAAAGTTTTTCAAAATGTGCACTAGAATGTACTAGAATAATTTCAATCAGAAATATATTCAAATGAGTTGAAAATCTGCTTAAGATGAAAATCCTAGGCAATCAATGCAGCTGACTGTAGAGACGTCAAGAATGACAGTAGACACAAGAATTATATTGGGGAAAAGAAATGAGAACACACAGCCTGAGGAGATGCCAGCTGACCATCTAACAAGGAGGGATCTTGAGAATGCCTAGGGGAGAAGCCCACAGAGAACTCTGAACTCAGGGCATGGCCATTTCTCATGAAAAATACAGTCATTTCAACCCACTCCATAACTTTTCCCTTCAGTTTTTCTTTTCTCCACTCTACCCTTGTTTTTTTCAGCTTCCATTCCTTGACTGAACCAGGAAATCCCCTCTCCTCTTTTTTTCTTCTGCCTCTCTGTGATACACCGTACCCAGTGGTGAGCTAAAATCATCATATTTTAGTTAAGTGCCAGCCATTGGAAGCCTCTTGGAATTACTCAGTTTTCAGAATGCAATTCTTCATTTCAGTTCCATATCTTAAGTCCATTTATGCTACTTGATTACAGTTTCCAGGTGAATTCTGTCTTTAAAATACGGTGCCCAATTTTGTTTCCGAGACAAAATGGGCTCTGTGAAACCAGCAAATTTCACTTGCATGAACTTGATTCCCTTTGTCCAGGTTCCCTTCGTTCTTCTTGACCGTTTCAAACAGAGTAATCGGGTGAGAGGGCGTCCCTCACGCAGGACCTTCCTTTCCAGCTGCCACCCCCTGAGCAGGAACACATCCTGTTTGCCCCCACTTTGGCCTAGCCTGTTTGTTTCACCAAACAGCCAGCTTTAACCACGTGGGATGGAAACAAGAATTAGACACTCATCAGGAGGGGAGAGCATGCCTGCTGTGTGGGTATGTCTTGCCCGACTTCAACATGAAAAGGACTTGGTTAAGAAAGAAAACATGAACCTAGAAAAGAACAACAATTGCCATGTGGAGGCAAAATGAAACTGGGTTGTGTATACTGACTCTCCATAGGGACTACATGGGGGAGAGGAGCCTGCTGGGCCTCTTCTGGCCGGGCCAGTCAGATGGCTGAAAAGAGAAAGTGCAACCCTCGTGCGAACGGGCTGTTCCCCAGGTGCTGCTAAGCATGACTCCTGTCCCTCGGCTCCAGCTGAGGCCACATGGAGGCCAAATGCAAAATGATGTCTAAGAATGCAGCCATTGACTATTTGTCTGCAGGAAAACATTGTCCAAGGATGGCAAGTAGGATAGAGCTCTTCAGATCAGCGGGATGATCCCACCCCACAACTGACACTCTATGATTGGTAGTTCTTGCTCTGTGTCAGATTCTGTCAGCTCATCTGTTTGCTCTACTTCATTTAATATTCATGACCACTCTATAAAATATAGACCATTAAAAAATCCCCATTTATGATGTTGGAAACTGAGGTTCGAAGAGGTTACATAACTTTCTTAAGCTCCAGATTTAATAAGGGGCAAAGATGAGCCGTGAACCTAACTAAGTCTGGTTGACTCCAAATCATGTGCCCTCAACCTCTTCACTACTCTGCAGGCTACTGAGGCAAAATGAAACTTCTGCTTTGCATTCTTTTCTGCAGTCGTATCAACTCAAAGGGGAGCAGTTCTTTTGGCTACTTAAAGGATCCCGGACAACTTGTTCTGGTCTGTCAGATGGTAACTGCTTTAGTCTGACCATTTAGCCCAGGTCAATTCTCACTATTTTTACAGATCACACTACTTCTCAAAAATGCAAATATTTCACTCCTTGGATGGTAATGACTAATCTTTTTGTAGTTAGGCAGTTAGTTAAATTAGTTAATCAATTCACAAGCAAGAGCAAACTTATAAAGTTTATGTGGCAAATTTACTTCTCACCCCTTTTGCAATAGTCAGGGAAGGGTGCTTTGAATTGCCCTATTAGTTTCTTCAATTCATTAATGAATCCCCCTACGAAAACATAACTTCGGTAAAAACTCTTAAAGAAAGCATCAGTGTTGTATGAAATACACCACACTAGACAAGGAGCTATCAGTTAGTTCAGTGTCATGGAGGAAACCACCAGGGGTTTAGCACTCTTTCTGTTTAGTCGACAGAAGCTTTCTGTGGTCTTAATTTTCTCACAGGGATTATGGGCCATTGACGTATTTGTTTCCCACATTTCATGTAGGGAGCAAAATTGTAATTTCTCTGCTGACCCAGTGCTACTTTGTAAGGTAGAGAGTAGCACATCACTGAGTGATAAACAACACAAAAGCCCTGATAACCACAGGAACATCAGGTCTTTTCCCGCCTAATTATGCTTGGTAGGCAGATGAAAAAACGTAAAAGATATTTGGAAGGTCATAGAAGACAGAATCTTCCCTCAGATATATTTTTTTGGAATGTACATATGCTATTGTTTATCATATCCTATTGGATATGGTGAAACAGTCATGATAGTCATACTTGGAATGAACACAAAGCTTTGTTTATGTGCCATACATATGGAAATAAGAATGAATTTCCAAGAAGTCCTAAGGAGAGGGCATTGACTCATTTTTATTTTACTTTTTTTCTCTCAATATAATGTGGGAACACCCATACCACATGGAAAGCAAGTTCACACTTAGAAGCATTCAGACAGATTCACTGACAAGGAAGGCTTGTAGTGTCACTGTTTGTGTTAAGTCTTAGAACCCATATTGACCTGTGGGTCTTGATGAATCTGGTGGCCTGGCTAAAAATCTGGATTTATTAGTGACTGCTAGCATAGTCTTTGATACTATTGTTATAAAAGGAATAGGAAAAATTAGACCAGCCTACCCATTACCAATAGATTTTTATGTGAATCAAATAAGATAATTTATGTAAAAGTGCTTTGAAAACTGTAGGACGTTTTCTAAAGGAGACTTTACTCAACATAGAAGAATCATAGAAGTATAATGTGAAGTGAAAAAAGCAAATGACTGAGGACTTTATACAGTATCATACCATTTTCATACAACTTACAACCAAGCAAAATGAAACAACTATAGTGTAGCCTACCTATATATGTGATAAAACTATACTAGGAAAGGAAAGGGATGCTGAGCACAAAACTCATGTAGCTGTTACTTCTTTCGAGGGGAAAGAGATGAGATAGGTCAGCAACACCTAGGTAGCTCACATTCTAGTTCCTGCGTGAGGATTAGCTTTGCGGACATTCATTGTATTATCATGCTTTAAATATTAAGTATATTTTTTAAATTTAAAAAATTTAAATAAATATTACCTATATTTTTTAGTGATCAAAATATGTTAAAAAGATAGTCTATTCCAGATGGTGCTAAATAAGAAGATAATTCAAATCCAAATTTTACCTCTGAATCGTTAATGATCTTTTTAAGGTTCACGTATTTTTAAATTGCTTCCTTGTTACTTTCCCTTCTTGTCCTCCTTTTCTCTTTTCTACTTGTTCTCTCATCCACTGACTTTTACTGAATATACAGAAGCACCAAAAGCAGGCTAGCACAGACGTATAAGCTAGCATCATAATTGTGGAAACCTGGAGCCAAGTTCTATCCTTTGCTGTCTGGAGACCTTGAGTAAGGTCACTAAACATCTTCATGCCTTAGTTTCCTGAAAATGAGGATAAAAGTCACAGATCTGGATAGCCTCGTTTCACAGGGCTGCTAGATGAGTTCATGTCAGTACAGTGCTGCATTGTGTTGTGAAGTTAGATAAACTGTGTGCTGGCCATGGAGGTATCAGGAGGAGAAAGATGTGGTTCTGGTCTGGTCAGCTTACTTGGTCAGTTCTTCAGAAGCAGAAATTGGATGCTAAATGCTCCATACCATTACATAAATAACAGAGCTTAAACAGATAACAATTCTTCTGTAAACATATTTTGAGAATAAATGTGAGAATAAATGCCTTGGGCCCGTTATCAGGATTGGATTGGACTCCTGAGGATGAAAGGATGGAACTCCTCCACCCAGCCCCTAAAACAATCCTATGTATTCACGCTTCTGTGGAGAGACAACTGGAAGACCTCACAGATGGAAATGGTGGTCCCAGGAGAGAAAACTGTCAGACTGCTCATTAATTACCTTGATGAACTGTTGACAAAATATTAGAGCAATGAAAGTTCATAGACAGAGACAAAGAGGAGCTGAACCTATGCAGTGATTTCCTTGTTATTCCAAGAACTGTTACCAACTGTGATTCCCTAGGACTAGACTGTAGACTCTGTAGACCCAAGAAAACTCAGGAATAAATCTAAGGTCTCGGTCAAAATAACATGCAACTGTGGAATGAGAATTTTGTTTGCAGGAATTAATTGTTCACATATTTTTCATTGTCTCAGGGGATAAATATGCATTTTTTGTTTACTTTGGTAAAAATACTTTTTGTTTTGTGTGTGTGTAGTTTTTGTTTTCTTTTTCTTTTGTGGGGGGTAGACAACGTGTAATTATTTACTGACCCATTAACTCTTGGGATTTTATGAAATACTATGTTTTTTTGGATTAATTTCAGAAACTGTGGTTTCACATGAGACTGATTTTATGTTGTTTTATTTTCTTAAAGACATCCAAGTTATGATGAAGTTGTTAAAAGATGAGAAAACGGCTAGCAAAGAACTATGACAATTGCAATAAACAGAAGTTATAAGAACAAATATGCAAACATGTGGTGTGGGGTAAAAACCAGATGAAAAGGTTATTATGAATGTCAAGCTAGAAGCAGGAGAAAACAAATTAGGAAAGGGATGAGAACAGAACAAGGGAGAGAAAATGGAAGGCCAAAGTATAGATTAACAAAAAGAAACAAGACTTCATGTATCTAATTCCATTTCACTCCCCCTGTAGGAAGGAAATCTGATGCGAGAGCAAATGAGGAGAGTGGGAACAGATTGTCTTTGCTGTGACCTAAGCATGGCTATTGTCATTCACACTTTGCTTCCCTATAGAATTGAGGCCATTTTCCTGGTGTGCTCCCATTTAGGAAAAGGAAGGAGGGTAGAATTCAATGGTTCGTTCCAAACCTGAGTGATTTTCTGTTTCATTTTTGTTTTGCATCATTGTCTGAAGAGGAGAGCCCTGGCTAATGTCCCCTTATGTCACACACACACACATCTACATAGGGTCTTGCTTCTGAAGACCATATATAATTCCAACATTATAAAGCGAGGTTTCTTCCAAGCCTATCACTGTTGGGTGATTGTGCCTTCTCATCACTCACCCAAGTAGAAAGCTAAGTCTTTCTTGTTTTATCAGCCTGGAATTAAGGAAGCAGGGATTCCAGAGATTTTTGACTAAGCTTTCTTTCAGAGATTCTACCAAGCATATTTGGAATCTTTTTGTTGCTTCCTTAACAAGATACAAATAACCACCCCCTCAGAGGCTGAGGGTTTGCAGGGCTCAGAGGCTAGCCTTCTGTTTCCATTTACCACTACTTGTTATTGCTGCACCCCAAAGATATTGCTGGCAGGCTGTGTCTGTGTAGCAGAAGGCATCTTTGTGGAGTCATGCATATGAGACAAGCTCTATCACACGTTTCACACATCGCTGTCTGTGAGAATGAACATGCTAAGTGCTAGCTGTGGACGTTAAAATACAGCTATGGTATTCAGAGACTTCCTCAGAACTGAAGAGATGTCATAGGTCATTCTTCCTAGGACAACACTAATAACAAAAGAGAAAGACAGAAAAGAAGATTGGAAGGGAGGAAAAGAAAAAAAAAAACCTCCGAGTATTTAAAATATCTTTTTCATTTGGAAAGAAACGATTGGAACCAACAAGGACTGGATTGTTCTGCAGGTCCTCGTTGCCTGCAGTATCTGGATACAGTCATCACTCAAGTGTCTGTTTTCTACGACCTAATTTCAAATGTAATGTTAAAAAAAGAAGTGAAATGTCTCATTTGGGCTTTTTAAAATGTATTACAAGAGAGCATTTGTATATATGAGGCATCTAATGATGCAGTCACCCTACAAAGCCTAGCTAGCACTAAAAAAAGTTTTACATTACAAGTGGAAACTATGATTTTCAAAAGTCAAGAGAAGGAACAAACAGCTAATCTTCCTGTGAGTGCTAAAAATAGAAGCTGGTATAATGATATATGTTTATCCCCTTTTAATAGCAGTTAAAGCTAAATTTTTGCTAAGGGGCCAATTGGGTAGCATAACACCTACTTAATACCACAGAGGTTCAAACTCTCAAGTCCCTTGACTGATTACTGTGTTCACATTTGGCTTAAATTATTAATTTATTTTAAAGCAGTTTCAAAACAGCTGCAACATTCTGTTCCTGCATTATTAACACAGAACATACCACCATATTTATTTTAGAATGATCAACTACTTGAAACCTGCTGGCAGCCATGGAAAGTAATATAGTAAAACAAAGTAGCCACCAAACAGAGTTACTGAATTTTAAAAAATTTGCTCTATTTGCTTTAGTTTTATTTTTGTTTCAGAGATAAAGCATTACTTCTTTATTTGTTTCCTGGAGGTCTTTCCTCCATCCCATACCATTTCCTTCCTTTCCAGAGGTAACTGCTGTCCTGAATTTGGAGTTTATCATGACCACATGTATTTTACATTTTATTACTATGTAATTATTTATTCATAAGTACTATACCACTTAATTTTGCTTGTTTTTAAGCTTTATATAAGCTATGTGTAAATTACATTCCAACTATTATTCTGCAACTGCTTTCTTTCCACTCAAAATTAGAGCTTTGGGATTTAGTCATGCTGATACATGAATCACTCATTCATTTCTTTTAACTTTTGTGGCATTGTCTTTTGTTTATACAGATTGATTTATCCTCTTTTCTGTTAATAAACATTTAGGTTATTTCCTTTTATTTATTTATTTATTTATTGGCAAAGAGTGACAGCAATCTCATATGTGTATTCCCTTGTATAGGTGAAAAGGTTTTTCTGGGATAAATAGAAGTGGAATTGTATCATGGAGTATCCCCATCTTCAGATCTACCAGTTATCACCAATGGTTCCCTAAAGTTGATGGGTCAGTTTATACTCCCAGGGTTCTGCATCCCTGAGAAACTGGATATTGTCAGACTTCGCTTTTTCCAATTTTCTATTTTTTTGAAGTTTTAACTTTGTAAATATTTTATGAGAAAATTTAAATGTTTTTAAAAAGTAGAAAGATAATATAATGAACCTTCATGTTCCTCTCATACGGCTTCAACAATGTTCAATGTACAGTTAGTCTTGTTTCAGGCATATACCCATCCCCTACATACCTAGTCCACTTCCACCATTGGATAGTTTGAAGCAAATCACTGACAGCATATTATTTCATATGTAACTATTTCAGTCTGTGTCTCTAAAATATGAGAATTCTTTAAAAATAACTATAAGAGCATTATTGTAACTAAAAAATTAACAATAATTTTTAGTATCATTATATATCTAGTCTTTCTTCAAGTTTTCCCAGTTGTATATCTTTACAGTTTGTCTATTTGAGTCAGGATCCAAATCAGAGCTAAATATTGCAATGCTTGATGTATGATCTCTTAATTTATATGTTCCTTTTCTATTTATTTATTTATTTATTTATTTATTTATTTATTTATTTATTTATCAAACAGGGTTATTTGTCTTAGAGAGTTTCCTATAGTTTGAATTTTGCTACATGTTATCTTTGAGTGTCCTTTAACTACTTCTTCTTTACAATCTATATCCTATAAATTGGCAGTCAGGTCCAGAATCCTGATCAGATTAACTGTTTTTAGTATACTGTGTGTGTGCTGGTATATACCTTTCAGGTTCAATTTCAGGGCAATAATATTTCATATATGACAGTGTGTACTGTATAAATTACCTTTTTTTATTTTCTGATTTCTTGATGCTCTGATATTTGTGGCCTTGATGACTGGGCAGAGACCATCCCTCCTAGGGTTAACCAATCCTTAGAGATAGCAAAGGACTTTCATACGTACACCAGCCAGTCTAGAGTCCATACTCAGAACCACCTCATCTCTCTGGCTGTTAATCTCAGGAGGCAAGATTCCTGCTCTAATCATCCGGGGCCAGATACCAGACAACTGAAGATGACCCCTAGAGACCAGAGTCTGCAGATACTATTCAAACTAGCCAGTCCTAAACGGTTTCTCTTGCTTTTCTTTGTCTTTCCTTCAGAAAACACACAAAAAAAGTCTGTGGCCATACTTTCACCTTGCTCCTTCTGTCTCCTGAACAAATCTGGTGATCCCCAACATGACCCTGAGTGTGTGGCATGCCCCCTCCTCCTGGGACATGTAATATAAATCTTTCAATGCCATAAGCCTCTCCATGTCCTCACTCAGTCAACCCTACATATAAAAATCCCACAGGTACATTACCAGACATGAATGAAAGCAAGCAATGTCTTTTTTTTTTTTTTTTTTTTTTTTTTTTGCTTTTGATGACGTTAGTAATCATTGCCTACATTAATTATTTCTTTAAGGGTTACAAAATGGTGGGTGATATTCTAATTCTGTCATTTCCTCTTTTATCAGCAGAAAATTTCTTACAAAAAGAAATTCTCATCACCTATTTGGATCCCTTGAGTTATTGTTTTTATTGGAAAGTCAGGATACATATTTGATTCTTTACCTTTATATACTAGTTAGCAAAAGGAGTTGGTTCTCTACGTCCGTTAGAAATGATGAACGTGGTTTGTTATGGTGCTTGTTGTTGTGTGGTATCACTGTGATCTCAAGAATATGTACATATTTACCTGGATCACTTTTATTTTCATTCTTATTGATATTCAGATTATCTTTGGCCTCAGGGAATCTCTTGAAGTTGGCTCCTAGATCCTTCTGTCATGACTTTAGTGGTTTTTAGATCTTCCTTGCTTTGGAGATGACAAGATATTTCAGACCATCTTGTACATTTATTACCTCAAACCTAGAATCAGCTATTTCTCTAAGGAGCCCTGGTTCATTTTAGCAGAAAATGACATTTGGAGACCTCAATATGGACACTAGGGATGCATAAGTATCAATTTATGTATTGTTTTTTATTCTTGTTTTAATACCTCATCATCTTAACTTCTATAGCTTAAAGTCCTGAAATTTTTAGGGCAAGCTTTCTACCTTTTTTTTTTTTTTTTAATTCTCTTGAATAGATTTGGCCCTTTTGAACTTATGTAAATTTTAGAATTAGCTTATTAAGTTTCACCAAAAGATGTTACATTTTGGGAGAAATTTCATTGATTTTATAAATGAATATTGGGATAAACGATATTTTTGTATTATTGTATCTTCTTATTCATGAATAGGGCATATTGTTCTTTATACTTATATATTTTTTATCTTTCAGAAACATTTTGTCATCTTCTATATGAAGTTCTTGCTTATATTTTCTTATATTTACCCTATTCTATTTGTGTCAATTGTGATTTTTTTTCTATTACACCCATATGATACATGCACTTTTCTGTACAAAAAAATATACTTTGTTAAAGTAAATGGGATATAAAGGAAAGAAAAATCTGGCCATCAACTTGAGAGTGTATGGATACAAGTAATAAGAGTAAAATTGGTCAAATCAATATTTCTCAAGTGGATAAAGCAGAAACAAAATCAATATTGGACAGTTCATGGGAAACAAACTTAAGGTTTTAGTACCAGGTCAAATAAGATGAGACACTGATGACAAATGAGTGAAACAGGATGGGTGTAAAAAGCATGGTCTAACTACCTTTCCTACCTCTGATAGAGCTAGGATATAGAAAAACATCTGTGCACTAGAAGAGAAAAAGAGCAATGCAGGGTGATAAATGTTATAGAAGTCGTGGGAGGTGGCAGGGCTGAGGACAGAGGGAGGCGAGCAGATGCAGCTACCCCTTGGCTGCTGTCAGTTACTGCTCTGCAGGACTGAGCCTGGTGTAGCCCGACTGTATGAATTTCCCAAGGACACCAGAAATTCAGATTTGTATGACTTCTCCTGAATCATAAGTTTTGGCAACTAATTAAAATGTCTTAAGAACACTGACTGTATAAAATACAAACACAGGCTCTTAATGGTTGAAAGCCACCCTATTCTGACTCCTGGATTAGAGATTTTCTAAATAATGTTAAGTGTTAAACTTCAGTATTGGGATGGTTGGAGTAAGTCAGTCAGTGGTGAAGAGGGAAGTAAAGCCTACTTGGAGGGCATTAAAGGATTAGCTTGGGGTGAGGGGATTTTTTCCAGCCACAAATTCCCCTTTCCCACCCCACCAACAATTCTGACATTCTCCAGTAGGCAGCATCTGTCCTTCTATTTGAGGATCTCTGCCCCTGCAGATGGTGGGCATGTGCTTATCTCCTTAAATTATGTGGGATAGGAAAAAAGGTGAAGCAGATAATCATGTCAGCACAGACGTTGAAACCTAGAAGAAATCTTGAAAGGAACTGGTCCTGCCCCAGGCTGTGTAGGTGAGGAAGTTCAACCTCACAAAAACTGAGTGAGTTGTTCAAGGGCACGAGTGAGTTAGTGGCATCTGCTGACTTTGTAGGTTTCTCATCAATTCTCAAGTGTGGTGCTGCTGTGTACACCAGCCCAGGGAGTCATGAGACTGCATGAACATCCCAGGACCCGAGGAAATGCTAGGCTTTTCTCTATGCAAAATGAGGGTTTAATGAGATTTAATTATTTATAATTACCCAACTAGAGATTGAACACACTATATTCTCTTCACCATGCCTGAATAAGAATTTGAAAGGTCAGCAAAGTCAGTAATTGAATAAGTATGCAGGGCTTTGAATGTGTAGTAATTACACTGTAGTTTCTTCCCATAGTTTCCAACACTGCAGACAGGGTTTGTGTAGAGATAATTCTCTCATCATTGTAGCTCTAGGTATTATAATCGTTTTTAAACTGTAATCTTACTATAAAAATTACTATATATATGTGTGTTTTTTGTGTATATGTATCTAAACCAGAGATGTTGAAATTTTTAAACAGTCAGTATAAAGAATAGTAGAAAGTAAGCTTCTTCATGCCCCAAAAGTCATTAAATGCCATCTGATTTTTTGCTTTAATTTCAGAAAGATACAAATAGTAGTATATGTTATCATTTATTGAGTGTCAGAATTGACGCTAAATACTTTGCAAATTCTCTCACTTGATCTTTTTAGCAAGACTCTGAGGCAGCCAGCTTTATAGATGAGGAACCTGGGTCTTAAGTGATGAAGTGTGACCTTAGATTTGACCTCAGACCTCTGACTTCAGGGCCTGTACTGTTTATCTCCTCACTGCACTGCCTGCCCAAGCAGATGCTTCAGGTTACATTAGCATCATCTAAAATTCTAACAAAGTTCACTCATCATTGTCTTCTATGGGGTTAAAGAGAGTTTACTAGAACTGTTTGTTCTTCACTCCACATTTCTTTGAAAGTTCTGAGGCTTAATTTCCTCAAAGCAACATCTGACTGGTGGCGCTGCTCAAACCTCTGGCTTGTATTTCTGCCTTAGCAGGTACTTCATCAAATGGAGTTTGAAGTGAGACCCCTAACAGAGAAAGTGAAAACACCCAAGAAAGTAAAGTTCTCAAAATGAACAAATCCTAAAAAAGACTTGTGTTAGTGAGATTATGTGACAACGTGCCATAAATTTAGATCCCAATTAGGCACATGATGTGCAATAGTTGCCTATAAAATGTGAACATGTTGTAGATATTTTAAAATCCCAAACTTAAGCATGCTTAATGAGAAAGAGCTGTTATATGTTGTCAAACAGAGTAATAGAGCATTTAGGAGGAATCGTATCTTCACTTGGCTTTCTCTGTGGAACTAAAATTAATCTGTGAGCAATTAGGTATTGGGATGAAAATTGTTTCCTGTTTTCTCAGATAATACTTAGACATTTAAGTGAGGGCAATTAGCTGTGGTTTACTCTCCCAGGCAGTGGAGCAGATTGCTGGGCAGGGATTGAACTAGGAAACTCCTTGACATGCAAACTTTTTTCAACCTTGGTTGAAAACTAGTATTTGCCCCCCTCCATCTTCAAGAGGCCACATCCGCTGTAGTGGCTTATACATGAAAAGAATAGTGTCGTAAGTTTTTGGTCTCATAGTTTTTTGGGATTTGTTTCATTTTCTTTTAAAAAGCTCACTTGCAGTCTCTAGGTGGTGGTATGCACTTTCCTGTTTGCTACACTCCCCGTCATTCTCTATTATATTAATCCTAGCTGCTTCCTCCATTCACTCTTTTCCTGGTCATTAAGGCATTTAAGTTTGCATTAAGTCCTATTTTAGGACCTCATGAAGAGTGACACATATATAAAGACATGCAATAATGGGCTTTATGTGAGCAGAGTGATTATGACATGGTGGGCATGGTTACAGACCGAATGTTTGTGTCTCCCCAAATTCGTATGTTAAAACCTTAAGCTCCAGTGTGATGGTATTTGGAGGTTGAGCCTTTGGGAAGTGATTAGGTCACAAGGGTGGTATCTTCATGAATGGGAATAATGCCCTTATAAAAAGATACCACAGAGAGCACCCTCTCCACGTCCACCTTGTGACAGCACAGTGAGAAGACAGCCATCTATGAACTAGGAAGTAAGTTCATCAATGAAGTAAGTTCACCAATCTGCCAGCACCTTGATCCTGAACTTCCCAGCCTCCCGAACTGTGAGAAATAAATTTCTGTTGTTTGTAAGCCACCTAGTCTATGACATTCTGTTATAGCAGCCCATGTGGACTAAGACCTAGGAGGAAAGAATTCTTTACACATTCGAGGAGACTTTAGGAAGGACTGCAGTAAAGAGGTAACCCTTGAATTGCTATTAAAATATATATAGATATTTTCTAGTAATACATGGTTGAGGAGGACGATATGCTAGGAATAGGGAGCATACAAGCAAAGAGGGGAAATTAAAGAGGAGAGAGAGCCAAAATTACGGAGGAAGGTAGGAGACAAGTTATGAAGACCGTTAAATGCTACAATATTGAAAGGTAAGCAAGTATTCTTTAGGTGTACCCTGAATAATACAACCCTAATTTCTATTCCAAATATGTGTATTATTTGAAGTGGGCATTGCAGATTGTGGCTTAAGGATTAAGAAATTGATTTCTTATAATTTAAACTTAAATAGTCATCTTGAAGATGAAAACTAAGGGGCATGAGGAAACTAGGGTGAGGAAAATGTTCTATGTTGAGTGGAATATTGGTTACACGAACATGCACATGAGTCAAAACTCATCAGACTCTACATTTAGGATCTGTTCCTGTAGATAATAATACTTCAATAAAAAATAGAAAACAGGGAATATTGTTACAAAATCATGATAACAATTACAATGCTTTAATTAGTTCTAAGTGAAAAATCTCTCAGGGTTTGATGACAGTCTGTTTTTGCATGACTAGGTTATGTTTGTAACTTTCCTTGGCCAGGTATTTACTTCTCTCTTCAATTCAAGCAGTTATTTCCAGAAAAATGGTTTCATGGGGAGGTAATCTATTTTCAGGTCTGATATTTGTATGGATGAGATTGGGCAAAAATATTATCATGAACAAATTCCTGTTTTGTTGCGTCAAGAAGCTTCTTTGATTGACTCTGCCAGAGGTTGAGGGGTTGAGAACTTAGGTTTTATAGCTGCACCGATCTGCATTTAAATCTTAAGTCTGCCAGTTACTAATTGTGTGATACTGGACTCATTGGGTACCCTGTCTTGTATTAGTTTCCTATTGCTGCTGTAACAAACTGTGACAAACTTAGTAATTTAAAACACCACCCATGTATTATCTTATAGCTCTGCAGAACAGAAGACCTAAAATAAGTCAACAGGTCTGTTTGTGCTTTTGCAGGATTGTGGTAAGGATTAGAAATAATATATGTAAGATGCCTAGAAGTACTAGGAACTCGATAAAAAGCTTTAAGAACAATGACAACCATCAATGTGAAAGAGGAAAGAATTGAGGAGAAACTTTCTTGCTAGAAAGTTTCAGTCGACTTTATTCTGCAGGTGAGTTTGTACAAAAGAGGTTTTACAAGCTTGATTATAGCTTCCTGATTATTCTTTCTTTAAAATCCTATAGGAAGGTTCAAGATATGCTTTTTTTCTCATTATTCTTCTGCATCATGCCAAAAATTGAAATCCTTTTAGGCCAAATAGCCTATTCTTTATGTTAAATTTATTTAGTAAATCCTAGAGCATAGTAAACCTATATAATTAGTCTTACTAAATCCCACAAAGTTATCTGTATCTGCTTCTGTTTAATGTGACACGTGACTAGCATGTTGTAAATCCAAACCGAGCCCCTAGTGTATCATGCTGGTATGACATTCAGACCTAGCATGTCATCCTCCACTGTGACTTTTATGGTGCAATAGAAGAAAATCACCCATGAAAGCAGACTGCTACCTTTGGTGTAGAAGTGCAAATAACTCAAATACATATATTCATGTGTTTAAATTCTGGTAAAAAGCCTTTTATCTGGTGAGAGTCTATATCCTTCTTGATTTACACATACACCTTTACACTTGGAGTCAGACTGGTTGGATTCCAATACCAGCCCTTTCGCCTATGAGCTGTGTGTGACCTCTAGCGGATTCGCCTCTCTTTCATCAATCTCCTTATATGTAAAATGAGGGTATAAATATAAATACAAATCCCCTAAGGACTGTCCAAAGTTAGAATGTAGGAAGGATTAGATGCATTAACACATGGGAAATCCTTAAAACTGTGCCAGGCACATATAAGGACTATATCAATATCTGTTATTATTATTGCTGTAGGCTTTTAAAAAATGACACTGTAACTCGTCACTTCATCTAAAAAGTTGTCTTCATGTTAAATGATGGATTTAGGCAAGATGGGTCTGAGTTTGTGTTCCATCATTCTATAATTTATTGAGGGTTGGAGACACACCACGCTGTATTTTCAGAACACTAAAGTTATTATTAGTTTTCTCACTACACATTCAATCCCAGAGAGAAACCCAAAAGGATGGATAACTTTACAAAAGAACAATGAGATATACTTTTGTTTCACTGACATGCTGGGCAAAATGCAGTTGAATGATAACCACTGAGCAAAATCTGTTAGCACTAAAGGGCGCATGTGGCAGGATTCTTATTCAAAGACCAGAAAACTGTTATAAAGTGACACACACACTATTACTAATTCCATGTGCTCCTCATTGTCCCAGTGCCTTGTGCTGTATAATCCATCTCTCTAGCCATAATGCAGAAAGCTTGTACTTGCAGGGTTATCTGTGACCCTTGGCACTCAGTATTAACAATGGATTAGTACTACATTTAGTATTTTATGGAGTAAAGGTATCATTCTTAACAAGTTAAAATTGTCCACATGGAAGAAAACAATGGCAGATAAAGAGCAAAAGAGGAATTTTGTATTTCTTTATTCTTTAGTTTCTGCCTGAATAGAGAATTTTTAACTTTATGAAGTTTCAAAATAGTATCTGTGCAAAATGTACTGAATAGGCAATGTATTTGAGGGAATTCAGAAGAATGTTTATCCATACACTTCGAATCCAGAATTCTAAGTGATGTGGCTGTGACTGCAAGCTGGCAAGCCTTACAGATTTTCTCAGCCAGCCCCACTGTTTTATAGGTCTGAAGATGGGGTTCTGGAGAGGTTGCATTCTTAGCCAGGGTCAAATAATTCTTTGAGGCAGAAGCTGGATGAGAACACTAGGGTTCAGTTCTTTCTACAATACTGATTTTTTTTTCTTTCTCAATTTTATGGACTTATGGAAGTCAAAGGAATCACTATGTTCACATCACCTTTTAATCTCATATCCAGACTATAATCTATAAACACATTTACTCAAATATGACCACAATTTGCTATTAAAGTCCAGGCCTCTCTTCCACACTGGTTTCCCTTGCCAGCAAGTCTGTCACAGATACGATTTCTCTCAAGGGTTCCCAGAAGAGTTGATTTGGGGAATGAATGACAGAGGGCCAGAGCCCTGAGGTGGTCATCTCACACCTATATATAGTTACAGGTATGCTTTTATTGAAATGAGGGTTTGAGGCACAGCCCAAGTATTGGCTTTTCCCACTGACCTCCGTTAGAATGAGAAAATGAATTGTTGCTAAAATTCAGAAGTTGTCACATTTCATGTCTTATAATCTGCTCTGGTGACAACAGCTGATTGGATCATGAGTCTGTGCCCTAGGAAGCAATCTTTAAGGTGTGCCCCATGGAGATGTTCTAGACCAGATGGTACAGATCAGACCTAATAAGGTTACTTTTGTTTTAGGAAAGAGAGAGAGAGAGAGAGAGAGAGAGAGAGAATAGAATGGAGTAGGGAGAGAAGGTGGGACTAAATCATGAGAATGGCTGACACCACGGCGAGGAACAAGGGGCTCATGCCTCTTAGAGAACAATAGTTCACCTGGGTCACTTGAACTGTAGGATTTCTGAGACAGTAAAGCTTTATTGTGCACCTACTATGTGCTGGGTACTGTTTTAGGCGCTTGGGGCACATTGGTATATAAAATAAAGCCCTAACTTCAAGTGGTTTCATTTTAGTGGGGGAGGGGGAAAGACAGTAAGATATTGATGTAATAGATAAATAGTACATTAGAAAATGATAAAGGCACCATTGACAAAAAAGGTAGAGCTTGGTAAGCAGGATCAAGAGAGTTGATAGTGGGGGTAGATGGGATTTGCTATGCGAGTTTTTTCCCAAATACATTTTTTGATTGTGATAAGAAAGCACACAAAATTTAAAACAGCATTCAGAGGAAGTCTCACTAAGAAGGTATTTGAGCAAATACTCAAAAGAGATGGAGTTATCTGTGCGGTATAGACGCTAATGTCCAGTAGATGATGCCCTACGGCTCCAGTTCACTTTGGGGCTTGCTACGTTGAGTTAGATTAAGGGAGACCTGTTGGGAAGTTGCCCATGGCACCAATCTACACGGGCTGTGGAAAAGAAGCACTGGACTTTTGTAACAAGACGTGCTTACCAGAACTTCTTTCACAAAGACTATTATAATGTAGTTGGAAGGAAATCTTGAAAAAAGTGTTTGAGGTGAGACCTACCTCAAGAGGCACACAGTGTATGATTCCTGAACTAACTTCTAAGAAGTTAAGTTCCATTTGCTGTATGTTTTTGTTTGGGAGATGTTTCTCATTCCTGAGTGAATTCTGCATTTTGGAGTCAGGCATAAATTTCTTGGGAAAATAGTAGAGAGTTTAAGCCCTGATACTGAAGTCTATTCTTCCTACCTTTTCTCCAGGTAATTCTTAGCATGCCTCCTAATACTGGAGAATATTGGGTTGAAGGTTGCCACCCCACCCAGCTCCTCTTGGTCTCCTTTCCCTAAGCCTGCGAGCCCATCCCCCCAGCTTCTGTGCTTTGCTCCTAACAATTGGCACCTACCACTGCCCTTGGACGTTGGAGCCATAGGACTGCCTTGCCTGAACAGAAGAAGCTGAAATGTTCTACTCTTTCCTTCCCAATCCCCTGTCCTTTAGCCAATGCTGACTGCAGCGAGGAGAGAAGCCCAGTTCCTTCACTTCAGGGAAGTACAAACTCTAAGGAGTGATTTACATCCCAGAGATGCCCTTGAGATCAGCCTCAAATCACACTCTTACTTAGTTCCTTCCCCTTTCCTGTCCTGCTCCCTTCACTCCCTTACTGGTCTTCTAAGAATGCTTTAACAAATGACTTTCACCTGAATCTTTGCTCTGACTTGTGTTCAAGGTAAACCCAAACTTTGACAACAGGGAGCTCTATTCTTGGTCAGGTTATGGCTGTATACTTTGGCCTTGGAAGTGCTAAGAATAATATGGCTGCCAAGAAGCTGACCGTATTCCTTATTTCTCTATTTACCTAAACCTTTTCTGTTCCTTGAAGTTGGAATGAGCCTAACTAACGCAAATGACAAGTCCTTTCTTATGAAACCAGTACCAGAAATCTCAGATTTTTAGATGAGTTCACAAGGAGCTATGAGTGCAGTAGTTTTTCAATTGTGACAAAATGGTTTTGTGTAGATTTTGTAAACATTTAAAGACACAATTAACCACTTTTGTTAAGTACAATAATGATTAAACTCCTTTAGAAAATAAAAGAAATTGTGAAAATCATTTTTTCCTGAGCATTAGTCATTATCAAAAATTTGATCAATTAAATTCATGAAATATGTTATAGAACTAAAATTTTGGTATTGCTGATTATTTTTCATAAATCAAATATTTAAAAATCAGACAATCGTATAAATGAATACAGTTACAAACGTATTTTCTAAGACACCAACACTATAAATTTAACACCATTTCTTTATTTGTTTTCTATACTGGTTTCTATATCTTCCTGGGGTTATAACTATACCAATTTTGATATTTTCCAATGGTTTTAATAATATAATTTTAACATCTTGCTAGGATTGCAGAAATATTTGCAGACCAAAAAAGAAGAGGAATACCTTTTCAGACAATAGAAGTCATAAGAATTTAGATGATCAATCAACTGATCTCTTGTTGGAACAGTGGAGCTTGTATGCCGCTTCTCAGTTGACTCACACACAGGTCACTAGGCTGAACTTATTTTGTCTAATTAAGTTTTGATGGTTTTGGTCAAAAGACTTTAAGCCCATTATCTCTAAAATGGGTTTTAGCTTTTACAACTTACTGTCTTCAACTTAAATGATGCATTTAAAAAGTCTCACTTGATGTTTGATACTCATATTCAATATAGAGACCTATTAAACCACCTTAGTCATCAGGTTATCAAGATACGGAATGGTTCTATTAATTCCAAAATCCCCTTGTGTATCTTGCCAATCACTCCCTCCACCCCAATACATACATTTGATCCTAGGCGACTATTAATTTGCTTCTAGTCACTATATATTAGCTTTGTTCTTTATGTACTTTCATTAATGTTTTTCCTTACATATATGGTTTTCTTGACTACAAAGACTATTTCCTACTTGGCAAACCCTTGATTGGTTGCATTTCTCTATTAAATTTTCTAACTGCTTTGTTTCATATTACAGAAGATGCTTCTTTTCATAAATATGTATAAAAAAGTATCTCATGAGCTGCCATTAACTCGAATATTCAAATCCACACAAATTTTTTACTGTGAGGGCCCATTTCTACATACTGGTATGATAACTTTTTTTTTTTTTAATTTCAGAAAAACACAAATGCTACTGATATATCCATGCAATTAAAGGGCTATCACTTATTTTATATAAAGAGAAAGAATACAATTTAATTCTTTAAAAGATACAACCTTCTAAATATTTTGCAAATAGTATATTAAGTGGTTTTAAATATATAGTGCTATATTTGTAGTAAGTAATAGAGATTTTGATTTCTTATAACTACTTCAGGTACCAGTGAGATATATTTCACCCATAAATTGCTCTGTATTATATAACACATTAAAAATGATACCAGCACAATGGGCTAACAAATTCGACTTTTACATATAAATTGATAGCTGTATTTGCTTCTGTTATAGAACAGACTGGCAATCTTTTAAAAAAACTATTTATTTATTTATGTTTTGGGGGGTCATTAGGTCTATTTATTTATTTATTATTAGTTTGTTTTTAATGGAGGTACTGTACTGGGGATTGAACTCAGGACCTTGTGCATGCTAAGCATGCACTCTACCACTGAGCTATACCCTCCCCCAGAATGGCAACCTTTATAAATATGACAATGGCTAGCTGATAAGGGTCATTCAGTTGACCTGCACCAAAATGCCTCTCTCAGACGTTCATGGACTCAGCCATTTTTTTTTAGGGCACCGTGTAATCAGGCAGTGTTTCAGTTCGGAACCTTTTAGTAGCAAGAAGCAGAAACTCACCTAAGCTGGTTCAACAATTTAGGTTATTACAAATGTATAGTAAGGGGAAGAAGTCCAGGAACTGGATCCACCAGGGAACCAGGCCTGCACTCAAAGTCATAAAGCTGTTAGGAACCAAGGCGATTTTCTCTCTCTCTGGGGAATGCAGGGTTCTGGGTCTCCACTTCTTCACTGTCTACCTCTTCCTGAGCTTATACTCAATTCAGAGGGGCTGATCCAGCTCCTGCTAGATCAAGGGAACACTTGATACTTCCATTTCTGACACCCATCTGCTAACTAGCCAAGTGTTTTAGTCTCCAACTCCCTACTTAGGATTTTTAGCCACAGTAAGTTTCTGGAAGCATATAAAGGAGCTGACAACTTTTGAGTTAATTTTCACACCTGGCCCAATCAGCTGTGGCCAAGGAGAGGGCCTAGAACCACTCAGTAGGGAGTATGGTTATTCAGGGCAGCATGGCCTGACACATAGGGTATGTGGAATGTTTGTTGAATGAATGAATGAATTAATGAATGTGGTATCTGAAGAAAGGATAAAGCACCGAGTCTTGTAGATAAAACTTGGCGAGGCTCTAGGATTAAAGGCAATAAAAAAACAGAAGAGAGGCATTAGATTTATTTACAGGCATTTTATACTGACTAGAAAGAGGCCACAGTGAAGGATGTTATGCCATCTGTTCACCACATAATTACATGGTCTAGGAGCTCTGCCTGCTTAGAGGAAGAAGACTACATGTGAAGAGCAACGGAATGATTTCATAGGCCTAATTCCCAATACCATTTCCTTCTGCTTTTTAGGTTTTTGGTGGTTATTCTGTGGATTTGAAAATATTTCCTATGATACCACGTAGCAGCAATTTCTACATGTATTGTGTTGCATTCACAGGAGGGGGAATGTAAGTGGGGTGTCAGTGGGATTTTTATTTCTTGATCCATGTGTTTGGTATCTTAATCTGAAAAATCTTCTTAGAAAATTACAGATTGTGATAGCTGTTTGCAGCCTACTTCTGAGCTTCAAGGATGATTTTCTTTGGAGCTACTCTATTCTTCTCATGGACAAGAGACAGTTTAGGGTGGGTCTACCCTTTATAAATAACTTTTTTCTTTGATTTATCTTTTCTCTTGGACTTCATCTCATACAGCAGCAAGCACTTTACTGTACGTCCCCCTTACCAGACCTGGAGTTATGCTGTTCTTAATATAGGGAGAATTGTTTCTTTTTTTTAAAAAAATTAACTAATTTCAGTTTACAATGCTGTGTCAATTTCTGGTGTACAGCATAATGTTTCAGTCATACATATACATACATATATTCCTTTTCATTATAGGTTACTACAGATATTGAATATAGTTCCCTGTGCTATACAGTAGAAACTTGTTGTTTCTCTATTGTTATAGTATAGTGGCTAGTATCTGCAAATCTCAAACTCCCAAATTTATCCCTTCCCACCCTCTTTTCCCCCTGGTAACCATAATTTTGTTTTCTATATCTGTGAGTCTATTTCTGTTTTGTAAATAAGTTCATTTGTGTCCTTTTTTTTCTTTTTAGATTCCACATATGAGTGATATATTATAATTTATTTCTTTTTCTGGCTTACATCACTTAGAATGACAATCTCCAGGTCCTTCCATGTTGCTGCAAATGGCTTTACTTTATTCTTTTTTTATGGCTGAGTAGTATTCCATTGTATACATATACCACAACTTCTTTATCCAGTCATCTGGGCTTATAAGAAACAATTTTCTCCTGGTTAAGAGGAAATTGTTTCTTATAAGCCCCCTTGTCTTCTTCCCTTGATGTGCTTACAGAGTGCTTCGGCATTGAATTCTCTGCTTTCTCAGCCATAACCCAGGAGTCATCTGGTGCTCTAAGGGCTGAACTTGTATGCATGCATAGCTCTCTCAGAGGCCCAAAAGGTTTGTTCCCAGGGATCATCCTGGTGAGGCCTGTACCCCAGCAGCCTGCAAAGGCACCAGATTGGTCTTGACTACATGTACCTTGTATTTATCTCTGCCTGCATCCTCTTGACCTTCACAGATTGTATCCATACCCAACAGGGTCAGAAGCAGTGCCGGTCCACAGCAGGCATGCAACGCCCACAACCATGAGCCACAGAATATTTGTCAGGGGAACCTTCACACTGTAGTTTGGAAATTCATGAGCGTAGCCCTTCTCAAATACCCTCTCTGTTGGTCACATTATCATCCTGTGACCAGGTGTGTTTACTCTTATCCTGGATCACCAAGCATTTCTGAGAATAATAATCAGTTCTACCCTCTCATCTTCTCCTACATCACGGTAGGAATCTCTGGAGGTAGGTTTTATTCTCGACTCCTTGAACAAACACCAGCTGGCCCAACAGATATCCGTGTTAGCAGCTTGGCACAGACCTGCTGGTCTAGCAGAACTCAGGGGGATAAAGTGTTAATAGGCTTTGTTTTTGTTTTTGTTTTTTTGAGTATCAGGGTTTTAAAGTAACAGGAAAATTGAACCAAAATCTCGCTACAGCCGCTTACAAGTCCCATTGCTTGTACTCAAATGTCCTTGTGACATTCAGAGACTCCTTCTCTTTAATTACAAGCAGATGTAAAGATTGGAATATCATGGTTGATAAAATAAGTAATGTGGCAAGTAATTCAGAGAATTATAGCTCATTTTCTAAGACAGGACAAAGACAGAAAATCACCCTGAGAGAGAGCTCTCTTTATTTTGCCTTGAAATATTCAGCACGGACATATTTCTTATTTAGTATACTGTAGTGAACTTGCCCTAATGCTTTCTCTTACTGATTACTCTTGAATAATAAACCAGAAATAGGAAACCACTACCAGGTTCCAGTGGGAGCTGGATGTCAAATCCACAGAGCTGAACTTCAAAGAGTTTTAACAGACTAAAACCTGGAAGACCACAGAGACCACATGGATCACAGAAGGGAAAAAAACTTGTTTATAAGGTCAATTCAAAGTGTAGTCAAGTGAATGACTTGGGATAGAATAATGCCAGAAACAGCCAGGGACACTCCTAACAGTAAGACTAGGGCAGGCTGATTAAGCTAAACACATAGTTAAGAAAGCTTCACTACCAATAGCTTTCTAAACCATGCTTTATACATAGGTATTTATGCATATGTAAGTGAGCATGTGTGGATAAGTGTGCACATGGGTGTGGTATGTGTGAGTCTATATGTACTTGAGTGTGTATGCATGTGGATGAGAAGGAATGAATGTAGGTGTGTGCACGTGATGTACATGTGAGCAGGGTCTACCCCACTATTGGTTACATTATTTGAGCTCTTTTCTGCTGTTTCTCACTGAAGTCTTTAAACAAAGTACTTTTGTTCCTTTCATGTCTGCTCCAAACTTGCATGTTCCCAACACACTGACTTCTTCCTCTGCCGTCTAGTCTGTGCCTTCCTCCATGCAATGTGCATTCACTTATCTTTCTCAAGATCACTAGCATTTATGGATGTTTTGCCATATACTGGGC
This sequence comes from Camelus bactrianus, assembly GCF_048773025.1. Taxonomy (NCBI): domain Eukaryota; kingdom Metazoa; phylum Chordata; class Mammalia; order Artiodactyla; family Camelidae; genus Camelus; species Camelus bactrianus. Next base: position 56,878,270 of record NC_133541.1, on the reverse strand, counting down.
ATTCTGCTGAAAGCTGGACACCATTACTTCATGCAATCATTACAACACTGATGGACTGTAGGTATTACTATTATCTCAGTTCTTAAAGATGAGGAAACTGACCCTTAGAGAAGTGAGGCAGTTTGGTCAACGTCACACAGCAAGGACTTGAACCCAAACAAGTCTCATCTTAAAATGAACTTGTCTGTTGTTAGCCAAAAAAATTTTAGACATTTTTAGAATATTTAACAATTATCCTGCCAAAATGAAGAGCCATCAGAAATCACCCTCCCTTACATGAAGTGAAATGAATAAAATTCATTTATTAATTGGTCATTTACAGATTTTAAATAAAATTTAAGAGTGGTAAGACCAAGCTTTAAAAAATTTGAAAGAAAGAACTAACAAAGGGGCACAGCCAAAGAAGTTAAACTTCAAAAAATGACAGCCAGGGAAAGGGGCAAAGGGTCCTGTCCCCATGTGACTTTCCATGGCCCCTCATCCTGTCCTGCCTACCAAAGCACTAATGGCATCACCAGCAAGTATGGAAAATACTAATATCCCCAATACAGTCAGGAGAAAATGGGGCTATCATTTCCCTTTCCTGACTGAGAGGTATCTGGAACAGCTGCTGAAGAAAGAGAGGTGAAGCAGGAAAGGTGAACAACTGGGGCTGGAGGAACAGCTGGTCCCAGAGCCCCAGGCAGAGCTAGGGATGTCCCCCTAGATGGCTGTAGGAACGGGACACACCCCCTACTGCCTCCTCCTTGTGGAGGAAATCCTGGCACAGGACATTTAAGGATGACCATTTAGGACCCATGTGTTTGGCTGGAGACAGACAGGCAGGACACTGAATGTGTGACTAGGAGGAAGATGGGTGCTTAAAGGCTTTGCCTGGACTAGCCCCATCTTTAGGAAAAATTGAAGCTAGGAATGGAGTGCTGGGCAGCCTTCTTCCATTTTACTCTAAGAACTGTTTCTGATCTTGGTAATGCTTTCAAGGGATTACTAAGTAAATTTCCCAAAGACCCGTGGAGGAAGGTTTCTGAGAGTGCTTAGCACAAAGCTCCTGATCTGAAAGCCAGCCCCTAGAAGGGAGCTACTTGACACCCGCAGAGAAGCAGTCACTTCAAAGGGCAAACGGGAGGATCCCTCCCAAGGATCAGGATGTAATCCTCTCCTTGGGCAGAAAGCTCCAGCTTTTTGTGGGCAGCGTCCCAAATCCCCAAGAGGACGGATCTCACCAAGTCAAGTGGCTCTCCTGTTAATTGCTGCGAGAGCCTTCGAAATCGCCAATAAAAAGATGGGGTTGCATGCAGTTTTTCATCCTCTCTGAAGCTGGAAATCTTAGCACTTTGTCTCCAGTAATTGCTTCCCCTCACCGGGGCAGGATGTGTCCAGGTCTGCGGATTCTGTGTTTCCACAGAACACAGACCTCATCAGTACAGCAGGTTTTAAATAATGATTAGGTTTTATAGCCATGGTACTAATATAGAGAAAAAGCCTAAGCATTCTAGAACCTCACCCAGAAGGCCTAACATAGGAGGAGAAAGGACAAGATACAAGTTCCTACCTTCCTCAAAACTGAATGCTTTGGCCTCCATTTACTAAGACAGATTCCTAAAAATTGCCGGAGAACCCAGGAGAATCTAGTTTCAGAGCCCCAAATCTAGACTCTGCCCTTGCAATTTCTTTTCTATATTTTCAAAACATTCCTTCCTTGGGGTTCTGTGGGTTGCTGATAAACAATGTGGTTGTACAAAGCAGAGCTCTTCTGTTGCAACAAGCCTGAGGCTCCCTGTTATCACTCATGTCAGTACACTGGGGATGGGGGAAGCTCGAATACACTTTTGTCTTAGAAATGTGCTATTGCCATTACCTGTTTGGAATTTGACTAGCATTTTTCTAACTTTCGTCAGCACGTTTCCTCCTCTGCCTTCAGATGACACTTTTTTTTTTCCTCACTCCTTTTCCCAGGAAATCTCAGAACTCAAAGGAAATTTGTCCTTTTTCAGAAGGTGAGGCCTTCAGAGGTAAAGAAAGACCTGAGGGGGGTCACACCGATGATAAGAACCGTGATCTCCCAGACATCACCCTTGTTCCACATTAGTAGTGTGTCTTCCCTTTGTGTTCACAGCATCCTCAGAGTACTTGGATGGATATGGCCAGTCAGGATAGACAGTTTCTCATAGTCTAAGACTTCCTTTCTCCCTCCCTTCCTTCCTCCTTCTTTGCCTCCCTCCTTCTCTCCCTCTATCTCTCCCTCCCTTTCTTTCACTTTCCATTTAATAAAATTCTCTTGACATGTTTTAAGCATAATTCTTGACAGTGTTTTTCTTTTGTCAAAAATGGCATATACATGTACATATATATGTATACAATTACCTAGTCAGAATGAGATTCTAACTAGAAGTGGTTGCTAAATGTCTTTTTTTAATGCCCACGGAGACTAGAAAATTAAATTCGGTGACTGTCCTGGTATAGCACACTTCATAAAGCTTATCGTGGGCCCTGACATTGTTTGGCTGCTTCAGTGGAAACAGGAGTGATCAGATTATATTCTCTCCTTCATCCCAAGAAGATCCCCATTTGATCCTATAGGAGATTTACAGCACGGCTGGTTAAAAGAGCATTCAGATCCTACAGAAACTTAAAGGGCTCTCCAGAGCACCAGCGGCAAGGAAACTACTGTGTTTTTCTTGACAGAAATAAATCCCTCCCAGAAATAATCTCTGGTATCAAAGTTTTCTCTGATCTTCCCTTCTAAGGTTAAGTCATGGGTGACATCCCTCCCTGCTGCTGGCCACGGGAAGGGAGGCCATTGTGTCGCTCCAGTCTTCGCATGTTTCTAAAGTGCTAGAGAAATGCCCCAGCCTCACAACAGACCAGCTTCTTTCTTGCCAAGTTCCATCATGAGTCGTTAGGCAGGAAAAGCAAAAATGCTGGTAACTTTTATGACATTAAATATAAAACAGCTCCCCAAAGACAGGAAAATGGATGATTCCCAAAGGTTTGCTTCCATTTGCTTCTGGCTGACAACATTCTTCAAAATTCAGCATTATGAGATTTACCAACCAAGCCGAACATGGCGCCTCCGAAGAGAATTCTCCTGTATGTGGAGCAGGTTTAGGTGGACTTGCAGTAGTAGACTTGCCTCCAACATGACCTGCGAAGTTTTGTGAAGGAGTGGCAATTCTCACTCCAAGCTTCACATTAAAATCTCTTGGCCTGGGACATGGTTTGTAAATACCATCTCTGTGCTTCGTCCTTGGGGGCTTCCTTCCCCACCTCTATAGAGGGCCCAGATATTAGGATTTTAAAAAAATCTCTCTAGGTGATTCATGTGTGGTCAGAATTGAGAATCATTAAGAGACCAGCATAAGTGGATCCAGTTCTCTGCAGAAATAATTAATTAATCAAGGGCTATTGAATCAGGAGACCTAACTATACCTGATTCAACCAAATGCCCATCAGGCGTGCATGGCATTTCTCAGGCACTGACAAAAAAGGGCTATGATCAAGGTTTTCTGAAAAAGGCTCCGAGTAAATGGATGGGTTTCTCAGCACATAAAACATTAATACCAGTGTTCAATCTCACTAACTTACAATAGAAACTGCTGTATTGATTTGTGGTACTTACAGGGGCAGAAATAGATTGTTATTTGAATCAAATTGCTCAGAAAATTCCCCTGGTAAGTCCATCTACTAGAAAAACAATCTTAGAGAATAAGGAGCATGTTATTCTACCCAGTGGGCCCGAACCCGCCTGCTCAGGCCCACACAGGAGGTAAAACAGGGGCCCCGCTGACATCCTTCTCTCTCAGAGAAACTCCCTCTCTAGGCAAGGAAGTGCCCCTCCTCCATCCTGGGGCTGTGTCCATTCAATCTTGTGGAGCAGGGAGGCAGAGGTGAGAAAGGGAGGAACTGTCAGTCCTGCTAGAGACCTAGAGGCAGGGGTTGAGATGAGAGAGAAGGGGTCTCTGGAGGGAAGGGTACAGGGGCTTTTGTTACCTATGTGAGAAAGGCTTTCAATTCTGGCTTCCCACTGTAATTACCTGCAAAGCTTTAAAAATATCCCAGTGCCCAGGTTCCGTTCGGGAACAATTCAGTCAGAATCTTTGTGGGCAGGGGCTGTGACATCAGTTATTTCTTAAAACCTCAGAGATTTAGCCTCTCAAGGCTAGCAGAATAAATTGGCTATTTCTGTAGTATGATTTCGTAGGTGATGGAAAAAAATCCTCTTTCCTTCAAGTTTCCCCTCAATCAACATATTAAGGCCTAAGATTCAGCAATTAGAGATTCATTCCTTTGACTGAATAAGAGGCTTTATTCTCTTTATAAAGCACACACTCCACTTAAACCACTATTTATGGGTGTTTTAACAGAAGAAGGCAAGACCATGAAATCAGAGAAAATCTTAGGGCACCAGGAAGGACAGCACTAGGATGGGAGCAGGACAGGGGGACTGAGGACTAAGTTAGCTGCCTTTTCACTTTTGCCTAAAGCTCGTTTCAGGGGATGATCGCTGTAGACTGCTGGTTTTAGGGAACTTGCAGGTTGGCAGTCCCACTTCTGAAACTAGGAGGACTCAAGATTCAGTGGTCACAAGATTCAGTGTAGCAAGAGGGCCACATCCAGCCACTCTCCTGACCTGTCAATATTTAAGAATCAAAGAACAAATTACTCAAGACCAATGTCACAAACTGATAAATGAGGAAACTAAGGAGACAGAGGTGGGATTATGAGTTAGGTCCCCTAACCTAATTCACATTCTCCCCTCTACCACACGTTCTTTTTCAAAAGGAGACCAACCTCTTCCTTTTTTGGATTTACTTTGTTCTATCCTACTGAATGAATCTCTTTCCCCCTAGAAGCATTGGTAATTAGGTCTTTTTGTTCCCTGAATACAGAGGTTGCCCAACTTATAAACAGATTGTGTTCCAAAAGCTTAGATATAAAGTGGTTATTTGTAATTCAGAATACACTTCCCTATTGAAATAATATTATATATGGCAGTTATTTTAGTTTCTTAGATCAATTCCGTAACAAGTTCAATCATAAATATTCTTGAAATGATATGATTATCTTAACCACCATGGAAGTAAGTGTGTATCAAGTCAGGAAGTCTAAACTTGTAAATCCAGCTCTTCCCTCTCTGCCCCCAAAATTAATCAGATGTTCTTTCCTCAAATGTCTCCCCTCCCCATCCATCCTACCATTGTAACATTTTAGAGCAAAGATATCTGGGTAAATATTCTAGGTATCAGGGCACAACGTGGCAAGTCACTAAATTTAAGTTTATTCTAAGAGTCTCAGGTGGAGAGAGAGAGATCTTTCCTCCCAGGAAGAAATCTGTAATATTTTACAGATGCGTATATTTATAAATGAGGGACATAGATAAAACCCACATATTCACTTCCTAGCAGAATTGCTTTCATCTAGAAAAAGATAATTGGGTTTTTATACTTAACATTCAGTGAAGAATATCTACTACATCAAGTCTAATCATATTTAATAGTATCAACTTACACATTTTGTATCTTGAAATCATGGTGTAGGGTATGCCATCTTTGAGGATGCTTGGCTCTTAAGTAACAAACTCAGCTGACAGAGTGACTTCGCCAAGCTGTAGAACCATGTGATAGACATATTAATGGAAAGAAATGTGTTCCTCAAGATGACTTTGAAAGATGGTTGAGGAGTTTTGGCAGGATGTGTCCTCTGTAGCTGAAGACCTATGTTTATGCCTTATAAAGTGACAAAGTTGTGTTAGGCTCCTCAAAGAAATGGGGCTGTTGTCCACGTAGGGTAAAAGTAAGTAGCCCTATAGGACTTAAGACAAAAGAACCATGAATGCAGTCATCCATGGGGTAAGGAACTTACTTGCCTTTCAAGCCACATAGAGGATTTTGTCAAATAAAAGGAGAGAGAAACAACAGCTGAAGTAACAAGAAAAGAAAAATCAGGTGGGAGGTCATCAGAGCAAAACTTCAACATTTGCATCTTCTGACCGCTCGGTTATGGATTTCCTTTAAATTCTGAAGAAGCAAGAAGAGAGCAATTTTTAAACTCCCATTTTCTAACAAAAAATGTTTCTTTCTCTAGTCACCTACTGCCAGCTGATGACACAAGAGTTGTCCAAAATCTTAAATCAGTACTTAACTTTCTATATAGCCCCTCTGTTACCCTTTAACTCTGAGGCTATGTCCATCCAATCCATCCCTCTAGCCATCCATCCATCCATCCATCCACACACCCAGTGAATACATAATGAACACTCACTTAGGGCCAGGCAATGTTGTAAGCTCTGGAAATAAAGCAGTGAATAAGAATATTGCCCTTATTTTATAGGAGAAACAGATAATAAGTGAGTAAGCAAATAATTATATAATATAATATCAGGAATAAGGGATTATTAGAAAATAAAGCAATGCAAGGAAGTACAGTAAAAGGGAGGTACAGAGCTCTTTTAGATAGGATGGCCCTATTGAGATGGGCCATTGAGATGATTTTTGAGTAGAGTCCTGAGTGAAGAGAAGGAGCCAGCTATTAGAAAATGTGAGAACAAGATGCTCCAAGTGGAGAGATCTACTAGAGCAAAGGCCCTGGGGCAAGAATGAGCTTGGTATATTTGTTGAAAAGCAAGACAACCATTGAGAGTCTAGTCGGGTAAGAATGGTAGATGAGATCAGGGAGACTCTTGTGGACCATGGTAAGAAATGTTTGAGGGGAAACTATTTGGAGATTTGGAGCTAAGGGGCTGCCATAAAATAATTTTGTTTTAAGAGCCATACTGTAAAAGCTGCTTCTTATGGAAGAATAAGGATTAAATTTATCCTCTTTCCTGAAACAATTAGAAAACCAGTCAAAATGTAGGAAACAACAACTTTCAAAGCAACGGACATCATAATATGGAGAAGGATCTCTGAGAGATGGAAAACAAATCAGTTGACTTCTACAATTGTCTGGTTTACTGCCTGGAGAAAGTTTCCAGGCCACAGAAAAGGACAGGAAAACCAGGGAGGGCCCAGGAATCTCATGAGTTGAGAAGGCAGCTGTGAGTCTGGGGAAGCCAAGGTGCCTTGAGATTGCAGAGGACCAGAGAGGAGAGAGCAGCACAGAGAATTTCAGGATCTGGAGAGAAACAGTGTATGATGAAACTACCTGAAACTGGGGGCAGGGTGGGGAGGCTGTGGAACCCCCTGAAAGAATAAGAAACAGTACCAGAATTCATACAGGGCCAGGAAGAGTGCCGGTTTCAACAATTAGAGGAGAGAAGCTCTTAATTAGAGTACTAACAAGAGTCTGACATAATGGAGAAAAATTAACCCTATGCTAAATGCTGCAAGCAAAGCTTAAAAACAAGACTCATTAGGAACAAATGATCTTAGAACCAGAACAAAGTTCAAGAATATTTACAAGTATACAAAATAATCCAACACCCAAAGAAGTACAATTCACAGTGTCTGGCATCTAAAGGTATGCCAAAAAACAAAACAAAAAAAACCAAAACAAACAAAAAAAACAAACCAAAAACCAAAAACCAAAAAAACAAACCCATGAAAAATAATGAGATAAATCAATCATTTGGAACTGACTTCTAGATGACACAGATGATGGAATTAGATAAGGACATTTAGGCAGTAAATATTATAATAGTATTTCATACGTTGGAGAAGCTAGAGTAAGGTTGAACAAGTTAAGACATGGAATATATAAAAACAACCAACATTTGATTTGTAGTAATGAAAACTATAATGTCTGATTAAAAAAATTACTGGGTGAGATTAACAGAAGATTGAAAATTTCAGTAGAAAAGCTTACAAAGCTTGAAGACACAGCAATACAATGAAAAACACAGAGGAAAATGTCTAAACAACAAAAAAGAACAGAATAACAGTCGTCTGTGGGATGACTTCAAATAATCAAATATACATATAATCAGTGTTTCCGAAGGAGAGGAGAGAAGGGTAAGAAATAAGCAAATTTGAAGAAATACTTGAGGAAAATTGCTCAAATTGATCAAACTATAAACCCACAGATCCAAGATGCTCAATAAACCCTGAACACAAGAAATGAGGAAAACTATACCAAGATGCAGCATAATCAAACTGATAAGGAGAAAAGTGCTGTAAGAAAGGCAAAAATGGTCATGTTTTTAACGCTAATCTCTGTAAACCTGATCAAAACTTCAATGATTCTGATATCACAAGGAAATAGAGCTTCAGAAATATTTGTCAAAAATAATAACAATTCAACACCCATTTATGATAAAAACTCTCACCAAAGTGGGTATAGAGGGAACATATCTCAACATAATAAAAGCTATATATGACAAACCTACAGCCAGCATAGTACTCAACGGTGAAAAACTCAAAAGCTTCCCACTAAAATCTGGGACAAGGATGCCCACTATCACCACTTCTATTCAACATAGACTTGGAAGTCCCACCCACAGCAATCAGGCAAGAGAGAGAAATAAAAGGGATCCAAATTGGAAAAGAAGAGGTAAAAGTGTTACTATATGCCAACGACATGTTACTATATATAGAAAACCCTAAAATGTCCATACAAAAACTACTAGAGCTGATCGAAGAATTCAGCAAGGTAGCAGGTTACAAGATTAACGTTCAAAAATCAGTGGCATTTCTTTACACTAATGATGAATCAACAGAAAAAGAAAGTAAAGAAACAATCCCCTTTAAAATAGCACCCAAAGTAATAAAATACCTAGGAATAAATCTAACCAAGGAGGTGAAATAATTATACACAGAAAACTATAAACCATTGATGAAGGAAATTAAAGAAGACTTTAAAAAATGGAAAGATATCCCATGCTCCCGGATTGGAAGAATCAGTATTGTTAAAATGGTCACACTGCCCAAGGCAATCTACAGATTTAATGCAATCCCTGTCAAATTACCCAGGACATGTTTCACAGAACTAGAACAAATCATAATAAAATTTATATGGAACCGTCAAAGACCTAGAATTGCCAAAGCATTACTGAAGAGAAAGAAAGAGGCTGAAGGAATAACTCTCCCAGACTTCAGACAATCCTGTAGAGCTACAGTCATCAAGACAGTGTGGTATTGGTACAAAAACAGACATATAGACCAATGGAACAGAATAGAGAGCCCAGAAATGAACCCACAAACTTTTGGTCAACTAATCTTCGACAAAGGAGGCTAGAATATACAATGGAATAAAGACAGTCTCTTCAGCAAATGGTGTTGGGAAAACTGGACAGCAGCATGTAAAGCAATGAAGGTAGAACACTCCCTTACACCATACACAAAAATGGATCAAAGACTTAAACATAAGACAGGATACAATAAACCTCCTAGAAGAAAATACAGGCAAAACATTATCTGACATACATCTCAAAAATGTTCTCCTAGAACAGTCTACTCAAGCAATAGAAATAAAAGCAAGAATCAACAAATGGGACCTAATGAAACTTACAAGCTTCTGCACAGCAAAGGAAACCATAAGTAAAACACAAAGACAACCTACGGAATGGGAGAAAATTTTTGCAAATGAAACCGACAAAGGCTTGATCTCCAGAATATATCAGCAGCTCATACGACTTAATAAGAAAGAAAAAAAAAAAAAAACCCATCCAAAAATGGGCAGAAGACCTAAACAAGCAATTCTCCAAGGAAGACATACAAATGATCAATAGGCACATGAAAAAAATGCTCAATATCATTAATTATCAGAGAAATGCAAATCAAAACTACAATGAGGTATCACCTCACACCAGTCAGAATGGCCATCATTCAAAAATCCACAAATGACAAATGCTGGAGAGGCTGTGGAGAAAAGGGAACCCTCCTACACTGCTGGTGGGAATGCAGTTTGGTGCAGCCACTGTGGAAAACAGTATGGAGATTTCTCAAAAGACTAGGAATAGACTTACTGTATGACCCAGGAATCCCATTCCTGGGCATATATCCAGAAGGAACCCTACTTCAGGATGACACCTGCACCCCAATGTTCATAGCAGCACTATTTACAATAGCCAAGACATGGAAACAGCCTAAATGTCCATCAACAGGTGACTGGATAAAGAAGAGGTGGTATATTTATACACTGGAATACTACTCAGCCATAAAAACCGACAACATAACGCCATTTGCAGCAACATGGATGCTCCTGGAGAATGTCATTCTAAGTGAAGTAAGCCAGAAAGAGAAAGAAAAATACCATATGAGATCGCTCATATGTGGAATCTAAAAGACCAACCAACCAAACAAAGCATAAATACAAAACAGAAATAGACTCATTGACATAGAATACAGCCTTGTGGTTGCCAAGGGGGTGGAGGGTGGGAAGGGATAGACTGGGATTTCAAAATTGTAGAATAGATAAACAAGATTATACTGCACAGCACAGGGAAATATATACAAGATCTTATGGTAGCTCAAAGAGAAAAAAATGTGACAATGAATATATGTATGTTCATGTAAAACTGAAAAATTGTGCTCTACACTGGAATTTGACACAACATTGTAAAATGATTATAAATCAATAAAAAATGTTAAAAATAAAAAAAAATTTGCTTTAGATGCAGAAGATAGCTTCCTGTTTTCTAACAATACAGATCATATGAACAACAAAAATTATAATCACTAGAAAAATGTCTTTCCAGTACTGTTTAGTATCTCCCACTTTATACCAGATTTATTTATTAATTAAAAATATCTTTAAATAAACAAATGGGAGTTGGAGAAAGTGGTGCGTATTTAATGAATAAGACAGTAGACTAGCCAAATCAGGGGACCATTATTTACTTGTTAGATAAAACTCTGCATGAATATTAAAGTGTTAGGTCGTTTCATTTTGATTAGTACTTACAAATAGCTTTACAGTATTACATACTAACACTAAAACATTGCTTCATGAAGCTATATAGTAGCTGTAAAATGAGTAACAAATGATTTAGAAAACTACCATATAAAAGAGTAATGCACAAGAGAGAGTTGAGTAATTATATTTCAGATAGGAATTAAGCTCTGATTTTTAAAATGGTATTTCTGGAGGCTGAGCTCTTTTCTTTAAAATAAAATTTAAAAAAATCTAAACACATTCAAACGAGTTTCCTGCCAGTTAAACAATTGAATCAGATTTAATGTGTGGTAGAATCAATTGATGGTTTGTGCAGAAATCCTTATTTGAACTGGATAAAAAAAATTATTTGTTGAAAACAAAAGTTGTTTCTGCTTTTGTATATAAGCACACCCCTTTTCCCGCTGGCCTACTGAAAGGATTTGCCATTTTCTCAAAGGGATAAAATTCAAATAAATGGAACATAAATACTGATGAATCCTAGCCAATACATCAGTTTTTAAAGAATAGTAATCAGGTCATTGCTCTGAAGGAAGAAAGCAAATATCTTCACATATGAAGAAACCTGATGTGTGAGAAAATTGGACATGATTTTTATTTCAAGTGAGGCTAAACCCAGAACAGTGATAAAAAGGAAGACTGCTATTTTGGCCTAAAGGCAAAGAAAGCATCTATTTTACAGATAGTTGGTACAGCTGAGAAGGACTTTATAACAGTAATGTTTTAAATAAGAATTAGGCATCAAATCTTTCTAGTCTTTCTGGTAAGCAAGAGACAACGATGCAGCCTGAATCTGCAGGTTTATTTAATTTTCAAAAATCTTATAAATTCTAGTAAGCCATTATATTTTGAGGAGTGGGACCTCAAGATTCTTCCATTTATAGTTGCAGGGAAGATCTTTTCTAAAGCAATTGAACCATTAAAAGCTGAGGGAAATCCTGTAAAAGAGTAGATAGAACAATGGAGGTGCATGCCTGAGAAAGGAAGTAACCTACAGGAACAATGGGAGCCTGGAGGCAACGCTATTATGTTGTATTCCTCAGAGACTCTCCATTGACTCTAACTTAGTTGTTTTCCTCTCTTTCAGTTCTCTCTCACTTCTAATTTTTCATGATAAACCAGGAAATTAAAAAAAAAAAAAGAGAGAGAGAGAAGTGAGCCATATACTGTGTCATTTAAGAGCACTCTACTTGGAATACTCTCTTCAATGAGACAGAAAAAAAAAAATTTGAAGCAGAAATGGAAAAAGAAAAAAAAACTTCAAAGATTGGAATCATTTCCATGATGAAAAAGCTCCCAAGAACTGCTTGAACCTATTTATTCTCATTAGTCAATTTATGGGACATATTTATTATGATCAGTAAATTTTTTTTTTAATAAATGATGCAGTGAGAACAAAGATAAAGAAGACATGATATTGGGATTTAAAATAAGCTCAAGCATAGCAAACAAATATTTTTAGGCAGAAAGCAAACCTCATGCCCCATGGAGGTCCATGTAAATTCAAAGCCAAAATCATGTACCAATGCTCCCTGTTTGTTTCTCTTCATTTTATATGTTAGAAAAATTCCCTGGGAACCATTGGCCAAATAACTACTGAGAGAACAGAATCAACCATAAGTTGAAAAAGAATGCGATTCAGTTCAATTCAGCTCCTTTTATGATCCTTAAATTCTTCAGAGGTTAGGTGAAATGGCTCCCAGAACCAGGAAGGAAAGCTTTACTTAAAGTTATCAAAGGGACATTATAGAAAGACATGGCTTCAGAGATATGGCTGATGAGAAATTGCTTAAGAAGAAAACAAAAGAAAAATGTTAAGTAGGATGAACAAGCTTGACATGGGCATGGTGTTGTTTCCAGAAAACTAAGTCTGAGTTTACTAAAATATTTTTATAATAAATGGATTCTTTTTTCTTCTACTTAAATATTAATGTCAATAATAGCACGAATACTTGTTGCCTTATGAACAAGTGAGTAATTTATTTATTCTGATTTTGTTACTTTGGAAATCTCAAAACACCCTATTAATGTTTCCATTAAAAAAAAAAAAATCTCCTAAACTAAGACATGGTTGCTTTGAATTTCCAGTTAGTATTTTCTGCAGAAAAAAAAAAATACAAAAATTTTTAAAGGATTTTTTCTCTTGCGCACATAATCATAGGTCATATATCTCTCATTCTTCTTGCCCTTCTTATAGGATATACTTCATATGAATCATTATTGTCTAATGCAGACATCTCATCTGCCTGTTAAGAGAGATTCTATTTGTTATAAAGCAAAAGTGAATCTTCCCAGTTTATTTACCATATCTTTCTAAAAAAATAAAACTAAAACCAACCACCGGAAAAAAAAAGAGAGAGCTGCAGAATAAATATGCCTCCTGCGGAAGGTTCATCCCCTTTCCCTTTGCCCCCCAAGATGTGTCTGGGTTCACAGGGAACAGAGGATGCCCTATTCACCCACATGTGTTTCTCTGTGTTGTGGGACGCTCAGCACTTACTGGAGAAGCCCCAGATGTGATGATCCAACTTTCCATATGAGTGATGATGCTACAAGCCCTATCTTGCCTATCAATAACCAACCCTCTCCCCAGTCACATGAACTATAGAAAACCTCTGAAAATTTACTTTGAGCAATGTATATAAAAACACACAGTGGAGAGAAAATCCACTTCTTCCACCCACAAGCACATTTTTAAATTTATTGTGTGCCAGTACAAAACTATTCCTTCTTATTAGTGTTGGCATATGGCAGGTGTCAACAGTCAACACACTCTCCCTCTTATCTTTGAGGAGCCTAGTTTTTTTCCCCACAAAGGGGAGAGTAAGAGCTAAGTTGTTCTTAAGTTGTGGAGTGCCAATGCTTCTCAACAAAATAGGAGGTCTCTTCCCAGTATTATGATACATGGCTCAGAAGATGCTGCCTTTGGGAATCTGCCTTCTTATGGGCCAAGATAAGGGTAGGATCAGCCAGATGTATGATCAAGTAGCTTTCTCATGGTTAGACTAATAGGCAATTGAAGTGGGACAATCAGTTTGGTTGTAATTGATACACAGGTAGCCAATGTTCTTGAATCTAAAATTCAAGGTAGAACCTTGAAAGGGAGAGCCTTGAAGAGAGTTGTCCCTTCCACTCCCATAATGGGGAAGACTTCCATTCATGGTGTGGCTTATTTGAGGGATGACCATGCTATTTAATGTCACTTTTGAAGTGAAAGGAGGTGCTAATGATAGGTACACTGAAATAACAGAAGTAATCAAGACTGTCTCAGGCAAAACAGGATGTATGTTCACCCTACTTAGTTCTACGTACACCAGCTCTTATGGCAAACCATCCATTCAGCTGTAGATCATTTTCTCCTGTTTACAAAAGTCTTACATCTGTTTTCATTCTTTTGTTCTTCAATAAACTAAGTGTATTTTTGAGGTTCTTTCCACAGTGCAATGGCATTAACTTCATGCTGTACAAATTTAAGGTTTATTTTTGAGATTTTCAGGGCTGGAGAAGAGGGACCTGGTCCTCTCTAGGATGATGTATAGAGCCTAGTACATGAGTTGTGGGATCTATGGCCTTCTAATACCTTTGCTTTGTTCTCTGTTGAAAGAAGGATTTTTTTTTTCTTTTTATATTGATTATCCCCTTTGGTTGCTTTGCAATACTGATTTGGTCACTAGGTCCACTTCCAGTTCTACTATTAACTGCTGGGAAGAACTTGGGGAAACCATTTCACAGTGTGGTTTCCTCCCCAGCAATTATGGGGCTAAGCTAGATAAAGTTCTTTCAAAGGTTTCCTTTAGCTTGAATTCCCAGTTAATCAACTCTTCTCATTTTACCATACTGATGTGCAAGGTCATTTGAATAATAATTACAATATAAATCCCACAGCTGTAGGAAATTAGCAGAGGGGCCAATCAAAATGTTCTATCTTATTTTATTTTTTCTTGTCTTCCCTACTTTCCCCTCCTAATAAGTCTTCCTTGTTTCTCTTTATTCTTCATCGTTTTTAAAATTTCAATTTCTTCCTTCCATTTTATTTCTAAATCTCCTCACCATAACACTTATTCTTCTTCCAATACAAAAAGGAAAACAGTATTAATATCAAAGTGACAAAAAAAGAGAAAAGTAATATTCCTTTGAATATAATAAACCAATGTGCCTTTCCCTTGATAGTCAAATATTCACAGAAAGAGCTACAGAGGCATCATCCAACCAGATACTCATCCAGAGAAGGTGACATACAGTCATCGTGGTATTATTACTCAGATCCTTATCAATCTCACATATATGAGAACAAAAAGTTATCCATGACCAGCAGAAATGTGCTCCCTCCCAGTGAGTTGAGTCAAAGTGGTAAATGATAGCAAAGTATGAGATTGCCTTGAGGTCTTGAATGCTCTGCTAAGACCCAGAATCTGCTATGAAAGATAGATAATAATGCAGATAGCTGTGGACCCTAAACTTTTTCTTCTTTGGTATCTATTGGATTATTGCAGAAAAAAAAGCAAAAAACTTCTTAATGCTTAAATATAGATTTGCATAGAAAAACAATAAATGTTGCACACTGTAGATTTGTTATTTCAACATGTCACAATAAAATGGAGGGAACAAAGCAAGAGGGTATTTTAATGGTAGTGATTTGAAAAAACAACAAATATTTATATTTTTCTTGTTGCCCTTTTCTTCCTTCTCCTGTAAATGCATATAAGCTTTATCAATATTTTGCAACCATATTTTCCACCAGGAAACTACAATCCTAAAGTAATACTTTGACCAAAGTGGGGTAATTAAGTCTTGCACAAATGCTGAGCAGCAACTCTCTTGAACACAGAGAACTTCTTTAATATTTTTTCCCCCAGAGCTAGCTTCTCAGCATTCAGAGCTTCTAAGACTACAGAAAGAAACTCCTGTGTAGTTTCAGTGTAGATCCAAAGATTTGGTTTACTGAGAAATACAAGTTGCTTTAATTGTGGTTACTGAGAGGAATAATACCTTTTGTTTTTTTCTCTGTTGTGTTTGAATACACAGATTTCTGATTATATGCTAAAAACATCATTTCTCCCTTTTTACTATGCTTGGGAGAGCTCAAGTACATGGTAATAAAAAATCCCTTTAGTTTTCTACTGGAAAAAAATGAGTAGCATAAACTTGGCCAGACAAAAAATGTGATTCTCTAAATATACCCCAATCTCTGTATTTTCATCAACCTAATAAACCCTTTAAAAAGATGAAATCATCATCTTGTCTATCAAGCTTAAAAACCTGCTAGAAACTATTGCCAGATGGGAACAGCATTAAATTCAACTATTGATGTAGAATTCTGATAAATCTCTATATATTGTACAAATCTCAACTGACTGACTTTGGTTGCAGGCGACAAACATTAAAATAAATTTGACTATATCAAAATTAAACATTTCTGTGCATCAAAGGATGCAATCAACAGAATGAAAAGGCAATCTATATAAATGGAGAAAATATTTGCAAATTATGTATCTGATAAGGGATTAATATCCAGAATACATAAAGAACTCCTACCACTTGACAATAAAAATAACCTGATTCACAAATTGGCAAAGGACTTGAATAGACATTTCTCTAAAGATGATACACAAATGGTCAACAAGCACATGAAAAGATGTTCAACATCACTTATAAGGGAAACACAAATTAAAACTACAAAGAAGTATCACCTCATATCCACCAGGATGGCTAATCATAAAAACAAAATAGCATGTTGCTGAGGATGCAGAAAAAGTGGAACTTTTGTGCACTGTTGGGGGAAATGTAAAATGGTGTAGCTGCTGTGGAAAACAGTAAAACAGTTCCTGAAAAAAGTAAAAATGGAATTACCAGATGATCTAGCAATTCCACTTTTAGATATATATCCGAAGGAATGGAGAGAAAGGATTCAGAGAGGTATTTGTACACTTACGTTCATGGAAGCATTATTCACAATAGCCAAAAGGTGGAAGCAACACAAGTGTCCACTGACAGATGAATGGACAAACCAGATGTGGTGTACACATACAATAGAATATTATTCAGTCTTAAAAAGAAAGGAAATTCTGACACATGCTACAACATGGATGAACCTTGAGGACACTCTGTTATGTGAAATAAGCCAGTTACAAAAAGACCAATACTATAGGATTCCACTTGTATGGGGTATGCAGATTAGTCAAATTCATAGAAACAGTAAAATAGTTGTTGCCAGGGGTCGGAGAGAGGGAGGAATGGGGAGTTGTTCAACGGGTACAGAGTTTCAGTTTTGGAAGAAGAAAAATTCTGGAGATTGGTTACACGATGTGAAATACACTTAACGATACTGAACTATATACATAAAATGATTAACATAGTAAATTTTATGTTGTATGTATTTTACCACAATTTAAAAAATTAAGATGGTTTAAAAAAAGAAACTGTAATTGCAAACTATAGTTCTTCAATCAACTGCTAAAGACTTCCTTTTTTCCTTTGTATGATATTAAAAAAGATTACAGACATTACACACTCTTAAGAAATACATGGTTTCATGTAAGATGTTATGGAGTAAAATATGAACCAAGATATAAGGACAAAAATACTCAGACTCCTTTAGTCAGCGGGGTAATAAAGAAAGCAAACTTGGTGAATGAAGTAGAAAGGGCTCATTAATAGAAATGGTAATAGGCGACTTTCTGTGTGTGAATGAACAGAGCATAAAATACAACGTGGGTTCTTCTAGGTCTTCCATCATTAACATGAGCACTCAACAATTTTGTAAACTTCTGGTGAGAAGAAATTCTTTTTATTCAGTACACCTGCCAACAGACATCTTAAATGATAGCGATCCTACAGGCAACTAGAAACTTTTTCGAAAATAGTATTCATATCTCCTACAGTTACTTCTTTTCTGAATTTATTTATTTTTAGAGGAAGTACTAGGGATTGAACCCAGGACCTTGTGCATGCTCAGCATGTGCTCTACTTGAGCTATACCCTCCCCACTGCCTATAGTTACTTCTTTCGGTCGAAGTCTCACTATGAATGCTAGAGGTCTAAATTATATGGGAGAGTTTTTCTCATGGCCAGTGAGTGGCCTACCTGTTGCTGCCATGGTTCAGAGTTGCCCTTGAATTTGAACAACCCTTGGGCCATTAGTGCAGCTTCGTTGATGAGGTCATGGTCCAAGAAGACACAAGCGCTGGGATATCCTCCACCCTTAAGCTAGCTGTCTTCTAGAAGCCTCTTACAATGAATCCTGGAACCTGCTCCACTTTGCTTGATATTCCCCCCAAATACCTCAGGATTGGTTTAAATGCCTCAGATTCTACTTTTTCTCTCCATAGGCATTGCGTATCTAAACATGTGACTTTATAAAGCAAATCAAAGATGAGATCAATTTTTAAATGAATATGCTTGATGAGCTGAACCAGCAAGATGGAGTTTGACTCTTCTACCAGGCTTCCTAGAAATCTAGGAAGTTAACCCCAATTTCATGTAATCAACAGATCACAGCTCATGGAACGTGATTTGCCCAATCAGCCATTAAAAAGTTTTTTGTTTGTTTAGAGCTAGTGTTAGGAAAAGATGGACTTTCTCTATGCCTCTGCCTTGACCCTGGTGGGAAGAGTTGTTCTTCTGAGTTTAACCCACAGTAGTTAGCACTGTTCTCAGGGCTGGTAAACAGACAGACCTACTGTGAGCACAGACTCAAGGACATAACGCAGCAGGGACAGAGTCTCTGGTTCCAATGATAGGTTTTCACATGTGGTTATCATTCTTTTCCCATTCTTCATCACTCATTTGTATTTTGCAATTTAAAGCATTTAAATTTTAGAGTCTCCTTGAATGTTCTGACTCGGTGCCATGTTTATGTGTTTGTTTGCATTCTTGTTCAAAATGTTCTTTGCATCTCAACCGAAGAAAAATACAATAGGGTTTTATTTTACTCGGCTAGAATTTGCTGAGCCTTGACAGGAACTGGAATTCGAGTCGGCAGTTTAAACAGTACATCCTGTATAAAAGTTAGAGCACAATGAAGGCATCCATAGAGACTGAGTCCACCCATCACAAAGGCTACAAATCTCTACCAGGAAGGTCAGCATGTCTGTACCCTAAGATCTCCAATGAGCTTCCTGAAATATCTAGCTCTTTTCCTTTGAAGAAAATGCCTCATGAGGTAGAGATGCACCAGGGTCTCATGCGATGTGTGAGTCGCTCTGGTAAGTGAATCTCTTCTTCCCTTATGGAACAAGCAACGCATTGTAACCCCTAACAGAAAACTCCAGCTGTCCCTTTACACGCCAGTCTTTTGGCAAAGGTTCAGATTTTTTTCCCCCCTTGAACAGTCATAATTCATAGAGAGAGCCAGACACACAGATTTCTTTTTTCAACTGACTTTGGGTTTCTTTGGCTATCTTAGCCCTAATTGCTCCTTGCAAACCACCCCTCCTCTCCACGCTGTAAAACTAGAGAGAACCAGTTTCATGAACCAATAAATACAAGATTTAAAAATTCGCTTTTTGAGACATTTATTGCCAATTTTGATTCAAGTAGAGGAAAACTGTGTAAGTCGGTTATTAGGAACTGCAGGTGTGCTTGCAGAGGGAGAAGTCTTCTTATTCAGGAACTATAGATAATCCCCCTTATAAAACTTCTCTAGTTGTAAAAAGGTTTTTTTTTTCTCATCCCTTTGGGAAATGCTGTAAGCAGGAAATCGCATATGTGCGTTAAAAGTGAGGTGATAAGCCAATTTTACCAGACTGTACTTTCAGGAAACGACTGTGAATTTTGAAATTTTGTTGACTCTTCAAAAATTTCTGACTTACTTGAACTCAATTTTAATCAGTTCATACTCTGTAGGATTAACTCATTTTGTGTGCACGTCATTCTACATGCCTGTGGGTAAACTTCCTCAGAAATAATGTTATTTGTTATGTTAAATAATAGTCTTTCTTTCCTGTCCTGAAGTACGCTGTGAGTGAGTGGGACATCTGAGCCAGGGCCTCAGCCTTTTTTCCCTTTTTTCTTTTGTCCATTAAGCTGTGCATTATGAGTTCTCCTTGAAGTGGGGACACCCATGTGTGAGGAAAGCTAAGGGAGGCCATTTGAACATTTTTAAGAAGCAGAGGTTTTGTTTTCTTTTCTTCCACACAGCTGACCTGAAGGGGGTCAGGATTTGAGGGGTAAATATCTTTTTGCACCAGTACTAGGCACCAGGCCCTAGGCTGGGTGTTACACACACAGTCCACGCCTCAAGGAGCTTAGCAACCCACAGGCAGAGCGAGATATACATGTCTCCCAGATATATGGCTACACAGAGCAGGGCGTGTTCAGGGGCCCAGCTGAATGGAGCAGATGGAACAAACTACATGCACCATGGGAGGAACTGGTGCCCACAGGTAGGGGACAGTGGTCAGTGGAGGGGAGATGGGAAGGATGAGCTGCCTCCTAGGGTGGACACAGCTTGGCTTGTCAAAGGATATTCCATACAGAGGAAGAAAGAGGAGCCAAGGAGAAGGTATTCTGGTGGTGTGGGGAAGGAGAGAAAGAAAGAGTGGACTGTGGGGCTTGGCTGCCAGGCAGAAAAGTTTGTGAGGGAAAACCTGCAGAAGAGTCAGGCAGGCTGTTGGCACCCAGGTGGATCTTGTCTGAAACAGTCTAGGTGAGATCTGTTTGGTCTCAGTAGCCTTAAAAGTCTTTGCAGAGGTCTGTTTGGGACCCTGTGCTGGGCCTCCCAGATCTCCTTTCAGGACTGAAGGATGCATTCTCACAACTCTTGGGAATCCTGCCAGCAAATAGACCTCAGTTGTTGGGTCTCCCTGGGGATTGCTTCCGCTGACAAGAGCTGCCCCTTCTTGGGACCACCCATACCTAAAACTCCATGGGGTGAGAGTGAGTATAAAGGTCTGTCCCCTTCGGTCTGACTTGGGAAGTCTCTGAAGGGTTATCCTGGCTTAAGTGTCCCCCGCCGGGCCTGCCCAGGCCTCGCTGTAACTGCTCTGCAGCCCAGCTTCTTCCTCTGCCCATCTGGCTTCCTTCCCTCCCTGCTACACTCATTGATCTCAGAGTACTGCCTGCTAACCCTCCTGCGTATTCATCTCCATCTAAGAAAATGCTTCCCACACAACCCAACCTGCAATGAGAGAGATATATTTGACATCAATGAATCTGTCAGGACTAGAATGATTATCTCAGAAAAAAAAATAAAGAAGTAAGGCTGGAAAAGGTAGAGCTGTATCGTGTAGGGGTCTGGGAGGTTTTCAGCAGTTAATATCCTACGAAGTAACTTGCTTCCCAGGAAGGTGTGATAGCCTCAGCTAGTGACTAGCTTACAATGGGTGAGTAGGTTTGTTTTTAGTTTTGGTTTTTGTTTAACATCCTAAGGAACTGAAAAAGTAACGAGGAAACGGAAGGCTCCAGACAATGTTGAGAGCTTGGAACAAAAGAAGGTGAGCATATCCAGAAACCCACCCATGAAGAAGAAAATTATTTCTAAAATGATTCCTTTCCACTTTATTGTCTCCAGACTGTGAGGAAGGAGAAAACTGCAACACACAGAATTTTGTAATTTGCACAAACATGAATCTTCAGTTACTAAATAGTAGAGCTGTGTTTTGAACCCAGGCTGCCTGACTCCACAGCCCACATATTTAACCATTAGACAATATTACCTTTTACTGGAATCTTTACAATATTTCTAGCAAAAGGAGAGAGGTGAAAATTAAGAAATAGTTTTTTTCTTTCCTAAATCACTGGTCAATAACTGAGTTATTTTCCCCCCTCTATTCTGAATAGATTTGTTCTAAATTCTAGTTTCTGTATACTCCTAGATGTTTTTTTTTATTCATAACATTAGTTTGGCACAATGCCTTATAGCTCTGAGTCTATATTAAGACTCTGACTCTGCCTCATGGCCCATTTCTTGATGTAGTTCATTAACTTCAACTTTCACTGTGTATTTTCTAGATTAAATCCTCAAGAGGAAATACATTAGGTCTAGTTCATCTTTTAGGACCAGGACAGTGTTCTAAGCCCCAGGCAGGAATTGGATGTTCTTGGGTCACATGTCCACCCTGATCCAATTAGCTATGGTTGCTAGGGAGGTTTTCCTGGAGATGTAAAACAGGGCGAATGAGGCACAAAAGACTGTGGGTGTGGAAAATTTTCTTATGTGATGGGCAGGGCAGGTACTGAGTCCAAAAGGATAAAGCCACAAGAGGATACTATTCAATACTAGGTGGTGGTTCCTTTTCCCTTAAACTCCTTCAAAAGAGTTGGGAGGGGAGCAGCAGAGTCTCACCACTAAAGGCTTCTTACTGCCTTCCTGCTCCTCTACATCAGCCCCTTGAAAGGAGGTGCCCCAGTACCTAGCTTAGTGCTTTGACTCTCACATACTTGTCTAGATCCAAAGGCAGAAGGATTAAGTAGGAAAAAAAAATATTTAACCTTCTTTCTTTAGTAAATTTATCTTGTCAGAGATGAGTAATGATTTGAACAGGATTAGGCAAATTCTGCAGGTAGAAATCCATTCAATGGACCCAACTGATACACAGTTAGACTTTCTCCCAAAACAGCTGCTGCTGACTCTTTACCACCTTATGATCCTACATAATTTACATTCCTGCATAAACATTATTTTTGCCACCACTGAACCAACTTCAAATTGTTTTTCACTTAACCTAATAATCTGAACCATGATGCCAAGCCTGATTCATAAGCCATGACTAAAAAGATCTGAAGCAGCATGATCTAAGATAAAGTAAGGAAAGAAACTATTGATCTTAGCAGAAATCACTTTCAAAATACAACTGTTGTTATTGTACTGAAACTTTAAATTTAGATAGAGGTTAACCATATATCCATAGGAAAAGGCTAATTGAAAAGTATATTTTATTAAAGCTACCATATTTTCTGTAGTTTTTATTAAAGTTAAACTAGAAGCTTTCAAGTGGTGACAATTTTGCCCCCCAGGAGATATTTGGTGGTGTCTGAAGATATTTTCATTTGCCACAATGGAGTTTGAGGGTGAGAAGGCAAAACTGGCATCTAGTAGGTAGAGGCTAGCGACATTGCTAAACATCCTTCAATGCACACGACAGCGCCTACAACAAAGACTTACCCAGTCTCGTATACCAATGGTGCCAAGGTTGAGAAACTCTCAGTCAGCCACAATAGGAATCTGAAGGTGCACCATAAACTGACTATGTAGGTAACAATAAAAGGGTAAGGTGGGCTGGGTGGGATCACGTCAATCTAAAGAGTACAGCTCCTCCCAAAGTGTCCAGCTGCTCCTCAGCTCCAGTCTATTGATTCCACATGGAGATAAGAGACTGAGTTTACGTATGTGCAGAAATACGGATTTTTATGTGAACACTATCAATTTTGAAATGTTGGCAAGGTATGCAAAATATTTATTGAATTTCTTGGACTAGTAATCGATAAGTAAATCAACAGACATTCAATTCTAAGATATCTGGTCATTTTCATGGACAGAGGTCTATAGTGATGGATAGGGCCATATCTAGAGATGGGTATAAATGGAAAGAAAAGAGTAAGAAGTGTGTGTATGTGTGGGGGTGGATTTGAAGAGATGGGGAAGGCAGAAGAGAGATCATGTTGGGTATGATCTTCTAAAACTTTCCAAATTTATTCTCAAGATTTTATTTTAGACCAAATAATCTATATTGCCAAGACAATAGAAATGTTTTTATGAAAAATTTGCCTACAGAATAAAATTATCAAATAGTAAAATTATAGCACTTTAGAAATACTCTATATACTAGAGCAGTAACACCTTCTGAAATTTTTCTAGAAAGCCTTTAAAAATAATGGTAGGACCTCAAAATACTCAAAGTATGCCCCTATCAACAACATAGGAGAATGCTTACTTCTCTATAGGCTTTTCAACATTGCTTATTAGGAATATTTAAAAATTTTGCTTATCTAATAGTAAAAAATGTATATATATAGTTTTAATTTCCATTTCTTTTATTATAAGAGGAGTTAACCATATTTTCATATTTTATCAACCATTTATCAGCTTGTATTATATGTTTATTTTTATTTTTGAATTTAGAATTAGAAATTGAGCTGCCAAAGAGACCCTTCTCACTCTGAGTCTGGCAGCGTGCACTTACAGAGTTCGGACAGTGGGTCTTCACCATAATCAAAGCCTCAAGCTAGTTTGGTCGTATGCAGAGAACCCAGAAACTTCTAGTCCACTAAATGCTAATTTGACCCAGAGTATCGCTTGGCCTTCAGGTCACTTTATAAAGGACAATGGCCTAAGCCCAAGAGGGAGCTACCAGATCAGACGCTAACAAAGGGATCTGAGATACGTTAAGAGGGCTACCAACAGAGTGCTGAAAATATTTTTGCTTTTCCTAAAAGTTCATGTTTCCTTCTAAACAACTTTCCATCTTCAAAATTTCCAGACATTCTATCTCTTACTTTATCTTACCTATTGGGGAGGTACAGACACAAGAGAAAATTCAACAAAAAGCAATGATAGCTCACATGAACGGCCAAAGAGTCATAGTATGTAAAACATTTTGTGAGTAAAAAAAATTTTAAATTGTAAATGATAAACTCAGGTTTAGATAAAAATTAAGAATGAGTATTCCCCATTTCCCAATAAATTTTTGGAAAGTAAGATTTTATTTGCAATATTAAGAAGTATTAATGATGGCCCTCAAACTTGCCCCTTTCTCCTCTCTACCAACTCACCAGGGAGCTACATGTCTAATTTGAAAAGTTCCTTAATTATGTTGCTCATCCTCTTCTCTCCCTACTGGCTTCCCTCACCAACCCCTGCTCCAAATTGCTGAATTGAACTCATTCTTAATTACGAAGACAGAAAACTGTTTACTCCTGATTTTCCCTCCTCCACCTGCTTATAGAACATTAATAAATAAAAATGGGAGACAGAAGTAAAGTGCCAAGGAACTAGGCATTAGGACTGTTAAATGATCCGTAGATCTAGGGGAAAGTTTATGTTGACAAAAACACTAATAAAAGCCTAAAGCAGAAATACAGAAATATCCAAGAAGAGACCTAGGATATTTGTGCTAATTAACTCCAAGTTTGGAACCCTACCTCAGAGACAACAGGTGTGAGCTCAGCAGGGAAGCCTGCACTTCACATTAGAGGTGCTTTCCTACATGGGGTAGAAAGGTCACAATCCTGACCTTTGGAATTAGATAGAACCTGGTTCCCATCGAAAATCCAAGGGAAATACTGAGCTCAGTTTTGGAGTATTGTAGTCTGTGACAGTGGTGGCTCCCAGTGGTTTCCATAAATACCTCTGAGAATTTACACCCTTTGTTGCCCTTGAAGGGAACAACATTTTCAAACCAGGTTCCCAGTAGGAAGGACACCAACTCAAGGATATTCCATTGTTTTTTCAGGCTGGCAACTTCTGGGTGCTACGGTATGTGACAGAATCAGTCAAGCTGGTAGGCACGTGCCCACTGCCTCCCCTTTTCTATTTTAAATCGGGATCCTCGGTCTGATGGGATGATAGTTAGGATGACATGTCAGTGGATCAAACACTCTGTAAGCCCTTGGATAGGGCTACCTACCATCTTGATCCTTTATGTCCCTTGGTGTTGATGTCAACCTGGACCCTGTGATAGCAGACTTCAAAATACCTGTATATTCTCCTTTTCTCAGAATACAGTTACGTGAGTAAATAGCCTCCTTTGGGAAGGGTCAGGGAGAGTTGTTACTCTATGTATTTACTGTTATATTGCACAGTCCTTCCTCTTGAGGACCTACCTTATCCTATGGTCAGCGAGCTCTGAGCCTAAGTCAGCTCAGTTTCTAAAACTGGGAAATGGACTTTGACTTTTTATTGGACAACTGCCCTCAGGCCATCTAATTCTATCTATCCTTCATTTCTTTTTATTGTATAGATTAATATCCTTGTTGTCTTTCCACTCACTTTGCAGCTAGGGATGCTAAGTCCTATTATTTATCTCCATAGCCCACTCTAACCTTGCCTTTCATTGCTGTACTTGCACCCAGCTTGCTTCTGATAGTTAAGGTTCCACCTGACCGCTATTATTTATTCAGGATCTTCTTACCCATTGCGATCAGGGAGCCCAGATGTCTAACAGGGTAGTTACTACTAAGTTTTCCAACAAAGCTGGTCCCCTTCTCATCTCACAAGCTTTTATGACTTTGATAATGGACTATTTTCTGCACCCTCTTGGCTCTACAATTTCTGGATCATTGTTTCATCTGAATATCCAGAATTATCTGAGAAAACCATCATTCAGTGCCACTCTTAATAACCTGTAATTGTGAGTTAGGAAGTTCTGACTGAATATACAAGCAAGGAATATACAAGTAAGAAATCAACTAGATGCACAACTGGACGATCTATCATGGCCAAAAGCTTGAATACGATATCAAATCTCCCATTACTATGATGCCATTATCATTATCATAATTAATTTAAAAATCTTATATTGTTTTTAAAACACGTTATTGATGTATGTTTTACAAGAGGCTTAAAGGATATACACTCAAACTTTGATCATCTTCTTTGGATGCTGAAATTAGGAGTGATTTCCTTTATTGCATGCTGTTGAGCTATCTAAAATTTCTACTGTAAATATTTCATTGTATACTAATTTTTAATTTACATTTTTAGTTAAAATTATATCAAGTGCCCATTTCCCAGTGAAATCAATATTCATTGATTATATATTCAAAGCACAACAATATTAAGTTTTGAATGTGTTTTTTTCCCACAGTTTTGATATAAATGTCCTCATTCATCCATCTCTCAGTTGCCTTCAATATAGACTATTCTAACAAACCTTCCATTCAGATTCCTACTCATTTTCCGTCATCTTTCAATTCTTTGTTAATTGTTAATCCAAACAATAAAATAATGGTAACTAAAATACATGCAGCTTTATAATGAACTCGGCTCTCTGCTAGCTTCAGGCTTTTTACACATTGTTATTTGCAACCACACTATAATCTCAGTACTATCATACTTATTTTAACAGATGAGAAAATTAAGATCTAGGCAAGCCACTGTGGTGTGCCCAGTGTGGCACAGATTTAAGTAGCCAAGACACAGTTTGACCATGTGATTCCCAAGCCATCACCACTGCATCCCAACATGCTGCTTCTCAGCACAGATCCCTCAATATTGTGAGAATGAGATCTTCATTTACTCCAGCTTTTGGGGAATTGGAGACTGCCTTATTTTAAACCAAAACCATTATCTTTCTGCTGATTGGATGATGTTCAAAAGCAGGCTTAGAGATCATCAGCTCTTGCTGGTGTTTGCACCAATTTTTCAATGTAGTCAGAACTAAAAGATCAGCCAACTAGGAGGATAGAGTGAGGACACCATATTCTTTCCATCTTCCACACAGTCCATCCTTAAAAAGGTATGTTTATTATTTTGCTAGATGGGTGGGCTTAATGTGGGACCTCACACTTAAATGTCAGCAAGGATACAACTCTAGTGATAGCCAAAACTAAGTAACTTTTTTGGACGATGTGCTGTTTAGGAAGATTCTTCTGTAAGTATTTAATTGTACACTAAGTTTTATTTAAAATTTTAGATAAAATTACATCAAATGCCTATTTCCCAGTCTCCTCCCTCCCAGACTTGGCTTATGTCTTCTTAGACCCATCCTTCCCTATTTGACTCTTGCTGACATTCTTGCTATCTTCCCCCCAAAAACCTTCCCCCAGACCTTCCAATTTAGGACCTTTGCACATGCTGACCCTCTGCCTGAAAAGCTTTTCCTTTGATGTCTGACTTGCTCCTTTACCTCACTCAAATTTCCACTCAAAGATACCATTTTCCAGGAGACTTTTGTTGACTACACTATTTAAAATAGCATCACCCCCACCCCCACCACCATTTTCTATTCCCTTTATCCTGTTTTTGTCATTTTCAGAGCACTAATCACCAACTAATATAGTTCATTTATTTATTAGGGTTTTTTGGACTATTTCCTTGATTAGAATGTAAGCTCTGAGAAAAGAGATTTTGTTTTCTTCCCTTCTATATCACCTGCGTTTACAATTTGGCGTGTACTGTTCCAAAATAAATAAATATTTGTTGAATGGATGAATAAATGACAGACTGAATTTCTAGACTGCTCTTTGTTCTCAACACATTCTGTCAGAGTGACTGTTACACAAGAGGACCACTCACAGTGTGGCCCCTGGATGGGCAACATCAGCACCACCTAGGACCCCAGGAGAAATACAAATTCTCAAGCTCCACTCAGGCCTACTCTTCATACTCTCTGGAAGGAGGGGCTAAGAAACTATATTTTAGAAAGCTCTCTAGATGATTTTTATACACTCCCAAGTTCGGCATGCACATCTTAAAAAGAACTTAATGACAAAGCTATTGCCTTGCTTTAACTCGTCCCTTTTCCCTGGGATACTATTTAAACTTATTCACTTGCTCTAAGCCTTGTGGGGCTCAACCCACCTCCATCTGCCCAGTGTCACCCCGTCACTAACCCCTTCTTCAACCGAGTTCCAGTTTGCTCAACTTTTTAAGTGCTCTCAGTGAACTGTGTTCTCTCCTGCTTCATCTTCCACACATGTTCCCTGTGCCTGGGACCTGTCTCCTCCTCTTCATCATGATGTCGCTTCACCTACTTACTCCTGTTCATCCTGTGGGCTGCTCCATGCCCTGGTCGTGTATTCCGCAGCCTCCTGCACTTCTCCTTATCACACTTGTCTGTGCGTGTTCATGTGTTTAATTTGCTAGACTGAATGCTCCATGAGCAGCCCACGGTCATTACTTCCCAATTAACCTGGCCCTTAGTGGGCATTCATGAGTATTTCTTATATAAATAAATATACAGAGAACTGGGAATGTATTTTTATCCTGATAATAACCGTGCTATAAATGATGATCAGAGATAGGTTGGATGGTATTTCAGTTCCACAACTCAGGGAGATCATTAGTTAACTGGACTTTGTGGACCCATCTGGATACATAACCATTTTGGAAATTCATTTCAGTCCCCAATACCTGATTTACATGTTGTCTTTAAGAAGATTTCCAAATGGTAAATTTAGTACTGCCATTAATAAGGGGAAGCAAGGCAAAATGAGGAAAAGGAAAGCAGCTCATAAGGAAAAGACCTAGGAAAGATTTAGCAAACCACAAGCATGAAGTTTTGAAGGACAGTGTTAGAAGGTCATTTAGAAGGCTAAAAAATACAGACTGGTTAGCACCAAAGGCTTATTGTAGAGACTTATAGGCACTACAGTTGGGGAGGGTTATTCTGACTCTGATCTATGAAAAGAGAGGCAGTTATTATGCCTTGAATTGCCCAAACTGCTAAGTTTCTTGTATGACCCAAGGCCCTACGTTAAGTTAGAAGAAAAGAAATTGCACATGAATGTTCCTGTGCGTTACTGCCTAACCTCCTCTTTTCTGTTTCTACCCTAATAAAAGGAGCTGTGCTACTTTCTATCTTATTTCCTCCCGGCACACGGTGCAGTGGGGGATCCCATGCAGTCACTACACGTTGGAAGGATTAGTTGACCAGTTAGCTCTTCGGTGCCAGGACTTTTCATACTTTATGCATTCATCTTTAAATTCTTACACTCGCCAGGGATTCTATAGTTATTTGAGCTACCAGTAAGGAACAAAATAATTTTGGGTCATACAGGTACATTCCCACCTCCCATCTTTCCTTGGTTTTATGTTTTTGATTTATTATTCTTCATTTGAGCAGTATCAACTCAACTGGGACAATAAGGGGGCAGCTTAGTGTTTTAAAAAGAGCCTGGATTTTACAGCCAACCAAAATTCAAATGCCAGCTCTACTGACTACTAGCTTTGTGACCTCAGGCTAGTTATTAATTTCTTTGAGTCACCATTTCTTTCCCATTAGTAAAATAAGGCTAGAGTAGTATTTGTCATGAAGCAGAAGTCAGATACTGTGTGTAAAATGTGTAACTCATAGTAGACTATTAAAAACAATTAATTCTACTTTCTCTACCTCACATCACCCTTTAAATAAGGAAATAATTATTGATTCTTTGTTAATTTGACTAAGGTAGCATTAGATTTAAGACCTGAATTACCAGGTCTAAGTGTTTCTATATTTATTAAACACCCTGGCTAATTAACAATTCTTCTCCTACCTATATACAACTTAAAAATCAATCCCACATGTTGTAGAAATCTTTCTAAATGGAAGTGCCAAGTGTGGGAAGCAGCACATAGGAATGCCAATTGTGAGCCTTAAACGAATCAGATTTTGGAAAAGTTTTTACAGAGAAGAGATTATAAACATCTGAGAGATGGAGAAGTGGAAGTACAGTATTATGATTGCACCTATTTTTTTTTTTAGAATCTCTGTTCTACACGAGATTTATTGTGCATCTTACTCCTTCCCTATTACTCAGCTCATCATCTTAGGAAAGCACATACTCCTCTTTGCCTCTGATTAGTCCCTGAAGGGGCCATAACTTGGTTCCAACCCATTTCAGTAGACATGCATTGCAAAATCTAGCCAGGCATCTTATAAATTAATTTATATTCAGACGATTAAGTTGGATAGATAAGCATTCAGAAATTGCAAAAAAGTATATGCCATACTGATGATGGTTCAGGAGCAACATTATATATACTTGGTGGCCATGTTTTCTAAACCAAAAATTGGAGCACATTGTCTAGAAATGGAAGAAAATATTTTAAATCTCTATGGCTTTACATAATTTACCACATACCCCATCTTTAGGAAAATGCATTTAGTGTTCCAGTGAGTGATTGGGAGCTGACCTCATGCAACATGCATGTGCACATGTGCAGATCTGTGATCTGATGTCTGCAGGAGGGTAGGTAATGGGCTGGCATAGCCAGGACTAAACAGTGTACAATGTGTTCTTCATGGAGTGAGTCAGATGACTTTTTAAATGTTGAATTAGATCCACCCAGCAAAATATTTTTACCAAACCAGAGTTTGACTCAGCAAATATTCCCACACAGACTGGCGTTCCTTTCGGTTCAAGAGGGAAGCTTGATGTGTTACTTTAGAAATTCCTTTTCTCACATGTGGTGTCTGGAATTGTCCATGGGCTACATCTACATGATAAATAATGTGGCAGACAAAAGGCTAGGCCTTATTCAATTTTCCAAGGTGTTGAGGATAAGTGCTTTATGATCGGGTGTTTATAAGAAGACAGGATGTGAAAGTCTATCCTTGCTCTGGGCCTGGAGGAGACCCCTCAACACCCAATCAGGCTAAATTACATTTCAGGGATGGGGGAAACTTAAAATGACATACCTAGAAATATGTTCATAAAGTGAAATTTTAGAAGTATATGAAAACACAAAAATATTTTTAAAAATATATGACTTTATCCACTTCTTAGATTTCTTCAATTGTTGAACATTTCCCCCTGGAAATGAACTGAAGAACATCCTTCTGACTTCCTTATCAAAAGAATCTCAAAAATAACCAGAGTTTTAAAACCCACATCTCATTAGGAGTTTTTCCACATTAATCCAGAAGCTTCAAATATTAAAAAAAAAAACAAAATTAACAAAACCCCCGGCTTGAATGTAAATTCTCTCTCTCTCCTCCAGCACTTTACGTCTCTCCTGTGACTCTTGGCGTACTTGACTGAGTATTCCAGCTCTGTGGAGCTTCTTTTTCTTCTATAGATTATAAGTGCCTAGAAACCAGGAACTACTTTATTCATTTAAAAAATAATTTCTTACTGAAATTAGCTGAATGTGATTATACAGTAGAAAAGTAAAAAAGAGTAAATATGATTAAATGTGTGTATTTCAAGGAGGTAAAACCATTCTGGGATGGGAAGCAGAGACCTGAGTCTACAGAAATCCTGTTTTAATTATGTTCTATCCAGGTCCTGGAGTCTGGTCACTGAGTGGACTGGATAACAAAGGATTACTATGTTCGTGCATCGCAAGCATGGGAAAGATCATAAATTATCTTGATGACTCATTTCCTCTAGTCACTCTAGCACCTCCAATATGGGGAAAACTTTTCTGTCGTGTTTCTTTAAACTTCTGAGATCTAAATAGGGGGAAGAACCTGAAATTAAGGTTGTTCAATTATTATTTAACACGTATATAAAGCTTAAACTCTCTTAGAACAATTGTAATAACCAGTTGATCACAAAGGCCATACTTAAGGTGACATATTCCAAGTGTCATTTTGCAGAGGAGTGGCTGGTGACCCAGAGGATGTTTATTTCATTGTAAGTCACCCAGGATGCTCCCCATATACGTGCTGAGTATACAAGGCTGTGTAACAAAGGCCCCCTGTTCCTCAGAAGAAGATTGAAAAGAAAGTAGAAGGGGAGAGTCTCTTTTTATTTATGGATGATTTCTTCTATCAGATTCTCTGAAATGCAATTCAAAGCCTTAAAAGATGATGTCATTTCTAGAGCCCTCCGTGCCTATGCCAAATTGACCTACAAAACTTTTTTATTCATGTGCATGTTCATTAAAGACAAACGACTTTATTTTGTTCTTTAGTTTCTTACCTATTAGTACATATTTTAGATAGTTTTTCTTTTTAAGCATTTAGGATAGTCCTAAACAAATAAATGCTGAATGATTGGTTCTGAATTACCTACTGTAAACGTCTCCTGGAAATCTGCCTGTGGATTACTGCTCTGTGGCTGCTAATTGTCTCACTTCCTTGCCTTTGTTCTCATTCCAGGATCCTTTGGCATCTACTTAACTTCGTTGTTCTCATTTTTCACTTTTTCATGTAGGCTGAGCTAATTAACTGCAGCATTGGAAGTAGCACAGATATTAATTCTGTACAATGCTTTGAAATATACTTCAAATGATATTATGTATTTATGGACAAAAATTTCATTTTATACATTTTCTTCTGATTCTTCACGTTGAAGAGAGGGAACACAATCATTCTCAGGAACCTAAACTACGGCTCACTCACTTTGCTAATAAATAATTCCATGAATTTCACATCTCTCGTTGCCAAAACTTTGGATGTTATAGATACATTTTTCATTAAAGAGCCTACTTTTTATTGTTGGAGTGTATTTCCTGTTTTCCCTTTTCTCAGTTCCCACACCCTGCTTCAGGACTAGCCTCCAATGATGGATTTACAGAGGGACCTGTTAACAGGGCAGTAACCACAACCTCCCCCCAGCTACCGCCTGTCAGCGCTCCCACCCAAGTGGATGAAGTCCCTGGGTGGCTCCTTTTCTCACTTCTTTGCTTTTCTCTTTAGCACCCAGAGCCGTTTTTTGTGTGTGGGGACATCTCACATGAGGACATACTCGATTCTCAAATGAACCTTAGGGCACCCTGAAATCTGTCTCTCACCACGAAGATTTAGCAAAAATGAAAGAAAACAGAATTTCTACATCTTTGTCTCCCTGAATTTGGAAGCCAAAGATATACTTTCTGCTGTTGTTAGAGATGGACTGAGGAGAATCCTACTTGGAACAGCCAGATGCCGAATGAAGAATGTGAAGGCATGCTGGATAAAAATTACCTTTTGGGAGATGAGTCCAAAGACTCCAGACTGCCTTCGAGATCATTGTCTTTGTTGGAGACAGATGTAAACTTAACAGATACAGGCTAGTGGGCGAGGTTTTGTAACAAGCTTGGTATTAATACTGAGGGTTATTAGTGCGGCTTCAAATTCTCAGTCCTTTAGCACCTGTCTCTTGCTCATTTTTCCTTCTTTATGCGACTTGATCTCAGTCTGTCTAAATCAATCAATCTTCACCCACCCCCGCCTCTCTTTTTCAATAGACCTTAAATAATTCAGAACAGAGTGTAACATGGAATCCCATTATCTTCGACAATTTTTCTTCACCATTTCGTGGCAGGTCTTTAGCGGAGTAAAGAGTAGTGAGGGCCAATTTAAACAGTAAATTATTACTTTCATCAGTCATATTCCAAAACAGTCCTAAAGGCAAAAATCAACTCATTCCCCAACTAGCTTGCTTGTGTCATGAAATTGACTAGAGAGATGAACTCTGAGGAGAATCCTCTAATAATTCAAGGTTGCTCCATCAAATACATTTGCTAATCATGTTTAAAGATCAGCCCAGGCTCTCAAATGACAGAACATAAGAATTGGTGACGAAGTTTTTTTTTTTTTTTAAATTTGATTATCTATCAAACATTGTAATAACCCCTGAGAATTACAATCTTTACCTAACATTGTGTTTTAAATACTTGATGGACATCTTTGTTCATTACTGTATTGATAGGATTTCTTACAAATTCACTTTTCTATGGGAAAGAAATAATTTCTTTAAATCCTCAGAAGTCATAATAGGTTTTCAAATATATAATGGCTTGTCAGGAAAAAAAGATTACTAATAATCTAGGATTAAAGTGTCTAATAATAGAAGGCAGAGTTAGAAAATACTTTTAAAAAGGGAGCTGCCCCAAAATGTAGAGTAATGAGCACCTTATAACTAAATATATTATAGCCAAAGATAAATGACCACCAGGCATAGATGCTGTATAGTTTATTCTCACACTGTTTGAGAGGCTGTATTAGAAAATACCTACTCAGTTTATTTAACATGATCTGACAAAGTTTCCAAATCCTTGCCATTTACAACTTCTTAAAATGCAAGCTAGGTCACTCTTAAAATGCAACGTCCAAAGTTTTGTATAATATTGCAGATAGGCTCTGGTGAGGGCAGAATACAAGATGACTAACGTACAAAAGATCTTTCATTGATGTAGCCCAAAATTATGTTAGATTTTTTTCATAGCTAAACCATATTGCTCATTCTTAGTGAACACATGATAAAGTAAAATCCCCAGATTTTTAGTCCTGTGCACTCAAAGAAACCCAGCCTCCTTTATCCTGTTCTTGCATAATTTGATTTTTAAATCCTGAATGTAAGTTTTCATATTTATTGTGGATGAATTCTGTATTGTTGATTCTAGTGTCAAGATAATTTTTCATCTCAAATTAGTTTCTTGCATTAAATATTTCTCCCAGCTTTGTGTCATTTTAAAATGTAAAAAAAAAAAAAAAATACATTTTCTACATCTTCCAAATTGCTGATAACAGCTGAATAGAATTGAATCTAGTGACACTGATGGAGTCTTTCCAGAGGAGATTTTTTTTTTGTTATCACTGTACTCCATAAAGCAAATTCTCTTAAAAAAAAACCTACAGTTTTTTTCAAGAAAATGTTTTTCCTTTAATCCCTGAAAAAAACTCCTTATCCACCTTTGAAAAAGAGCCTAAAAAATAGTAACATACAATTGATGTGAGGATTTCCTACCGAGTGATTTTTAAGTTAATTTAGGCTGAAAAATTTAAGAACTCAGATAGGGACCTCCTACTTGCTCTAGGTTAATCAATAACCTTTGGTTTTGCAAAAACATCTGTGACTGTTAAGAGTGAGTAGAAATACATTAGAAATGGCATTACCGGGTGATGGCAAGGCTGCGAACCAGAGGTTACCACCGGCTTCCCCAGGCAATAGGCACACCTTTTGGTCCCTTTGAAAGCCCTTCACATCTGGCTGGTGCTGAATGAATCTACTGTCAAACCATGACTGCTGTGGTACCTGGTTTCTTATGAATTAATTACACGTTCAGAACAGAGGACTTAGGGGTGTCTGGGGACTCGTGGCAGAGTTCACACAGCCTCCGTTAAACAAAGGAGGCTCTGTCTTTCCTTATGCTCCTGCTCTTAACGAGGAAGTGAGTTTGATTACTGGCCACATTAGGGATCCCTTATTTAACAGAGCCAGTGGTGATTGGATCACAATGTTTTTCGAAAAAGTATCTTGTGTGTTAGCCATAAGGGAGGTTAGCTTTGTTCTATTTGGCTTTCAAATATGGTTCTTATCACTGACTAGCCTCAGAGAAAGAAAAACAGCACGACTGTGCATGTGTGTGTATGTCATTAATCACAAGAAGTGGGAGAGAGGCAGAAGTTCTCATTGGACAGGAGAACTGGAGGCAAACTAACCAGTATCCGAAGGTAAGGATTGTATTTGCTTGCAGTTTTTACCTCTCGCTAGGAATTTATATTTGCAAGATTGGTGGAAATTTGTGCAGTCTGAAGGGACAACTCTGGTTGACAGTGGAATGCCCCGTAATCACAGCACATCTCAGAGGTTGCAACCCAGAACCTGAGTGCAAGAAACTGAGGATTTTCAAAACAATTAACATCATGTTTAAGAGTTTCTTGAGTAACAGTGGTTCTTTGGTCACGTCCCTTTCTAAAATCAGTCTAAAGTAGCAAAACCACCAAAGAAAGTCAGCATGATTGGATACTGGCCCAGGATCTGGGACTTGGAATTTAGATAGTGTTTATTTTCTGTTATAGTCAGTCTGGACTGTGTTGTCTAATCATCTATATGCATGTGTGTACAACAGCACAAAGGAGAAGCAGGCACTAAAAAGATGGCCAAGCAAGAACATATAAAAAGTAGGAATAAATACAACAACTAAACCAGCTGGCCGTGTGAGGCCATTTCTGTCCAAAGGCACTCAGGACTCACCAGTACCTCTTCAACTGCCAAGACTGAATGAGAGAACTTAGCCTGTTCCCCACTCCTCAGCTGTCAGAAACGCTCTCAGAGAAGAAAAACATCCAGAGGCAAAGAATTAATGGGATGGAAGAGATGGGGGAGGGGGTAAAATGCCGGAGGCAAACCTTGCATGTTAAAGCTTCTTTCTTTGGTGAACTTAATTATGCTAGCTGAGTTCTTTCTAGAAGTAAACTTGTATGCATTTGTTTCAAGCACTATGAATCAAGAAGGAAATTTACCCAGAAAAAACATTAAAAAATTTTGGGGAGTATTTATTGAATGTTTTTTAAAAGTTTGAGAAACTGAGACAGAGAGTAAGAAACTGCCCAGAAAATTACTTTCCTTCTTTACAAAAAATACCATATTATGAAACAGAGATTGATGCACTTGGAATCTTGACTGTGACCACACAGGACACCAGTAATTGACCAATAACAGTGACAGCAGCTGCTGTTTACTATTCTGCTGCTTTTCTCTACTCTTCTTTCCTTCTGAAATTAATGACCAAACAAAAAACCTCCGACTTTGCAAAGATTTTCATAAATTCTCATAGTCACATGTTAATGAGAAAATCAACAAGCAATAATAAAAAGGAAGCTCATGGGTGCATTTGTTTTCATGGGGCTTTGTAGGTGATGCTGTGTTAGTTGTACAGCTAAGCTGTCTGTGTCGACACATGGGGAGACGACTAACGGATGGAGGTGAATTCAAAGGCTGTTCTTCTAGAGTCTAGAATTCTAAATGGACTTGGAAGCAGAACAGTCTAAGTAACTTGGAAAAATAAAGACAATCAATCTAAAACAAATGGGAGGAGGGCTCTTATGTGTAATTATCACTTTTTATTTTTGTATTGTTTCCTAAGTAACTATACCAGTTCACTTCAGCAGTAACTACTGAAGCTTAGTGCCCAGTTCTGTTGGGGTCGTATTATTTCAATCACCTAATCTACTGAGATGTCCTTTTGCCAACAGACCAGCGGGATCCTTGAAAGCAATTTTGGATCACACCCAAAAATCTAGAGGATCTGGCATTTTCTTTTCAATTGCCAAGCAAACTGAATTATAAGGGAAGGAGATGGGTAAGGGTCAAGGAAGCAGTACAATTTGTAGAATGGAATACATTCTTTCTCCTTATAGAGACAAAATTGGCATTTATATATTGCAGTGAGAATTTAGAATGAAACAAATAGAAAAAAGTTCCTAAATTTTTTAAGGATAGGTCAAATTATAAGCTAATTTTTCAGAAAAATAAAGGTGTAAGATGGTAGGTTATATCAGCAAAGCACAAAGTTAGTGGCAGTTTCTGGTTGTCTCAGTCCCCCAGGAGGCTGGAAATGCATGCCGGATTTTAGCCTGAATTACTCTCCTCTTTTGGCTTCATAGGGAGGAAAACTATTCGGCATCTGTTCCAATTCAGTGTTGGAAACTGCACTTTCAAACACCACTTGTATATGTTCACGCACTTGCCACTGTGAAAAACAACTTTAGAAGACATGATCCTTTATTTTATGCATTTTACTATGGTTTATAATAATGTTGGAATTGTAGGGGATCAATATCTAACATCCTTCCCTTTGCTACCTAAATTCTGAACCAGAATTGGGAGACAGAACCAAGAGTCAGATAGATGAAGATCAAAGTATTGCTTTTGTTACTGATAAACTGGACAATGTGACTTTAGATCGGCAGCCAAGATGGCTTGTGATTTTATATTCCAGCATTAAACAGACATCCCCAACAGTTTCTGACAAAGCCGGGCATCTGCAGGTCTCCTGTGAAGTGGAGGCTCCAGAGAGCCCAGCAAAGCACAGAGCAGGTCTGATGAGCCAACCCAGAAGATCTGAGCCCCCTGTGCCCAGTCTCCCCCTCCTCCCCTGGGCAGGAGTGAGCGAGGGGCAGAGAGAGGCCAGCGGTGTTAATCCTCAATTCCTCCACATGGAATGATGATGCCTGGCGGAAAGGTGATACCACAACAGAAATAATAATCTTATTTCTATAGCGATTTCAGATTCCTATTTATTATCACAGTTTGCACAGGGAAGGAGGTCTCCACAACTGAAAAAAGACTGATTTTGAGAGGAAAACAAAAATGGCACTTTGCAGATGTGAAATAGATTTACCTTGTTTCGTGCCCTAGTGTATTACATGTGTATCTCATTAATTTGTTTTTCTAAGAAAATATAAGACTCAACTAAATTTCCTTTGTTGCTCTAATTATCTAAAAACAAGTAAAAATTATTTTTAATTTTATTTTCAGAAGTTGATATTACAATGTTCAGCAATAATACATTTGATAACATTTTCAGTCTTCTTACCTAGATTGCAAAATAGATTGAATTTGTCTAACTCATAAAGAAGGCAGTATGTCATGTTCATGATCTTCTTAAATTCAAAAGCCTCATTTTTTTTTTCTTTTTCTCCCCCTTCCCAAGCACAAAGAACTTAGAATATGAAAGGATGCTTTTTTCTAGAACCGGGTTGTCAAGAATGTCATTTTCTAGAATGCTTAGCTGTCAATACAAAGGACAGATAAGGACTTGTCAGAGACTAGGGCTCAAGGATGTCAGTAGATGTCATCTGTCCCCATAGGGAAGGCTACAGCAGGGGTTGGACAATGTAGCCACCATGGGAAAAGCAACAGAACCAAGGGATGGGTAGAGAGAGGGCCCCAGCAACACCATCAGTGTTTCCAGTTCTAGCAATGAATTAAGCCAGCTCCCTCCTTGACTTTCTAGTTTTGTGGGCCAATAAATGACCTCTAGGTGAAAATGAGTTGTTTTCAGTTACATGCAGCCCAGGAAGTTATGGAAAATGCAAGGCTTGCCTCCCCCTACAGATCTCAGATTAGGCTGTAAAATGTAACAAGACTTAATAAAGGCTCCAAGTTAATGGGAGAGAATGAGAACACAGAGACATAAAACTGACTCCTAAGAATGATCCTAATCAAAGTAGCTACCTTCACAGGAGAAAGCCAGAGTGTACGAGCCCAGAATGATACTCTCCCTACTTGGAAAGTAATTCTCTAAAAAGAACAGAGGCTGTAGAAATTTGACTTTGTCTAAAGAACTTGTCAGTTGTTTCTATACCTAGCTATGTGTTCAAAGATCTAAGAAACTTTTTTTAATTTTTATTTTTACACTATTTCCTGGGTCCTACCCTAGACCTGCTAATATGAACCTTTGGAATTGGGCTTGGAGATCTGAAAATTTATAAAGTTTACCATATGATACAGATACTGTATTTTGGGACCTTTTTCTCTACCAGCCAGCTTGGTAAAAAGGAAGTTTCTCCCACACATGGCTTAGGAGCAGAAGGTCTCTTTTTCCTTCAATATCTTGTTCCATCATTGCCTTTTTCTTATGCAGTTGGTCTCTGAGATACTTACCAAATCCTTCCCAATGTACACATATACTCTCTCTGCTGGAGTAAGTTGTTATTTTTGTCTTATCTTTTTTTTTTTTTTAACTAGTAACTGTTTATTGTGTGAAAATGAAAAGAAGAGCATAGGATCAAAACCAGACTAGGGAAGACTCACTGGAAGCTACCTCAACTGAGCTTGTCTAGTACAACTAAGGAAAGTATCACTCCCAGAATACAGCGTGAGAAAGAATTTCTGCATGTTTTTAAGTGATTTCAGCTGAAATGTACAGTGTGGGCAATAGACGATGAAGAGATAGGAAGCCAAAAAGACCATTAAATTCAGTACAAAAAAACCCCTCTGACATGCATAAAGACAAATGTGCTTGGTATGGATTCAACACTACTACTAACATCCAAAGGGAATACTTAAGAATGTCTAAGATTTTAGCTTCCTGCATCTTTAAACCAGTTATTTATGTCCTATGTTAGTGATCCAAAGGCACCTTTGGCTAAATGTAATATTAATCATAAAATACAGAAGTATTCCTTGAATCAAGATTCATTCAAGTAAAAGAATGTTGCCGTCGGTAAGACATTGTTGACGTCATGACACAAGAAGGTTGATCCTCTTCTAGACAAAATGCTAATGGATTGGAGACGTTGTTTGTCCAATAGGGTATGAATATAGCACAACACAACACAAATAGCATGCAATTACTTTAAGCGCATTTTGGACAAAAGTCAAAAATTGCCCCCAAGGCCATTTTTATCACATTAAAAAAAAAAGATGGCCTTATTTTAATTTTCAGATGACATAGAAATTATATTATTCCAGAGTATATTGGTGTCATAGAATAACAGAAATCAGGGTGTGTGGTAAAAAAGAAACTTAGATGAATTAGAAGTTGAAAACAGGAACCTTAGCAGTACTCATAATCAAAGAATGTGTGTGAGTGTCTGTGTGTGTGTGTGCATGCAGACATGTGCAAGTCTATGTCACAACAACAAACTCATCTTTCTGGAAATGTTGTTTTACTATTTTAGACAACTAGAAAATTTCTTGGGAGCTAGCCAGACAACCAAATGTAAATGTTGCTGGAATACTGAAAGTAGGTTAGAGTGTATTATAGCCTTTTGCATCACAACTATAATGTTTTGTAAATCTTTAACTTGGCTAGGCTGAAATACATTTCTCAGAATTGCCTTTCCTGTACATTTCCCATTAGGGTGGACCACATGAGAGATTCTTCAATGGGATTTGGAGACTGCAACTTCCCCCTTTCCCTGGATCTCCTATGGCTTCTCTGATTCTTGGGCCAGGTGTCTATGTTTAGTTTCATGACAGATGGCCCCCAGCTTCTGTGGGTCGCACACCACCAGGTTCAGAGACAATGAGAACTGACGTGTGTGTCCTCGCTGTCCTCATACATTCCAGCTTGTGCTTGTGACTTCCACCTTGCTCTTGCTCTTCCCCCTTGCCCTTCCTGCTACCTGCCCTGCAGACCTCAGATGCAAAGACAATGGTGTTTGGTATAGAGACTGCTTAACCAGCTCTCACGATTGTATAAGATCAGAATGCTATAAAAATCTGTATTAATATCTCTGTCACTGATATTTATAATTATAGATGATACAGCTATAGATTTATCTACCTACCTATCTACCTACCTGTCTCTTTCTATCTTTCTCACCTAGGCATCAATATTCCCTAGTGGTTCTACTTCTCTGATTGAACCCTGACTGACAAAATATAAGAGCTATACTTACAGCTATAGGACTAAGGACTTACATAACTTCCCAGGTCAAGCTCTGTAAAGCCAAACTTGTCTACAAACACACACACACACACCCCATCATCAACATCTTTTGAACACACAAACACACACCATCAACAACATCTTTTGAGAAGGTTTTTTAAGTAGAGATAAAGGTCTTGAGAACTTATACATTTCATGTACTCCCTTACCTTACTGAATGAGAAATGGAAACGCTCTATTGCATTGGGTTAATTTTAATATATGTAACTCACATAAAAATCATATTTGGAAAAGTATCTATTAAACTCAGAATCTCTTTGACACAATAATGCAACTTCTGTGCATCTATTCTACATGATTAAAAAATACCACTACTCTGCTTCTATATACACATATGTCCTTCCATATGTTCAATCTTGTAAAGGGTCTGTTTGGATCAGTTGTGGGACATTCATACTATAATTTATTATGCAATTACTAAAAAGAATGTTTGCAAAGCAATATGTATGCTATGGTCCTATGCTTGTAAAAAATAATAGAGGGAAAGATCTTGTGAGAATGTGTTCATATATATTTGTAAAGAGCATAGGAAAAGGTGGGTCATCATTATCACATGCTGCTGATAACACTGTTAACTGGAATGGAGTGGGTTTTACAGAAAAAGGAGATATTAACATTTTCTTTATGCAATATCTCTGTATTGTTTGAATTATTACAAAAAACATGCATTATTTTTATGTTTTCCCCATCCTCTCCAAAGTCTACAAGCTGACTTCGGGAAACAATAATTTTGCTGTGGTCTTTGTTCTTTCAATAGGTAAAGGAAAGAAAACATTCTATGTGACTGCTCCCATGCTCCCTGCACCTAGCTAGTTGGCTGGTGTGGTCTTAGTTGGCATGGATGTGGTGCACCAGTGAGGAAGATTACTTCAGATCCCAAGCTGGACCCTTGACGATTACCTCAATTAGGTCATCCCCTATCTTCTCTATCATTTGAACTTGAATTTCTCCAACTCCCTGTTCAAGATCTGTTTCTCATTGTCAATACAACTAAGGTCCAGGAATGGGCTACAGTTCTTGGAATTCAGCCCAGGTGCAAAAATCTTATTCTGGCTCATTCCTCATACCTTTTGTATGTATGCTCTTTAGACAGACTCAGAAGTATCTCATTGATTATTTAGAAAGAATTGTCCTTGTCTTATTTTAACTTGCAACCTATTATCAATCAACTGTCAACCAAGAAACATCTTGAGAGCCTAGTTAAATACCTACAAGAAAGCACTTATTTACTATAGTCACAATCAGATTTGCCTTAATATTGTTAAGATGTTATTTAATCTAGAAAACAATCTATCTTTGAATCATACAGCCTCACAGACTTCTATATCCAAAACTGCTTATCAGCAATACAATAATAGAATAGTCTGCAACGGAGTTCTAATGAGTTAGCACAAGAACCTCACTCCTTAAGAGAGTGATTATGTATGAACTGCTGAAAAATAAGGTAGCAGATATTACTATTTCTCTTCCTTCCTCAGTTGCTTCAAAGGACAATCAGGAGCTTCAATGGTGTTCAGCTTTCTTTCATTTCTGAATAAATTTTTTGGAGGGTTTATTGTTTATTTCCCTGAACCAAAGCAAAAAGTACCAGTAGCCACAAATAGGTTGCTCAGAGGAAGATTTCATGCTCCTCAGGAGTGTGGCTTCCAAGCTGTACCAGAAGACGTCCTTCTGCCTTAAATAGCCTTATGACTGGCCAAAAGTCAGCCAACACCAATTTGTTACCTATTGTAGAAACCTGTAACTTAACATCATAGAATATTCTTTATTGCTATTCTGGAAAGAAGGTATCTAAAGAAAACACCAATTTTTTAAGAAATCTATTCATGAAAATGATATGATTACTACATAAATGATTCCAAAAATTGCATTTAGCCACCATTAACAGAAATCTACAATTCAGGGATAACAGTGAATCTGAAGGTTAAAAGTCTAGATTAGTAGGGCAGCTTCAGGACGACAGTAGGAACTCAGGGTCCTTTTGTTTTTTACTCAGCTATCCTTTCCTGTTCTCTTTCCCTCATGGTTACAAGATGGCTTCTCTTCCACCACTCTCTCATTCAGCCCCTTAGTTTCCACCCTAACTCCCACCAGGCATCAAGACTATGTTGTAGGCAAGGAATAGGAAGAACAAACCAGCCACCAAGTGTGCTATCTGGGTTAGCCAGGTATAGACAGCTCAAATCCCATTGGCCAGAGATGTGTCATATGCCCATTCCAAGCAACAAGGGAGCTGAAAAATGTAATTTCACCACTCCTTCCCCTCCATCCAGAAATGTAAGGTCCTTGTAATAGAAAAGGAGAATGGATATTAGATTGATAATTCATGGTCTCTACCACAATAAGCAATCTAGAATGAAGCTTTTTTCCTTCTTAAAAGTCAAACTGCTCCCCTCTAGGAATTTCCAAGAAATAACTGAATAAACAAACAAAATATATTTACATTTATTTCAACAGTATTTCTAACAGTAGAATTTGATTGGTTAGAGTGGTATGTTCAGTTATTGTTTTTAAAAAATGATATTCCAATATTTATATTTATATTTATGCAAAGAAAAAGTAGTTACATACATAAAATGTT
The DNA here is from genome assembly GCF_048773025.1 of Camelus bactrianus. NCBI lineage: Eukaryota > Metazoa > Chordata > Mammalia > Artiodactyla > Camelidae > Camelus > Camelus bactrianus. The sequence continues at coordinate 56,834,165 of NC_133541.1, read as the reverse complement.
AATTAGCCATTTTAGCTTCTGTTAGTAGTAATAAGGATACTTTATATTTTATACTGTTCACTTTTTAGTGCCTTCTGACTTTTTTTTGCAATGAGCATGTATTACTTTTCTTATGAAAAGAGTTAATACAGCTTATTTCAACTTAGAAAAAAAAATTATCTTGTTGTTGATTTCCTAGGTTATCACTATTACTGGCCAGAGGAATAAGAAAAAAATGGGATATTCTTGGGAAGGAGGCTCAAAAGTATGTTTAATTCCTGGGAAAGAACATGTTTTTCCAGAGTATGTTTTTTTCATCTTATTTTTCCTTTCTCCCCTTTTTCCTTATTTCTCAGGTTAGAAATTGTGTGTGGAATGAGTGTGCTCTACCATTCAACTGCAGTTTCTTTCCTCCACTTGGTCCCTCATTCTGCTAACAATTATAGAGCAGCCAGATTTCTTTAAGACTCAAATACAATAATATCTGATCTTCTGCTCTAAAAATTATTTTAAAACCATTGTTTTGAGATATAAAAGGAACTCAGAGATAATTGGGCTCAATTCTTTCATTAAAATTTTAAAATATGACATTTTAAAATAATTTTTAGACATTCAGCAGAGTACAGAGATGTGCTATGTGCTATTGTACTGCCACTGACTGCTGTAATAGTCATTTTTGACAAATGTTAATGTTTGCCATTTTGCTTCAGATTTTTTAAAGAATAAAAGTCTATGCAGTAGAAGACCCCAAGTCTCAGGGATCCCCATTATTCCTCAGAGATGGTCATTATTTGAAATCTGTGTGTATTATTCCTATAAGTAGATTTTTTAGTGTGTTTTTCATTCATGTGTCATAGATGAGACACGTATTAGGCCCTTTTATTGGGACATCTCATTTCTACCATGCCACTAAGATACATTTAAGTGTCTGGTGGAATTTGTTTGAGATTATCACCAGAGTAGATGCAATCTTCTTTAACTGTAAAGACCCTTTTTCCCATCCCATCTTCCACCCCATGCTCTTTCTCCTCTTCCCATGTACAAAAAGTCATGATCAATCCATGACACCGTGATATTCTTGTCCATTGCTGGATTTCAAATTATGCTCAAGTTAATGGAATATAGAATTGTCTACTGCACCTGGAGTCTCTAGGTGATATACTAGGATTGTTCAAGGGTTTCCTCTACAGTGTCTTCTAATCAGGTACACACAGAAGATTAAAAAAGCTTTGATGAAAGAGACATTTTTTAATGTTACGCTATATTGCCAGCAAAGCATTTTGTTTTTATTTAGGCAGGACTGATGAGATTCTTTTTTACCTTTCTTAATTTTACATGAAATATAAGTAAAAGAACTTACTTTAGGAGCAGAGTTCACCCTGGATTTTAGCCTATACTATTCTTCAACTTGGGATAGAGTGATCTACAAGCAGATTTTGCTTAAAAGTGAGATAAAATATTTCAAATATTATTTGGAGATAAAATTCAAGACGCACTGCTGTCACATTCAACATCATCTTAAGATGGGCACTGAGGGAGTCTGAGAACATACACGTTTGTGACATAAAGTGATCTTTATGTCAATGTGGAAGACATTTGACATTTCTCTTTCCTGAAAAATTATATTGCAATAACATTGTTTTCAAAACATTGTCTTCAGGTCAATTCCTAATGCTTTTCAGGTCAATTCCTAATACAATTCCTAATTGTAGATTATTCATAAAGTCCCCTTTCCTTTTTCCCCCCTCCTTTTTTTTTCATTTATTATTAAATTCTGTTTAGATTCAACTACAGATGTAACATAAAATCATGGAAAATAAAAAGACTGCTTTACTTTCAATTGAATTGCTTGTTGATTAGTTTTGCTTAACAGAATTCTGATGGCCATTGGAATTTAGGTACACTTAGAAAAGATCTTGTTAATAGCTTCTATTCTACAGATGAGAACATTGAGCGCTAGGGCTAGTGAACTAACCACCATTATACTTCTAGTTATAAGCAGAATCAGAACTGTGATATTGTGATTTATAAAAGGAGATATATATTTGGTCTTTGTCCCTGTTTCTGGCACAGAGCTCTAAAACCCTGGGGGTTTCCTAAGTGATGAACGCCACAAAGGTGTATTTTGCAATGTTAATGAGGTGACTTTGGATTCCACCTAAAGATGAGTGCTGGTTGATACGGGAGCCAACCATGTAATAGGTGGATTGGAACTTTCAATACTGCTCCTGGATTTCTGGAGAGGAGAAAGGGCTGGAGGTTGAATCAATCACCAATGGTCAATGATTTAACCAATCATTCTCATGTAATGAAGCCTCCATAAAAACCCTAAAGAATGGATTCAGAGAGCTTCTGGTTTGGTGGAACATGGAGATGCTAGAGGAACAACGCACCTGTAGAGGAACTTCCAATCTATAGCACAGGGGATAACTGGGCTTATCGTTGGTGTACGAAGTGGGAGCACTGAGGGTGAGGGCATTCTTAAAGGACTGGGCCCTTCATCTGTGGAATCTGACGTTATCTCCAGGTAGTGAGTTTCAGAATTGAATTGTAGGACACCTAGCTGGTATCCGAGAATTGATGGTGTGGAAAAAGGTCACATGCACATTTTGGTGCTGGAAACTTTGAATAACTTTATTGCTTTTTATTCCAAATGGTGGCAATTTAGCAAATAAAGACTGCAGCTGGAACAAGACAGCTGACCTACTAGTAAACAGGTGTTAACTTTTCATGAAATAGCCAACTGGGCTTCAGAGAAATTCATAAGAGAGAAGTATTCTCTAGAATGGTCATTGGCCTGTATCATGATAGGAAAAACCATAGAGAATTGGAGACACTGACTGACTTTATTATTGTGTAGGACTTAGAGCTGGCAAAGAAAAAGAACACATAGGAAGTCAAAGACTATGAAGTAAGGACCCATCTCAGACATCTAAAGAGCCTCTCTGGATCTTAGTATCCTCAACCGTACAATGAGTTGTGAGCATTAATTGGAGTCATGTTCAGGAAAGTGGTTTATAAACTGTGAGGAGCCATATTAGACATCATTGACAACAAGGGCACAGCAGGGAGAAGCCGGGCAGGGGCACAGTTAGGAGGGCAGGCTCTGCAAAGATCACCTGACTCTGACACTCGCCACCTGCACCACTGGGAGCAAAGATCTTACTCTACTGGGTCAAGTCTCTTAATTTTCCCTTGTCTGAAAAGTACAAATGGTAATGACAGCCCTTACCTCCTACAGTTATATTAAGGATATAGAATGGGATGCATTGTCTTTAAAAAATTTTTATTTTCCAATCCTCATTGCAACCTTGAAAATCATGTAGAAGTAGTTTCATTTTGCAAATAAGGAAACAAAAACACTCAGAGGATAAATAATTTTGACCCAAGTCTTTTCTGTACAGGTTACTAAACCACAGTGTGTGCCTACTTTTGTTTTTTTTCTTTTTCTTTTCATGATGCTACACCACTCTGTAGTTCATTTTTAGCCTCTCCACCCACAAACCACCTTTTTTTTTGAGAATGCACTTATGCCTGAACAATAATTCCAGCCCTGTTTATAGAGACTCAGATTAAGATTCTTTTCCTGCTTACCCTTCTCTCTTCATCATCCTCACTCCTCAGTTCACAAAATGGTGGGGAAAAAAAGGAAGAAAGGAAGGAAGGATGTGAAGGAAGGAGGGAAGGAGGAAGGGAGGAAGAAAGAGTAAGCAACTAAGTTTTTTAAAGATCCAGCAATTTTAGGATCTGAGTCTCTGAAGGTTAGTAATCACCAAACTGCAAGGACTAAGTCAAACTGATGTATCATTTTGTAGATGAACGTGTTTTAAGTAATAGTAACTGGAATGCAGAGAAGGCAGAGATTCCTAGTCTCAAAGTGCTCTGTATGGTCTGATGTGATGGTGAGAGGGGTCTAAAGATAAGTGAGTCAAGAAAGCTTCTTTCTATGCAGAGCCTTCCTGAATTTACCTGAATGATTTTTCTCTTAGTGGCATTATATCTTGATTATGTTCATAATCAACACCAGAAACAGAAAGTCCCTGGAACTTCAATGTCAATTTCAAACCTCTCCAGAAAGGAAGGAATACAAATGTCTCATGTTTATACAAAAGGGGACACAATCCATTTCTTTAAGCTAGAGCAGGGCTTGCTCCCTTTCTTTTATCTTTGTCTGAGTGTGCAGGAAAGAAGCATTCTCAGCCCAGTTTTGAAGCTATTTCTAGATTTATCCCTCCTTTCTCTTGTGGAAAATAAGAGTAGTATAGATTTATCAGACTAAGAAATTAACTCACACAGCTTCTGAAGGAGTGAAAACACTGTCCTTCCCCACCACTGTGCAGATAAAGTCTTTGGGTAGTTACTGACTGAGCCCTTTCAATCAGTGAGTCAGCCCTCCCAATGCCTCTGCCCAGACTGTCGCCATACATATACTCAATCATTAACACTTTAAAGAAAGAGCCAGGTATTCCGCAGAATGTGGCTACCAACCGGAGACTAATCCTTACTGTCTAGGGAAACAAATCTGACTTTCCACTTACGGCACATCCATCAAATCTGACAAAGCAAATTTATCCTCTCTCTCTTTTTAAAATGATGTCTGAAAATAGTTGTTTCCTTTTTCCCCTAATTCACTGCTCTATGACATTGTCTCTCCGAGATCTTTCTTTGCTCCCTTCTGAACAGGGAGGTCTTACCTTTCTACCAGCAAGAAGTGTTCTAAGCCACAAGCATCTCTACCCTGTTTGTTTCCAAAAAGTAGAAGGAATATTTCTGGGCTTGGTTGGAAAGAGAAACATTTGGCCATATAAATGAGTCATGCCTTTCCAAACACTGACTGAGAATTTCAAATTAAAAACCATGACAGAAGACACTGATTATTTTAAAACATTAATGGTTTGTGGACTGACATTAGAATTTCGAGATCCAATTCTTTATAAATCTTCATCTCCAACACCAAATTTTCACAGGAGGGGGAAGAATGAAGAAAGCAGATTATAAGAGAAAGCTTTTGGGAACCAGATACCCTGTGTTTGTTTTCTATCACCTAGTATGAGTCAAGAAACTTAGAATCATCAGTAATTGAGCAATTTATTTTGAATGGAAGTGAGTGAATTATAGATGTTAAATTGTAGGACTCTTCCCAGAAAGATGTATTATCTGCCTCTGAGCTCATCTGAGAGAACAGTGTTTCAATTTTGTGTTGTTTACGTGTTGTACCTAAATTTGAAAAAAAAAAAAAAAAGGGAAACAATCTGGCTTGGTCAAATTTTCTTGTGGTGACAGATTTTGGAAGGATGGATTTTGTATTCAGGATATGGAAAGATGCCTATTACAGCAGCAAGAAACAAACTATCAAATGTGTTTAATGGATTACCCCATTACCATTTTGGAAAAATCATAGCCCTCTCTAGAGCAGTGGCTGCTTGGTCATTCTTCTGAATCACCTGGAGACATTTAAAGAAACCCTGATGCCTTGGTTCCACTCTCAGAACTTCTTAGAGAATTGGGCTGATATGCAGGGGGCTCCCTCATGTGCCACTGAAGTTGAGAACTTCTGCTCCAGAATATGCTGTTACAGCCTCTCTCATCATGTTTTAGTCACCCAGCTGGGAAGTTCTAAGATGCCTCATGATTTAAGACAATGCATTTGCCTCAGGAACCTTCCACTGAAAAAGAATAGAAGCATTCCTGGGAACAGTGTGGATGGTGACTGAACCACCAAGAATTTATAGGGCCAAGATGATGCAATTGTAAATACTAATGGCCATTATGAATTCTGAGTTCATCACTTCTCTCTTTCTCCCTATCTCTCTCTCACACTCACACACACATGTACACAATAAGCACACATTTGATAAAGAATTGAAATGGAACTCCCACACTAGGAAAGAATAAGATTAGTTAGGACATAGAGAGAAATATCTTGAAATAGGGTATCTCTCATCTTTCTTTCCACTTACTCTGGAAGTAGATGTATTGATGTTTTCCTTTGACTCCCAAAGGAAAGTGGGAAAGGACATTGAACAAGAGAATAAAGCAGGTCGGCTAAGGACAGCTGGAGCAGAATGGAGTAGTGGTCACGATGGCCCCTGTAGCAGCCAAGAGGCCCCTTTCACTAGTAAGAACTTTGAAATGTTCAGGATCATGTCCCAGACTCCTGCTCTTGGTGAACTCAACTAGCTTCACTGGGGGCCCTGGAAGGAAAGCTGTCCCATGGAATAAGGCCCCATCCCTGATCTCAGATTGGCCCAGATTCTCAATGAGGAAATGCCAACTTACATAAGACAGAAACCACACCATTTTACCGCAACTCAATTAAAACAGGAAAAGTAAAGGAAAAATGACAGAAAGGCAATTTACAACACTCAGGATAGTTCTGGATATTGATATTCAGGAAGCCTGGAAGGTCTTCCAATATTCTTCTTCCCTCAAAGCTTGAACAGTCAACACTCTTGTTATGAAAAGGCATCTCTTATGCAAACTGACTTGGAAGATAAATGCAGATTATACACATTCTTTCTACCACTAGTCTTCTGAAACTTAGATACTCTAACACAAAATATCTTGCAAAAAAAAAGAAATTAGCATTTTTCTAACTCCATTACCAATTTTCTTAACTATAAATAATTCTGAAATTAGGAGAATTATGAGTCATAGTCAAGTTGTAAGGCAGCATTATTGTTTTTCGAGACCTGAGGAGAAACCCTTCTCTCTCTCTGTATTAACAAGGATAAAATGAGAGTTCATATGTTTCTGGCCCTTTTTTTCCTAATAGTCTTAATATTCAACAAAGTGTCATTGAGCATCTGTGTGCCATGTTTACTGCCAATTCCAGGGTTGACAATGATGAAGAATATTTGATCTTCATGAGAAACAGGCCAGTGGGAGAAACAGACAGAGACCCCATAGCTGTGTAGTCAGGACTATAAGGCAGGTATGCACAAATCCCGTCAGAGCACAGACTCAGAAGCGACTCAAGAAAACAGCAGTGTGTGTGTGTGTGTGTGTGTGTGTGTGTGTGTGTGTGTGTGTATCCCCAAGTGACCAATAATTTGGGAGAGAATGCCTACAGTGAGATCTATTTGTCTCCTTCCACAAGAAATCTTAGCATATCTTACTTTTGTTTGAAGACCCACAGTTGCCCTAAAAATTGGAAGTCTAACCACCAATGTTCTGCTCATTTCCTCAGGCTCTGCAGGCAGCAGCTGGGATACTAACAAGCTTCAGTTAAGAGCATCTATTAGGTTTGATGACAGATGTTGTGACATAGACACAGTTGGTTGGTTTTCTGATTACTGGTCACCATTAACTGGCTGGTGAGTCTTGACTGTGACACACATGTAAACTAGTGCATAACCACCTGTACTCTTCACCACTGCATCACCATCCTTTACTGTCTATTTCTTAATCACTGGTTATAACTGGGTTCATCAAACACCTGGATACAAGAAGTGCAAAACCTTTAAAATGATGCAATACCTACTTTTCAAATACTTTAGGGACACAGAACTCTTTTCTTCAAGCAAAATCTTATGAGGGAGATAAATATACAAAGCAAAATAGAGCAGGGCTTCTCTGGTTGAAAGGGAGAGGAGCTTTAAGTGCCCCCATTTACATGGATTCCACCCCAATTCTGTTCTCTAGCTGCTGTTTCCTCTCCCTCCCAGGTGACCAACTGAGGTTTGGGCTCCTCAAGATGCAGTTGGGAGGCCACTCTTCTAAGGAGAATGGATTTTTCAGGCAACACATGCAGTAACATCTTTTTGGTTGAGTTTAACTGGAGTGGAGCATCAGGCACTAACCCAAGTCCCCAGAGGTGCCACGCCATGTGCAATGCTGGCACATCCCTGAAACTTGGAGATCCTTTCCTCATCTCCACTATGATGTCCTTACAAGTTGTTTTCAAGATTTAACAAAAAGGTTAACTTGCAAACTTTAAGTACTGTTCAAGTATAAGGACTTCTGAAAATCTGTGGCATTGTCCCTTGGTTTAACTAGGGTAGAATGAAAACAACTTTAGATCCATCAAGTTCTGCATTCCAATCCTGTTTCTGCATTTACCAAATGTGTGGTTTTGACTGGATTATTTCACTTTCCTAGACCCTCAGTTTCCTCATTTTCAAAAATGGAGGCTGTGATGTGAAACAGGGTTATTGTGAAAGTTAAGTGACAGCAAAAAGTCCCTACCTTGCCCAATGCCTGGGACATTGTAGGCACTAGATGAAGTTCATCAGATCCAAATGCCTTTACTTTTAAAAGAACCACATAATTTCTCTTTAGTATGGATTTTACATCACAGCACTGCACTGTAGCAAATATATTACCAATTGTCTCATCTGAAAAATAGTACTATATAAATGCAAGTTTACTCACTCACACAATCACACATACTCATCATTATATGCCTCCTCACATCTTTCTTTCTTAAAAGCTATTACACCTACTTCTTTGCTCTGTATAGCAACTGCCCCTAGAACTTAATGAGCAACATTATTCATTTTTTCACCTTTTCTCTTTTTGATGGAAAAAGCTCATTTGGTCAATGGTGATTGGATGAAAGTTCATAGTCAGATTAAAATGTGGAAATGATCATATTCAGTTCTTTAAAATTAAGACCATTTACTGTTTTTTCTCTTAAACCATTATTTTAATAACATATTTTCTGCTATATGTGAGACATTTCTATATTTTCCTTATCTTATTGACAATAGATTACGAAAATCTTAGTAAAAGGAACAAAGAAACCAGAGAAAGACCACCCTGCTATCTATCTCTTCTTTTATTTGTTTGATGACTATTTTTGAAATCTTGAAATATGTGAAATACATGTCTTGCCAAATCTTTATATGTTTTGTCACTTCCAATAAGAAATTAGATCTCACATCTGTTTCTGTTTTGAGAATACATCACTTTTTTTTTAAGACATGTGAAAATCAGAAAATGAAGGGATCAGAAATCTGTTCAGAGAATTTGAGTTGGGTGTGGGGGGAGGTATATGGTAGTGTAGTAGGTCCTTGATCTGGTCAAGGTTTAACTATTCCAGCAACCACTCAGTGCCCTATTTGCAGCTTTATAGTTGTAGAAACACTGAGCCTATCTCATCTGAGAAACTCACTGACTCTTCCATACCAGAAGGAATTTATTTAACAAGTTGCAATCTCATGCCACTGACATAGTGTGACCTTAATTCTAATTCAAGGAAAATCAGTGATCATTTATCAAAAATTAACCTTTCTAGTTCTTGTTGGGAGAAGAGAGAATCCTTATTTCAACCCTCTTAGTTAGAGGGGCTGAACTGATGAGACAAAACATAAATTTAGTGTAATTCATAGTTTCCGGGGAACAACTCTGGTGCTCATAATAAACCTAGAGTTGGGGAAACAGTACATTAAATGCCACAGTGTACACCTGCAACAACAAAAGTTGCGGTATGAAACTACGAAAGTGGCATTGATTGAGAATGATCCTAACATGTAGGGGAGTAAGTACACGTCCTTGGCAGGGACCTTGTTATACTGTACATACATTGCTATCTTTGCAACAATGTTCAGTGGAATAGTCACCTCTAAAAAGGACACAAATCCTTCCTTTATTCATTCTTGGAGCAAGAAGGGATGTAGGTAGGCATCAGAATGATCTGTGGCTTTTAAAAAACAACCTTGCCTGAAACTGCCTCCTCTACAAGGAAGTGGAGAATGTAGGAGTGAAATGTGCTTTTGGTCATCACTCTCCAAGTGATGACAGTGGTAACCTTATGCCTGCCCTACCCACCTCACTAAGGTTGCTTCATTAAACACTGCAGAATATACTATTATGTTGATTGTCTTTGGGTCCAGAGCTTAGAATATGCTCTTATTTCCAATATCCATCTTTTAGAAAAAAGCAAAATAAGATGACTCAATATGGTTTGTTTCAGTTGTATTTCTTTTTCAAAGACAAAAAGAGATGACTACACACTGGTTGTTTTCATCATTGGCTTATTGACGCCTAAGTATCCTAAGTAAGCAGGCAAGACCAGAGAGAATTGCTTCATCAATTCCAAATGCCCAGAATAGAAACTCTCACGCTTCAATTTGGTCTTGTGTCCCTCTGATCCAGTTGTACAACTGCGGCTGGAGTCAGGGAGGTTACCCTGGGGGCCTCACTACTCAGAGCACATGAGAGGAGTGGCAGGAAGGCAGACACTCTAAAACACTGCCTACTACTTGTTAAATTGCCGGCAGGCTCAACAGAGGGCTGGAGGGCAGTCCTATTATTTATTTATACTCTACCTTCTATCAAAATGAATTTCAAATGGTGTAGAAAATGATCTTATGAGCAGAAAAGGGCAATTAGAATTGTTTTTAAAATAGATTATTATGAAATAATAATGAAATGTAAAGAGAAAAGAGATGACTCTGTCAAGCTCCTAGGTAATTAGTTAGCCAATGCAATTACATGCTAAATTTACATCTGAGTTCCCCAGCAGCCAAGATAACAGGAAAACCTGACATATTATAAAATTCCCTTGTCCAGAAAAGGAATTAACGAAAGGAAAGACACTTTTTTCCAGGCACTGAACTCCAGAAAGAATTCATAAATGAGGTACTTACTTAAGAGGTACCACATGAAATAATAGAAAATGACTTCTATTATAGTTTTAAAAATTATTCTCCAAATGGATGTTTCCATTTCATTTCTGTGGAAGCTGAAGGAATAACATTAAACTTTAACTCAATAAACTTATGAGGGTAAAAGATTAATGTGGTTCTGCCTGCAAATACCTGTGGGAATTCCTGATTTTTATATCAGGACTTGCTCTAGGGTCTGTAGCAGGTCTGAGCTAGTCTGGAAGGATCAGCTGTGAGCTATGTAATAATTTTCTAAACAAAGAGAAACATAATATTACATCTTCCAATTATTTTAAAATAATACTTTTATTATAGAAGTATGCAAACATTGTAGATCATTAGAAAAAAATGAAAACTTCACATTGCCACCACTCAGTGATCACCACTATAAATTCTTAGGCATCTCTTTCCAGATATTCCCGCAAGTATTGTTCTTTTTTATTCTTATTTTTTGCCAATTTGCTTCTCTTCCATCACTCATCTCCATCTTTCCCTTTTAATACATTTTCATTTCAATTAATACTGGGACCATATTTAAATTTACCCACTTGACCCTAAAACACTTTAACAGCTGGTTTATCAAAACCAGAATCCAAGAAGATTCATTTCCTCTGGTTATTAGGTTCCTTAGGTCTCTTATTCAAGTCAGTTGTTTAAAAAATTATTACCTCAATTTGTTGAAGGGACAGGGCCAGTAGTCCTGCAAACTGCCTCAATTTCCAGATAATCTGGTTATTCAGATAATCTAGTTGAGGGTCAAGGGGATGGAAAATGAAAAGATCCAGATGCCTTCTCCCATGGATCCTGGTCTAGGCCAAGACAGAGCCCTGGGCTGTGTGTCCACTGCTCAGGAAGATTCTAAATTGCAGATGGGTTAGTCTGGGCACTATGATTAGGAAATTGTAGTCAGAAGGAAGAGGGTGGGAAGCAGGTAATGGGCCAGGGCTGAGTAGGAACCAGGTAAAGAGCTGTTTACTGGAGCATGTGTGTCTCTTAGAAAATGTGAATCAGTGGCCGTGCTGACCAGGGTCTGGCTTTCAGGACTACAGATTAAATGGGACAATTAACCCATCTGAGAGACCAAGTCACATTCCAGTGATCCTGGGAAAAGATGGAACTCCCCTCTCTGCCTGTGTTAGTGTTTGTATTTCACAGTGGCCTTTTTACAAGGGGATTATTCATTCAAGGGTAGGAACTAATTCATTTCTGAACCTGCAGTATCTGGCACAATCCCTGGTACATCAGAGAGCAGACTTCAGGGGAGTGTCTGACATTCTTGACATATAATCAAGAGCAGTTATTCAGGACTGTCTTAGATCCAAGCAAGAGGGGCCCCTTCTGTGAAGGGCTCTGCTCTAGTCTCCTGCAGCTCGACCCCTCCCAGAGCAGGGAGGCTTCTTTGGGCATGAGGGACGTGTCTACCTAGGGCCCGCTCCTTGTTTCTAGACTATGCTGTAGATATATGGAACCTGGAATTTACTGCACAAAATGGCCCCAGATGCTTTTTGAAGGGCTCGAGCCAACCTCTCTGCCTCTCTGACCTTCTGGGATGCCCCCTGTGCCAATAACATGTGCACTCCTAGGCCTGGAGGCTGGCCACGGGATGCCTATTTGCAGCAGTTGTGGATGGAGCCTGGACCAGAGAGCAAAGGTGTCTACACATGAACTCATGAGACACCTTGAGATATGGGATGGAGCTGGGCTTGAAAGAGAAGTGGGCCAGGCTTCAGGTTTGTGGGGAGAGGTGGGCAGAGACTGGACCAGCTTCCCCTATACCTCCACAATCCTGCTGGTTTTAGAGTTCAAAGTTCTAACATGGCCTTTTTTTAATCAAAGTGCATTTGTTAAGGAAGGATGCTAGTATATTTTCTTTAAGAGTATTTTCTCTTCATGTATAATGTTTAAGCGTTTAGATAAATAGTATAGGAACTCCATTTGTACTCTTTCCCCTGTTCTGACATCATGAGGAGTGAGCCTGTTGCGACTTCTTCCAGAAGGAAGCACTCTTTAGAGATAATTGGGCTTTTTTTCCCCCTGTTTTTCTATAAAGTACTTAGAGTCAGTTAATCCATCTGTAGAGCCCACAGTTCCTGAATGAATGGAGCATGAGGCTTAGAAGTCGACGAATTCAGAGAAATCCTTCACAGCTCCCAAGTTCCTCTCTGAGATCATCATTATGGGGCCATTAGGGAACAAAACTTGAGTCTGAGCAACAGCTCATGGATTATCCAGGCCCCTCACTGCTTCTTCTCTTGCTCAACTTTAAACCATTGTACTGTACTTTTCCACCTCTACCAGTATAGTATCAGGAGAAATATAAAGAAAATGGATATTAATTCCTCTGAGTTAATGTCCCTTGTAATGGACAAGTATTGAAAGTATGAAAAATGTTATTATTTTGTTTTTATTATTCCTACTATTAAGGATATATTTCAATGTTTTTGCTTTCCATTAAAAACTAGAGCCGAAAGCTGACTGAAGACCGATTTTAGGAGAAACATAAAATAGCTAATACACATCCAATGGATGTTTAGGAAATCATACACTAGAGAGATGCTTTTGCAAAGGAGAAGGGGGAAAATGAACATTTCTATCTTGTCAGCTATGCCATTACTGAGAGAAAAATGAAATATGCCTCCTTCCATAAGCAGCAGAACTTTTTTCAACCTGAATTACACATCTCAGCCATATCAGAGACACTTCCCCTAATAATTTTGTAAGGAAAAAAGATCATGTGCCAGCAAAATTCAATCCTTAGTTTGAAATGTATTTATACATTGTAAGTGAGGTCAGAACAAAATGACTCAGCGAATGGAGGGAGAGTTTCCTTTGAAGTGTTCTGAGAATAGAGGAAGCCCTGATACTCAGATGTAAGTGCCATTTGCTTTGTGTTTTCCTCTCTCTCTCCTAAGAGAAACTATCACAGTGGTCCTCAGACCTATATTTTATAGTAAGACTCGTAAGTGAAAACATCCGAAACTTGAGAACCTGATTCCCGTTACCAATTCTACATTTCCAAAAGGGCATTGGAAGACATCATTGTTTGTTCCCAGTGACTAGTTAATTGCATTTTGATTTGGTAATTGCAAACAGATTCCAGTTTCTCTTTTCTAAAAGCATGACAATCTTTAATATGAAGAAACCAGAGTTATATTCACAAATTCCCAAAGAGCTTCATATTAGATTCTCAGATGATTTTTTTCTCTTCTGTTATTAATGTTAGATCGGGATTTTTAAAAAATGTATAACAATGGTCATTATTGATTCAATGTTGATTTGGTCTGTTGGGAAATTGCTCAAAGATAGTGGCAGAAAAGACCACAAAAATGCTCATATTATCTTGTTTCACACTATAGATTATTTACATTTTCATGCATTCCAGACCTAGAGAAAGAAAGTCTACCCACAAGAAATGGAAAAGTTTTCCTGCTGAATTGGAAAGATCAGGGAAGTATGAGCTGTTTTTGGAAACTACTTCATTTAAGAGGGCAACTGGTCATCGTCTTTGTACCATCTCTAAAGTGGAGCTACAGATTATTAGTCAAATTAGTAGGATTGTGAGCTAGAAGAAACCAGTTATACAAGTCAAAGGGCTCTACCCAGAAATAAAAATAATGAACTACTGATGGAATGTAACAAAATGGATGAAGCTCACAGACATTTTATTGAGCAAAGAGGCTAGACATAAAACCTACATACTATATAATTCATTACGTGAGGTTCAAGAACAGGCAAGATAACCTATGGTGCTGAAGATTGAATAGTGTTTATCTCAGAAGGTAAGGGTTGGGCATGCCTGGGAAGGGCATGAAGGAACCTTTTGGGTATGGAAATGTTTTAAATTTGATCTCGGTAGTAGTTACCCAGGTCTGCACACAAGTAAAAAAACATCATCAAGGTGCAGAATCCTAAAATTCATGCATTTTATCACTTGCCTATAAGAAGGGTTAACTTCAATTAAAAAATGGAGAAAAGAACTAGCTTGTTAGTCTCCTTTCTCTAGATCCTGCTCTCCTTTGCTTAGCTTCCTTCATTTCTTTCTCTCTCATCTTTTTCTCCTTCATATCCTAAATAGAAGATGATAATTTCATAATGTTTAGGAATAACAGGAAATAATTTAGGAAAATTCTGCTTGAAAAACAAGTAAAAATTCATGATCTGTATTATTCCTTTTCTCCAGCTATTGGCTGAAAACTGGGTGAAATATTTTAACTTTTTTTCTTCTAGGTCTCCACAATGCAAGGATCAACCCAAGTCAAGCATATTCCATGTTACAGCCTCCCTCCATGGTAGTTGGAGGTGCAGCCAACACAAGTTTTGTGGTTCTAAGTGACTAATGTTAGTCAGGTAATTAAATAAAAGCAGTATACTCTGTCTATATTAGGCACAGCTCTTTTGCAAGCCGAGTGGTATTATTAGTCCTGAATGTCTAGAGACGGCAAAGCATAGCTTCTTATCAGCCTAGGACTACAGACACTATGCACAAAGAGTCTTGGCATCTGTACGGTTGTGGTACCATCATGTGGTACCATCAGCAGATCAATGTTCTGTCAATACACTGCAAAAGTCATGTGATTAGACAAGAAAGTTTGCCACCATTACCAACTCTTAAGTATTAATGCAGCAAATAATATTTTTAAATTATTTTGTATCATTTAAGGTAGGAAATGCAAGGCATGGGTTTTTTCTTAATGTCTCAAGTGCTATTGCCCCCATTATGTATATGATGGAAATGAAAACAAGTGGTTCATTTGTTTGTATAAAATATCTAAAAATATCTAAAAATAAAGGTGATAGTAGGTACCCAAATGCCTGATTCCACATTTCTTTCTTTTAACTTTATTGAATTAAGAAGCAGTTTCAAGTATTTAGCACTTGTAAGTGATTATAGTACATTTACACTGAAATACTGCCTTAAAAATAAAAACAAAATCACAATTGTACTGCTAAATCCAATGCTTAATTATTCCCTTATTTTTCATGCTAGTGAAGTGTGGTGATGTAGTGTGGAGTTTGCAGCCGTATTAAGTCCCAGTTCAATCACTTCCTAGCTATGTGATTCTGAACAAGTTTCTTAACCTCCTTGGGTCTCAATTTTCTCACTGTAAATTAAAGATAATGGTACCACTCTAAAAACATTCACTCAACAAGCACTCAAAAATGTTAACTATTGTAAACCACTCAAACCTTTGGAAAATAGATACATATAAAAATTGTTTACTTTTCATTTTACATAAAAATTAACAATTTCTCTGGGGTCTTTTATACTTTTTTGTAATTCATGCCTCTAAATAGAGGGCTAAATGGCTAACATTAAGTTCTTAATGCATTGAATAAAATATTTAAAATAGTTGATTTCTGTAAGGGAAGACATTTATAAATGTCTTTGAAAATTTACAATTTCCCACTATTCAAAACAAATTTTAGAGTGACAAAGAACCAAAAATATATGATCTACTCTATTCATAAGAAATTACTTGGCCATCTTACAATGGAATACTACTCAGCCATAAAAACTGACAACATATTGCCATTTGCAGCAACATGGATGCTCCTGGAGAATGTCATTCTAAGTGAAGTAAGCCAGAAAGAGAAAGAAAAATACCATATAAGATCGCTCATATGTGGAATCTAAAAAACAAACAAACAAGCAAAAAACAAACAAAGCATAAATACAAAACAGAAATAGACTCATAGACATAGAATACACACTTGTGGTTGCCAAGGGGGTGGGGGGTGGGAAGAGATAGACTGGGATTTCAAAATTGTAGAATAGATAAACAAGATTATACTGTATAGCACAGGGAAATATACACAAGATCTTATGGTAGCTCACAGAGAAAAAAATGTGACAATGAATATATATATGTTCATGTATAACTGAAAAACTGTGCTGTACACTGGAATTTGACATAACATTGTAAAATGATTATAAATCAATAAAAAATGTTAAAAAAAAAAAAAAGAAATCACTTGGCCATCTTGGATATAATCAGTATAATCACCTTGTCCACTGAATTGGTTTTCTACAACCACAAAGATGCCCTATAATGACCAATAACAAATCCCCAGTGGCATACAATGAATAGCACTGACTGCTTACACATCTGGTACGTGGCTATGGATTTCTGATCTAGGTAGGGTTTACTTGCATGTCTGGGACTGGCTAGCCAATGGCTGACCTAATGGCTGTGGCTAAGGTGATTTGGATGACTCAGTTCTATTCCACATGAATCTTAACATTCCGGTTAGCTCAGGTGTGTCATTGTCATGGTGATGGCAGAGGGCAAAAGCACAGGTAGAAATGGGCAAACATCTTTCCAAGTCTCTGCTTGGTCATATCTTCTCAATCTTTCCAGCCTAAGTGAGTCACATGACAGAAGCTCTGAATCAAGAGGCAAGGATATATACTTCACCTCCAGCTGCAAAGTCACATGGCAAAGGACAGGGTCCAAAGGAAGGGAGAAGATCTGAGAGCATTATTGTTATCAGTTTACCACACCCATGTCCATGTAGATTATTGCTACAAAGTCTACCATGCTAATATAATTCACAACTTTTCAGGAACTGTCCTGCATCATAATATGTTAATATATGCCTGCTTTGCGCTCTGAATGCCACCTTGCACCACTTTCTCCCTTTCCTGCATTCATCAATTTCTCTCACAAGTGATCTCACCTTTATTACTGTTTCCATTTCTCCTTTTTTTCCGGAATAAATATAAACTTTATTGCCAAGCAAATAATACAAGATACACATTTTTCTCTATAGTATAGTATGCCACTGTTGAGTACAACCAAAACCTTTAAATTTTGCACAAGTTAAATTTAAGTGCACGTAAAACCTAAATTTATGATGAGTATCTAAGGGCAAATATATCTTCTGTAGGTTTTCACTGTTATGAAAAAGAGTTGTGATTGATGGTTTATACTAATCTCTCCTGGCCACAATTGTTGCTGATACTTATATTCTTCTATAAATACTTCAGACCTGCCTAGTCCTGGGTCCACAGCTGACTTCAGTAACATCGCCACATCTCCTGTGTATGCTGACCTAGCTAGCAACACCTCCACTTGTAAATACATGAATGACACAGATCCTTGTCTTCATAGCATATTCTGGCCAGCAGTTTTTACTATTTCTCTCCACCTGGGTTTTCAAAAGTAAATCAAGAATTTCCCCATTCTCTAAACCTCACATCACGTTCTTTCCCACTTGGTATTTGTGACATTTTTAGTGACTTTGTAATGAAGATGCCCACAGTAAAATCCTGAAGCAGGCACTTAATAACTTCTTTGAACTGCTTTCTGATGTTGAAATATGAGGATGGTTTTGAAATTGGTGCTTCCCCCTGAATAATATTTTTTTCCTTTTCTCTTCTTAGGACATTAGAGATCATTTAGATCTTTTATTTTCAGTCTTGGTACATCATTAACCTGTCATATCTCACTAAAAATATGTTTGCTTCTAAGAAACCTCTTACAGAGGAAGAATATCGATAGTAAAAGCCGATTTTTTTCAGAAATATCAAATGCATATGTCCACCCTACAGACCTGTAGTGAAAAATGAGAGTATCATACACGTGGTTAGAGTATAAAATGTTACAAGCTAATGACAGGAAACAAGATATGACATTTGACAGGCTGTGTTCTTTTTCACCTTCTCCATCTCTCGTACACTGCTCTCATTACTGTCCGCAGTGAATATTTAATATTTTATGTACTAATCAGGAGGAAATTATTCTGTTCTGTTTTTACCAACTCTCTTCCTGGCTAAATGACTTTTTTCTTCTGTTTCTTCATAAGGGTCACAGTTTCTCCATTCTTCCATGGTACTATACATTCTTTAATTCTTTGTTTCCTATGGTTCTGTAAAGAACTCTTTTTTTTTCCCCCTTTTCTTTAGGCTGTCATGGAAAACAGCCTTATTGACCTAAATAAAGTTAGGTCTTACCCTTTCTGCTTTGGAGAAACTGAAAGTTTCACTGGCTGGAAAGACAAACACACACAAAAAATTGTTTTATGTATGTCTAGTTTGTATGTATGGCATTTATTTCCTTCATAGTTTTGTCATAAAATGGTCTGTCTGCTATAAGAATTTTTTTTTTTCAAGATGAGCTTAAAGAAAACTAGCAGCAGTTACAGGCAGATAAATGACCTCTTTCACCTTAAAATAAAAGACTTCAGAAACTCAAAAGAAAAGGATAAGTAGACAACATTAAGAATGGAACTGATGGCTAAGGGGTGTCACCAGCTATTTGCTTTTTCAGTCTGAAAGACCCAGTGATTTGGCTCAGAACACTGATTCTCCTAATACATGATAAAGGTTGTATGAAATTTGAAATAAGCTATGACATCTGTGCTTGATTGTATGGTGACATAGGCACTATCAAAATCTGGACTGGAGTATAAATTAATGCAAGCTTTCTGTTCAGATTTCTAACTGTTTCTTTGATATGCATTATTTGTCCCTGTAGGCTGCCCTGATGGTTCATATTTGTCTGTCCAGCCTTATTCTTTTTTGAAATAATAAATAACCTTTAACTTTTTCTTAAAATAAAGGTAATGTATGTTCATTGTAGCAATCAGTCTGGTGTATTTAGAATAAAATAATAAAATTAAAATTAGCATAATTCTAACAAGCAGAGTGAATAACAATTAGTGTTTTAGTTATTTCCTTTTAGTCTCTTTACATCTCTAACTACATGATCCATCAGTGCCTTAAACTCAATATAACCAAAATTGGAAGTACTCTATATTGAGTGCCTATTAAATGTCAGGCATTATATTTAACAAAGTTAAGCTCGTATCCTACTGACTGTTAGAGTCTAATGGCCGAGTAATAAGCAAATGGGTAAAAAAATCTATTTGTGTCATCTTTCCTCCCAAACCTACTCCTCCTCATTTTGAAAGACAGTTAAGAACATTTCCTCTTACTCGTACTTTCATCCAATCATTCTTTCTGCTTAATAGATATTATCTCCTTAACTTACAGCATTCACATCAGCTACCCTTTTCTATTACCTACTCCTTTTATTTTGGTTCAAACCTCATTGGCTTTGTCTAAACTATTACAATAACCTAAACACTATGCTTCACACCTCCAGAATGTGCTTACTAAAACACAATTGGTCTTATTACTCCTCTCCTCTATATCAAAGCTTTGCTTTTGTTTTAATTAGAAAATTCTGCAACTCTAGCACTTTTTAAATCTTTGATTTTAAGACACAAATAAGATGAGTAATATCTCTGTTATGGTTCTTTCTACTCAATAAAAAAACAAAAACAGGACAAATGCAAGGAATCTAGAGAGTTTGAGGCGGGTGGAATCTTTTTTGGTAGTCTTATCTTTTCTGATATTCTTGGTCCACCATATTCTTCTCACGTGTAAATTATCTGAGAAAAATGTGAAGTTGGAGATGATAAGACAAGAAGTTAAATAAATAACTAATGAGAGAAATGAATTTTAAAATAAGTGTATAGTTTAGAATAAATAAGAAGGGAAGGGAATAAAACATCAAATCAAAACATAAGATATAAGACCTAGGACTTAATATAGGTAGGACAGTGATGTGGGTTTAGACTGAAAAAATAAAGTATGCTATGAAGAAATAGATGGGATAATCATAATTTTTGTAAAATGAAAGTTTAAGATCATGTGTAGTAAACACCCCTGAGTGGATATTCTTCTTCTCACTTAAAATTTGTTATCTTTTTAGTATGCAGCATAACCTCTCAAAGGTTATCTACACATTCCCACTTAAGCAATCACAAAACTTCGCAAACCTGATAAGAAAAGGAATGTGGGACTGGCTTACAACTCAGAGGAGGGGACAATAAACTGGAGTCAGACAAACATGGGTTCCAATCTTGACTCTGCCACTTACAAGCAGTGAATCTGCATGAGTTACTTAATTTCTCTGAGTGAGAACATCCTCATACAGAAAATGAGAACATTAATGTACATCTTACAGAAACGCAGAAATGCTACCTGTCATATATTTGGCACAACTGCTTGGCACTTTTCTCAGTAAATGGTGTGTATTGTTAGGATTACTAGAATCATTGAAAACTCTAGAACCAAGGCAAAGTCATCCCATACCAAAATAAAAGCAATCTGTGGTTAGGCCTAAATTATGTTTTATGCCTAAAGAAAGATGTTATC
The DNA here is from genome assembly GCF_048773025.1 of Camelus bactrianus. Lineage (NCBI taxonomy): Eukaryota > Metazoa > Chordata > Mammalia > Artiodactyla > Camelidae > Camelus > Camelus bactrianus. The sequence goes on along the minus strand of NC_133541.1, from coordinate 56,813,411 downwards.
AGAGAACTTTATGTAGTAATTACTATGTTATAAATACTTTAATTATTAAAAGCCCTCATGTAGTATATGTTCTTTAGAGGGGAAATGTAATCTTTAGCATTTATCCTGTTAATGCTTCCACTTTTCTGCTTTGCATTGTTTGTGGAAGTGGGTTGCTGAGAGAAGTCTTGGGAGAAAAGCATAAAGTATTTATTTCATTGGAGAATAGGCCAGACACTGGTATTTGAAAGACCTCTGCTAAAGTGTTAAAAGCAATGACTTCAGTGATTCATGCTTGATGTAGTAGTTCAGGTCACTTCGAGGTGTTTTGCAACCTGTGTTTTGGCAGAAATGTAACTTCCAACTTCATTCAAAGGCCAAAGAAAAAACATCTATTCTAATCAAACAATCGGGGGAAAAAAAAAAAAAAAAAGAGGAGAAAACGTCTTTCCCAGTAAACACTGAGTGGATAGACCAGTGTTTGTAAAGAATCCACTAACTCATGGCTCATCCAGAAAGTGTGTCAGGACACTAGGTATTTAGTTTCCAAAACATGTTGTACTTGGCTTTTCTACCTTTAATAAATATGATGGAGCAGCCAACATGCAATGGAGAAGGACAACATGCGCACAGAACCATCAATTTCGTTTCAAACTTGCTGGAAGAGCAGAGGGTTGACTTGATGGGTCCTTTTAGGATGTTAATTCCCCAAGAGTCTCTTAGTCTTTCCATGCTTAGTAAGTAAATTCTATGACTGGAAACAAAACCCAGTACTACTATTTATGGCCAGCTCACAGCTCTAGTCCATGGGGGACTGTGCTGGCCAAGACCAGCAGTGTTGTTCAGTATGAACATACCTTCCAGGGGCTTTAGTTACTCAATTCACAGAACTGAAATTTGGGAGAACTTTGAGGAAAAAATAGAACTAGGACTTGAGACCCCATTTTTCTAAATTTGAACATTTATAAAGTTGTTTGGAGCATATGAATACATGATAATCTGGAAAAATTTAATCCCAAGAAGTATTTCTTGCTGTTTGTTTAATTTTCCTTTTGCTTCTTTTACTAGGTGTATCCAGATAAATATTAGCAAATGTAGTGAGAACTTTTGTCAACAATAGTTAGCATTTTGCTGCTAGGATTCAATAAGCGATTATTCTCAATGATCATTCATATACCAAGTCATTGATAAAAATGCTAATCAGAATAATATCTGAATCAGAATATTGCATCTCACAATGAAATATCCCTCTAATAATGATGTATATTCATTAGTCAGCCCCTTTTTTGTACATTTGTTCTGTTATGAATCCATCAAACTCCCTATAATTTCAAGTTTTATTTCCCAAAATTATCCAATTGTCTATCAGGACATGAGAGACCTTGCTAATATACGTTGCTAATACACACTAATATAAGACTCAGATACACTAGGTTAACAGCATTTCCCAATCTAGTGGAAGAGTAACCCCACTTGTGATAAAAGGAAGTTAGTCCAATTTGACCTCTTTTTAGTAAACTCAGTCTGGGTCCTTGTGATTTCTAGTTCCTCTTTCATCTGCTCAAAAACTATTCACTTTTAATGCCTTAGAAGTAGCTTTACTGGAATATGCTTTATATAATACAAAGTTCACCTTTTAAAATTGTACAATTAAATGTATAGTATATTTCTGGAGTTATACAACCATCACCATAATATAATTTTAGAACCTTTTTATCATCCCCAAAAGAAATCTTGTAAGCATTAGCAGTTACTCCCCATCCCTGCCCTGCCCAATTTCATTCCCTTTCTCTGCATCCCCAGGCAACCACTAATCTGCCTTTAGTCTCTATGTATTTGCCTATTTTGGACATTCTCTATAAATGGCATTACACAATGTGTTCTTTTGTTTTTGACTGTTTTCATTTTATATCATGTTTGAGGTTCTTCCATGTTATAGCATATATTAGTACTCCATCCATTTTTATTGCTGGATAGTATTCCATTTTATGGATATACCTTATTTTATTTATCCATTTATCAAATGATGGGAATCTGGATTATTTCCACTTTTTAGCTATTATGAATAAAGCTGCTACAAACATTCCTGTACAAGTTTATGTATGAGGATGTGTTTTTACTTCTCTTAGGTAAATACTTAAGAGTAAAATTACTGGGTCATATGTTAACTCCATATTTAACATTTTGAGGAACTGGGCAACTAATTTCCAAAGTGACTGCACCATTTTATGTTCCCACTAGCAATAAATGAGAGTTTCAGTTTCTCAACATCTTTACCAACACTTTTTATTATAGCCACTCTAGTGGATATGAAGTGCTATCACAGGGTTTTGATTAGCATTTCCCTAATGACTAATAAAGTTGAGTATCTTTTCATTTGCTAATTTGTCATCTTCTCTGGATTAATGTCTGTTCAAATCCTTCATACATTAAAACATTTTGGTTGCCTTTTTATTGTTGAGGTTTAAGAGTCTTTTATACACTTTAACTACAGGTCTCTTAACAGAGCTCTAATTTGTAAATATTTTCCCCATTCTGCTGGTTGTCTTTTCCTTTTCTTGGTAGTATCCTTTGGAGCAGAAAAGTTTTTAGTTTGAGTATGAAGTCCCATTTATCAATCCTTTATCACTTGTGTTTTTGGCTTCATGTCTAAGAAATCATTGACTAACTCAAGATCATAAAGATTTACTCCTGTGTTTTCTTCTAACCGTTTTATAGTTTTAACTCTTACATGGGTACCTATGATCCACTTCAAGTTAATTTTAGTTTATGTTGTGAGGAATCTAAATTCTTTTTGCTTTTTGTTTGTTTGTTTTCATATAGATACCTTGTGGTCATGGCATCATTTATTGAAAGACTTATTCTTTAGTGAACTGTCTTGGTCTCTTTGTCTAAAATGACTTAACCATAAATATTAGAATTTACAGTTTATTTTCAATGCCATGTTTATCTAATTCTAATACAACGGGATGATAAGAAATTACATCAATTTAATAATATATTTTGGGGGAATTATATTATTTCTGTCTTTTTATTGAAAAAAAGCACACAGTTACTCTACCATTTTATACCACTTTCAAAACACTCAGCCTTCTTTACATTCAGGGCCTAAAAATTCTTTTGAATCATTTTGGCTTTGCCATAATATTCTTTTCACAATCCACACTCATAGTCGTGATCTCTTGTTACTTTTAGGTTTGGCTATTGATAAAATTTCAAAATACATTCTGAAGTCTTTGACAGGTAGAGGATGTCACATAGATTGATCATACTAAACTCTTTGAACTTTGAAAATTCTATGATCTATTCCAGAAAATGTGACCATTCCTACTAGACATAATTGCATTTCTTGTATTGTATACTCTATATGCCCCAGAGCTTTTTATTCCAATGCTAGGTCAAAATAGTTTTTAAGATATTTTATATGTCAAAGGAAGGAATCAAATTTAAGTTCAAATCCAACCATATGTATTAAGTGCAAGGAACTTTAAAGAAAAACATGTGGTAACTAATCATCACTAGTGTATTTGTAGGCATTAATAATTTATATTGGGTCTGGTGGCTTGAGATCGTACTTTGGTTTTTAGACACCTCCCATTTTCTAAAATGTTAATGTGCAAAAAAGAAAAGTGTGACTTAAAATCAAGAAAATACAATAATCTCTCTTACAATAGGGCCCCTCAAAGAAGTTTGTAGACTATACTTTTCTCCTGTTACAAAATAGCTGAGTTACCCACACGTATCCCTAGTCTCTCAGCAGCCCTCTGTATTCCAAGATTCCAAGATTGCTGTTGCTCTCATTTGAAAGTTCTTTTTGTACTTTGTGGTTGAATTCACTCCAGCCTTCAGGTAAACTCCTTTAGAGCTGTTAGGGTCTCTTTTAGAATTATTTTGTGTTTAATAAGTTTGTTTCCCCTTATCCATATTTATTTTACCATTTTCCATCAAGATGATTCTTCTTGATGGAAAAGAGAGAAGGAAAATAGAAAGTGGAGTTCAGCTTTTTGTATCTCCAAAACTTCACCATTGTCCTTGGCCAGCAAGCCTATTTTTCCCATGCTTTTATGACTTCAGAAAATAATCTAAAGCAAGTTTTTTCCTCTGCCATCAACATTTTTACAATAGACTTTCTGACAATTCAAATAAGACTATGCCATCCACTGGCACCTACCCTTAAAAGAGAAACTCTACGTGAAATGCTTTGTATGGTTGGTTCTTGGCACATCATCAGGTACAGTGGTAGTCATCACTGTCCCTTTTGTCATCATGACTGCCATTATTAACTGCTCTTATTTCTCTCTTTGGAACTGGCTCCTTTAAAATTTGAAATATTTGTGCAAATTTAATACTTTTTAAAAAATAGTACAAACCTCTAATAACTGAAGAACCTTTTGACTCTAACCATCATCACTAATTCATCACCGTAAATTGCTTGTCTGTGTTCCCATAAGAAAACCAGGTTTCTAATAAAGTCTTTGAAAGAGAAATACTATATTTTCAGCAAACAGGAGGAACAAATTAAAAATTGGCTCCCATGCCTAAAGCTTTAAGTGAGTGCACCCCGTTGCTTTCAAAAGATTTTATGTAAGATATTTAGACTGGAAAGTTGATCTCACAGGTGTGCACACTGGGTCTACTCACGCTTTGACGAAAGGAGGGGGGAGGGGCAGGGGGTTGGGGGGAGGGACAGTCCTGTAAGACTGTCAAGTTTCCATGCCTAGTCAGAACTGGGGAATCACAGTCAGCAAACACAAGCTCAACGCTAAAAAGTAATGATTAGACAATTCTACCCCCAAAATGATCCATCTCTTTTTCTCCTTAGCTTTCTTTCTTGATCATCCCCATCCTATGATACTGCTCTACAGATCAAAAATACAAGTTTTATCACTATTACTTTGTAATTTTTGCCATGTTTATACATTTCTGGATTGTATGCTTTAAGAATAATTATATACATTTGGCTTAAGATAACCTTCTGTACAAAGCCCTTTCTGACTCTCTTATGTAAGGCCAACCACTTCCTCCTTGGTGTTCTCATTGTAACCATGCACATGTCCATCCCAGCTACACAACACTTCACTGTGTCTATTTATAGTACACACCTCCTACTACCAGGTGTTAGTTCCTGGTAATGGCAACTGTACTGGGGGATACACAATAAATCTCAACAAATATTCATAGAATGACTCTATGAATAAAGAAATGATTTACCCAACAGTTACTACTTTGTTATCTTTTGTTGTATGACTTGAAAATCATTTTTTCATGTAAGAAACTAGTGTTTTACTTTATAAAGAGTGAATATTTTACTAGTCAAAGCAGGATTGGTATAGCAGTTAAATGCACTTTTTGCCTTGACTTTTTCTACTCCATCATTATAACAATACTCTGGTCAGTGCTGGTATAGCCCAGAGAAATATATATTTAACTTTAGTAGCCAAACTATTTTCCAAAACACTTGCATCAATTTACCCTTCTCACCAATGGCGTATGATAACCTAGTAGTTCCAAAGACACTCCAACACTTGATAATGTCAGTCATTTTTATTATAGCCATTCGAGTGGATGTGTAGTGATATCACATTATTTCCCTGATAATTATGTTGAATACTTTTCATATGTTTATTGGTGATTTGCGTATGTATTTCCATGGCAGAGAATAACAAATTTTTGAAAGATGTTTAACACACCAAACCTGAATTGGAGGCTCATACTCACTTAGATCCCTGTTCTAACACTCCCCAAACTATTCATGAGCAAATGCTAACTTTAATATAGTTATTTGTGTCCAAAGATGAGGAATAGCCAGAAAGAAGCAAACATAGAAACAAACCTACACATGCATGCACACATATATCTCAAAGGAAAAGTATGTGAAATCCCTGTATGAAAGGGGAAGTATCCACCTATATATAACTCTCATAATCTGAGAGATTGAAACATGGTCTTTGAAGAAAAAAAAGATCCCAAATAAATGATATTAAAAGTTAACGAAGACTGTAAAACATCAGGAGAAGACCAACAAATAGTTAAAGCTCAGAAAGGAAATGGAGGAAAAAGAAAACCTTAACAGATTAAAAACTACATTAAAAACAATAAAAGGTAAACAGGAGATATAAAAGAAGAGTTTCATAAAATTACGTAACAAAATGGAAAAGAAAAAGATACAAAAGTGAATCAAAAAAAGATAAAAGACAGAAAAAGGAATACCAATGTATATACATTGTTGTTCTTAGGAAAAAAGAACAGAACAAATGAAAAAAGTATTCTAACAAATAGCAGCATCACATCTGCCAACTAAAAAGGCAGGGAAAATAAAAATAAAAAAGAATGATCCCAAGGTCCCCAGTTGTTCTGATTTCCTCTCTGCACTTTTCAGAGTCTTCTCACACTACGTTTATATGTATCTTCAGGGTTGTTGGTCCTACTTAGTGACAGCAATAGGAATATTTATGTCTACTCCATCTGTCCAGAAGTGAGAGTCTGTTGGCTGTAATTTTATTAGTTTCTAAAATGATTTTTATGCTCAGCATGTTTCTCTTCCTGAAGGAACATAAGGATATTCGCCCTGAGTCATCATCTGATTGGTCCCCCTTTTCCATATGCTTCTACCTAAAGGCCAACTCACTAAGGGTTTTTGATAGGGGACATTTTCATAGGTAAATTTGCTCATATTGCCTTTGGCCTACTTATTCCTTAACGGAAATCACATTATTACAGCCCTAAAAAGTAGTTTGAAATTTCAGAGTAAGTCACTTTGGTGAAGAAGAAAAAATATATAACGATGACATTAGACAGTATTTTGGTTGAAAAGATCATTTTCAATGATTTTTTTTCTAAAGCCAAAAAAAAAAAAAAAAGACTGTTCTATCAGTATGCACAAAATTCTATGTCAAAAGAAAGTGTAAAGCAAAGCACCATTATACAAAAGTAATTTAAACAAAAGAGGGAAATTATATCCAGAATAGAAATCCTTTAAATTATACTTTGTTTTAGGGAGAGCAGCCTGGAGAGAAAGAACACTGAAAGAGCATGGATTAGGTATCCTCCCTTTGCCTCTCCTCCATCCTTCTCAACCTTGCTAGGTGCCTTAGGTAGCTGACCGAGAGAAGTAGGTCATCAACAGGTTCCCTTGCCCTCTGGCTTCACGCTGGTTTTGACTAACAGGAATCCTGATGGCAGATGGAAGGAAGGCAGTGAGACGGATGTCAGGGAAGCCACTTCCTGCGGAGTCACCTTAGGCTGCTATGTTCCTTCAGAGAAGGTCACCATTCCTCTCAAGACGGCTTTCTTGACACCCTCTCCTCTTCAGGGTGCCTTCCTCTCTGCACAGGGGTGGTTACAACTCCCTTGTCACTAATCCCAGGAAGGGCACTAGCTCCATTATGAGAAGTTTTCAGAACTGACAGAATATTTTATGCCAAAAACAGTCTTTATCTGACACACGTATTGTGTTGCTCTGAACACTGGAAGTTTCAAACAGGCTTTTAAGATGATCTCATCTCCATATTCATCTTGACCATGTTTCTTAACAGTGCCTTAGAATCTTGTCAGACACATTTTGAATGGGATGGGAGATTTTGTGCTTGCATCCACTCAGGCTCCCAGACCTCTTACCTGCAGTTAAGTCTTTAAATAGCATTTGGGGGCTGTGATGAAATGAAGGGTATCAAAGACCCAAACTGGAGTGTGGTTTGATCTAGTTCTTTATGGTGAGGCTATCTTCCCTGCCCACCCACTTTGTCTCTCTAGATCCATACCTGTTTCAGTCTTATCTTCAGGCAGGCATCCTCAGTGTCCTTTAGCCTCCTTCCAAGAACTAGGAAGCCCCTGCTCCTAGCTTTAGCAAAGCCCTTCTAGTCACCATTATCCCTCAGGTATCATAATCTTGGCTGCCAGGGCTTCAGCTCAGCTCACATTTTGCACTTCTTTTTCATTTCTGGTCAAAGAAGTTTTTTTATCTTGTTTTGTGTCTCTTTTTTGTTGTTGTTTTTTTTAAATTTGTTGTTCAATAAATTCATTTTTTCCCCTCTTTTCAAATAGACATCATTTAATTTATGAATTTTCCTTTTGTACTGTTGTAGTTATAGTCTCTAAATGTTGTTATAAATATGTTCATTTTTATTTTAACCATTTTCTATGAATTCCTTTCTTGGCCTATTAATTCATATTAATTTGTAAATTTCATATTAATTCTTTCCTTGGCCTATGAGGTATTCAGTGATAAGTTATAGATTAAACATATAGGGTCTTTTTTGGTTATCTAATTGTTATTGACTGCTATCTTAAATTTTATCATCAAAGAATTACACAATAGTAGATTCCTAAAATTTGTTAAAACTTGCCTTATGGGCTAATCTGTGGTAATTTTTTATATCTATTCCATGTGGGCTTAACAATATTGTGAAATATATTTGGAGAGGCAGGTTTCTAATACATCTGTTAGATCAAATTTTGTTTGTCACACAATTCTTATTTTCTACATTCTTGCTAACATCTTCACACTTACTCTATAAGTTATAATTTAGTGTCATAAAATCTATTATGAAAGTAGGTTTGTCAATTTCTCATATTTATGTTAAAACTTGTTTTTTTAATATTTAGAAGTTATATTTTCTATGTACAAAATGACAATTGTATAACTCTTAGTGAAATGAATCTTTTGTTATTATACACTAACTCTTTTTATTACTCCTATATTCTATTGTTTTAAGGTTTATTTTGTGTGGCATTAATTTTATAGCAGATTTCTTTTCATTAGGGTTTGCCTGATACATTCTTTTCTATACCTTAATTTTAAGCTTTCTGTGTTCTTACCTTCTATGTTTATCTCTTCCCAACAGCATGGAATTAGATTTTTTAAAAGCCAATATGATATCAGTCTTTTAACTAGAGTGTTTGGTCTGTTTATATATATATTTGATTGTTGATATATTTGTTATTATTCCTACCATCTCATTTTGTACTTACAATTTGTCCTATTTTTTTTTTTTCTGTGATTCCTTCCCCCCCACCACCAAGTTTTTCTGCCCTTTTGGAGGTTATTTCTGCTATTTTATTTCCATTTTTCCTTTTTTATTAGGTTTTTAAGTCATATACAACATTTGGTACCCCTTTAACACTGTCAATGATTTTTAAGTTAATCATCTTCGTCTTCCTCCCATGCAATAGAAAAAACTTGGATACTAATCCCATGAGTCCAATTTCGTCTTACATCATGTTATTTGTTTCTATACTAAAACTCTTATTTAAAACAATCATTATTGTTTTACATGCTCAATACTTTTCAGGAGTTACCCACATGTTTAAAAATGTCTTTCTTCATCTTTTTTTTCTTCTTAAATATTCTTTTTGGGTTCAATTTCTTTCTTCTCAAAGTACATCATCTAGAAGGTTTTGTTGTGAAAGTCTACTAGTAGTCTAATCTCTACTTTGATTTGTCTGAAAATGGCCTATGCCGTTCTTTAAGAAAAATATTCTAAGTTGACAATACTTTTCTGTTAGCATTTTGAAGATATTATTTCACTATTGCTGTTGAGAAGTTATCCATCAGTATGACTACTTTTCCTTTATAGATAATGTTTCTTTTCTATCCAAGTGCTTTTAAAATCTTTATTTTGGTTTGGGTTTTGTGCAGCTTCACAGCAATGTGTGTAGAGAAGGAATTTTTAATGTATTTGTTGGGATTCCTGAATCTTCTCTTGAGCTCTAAAAACTTTTTAACCATTTATCACTGATATTGACTCTTATCATTTTCTCTTTTTAAAACTCCAATTAGGTAGATTTAGACATTCTCATTTTACCACCCTCCTTGTGTTTCTTTAATTTATTTTCATATTTCCCCTCACTTTCTCTTTGATGTATGTTCCAGATGATTTTTCTCAGAATTATTTTCCAGTTGATTGTTTCTTCCTTTAATTGTATTTAGTCTACTATTTAACCTGCCCATTAAACTTTTATTTTCATTTTTGTAAATTCTTTTTCTAATCTGCTTTTAGTCTCTTGGTTTCAATCTTAGTTCTCTACATACTTAATCACTTTATGTTTCTTACATGATACTTCCAAAATTTGAAGTCCCTTGAGCTTTAATTCCTCCATTTATTTCTGCTAATTTGTGGAATTTGTCCTGCTGTTTATAATGTGGGCACATGTTCCGACTTTGGTGATCTCTGAGAACCACGAGGGTTTAAGCTGCAGAGGCATTCTCAGAGAAGATGTGCATTTGTTTCTTCCAGGGACTCTAGAATATTTAAGACCACTTTAAATTAATTTTCTATTATAGGTTTCCTGGACTGCACAGGTAGTCCAAATTTACAACTCCAAACTCTTGTAATGGCTGGCCCCAGGAGAGAATTTCCTTTTTCCACTGTAAAGACAAATTAATTTTTTTGTCTCCTTTTTCAAAAAAGCATAAATTTTTATTGCCTACCCTACAGCATTCTTAGTTCCAATCCCTACCTTGCACAGGCCTAAAATCTTGTTTCTGTCCTGTATGTGGCTGTTAAAATCCATGACCATATGGTTCTGGTGCTGCCAGACACCTCTGCGGCTGCCTTAGCATTAGAAGAAGTTTTCAGTTTCATCTTCATTTTTGGTCCCTGAGAATTAAAAACATACTCTTATTTTCTTGATGTGAAATTAATATTTGTACTGATAAATATAAAAATACATTCTTCATTTGTCTGTTGCTTAAAGTCCTTTCTTGCTTTATTTTTATTCACTTTACATGCATATAATTCTTTTTTATTTTTTTCTAATGATAACTTATCTTTGAATGGAGCCAGCTTTTTGCTAAAGAATAGTGTCAGGTGGGGTGTTCTTGAGTCAGGAATACAAATGGATCTTTATCTCTGGAAGCTAATTCTGTGAACGCTGAGATGTTTCTCCTTTTCACTGCTAAATCCCAACAGAGAGCAGTGGTTCTGGCACAAAGAAGGTTCTCAGTGAATATTTTTTGAACAAACAGATGGACAAGTCTACAACCTGGGTATAAATATAAACTGAATGCTTTCTCATTGTGTCTGTTTTTTCTTATCTGGGTACATATTTCTCTTCCTTCAAGATTGGCATTCAAAAATCCAGCTATTTTTCACAGTAAAATCCCTCATATGCCAAATTGTTTCCTCTTTGCCCTATCACTTACCTAGGCTAAGAGACTACAGCAGAGGTAGTTCCTGGCCGTTCTGAGCTCTCTAAGCCAGCCGTCTACAAGGAATAGTTTTACTTCCCCTAAGTTTGCCCACAGTCTGAAACTCTTATCTCTTTAATTAAAGAATCTCTCAGGACCATAATGCTGACGTTTAAGGAAATTTGTCTCCTGCCTTATGTCTGAAGAGGTTTGTCTGGGCACTCAGTTCCCTCTTCTTTTTGCTGGTGTCTATTTCTCAGTATTTGGAAGGTTTGTTCTATAATTTGTGGTTTGAGGTTGCAGCTATTTCCTTGTCTTATTAAAAATGGAGAGCTTTTTCCCTTCGATTTTCACTGATTTATTATTCACAATTGGGTTTGAGAAAGAGTGTGAGTTTTACCCATGGTGACTTCCTCTGCTGGAGTGTCATCTACACACATACATCTCCCTTTTTTTGGTCATTATTGCCACCATTTTCTTGCTTTTAGAAAACTGCACCATTTTTAATGTTTCAACCTCCAGCTCAGACTTTTCCTCCACAATCACTTCTCATTCCACTATCTCTCGGGATTATTAACTTTAAGTTGGGAACAAGAAAATTATTTGGTGTTTTTCTCCCCATAATTTGTGCATCACCACATAGCATTTCAGTGTTTGAGCTCTGAGACCAGTTACAGTAATGTCTAATGGGCAGCCTCATGGCATAGATATCTAAGTTGAATTCCTTTATACCATTGCTCTATAAGCATTAGAGTTTTTAACAGATTTGAACAATGTAAAATTTCATAAATTTCTTTTGTGACCAACAGAATGTACTGCAAGATGGCAGGTCTGGTTAGGCGAGCCATCTGTATCAACAGAAACAAATAGCTAACCAGGCCATAGGAATCAAATTTATGACCTTTGTTTTATTAGGATTCCACCTAAGTGAACCATGGGCTCAATTTCTTATTCTGTAATAATGTGCTCTAATATTCAATCTATTTATGTTCCCAGCTACCTCATAACAAAATGTAATACATTTCAAGTTACTTAAAAAAAAAGCAATTGTTTTCCACCACATGTATGTTTTTCTCTCCCTTGCATGTTAGAAATCAAAGTAAGATAACCAACAAAATAGAAAAAAAAAAAGCATAAATAATTTTCTGCCCAATCATTTTTCTAAAATTGTGATAAATCTATATGTTTTTGGCTTCCTTTTAGCCCATATCTGATACCACTCTAATACTGTCTTTAAGTAAAAATCTAGCAGGTTTCATTTGTTTATTTTTAAGTTTAATCAATTTATACTGTGGAAACAAAGAAGAATAAATCTTGCCAAAAATGTAACATACTTTACATTTGTGGAAAGGAACTCGTGTAGGATCACCACAATTCAGCCTCTGAAATCTTTGACATTATCTATTATTTGAAGTGCAATTTTCTTCCCTTGCCAGTAATTATCTGGACATTAGATCACTTTTGTATACTCTAAAGTCAGTTCTGCAATAATGTTTGTTTTGAAAAATGCAAGTTTCAAAGCAGTTGATATATCAGGTAACAGTTTTAGCAGATCACAGATTTTGTGTTTATGTGTAATTCTGACTGTGAGAAACAATAGGTGAACACAGAAAACTGCACTTTGCTCAACAGTGCAATGACTAGGAACACACAAAGCACATATGTGCACACATCTCAGGTTTTAACTGCCACCAGCTACTTCAGTTCACTACACGTGTTGTGAGCCACACCAACACATCTAGTGTTACAACTCTTCATCCCAACTCAAAGGACCCTCCTTCTACCATGTTGCAGTAACTTACAAACTGCAATCCTTGCAAAGCCCACTTCCGCAAGTGAATGTCCGTTTTCCTCCAGTAGAGTGCCATGTTTAGCATAGTGTTTATGTATTCCTTAACCATTTAACAAGTGTACAACTGTGCTACCAGTTTTATAAAGTTATTATTTTACTTTGTTGAGAAAATTTTTGAGTGCTGTGCCCTTAGCCCCATTTTCACTCAATCCCTTTATTATTTTTTTATTAAAATTTAGGCAGTTTACAATGTTGTATCAATTTCTGGAGTTCAGTATAATATTTTAGTCATACATATACATACATATATTCCTTTTCATATTCTTTTTCATTATAGATTACTACAAGATATTGAATATAATTTCAAGTAGAAACTTGTTTATTTTATATATAGTAGCTAATATCTGCAAATCTCAAACTCAATTTATTCCTCCCCTGTATTTTTTTTTAATTGACCATTTTTGGTATGAGATAATTGTAGATTCACTTGCAGTTGTAAGAAATAATACTGATACATCCAGTGTATCCTTTACCCAATCAGCTCCCCCAATGATAACATCCTGCAAAACTATGGTATAATATCACAACCAAGATACTATTATTGAGACAGTCAAGATAGAGAATGATTCCATCACCACAGGGATCCTTCCTGTTGCCTTTTTATAAACATTCCTATTTCCCTCATGGTCCCCCTCCTCCTCTTTAACTCCTGGCTACCATTAATCTGTTCTCCATTTCTATAGTTTTGTCACTTCAAGAATGTTATACAAATGAAATCTATAGCATAGAACCATCTAGGGATTGAATTTTTTCACTCAGCCTAATTCCCTTGAGACTCATGTTGCTTATCTATAATTCATTCTTTTTTTATCTCTGAGGAAACTTCCACGTTACGAATGAACCACAGCGTTAACTACTCAGGGTTGAAGAGTATCTGGATTGTTCCTAGTTTGAGGTTATTACCAATACAGCTGCTAAGAACATCCATGTAAAGGTTTTTATGTGAACATAAGTCTATTTCTCTGGGATAAATGCCCAGGAGTGCCAATTCTGGGCTGTATGGAAGTTGCATGCTTAGTTTATTAAGAAATTGTTGAACTGTTTTCCAGAGTGGCTGTACCATTTTACGTTCCCACTAGCAAGGTATAAGTGACCCAGTTTCTCCACATTCTCACCAGCATTTAACATTGACACTATTTTTTTACTTTAGCCATTCTGACAGGTGTGTGGGCTATCTTATTGTGATTTTCATCTGCATTTCTCTCATGGCTAACGTTGTTGAACATCTTTTCACGCGCTTATTTACCATCTGTATATCCTCTTCAGTGAAATGTCTTTTTCTAACTTTTTTTCCCCCAATTAGATCGGCTTATTTGCTTTTTTTTAACTGTTAAGATTTTTAAATTCTTTATATATTCTAGATACTAGTCCTTTGTCAGCTATGTGGATGGCATTTTTTCCCCCACCTGTAGCTTGTCTTTCCACGTTCTTAACAGGGTCTCTCAAAGATCAAAAGTTTTGCACTTTGAGGAGGTTCAATTCATCAGTTTTGCCTTTTAGAGCTCAAGCTTTGGTGTCAAAGCTCTATGGTTTCTGTTAAATGATTCTGCTTAGCATGTGGTTTTAGGGCATGCCTGAGTCATATTGTAGCAGAACTGACTGTACTTGGGAAAAATAGAATTAAGAACTATTAGGGAAACAAACTTATCATTTTAAAATAAGCTGTCACTGGCTCAATGAAATGATAAAATCCCTAGTAAATTCCTGGGTTCCATTTAAAACAATCCTGAAAAACTGACTTTAAGTCTGGTTTCATACTGCGCTAAATTCATTGTAGGTGTGGCAATTATCTGCTTAGTTGGACAGTAACAATGAAGATGAACTCGGGGAATAGATTCCCCACAAGTTTACAAGTTTCAATGTGGAGATTCATCCCCTTCACAGCAGTGCACTGTGTTTAGCCGCTAGTCTCAATCATCAATAGGAAAGTATCTGTCAATGAGTTTCGTTATTAAGTATTCTTGTTAAAAGATCTCTTTATCTCACTGCTTTTCAATTCAGCAAGACCTCTCTTGCAACAAAAAGCTGAATGTTTTTCCAACCAGACCCTCAGGAAAGATACCACTTTAGCTCTGAAAGCCATTATGAAAATGTGACCTTTTTACCTTTGCCTGACCAGGGCTTTCCCAGATGCAAATTTAATGGTTTAAACGCTGAATGCTATCAGCCTCATAAAGCATGCAACCTCCTCTCATCAAAGCCTCCATCGTAATTTCACTGGCGAGGCCGCCCCTGTGCAGCAGGCTCCAGCCGTGTGCCTGCCAGAGCAAGCCATCAGATCAGTCTTGCCCTTTCTACAGCTCTCAGGGGTACTGAGGATTGACCTCGAGTTAGGTCTCTTCCATGTCAAGGAAGGGGAGAGAAGAAAATAAATTATTACATAAAACAAAGACTATATTATTTGGTACATATGTTATGGTTTACCCCATTTCATCCTCTGAACAAGAGCTTGTCTGCCTTCAACTTTTCCAGGCTCTTAAAAATCCCTCTTTATAGTCTGTGCAGTCAACTTAATGAGGACCATTTGAGGAGCATAAGCGAAATGATGTCATTTGGTCTCTTTTTTTTCCCTCTCAGCCTCTAACTGCAGGATTTGATCCACCCTGAGCGAGACACAATACACATACAGTCTCAGAATTATTAAGGTGGAAGCTCTGACCTGCTTCAGAGCACCAAACGAATTCCTGCCTCTTCTACCATCCTAGGCTATCCTGGATTTCCCCCAGAATTTATCATAGCACCAATGTTCCAGGCATTCTGTTAGACAGTTTTATTTCATATGCATTCATTTTTCCCTCACGACAATCTTCAGTGCTAGCTTACACAGCTCTGCAAGATTAGTATTAGACTTGCCTCATTATATTACACCCAGTGGAGTGCTGGAGCCAGGCTGTGCTGGCTTGTAAGAACCGATTGTTAAATTTTCAAGAGTTTTGTGAGCACTTATTCAATACAGCTATTATTAAAAGTTATTATTATATAAACTTACAATTAAATCAATTATATTCAAACCAAAGGTAACAAATACTCAAAATTTACCACTTCCTAATTATTTTACTAGATTTTCTCATTATCTGTGCCCTGGAGGTTATTTGTCACTATGGATTCTGTGTCATGAAAATACTAGGAGATGGTATGCTCCTGAATGTGTCTTTCCAATTCCACCTTCAGTGATATTATGTTGGTGGCTTAAAATTGGCACTGATATTTACACCATAGAAATCAACAAACGCTACCAAACGGGGTTTCTTCCCTCTCAAGAGCTGGTTGTTGATAATTTACCAGAACACCAATGACTACAATCTTCCATGGCTCAGACGTTGTACTACAAATGATACCTTATTGACTACCAGTTTTGTGGGTAACTGTGAACTGAAAGAAATTAACTACACGACATAAAGCCTCTGTGTGTCTTAAACCCTGGTAGCAATCAGAAACCTCTTTTCATTAAATGTATTCTTCTACTGTTCTATGAGGAAACATCCTCAACTTAGGGACTTGAGCCATGTGCATCATACAGATCTTTATCTGTGTGAGCACCGTGGGTGGGGCCTCAAAGACAGTGTTTGCCTGAGGAAATGCAGGCCCTACGTGAAATAACATATCCTAAGGAGATAAAAAAGTGATTCACGTATGGACTGAGCGTAAAGGTGTGAGCACAGCTGGGATGTATACCACTCTCTAGCTCTTTCTTCCACCTCAAGTTTGTGCCAGAGTCCTGCACAAGGAAGCCTCTGCAAGACAGAGGGCAGCAGCAGGAGCAAATATGCAATTTCACTAAGATCACTACATGATGTTGACAGCATGAGGCAGCCCAGCCTTGAGACCAAGAGATGGTGTAGTACGAGTTAGGATAGGGAATTTTTCTTCACTCCAACAAGATACCAACCCAGGACTTAGGGAACTCAACACAAGATGCAAAGTAGGAGAGGTCACAGAAGCCTGACTAGTCTGTCCAGTCTAAACCTGGACTTGATTACATGTCCCATAGGACATTCTGCATCATGGAGAATCAGATAGGGTACAGAAAGCACAACATCACTGTAACAGACAGATGGGAGAAGACAAAACATCAGAAATCAAGGATACTATGAGGTATCAGGAGAACAGCATCTCCAGTGTGTACTGGTGGCCAGGAGTACTGTCTACATGATCACACAGGAAAACAAGCTCAAGGGATTTCTTAAAATAACTGGGAGAAATTTAAGAGGGCTGAGGACTCATACTCTCTTAGAAATTCTACCCTGACACTGTTATTCAAATCCAGTTCACTCCAAGTTTTGATTAGCTGGACTGGGACCAATCCATTTTCTCATCAGTGGTTCCAGTGGCTTATCTATATTCTAAGATGGGAAGGCTTAAAACCAGGATTAATATAAATTCTAAGTGTGTATTCTGTTACATTCCATGAAGACCGTAGCTAGAAGTAATGCCAGTATGTATTTAGATAGTTTTCCAGCAAGAAGAATCTGGTATATTCTCTTTTGATGTCTTCATCAGAAAGCATCTTTCTTAATAAGCTAATAAAACTTCAGTAAACCCTGTCCTCTGGTTTTGAGGCACTATTATGAACAGATTTGGGGTTTTAGTCCCAGCTGAGTGACCCTTTTAAAGTCACAAAAACTTGGTGTCCCTCTGCTCACCATCAGCCATGATAGGGCTCTGATGTCCTAAGATTCTAAGTGGGCCAACCCAGAGGAAACTGAGCTCATAAAGAAATGTGTACCCAATTCTTCAAGTAGCCAAACAGCCAATCACTGAACAATCTTCTTTGGGAGAGATCTTCATAGTCATCTTGGAAAGCATCTGGCCTAGAGGGCAGTGCTAATAACTCTTTTATGGTTTAATGTATTAGGCCCCATTCTCTGTTTGCCTCACTGGCATGCTGCAGGGCAGGACACTGCTACAGAAGCCTTCCCAGTGGTTCTCCAAGATATTTCCACAGAGGCATCCCATGCCTTCAGACTACACAGTTGTGTTGCATGTGTGTATGGGAGGGACATGTCCAGCTCACAGCTCAGGTCTGAACTCTTGAAGTGCGCTGTCCCCTCTTCATGACTGAGAATAAGTCAGGCCTAGACCAAGCAGGAGTCACATTTTTTCAAGATCCTGTGTCTACTCAGCCTGTTTAAAAATAAGTAAATAGTTCCTAGGCGAGCTTCATTGTTCATTATTTTTAATATAAAGAGAGAACTTAACATGGAAATAATTTTCAGATTAGTTAACATGCAACTGCCAAGCCAGGATAAGAAAAGCTCCTGGGAAGCTATTGGCAGTAATGATGGCACTTTTCACACATTACTACAAAGTCATACAATTAAGGGGTCTGGTGCTTTTCCAACAGAGAAAAGCAGCTTCTAACAAAAGCAAAATGGGATATGAGTAGCTGCATGGTTCTCCCTCTCTGACAGGGACATTGGAGGTGGTTGATGGGTTGAGCAGCAGTTGGTCTCACCAAAAGGAATGCTGTTATTGTGCACAGAGATTCTTCACAGGTAACTCACTGGGAGAAAGAGATAGTAGCAGAGTGCATGAGAGAAGCGCATTTTTATCTTGAGAAAATGCAACCTTCTGTAGTCCTTACTTTGGTTAAAGCTTGGCTACATACCTGATTCAACTACACCAAAAGACATGCTGCTTTGGGCATAGTTGGCTAATACTGTATTGCCCTTCAGTCTTTCTATTTCACCCTGGTGACATCTGCACTCACCAATCCTGTGTGCTGAGAGGAAATCAAGCTGTATGGCCCTCTAGGGAAATCAGAGACAGAGAGATAAGAGAAACACTGTTCACTGGGTCTCAGAGTCCTGACTGTGGCTCATCAATATTCATGTTGAGTATCAGACAGAATGAACACTGGCTCAGGAGTCCAGGAACCTAAGTTCTAGACATGTCCCTACTACTATTCGGCTATATCTCCCTCAGCAAGCCACCCTACCACTCAGAGTTGGGTCAGATAATGATCATGATCTCTTCTAGTTCTACAAAGAACTATGAATACCTTTGGTTGACAAATCATTTTTAAGTCTCTCACTGGATGAGCATTAATACTTGGACACTTTGGAATATAAATGTTCTGAGGTCAACTAAAATTAGGGTGATTACTCCAGACTCCATATTAGGAGTCTTTGAATTGTTAAAATAAATGACTGATGGGCAGTGAATCCAGGGTCCATTTTGTTGGAGAGAAGGGAAGAATACTTCTCCGCAGCCCTATAGGGAAAAATTGTTTTCTTAATCTCAGTGGTTCAGTCTTAATTTGTACAGACACTCAGAATGAAAAACACAGGATATATAAAAATAGAAGTGAAGAATGGGAATTTAGGTTGAGTCAATCTGCCATGCTCTACAAATGACTTAGACTCACTCTGTTCAATAACATGGGCACAAGCCATGTGACCATTGCTGAGCGCTTAAAACGAGGTTAGTACAAATTGAGATGACTTATAAGTGTATAAATGCACACTGATGTTTGAGAACTTCGAATGAAAAAAATCCATGTAAAATATCTCAGTAAGTTTTATATTGATTACATGGTGAAATGATTATATTTTGGATAAAATATATTACATTAATTTCACTTCTTTCTTTTTACTTTTCCAAATGTACTTACTAGAAAATTTAAGATCACATCTATGGTTCACAATTGTATTTCTGCTGGACATACATCATTCAGTTTGCTGATCTTACAATGGACCCTTGAAGAACCCCAACCTGAGATTGTAGGTGAGAGCGGAAAGTAGACAGAAGGGAGAAGGCAGATTAGGGGAGAAAAAAGTTAGCATTTTGCCTGGAACTATATGGACTCACGCTGAAATGTCTACTTGTGTTTCCATCCATTTGTTTCTTTGCATTATATGGCAAGCAAATACCACATTTGTCATTTTTTGATATCCAAACATCTTCTTTCTCTCTCATTAGGTTTACTTTTTTTCCTAAATAAAGATGTTTTGATTTCTAGAAATGAGTATGACTTTATCTCTTCTTCTACATTTCCAGAACAAGAAAACTAGTAAACCACAGAAGACCCACAGGGGCCACCAGCACAAAGTGATCTTCAGTCACTGACATGTTCCGATGACTGCAGCAGACCCTGGGCTTTACCTAATAATTTCCATCCCCTCCTTTCAACAATATCCCAGTTTTGGTCAGGTATCTAACCTATTGGATTATTCACTTCTTATTACTTATTTGCCCAGAATATCTATTCACAGAAGGGAAAATCTGAATGACTAATAAACATATGATACAATGCTTAATACCAGGAATAATCAGAGGTATTTAAATTAAACCAAAAAATGAAATGCTTTTCAAACTCATCAGATTAAAGTGATTTAAAATTCTGATAGTCATGTCAGTAAAGATGTGGAACCATGGATAATCTCATCAACTGCTGGTGGGAGCATCCATTGGTACAATTTAGTAGGATAATTCAGCAATATCTAGTATAGTTGACAGTGTGAATACTCTTCAATTTAGCAATTCCTCTTCTGAATATCTATCCTAGACACATGGAGAAAAAATATTCATACAGCAGTATTTGCAATGGTCCAGTCAATGTGGAATGTGGTATATTATATTATACAATATGATATAGCAATCAAAATTAATCAACTAGAGTCTCATATATTAATATTTCTAAATCTCTGCAACATAATAGTGATTGAAGAGAACAGCGGAGCTTGACGTAAGTGTGATACCATTTATGTAAAATTTGAAGATACACAAAACACTACGTAACGGGCTGATATATGTCTAATATGTATCTGATATGTATAATAAGCCAAATTATGAATAACTTTTACCTCTGGAGAGATTGGAATCAAGGGAGGGTATGAAGAACCTTCAGCTTATATGTAATATATGTTTTATTTCCCTGGGTAGTGGGGTGGGTAGAGGGGGCACAAATGTAATCAAATGGGCTAAATGGGAACATGCTGTTCCTAACATTGTTTAGCTGCATCTAAAGTACTCACCAATTTCTCAGTCACACATTCATTCATCATTTATTCATTTAACACACACATCATGTTTGGATACCTACTTTGAGCTAAATTCTAGGGATGTCCAGAAAGAGAACATTGCTGAGGGACTCAGAATAGCACCAGGGGCATAAAGCATAGGTACAGCCCGGAGCCATGGGTGGGAAGGAGCTCAGGAAAGCCCTCCCAAAGGACCAGTGCCCGGAGCTGAGCTTCAAGTAATGAGACAGAACAGGGAGGGAAGGGAGTAGAAGCCGTGAGCCTGGATATTTAGGAAAGAGGGCAAGAGAGCGGAAATCCCAGCATGAGCAGAGACCCATTGATGGAAGCAGCACTATTTCTGGGCAGAAACCACAGCCAGTTTGGTGTTGCTGCTACCCGAAATGTGAGGTTAGACTGGAAATGGAGGTGGGAAGGGAGGCAGGTGTGAGATGAGGCTGGAGGCGCAGATTGCTGGGGGCCTGGTGGGCTCTGGAAGGATTTTGTTCTTCATTCCGTAGGCAATGGGAGCAAGTGACAATGCTTCATCAGGGGAGGTGTGTGATCAGACTTTGATGCCATTGTGACAGGGCAGAGAATGGACTGGAGAGGGCAATAACCAAAGGCAGTCAAGCCACTTCAGTAGCTCAGCTTTGGAGGACAACCGACCTAGAGCAGCGACAGCATGAGGGTATGAAAGGGCATGAGCTCAAGGAACAGACGACTCAGTATTTGGAAATGAATGGCTGTCAGGGAATGATGACAAAGTGAGAGTAGTCAGGGATGACTCCTGAGTTCCTTACAGTAAATCCCTGCCTTCGCAGAGACAGCACTTAAGGAAACCAAGTGTCGTCAGGTCCTGTGGCAGTTTAGCCTCGGAAGCAAGTGCTGCAGCCTCTTTACCACATCCCCACCCTTAGGCTGAGATCCCTTACAAAAGGCCATCAGTATCCCTGGAATCTCTTACTTCTGCCTCAATCCTTTATTAAAACATTAGGGTACATGTAAAACCAGATGTGCACACTAAGCTTTCCTGACCACAGACGAGTGATGGGCTTGATGGAATTCTCTGAATATATCTGATGTCATGTGAGGGGAAAGAAACCTAAGATAGGTGAAGATAAGTGAAGACCATTAAATACAAAAGGCAGAGAAGTTTGCTGGAGAGAATTGCTCCAAGTGTCTTTAGCAAACTCTACCCAAGATTCCCTCCCCAGTTCTCTTTGGAAAAACTCAAGAGTGACAAAATCATCTTAGAAGGGACATAATAAAATCCCAATAGTAAGATATTATATCAATAAGATACATGCATTACCAACATGTGTGTGTGTGTTTGTTTAATTCCTTACCAAAAAGGGGAGGGATCTCAAACTTGGAAAATATTTAAATGCAATATCCAAATCAAATGTGAACACGTGGTGATTTGCTCTCCTTTGGAAATTTTAAAATTTATTTATCTAAGCTTTGAATGTAAGATTCCATCAGTCTCTGAGTTGTGACTCATTAAAGGTTTTTAACTTTGGAAGCCGTGCTCCATAAAACCCTCCAAACTACTCTCTACCAGAGACATATTATACACAGCAGCCTTGTGTTGATTTTTTTTCCAACCATCATACACTCTGGGCCAAGAACTACACACTAGGAAAAGCAAACCTCCCCAATGCATCACCAGACTATTATTTTTTAATGTTCCACATTATTTGAAAGAGAAAAATTCTTCGTTGTGACTGAATGCATATATGAACAAAATGTGGACCCTTCAGAATGGACAAAAATCCAGTGAATTCTAGCAGGACTAGGAGAAGCCTGAAAGAAGAGACTGCAACCAGCTTCTCTACTCTACGTGGTTTTTCTTTTCCCTTCGCCATGCCCCCATGGCAGAGCAGTAACAACGGTCTCTTTTGGCTTGAGACTTGAAATTGGACCTGCTTTGTCTGCAGCGGAGTGACTTGTGAAAACGCAGACCCACCTGCTGGAGAGAGGGCTCTCTTTCAAATGCGAAGGTTTTATAGGCTAAGATGATGAGGGAGACCCCAATCAAAATCAGCAGATGGATCTCCAAGAGTTGAAAGGACAGGAAGTGCTTAAGTATTGGGTAACCACAGTTCACCCGCTGTGAACAATCAGTCCATACCTCTGGGAAAACACTAGGACCAAACCATCCATGGTACGTGTCTACAGTGTTCAAACCATCCAAGGCACTTTGTCACTGCCCAGCATGTTTTGCCACCCAATAAAACCATGCACTTGGAAGTTCCCTATTTGCTTTGCCACCTCTTAGTTTACCTACTCCTGTTTTGAGGTAACCCACTGAAATAACAGGGATCTTGATGAAATGTTTGGAGAGCAGAGGTTTTCTCTACTATCTCTGCATGGACTATTCCCCATGAGCCCCTAGGCTTCAGTACCTTTGCATATTTCTTAACTCCATTATAATCCAGCTGCAGCTCTGCACAGTGCCTGTGCCAACACTGGCATTGGGTTTGACTCTTCTCACTTCTGTCTGGGAGCAGGAAGAGGAGAAGAGAGGCTTAGTAGTGGAAGAGAGCAGTTTGCTCACTGGAGCCCGCTGGAGTGCTAGGCTGGCACTGCCGTTCTGGGCTCACTGCCAATGGCATCGCCCAAATGCCCAGACACAGGGTCATGAATCTCTGCTGCAGGAAGGCAGCAGGTGGAGAACCAAGACTGGCCTAGAGCCTCCTATCTCCCAGCAAACAAAACTCTCAAGAAACAGGGACTTCCAAAACCCTCCCAACCGCTCCTTATCTGTGCTGCCTCATCTTCGAAAATAATCTTTTGATCTTATTTGTAAAAAGTTAGATAGAGGTGTGATCAATGGTAGAAACAGGAGAAAGAAGACATTTATAAGGAAACCAGGTCTCCACTCTGCCCTGCTGCAAGGACCCTGAGAATCCACCTCAGGCTCAGGGGCAACCTCAGCACCACTTGTCACCTACTTGTCAAGTGCCCCTGAGTCTTCCATAGGCATCCATGCAGCCCTGTGCTGCAAGGTCAGAATGCGAATTTACAGGCTGGAGGAAAGTGCTCTGCATCTGACTTATCCTTGCTGGAGCTTTTCTGGAAAATCACATTCATTTTTCTCATCTCTCAGGCTCTTGTTGTCTAGCTGACTGAACAGTGATCAGGCCTTAGTTTAAAGTTAATAATAGCTTAAAACAGTAGCCTTCTTTAGAGACACTGGTACCGGAAAATCTGCATTCATTATCTTTCTCAAAGAAAGTGACCCCTGGTGGGGAGATGGGGGTGGGGATGAAGGATGGGGGAAGGTGGATGGGTAAGGGGATGGAGCACTAGCATAAGGCTGGTCCTTTTAGGTATATTTAGAGTGTCCTAAACTGGCAGAAACAAGAGATGTCTAAATTGATTTGAAGCAAGAACTAGGATGGGAAAACAGCTTACAGAATTTGTTTACAGCTTACAGAATTGTTCCATTTACCACCTCCAGGCATTAACCTTTCACCTTCATAGAAGGACCTCTCTTCCCTGCAGTTTGTGTCATCCAGCCATTCCACTCATCTTACTGCTCTTGTGTCATTTACACACCTCCAGACCCACATCCCTCTGATACCCATTCATGGAATACAGTGTCCTCAGGTCATGACTGTCCTCTCCATCCCAAGTCCTGCTGTCATCCTGGACGGCGTCCACTATTTTGTGGGTGACTCCTCCATCACCCACCCACAGAGATTCTCACTTCCTTAAACCAACCATCTTCACTTCCACTCCACCCCAGCTGCCCACCCTTATGAACCCCTCCTGGGCCCCATTATCCCCTAGGGTGCTCCATCTAGAAGCCTCTGAGCACAGTCTGAGGCCCCCCCTACCGTTTCTGCTCCAACACAAGTGTCCTTCAAGCTGACACCTTCAAAGCCTCCTCCTCTCCCTTTTCATTGGCCGTAACCCTTCCCATGGCTGTTTCTTTCTCCACTTTCAGAGACCCCATAGCATCACTTCAACCACAGTCCTCAGGATCCTTCTGTCACCCTGCCCTCCACTTTGACTCAATCTCATTAGTGACTTTTTAGCTTCCACACACAGAATGCCAAGTATTATTGTGCAAACACGCATATGCACTCACAAACACACATTCATGTACCGTTAAGTCCATGAGAAAAGCGCCATCTAAATTTACTTGGAAGCCCAGAAGCCTGCAGTCCTTTTACATAGTCCTGGCCAGCTTCCTTTGCCATTTCTTGAAGTAGCTATTCCAAACCATAACCACACTTCCAAACCCCTAGCTGTCATCTCTCTGACACCTGTGCTCTTTGTCTCATCTCTTTTCATCTTTTTCAAAACCAGCACTTTGCTTTCTCTCCTGTCATTTCATGCTTTCCATCTCTACTGTTTTCTTCCCCCACAGCCCCTAAAAGCTATATTATAGATTTTTAAATGCTCTCCCTATTGTGTGTCTACTTCTGCTTATTTCCCCATCTCTCTCCTGCCCTTTCTAGTCAAGTTCCTCAAAAGAATATTCTGATAGACCAACTTCCTCACCTCCCAGTCATTCTTCAAACCACTGCCACCTGACTTGTCCAGATGATCATATCACTGAAAAAGCTCTGAAAATGGTAAACAAAACTTCCAAGTTAAAGACTTCTTTTCCTCTGTTATCTTGCAGCCTTTAATAATATCAACTTTTCCATCTTCTTAAACTCTCTTGTCCGATAATGTCTCTGGCCTCCTTCTTCCAGTATTCTTCCCCAGTTCCTAGTATGCTGTCCAATTCTTAAATAATTGTGTTTCTAAGAGCTCCAGTGACATCACTTCTTAGCTGTGTGATCTTGGAGAAGTTTCCTAAATCATTCCAAGCCTCTATTTTTTCAGCTATAAAGAGGGAATAATAATGGTACCTCCCTCCAAGTGCTATTGCAAAGATTAAGTGAATTAGCATATGGAATGTGCTTACAATGGTGTCTGACACATAGCAAACACTCGGTAAACATTAACTGTGGTTGTTGGTGTGTTGTTGTTATGATGACCCTCTTCCCACTCCATAGCTCGTGGACGGAGGTCTCACGTCCACTGTTCCTACAAATATTTGCATCTGATGATTCCTCTCAAATGCACTATGTCCAACACTTATCTTTTCATTTCCCCCTAAAACATCCTCTTCCTCTTCTAGTGGGAATCTCAATAAATGATCCCATTATCCTCAATTCATTCTTTCAAAACATATTTATTATGTGTCTATTCCCCCAGGCACCATTCTTTTTGCTGGGAATTCAGAAACAAAGGCAAATTCCCTCCCTCCTGGGCAAGAGACAAGATACAAGGGTTCCCTCAGAGAGTGGTGAGGACTGTGAAGAAGATACAGCAAGATAAGAGATAGAAAGTGACTCGGCAGAAGTGGAGGACACTTTCTTAGGAAGGGTAGTTAAGGAAAAGCTGTCCTCCTGGAAGAGGTGACATTTGTTCGGAGAGACCCCCAAGCCAAGACATCAATAGAAAGGTCAGTCCTGATGTCCTTGTCTTCACATTCCTGTGTTGGTTCTCTACTTGCTTTCCCTCTTGCTGTATAATTTCAGGGCCCTGAAATTATTCTCTGGCACCAGTTATTACCAGATTTTTCTGTCTCTCCATCTCTCGTCTCACAGTCTTGGCCCTCTATATTTTTCGTAGCTCCATGATCTTTTAAAAATGCACATATCAATCACTGCAGATCCATATGAAAGCTGGTCAGTGGCTCCCACTCTTCCCTGAAGGAGGTAGGCAAAGACCTCCACGAACCTGCCTGGGACTTCCCTTTTCCAGCCTTGTGCCAATACCCCCACTCATGCTCTGGGTCTTCTCAACCATTTGCCATCCCCACCAAATGCCAGTGGTCGTATTTCACCTCCTTCTCTTCATTCATGAGGTCCCTTCTAGCTACCATGCCCTCTCCACCCAGTCATCACTTAGATAAGCCACTGAGTTTCTAATTTCAACAAAAGCTGAGTTTTATGGAGCCTGTTCGACCTTGTACACTCAAGCAGATCTACCCTCTCCTTATGTGCCTCCACTGTGTACTTTTCCACTACCCTCTCCTGAACTATGAGATCCTTA
Organism: Camelus bactrianus; assembly: GCF_048773025.1. Lineage (NCBI taxonomy): Eukaryota > Metazoa > Chordata > Mammalia > Artiodactyla > Camelidae > Camelus > Camelus bactrianus. The sequence continues at coordinate 56,786,428 of NC_133541.1, read as the reverse complement.
GGGGCAAAAACTGTGTCTGAGCCCAGAACCCACTGTAGCACCTTGAATGTAGTTGATGGGTGGCAGCACTGGATGTCAAAACCACGTGGGACTTTGGCGTTCACTCTGTTCACTCCGTCTCTGGAAGAAGAACCTGCCCAAGGCAAAGGCCAGGTGAACGACTTCGGGATGAGGTCAGATTTGGGGCCCCTGCTCATTCCTCCTCCGGCAGCTGGTCTTTCACTTCCCGCCAGGTGCGACTGGCACCCCGTTCCTGCCACACAGAGGTCCACCTGCCACATTTCACTTAGTGCCACACCTTTCTCTTGCCCCTTCCCAAGGGTCTACTGCTGTAGCGGTGTCGGTCTTATTCTCCTAGTGGCTGTGCTGCCTCACCTCAGATAAGCTAAGAAAAAGATCCGAGCTAGGGACTCTAATTCCATATGCGTCTGCCTGAGTACTTGCTATGTGAAGGGCACTATGCTCTGAGCAGCAGGCATCACACTAAGAATCCAGGTCTGATCTTTGCCCTTAAGGTACATACAAAACAGACTGACACATTTAAGTAGAGTGGAAGGCAGAATTTGAGCAGGGCTGTAGCAAGAATAGAAAGTCTCAAGGGTGTTTCAAGCGCTGTCCCTACACACATGGCTCCTGATGCCAGATCACTAACCTCATGCAACATCTGTATGGACCGAGTACAAGACCTTCTTGGAGAATAGAAATGTCAGTTTCTCTGTCATCTCAGGTAAAGACAGATTTGTCACAGTTTCTGGTGGAACAAAGTAGCTTTACTCTACTAAACAGTTTGAAGCCAACAATTGAGGTAGCAATCTGCAAGATTTTAAAGAAATCCAATCTTCCAGAACGTCTGGGTTTGCACAATGAAATCATGATTCTTTCCTTAGGTGGTACATTATTAGCATGCTTCAAAGTGTAGACTATGGAAAATTCGCCTGGGATCTGTAGTCAGATAACTTTGAGAAATATGAGGTTAACGTTAAATAGTTTTTTTGACAGTAGAACTAACCAGAGCCTTTAATGAGCTAAGATACATTATGTATTTCTATGGTGGGATAATAGTGGTATAATGGGAAGTCACCATTTCCCAAATGTATTAGACCATAGAACCCTTTTTGTAAGGTGCGTCTCACAGGACTGGTGTTCCACGGGACAAACTTTGAGAAAAGCTTATCTACGTGCATAACAAACATCCACTTTACTCATGCAGACCAGCCTTTAAGAAAAATCCGTATCTTCCTCCTATTAAACTCACTATGTAATCAGTATTTTTGCTGATGATGTAAAACTTAGTTAATTCGATTTCTTCCTGAAGAATATAAATCCATACCCCAGAGTGCTGAGAATAGCAGCCTTCGCATATCTGTCTCTTATCAAATGTGGCCTTTCCAAGTGCTAATGCTTTTCTAATCCAGCTTGCTTTGAAACTATCACATTATTAGCGTTAACAGTGCTGTCTATTCTTGATAGCCTGAGACACAATTTTCGATAACTTTCAGTCAAGTTCTCAGAATTTAAATAGTTAGATACTGAAAACAGCTAACATGGACTGGGCACTGGTTTGTTACCTCATTAAATCATTACAGCAATCCTATAAAATAGGAAGGATTACTGTTTCCGTTTTATAGGTAAGCCAACAGAGAGGCTAAGCAGAGGCTCAAGGACACATAAGCAGGAAGTGGTTGGGCTGGGATTTGAATCTGGTTCCAAAGGCCATGTCCTGGCCCACCATGCTATAGTGTCACATGAAAGGAAAGCTACTAAGGTTTGTAGGAACACAGAGAATCGTTGGCACAGTCTCAGTCACCCACATCTCCCCGACAGAGGTGTTGCTGGCTGTCAGTGGACCATCCCTAATATACTGCCACCAAGAGTTTGCTCATCTCCCAGAGTAGAATTGAGCAAAACAGGGTGACCTGAAGCTTACTAAGATAATGCTACAGGAAGCCTAGTTCAACCACATGTTCTCATCTCATACCCTCAACTGCCTAGACCCATGTTTAGAATTTGGCAGGACTCACAGCACACTGAGCCAAGCTTTTTCTTCTCTTTAATTGCTAAACCCATGTTTATTTGAAAGCAGAGTTAATCCATGTATTTCTGATTACCCATCAGAACTCATCAAAATGAGGTTCTGAAAAAAGCCTGTTTGATGTTCAAAAAAATAATCTGAAGCCACCGCTCTTGTGAAGAGGAAACTCAACTTCGCCAAAAGTAAACTGCTCCAAATTCTGAGAGACCAGTTTGGTCTGATCCTTTATAAGATATCTGAACCTCTTCACTGCAGACTTGGCCTAAACTTTATCCCTCGCTCTGTCTTTTTTTTTTAATCCATAGCCTATGCTTTTATTTAGTGCGTGATGGTGATTTCCGTCATCTAGGATGAGAACGCTGCTAAAAATTATACTGTGGAACTAGCAAAAACATGTTATTTCCTTCATATGCCAAGCCATGGTTTCCACTTTCATGATAGATAATTTTTCTTTTAGTCCCTTTTACTTTCCTTGCTTAATATTATTTTTTCATCGTGGTTAAAAATATGTCAACTAGTTAATTGACAAATATGAATATAACAGAGTGTTGAAATTGCAGGATATTTAAGTAGGCTATTCTAAAAAGTGAAGAAAATCCACTAACTTCAATTGAGGTTTTGAGGCATATACACACACACATACACATACATATTTATTTCTGGGCCTCAGGGTTTCTTTTTTCATATAAAAAGTTAACTACATGATCTCAACCTTGAGATCCAACTCCCAAATTCTCCAATTCAGTCAAAAATTATATAAAGTACTACTATAAAGTAATGAGATAGAAGCCCACCTGAAATTTGTCCTCACATATAACATCTCACCAACATTCTATGGATAAAATGAACAAAATGGATTCAGTATGTTTACTTGACAGGTTTGGGAATAAGAAGTTTTGTGTAAACACTTGCAATGCTTGTAACATCCATAAATTTCATGTGAATGTCTTTTTTTTAATCCTTCCTTCATTAAGAAATTTATATCAAACACTCTTAAGTATTGCATTTGTTCCTTTAGAGAGTATGGCCTGTTTGATGGTTTAATTTAGGAAATGTGAGAATGGACAGAAAATAGTGCAGGTGTATTCATGTTCTTCCTTCATAGAATAAATGTTTCTTTTAGCTCAGTCATCTGTTCCATGGTGCAGGGAAGGACTTAATTCTCTCTCACATCTGGATATCTTTATCCTGATGAAAACTACAATTAACTTTGCAACCCAAACTCCCACTTTCACAGAAACCCAGCGTTTCTATCTGCTTCCTGGCAGTGCCCATCGCTTTGCAGTCCCTGGTGATGGGGGGAGATGAGGGGAGTGAGCTCAAGGAGAGAAGCCCACCAAGTATCTGTCCTTGATTGGCCACACCCTATACGTGGTGCCCCACGTGTCCTGCATGGGTGTGAGGATGCAGGTGTAGGGCGGCAAGGACCATAGGATTAGGTAGGACTTTTCTTCTTCGAGTCTCCTCATTCACCAGGGAAACACAGCTCCCAGGTCATACTGAAACACTTAGGAGAGTGTAAGGTGAAAAGTCAGGGGTCTGAGCATGACCCCAGAGTGCCTAGATCAAGGCACCTGAGGAATGGGAACAGAAAGGGCAAAGCAGTGCCAGTCCAAATGTTTGCAATCAAAACAAATCCGCTCTAAGTGGTGAACTCGGACAGCTCTGGGACTTTGTTCTCTGGGGCTGCACCCTTTTGTCTTGCTGGGGGAGCGATGGTCCACCCTGAGGTAGAGCAAAGCTCTGACTCAAACCAACGCTGAGCCTTGTGCAACCCTCTCCAGGTTTGTTTTTGTTTGTTTGTTTTTGTCAGAGAATAGGCATAAAACTGTTTGATCAGATCATTAGTTTTTTTTTTTTTTAACATACTTTGTTTTTAGTTTTGAAAGTAACATGCTCCTTATAGAAAAGCTTGTACATCCATAGAAATGTAAAGAACATAATAAAAATTCAGAATTCTACTACCACCCAGAGATAAACATTATAATATTTTGTAATATTTTCCTCTAGATTTCTTCCCCATGCATTTATTTCACCAAATGGGGATTATGTTCTATGTACAGTCTGGGGTGCTGCTTTTTCATTTACCATAATATTAGGGTTTCCCCAGATCATTAAATGGTCTTCCAAACACAATTTGGGATGGTTGTATAGTAATTTTCTTTAATGGACCAACGTTGAAACTTTTTGGATGATAAGATCATAGGCCTTTTCTAATAAGCTCCAAGAGTTCCTAGGTCTTGTTCTACGGATTACGTGCTATGTTTTCCACTAGGATTTTTCCTGGGGTCGAGTGGTGTGGAAGGACTGATCCAGCTGCTCTGTGGACGAGTTTGGGCAGCCGACACACATTCTTTGGGAGATGTGAGATCTGAGCTCCCCCAATGTGGAATCCACAGTCAAGTCTTTGTCTCTGAAGGTAAGGGACAGTTAAGTTCCACACCCTGCCACTTCTTCCCTGACACGTTTCTGAATCTCTGCTTTCTCTTCACGATGTTAGGGGGTGATGGGAATGAATGAAGCAATAAATTAAATGAAGCAATAAATAAATAGGTAAATAACTAAAATAGAATGAAGCAAGAAATAAAAAGGCAGACCGAGTGTTCACAAGAAATGAATGTATGCCACTATGGTAGAGGACAAACTCTGATTAAACTGATGAATAAATATGCATGATGCAAAGATTAAAGCAAGTTTCTGGACTAGAAATGTGAAGGTAACAAGAGGAAGAACGTAGGACATCTTAGAGGAGATGAAGAGATGAGGAAAACAATGAGGATCACATAGGTCAAATTAAACTCAATGTATGCACACACAGTCGGTAAAACTATATATTAAAAAATAATCCAGAGAATAGTTAACACAACACTGAGGACAGAGGTTACCTTTTGGGAGGTAGGAGCTCATAATGAGGGGGCACCCACAAGGGGCTTTTGAGTGCTGGCAATATTTGATTTCTTGACCTGGGTGCTTTCATGGTATGGTAGTTAATCTGTCAAGGAGTTGATGTGTATGCACCTTTCTGTATGACAAATTCACATGTAAGACCAAAAAAATAGAATCAACTGCTAGAGATATTTGGAAGAGTGTGGAACTTTGTGTTCGGACTGAAGGAGAGTAACAGGAGAGTAACTGACCAACAATGGAATATACGGAAAAGAAACAGCCTTTTGTTGAAAGGGGGGAAAATGGAAAAAGAATTCACATATAGGATTTGGGGTTGGGAAGGACAAAAAGATGCTCCTAGATTGCAGTTACTTATGTAACAGTTGTACAAAATTCTTAAGAGTGAGTAAATTAAACTCCTTGCAAAGGTTTTGAAGAAAATACGAAATGTACAGCATGGCGACCATAATTAATAATGTTGCATTGTGTATTTGAAATTTGCTAAGAGAGTAGATCTTAAGTGTTTTCATCACATACATACATACAAAAGGTAACTATGTGATGTGATGGGTGTGTTAATCAACCTGATTGTGGTAACTGTCTCTCAGTGTATACATACAGCAAATTATCAAGTTGTACACTTTAAATACATACAATTTTATTTGTTACTTATAGCTCAATAAATCTGGGAAAAGAAAGATACAAGAAATAGAAAAGGGGCAAGACAATGAAATAAGGACTATTGATTATATGTGTATGTGTGCATTTCTGTGTATATTATATATAATATGTATACATATAAATGAATATAGTTTAAATCAGAGGTATTATCATTGCTCAATCAAATCATTAATAGTAGAAGATTGAGAAGCAGACAACCTGTGTTACAGTTCTACTAATCTGTCATGCAATCTGCTGCAAGCAATTTGCTTGTAAAAATAAAAAGGCAGGATAGTCTAGCAGTTAAGCTTTTTCCTTTTGCTTCCAGATTGCTGAGATCAGATTTCACTTTTGCTCTTTTGAGTTATGTGACTCTGGGCAAGACTCTTAACCTGTCTGTGCCTCAGCTTTCTTGCTGGAAAGTATACAGTGGAGAGTCCCTACCTCATAGGATCATCCTGAGGATTAAATTAAATTGTCCACATTATTTGCTTAGCACAATGCCCATAAATGTTAGCCACTATGCTATTCTTGTTACTAGTCACTTGTATGAATCTTAGGTCGAAAGTAAAGGTAATGCACTAAACAATGACTAGGGCCCCTTCGTATTCAAAAGTAACAGGGTTCCATTTCAATGGCTGGGCTTTTGGTGTGTTGAACCATCTCAGACCATCAGGAACCCAAGAGTCATCAGTAAGACTGTGTCCAAGTGCAAAGAGTTGAAGAAATATGCAGTGAAAAATCACTCCAATTATTCTGAGTCCATGATGACATATCCACCAAGAAGAACCAGAGACAGTGAAAGTCAACATCATTCCCCTGCTGACACACACACACACACACACACACATATATATATATATATATATATATATATTTTATATATATATATTTCATCTGTTTTTATTTAATGAAAAGTGCTATATTGAGTATTAACTTTGCTTATATTTGCTGATGGCAGATTTTAACCCCATTGTATTGAGATGTCCCGAGCCTTTCTGCCATTGACTATCATATCCCATAACCTTGGCCATGAAACTCTTCAAGGGTGGGAAGGACAAAAAGATGCTCCTAGATTGCAGTTACTTATATAACAGTTGTACAAAGTTCAAAGACTAAACTGGAGATGATTTTCTGTTTCATACTCTCTGAAAATATTGTTGAATATTTTTGTGACTCTTAGTATATCTTATGTCTTAAATCATCCAAAGCTAGAGTACATTCAAACAACCTTCCATCTATCTTTTAGGATCATACAGCAAGGAAAGTGTTCACATCTTTACCCGTAGTCACCCTGAAGTCATCTACCAGCCCCAATCCAGCCTCTCCGGCCCACCACCCTCAGATAGCCTCTTGTCATATCCTTATGTCTGAGAAAAGCATTAACTGATTTTGAATTTGTGCCCAGTAGACCACATGTAATGCAGACCTAATTAAAAAAATTTATCATGTCTGTCTGATTTTTTGAAGGTCCAAAAAGTGAATGTGTCAAATTTTGTGAGTACTGTTGTATTCCTTCATCCTCATAGCAAATGAGAAAAAAGACTAAATAAAGCTATTACATGAAATAAGACAAAGTATATTTTCATGAGTAGATTTCTTATTTTTCTGCAATATATTGTAAAATTTTCTTCAATGAGACAAACTAAGAATTTTTAAAATGGTAATATACTTTTTCAAATGAAGATTATTTCTATTAAATTACTATTCTTTCAGATAATTTTAAATTGAATCTTGATAATTATCCAAAATACTGTAATTTCATATATGGAAAGGCTCATGAAATATAGTATTTTCTATGAAAACAATTGCTTCAATGAAAACATTTGTAGAGGCTAATTCCAGGAGGCAGAACTGATATTTTGTAGGTGTTGGATAGAGATCTTGAAGGTTGGGGCAGAATGCTGGTAAATCTCTATAAAGATTCAAAAGATTAATACTGAAACTGAACAGGGTGAAGTGAGATAATCCTGATAAATGGCAAGTGACAGGGAAGGACAATGAGAGCCCTGAAGTAAAGACCCCATGAGAGAGGAGAATAAAGGCTGACTGTGCACCCACTGGGGACGAGGCGGACAAAGTGCGATGAGGACCCTGCACTTATCAAATACCGGCCCCTAGAGGGAGACAGCTTGTACCCTGAGAAAGTGACTGTGTAATCAAATTAAAAAAGCAACCCCACTGCCCGAGGTCAGTATCATGTCGTTGAACCAGTGTTGCAGAGGGAGGAATTCACACCAGCCTCAGTGGCAACCACTGGAACGGAAAGCTTAGCCCCTGGGTCAACACTCTGGGCCCAAGAGGAGGCAGTGATGCTCCTCCATGTTAAAAGTGGTCTTAGTGGTGATCATGGACAATTCTGTGACTATCTGGGTTGACCTGAGAGCTTTTGCTTTAGCAGCTCTTTCTGAAGCAACCATCCCACAGAGACAACTGTGAAAAGCTCATCAGCTTCAAAGGCTCCCTGGCCTTGTAGAAGCAGGATCCAGACCCGAGGCAAGGGCGACCCTGAGACACAAGCCAGCATCCCAAGGGATTCCTGGACATCCCAGCAGTGAGGTGTGGGGAAAGGAGATGGACTTCTTAACAAAGGGAACATCCACAAGACAGTGAAAAGGGACTACAATGTTACATAACATTCAGAGAACACTCAAAGTGAAAAAAAACTACTTGTGAATTTACAGTGTGTTTGGCACCATACTGGGAGTCGTATTGATTGAGACAGTTTTGCTGAAACAAATTTTTTTTAACTTCCTGCTTTCAGGCCAACATAAATGGTATCCAGATTCTAAGTCTAAATATGAATACCTGTTTTCATTTGAAGTGAAAATGTAATCATAAAATTCTTCAGATTAAAACACTCATCAGTCATCAAGATCACATAAACATTTTAAGTTTATCTTATACTTCAAGATAAGCCTGTTTCTGGTGCAAAAAAATTTTTTGACTAAAATTCAGTTCATTAAATCTCTATTAAATACAGTTTTTTTTCCCATAACATTGCACCAAAAAAGTAGTAACATGAAAGGGAATCATAACTGAACTTTAATCAATCATTATTGCAGTTTAATACTTTATTTTGCTACCACCAAAATCCTTCTATTCCACTCTCTATTTTGTATTAGACTTTTTTGAAAATAAATATGGTTAGATATTACAGTTCCATTTTATTCCACATTTCACTTGAATCTTTGAATGGAGTTTCTGATTTCAAAATTCCAATTATGCTTTCTCCAAAATGAAGATAATCTTCCTCTTTAGCTCATGAACTCATTTCTCTAAGGTTAACTTTGGTTTTTGCTTTCAAATAAAATATTCACCCTTTATATACTTCTAAAAAGCCAGGGACCATCCCTGTATTACTGTCCAACAGACATACGTTTTACACCAAAACCCCAGGCAGTGATAATTCATGAGAAGGTAGTGAAAGTTGTACAGAATGAAGCTAGACCAGGATGAGTTGGTATAGCGCATGTAAAGATGGAAAATGGGTAAGAAGGGCTCATTCAGTTCCAGTCCATGAAGTTCATAATAAGCAATTAAATATCTGTAATTAAATCTCCATTTACTCAGCAGACCATAACTGCACGCTCAAATCCAGTCTTCAGGGTAAGTAAGTAATAAGCTTTATAAAAACGACATTCATTAATTCTGATAATAAAGAATGTAACAAAAACAATAAAAAATAAATGTGTGTTTAAGAGCTCTGGTGGCATTTAAGGTCTAGACAGGCTTAACTGGACTCTAAAGTTAATATGCACCTGCAGGAATAAAATAAACAACACTAAAAATTAATATGCATTTATTTCAGTACTGGGTAAGAGGAGCAATTAATGTGGGCAAGAAAGGAGTTTAAGAATGAAACACCTGTGGGTATTAAAAATAGTAACATGCCCCTTTAAAATGATTTCTGTTGCTATGAACAATATTCAAGGGAGAGATTTATAATATCATAAAAGTGTGACTGCTGGACTCACAGCATTCTTGGGTCTCAATAATACTCTTTTGCTGTATAAGGCAAATTGGATTATACAGTTTTCCATTAAAAATAATAAATATAAAAAGTTTCTAATTTGAGTAAAAGTGCTGCAGATAAATGATGGTAAGAGTTACTGAATTAGGGTTTAGTGTGTACTTTCTGTTTTCAGAGATCTGAATTAGAAACACAGGGTCTAGAAGAAATGAAAATGTGGCTCTGGCTTTTCAGAAGCTTACGTTGTGACTAGAGACCCATGATGTACTCATAATAAACAAACAGAACCATCGCAAAAATGTGCAGACACATCCATTAGCAAGATACTTTCCTCACGTTATTTTACCAACTCCCAACTCATCTTAATATATAGGAAGAGAAGAGAGTCGTTACTGTTTTCTGTGGGTTTTTGAGTTTGACAAACTCCACTTCTGTCACAAATTAATAATAAAATAACTAAAGAATGAAGCACTTTATAGGCTCAGGCACTGAAATAAGCAGTTAATTACAGTGTCTTAATTACACCTCACAACAGCCCCAAGAGAGAGAATTATGTTCCCATTTCAGAAATAAGATAAATAAAGCTTAATAACTTTCCTGAGAGTACACAGCCAGTAAGTGATGGAGCCAGAACAGAAGATTTGAACCTCTGTCTGACTGACTCAGAACCCACACCCTTCACTCCTATAGGAGCCCATCCTCCTGTTTACCCAGCTCTAAGAATGTGACAGGTTTCAACCTCTCTGAACTTCAGTTTCCCCATGGATAGATAGCACACCACTAACACCATTTATGTCTGGGGCTGTTGTATGGATTAAATGGCATGACTTTTGCTACGTTCTTGCCGCAGTAAATGCTCCATTAAAGGCAGGATCCTTCCTCTCTAACTGAGCAGGACCCTCTTGCCATCATTGGTGACCATCTGATATCTGTAATGGTGTTTGTAACCGCTTAACTGTATAATGATTTAAAGGGTTTTTCACATGCTCTTGCTGACCAGGGTTAGGCTGGAGAGGAGGGAGGCTTGGGTGTTCCACCCAACCTCTTCATGGTGCTATGTGCAGAGATCATGCTCAGCACCCAGCTCTTGCCCCCAATGCCTTGCTCCTGACCCCAGTGCCTTCCTCTTGACCCCAACACCTCAGAAACAGCAACTGGGTGTTTTGTGCATCTTGTTCATAACTCACCCAACTGGGCATGTCTGACATTGTTTTTGACCCCTTGTGGTTTCCTTGTATCCTGCCATTCGAGCTACAAGCCTCACCCTGCAGTAGGAGGTCCCAGGCTTCAACCTGCCTAAAATGCTAGAAGCATTTATCCACCTGACTTTAAACTGCACCAGTTTTTCTCCAGAGCTCTTTTCCATGGAGCCCCTTCCTATGCATCCTTTGTTCTAGGTACAAGAATATTAAGAGTTCCAAAGCAGGAGATAAACTTCATACCCAGCAGAGGGAAGGGGGTCACTACAAAAACAAGAACAACTTTGCAACAATTTGTTACCCTGTATGTGATCTCTATGGAAACTAGCTCTGCCCCTTCAATTCTTGAACTTTTACTAAAAAATCCCCTGCCTTCTCTCCCCAGAGGTTCACAGTCTTAGAGGCATTAGCTCACTGTGACCTCCTCTGCCTGGCAAAGAAATAAAGCTGCCTTTTCTACTTCATCTCAAACTCTGTCCTCGAGTCTCAATTTGGTAAGTGGGGTATGGAGGCTGTGTTTCAGGAACACTCTTGCCTCTCTCTTCAGTTGTATGCCCAAGGCAACAAGGCTAGTAAATGGCAGATCTGGCACTGGGACCCATGTCCTCTGTCTCTGTGCTCTCAGGTTGACCTAAGTCTCCTTCTACAACATGCCCTCAGTGTGCGGTATCCACAGTAGACATTGTACTGTTCCCAGTGTTACTACAGCCTCACAACTTGTATGTCCACAGTTCAGGTTGCAGAATAGATAAAAGCAAGCAGCTGGCATTCCTCAACATTCACTAGGCATTCATTTGAAGACTAGTTTCTCTGAGCTTCAGAACAATCACTGACCATTCCATCTTTTCATTATTATTATTTTTTTGGTGGGATGGAAGTGTGGGGGTTGGGTACAGGTCAAGATGTGCTGACTGAAATAAAACAAAGTGTTCTACAAACAAAGGAAGTCATGGAGATTAGTTATACACACTTAGATGTGGAAACCATATAGCAAGTACATCATTAAAATCATAAAGGCAACCAGCTGACAGAGTGTTATTTCTAAAAAGAATAGCAGAGTTCAATTGACTTGACTTACTCATTGGGGTTCCCACTAAGTATTCCTTACTTTGCTCTCAGAAGTGTTTTAGCATTTTCTATGATCTGAAACAAACTGGTTAAGAAAGTGTAACTTCTATGCCAAGCCTGTATAGAGCACAAGACAGTCAAGTTTTCCATCAGGAAGTAACTTGCTGACCAACTTCAATCAGTAACAGACATGAAGAAGCAGGGAGTTATGTTTTGAAATGCATGATTTGTGCCTTGATGTTTGAAGACCAGATAATTCTGGATCTTAATAACTACTTGTAAGAATAATCACTTGTAATCACAATAATCATTTTTAATAACGTTAATAATAATATTGCACAGTGATAATTCTTCCAGTTCTGACAGTAATGAAAAGCTGATCTCTTCTGCTGAGGAACAATGGAAATCAGAGGTGAGAACTCACAGTGGATCTTTGAATAATTCATGAGTTCATACATGTCACTTGCATCTGTATGTTAAAAAAAAAAAAAACCATGGAAGTGTAATAGCACATTAGTGATGCAAATTACAAAAAAGCAGACTTCTTCTGGTTTAGTGAAGATTTTCATAATTCAGCCCAAATAGCATTCTTACCAACAGTGAAGTGCCTGTTTTTTATTCTTTACAGTTGCTAGGATTCATTTTGCTTGGCCAGGTCAACATTTTGCATATTTTTATGTCACTCAGCTATGATTTACCCTTTCTGTCAGCATCTAATGCACACCAGCAACATTAATTACATCACTCTCATAATTTCTCTGAGATGCAATTCAAGTGAGGCTGCATCACTTGTACACTTGAAATATGTGAATTTAACAATATATGCACAAATGAAGGAAAATAATTTTTAAAGTATACTGCAAAAATACATGAGAGAGAGAGAAAAAATATAGCAAATGTGGTTAAAATGTTAAAGTTGGGGAATTCTTTGTACTGTTCTTGAAACTTTTCAGTAAGTCTGAAGTTATGCCAAAATAAAATATTAAAAGAAAAAAATTACATTGCAACTCAATCTGCCACTCCACTAAGTAAGCTTGAGCCACGGAATTGGAGAAGGTGGGACAAGAGAGCTTCAGTTAGCCATAGTTAACACTTCCCTCCAAGCATGAGCTTCAGGCACACTGAGTGTATACATATTTTAATATACATATTTTTGTGTGTGTAAAACACTGTATTTTAAATTTGACTATACAGTGTTGAAATATACTATATATTATACATTTAGGCATACCGATTGCTAAACAGGGTTGTAAAACTCTATATACTACATTTCAAGGATGATTTAAGGCTTTCAAGGGTGGTGTTGGCTGTAGGTGATGTTTGCTTTACGTGACAACTTTAGGTCTTATCCCTAAGTAAGATGTGACTCCACTGAACTTGGACTTACAGGTGAAGAAAGAAGTTCCATGAATTCATGAGTTAACATTCTTGTCTTGATGGCTACTCTATACACACAAAATCAAGAGAATAAAAAGTCTGTCTGGTTCAGCACTTCATCCCCCTTTCTGCGCTCTTTGTCCCCTTTTAGCATCTGCCACCATAAGAGGCCACACACTCAAAGTGCTCTGTTGCTCTGGTCACTGAAAGAAAACATCCTATAAACTTAATGTGCTGTGTCCCAGGAATGTTATATTTGACGGGCAAAAATGCTATCTGGGAAAAGTAACAAACAATAAGAAATCTGACAAATCTGATTCATTAGTGGGAAGAACTCTTTGGTCCAGGGCAGTACCTATAGTTTATTATTACTTATGCTGACATACTTACTTCATTTACTTCTTGCCCATTTTAACCTCTACTACCACTGAGGTCAAGTTACATTTGGTCTAGTACCTCAAGACTATTTCAGGCACACTACGTACGTGGTAACATAGGACAAGCCTGGCCAGGGAAATTTTTCTTTTCTAAGTCAGAATATGCATCTTTTGGAGATTTGGTGGTGGTTGTAGCTATTGTTTAGACTTTGAAATAAATGTGAAATGTAGTCGAAAGAGCTTACGACCAAGAGTTGAAAGATCTATTACCAACTGTGTGTTTACCCAGTTACAAAATCTCTCTATGCCTCATTTTCATAATCTGTAAAAGGCATGAAGAACATTCAGCGTCTTAATAATTAATTTTGGTCACAGTCATCACCTGTGAAAAGGCTAATGACAGAATGCCTTACCTAGCTCATAGGTTTGTGGTAAGGCCCAAAAGAGATGTTGATGAAAGCATGACATAAATATGACATAAGAGACTAGCTGCATTGGTTGATTTTATGCACTAACTTGACTGGGCATGGGGTGCCCAGAGAGTTGGCCAAATATCATTCTGGGAGCGTTTGTTGAGGGTGGTTTCTGGATGAGAAACCAGAACTGGAGCTATACTATCAGTTCTCCTGGGTCTTCAGCTTGCTGACTGCAGATCTTTGGACCTTTCAGCCTGTATAATTGAGTCAGTTCTCCTTAGAATAAATTGGATGAATAGATAGATAGATACATAGATAGACAGACAGACAGACAAAGTTTCTATTGGTTATCCTATTATCATATATACAATATGTCCTATTGGTTATTCCATTATATATAGTACATGTATACTAACATATATATATATATATATATATTTGCCATTGCTTTTATACACAGACATTTTTATTATATACTATATATTATACATTTAGCATATATTATACGAATTACTAAACAGGGTTGTAAAACTCTATAAACTACATTTCAAGGGTGATTTAAGGTTTTCAGTGGCAATTTTGGCTGTGTGTGATGTTTGCTTTGTGATAACTTAGGGTCTTTATTGGTTATCATCATATATATCATATATGTATACTAACATATATATATATATTATATATATATATTTGCTACTGGTTCTGTTTCTCTGGACAGCCCTAATACACTAGCCATGAAAAATATTTATTTCTTATACCTGTTAGTTGACTTAATTCAAAGACTGACTAGTGAACAGTCATGTCACTTGAACAGTTTCATCATAATATCTATGCCCAGTTATCAGTCTGAAAATTCTGCACCCTTCTCCACTGTATCTTAAAATTATGGAAAGGGCTAAAGACTCTGAGATGGTATAGGACCATCTGAGTTTATCCTGGGACTGTCCACTTCCACTCAGCTTGTCCTCTTTGTCCCTAAACTGCTTCACAGTCACACAAAAGAAAAGGAAATGAGATTTCATAGTTTCAAAAATGAGAAATCGCAGTGCACCCTATTAGGCATACATTGGCATTACGAATCCAATTTATCTCACTGTGATGATGTCTCTTACGTATCCTCTCTCTTTGGAGAAGGTTTCTGTTTGTACTTGGTCATTACCTCCTTCTGACAGTGGTGCTTGTTTTTCATTAACATAGCTTGTAATAATCATATGCCATCCACTGTCCTCACAGGCTTTTTGCTGTTTCTACTGTCCTTAAATCTCATCTAGATTAAGCATTTAAGACAGAAATGGCCTGACTACAAAGTTCAATAAGGAAATACCAGCAGAGGCACGATCTCCATCAGTGATAATGAAACAGCCACAATTTTATTCAGTTGCAGGACTACATTTCTCTAATGGTTCTTGTCAAACACAATAGATTAAACTGGAAGGGAAAGAAAAAAAATGTCTAGGTTAGTCTGCCCTCTAGTGTAGCTTACTGGTTCCTAAAATAAACTAGATGCAGGAATGTGTCCTGGGAGCTGATTGAGCAATTGTCAGGATGGCAAGTTGCCTTCATCACCAGCACCAGATTGTCAGCTCCCTCCTCTCTGGGAGCTGCAGACTCTGCTAGCATTAGGTCACATTTGTAACCTAGTTTTCAAAAGAAATGCATATGAGCCACCCCCTCCTGGACCTGCGCCTGCTTGAAATCAGCATTACGTGGATATCCTTGACCAGGGTTTTGGCCATTTGCCGCCATTTCAGGAGAACAGGGATGCAAATAAGTAAAAAGACACATTACCTCTCAGTTCAGAAATGAGGGCTTTAGGGTTGGCTTCTGAAATGGAGCTATTTGGTCCAAGCGCTGGTATTAATGGGAACTGATCTCTGTGGGACAGTCCTGGCTGTCTACAAAATGCAGCACCCTGCCTTTGGCTGGCCCTCTGAATGTGAGCTTGCTGCAGTATGGAGCTCATGCTGGACTCCAGGGGCCAAGTGAGCAGCAGAGACATCTTTGTGCTCCCTGTTTTATATCTTCCCTCCAATTCTGCTTTCAAGTTGGGAACTAAAATGCCTTGGGTGATAGTTTTTGAAATCTGCAGTTTATACTCAACCACATAAACACTCCCTTGCTTTTTTAAAAGGAAGTCTAATTCTTGCAGTTGGTGTACTTGCATAGGTCTGAAAGCTTTCCTGTGACACATCAATTTCTGAGCTATTTCAAACAAATACAATGTTAAATTACCTTTTTTAAAAAAAATTCAGGTACATATTTACCTGGAAAACTCAAATTAGCTAGTTGATCAAAATCTGGCCTGTACTTCCTGGCTCTTTCCACATCCTCTTAGTCCATGTCCCAGAGACATTTATCTAAATAGCAATTTTATTTCCAGGCACCCACCAGTGACTACCAATTTCAGGAAAATTTCAATTTTCAATTTCAGCAGGTCCTGACTTCCACAAATCAGCAGAAATAAAGCAAATACCTTTTATATGTAAATTATATATATGTATGTGTATATGTTATATATATGTGTGTGTGTGTGTATACACACACACAGACATTCTAAAGTCTGCAAAGCATAAAAATATTCTCCTATGTATATTTCTGTTGTAGCTGGCAGTTCAGCTGAGCTCGTGATAAATCAAAGACACATCAGCCCCAAATGACCCATCACACACGATCTGGTATGTCATTGAAATAAGGGCTTCCTTAAGCCATCAGATTGGCTTCCCTCATAACAGAAGTGAAAATACAACTTTGATCTATTTTCTAATTGTTTGTCTTTGACAGTAAGACACCTATAGGATCTTAGGCTATAACATGACTTTAGAGCTGACTGGAGAGGAATTCAAAAGGAGAGGCAAGATGAAGAACAAACAGAGCACGAGGAATCAAGAGACCTGGATTACTACTTGTGGTCCCGTCACCAGCTAGCCTGTCACTGGAGCAAGCCATTTCACCATTCTGGAGTGTCCTTTCCTTCTCTGTGATAGGTGGGCAAGACCCAGATGAAATCGGAGGTATCCGAGGTTTCGTCACCAAGCTGCCTGTTCTAATCACATCTGTGCCTTCACATCCACATCTGTGTCTCCATGTGTTTTAGACTAAAATAAAACGGATCTAAGTTTACCAATCCAGGGACAATGTTACCTAAATACCATGTTCTCGCTGATGCTGGTTCTCAGTCTCATCCACGCCCATGGCATGTTTGTCATTTGCTGAACTGATTTTCCAGTTTGTTTTCTTTGCCCAAGTCTCTGCAAGACATTATGAGCTTAATCATTGTCATAAAGAGAAGATGAAAGATGGAAGACTCTGATTCGTGTTTTGCATATTTTTCCTTAGCATTTCAAGAGCACATAAACCTAACTTTCTCCCTATCAGCATTTCCCCTTGCCCCTTTCACTTGCTGACATGTGATTTTTCAGTCGTTTGTGGAAATCTGAAACCTGTTAGAGATCACAGATGCCAAGATCTGCACGACTGCCATAGTTTTGGCAGAATCTGCTTTTTTAAGACAACAAAGGCAGTAAACAGAAATCTGCTTTGCTCTTACTCTATTTCCAAAAGGAAAAAAAATGTCTTTGTTGGATGCATGGTGTTTAATAAGATTTCTAGACCATCTTGGTTTAGATTGTTTTTGTTCTTAGTTTTTACTCAAAATAGCATCCTGGCTTTTCATCCTGAGAACTGCAGGCTTACTCTTGTTACTTGCTTCCACTTAAAAGCAGGCTGAAGAGTCTCTTTAATGTCTGCAAGTTTCTTTAATAAAACTCAACATCTAAGTGCCAAGGTTTGGCAGCAGTCAAAATATGTTTCTGCCAATATGAACCCTAACCCTGGCCAGGTCTCTTAGTCTTCATGCCATTTAAGTCAGCTTCCAAAGAGACCAAAATAAAAAAAATCTACAAAAGAGGTATATATAGCTTTATAAATAAGCATAGTAGATAAAAAGAAGGAGCTATGACATCGGATTTAAGGCTTAGGGAAGGGGAGGCACTTGAGACCTTCAAGATTCGGTATCATTTTAAAGGAGAGGTGTGGGAGAGACAAAAGTGGGGCAGGAATATCAAAAGCAAACAAGAGGAGATAAGAAAGGGACAGACACGCTAAAGACGATCCAGAAGTTCAGTTTTGCTACAATGTGTGCTGACATCTGAGAGGTGGAGATGGAAAGGTGCTCTGTAGTCAGATTGGAGAGGATGCTAGAGGTGACGTGGCCTGTACTTCCTCAATGAACAACAAAGGATGCCCTGAAGGGAGAAACAGGGATCACCCAGGATTCCTATCAGGCTTGGAACACCCTCCAGAATGGCACCAGGAAACCCAGCCAGATCCAAGAACCAGACGGGGGCCCTGAGGTATGGGATCCAGAGGTGGGGCCCCCTGGCCCAGGACTAAGAGCAGCTCTTCGAAGGACACTGTTAGGAATGAGCAACAGATTCTGAAGAGTGCACACCAAGTGGAAAGAAAGGCATTGAAGATGGCATCAAAGGTCTGGGCCTGAGGACTGAATCATCTATCATGTCATTCCCAGGACCTGCACTTCCCTTCTTAAAGGTATTGTAAGCCATTTTCACCTCTGAGAACTTTGAATAGCACGAAATAAATGTAACTGTGGCAAATTATTTAATCTACCTGTGTCTCAATTTTTATATCTGCAAAAGGGGAATAATAAGGTTTCACATGTTTGTTAGAAGCATCAAGATAATGTCTGTAAATCATCTAGAACAGTACCTGGCATAGTGAGAGTGAGAGCTATTTAAGTGACTGTTAAATCATGGTGTTTTCCTTTTTTCAGAATCCTCCTTCAAGTATGAACAGCATAAACAAGAGGGGAGTTGAAGAATCTCACAGGTGACCAGAATATTAGAGCCCAACGGCAACCAAATTACCTTGTCCTTCTAGAATCGCCTTCTTCCTTCCCTTGGGAAGGGGGCCAAGGGAAATGGAATTTCACCTGCCTTGTATGTCAGTTTTTATGTAAATCTGAATCACTTCTAATGAGTATTTTAGCTGACAGCCAAATTCAAATGCATGCTATCTCTTCTTTCCTAGGCTTTCTGTTGTTACAACTCACATCTCAAGACTTGGTGTGCTGTTTGTGCCTGTCTTGGAACACAGTGAGCTAAGACTTCTTTTTTTTTTACCCCTGCCAGAGCCTCGATTCCATTTTACACACTTCCGTGTCTGTCTGCCCTTGTTAGTGGCGGAGTTCTTTGTGATCTGGGGCTGTGTCATTTTTGTCTTTCTGTTCCTCAGCAGCGATCAGCACTGGGTTTACACAAAGCACGTCTTCGGCAGTTCTTTGCTGAGCAAAGCTGATAGGAAACGCACACACCTGACATGTGTGTACAAACACTTTCAAGTAGATGAACAACTAATTTTCTTGTAAAAACCAGAAATGGTTTGCGTGAGAGTCTCTGGCGGGGCCCTTTGTGTGTGACAACATCTGAATCACCTGTTTTGTCTGAAGACTAAACTTTTAACCTCAGCCCCACATCACAGCCCAGTGTAACGATGTAAATGAAGCCATGTGGTCCAGCAGGCCTAGCAAATAGCAGTCCCCTTTTGTCTGTTGCTTTTAACTCCTGAAGTTTCACATGACTGCAGGCTGTTAGCATTATTTGGAATATGTTTCCCAAGCCTTGCCTTTGCCCTCTTTGGAAATAAGTCCCATCCAGCTGCAGTTCCTGCCACGTCACAGTATAGATGAAACACATGTAACTTTGTTTTCCATTAAACAGAGAAAAGTCTGAGTTCTGGCTCCTGAGCAAGCATCTGTAATATAGAGAGTTAAAGCAGGAAAGGCTTTGGAAATCAGCTGGTCCAGTCCTTTGCTTTTCCTGATGAAGATCTATAAACAGCGGAGCCAGGCAGCTGACCCGCTGATTCATATAGCTCCGTCAATCCTGTTGCAGGGAATGCGTAAAAGACTGAGAAAATGAATTTTTAGTTCAGATACTACATGTGGGGTTTTCATCTGGGAATGAAAGTGTTAATACAAGGCTTTGTGGATTTGTGTTGTTGATGTTGAAATCCATCACCCTCCCCCTTATTTTTTATTGGTTTCTGCAGTCTCATTCTCTCCTGGTTTCCTGCCAACTTTTTGGTCTCTTTCTGAATTTGCATCCTTTCCCTCCTAGTGTCCTGTACATGTTGATCATCTCAGGAGTTTTTCATTATCCTTTTCTCTTCATGCTCCACCTCCCTCTCTCTTGGTGAGCTCAGCCACCCCCATGGCTTCAGTGACCCCTGTACTTTGATGTTTTACAAAAGTCTATTTCCAACTCAACACTATCCTCCTGAGCCACAGCCTTTTCTGTTTTGAAGAACATCTCCACTTGAGTATCTTCCAAAAATGTCACATTCAGGAAACAAGGAAAAGATCTTTAACATGGCATTGAGGATGCTCAGAATTTGACCCTGGCCATTCTCTGGGCTCATGTTTCACTTCCCTTCCACTCACCTCTACCCAACCATTCATAACAAACCAACTTGCAGATCTTTGAACACATTCATTTCAACTTGAACTCATTCCTTTGTATCTGTGCCTTCTGCCTGGAAGTCTTCTGCATCTGGTCAACCCCCACTGAACTTTCCAAGCTCCACAAAGGTCATTTCTTCCCAGATGTCTCCCTGCATTGGTGCCTCTTATGTCTCATGTGTTGTCCTGAACCAACTCTGCTACATCACTTATCCCAGTTCTGTATTTATTAGGTAGTGAACTTCTTGACATTAGAAACAATATAATGAGCTTTGTTTCTGTAGAGCCAATTGAGCTTAGATCCCTACCTGGCACACGGCAGATTTTCAATTGATGGCTGTCAAGTTATTAAGAGAATGAAAGATGAATCTATAAGAAACCCAGACCCTTTTAAGCCAGTTTATTATTTTTTACAACATTTTATTTTGGTAGAGTTCAAAGCTTACATAAAAGTTGTAATATACTATTACAAAGAACCCCCAAATATTTCTTATCCAGATTCACAAATTATATATATTGCTTTATGATTTTCTCCTTCTGTATCCATACTATTTCTAAACCATTTGGGAGTAGGCTGAAAATATTATGTCCCTTTACCTCTAAATATTTTAGTGTATACTTTCTAAAAGCAAAGACATTCTCTTATATGACCACCGTGAAGTTATGAAAATCAGGAAATTTAATATTCATATAACACTGTTATGTAAGTCATAATTCATATTCAAATTGCACTTATAATGTCACTTGTTTTTAGCTATTGTATAGCTACTATTTTGCCAATAATGTCTTTTATAGCTATATTTTTTCCTAATCCAATCCAAGAACAAAACATATTTTACTGTTTTTTTCATATTTACTGTTACTGATTTTTTCATATTATCTTTCTATTAATAATTACTTAATTTCACTGTAGTTAGAGAATGTACTCTGTACAATTTAATCCTTTTAAATTTGTTGAGATTTGGATTATGAAATGTTCCATGTGTACTGGGAAAGAATGTGTGTGTGGTTTTTTTTAGGGTGGGGTATTCCACAATCATTAGGTCAAACTGGTTGTCTTGTTCAAGTTTTCCCTTGCCTTATTTAATTTTTCTTTTTGTCCTATCAAATTACTAGGAAAAGAAAGCTGAAATTTCCAACTATAAATGGGATTTGTCTATTTCTGTTTTCAGTAGTTTCAGGTTTTAGTTCGTGAAATTTGATGTTCTTTCATTAGGTATATGTACATTTAGGACTGTTATTTCTTCTTGATGTATTGACTTGTCTTTATGATAAAATGTTCCTATTTATCATTGGTAATATTTCCTGTTCTGAACTGTTTTGTCTAATATAGCCATTCTGAGCTTTTGTTTTTAATTTTTTAAAATAATGTTTGCCTGACAAGTCTTTTTCCATCTTTTACTTTTAAACTATCTGTCTTTCTATATAAAGTAGAATTATTTTAGATAGCATATCATTGAATCTTTTTTTTATCCAAAATGACATTCTCTTCCCTTTAATAGGGGATTATGGGTCATTTTCATTTAATATAACTATCAATATGGTTAAGTTTTAATCTATCATCTTTGTTTTTGATATTTATTTATCCCATAACTTATCTGGTTCCTTTTTTCCACTTACTTCTGTCTTCCTTTGTATTGAATATTTTTATGGTATTACTGACTTCTTTTGCTGACTGTTTCAGTTGTAACTTTTTGTTGTATTGTTTTAGTAGTTGCTCTAAGCTTTACAGTATACATTTTTAACATATTACAGTCTACCTTCCAAGAATGTTTTATCAATTTATGTATACTGTGAGAAACAACAGTATACCTCCATTTCCCCCTCTTTTTGTTTATTCTAGTGTTGGCCTATATTTTAATTCTCTGTATGTTATAAACCCTGCAAAACATTGTTCTTATTTTTGCTTTATATAGTCAATTACATTTTAACCAGATTTAAAAATGAAAAGCAACTATTTTTTAAACATATACACATAGTTACTATTTCTGCTATACTTTTCTCCTTGTAAGATTCACATTTCCCTATGGAATCATTTTCTTTCTATCTGAAAAGACTTCCCGTAACATTTCTTAATGCTGCTGGCTATGAATTTTCTCAGGTTTGGTTGGTCTGAAAAGTCTTTTTTCTTCATTTTTGTTTTGTTTTTAATTGGAGTATAATTGACCTACAACATTATAATAGTTTAAGGAGTACAACATAATGATTAAATACTTGTATTTATTGCAAAATGATCACCACAATAAGTCTAGTTAATATCCATAGTTACGGAATTTTTCCTTTTTCTTGTGATGAGAACTTTTAAGATTTACTCTAAGTATTTACTCTAAGTATTATTAACCATGTTGTAATAATTATTAATTATTAATATTTAATTATTAATTATTAATTATTAATTATTAAACATGTTGTATATTAAATTCCCATGACAAATTTATTTTGTAATTGGAAGTTTGTACCTTTGACCCTCTTCCCCCATTTTGCCCACTCCCCATCAGTGCCTTTGACAACCATCAATCTATTAATCTATTCTGTATTTATGAGTTTTTTTTTCAGATTCTACATATAAGTGAGATCATATGGTATTTGTTTTTTTAATTTGTCTTTCTCTGACTTATTTCATTTCGCCTAATGCCCTTGAGGTCCATCCATGTTGTCACAAAGAATAAGATTTCATTATTTTCTATGGCTGAATTATATATATATATACATATACATGCATATATATCACTTTTTCTTTTTTAGAGTTTATTTTTATTGAGGTAATGATGGTTTACAACATTATATAAGTTTCATGTACAATGTTATATGTCTACTTCCATATACACTACAGTGTGCTCACCACCAAAGATTTAGTTTCCATTCATCACTATACAGTTGACCCCCTTTACCCACTTCTCCCACCCTCTGTCACTCCTTCCCCTCAGCACTACTCTGTTCTCTGTATCTACATGCGGTACCACATTTTCTTTATCCATTCATCCATTGATGGCTACTTAGGTTGTTTCCTTATCTTGGCTATTGTAATTTGTCTTCATTTCTGAAAGCTATTTTTAGTGGGTATAGAATTCTAGGTTGAAATATTTTACTGTAGCACTTTATAAATGCTGTTCCATTGTTTTCTCACATGTACATTTTCTGACAAGAAACACTAATTCTTCTATATAATTCAGCATTGGACTTATCAGACTTGATCATCAAGTGGTAAGGTCATAGAGAAGAATAGCTCAGAAAGGGTGATGACTTCATTTCTGAAATAACTCTGTTAGTAAATACAGGAGTGATCAGAAGTTGGTTGAAGCAGCTGGGGGCAGTGGAGTGGTTGAGATATACAGTGACTTTTTTCAGCTTCAGCTTCAAGTCTTAAAAATTCTCTTCCCAATGACTGGTTTTCTCATCTAGTAACTGAGTATAACCAGAAGTGTATAGTGTAAGACTTAACCGTAAGTGATATCAAGAACAACAGCCTACGTTGCTGCTTCTAATGGACGCTGGAGAATTACCAAAGAAAGAAGAAAGGCTAAAAATGTGGCTGCATAAAAGTAAAGCTAATTATATCAATTTATAAGGATTGTTTATGTACAATAATCTCTACATATGCCTACGCATCAGATTACTATTTTTGAAAATTCAGTTGTTTGCAATCATCAACTCTTTTCATGACTGCTTAGCCTTGTATTGCTTATGTTCTATTTTCTATATTTAATACCAATTAAAACAATATGGGAAAAGAATGTCCCTGCCTTCATAAAAACAGTTTGGTGAATAAAATGACCCCTCTTTGGTAAGAAACATTTTTGCAAGTATTCGTTCCCACTAAAGTAGTTCGAATCCAGATGGTTTAAGGCAATGGTCCTCCAACTTCAGTGTACTTAACAATTACCTTGAGAATTTGTTTGAAATGCTGGTTTCCTGCCCCTGAACATTCTGATTTAGTAAGAGAGCGTGAAACCCAAGAGCTAGTGTCAACAAGCACCTTCTGAGGAGTTTCATATGAGTCATCTGAAGAACAGACTTCGACGAACACTGTTGGACTTGAACTGACCAAAGGATTAATGCAGAGATTCAAGAAATAAGCTCTTTTTTTTTTCCCAGTCACTTCTTGATTCTAAAAGGGAGTTGAAAATAGGATTTGAGGAAAATATTTAAGTAAAGTTTGGTTTTGTGCTTTCTTATCTTACTTAGAGTAGTGTTTCAGATGATTGGTTATCCTTGTGATTGGATGAATATTATACTCTTCATATACGTTATCTTTGAGACAGGTATTGTCTCATTTTGGAAAAATACAACTGAGAGATGTGAAGTATCTTGTCCCATGTTACGTAGCTGATAAAGGTGAGAGCTGGAATTTTACCCCAGGGCTATGTGATCCAAAGCCTATGTCCTTTCTGCAGTCTCTGCCTACCCCTCCTCTGTGCTGCTTCCAGAGACTGCAATCAGTTAGTCTCAGGAGTAACTCACATATCTAGAAAGTCCCTCATTCTTATCTTGGAAAATGTATGTTGTTAAATAAAATCAAGAAAAACAGGGCTGTCTTTCTTTAGAGAATTTGGGAAAGGAAAAATACTTTATAGAACCGTCCAGAACATGCTGCTTAATACTTCTTTTCTCCCAGTACTTATTACTGCATGTTGACATTTACTGTGCAACCTGTCTTTCTTTCCCACTGGAGAATGGGTTTCTCTAGTTTGAGGTACCTTTCTTACTTATCTCTGCAACTAGCCATCACTGCCAAATTACACTGACAAGTTGCCTTGTGGTGGATGCCAATAGCTTACAAGAAATGTCTCTACAAATGCCGCAGTTTATATCTACTAAGATACATAGCTGAAGACATTGTTCACTATTCTTTAGTATTCTCTATATGACACTCCATAAAATTCGTATTTTTTTTCAAATTGAAACATCAGGAAATTTTTTGCTTTGTGTCAGAAATTAGTATGCTCTCCTCTTATGGACAGTATAAATCATGTAATTTTAAAAATTTATTTTTAGTATTACTTTGGTTTCTAGGAATTCAAGAGCCAAATTTGTGGCTCAGTTGAGTATTTCTGTTCTAAATTGCCACTGATTTGGGCCTTATGATCTAATTTATATTTTCCCATTTTTATTTTTTATTCAAATTTTTGCATTCTTGTAGGTTATCTCAAATATTTTGTGAAATAAAGTAAATTATAAATAAAATCCCCATGCCTATGTGTATTACTGAAGATCACACTAGCTTCTCCTACAGAGAACCTCTCAAATCTTAACACAATAGAGTTATATTTCTCACTCGCATTAATTTCCTTAGCTAGTGGCTTTCCACATGGTTATTCAGGGTCCCAGGCTCTTTTTACCTCAGGGACCCTCCCTCCTCTAGGATCTTGGAAACCTTCAGATTCAACCAGTTTATGGAGATGAGACTGGTGGAAGGTACCTCCATTTCTATTCATGTTTCACTGTCAAGAACTAGAAACTAGTTTCCTCCTGTACCCGTTGTGTTGGAAATCCTGAATGGGCAGTAGCCTCCCAGCACCCAACTCTATTCAATGGAGACAGAACACAAATTTACGTCGATCACCTAACTAGCTCTTACAACTTAGAAGATGTTCCAAAATATTTGCTGGATGATTTAAAGAGATACTTACAGAGCTAGAAACCCTTATTTGGCCAAAGAGCCGTTCTGAGTATATCTGCCCAAGGACCCTGCATTATTTACATGTAATCAACCTCTATATAGTGCTTACATGGTAGTGCCTATGAATTAAATTTCTTAACATAAAACATAGTAAAGTCAATTCTCTCGTGTGACCTCAAACTGCCAATTGAAGTTTCTTGGTCATGGTCCTGTAAGCCAACAGAAGGTGTTTGTTAATGACTGGCCTCCAGTTGCTTAATGGAGAACTATGGCCAGTAGGCTGAGCAGATGGCTGGGTTGGGGGGCAGGTTGGGCTACATGGACCATGAACACAGTCAGCAGTGTGGTGGCAGGAGCTCTACAAAAGTCATCCTGATTCCTTCTAACCCTGTAAAACGCATGGTGGGGTAGAGGGCCTGAGGTTGATCAGCAAAGTTAGGCCAAAAAACATCAAATTATGACAGGAGAAGGACTAAGAGTCCTTGAGTTTTAATCTCCAGGGCTGCAGCAACTTAATAGCAGTTATTCTCCAAAATGCCAGACCTTTGTATTTCAGGTCAGATTCTGAATATATACACAGATACAGGCTTATTTAACTTTGTCATCAGGATCCACAACAGTTCCTAACACTTCCCCAAACACAGTCCTCCTCTCACATTAGGTCCTAGTACTTCTTAAAAATTATATTGGTTTAAAGGAAAAGACTCTCAAAAACAGCCCATCCTACTTTGGTTCCTTCTTCAATATTCCTTAAGAAACCTAGATACCATATCTCATCTAGGGTAACTGCCACAAATGCTGCTTTCAGATCTCTGCTCCTGTCCAAGGAGAAATACATTGGCATTTCTTTGAGCGTTTTCTCCAGCTACAGCTGATATAATTCATTATGATTTTCCCTGCACTGGATATGGTTTCCTAGTTCATAGTTCACAAAGAACTTGCATATATATTTCATTGTCCCTACAGTCATCCTATGAAATAAGACTATTTCCATTTTACAGATGAGGAACTATAACTTTAAGGAGGTGGGTTATTTTGCCCAAACAGACTGTAAGCAGTAGAATGACCACACATACTAGTTTTCGAAGACAGACTTGGTTTATGACTGTTGTTCTGATGTATTAATAGCAACCCCTTTCACCCTCAAAGTGTCCCAATTTGGAGGATGGTAAATTATTGTCAGTGGTGAATTCAGGACCAGATGATAGTTCCTCTGACACAAAGAGCATGGTTTAGTGCTCTTTTCACCGTATCAAGTTGTTTCCAATCACAACTCAAATATCAACATCAAGGGGGCAGGGAGCAAGCACAACACCCCTTCCCTCCTCCTGGGCGAGTAGAAATGTATCGAGTAGAATGTTTAACCAGAGAAAAACAGAACCACGATTCTCCCTTTCTAAGAACTGGGATAAAGTAAGCAAATTGGGATAAAGAAGAAGGTTGCTCTTTCTTTAACCTCAAGGTAAGCTCCAACAGTCATCCTGAGTTTGGAAATCATGTCAATTCAATTTGCAACTAAACTGAAAGAAAGTCCAGAGATTTTCCCCAGACTCATGAATCCACCTCTCTTATTGAACCCAGGTCTTTTTCAGCAGGGCTATGCAACTGCTAGTCTCATACTACTTCTATCACCTACCGAGAAGCTCCATTAGTGACACAATTTCTTTCTTGTTCCCCATACCATTGTAGAAGGCCGGGGAATGGCATGTTTTTCTTTCACCAAACAGACAGTCATAAGAGCCAATTTAATGTCAATTAATAACCAGGTCATTTGCTGTCATACGCAAGAAAGAATGTCACTACCTGTCTGCGAATAAATGTGAAAACCAGACTGTAATGATCTGGAAGCTGCACCCAGGCAGGGACGAGACACACAGGAGGATTATGCCCAACTTGCAACATGTTTTCTTTCCATTTCTTTTTGCTCATCACTGGTTAAATGCCCCAGTGTTCAATTCCTCTCTCCATCTGTACACGTTTGAGAGGAAGTGGCTCCCCACGAAGCAGGGAGGGAGACCATCTTAAACAAATGGCAAGAAAAAGCCACTTCATGGAGCCAGAATCGACTTCTGTCTGAAGGAAAGGGCAGCCCTGGAGCTTTTTATGAAAAGTACCTTTGTTCCAATAGTTTTTCAAGAACAAAAAAATGTATCTTCACACTTTTGTCATTATATTTATGAACTGTAAATCCTCGTTTTATGGAAACACTCCAGGATTTCAAACTCCTAAATCAACCTGGTAAATCTCCAACCTCAGGAGTTCAATTCAAGGAGAACTCCTTCAAAGATACTGACATTTTATAGGGAACTTCAGGAAAAACAAACAATGAGAGTTTTCAATGTACATTTTTTGGTTACCCTAAAGGCTTGTCATGGGAGACAGCTAACACACAGAAAGAAGAAAGACTGCTGCTAAGATTGCATTTACTGAGCCCCAGGTCAATATGACTTAAACAATAACAGTAAGTAGTCTCTTGGGAAATTTGGTCTGGGGCCCCTAACAAACCACCATTGTTTCCTTAGAGGACTATTTTACTTTTATATTTTACTTTTGTATCAGGGTATCACGATGTTGGATATACAAGTAAACTTTCAAAAGGGAGAAAAATGACTCTTTAGAAAGTCCATTTGCAATTGCAAAGCACTTTATAAATACTGTAAGCTGGAGGTTTCACCTTCTCTCTTACAGTGTTTCCCATTCTCTGCTGGACACAGTCCTGCTACAGTGGCTGTATCTCCACAAACTGTATGCCAACCTCTACTAATGACGCCATTTCAATACACCCAGTTTCACCAGTGTTTAGCCAGCTGGTAGTTCACGTCAGCCAACCTAAACATTTCATTGTTGGATGAAATAGTTTCACAGGCAACCACAGGCCTTAGGCATGTGAATTTTATTAAGGCTTATTCCACAGACTAGGACAAAACAGAACACAGAAGGTTCTCCCTGAGTTGCTGAATGAGACTCACTGCAAACAGTTTCCCCCCATTCACTGAACAATGTCCAAAAAATTAGAGTCCTCATGGAATTTTGAGTTGTGGAGGTATGTAGAAGGGCTTAGGGTCCTGAGAGCCAGTAGAACTGTGTCTCTGTCTGGTCAGAGAAAGGCCTTAGTTCGCAAAATGCTTAACAGAGGTGGAGGCAAGTGTCTGTTAGTCCCCTAAATAAAAAGGATACATAGAAACTGTATAATGAAAAGTCATTTTTCTCTCTCCAATGTATAGTGGTGGCGGTGCCAAGTAGTAATGCTCTACTTTGGAAAGTCTACACGGAGCTTATTTAATGGCATTGTCAGCAGGGTGTCCTACAGTCATTCCTACACGTGCCATTTTCTGCTCTCTTGAATGAAAGACTCCTCTTTCATATGCCACTGTGGACACACATCATTTCCACAGCCTGTGCTTCTCCAGGCTGTCATAACTGCTTTCGGGAATGTCTTTATCAGCCATCAGAGACTCAGGGCTGGAAAAAGAATTCCAGGGCTGTCCTGAGGTCTACTTACTGAGAGGGCTTTAATGCACTCAGTGGTGTCCCTAGCACAAACACACACACACACACACACAAAGTCAAACACTTTTACACAAGAATATCACAAGGAAACTGGGCTCAGCCTCAGGCAATTCCAACTCAAAAAGTGCACAGACTACATTGAAGTCAAACACTGGTGTCAGCTAGGAGGGAAGGAGTCACAGCAAGCATGTTCAAACAGTAAAATTAGTTTTGAAGAAAGAGTGAAGTGTTGGCTACACAGGGCCAGCCATGGGAGACCGTTTCCCTTTGCTGCTCCTGGCTTGTGTGTGCGGTGTCTGGGCACCCTCAGCAGGGCTAAGCATCCCCCACACCCACGCAACATGATATCTCAGATTTGAAACCTTATCTAGCAAAGCAGGCATATGCCCTATATTCTACTTTTCTTTGATTTTTATTTTGTGTTCATGAATCTTGTCGCTCCACCCAAATTATGATCAATTTAAGGTCACAAACTATATAAAACATGCCCTTTGAATCCCACATGAAACCTTTCAGAGCACTGAGCATAGACTCAATGCTCAGAAAATATTTAGTGAAAAATTAAATGTAAGTATGTTAAAGGAAAGAGAAGAACAGGAAATCCACACATCCAATAGACCGTGAGTTCCATGGGGGCAGATACTGTGACAGCTTTTCTGCTCATTGTTCTATACCCAATGCCTTGCACAGACATGCTTGGTGCACTTTTTTTTGAATATGCAAGGTTTGTTGAATGAATTCTTGAATATGAATATATATTTTACAACATCTATATGTTTCTACTTGTGTGTTAACATATTAATACAAAGCACTCATTTTCCCACTTAGAAACTATTTTTCTATAACTGATTTGACAATAGATGCACTGATTACCTGCATGGACTATCATTTATTCAACGAGACATGCATTCCATCTTTTTTCATCTCCCTCATCTTGCTTTCTCTCTATTCAGATGACCAGTCTCTTTAAATATTCACATAGGAAAGTCTTTAGCTTTTTGGCTAGAAAAATTTTAAAAGCTAAATAGCTTCTGAGGAATGTTGTGGGGTTTTTGTTTGTTTTTTCAAGAAAAAATCATCAAGTTTTAATCAGTGTATTTTAGTTTTACATTTTTAAATTTTCAACCTTCTTGTTTTAGTACAATTATAGATTCACCTGCAGTTGTAACAATACAGAGAGATCCTGTGAACCCTCTCCCTAGTATCCACCTCCCAACCATGGTAACATCTTACAAAACTGGTACATTATCGCAACTGGATCGTGATGCTGATACAGTCAAGATACCAAACGTTCCCATCAATTCCTCCTAGCTTCCTTTTATAGTCACATCCTCCTCCCTCATGCCCGCATCTTCCTTCAACTGTGGCAACCACTAGTTTGTTCTCCATTTCTATGTTTTGTCCCTTCATGAATGGTATATAAATGGAATTATGCAGGATGTAAACTTTGGAGATAGACTTTTTCACTCTGCATAATTCTCTGGATATTCAGCCAGATTATTGCTCGTATCAATAGTTTATTATCAGTTCTCTTACTGAGTAGTATTCCATGGTATTTATCTACCACAGTAATGTTTAACATTTAATCATCCATTGAAGGACATCTGAGCTGTTCCAGTTTGGGGCTGTTATGAAGAAAGCTACTGTAAACATTTGTGTATAGGTTTTTGTGTGAACAGAAGTCTATTTTTCTGGGATAAACAGCCCAGAGGATGAAGGACAACTGTTGGATTGTATGGTAGTTGCATGTTTAGTTTATTAAATAAGTGCCAAACTGTTTTCCTGAATGGCTGTATCATTTTACATTCTCATCAGCAATGTATGAATAATTTAGTTTTTCCACATTCTTGCCAGCGTGTAGTGTTGTCATTATTTTAGCCATTCTGATAGGTGTGTATGGATAGCTTGCCATGGTTTGTTTTTTTTAATTAATAAACTTAATTTTTTTAGAACAGTTTTACATTCACAGCCAAATTAAGCACAAAGTCTGGAATTTCCATATACCCATTGTCTCTGCATATGCACAACTTCACCCACTATGAGCATCCCACACCACACCATACATTTGTCACAAGTGACAAACCTACACTGACACATCATATCGCCTAAAGTCCATAGATTACTTTGGGGTTCATTACTGGTGGTGCACACTCCATGGTTTTGACAAGTGTATAGTGTTCTACACTATAGTAGTATCATACAAAATAGTTTCACTGCCATAAACATTCTCTGTGTGCCACCTATTCGTCCCTTTCTTTCTCTAACCCTTGGCAACCAATAATCTGTTCACCATCTCTATAGTTTTGCCTTTTCCAGCATGTCACATGATTGGAATCATATGGTATGTAGCCTTTTTATTTTGGCTTCTTTTACTTAGAAATTTGCATTTTAAGTGTCTCCCATGTCTTATCATGGCTTGACAGTTTATTTCTTTTTAGTGCTAAATAATATTCTGTTACCTAGATGTATCTGTCCATTCACCTACTGGAGGACTTCTTGGTTCTTTGCAGGCTTTGGCACGTATGGATAAAGCTGTTATAAATATTTATGTGCAGGTTTTTGTGTAGACGTTTTTCAATGCATTTTGAACAATATCCGTGAGTGAGATTGCTGGATCGTATGGTAAGAAACTGCCCAATTGTCTTCCACAGTGGCTGGATCATTTTGCACTCACATCAGCAACAAATGAGAGTTCCTGTTGCTCCCCATCTTCACCAGCATTTGTTTGTCAGTGGTTTGGATTTGGGCCATTCTAATAGGTATGTTGTGGTATCTTATGATTGTTTTAATTTGAATTTACCTAATGATATATAATGTGGAGCATCATTTCATATGCTTATTTGCCATCTATATGTCTCCTTTGGTGAGGAGGCTATACAGGGAGTTTTGTCCCTTTTAAAAATCTACTTGTTTGTTTTCTTATTGTCGAGTTTTAAGAGTTTTTGGTATTTGGGGGATAAAAATTATTTTCAGGTGTGTATTTTGGAAATTTTTTCTACCAGTCTGTGGCTTATTTTCTCAATCCCTTGACATTGCCTTCCACAGAGCAGACTTTTTAAATTTATTAAAGTCTAGTTTATCAATTATTTCTTTCATGGATCATGTTTTTGTGTCTAAAAAGTCACTGCCATACCCCTAAATCATCTAGCTATCCTCTGGAGTTCTACAGGCTCTGATAAAGCCCCAGCAGGTCAGACTCTGAAAACACTGTTTCTCCTAAGGACAGGCCCTGTTAAGGACAGAATG
This sequence comes from Camelus bactrianus, assembly GCF_048773025.1. Classification (NCBI taxonomy): domain Eukaryota; kingdom Metazoa; phylum Chordata; class Mammalia; order Artiodactyla; family Camelidae; genus Camelus; species Camelus bactrianus. The sequence continues at coordinate 56,753,589 of NC_133541.1, read as the reverse complement.
CTCTGGCTATTTCAAAATGGTGACTTTTCCCCTTTTCCAGCCAGAAGCATGAGGGGACTTTCCTCCAGGATCCACAGTGAAACATGGTAGAGTTCCTGGAAGTAAAACTCACAAATGTTGGTGCCCCTGTCTAACGGTGTTGGGCTGGAGATTTTAGTGCTCCCCCTCGTCCACAGTGAGCTCCAGCGATTTGTCGATTACAGTTCAGGTTTTCCTACAGAGGCACTGATTCCCGGGGAGATTTCTGCTCGTGGATATCTGTGCCAATAAGCTGTAATTCTCTGTATCTGCCTGTCTGTCTTTCCAGTATTGGGGTGGGGCACAGTTGTTCCTGTGATCTCACTTCTTTGGCAGCTTTAGTAAGAATTGTTGATTTTTCAGTTGTTCAACTTTTTACCCACTGTTAGGATAAAGTAACAGATTCTAAACTCATTAGATGCCAGACCAGAAACCAAAGTCTCTTATTATGGATTTAATTTGCATTTTCCTGATGGCTAATGATATTGGGCATCTTATGTGCTAAAGTCAGTTTAAACCACATTAGCTTTTGGTGATAACTAACTTTTCTAACTAAAAAGCATAACTGCAGTCTCAAAAAGTTTTAACCTAAAGAGTCCAGGCTACTGAGAGGTCTAGAGTCATGTGTCTGCTGGAAAGAAAACCAGTGGCATTTCCTCACTGAGAGCTTCTCAGCAGCAGGAATGGTGTCTTTGTAAGCAACATGGTGTTTATTGAGCAGCGTTAATCTATTGAACAGATGACTCGTAGCTTGACAAAAGACTCTAGGTAGAAAAGAACATGATTTTCTTACTTTGTGGAAGTCAGAGAGAGATATCCAAAGGCAGGTCAATGAAAGGTGAAGCTGGGGGAACATGGTTTTAAATCTCTAAAATTTCCCATAAAGCATGGAACTGTAAGCCTCATTACAGGGTAGTTTATTGTTTACACGTATCAGGACACTGACAGTCAAACAAGAGCTCCAACTGCTATAGATTTTAAAAGCTAAAAATTATCAAGTGAGGGAAGTGTTCGACCTATCACATTATCAGCCTTACACATAGCTCTCAGGGTATATAAAGCTAGGATGGCAAATGCCACATCTAAATTATAACCTAGCAGTTCAGTTTTCCTGATTCTAATGATCTATTTCTCATTTTTACCCGGACTTCCCCAATCACATTTTAACAGTGAATTTCCAAGTATATGATGTTCTCTGACACTTGGGAATTATTTAAATATTTTGGTTGTTATTGTGGAATTAGTTCAGGCTTTTTCATGGATATGTAGATTCACTGGCTTGAATTTAACAACTCAGGAGAGATCCAATCACTCTTTCAAGCTCAGGAATTACAGCCCACTTTACCAGACACACAAAAGCCAAGCTAATCAAAAATACATGAAATGCAGGGTCAAATCAAAGCTGAAGGGGCAAGAGATGAAAACAATTGCAATTGTCCCCTCCAACCCTGAGGAGATTTTTGAGGGCTCTGGAAAAGCAATCTGTTGTTTATCTGCATTAGTCACTCATGTGCCACTGCACACAGATTATCCAATATAGTGGATGCATGTGGTCCCCTTGCCAGGTTATTTCTCATTTGTGGCTAAGCCACATGTTTGGTCCTTCTCCTTCACTGAAATTCTATTTTATTTTGTTTTTTGAAAATGTTGAGGATAACATAAGCTTGTAAAAATGGGCAGTAGGTTTTAGAAAGAAAACAAATATGCAAGAATAATTGTCAACTATGGAAATGATTTTAAGTAAGAATTCTAATACCCTAGATGGGTGCAGATAGAAAAATTAACATCAACGAAGACTGAATGGGATGGCAGAAACAGTAGCTGGCAATCTAATACCTATTCTTCCCTTCTTTTTTCTTACAAAGAATTTATTTTCCTGCCTCTCTTGCAGATGAAGGTGGCGAATGAGATACAAGTATAAATTATTCAGTGGTATTTCTGATAAAACATTTTTGTGGGGAAGTGAAAATTATCACAGTATCTTCAGTACTCATGTTGGACTCATGAGGAAAAAGTATAGAGAATCTTAGAGATCTAGGCTGACATATCCTAGAGGTGTTGAACTAAGCCAGCAAATGCTTACCTGGATGCTTTCAAAAAGTAAATTTCTCCGTCATTAAGCTACCTTTGAATATTCCGTTACTAGTAGTGAAACCTAATCCTTTCTGATACTGTGGGTAATGGAAAGAATTCAAACCCCACTGGCTGACCTTGAGGAGACAGTTTAACTCTTATTTAAAAGCAACTGATAATGATTCCACACTTACCCTCAAAGGAAAAGAGTATTTCTGACTAATATGTCAATACTTAATAAAGATCCTATATGCTGACAGTACAAATCTTGAAATAGGAACAAGGATAAAGTTGGGACTGAAAAATGCATAATGGGAGATTCATATGAAGTCTTTAGAATGATGTACTTGGTGATATGAACAACTGGAAGAGGACATCTGGTCAGAGGTTACACATGTAACTTCTAGGAGCTCAAATTAAAACTGTTTATGATGAAATCAACATCAACCAAAAAAATTTAAAATGTTCTGTTATTCATAGTATATATGAAATAGTCTTCATTGAGCATTATGACTAACAATTGAAGGTACTATTTATATTTTTAAAAAGGGATCACAAAAGTGATTCCTTGAACTTCCATAGTAACTGGTAACTATTGGGAAATTATTTTTGCAATGACTTTAGTCAGGTTAGTTATGCTTTCTATTGGGTTTATCTAGTTTGTTTAAGGTGCAAAACTAAAACATTATGTTGAACATTTACAAAAAAGAATCAAAACTTTTATTTGGTTAACTGGGATGTAGGGAGAAGTGAAAAAGAAAACAGTCTGATTTATGAAAATCTGTACTTTAATCTTCCAGGCCAGTATTTGCCTTGTTGAAAAAATTTCTTGTTAACCATTAAAATTTTTAATACAAGATGAAGTAAGCCATAGAATTAGTTTCAGGAAAAAAACAAAATAAAAAACAAAAAAAATCTCCCATAGCCACACAGGAGGCAAAGGTAATTTCCTCTTGCTAACATTTTCAATGGACCCTTTGTTTTTTTGATATGATTAAAAAAAGGTTAAATTTAAACAGGCAACTCTGCTTTTTAATTACTATTATTACTTGCGTAGAAGTATAAAATTTACATTAAACCATCAGCAATTAGTCCTCTGAGCTAGATGCCATCTCTGTAATGAAATACAGTTTATGCAGCAAAGGTTTTGCTTTTTTTAAATTAACTGGCAAATTAAGAGAGAAGACTGTAGTAATAATTATTCCCACTAATAACAGTTATCCTATATTGCACACATACCATACTCCAGGCATTGTATTAAGGACTTTAGTTTTAAATTTCTAATTTCAACATCCCTAAAAGTTAAGTACTGTTATTATCACCCCCATTTTATTACCAAGGCAGGCAACTAAGGCCAGAGAGGCTTTGTATTTTCCCAAAGTCATGTGATTAATAGAAATGTCAGAGAGGACACCTACATGCAGGCTTGTCTGCTTCCAAACCCATGAATTAATCACTACAGGATATTGCTTAGCTTTTGAGGGGTCATGTGTTATAATGGAAAGGAAGTTTAAACTTTCTACAAATGGACATGAAATCTTAAACGAATGAAAAGGAGAACTTACGGCTTTAAACTCAGGATGACAGAAAAATTATTTGTATTTTGAGACCACGTTGAAAGAGCCAGGGGCTTCCTTGTCTTAACGAGGAAAACTCAGTGTGTTTTGTCATGGGTGAGTAACAACGTCTACTTGGCAGATTGAGGATATACGTAGGATAGACATTTGATTTCTCAGGAAATTTAGTCTTAAATAAACTAGTACCTCCCTCCCTCCCTTCTTTCTTCTTTCCTTCCTCAAGAGAAGCCATCCTGAAACATAGCACAACTATGAAATTAAAGTTTCATCTCCTATTCCATGGCAATTCTGGCATTCAAAAATTGAAATAAGAATCAGTTCCTAATTTATGTTGATCAAAGAGAAAAACAATTGTTTTTGCTGCAAACTTTGGCACACTATTTTGTCCACTCAATAGACGGTGAGTATATGAGATCACAATTTAAGATCTCATTTAACAAAAGATGTTATGTAGACACTTCGAGTTGGAGTTCTAGTTCTGCTTCTGTACTAAGTCATCTAATCTCTCTGATCTTCTGTTTTCTAATCTATAATGTGAAGTCACTGGATTACATGAATTCTACTCCCTCCAGCAATAACATTCTCTACTTTCTCTCAAGTATCACTGAAACAAATTTTCAAATATCAGTGTGGGTTAAAAAAAAAGATTTCATCACACACTTTTTCTCTACTTGGGCAGTCTGTCACCACTCTCATTAATGATGCCCCCAATACAACACTCATCACCCCTTTAGACAACCATTGCCCAAACATCTTGTGCATAAGATCAGCTCCAGAGCAAGGCCTGCTTCATATTCTAGGCAGTACTGTGATTAGATGTAAATGACTGAAAGCAGTAAGATGTCAGTAAGGGTGAGTCAGGGTGAAGTCTGATGAGTAGAATTCATCAGAACTGCAGTAGGGCATTTACAATCAACAAGCATATCTTCTTACACAGTTGAAACCCATCTCCAGGAGTGTGAGCAAGGAGGTCTAAGGATGTGAAATCAGGCGACTTGATGTTCAGGAGTAAGTTTACCTCTCAGGACTCAGAGGAGAACTGTCTCACTGAATTCCCATGGAGAAATAGAATCCATCTCACTTGATGAAAGAGACTTTCATAAGGGACCATTTACAGAGGAGTAGGCTGGGTGAAGAGAATCATGTTGGAATTTTGCCTAGGAACTAGCAACACAGGAAGGCAGTATCATGCCAAGACTTGAAGGGGCAAGAGAGACAGTAACACTGAGAAGCCCAATGAGAGATAGATCCATGCAGAAGGACCTCCCATAGTAGAGAGGTGCACTCAATGCCAGAAGACAGCCCAAAGCAGGAAAGATGTAGGAAAGAATGCCCTGTCCTCTCTGTCACACCACCCTCCTATCTCCTGTTGGTGTCTGCCATTGGCCAAGGCCATTCATCAAGGAGCCTTCGTAGTAGTGTGCTTAGGAGTCAGTGTTTTGCCATCCAGGGTAGGGCAGAGAACAGCAGGGAATGGATCTGACATAGGCAGGGGGCTGGTATGCAAAAAACTAGCACAGGTACTAAGATTTTTCCAAGACCAGTTTTAGTAACATTGGACTCCTTTTCATTCCAAATAGAGAGCTGAGTATTAAGAAATGACAATACAATCTAGCTGACAGCCCATTTCTCCCCAGTGATTTTTATAGGCAGTTAATTTTCTCTTGAATTTTCATTTTCATTGGCACTTAACTGTTAATCAGTAATTGCTCCACTTCCCTCTAATTCTTCTTTTGTCTTGATTGACACTTCTCCACATTAGGGTTAACGGCTGTCTTGCATAAGCAGCCACTGGTCAAATAGACCCATGTCTACTCCGTTAAAGCTTAACATGTGAGACAAGGCAGATTGTCTTTTGACCTTGGCTTTTGAGAAGTTCTGAAGCTTAGCAATTCTGATTTTTAGGTTTAAGTAAAAGTGAAGTTAGCCTAAGAGAATATCTACGTAACATTAACAGTAGACACTATTTCTGGGTTTCTACTTGCTGTCTCTGAAGCATTTGCTCTGCCTGAGGGAGAAAGGTAATTAAAACATGATACCTCCATGTCGTTTGGGAGGTGCTATTTCCCAGGGAACCACTGCATAGACTAGTATTACTCTTCCTAAGCATGATATTTTGGATTATTCTAAAACATGACATTGAAGTGTGAACAGATCAAGAGTAAAACTGAGGTCAGTGCGTACCAAGTCTGGGCAGTTTATAAACCCAGTGGAGCTTGCTGTTAACATATAGCTTGGCAAACTCACTCATGGTCTGAGCTGCAAATTGGGTTGTTTTCTATCTCTTTGTAGCCTTTAAGATTCTGGGATTGAACCAGAGCTGTCAGCTTGGTTTAGCGAAACAGAATCCAGCTCCCTCTTCGATGCCTTCAGTTTCTTAGGAGAAAATTAGCTATAATTTAAACAACACATATTTACATACACATATCCAAAACTGTTCAATGAAAATTTCAGGGTAAAGCAAGAGTTTAAAATCACCCTCGGATCATACAGTAGATTTACTAGGTTTTATATTTTACCATTTTTTCCCTCCTTTGCTCTCTGATCATGCAAACTTACTTCTAGAAATAGATTTCAAATTTCGGATACCTGATCCAACAAAGACAGTTTGAAAAGATTAAAAAATTACTCCTTTTCACTTTTAATTTTGTCACTCAGTCTTCTTTGTATCACTGGAGCTAAATGGTTCTTAATATAATAGCACAGGAAGACATATAAACATGTAAACAAACACACAAACATGAATATCTGTGCTCTCCAATTGTAGAGGAAACATTTAGAATAAACACAGAATTCCTGTGTTCACCATCCAGAAGGAGAGATGACAGATTTAAGGGATAAGGTCTGTAAAAGATACATTTCCAAGGAGGTCTAAGGATGAAGCCCAGGGAGTCAGAAGTGGCTTCATGGAGGTAATTCCTTTTGGGAATGGGCTTTAAATGATAAATAGGAGTTTGTTTAATAAACAAGAGACAGACAGAGGGCATGGCGTCTTCAGGAAATAGTTCTGCTGCCTAGAATGTGGCCTTTGCAGAGAGGGAATTATGAGAGATAAGAAAAGGGGTGGGTGGAAGCCAAATCAGGAAGTGTGTTTCGTGCCTGGCTGAGGAGGTTAATACTTATCTGTTAACCAGTGTTTAAGCAACTATGATATATTTCAGCTATATATTGTTTTGATTACATGAGTAATTCAGAACTTACAAAAATCTCGAAGTTTCAGAATAGTCGAGGGAAAAGGTGAAAATCTACTTTATCATAACTTCCATTGTTTGCACAGTGGTATATACTCATCCAGACTTTTTCAATGCTTATTTTAATTTGAAACGAGACCGCCTTCTACATATTATTTTGTAATATGCTTGCTCGATTGGTGACTCATGGAGATCTTTCCCTGTGAGTACAGACAGGTCAAACACATTCAATTTACTACCCATATAAAATTCCATCCAATGAAAATGAATTTATGTATGTATATGCATGACTGGAACATTGTGCTGTACACCAGAAATTGACACATTGTAAATGACTGTATTTCAATAATAACAAAAAACTTCACTTAGAAGAGATGTGGCATGCCCACATTTGTTCAGGAAAGGTCTAACTGTCCACAGTGTGGAAGTAAGGGATTCAAGCAGATGCAGATTGTTTAGACATCTGGCTTCATCGATGCTTTTTGAACTTTCTATATTCCTTGTCCCTGACAACTGATATTTCTGGAAAGCTGAATGCCAGCACAGGACTCCTGTTGCTAAAATCATACCTGGAGACAGTCTGGATTAGGAGGTGTGTTTCTTCAAGGGCATCATCCCAAGACCTGAAGGGCAACTGAGTGCATCACGAAGAAAACTCTCTGACTTCATTAACTGTCAACTTTGAAGTACAAGTATAAAGAGTAGAGAGAAAAAAACCCATGATACTCTCAACACAGGAGGCATCAAGATTAATGGTAGAGGATAATTGTTAAAGGAGGGATATCAGAGCTCATTTCACCTCGCCATGATTTACAAGAGAAATGCCTCAGACTATTTTCAGCAACAACTGAACTGACAAGATTAGGAGATAAAGAAAGTGGAGATGGAGTGAGGGACTCTTTATTCCTGTAAGTAGGTGTCTTCTAATGCTCCATCATAAACCATATCACATACCACAGACTAGCAACAGCCTGCGAGGAAGCGAATCCTACCAACAGCCAAGTGAGTGAGCTTGGAAGCTGAACTTTCCCAATGTGAGCCTTGAAGTGATAGTAGCTGAGACCTTGAATGCAGCCTGTGAAAGAAGAGAATTGAACTAAATCATGGCTGACTCCTGACCTACAGAGATGGAGATAATAAATGCTGCTGTTTCAAGCCTTTAATTTGGGGGTAATTTGTTACACAGCAACACAGAACTCCAATAGACACTTCTACTTCCTGCCTAGTGTCTTCACCACACACGTCAACTCCAGCTGTCCCAACAGCCGTCAGCTTCTCACAGGTGTAAGCCAACAGCACCTTCCCTTCAGCTGCACTGTTTGTTTTGCACTTTGTGCCCCAAGCCTTCTGACACCTGTGGGCACTTGCTCCCCATTACACATGTACACACCAATGTAGGAGAGGAAAAATAATTTTCCCTGTACTCTTCAAGGTTCTGTGGCTGAGACACCCCACCCACCGTAATAAAAAAAACAGATTAAGAGGAGAAAAGAAAATATGTTAATTAGTTGCAGCTCACAAAGATAAGAGATTCCAAAGGCTCCCAGATGATGGAGGTGTACAGACCATCCTGAGCTAAGGAGAGGGACAGGTCAGGGGCTTCAAGTAGGGGAAGGCAATTAACAGGAAGGAGAGAAGAGGAAAAGTTTGGTAATCAAACTTGCCTGCTCTGCAGACAAATCTCTCAGTGGAGAAAGTGATCTCCAGTAATATCTCTCTTCCTAGTACAGGCTCTCATTCTAACATAAATTTACCTGACAACAGGGGTATTAGTACTCTTGTTTTCAGAGCTTCTTTTGTGTCTGTAATTTCTCAGAATAAATCAACTCAAAGTATTCCTGATGCAGAAGTGGCCTCTTTGGGGATAGCTAACTCTGCTACCCTTCACCTGGAAGTGCAAGGGAGTTATTCCTTGTGGCCAATTCTAGACTAGTGTAGGAGAGAAGCCAGTAGAAACCCCTCTGCTGTTGCACAGATGGGCAGTTCTGACAGTCCACACAGACCCTCCAAAGGCCCCAGTGCCATGGAGCACAGTTGTTCACAGCAGTGACCAATTCAATTATGCTTCCTTCATTGGCTTTCCCTCCTACCTGTTCACCTCTTCTCAGAGACAAGTTATTTTGTCTAATCAATTACCTGCACTGAAGCTCTTATCTCAGGCTCTGTTATTGGTTGGGGAACGGGAACCCAAGCTAATGTACTTTGTCCCCTCTTAGCGTGGTATTACCAGGTCAAGGAGTTGCTAGAATATTGATGGTTCTGTTTCTTATACATTGACGAAGCAAATTTCTAGCATATTCCAGTAAACTTATACTCCTTCTCTGGCTTGATATTACATACCTCTCATCTCCTTTTTTTATAGCATTTTCACCTCACAGGTACAAAACCTGTTCAGCCCAACATTTTCTCTGACAGACTTTGCTACAGCAGCATGTACACTCAGTCACAACTCCAATACACTGTACTCTTGGATCAAAATGTAGTCGCCCAACTTGAAATGTTTGCAGTGCATCCACCTACCATGAACACTAATTGAGAACCCCTAGCAAATATATTTAAGTTAATTTCAGTGTGGGTTTGGCTCACAGTTAATTTTTTTTTGTTATTTTTACAGAAGTATGAGTCAAAGAACACTTCTGATTACTGCCAGAATCATATCTGGACAACTGCACATAGACTCCAAGATATCCAGTCCATCTCAGACAGTTCCCCAAACAATACTGGTTCCTGTAGAGTTTGCATAATGCCTGACAGCTTTCCGCAGAAAAGAAGGTCAAATCCCAGATCCAAACCCCATGGTCTGTGCCCTAGAATCCAGATAATATTTTTTTCAAAATCTGTCTATGTCTGTGTGTATCTGTGTGTGAGAGAGAGCATTTTACAAGTGACCTTTCAAGAAATTCCACAGATCTATTTAAGAAAAATGCAATGCCTCACTCAGAATTTCCTAATTTAGAAAGAAATTAGCTAGAAAATAATTTTCATTTAAAACCATTGGCACAATTTCCAGGAACAATAAAAGACTCCTAAATAAAATGTATTTATTCTTGGATTACATAGTTCTCTCTTTCCTTTCCTGATCTCATGCTGAGATGAAACTTCTAATTCTCTCTCTCAAGTCTGCTTAGTTTTTATCCCCCAAACCAAGTTGATTGGCTCTCCACTCCTACTTGGTTTTTATCCCAGGACTAATAAGGAATGAAAGCAGAGGGAGAATTGGAGAGATTCTCCAAACTAGTCTAAAGAGGCTATTGAAATTGCCTCTGAGCCTCTCAAGGCAACTTGGGGGCTTCTAAAGAATTTAAGTATAAATAAGCAATTTTCACATAGCAACAACCTTGCTGTGGAAACTAAATGAGACACACAACAGCTTGTGGTCATGTATAAATTTGTTCTTTTCGTACCTTTCTTTGGTCTTTGTCTAAAAGGGCAAACTCTTTCTTAAAGGGCCAGATACTAAATATGGCCTGTGAACCATACAATCTCTGTCACAACTGCTCAACTCTGTCCTTGTAGATTGAAAATAACCAGAGACAAATATGTAAACAAATGACTATAGCTGTGTTCTAATAAAACTTTATTTACAAAAACAGGGCTAGCCTCCCAGCTGTATTTTTCCAACCCACGGTCTAGAACAAGAAACTGAAAGAACTATGGAGTGAATTAACATCATTTTGTTTCTATGACACCCTTCTGTCCCAATGACTCAACCACTATATTTTAGTTTTTTAAAATAAATGGAAAGAAGAGAGATGTCTTTGCAGTACATAAGGAAATAGGCACATCACACTCTGAAAAACTTCCAGAACTGGAAACATAACTGAAAATAATACAAGGCTGTCTACATTGATGGATCATCCAAGTTCAGCCTCACAGTGTGTCTGCTGTGCTTTGAAAGTTCAAGAAAAATGCTGCTCTGTGTAATGGATAGTTTTGTCAAACATATAAATAAATATGCAAATGGTGCATTGGCTCCTGAGGATAATGGCTAAATAAAACTTTCTAAAATAAGTCTTTCCTTGACCAAAAAGATATGTTCCAGTCTCACAGTCATCAGTATACTGTCATCCATCCCATAATACATAGCACAACTCAGGATGTCTGATGTGACATTGATAGGCTGAGGTAACATTCTATTTCTCCCCTCACTGCCTCACCTAAGGTTTTGCAAAAGATCTTTGCAAGGTATGTGAACTCTGAAATCCCAAGCAGAAAGTGTTATACAAATTTTTCTCGGGAACATTACACAGATTTTTCTCAGGAGACCGTTTATAACTATCAACAGCTTCTCACTGCCAGCAGATCTACTCTACAAGAAATGTTAACTGAAGTTCACCAGGCAGAAGGCACATGAAATTAAACTAAAACTTGGATATACAAAAAGAAATAAAGAGCACCCAAGACTGGGAGAAAGTATCTGCCAGTTATCTATAGATAATTAACTTACATCTGGAATATATAAAGAACTCTCAAAACTCAAAAATTAAAAAAAAGCCAAAAAACACACAACCTAAATTTAAAAATGGGATATGTTTCTGAACAGATCCTCACCAAAGAAGACATGTGGATGGTAAATATGAATGGTAAATAAGCATAAAAACGATGCTCAACATCAGTAGTCATTAGGGAAATGTGAATTCAAACCACAATAAGATAGCAACTCACACTAAGGAAAACTGGGTTAAGAGCTTTGACTATCATTGTAAATCTTCTGTAAGTATAATATGATTTCAAAATAAAAAATTACAATAAAAGCATGGAACTATTTTCCATTGTTGAGACCACTAGCAAAAATCATGGTTACTAGAAGAGAGGACACCAGAAGAAAGAAGACATTTTTAGGAAGGTTAAAGACACGCTTTGGCTAGGGAAGTCCCTTGTTAAGTGGTCCTTCAGGAAAACCAGAATATGTCACCCTAAAATATCCATCTTTGACATAAAGATTATTTTAAGCTGAAGGCAATTAAATAGCAAAAGCAGGAAAAAAACAGAAAAACACCTCTCCCTTTTCTGCCTAAAGGCAGGATGTAAATTCTCCTTTTACTGGAGACAGACTTATCAGCCCAGAGGTGGCATCAGAGGAATCTACAAACAAACCTTAATCCCTCAGTTTCCACCCCTATATTTACCTTCCCACAGTTTGCTGCCCTTAGAAGTCTAAAATTGCCTTCCCCTGTCCTGTCAGTTCTCTATGAATTTAATTTTTTTTGTTGTTGAAGATGCTATATAAGCTAGAATTCAAAGCTGACATTTTGAGCTACTTGTGGTTTAGGATTCTCCCATGATGCATGCTGTGTGCATTAAACATCAACTATATCTGAAATATGTATAGTTACTAAGCAGGAATCATACCACAATGAAGGTGTTAAAAAATAAACTATTTGTTTTTCTCTTGTCAATGTCTTTTCGTTCAAAAGTCCCAGCTGACAACATAAAATGGGCAGAAGTAAAGTTTTGCCTTCCTTCACCCACAGGGACTCAACGATGTCCTCGTGACTTTGGCTGATAGCACAAGTATGTATTCTGGGCAAGTGGAAACCTGCAAGCTTTGGCAATCACACCTGACTCCCCATGTGTGATCAAGTCTGGAGTGACAATTTTTCCTTAAGTTGTCCTGTTAACACCTCCTATATCAGGAATTAGAGTACTGAGAGAAAAGAGAAGAAGACAAGGAGTTTCCCAGGAAGTGAACTATCTGGTAAACATAAGTGATCTCATTGTTGTTCAGTTCTGGTTTATTATAGTGTCCAATAATGAAACACATTTAAGTTTAAAAGTGGTCTATTTTGGTGGTGATTGAGCCTGTCTTAATGACTACTTCTACTTGCAGTTATGGACAATTTTCTCTTCCATTTAAGACAATTCTAAGACCCCACCAGGCAGAAGTTGATTTGGGGCTTCATGTAGATCTGGCTTCACTGATTGGGCCTGGGTACGCTCACCTCCTAAACATTATTATTCTTCAGTCTGAAGAGTCTTTTTAAGAAAAATTTAAAATGTTCAATAGTTTTAGATTCAGACGTTAACTAGTGCATAAAATCCTTTTCAGGTGTGCTCACATATAACCACATAACATCTGGCGAATTTCTCAGAAAATGTTGGCCTATGTAGCCTTTGAATGCAGTTCATGATTCTATCAATTCAATTTAAAATAACCCAAAATACGACTTATAATTTCCTCCACTCATCTCTACACGCAACCACCTCTTAGGAAGCCAAATACAACCTTCTTTTTGGCTGATGAACCAAACATCAAAAACCATATTTCTGTGTATGTATCAAGTAGAGATCTATGTGAAGAAGTTCTAGCAAGTGCTCCAAATAATACTTCTCTACCTGGAATAAATATGTAGATAAATCACTGTTTGCTTTGCTGAACTAATTAGACTATTTTTGTGGAGGCAAAAATTGGCTTTATTTTATTCTAAGATAGTTACTCTAGCTCTGAAAATGAAAATTATACCTGGAGAAACTACACTTTCCTTTTCATTGCCCATTTTTCTCTGCACTCAGTGAACAGAGGCACCATCTCCATCATCAAGTTCTCAGAGGTATCCGTTGTCCTTCTTATCCTATTTAATTGGTTTAAAATGGAGGTTCCAGTGCTCCCCCTGCACATCAGTTTTGACTGCAGTCAATCGCCAGCAGCTTCACTGCTACCAACAAGGAAAAGAGCCTCCATCCTTGGGGAGTCATTCCACCACGAGCCCGGAAGAACATCTTGCACATCAAGTCACTTCCCTCCTCTGACCCCCAGATCCACTCTCAATTCCCTTTCCCATAAGAAGCACACTTTCACAGGGTGATTCAGCCTTTGGTGAGTCATTTGTGTGTGAAGCAGACACTTTCAAAGGGATGAAGGAGAAAGAGCCGCCGATCAAGAGCAGGGGCCGTAACTACTTAGCTTATTGCCTGTTGTTTATTTTCCTGTTTCTTGCTTTGGAGTGTAAGAATCTCAAGGGCAGGAATTATGTCTTGGTGTCATTGTATCTGACTCAGAATAAATGTTTGGTACATTTTTAAAAATAAATAAATTAATAATAGTACTGTTTAATCTTTGCCACTAACAGCAATAAACAGAATTAAATAAATACCTAACCAATAAAAGACAAACTAATTGGAATTTATCTACACTGGGGATTAATAATAGTTTTGCTTCTTCAGGAAAATTCTCATTTTTAGACGTACGTGTATTGTACATACATACATTTAGATATACAAGATATGTTATCTATACAAAAGAATCTAAAGTCCAGCAATTTAAAAAAAAAGGGCAAGAAACCTAAAACTGAGAAAGTTTCAACTGCTTCTTATAAGCAAGGTCATTTTTAATGGGCTACATATTCCCTTTTTCAGTCTGCACTTTGGTTATGATAAGCTTGGGTTTTAGTCTTGAAACAAAGCAAAACTGACCGTCTTTAAAAGTAATTATTGACTTAAACAGGGGCATCCTGATCTTTGAAAGAAAGAAATGAACTCACAAGCAGGGGTGAAACACCATTCGGTACTGTGCTGGGGAGTCAGAAAAATAGAACCTAAATGCTAAAGATCTCCATCGTAAGTATCATTGGCTTTATCTGGAAACCTATTATCCAGCTACCAAACACCTAGTGAACAAGTTAACATCTCTGTGATACGTGCAGTTCCTTAAACTGCCTGTTATCCTGGAGAGTACATTTTCACTTGGCTTCCTTAATGGACAGTCAGAGAAGAAAGAATAATACCAAGAACTCCACAGCTGCTTCTGCATAAGGCAGAGGTTTTCCATCCATACTGTAGTATTTGGCCCCCAAATCACTTTTTACACTCCACAGTGCGTGTCTGCACAGCAAGGAAGGAAAGGGAGTTGGAACCACATGGGGCCACATGAGAAATGGAATTGCTTCTCTTGGCGTTAAGTGCTAGGCAATCTATAAAACTACTCCCTGGGACACATCAGCCATTCTTTATTGACTTCAAATGATCTTAAGGCTGGAACAGCCCAAGTCGAGGTGGATGTTCTTGACATCTTGACATCTATGGCCCAGTCCAGGAGCTGCCTTTGAAGGAACTCCTGGGGCACCCTGATTTCCCTTCCCCATAAGAGACACTGGGAGGACAGTATAACGTAGTGATAAATAGCTTTGAGGTTAGGCAGACTTCAATTTAAATACCAGTTCTGCCACTATCTAACTTGTCCAGAAGCTTCTCTGAGCCCCAGGTTTTATCTATAAAATGACAGTATTGACACTGTTTCCTTCTTGGCTTACTCAGGGGATAAACAGAATAAAAGAACCAAAACACAAAGCCAGCACACACACAGTAAGCACTGTTGAACAGTAGCCATAACTACAATTCTCTTCTCTTTCTCTCTTAATGTTTCTCCCTGTTCCTTTTCCTCCCTCCTCCCTCTCCCTTTCCATGTCTACCCTGCCTCTGCCTTAGGCTTGCCAGAGACATCTGAGACCCACTGTCTCTGCACAGGTAGCCCCTTTGTCTACAGACCCACTAGCTCTCAGTCAAGACTGTCAGGGTCTCTACCACAGGATGGCTTTTGTCAACTTGTCAACATGACCCAAGGGCTTTTGCTTGTTTAAAGTGCCCGCCTTTCTACTGTTAATTGAAGTTTGCTCTTTACCAATTATATTTTCTTAAACAATTTACTTACTTCAATGAAGGTCATTTTGCCACCCTCAAGGCCATCCAAATAATGGGATGCTGAAAATTAGAGAGCTGTAACTTTTTGGCTGATATTAAATTTTTTCATTTTATTTTTTAACTTTTTATTTGAAAATAATGGTAACACGTACAGAAAAGTTTCAACATGTGTATACCCTTTAGCCAGATTCACCTAATTGGTAACATTTTTGTACCATTGACTTTGTCATTTGTCTCTCTCTCTTTTTTTTTTTTAAAATATAGACACACTATGGTTTGAATGTTGATATTCCCACCAAATTCAAAAGCTGAAATTCAAATCCCCAAGTGATAATATTAGAGTGTGGGGTATTTGGAAGGTGATTAGGTCATGAGGGTAGAACCCTCAAAATGAGGATTAGTGGCCTTTAAAAAAGAAGTCCAGTAAAACTCCCTTGCTCCTTACACTGTATATGCGATTAAAGTGAGAAGACAGCCCTCACCAGACACCGAATATGCCAGTGCCATGTCTTGGACTCCCCAGCCTCCAAAACTGAGAGAAAAAAATGTTTGTTGTTTATAAGTCAGCCAGTTTACAGCATTTTTGTTACAGGAGCCCAATAGACTAAGACTATATATGTATGTATATGTGTGTGTGTGTATTTATATGTGTGCATATTTATATATATGTATATGTTTATACATAATACCATATTATGTATAACAAGAGATACATTATTGTTCTAAATGATTTGAAAGTAAATTGCATATATCTTGAGTCTTTAACTCTGAACACTTTAGTGTGTATTTCCAGAGAATAAGGATATATTCTTACATGATCACAGTACAATTATAAACTGTACTCTAATTATATGTCACCGCTACAATCCTTTACATCTACTATCCTTATTCCACTTTTCTTGATTGACCCAAAAGTCCTCCATAGCATGTTTTTTTTTCCACTGTAGGATGCAGTCTAGTGTCTGGTATTGCCTTAGTTATCCTATCTCTTAATCTTCTTTACTCTGGAACATTTCCATAGCCCCAAAGCCTTCATTTTTATAGCAATGCATTCCTCTTCCCATGACAGGCCTCACAAACTCAGATTACACATTGACGAATAATGTCTCCTCTCCTCAACCTCCCTCCAAACCTAAGAATGTTTAACAGATGCGTGATTTCAATTCTCGATTATTATTTTGTTCCATGGTATCTATTTGGAAAATGAAAGAAATAAAGCTAAAAATTCCTTGGTCGTATTATTTTGCATCCCAGAGATAAAGATAATGAGCCATTTTATGGAGCCTATGAACTGATGGAAACTCATTAGGAATGGTATCACTTAGCATATTCCTTTATAAGTTTAAAGTTTTAGTGAACACTTTTCTGATATTCATTATTTTTCAGCGGTCTTTTTAGGAAAAATTTTAAAGAGTGGTGTCCATGTCACTGTAAATGTACTTCACTTGTGTTCCTTCTTTTAAAAAAAATCAGATGTACTCTGATAAAAGAACTACTATGGTCAATAAAGAAATTCAATTGCCAAAGAAATCAAAGATGTTCAAAATCGAGAGCACCATTTTTGTTTTCTATGTAACTAATGAAACAGGCTAAATAACTTATGAAAGCTGCCTTGTTGGGTCTTTCTCTGGAGGAAAGTCTTCTGATAAGAAATGCTAAGCATATGTTCCCTCCTCTAACATCCAACTCTTTTTCTCACTCCCTCCTCCTCCTTCAGTACTCGAACAAAGTCCACACAATCTGCACTGAGGCCTTGAAGCCAGGATTCTGGGCCACATTTCAAACCAATGACTCTGGCCTATCCTCCTCATGATTACCCTGGAATTCCTGCTCTGAGTGGCCTACTCTTTTTTTTTTTTTTTTTAATGGAGGTACTGAGGATTGAACTCAAGACTTCATGCATGCTAAGCATGCTCCCTATCACTGAACTGTATCTTCCCAGCCAAGTGACCTACTCTTAACGAAGACCTGCCTAATTGTTCCATGTGCTAACTTGGACAGGAGCCTGAGAGAAAGAGCTCATGGCTTATAAATATGAATGTAAACTTAAACAGGCTAGTGAAACTCAGAACACATTCTCAGTACCACCCAGATTGCAAACATAGTATTTTGCCATGACCTAAGATTTTTGGTTGCACTGGCTGCACACAAATGTTTAAGGGAGATGCCACCTTTGACGTGTGCCATCTAGTTAGGTGAATGTCTTCTCTTCCTATGGTCTGAGTGTACTAGCCAACACTTATTAATGCTACTAACCTGTGTCAGCCAATATTCCAAGAATGTTTCACATGGATGAAGCCCTTCAGTGCTTACAACAACCCTACAAAGTAGGTAACATCATTATCCTCGTTCTAGAGATGAGGAAACAGACACAGAGAAGTTGAGTAACTTGCCCTAAAATCACACAGCAGTTAAGTTTAATGTCTCTAAAACTTTCCAGTGGAAAGTGCTATGGATTAAATGTTTGTGTTCTGCCCCTCCAATTCATATGTTGAAGCCCTAACTCCCAGTATGGTGGTATTTGGAGATGGAGCCTTTGTGAAGTAATCGGGTTTGGATACGGTCAGGGGGTAGAGCCCTCATGATGGGACTGGCACCTTTATAAAGGGGATGATGGAACCAGAGCTCTGCCATGTGAACATGGGAGAAAGCAGCTGTCTGTAAACCAGGAGGATTCCCATTAAGAACCTGACCACAATGGAGCCGTAACCTCCAACTCTAAGAAATAAAAACTTTCTGTTTAAGCCACACAGTCTATGGTAGTCTGTTATAGCAGCTTCAGCTGACTAAGATGAAAGGTAAATATCAAATACATTAGTCTCTCCAGGTATGGACATAGAGCTTCAAAGAACTCCCCTACAGACTCCCAGACAGCAGGCTCTCAGTAAATATCCTGATAGAAATCAACAATATCTCCCTCTACATATAATTCTTACTGTTATTTTGAGGCTCTGTGAATGTGGCTAAAGGAAAGATGAAAGGACTAGGAGTAGGTGAGATCCTCATTTGACGAAAGGGATGCTGATGGCTACAGGTACAAAGTGCCATGCCTGTCAGCATTTGCTAGGTTTTTAAAAAAAGTTCTCCTTTGGGTGGACCAGATATCAAGTGGAATCATCATCGCTGAGTCTTTGATATTCTTTGCTTTCCCTTTAAAGTTATTCCCATTGCATTGTTTTTGATTCCAGTTTTATTGCGATAAACTTAACAAAGTGGTGTGTCAGTTTTCAGGTTTACAGAATAATGATTTGATTTACATTACATCATGAAACGATTACCCTAGTTAACTTTGGTAAACACTTACTATCTCACAGATACAAGATAAAAAGAAAAAGATATTTTTCCTTAGGATGAGAAGTTAACAGTTTTCACACATAACGTACAGCAGTGTCCATTACACTTATCATGTTGTATATTACAATCCTAGCACTTATTTATCTTACAACTGGAGGGTTGTACTTTTTGATTGCCTTCAGCCAGTTCCCCCTACCCTCCCCTCCACATCCGGTAGCCACAAATCTAATCTCCTTTTCTGTGAGTTTGCTGGTTGATTTGTTTTTGACGTATAATTGACCTATGACACTATATTAGTTCCTGTTATACCAGATATTGATTCGTTATTTCTATACATTTCAAAATGATCACTACGGTAAGTCTAGTTGTCATTTATCTCCATATAAAGATATTACATGATTATTGTCTATATTCTCCACACTATCCATTTCATGCCTGACTCATCTATTCTATAACTAGAAGCTTGTACCTCTTCATCTCCCTCGTCTTTTTCTCTCCTCAGCCTGCCCCCCTCCCCTTTGGCAACCTTTGCCATTGCATTTTTACCCAACCTTTCAGCATTCCTCAAGAAATTTCCTAAGAAATATGATTGGAGAAGCAGAATAGGAAAACTAAGAACCTTATAATACCCTTATATTGTTCTTAAATTAAGTTTTTAATGCTTAGAGTCAGTGAGTTTTGCAAGGCCTTGTGGCAGTTCTTTAAATTTTTTGACATTTGTAATTGGTGGGATAGAAGGTTTTCTACTTATAAAAGTAGCAGTTGTTTTTTTTTTTAACACCTACAAGCATAGCCAATGAACTAAGTAAGCACTGATTGGAGTAGAAATGGAGACTTCAAAACTTACAGCCTAGATATGCCCCTGGGCTTTTTTTTTTTTTTCCCCCTGGATTTCAGTTTTTTTCCTCAGAACTTGAACCATTGTTTCAATGTCAGAAGTTTTGTATAGATTTCTATTCTCTTGTTAAAAACCCAGACTAAGACAACTCCAGAGCAACATCATCCTTCTGGTGACAGTCAAGTTAAGCTGAATAATGGCTGTGTCCTAGTAAAACAAACAAAGCTTCTCTTGTCCAGTTAAAAGGCCAGCACTGCTGCTGAGCTGGGTGTGGGAGGTGGGAAAGGCAGCAAGCAGGCCTCTGTGATGTAATTTATCTGAACAGTGAACTTGGGAGTAGAGAAGCTTACAAGAGGAGGGAATAAAAACAGACCAGTCATCACGAGAAAAACATTTTTTTCTATTTCCTTAATGCTGTATCTCTATGAGATGACAGATGTTTACTAAACTTCTTGTGATAATCATCTCATGATGTATAGAAGTCAAATCATTAACCTGTACACCTTAAACTTATACAATGTGTTTGTCAATTATATCTCAATAAATCTAGGGGGAAAAAAAAACCTAGCAATCCAAAAAGTATCTCAAACAAAACTTAACAGAGTATTCTCATGTATGGAAAAGGATAGTAAAAGGTAAGGGAGATAAACAAGGGGCACTTGGGGAGAGTGTTAAGATCTTTCCTTTTCCATACAAATTGTAACCAGGTCAGAGTTCCCATCTATAAATGAGACTAAAAATAGGTTGGAGAAGAGTAAATAAATTAGTGCACCTAGAGCCCTTCAACAGTCCCTGCCATGTAATAAGTGCTCAAAAAATCAATGTTGGCAATCATCATCATTACCCAATAGGAAGACAAGGAAAAAGAAACAAATTGGACATTCTGCCATGAAACTACATCAATACATATGACCTGCGTGTTTGGAAATGTTGCAACTTTGTATTTTGAAGGCTTAAATTCTTAGTTTAGTAATGCAATCTCCTATGGGTGTCTGGCAACCTAAACAGTAGGTTTTGACTATTTACACACAAGTAATGCTATTGAACTTGCCATCTTTCTCCAGTCTACTGATTCTTCCTACCCACCGTCTACGAAAAAAAGAAAAATCACAAAAAACCTAATAATCTAGTGATAAACTTCTCTTCATGTGATATAAAGTATCCCTTGTAACTCCGCTGTTCTGGTGGTTCCCTTCAGTAAATGGTACCTATTAACTGTGGAAACCATATTTACATGCCCTGGTAAACAATGGATTATTCTGAGAACCTGATTTAGTAAATACTGTGGTCTGTGGGATTTCAGTAAAAAATTACAATAGCAAATGTAGAAGGAAATCTCTATAGCTTTTATCTACATTTCAAGAAAGATTTAAAAGTCCTTTCGCAATATATTTGATCAAGTTTCAAAAAATGGAAAAACAGTTGTAAATGATATTTAAGGAAACTAAAACTACTTGCATGATTTAGTCTTTTAAAAACAGATTTAAACCAAGTAAGAGAAAAACTGAACTAGAGATTACAGATAGGCATCTGACCACACACTTTCACATTAGTGATTTAAAGTAATAAAATTATATCTCCAATAGTAATCACACTTATTTTTTAGGCAAACTCAATTCAAATGCATTATTAATTTATAAACAATAAAATAGAATTGTATATCTATTTAAATATAAACATTTTAAAAGTTTTCTAACATCAATCTCTTTTTTTAAAAAGCTGAGATGAAATTTAGAAGATACTTTTAACAAGTTAAAATTTCAGCTTGGCCTCCTTAAGAGTTACAGATTTTCAGACCTGGAGATAGTCTTAAATTATCAAGCAAATTCTAATCAAAATGAACAGCCCTGAAAGAGAACTAAGTATGAAATTCACACATTTATAGCCTTCTTTTCTTCTCCAGAGTAATTATGGCAGGGAATTGTACGCAGTAGTGGAAGCATGTGTGTATTCAGGCGTATACACTTGTGGGCATTTACAAGCTTAAAAACTATATTTGTGGTGAGGTGAGCTAGAATGTACATCCCCCAAGGTTTATTCATGAAAACCTCCAAGGCACTTCCAAGAGGCCTCTTCTCAGATAATTTCCCTAGTTGCTTAAAATTGGTAAGAACCTGCCCTCACCTGAATATGTATCTGCTAGTGTTGTGAAAAGATGCTGTGTTTCCTCCTGTATACTACTATAAAGAGGGAGGGGAAAAAACCTATAATCTGTTGAAAGAACACTATCAGGATATGATTGCTAAATAACCCCTGAGCATTTTCCATTCTCCAACACATCATTATAGTGAGCAGCATTTTAGGGTAATTGTCAGATACACGTAAAGCCTCTCAGAGTGTCCTTGCAGAAATAACAGCAAAACACTACCAGTGGTCAATCCACTCCATCCCTCATCTTCCAAAGTAATCATGGGTAGTTTGCCCCAGAGTCACAAGGGCAGCTCCGGGATCACAGGCTCACTGGGGAAGCATATTTACCTACGATCTCAGATGACACTGACTTAGGGAAAGACTTCATCCTGGTTACCAAGGTTTTCTTAGGGATGTGAAGAGGTCAGAGAGGAAGGGAAGCATCTCCTGGATGTGAAGGAGAAGTCAACTACATTCCGGCCTTTTGGTGGAAACAAAAGTCATCTTTTATCCAATTTGAACAGCTATAAAAGGGGTGGCTACCCTCTGCCCCAGAGGGCACATTCAGGCTTTCCTCTTCCTGCTGTATTCACTCAGAGCATCAGTAGGGGGAAAGCTGGCTAGCCAAGGCCAAATGTTTCCATGCTCACCCCATGTGGCCAGGAGCTGTATAAAGTACACCTACACCATGGTTACAAGAACGGGAGGAACTTCCTTCACTGAGTAAGCATCCAAAAGAGGTCTTCTGCATATTTGTGGCAGCTAGCTTTTCCTATGCGGGAGTGCTAGGCATTGTGAAGTTTCTACCAAGCCTGTAAAGACATATTAGTGAAACCCAGACCAATTATTCATTCTGGTCACTGAGTCTGATGGCCCTAATATACAGCACATGGGGATAATTTTCCACCTTTGTATAACCTAAAATAAAAGAAAGAGGGAAAAAAAATTTACTCCATTATCTATGACATTTTTTGCACATACCTTATCAGACTGATCGCTTTCATTAAAGCAACATTCTACTCACATACGAGTATATAAAAACACATCGCTCTATTTCTAACCTACTGGCCACTGCTGTACAATTAGTGATTACCTAATAGCATGATTTCCTGGTTTAATGAGATACTTTAACTGAATTGGAACTCAGCATTCTGTTTAGTCACTGACCTACCATAGTGACATAAACAAATTCAATGGCAATGTATCTCTGGGTCCTTTCAAGTGTTCAAAACATATTTATAAATCTTTTCTAAAGTCCGAATGTCCAAATCTCTTCAGACTGAGAACTTCAAAATCATTCCACAATATCATAAATGCTAAGCAGAGGAATCTGACCTTCAAACAAGCCAGTTCTGCAGTCTTCAATTAAAACATTATGTGACCTTATGAAGACATGTAGAACTCCTTTAGTGAGATAACAATTTCCCATAACCTCAAAATCCCTTAAATGGTGCTGGTGGTGCTTCTTATGGCAAATAAAGAAAAATGGATTTCTATGATATTTAGTTTAGCTGCCTTCACTATGTATGTTTGATTCTGGCTGTTTTCAGGAAGGAGAAAAATTTATTTTTTTCTGATATAATGAAGATATTCTTTTGTGTGAAGGTTTATTAGAGCTATCATTATCTTATAGTTAAAGGAATAAAAAATAGTTAAAATGTCACAGTATTTGCCCTCTCCCATTTGATTAGGCAAGAAAGTTTAGATTTTCTATCTTTGATCCCAGAGGCTTAAACAAAGGTTAACTGGCAAATATTATACGGAGACAGATCTGACTTTAAAAAAAAAAAATCTAACAGTTAAAATTGTACAAAGGAGAGTGAGTTCCTTCTGGAAGTCCCTGTGTGTGTGTGTGCGCATGTGTGTGTGTATGTGTGTTCAGGTGTAACTGCAAATACACTTGGGGTTGAGATAGAGGGAAGATGTGTTTAATCCATTCATTGAGCTTTTCTTGTGAACTTGCTATGGGCCAGTTATCGCCTGGACAAAGTGTCTGTGAGCTCTTTCATGCTGAAGGAGTCCCTCAGAAAATATATGCAAAAAGTTTCAATGAATGTTTTCCCTTTCTACTGTTTCTATGAAAGTTTACCCAAATTATCAGTAGATGACTCAACAGCTCACAGTTTTTATTTTAAATCCCATTAGGACCTATGAAGGATCAATGACATCAGTGCATTTGAGCAGAAATCTGCATGTAAATAGAGATATTTCATGTCTCTTCCCCTTCCTCCTTCTCTCCTCATTCTATGTTTACATTGTTGAGTCAACCACATTATAACAGAAGTATAATATTTAATATAGACTCCTATGTAAAATTTACTTACAACTGTCTTTGTTTTATTATTTACATTAAATAAGATTTTTCTATTCTAAAACTGAGTGGTTATTTCTTTAATTGAGAAAATCAAAAAACCCAAATTTTCAGTTACCCCTCAATGTAATTTGTAAAAGCAGATTAAAAATTCAAATCATTACTTAAAAACTTATTTGTATTCAAAAGTCTGTTTTATCTTTAAAAGTTGTTCCTAGTCTTGGATAATATATTAAGGCTTTATGTTGTGGAAAATCTTTCAGTCGATGTTGTCATATTGTATATTTTTATGAAACAAGAAGACTGCATAGTAGTAATGGTTATACAAAATATATTTTTAAATGGTTAAAATTGGAAACTTTATGTTATATGTATTTTATCCATAATATATAAATATATATATATGGATATATGTATACATATATACACACACAGTTGGCAAGCATATGTGGGAGCCAGCTGAGGGTCAAAGGGACAATTTGGGAGATTATTGTATAAGCCCAATGTGGTAGGCAGGCAGAATAATAATTCCTCCAAATCACAGAAACAGAACTAGCAATGCTTTGTTATAATAAACAATAAGAATAGTGTGTAAGTGGGGCCATGAGAAATGGGCCAGGTTAGAACACAGACTACCTAGAAGATGGGTTAAAAGGATGGAGTGTGAATGTCTCTGAATAACACAAATCCAATTCACACTGCCCAGTGTAAGTCTAGGCTGTGTCATTATGCTTCATCCATCCAGGAGTGTGCTGATAATTTACTAGATTTATTTGAAGGTAACACTATTGTTAGTCATCTCTCTGCCAGCTCAGTGAATTATTAACTAGGATTCTGCGCCTTGCTTAATGCATCTGGTTTGCTTTCTACACCTAGGGAGAGTAGAAAGCACAATCTCAAGGGTTGTCTCACGCCAGAGAAGAAACAGCCTCAGTGCTAACATAGAAACTCATATTAACATGTGAAAAATTCTGTTGGTTTCCATCCAAATAAATAGGAGACCATAAAACCCCAAAACTGTTTCTCACTTATTTAAAAAGCCTAATATTGGCAGAAAAGTTTCTGGATCTCTTTTCTTTCTACACAACAGCATTATGTCTGCTTTATTTCCCCATCAATATGTGATTTAATGTAACAGGTACCACTGAAAACTGCAACATTCATTTGACTGTAACAGCCAAGAGTTTGCTGACTTTCCAAAGGGCTGGCATTCTGCCACCAATTCTATGGTTTGGAAGCACCCCCAAAATTAATCCTCACTCTTTCATTCAATATGCAGCACTGCCAAAATAGTGTTCATCTGCTGGAGTTAAGTACTCAATGAAAGCCAGAGGTAAAATTGCAACCTGGAGAAATAATAAAAACAAAGACTCGAAGCAAGACTCACATCTGTCTGGACTGCATTTTTTTACTTTTCTCCCTAGCCTGCCCAATTCATAAAGCGTTCATCCTTCACAACTGTTGAATAGTGGGGATTCAGCAAGATGGCAGTGGCTATGAAATCAAAGGAGTAAGGATGGTACTGGCTGTTTCACCATCCCTTCAAAAAATTACATCTGAAAATGCAAAACATAAAAAGATGGGAAGGGTTTCTTCAAGAATCGAGTCACCATCATGTGCAGGATTATTTTTTGGTGTGTTCGCACAGAGCCACTCCCCAAATCATAGACTGAAAGAGACCAACGTTTCACTGCAAAGGTTAAACCTTTATGTATTTCAATCTCTTTATTTTTTTAAGTTCAACTAAGAATCGTCTCCCTGTGCAATTACCTTGAACTCTGGCAGTACCATTTAATACATTAATGGAACATATTCAGAGCTGAGACCAGGAGGGTAAAAGAAATAGAGACATTACCTAAAGTAAGAGCTCTCTCAGAATTAAAGTAGGAAGGTAAAGCAGAGTTATTATACATATTAGTTTCCTTCTGGATGGACCATAGAAATGAATTTGCACTAAAACTATAAACTCTGTTGGAGGACTAGTTGCAGATTATTATTTAAAAAATGACTTCTAAGAGGTCAGGATTTTGCAGAATTGAAACACTTTCATAATTAGTAAGTTACCTATCAGAGAAAACTTCCTAAGTATTACTAGTTTATTGAGTAATTTTAATAGAGTACAAACAAAATAATTTTATTCTTTCTCATAAATCTTCCTCCTTCACCTGCTTTATTAATTATTTATTCCTACCCCTGGCTAAAACCTTTTGAAGATACCACTGCATTATCAAGAAAAGCCATCCAGGTGATTCCAAAACTTTGATTTCCTATCCAATTTATCACTTCTCTCCTTGACCTCAGCTCAGAAACCAGCATGGCGGAAAGAGACTGAGCCTGACCGGCTTCTCCATTGTTCCTCCAAGGTGCTCTTCCAGTTCCTCCTGTACTCAGCAGGTTCCCTTGGCCCATCCAGGGCTTACTGAGGGTAGGAAGGGAGGTGAAATGCAGAGGTCATATTGACTAGGACATCTGTGATCTGGTTTCAGGACTCTGTTTTAAACAGCAAAACATCGGCTTTTTCTCAGATGGGCACTTCTATGACAAACATGCTTTTTCGCCCAACCCAGCTAGGGAGCTCTGAGTGCAGGTCTCTGGTGTGAGCTTTACTCAACAGGCAAACATAATTTTTGGAGAGTTCTATTACATAGTTCAAACTTGAACAACCTTTTATAAAAAATTTCCAGCATGTTGTGCATCCAGGAAAAATCTATATTTTGCTTAAGATTATCCCTTTCTATACATTTCAAGAAAATCTTGCCTCTCTCTCCTGTGAGAAACTATTTCAAACCATGAAAAGTCAATCCTTCAACCCACCCCACAATTCCAACACCAAAGCACAGGATAAGGATAACTCCTGAGAGTTTTTTCCACTATGTTCCATATGGTTCTAACTTCTATCTTAAGTATAGGTCTAGAAAAGTCAACACACTGATAGATATGATTTTTCAGATTGTATGAAATGCTATGACTAAAAACTTTGCTAACAAAAAGATCGACTTCATCTGTTAACAATGTAAAATGATCATTGATTTAAGCGCTTGTACAGAAAAAGGCACTAATTGTGTAGAAATTCTTATTTCCTACCTTGCATGTGGAAGAACTGAATTTGTCCAATTGGAGGATTGCAGCAATTGTTTCTAGAAAGTTGTAGTAACTACCAAGCTTTAACACTAATGTACTAAAGACTGGTCACGTTTAAGCTTAGAATCAGATACGTGTCTTAGTTTAGAATCAGATTTGTCTTTCATGCCACCACCACAGAGTGGATAACTCCTACCTTTCAAAAGTCCCAAAATGTACGGGGATATTTAAGTTCATATGTGGAAAGGAAACCCACCAATCTAGGTAGAATGATAATTCCAGAGACTGAATATGGTATCTCATGGATAGTGAATCTTAAGTCCAGTCTGGCAAAGATTCATGGTATGGCACTGGGAAAGTTGCTTCACTTCTTTGGACCTGTAAAGAAAAGAGCTGGACAATGATTCCTAAGGACCCTTGCAATTCTAACACTGAACAATTCCAGGACTGAGAGTAAATTCATTGTACCATTATCAGGAAAGTTTCCTGGAAGCATATATAATGGATGAGAGAGGTAGAATAAAGCTGACCAGAATTGTATAGATTGGCCCCAGAATTGATGGGAAAAGCACTCTCCCTTGTGATGTTTAGACAAATGGGCTAAAACTAAGACATTTATTTGAAAACACCTAAGCCCCTCCAATAATGTGGTCAGTCTCAGGCTGGAGTTGAAACTCGTATATACTCTTTCACTAAAGATCAGATATCTTTTAACCAGACATTTCTAAGAACATGGATAAAATGTGATTTCAAAAACCCTTTTACTCCAGAAGAGTACTCCCAAACCAAAGAAGTCTTGATTTTAAAGACAAAATTGTGTGCAGAGTAGTTTCTTTTGCTTAAAATATCCTTATACCACAAATGAATACACAACACTGAGCTAGGCTATATATAAAAAAAATGAATAGAAAATTTTCTTGTGAAAAAAATTATGTATTTTTAACTTCGGTGATCTAGTCCTAGCCAACAGAAATCTCCATTAATATATAACATGTTCTTAATTGAACACATGATATCCACCTCTTATAAATCTTCTCATAGGAGAAAATCTTCAGTTTTGAAGATTTTAATCTAAATACAAACATAATTTAACCTAAGAAGATAGCAACAATTATTTTCCACAATTACTGATATGACACCACAAGTACATAGAGACTGGCGAAGCTCTGTAGAATCTGGTCAAGAGACAGAGAGGGATGTTGTGGAAATGAGCTTTTTAAATAACTGTCATGAAAGAGGGCATTATCTGATGCTCTGAATCTCTTTAAGAATTAGAAAACTATGAAATGGGACAGGTGCAACACCATTTGGAGATAGAAATAGTTAAGCATGAATATATCTTTATAGCTTCAAGATTCAGTGTGAGATGAAATTCAAATATAAAATAAAGCAACTGGATTTCCCTTGAAAGCACAGATTCTGGGCACCCTTCCTGCAAGTCAGAGGTGAGTAAATGGCACATCCTCCAGTTCACTGACAGACTAAAAGATTCATCTTCCAGCTCTATACAGCTTGCCAGATGCTCAAAAGGGAGTCAAGAATAATTAGGCTAATGAAACAAAAGATGTTTTATTTTAATGTATGTGACCACTAACAGATTCCAAACTGATATTTCTTTCTCAGAGAATGATTTTAAAGGAAATAAGATAGCATCAAAAAACATTTTTAGCACATGATTCTCCTCTATATTACCTTTCACCAGCTCATTCTCTTGCCTCCCACTCCCTCAACCCTCTCAAAATACACCCAGAATCGAAACCACTGGCGCCTTTGCACAGAGGGGAAATGTGTATGCTGCACAGATGTATTGCTGCCTTTGGGATTTGAATCACCCAAACAATCCCAGTTAATTACATCAACTAAAGTAACCTAATTCCTTTAAAAGAGATGTCTGGCTGTGAAGAATTTTGAATGGATATTTAAAGCTTTCCTTAGCCCCCTGGAGAGAGTTTGAAATTAGGAAGATATTTTTACCTAAGGAAAGCAGTCTATCTTTGCAAACTCAAAGTTTCCATGCTCTTCACTCCTCGTATTTTTATGTATTCTTTTTAAAAGTTGGTCCTTTCATAGAGCCACCTAATAATGCAAGTATGAAGCCTTCATTAATAAGAAAGGGAAAATAGTGCTTTGTGAGTTAAGTCAGCAGTTATTCACGCAATGTGAACAGTGACACAAAAATAAGCATTATCCTAAAAAATTTTAAGATGCCCTCCACCAGGCAAAGTCAGTTCTGTAAAGCCATATTTTCCTCAACTGTTTTCTCACGAAAGGTAGGTGATCTCAATGTTTCCTGAGCTCTTTTCTGCTGGCTGTGTCCAAAGACTGCTATCAGCCCTTGAATCTATTTTCTGGTGCACAGATGGTGGGACTGATTGTTTTGAAAACAATTTCTTGCATGGCCACCCCTCCAAAACCACCTAAAGCAAAATCCATCCCACACTTCTGTATTTACACATTGAGAAAAATCTCCAAAGTTGTAAAGATTTATGGTATTCCCAGCATGTTTTTGCATGGTGGAGTCAAGCCATCCTAAATACTGCCTAAAACATTTTAGTTTGCCTAGCCATGACTGGACTGGAAAATTAGAGCAATGGCCTGGACACCGAACAAAGAAAACAGCATCATTAAAATACAGTAATTTTGTAATTCCGTCCACTAAAACAAATGCATTTTTATGGTACTCAAAATGAAAACCTGCAATGTTGGCAGAGGACTTGGTGAGAGTGAACATGAGCATAAACACATCTAGTAAAGATAACTGTGAGATTCACCTTTTTAAAATTCCAGTTGTGGAATAGGGTTAAATCATAAACACAACCCAGGAAATTCAATTAAAGCTGACCGTGCATCCTTAACTTATGTGCTTGCAATAAAAAGGGCATAGTTCAGTGAGCTAAGGGGAAGAATGACAGGTTTAACTTAGATTTCCTTATTTAAAATATTCTAATCATACAGAAAATTTAAAGAGCATCTCTCCCCCCAAAATCTTAACTAACTGTGAGTGGGAGAAGGCTGGTAGAGAGTTTTACAGAAAAGCATAGTGCATTCAGGAAGAATCCGTCAATACCAAAAATGTAATATCTGATTCTACCTAGGAGCCATGAAACAGCAGCTCAAGAAAGAGTAAATAAACATCTCATTCAAGCAAAATGACTGGATAGTCCCACATCATCCCTCAATAGCTTATGATGTATTTACTTTGAGGGGGTATCAGGGCAGCACCCCTGAGGCTATCTGGATCTCTGGTGTTTCACAGAGCTTCAGGTCACACTGATGAGTCAGTCACCCTCTTCTGTAAGCAGGGCCAAGATGAGGTCATTTGGAAATCCTAGAGGATGGTTTGGCGATACCAGTTTCAGAGCTCTGGATAAATATAAATTCCAGCCACCACAATCATTCAAATTAGATAGATATCTCAGTGTCTGTCTTATTCTGAACCACGGAGGTTGTGGGTATGTTTTTGCAGTTTTAGTAGCAAGCGATAAAATGCAAGTAAAACTAAAAACTTAAGCAAAAGCAGTAAGTTTATCTGCTCACGTAACTGGGATCTGGAGGGATAGAACTGGGTTTAGGCCAAACTGTATGCAGAGATCTCTTGGTATCTCAATTTCAGTTCTCTTTGCTTGACTTTGTTCTGTATGTGAGTTCTCTCCTCCCAGAAACCAAGATGACCACCAACAGACACAGTCTCAAAATTTTCTAGTTAAGCATTAGCTTCCCTTGCCCACCTGCATACAAGAGAGATAGTTTAGCTTTAACTTTCCTTAATGTAGCAACTGCATAAAGAAACACTCCTCTCCCAAGAAAGGAGTGTTGCAATGAAAATAGCAGGTCCTGTAGAGTAAACCTAATGAGACAAAAGCTGATGAGACAATGTTTGAACCTAGGGCACTACTGAGCCCACTCCTTCGGGGAACTAACAGCAAGCACAGGCTCAGCACGATTATGTCAGTATTTCTTCAGGAGACAGCATGAAAGCAATGCCCTCCATACACATACACACACACACACACACACACACACACACACACATCCCTACAGACACACACACTAGATTGGGTAAGCTATAGTGGGTGGACTGTGACTATTGACCAGATTCCTCTTCCCTCCTACTCTATCTCTACTCTTCAATCAGTGATCAGAGAGAGAGGATGAGCAGCTCTGCCAGCATTTCTACTTTCCCACAATAAGACTGTGTTTTCCAGGGAGAATAGAGTCCTAAGATTCAACAAGAATAGTGCTTGTTGTCTACTGGTAATTAAAAAGAGTAAAAATGACATACCCAGAAGTCAACTGTAGAAAGTGGAATTCAACCCTATGAAACTGAAGGGCAGAGTGCGTATTCATTCTACATGTGAGCAAGAACTTTAGGAGACGACAAGGTCCCAAGAGTGTGCTCCACACTTTCACTTTGAAGCCAAACTTTTCCATACCTTTTCTTAGCCCAGAGATAACTACTAGAAGCTTTAGCAAAACCTATTCACTCCAACAAGTCATTTTTCACCAGTGACCTAAGAACCCAACAGGTATAACAGCCAGCTGAGAGAAGGATTTCGATTTGGACTGTTTACTTTGAGCCCATGTAAATTCAAATAAATGCCATCAAATTTGGTTAACTAGAAAGTTTGCTTCCAGGAAAGTTCCACCTAGCTCGAGTCTGTAAAATTTTGCATCTCAAAACAGGGTAACAGAGTGTCACCTTTCTGCATATTCCAGTTCAGGACCATTACGGATATTCTCAACATTTCATAGTTCCTAGAGTTTTAAGTTAGTGTAAATTCAGTTTTGATGCATGCTAAATTTTTATTCTGTTTTGTCTAAAATAATTCTATCCATTTATTTTCTACCTAACTCCCCTCTTAAATGTCACATGCCAACTGATTTATTGAAAGGAACCTTCCAAATTAGATTTCTTTTCATTCAGTAGTAGTGTAGCTGTGCTGGGCCTTTCTTATTAGTAGACAAGCCAATATTAAAATTTATAAGCAGAATTGGCACAAGAATATCCAACACTACCAGAGTTCATTCAAGGCCCTTGAATTCATCAAATGCAAAAAAGAAAAAAATTATATAGGTCAATGCAGAAGAAAAGCAGTTATATAAAAACTAATAAAGGCTTGTTTTGTATATTGGGGGAAATCAATTTGAAAAACAAAATTATCCTCAAAATTCACTTTGACAAATGTATTTTTTTTAATGGATGAAGAAGGCTTCTTTTAAGTGCTTATAATAATAGGATTCCAGAAAGGAAGAAGGAGACATCAATGTCTGTATGAGGTATTTAGCCTGTGCATGTGTATGTGTGTGTGTGTGTGTGTGTGTGTGTGTATCTGCTTTTGTCAGTTTGGGCTTATGATATCCTACACAAATATTGTGAAACAGAGGGGTCTTTTTTCTGTGAGAATTCGGCAAGATGAGATTGAGATGACGCTCCCAGTTCTGGGATTTGGTGAGGTGTGATGGAAAGTCTCCCACTTGGAGAAAGGCAGTTCTGTATTGAAATCTCGGTTATACCCTACACAAGACACACATCCTCAGCAAGTTAAACGCCCTGAACTTTAGCATTTTCACCTGCAAAACAGAGGTAATACTTGACTGATGGTGTTGTTCCAGAGATTGAATAAATTACCACCTTTACAGTGTTAAGATGTTTTGAATAAATTACTGCCTTTATCATGGTTAACAAGTTTTAAATAACTTACAACTATTAACAACTATTATTATTTTAGAATCTTAGAGTTGGCAGAGTTCATTTAGTTCTTCTAGTCCAACTTCGACCCAATGCAGGAATTACTCACATAAAAATTTCCTAACGGACAACCCTACAACCTCTGGTGGAGGAGAGAGCTGTGTCTCACATGTAGCCATTCCATTTATATAACTATTTCCCATATAAGAAATCCCCAGATCACCTCCCTGTAACTCATATCTACAGCCCTAGTTCAATCCTCTTATCATTAAATAGTACATGTAACTCCTCCTTTTAATAGTAAATCTTAAAATATTTGAAGAGTATCAAATAGAACAAATTATTAAAGCATATACTCTTTCCAAGAAAAAGCATTTTCTAACCAAAACAAAGTATTCTTATGTCATTGTTTCAAGGTCTTTGGATATTTTGGTTGGTATTCCTTAGATGTATTCCAGTTGATAAAACTATTTAATTTTTGTAATTTCATTATTTTCCTGCAATAGAAGAGTTAAAGTACATATTTCTTTTAGATTGCATTTAAAAAATTTAACCTTCATAATCAATTTAACAGAATCTAGTGTTGTCCACTTTGAAAAATCACATGTGAAGTTTTACTCTAATTACCTCCCTCCCAAATTACATGTTTTTAATTATCTCTATTTCAGTTTTATATTTTTAAGTCCACATAGTAGGCATTATTATTTTAGATGGTCAATGTCTGATAGAGTTTTCTATTTTTACTATTCATTTTGCATGTCAAACACTCCTATGATATTTCCTCATTTCTGAAACATCTTCATTAGAAATGCCTTTACTGAGATTCCATTAAAAATCTGTTTTTGTTTTTCTGAATGTGTTCTTAAAAAGGTAAACAGCTGAGTTATCGATTAAAAGTTAACAACCATTTTCTCAGTACTGTGAAGAGGTATTCCACCACCCTCTGCCTTCCATTGTTAACACTTGAAATGACTGCTGTCAACCTATTTAGATCATTTGTTAAAATCTCTTGTCTCTGATATTTTATAGTTTGACTTTGGTATGTGTGAATTTCTCTTTATATTTCCTGTTTGAGATTTTGGGGGATTCCTAAAGCTAATGATTGATAGTTTTTTTTTATCAATCCTGGAAAATTATTAGCCATTGTATTTTCCACACATTTAATATTCCTCACTTTATCTAATAGGTCTTTCTGATACTCCAAATAGATATATTTTAAATATTTTGATTTTCCTCTTTTAACCTTTCTTTCAAATCTTCGATCACTCTGCCTTTCTGTTACTTTCTGGGAAATTCCTTCAGCTCTATCTTGCAGTTGACTAATTTCTCTATTTATATTTTATACCTAATCTTCTGTTTATACTACCAATTGAGTTTTTAACTTCAATTTTTTAGTTTCTAAGTGTTCTATTTCTTTTTCTTATTCTTTCTTTGCATTTTACATTCCATCATTCATTTCTTTAAACATGGTACATAAGCTCCCAGAATATGAAAAAAAAATGTAGTATTATAACATAGTTGTTAGGAGCTGGACTCTGAAGTTAGGCTGTCCAGGTTCAAAAATCAAGCCTACACTGATGCTTTATGGGTCTGGTTCTGCTGTTTTGTTATTTCTGCTTATTCTTCCTTATAGTACCTCACTTGTAATTTCTGATTGTGATTATTCTTTGGGAATTTATCTCTGGCAGTGTTCTATAAAGTTTGAGTAAAGAGTCGGTTCCTCCAGAGGAAATGTTCATTTCCTTCTGACTGGTGCCTGGTGGTGTTACCAACTTGTGGTTATGTTAAAATATTTCCTCAGATTGGAGTTTCTGATCACAGATTATTTGGCTTTGAACCTCAAGCTCAGGTAAGGTAAGCTATTAGCCATGAATCAGAGATAATATTTTCCCTACTGCCCAGGTTGTCTTGGCATCTCCCTTTGTGAAGCAGAACTTTAAGTTTATTCATTCAGTAAGGGTATTGTCTATTGCATTTTTGGACTATGAAAGACATTTTAAATTTTAATTGCAATATTCGGTGTATCAGCTATTTGTACCAAATTTGCAATGTTTATTAATGTCTTTCTCCAAAGTACAGGCAAAAATGTTTACACTTCTCTATTGTTCTAGTTAAGGCCAATATCACTACCTGTCCACTATATCCCATTCTATAAACCATATTACTAATTTTCTTTTCTATTGCACCATTCCCAGAAAAATCAACAGGCCATTATTTGGGGCATCACTAAAACGAAACGAAAACAAAACAAAACAAAACAAAAACCTCTTATGACCTCATAACTCTCTCCTTTCCTTTATAACAAAAGTCTGTGAGAATGTTGTTCATATCGGCAGTTCACAACGTATTTGCTCCCATTCTTTCTTAAATCTATTTCAGTAAAGTTCTTCCCTCACCACTCCACTGAGCCTGTTTTTATGAAAGTCATCAGTAACTTCCACCTTGCTAATGTTTTTGTTTTTATTGACCTATCAACTGAAGTTTATCACTTATCCTTGGATAGCACTGTGGCCTGGTTCTCTGTACCTCTCTGACTTTTCCTGTTTGGTCTTCTTTGCTGGTTCTCTTGCATCTCCCAGACCTCTAGTGCCAGACTTTGTAAGCTAGGGATTTTGGCAGTGATCCTTGATCAAATTATAAGTCAGATTAATGTTATTACTTCTACTACTAGCTAAAGATACTATATAGATTTCAAAGCTTTTCATACTTTATCTATGTGCTTTTCAGAGAAATCCAGCAAAAGGTATTATCAACCCAATTAACAAATTTTAGCAGATGATTTTGGAGCCCTTTTGTAAGCATATGGTTATCAATTTATCAAGAACAAGTTTTCCAGGCAAATCTGATCTCCTATACAGCTAGGAGTGTTTGATGTGTAGATCAGAGGAAGACCACAGACATAATTAATTGTATTTTCATCAAGTCTTCAGACACTGTCATTCCTGACTTTTTTTGGAGAAGAAACAATAAAATATCTAGGAAGTTGAAAAATAAAATGCAATGAATACTGATGAATAGATCCAAATGAAAAACAGGAGGGCCTTCAGTGCCATTTTGTAGTTATATCCTTGCTTCCAATTGCTTTATTCATTCAGTAATTGATTAGTTAAATATTTATTAAGTGCCTACTTCCAGCACTGTTTTATGAGCTGGAGATAAATAAATATGTATGTATAAAACACATAAATAGAGAAATTCCTGGCTTTATGAAGCTTACATTATAGTGGAAGTAAAAAGGAAATAAAAGCATGGAAGGGTAATAAGAAGTGTGTGTGTGTGTATGTGTGTGTGTGTGTGTGTGTGTGTGTGAGAATAATCATAGATAGAGTGGCCAGCACGGGACTTAGTGTTACAACACACGCAAGTAAAGAATTGAAGAGGGGCAGGGAGGAAGTCTAGTACTGCTTTACTCACCATTGCACCATACCACTTAACATAATGGTTAGCACAACCTGGTACTGAGTAATTTTAAGTAAATCAACAAATAAATAAAGTTTGATTATCTACAAAGGCCTTCATCCCACTAACCATATCAGAATCTTAAGCATTTCCTATAGAACAAAGTCATCTGGCTTTGATTTTTCACTTGTACTTTCTGATGACTTAAAAGAGCCACAGAGTGAGGAAAGGAATAATTCTCTGGCCATCACAGCTGCTATGGGAGTGTCACCTGTTGTTGTTTCCCTTTGACTCAAAGATGGTTTGAAAAAGGTCCCTGTATGCTTTGTTAAGAGCATGTGTTAGCTGGGGGTGAAGGGTATGATATATCAGGGAGTATGATTCAATTTAGTGCTTGTATCCCTTTTGAGAGTCTGTAGTTACAGTCTGGAGTGATTTGAGGTGGAGTCAGTCCTGAGGGGTTTTTCAGAAGAAGTAGGGGAGGGGAGGATGAGAGAGGTCCTGTTGACTCTACTCATAAAATGGAATCAAGCCAATAAAGTCTTCTGAAAGATGGTAAATATCTCCCAACAACTTTTAGAATGTCTGTTAATACTGATAAGCTTTTTCCTCGAGGGTTTCGCTAAAATTTCTCAAGCTCATGTTTTTTTAAAAACAGCCTGAGTTTCCCAAGGAACTGCCATGTCACTGATGTTCTTTGTCTCACTGCTGGCTTGCTGGCAGTACACTTAGCAGGCCCTCTCCTTCTCCTTTGGGTCGTCTGAAATGGTGAAAAAATGGAAAATATCAAGAAAGCTGTTACAACTACCTCTATAACAGCAGCAGCCTTTAAGGAATTATCTTCCATTTCTTGTAATTAAATGGCTTGTGATTGTTTTTTAAAATGCATTTACATCAATCTAACCTGCCATAGCAAATCCATCAGTTAAATTTTCCTAAAGACTGACTAAGGATAAAAGTCAGCAATCTCCAAACACGATGAAAGTGATGGGGTGGTTTTCCAGAGCTTTTACCCTGACGAGCAGAGACTAAGTTGATCCTGAACTGGAGAGGAGATGAATCAAATAGGTCCTAAATATCAATCTACAGGGCACTGTTCTTGCTTTTTGACCTATGTCCGATAGTGAAAGACCATAAATACACCTACATTCTTTAACGTTACATTCTTAAATTCTTTAACATACCTATATTCTAATGATAAATATCCCTTGCACTTTTCTA
Organism: Camelus bactrianus; assembly: GCF_048773025.1. Taxonomy (NCBI): domain Eukaryota; kingdom Metazoa; phylum Chordata; class Mammalia; order Artiodactyla; family Camelidae; genus Camelus; species Camelus bactrianus. The sequence goes on along the minus strand of NC_133541.1, from coordinate 56,716,130 downwards.
TACCAGCTCTTCAAGAATGAAGTGTAAAACAAATGAAAACAGCAGGGTGTGGTCTTTTGCCCAAGACAGTCATTAGTCTAAAAATGAGTTTTTCGTGAACACCACCCTTGTCTTTCCCCTTTAGTCTGGAGGTTCACATTTCCTTCAGTAAAATGTAGTCCATACGTAATACTGTGCTCACCTAATTGTGGTAAAGCATGTTGAGCTCTCAGAGAAATACGTGATTTTGAAAACAAAATATTCAAAACTATACACACTTTTAAGTTCAGGTATACTAAACCAGAATTGGTACTCATTAGAACAAGGTCTGGAATGAAGTTTAGTTTTTTATAATGTCCATTTCTAGATAATTTATATATACTCTAGAAGCACCATTTATGAATATAAAAAGTTAATATACTAAGTAGTCATCATAGTAGGTCTCCATTAGATAAATGTATTTTTGGTCTAGCTACATTTATGTACTTGAAATCAAGGAACGTACTTTTTTGCTCTACAAATTGTTTCTTTTTACTAACTTGTATCTCTCTCTCAAATAAGAGGTTTTGGTTTAATATTAATATTAATCTCCTCTACACACTTACACACTTCCTCCTTGTAGTCAGAGGTATATTACTAATTTCTATAGAGAGAAGTCAAACAGGCTACACATTGTTAAGAATATTACCAAAATTTGGGTAAAGTTATTTCCATTTCAGAAGCTAGATGAAGTTAAACATTTTAAAACCTACCAGAACACGGGGGTATTTACTGCCTATTTATTTGATTTTCTAATTATAATTTTAATGTATTTTTTTTCTTGGAAAATTAAACTCTGCTTTTTTACCAAAGAAAATGGGGGAGGGGAGGATGTGGGGGAACAAAGTTTTTAGAGATAACTTGCCAGACAAGATCTTCACTCCTCAAGTAAGTCTACCTGAATTCTTCCAGCTCTGCCTTAACTGCCTTTGTGATCCTGGCCAACACATTTGTTCATCAGATTCTGATCTATAAAATGAGAGGGTTCATCTAAGTACTATCTAAGGTTACCTTCAGCTTCAACAGAAGCTAAATTCTTGCATGTTGTTCTTTAAAGAGTTGACATTCAAAGAATTGCAGGAACTGAACAAGCCAGCTTTCTGATTCTACTTTATCCCAGACATGCCACGGTTCTTAATCACTGCTGTGTGATGGCTTTGTCTGACAGAAAAGTTCTGTTTAGAGTTCTCCAGGGGCAGCCTCATGGAAGCCAATGCTGAACCCAGCACCCAGAGTGGTCACTTGGCCCAAGGATAGGAATCTAGATGCTGGCCATGGCCTACTGCAATTAACTGAGCATGACTGAAAAAGAGCCTCTAAATGCCTGGAAATCTAGAATGAGAATGAGAAAGTAAGTCAATTACTCATAAAATTTGGAGATATATAATCATTATAGCAGAAAAGCTGGAGAGGCCATGGTAGACTATGAGAGCTTAAGAAATTTAGAACAATTTTCTCCAAAGATTAGGGAGGCTTGCTCCTCCTTACTTGTACCACATTAGACTTTTTGTTATTAGCTAATAATTAATAGTTTGGAACCCTTTGAGACAGACTTCATTTAAAAGATCTCAAAAAGTCCCTTTGGTTTCTACTCAAGGTAACATTAAAAAATGAGTTATTAGCCACAAGGCTGTGATTGGTCACAGTCCTCTGTGGTGAGATTTCCCTCCATGACCATCTCAGAAATGTGAATACAGATTAGAGACATCCCTGTCTTAGGAGGGCCAAGCTCAGACGTAACTGTCATGGCTCCTCTTTGTTTCGAAAGATCCACCTTCCTCTTTTAGACCCAAGGTGATCCACAAACATTTTTTCAGTTATTACTTCTCCTCTCTGAGTTGAGGCATGAAGAGATGACCCCCCTCATCCAGAAAGAAATTACAAAGTAACAATGCAAAAATTCCCATGACAAGATGTAAAATCTGTCTTTACCATAAACCCCCATTTTCTGAGGTAATTGGTGATTTTTCTGATAAGATTCTTTAAACCAAAATAACCTAGTTAAAATAACTTTCAAATCAATCATCTAGGGGCACTTTAATAAGGGAAAATCAGAGAATCATGGAATTAAATGGTCACTGAAGAACTAATTGAACCCTTTGCCTGCAAATGTTCACTATATAAAAGAGACAATTGTTGTTCCTATTTTGCAGGCTCTTTGATGAGATTGTTTCAAAGTGGATGTAAAAACTCCCCAAATCATGTTAATTGAAGGTGCTCTGGAAAGTGGTCTCATTTCCCCAGATCAGGCTTCCTCCTGCCTCATCTCCAAATGTAGGCTAAATTGACCTCAGAGGGGTTCTACTGATCTATTGCAACTCTGGGCCTTCAGTTCCAATGCAAAGCCATTCCAGTTAACCCTGGGTCCTAGGCAACCTCCAGAATGACCCATCATGGGCAGGATTTCCTTCACTGCTTCCTTGATTCACTTTGTCAACATTCATTGGTGAAGGGCTTATAGTAATTCAAACATTGCTCTGGGCACAGGACTTAGAAGACTGTAACAAGCTCTGCTATTACAGCTCTTACATTCAATCTGGGGAGAGCAAGAGAAAAAAAAACAAACACAAATGAGTGGGTGAGAATATGCAGAGAATAGCTCTTAGGAGAGCTGGGTGTCTTCTTCAGATTATGATGCTGACCTCTTAAGAGTTCAGGGGCTGGAATGATGAGAAAGACAATCAAGAAAGTTTAATTAGTATGTTTTTTTGAAGCCCTCTGCCTCAGTGCCTATTTCTAGAGTCCACCCTGAGAGCTCCAGAACAGGTAAGAGCAGCAGGCCTGCCTCTCCGTAGACACCAATCTGTGTATATCACTAATAACCCCTGGTCATTTTAGATCCCAGAGGACGGGGACGCGAGGGGGAAGGGTTCCTGTCTGGCTGTACACTCTGCACCCTGAAAGCCTGAATCTAGACTCTTTACAAAGAGGAAGTAAAACAGCACCTTTGTCCACTGGAGATACAGAAGGGACAGAAAACCTCTCCATTTTCTATTTTGTGCCAAACCACCTCAGAAAAAGTAAGGGACCTAGGGAATGAAAAGTTGTCCCTTCATTTTCTAGGGCAATCATTTTTAATCTCTCATATTAAGAGGCCTACTTTATTATTCCACAACTAAGTTAATTTCAAAATCTTTTCTCAACAGGGCTCTTAATAAGAAGCAGATGTGGGAACCACCTCAGAACCAGGAGAACCCCTCTCTCCTATCTCTCCCAACCTCTGTCTGTTGCAAGCAAGCCAAATTTAAACCAGCAATCATGCATGTTTCCAATCAGCCCTCCAACTTTCTCCCTGTGGAAGTAACTCCTTGGCTTGCACAAGGGAAGGAAATGTTTCCTTCAGAAAGCAATGCCAGGACAGGGAGCAGCTTATTCTCACGATATTTAGCATGCTAACCAGCCACTACAGTGAGAAAAATTGATGTAAGAGCAGCCAGGGAAAGGCCAGAGAGGACCCAAGCCAGCAGAAACAATGGGAAAGCAGAGGACTGGGGAAAACATTTAGAAAGTTTGAGCACATGAAGCTTATCTTCCTAAAAGCCCTCCCTGTTGTGGATCCTTAAGGAAATGTGGTCCCTGGTGAGAAGAGCTGTCTCTCCCTCTGTCTCACACATGCCTGATCATAACAGGACAGGAGACAGAAATGACAGCCTGAAATCCACAGAGGGGGTGGGGTCCAGTTTTTGCAGCATGTGGAAGAGGGGACAGTACACTAGTGTAGCTGAGAAACAACTGCCCTTCATGTGTTTTATGACAACTCTCGCCAGTAAAAAAAGGTAAATATCTTGCTGCACCATGAAAAATCAGAAAATGCCACGATTGCCCGAAGAGGTTTCCATGAATAAAGTGTGTCTGGGGGGAAAGTCAAATTAAAATGCAAGAAATACTCCTTCTTCACCCCACCTTCCTCCAGCCTCACTCATTCTTTTCTCTATCCACCCTACTCCCCACCAAACACTTCTCAGCATCCTTAGAAAATGTGTGAACTCAGTTGTGAAAAACTTAGAGCTATTTGAGGCTTCTGGACAGTTCGTGAAAGAAGTAGACTACATGGGAATATTGTTGTTGACACTGGCTTTTGTTTGGAGTTTTCAAATACACGTGCAAGGAAAGGTTATTTGTGAGAATGTTTGAGGCAGTTTCACTGTGTGCATAGTCTTCATCAAAAGTAATCAGTACTAAGCCAGTCTTCCATTTAAAAGCCTTTTCATTGGGAAAACCACCAGTTCAGTTATGTGTGCCTGTCACTTTCTGACAGCAGTTCTCAAAGCAGAGCAAAGCAGGGGCATCCATAGAAACAACTCAAACACCAAAAGACTGGTGGTTAACTCAATAAAACTCTTGAGAACACAGAAAGCTGATCATGTCTAACTGACTGAATATACAGTGAGTAGCTGACAGTTCTGGGAATTAAACTGAATATTTATTTTAATCTGTTTAATTTAAAACTGGACCAACATTTTATTGTCCTGTAAGTTTATATCAATTTTTTTAATGGTTGCTTAAGTTACACGCTTGTTTTTAGATGGCAATTTTCAAACACTTATCACATGTAGCTTTGTCAGATATTTTCAATTTTCTCAAAGCACTGCAGAAAACAGTTTAATGTAATAAACATAAAAAGTCAACAGACCATCACGCTATGTTTAAAAGAGTCTTCCCAGCAATATGCAACCTGCGTTCAATTCTTGCCTCTGCCACCTTCTAGCTCTGTGAGCCCAGGCAAGTTACTCACTAAGCCTCACTACAACCATCTGTTAAATGAGGTCAAAATAATCCTGAACTCATAGCGTTATTGTGAGCATTAATAAAACAAGGCAGGTAGAGCATTTAGTAGAGTGCCTGTCTGTACTCTGTTATTACTCATGCTCTTTGGCAAGTTGGCAACAGCTGGCTTATCAGTACATTCGGCCTGAATTGTTCACACACCCCAACCCTGGAGCCGCACTGCTCATCAGAGATCTATTAGAATAGGGATTATTAAAAAGCACATGGATCTTTGTTTACTCAAGTCTAAAATACAGTACCACAGTCTGAACAGAGCAACACTCTAGGAAGAGCTGTTAGGTAAAGAACACATGTCGTTTGTATTCTATGCAAAGAGCTGCTCATCACAGACCCACAGAATGCTAGTCCAGCAACCCATCTTAGGCTAGTCAATATCCAGCACCCATCATACCACCCTTTATCAACTTATTTTATAAAGGAAAAAAAAATCACAATGAATTTTTATGGTTCCCTCTCCTCTATTCATCCAAGTTTAGAAGAAATCCAGAATCAAATCTGGGGCCTCTCAATGCATGAGTAAATTTTTTGGTTTCCCTTATTTAAATTGATATTTGATTTAATATAACTGAAAACATGGGAGTCTTACACATCTTACACAAAACTTGCTCACTAAGTGCTACCAGGTAAGTGTGAGCCAGAGGCCACATGGCAACCAAGCCATTGATTTGTCAAACAATCAAAGCTCACTAGAATGTTGTCCCAGGTTTCTTTATCAGAAAAATAGCAATGACTCCTGGTAAGAGTTTGAATCCCAGTGTGGCTAGTTACACAGCCTCACAGATACGCCCTTTGGAGGATGAAGTCTGGAGGACATGAGTCACAATTCATCCTGCTTCCTCCGCCCACATTATGGCAGAGATGCCCCTGGACAAGACTTCATTCATTCAAGTCCTATCCAGAAACCTGTAGAAATGTCTCTTCTTGGCAGGTCAGAGATGCTACTTGAAATGACAATGGCCCAAGGGAAAGTATTAAAAAGAGATTCTACTTGCTACAATAGAAATCATCAAAATTACTTATACTAGCAAAATACTCTTTTCAGCGAAAATTTTGCCAATCAACTTTTAAAACTCCAAGAAAGAGTTTTCCAAGCCAGAGTCTGTAACACAGATATTTCTTCCTGCCGCTGCTGCTTTCTGTACAGTAGCCCACTCAGAACTCTGACAGTGGTGATCAAGAGTCTTCCAGCCCTTGGGGTACCCACAGCCCTACCTGAGCTCTCCAGATTTTAGAAGAGTGTATCCTTGAGTTCATCCTCTGAACTGGCAATTATTAACAGTTCATCCACTTAGACCTTCAGCTGCAATATAGGTAACTAGAGATTCTCTCCACAGAGCTTCCCTCTCTCTATACATCTCTGTACAAACAAAGGCTCATTCAGAAAATGGCGTTTTTTCTCCTCATTGAGGACACATTCAATAATCCCTTCTTTTCAACACTTCTGATGTCCTCAATAGTGACATCCAACAGGACAGACTACAGCTCTCTTTCCTCTCTCTCAAAACTGGGGGACTGGCAACCTGTCTTCCAGGAACTACCTTAGTTGTGCTACCACATGTGCAGCCACTCCATTTGTGCATCTAAATTACACAAGTTTAGGCATCCAAACATGGAGACTGAGTTTGCAGTTGAGGGCAATCTGCCTGCCGTCCCTTTGATGAAAAAATGCCCTGGAGATGTGAGAGGCAAATCTGCTTTTCCCTTAAGTGTGACTTGAGTATTTAAAAATACATATTTTTGGAATAGCATGGCCCCAAAAAGCAAGCCAATCTCTTTATCTGGTGCTCATCTGCTTGAAAATCAGAAGGAAAACTGGCTTGATCTTGGTTTCCAACAAAGCACCTTCCTTAAATCTTTCCAAGAATTATTCTGTCTCTCTGATTTTCACTTACCTACTGCCTATGGAATTTAATCCTTTCTCTAACATGTGACTTCACTGTAGTCCATTCTTGACTGGAGTTTAAGAAATCATTGTGGTTCATGACCTATCATGACATGCATGACCACTACTGTCATGAAGCAATAAATAAAGACAGTCAAAGTCAAATCAGGAAAGCTACCACTTCTTTTCTCAGATTCTCCTCATAAACTCCTTGGTGACTCTGGAGTCTGAGCCATACATACTAACAGAGGTTCAGAAGCATGGATTAAGAACAGTGAGTAAGTGTTTGGGGGTAACAGTCTCCTCAGTGAAAGGAGGCAAGGCCATCAAGTCAACTCAGCCCCCTAAGTAGCTAGCTTTTTAATTTTTGATAAGAATTATGGAGTCCCTGTTTTTAAAACACTCCCTCAGTGTCACTGCTGAATAGCCCTCAAAAAAGGCAGGATTTAGATGGTTTTTAGATGGTTCCAAAAGACAGTAACACTACTTCCCAGCTATTCCATTGAACTTGGATACTGAAATGATCCTGTATTTTTTTTTTTTTTTTTTTGAGATTTGCTTCTGTTGTCCCTCTCCAAAAACCCAACAGACAGAACCTGAGAGTTCACTCATTTCAACAGGACGTGGGCAGGATGGAGCCTGTTATGAAGCCAGAACAGCCACATGTAAGGGAGCTCTATCTGGATCCTGGTGGAGATAAATAAGATGTCAAGAGATTTAACAAGAAGAGACAGCAAACGCTGGTGTAATGAACCTCAATGCAAACAAGGCAGAGACTCAAAAGCCGAGTCTGCTGAGATTGCATAGGCCTATGTCAGGGCAGACAAGACATCCCTTGAGAGATGAGGCTAAAATTATTCTAGGAAAGAGCCTAAAAGGCCTGAGGGCAAAGATTCTCAAAGCAAAGAGCTCCAACTTGAGAGGAAGAGAGAGCTTTAACCAATAGAAATAATTAAGAAGGAACTACATGATGGGAAAGAAAAAAAAATATGTTAAGTTGTTTATCATTTTCCCAGTATCTTCAACCCAGAAAAATGTGGTTGGTGTATCTGGCATTCTTGCCATCTGTGTATCCCTTGGAGCATGACATGGAGGTTGGAGACAGAGAGGCAGGCGGCCTTCTGTCAAACACACAGGAATGTCTTGGCCAAGTGGCTCAGGGAGGGTTGGGAGCAACACTGTAAGCTTCCTTTATAGTAATCTCATTTTTTAATCTTTCCTTTTGTAAGAATAATGCAGAGAATAGCATCTATTTTAACCCCAGGAATCACTGAGATAGAAGAGAAGCCAGTGCCAAAGCCAGAACTACCATTATGGACCACAGAGGCATCTCTTGTTAAATTGAAGCTCTATCATCCAGGCCATTTTGATATGTGAAAGTGGTGTTTGCAGTGTTGAATCTTATGTAAAAGCTCAGCCTTCAGTGCAGGAGTGGGGAGAACCACAGCATCTATAACAGAACTATAGTTATTTCCTACAAGCTATGTCTTCTTTTGTCCCTCAATACTCAAATACTCAATATCCTTAATACTCATTCATCAAAATACTCATATTAATTTGACTGCTGTTTGAAGGTTCTCAAAGACTGTCACTAGAAAGTAGAAACAAATTCCCAGTTTGCAGGCAGGACTTTCCTTCAAAGTCTGTTACTGCAAGGTCAGTTCATAGAGCATATATCCCAAGAATAAGGAGGACATTTTGCATAAAATCTCCCTGTATTCTCCAGAACATGATAGGCTATGCTGCAGTAACAAACTCCAAAATCTCCCTGGCTTAGCAGAACAAAGATCCTTTTCTCTCTCAGGGAAAGTCTGATGTAGGGGGGCAGATTTTCCAGGGCAGGTCTTCCTTTGGTAATTCAGGGTTGGAAGTTTCTTCCACCTTTCCGTAAGCAGGGGACAAGGAATGGAGGAAGGACATTGACTTTTAACTTGTACTCACAGTCTGTTGTCCTCCGTTAATCGCACAGCCTTAACTGCAGGGAGGAGAGGAGACTTAGAAAAGCACAGGACATATTTAGCTGGTCTTTGCCACATTCACATTTACCCCGTTACTCACCTGAAGCCAGGGGAGATTAGTTTTGATGGAGCTGTAAGGATAACACAAGAGCTGGCTCTCTGTGCAGGTGGCACAGGTCACCTCTGTGGGATGAGATGGGAGGGGAGGAGCTAGGAAACAGTGCTGTCTCCCTTCACCTATGCCTAAAATGTCTAGGCTCTTCTATTATTTGAGTTAAACATTTCAGGTTGCTTTTACTTAACTTGTAAAACCACTTTATTCAAGTATGACTGACATACAAAACACTGTGAATACTTCAAATATACAACCTTTCCAATGCAACTTTTCTCATTTCTGTGCCCCACCAGTGTGCTGTGATCTCTCACCTGGATTCTGAAACTCTCATAAAGGTGTTTTTGTCCAGGGATGGTTGTTAAACCAGTGTTTCTGTGAGCGGACAAGGGCTGGGATCTCCTATTCTGCCATCTTGCTGACATCACTCAAGGCTGCTTTTAAAATACAAATATTATCTAAGAGGAACACATTTTGAGCTAGACTATGTACCAAATGAGGACTCTAAAAGGGACAAATGAGAAATAAAATTCCTCCCCAAGTGAAGGGCCACAGGCTCACCTTCTGAGATCAAGGTTTGTGTTATGGTCACCAGCCTTGATCACCCAAGGGAAGATAGCTGCCCTCAGTAAGAAGAGGAAGAACCATTTGCAGATGAATAGTGGCCCTTCTCCACATCCCCACTCATTTGACCTCAAGCCATCACCAACTTATGTGGACCTGATTCATGAGTTGATTTTATCAAGACATCCTGCTAGCCTCTGAAAAAGTAATCAAAATGAAGTAGTAAGTTAGACTGGGAAACACCATGCCATGGTAGTAAGCTACATGAGCTGTCAGTCAAATAGACCTTGGCTTGTACCATTAATTCCACTTGTTACTAGTGATGTGAGTTGGGTGATTTGCTTTATATAAATGAGCCTCATATGTCAAATGAGAATAATATCCTCTAATATTGCTTGGAGGTTGCTGCAGGAGAAAATCATGTCAAGCTTCTGGCTCAGAAAAGGTACTCAATGGATGTCAATTCCCTTCCAGATTACTCTTGGACAGAAGAAGACAGGGAAAAGTTAAACCTTCATAGATCAGCATGAGACTTGAAGTGGAGGAATATTGGGCCACATAGGGTGATCAGAAAATTGGTCACAAGGGGAAGGGACTGCAGGAAAAGAGGAAGGAGAGGAAAGGAACTCAGGACAAATTTGGAGCAGATCAGTCTACACTTCAGCCTGATTCTCATCCTCATTAATCATGCAAGTCATGACAACTGGTCGAAATGATGATAAATTCACCTTCAGAATGACTGTGAAGTTCACTCAAACATTTACAGAGGCTTTTGGCTCTCTATTTGTATACCTCTGACCTTTAATATCCCACGTAGTGTGATGACTTTGGGATACACCTCTTAATGTCAACCAATAAGAAAATGAGGAGGGCATTTTGATCATCAAAATAAGACTGGCTCAGGAGAAAAGAATTTACTTCCCAGACTTCAAGATCCCATTTTTCTTACAGCATCTTAAATTACGCAAATACAGGGAAATACTGAACTAAACAGTATATTGGCTTAGTTTTCAAATCAAAATTTTATAAAGCATTCCAAGAAATATTTCCAGAGCCTCTTAAACATATTTTAAAATATCCTGTTCTATGATACTACTTTTGCTAAATATTATATAAATCAGAATTGTTGAAGGAAATCCTATTTTTGAAGTAAACCCTTGTTATACAATAATACATTTGCTCTAGAAAAATCATTTAGCCAAAACAGCTGCTCACAATGTAATTACAAAATTAATAAAATATTTACTAGGCTTCACATTACCTATATTGAGGCACACTGGATTCTACCTACAATTAAATTATGATAGCATTGTGTTCTGGAGGTGGAAGTTTTTCAGTTGATTAGTTTAAAATTAATCTATGATTGCCTTTCTTACAAGAACCTGCCTTGTTGCAGAATTATACAGGAATCTGCGGAAGGCAAATAAAAAGAACCATTCCCTAAAACAGTATGGAGGTTTCTCAAACTAAAAATAGATTTATCATATGACCCAGCAATTCCACTCATGGGTGAAGTATCTGAAAAAAATAAGAACATTTATTTGGAAAGATACACACATCCTAATGTTCATAGCAGCACTATTTATAATTGTAAAGACATGGAAACAACCGAAGTGTCCATTAATAGATGACTGGATAAAGAAGATGTGATATATATATGTATATATGTATGTATACACACACACACACACACACACACACACACACACACACACACACACACACACACACACTGGAATACTACTCAGCCATAAAAATGAAAATTTGCCATTTACAGTAATGCGGATAGACTTGGAGGGCTTTATACTAAGTGAAATAAGTCAGACAGAGAAAGATAAATACTATATGATATTGCTTATGTGTGACATCTAAAAAATACAGCAAACTAGTGAATATAACATAAAAGAAGCAAACTCACAGATACAGAGAACAAATTACTGGTTACCAGTGGGGAGTGGGGAGGGGCAAAAAGGAGTAGGGAAGTAGGTGGTACAAACTTTGTGTGTAAGACAGGCTCATGGATGTATTGTACAACACGGGGAATATAGCCAATATTTTGTAATAACTGTAAATGCAAAGTAACTTTTAAAAATTATATAAAAATAAACAGTTTTTAAAAAGAATACCTCCCTAAAATGCAGATTAAAAGTACCTACAAATTAGACACGCCACTAAAAAAAATATTTGCTGTAGTGTAAATAGTTTTGCATATGCCTCTCACTAGACACAGTGTCCTAGAATAATGCAAGTCTTTCAAGTACGGCTTAAAGGTCAGGGTGGAATCTTTGAGATGCTTGCTGAAAACCAAGGTAAAAGCCAAACCACCTGCTTTCTCCATAAACAGTGAATTCATGGATCAGATTTAATAATTTGGCTCCATCATTAACAAGCTATGTGACACTGGAACAATTACTTAGCTTCTTTGGTTCTCATATTTGTTATCAATAAAACAAAAACAGTTAAGTCCTTCACAGGATTGTTGTAAAATGAAGCATAGTTGTCCCTTGCTATATACAGGAGGTTGGCTCCAGGGCCCCTGCAGCTACCAAAATCTAAGGATGCTCAAGTCCCTTATATAAAATGGCACAGTATTCTTGGCCCTCTAGAACTGTGGGTTGGCCCCTGCAGCTACCAAAATCTAAGGATGCTCAAGTCCCTTATATAAAATGGCACAGTATTCTCTGCCCTTTGGGATTGAGGTTACCCAAATCAGGACCCCGTTAAAATCCTAAGAGTTAGGAATAGGAACAGCCCCCACTTACTAGTCCTCGAAGGAGTGTGCAACGTTCATTATTCAGCAAGCTTTGCTGGTTTCTCTTGGGTGCCCCATGTAAAGGCACCAGACCTACATGCAGTCAGTCTCAGACTGTGACTGTCCATAATTGAAGCTTTTGACCTAAACATCAGGATGATCGTCTTTAATTCTGTGCCATCTAAGGAGCAGCAAGTTAAAACTACTTGTGATTTGTTTTGGCATTGGGTCCTCGTAATAGTACGGCAGTTATTTTTTGAGAAATAATACCAGACACATTGCAAGGTAAAATATAAACATATATAGTCTTATTTCATTCTCATATTTATAAGTGTATAAATGTTCTCTTGTTGTAGATATGTACTTTCTTGCTGATGAAATATAAATGAGAAGTGGCACAATTGACAAACTCATTTGTATATGCTATGTTCTTGCCTGTTAACCACACAAAGAAAATAGGGATCTAGGATCCCCTCATTAATTAATGAGTTAATATAATTGGTAAGTTCACAGAGTAAAGCTTGACTCAAATAATTCTGGAGTTTCAGATTAAGCACCTTACTGTTCATTTATAAGTAAAAATGCTTGCTTGACTGAGCTTAAGAACTAGGCCTGTTCATTCTGAGACATGTGAGCTTAATGCAGAGTGCTGTGTTTTACTCACCTCCAAAGTTCATTTATTTGCAAGAGAGATGCTCTAGAAACCGCTGTCTGGTTCTACCTTATAGGAACAAGAGGAGTAGTATATAGTTTAGTGTTAATAAAATTTGGAGAAACTGCACCAGGCAGAAGAAAGTTGTATTCTTCCCCAGCAGTGGCACAAGACAGGCTGAAGGGCTCCTCACCATGTCACCTTCCTCTTGTCCCCCACTTGGCATCTCATGTTCATCCAGGGGGTCTCCCCAACTTCTCAGTACCCCAAGGACTGGCAGGACATGGAGAACCAAGGAAGGAGATTTGGTCTGTAGGAGTTAAGAACTCACATGTTTTCTAAGAAATGTTACGGAATACAACATTCCTTCATTTCAAAAAGCACATATATTCCTATCTCTTGGGTCACATTGGTTCAATGTGATAAATTGCTCTACTCGCACCCTACCATCCTATGATTCATTTTATATAGAAAGCGCTAATTGCTGTTATTTCAATGCTGCTGGCCCATATGTTTTGCCAAGGGGTGTAGGCCTGTACATTTGTGGTTCAACTTGGTCTTCTGTTTATTTCCACTGTTGGCACTGTTCAAGGGGCTATACTAGCATTCCAGTTTAGAGGAAAGCAAATTCAGTTATCTTTATTGTTAATGACAACTGCTGGGCCTTGTTTCACACACGTCGGAATAAGGGGAGTGTGATTCTTTCCCAGTTTTCCTCCAGAAAGTGGATACTATAACTGAGAGCCCAGTTAATAGGCACTGTTGGTGTGGAAAGCAGGGTTTTGTGCTGGGTCAGCTTATGGTCAACCTTCTGTTCAGCAGAGACCCCAGTCTGGGGGCTAGACAGCTCTTGTATCCCCAGACTAGCCATGGATGGAATGCTAAGTTTTCAAGGCATAGCCTTCCTGAAAGATACTAAAAGAAACTAAATCTGTGTAGGTTTGGAAAGTATACAGCTAGAAACTGATCTTCATTTATTGTCATATAGTACACTCAAGACCATCCCCTAGGTAAGTAAAGCCCCTCATAGATAAGTAAACCCAAGAGTATTTTCATTACCTCTTTTTGATACAGAATCCCTTAAAAAGAATGCTTGAGAGCTTTCTGCCAGAAGAAAGAGGTTCTTCCCAAGGATAGTGACAAATTTCAGTGAATTACATGGATTGGAGAAGCCAGTGTCCGTAATGAAAAATGCCCTGCTGTCACTCCACAAGAACGGAGAGAACTTGGAGTTACCCTGCAGAGAGGCAGTACACACTCAAGAGATTTGGGAGGGAGGGACGACAGAAAGACCTGTATCATAGGATTATTTGGAAGATTTGATAAACTAACACATGAAGTTGCTTAAAACACTGCATGGAAGAATACGCAGTAAGAGCTAGCTATTACTACTACTATGATTTTATAAGGATCCATATGATCAAGGAGGAAATTGAGGCATTAAGAAGGCAAACAACTGGAATTTTAGCTCTTAGATTCTGTCTCCATGATGAACTTGAGAACTAAGACCCTCAGCTCTGAATCCCCATGCTTAGCCCATCCCCTGTGTCTTGAAGTAGCTACTCAGATGACAGAGAGTAGATCCACACCTGCCCTCAGCTCTTCCACTTTTGTTGATTAACATACAACCGTGGGTCCTTGGTCTTTTAGGATTTATGGATTTTTCTTCCTGAAATCCAATTGACAGGTTATAAAAGGAAAAGTCAAAGTGATTGATAAATTAGAGACCTGTTGCTATTACTAAGGTCTTGAGCCTTGTATTTGAAGATTTGAAATCATACTGCAGGTTGAAAATTAATTAGAAAATAAGATTTATGTAAGGTATATAGGAAAAGGGTAATAGCTCTAGAAATCTTCCCTATAAAAATTCAGTTAAAAGAGTTCAAAGGGAAAGTCTGTGAAGCATTTGAATTGTGCTTTTTTTTTTTTTTTTCCAATAAAGATAGTAATAGAGTCCCAGAGCAAGATTTGGTTTCTAGAGGTCCCTAACTAATCAGTGTCCACAAAACCGGAATAGCCCTGGTTTACTGAGCAATGATTGTAATTTTTCCCAAAATTTGAACAGACAGTCCCACTCTGACACAATGTGGAAGTCTGTAGGTCTCCGGCTTCCTTTGGAAAATCATGAGGAAATGTCACCAAATAAGGCAAAGGCTGCCTTTGGCAGAATATTAACGTTCCATTTACATCACAAAAGCCCACGACCTAATCCCAATCCAAGGAGCAAACTACTCTCAACCCCAGGAAAGCTAGAAAACAAAAAGCATTTGAAAAAGCCAGCCTATAAGCAGCATTTCCTGGAAAAGCAACAAAGATTAAATGCTTTCAATCCATTGAAAACCAGCCTGTTCCCAGATTTTATCTCCTTGGCTACATTTTTAGAATGGCCCTGTATGTATCTATCTCCAGGCTGGGGATTTGCTTTAACCTTCTGTAGACTTGGGCTTGATTACAGAGAGAAAGATAAATTAGGATTTTTTTTTTAAATGAGAATATTTTTCTTTTTCCTTCTGGAGTATGGTCTGTGGGGCCTTGGGATACTCATCTTTTCAGTTCAAGGAAAGTGAACTTGGTTCATTTAAAAAAAAAAAAAAAAAGGTACTGGCACTCAAATTGGCCACAGCATGGAAATTACAGAGCCTAAAGACCATCTTTGGATTTCTAGGCAGGACATGAACCCACTGGTGATTTATACACAAATAAGGCAAAGGGATGCTAATCTTGAAACTCTATGCTGATATCAGTAGTTGTTCAGTTACTTGCTCCAGTGCATTGCCAATGTGGTGTGAGTAGAAACTGTGTCCCACGATGTCAAAAGCATCAGTGGCACCAAGTTAAAATCAAGTCTCATCCAAGTAGCAGCTTACTCCCTTTTTACTACTTATGTACTTATTTATGTATGGTTCATTTCCTTCCACAGGCCAAAGTGCCAGAATCAATTTTCCCAGCTCATCTCCATCAGATCACAAGCTTGCCTTTGTCTCCTTTCTGGCTCCACTGAGCTCAGTCAGAGAAATTGATTCTCAGATTACTCCAATGATAAAATCTTTTTGCTGCTAGTAATTCTGGTGAAGTCTCACATTTGCTTTCCGTGTTTTTGCATGTGTCGTTTTGAGTAACCCATTCCTGTGTTTCTTTCCTGGACAGAACATCTATTTTTCTCAGCTTTCATCTCTTTTTCAAGCCTCCCCCCCCATATTTATCTTTATATCTGTGATTGTACTTACGTTATACATTCTAAACAAGGGGAGTGTAAGAAGGAAGTTTGGTTACTCAGTGAGGAAGTAGTTTAGAAGCCGAACAGGGATCAGTGAGGCAACCCAGAGATTAGCAACACAGAAAGTACCTCCCCACATACACAACCCCGCATGGATCCGGAAGCCAGTAAACCTGGTTTCCCTCTCCCACCTTCTAAACTCCCATCAACCTGTCCTTTGCTGAACTCAGCTGGAAGCTGGAAAATACAACCTAGGTGAGTTAGCCATCCCAACACAGAGTAGGACAAGGAGTGAATGTGACAGCAAAGATGCCAATGACAGTCACAGTCCCTAAGCCACCACCTACGCAGTTCACATAAAGAACAATGCCTCAAATCCCTGCTCACAACTGGTTCACTGAGAACGTTTAATGACAGTCACAGATGGACCTTGGAGTTAGACGAGGCTCCTTCCAACTCTAACATCCTGTGGTTATTCATCTCCAAAACATAAGAAGTAGCCCTTCTTGCTCCCAGTGGCATTACTCACTTGGCACATTGACGGCCCTGTGCTAAGTAAATATTCCTTCAAAAATATTTTGAGAATCTGCCAACCACTATGCCAGTTACTCTGGGAAATAGATAAGAGGGCACAGCCCTTAAGATGCCCTTGTGGGGATTAGATAGTACAAATAAATCACCAGAGTAGAATAGTGGCTCACAGGGTATCAAAAGGCAGATAAAAGACAAATGAGCAGGGCGCAAACCTGAAAGAGCAGTTTTGGGAGAAGAAGGGCTCATGCGGTTGTGGAGAAAACCTAGAACTCGGTTTGGTCGAGAGCAGCAGCTCAGGAAGGACTGTGGCGACAGATGACACTGACTGGCATACATTTTAGAATATTTTTTCCCACAGAAACCCATTCCATCTGCTTTTATTATCTCATTTCCCTCTTCTTTAGAATTCAACATGCTTCCAGATATTAACAACTCCACAATACCTCGGGTTGTGCTAGGCTCCTGGCTGGTGCGAAGTAGTTGACAATACAAGGATGATTTCAGTTCAAGTTTTCCAGAAGAGCATGGCTGGATTAACATCCCATGGGTTTTGTGGCCCTTCTTTTTTCACACATTTACTTTATCCCTGCCATTCAACATGTAGTCAGTCAAGAATATTTACTGACTAGACTAAATCAAGGTGGAAACTGCCAATCCAATGGACACGATTCGGTGTGTCCACTGCATCTGACACTGTTGAACTTTCTTCTCTAAAGACATTTCCTCTTGGCTTCCTTGACACCATGTCCCCAGGGTTTCTGGCCCACTCTCTAGTGTTCATTCTCAGCCTCCTTCAAGCACTCTTCTCCTTCTACCTGTATTTTAAATGCTGTCCCACGGATTTGGTCTCAGGATTCCTCTCTTCTTATGTTATTTAATTTTCAAGTGACCTCATTCCCCACCCATGACTTCAGCTACCTCTGTACACACCTATGATCCCTCAAATTCACAGCTTGAGTCCTAACTTCTCTCCTGAGATCCTGACCCAAATATGCAACTGGTTGTTGGGTGTCTCTCACCAAAGGTAACTGAATGTACCACTAAGTCCTGTGGATTGTACATTCTCAACACTTCTCTAACCCACCCTTTCTTTTACTCCCACTGTCATCAGATCAATGACTTATCATTTCTTGTCTGGATTTCCTGCTGGTGTTTCCCTTCCTCCAACCTCACCCTTCACTCATCTCATGACTGCTTGATCTTCCTGAAATACAAAGCTGATCACTTTACTCCTCTGCCAAATTGTCCTGTGAAATTTTGCGTAGCCAGCCCCCAACCTAGCATTTGCAGGGCCTGGGTAGGAATAGACATGGAGGTCCACCTATCACATGCCTAACTATTTGATCTCCATTAATCAGACTAAGTAAACTGTAAAATATTTTCTATTTTCTTATCTTGACAAATGTGCTTTCATAACCTGGAAAGCCTGATCCAAACATATACAAACATATACTTCTCTGCAGTGTTCCATGCCAGTGCTCAACTGCACAGGAAAAGGCTTCCCCTGACTCAGGGTCATCTTGCCTTCTCCTCTCATCCCTGGCTCCATCCAGTATGGTGGGTGTCTCATGGAGATACTCCAGCCCACAATCTCAACCTCTCCCCACATTCCCCCAAACAGCTATCTCTTACCTACCCCTCAGGCCTATCAGATGCACACACATGTCCTCAGAAGAATAGGCTCAGAGCCGAGGCCGTGCAGATGTGGAATTCCAGGATCTCAAGTGCCTAAAAGGTCACCTGGTCTAAAAGGGAGAGGGCAACATTCCGTGGATGAGTCTCTCCCCGTGGCTTTAACAAGCTTCCCACCTTGTGTGGAAGAACAGAACTAGGCTCTATAACATGATTTATACCTTATTCTAGTTTTCTACTTACTTAACTGTCTCTCTTATTACACTGCGAGCTATTTAAAGGGACTGCGTCCTTCTTAATACTACGTCTTTTCACTAATCCTCAAACTAGATTATCCCTATCTCAGAGTATATGAAGATTGTCCAAGAGAAATATAGGCACCTGGATCATCATTTCATGGGAATCAATCTGAAGGTTTTCAACTTTCCTAAGTATAATTTTCCCTAAAACTGATTTCCTGAGAACTCACTGGTATTATTCATTTTTCCTTCCACAGATGCCATTCTCTCTTCAGCACATGAAAATAAACCTCTCCCTCCATCCCAAGCCTTAGTATCATCCATTACCCCCAAGGAAGGGTGGTGCATTACTCCAGGGAGCAAAGCAGTGTTCAATTTCTGCAGTATACATGCTCCCACAATTTCAAGCTACCACCATGGGGGCTGATTACAAGCTCAAATATGATGTCACTGAGCTCAGATTTGGGAAAAGATGAGCATAATTAACTCTCCCAAGTTAGCACACCACTGTACTATGACCACAAAAAAGTTTTCATAGTCACTCGAGTACTCCAGGACACAAAATAAGGAGGGCAGAGATTCTTTGCATCCCTACTCGTGAGCCCTAAGCAATTTACTTGAACTTTCCGTGTTTCTTCAACAGTATATACATTCTGTTTAATATTATTTATTTTGCAGTATGATTTTATAGAATTACAAGGTTAAGTACGTGAAAATGCTTACACAATAGCTGACACAGGGAATTAGTAAATGTCAGTGGCCTTGTACTTCTGTCTTCTCCCCTTCAGGTGGCTGCCTACAATGCTGGACAAAGTTGATCATGAAAAAGAATGTCCTCCATTCCCTCCCCTTCTCTCCTGTCCTTCCCTCTTCCTCACTCCCCTGCCCAACTGTCCCACCCTGAGCACAAGTCCCTAGGCCTTTCTGCTGAGTCCTGACAACCTGTGGTATCCATTCCATGGTATTCCCCAAAGGGCCCAGCCTTCACAAATTCCTCTTCTTCCCCCCAGCCAAAGGTCTGACATTCTGTCACCATTTCTTCAGTATAACTATGTGGTTATGAGACGTTGTAAAAGGTAAGATCATTCCTTGTCATTCATTAAGGCATGACGGCATGGGTGCAGACACACAAGTTGGACATGCACACACCCTAATTTCTTTTCTGGCTTTCAGAAAATGCAATCTTGTTGCATGAGAGGAAAATGCAAGATGAGACACAGGACTTCCCTTAAGTAATGAAACAAGATGTTAATGGCAAAATGCTGTAATATAATCTGTTGCACTGATTTACTACTGAGCCACAGATTGGCAAAATTAGAGAGCTATGTGTAAAACAAGTTGATAATAAATTTGGAAATGGGTTATAGATTTTATAAATCAAAGTTTAAGTTATATCAGTGCCCTGAGATTTTTAACTTTTCTTCTAGATTAGTTGACATTTGGCCCTCTCAAATTGGACACAAACTTTTCCCCCACAGCACTGTAAACTGGAGAAAGACAAATCCTTTCATCACTGCTTACTAGCTATATAAATTTAGGCAACCTTTTTAATCTCTCTAAAGCCTCAATTTTCTATTCTAAATCGTAATATGTAAAATAGAGGTAATGATAGTACTTACAATAAAAGCTAATGTTTATCAGCTGTCAGGCACTATTCAAAGGCCTTTACACAAATTAAGTCATTTATTCTCATAATAAATTCAGTGCGGTAGGTGACCGTTATTAACCTCATTTTGTAGATGAAGAAATTCAGTCACTGAAAGCTTGGGCAACTTTACCAAGATCACACTATTGGTAAGTAACAGAGCCAGAATTTTAACACAAACTTTCTATCTCCAGAAACAACTTTATTATTAAGCCATTACTGCCTCTCCTAAGCTTACTGAAGGTTTCCAAAGGAGTAAATGAGCTAATCCATAAAAGTATTTAGCCCCATGCCTCTCACCCTATTCTCCAGGGTTTCCACTTTGCAAAACTCTAAAGGAATATCATTCACAATGTGTTTTCTGGAGCACCCTACGCATAAAAGGGAAATCCAAAATGGTGCTGTACAAAGTGGCTAACCAACTGCTCTCCCAGACAGTGAGTAATGATGATTTCATCAGATAACATACTCTGTCATTGTGTTTGCTCAAATGTCATCCCTCCTCATAAAGGCATGTTACATGTGTAAACCACCTGGAAGAGCTTTTAAGGAAATATGCAACCAGGATAGGAAAACTGGGTTCAGGATACCATTAATAAGTGATATCCAAGAACCAGAGAGTGGCTTCCCAAGCTTGTCAAATAGTGTCCTGCCTCAGAGCACCACAATGACCTCATAGGAGCTCTGGGAGATATTTTGCATTATGAGGAAAACCATGTTCCTCTCCACCTAAGGAACACTGTGTGACCTAGTAACCCGAGGTAGCCCACACTCAATGTTAGATCATACTCCATTCCTTTCGATGACATTCAATCGATCTGTGTGAAGATGGATTTTCCACAGATGGATTTTTTTTTTGATAAAAAGCAAATACTGCAGGAAAAATCAATGTAGAACAGGAAATGAGAGTGGTAATATCTAATCTGATTTCAAAGTTTGAGAAATTTAGCAGTGCCCATCATGCATTGGTAAAAAATTTTGGGTTAAGAATGAAAAATTTTTTTCTTTTAATGTGTATGTATTATCTTTTCAGGCAGCCACTAAATTATTTGGACACAAATACATATTAAATGATGTGGACTAACTACGTAATAAGTAGAAGGTTCAGTGCCCACATTTCCATCATGAGTCATCCCCAAGGTACACCTGGACATCCTCCCTGTGTCAGTGAGTATTTCTTTTGGCTGGAGAATCCCATGAAAAGTGACCAAGATGCTGAGGGTCCCGTGAACTGAGAAAGTTTGGGACTCTCTAGTATAATCCCTTTACCTGTATCATCTTTTATAATTCTTACAGTAACCTAAAGAGTCAAGTGCCATCAACGTTCTTACTTGACATAGATGTGAACCAAGGACCTGAGTAGGACTGGGACTAGACTGAGATCACAAATGTCCAAGCAGCAGATCCAGGGTTCAAACCTAGCCTTCTGACTCTGAACCATGACACTTAGTCACTATACCACACCTAAGGCCAAATACCCAGGTCATTTTGTCCAGACAGACCTCTGGGCCAAGCTGACTACCTCCTCATAGTGCTGAACCTGACCCTCAAAGAACAACCAGCTTATGTTTTTCCATGCATCTTGTCACAGGACATACTAGCTCAGGTTCTCAAAGCTATTTGCTCAAATAACCATTTTGCTGAAATCGTGGACTGCAAACTCCTGAAAACTGTATGTGTGTGTTTTCCAGATGAAAGTCACCTTGCATCCAAGCAGAAAAAGACAATCGGAAACTGTCTAAAGTGGCAGCTTGAGTTCATCAACTCTATCAACTTGCTCAACAAACATTCCCTGTCTGAAGGAGTCTATGGAAATCCTAGATAAAAATAGTAGAATTGGGTCAACTCTTCCAAAAGAAACATGACTCATCCATTTTTGACGTGTCTTTAAAATATGAAATACAGTCAAGCTACTGCAAGCTAATGTAGAGTGGGATCTATGGTCTAATAGCTGAAGCAGGGGCAGCAACCTGGGGCATGTGACTTGAAATTGGGCTTCTGCCAAACTTGGAGGATCCTGGAGAGATAGACCCAGCTTTAAGGTCCTCTTGTGGTCTTAAGGTAAAAGGGCTCCTTGCTATTCTCTGTCTGGGTCCCTGCAATAACAGGTAACCTGCTCTAGAGGGTAGCAAAAGTGGTCCTAACACTAAGGAACTGACCATTGATGAGCTGGCACCACTCCATTATTTCCACCATCATCATCCCTGTTTAACTCTCCCTATTTAACTGTTTGCTTCGATCTCAGCCAAACATGCCAGTGTCCTTCTTGGACAGTCTTTAACTGCCGGCGTGCAAGAGCCAAGAGTAGAATGCAAGTGTGACAAATTACTCTCAAAGTGAAACTGCAAAGCTATCAAAAGACCTAAAACTGTATGAAGCCTTTGAAGGTGATGTTAGAGAAACATTCACATATTATTTAAGGCATTGACAAATGAGGATCTGCTAACCTGGTTAGCAACTGAAGAGAAAAATCAACAAGGGTTAAAGGGAGAAAAGCTTTCAAAAAGAGAATCGTTTGAATATAAAAAGACTGAGAGGCTCCTGAGAAAACTGATGAAGTGTCAAAGATGTTTTCTTTTTCTTTCTCTCTCTCTTTTTTTTTTTTTTGCCAAAATGTCTGTACTAGTCATTATGCCAAAATTAACATAAAGTGTGTCATTTTTTTTCACAAATTTAATCACATATTATGCAAGAAATTCAACATAATATTTGTCCTAATAGTATACAGTTGCAGCTATGCCTAAATTTTATTTGATACAATTAAAATTGACTGATTTTCACAATTTTAGGTGGATTTTCTTTAAGGGGAATCCTAATCAAACTTTTTTTTTTAACCTTTCCTGTGAAATTTTGGTTCTGTATGAAATGGATCAGTATAAGTGTCATTTTCCCACCACTAATTTTCAGATATTAACATTAAGACCACCAGGTAACAGCTTATCCAATCACTTTGAGAACCTTATCCACTAAGCCCTATAAAAAACAACTTTTCCTTTTCTCTCTGAAGCTGTGATGCCTACTGTATTAGTAGGGTTCTCCAGAAAAAGAGAACCAATAGGATGTGTATATGCAGAAGAGATTTATTTTAAGGAATTGGCTCATGCAATTGTGGAGGCTTGGCAAGTCTAAAATCTGATAGAGAAGGCTGGCAGGCTGGACACTTAGGAAAAGTTGCAGTTTGTGACCAGGAAAGGCAGGTGGTGCACATGTAATCTGTACAGCAGCTGCTAGAGCGCTCCCTCTTGCTCAGGGGAGAACTCAAGTCAGTTTTTGTTATATTCAGGTGTTTCACTGGGTGGATGAGGCCCACCCACATTAAGGGCAACCTGCTTTACTCAAATCCCACTGATTTAAATGCAAATCTCACCTAAAGACCTCCTCACAGAAAAATCCAGAATAACGTTTGATCAAATATCTGGATACTGTGATCCAGACAACTTGACACATACAATTAACCATCACATCTGCTATGAACTAGGCATGACTAAGAGACAAGACCAAGTTGAGAGAGGGGCCTAAGTAGAGAGGGGCATGCAAAGAAGTTCTGAGAACCAGATCCAGGAATAGTGCCTTCCCCATGATGATGCTTCCCGGCTAACACACGATGGTTGGTAGAAGAGCAAGAGATTGTTAACAATGTCATGAGGCAGGCTATTGCTGGCTAAAAATAGAAAAGTGCAGAGCAGTAGACAGCCAGTGCATCACACACCTCTCGAGCACCACTTCAAAGTCCTCCCCGTCCACCCTACCTCTTATTCCAGCTGCTACTATGGTGATGTGAAATAGTTTGTTTTATGGCAAGGAAAGGAAAATTTAAAGACAAATTTTCTCTGCCCTGTGGCCTCCTCTTCACCCCTGCCTCTCCTGTGCATCATGTATCTGCATTATTTATCCACCAAACCTCCCCTATCAACAGAAATACCTGCTCAACCTTAAAGAGCAACATTCTCCTAGCATCAACAAGACAACTTCTTAAAAGATAACACACCTTCTTGATCTCGTAAGGGGCCACGATGACACTTAGATATGGGTTGTATAAACTGTCAATATGTGTCATTTAATGTACAGCCCTCTGTCTCAAAAAAAAACTTAACTGTCTTGACTTCTAGTGGATGGAACAGTTCTCAGAGCTTTCTGAGACGCTCTTCCCAGGTTATGATCCTGAAGTTTGGCTCGAATAAAAATTTCCATTTCTTTCTTAGGTTGACTAATTTTTAATCACCAGTGACCAGGGCAGCAGAGTCTTTGATCAGCTCTGACAGGGACAACTGGACAGAGCCACTTCTCAAGCCTACACAGCATACCTCTCCTTCCTGCCTGGGATTTCTGTGACATCCCAGGTGGGCTACCCAAGAAAACCTCCTGAAAACTCAGTATGTGCACATCAGAAATGAGGGAAAACTCATGCTCCTGGGGCCAGCCTTGGTCAGTGGAGAATGGGTTCCTAGACGTGTTTCCTAAGGGTCCCTAGAAGGGAGAGCCACCTGTGGCAGTAGTCAACTTCATTAAAAATTTCCTTCTTTGTGATTTCACTCCCCCTTCCCTGCACTCTTGCTCCTTACGATGGCATTCCCAGGTAAACCACCTGCCCTGTAGTTCTGCATCTCAGGCTCTGTTCTTGTATCTAAATCAGAAGGTGAAAATCTTTCCTCTGCATTTGTAAAAGGATTTAAGTTAAGCATTAGGGTCTACTGATTACCAAATACTAGATTGTATGTTATTTTAACCTATGCCACAAAAAACCATAATTGAACAAGGAGTATGTAGAGAAGCTGGTGAAACTGAAATATGAATAAGTTCAAAAGTCTATGAAAAACAGCAGATACAGTTCGTTTCCTAAGTTTCTCAGTTCTCCTAGCCTGAATAGCTGATCTCACAGTCCCCATTTAATTGTTCATGCTTACCCTGCTACACTCTTGCCATTATTTCTGAACTACATTGGTCCCTTCTGGCTTTTTATCTGACCAAATAGCTCCTTTGACTTAAGAGATTCCCAGCAACCCAATGATGCTCCTAATTATTAACCGGTTGTTGTAAGCCTTATCAGAAACAGCTTATTTTTTATTTCTACAATTCCTTAAGAGATATTATTTATTAAGGACTCAGAAAAATATATTTTAAAACACGTTTAAGGCTTGGAAGATAAAGAATAGTCTAAAATAGCATAACTAGCTAAAGAACCAAAGATCATTCCAAGTTCATGCATTCATTTGATACCGTGCCAGCCACCATGCAAGCAAACAGGAGAGGACCTGGGATCCTCTCAGGAACCCAGGAAAAACTGAAAGGCCTTCCATTCTAACATGGTTGTTTTTGAAGTGCCAAGCATAAAACCCAATTGCCTGACCACAGGGGACAGCAGTTGCCTCTGCCTGACAGTTACCTAGGCCAAGGAACTGGCTCAGAGGCAGGCATGTGACATGCTGACCGATCAGAGCATCTCCTCAGGGTTTTTAGTTTGAAGGCAAAGGAGAGGGGTCTTGACTTTTGTGTCACAGGGTTGGGAGAGTGAGGCAGGGCCTGACAGTGGCCTTCTTCCCTGCCACGTGGAGAAAATTTGCACACAGTGAGAGAACATGAACCTACAGAGTCAGGCAGGAGTGAGAGATGGACAGGTGGGCAGCTGTCATATTTCCAAATATCTGCACCTTTCATGCCTGAGGCCTATTCTACTCATTTCAGGAACATCAGTTTAAAATTCCATTTAATCATTCTGCTAAAACGGGCTTTTTGTCACTGTCGGTTGGAAGCGCCCTTGCGGTGTCCTATGAGAAAGGCCAATTGAGGAACATCTTTTCTCTGCTCTTCTGTTTTTTGTGAGGGGGTTGTTTTTATCCTAAACACTCCTGGCCCCTGCCTGTGCCTTTATTCACTTCATCTTAGAGAATGTTTATTAATTCATCCAACTGGTAAATTTGAGAAGAGTGAACAGGTCCCACTTAGCTCAGCTGCTTTCTTTGGTCTTCCTGGAGGCAAGCTAACTGCAGTGAGGGGCGTTCTCTCCTCACCTCCTGGCTGCAAGTTTTCCCCAAAATGCCCTCTATGGTGAGGCCTGATTGGTCCAGGCCTGCCAGGAATTGCAGGAGATAGGGGTAAAATATTCTGAATTCTAGAGATTAGTTAACAGTAGGCCCACTTTCCTACCAAGAGAACCATGTCCTTTAGCCTACTCTTTGAAGTAATAATAGCAGTAGTAATACCAGGCCCTTGTTTTTCCCTCAGTACTTTAAGTATTTAATCCTCACAGCAACCTTTTGTGGCAGGTATACTCTTGTTATCCTGGTTTGATGTTTAAGTATATGAGACATCAATAGTGTAAGCGACTTTCTCTAGATGACACCATTAGAAAGTAGCAGACCTGGAACTCAAATGCAGATCCTGGGATCTAGAGTCCATGATCTAACCACTATTCCACGGATCACATGAGATGTACTAACAGAGATACATTTGCCGTACTATTTTTGCCTTTATCTGCCTTCTTCTTTTATCTTAATTCTCAGTTATCCAAAGGAAACTCTTAATAGGGTCCCTTTAAAAAAACAAAAAACAAAAAACCTGAACACTGATTTAATCACGTTTTGGGATGATTTCTACATTCAAGCTATACCTAAAGAGCTATGCCCAATACTGTGCCCAATACTAAAGTTTGGCGAATACTGATCAGCCATCAGTTTAATGTTGATCCTATTTATAGCAGAGTAAACCTACATGAGCCAGGAAAATTCAACTTCACAGGCCACAAGTTCTTTTCTCTTGGTCAACAACAACAACAAAAATCAACTCTGCAATTTTCTTTAGTAGGCTTTATGTCTCACTACTGATTTTTATGATGCCTATCATAAAGTTTTGATAATTTCAACATACACGGTGTGATATTACACACGTACCAGTTAGGTGAGCTTCATTCTGAAAGAGTCAGTTGCTCTAATGGAGGATGAAAAGTCCAGAAAGGGCCAGTTAGGAAAACATGAAAACGCCTAACTCCAGAGGCAGCTACCACAAGGGCTTCACCAGCTAATCTAACCTCCATCCACACCACAGGAGATGATAATGAACACAGCAAATATTAAAAAACAAGTTTCACCTGGTGGAAAGAGAAGCCTGTTTTCTAGTATAATGACTATTAGAAATGACCTTCTCTTGAAGAAAGTAAAGATGTATCAATTGGCTACAACAGGATATGAGAAACAAGCACCAGCCTACGGCCTCTATCTTTAGAGATGGATCCTGGGGCTTCATAACAATCTGACATCCCAACATTTTATTAGGAGGATTTCTGTCTGACTGATGGCAATGGTAAAAATGCTGCCTCTGGAATGCTGTTATAGCCATTACACTGTATGGTTTTGGTCAGGACATTTAGAAGAACATGGACCTGGAAATTAATCAAGCCTTCAGAACAGGTTTACAAAATGGTTTATGTCAGCTTGTTAAAGAATGTTGACTTAGTATCTTACATGTGGCAAAACCTAGTTGGAGTCTTGCCTTAATTATAACCTGGTAACAAGGTTTTAGGGATATAGCTAACCTATAACCATAGCTGGCTACCATCATCTACCAAAATGAACTTAAGAACTGTGTACCATCAAATTGATTTAGGTCAGCTGTAATACAGATGATGGAAGAAAATAGGAATTTTCTATGTTCCTCAAATGAATCTAATTTGTAAAGTATCTGTAAATCTCTGAAAGCACAAACACCAATATGAAGTGGTTACAGTACATTTTCCTCCCTCACCTAAGATGTATGACCCAGTACATAAGTTTGTCTTCTTCCCTTAGAGACTTTACTGAACACCTGTTAAAGACAATTGTCCTAAAACGTAGTCTTTTGCCAAGGCCTCTAGAACATAAGACATCCTAAAATATCTTGAAGAGTTCCAATAAAGGAATAGTTGATAAATTCTCTAATTCAAAACTGTGTTCAAATGGAATCCTTGTAGACCTGTGACAGTATATACTCCAGTAGTAACAACTCCATGATATTACTGACTTTGAAGATGGAGAAGAAGTCATGAGCCAAGAAATATAGGCAGATTTTAGAAGCTAGAAAAGACTTGGAAATGGATTCTCTGCTAGAATTTCCAAAAGGAATGTAGACTCACTGTGATTTTAGCCATAGGAGACCTATTTTAAGGTTTTGACCTCCAGAACTATAAATTAATGCATTTATGTTGTTCTAAGCCACTAAGTTTTTGGTAACTTGTTATAGCAGCAATAGCAAACTAATACACGTAAATGGAAAGAAATAAGGAAATTTAAGGCCACCCACTCCCAATAGCTATGCCCTAAATTTTCTTTACAGCTTTGTGACCACCAAAACTGACATCACCCTGGCTCCATTGCCTCCGGCTTCTGGGCTATCAGACACTAAGTAGAGAAAGGTGTCGGGATATTTCTTCCCTTACTCTTTCTGCTTCAGTGCCATGATCCTTGCAGTAGCTGTACCTGCCTAGACCCCAGTTCCTGTGAGCAGCTCTCATCCACAGTGAAGCCAACCAAGCTCTGGTTACACTATTTTCTCTCTGTGTCACCTGGTAAATTTTACCTTGTAATATTTGAAACATCTGAAGTCATTTGAAGGGTCAGTGATGAATCTGTAGGTGATCTCAAATTCTGAAGCCCTGCCCTATTTCTAGCATTACCTAAGATCTTTTCTCCAAAGAAAAATTGAGCCCTTTCTGGAAAAGGCTACAACCTTATATCAATTTGGGGCAATTCCCAGCTGTCTGGTTAGGCTTAGGGCACCACAACAGTTAATATTAGATCTCTTCTCTTGTTTCTGTCTTTTAAAAAGTTAGCTTAACACTCCCACTAGTAAAACTTCACATGCTGCAGAAATAAAAATAAGAGGGATCATGCCTTCTTTATTGCCAACAGAATACCAGAGGAGGTTTTACTTAAGAGCAACTAATGTGAACGTGAGAATTATCCAAAAAAAAGCCCTACTGCTTTAAAATTTCTTTTTAAAAGTATTTTCTTGCTGTTCTGAAACTGTTAAGTTTTTTTGGCATAAAATGCAATGTTTTGGTTAATCTTCACTACATAAGTGTTCACAATGGAACTAATAGAAAAGGCACTTAGTTGTGTATTTTATTAAACCAATTAAAGGATTTATGGAGAGAAGAAATCAAGTTAACTACCCTGGAAAAGAAAAAGAAAAACAGTCTTTTGTACTTGAGCCAGCGCCTGCATAGTTTCTCAGGTGCCCCACACACGTGATGTCATTTTGTTTGGGGCAAACTCTCTCCCACAAAGACAAATGAAAGAACTTCTTTTAAAATAACCCTTGCACCTCACACAGATGGTCACATCTAAAATAAACCTCCAAACTGCATCTCAGAGTTTTCTCAAGAAACGTTCTTTTAGGGCTGCCAAAGGGCAAGAAAGTGATGCTGAATGTGCTGACTGCTCTATTGAAGAAAAATGAAAAATACAGTTTTTCTGTTCTGATTAGAATAAAAGTCATGGTCCCTGACTAGTACTTTTATCTACATGAAGATGTCTTTTCTTGGAGTTCAGGTCTTTTGAGCATGAGCCATCCCCCAACCCCACCTCACCCCATTTTTCTTGCTTGACTCTTGTGATAAACTTTTCTCTGCTCAAAGAAGAAAAAAACCTTTTTTGGCTTTTTAAAAATTAGTCTTTGATAGTACAGATTCAGTAATGTTCTTTTCTTTGCTGCCCTTTGATTTAGTCTTCAGGGTCATCATATCCTACAGCTATCTCCAAAACTCTGTGGGTCAGCATCCTGTAGTTACTTCTCTAGCCTTGCCACTCATCACAACACTTGGGTCCCCCCAAAGTTTTCCCCCAACCCTGCCTCTGGCTTTGAGGCCCTACCATAGCAGATCTCCTTTCTGCTCTGGCTGGGCACCTAACCCACCCTGGAGCTCTACTACTGTCATGGCTGGGTGGGGCGTTCTCAGTATTTCTCCTGTAGGAGGCAAGCACTGCTTTACAGGATACCAAGGAGGCACCCCCAGCTTTCCTACTTGACTTTTAATTGCCAACTAAATCTTCTAAGCTTTTTGTTATTTTTTCCCCAGCGCATCAATTGAGGCTAACAATGGCCATCCAATTCCATTTTCCTTATAGTTAGGATTTTCCCACATTTCTCAAATGCTAGAAAAACCTCACGAACTAATACATTTTCTTCCAGTGGTATACCATTCCAGTTTATCTCTAGAGAAAATTCTAACTATTGCACTGTTTGCTGTCATATTCCAGGGACTATTTGTGCTTCGACTTCCATCAGTTTTGGAGTCTCCAGGACCAACTGAAGATGGGTGAAATAGCTTCAAAAATCCCATCCCTACACTTGCTTTCTTGGGCCACTCTGGGACCATCTGCCACTGGTTGGGTTTCTCAGGAAGCCAATTCTGAGACAGAAATTGGCAAGTAGGAGGTTTATTAGGGACTGCTCTTGCATCAACACCTGTGGAAGGGAAGGGATGAAAGCAGGATTGGCCAGAGAGAGAAGTAAAGATGCAATGTGGTCTCAAAACAATGCCTCAGCTGACCACATGAGACATTTCAAAGATGGATTGACCCTTCAGAGCACCCTCATGTTGATCTATCAGTCATTTGTTTTGAGCTGCCCTAGGAAAAGGATGTAAACTTGGTTAAGGAGGCTGTAATCACTTTATGGGACTGATAGCTGAGAGCTAATTGCAGGTGACACTCCCAGCAGCTGAACTGATAAATCCTTTACTCTTAAAGAAGGCTGTGGATAGCAAATCACAATCCTCCTCCTTGTGATTTAAAACTTTAGCCCATAATCTCAGTGAAAGTGGGAAACAAGTTTATTCCCCACTATACATCTAGTCCTTGAGTTTTGACATTTTTGGGTTGAATGAACAAAAAAGAAAAAAGATTACAAGAGATTTTGAGTTTGAAGAAAAAGAAGACACAAGAAATGCTGGCTTAGAAGGGTGGAATGTTAACTGGGACAGCCTCAACAAAATAAACTGAGAATGGGGGGAGGAGGGCACAGATAGCATCTAGGATGAAGTAGCAAGAGGAAGTGAAAATATTTAGGAAGTCCTCAGATAAGAAGAACAATTGATTTTTATAGTGGTTAAAGAAGGTATCAGTCACCTGATTTTTTTAAACAATGAAGGCAAGGAGAATATGTGGTACTCAGATCCCAAGTGAAATCTGGAAACTATCTAATGTTCATTGCTTCCTCAAAAAGAAGAAGTCTACAATAGGACACATTAAGATAATGACAAATCTCCACATGGCCAGACTGCTGACAGCAGGGCAGACCAGCCTGGCACCATTATCCTGACTCATGTACATCACATACTTGGCAGAGGCAACTGGAATCCTTAATCAGAGACATAGTCCCCACCTGCCACCTCCAACCAGCTCAGAGCTGTCCAAGCTGCAATCTCAGGTGGTTCCAGCCAATCAGCATCTCTCACAGGCCTTGCTTTTCTAAAGTGGGAGAGATATGACGGTCCTTGGTTTGAAAGTTCTGCCTACCACTTCCCCTACTCCACCCCACTTTCAGGGGCCAGGCTCTGACCGGACTGCATCAGACTCCCTGCTTGGCAGAACTTCCCCATTCAGAACCTGACTTTGGTCTCTAATCTTTATTATTTTTCTTTAACAATAATATTCTTTAAAAAGTATTGAAATACAGTTCCACCCTGCCTCCTCATTCATATATTCTTTCTCAGTCTCCTTTTAAACTGTTTTTTCTCAGTTTCTATAAAAATCATTAATTTTGAACAATACAAATATTTTATTTCAGATAAGTGACTCAATAATAAAAGTGATGTAAAATGTACTAAAGAAGCCTTTGAAAGCTTAAGTGCTTTTATTCACATCTATGTTTTAATTTAATCTAATTTAGTTGAGTTTTTGTTTTATTGGGATTTTTTTTTTTTTGGCTTAGTTTTAATTATCTACAATTAACTGCTCCATGTAAAGTTTATTTAAAACCAGAATTAGTTCACTGTGATTTTCCTTGTTTTAGTCTGTGACGATCAGAAATATAACAGTCACAACAACTTGCTTTGTTTTTCTTTTTGCATTGGCAAATTTTCTGTAATCCACATGCATCAAAATGATATAAAAACCAAGGAAGTATTCATTTCCCCATAAAAATCTGACTCTTATTCTTTAATTCATATAGTAGGTATTGGAAGAGCTGAGCTAAAATGATGCCATAAATTCTCTAAGGATCTGTTAAAGATATTTCTAAATTGATGTCACTGAAATTTTTAAATATTTTAATAGCAGTATAATATATTGACAAAGATACTTCTGTATTATACACTAATTTTCATTTTCCTATGACTCATACTCCATGAAATACTTTTATTTTAGTATGTACTATCAACATTTAGTAGTACTTTAGTATTTAGTATAATTTAGTTTAAGTTTTTTTTTTTAAATAATCAACTGTGAGCTAGCATTTCAGAAGATGAGTTTTTAAAGACACATTAAATGAAATCCAGTTCAAAAGAAATCTTGGAATAAAAAGCTTAATCAATTAAAAGGCATTTACTAAGTAGGCGGCATGATGTTAATTTGGCACTAAGGAACACAAAGCACAAAAGGACAAGTGTCTGATGGGAACACAATCCCTTTTTTGCTGTCTCCCCCGCCAGGACCTGCATCTAAGCCTTCATTCCCTCACATCTGCATAACTGAAATATCTGTCTGGTCCTTCTCCCTCCCAGTCCCCACTGTCACCTCCAGCCACACCCCATGTGGCAGCCTGCACAGATCACCAAGTTCCTCTTCCTAGACTATTCTTTTTATTATATTTTACTTCCTCCTAAAAAATATTTAAGATAAAGTCCAAGATCTTCAGTCATATATAGAGTGAAAAACAATTTTAGACTCAGATCCCAGCCCACACCCTGGTTTGGACACTTCTTATCTGACTGACTTGAGTAAGTTGCTTGATGTTGTGAGTGAAATGGATACAATTATCATTACCTCTCCAGTGTGAGCAGAGGAACAAATGAATAGTGTATGTAAAGCCTGCCAACTTTACTCAATTTGTTCTCTTCCCTAAACTCACTGGCTTTGGATATCTTTTGTTTTATCTGACCTTGTTTTCCTTTCTAATTAATTCATCTCTTTAAAAGACTTTTCTGCATCAACACTCTTTGCCATATTATGTTAACTACATGCAACCTTTGCACATGCCTTTAGTTTTCCCACCCCCAAGCTTTGGTTCATGACTTTTAAAAAGTAACATCTATTTATGAGCTGATATTGTGTTGTACTGATATATTAGCTTATTTAATCTTAATACATAGTATATTATTACAGATTAGGAAACTGAGGTTTCAAAAGGTTGAGAAACTTTAAATGCATTAGCATCTATCTCTGTGAGGATGGTACTCTTATTTTTCCCTTTTACAGATAAAAAAATCTTAAAGAGGTTAAAAAAGTGATGAGTAGTGGTTTCAAACAATTTAGGTCGGCTTGCTTCAAAAATGATAGAATGGGGGTGGGGGTGGGTATAGCTCAGTGGTAGACTGCATGCCTAGCATGCACAAGGTCCTTGATTCAAATCCCAGAACCTCCATTAAAAATAAGTAAGTTTTAAAAAAGTACCTCCCATCCTAAAAAAATGATAGAATAATTGTCCCTTAATTTCCTAGGGGGAAAAAAGTAAAAGATATAGTAATAGTTTATAAACAAAACAGACAAGACAATTTTGATGACAAAGAACATGAGGGGTCCTATAATAAAGACAAAGAAATGAGGGTCTTATCCTACCAAATACGAAGATAGTATAAAGCTGTATCAATTTGGATGGTGTGTTACTGGCAGAGATATAGGAAATGAACCAATGGGAACAGATTACAGAGTCCAGAAAATGGACCCACTCATACAGAGGAATGGATTCTATGGTTGATATATATCTGAATCACTGGGAAAAGGGGGAGAGGGATGGACCCTACAATAAGTGGTATTAGGGGAAAATGAAATTAGAGCCTTACTTCATTCCACAAGCAAAATACAAGAATAAATTTCAGTGGATCAAAGATCTAAATGTGGAAAACTAAAACTGTGGAGAAGAAAGCACAGACTATCTTTTTGACCTTAGAGAAGAAAATGATTTCTTAATGCCAAAAAGCACAAATGATTTAGGAAAAACAGTGATAAATTTGTCCACATTAGCACCCAAACCTGCAAAAGTGCCCACTTAAAATAAAATATCAAACACAATTTTTCACCTATCATAAAATCACTCAAGCAAGCTTTCTTATAGTGGTTTGTGGGAGTTTTCACAAATCACTTAATTTAAGCATTATAAAACTTTCATATTCACTTCTTTAACATTCATCATACTTTGTGATAGGTATACTAGGAGCCCATCAATATTCCTTTCAAAAGAAGGAAGATATAGAGGAAGACAAATAGTAAGATGATTCTTTGATGCCTATGACCCGGATATTTTTCTCTTTTTCCTGTGAAGTGAACGTGTGAGAGAGCATTATTTTCAAGAGACCATCTCTTTTCACAAAAATCTTCTGAACTTACAAAAGGAGCTGACAGGCACAGAATCAGTTCAACCCCAAATCTAAGGCTGGGAAAACAAGTGGTCTTCCTGAATCTCTAGAGCTTTTAATGGCCACTCTTAAAAAAAAATTTTTTTGAAGTATAGTTGCTTTACGATATTGCATTAGTTTCAGGTATATAGTGTAGTGATGCCGTATTTTTTGCAAATTATATTCCGTAATAGGTTATCACAAGATAATGGGCATAGTTCCCTATGCTATACAGTAAATTCTTGTCATTTATCTATTTTATATTTAGTAGTTTGTATCTGTTAATACCATATTCCTAATTTGTCCCTCCCCTAACCTTGTCCCATGTGGTAACCACAAGGTTGTTTTCTATATCTGTGAGTCTGTTTCTGTTTTGTAAATATATTTATTTATATTATTTTTTACATTCTACATATAAGTGATATCATATTTGTCTTTCTCTGTCTGACTTACTTCACCAACCATAATATTAGAGGTCCATCCACACTGCTGCAAATGACAGTATTTCATTCTTTTTCATGGCAGAGTGATACTCCATTATATATGTATATATATGTATATTTACATATATTTAGATACATATAAAACATCTTCTTAATCCAATCATCTGTTGATGGGCACTTCAACAGCTTCAATGTCTTGGTTATTATAAACAGCACTGCTATGAACATTGGGGTGCATGTATCTATCATATGGTAGCTCTATTTTCAGTTTTTTAAGGAACTTTCATTCTGTTTTCCATAGGGGCTACAGCAACTTACATTCCAACCAACAGTGTAGAAGGGTTCCCTTTACTCCACATCCTCTCCACGACTTATTATTTGTAGACTTTTTGATGACAGCCATTCTAATCAGTGTGAGGTGATACCTCATTGTGGTTTTGATTTGCCTTCCTCTAATAATTAGCAATGTTGAGCATCTTTTCATATGCCTGTTGTCCATCTGTATGTTTTCTTTGAAAAAAAGTCTGTTCAAGTCTTCTGCCTATTTTTTGATTGGGTTGTTTGTTTTTTTGATATGGAGTTATATGAGCTGTTTGTATATTTTGGATACTAACCCCTTGTAGGTCACATCATTTGAAAATATTTTCTTCCATTCAGTCAGTTGTCTTTTTGCTTTGTTGGTAGTTTCCTTTGCTGTGGAAAAGCTTTTAAGTATAATCAGGTTCCATTTGTTTATTTTTGCTTTTATTTCTTTTGCCTTGGGGGACTGATCCAAGAAAATATTGCTACAATTTACATCAATGGATGTTTAGCTTATGTGCTCTTCTAGGAGTTTCATGGTTTCATTTCTTGCATTTAGGTCTTTAAACCATTTTGAGTTTATTTTTATATATGCTGAGAGGAAATGTTCTAATTTTATTATTTTATATGTGGCTGTCCAGTTTTCCCAGCACCACTTGTTGAAGAGACTGTCTTTTCTCCATTATATATTCTTGCCTCCTTTGTTACAGATTAATTGACTGTCGGTGCATGGGTTTATTTCTGGGCTCTCTATTCTGTTCCATTGATCTATGTGTCTATTTTTGTGCCAATACCACACTGTTGATTTCTGTAGCTTTATAGCATAGTCTAGGAGGGTTATACCTCCAGCTCTGTTCTTTATTCTCAGGATTGCTTTGGCAATTCGGGGTCTTTGGTGGTTTCATATAAATATTAGGATTACTTATTCTAGTTCTGTGAAAATAGGCATTTTGATAGGGATTGCATTAAATCAGTAGATTGCTTTCGGTAGTATGGACATGTAATGGCAACTCTTGAATCCCACATTTTGACTCTTTTTTAACCCTCTTCAGAAGTGCTTTTTTCCCCTTATTTACACTAGATAAGATCCACCTTCACTTTCTGGCCTCCACTTCCAGCCACCACTATTAACAGTTACAGTGACTTGTTATGAACTTACCTCCTATGTCATCTTGGTTTGCAATATTCTTAATGAAATCAAATAGAAATGTCTCAATATAAAAAATTAGACATAAATAACAGAATCCATGAGACATCTGGTTTTAACCTTTAGCCAACTCGGAGTCCTCGTCTCTCTTCTAAGAAGTGTTGATCTCAGTCTCACTTCACTCCTCATCAACCAATACTGCTAAATATTGATTTTGCAATGTCTAACCAAATGCTTTAAAGAAATTTTCTTGGCCTGCAGAATTAAGAAAACATCTTCAGCCCAGAACTAAAGGTTCTCCATGATACTACTGTCTCTACCTATCAGCTTTAGTCCTTTTCTTGTCCGTAACCTGCCTTCTCAAGTTCCATATCTTCTATGATGCTCTACGTACCATCTAACATACACAGATCTTCCATCCCTTCCAAATGCCATGTATCTGTCCAATAATCTTCCCTCTAGCAGCATCCACAGTTAATTTCTAACACGTCCTTGACATTGTGGCCTCCACCAAAGGTGAAAATTGGCTGGTAACTTTTACCATGATTATCACAAACTGAAATGCTTAACACTAGGTGAATTTAGGTCAAATCAGAGCAGAGGATTCTAGCAAAGTGGCAGCCTGGACACAACTCACTTTCCCCTATCACCAGATTCGGTCTGTCCACCTTTTTGAGTCGGAAGACCGCCTAGAGACTCAACAAGCAGGGAGAAAAGCCAGTCAGAACAGATGGAATTTCCACTTAGGGAAGTGGCTGAAGTACAGCAAAGGCGAACAGAAATTAAAAGATCTCCTTGTGGAGTCTTAAGTTCAAATACAATGCAAAGAAACATTTTTGAGAGATAAAATTATCCTAATAATTACTCAGTGAATGAGCTGAAATAGAAGTTAGCCATTTTTGAGATCCATACTAATGGTTTGGAAGAGTATGTGGAAGCTGCATTTTAAAGCATGGCACAAAAATATAAAAAGAAGGAAACTGAAAAGAAAAAAAGACAAAGTATAAATCTCAGAAATTTGTGCTTTTTCTAATTTCTTCTTGTGTAAATTATTTTCTTTTATCTCTTTAAAAATGAAAGCAGGGGGGCAGGTATAGCTCATTGGTTGAGTGCTTGCTTAGCACGCATGAGGTCCTGGGTTCAATCCCCAGTACCTCCATTAATAAATAAGCAAATAGCCCAATTACCTCCCCCCAAATAATAAATAAATTAAAAGTAAAAAGTAGAAACCAGCAAAAAAAAATAAAATAAAATAAAAAAAAAATGAAAGCACATAAAGCCATAAACTTTCCTTCACCATGTCCCCCAGATTTTTTTGTATCTTTTCCTTTGCTTCATACAGAGTTTATAATTTTGATTTAAAGCTGCTACAAGGCTTATCTGGGAGTGTGCTTATTTTTCAAATACATAATTTTTAAATCAAATTTAATTATTCATTTTAATTTAATGAGTGCATAAAGTAAAAATGTTGCCTGTAAAATACTGACTTTTTTGGAATTTGTAGTCAGATACACAATCAATTTTTGTAAATGTTCAAAGGTTATATTTGTGAAAATGTATATTATATTTGAGGATTATAAGTTTCTATGTAAGTATATATTCAATATAGTTTATGGAACATATTTTAAATTTTTAAATATAAAATTTCTTTATGTCAGTATTTTTTATTTTCATTGATGTCCTTATTCACATTTGTTAAGTTTGACTTCTGCTATATATAATGCTTAACACAATAGTAACAAATAAGATTTAGCAATATATCAAAATATTAATACACTGTCACCAAGAAATTCTTACTTTCGGAAAGTAAGGAATTTTATCAATATTATCTATATATCAACATAATCAGGAATTGTGTCCACATAATCTATTATATCAACAAAATGAAGAAATGTATCATAAATGCTGAAACTGTATTTAATAAAATTCAACAACCATTCTTGATAAAAATCCTCAGTAAAATAAAATGTATTAGAATCAGGACATTTACTAAAAACCAAGAACATTTTCCTTAATGGTGAAACACTAAAATGAGCTATCAGCATTATTATTTAGCATTGTTTCAAAAGTTCTAATAAATACAAGAAAGTTAAATGACTAGTATAAACATTAGAACAGAGAGATTTTTAAAAGCCTCTTTTGTTGATATAACTGAATGACTAAAAAACAATCTATTCAAGGAAAAATCTAATAGCAATAACGAGAAACTCTGTGTGGAATACAATACAAATTACCAGGGGGAAAAAAGTAATAGTTTTCCTCTCTTTCAGCTATAAATCACCTAAAGAAAGAAAATGGTATTCAGAAGAAATTCAACATAGCAATAAATGTAAAAGTACTTGGGAATAAATTTAATAAGAAAAACTCAAATCCTATATGAAGAAAATTATAAAATTTTACTAACATATGGAATAATACACCATGTTCATGAATGGGAAGACAACATATGAAAAAGATTAAATTTCCCCAAATTAATAAATAATCCCAATGTCATTCTAATTGGATTTTCTATGGAGGTTGTTTGTCATTTTATGTTGGTGGGGGATTGAGGTGGTAAGGGGTGTTTGGAGAAAATGATTTTAAAATTTTGAAGTTTACAGGAAGGATAAAACATCTGATGACAGCCAATAAATTAAAATTATTTAAAAAGCAAGAGTAGTTATTAGTACTGATCAATTTTAAAAATAAAAGTTCAAGACTTTTTAAAATGTCAAAATTTAGGGCAGGAAATAGAGAGGAATATTTTCTGTAAAGGAAAACATAAATCCTGATTTCCACTCCCTGCCTCTGTTCTCTCTAAACCT
Source organism: Camelus bactrianus (assembly GCF_048773025.1). Lineage (NCBI taxonomy): Eukaryota > Metazoa > Chordata > Mammalia > Artiodactyla > Camelidae > Camelus > Camelus bactrianus. The sequence goes on along the minus strand of NC_133541.1, from coordinate 56,676,919 downwards.
GTCCCTCTTTCTGACTTCTCCAGTTTAGTTAAAGATACTGCCATGCACTCAAACATAACTCAAATCCATGATCTTCCTTCAATCTTCAATACTACCCCTCCAGTCTAAACCATTCTCAACTCCATCCTGGACTGATGAAAAAACCTTTATGTCTTGCAGCTTTCACTCTTGCCGCATCTAATCCAGTCTTCTCACAGCAAACAAAGTAGTATTTCAAAAACCTTGATTGTCTTCCCAAGGTACTTAGACCAAAACCTGAGCTCTCCACTTCTCCAGAGTCCTACAAAGCTTGGTTCCAACTGTATCACTAAACATCTCATTTTATACCACTCTCTCCTCTCGCCCTCTGTGCTCCAGCAATAATGCCCTTCCTTCAGTTCTTTAAATACACCAAGCTTGTTTCAGCTGTGGGGACTTCCCTGCTGGCCTTTTGTCTTGCTATGACTTTGCCCTGGTCAGCGCTTGGCTGGTGCCTTAAGCATTTCCTCCTCAGATATCCCTTGCCACCTTTCAGAGCACCCTATGTTAATTATCTGCATAGCACTAACTATTGTTGGATCTTTCTTTTGTGTATTTATTTGCTTATTCAGTGTTTATGCCCATGTGAAAATGTAAGCTCCAAGAATAAGCAACTTGTCTACGTGGTCTCTTCAGCACCAGATACAGTGCCTGACAAACAGCAGGCACTTGATAAATATTTGTTAAATCAAAGAACAAATGCTTGACCAAAGTTTTATTTCTGAGAGTGTTTTCCTAAGAAAATTCTGAGCCTCCAGAAATGGGTTGGCTTTGAAAGGTCACTGAAGAAGTGTGCTGTACGTGTCAAATACACAGGGCTTTATTATTTCAAAGGAAGGCATTTTTATAGCCTAATTTCCGGAATATTTTTTAAATCTAACGAAAACACAAAGCATTGCCTTATACCCGAAGTAATCATTATCAAATATAGATTGACTGCCTTCATCTCTCAAACGTCAAGAGACTGATTAGCAGCATCCAACATCTTGACTGTAGGAGACATTGACGTATATACTCAGTGTGCTATAATGAGTCATATAAATTAGCTGCCACATATTTCAAGGGAGACATTAATTTCCCACCACCTATTTCTAAATCCTAAATTCACACGCAATGAGGTGATCAGTCACCCACAAAGCTTGGTGTCAACGAAAAGGCCTCATTTGATATTAACATATGTCCTAGCTTGGGGCAAACAGGGGAGAAGCAGCATGATGGACCGGATAAATGACAGACCACACTCTGCGTAATTACTCTGGAGTGCTCTTCTCCACCAATGTGCTCGCCTCATAAGGTTCACTGTCTTCTTCCTTACTTGTAGGTGTCAGAAAATGAGTAAGGATTTCTGATTTAAAATAAATTTCTCCAGCTTCAAAGATTTCTCTGAACTTTTCTGAGACTGCTTGGCCTCAGTTTCTCCCATAGTTAAGATTATCCTTCAGGCTTATTTTTTCAACACAACATGCAAGTCTGATTGTTACTCCTGAACCAGCTAACAACTATTTGACAAAGCCATGGCAACTATTGGTAAAACTATAAGGAAATGTTGGCCCTGTTATGGACTGAATTGTGTCACCCCCCAAATCCACATGATGAAGCCCTAATCCCCAGTGTGATTGTATTTGAAGATAGACCCTTTAAAGAGTAATTATCTCTTTACTAGTAATTACTCTTTACTAACTTACTAACTAGTAAGTTAGATGAGGTCATAAGGGTGGGGCTATAATCCAATAGGATTAGTGTCCTTAAAAGAAGAGAAAGAGACACCAGGGGTGTCTATGCATTGGACATCTGTTTGAAAGCCAGGAAGAGAGGATGTACCAGAAATCAACCATGCCAACACCCTGATCTTGAAGTTTCACTTTCCAGAATTGTGAGAAAATAAATGTCTGTTGTTTGAGACATTTTGTGGTTTGTGGTATTTTTGTTATGATAGCTCTAGATGTCCTCCTGATCCATTCTGGTCCTGAGACTCCAACATTTACCCCATCACCTTCCCATATCTCTCTTCTCCCAGTCCCTTACCTTGTCTCATACCTAGGGCACATTGACTTTATTCGGACTGCCATTATCTGGGCTTATACCAGCTGCAGGCAGGAAAGCTCAAGTAGATTACACGGAGACTCTTTTTAATGCAGTCCTGGATACGAAACCTAAAGGGCAGAATATACTCAGTAGCTGAACAAAGCTGTTTTCTTCCAGGAACATCTGCTTTAGAGGAAAGCTATAGTTTCTACATATAGAACCTAAAATAAAAGTTGTAGAATAGCTTTCCAGTGCCTTTCCTAGATTAAAAACAAAACCTGTCCTAATTAGCTGCTAACAATATGCTATAAAACCATCTCCTTTCTCCAGGTATCAATGATAGCTGCTCAAGTTCTTCAAACAATATGAAGTGTGGATACAGGGGGGTGAGGACCAAGTTTATCTCTATCTAATACACCAAACCTGGAAAAGGAAGAAGCTAAAAGAATGAGAGACATTAGCTATGGGAAAACAATGAAAGGAAGTATAAAACACAATTTGAAGGGGAAAAAAAGAGCATGTTCTTCCCTGAAATTCCACTTTAAATTTTGCCTTTGAGGATAATGTAAAACACTAATCAGCAACTCTGGGGAACAGGAAATCATGTTCAACTTATTTCCATCTCCATCATGTAACTCAGTGACTAAGCCAAGGAAGAAAATGTAGTCATTCTTTTGGGACATGAGGGGAAAAAGATAATGACAGCTTCCAGTGCTTTGGCATCTCAAGGACCAGATATTGACATATAAGAGAAAACCATTCTCCAAAGGACCAGCAGAATCAGAATATTCTCCATCCCTATGAGGCCCAGGAAATGAGGAGGCCAGCCATTCACAGGCTACTATATGCCAAGACTTAGAGTCAGAGCATCCAGGTGTTTGGGGTCCAGGCACTGAGCACCTGCCTGCCTCAAATAAGCTGGGTCTTCCAATAGGTCAGAGACCCCTGCAATATCAGTATTCACATCCTACTAAACTGATGGAAAATGTGTACATGTTAGACAGGAGGCAGAATGAGGGCCTGTGTCCCAGGCCACCACTCCCTCTCTTCCAGGTACCTCAGACCACCTCAAACACTGCCAGAAAGGGAGGCTGAAAACCATCAGTAAATCTATTAAAAACCAGTTCTCTTGTTCATGTATTCAAACTTTATTTCAAAAAGAATAATCTCCAACATTGACACTGGAAACAAATAGAGAAAATAATATATACAGCTACTAGATCTGATGGAAAACTCTCTCAAAAGGCCAAATACACTCTCATCTATTTTGGTTTCTTCTACCTGGTTGATTCATAATCTACCCAATTATTCTATATACTGATTTGAAAGCTGAGAGGAAGCCAATAACATAGAAAGGTAAAAAGTCCAGTCATCCAGTTTTGAAAAAGAATACCCAGCCGATCAGTCTCTCTGAGTGACCATCATTTGTTTCACTCTTCTATAACCCCGAGGAATAAATGAATATTCTCTAAATGCTCATTCAACTTGTAAAAAGCTTATAAATTATTATTCACAAGTAAAGTTTATTGAATACTCACTTTCCAATTAAGGTTATAAATTATAAAGCAATAGTGCATGGCCATTTGTGTTTTACAAGCCATTAGTAGCAACTGTATCTGCCTCATGAGATACACGACAAAGGTCAAGTGACCCCAGGAATTCTCAACACGCATTAATAACCTGGCATGATAAATGGCCTTGAGGTCTTCCTAGCATTCACAGTAGCTGGAACATTTTTAACAAAGAGGTATTGATGGATTTTTAAATTGCTTCCCATTGACTATATCTTCTTTATTGTGAAACAAGAAATTGTTTTAAAAATGGACAACAATATAATGTGTTTAAAAAAATTTATATGAAAGACAGGCAACTTGTATCCTACATTATTTCTGCCCTTCTCACCAACTGTATGGTCTACGTCAAACCACTTTACTTCGCTGAGTCTTAAACTCCTCAACTGTTCTGTAAGAGACTGGAGTGGGTGAGCTCAGGCTTCACAAGCCAGGATTCTTCCAGTTGCTTCTTATAACTTGACTTTTTCCCTTTGCTAAGACCTCCAGGTGAGGTCTTTGTAGTTTTCCTCCTCTGTGCTCTTTGTAGGGAAACTATAAATGACAGGATATATTATAAACTATAGGATGTACTAATAGGAAGCTTTTACATGAATAAAGTTGATTTTGGTCAGTTTCAGGAAATTTTTATTGTTGAAGATGTGCTGAGTCCTTTTTACAAATTGGTCTTTGAAATTCGGAAGTCAAAGGCTATGCTTAAAATGCTCCATTTTCATTCACTTGAATTTCTTGTCAATTCCCTTCTACACTCTCCTTCCTTTTCTTGTTCCACTCTTGGGAAAATGAAGATCATCCTTCTAGATGACCCCATATGTGAGGGGAACAACGTGGAGTATTAGGGAAGTCCTTTCTGAACAATTTTTTAAAGAGCTCCCAACAGTGTCAAAGAAACCAGCAAGTGATCATAAAGTATCAATCACATTATATGTGCTCAGTCCTGCGGACAATAGGAAGGAGGATGTGAGAAACATAATCACCATTTCAGTGCCATCGAAGTGCCCACAATCTAATGTGAGAGATATAAGTAACGTGAAATCCAAGTAGACAACAATGTCTAGCACAATGCCTAGCAGAGAAAGTGTTTAACAAATGCTCATTAGGCTGTCCTGAGCGCCACAATTTTTAGGAAGAATAGTAATAATGTTGTGGTCTGTTCTGCACCAACTGTGATGAGAATACTTTCCTCAGTTTGGGGTACCACTTTACAATGATGTCCTTTAAATAAGAGAGAGGACATCCAGAGGAAGAAGGTAAGGAGGGCAAAGACCCTGGAAATCATGACCAACAAAGATTAGTAGAAGATAATCTAAAAAAAAAAAATTAAATTACTATGCTGTACAGCTGACACTAGTTTAGTATGATAAATCAACTATACTTCAGTAAAAGTAAATAAATAAACATAAAAACAGATTTTAGTACTAAATAAGAAGGGGAAAGATGAGCTGAAAAAAACTGTAGCTACTGAACCTGAAAAAGGATCTTGGAAATAGAACACTGATAACTGTATTCAAATACTTGAAGGGCTCATTGATAGGCTGAAACAGAAATTCAGGTAGTATCTGGTAAGAGTAGAGTGGTAACAAAAGGATATAACTCCATGTATCAATACTGGCTCCCCACAATGGTCCAGTGAAATACAGCTGACCCTTGAACAAGGATGGGGTTAATCTACATATAATTTGTAGTCAGCCCTCCACATCTGAGGTTCCTCCAAGTCCATGGATTCAACCAACGATGCAATATTATTGTATTATTATTGAAAAATATGCACATGTAAGTGGACCTGTGCAGTTTCAACTCATGTTGTTCAAGGGTCATCTCTATATTCATTTGCCAGAAGAGAAAAATTCTGCTTTACCTATTGAAAATAGGATGTTACTGCATTAAATGAATTGTTCAAATTGTGAAAGAGATCACAAATCTATTTGTTCTAGGACAGCAGGTAAATAACATGTAAAGATAACAATTCAAAACAACAAAAACCTACGTGCACCATTGCATAGATCACATTTGACCTATCTCGCTGACTACACACTCTTACCCATGTACCCTAGGGCTCTGGGAGAAAAGTTATGGATGAGCCACTGTTAAAACAGGTTTAAAGCAGAAAGTAGGACTGTTATCAATTAGCATTTTATCAGTGCAAATACTGTCTTGCTCTAGGTGAATATAAGGGAAGAGAGGAAATCAGAAGAATGAGGTTAGGGAAGACTTCATTCTCTGGGACTTTGTGGGTATAAAAGGACTTAGAACCTAGAACGGAAAAAATTTACTTCACTTAAATCAAATGAAACAAGATTGCTGAAGGCAGAGCATTAAGAATCAACATCGAGCTGCCCATCACCCAGGCAAGTCCACAAAGCTGATCTGATCTGCTGCTGCAGTGCAGTTGTCATGGGGCTGAGCAGTGAGGTGAGGCCATTACGGAAAAGACAGAAGTAGACCAATATGGAAAAAATTGAGTTCAAGCAAGAGTTAATATAAATATAAAACACCAAGGCCTCTATTAATAAATGGTCAAAAGGCGTGAACAGTGAGTTCACACAAGGGAACTACAAATAAGAATTAAACATATAGAAACACATTCAATCTTATAATTTGCAGTTAAAAAATAAAACTGCAAATGAAAACAGTAATAAAACAGTTATCCAAAATTTTACAAAAGAATAAACATAATCTGGGCAAATTTCAGAAAAAATAATAGTGTTCATACATGGTTTATAGCCTCGAAAATTTGTATGAGCTTTTTGGAGGGGGATTTAGTAATACATTCACACACACACTGTATGTACATGTACACACATATATGTACACACATATATATACATAAATTGATCATAACCTTTGGCCCATTATGACCCGAATTTCTCCAAAAGAAATAACTGAGAAGAAAAAAGTCATTTGTACAGCAGCATTTATAACCATTATATTAGGGAAAAACTGGAAATAGTCCAATCATTCTTCTGTTATTGGGCATGTTAATTATGGTGCATAATCAATAGAACATTATGTGCTCACATTATAAACAAAATAGAAAGACTATGGAATAACATGAAACTGTTTATGAAATATTAGGTAAAAACATAGGTCACAGAATTGTATAGACACTTATTACAGCCATGTAAAAAATATACCACATGTGGATAAATTGGAACATAAATACCAGGAAAGGAAAAACAATCCTATCAGGATATTGGTTACATGTGATTTCTTTTCCTTGTTCTTTTTAATGTTGTTTTCAACATTTTTAATGATATTTTAACAAATTCTTTTTTGTTAAGGAACTGGGGGATGTTAAAGCTTTTTTACATTGGGAATGTACATGGTGAAAATAGGATTGACTGAAGGATTAAGAGCCCAAGAGATACAGTCCAAGGAGTAGGCTGGTGACATCCACACTCTAGAGTGACAAGGGGTTGGGTCAGAATACAGAGTGAGAATAGAAAATAAAGGGTGATAACAGATTTTTTCTTTTTTTCTTAAAGCAACAACAGAATTGTTTCTGACAGAAAAATGGGTGACCCCACCTTTTCTAGTGTTGATGACTAATGACTAGATTAGATGTTACAAGTTTAATCATTTATTCCACAAACATTTATTGAGTTCCAGGTTCTGAGGCTTAAAGACAGTTTCATACTCTTGTGGAGATTATAATCTATCCCAGCAGAGGAAGAAGAACAATAGATTCATGACAGATTACAAAGAGAAAGATAGACAAAAATATTATATGGTGTTAATTGCTATGAAAAAATGATGCCTGAACAAGGGTGCGGATGGTGGAAATAGAGATAAGTTAACTGGTCAGAATCTGTACTGAAGGTAGAGTCTATAGAACTTCTGACCCATTGGATAGCAAGGCCACTGGAGGGGAACGAGTCCTGAAGAGGAAGCAAAGTGAAAAAAGAAGACTCAAGGAGGACTCCAATTGAATGGAAAGCTGCCCCAAAGGACACGCGGCCAGAACTGATGCTGTAAGCAAGAACTGGTAGCAGCAAGTAAAGACCAGAGTGGGGAGACTTCACTGTTCAGTGTATCTACCCAAGCCAGTCATTCCAGCGCGCTTTCTCACTGAGAAAAGGAAGAGCACAATGTTGCTCAGAAAGACTGCTGGGTCATGAGTTAATTAGAGATCTTGAATTGTAACCAGCTTACAGCTTCTGGAGAAAGATATGGCCTGGTTTACATAATGTTTAAAGCAACAAGGTCTAGGAATCCAACAGCCTTTTATGTGTGACCTCATTGATCCCCACAAAAATCAATCAAGCTTCTGATATGTATATTGACAAGCCATAAAAAAAAAAGCCTTCTTGTGTTTGTTTTTGTTTTATTCTCACGGGAAATGCTCAGACCAAAGGGAAAATACTTAAAGACCACCATCACACTAGTTTTCTCTTATTTCCATTTTTAGAAGGACATTGAGATTTCACAGTGGCCTGAAATTCTCAGTAAATTTCATTGTTTAGAGCTACTCCATACTTCATTTGGGAATCTTAGTTCCCCAAACTATAAACTTTTAATTGTTTATGGAGAACAAACAGCACTTGGATAAAATATCTAGACTAAAATAACCTATCCCTCCTACTAAGTAAAAGGCATTCTACACAACATTTGGAAAGTCATACTTGCCAGCTTCTTGACTCCAACCCTAAAACTTACTCTTAAAAAAAAAATGTTCTAAAACATCAGGAGCAAAAAGACACTTATAGCAAAGTTTCTCTATAAATTCATTTTATATTTGGACACACAATTGGATGATCAAAGCAACCCACAGAAGTACTTTTAAGATATTTTTTCAACTGTGAGATTTTAACCAGACGGACGGATCAGGAGACTGAAAAAAGAGCTTTCACCACATAGGTCATTGGTTCAAACCCAACCCAACTCAATGGGAAAGCAATTACCATCTGCTGATCTTTATGAAATGGACTGGTGGGCTAAATTCAATTTCTAACAAGGAAAATAAACAGCTACAATTGTTGGGAGCCTAGATGAGGGGCCAGGGATTCATCAAGTTGTTTCATGTCAGGATTGATACACATCAGAAATGCTACATTGCAGAACTGAGAATTTTCATCAAAAATACACAAGAATACAAAAAAAAAAAAAACGAGGAAATTCATGAGCATTTACTTATCTATACATATGTACATCTATGAGTGTGTGTGTATATATATACATACATACACGTATATACATGTATATGTATGTAATATGGATATACACACATTTCTTTTGAAATAACTACAAATATTAAGATTTGTAAGCAAACTTAAAGATTCATGACAGATAATTCTATACCCCTCACCACTCACAGAGAATACATCCCTAGACATTCAAGAATCCCATATTCACAAATGCACCTCTTGAGGGAGAGTATAACTCAGTTGTTGAGTGTGTGCATAGCATGCATTGAGGTCCTGGGTTCAATCCCTAGTACCTCCATTTAAATAAATAAATAAGCCTAATTACCCCCCCTAAACAAACAAAAAATTTAAAAAAATAATTTAAAAAACAAAAAATCAGATGCACCTCTTGCATGTATTACCTCCCTTAAAAGCACTATGATATAAATGAAAAAACTGAAGCAACTCCATTAGGCCCTTCACTGAAATGTTTCTATGTGCTCCTAGCTTTTTCCACATTCCATTTCCATTAAGAGTCATATGTTTCCTGCCCATAGCCTCACACCACAAGTTAACTGCCTTTTCCACTTTCCCTGAAGTTTAATTCCCTCTTTGTTGAACAATTCTTGAGCTGGCTGGAACACTGGCTAGAGTTGCTTTATGAAATGCTTTTGTCTTGTTATCCTAGCAAAATTAATAAACTTCATGGACCTTCAGGGCCACAGGACTTAGCCAAGCCCAGAAAGTTAAATTAGTAAGGGTTCCCTGTAATGTACCATTTTGCTAAGTTGGTAACTTAACTCAGGCACATTATGTTGGGAGGAGTCCTTAGTCAGTGAGTGAGACCAGCTGATTACTCAATCTTTTCCCCCATGGTGCAGCTTTTTATTTTCTTTATTCGTCTTTAGTAGCACACACTTAAATTTTGCTGCTTGCTATGGCACAAAAATATTTATAGTACTATTGAAGACCTACAGGTTCTGGAAGTCTTAGGAGTCTATTCCTAATGAATGTCAAAGACCTGCAGATTCAAGTACTTCCTCCTCTCCTAACAACTGGCTGAAAGGTGGTTAAGGAAATGGTCAGACCAATGCCTAAATGGGACTATTGGAAGAATGAAGGTGCTGTTATTAAGAAGAGAGAAATTTTTAGGAGGAAATGAAAATTTCAATTTTAGACATCTTGATTTTTAAAGTGTGTTGTGACAGCTAGAAAAAAAAGATATGCAATAGGAAGATTAATCTTTAGAGAAATACTGGAAAACAACCTAGAAATTTGCACATCTTCAGGATAGAGGTAAAGGCTGAGGTTGGGATCAAGGATGTAGAAAATGGCTCTTCTGAAGTCCAGGCAAACCCAGTTCTTCATGAACTTCCTGTGTGCTGAGGGTTCAGGATTCAAAGGCTCGGTCACAGTTTAAGATGTCAATTTTGTATTCACTGTTTTTCATTGTATTTACATCTTTTTTTCCTGAGGACACTTGAACTTCATTTTTACACCCTGAAGTGACCACTCAATTCATCAAAAAATAAATAAATAAATAAAAAAGACAAGCTTTCACCTGACCATTTTAACTATGTGACAGCTAAGTTTGCGAGAATGTTTCTAGGAAGGTGCCACAGTCGGTGTCTCTCATTTAATTACGTGTCCACTCCTCCATTTAGCCACCACTATATGGACCTTCAATTTGTCCCAAAGTTGAGCAGAATTTGATTTAACTGCCAAAATACACAAACCAGTTTCTAAAAGCAAAATGTTAATTAGTCAAGTCATGTCCTGTTTCCTTTTCTTTATGGGAAGGTTTTTCATTACAAATTCAATTTCTTTAATAGATATAGGGCTATTTAGATTTTTTATTCTGTTTTCTTTTTATTAAGGGTGGTAGTACAATGATACCAACTTGAGGAAAAGCTTATATTTTTATAATATCTAACAATAAAGGAGAAAAGGGCTCTCCTTACAAGAAGTCTTTTGTTTAAATCTTCCCTTTCTGTTGAAAATTAAGCCACCATGAAAGCGAAGCCAAAAAATGTTGGTCTTTCCTTCTAATACAACACAGATGGACGATGTGCCACTCTGAGGCCATGCAGGGGAGCAGCATTTCAGCACTGGAAAGGTCAGATCAGAATTAAGTTGGTTTCAGTAAAATAAAACCAAATGAAAAACTTTGTGTCCACCCCCTCCAAACCCAGTTTTTTAGGTTCTTCCATAAAGACACAGCCAGGCGCAGAACTGCTGCAGTATTACCTACCACAGGCTCTGCTATTCATAATCTGGAAAGATGCACTGGTTCACTGCCCAGAAAATTTCATCACTAAGCACCTTTAGTACTTTCATGAGACACTCTGTGCCTCACCCTCCAGAAAGTGCTCCATGAATGTTGATGGAACAAATTAACAAACTGAATTACTATTATGCCTTTTCCTCTTGCTGATTCTCCTAAAAAGTTGTGAAGAAGCTTAGTTTCAAAGTTTTAGCAATTAATAAGAGTTCTTTGGTCTGCATCTAATATAGCATAAAACATGTCAGGTGTGACTGAGCCTTCACACCTGTGTAAGGGTTGGGAGTGCCAACTTTCTTTTTTTTTTTTTTTAACCCCTACCCACAAGCACCAACTTTTGCTGTAAGAAATTGTAGTGAATCTGACCTCATGTTACAGCTGTCAAACAAAAGATTTAGAGAGAATTAATTTTGCCCTTGAAGTGTTTTGATGTGAAGCCATGTCATTTACGGGATTTCTTCAGGAATTTATCCTTTGGGGAATTTATTTATAAACTCAACATCTTCCACTTTTATAGGTAAATAGGTAGTAAAACTTCCTAATATTTATCCTAAAATTACCTCTCCTTTTTATTCAATTATTCAAGAGTTTGTGTAAATCCATTCATATTCAGCTTATCTATACTCAGATTCTATATTGTCATCAACTGTTACAGTAAAAGAGAGAGGACTTGAAGTCAAGACCTAGATTACTTACTGTGGACTCTTGTTCAGTCACTTCATGACTCTAAGCCTCAGTTTCCTTATCTGTCAAATAGACCTAATCTGACCTACACCTCACACAGGGATGATGTGGAGGGGATGGAGTACTAAAATCAAAAGACTGTGTAAACTGTAAAACACCCACAAATGCAAGAATATTATACTCCACTGGCCAGCTAGCTTATCTCCATCCCTTCTTATTTGAAAGGTGCCCTCTGTACTTTCCACAGCTCTCCTATGCCCTTCTTGGGTATCTCTCCCTTACATCCCCCCAACTCCACCCCACCCCACCCCTGCACACACAGCCAGGAGCTCTTGGAAGGCCACATCAATGACTAGTGCCTCGCATAGTCTGTGGTACGTGGAATGCGCTCAATAGATATTTGTTGAATAAATAAATAAAAGAAAGCAAAATATGTTAAATATGGGAGAGCACTTTGAGAAATGCAATTTCTTACATTTAAACAGGGCTTCACAGTTTATAAACTATATCAAAAAGATTAAGTGATTTGCCGAAACCACCAGTGAGTAACCTCCCATGCTTCGCAAATGTAAAGTATTTCCACTTTCTGCACGTGAACAATATTTTCCTTTTTCGACTTCCCACCTCATTGTTTTCCAGAGCAAATTGAGGAAATGAGAGGACCCCTCCTTCACAATTCACAAAGTTCATTTACCCAGTGTGATCTTCTACATGAATTCCCCCACATCCCCAATTTTCTTTCTGGAAACCTGGGATTTCTAAAGTCTGTCTGGGAGAGAGGAAGGTGTGAGCCATCCCTTGCCTTCCAGTAAAATGGTCCTGTTCACTTCTGGATGCTGTCGGTCCCAAGAAGAAAGCCTCCAGCGCCTCTCACTAACCTCCTACATGGTTCTTAATAACTATAGGTCATATGGCTGAAGGAAACGAGCGTTTAAAGAAGTGAAAGTTCAAAGTGCCAGAATATACAGCTGGCACTTAAAGGCCACAATGAGTGAAAGATTTTATTTGCCAGCCTAGCTGTAGGAAGTAATCTTTGTCTTTTATCTGAAAAATTGAACTCGGGGAAATAGAGCCATCCCTCGGTATCTGCAGGGGACTGGTTCCAGGACCTTCCTGGATTCCAAAATCTGCTGATGCTCAAGTCCCTTATATAAAACAGTGTAGTATTTGCATACAACCTAGCATATCCTCCATTATACTTTAAATCATCTCTGGATTAATTTATAATACTTAATACAATGTAAATGCTATTTAAACAGTTGTAAACACAATGTAAATGCTATGTAAATAGTTGCTTGTGTGTGGTAAATTCAAGTTTTGCTTTTGGGAACTTTCTGGAATTTTTTAAAAAATATTTTCAATCCATGTTTGGTTGACTCTATGGATGCAGAACTCACAGATATGAAAGGTGAACTGTATTGGTGGGGCTGCCTCTCAAGCCCCTTTATCAGGGGAGACATTGTAAAGATAAAAATAGACAGGGAGAGAGAGAAAGGGAAGGATGGAGGCAGGGAGGGAAGGATGAAGAAAAATACATCTCAACAACGTACAGCTTCATAAGTGAACAGAGTTTATGGCCTACAAGCTTAGAAGTGGGACATTGAAGGACGGCTGCTCCATGATTCTGGAAAGGAAGGCAGAGGCCACTGCCAATCACCTGCAGAAGAGATGAGGTCATTCAAACATAAGATGCAGTGATCAGGAGCAAAGGATGGAGGAAATTCATGACTGAGCTGGTGGAAATTCTGAGCAAATGGAGGCCTTTGGGGAATGGCCATTGCGACCCAACTGAGCAAGAGATGCCAAATCTATCTGTTTAATAGTAATTCTATTAGCTATTCTGTATTGAACACTCCTGTGTGAAAACCATTTTATAACAACAGCCGACTCTTCTTATGAGTCAGGTTTCTAAGTCCATTGATTATCTCACTTATTCCTGGTAACAACTCTATGGGGTAGGTATTATTGTCACCATTTTACAGATGAGAAAGGGAGGCAGGAGAGGATTAGGTGATCCCCGAGGTCGCCCTGCTTGCAAATAACAGGGTCAGGACAGGAACCCAGGCAGTTTCACTCCAGAGCCCATGTTTCTAATCCTCCATGATGCAGCCTCACTCTCGCTATCTCATTTAATCCTCACAAAGACACAGCCAAGAGGGTATCGTGAGCAAGCTGAGACTGAGAGGTTAGTATCTGCTCAATGTCAGACATAAATGGTGGGGCCAGGATTCAGACCAGGCCTACTGTAATCTACAGCCCATAAAGTTGCCCTCCAACACATAACCTGCCCAGGGAAGAAGTATCCATTCCAGAACTGTAGATCCCATAAAGGAAATGGGATCGTTTCTGCATTTTTATGTCTCCGACTTCTGAGAGCCAGGTTTGATGTGATGCTTTGGATGAAAAAGGTGTCCACATTCCCAAGTCTCCACTCAGAAATTACACATTTTCCATGTGGAATGTCCATTAAGATTTCCAGGACTACTAAGGAATCAAAGGCAACCTAACAACCTTCCCCTAATTAAAAAAAAAGTCTAAGGAAGGGGCAGCTAACAGTCTTCTAATTGAAGAACAGATCCTGTTTTCCATAAAGGCAAACAGGGTTGGATTTATTTCAACAGAACAATATTCTCAGAAGTCCCCTTTTCAGTAGGTTGCAAAACTAGTGTTCCCCAAGCTCACTCTTGGATATTTCCGATTTCATCTTCCCTTTTATCTCAACTCGGAAGAATTTAGTTGGCAAATTACAAGAGTAAAATCTGAAAATGAATAAAGACCCACTTGGGGAAAAGAAAAGTCTTTAACAATACAGGCATATTTGCCTCAGGACTTTACTTTCTCATTCAGGAAGCACTGACTCTCAATGGTCAGGGCCAGTGACAAAACTGTAAATTAGGAAGACTCTATCCTTTTGTTATAACCTTCCCTTCCCCAGCCCCCACCCCAGTATACTCAGTACAGCCCAGTACACACACAGCTTCCTTCCAGTGTCCTCAGATCTTAGGTATCCTCATGCTGCTTGGAGGTCTTGCAAACTCTCTGCAGACTGCTAACTCAGCTATCCCTACCTACCTACACACACACACACACACACACACACCCCAACAAAGAAGCCATAACACAGATGAGTGAGTAATATACTTTTAATTACATGAAATCACTCGGTACATTGCCTAGATGATGGACACCTGATCACCTAGTCACCCACTTGTACTGAGACCAGTCCTGAAGAGCCCACAGCTCGCAGGAGGGCCAATGACTAGCTCAGCCCCTAGCCATACAGAGTGGTGGGTTCAGGCTGCATACAGAAGCAGCAGCAAACCTACAGTCTAAACATATCAAGACTCTGACAGTGACTGGCAATCCAGTCCACCCCTATCCCACCCTCCCAAGGATCTTTTCTTCTTCATGTCCACTCTCCCCATGCCTTCTTGCTTTCAAGCAGCCTTGTCTGAGGATGTGATCCTCTGGACTTTGCAGATGAGCGAGAAAAAACTCTCCCCTTTATCTGTGATAGTGCCTGGAATACTGTCAGCAGTAACCTCTATTCTCCTGTCTCAGAAAAGAGCCCTGTATCACGCTCTTCTGCTGCCCATCTCCCCATTCCAAGTGGCTTGCTAGACCCCTTGTGTGTGTGACCCAGTCAGTGGACAGTGGGGGAAGTCCTGTAGTGATTCATGTTTCCCGGACAGGACAACTCTGCATGGATTCATTCACATACAGTAAACCTCCCTGTCCCAATAGTGCTAAGATGTCATCTTGGAAAGCTTAGAGTATAACAGACACGGGAAGCCAAGGGTAAGTTCATGAGGAGCAAATGCTTTATTTCACATGGAAATTCCTCAAGCATTATTCCAGAGCATCAAATTCATGGCGTTTAAAGCCAAAACTGTTCTAATTAGCTCCATCTTGTACAAAACCACTGGCTACAAAGAAGATATTTTTGACCTACTTAATTCAAGGGGCTCTGCCTTCATGGGGGAGGATAATTATTTTAATGCTTTGGGCTTTTATGGATATAAATTTTTAAAAAAAATCCTTCTCCAATTTCAATTTTGTGTTTCATCTCTACCAAACCATAGCCTTAAGAAACATCAGTAAATCTGAATTGAGGACTCTCTTGGTGCAAGTCTCCATATTAAGGACCAGGAAGATGGGAAAGTGTTTAACCTAATGTAAGTAATCAAGGAAAGAATTCAGGCAAGTGTTGATAATTCTGATTCAAAACTAAAACTTCCAGACAATTGAAGGAAGAGTAGGGAACTGCTTAATGTTCGAATAAAAAAAAAATTCAGATAAAAATGCCAGTTCTATATCTACAAAGCCAAAAGTCAAGTGTTAGTTATTCAATTGTTTTGGCCCATGCAGATAATAAATCCAGGCTCCAGGAAACCATACAAGAAGAATGGACCAAAATAAGTAGAAATAAATGGAAAAGCTGAAAAAAGCAGCCCCACCCTATCCACACCCTACCTCCTCTCCCCAACACATGCACATTCATCAGTCTATTTTTTCCCCTAGAAAACCTCCCTCCTTCTTCCGAATAGAAATAGCTTAGTGTGGTTTATCTAAATAATTCCTTCTCAAAGTCATTTCACATCGACTTCATCTACCCAAACTAGATGAGGAGAAAAAATAATTAAACTGCAAAACCATCTGTCTAGGCAGCCACACGAAGGCGGCATTTTCTGTCTGTGTGCATGTGCGGTGAAGGCCTCATTTTTGTACTGCAGCCCATCTGGTAAGAAAACTGCCATTAGGCAAGGGGGACCTCCCATCAACGCTGAAGTGGATCTCTATCAAAAACATGCAGAGGGAGTCAGAACGTCGACATGCCAACGCCACAACCCCCAGGGACTTTTGGTGTGAGCTCCTTTTCTATCTACACTCACTCCCAGATGATCTCATCTAATTCCATGACTTTTAATGACAAACTCTTTCCAAATCTGTACCTCCAGCCAGGGCCACCCCTAGAGCATTTGAGACCTGGGCAAATGTTGTTTGCCAATCTCTGTCTCTATAAACAATTTGAGTCACCCGTAATCTGCCTGTCAGCACCATTCTGGTGGCCCAATTTCACTCAATCATGAAAAAGAAAGACCCTGCCAGACAATGGACTCGATCCTCGTGAGATGACCCCATCCATGGTGTGCTGACATTTCCAGCTGTCCCAGGCACCAGAGGGCACTTTAAAAAGCTGGAGAAAGTCAATCCAAAGCCTGGGACCCCTGAGGCACAGGGCTGGGCCAGTGGCCTGCTTTTCTTGGATGAAGAGGACACTGCCTCCAGCCTCAACCTCTGTTTCAAATTTCAAACTTGTCAGAAGTCTCCCATTTCCCCATATAACCATCCACCATCCAACCACTGGCACACTTCTACATATTCATTTCTCAATGATATATAGCCACATATATGTGCATATTGTGTGTTTGTCTCAGTCCTATCTCCAGGAGGTCACACTGCCAAATGCTATGATGAAGCCCTCCTGATGCCCAGTGCCCAGACCACCACTATCACAATAGGGGAGTGGGGGAAGGGCCTATCAAGTGCCACTTGATCAGCAATCCCATCTAAAAAAACAAACTTTGCTAACTTCATTTTGCCCAAAATTGTTGCTGGAAGGAGGAGGAGGAGGAGGGGAAGCCATGAGCTCAAAAGAAGAAGCTGGGTTGTAGAAAAATGATGTCCTTTCCTCTATGCCCAGAATCGGGACACAGCTAAGGCTCTCCCAAACCAAATGAGAAAATCAACCCTCTCACCCAAGATGGGCATAGAAAAGAGTTAAAAAGAACATAAAGTTGAAGGGTTTTCTTCTCTCCCTCACTCCCCTTGTTCCCCAACTTTACCCCATTTACCAGGAAGGCTACTGATGGGAATGATTCATTGCTGAGAGCTGCCCCTGAGACATCTGGGGGACATGCCTACTGGTTCCCAGCAGTTAAAGAAGGTCACCCCAGGGCTCAATAGGGCATCTTGGGTTGCAGCACTCACCCTGGGGACTGGCGTTAAGCTCTTCCAGGAAACTCTGAATACTTGGAAGCCTCAAAAGAGGAAAGCAGTTGCCACAATCAATCAACAGAACTGCAAAGCACATATTCAGTTAAAACCTCAACATAAAGACCCCTAATGTTTTACTCCTTAAACCAACATTGTGACCTCACTGCAATCTTCCATTTTGCACTCCCCATTTCTGTTTGCTAGGCAACAACTGGGCTCCTTTTGTTTTACTAGATAACTACTATGACCTTTTCCAAATATATATGATCACTTTCCCCTCTCTAATGGCTTTTGAAGCTTGCCATCTTGTGACTTCAGGCCTAGCTTACACGCCCCTGTTAAATGTTGTAAGTTTGTCCTACCTAAATGTCACAAGGTCCCTCCTCTTCTGCTGACTTCAAAACAATTTTGGGGTGGGGGAGCATTCTTAGGTTGTCCACATGTACAGAAATAGCATGTGACTGAATATGTGAAGAATAGAGGGGTGATCACTCAATCTAACTTCCTCCTGAGTGCAGATGTTCCGAGAGCAACCAAAGCCATGTTCAAAATTCTGAATCTAAGGACTTTATTCCTGAAGAAAAATTCAGTGGTGTTTTCTTACTTAACGCCAGCTAACATGCACCCAAAATGTGGTTGACTCACCTTGTATTTCTACCATGGACGTATCACAGGTAGAGTGTTCCCTGAGCATATGCGCAGATCTGCATGACCAGTGACCAAAATTAAACACACTCCCATTGCTTATGCTGACATTCTACATCCTTGTTCATTGCTCTTCTTATTAACCACAAAAGGTGATTTGACAATAGCTCGGGTTATGAATGCCTAACAGAGTTCTTCACTCCCTTACAGAATTCTGACATTCAATAAATGAGAGCAATATCACTGCTCATGAAACACCAAGTGATATCCCAAAAAGTATCCAACTTCATACCCTCAAAGTCTTTGGTGTAAAAGGAAACATACTCAGCAAATCATCACACTATGTGCAGGGCTATGATCTCATTTATTTTCAAACCAAGATAAGATACTTGGTTGATTCTTTCTTGGAGGAATAGGACACAATTTTAGAATTAAATGTTTGACTGTCACTTTGGGATATGGGCTTATAAACTAGCATTAATTGTGTTGAACAGCCAATTAATGTAAGCAGTAAAGACCTTCCCAATTACCCTCCAAATTCCCTCGAGAGAGGCATCCAAGGTCACAATGAAATCCTTACATCTTAAAAGGATGAACACATTGAGGAATTTTCTTCCAGTTTATCAATAAGTCCAAGACACAGAATAAAAAAGGATTGGACTTTGGGGAAATATTCTCAAAGAAGTGGAATAGATTTGTAGATTCTAATTACATAGCAGAAAGAAATCAAGCCCTTCACCTGTCTCTGGGAAAACACTGCAGACTGATGTATCAGTATAGCCATCTCCCTCTCCTGCGAATCTAATCAACCAAGCATTTTCTTTCACAAAGGCATCTTACAACTTTATTTAGTTTGGGGGCTTCTTCTATACAGTCTTCAAAATGCTGCCAGAGTGGTCATCCTAAAATATAAACCCAATCATCTCGCTTCCTTGCTTAAAATCCTTCCAGTTTCATTGACTCCATATAAATCTCAAACACCTTAGCACGGCCCCCTTCCTTACACCATCTCTTTCCACTCCCCAACTCTCAGCCTGTGTTCCCATTGTAATGCATTATTTCCAGTTCCCAGAACGCTCCATGTCCTTTCATGCTGCCGTGGCTTTGCTCATGGTGTTCCTTGTTCCTGGAGTGCTATTCCTTCCACCGACTGCTTGGATTAATCTCCTGGGTAAGTTTGTTCAATTCTCAAGACCAAGCTGATTCTTCCTCAGAAAGTCTTCCTTAGCCTTATCAATCTGGTCTAGACTCCCTCCTCTCTGCTCCTGTAGCATTGGTTCATACTTGTATTGTAGACCTTATTACACTACCCTGTATTCATCCACTTATGGAAAATGAAATTATACAGAAATTCTCTCAAATAGAATGATATGAAGGGAAATGCTACGTAAAAGTATGTCACAAATATTAAAAAGTATGTAAATATAACACAAAAAGACTCTGTAGAGCCATTTTTCCCTCCCTGATAGCCCAGGAACTTTTCTTTCCTTCTGTTCTCTGCAGTCTCTTGCAAGACCTTTAGGTATCCTTTAATTGATTAGAGTCACAAAACAGAAAGCATGATGGCCATCTTGGACCCCCTTTAAGATCATGAACCAGAAGGTACTTGAATCACCTTTGCTCACATCCTGTTGGCCATACCTTGTGACAAAAGAGGGGAGAAATGTAGTCTCCAGTTATATGGCCACATGCCAAGCTAAACCTAGGGGTTCTCATATTTAAAAAAAGAAACAAAGAGGAGGAGAAGGAAGAGGAGGAAAAAATACATGCTGGAGGACATCTAGCAATGAGTAACTTAAACAGTAAGAAAAAGCTAATGGATAGAGAGTAAATAGAGAAGTTTTCAAAAACAGAATTCCAGAAATATTTTGAACACAGTTTCCCATCACCTAATACAGGAAGCAGTGACTGGAGAATTCACGGAGAAATGGAGAAAGAGAACAGAATCAGAACTAGACTATGTTTTATAGGAATGGATAACTTATCTCTCAAATTGAAAACATGAGCTTTAGACATAACAGTCCCTGAGCTTTTTAACCTCTGGGCTATAAATTAGTAGATATGCATCTACCCTGCTTGTGAAACTTTTCTCTTGGCAGATGGAAGAAGAGCCCAGCATATACAAAGTAGTTTCCTGAGGTTTGATAGAGTAAAAGTAAAGATTGCAGCAAAACGACATGCTCTGCCAAAACTTAGGGAGCTCACTAATTTCCCCCATGGCTTCTGTACTTGCTCAATTTCTGCACAGCATGACCCTGAAAGGAGCAACTTTTATTACTTAAAAATAAACCCTGAGTATCATATAAAAATGTATTTTGCAACAACCGACCTAAACTTTGATTTCTAAAGCATCTGGGCCTTGGGTTTTCCTCTTGCTGCTGAACGTCATATTCATGTCAAAAAGCTAATCCTTTGTACTCTGTGCTGTTCACTGACATGTCTGTGAACTGGGCACAGCTTCTGTTCTCTAGGAACTTGACACTAGTCATCAGTAGGGACTGTGCTTGACTCACCTTTAGGAATCACAGAAAAGAGAACGATCAGGAAGAAAGGCCACTATGGCAGAAGCCAACTTTAAGATCTTCTGGGAGATTCTGATTTCTTGGTTGGGGGCCTTACGTTAACTTCCCAAGGCGAAAAAAATAAATAAATGACCTTGACAAGATGAGGTAAAAAGTTAGGCAGTTACTGGAGAAAATAATGACTCACTGAAAAGAACAAGAAAGAAAGATAAAGGCAGAGAGATAGACAGACATACAGACACACAGACATACATCTCTGTGGAAAGAATAGATACAAGAAAAGACAGCTAAGCTTCTACAGCAGGGGCATAATTTTGCTCTATTGGCCAGTAGAAAGTCATGGTAGTAGCTTTACAAAATAATTTATAGTTTTGTTCCTAGCAATGTCATGTAACGAAATGACCACAGATTCTTCCTGCTTTCAAACACACATACATGCACATGCACACACACACACAAACACATTTTAAATGCATATCTGACTTCATACAAATGTAAAAGAAATTTCTAGGTACCCAAAATGAAGGAGAAAGTAAAACCCAGGGTGGGAATCCTTGAATGGTTTGTCAGCCTCAGGAACCCCAAAGGGCTTAAGTGCTAACACATAGATGGGGACAGACCTATACCTACATTGCAAGGGTATTTTAGAAAACAATTTCCACTAATCCAGCAAGCTTGTCTATTTGGGCCTGGGATCTGAATGGGTGAGATAGTCTTCCCTGGAAATACATAATCACAGGCATGCCACATTTGGGTTTGGGGTTCAAATATATACTTCCTACTTGGTCCAGAATCTACCAGGTGAGAAATAACATAGAAATAGACCCAAGGATAATGATACCTGGGGTAACTGACACAGACAACCACTCTTGGGTAAGAGATATACGTCCAACACAGGCCAGACAAAAGTCTTCAAGCAAAGCCCTGCTTAAGATTTCTTACAACCCCAAATTTCAAAACACCTAAGAAAGAATTCAGAATGAACTAAAGAAGCAGATACGACAGACAGCAGTATTAAACTCCAAGAACTGTAGATTGTAGAGCTATTAGCAAGGAACTATAGAATTTGTGTGTTCAAAGAATAAAGACATAAAAGAAACTTAAAAGCAATAAAAATATACAAAACAATATCTAAAAAGAATGGGTAGATTTGAATAAAAAATAGAACTTATAGAAATTAAAAACAAAGGCACTGAAATTAAAAGTCCAATTGCTGGCTCAAACTGCAAATTAATCACACCCAAAGAAAGAACTAATGAACTAAAATTAGGTGTGAGGAATTAATCCCAAATGCAGCACAGAGAGATAAAGAGATAGAAAATATGAAAGAGGGTTAAAAGTCATGAAAGGAAGAATGAGAAGGCACAACATAAGCAACAGTCACGTCAGAAAGAGAACTGGTAGAAAGATAATATTTGAAATAACATCTGAAAATTTTTTAGAATCTTTCAGAATTGACCAAGAATATGATCCTTGGATAGAGAAAACATAATTATTTCAAAACATAGTAAATAAAATGTACCTATGTAGATTTATTATAGTGAAATTGCAGAACATCAGAGACAAAGAGATAGGAAAGCATGCAAAAAGAAAAATGGATTATAAGAAGAAAGAAAGAAAGAAAGAAAGAAAGAAAGAAAGAAAGAAAGAAAGAGAGGAAGGAAGAAAGAAAAAGAGGAAGGAAGGAGAGAAGGAAGGAGAGAAGGAAGGAAGGAAGGAAGAAAGAGAAAGAGCAAAAAAAGAAACACTTCTCAAGAAATTAAAAGCCTGAACACATGGAATAATTTTCAAAGCACTTCAGTTTAACAACTTTAGCTGTTTGATAGGGGTAAACTTTCTGAAATGTTTGGGAAAATGCCTTCATAGGGTCTTTAACTCTCAAATAATAAATTATCTGGGCAAACAATTTGTGAAGCTGACAGTTACTTTGTCTCAATGCTTTGAGTCTAGAAAAATCAATGAATTAGATAAATGATAAACATGTAGGTAGATCTAAACAAATTCCTGAATATGTATAATAATAATAACTAACAACTAATGTAGGTAATTGTGATGTTTAATTTTATGTGTCAGTTTGGCTGGGCCATGGTGTCCAGGTAGTTGGTCAAACTTCACAAATATTTCTGTTAAGATATTTTTTTGGATGGGATTAACATTTAAATCAGCAGACTTAGAGTAAAGCAAATTGTCCTCCACCATGTGGAGGGTCTCATCCAATCAGCTGAAGGCCTTAAGGAAAAAAACTGACCTCCCCTGAAGAGGGGAGGGGGGAATTCTACCAATAGATCACCTTTGTCACTACAAAGGAGATTTTAGATTTGCCAGCCTGCACAATTACGTGAGCCAATTCCTTAAGATAATTTTTTTTCCTCTCTAAGGCTCTCTCCTTCTCCCTATTTATTTATTTATTAAAATTTTAAATATTTATATTAAAGTTTTTATTCTCCAGAGAAACAGAACCAATAAGATGTATGTGTATATGAACGTATGTGTGCATAAAAACACACACACGTTTGTATGTGTATGTTTAGAGAAGCTAGACTCCTCCCCTCATTTCTCCTTTACTCTCACACTACTTCCACACTCACAACACTTCTGATGCCAGATGTGTGGAGGTTTTTTCCACACCAAACAGTTCTGAGATATCAGGTGGATGTCTTACAATTCAACTCAGTTCTGATACTATCTACCTGAAGATAGCATCAGATCCCACAGGTTAAGGGCTCAGTACCACAGGACTGCCCTCCCCACCCTGCCCTACGTTTCCGATGCCAATCACAAGTCCAGGTTTTTACCTGTTCTTCTGATTGATGGATTATAAATCAAAGGTTTTCATGACTCTTGGATTCAACTAATTTGCTAGAGTGGCTCACAGAATTTGGAAAACAGTTTACTTACTGTTTACCAGCTTATCAGAAAAGTATATAAAGGATACAGATAAACATCCAGATAGAAGACACGCATACAAGTTACGTGGGACGCAGTTTCCGTGCCCTCTCTGAGCAAGCCACTCTCCCAGCACTTCCACATGTTTGGCAACCAGGAAGCTCTCAAAACCCCACACTGTTGGGATTTTTATGGAGGCTTTATCACGTAGGCATAATCAATGATTAACTCCATTTCTAGCCCCTTTCCCCTCCCTGGAGAATGGGGAGGGGGTGTGGCTGAAAATGCCAAGTTTCTAATCATGGCTTGACTTTTCCGGTGACCAGCCTCCAACCAGGAGCCACAAGAGTCACTTCATTAGAACAAAAGACATTCGTTCTAATACCCAATAAATTCCAAGGAGTTTAAGAGCTCAGTGTCAGGCACCTGAGTCAAAGAACAAATATTAGAACAAAAGATGCTCCTTGTGCTCTTATCACTTTGAAATTTCCAAGAGTTTTAGGAGCTTTGTGCCAGAAACTAGGGGCAGAGATCGATATATATTTTTTCTATTATTTCTACATGAAATCATATATATATATATAATTACACGCTGTATTTGTTTTATTTCTCTGGAAAACTCTAACTAATATAGTAATAAGTAATATAAATACTAGGTGGCACTAAACTACTTCACAATAATAATTTACAATAAGGAGGATCTTGACTGGAGGTGAACTGTTATACAGTTGATCAACATTCAAGAGAAGTGTAGGTAGAGTGAGCAACTTTTGATTTTACGGCTGAATGCTTGTTAGATTTTTTTAAGGTAATCATTAAAAAAGAATAGGACTAGAATATATAACTTCTAAACTAGCAGAGATAATCAAGAAAAGCCCATCAATATAAAAATGGCAGGAAGAAAAACACACAGAACAGGCAGGAAAAAAAGAGAAAGCAAGAAGGATAGAAATAAAACAAAACTTACTGGTAATAAGGGGGGCTAAAGTTGCCCATGAAAAAGAATTGCCATATTGAATAAAAAGAGCAAAATTATCCTCTATGCTCTTTAGAATAAACACATTTTAAAGACTGGAACAAAGTAATATTGAAATTAAAGAAGGCACACTAAACAAACATAAATCAAAAGAAAATAGTATAACTCTATTAATATCAAACTAAATGAAATTTAAGGCAAAAAAGTAATTGCTAAGGATAAAGATGGCTATTACATTACAAGGAAAGGAACAGTGCACCAGGGAGATATAAGTCTAAATGTGCACGCACAGTGAAATAGTCTCAGACTACATAAAGCAGTGAGACTCATTTAGATGTGATGTCTGCACACAGCTATTAATAGGGTTTGCAGTATTCTAGCGTTGAGATTCTTCAGGGAAAGCAATTAGTCCAGCCACAGGAAGACTGAAAACAGACATCTGTAGAACCAAAAAGTTTAAGATGAGAACCATGCAGCTCCACCTATATTGGCCCAAGAGTCACAGCAAGGCAAGAGCCCACTGGCTGAGGAAAGGCAAATTTTCCTTTTTATTAGAGTTCTCGGGAAGGAGTTAGAACTAGGAATGTAAAGATCTCCCATTTCCCCAGTCTCTCACTTCCTCCCTGGCAGTAAGCCAGACACTTAAGTTAGGTCCTACCTTCTTCAGCAGCATCTCAAGATGGTCCCATGAGGGATCTAACTCATTTATGGATGTGGCCTCCACCCAGGGAGACTCTGCTTCATTACTTCCTATGATAAAGTGTAACAATAACAACCTGAGACAGGCCCAGGTCTATTACAAAGGAAGCTTCTGAATTTCTTCCTTCAATTAAGATTACACAACCTGACTTCAGAGGTAGAACATCATGGTGGCTAAAAGCCCAGGCCTGGTTGTCAAGTGGTCATGGGTTCAAATTCTAACTGCAACAAGTAAACTACACAGTAACTTGGGGCTTAAACTCTGTGTGCCTCAGTTTCTACATTTATCAAAAGTGAAATAGTATACATAAATATTTAATATTTGCCACAGAACAATCATAGATTGGTTGTGATGATGATGACAACGATAATGATGGTCTCAACCCCTCTAAGGTACCCCTTTCCAGCTATTCAGACCCAAATGGAATTCTGGAGTCCTTCACAAGCTGGGCACTGAGCCTTCTATCACACCATTCTCCTTTTACATACAACTAGGGGGGGGGGGTTATACCAAGTCAGCACGTTCTTCTACTCTCATGGTGTCTCTGTTGCACTCCTTGGCAGTGCCCTCTGCAACTAACTGAAGACAAGGAAGGTCAGACCATGATCAGTGGAAGTGACCACTGTGCCCCTTTGCTGAATAACCTGCAGAAACCAAGGAAGTGCTGGGGTACCAAGCTGTACTTTTACCAATAGCAGTACCTGGAATTGCCCTATTTTCATCACATTTGAGTCATCCAATAAGGAGAAAAGGCTTTTCCACTTGTCTCTCTTTTGCAGGAAGAATTGGGAAGAACATGCTGTTCTTGAGATCCGTCCTGGATCTGGTCAGCTTTTCCTGCTTCTGTCTCTCATGAGCAAAGCACCAAGGAGTTCTCTGAGTCACAGCTGCATGGGCTCCGACTCCTATCCTGATTCACAGCCTGCTCTGAGGGATATATGGTCAACCAAGAAGATGGGGATGTGCCATAATGTCTGTAGACGCCTTTCCATATCTAAACCCTATGTCACTCCCACTCCCTACTCCAAGAACAGCCTTCTGGTAGGAGCAGAGGGAATTCTTTTCCCCTATACCTCAGGGCCTAGGATTCCAGCTCCCACAGCACACCAGAGTACTGACTGAGGCAATCTGCCAAGCTTCCCTGTGCCAGGTAGCCTCCAACTTAAATTCGTTCTAGTTCAGAAAAGTAAAGGGAAGAACAAGGACCAACTCTCCCCTCCACAAGAAAAGAATAAATGTCTTCTATAGACTCACACATAAATGTATTGAAAAAGAACATTCATGATGTGAGGAGGAAGGAAAATCTGTCCTGGCATAACTACCTCAAGTCCCTTTGTGGATTTGTGATTAACCCAAGAATTTTTCAGCTCCTGGACCTGGTCTTTTTTCCCATTACTTTTTGTTTGTTTGTTCGTTTGTTTGTTTCTTCATTTATTATTTAAGATATTTACCTGGTTGACTGGAGAACAAATCATATCAGAAACAAAATCAACTACAGGCATTTGGCTGGTTTCCTATAAACAGTACTCACTCTGAGTGGTACAGTCTGTAAGCCCAAAAGCCAATCAGTCTCAATCATTCTGATATTTTTATTCAGCCTTTGGTAAGGTATGAGAACAAGGGAACTTGCTTTCATTTCTTTCCTGCATGAAGTCACATAAATACATTCTATTCCCATTTATCTATGGAAAGTGTCTTCTTCTGCTTCTGTGTTTCTGATTTTCTCTCACTTGGGCGTGGCCCATGAATCAATTCACATGACCACATCACAACTCAACAGTTGTTTTGAGGCTCTGCAATGAGAACCTCTTTCCTGAAACTGCAGGGGCTTCTCAGATGTTAACATGTAGACAAACAATGGTTTGACTTTTTTTTCCCCCAACTGGCTGCAGCTCCCTTCTGTGGGGATACCGTGGAGCTAAACAGATGGAAAGACAGAGAAGGCAGATTGCTTCTCAGATCAGAGAGCGAAGTTAACCATTTGCAGTCCTAACGAGCTGGAACTGAAATTCAGCATAGTTCTTTTCAGATGAAAAGAAAACTAGCAGGAGCAGTGATCTTGAGCTTTCTGCCCTGTCCACTGTCGATATCAGTTGGGAAGCCTCTGATGAGCCAGAGGAGAAAGCAACAAAGAAACAGGAAGTGCTTGCTCCAAGGAGGCTTCACTCCTCATCCAGCAGTGCCTCCCAGGACACACACAAAACTCCTAAGACATGTGCTCCACAAAGTTTATCAAAAAGCATGTCTCCTTCCTGCCTGGAAGCCAACAGGTCTGCACCCCTCTGCGATTTGGAATCTGATTCTTTATTTGGTGTCCAGCCAGAGAGCAGGCAAGGTCCAGGGGGCTTTGACCAATTTCTCTGGCAGACGCTCCTCAATTCATGGGGCAGTGTCAGCTAGGCAGTGTTCTCAGAACCCACCTCCAAACCTCCAGTTGCACAAGCTGTTGAAAGGGGCAGTGTTGGAATGTGCTGCCTACCCAGCGAGTGAACAGAGAGCCGTACTCTGCCCGGCGTGGATGAGGAATGTCAGCGCCAAGCCCTGAGAATCTAATGTCCAATAAATCTGATACTCACCAGGACTATAATCAAAATTTTAAATTAAAGAAAAATTAGCCAGCTAATCAACCTGAGAACAGCAAGTCACTAAATTAATCACTATTTTGAATAACTAACATTTGTTCAGAACTCTGTGGTTGATGACCCGATACAGTATCTTATTTAACCTTTGTAATACTTCTGAAGTATAAAGATTATTCTGCACTCTTATTATCAGGCACCAGAGCCCCAGCTAGACTACAATTAGTAAATGGCAAAGCCCAAATTAGAATCCTGGTCTTTGAGCTCATAGCTTGTTTATTTTTGTACTTGACCTCAGCATCTTCATGTGGCAAGTTGTTATATGTGTCTCCAAAGTTCCTCCACACATTTTAATCCATTTTACTCATACAACTCTGTAAGATGTGCACTATTATTATGTTTATTTTTATAGATGAGAAATTTATACACAGAAAGATTAAGGAATTAGGCCAAAATCCTTCAGTTAATTAATGGCCACTATCCAGGTCTCCTGAGGTCCCAATCTAATGTTCTTTGGGCATTATGACAATGGCCTTCAAACTACGATCTCCTAACAGAGATGGGCAATAAAATCAGGCCACAGCCGGAGCCAGGCCATTCAGAGACCACGATGCCGGATTTCCATCAGCACACTAGACATGGAGTGATGGTGCTGACACAGTGCCGGATGTATTTTTAAATTTCTTGGGCTTCAGAATAAGCTTATTGGCTTTAACGCTCCACTGCTGGAAGCTGCTACCTTGCCAGGCCTGGCACATGGTTCGTATTTCACACCTTGCATTCTCCAGCCTCCAGACCCAACTCCTTAAAGCACTTGAAAGCTATGGCAATAGAAATAGGAAGCTTTGAGATTCTGCTTCTTGAACCAGGGAGCTGGGTAGAATGACACACTGATTAG
The DNA here is from genome assembly GCF_048773025.1 of Camelus bactrianus. Classification (NCBI taxonomy): domain Eukaryota; kingdom Metazoa; phylum Chordata; class Mammalia; order Artiodactyla; family Camelidae; genus Camelus; species Camelus bactrianus. Next base: position 56,648,014 of record NC_133541.1, on the reverse strand, counting down.
GAAGTACAGATTTCCAGGCTCCATTTATTGTATTACATACATTAAAACAGTGACCATCAGTCTAAAGAACTGATGATGAAAGTTCATAATTTCTAATTGGGAAACTCCTCCAATATCATATTTAGCATCAGTCTCTCCACGACCAGGAAAAGGAAAGTGCCTTCTTGGCATCAGGCAAAGTCCAGCCTCCAAGGACCAAACAAAATGGCAACTGGTTGCTCCAAATCCCAGGTGACCCCGGTTTTGGATGGATGGAAGGTGCAGGTGCAGGTTGAAAAAAGCAGCCTGCTCACCTGGGACTGGCTCAGAAGAAATCAACCATGCAGAATCTCACTTCTCTCTCCAGTCTGAGTTACTTCCCTTTGAACAGAACACCTGCATTGCCCCAAGCCAGATGGCGAGTTCTCTGAGTCAGCATCCTGTAGTGTAGTGGTCTAAGCACCAGGGACTTTACCTTGGGAAGGAAATGCATTTCTTTCTTCATTGGGCTTTTATTATATATATTTTTTCTGTTGGATGATATCCTAGCTATTAAATCTAGCTGAAGAAATCTGGGTGGGTGACAGGATATTTTGAAAAAGATTTGAGGCAGGGGATAGTTTAGAGGAGGTAGTGATAATTAGATTCTATTTTAAGACCCTCATGGGACCCAGGAACTCTCAACTTTGAAAGCCACACCCATCCAACCCATATAATAACAAATGCAGCCACACTTCACATTAAAAGTAATTTGTATATAACTACAAGGTCTCATGGACTTTTAATTCAAGATCTATTAATTTTTACTTTGAAGGTGTTTGTTTGTATTTTGTAAGCAATAAGATTTTTTCAGGACTTAAACTTCCGTGTAAGCCTGTGAAAATCCCCTGGTCTTCGACATTGTGCCCACAGTGCCTGATGGGTCAGAGCCCTGGCTGGAAGGAGGTAGCATGTGGTAGTCCATGGAGGCAGAGGTGGGCAAGGGGCTGGAGGGGCAGAGGGCAGCTGCAATAGAGACTTGGATGGTGGGAGCCACAAAGTCTGACAGTAGCCAACCTATGACACCCATGGATAAAAATCTCTGAAGTGGGTCTGAGATTCACTGGAGCCCTTAGTTTATGGCAGCTAAGCAGAGCTAGAGGATGAAGTCTTCAGTGGAAGGAAAATAAGCTCTTAAAGAATTCTCCTCTTCTCTGTTGTGCATTCCCTTCCTTTTGAAATCTCTTCTTTATCCTTCTTTCTATGTAGATGGAGCTAGCAGAAGGGCTGGGCCTCCTCCCACAGAGGAAAGCCCCTCACACCTCAGAAGACCTAGGAAGCTCACAAGGAGAGCCCAAATTGAGAGGGAGATGTAACCTCGCCATCTATTACCAATGCATGACTAGGAAAAGGGATTGCACTTCTTTTTTATTCCCAAATCACTATGACATAAAGGTCCCATGATCCCAGTTCCTGGAATCTCAGCCTAGACATAATTAACAGTTTCCAAAACGCTCACTAATTTTTGCCTTAGCAAAAGTCCCCAGATTTCTGCACTGGAGGCTCCTCGTAGCCCTGCCATGTGCTGCCTTTTCTAACCACACCCTCATTAGAGGCTCCTCTGCTGGACTCAGCTGTCCTTCACCAGTGCCCGCTGCCAGAAGTCCCATTCTGGCCGAGGCGAGGGGACAGCGCTCTCCCTTTTGTTAGTCCTTCTGAAACATGGACCCGGATTCTTCAGTCCTTAGAGATCAGTTTGTAACCTTCAAGGTTTTTACTGATGGTTAGAAGATAACAGAAGTATAACAGAGAATAACGTGCAATTCTTATTAGAATTAGCTACTCCAATAATCAGTAGGCCCAAAATTGACCTCAGAGGCTCTCACTGAGTCAGCTTCCTGTTTGGCTCCTGCCCTGTCTCCGCACACACCAATGTCCATGCCTCAGGGTTAGGGTCCAACAATTCATTGGCCTTGGAAAGAAAACAGCATCCTTTTTTCCCCAGTTTAAGGCTAATTTTTATTCCAGAAATATCCTTTTCCTAGGATGTTTCTCTTTGGGAGTAGCCATTCCCTTGGGATTGTATGTCTATCCAAGTGTTTGTTCTGGCACCAAAAACCATGCCAGAAACTCCAAAAGAATCTCTAAGTTGCAGAACAATTTTTCAGAGTGGCTTAATCGAAATGAGATCAGATTATATGTGGGATACCAGCAATTCAAACCAACATGTCTTATAACCACTTAGTCAAGCTCTTGATCTTACCTCCAGCAGGAAGAAGATCAAGCATATACCTCACCTTTGCCATAATCAGGTTTCTACTTTAGATTTCCTATAAGCAAACAGTTGTATAACATATACACGTGATGAAGCACAAAGTCACACACACCCACACACATATACATACCTCCCCACTATCCAAATACAAATTATAATTTTAAGTATAAGGCAGTCTAATCCCCAAAATAGGAGGAAAACATATCTAATTTTACAGAGTCAAAATTCTGCCAATTACTGGAAAAAAATATTTAATGGCTGAAGTATCTGCTTTTGGGCTATGTGAAAACATTCAGGTTTTCCCCCCAAAATCAGAAGAAGAAAAAAGTATTTGCATTACATTTCCCTGAGTAAAAAGGCTAACTCAAGTTTCTTGCCCTAAGCAAAAGAAAAGGCTGCTTTGATAATAAATTGCAGTCTCTATTCTAAAAGGCATATGTGTTTCTAAATTTTTAGAAGACATTTTTCTGTCTTGCAAGGGAAAAAATCTTGATGTCAATTTTCCATTGGAAAGTTCATTATTATAAAATAGGCCACTTAATCCAGCCCTATTCGAGGCCTTAAGGGGAAATTCTCGATTTGAACTCACTCTCTAGAAATACCTCCTTTTAGTGACAATAGTGGTGCCCAGAAAGTTAAGGAGTGAACCTAGAAGAGATGGACCAAGGAGAGACCTTAGTCTAGAGGCAAAAGGAATCCTCTTGATCTGCACATGGTCCTAACTAGGATACCAGTATAGCAGGTCATAGAGTTACCTTGAGATGAATCTTTAACTCACTATATAGAAAATGTATCTAGAAAGTATTTGGTGTGTGTACCTCCTAGGAACATAAAGCAATGACTGATAATGGGTTAGTGATTTGAGATACTGGCCAAACATCTTCCTTCTGAGACTCAGCTAACAGATAGGTAGCATTAAATTAGGCACAGAGATGTAGACACTCAACAACCAGCTCTTTACTGAGGTGGCGATTGCATTCCACTTTAAATCACTTTTGCATACACCATAAGAACTCAGAAGCCTCACAACCACTTTGAATCCAACAGCATATATAACACTCCTGCCACCACCACTTCAGCTACATGGTACTCGGACAGCCACGGGAAGCTGTGTTTGTTTCTGTTCATCAATTGGCCCAGACAAAGCCATTTACACCAGTCCAGCATTTCTACCAATTAATAAAGTCTATTTCTATTATCTGGTATATCTGGCTAGTGTTCAGCAGGTAAAACCAAAGAACGTCAGAAGATTTCTCCTGTCGAGCCCACCTTTGAGTAAATGATTCTTCAGGTGTCTATGGTAACACACTGAAGGGCATACTACTCATAAGTTGTAAATAAGGTCTTTTGTTACAAGACTCTTTCCTCTGCAAGAATAGTAGGTAGCTGATAGCTAATGGAGACACTCTTTAAGCAGTCTCCCTAAGTTCTCACTTTGCCATCAGACTACAAGGTTAAAACTGTGCGTGGAAGACCATCATGCAAAAACCCCACTGAGGCAGCAAAGGACTTAGGCAAATCTTCCTTTCAACTCTTTAATGTGGAGGCTTTTAGTTCAGCTGTTACTTTTCTTGACATGATTTGGAATTTTGCTTTGATGGCTCATCTTTGGTGAAAGGTGCTCTCTCTCATTTGCACTCTCTCTCTCTCTGCCTACCCAACCTGTTACTGCCTCCCTCTTCCTCCCTGCCTCCTGTAGAGAACTTTTGCAAGGGCTTCCACCTAGCTTCTTAGACTTCCTACTATAGAACTAGGAACTTGAGGTTTTGAAGCTCTGTCCCTCAATGACATTGGAGAGATCACAGATCTATCAGAGCACTTTGGCTCAAGTGCTAATCACAGGCTGGTGTCTATGTCTTGCCATCTCACACTCACTAGCCCTGCAGTAACTGGTCCGAGGGGAAGCGGTGGTTGAGAAATACTGGTGGCAATGCCACAGTAAGGATTGTGCATATGTCTGCCAGACTGCAGAAAAATAACAAGGCTATGTGAATAGCTTTCTATTTTATTTGCTTCAATACATAATGATAATGCCCTTGAAAAAAGTGCAGGAAGTAGGCAGTGTGCATGGTGTGGTGGTTTTTGTAATGTGTGGTGGGTAGACAGAACTACACTTCCCAGAATTCCCCTCCCTGTATGCAGAGCAAGCTTAATGGACTTGCAAGCAGTGCAAGTGCAACTGCACAGAGATCTGTTCTCAAAAGGGAGCCCATACTGGAGTTTAATACTCTGTGTTGAAATTCTTATTAATTTTATCTTTGAATTTGTGTTGTGTAAGTGAAACCCAGTGAACTGCTGAAGCCTGTCCTGGAGGCTTCGCTCACACATCATTCTGCCTCTTACCACCTCCCCACCTCCCTGGGGCTCTCCCTCCCCACTATATTGGCTTTTGCCATGCTCACCCCTGGTGGGGTCCTGGGCATGTGGCAGGGAGGGTTGGAGATGTGCTCCCTGAGTCATGGGATAGGATCCAAGGCACCTGTGAGATCTGCATTTACCCCACAAGTATCTCAAGAGTTAGAGGACTGTAACATTAAATAGCAAATAATAAACACCATGAAATATCAGAAAGAGACTGCAGAAGAAAGGCAAAAGCAGTTCTCCTGCTTTCTGAACAAGGGGCTCCCCATTTTCATTTTGCACTGGCCCCACAAATGATATTGCCAGCCTTGCATATACATCACACATCAGGATGTACCACAGACACATATTTGTTCAAGATGCAGAGCGTGGAAGTGAAGCAGCAGCTACATGTTTCACCTTAGAAAGGTAGAGGCAGATGTTTCTGTAGCTTAGGCACATTATCATTGATCTGCTAACTCAACACAATGGCATAGGGTTTTCCCACCTTCCCCAAGACTTTCATTCAGCTTTTCCAGTTTCTGGGCCAGCTATGTATTTAACTCCATGACAAGGGACACCAGGTTTTCCCACATGACATAAAGATAATAGCTGGAGATGACAAGAATTGACATGAGTTCCAGTATGTGTTTATGGCTTCCAGTTTGTCCTTGCTCTCATCCACTTTATAGCCATCTTCTAAACTGCCTACCCTATAGATTCTGAGCTACAGCATCCGACATCAAAACTACTGCTTAACCAGATCCCACAGTTGTGTAAAGTTCGATGACTGTAACAACAAATCTCACATAGTATATCTCCTAGCAGTTCTGCCTCTCTAAATGAATTGTGGCTAATAAGTATGGCCAATTTTTTTTAAACCTTAGAAGAGGTTGAGGAAATAGGATTATATATATAAAATTAAAAATAGAAAATAATGTGACATGGTGAAATAGTATCTTAACGTTTACATAATCCTTTTTTGCAATCAACATACCTTGTCTTATTTGGTCATCACCACAAACCCCATGAGGTAGAAAAGGACAGTTATTATAATTTCCATTTTACAGATGGAAGTGAGATGTCAGGGGTTAAGTGTCACGGCCAATGTCACATAGATAGAAAGGAGCAGAGTTGGAATTGGTCCTCTAATACTCTCCCCAGGTCACTCCCATTGACCTAGACGGTCTTTCCCAAATATGAACTATTAAGATCAATTATTAAGCTCATATCTTCAGTGGAATGAAAACCATTTCAATAGGAGACAAGGTCTCTGGTTCTCAGATATGTTTGCTCCTCCAACATCAAATAAGCAGACTATATATCATTCAGTTCACACCTTTACATCCATCTCCACTGCCCACACCGTCACCTTAGAGCACAAAGCCCTAGAAACTCTCACTCAGCACTGAATGGTCCAGCTTCCAATCTCAGAAAATAAAGACACCCGGAATAACTGCTAGTGTTTCTGAAACTCGGGTTGGACACTGGTACTTTTTAACACCCATAGACAAAAATGTTGTAGGTAACAGAGACATAAGAAGCTCTCATTATAATTTATGCATATGATGTATCAGCAAGGTCTGGCAGTTGTTTCATAATTGCGAAAAAAAAAATCAGCTTCATTTCAAACAAATAATCAAAATTCCACAACAGACTACAAAAGTAAGTGAGACTTGGCTTTTCTATTTTTACTAACTACAGAAATGAGAACTAAGCCATTCTATTAAAGCCTTTGAGCTATAACCATATAAAGAAATGAACACACTAGCACTGTGCAAAATCCAGAGAAAATGTAAATTTGCACCATTTGTCAACAATTGCAAAATTAGCCCAAATAAGGTGTTAGATAATTACAGTTCTCCCTCATAGGAGAAAGCAACAGTTGAAATTACAGAGGAAAGATCAAAATTACCTCTGGTAACTTTCTGTTCTTCTAAAAGGGCCTTATTAACCCATAAATCATGACTCATAAATCTCCATCATGATAACCGCCAGCATGCACTTATGGAAAAGCACCCCCACTGTACCCCACCACCCAGGCTATACCCATCCATATCTAGTGGTCCCAAGAACCGTGGGCACGGAAGTCAACTGGGCCAGAGCTTTGGGAGGTGCTGAAAATCCCTGGTCTGCTCCTCTGAATTATTACTAGTTCACAACAGCCTGCTTAGAGGATGAGAATGGCTTCATTCCTTGGACGTCAAGCAGGGGAATCACAAGCAAGCTCCAGGGATCTTCATTTATTCATTAGAACAAGCATTTATCAAGAGTTTACTTCATGCCAGATGTTGTTCTTGGCTCAAGGTCATAGTGGTGAAAGGCACTTTCACAAGAGGGATGTGTCTTCCCTCATGGGGTTTACAGTCTTGCATAGGATCTAGATGTTAATCCCAGCCGTGCAGACGAATGTGCCAGTGCTAGCTGAGGCAGATGCTGGGAAGGACAGGTTAACGCTGCCAGGAACGTGTCTTAGAGAAGCCTAACCTCATTCAGGGTTTCATGCAAGGCTTCCCTAAGGAAGTGACATTTGTGTTAATTCTGGAGGAAAGCAGGCGAAGGGGTGAGGATGCTCTGAGTATTTCTAGAGGAGGGAACACAATCTGAATGTGGAGTCCCAGTGGAAACCCTGACCCAGGCCAAGTAGGAATAAAGAACAATAAAGGATCTGGTCTGAGGATATTAGGCCTGGGCAGAGCAGGAGGGGAGCCTGAGGGAACAATGGGGAGGCAGGCAACAAAATATGAAGCTTGAGAAGGTAATTTTCATCTACAGCAGTGCTGTGTCTCAGGCTGACCTACACCTACAAGGAGATAATAGAGGGGAGGGGGATGTGGGGGTGAGGAACAAGAGGGGACAGAAATGGGGTTGGGTGGAGGCAACAACAGGCCTCAAGGGTCCTGAGCATACTGCGAGCAGCTCAGGTTTATCCTTCAGCCCCTCTAAACACTCCCCTCCCAGGGCTGTCTTTCCCCTTCCCCTATCCAGCATCCTCCTGCTGCTCCGGCCACCCTTCCTGCCTCGTTCCCTGCATTCAAATACCAGTTCACCTCCAGCTTCAGCTTTGCATCAGGAGCAAAACTGTGATACCTGATTCAAGCAATGAACTCTAAGGTGTCAACAGCTAACAGGTATGCTTCTTTTAATGCTTACCAACCCTAATGAATTTCCTGAAGGAGGACTAAATTCTGAGCAAAGGAAGTGTTCATGTGTGTCTGAGGAACTGGGACCGCCAAGTTTTTACTGACCTTTGGGAAGATGACCACCTTCAATTCCACGTTAATAAACTGGAGACTTCAGGAATGAAGGGCAGGAGGGAGAGAGAGAGGGTCCAAAAGTCAATCTCCAGAAGTGGTCCTGGCCTCTTCCTGCAGTGATGGAGTCCAGACAGAGAGCAACAGAAAGGCCTGTGGGTCTTTATGAAGGGTCAGAAGCTCTCTCCCAAAGACAAATAACTCAGAAGTGCTAAAAAGAAACAGGAAAGATACCATCACTTCTCAGAGTACGTACTTACATCTTCAAAGTTTTCTCTTCCATCCTGGTATTAAATCAATACGAGCATATAAAGAGAAAAAAAAAATTTGTATCTATGTGTGTGTTTGTGCAGATTTATTCCTGAGCTGCTAAATTTTTTAGAAATCAGAGTCTAAAGCATTTTTTCTAACAAATATCATGTGCCAGTGTTATTCTAAGTAAAACTCTTATTTGATCCTCAAAAATTCCATGAGTTTAAGTACTATTATCGTCTCTACTGTTTTAGAGGGAAATTGTGGTACAGAAATGTTCACATTAAAAATGTTCACTACCTCTAAGAATTAAAAAGTTTTATAATTAAACATCTAAAGAAAGATTTTTTTTCCTTTGCTCTAAAAGTCCAAAAATATATTTATCTGCTACATTTGACATGACTGCCTATTTTGTAGCAAACCATGTAGAATTCAGGATATATACAGCAATCGAAACTTATGTAATATTTCAAAACCATCGAATAAGCCACAATTATTTGGTTTAAAAAATACTAAATAGGATAAAAAAGGAAATGATCGATGTAAATGTTCTGATCTCTTGAGTAATACATGGCTGCCATTTTGCTCAATGTCTGCCCTGACCTAGTAGGACTTAATATTCAAAGTGGTGGCGTGATAGTCCATTAGAGGCTGTATTTGTTTGCTAGGGCTTCCATAACGAGGTACCACAGACTGGATGCCTTAAACAATAGAAATTTATTTTCTCAGTCTTGAAGCTAGAAATTCAAGATCAGGGTGAAGGCAGGGTTGGTCTCTTCTGAGGCCTCTGTCTTTAGCTTATACATGGCCACCTTCTCCCTATGTCTTCACGTGGTCTTCCCTCTGTACATGTCTGTGTTCAAATTGCCTCTTCTAATAAGGACATGAGTCATATTGCATTAGAGCCCAGTGACCTTATTTTAACTTAATTAACTCTCTAAAGACCCTATTTCCAAATACAGTCACATTTTGAGATACTGGGGGACTAGGATTTCAACATATGAATTTTGAAGGGACACAATTCAGCCCGTAACAGAAACAATGACCCATGAATTAAGAGGAAGCTTGATTCTTCAAATGCATAGGAACACACCAAAAGAGCTAGGAGAGTAACCTGGCTAGAAACCCACACTTGGATGAGTCCTGTCCTGAAGGGATTAAGCCCAAAGGGTGAGGGAAGAAGCTCAGAATAGTCACCCAACTTTACTACTGTCCAAATGGGAAAATGCTTCATAGCTACAGCTAGTGTGTACTTGAGAGTATAAAATTTGGCTGAAATTCATACTGTCTTCCTCTAATGTGGCCTTAGATCATTATTTGATCTTCTTGGATTAGGTGAGAGTTAGAACAAGGAGATAAATGCAGTGGATGTGATGCTGGAAATTAATGAGCTCAGTTTCCATCTCTTAGCCTTTGAAAGGTTGTTGCTTAGGCAAGAACCAATTCTAGTGATATCTCCCAAATTGTTAATATATTTCTCTTCAGAAAGAAATACAGCATGGTTTGTCTAACAAAAATAAAAGAGGAATTAATGCTGAAATTCAGAAATCTGTGGATTGTTTTATTTGCTTTTTGAATAAACTTGTTATTTTAACTTTCAGTGCTGAGTTTTCCTCTCTTTAAAAATATTTGTCAACTTACTCTTCATGAAATGTGTTTACTTTTATAATTAAAAAGAAAATTTTTAAACAATTTCCCCATTTTTCTAAATGTTCCTTTTGGGGAAAAAAACAGTTCTTAAATTTGTTTTAATTTGCCCAGTCATTTTTACTTCCTCTAATTAAGTAAGTATGCTCTTAAACAGGGTAAAATAAATTTTTGCAGAGTGAATCACTTGCTCCCACTATAACTTCAGAGGAGTGTCTATAAGGGGAAAAACTGGGAGGCCACAAGCAATTGAATTTCTTCCTGCAATATCTCTCCTCTTGACAGTTGCAAAGAAACTTGTTTGAAAGAGGAAAACATTCCAGCAAATACTGTAATCAGCATGAGGCAGGCACCAAACTCTCAATGCCATCTTACTGAGGAAATTTTTACTTTTAAAAAAATGACTGTAGTTTTCCATACAATGGGGGAAAAAAGTTTGCTATACATGCAGGTATTTGAGAAAGATCTGTATTCCAATACATGAAGAACTCCTAAAATCAAATCAGTAATAAAGCAATAAACAACCTAATAAAAAATAAACAAAAGCCTTGAAAATATATACAAAAGAAAATATACAAATGACCAATAAGCACATAATAATATACTTAACATCATTAATCATCAAATAAGTACAAATTAAAATCAAAATGATTTACCACTTCACACCTATCAGGATAGCTAAAATTAAATTAAATTAAAAAGGCTATACCTGACTGGCCAGGATTAGGAACAGCCAGAACTCTCAGACGTTAATGAAATATGTGAGACCACTTTGAAACTGTACGGCAATTTCTTATTAAACTAAATATATACCTACCTTATGACCCAGCAGTTATAGTTATTTACCCAGAAAAGATGAAAAACTTTGTTCATAAAAGACTTGTACAATGTTTATAGCAGCTTTATTCACTAGCTTTAAACTGGAAGCAACCCAAACGTCCAACAGGAGAATGGAAAAATAAATTGCGGTATATTCAGACAATACGATACGATACAGAGTAACAAAGAATGAACTACTGATATCACGGACAATTTGGATGTATCTCTGAAACAGAGCACTATTCAAAAGAAGCCAGATGCAGAAGAGTGCATCCTGTTTGATTCCATTTATGTGAAGCTCAAGAACCAACAATACCAAACTATGACAGAAATCAGAACAGTGTTGTCTACAGGGTAAAGTCTGACTGGAAGAGGGCAAGAAACTTTCTAGGGTGGCAGATATGCAGATGTATAATTCTTTTCAAAATTTTTTGAATTGGATGCTTAAGATCTGCAACTTTCACTGCATATATTTTTGACTTCCATAAAAATGTTACAAAGAGTTGTTAAACAAAACTGACTTCAGTTTTCCAATATCTCATGTATTACCCCGTTGCTCAATTTTCATTTGTGACTTGGCTGACTAGACCACTGGTTGCTCACGTGCCTCCTGCAGGTCATGACAACCTTTCCAGGGAGGTCAAGCAGGAACAACACTAGTGAGCTGCCCAAGGGTCTGGGCCTTTCCTGTTTGCAAGGCCTTACAAAACACGGAATGTCACAGAGATAAAAATCTACAAGACCCTCTTTAAGAACCATTAGTTCCAAGTGCTCTCAGCCAAAGGTAATACGAGAGAATAGGGGCTGTAGAGCCACTCAGGCCAGAGTTAAGTTCCAGCTCAGGCATTCACCAACTTTAAGCAGATTACCTATCATTTCTGAACCTCTCTGTTTCTTCCTTTGTAGAACAGATGACTTTGCAGGATCGGAGACCATGTTAATAACGGTTCTAGATTAAACCTTGCACACAGCAGGCCCTCAATGGAGGATAGCTACCACTGGCCAATCAGCTCCCTGAAAGGAGAGGAGTTTGGCACATAGTAGGGGTTTACTAAATATTTAATAAATGAATGAATAGCCTGAGAAATTTCTATTTTCTTTAATTCCTATAAGAAAATACCAAGGGATTTAACCAAAAAGAAGCAGGATGGGTGATCAGAAAGAGAGTATTTCTGCCAATATATTGTCCTATCTTGGTATACAGCCAGTCCTTTATATGGAACCCTTGAGATCAGATGGGACCAGAATTTCAGAATTCAGAATTTTTCTGATTTTGGAAATGTAATATGGTGCATGCACCATATATATGTAACCCATCTAGTAGATTGGACAGTACCCCACATCAAACACATTAATATTTTCCACAGCAAAACTTGTAAACATTCACATTAAAAGGAATACAGACAAGAATAGTCTCATATTGGTTCATGTTCAGTTTTGCCACCAAATAAAGTATTTTTAAAATAACTATTATTTGAGTGCAGAGCTATTGAGATTGCAGAATCGTTGTATATATTAAGCCCATTAACTCTTCACAACAACTCTATGAGGTAGATACTATTATTACTATCATTCCCATTTTATAGACAAGGAAACTGAGGTACAGACAGGATAAGTAACCTGTCCAAGATCAAACACTTTACTCTGGAGTCTGTATTCTTAATCATACTTCCACACTGCCTCAGTGTTCCAGAGCCCTTGTCATATGTGCAATGATGGGCTCTGAGCAAGCATCCAACCTCACTCTCCACCCTCATGCCTCCACATTCAAAATTATTAAAGAAAATTGGTACCAGGTTTTCTATCTTTTTAATGTTTCCTCCACTTGGAAAACTCTAAAGTTTGTTGGAAAGAATTACTTTAAAAAATCTGCCCTCTTTAGCAGACTCAAAAAAAGACAGTCTCATTTGCCTGAGACAGTCAAACTAAACCATAAGCAAGAAACCTAGCTTTAATTTTTTTTTTAACTTTTAAACAGATTACTAATAGAAGGGCATGTTCACAAAACGTTTAGCTATCAGTGAGTTGCAGAAGAAAAGCCAGAAGCCTACAAAGTAGAATAACACACTTTCAGTTCATCCAGGTGATTAAGAAATACATTCAAATTTATGGGAAGCCCAGCCATCTAACAAAGGAAAACAATATAAAGAGCTCACAGCTCTGAGGGGACAAGAATAGAACCTAGTCCACAGAAAAGAGGAAAGCTCGAGCATCAATCATATAGCTGGCCGAGTGTTGACAACTTCTAAACAGTGAAGGTGAAAGAACATTTGTTCACCAAAAGGTCAGTTTCTCAATTCAGGGGGGAAGGTTTAGGGGCATGTGGTGGAAAGTTTGCCTCAGTGTGCATGTTATTTTACCCTTGGGCACAGTTTGCCTATGAAACAAGGTTGGTGGTAGAGAGCAATTAGTCTGGCAGCTAATCAATGCCATTGTACTGACAGCTTCCAGGAAACCATCCCAATCTAGAGGAACGATGCTTCAACACTGAGTTGATTCTCACAGAAAATACCAAGCACTGAGGATGCTCCCTTGGGAGTATGCACATGTCCTCAGTCAGTCAGTATTTACCAAGTGTCTGTAAGGTACTTAACGCTACAATCTGTGCTTGGGAACACTTGTTAAACCCAGTTTCCTCCCTACATATGGTTTAAAATCTTAACTGAGGGAATGAAAATGTAATCATGTCAGGGACAGAAAATACATACAAATGCAAGAGTTGGCAAAAGGTTTTGAGCTGTGTTTCTCTATTTCTCTTTCTCTATTTGATACACAACTCAAGTTACAATCTTCATTCCAACTGGCTGAACTCTCAGAATGTACCTAAACCTACTTAGGTCAAGTATTTCCAGTCAAAAACAATTTCACACTACCTCAACACATAATCAAGAGCAATTCATATATATGGGGCAGAGCAAACACAAACAGGTCTTAACTCAACAAGTGGTTGTTGAAGTGAATTGAAATCCCACGATTATACCCAACCTAGAAGGTTTTGTTTGTGACTGAGAATGATTCACTACCTACCAGTAACTGTGCTTTTGAGTTTAGAGAAAAAACATTCTCCTCAACACAAAGTATAGGAGAGTTTTTGACTGCGCAGCCATAACTTCCTAAATAAACCTTTGCCATCCACAAAATGCTAATTTGCTATCGTTTAAGCTAACTTATTTTTTAGTATTGGCCTCACCCTAAATATAATGCCACCCAAGAGTCTTTGTTGTCTCAAACATGCTTTGCAGCAGAGGATGGAAAGGCAGTGAGACATAAAGAAAAGTAAACTGGATAAGAAAATAAATGTGAGCTGGGCAGAGGAGGAGGAAGCTGCCAGCCCTGTACCCCCAGCCTCTCACCTCATGCCAGTCGGGGGAACTTCCATCTTAAGAACTCTAATTACACACACCCCAATGGTCACAGCAGCACTATTTACACTAGTCAAGACATGGAAACAACCTAAATGTCCATTGGCAGATGACTGGATAAAGAAGCTGCAGTATACAATGGAATACTACTCAACCATAAAAAAGAATAGAATAATGCCATTTGCAGCAACATGGATGGACCTCATTTTAAGTGAAGTAAGCCAGAAAGAGAAAGAAAAATACCATATGATATCACTTATATGTGATCTAAAAGAAAAGACAAATTAACCTATTTACAAAACAGAAACATACTCAGAGGCATAGAAAACAAACTTAGGTTTTTGGGGGGAGGGGGTAGGAAGGGATAAACTGGGAGTTCAAAATTTGCAGATACTAACTCCTATATATAAAATAGATAAACAAGTTTATACTATATAGCACAGGGAACTATATTCAATATCTTATAGTAATCTATAATGAAAAAGAATATGAAAATGAACACATGTATGCATATGTATGACTAAAACATTATGCTAGACATGAGAAATTGACACAATATTGTAAACTGACTATATTACAATAAAAAAACAAATAAGTTGGAAAATATAAGAAAAAAAAGTTCAGGCTCCTTAGCAGTTCAGGCTGACTAAAGTACAGAAAGTCTCCTTATCTTACACTGAGGTGACCCAGCCCCTCTTCATTGTTTCACATGTAAAGCCAACCAGGTATGAAAACACTGATTTGAAATGTCAGACCATGAGTTCTCACAATGTGGTAGAGCACCTATTCAGTACAAAATAAACAGTTTAAAAATAGAAAATGTATTTTTTAATCTTTGTAAACTATAAGCAGATTCTTATCACATCTAACCTCTGTCTAGCCCAGGTACGAGCTGAAGTCAATCACTTTTAAGGGGGTAAGTAAAACGTGCTCAAGGTTTTATCCTATGTCCAGTTAAAAAACAAACAAACAAAAAAACCCAAAAACTAATTCCTCTCACCTCTTTATTTATTCTTTTTAGTCTTATTCCTTTGGGTTTCTCCCCTTCCCCAAATCAATTACAATCAGCCCTCCTTATCTGTGAGCTGGGAGGGCTAACTGTACTTCGCCATTTTATATAAGAAACTTGAGCATCCATGGATTTTAGTATCCGTAGGAGGTCCTGGACCAAATCTCCAAGGAAACCAAGGGGTGACTGTTCCATCATAATTCAATAAATGTTACAGGGATCTTATTATATGCCTGTTGGGCAGTGGGGGTGTTATAAGAACAAAATATGCAGCTGTTCCTACCTTCCAGTCTGGTGAGGATGACAGACTTCAAACATTCTAACCCTCTGGGGCTCATACATCAGTAAGAATGAATTGACAGAGGCTAAAAAATCAGTCCCCGTAAGAAAAAGAAAGCTATAGTGGATGATTTTTCCATTCACCTGAGGACACCCAAGTGGTTTCAAAGATCAAATGCCTTCTCAAAGAACAAAGAGTTGCTGCATTAAGGACATTCAACAGAATGAGATACAGGCATGTAGACAATTTGTTGAGAACAGAAAGTACAATTTCCCACCATGAGCAATTTGAAAGGGACGACACTCATGTGCACATGCAAGCTTTAACATACTTGCTCAGATGTCAGTTTCATTACTTGATAGCCATTACATCATTCTTTGTTTTTATCCTAAGGAAATGCATAAAAATAGGATGCTAGAAAATTCTGTGAATGAAAAGAATAGGAAACAAAAGGACGTGAAATAAACGAAATATTTAGAGGTTTCCACAGTATACTGAAAAATATTTAAATTTTGGAAATCAGATAGGTTCAAACCCTGAATCCGTCTCTTACTAAGGCAATTTTCTTAAATTATCTGAGGGTCAGTTTACTAATCTAAAATGGAAAAGAAAAACACCAACCTCTTAAAATCAGTGTGATGATTAGCAGAGAATAATATTTAAATACTAGCATGATATCTGACTCTATACTCAGAAGGAGCTGTATATAAAAGGTCTGCTTCTCATAAAACAATCAGAACACCATTCTAACTCCAAGGATTATGTCCACAGAGAAGGCAGGCTGAGAATACTCCTCTTTTCATTCAGCAAATACTGAGCACTGGGTCCTCTATTAGAGATACTACAGTGAGTAAGAGTGAGGATTTTACCACAATGAAATCCTCAAAATATCTGCCGCTCATGAATCCCTATAGTGAGGAGAATAATATAATAGCAGATTCAAGAAATAATATATTTCAGACTCACAGCAGTTTTCTTACCTTGAAAAATTGGCCTTAATCATATTTACATAATTAATATCCTTTTACATTCTTCGGTTGCAAGAAACAGAACCCAACTCTAAGTAATCTGAGCAAAAGAGAATTCATTTCAAGATGAGATGTTGCTCAGAGAACCAGAGGACTGAAGCAGCAGGGACCAGAGCCTCTCCTGAGTTCTCCCAAATCAACAGAGCTGCCTTGAGGATGGATCTGCTCCAGCTATATTGCTTAGACTCTCCCAGAAGAGAGAGTCTAAGAGCCCATGCTAGGACACATAAAGAACCCGCAGCTAAGGAAGGTCAAATCACCTTAAATTACAGTCCCAACATGATTGCCCACAATAGCAGAGAGGTCATTCACAAAAAGGAAATTGGGGTAGTGTTACCAAAAGAAAAAGAATGGATGATGGTGGCTAAAATACAACAATATATAGTAATAGCAATAGTAGTAATAATAATAATAACAGGAGCTAGCCTTTAGTGAGCACTTACATAGTTTTAGGACCATGTTAAGCATCCTATTGAACTATTACCAAAATTCTACAAGGTATAAAGTACTATTACTTTTAAAAATTAATAAACTGAGCTCAGATATGTTAAATAATGTACCCTGTATCACACAGCTAGAAAACTGAAGTACATTCTGATATCAAAAATGTGTTACCCACTATGATATTCTGCTTCTCTTGTTAACTTTGGAAAGTAAATAACCAAGTGCTCAATACTTCAAATTTCAATATTAAAGATAAAACCCTAAAAAATCCTATACTGTGATAAATATATTTGGTGTTGGCTGCAGTAAATAATTATTCATAGAAGAACGGGCAGCAGCAACCACCGAGTGAATAAATGAACCACAGAAAAACAGAATCTTACTTTTCGAAAAGGGGTGAATGGTAATTTATTGAATACAAAATACTTTCCTCATCTCTCTGTAGCTTAGAAACTGTAAACTTGGCAGTGAACAAGTGACTTACTGTAAATTGGATTTTAACTACCAGCACAAGCAGGTTTTCAATCAAGTGTCTATGGATTAGTCAAGTTCAGTGAAAAACTGAGAGTGTACAAATACCATCTATCATGTTAGCTTGACCTTTAAAATGAATTCTCTGTTGCTGAATTGATAGGGCAGAAGTTGACATTTCCTCTGTCTACCTGCAAAATTTGGAACAAACTAATAAATATTTCTATGTTGTACTTTTCAAAATTTTAAATAATCACATACATAACTTCAATAGTGCTAATAAATAACAGTCGATGTGCAGGACTGAAGAACTAGACATCCTTCCCCAAGTGCCCATCCTTCAAGGGTGTGCCCACTGGTTCTGTCAGCCAGACACAGACCCAAACCTGGATGCAGTATGTGTGATGGGGCAGAGCCTTGGCACAGATCAGACTGAGCTCTATGTGAATCTCAGGGCACCACCGTGTGACCTCATTGTTTGGTACCTTTTTCCTCATCTGTAAATGGCTACCTCCAAGACTTGATCTGAGGGTGAAATAAATAGAGAATGGTACTGTAAATTACTTGGAACCAGGTTTTCTTAGGATGGGTTCCCTAGGAAAAGAGCTTGAGGTAGAGCTTCTTGTGAATGGGATTTTTTTGAGAGAGTAAGGGAAGCAGAATAAATCAGGGTAAGAAAGCTGAGCAAGGACGTGGTCTCAGCTGGAGACTAACTTTAGCCTGATCCCATGGAATGCTCTGGAGCAGGAATTGTACAACAGAGTTGGTTCCATCTTGTGGCAGGGGGTTGGGATAGGCTTTCGTATTCTGTAGTCAGTCAGTCATTGGCCACTGGTTGGAGGATTAGAGAAAGGAAGGAATGGAAGGTCAGCTGGTAGTTCTGTGAAGAAGAGGGTAGCTGTGGGCATTAGCCATCAGTTCTCATTAGTAGCTAAGAGGATTTGAGTAGGGAACCACAGCGTATACTACACATGACTGTGTGGCACATCGTTAAGTGCTTGATAAATATTAGCCCTTTATTTTACTCTCAACTTAGCAAATATTTATTGATCCCAGGACCTTTGTTAGGCAATGAAGATATAAATATGAATAATGTATAGTTCCTGTCCTGGAAGTGCTTGGAGTGCAGCTGGAAAGACAGGTGTACGTTGAACTAAAAATGCAAAAGGAAATAGGAGAAATTATCTTTGGTAGTCTCATCTGACTACCCCTTTATTTGAATGCCCTCCTTTCCTAATCCAGGGGCCAAGAGTCTTTTCTTTCCTGACCATCTCTCCTCTGGCAATACTCAATATCCAGACCTGTATTTCAGAATTTTTTTTTCTTTTCATCACTTAGCACAGATAGATGTGTGATAATGGCAGTGGTTTAATCCATAAACTAAACCAGCCAGTGTATTCAGACTGCACTAGTGAGTCATGAAATCAAAAAGTGGGTCCTACAATCTGTATTTTTAAAATAGAAATAGAATAGGGAAAAAAATATCAGCGTGCGTTACAATAGCAAGTAAAGCTAAGGGTAAGGTATAATTGTGGTCTGTGTATATATGTACTCTATATGAATATACAGAATTTTTTTCCCTGTTTTCTGTTTTTCAGAGTAGATGTTTTTCTCAAAATGGATCACCACCAAAAACATTTGAGAAACACTAACCAAACTAAACCTGGCTGGTAGCTTGTTAAGATATTATTCCACTCAGATAACATGTGGTCCCTAATAGGTCACAATGCAATTTCAAAATGAAAGTATGAAGTCTGAGGTAGTAATTTCAAGTAACTCTGCAGAACAAAAGGGTAAATATTTTGGTTAGCTGTGTCTTTCAGCATCCCTCATGTTAATAAACCTGCTTTGTCAATAAGGTTTTTGAATGTCTTATTAAGCTCAGGGCTGTGTGCTGAGAATGAAATAAAAAACAGTAACAACAAAAATTGGCCATTTGGGAGTTTATAATTTCCCAAGGTCACAAACTCAAGTTGAGAATTTTAGTCAAATGTGGTAAATGCTATAGCAGAAGCATGCGGGTGCTAGGAAGAACACGAATCTAAAACCTACTTGGCAGAAGGCGTCTTTTCTGGTTAGTGTAAGGGACACCTGGTGTCTGCCCTCAGGAACCTTACAGTCTAATTTGGTAGATAAAATACAGGCAAAGAGATAAAAATGAAATAACACTCAAGCATTTCTTGAAGGCAGGAAGAGGACTAGGATTTTGATTTATTTTTAAATCCAGGGGGACAGCTAAGCAGTGCAAAACCAGGAGACTAGATCAATTCAGGAAAGCTAGCCTAGGCCATGGATTCATGAAGCAGGGCCAGAGAAATGCAAGTAAGCACACAAATTGGTGTTTAACCTGGAACACAGTAAGCATTTAATAATTATTGAATGAGTGAACACATGAATCCGATGGTTAATGAGCAGCTTGCTCCTCTGATTTTTCCTTATAAGCAGCAAGAGTGTAGTTAACAAGGATCCACTTCATCCTAGGTTTACCTATTCTCACTAAGACATATCAGCACAAAGCCAGTGAAGACGACAAGACCCTGAAAACCTACTTCCTGTGACCAGCAGTGAGTGGTAAAGCCAAGAACATAATACCTGTCTTAGTCCATTCAGACTGCTTTAACAAAAATACCATGGAATGGGTGGCTTAAACAACAAACATTTATTTTTCACAGTTTTGGAAGTCCAAAATTAAGGCACTGGCAGATTCAGTGTCTGGTGAGAGCCCGTTTCCCAGTCCGTAGACCATCTTCTCACTGAGTCCTCACCGGTGGAAGGAGCAAGGAAGCTCTCTGAGGCCTCTTCTATAAGGGTACTAATCCCATTCATGAGGGCTCTACTCTTTATGACCTAATCATCTCCCAGAGGCTCCACCTCCAAATATCATCACACTGGGGAGTAGGTTTCAGTATATGAATTTGGGGGAGGGGGGAACATTCAATTTATTGCATTCCTTCCTTCACCCCCAAAAGTCCTTATCTTTTTAGCATACAGAATACATTCATTCCATCCCAATAGCCTCAAAAGTCTTAACTTGTTTCAGTATCAATTGTAAAGTCTAAGTCTAAAATCTTATCTGAATATCATCTAAATCAGATATGGGTAAGACTTGAGGTATGATTCATCCTAAGACAAATTCCTCCCCAGCTATGAAACCAAACATGTGATGTGCTTCCAAAATACAATGGTGGGACAGGCACAGGATAGATATTCCCACTCCAAAAGGGAGAAATAGGGAAGAAGAAAGGAGGAACAGCCTCAGGTAAATCCAAAACCTAACAAGGCAAACAACTTAAACCTTAAGGTTCAATAATAATCCCCTTTGGCCCATGCTCTGCCTCCCAGGCCCAGTTAGGGTGGCACCATTATCCCCACTGCTTGGTGGGGGTGTCCTCCTCCTCCTCCCAATGCCACAGTACTCCTGAACTGGGATCAGGCTCCCTGTGACTCCAGACAGCTCTATCCTCAAACCTAGGTGGAGACTGCCAGGCCCCCAAGGCCATGTACTCTGCCTGGTGATGGAGACATGCTGGTGCAGATGACACCAAAGTTTGCTGCCTGCACCTTACAAAGAGTTAGCCATCATGGCTGAGCTGTACTGGGCCCACTTCAGCTGCAGCTGGGATGGGCAAGAAGCAAGGAGTGCTGAATCAGAGGGCAAGAGGGAGCCCTTGATGTGAGGCAGCACGGGCATTGTACACAGGGGCCCCGCAGGTGCAGCAGCTTCTCCTTTGAAGCCACTCTACCTACCTCCACCCCCTGTCCCTTCACTAGGGGTCTATGACAGGAGTGGCAGCTCTGATTATCTCTGAATCACTGTCTGGGTCATTCTTCCATTGCTTTGGATAATAGCTCCTGTTGAGGAGCTGTTCTGTTGAGATGGCTGATCCGTACTAATCTAATCAAATGGCCACCTGGCCACATCTTTATTATTCTTATTTTTTGCAATATAAATAGGTTGAGGACTTTCCAAACCTTTAAGTTCTTTTTTTGCTTAACAATTTCATCTTTAAGTTATTTCTCTTTTGAACTTTACTATAAGCAGTCAGGAGAAGTCAATGTTCATCTTCAACACTTTGCTTAAAAATTTATTCAGCTGAATACCCAATGTCATCGCTCTCAAGTACTACTTCCAATGAAACACTGGAACATGAATACAATTCAGCCAAGTTCTTTGTCATTTTACAAGGATGGCCTTTCCTCCATTGTCTAATAACATGTTTCTCATTTCCATCTGAGACCACATCAAAATGGCCTTCACTGTCCTTGTTTCTACCAATATTCTGTTCAGGATTACTAAGGCATTTTCAAAGAAGATTGAGTTTTTCTTTGTAATTCTCCTCTTTTTTTTTTTTTTTTTGAATGCTTACCAGAATTGCCTTTAACAATCCATTCATGTCAATGTCGGCTCTAACATGCACTTTAAAATTCTTCTGCCTACACTCATTGTCCAGTTCTAAAGCTGCTTCCATATTTTTGCTATTTGTTACTGCAGCACTCCAATTTCTTGGTTCCAATTTCTTTCTTTTTTATAAGCCACCCAATCTATGGTATTCTTTTACAGCAGCCCAAACAGACTTAAGACATTACCTAAGGAACAAAAGGAAGAAGATAATATGGGGTGGCTTGGAGGGTAAAATACTAATATGTTGTAGAAAAATCTAAGATTTGGATAATTTTTACTTAGCACTGCGTTTCTTTTTAATCACTTTTACTGAGATATTATTTACATACAACATAATTCGGCAATTTTCAAGTGTACAATTTAATGAGTGTTGACACCATTAAATTGTAACCACCAACACAATCAATATACAGTACAAGTTAATCACACTGAAAATTTCCACATGTCCTTTTTACTCCAAATAATGTTTTAAAACAAGCACTGAGGTTAATAAATTTAGCCACTAATGTTATAACCAGGTAGGCAAAAGACAAACCCTGTTATCTCTAATTGAGATCTCTTAAATTAATCCCACAGTAAATGTATTAAGAAGAATAATAAACAAATCAAGAGGTGATACTTAACAAAAACATAGACTGCAAAAAGATAAACTTCCTCCAGAAAAGTAATCTAGCAGTTAATTTATATAATGGGTCTTTTATCTGTATCAGTTTGATCAAAGTGCCTACACAATATTATCATCTTTGTAGACAATGAGTATTTTTGGCGGGGGGAGGGGGCAACTCTCTCCCCACTAAGGTAACTTCTCCTTTGAACAGGTATCAGTCATAGAGACCAAAGGAGAAAATGACCTGAATGATCTGAACATTCTCACAGCCATCTAAAGAGTTACACACACTTGCAGCTAATTTCTTCTGTGTTCTATATAAGAAGTTATCATGGATCCCAGTTCCACACAAGAAGAGGAACATTACTCTAAATATCCAAATGGTCATGAGGATGACTATATAAGTTTCAGACAGATGTTTTTAAGAAAAAAAAAGAAAGAAAGAAGCCAGATGGGAGTATTAAAGTCAGGAACCAAATTAAGCCTGAGATTACCCAGAAAGATAAAAAGATGACTAG
The DNA here is from genome assembly GCF_048773025.1 of Camelus bactrianus. Taxonomy (NCBI): domain Eukaryota; kingdom Metazoa; phylum Chordata; class Mammalia; order Artiodactyla; family Camelidae; genus Camelus; species Camelus bactrianus. The sequence continues at coordinate 56,625,348 of NC_133541.1, read as the reverse complement.
GAGAGTAACAGCCAGTGCTGACCAGAGTCGGAGTGCAGCCGGCCAGCCCGTGCAGACAGACGTGGCTCAGACTTGGCTCAAAACCAAAACAAGCACAATGTACCCAGATTCAGACTAACCAGGCAATGAACTGTGTGCTAAGCAACTGAATCATCACATGTTACAGTAATGTCTACAGTCCATTTTGAGGAAGAACGTTTTAAGAATAAAATGAAATCTCATATTGTTGGGTAGGATGAACCCCACATACTCTTGCCCAGAGGCAAGGGAGAAGCCAACAATGAATAAAATACAACTTTGACGTGCATACCCCAGACTGTTTTCAATCAAATTTCAAAGGAAGTTAAATATGTAAAGAAAACACAAATTTGAATTTTCACCCCCCTAAAGAAACTAGATCAAAGGGTTCCTATTTTAGAGTTTCAAAAATGTTAGTCCCACTTAAATATTTTCTGGTCTGCATGAACCTTTCCCATATAATCAGTATCCTAGAGGTCAAGCCTCTGATGCTTCGTGTGCCATCAGCTATCAAAACCCCCTCAGCTGTGAATTTGAATTGTATAGGTTTACAGCTCATTTTCTCTTGGAGCTGAGACCTAAGAACAAGTGCCGATGTACCTAACTGGCTTGCCTGCTGTATGCAACGCATAAAAGTACCACAGAATACCACAGATCTTGCTAAAAACACACATATCTGACTCTGACCAATATCCGCTATATTCCTCCGCAACAAACAAAGGAGGACCTCGCTGGGAAGGATTCCTCAGTTTCGTGCTAGCTGCTCTCACTGTGAATGTCCATCTTCCCTCATTGCAGCTTACCCAGCATCCTGCAAATCCTCCGGAGTCTTCAGGACTTCCTTCCTTTGAATTTGACTCTGACTCAAGATAAACCCGAAAAAAGTTATGGTTAGCATCCCCCTGAATGTCAATAGAAAGATTAAAGTCCAAAGAGGAAGACGTGGAGGGAGATGAGCTGGTAGTGAGAAGCAACTGCCACTGGCTCTGGCTGGATTGTTTTAATTAAGAGAAGCTAGATGGTGTTTTAGACAAAATGGTCCCCAGAACAATTATAAGATCACCTAGCCCAGTGCTTCTCAAATCACCTGGCGATCTTATTGAAATGACAGATGAGTATTTTGATTCAGTGGGTCTGGGGTAGATTCAAGATTCTTCATTTCTCATATGCTCCCAGGTGATGTCAACATTGCTGGTTCATGGGCCAGATTGGAGTAGTGAGTTCTTAGAGTCCTTTTTTAAAAATATGTCTAGGCTCCTCTCCTGACCAATCGAAGCTATGGAAATGGCACCATTTGAGCCCCTCTGATGATTCTTAGGCACGCTAAATTTTGAGGAGCATTTAATTCATACTCCTTGTCTTCTCACTCTCCCACCTCTGGGAGAGTAACACCTGAGTCTACATCAGTCAGTTTCTCTGGTGACAGCTGCCTATCCCAGCCAGAGCAGCAACGGTGGGGCGGGAGGGGTATCCCATGTTCAGGAATATCATGAGCTCAGGAATATCATGAGCAAGATAAGCTAAGCTACCTTACACTCTGAACTACTGATTCCTGCCCTGCTGCCTGGAAGTAACTTCCACCTGGTAGTGGGGATAGAGGAGGGAGTTTATTTTATTTGGTATCTCAAGGAAGGAAGTGAAAATACTAGGGGTGCAAAGGTGCCGTATACTAAATAGGTTTGGAGTTTCTTTATACTTTTCTGTAATTTTCTAATTTTCCACAAGAACATCTATTACTTTTATAATCAGAAAAACAAACATTTTTAAAGTCTTTAAACTGGGAGCTACCACATGCTTAAGAAATGACTACTAATTCCAGTACTTCCTAAAGCAGCAAACTACCTGAAAATGTTCTTCCCGTGAAGTGTAGCTTTTATACACACCGTAACTCAGTTTTCTGATTTTCGAAATTTACCTCTGGATTTCACCTACTAGAACTTTTTGTCAACTATTTCCTCCATCCTTGCCTATTAAACGAGCAGAGTTCAGCTTGTAAATGTACCTATTTTTTTTCACAAGCAAATTTCAGACCTACCTACTATTGAATATTCCTAGTATTTTCCTTCTTTTGCTTTTCAGATGTCAAGTTTTACTGAACTGCATTATTTTTTAGCTAAAGCAAATGGCCTGTACCTTCTATTCCCTAGAGGTAAGCACTTCTAACCATTTTGGTTTTGTTTCCTCTGTTGTTTACCTCTGTGTTTTTTAATTTATCAAACATAAGCTGATGACAGTTGAGCATTTAACTCACTTAATTCATTCCTCCCCCATCCTCCCTATATGTTGTTGCTGTTATTATCATTATTCATTACTTTACCTGTCACATCTGAAATTTTAAACATTTTAAAATCTATTTCTTATTCTGTCAACTTTTGACATGACCTAGCAACTTCTCACTGTGTCAGGTGCTAAAGACATTACCCCCCTGCTCTTTACTTTCCACTTTTCCTTCTTATTTCTTCTAAGTCCTATTATTTAAACCTTTTCATTTTATAATTTATATTTTGTGCTATAACGCTAATTGTCTTTACTTAATCATTTGTGTATAGATTCTAAAAATTAAAAACCAATAAGGAGTATTTATGTCATTGTAACTATCTAAATATTATTTACTGCAAAGTCAAAAAATAAGCTAGTTTATCTTTACCTCTCAACAAGCCCATATCACTATGCTGGGTGACCTCAAGGACAGCGCTGACTCACAGTCAAAGGATTTTTATTCATTTGGACTCAATTCTGCAAAATCCTGTTGCATTTCTATTTGCTTCATATTTGGACCATAATTTTCTTGTACTTTTTGTATTTGGTTTGGTTTGGAGGACAGAGAGAGAGACATTTAATTATCTTGTTTTCTTCTTATAAATAGAAGAAATATATGCTTCTACCATATCCTGGAATTTACTCTCAACCTTACAACAAAATCTCCTTTTTCCAAAAGACATTTCTCCTTACAGACCTGGGTCTTCCTCCTCCCACACAGTTTTCATCCTGGGCTCTCCTATACTGCACATCTGGCTGAAATATTCTATCTTCTTTCTTGGTTCTCTCTCTCATATTGCTATCACTGGAAATGTCTTCAAAAAGAATACATGATTGGCAAATTTTCTAAATCCTTGCATTTCTGAAAATGTCTTTATTCTACCCTAACTGATTCATAGATTTGTTATGGAACCTTTGTGTCAAAATAACTTTTCCTCAGAGGTTTAAAAGCATTACTCTATTAAATTTAAATACTCCATGTGACTGATGAGATGTCTGATACCAGTCTGTTTCTCCATCCTTTTAAGGGAAATTTTTTCTTTCTGAAAACTTCTTAGGATCTTATCTGCATCTGAAATGTTCTGAAATTTCATAAGAATGTATCTGTGTGGGGGTATTTTTAGTCATCCTTTACAGTACATGATAAATTCTCCTAATCTTACGTTTAGCTCTGGGAAATTTTCTTTCATTATTTTGTTCATTTCTTCCCCTCTCTTTTCTCTACTTTTCATTTCTGGGACTCCTGCTAATCTGATTTTAGACGTTCCAGATTGATCACATCTTGTTTTCCATATTTTGGTGGTTTTGTTTGGTTTTGCTTAGTATTCTGGAGTTCTACTTTTCAGCATTCATTTGTAATTTACAAAAGCCATTTCTCACTTTGCTTATTATTTTTTCATGGAATTCTGCTTTTGTTTAATGGATGTAATGTCTTCTCAAATCTTAAAGCCAATACTAATAGAATAGAATTTTTTAAAGTTCTCTTCTGTTTCCTAAATTACCTCTAGTTCCTCTAGGGTCAATATACATTTCTATATTTTTAATATATTTGAATGTACATCTGTTTATCTTGATTTTTTAAATACTACTATTTTTCCTCTACCATCTGGTATCTTGAATTCCATTCATGTTTAAGAGTGAAGGTCTGGGTTTATCATTTTAGATAACTTATTGAGGTTTCCTCTGCACTCTTTTAGGTGTAGCCCTTCCCCTAAGTGGGAAGAATGACCATGAATTACATGTTCATGGGCTGTGAGGTTTTTAAGTGTTGAGTGGGCAAGAAGGGAAGTGGCAGAGTGAGGACAGTGGTTCTCTAGAAGCCTTAGTTTTCTTCAGACAGCGTAAGTCGGCAGAGCACCACCTGCCAAACTCTTTCACACATCAGATATATCTGAAGGGATGTCTTTAATTGGGGCACTTGGACTGCTCCCAGCCAGAGAAGATATACCAGAAGTTCTAGCTGCTCCAAGCCTCCCAGGCCTCCTTGCAGTTCTGTGCAAGAAGGTAGGGAAGCATGCACCTGTCATACTTTGTTGATCAATCTTCAAACCATCACTTCAGTTTTCTGCACTTCATGTCTGCCAACTTGAGCCCAATCACCTTTCATTCCATTTCCCATATAACCACCAGCCAGCTACTTCACATATTCTATCTCCTTCCTCCCATTTCTCTGTGTTCTATCTCCCAGAAATATGTTAAACTCTCATCTTCTTATAACCTCTGCCTCCTTGTCTTGCAGTTGTTATGAATTTCTAGCCTAAATACTTTACTGTGATCACAATTGGATTAGAGATGGAGGACAAGTAAATAAACATGCTTATTCTGCCATCTTGAAATCATGCATGTCAATGCACCATATTGCAGGTAACCAGAATAATGCTTCCTATTCTGCTTTCTCCATGTTTTCTTTAATTTTAAGACAGATGTTACCCTTTAATTAATAAAAACTTAAGTCATGAATTTATCCTTAATATCTTCTTAAGTTGGATTCCCACATCTAGGCATTCATTGGATCCTATCTATCAAACACTGGTAAAGGTTTCAAAATTGGTTTCCTGTTTAACATTCCCACTGTCCACATGGAAAGTGTAGACTGATGAGAGGCTAATTAAGAACTTAGTAGTAACTATGTGAGGTGACAGATGTGTTAACCAACCTCATTGCAGTAATCATTTAGCAATATATACCAACCAAATCACCTAAAACTTACACAATGTTATATGTCAATTATATCTCAATAAAGCTGAGGTCAGGGGAGGACTTAGTAATTCTAACCCTCATAGACCCACCTGCACTATTGTGACAGCTTGCAAAACTTCTTCCTGCCTGTAACTTCCCTTTCAATTCATCCCACCCACTGTTCTTCTCCAGTAACTCCACCAAAGCACGGTTCTTATCATTCACCACATGTCAATCACCAGGACATGAACTCTTGGAGGTGCTCATGAGAACTTCGGGAGAGGTCTTTTTTTAAGACTCACTGTTTCCCCAACCATTCTTGGTTGAGAAATAAAAGAGGAAAGGAAAAGGGCAAACATCTAAGCTGGGCACTAAGGCCCCTCCATGTCCAGGCTTCATTGTGCACTTCTGCCCTTATCTCCTTATGTTCTTTGGATTCTAACCAAGCTAAACTAATTTCTAGGTCTTTAATTTGTTCTGCAATTTCCTACTCCCACACCCTTGGTTTTCCTATTTAAAAACCATGGATAAAAGGTGTTGTCAAAATTTCCTCCATCTTTCAAAGACCATATGAAATGCCTGTTCTCTTCCGAAGTGTTTCTGAATCCTCCCACCTGGAATTAATTTCTTGTCCCCTGTTTTATCTTAACACTTGGTTTACAAGTCTCATACTTCTCTTAGAATGCCTGTCATATTCTGACTTATTCAGTAGTTGTGTGTGTACACATATTTTTTCCTATATAGCAGACTATCAACTGCTTGAGGGCAGAAGTAGTTAACTGTTGATTTTTTTACTTCCTTACAACACTTAGCACAGTGCCTCTTACAAATGGCTGATGCTCAATAAATGTACTTTGAGTGAAGGTAAATAAACCTCCTGGTGAGAACTGACTGTGGCAACTCTCCATAACCTATCATTGTTCAAATTTATTACTCTAGCCTTCAAAGTTCTCCAAATATAGCTCCAATTTACCCTCTTACTCTCCTCCTGTGGGAATCTTAATTCATGCTCAAAGATTCTGTTCACAGACTGACAGACTGGCCAGCATGCTGTGTCCATCTCCTCTACCTGACCACACTGATGATCTTTATAAGTTTGTTCAAAGTGCTTCTTTATAACCTTTTGACACCATTCAACCTACAGTGTGCTCTTTCTATCTTCTGATCTCATTTGGCAATGCTCACATCAACTGTAATTTCTTCTTGCTCCTTATATTTAATTAATCATTTAAATACCTTCCCTAGCTAAATTATGTTTCTTTTTGTTTGCCATAGTACTTTGCATATGACAAGACTTAGGAAATACTTGATTTATTGATGATATTATCATTCATTCAAATTAATCAGCAGTAATATTTTTCTATATATCTAAAAATATTAACTACATGATTTTAAAATATGATTTGGTATTTTCCACTATAGTTATTAACATGAACTATATTAATGAAGAACAATACATAAATATATATATGCTAATTGATTATTTTAAGGTATTTTAAATGTCTTTTAAATAGGTTAAACCGTATGTCATCATGTTTGTTATACATGTGCTTTGCATATATGCCATAATTCATTCTAAATCTAAATTTCATCAACTTAAAAGTACTAGGCTCTGATACAATGAAGGCTTGTTTGTAAAATAAATAATGGAGAATAATCCCTTCTCTTTTCAATACATTTCTATAGATTTTTCTGGAGATAATTTTAAAGTTAATCTGAATTCATTCTAAAAAGATTTCCTACAGAGGAACAAAACTTCATTACAAGATCAAGATATGTTGCTGTGTACATTTAGTATACACAGGAGTCTTGTCAGTGCATCAGAAACAAGCTACTTAATCTTGATTAGTTATTTCCAGAATTTTATTTCCACCTTACAAATATATTCCTACTTTGTCTTAATTTTCTTTGTTTCATAACTTCCTATTATATTTCATTTTCTGTTTATTTGTAATTTGACAGCCTGCTCTGGGCTTCTTCAGTTTTTCAGTGAACTTTGTTTCTGCCTTTATTGAATTTCAAACCTATTGACTTGTTCTTCATCCACTTTTTGAATGGGGAACTGAATCAATGGTCATGTCTTCAAGCGGCTTAGGTATAGTGGGAAAATATATTCACACACTTAAGTTATAATATTATAAAGCATGATATTATTAGACACTAAGTGAGTGTTATGATTAAACAGAGAATGAAATTAAGATCTCTGCATTGAAATTATCAGAAAGAGGTATGTAGATATAATAGAACTTGACCTACAGTATACAGAACTTAACATGATAAAGGGGCAGCATGAACAGTAGAAATATTCTGAATTTGATGCTGGACAGAACCAGGTTCCATCCCACAGCTTGTCCCCAAACTAGCTGTGTAGTTGTAAGCCAATCATTTTATCTTTCTAAATCTTAGTTTTACATAAAATAAAAATCTATCAGTAGGAGTTCTGATTCTTACCTCACAAGGTTGTTGGAAGGATAGAGAGACTGCAAAAAGCACTAAGCACAGTACTTGACATAATAAACACTCAATAAATTGCTTTTTAAAGGATAGGGCAAGCCAGGTGGAGACACAAAAGCAAGGGGAAAGGAATGTGATGGCATGTGCCAGCAGAGTAGGTGATGTGTTAAGTCTACAGTGCCCAATTGGGCAAGTCTTAAAGGGTTTTCCATTATTTTAGAATTAATCGTGTTGACTATAGGGAGCCATGGAGCCATGGTGAGCCTGGTTCTATAACATGGAGCCAGGAGATTCCTTTAGGCAGCAATGTTTAGGATGGGTTAAAATTAAGGAAAGATAGACAGAAAGGTACAGTGTTGTTAGCAAGAGTATTGCACTTAAAGGCACGGGGCCTGGCTTCAGGTTCCAACTCCACACATGAACACATTTGCAGGACGGACTTTTGGAGGTGTCATCCCAGCCATGGCTTTCCTTTCCTGGAAACTCCTACCCAGTAAAGTGGTACCCTGCAGTCATGTTTCTTCTATGTGACACCGTAGTGACTGGCCCACGAATGGACACTCAACCCTAACTAGCCCAAGAAGACTATAAGAATTTTGAGTTTGTATCCAATTAAGTCTATTCAGATTTTGTTAATATTTTTTCAACTGACAAAATCAGGCCCCTTAAAGCAGTCATGTTTAGCTCAATTGTATAGGAAAGCAGGGGGAAAGGAGGTCAATGGACAGAGAAATATAAAGGAGTTCATAGGAAAACACAGGCGTAGACAATGGATGGAGGAGACTTGGTGTCTGATCTCATGTGGTACACATGGAGATGTGCCACTCAGCTTTCCCTACCCAGAAGAACTTGCTGCCCACCTTCAAAGAATGTGATTAGCTGATAGCCTACAACCATCAGCAACCTCAGTATGCCCCTCAGTGTGCCACCTGGGACCATGCTCCTCTTGAGGTGTGGCCAGTGATCAGCAGTGGTAACAAAGATCACATTCCTTTTAGGATAACCCAATAAATGATGGAGCAAAGGGATGGAACAAGGGCTTAGCCATTTCATCCAATGCAGGACCCTTCCAGTAGGCACATTTTGGTCTAGAATTCCCCCAATGGGCTGGCAAAGACATCATTTGCATCTGTATCACAGCCTAGTGGCTCCTCCTGCCCACTCCTGCTGCCCAAATGTTAATAGTTCTGAGGCTGATAAACATTGCTCTTTGTGTCTCTTCCTTGCCATTAAATGATCTCTGAGTCAGAAATCCTTTCAAAATTATTTGAGCTATGTTATAATAAAAGAAAAATAGGCAAATGGATTATTAATACAAAGACCAAAAAAGTCACACAGTAGACAGACAGTTTTATAGAGAATAAATGTACTAGAAAACCTGTGCTAAGGATGTGTTACATTAAGGCCAGAAAGGAAAACACTGTGTTATGTAGTCATCTTCATGTGATAGAAATTTTTCATAAAAGTATTAAGTTCCTCAGTGAGTCCTAGGAGAATGATGACATCATGTAAGAAAAAATCTGAAACAGAATTTGGTTTTTGAAGGTTAATGGCAGGTCATTTCAGATAAGTCAACTGTGAATGAGTGCCAAGCAGAAGCACACAGGATGGGAAATCTCTGGACATTACGAGACATACGGTATTCTATTTTTATTTCATTTTTTGCTTGGTGTGTACATGACTCTCAGACAGGGAGAATATAAGAGACCAATCCCTGAGTGCAGGTCCCTGATGTTTCTGAACTTGGGATTTCTAGGTTTTTTGTTTTTGTTTTTGTTTTCATTTTTAACAAACACATGTAGGCCAACTATGCTACAGAAATAGAGATTTTCTGAACAGGATAAAAGCCTTTCCACAGACCACATTCTCTATGGCATCAAGTAGAACAGAAAAGATAGAAAGAATGCCCAGGGCCCATACATATCAAGTCAGCCCCTGTCCCAGCAACACTGAGAAGAGAACAACTATCTAAGGTCCCTCTGGGCAGTAGGGGACACTGCCTCCCAGCCCAGTTCTCTCCATCCTCTCTCACTTTCCTTTCCACTTTCAAAAAGGAGAGCACCCTTCAGCCAATTACAAACCCAGAACCTAAGCCACAGGTTAGACAATTTGGCCAAATTTTTCCTTTGGACAAAAAAAAAAGTTGGGGGGGGGGAGTGGAATAGAAGGAAAAAGCTAGCCCTGTTACTGCCCCAGGCAACATTCTTAGGCAAAGAAACTGACTCACAGCTGTACAACGTCCCAAAAGAAAATTTTCCACACGACAGCAGTAATGCCAGACTCAAAAAAATGAGAAAAGGTTATGACCTAAGGTTCCATAACTACGTCTTTGCTGTCTAATGTCTCTGTGAACCTAATGACTCATCATTTTACAGTCAGATCAGTGTTTAAATCACTTTGTGAAGGAGCACACAGAGGGCGGAAACTTGACTGAAATGATGACTTCCCAATAGCTTCACCAGAAATAATCAATGTTCTCAAGACCGTGTCTGCCTCAGCCCAGCCAATGTGTGCAGATAGGCTCGTCCTCACCACCCTAGGGTGAGAAGAATGATCTGCAGAGGGAAGGTTACTGTGTTAGGTCCTCACGTCCAGTGCAGCAGCATCTCATAAATGTTAACGCTGAAGTCCCATTAATGTAGGCTGCGAAGAAGCAAGGAGAAATAGCCAAAAATGACCCCCAAACATTCTGATAAATGGAGGAGATAATAAGAGAACACCCGATAGGCAGGAAAGCACAATTAGATGGCATCAGTTAGGTTGAAAGGCTGCAGCTGGAAAAAGTCAGAGGTTAAGAATCCTCCATTTAGTGAGCACTGGGTGTGTGGGAGCAAAGGGATCTTTCAACAGAAAGGGGTCAGCACTCAGCCTGGCAGATCACAGGAGCTTTGAGGAAGCCAGCAGAGAGATCGAGGAGGAGGTCAGGGGAAGGAGGCTGGCCTGGTGGTGACCACACACTCAGAGCCAGGAGGAGGAGGATGAGACCCAGCCTGGAAACCCTGGAGGCAGCCAAAGTGAGGCAAAGCCTGGAGCGTAACGTGGATGAGGTGATGAGAGGAGCCGCCATTGAATGAAAAGGAATTTGAAAGATAAATATGTTCAGAGAGGCAGATAACTTTTATAAGAGCATTCCAGAATGAGCAGATGAGAAAGGCAGTTCGAGTAAGGAGGGAAATAGTTGTTTATTTTCATGGGCAATTGTAGGCTTAAAAGGCAATGTTGGAGATTTTTAGCCTTAAATAGACAAACGGTATACTATTTTCTAGTCAACCACCAAATATAACGTGGTATCTGGAATACAATTTAACATGCAATTCCCAGAATAAATTATGTCAACCTAGCTATATATCTCCAGCCTCATGAAAGGCTGTGTGTGTCTTTGCTCTTCCAGAAGTGCACCAAAAGTTGTACTAACTCACAGCCTCCTGCTCTCCCTTGCTGCCCAGTATCAGATGATGTCTCTGGCAGCCCCCAACATGGATCCCAAAGCCCCAGCATCAGGGCTTATCACTCTGCTCCCATCACAAGACTTGTCTTCCCATAGAAAGGATTCTTTCAAGTCTGGCTCCCATTCTAGGGGGGGGGGATGATGGTGCAGGGCTAGTTTTCCTAGCACCTAATGGAAACTAACCTACCCCAAAAGAAAAACACAAGAGGCTGGGAATCACATGTGCCTGCTTTACTTGACACATAGCAAACAGAAAACATCTCCCAATTTCACAGCCTTCATTGGGTGTCATGCTATTATACACCTCATTCTATTAGAAGAAAACATTTAATAAGAAAGTTCCTACTTCAAAAACCAACAAATTACTTTGATGCTACTTCAAACTCTGTGTTTCAGTTCTCCCACATTTTTGCCTTGATCCCCAGATAAGAAACCAATATATCAGAGTGAATACCTTGTTTGTGCTTATCATTGTCTTTATGAGAAGGTATTAACTTTTGCCCTTTGAGATAGCACATCAGTGCTATCTAAGAAACATTGGAGACATGGGAGGTTTGCTGCTGTGATGTTGGTTTTCAGTGGCCGGATCCAGCTTTGCAAAAGGAACCCACCTCACCCACCAAGGCATTCAGAAATAATTTTATTTGCTCTTATTCATCAGCAAAGGAAAAGTAGCAAACTATAGAGCCAATGACTGTTCAACCCACCCTGTGATAACCCTGACCCTAGTAAAGCCAACATCTGTCTTGTGTTTGGAGTGGCTGACGGCCAACCGGGGATCAGAAAACAACAATTTCCCTGGTCAGATGTAAACCTTGCCCAGCATGTTGACTTTATAAACCACCCTGTAAGCTCAGTAAATTTAATTGGGAGATAGGGTTGTCTTTCCTTGGCTCATTTCCCACCAATTAATATTACTGCCATGCACCCATATAATCAGACATATACTAACAAGGCTCTGTCTAGACAGGCAGAGAAGGTTTTTGCCCTCCCCACCCCCCAGAATTAGGCATTAATACGCTACTTTCAAAAGGGACAAATGTTTACATAAATCACACTGGGAAAATAAATACTGCTCTCAAACACTTCCAGTGGAGACTCTTTAGACAGGATTAGTTAGGTATAGGCGCTACCATGTTAGTTCGTTCCCTGAGTACTTTAAAGTTGTACGGGCCAACAAGAGGGAGGGCAGCAGTGTGTAAGAAATGTGAGTAGCCGAACTGTAAATCAGTGCTTTTGACAGGCTGATCCACTGAGCTTTGCTTTAGCCAACATTCTACCTTAATTTATGGTGGTGAGGAGGTATCAGGCATGGCTAAGAATGTTCAAAATGACACTGGCCATTCCTATAGTGTGATATGAAAAATTACAAAGGGCACTTTTAATAATTACTTTGAAAATTTCAAGTGAGGTATATCACATAGGGAAATCTGTCATCCAAAATCTAAGCTTCTTATTGTTTTCTGAAAAGAATTTTTAAAAAGTACCCCCCCCCCAAAAAAAACCAACTTTAACTAAGGCCTAACATATAAATGAAACTGCTAACTAACTTCTTCCTACCTACCTAGACCACTCACAACTTCACCCAATCCCTTTTTAATATTTTCTTATGCTGGGAAAATTATGAAACTAAATCTGCTAAAGAACAAAGTCATAAGTTTTCCCATAATTAACCCTAACACCATCACTGTTATGAATTTTATGAATCTATTTATTATCACAATTAATCAAACCAAGTCAATATTTAGCATATTTTCAAAATTCTCCTAAGGAAGAGCAGAGGATACAGAAGTATTATAAAATATAATCCCTGTTTTCAAGGAGTTTCTAATTGATTATCAATTCCAGTTTAATTCTCAAGATTATTATTCTAGAAAACCAAAGCCGAATAGATAACTTGGAGAGTTTTCAGGTTAAAAAGAAAGATTTTCATCAGTTGAATGAACAATTAGCAATACTCTCCTTTTGAAGAGAGAAACTCCCAACCAACTCTAACATGAGGTTCTAGTTGAAGCTGGGGCCACCAATCAGTGTTCATTCCCTCCAGACCACAAAGGGGCAGGTGGGTGCGGGTAGCGGGGAGACATGTGACACAAACTGCATCAATCACAGTCCTGCCCTTGGATTGTTTTTAGATGGAAATAAAAAGGAGCTGCTGCTTCTCAGGCAGAACGCTTTGGTAAGCACAGGCTGGAGTTATCAGTGGCTATTGCTGCTGCTCACGGAGGAAGCCAGGCCGAGAGAAGAGAGCCAACATACTGAGAGAAGCAGAGAGAAGAGACAACAAATAGCACTGGAGGCTCTGCTTCCAGGGCCTCAAGATCAGCCTCACCCCCGCCCTTTCCATAGTGTGGTTATGTTTGCCAATAAATTCCTTTCTTGGTAAGCTAGGCAGAGATGGGCTTCTGTCACTTGTAGTCAAAACATGTCTTAATTACTCCATGTGGTGTTCTCCATCTTCAGAACACCTGACAAGAGAAATGGTCTTGGACTTCAGCAAACGCTACATGATAAATGTGACTATTATTTTATATATAAATTTTGACTCTAAACGAGCTTGAACACTAAACTTGCTATAAAGTGTATATATGGAAACTATTTCTCATCTTCAGATTATCTTGGACAACTGTCTTGAATAACTTAACACAGAGAAACAGGGCCTCGACTGGAAGATCTCAAACTATTTGTTCAACAAATTTAGGGCCTGTTGTAATGATCCAAAGACCACCCACCCCTTTCCTGAGTGCAACTTCCTACTCCTGCCTTCTAATTTCAAATGCCCTCCACTTGCTGTCATCCTGCTACTTCTGCACCTCCACACATACAAATACATTCCAGTGTCACCTACACATTCTCTGCCTTCTCACAGCAGCCTAGGTGAACTCCCTTTTTCTCTCCTGGCCATCTGGGTAGCTACATCAGCTGGACCTCCAGCTCTTTCTTCTTAAGTTCCTCCCAACTAAGTGTTGCCATAAAGACCACACTTTGAGAGCCTTTAGACAAGAGGACTTCCAATATTCCCATGAACAGTGTTATCTCTGCATAAGAGCAGAGTTGTTTCTTTCTCTACACATTCTGTGTCTTTTTTGGCAATTAAAGGGGCATATTTTTTTTGGAAGTTCTCTCCCCTTCCTATCGTTCAGTTACAGAAAACAAAAAATAGGCAGTCCATGAACATCAACCAAGAACATTGTTTTTTCAGCTGCTTTTCTTTAACCTTGGGATTCCTGAATTGAAATAGGGGAGGGAGAATAATTAGATATGATGCTTGAGAAATTGATTTCTAATATTTTTGAGTTTGAGAGTATTTGTCATTTCATCCACCAGTCAAATGTTTCTTCATGGTTTGCTCCACAAAGAAAAGGGTTCTTGGGAGGCAAATCTGTTTGAAATTATTCAGCTCAAAGACTGATTCTGTAAAATTAGAAAGAAAGAAGTCAAATAAACTTATACTAAAAGTGTCGGTGGATTTCCAGAGTAAAGTGTGTGTCCAGCATCATGGAGAGGTTTTAAGATGGCCACAGACACTGAAGAGACAAAAAGAACTTAAAAAAAACAAACAGAAGGATTTTCCTTACAGTAGAAGAGATCCAAGCCCCACCCACACCATTTTTTTCTCTTTTTCGCCTTGACCCTCAGCTGCTAACACAACGTCGAAATTACTGCAGACACAGTGGAGTTTGGAATCTCCATTAATATTTACATAGCTTGCCACCCAGGCTATGACCTGCTGCAGAATGATAAATTCATCTGTCTCCACTGAGGCCTGAGAAGTCTTATTTCACTGGGGAATAAGGATGATTTCTGCTATACACATGATGTGATTATCACGTCTGGTTTTTCAGTCTGCCTATCTCTTGAGGCTATTTCATGGTAAAAATGTATTCAATAAAACTTTGCAACAGCCAGGATTACAGAGCTTTCTCCAAAAGTCTTATTTCCTTAGTAGCTGTTATTATCACTAAAATGCAAGTAGGCACAAGGCCAACAAGGAACAAGAGGTAACCATTCAGCAGCAAATGTGTCATGAACATAGGGCCCCCTCTAAATTAAGAATGCACTCAGCAGCAGATAGATGCAGAAATGCATTTCCTCCCTGCAGCTCTCCATGCCAATGCATTTGTTTTGTTCTTCACTGGGAAAAAAAAAAATGAGTTGACAACATTGGTTGTGTTTATTATTTTGTTTAAAAATAAACAAATTGGAATCCATCTTGGTTTTAAGAACCAAAGTCTACAAGAAAGTTAAGCCACATGATTTCTAAGGGCTCTTCATGTCTTAAATTCAGAGTAACACGCAGTGAAATGACAAATCTCTACGTGCTATAGCTGAGTGCAACGGGAATCCAGAAAAGTCGAGAAAAGTATGGGCCAGGTGTCATCAAATGGCCATACTCTTCTCACCCTTTCTGGATTTTTTTTCTTGTGATGAGAACTTTAAAATGTACTCTCTCAACAACTTTCAAATATGCAATACAATATTATTAACTGTAGTTGCACATGCTGCATATTACATCCCCATGATTTATTTGTTTTATAACTGGACTCCCTTCACCCATTTCGCCCACCCAACCTCTGACAACCACCAATCTGTTCTCTGTAACTATGAGCTTGATTTTCTTCTTTTTTTTTTTTAATATTCCACACATAAGTGAGATCATAGAGTAACTGTCTTTTTATATCTGACTTATTTCACTTTGTGTAATGCCCTCAAGTTCCATCCATGTTGTCACAAATGGCAAGATTTCATTCTTTTTTCCAACTGAATGATATTCCATTGTATATATACACTACATCATCTTTATACATTCATCCACTGATGGACACTTACATTGTTTCCATGTCTTGGCTACTGTAAATAGTGCTGCAATGAACATGGGGGTGCATATATTTTTTCAAGTTAGTGTTTTCATTTTCTTCAGATAAATACCCAGAAGTGGAATTGCTGGATCCGTAGTTCCATTTTTAATTTTTGAGGAATCTCCATACTGTTTTCCATAGTGGCTCCTCCAATTTACATTCCCACCAGCAGTGAGCAGGGATTCCCTCTTCTTCACATTGTGGTTTTAATCTGCATTTCTCTGATGATTAACGATGTTAAGCATCTTTTCATGTGCCTGTTGGCCATCTGTATATCTTCTTTGGAAAAATGCCTATTCAGACTGTCTGCTCATTTTTTAATTAACTTGTTTGGTTTTTTCGCTATTGAGTTGATGAGTTTTTTATGTATTTTGGGTATTAACCCCTTATCAGACATGTGATTTGCAAATATTTTCTCTCAGGTGATTCTAAAATACATCTGCAGTTGAAAACTACTGATCTAAATGGTAAGGATAAGAGTAGAATAAAAGTAATAGATGGGAAATGAATATGGCATAAGGAGATTAACCAATTTCCATTAGTTTCAAAAATCCCAGATAGGGTTTCCAGATAACTTCCACAAAGATAGAAAATATACTTGTGAAAATTCTGTACAACCAAAAGAAAAAAATTATGTGATGTTCAGTTAACAGTTTATAATTGCCATTTCTCTTTCATCACTTATATTTTATAGATCAAGTGTCAGATTTTTAAAAACCTTAATCTTTTTCTTTCAAAGAAAAAGAAAGTTAATAGAAAGTTTACTCCTAAATGGCTCAAATGTCAGTCTTTGAGGTTAAGATATCTATTTATTATCCATGGCACTAATAAAACTATTACTTAGCTCACAGTGAAAAAAAATGTGACAATGAATGTATGTATGTTCATGCATAACTGAAAATTGTGCTCTACACTGGAATTTGACACAACATTGTAAAATGACTATAACTCAATAAAAAATGTTAAAAAAAGAATATCGAGGAAAAATTAAAAAAAGAACTATTACTAACAATATTAGTAGCTAATATTTATTGAGCATTTAGTATGAGCTAAGCGTCATGCTGAGTAATTTGTAATTATAACCTCACTTAGTCCCACAATAACTCTGTCAGATAGTTACTATTATTATCCACATTCTGCAGGGGAGCAAACTGAAGTTCACAGATGAAGTCAATTTACCAAGAAGATGCCAATATTAAAAGTAGATTATGGAGAGGAACTCAGGTTTTTCTGAATCCAAAGCCTACTATTTTGACTACTACACGAAACTGACTCACCAAAATTTCCTTCCATCCATCATTTTACTGAATTATAATAAAATAAAGAACCAGGTTTAATTTGAAGCAAAAGGTATTCTATGGAAAAAACAAGTCTGCTTATAAAGAAATGTTGTTTCTTCAAGGGAAATAAATATCATGTCCAAAGCATCACCATTATCATAAAAAGAATTTGCAGAGAAGGAAAGAGAGATTTTCTCTCCCAACGTGCAACAGTGACAACAGAGTAATTTGTATAAGTTCACAACTAGCCCAACTCAGCATTAGCTGTGGTTTACAACTTAGTGCCGCCAAAGTCAATTTATTGGCAATATTAGCCAATTCTTCACAGTGCAAAAGTAGTTTCCAAATAGAAAATTTTACAGTCGGGTAGTATCTAAATTTTTGGAATACTTGGAATTAAATAAAATTTAGAAAATTTTTATTCAAGTGGCTAATCTTTATCTTTAGGGGTAAGCTGCCAAATACTTCTTGTATTAAAAGAGTACTTGATGAACTATAATACACACATATATCTAATATGCCTACAGAGTGGTATACTTCTTGACTGATAGATAAAAGTTTGTATGAAATCAGAATGTTGCCAATAACCTTGCTGTGCAGGACCTCACAGAGAAACCCAAAATGATGTGCCAGTAAAAATCACATTCCCTTTTCTAAGGAGTGAATAGGCATAGCAGTGAATAACACAGATCCAGAAGATGAGTGAGAATATTCACAAACCAGTCAGTGATAGTGCTAATTCACTTCAAACCCTTCACAGGTCTGCTACCAAATTTTAATCAATATGTTCATAGCCCATAAAATCCAAGAGACCTAGGTAGTCCAAGCTTGGGGTAACATTATATTCTTCAAGAAAATAAAGTCCAAATACTGAAAGTAATTCTAAAAGTAATTCAAATAATTTACTTGCGTTTCTGGAAGACTCCATTCATAATCTGCAACAATAAATTTTAAGTTTTGTTTCTTCTCTTCCCCAATTCTCTAGGGCCCAGAGATTAAGAATCACTAAATTTTCCAAAACTCTGCTGAAACCCAGCCATGAATGGTAGGTTGCATTGTTGATAACACTTTTTCCTTTCTGATTCTTTCTCTGTGGGACGATTATACTTCCTTCCTCATCTCATTAATATTGGCCTTGGCCAAATGACTTGCTTTGACCAATGGAATGAGAGTAGACATAATGTATTCCACATGCCAAAACAAAGCAGAGGCTTTAAATGTGCTTGCATGGTTTGACTTTGTTTCTTGTGCTCACTTCTGCCTGCCTTTTGCCATGAGAATAGAAAGCCCAAGTAGTCCTGACATGAGAGACACATGGAACTTGGCCCAGAGCCTGGAACAAAGCCACCAGAGCTTACCACAAACCTGTGAGAACTTAATTTTTTGGTTCTGTAAGACACTGAGATTTGGTGTTGTTTGTTACACAGCATGTTGCAGCCAAAGGTAATACACAGTGTGGTTTTCTCCTTTCCTTCTGTTTTCTCTGTAAGTAAGCACCTTGCCTCTTTAGGATAGAGAAATTGGAATGAACAATACAAGATTAATTCAACTGAGAGAAATAAAAGTATTACCTAGATAATGACTGGGAAAATGACATCATACAACATCAAAGAGGGCAGCCTCTAAGACTGAGTTGTAAAACTGACATGGCCATCATCAGTGAGTCTTGCAGTCAGCAAAGCCAATATCACCCAGTGTTTAACTGGAGGACTATAATAGCCTCAAATAAAAATATAAGCCACCTTAGCTTGCCTGCAAGGAAGAAGAGGCATGTGGGGCCTGGTAACAAGGAATTACACTGGCAGGAATGTAAACAAGACATACCTTGACCTACCTGTCCATACCTACTTGATTGTACTCTAGTCTATATTTGCCTGAGAACCCTGTGTTGGCCGTTGTCACGGCTTTAAGAAGAAATATTGATATTACCTCTTGCATGAAACCAAAAACATAATTTAGAGGTTGTTCTTTATTAATTAAGCCAATGTATTTGTCACCCCAATTGCCTTGGTACTTCCATCCTGCTGTGTGGCAGGACCGAGGACTTGGGTATTAATACAGACTTTGTCCCAAGAGCAGTCTAGCCCTCAACATAGGCGATTCTTTTGATAAACAGTATTGGATATTACATTGGTAATTATGTCTTTAACTGAATTACCAATTGATTGTTAGAAATGATCAGGAGCTGAGAGCACTTCTGCCTCCAGACAGATGGAGGACCATAAACCTTGATGAGTCAAGTAGCCCCCTGAAGGCCCACAGCATCCTCACTGGTTGGAGTTAAGATGAGTTCTGAGAATAGACTGACCTTTGATCAGATACAACGTGAATAAGCCTAAATTTCTCTCAGGTTCCTGAAAATAGGAGTCAATGGGGGCCCAGGGTAAAGAAGCCTTCACTGTTGTTCCTTAAACGGATGCATCTCACAAAAGTATAAACTCCTTGCAAGCCTTCTCTTTCCTAGTGTTTACCAAGCTAATATTACCAAATAACTCAAAGAAATAATAAAATTAAACCAAGTGCCATTGGTTCAAGCACCACGTCCCCCTGCTGCTGACTCAAGAAGCCCTGTGTAAGTGCTTTCGCTTTTATTTTAACTCCTTTCTTCTTCAAAATGCCATGTTTTTCTAACAAATTAATACAGCAAATCATTTTTCACCCAGTTAAAATTACCAGTATAAGACAACGCTTTGTACTGGGCTGATTAGACAATTGTAAGGGATGAGGGATGAATTCTAACATTTATGCACCACCCAAATGACTAAGATTTATAACTGTAAACCTACAAATCTCTGGCTTATATATGCAAATGCGGGGCCAATTAGTGATTCACCTGCAACTGCTAATTAAAAGGCCAAGGGTGATGGATTGCCACTAAGTGGGCAGACTAGGGCCTGGCTGTTCAGCATCATCTATTCCCACACAAAGGACACCCCAAGGAGAGAATATCTGTAGATTAGCTCCCTAAAGAGCCATCAGAATTTTATATCTACTAATTTGGAAGAAAAAAAATAAGTTGTGTGGGAAAATGTAATTATAATGTAGCTAGAAAATAAAAACAGGCAAAGCAAACCAAGCATTGTTGCATCATTAAAAGAGAAAATAACCCTTCTGGGTAATTTTCCCATGGAATTCAGAACAACAAAAAAAAATTGGAAAAAGGTTTGGAAGAAACCGCATGTGATTCTTTCCCCTTCAATTACAACAAATTTCCACAGTTTTCAACTCAGCAAAATGTCTGAACCAAAGCTTGGCAAATAGTAGAGAAAAAAATTGTTTAATAAAATAAAAAATTCAAGTCCAAGCCTTCCAGACAACTAGGTTGAATAGGTTCTCATATTACTTAAACTAAGTTTGGAGATATTTATTCAATATCTGACTTCCAGTTTCAGCTGAAACAATCTAATTGAAATTCAGATTAAAAAAAAAAACAAAAACCCACCCTGCTTCTCAGAGTCCACAAGCAGCTGCGTCTGTAGACCTCCAGTTCCCTCCGGTATCCAGTGCTAGGATATGTATTCCTTCGTCAGCCTTCTGGCTCAGTCACAGATGCATGTTACCAAACCACTGCTGTGGCCACAATGCTTTATGATCTCCTATCCCTCAAACCCATACCTTTTCATAATTCTCATGGCTTAACCCAAAGCACAACCACAGCATCAGCTACTTGGACCAAGGGCCAGGCCTGTGGCCACAAAGACCTCGCTTTCAAAGAGCTGCTGAATTCAGGGTCTTGTTTGGTCAGGAGCATCTCTTCCACGCAGCCCTCGTGTGTTGGGAAGTACCAATGTTCCTGCCCAATGGCTTCCCGCATATGGCATCCTGGAGGTACAGAGAGCCTAATGAGGTGTCATATAAAAAATACTCCTTAATGAAGTGACCTCAGAGGAGAAACAGCAGGTGGGCAACATCAGTGCACTACTGGCAGGAAAACCTACTGGATGCTCATTAGGTTTACCTCATCAGTAAATATCACTGCCTTGGAGAAAGAAGAAATAAATAACTCTTAGCCAAGGTATGTTGAAATCCCGGACTTTTAGCTTCATAGCAACACCACCCAAAGTCTCCTTGCTCTGCTTTGTTTATAATCCCTTATGCTCAACTTGTACCCTATTTAGTTTTACCCGTATTAAGTAATTGTATTTAGAGTAAAAATATACTGTATCTTCCTAGATTACATGTGTTTAAATATTTGCTGAGTGCCTACTATGTGACATGTGTTTCTTGCTGCATTACAGCCATGAGTCTTTCCACCAATCAGATGAGGGTGTGACTTGCTCTAAATCAGTAAATTCTCAGGTAGTTGAGCAGGCATTCAAGCTCCAGACCTGGCTCTTCCCCTTGCGCTGCAGCTGCCACCCACTATTTGGAGAGCCATTTTCTCCCTGGGCTTTGTCTTCTATTGCTTTTCACTTGAATATGCTCCCTATTCTTTTTGAAATCATCTTCTTGTGGCTTTTACCCATTTATCCCTGCTTTCCTCATGCTTTTGTTTTCTCTGTTTTTCCCAGCTCTCTTTTTGCGCTTCTATCTTTATACTCTCTTTACACTTATGCTTTTTGAAAGGTAGCAGAATATGCCACCCCAAAATATGCCTCTTTGGCATAAGGATTATTTTGAGCTGCAGACACAGGAAGAGGTCTGAAAACAGAGTAGAAGTTACTCTTTTGTAAGGGAAATTTACATTAGAAAGGGAATCTGTACAAGGAAGAGAACTATTACCAGAGATCACTTTTTCACCTGAGACTTTTATCTACAGGGCACGGCAACCTTTGTTTTTATTTTGTTTTTACTGAGACATAATTGACATTTAACATTATATTAGTTTCATGGGTACTAAACAATGATTCAGTATCTGTATATATTGTGAAATGATCACCACAATAAGTCCAGTTAACATCCATCACCTCACATAGTTACAAATTTTTTTTCTTGTGATGAGAACTTCTAAGGTCTACTCAGGATAATCTTTGGTTACCAAAGATTCACCTTCCTGTAAATTGCCTTCCCAACTTCGAAGTCCTAGACCCTATCCTTCTCCTTAGCTCAGTATGGTATATGAGCCTCAATCTCTGAGCTGCCTTTTGAATCTCATATCTTTGTGGGGCTCCTATGTACATACCTATGTCACTAAAATTATTTTAACTTTTTTCTTTCTCCTATTAACCTGTCTTTCTTTACAGGGGGTCTCAGTGAAGAACAATGAAGGATAGAGGGAAAATTACTTTTATCTCCCATATACTTCTGACATTTATGTCTCACCACTTTCCTAATCCATATTTTTCTACCCTTCATTTAATCTTACTCCTCTATATCCTTTTATTCCTGCCACAACAAATTAAGTGCATAATAAGGGCTCTGAATTTCTTTAACTTGGCCTTTAGGTCATAAATTCACTACACAGAATTCTGGGATGAGTAAAGCCATTATCATGTATCTACTGTTAAGTGGACTTAGCACTTGGTCATGTAAATTGCCTTAGATTACTCTAGGACCACCTGAGGAAATTAAAGGTACTGGTGCTTGCACCACCATAAAGATACACTAGTATGAATCAGGTTGATTGGAACTCATTCCCGGGTTAGTATGTTTTCTGTGTTTTGAAAGAGCTTGGGTGACAGAAGTTCAAAAGGAATGCAAAGGAGATTCTCATAAAAGAGTTTTTGAAGACCTGTTGTCTGTTGGCCTCTACCAGAATCCATGCTAAACAATGGTCATGAATTTAAGGAGACCTCTACTTGGGCTGTCTAAATACACACCAACATCCTCATTCTGTCAGTGGATTATTACTTGGGATAACAGCTTTACATTTCAAAATTATTACTCCCTTATTCACTAAGTATATGCCCTGACAAAAATTTTTGGTCTAATTGTACTTTTTATAACATATACTTCTGTGCATACTGTAACATTCAATCACCATGAATAATGCTTTGTTTAAGAACAGGTTGGGGCAGCCTAAGAATTTAGGCTTGTTAAGTTATGTGAGAATTAGATTTTTAAAAATGAAATTCTGAAACTATTCTGAATGATACTATAATAGTGGATACATGTGCATTATACATTTGTCAAAACCCATGGAAAGTACACCACCAAAAATAAACCTTCATGTAAACTACGGACTTTGAGTGATAATGATTTATCATCATGTCATTCACAATGAAATATCAGCATAGGTTCATCAGTTGTAACAAATGTGCCACTGTGATGCAAAAATGTTGATAGTGGGGGAGGCTGTGCTTATAAGGGGGTAGGGGTGATACAGAAGTCTTTTACCTTCCATTCAATTTTTCTGTGAATCTAAAACTGCTCTAAAAAAGTAAAGTCTACTAAAAAATGAAGTCTAGCTTCTCTTAATATAAATACACACATGCACATGTTCTAGAAAACTTATTTTTGTTTGATGCAATGTTAGAAATACTCATGCACCTTGATTGCAAATTGTTTTTACTTTGACATCACAACATTTCAATAAAAAGGAAACAATCAAAAGTGGGCTCCAAGAAAGATACCAAGAAATCCACTGCAAGAATTAAGTGTGATTCCCAATAGCTGTGGGAAAAACTCAAAGGAAATTCAGCCAGTATACGGTCAATTTTAAATTTAACAAATATATCTTCAAGATTTACTAGCTAGCAGGGATGAGTGGTAGGAACTGATACTTGCACAGCTTTTTTCAATCTCTGGCTGTAACCATCCCTTAGGAAAGAATGCTTTCTTTTGTTTTCTGCCTTTGATCCATACAGGCCCAGACTTACAACCTGTCAACAACCTCTTCTATGCAACCAGCAAGTGTAAAACTTCTGTCAATAAACAACTCACACACTTGTCTACAGCATCAGAGCAGCTTGTTTCTCAGGTTCTCCGCAAGCACAATGGACGAGATTTTATCATGGGCAGTTCCAATAATGTAGCTGTAACCAATTTATTAGAAAATAGCTAGACAGTAATCTAGATGGAGCTGTTTCTCTGCTGTTATTGTATCTACTCCTTCTTCAGCACTGGCTTTCTGAAGCTTCCAATGGTCTGGTCTCATTTTTCAAGTCATTTGTCTACTTCCAACTAACCTTGGTAAGAGATTCTAGTGATGAAGACATAATGACTGAACCAAGTCTTCCCTAATTTATTTATTCATACTGAATTAATTATTAATTTTCTAAATATGCTCTTCCTGGGGCCCCATTACTTGTTCTTTCAACTCCAGATGGTCAAGGGCTCAAATCTGCATTATCTTTGGAATCACAAACAATGAAAGGGAAAGTAGAATGACCAGAAAGCAGAGAGAAGGAAAACTACTATTCTAAGAAAAGAGTCAGAAGCCATCTCTTATTCCAAATCCCTAAAGACAGTAAAAGAAAAAAAGAAACAGGAAAAAAAAAAAAAGTACATAGGCCATAATCCATCCCTGTATGGATAGTAAAACTATCACAGGAAGGCCCAATCTTGTTTCCGTTTTCTATGGAAATTTCTTTGCTCGTCAAATAAGAGTCAAGAATTTTATCTTATTGTGCTGGTGACAAGCATTGTTCTTAGGTTGGAAGATCATTTAGAATTTGTGCTCAGAGTTGTCTTAATATTTTGCTCCTGTATATTTAAACAGAAAGAAAAAGCCTGGGGTAAGAAATATTTAGATAGCAAAGGGTATTGAGCTCCTTTGATAGGAACCCTGTAACTCTTCTTTTTTCTCTCCATCACCAGCTCTTCATTTTAGGAGGAGCTGGAGATACAAAAAAAATCTTGAGGTTAACCAGAATACAGGTCCCATGTAATGCATTTTCTGGGTCTTCTAATGATTCCTACTAGATTCTAATGTGTTAGGAAGAGTGCTCATAGCTGCTGGGCCTTCATTCTGTCAAAACCCTTCTCCCCCGTCCTTAGTGAACTTGGCTTTTTTCTTGATCACATTCAACATTTACTCAATTAACTAAGACTTCAAAACATCCCATATCCCCAGGAGGAAGTGAATGGGGGTATAGATGAAACAAGATTGGACGTAAGTGAATAATTACTGAATCTGAGTGATGAGTAAATGAGTTTGTTATACTATTCTCTTTACTTTTGTATATTTGAAATTTTTCCTAATAAATTTTCCATAATAAAAAGTTTAACCATCCATCATCTCAGTAAAGTACAGTATTTTAAATAAGTTCTGAAAAATATCTCCCAGAAAATACTATAGTGTCATAGTTATTCTAAATTCTGCCTCTAAATATTATAGCAGAGAACTTCCTTGTCCCTTACTGAAGGTAATTCAGCTTACATGCTCTTCTCTTGCACTTAAAAAACACAATCAGTCGTTTTGACCAGCATTTTGTGAATTATTAGTTCTATGTCTCCCAACGTTGTGTGCATTTTTAAAGAGGATAGGAAAAGCAAACCCTAAAAGAATGGCTTGACATCTGGCAAGTTAGTTGGGGAAATCATTTGTGGACAGGTCTTCTGTGACTCCTATGTAGTAGAAGCTGTTGGTGTCCTGCCCAGATCCCCTAAACCAGCCAGGGACCATCACTTAGTTGTCAAGAGTGTTGGCCAGGTGTGTGCTGGTAAATGTTTAACAACTGGCTCTTGATAGGAGTGTAAGAGCTCTTGAGTTGTAGCTTTAGTAGATTTTTATGATGCAAATGCTCTCATCATGGCTGATTTTAAACTAGCAAGATGATGTGACTGAATGGGGAGTTGGGAAGTAAAGCACACAGACAGCTCTTGGTTGCTGTGTGAGATGACTCTAGCCCACCACCTGGTTGCACACAGCTGTTCCTTTCTTTGGAGAACTGCCCCCATCTTTCCTTCCCACTCCCACTGAAGAGAGTCACCTCTCAAGGCTTCAGGTAGGGATAGCCTGTGGACAATGACTAACTGATATGAAGTACAAAATCTCAGCCCCTTTGACTCAAGGATAATCAATTCTGTAGTGTGATTTATTTATCACTTCCATAAATCAGATTATGTTCCTTGAGACTACCTCATTGTTCAGCTCTTTCCCCTTTCCTATCCAGTTTCCCTCACTTATTAGCAGGTTTTTTTTCTTTAAAGAGCATGACCTCAGTAAATTACATGCAGCAGAATGCCTCCCTCAGGCTCTGCATCTAGGAAACCCAACCTAAGACACATTCAAAACATACTTCAAGGGTTAAGCTTTCCTAAACTTTCCCTCCAATGCATCGCTAATGAAATAATTCTAAGAGACCTAGAAGTATAACCCAAAGCATCCAACTACAAACCCCATGCTTTCAAAATCTTCTATTTCACAATAAAAATACATGTGAAAATGTAAACCATATTTCATAATATTTGTGTTTAACATAAAAAATGTCTTCCTTTTTCCCAGAATTCTTGAGTAGAATCAATGCTCCAATGCTCCAAGGTGTTGAACTACAATGGTCCCATGGCTGTTCTATCCTGAAGGCATGCATGCCCCAGTCTGGGAATCCTGAACAAAGAAGTTAGGGGAAATCTACACTCAGACCCTGGATGCTCAGCTTCCAACCCCAGAATGTACAATGTGCTTTGCCAATCCTTTAGAGCCTGTCTCTTTAGCACTACAAGCTCGTAATAGACCTGCCCCACAGTTTCAGTAAATACCAGTTTCTCCTCTAGTTTAATCAAGAAGGAAATGAGGGAGGGAGAAGAAAAGAAAGAATGCAGTCACTGATAGTTAGAACCCAAAGTGATCTGCAAGCATTCTTTCTAGCCTTCTGTTTTACAGATGAGAAAACTGAGAATTGAGGCATAGAAGTAATTTGAAGGTTAAGAAACCAGTTAATGCTGGAACCAAATTGGTTTTGTCCCTGGATTCCCAGGCCAGAGGTCTCTCTTCTAGCCCATGTTGGCTGCCCAGATTTTGAGGACAGCCTTGGTATCAGGACAGGAACAGAAAGATCTGAAGTGTGTTGTCACTCAGTAAAATGTCTCCGCTGATACCCAGGGTTGGGTTGTGGTTTATTTAGCAAAGCAGCTTTCAGACTCCAAGTGTTTCCAAATGAGAGTTAGAAACTGACTCTTCATCCAAAAGGAGACCTAAGTGAGAATTGTCTGATACTTCCCAGCTGGAGTCCCTTGATAAAAGATGGTCTGAGAATGCCCTCTGGTGACTTCCCATTGCATGTTCAGGCAATTTAGAGACAGGAGGTAGCTGTGGAAAAGGAGGAAGAGAAGCTGGGCTCCTGGAAATGGTCTTTCCTTCCAAAAAATGTGGCGTGGGTATTCTGTCAGCAAACTGTGGCAGGATCCAACCAGGAAGTTGGGTAAATACATAATACATGGTTATGCCTCTGTGGCATTTGTCTTCTGTTCTCTAACAATGACTATGATTCTTTTTAATTGCACAATTATTTCAGTACTTTCTGAACTCATATTGTATTAATATAAGGCACAGAAACAATAACAAATTGGTAGGCATAAAAATTTCTAACACAATTTTAATTTAGGCATGTCCTTCTCCAGTTTACTGTATAATATGATCACCATCTTCCAAGAAAATGAACAAAGCATACCCCTAGGTTTTTGGAAGGGAGCCCATCTTCTCAAGGCCACTGCCACTTCATTTTTGAAGACATATATTTGAGAAAAAGATTGATGCTTGTGCTCTAGGATACACCCCTGAAGAAGTTGAAAGGAGCATTGAGTAGACACAATGGGAAGAAGATTCAAATGCAATTAAAAGTCTTCTAGGACTATGACCTAGATATGTTTGTCTCTTTTAAAACTTATATGGATCCAAATATAAAATGTTAGGTTCGGAAAGGAGAGCATCTATTTCAACATTCCCTCACTGGTCATTAGGACCAGTAACAGTAATAACTGTCAGTTGCTGAGGATTTGCTAGGTGCCGGGCAATGTGCTAAGCACTTCATATGGATTAATTTAAGTCCTCAAACCTACCATAGGAGAAAAAACTGTTATTACACAGGTAAGAAATCTGAGGCAGGGAGATATTAAATAAATTGCCCAAGGTCACACAGACACTAGTGAAACCAGAACTCAAACTCAACCATTTCATCAAGCTCCAAGCCCATTCTTTTAGCCATCCTGTCATTTGGCCTCCACAACTTTCCTAAACAGCTGTCCTGTCCCCTCTCCTTGAATTTATTGAATAATAAGCAAATCATTCTAGTATCTAACAGTTTTTACTGCTTTAAAGATCTCCTGCTGCCCCCATGTTTTGTACCCTCTGATCCTACTCTGTCTTTTGGAACTATACAGAAGGCTAAATCTTGTTCCACTTGACATGGCTTTAAATATTTGAAACCTAGCATCAGGTCACCAGCTCCACCTCCCAGTCTTCTTCTCTCCAACCTAACCAGCCTCAAGTCCTCCAACTCTTTCTTGTATAAGTAGTTTTCCAGGTTTTTCACTATTGGAGTTCACTCCAGCTTGTTATCACCTCTCCCCACAAAATAAAAATATAATGTCTAGCGCTGAAGAACACTCTAATTGGTGCCTGACTATAGCAGAGCATAGTGGGACTATTACTTCTTTGCTATCAAAACCATATTTCTAATTCAAAGGCAGCTGAAAATGACCTTGATTCTCACAGCAGCTAAATCCATTAATATTCAGACAGAGCTCACAGTCAGCAAGAATCCTCAGCCTTTCTCATTCAGAAAGTGAGATCTCTGCCAGCCCACAAATGCACACTACACGTTAATCCAAAATGAAGAATTTATTTATTTTAAACTTCATATTCTTTTTTATTCTCATGGTCTTCATGTTTCCTCTCTATTGAGATCATCCAAATCTCAGGTTAAGATGTTCAAAAGGTGGGGTCCACAAATAGAGCCCTGCAGCCTCCCTCCAAATGCCCTTTGCATATCACCGTCAACTGGCCATGAAGCTTCCTAGTTTAACTATCCCCCTCGCTCATATATCTTCATCTTTCCCACAAGGACGTCACAGGAGACTCTATCAAAGTTCTTCCTGAAATCCAGACACATTTCGTCTGTGGCATTTCCCCTCCCCACCAGTCTCCCCACTCTATCAGAAAAGGAAATGAGGTTGGTTGGGCATATCTTATTTTTAAGCAAACCCACATTTCGTGAATCCATATTTATATATACCAACAGGCTCAATGGGATTTTTTTCCAGAAAATGTAAAATTCTTCCAAGAAACCTAATTTTGAACAGATATGAACAAAGAATCAACATTTTAGCTACATTTTTTTCACTTTTAAAAGCACTTGATAAAAATGTATTTTCAGGACCATCAATGTCAACATGGAGTGCAGTATTGATGAAAGTGCAAATACCACTTAACTCCTACACTTTCAAACTACAATTAAACTTTGAAACTACGTTAATTGGGATTAGAATGTTTTCTGAATCACACTATTACCAGGGAAATAAATCTCACCAAAACAAGTTGATACCTGGGTTGAGTTCTGTAGTCAGTACACATTAAGTTCCACTTTTTAGAACTTTTAGATCTGTCATTCTGAACAATGAGAGTTGAACTGGCACTGAAAGATTTCTATATCATAGACACAGATTCCACTGTGCAAGCATTCCATACATACTAAAATTTAAAAACAGAATGAAAAAACATTTTAAGATATTATTTATCAAAAGTAATACAGCATTTAAAATATGTCAGGCATGACTTGAGAGTTTTACAAATATTAACTCATTTAATCTTCATAACAACTATTTGTGATAGTTGCTTTTATTTCTTTATTTTAACAGAAGGGAAAATGAAGGCACAGAGAGGTTAAGTGACTTGGCCAAGGACACACAGAGGAAACGTCATGGAGCCTCACAGTTAAAAATTTAAAGTCTTATGCTTAAAACTCAAATGAAATAATTTATAAGACATTCCATTACCTCTCTGGGCATTCCCAAAAGTGTCCTAAATACTTCTATATTTCCCCTCACATCAACTGGCAATGTTATAGTCATCTTCATAAAAGAATAGGATAAAAAGCTAGAGAATAAGAAAACTTCAGCAATATTCAGGGCCATGAATGGATAGGGTTTTAGTTTAAAATTCTTGAATCAGTTAGTTTCAGTTCACTGACTTCATTTCAACCCCTGATCCTTATGGCAGCCCCAATGTCTACTACACTGCCTGGTCTTTAGTTGGTACTGAATAAATTTTTATTGAATTCAATTAAATTGATTTGTTTTGCCACGTATAAAAGTAGCAACAACAGCCCAACAATCATCTCAAAATACTTTCCAAGTCCTATTAGCTTACCCTCTCTCTTACAAAAGGTTTAGACTCATATTTCTGTAAGCAAGATTTTGGATAACTTGGCCCCACAAATTAGAGTATGCTCTAAAAAACTGTAAGAGTTATCAGACATAAACTCCAATAGAATACCCTAGTATGGTTACATTTCCTACAAATTTGAAATAGTGTGATATTTAAAAATTAATAAAATCTCTACATGTACAAATTCTGAAGTAACTTAAATCTCCCAAATTTAAGTTCTTTTCAAGGATCACATAATTTCAAAGCTGGCAGGCCAAATGAATTGTAAAACTGAGTTGAGGTTATTACCTAAATTACTCAAGTTTTGCATTACACGAAGTCTTAAGGGCCACATCCTCTTCATAAAATGCCACCAGCCTCTACATATCACCATGGGACAACATAAATGAAATACAACTTTACAGCTTGATGGCAAAAGCTTTAGAGGCCAAACAGACTCAGAAGCCTTAAGCCAAAAAACTGTCCTCCACTTCTCCAAAATCTATGGCACCACAGAGAACAGTGCCTGGACACATGATGCAAAGATGAAAATTAAACTAAAGAGACACGTGACTGATTTGCACCCACATGTCCAAAAGCTGGTGGTGGTGGCCCTCAGACAGCAGGCTCCTGGGAGCTCTAAGAATCAGTTATCCACCAAGCTTTCTAGCCCTTATAGAGTCGTAAGCTCTCAGATTTTATCTGGATGAGAAACCACAGACCTCTCAGAAGCCACATCATTTGAGGGTGAGAAATTTGACAGATAAACAAGTTACTAAATGACAAAGTGAGCTTTGCCTATTGTGCACTGGAGCAACGGCTGGAAATGTTCCTGACCAGTTCCACACAGCCCGGCAAACACTCCCATTCAGAGTGTGAGAGAGGGGGTGGGGAGAATAACAATGGAGGTTCCCCTCCTCCATTAGATGTTCACTGAAATTGTCCTTGGTCTCTATTCCACGGAGTCATTACAAAGCAAGAACAGAACAAAAATCTAAGAAGACAGGAATCAGGGCAAAGATTGGGATGACAATGAAACGAAGGGGATAGACGTCTTTTACAAGCACATACGAATCTGCACTAACCTGTTGCTTCTTTTCTTGGGTTTCATACTTCCATGGCCTTCCTAATTAGGGAAAAACTAAAGCCAGTCACTTTTGGTGCCTGTATCAACCTTGTAAGACACACTAAATTCTTCCTGTAATGCATTACTGTCAGCCTCCCTCACTCATCTGGAGTGATTTTTCCAATTAACCACAACAGGCATTTCACTCAAGCCCCCTATTCTAACTCAGAGGCTGGGTCCTGAAGAATGGGACTTCAGGCGGCTGCTGACAGTTCTTTTGTCATACAAGCTGCTCTAGACAAACAATATTGACTACGAATTTGTCAGGACTTTCCATGGCCGTCAGTCATTCCTGCCCTTTTGCCTTCCTGGACACCCCTGAATTTCCTCTCACTCCCATCCTTAAAAAAATAAATAAATAAAGCAAAAAATTAAAATCCCTCAAAGTTTGAGTCTGTACATGTCCTGGAATACCTAGAATTTGAAGGTTCATTTGCTATAACTAATGTATCCCTTACTTGGGAAATTAAAAGCTATAAAATGATACACTGCCTCAGAGAAATGAATGCCATAGTTTCAAGTCAGAATGCTTTGGAGTTGGTTTTTTTTCACTCGTATTTATTTATACAAGATCTCAGAAAATACAATGCAGGCAAAGATTTAATCCACAGGTCCCAAAACCCAACACCTTCAGTGACCAAAATTATAAATTATAAATTATAAAAATTCTAGGTATAAGAAAATCGGGACCAATGAAAACTGGGGTATGTAGCCTCACTCAGTTTTTCAAACACTGTGCTAACCAAACAAAGCACATCTGAGGGTCAAATTCACAGCACATGCTATACTGCCTGGTTTAGTACACCCACACACACCCACACACATAGAGTACCATAACTCCTTTCTCTTCTATGGGCACATATGTATTTTTTTTTTAGATGAAGTCAGATAGAAGGAGAAAAAGCAGGAAAAAGAATACGGACTCTTAGTTTATAGACAGTTCATACAGACAGGATTCGGACGTCTTGGCTTCTGCTAAAAGGAAAAGAGCTCCTGCACCCATATTCCTTGCTAATCAAGATTCCTACAGTAGGCAACATTTTTCTTTCCACCCTCATCTCCACTCTGTGAGCGCTGAAGCAAAGCCAGCTTCCAGAACAGGAACTCTCCCTAGTTAATCCTCAAGCAACAAGAGGTGTAGTTACTCCTGCTCAACAAAGGCTATGACCACTTCTGAGAGCTTCTCTGCAGAGCTTGAATTAGGACGAGGGCCCCCACTCTGGCAATAGACAGGCTGGTCTGGATCTTCTAACAAAATGACTGATATCAGCACCAGAACTTCCAAAGTTACAGTTTCTTCCCTTTGACTCTTGAATGAGAAGGAATTTGTTTTTGTAATTAAAGTTTAAAATTTTCTTCTCTCTCCAAGGTTTTCTCAGCCAACATGCTTGTGATCTGTTGGCTTGGATGACAGCGATGAACAGGAATAGGACACAGCATCCCTTTTCTTACTGCTCTCCTCCTGCACCTCTGCCACTAGAAGGCACAAACTGTTCTCATATGATGAAATATCGGCTGCTTTTCAGCACGGTTGGAAGGTACATACACAATTACAACCCTGTTTGCAGGTTTGGTTCATAATAAAACTAAAGTCTAAATGATTAAATATAAAGCAGAAATTTCAAAGCACATCTAGTTGACATAGAAGCTAATTTCATCTTTTTTTCTTTTTCCTGATTTATGAAAACCGGTCACAAACTGATGCAGATTCAAACCAGGAGGGAGAGGTGGGAAACAGATCTCAAGATATGGGCCTTCTGGAGCTGATGCCTGAACCACAAGGAGAAAGGATCTGGCCTGAAGTCAGTGGTAGAATCATCACATCAGATAATGCAACCAAATTTTTTAGTAGGGAAGGAGTTAGGCAACCTACTAAAAAACCACAGGCCTGATCTACATTTTTTTAACTTATGACCATGTCTAGAAATGTTGCTTAACTCTTCTGTGCCCTGTTGTTTTAACTCTCAGAGCTCCATGCGACTTAATCTCTCTCCCTCCTCTACTTTAGATATGAGTGAGGGTACCCAAGCCTGCACAGCTATCAGAGTATCTTGAAAAAGCCTTTTTTCTTTTTGAAATTGAAGTATAATCAGTTTACAATGCTGTGTTAATTTCTGGTGTACAGCATAGTGATTCAGATATATATATATATATGTACACACATACACATACACTCCTTTTTATATTCTTTTTCATTATAGGCTATTGCAAAATACTGAATGTAGTTCCCTGTGCTATCTATAGTAGGTCCTTACTGTTTATGTATTTTATATATAGTAGTTAGTATCTGTAAGTTCCTAATTCCCAATGTATCCCTCCACCTCCCAGAAAGCCTTTTTTAAAAAATGAAGATTCCCTGCCCTTACCCCAACCCCTTGACCTACTAAACCAGAAATCTATAGCCTAGCAGGGAGGGTAATAGCTCAGTAGTAGAACATATGTTTAGTATGCACGAGGTCCTTGGTTCAGTCCCGAGTATCTCTATTTAAAAAGAGAAAAAAGAAATCTGCAGCCTGAGGCAGTTTTACCCAGATATCCAGATGAATCCAATGATCAACCAGATTTGGGAAATCACTGGG
The DNA here is from genome assembly GCF_048773025.1 of Camelus bactrianus. Taxonomy (NCBI): domain Eukaryota; kingdom Metazoa; phylum Chordata; class Mammalia; order Artiodactyla; family Camelidae; genus Camelus; species Camelus bactrianus. The sequence goes on along the minus strand of NC_133541.1, from coordinate 56,591,460 downwards.
CCGGAGCGAAAAGGGCAAACATATGCACATCAGTCACCTCTACTACTCCTCTGTCCATGGCAGGCATTAATAGTCAGTACCAGCACTCTTTTCCACTGAGCCCAGCCAAAGCCTCAGAACCCTTCTCCATGGGGAGCTCCAGGCAGCCACCACCAGTCAGTGAGAGCTGGCTCACAAACTGAAACCTGTCTACCATCCCTGGGTGAGAAACAACTAACCCAATAGCGTTTTGTGCTCAGTTGCATCTTTAGCCCAACATCTAGAATAGCTCATTGTACAGTAGTCCCCTGTTATCTGTGATTTTGCTTTCCAGTTTTAGTTACCTGTGGTCAACCACAGCCCAAAAATATTAATTGGAAAATTCCAGAAATAAACAATTCATAAATTTTAAATTGTGCACCATTCTGAGTAGCGTGATGAAATCTGGCCACATTCTGCTACATCCTGCCTGGGCTGTCATGAATCATCCCTTTGTCCAGCACACCCCTCCCACTGGCCACTTAACAGCCATCTGGGTTATCATAGCCACTGTCATGGTATCACACAGTGCTTGTGTTACCATGGAAGCAATTATTTTACTTACTTTACTTAACCCTTATTTAATGATGGCCCCAAAGCATAAGAGTAGTGATGCTGGCAATTCAGATCTCCCCAAGTGCTTCCTTTAAGTGAAAAGGTGAAAGTTCTTGACTTACTAAGAAAAGAAAAAAATCATATGTTGAGGTTGCTAAGACCTACAAAAAGAACGAAGTTTCAATCTATGAAATTGTGAAGAAGGAAAAAAAAAATCCTTGCTAGTTTTGCTGTCATGCCTCAAAAAGAAAAAGCTACGGCCACAGTGCAGTGCATGATATGTACTTAGTTAAGATGAAAAAGGCATTAAATTTGTAAGACAGTTTGAGAGAGAGAGACCACATTCACATAATGTACTACAGCATTGTTATAATTGTTCTATTTTATTATTGTTTTTCTTCATCTCTTACTGTGCCTAATTTGTAAATTAAACCTTATCATAGGTATCCATGTATAAGAAAAAATAGCATACATGGGGTTCAGCATCCACCAGGGGTGTTGGAACATACCCCCCACAGGTAATGGGGGACTACTGTATAATCCTTTTAGATTTACAATACCTTTTCAAATTACCTGAGCTCCTTTGAGCCTTTCAAAAGCCTTGTGAGGTGAGAATGGCACGTACACTACAGATTTGACAGGTGAGGAAACTGGAAGTCACTGCAGCTTTGTCTCATCCAGGGTCAGAAAGCTGAGGACAGATCTCCTGCCTCCCAGACCAGCATTCATCCTTCTAGACCGAGCTGGGCATGGAGTGTTAGGGCAACACTACCACCAGAGCCTAGCAAGAAACAGGGACAAGAGGGCAAACAGCGCAGAAAAGGACACCTAGGCTCAAGAGGTTTAGTAAGTTGCCCAAGGTCTCGAAACTGCAGAGCCGGAACTCTAAGCAGGTCTGTCTGACCCTCGATCACAGGGCCTCCCAAACAAGCACAGACTAGGAAAGGGCTTTTCCTCTCCTCTCGCCCATCTGCCCTCATTCCTGCTGCTCCCCCAACCTAGTTCCCTTCCTCCCACTAGTAACATCCTCCCAGCCACGCACACCTCTCCACAGCCCCCTTTTGCCCCTGCAACTCCCTTCCAAAAGCAGAAGGAAACCGCCCAGCTTACTCAGAGCAGGCCCAGCCAACTGACTTAAGATAAGACAAGCACCTTGGCAGTGAGATGTGAATATAAAATTGCAAACAGCTTTTGAAGTTGCAGATCCATAATCTTCTAAGCCAAAGAAGAGGGGTTTGCGTCTTCTCCCCCTCATCTAAATCAACACTCAAAGGTCTGAAATGAGTCCAGCCAGCCTTCGGATGTGATCTCACAAGCCTGCCTGCCACACACATGCATTTCCAGCCTGTCGCCTGAGCACAACCCCCACATGGCTTGTCACCACTTGATACAGGGGACGTGTTTCTGCTGAAATCAAAGTGAAGGGATGTGCTTTGCTGCCCTTTCATGTGCTCAAATACGTCCTGACTGATGTGGTTAGGCCCTTATCTCTTTAAGAAACTAAACTTTCAAGTTTAGGAGAAGGATGCAGAGGTTTCAGAACACAGAGGCTGATCAGAATTCCACCTACCACTTTTTAGTGTGTAACCTCGGTCAAGTTACTTAGTATCTCTCATCTCAGCTTTTCCATTTGCAAAATGAAAATCTAACAATAGCATTATTGTTATAAAGTTGTTATAAGTATTAAAATTGTTGATCCATGTAAAGAACTTAATCCAGTGGCAAGTATAGAGTAAGCACCAAGTATTAACCATACTGTTCATTTTAAAACAGAAACAGAAGATTTGGGACATATATCACATAACCTTTGGATGTTAGATGGCATCTCAACAGGTCCTCATAGTATTTTAGGGTCACAGTAAATAGGTTTAGATGGTCATGCATAAAAACTCTAATGTTTGTATTATCATTATTTTCAATGAAATGACTACAGGCATAGAAAGTAATAAGAATAAAATTTCTTTTAGAATTAAGTCAGCCTAAAATAACAGTGCTTGCTAAGAATATGTAAGATTCTTTAGCTTCTTTATAGAACACATTTCCAAATTTTCTACAAAGAGCATGCCTTATTTTATGGTCAGAAAAAATAAAACAAAAATACATATATGATAAAATTAAGCAAAACATGTCTTATAGTGTATAAACACAGTATCTGCAGGAAACTGCAATCAAAAAATAAGTAAGTACACTATGATTGCATCATAGCTTCCCCTACTGGCACAATTAGACAGTTCTTTTGGAAAGTTTTAGAGACTTAAGTTTCCAAATCTAAACGGAAATGGGCCCCAGATATTATTGGCAGTACTTTTCAGCCCAGAGAAAGACAAAACAAAGAATTTTTTGCAAATGGAGGCCACCACCTGAGCCAGTTCCATCTGTGTTTGCATGAAGCCTCAGCAACACAAGCCTGTTGATCTGCCACCTGCACATAGACAGACAGACATACATACATACAGACACACACACACACACACACACACACACACACACACACACACACACCCCTTTACATGCACAACCCAAGAAGCGGAACTCCTTTACCCTGCTTTGTTTCATGGAGTACCAGACAGATATTGGCAGACCCCATGTCACTTTTTTCTTAGTGCATTCTGGGAATTTTAGCCCCCCCACCCCACTTTAAATAGAAACATCCCCAATTAGGGCACTATTTCAACAGGTAAAATATTAATTCTCATGAATTAAAAAGTGCTGGAGTACTGTAAGTATACAAAATAAAGTTTAAAAACTGGTATCAAAGACCCCACTTTGAAGTACTCGTATAAGAAAGATCAGGCACTGGAGTGAACGTTATCTGTTCTTTGGATCTATAAGCAGAGGGACCAGCTGGGTCATTTGGCATGGGACAAAGTCCAGGGGACCTCAAATGTTGGGTTCTGTCTGGTGGTAAATTCGGGGCCTCCTAGAGGCTGAGAGAGGCCTTAGCCAAGTCTAAATTTGGAAACTTAATGAATATATCAAAAAATGAACAAATGTTGAAACACTGTTATAAAAATTATGGTATTTTTCATATGTTTACATTTAGCAAATGAATGCACTTGACCCAAGAATAATTTTAATAACCACATATATGCCTTCTTTGAAGGCAGCTTCAGAAGTCAAATATTGAGGCCCATCAGTAATGTGAGGCTGAGGGCTGAAGCCCAGTGGCCCCCTACCCCACCCTGTAATATACCTGAGAAAATTCAAGCAGAGGACAGGGAAAGGACAGCATTCTCTCCAATGCTGCTCTGAACTCAGCTCCGGCACACTTAATCCTGGCGGCATCAGAGGTGTGGGAAACAAAGGCCAGGATGAGAAACCTCAAACTGAGGGCTGTCCAAACCTCATGCGGCTCTTGAGCCCCTCTAGCCAAAAACTAGACACACATATGAGATCTAAAACAAGAAAACCTAACCTGAAATAACTTTCTCTGCTTGTGGGTTGTCAAGCTGCTAATGGCCACATTCTCTTCCCACATCCCCCTCTAGACTTTATCATTTTTACACAAAACAGATTTGTTCTAAGGCCCCAGCATCCAAAGGCATCGAAGAGGGAAACTGGTTCCTTGAAGACAGTGATGAGTAGTCTTAGCTCCAAAGCCCCTCTGGGAGAGAAAAATACGATGATGATAGCAACCTATGTAACTATACTTCCACAGGATGCAGAGATAATTGCACGCTCTGGGCTTTATTGGGCATCTCTGTGATGACTGTCTGACACGGAGTCCCCTGAAGCACAGAAGCAGAAAGCCAAAGAAAAGGCCTCTGGGATTTCTACATCACGTTAGTAATGAAAGGAAGACAGGCAGAATGATGCAAGGGACATCCCCCAGTGATCTCATGACAAACTTATTCATCCCTTCCTCTGTTCAGGGATATAAAGATGTTAACTTGGCAACTGTTAACCTCAGGTCCCCACATTCTCCATAATTTGCTCTCACAGTGTCTGGTACAAAATGCATGTGGTAAATGTTAACTGATCTGTATTAGTACTGTGGAAATAAGTTAGAACTTAGATTCAGAAATCCTTTTTAATTCTTTATTGGTGAGTCTCCTACTTAGGTCATCATGTACGCTCAGTTATTTACTAGCTTGCTCTACATGACAGCAGAACATGCTAGTTATGCTTACTGCTCAACTCTCCCTGGTACACACACACGTGCGCGCGCACACACATACATCTTCCCAGTGGTAAGAATACTGTTCCCTGTTGTTTCACTTTGTGGTTTGGAGGTTTGAAAAATAATAATAGTTTTTTCCAGGAAGAATATCAGAGGAAAGAAAATACAGAATGATAGATCTATTTAATTTAAGAAAGAACAAAAGTGATTCTCCAAGGAAAAGGGGGAGGGTCCCTGACATTAATAGAAGTCCATGCCCACCTAAAAGTAAAAAGCCAAATGGATTAGTTTATTATAAATAAATGTGAAGAGGGATGAAATTTTCTCTTCCCGCTTTCACATGAAGAGAACTGAATACAAATGCTATTTGGGTCAGCAATAAAACACGTCCACACCAAATTGCAGGATACTATCCTCATCAGAAGAGACGGCCTACTGAGAATACTGGACCCAGGGAGGTGGTAAGCTTCCACTCCACCTCTCTACTCAAAAGACAGAGTTCATTCTCTTCCCTTCTGTACACGCACACTTTCAAATCTCAGACATGCACCTAATTGTCTGTTTTGTAATAAGGAAGTCTCCAAAGGAAGATTATGTTGCTGAGGGACGGATGGCCACGTTCCCTGAAAAACTGCAGAAGTAAAGAATGAATGCACTTTATGATATGCCCCTCAGTAGGGAATTGTCTGTGTTCCAGCAGTTCTGACCCAAAAGTTGCAAGATATCCAGTGTGAAAACATGGGCAGCCCCACTGGCCACTGTTCTCCCTCAAATTAGATGAGAGGTCACTCCTGCAGAATGAGTTAAACAGCAGGACCTGGCCAGATTGCTTTTCATATACTCTACCCTAAAACCCTGTGGTCAGTGCCTTTTAAAGCAGCTGGGAGCAATTAAAACATGTAGCAAAGGCATCAAGGTGAGTTGTCAGGAAGACTAGTGTTCCCTCATAATAACAGTATCAACAACAACAATAATAACAGATGGCTGTTTTCAAACAAGCAGAGAAGAAGAAATTTACTTTTCCAAGTCTTTTATTTTTCTTGGTCCCAAAGCACTTTGGACTTCCCTATTCATCATGCATTTTGTAACTGCCGTTACACATCTATCTCTCCCACTGGTTGATGGACTTTATAAGAGCCCTGCCTCATTCTTATCTTTATATTCATAAAGCCTTCAGGGTAAGTGGGAAGTAATAGACTCTCAATAATTGTTTGATGGATGGATAAATATATGAAAAAATAATGTACATCAGAGGGCATCAGGAAATAATATCAAAAATTCTTGAGATAAAAATCAGTGAGATCACTAAAGTACAATTTCCCACGTAAATCACCCAAACACTGAGGGCACTTCATTGTTCCCTAGATTTTATCAGTGATTCATTATAAATAATTATATGAGCACTCTAGATAATGGAATGATGAAATGTGCACTTGTCATCACTGACGATGTCAGAAGCCAAAATAACCAAAATAGCTACAGTTTGTGTGACCAGGAAAAGAGACACACTAGGGATTCTGGAGGTGATAGTGTCAGTTCCCTGGAAAGTCTGGAAGTCATCGTCTCAAACAGGAGGGCTTAAAGAAGCTGAGGGCGGTTTGTTCTCTTGACCCCAGGGTTAGCACTTACTGAGGGGCAGGAAGTTGGAAGAGGACCCGGGGTCAGACCTCTGCAATGGTGTGAAGTGGGTGACATTTGTCTTACCTTCTTTTACTGCCCTCCTCATTGTCTCTTCACTGACCCTGATCTGTCTGTCCTTAGTAATCACACTGAGGAATTTCCAACAGAGTAACCCATACCAAGGTATAAATTACTTATAATGATCGTACAAATTAGTCCCCCATGGGCATTTGCCTTTTTAATGAGAAGCAGTGCTGTTACTCCAAGAAGTAATGAAATAGTAGAATTGCTATCATGAATATAGCAAGGGATATACTTGGATGATGGTCAGTGCTAGCTTGGAGTTGAATAGGTAGCTACCCATTGAATTAACTATAAACATTTTTTAATCTTCGGAAACTTAAGATGCAGACCCTGGATCTCCTGTGACGATGTGACTATTCCCGTTTGAAAAATAAACACTTCCACCTCCTAGAGTGGTGGCTAGCCAAGGGGTTATCAGGCTTCAGGCACTGATCAGTGATTCTCTAGAGACCCCAAGTGGTCAGAACAGGAACTCATTTTTGTAAAGAATAGAATGAAGCAAGAGGGGATGCTAAATAGGGCAAAATTAAGACCTACAGTTCGGTGATCTCTATTAAGGAAACATTTGGAATTTTCAATAGTGGACAGTTTGAGTCATTTACTTCTCCATCTACTTTTGTTTCTCTATCTTTTCTCTTCTTGATCTGTATTTTACTCCCATTTGCTTTAAGTGCCTTTGAGGGCCCTTGTCCTTACTGGGCCCTTGTTGTCCATTTTTATTGCTTTACCTGGATTGTCTACACAACAAAAACCACCTTACCCTTCAAAGGATCCAACAGAGAATGTGTTTCTCTCATGCATTCTAAGGGCTCCTGCATCTTGTTTCACTCTGACATTCACCTGGTCTTTTGTTATTTGATTGTCAAACATACCAGCATGTACTCTCAGATAAGTACAAGAATATGCTATTGCTGCCTTTGATTTTCACACCTCTTCTGCCAGAAGAGTGTTTTGTTTCTTCAGGGGCATCAGATGGACTATCCTAGGGGATTCAATTAGAAATGCTGGATTTTAGTTACTGCTAGTTAATCAGTTCATTGTGACACTCAGGAAATAGAAACAGCCATGTTTTCCTTCAGAGATGATCCTTCCCAACAAATAAAAATAATTTCCATAGATTTGTAGTAAAAGCAATAAAAGCATCTATTTTAACCTGAAAGTTTAGTACATATACTTTTTTGTATTGGCAAAATACAAAAATGCTAGTGGGGCAAAATTAAGTTGGCAATTTTGTTTTCCTCTCCCAAATTTTCTTATCCAACTACTAAAATTATATAGATATATATCATATGTTAAAATGTACTCTAACCAATATGTACTAGAAGAACATTTCTCTGGAATGAGAATGTAATTCCTCCTGGCTTTGAACTAATCACATCTCCATAATAGAAAGAGCTGGATCACATCAGTAAGAATGGGGTGTGGACTGCAAACATATCATCTATAAATCTTATTGAGCTCCTGCTTTGCCTTGTAATTCTAGTTCAAGATCATAAACAGGTTTCTCCAATTCGTTTTTAAAACTCCCCATGTCAGATGATGCCCTCTCCACTAAATTCTGAGTGGTCTGGATTTAAGACTGAGAGTAGGTCAGGCAGGCCAGTTGTAGAAGCAACAGGCTCAGAAGGACATACCTTATCTGGACTCATATTTGGGAAGTTTCTTGTCATTCATAGAAGCATAGGATTTCCCAGAAAAATCTATCAAATTAATGGTTCATTCATAAAATAAACACATTCATAGTTATAAATGGTTGATTAATGGGGAGTCATGTCCCAGACATTTATGGGATCAGAGAGCTTTTTAATCAAAGGGTATAAGGGGAGGGGAAAAAAGAAGTGGGTAAACTTTTTTTTTGGTTTGCTTCCTTCACTCAGCCCAACTTGGAAATAGCAGAGACTACTGAACATCATTCGATGGTATCTTTATTGTGTTACTAAAACCCAGGACCATGATCTCGGTGTAAAAGCAAGCTAATTTCTCAGTCAGTACTGTGGACTGAATTTTGTTCCCCCAAGATTCACAAGTTGAAGCTCTGGCCCCCAATATGATGGTATTTGGAGATGGAGCCTTTGGGAGGTAATGAGGTAAAGATGAGGTCATGACGGTGGGGCCCTCATGATGGGATTGATTAGTGTCCTTAGAGAGTTCTATGTCTCTCTCTCCACCATGTGAAAACACAGCAAGAAGACAGCTGTCTGCAAGTCAGGAAGACAGCTCTCACCAGAAACAAATCATACAGGCACCCTGATCTTAGATTTCCAGCCTCTAGAACTGTGAGAAAATACGTTTCTGTTGTTTAATCCACCCAGTCTACGGAATTTCACTGCAGCAGCACAAGCAGACTAAGGCACATTTTGGTACAGATAAGTGAGGTGCTACTGTAACAAATACCTAAACATGTGGAAGTGGTTCTGGAACTTGGAAATAGATACAGGCTTAATAAGTTTAAGATGCAAACTAGAGATGTATATGTTAAAGATGATTCTGGTGAGGTCTCACACAGAAACAAAGAGCATGTTACTGGAAGCTGGAGGAAAGGAGATCCTTGTTATCAAGTGCTAAAGACTTTTGTGTACATTGTTCGGGTGTTTTTTGGAAGGTAGAACTTGCAAGCAATGAACTTGGATATTTAGATGAACAGACTTCTAAGCAAAGTGTTGAAGGAGCAGCTTGGCTCTTCCTGACTGCTGATAGTAGAATACAAAAGGAGAGAGATGAATTGAGAAGGAATTGTTAAGCAAAATGGAACTAGACTTTGAAGACTTATAAAATACTCCACCTATTCATTTTACAAAAAATTAAAAAAACATGGTCTGTACAAAACACCAAGTATGTAGCCAAGTTATCACCCAATAAAGAGCTTAAGAGATTTTACAAGCAGAAACACCATCAGTTTGAACAGAAGGGCGTGGAGACAGGATGAACTGGAGGAAGGCTGTTGTTGGACTTCTCATATTTGACAGGACTGAAAAATTGAGCTATTTACCATGTGCTATTATTTAAGAAGAGGGGGAAATGACCCCAAAAGCAATTCAGAGATCATCAGAGCCCCTGCCTCAGTTTCAACAGGCCAGATGGCCTACAGCTGAAGCTTTAGGGGTGGGGCCTCCCAGAGTCTCAGGGGCAGGACCCCAGCCTGACAGAGCCATGAGGTGGGACACTGGCCTAACAGATGTGCCTAGCACCTTGCAGTGACACTGCTACCCCAGTGGGCCTGGAAGGTGGGACATAAGCCAAAAAAGATTATTCTTGAGCCTTAAGATCTAATGGAATTAGCCTTGCTTAGAACCCATCATTCCTTGCTTCCTTCCAATTTCTCCCTTTTGGAATAGGAATGTCTATCCTCCTTCACCACCACTGTATTTTGGAAGCAACTGTATTTTGTCTAGTTTCACAGATTCACAGCTGGAGAGAAATTTTGCCACAGGAATTAATCCTACCTCAAGTCTCACCAATATCTGATTTAGATATTTAGATGAGACTTTGAATTTCAGACTTCAGAATTGAGGTTGGAATGAATTAAGACTTTGGGGGTTACTGGGATGAAATGAATGTATTTTGCATGCTAGAGGGACATACATTTTGGTGGACCAGAGGCAGAATGCTATGGATTATCTCATATCCCCAGAAACTTCATATATCATAGCCCTAAACTCCAATGTGACAGCATTTGGAGATGGGATCTTTGAGAGGTAATTAGGTTTACATGAAGTCATAATGGTGGGGCCCTCATGATGGGATTAGGGCTCTTATAAGAAGAGACACCAGAGAGCTGGAACTCTCTCTCCCCTTCATGTGAGGACACAGCAAGAAGGTGACTGTCTGCAAGTCAGGAAAAGTTTCACTAGAAACTGGCCATGTTGGTTCTCTGATCTCAGACTTCTAGCCTCCAGAACTGTGAGAAAGTTAATTTCTGTTATTTAAGCCAACGATGGTATTTTGTTACGACAGCCCAAGCAGACTAAGATTTTATACACAATGCTGGTTTCCTACACAATGCATATACCAACCTGTCTAGAAGTTAATTCCAACATGACCTGATTTCCACTGGCCAGAGGCACTGATCTAGATCCCTTCTGCATATAGGCACCCTCTTCCCTGGGGCATTTTGCCTTTGCTCTTAAAACTTAACTAAGTCAGTCTTTCAAATCTCCTTTATGTATAAATGTATTTTAATTGTGCAATATAAGACCTGCTGTCTGGTATTCTCAATTTTTGTCAAAAGAACCTTAAACCCGTGCCCACCCAGCCCTAGCTGCCACACTTGAGGATTCTGAGAAGTCAGGGAAGACTCTGGACAAAATCTTTATTTCCTAGCAAGAGCTTCTGTGCCAAGCTCCTAATTTGATTCCCAATCTGCTGAGTTCAATTTCTTCTTCCTTCTCTAAGACCTAGGTTGAAACGAAGTGAGGCAGTCTGCTCTGAACGTCCATCTCCTGGGACCCTGCCAACTTTATAACTTCAGAAGAGCCAACACATTATTTCATTACAAAACCCTGCCATTTGTTAATTCCTAAAATACTTATTGAGTGACTAATATGTGAAGGCTATCACACTGAATCTATAACAATTTGGTTTTATTTTCCTTTTGTTTTCCAAAATCATTAGAGTGTACTGATGTATAAAGAAAAAAATTTTAATTAGCTGAAGAATTAGCACTATGATTGCCTTAGGGAAGAAACTTTTCCTTTTGGACAGTCTGTTGTGGTAGAAGATGGGCCCTGAAGGTATGGGGGTCATAGGAATAAAAGCAATAAAGGAGACAGCTAAACTGTCCTGCTAGTGCTCCACAGGAGAAAATTATAGGGATTTGCTGTTGGTCCAGATTGAGAGGGGAGAAGAGGAGAGATGGAGAGCCACTCGAATGACATGGTAGGAAGATGGGGAATGTGTAAGGCAAAGTAGTCAGTGAAGAGTCTACCCTGGTGAGCTGACTTTCAAAAGAAAGAATGGTTAAAAAAAATTTTTTTTAAATAAGAATTGGATTAAAAACAAGAACTGAGCAGCTGTCAGAAATGCTTTGTATTTTGGCAGTGAATCCTCATCTAACTCTCCACCCATTTACCCCGTGTACATGGCCTTCTGGTCACTGGCGCCCCCTGGAGTCCCCTACGCGCTGCCTGCCTGCAGGGCTGTTTGCAGGGACCATTGTTTCTGACTCCTCAGAGCCCTTTCAGGCCCTGCCAACCCAGCCCATGCCAATTGCTCAAGTCTTTAAAAGTCCATAAAAGTGATTTGGTAAATTAGTAAATTCAGTAAATTCAGCAAATTGGTCATTCAACAATTGGCAAATTGGACTGATTGTACTAGTGCTAGTAGAACAAAATCATTTCCAGGCTTTGGCAAGCCTGCCCACCATTAGATTCAATATAGTGCTTTGATGTTCACTCCCTCAATTCCCCTTCTTTCCCCAGGAAATGCCAAAATGTCTGAAATCCAAGAACCAGCCCTCATTCTCTGAGAGGACCAACGGTTTAGACTTAGGCCCAGAGAGATCATCCCTGACTAGAGTTCATCTCTACAGGTCTCCTTCAAGCAAAAGATTAGGAGAAAATTATTAACTAGGTTTACCCATAAGAAGAAGTATCCTTAAATAAGAGAAGCTACTATCAACCTGGGCAAGTGAATAAGGTCAGAAGTAGGACATAGAGCAGTGGTTAGAACACATATACAGGTCCAAGGAGGGCCTGCCCTTCAGCTCCACCTCTCATCTTAGGCACACTGTCCAGGGGACAAAGGAGAGGCACATGGGACTACAGAAAAATCAACCTCATGTACGTCTCCCTTTTCTCCCCTGTAGTCCACTCGTTGCATCTTTTAGGAATTTAGCCCCAGATGCCATGAAGGAGGCCAGCTCAGACCTCTTTTGATGAAGGCATCCTCTAACCTTCAGAGAGACCATCCCCTACTCTGCCACTGAGTGGGAAATCACATTGCTCCCCTGAGGAACACTCTTCCCAAGTGGTCCAGGGCTGAGTTCTCCTACAGATCCTGGATGTGCCCAGTTCACGGGGATGGACTGCCTGGAGCAGAGCTGAGTTCTGCCAGAAAAAAAACAGGGCAGAAGGAATGTTGATGTGGGGGAGAAAGTGAGAGAACATCTATTCTTTTTGCCTTATAACCATCTCTCTTTTTCACCAAGATAGATAGAAGAGAGCTAAACATAAACTGAAAGAGGTCTTATTGGAATGAGCAGGAAAACTCCAGTTGGAAACATTAAAATCACACAAAACACTCAGAGCACCCCCGTTGGCAGCCCCAAGCACCAGATCAGCCAACACTCTGCATCTTGAGAGCCAAAAACACAGCTGCAGAAATGCACACTGTGCAGCAGCTGCAGTAGAGTCCCACGCTGGGGAAGAGGGAAAAGGTGAGGGTGTGAGTCTCCCCCATCACTCCATCCACAGGTCCCAGGGCTCACCTAGCACCAAGCCAAGGAGGGGGCTATTGGCCTGTGTCCTTCCAGGCAGGGGACAGTGGGATGAACAGTGTACCCAGCCTCAAGCCTGGGATCCTCCTGCTATGGGCCACCTGAGCAGTGGGAACAGTTACCTTATAGCTGGCCGCTGAACAAGGAGTTGGAGGTTATGTGAATGAGGGACCAGCTGCTCTGTGCTCAAGTTTAAAAAGTTGCATTATTGTGAAGAAACAAAGTCTCTCTTGGGCCCTCTAATCATATATGGGGAGGGGATGTATTTAGTACAACTGAACAAATGTGGAATCTAAAGCAAAGGCCAAAAGACTAGTGCGTGGCTAGCTCTCTCCAGCGATCCTTAGAGAGACACAACCTATTATTAATTATACTCCTTCATTTGCTCAGGAATGGGGCCAGCACACAGGCTACAGGATTGAATGCTCAGCATGTAGCTGTGATAGATCCCCCCGGCATCATCTGCAGCTGCATGAGCACTTTTCAAAAACCACCAAATTCAATACCCCAAACAACCAAGGTTGAATCCTCAGGGACAGGCCAATTCGGCCTGCGGTCTTCAGTGTTTGATGAGTTGCTCTGATTTTGAAAGGAGATCTGACATTCCTGACACTGGGCGGGTTGGGGTCAGCCTGACAGGGGTCAGGAGAAAACGTCCCATGGTCCTGTGGGAAGCCAGCACGAGCCTTCCAGAAACAGCTTGCGCCACTGTCTCCCCAGCCCTCAGCCCACTCCACTTCCTGGGCCTAGATCAGAACAAGGGAAGGAAACAGAATGGTTCATTATTTCATCCTTCAGCCCCTGAGCTACAAGAGCCTTCAGTCATGTAGCTTCCTCCTGGAGTTCACAGAGCGGAGGGGCCCCCAGATGGGCATGAATCGTCCTCTGTTGTCCCTGGCCCGGCCTTCGTGTGGTGTGCTGCGAGGGTTCACACTGTTCACTTGTTGTGCCCACAGCTCCAGCACAGAGTGCTTCTGTCTGCATGGCACATTCAATTCCAATGGTTTCAAATCAAGTCACAAAGGCTGATGTGACCTCTTCCTCAGGAAATAAGAATGTGAGTTTGAGAGGGAATCTTGCTCTCCACAGGGGCCTCATCACTTGGCATGGAAGGGACTTTTAAATATCTTCTAACAAAGATCATAAGCAAATTTTTCTTGAGGATTCCCTCTTTGATCACCACTGCCCCAAACATCTCTGCTATTCATCGGAGGCTCCCCTGGGTTCCTGTCCCCGAGCACTAAGAAAACTCTTGAGGGTCATGCCACAGAGCTTGTCAAGGAAAGGAGAGTAGCTGCAGCATTCAGAGCTCCTCAGCCTCTCCGTGCTGCACCCCCTTACAGAGCCTGAAAGATCAAAACCATAGAAAGGACACACAGCCAGCTGTTAAGTGATACAGCTGTTACCCTCCCCATGGCTGAGCAGGCAGTGGAAATGTTGGGAGAATGGGGAGATCAAAATAGAAAGAAGTTCATCTCAAATCACCCTTCTCTTCTTGGCCAAACAATGTCAGGTGGAGGCCAGGACCGAGGAGCCAGGCTCCTTCCACAGGGAGGTAAGTGCTCATGGCACCATGAGTCAATCAGTGAATAGACTTGTATTTGTCAGTCACCACTGATACTCCTCACTCAGTAAAGCCCTATGAAGAGGACAGAAGCACAAGGTATGGTCCTCAAAGGGATGGATGGCATCTACCCACAACCCAGCGAGGGCGAGGCAGATGGCACAGGGGTGAGAGCACAAGCTTTAGATCCAGTCGGCCTGGGTTTAAATCCAGCTTTCATCAGTCACTAGCTAGAATTTAGGGCAAGTTGTTTATGTCACTATTCTCTCCTTTGCAAAATAAAGATAGCAACGGAGTCAACTCTGAAAGAACTGTTATGAGAATTAAATGAGCCAATGTATACAAGGTACGAACTGATATCAATGTCAGCTATTAATGGGATGAGGAAACATATACATCAAATATTAAGCCAAAAAAAAGATAACATGAGAGACATAAAACTTAGTCCACAAACCTAGGTAACCTGGGTAACACTTGGGTAAGAGGGAACACTTCTTCCATATTCTTTAAATCAACCTAAGTCCAACTCAAGCCCCCAGGAAATGTAACCCAGTCACTGTTGGGGATCCCTACACAGCAATAGGACATTAGTAGGACTTGTGCTGGATGTTAATCTAAACAGTAGGAAAACTCTAGAGTGGCTCCCAAATTTCTGCCTCAGCACTGGGCCCACCATTGACTGAAAGAGGGTGAGACACCCATATCTAGACAGACAACACCTTGGTTCACCTTGAATTTGAGGTTCTTGAAGTATGTCTGTGTGGAGATGCCCAGAACACATTTGTACACACAAGTCTGAAAAATCAGAACTACAGATTAATATTTTGGAGTCACTGGTCTATGGGTACCAATTAAAAGTTTGAGAATTGTTGTGATCCCCTTCTGTAGTGCCTGGCACATAGACAATGGTTTCTCTCTATTTTTGTGTAGGTGATTATATACATATAGTGTTTTACATACAAAATTAATTAATTGCTGTCATATTTTACCTTCTTCTTCTGACACACACACCCTGAAAACAAAATTAGCAAGATAACCCCTGACCTCACAGCGGAATTCAGAATGGGAAGACAGAAGACTGTCATCTGGCCCATTAATCCAATGCACATCTCCCCTTTGGTATGTGGCTGCAGTTCCAGGAGGCTGGGGATGCATCTGTTGGCCTACTGCTGCACACAAATATCCAAACCTATGCTCAGCACAGTGCCTGGCACACAGTAGGTGCTTAGAGGGAGGGACAGACTGAATGAAGCAAGACGTTCTACTGCCACATTTAACCACCACATGTATTCACTGATATACTTTGAGGTCTGGATTTATGCATGGCTGATAAAGGGGAGACCTTTTTATATTAGAAAAAATGCTCAGAGTATGTGTAAATAATTTGAACTGCTTGGAAATATGACCAGTTGCTTTGTCAAGATATGGCAGAAATTAATTCTGTATCTAAAATTGCAATATATAATGACAGAATAAAAGAATATTTTACTATGAGAATGCAATGACCATATTCCTAACAAATGTAGGAGTCACGCTTGAATGAGTCAGATGAAATTCCCCTGCTGTGACTGAAATGCATTTCCTTATACAAATACACGATTTCACAAAGGTGACACATTATATAATTTTTAAAACTATCAAAATGACTTATACAAAAATATTCAAGACTTTAATAAAATCTATGTTGACTGTGTAGTGAATAATAAACTGATTACATAATTTCATTTTAAAAAGTATTATTTCAATTTTTCACTTAAAATAAGCACATTAAAAACAGCAGATGTCTAAGATCATTTCGCACATTATTTGACGTTAAGGTAAAGGAACCATGCAAAACCTTCTAACCAGGGTTCAAAACTGTCAGTTTGACATTTTAGTCCTTTATGTACATATAGGAGGAGCCTAATCACATCTTTATTGATGGAATCCATATATGGAATCTCAATGTCATGTTATAGTGTCTAATTTATTTTAAAATACTTGCTGCCAAACATGACAATGTATCTGAAAGTGGATCTTAACTAACTTAAACTCCCCAAGAGTGATTAGTTAGAATTTAAAAGATCCTAATCAGTCATCCTCTGAGAAGCCTATTGTAAATAGCTTTCAATATGGCTTTCCAAATCTGCACCAGAAGATTATTTTGAATAAAGATGTTAGGTAAATGTTTACTGGTAAAATAAGAGGTGTTCTAGA
The DNA here is from genome assembly GCF_048773025.1 of Camelus bactrianus. NCBI lineage: Eukaryota > Metazoa > Chordata > Mammalia > Artiodactyla > Camelidae > Camelus > Camelus bactrianus. The sequence continues at coordinate 56,574,870 of NC_133541.1, read as the reverse complement.
TATGTAGTCAGATGAAAACTGTATACAGGCAACTCAACCACTGCATGAACAAAGTATAAAATTTGCCATGTTCACTGTCAATGTGAGACTCGAGGTCTGGTCCAGTCTTCCATGTTGCCTGTTCAAACTAAAAGGCTTTTTTCCTTCCAAGAATACTGCTCTAATCTTCCTTAAAGTGAATGTTTGTGCAAAGTGTTCAGTTCAACTGCCTAACAGGACAAAGATCTCACGAAGCCAATTGCATGACTGCCTGCTAATAAACACTGGATTACAGTAGAATTCTGTTTTAGACTTGCTTTCACTGATTCCTAACACCTCGTGGCCAGGGTATGGAGAAGGAGCTATCCAGCTCCCACTTACTTCTAACTGTTGAATACCACCAACAATCACCAAAAGAAGCTGGTGTTGTCATTGGCTGAATTGGCCTTACATGAGTCTTCAAAACTATAGTGGAAAGACCAGTAGGGATAGCCAGAAGTAGGCTGGCCACGTCCCTCCTGCAAATAACCTGAAGCCAAATTATTTCTAAAGCCTGACCATCATCAGAAAAGTGCCATATAAAATGAACAGTAGGCACATGAAAAGATGCTCAGCATCTCTAATCACAGGGAAATACAAATCAAAACCACAATGAGTTATCACCTCACATCTGTCAGAATAGCTATCATCAAAAAGAATACAACAAATGTTGGTGAGGATGTGGAGAAAAGGGAACCCTTGTACACTGTTGGTAGGAATGCAAGTTGGTGCAACCACTGTGGAAAACAGTATGGAGGTTTCTCAAAAAACTAAAAATGGAACTACCATACAACTTAGCAATTTCGTTCCTGGGTATATATTCAAAAAAACCCCCACTAATTCAAAAAGATATGTGCACCCCAACGTTTATAGCAGCATTATTTATAATTGCTAAGATATGGAAGCAATGTAAGTGTCCAGCAACAGATGAATGGATAAAGAAGATATGGTATCTATATACATATATACAATGGAATACTATTCAGCCTTAAATAGAATGAAATTTTGCAATTTGCAACTACATGGATGGACTTGGAGGGTATTATGCTAAGTGAAATAAGTCAGACTGAGAAAGATAAATACTGTATGATACCACTGATATGTGTAATCTAAAAAATATAACCAACTAGTGAATATAACAAAAAAGAAACAGAATCACAGTTATAGAGAATAAACTAGTGGTTTGCAGTGGGGAGGGGAGATGGGCAATATAGGAGTAGGGGATTAAGAGGTACAAACTATTATATATAGAATAAATAAGCTACAAGGGTATATTATACAACATGGGGAATATAGCCAATATTTTATAATAACTATAAATGGAGTATAACCTTTAAAATTATGAATTACTACATTGCACATCTGTAGCTTACAAATATTGTACATCAACTATACTTCAATAAAATTTTAAAAAATTTAAATAAAAGGTACAGAATGACTGAACTACTCTAACCCTCCCACCCCACTACAGAGATGAGAACTTCAACCCACAGAGAAGAGACCAGAATCTTGTAGAAAGCAAGTGATGAAAGCACTGCCTCCACACAAGGACAAGCCAGTTGGCAGAGAAGGGTCAGCCTCATTCTGTCCTGAGTGTAGGACACTTCCTACACTCTCTGGGGTGATTGGAGGGTATCAGAAAGAATTCTACTCAAAATCATTGCCCAATGGATTGCCATTAGTTGGTGTATTTTCTGCTGTGGATTTAAGGTGTGAATGGACGAAGCCACTAGACAAAATAGAGGAAGACAAGGATATTTGTTGAGATTAGGTCAACAGCTGAAATTTCATGATCAGAGGCTTAGGCTTCTGAATTTAGCTTACTGTGTCATGTACAAAGACAAAATATTTATTCAGCACACATGACTTGAGTATCAAATTGTAAGCCAGGCACTGTATTAGACACCAGGGACACAGAAATGAATGGAACATAATATAATCCCTGCCTCAAGTTGTCACCAGGCCTGGGAGAGTAGTATGCTCTCAGTAACAACTTCATAGGACTTAATTTACCTATGTTTTGCTAGATGACTGGAAGGATAATTTCCAAGCAAAGATTACTAAGGGAAAGAGTGTAAGAAAAATGCCAAAAGGGAAAAAGAAGGGAAGAGATACTGAAAGAGGTGTCTTCCGGTGGCATCCTTCCCTGCATGGCCACATTGTCCTAGGGCCAGCCCTAACTCTAATCAAGATAACTAAAGTTATTAGTAACGTGAGAGACATAGGACTGTTGGCAAAACACAGATCCACCAGTGATAGAGTAGCTTTAGTCTTGGAAAGAATAGAAATATAATATGTCTTCTGTAAGCACTCATGCTCTTTAACATGTTTGCCCCAAATCCTTACAATGACAAGGAGCTTCTTCCTTTCCATTTTTGTTGACCAGATGAACTCAGAATCATCTGGTGTTGGCGTCACACAATGTATCCAATGAAAGCAGAGGCAGATGAAAGTAAAATACATCTTGTGCCTCCTGCTAAGTTAGAAAACAGGCCCAAATTTGGGCCAGATGTGTAAATCATGCGATACAATATTTTGCTCTTCCAGAGCTCTGCGGCTCTGAGACACTTGGGAGCAGGTAGATGCTGACAACTAGGGAACTTTTCCCTAAGACGGAAGCAAGGATTTTTAGATGCAAGGAGAAAACCTGAATTTTCTGGGGATGGGCATTAGGTTTGCCCTTGGCAAAGCACTTAGAACTGCTTGGAAAAAGTCAAAAGACTTGTTAGACATCAAAAACTCGGAACAATGCTTTAATGATTTAAATGTAAATGAATCTTTGATGCATATGGATTAAATTTCCCTTACAAAGCACATACCAAAGCACTGTAGAAAAATGTTTCTGACAAGTCACATGTTCAGTTTACCAAATGAATGCAGACTATGTGATAGATCATCCAGGAGGTCCAACTTTGTGCTATCCCACTGGACATGTGCTGCCCACAGGTGGACACATCACAGGTGGACACATCTCCTTTTCTTAGGGAAAACTGGATATCCACTTGCAAAAGAACGAAATTGGACCCTTATATCATATACAAATACACAAAAATCAACTCAAAACGGCTTAAAATTTTAAACATTAAGACCTAAAGCCATAAAACTCATAAAAGAAAGCATAGGAGAAAAGCTCTCTGACATTGGTCTTGGTGATGATTTTTTGAATTTGACACCAAAAGCACAAGCAACAAAAGCAAAAATAAACAAGAGGGACTACATTAAACTAAAAGTTTTCACACAGCAAAAGAAACAATCAACAAAATGAAAAGAAAATCAGTGCAATGGGAGAAAATATTTGCAAATCATACATCTGGTAACGGGTTAATATCCAAAATATATAAGGCATACATACAACTCAATAGCAGAAAAACAAATAACCAGATTAAAAAATGGGAAAGGACCTGAATAGATATTTTTTCCAAAGAAGACATACAAATGGCCAGCAGCTATATGAATAGGTGTTCAACATCACTATAATCAGGGAAATGCAAGTCACAACCACAGTGAGATATCACCCCCTATCTGTTAGGATAATTATTATCAAAAACTCAAAAGATAACAAGTTCTGGCAAAGATGTGGGTAAAGGGAAGGCTTTTACACTGTTGGTGGGAATGTAAATTCATACTGCCTTTATGGAAAACAGTATGGAAGTTCCTCAAAAATTAAGAATAGAACTACCATATCATCCAGCAATCCCACTTTCGGGTGTACTATCTCAAAGAGATATCTGCACTCCCATGTTCACTTCAGCATTATCTACAAAAGTCAAGATATGAAAACAACCTAAGTGTCTGCCAACAGATGAATGAATAAAGAAAATGTGGTATTATCTACATATATAATGAAATATTATTCAGCCTTAATAAAAGAAATTCTGCCATTTGCAACATCATGAATAAACTGGAAGACACTGTGCGAAGTGAAAGAAGTCAGAGAAAGACAAAAACTGCAGGTATCAAATATAAGTAGAATCTAAAAAAGCTGAACAGAACTTTTTAGAGAAACAAAGAAAAGAATGATAGCTATCACAAGCCAGGGGTGGGGGAATGGAGAGATGTTGGTCAAACGGTACAAACATTCAGTTATAAGATGAAAAGTTTGGAGACTTAATGTACAGCATGGTGGCTATAGCTAATAATGTATTGTATACTTGAAATTTGCTAAGAGAATAGGTCTTAAGTATTCTTACTACCAAAAAAAAGGGGAAAAGAGTAACTATATGAGGAGATGGATATGTTAACTTGATTGTGGTAATCATTTCACAACACATATGTATATACAATCACCACACTATACTTTAAGTATATACAATTTTATTTGTCAATCATACTTCAATAAAGTTGAAAAACAGTAGGAGTCTAATAAGGTAAAAGAATGAGATGAAATAAATTGAAATTAAATTAAATTTTTAAAAAATCTACGGACTATGAACCGTAGACGTGTTATTTTTTTTTTTGGTTCAGCAGGTCCTAGCAGGATTCCAGAAACTCGGGAGAAAACTCAACATTTTGAAAGCTGCTCAGCCTAGGTTCAGCCTGAGACAAAAGCTAAGACTGTCGTACTGAAAAAAATATGGATACCTTCTAAGGGCTTCCATATAAGTTTAAAATCTGTAACTTTGTGACATCATAATTTGTGTAGACAAGAGATGGTCTGCCAGAAATATCTGAGTCCAAAGGATCAATAGGGAACAAAATTATTCTGGGAAAAAATAATTAACTTTTAGGTTTGTATTAATCTACAGTAATTCACCGAAGACAAGACAGTTAATTTTAGAAAGTAACAAGCTAAATTTTCTTAGACGTTAGCAATAAAGCTGATACATTCCAAGTCTGGATGAGTGACTAAATACATTAATCTAAATTGAAATCTGAGCAAAGGTGTGAGATGCGGTGCAGTTTATAGACTACTGAGGAGTAAGACAGCTGCAGAATTGTCCTGTTATTCTCCAGATTTAATGTCCCTAACACTTCTCCAAACACATATAAAAGCTGTAAAAATGAAATAAGAAAAAAAAGTCAGGATTATATTAAATGGGTTTACTGTCTCATCTTTGAATTCACCCTGATTTTTATTTTTATTTATTTTAGGAAAAGGGAATCATAACACTTACTAATCCCTAACAGCCTGCCCTAAGAATTTCTATGATAGTTTGTGTGCAAATAGGAAGGACAGCAGAAAGGAAGGAAGGAAGGTGCTAGTAACAAATCAGATTTGGAGCATTTGAGGAATTGTAAGTGACTAGACTGAATTTAAAGCTTGATTCTTTAGACTGTGTACTTCAAAATCGGTAGTAAGATGAAAATACAGGGGAAAGCTGAGTAAAGCACACACAAAAAAGCAAATAAAAATGATTATTTTAGGATATAATCATTTTTATGGAATGAAGTAGAAGTGAGTTTTAGATGGAACTAATTAATTTTTTTAACTTTACAGTTTTTAATTAATTAATTAATTTTTAAATTAATTAATTTAAATTAATTTTTCAATTAAATTTTTTAACTTTACAGTTAATTAATTTTTTTTAACTTTACAGCTAATTAATTTTTTTTTAACTTTACAGTTTCCACACTGAATTTTTAACAAACTTTAAACTCTATTCTCAAACTATTTCATTCCATGTTTTATCATTTGGTGAGTTTAATTTGTTCCATAAAGGAAGCAACAAATGACGGCTAAATGGAAATACAAACTTCAAGAGCTTGGGAACTGTTGGTGAGGAGCCCCGCTTCCTCCCAGAATCCTGCTCAACTGCACAGAATGAGAAAGTCCTCTGAACTTACATAACCTTAAGTTAAAGAATAAAAATGCAGCTAATAGGAGAGAATCAGATTAAAAAGGACGAGCTCTCACTAATTACTCAGCCAAGGATTTTATGGGAAGTTGCAATAAAGGTTTCATATATTTCGCACTTCTCCCTAGAATAGGTTTTACCAAATTTTAGTAAAGACACGTGGAAAGATTCCTTTCTGAGCATTAACTTAAATCTCATTTTCAATTCTTATTTTGAGATGCTGAGTCCTGTGGTTGGCATTACAGAAGTGTTTCTGGAGGGTGGCCATGTTGCCGATGATTTTTAATGGCTGCCAAGGAAGAAAAAACATTCTAACTTGGAAGGAGTAATTCAGGCCAGAAAAGAAAGCACAAGGCAGGCTAGATGCAAACCATCTATGTTAAACAAATGCAGCCATGCTGAAACAATATAATCTGTGCTTCAGACAAAAAAATGTTGTAATACTCTTACGGGTTACAGAGAATCATACAAGAAATGTTATAAAAATGATCCTTTTGGTACTGGAGAAAATCAGAACATCTGCCTCAAACATTGTGTTCTGGATAGACACCCATTCCTAGCCCCAAAGTCTTTTTTCTTGCCAAACTAAAGCAGATACATGAGCTGGAGGAGGTGGGCGCAAAGGTCTTGGTCATTTGGGCATGTGGACCAAGGTTGGGATGAAGAAAGTTCAAAAAAGACCTGGGATCTAGTTCCATATCTGCCATTTGCTAAAAATGAACCATAAGTAGGTACCCATCTGAGCCTCTATTTCTCAGTAATAAAAATAGGATGATAATTCTTGCTCTCTCAAAGTCATTAGGAGGATCAGGGAACTGATCAATTATAAGGTGACAGTAAACTTGGGGACTAAATAGTAAGTCCTTATAAATTGAACTTCTTAAAAAGGAAACATGTCTTTCTGGCTTTCTGGCTTAAAAAAGCAGGATGGAACTTCAGCATTCCCAACAAATTATAGCAGAACAAGTGGGAGAGCTATTAGAGAGTACCAATTAATGTTTAAGAACTGCAAGATACTAAGAGTGAAATTTTAGTTTGATTGTTGGGTAGAGTTTCTTTGGTGCCCAGGGGACTGACAGGTGGTCGATTCAGCATTTAGGTATACCCACAGGCACTTTTAGTTGCATATCACTCAGTGCCATGTCACAGATGATACAGGATCTTACTAGACTCCCAATCAACATGAGTCTTTCTCAGACTCCATCCTTCTCAGTCTCACTCGGACAAAGCTCTCCAAAAAAAAAAAAGTCCAGCTTATCTGACTCCAATAGGATGTTGAATTTTTTGTGTCAGAGCTCTAGAAAGAAGACACTATTCTCAGCTGGGTTTACTTGGGAAATGTTTAGCAGTGGCTGTTAGCTATTCTAGGAATGACACTGAATTTGGATGGAATCGGGTTGGCACCTCCACTAGAGGAATGTCTACTCTGGTGAGGAAGGGAGCATGGGGATTATTACTTCAATTTGAATGTTTAAAACATCCTGTGGGTAAACAGAAGTTCCTGCAACCCAGTTCCTCAGCATAATTTACCCATGGCTCTGAGTTTTCTCAGGAAAGGTGAGGGGTACTTCTAGTCAGCATGAACCTAATCGTCATGTGAACTGGTTAAATTCACTACATCTTTCATTGATGAAAGACAAAAACTTCTAGATACAAGGAGAATCATTGGACATCTTCCCAAAACATACCTCAGATATCTCCCTAAACAGCTTACTGTAATTCCTGGCACCCAATACTGGCATAAATGTGTGGCCCACTCCAGTGTCTTATAAGTCATAGATAAATTCAATCAGGAAGCCAGAGAGACTTTATGAAGCAAAAAACAACCATAGGGCTCAGTTGACATTTGAAAGCAGAATAATATGTAGGCAAAGTTTACCTAGTTGACAAATTTACATAGAGTGTGCTCTAGACATGAAAAGCAGTAGATCACAGTCCATTTCTAGGTTTTCCTAAGTTCACAGTACATATCCAACCTCTTGTATTCCTCTGTTCAAGAAGACTTATCTATACTAGTTCTACATAAATTCACTTCCAATCACTGGGTCATTTAATCTAGATAACTATAGGAGTTAATATCTATAAAGCACCTAGAAAAACCCCTGGCACATAATATTCTTTATATAAATATCTGTTAAATAAAAAATTTAAGATAATAATACACCCATTTTTAAACAAGTCAACATAATTATAAACTCCTTGGAGCTTTTTAAAGAATTTCCTACAGTTCTATCAGAGTTCTAGGAACATACTAGACATGTAATAAAGACTGCTTTCTAACTGATTGATTTCAAATATCTATTGAATACCTGTAGAGTTATTCAAAATTAACTGAACACTTCTTAAAGTTATTTCCAGTGCCTAAGTTATATATGAACATGCAGGCAAACCAGTTTATGAAGAAGACATCACAGTTATTTCTTTACTTTTGCAGATGCCTGTTACGCATCCTGCACATCACGTGGCAGGCCTCAATCCTGCATCTAATTCATCCCAGATCAGGTAGCATCACAGAATCGACAGAACTGGCAGCTCCGTGTGGTTCTTCATATCCTCAGATCTGAGAAGACAAAGTGATCAGAATACAAGGTTCTGGGCATATCCCCAAAAGAAGTCACTCACTGTACAATCTGGGGTGCAGGGGACCACCACTCCTGAGGTAAGTAAGGGCAAAGCTCTATACTCTGTACCACATGCTGGATTCCTTGATCCCTGGCAGTGCTACCTATTATACAGCCTAAAATAGCCATCTTCCTTAAGGAACTCTTCTGAGTCTAAAAGTTATTACTCTTTCTCTTTCTCAGCATATTTGCCCTGTTTAAAGAATAATTCTTCCTGGGGGGAAATTATTTATATATATAACAAATAGATTAAGGTAAGCAATGAGTTACTTATACTCACACTTTCACATTCAATTCTTATACTTACTTTTTTCTTTCAAACACTCCTCACTTTCCCCATGTGAATTGCTCTATTTCTAGAACTTCTCTCTCTCCTCTCTATCTGCATTTCTTGAAAATCAAGATTCAGTTTACAAGAGTCATTTTCCCAATACATAGGGTTTGCCATTCAACAGCATCCACACGAGCATCAGCTCTGTGTCCAATTCACCAAATTTTAGCCTCCTTGCCTCTTTCTCAAATGAGCTGCTTTCCAAAAAATCAACTCCCAAGCTTCAGACTTTTCTTGCTCCCCATGCTCACTGGCATTGGAAGGCTCTAATATGCCTGCCTCTTAATCCATTGTCAGTTATATGTTATTGACTTCTTTTAGCAAAACATTTCTAAAGATGATCAATAAGCCTGTACCTCACAACCTCTTCAATGCCTAGGGCATCTATTTCTCCACAATTTGGTAGACATCTACATAGTCTCAGTCCTTGATTCACATGGTCTGTTTCCACCCATGGGTCAAAAGCCCATACAGTTCAGCACATCCATAACTCACTTTATAGGTCGTATTTCATCAAACCCTAAAAAAAAATGTTGCACTAAAATCTAGTCAGATAATCTATTGTTACTCTCTTTAGTCCTCTAACAAATCTATTGCTCCAAGAACGGTACTCAGCATGTCCAGAGAGTTGTTCATGTAGAAACACAACTATGGGTAAGATTATTATCTCCACTCCATTAGAGGCAAGCCCAAGAAATTCCTGAGACTAGAGATGATCTAACACGAAATTTCCTTTCAGAAAAGTGACTTCCTTTATTTCACTGGTCTCAAGGCATCTCTTTAACTCCTCATTCCATATAATAAGGATTTCAGAGGAAATTCATTTTTTAGCAAGAGAAGAAATGTAGACCTCAAAACAAGACTTCAGGGGTGTTTTTCTGGTGTGTGTATTACCCAAGCTGATTCAGACTTTCATTCAACCACTGAAAGACAAAGGGATTTGAACTTTGCTTTTCCTTAATCTGAACGTAATCATCACCTTCGTGGTACCCCACAAACACATACAGTTACCCTCACCCTCCAACAAAAATAAACCCATCCCTACCACGAGCTTCCCAAGGGTAGCTACCTCCTCTTCCACTAACATTGCCATCATGTCACCTTTCCCAGCCCTCTGCTCTCCAGGTTCAAGGGCATGAGCAAGGAATAGAAGGCTGTCACCTTCATCACCCTGAATTCCACCAGGATTACAGATTCCATAATATAACTGAATGGTTCTTAGATGTGTAGAATGTCTGAATTGTAAAGGTAACTGGAGATTAGATGTTGAATAATGTTACCTATTATTCCACCAAACTCTAAGCAGGACCTGTAGCTGAATTTTCTCATCAGTGTGTCTCAGCACCAACCAGAGTATCTGGTACATAGTAGGTACTCAATATCTATTTGCTGCATAAGTGAACAAAAAAATGAGTAAATGAATGAATGAATAAATGAGATCACTTATTCCAAATATCTGTTTTAAGGATGACAATGCTATATAGCATTAATGATAGACACTTCATATTTGCTTTCTGTCTTAGAGCATTTGCATCCTTAAATAATATAAAACTAATTTAAATGACTTGCCCAGTTCCTCACAATCCTAATACCAATGATTTAGTGCTCCTAAACTCAAAAAAAAAAAAAAAAAAATCCTGTGGGTGAGAAATCAGCTCCAATAAGAAGTTATTAAATATAACAATAGGGCTATGTGAATCTATATGAGTTTATAGGGACATAGCCTGAAATCAAAAGTATGTGTGATATATTAACAAAATACATGAATATTAATAAAATATGTACTATAACTTAACATATGCACTACAATTTAGATGGTATTATGCTACTCGAGCATTTGATAATCCCTGACTGCATAATTAATATCACCTTGATATTAATAAGAGAATGCCAACCTGATGACAATTTTGCTACTTTGCCTATTGGTCATTTGTTTCAAATTAGCTATAAAATCAAATTGTCCTTTGTGAAAAATACAAATAGTGGGGTGATTAAAAACAGAAATAAGGTGTTTTTACAACAGTAAGTGAAATGTATACCTCTGTTTCAAAACTGCAGTATTCAATTATTCAATGCACTGAATTCAGTGCAGAATACAATATGCTCACTAAAGAGAAAAGTGGAGAATTTCAGCAATTACCCATCTATTTCAAAAGAGGGAATATGTTTTGCTTATTCCATTAGACATCTCATACAAAACTGAGGGATGGTTTTGGTTCACATGATCTAAGAAATAAGTCTGTTTTCTCCTAAAAAGCTGGCAGATACATGTAATGAATAATCTTTATTCCATGGGAAAACTTAATTTTAGTGTGATTCACTGTTCACCTATACATTTATTACAAAATGCATTACATTTTATTACATTACTAATTTAAAATAAAAGAGCATATAAAATGAATATGTTGATCTAGAGAGAGGGAGGAAATGCCATTGTTCATTTACCTAAATATTACATAATAAAAATCATCTTTGACTTTAAATATAAATGAATCTGACTAGACACAAAATGCCTTACTTCACTCCTGACTGACTGTCATGTGGACTTCTCAGAGTCCACTATTTACATCATGAGAGATAAAGCCTACTTCATTCTGTTCTGAATCAAGTACCAGCTGATGGAAAAGCAATGAATCATTGACTTAGTCTTCTTTGAGTAAGGAAGAACAGATTGTGTGTGTTAATCCATCTACTTAAAAGGGAAATATTTTGAGGATTTTTTTAAAGGAAACTTGAATCCTAAAAATAAATAAATGCAGATTTGGGGGAATTCATTTATACGAAAAGACTGGGTGTGTCCACATTTTCCTTATTGATGACTGGAACCAATTAAGTAACTTAATCAGCAAAACTTGTTAGTAGGATAGAACTGGAAATAAATTTACTTCTTCTGACAAGTTTTCTATTAGAGATATTAAGGAACAACTGATGTCTCTTGGAAAAGACTAAAAACAACACCCTCTTTGGCATCAGCTATGTGTTTTCTTTGGTATGATTTTCCCTGGTTTTCCATGGCAAACAGAATTTGCTTAAAGACACCTCTCCCTGTTCTGCCTGGCTGTTCTCCATGGGAATCAAAGCTCCCTATGCAATGATAAGTCTGGCTTCCTACAGCAAATGGAGCTGATACCCTGAGACCAATGAGGCCTGTTTCCCCAGGGCAATGAGCCTACTGAAGAGATCAACTATAGAAAGGGAAAACATTTTCCATTACCAAAAGCAAATACAGAAAACCAGAAGGGAAGAGAAACCCTTGGTTGTGAGAGTATAAAGGTTGGTTCAGAGAACATCTGCTGCCTTCTAAAGAATCTATTACGCAGGACACAATCTCTTTGCCTCAATGGACGTCTTGCAAGGTCTATGTAGCAAAACTTCAAAAAAATTGTGAGCGTGAGGACACAGCGCAGGGGCCTAATTCAGTTTCTATTTTGACATTCTAACAAAGAAATGTGGCTACTTGGGAGAACTCTCCTGACTACAAAGGAACCATCTGGGACTAATTATGATATCCAGCATTATTTGAAACCATCATTTAATTTTGGGGTTTTTTGAGTTTCTAATGTACTTAATTAAGGTTTTCCCTATCCCTACTATATACGTACACACATACACACACATGTATCCAAAGCTTTCACAGAGTTGTATGAGGATTATCTCGATGAGTGGCAGAGAGTTCCAAAAATCGCCAGGACTTTAAAACTGGAAATCACTTTCTAAGTCTTCTTCAACAGATAACAATAATGGTTCCAGAACAAATTAGTGGCTTACATCACTGGAGCATTACATCTGTACATCATGAGTGCAGTGTACTCTTGTCCCTGCAATATGTGAGTTTTTGCATTCAAGAAACATTCCAGATCCAGAATAAGTGAGACCCTGCCCCTCCACTTTATTGAAAACTCTTATGGGAGCCACGAGGCCATAAAGAGCTTATATATCATCTCCTTCTCCCAAAGGGTTAGAGACTAAGCGAGATAAAATAAATCCTTTCTCTTGCATGATATTAACTAGATGTAGAAGGTTTTTTGGTGGCATTCTTTCTTCTCCTTAAGCAGTATTTCAAAGCTTCCCTTTTGAGAGAATAGCTTCAAAGAGGCTTCAGAATGCTCTAAAATTGTTTTACTTCTGTTTTCAGTTATAAACTGAAAACTGAATTTGCAAAGGAGGCAACAAGAGTTTCAGTGGATGATTATCTCTCCAATTATAAGGAAAGACATGACACCTTACAAAAGGAGCAGGAAGACTGTCATCCTCTTTAACTACAGAGTAGTTTCCTTTTCCCACAAAAGAGCTGTAGTCAACATGTTGAGAAAAATCCAATGACCATGAGATTTGTGAGAAAGTCTTTTGATTCTACCCTTCTTTCCTGCTGGCCATTTCTCTACCCCAGAGTCTGGCTGAACCAAGAGAAAGAGGGAAGAGAACAACTTGACTACTTGTGGATCTCTGGCAAAAGGTTTAGTGTAGGACAAGGTTCAATCTAATGTCTAAAATAAATTTTTTAAAATATCATTGGTACAAATTCAGTCTGTTCCCCATTACCAGAGATACCAGGAATTAACTGTAATTTTGCTTCCACTTGATTCCCTGTAGGGACCAAACCACAGTTTTAATGCCAACATATGCACATTCTAACATTACAGTAAACGTTTTTCTGACGCATTTACAGATTCACAAAAAAAGAGAGATAAACTGAAACATTTGGCTAAGGCTTAGTTATTTCACGAGAATCAGTAATATTTCAGAAAGTGGAACAATGTAGAAATTACTAAACTCATTCTTTAAAAACCCTCAGGTCAGAGTTTGAATTACTAGAAAAAGAAAGAAATGCAAATTGTTTATTGTTTTCACATGTACAGTAAATTCAGAAAATTTTACTTTTTTGGAGAACCATATGGGAGAGAGAGACTTCTTTTCATCAGGAGTGGTTTTGCTTATTGTGCCAAGAGCTAAAAAGATGTTTTTAATAACCAAAACCATTTTGTTACACAATCTGTCTGAACCTTACTTGTAAGAGAGATGAAGATCCCTTGGGTAGGAAACAGAGGGTGATAGGGGAGTTGTCTGAGATGAGAAAAGTTGTGCAAGAAACACAAACCAAAGGGAAGCATCTTTAACTCATGGTTGATAGAAAAACTGCTTTGCATATTTTAGTGAGGAGCCATGGGTTACTGAGGCTCCTTTTGTAAATGAGACTTCTTTGTTTATGTGACAATGAATTGGGTACTGCAAATATGTCCCCTAAATACCCAAGTTTGGTGCAAGTGAAGGACTCATCCAACAAGAGGATCTCAAAGATGATTGTTCTTTGAAAACAACTTTGAACCAAGGGAAGGCCAGAATCCTGCCTCAGAGCCTACGAAAAAAGCATTCTCAGGAATGAGAGTGATCCCGAGAGGGTCACACAGATGTGACTCACTAGACCTGTGTTTAAAAAAAGATACATCAAAAACTAGTGCCAGACCATTATAAAGTGTCATGGTTCATGATGAAATAAGAAAATTAAGGAAAGTGTAGTGCATTTTTCATGAAGCTAAATAAACTCATTGTAAAGGACAGTCCTTTATTATAAGATTGTATCCTTCCTATAGTTCTCAAGTTAAAATATGTTTCAATATATTACACTGAACCACAGGAAACTGCCAATATTCAACTGTTTTTGACCTACAAAAATGGCAGTTTCCTTCATTTCAATATAACAGTAAATGACAATGATTGGATATGGGAGATTGTAATGGCTTTATGTGGCAAAATATAGACCTGGTAACCATATGTCAGTACAGAGATTTATTTTTGAACATTTTCTATTCCATAAAATCCATATAACTATAAACTGCTACTAGAGAGTGTCTCAATCAGCAGCCTTCTACATTTTGACTATTGTAAAATAAAACAAAACAAAATTTTAAAAAAGGAAGACAAACCCAGATGCTGAATAGAATGTTATGTTATGGACACTGGAAGCTAGCTTCATACAAAGGAGAGGCTGGAACTCCTGAGTCTTGGGACACCAGGAGCATCATAAACACATACAAGGCAGGACACTGGGCTAAGAAAGACTTTCCAATCCCTGCCCTCATCTGATCAGGAAAGGAAATTGTTGATCATTCTCATTCATATTCCTCCAATAAACAAAGAAGTTAATCCTCCACTGGAAAGCAAAGGTAAAAATCTATTGGTGGTTTGGCTAAAAAATAGGAGTTACAGAAAGCAGGGCATGGTTCCTGCAAGTAGTAGAGATTAAGAAGAATAATGCAGTCCTCTGGTTCTTAAAAAAGATACGTGCTCAATGTCCAAAAAAAGGGGGGGTGGTAGACAGGATATCTTTATTGACCCTGACAATCACCACTCAAACACACCTGACTGAACTACAGTGGACCAAACTGGATTCTCTCTGGGTGGAAATTTGAATTTATAGAAGGTGAACTAGAAGGTGCTGAGGACTTGAGTCTGAAGCTGCTGTTTTGGAATGGGTATAATGAAGCCATGTGAAAGCAGAGAACTGAAGAGAGAAAAAGTGAAGCAAACATACAGAAGTGATGAGAGATCTTACACCAAAGAGAAAGAGGTAGAAAAACGAGGTAGAGAAAGTAGCTCACTTGGTTCCAGACTATATTCCAGTTTCAGGACCAGCTGCTCAAGAAGACCTTGCTGGGTCTTAGAAACCAGACCCTTGGGATCCATGAGATACCCCTGAGACTAATATTTCTTTACTTAAGCCAATGCAGGGGAATTTCTGGGTCTGGTAAACAAAAGAGTCGTGTTGAATTCTAAAGTGATTTATTTATGGGAGAAGAAACTGGATTATAATCAGAACTGGCTGAGAGTAACAGCAACCTGACAATAAATTACTCCTTTTATATCTATATCTCTGTTTCATATATAGTTCATTCTTTGCTCTTTCTTTACTCTTATGTGGCAGGTGTGGTAACCCAGATGTAACTTGCAATTTGGAAATACTTCTAACCTTGATGACAAATCAGTAACCTTTGGCTGCATAACAAACCTCTCCAAGACACAGTGGCTGAAAACAACCATGTTTTAGCCAGAATTCTGCAGGTGGGCAATTAGCTGACTTCAGCTTGGCAGTTCTTCAGGTCTCAGCTAGGCTTGCTAGATATCTGTGGTCAGCTGCTGGGTCAGCTGGGTGCTGGTTAGTCTAGGGTGGCCTCTGCTCAGATGGCTTGTCTCTCTTTCAGGTTGTCTCTCATCCTCTAGCAGGCTCTGCCCCCATAAGTATTTACTTGGAAGCTGAGTAGGGTTCCAGGAGAACAGGTGGATGCCTGGGCTCAGATTCGACCCAGCATCACTTCAGCTGCTTTCCACTGAAAACAAATCATCAGGCCAACCCAGATTCAAATGCTGGGGAAATATACTCAATCTCTTAAGGGGAGCAGCTGCACAGTTACATAACAAGGAATGCAGATGGAGAGAGGGGAATAATAGTGGCCATTTTGCAAACAGTCCATCACAGGTGGCCTCCTAAGGTAGGGTCTATTAACAAAAGAGATGTGGAATAGTGCTTAGTCCATCTCTGCTCTAAGACCGTCCTGGAGAAAAGCTATTCTCCGTTTCACTACTGGCTTCCTCCTGTCATATACAAAGTCATAGGACACAGAGGAACAAATCCAGGGCGTGGGCTCACAAGGCTGAACTGTGGACTGGGATGGTTGCAAGACTAGAGCCTAGAAGCTGAGAAAATGGAGGCAGCTGGTTTTAACTGTCTAAAAGAAAAATCTTTCCAAAGAAGAGCACTGCAAACACTCTCAGAGTCTGAGATGGTGCATTTTGACCATGGCAATTTATAAGTATCTCTTTTAAATATAAACTTCTGGTTGTAAGATGAATAAGTTCTGGGGATCTAATATACATATTTCTTATAACTAATAATACTGTATTATATATTTGAAAGTTGCTAAGTGATTTGCACCACAAAAAGATACTGTAATTATGCAACACAATGGAGGTGTTAGCTAATGCTATTATGGTAATTATTTTGCAATATGT
Source organism: Camelus bactrianus (assembly GCF_048773025.1). Classification (NCBI taxonomy): domain Eukaryota; kingdom Metazoa; phylum Chordata; class Mammalia; order Artiodactyla; family Camelidae; genus Camelus; species Camelus bactrianus. The sequence goes on along the minus strand of NC_133541.1, from coordinate 56,558,098 downwards.
AAGTGTATGAAATCAACAGGTTGTACACTTTAAACTTACAAAGTGTTATATGTCAATTATATCTCAATAAAGCTGGAATAAAATAAGAAAATCAAAGTATAAAAAAGTATCTCTTTTGTGTGCAATTTCAACTAACATTCCTAGGCTAGAAAGATGGAAGTACATCTTCCTTAAGAACCTCTCCCATTCTTGCATGGACTCAAAATCTTTCCAGAGCTACTAACACAAACTCTACTCAACCAGGCTACCAGAACCAAGGAGACCAGCAATAATAATTTGAGTGACTCAGGATGGAGCAACAGAAAATGTCTTACTATCTCATCTAACAGAACCTGAGAGGAAGACAAACTAGACAAGAGGACATAGTTACTTCGATGAGCTCCTAAATAACATTTCAAACACAAGTGTGTACCTGAACAACAAAAAACTTTGAAAATGTTATGATTTTACAGATGCAACAATAGGAAACACTGATGAACACTGGACACTTGGGGATAAGCAATAAGGAGTCCGAAAATGTCCTGCACATAGATTTGATTTACCTGATGTAATTTGAGAGACCCCAAATTTCCCGGGATTAGCCTGCTACAATACTGAAATTTTCACCATAACAGTAATTCTTTCCGTGGCTTAGACACAGTCTGTAAGAACTCACTATAAAAATATAAATGTGTTTCAAAAATATATATATATAAATGCGTTTCAAATATATTTGAAAATAAAAGTCATAGAATCATTTAATAATTTATCATTTTTCAATTAGAGTTCAAATCCTGAGCAAAAGAAGAATTAAAAAGGAAGGCTTGATGAAAAAACTTGATGGAACAGAGGGAGAATTCCGGTAGGACCCTCAGGTAGCTAGGGGTTTACATAAGGACACAGGATGCAGCAGGGGTAGAAGGAACAGTCTTGCAATGACTTTGTGTCCTTCAGTAGTTTGCCTGGAGCCAGTCTTTGGAGAATGACAGAGACTGGGAAGGGGAGGAGGAGTATACAGGGAGGGAGAGGATTCTGCGCAAACACATGTCATTTCCTTTTGGGTCCAGTTTCACATGAGGACTTCCTATTGCCACTGTGACAAATCACCACAAACTCAGTGGCTTAAAACTACACAAATTTATTATCTTACAGTTCTGGAGGTCAGAAGTCCTAAAATCAAGGTGACAGCAGGGTTGTATTCCTTCTGCAGCCTCTAGGGGAGAATTTATTTCCTTACCTTTTCCACTTCTAGAGGCCATCTGCATTCTTTCATTCATGGCTCCTTTCTTGTACTGCTCCAATGTCTGTCCCATCCATCTCCTACTCTCTGACTGCATCTCTCCTGTCTCCCTCTTTCTAAGAACTTTTGCAGTTACATTAGGTCCACCTGGATAAAAGAGAGTAATTTCCCCATCTCAACACTCTTAATCACATCTGCAAAGTCCCCTTTGACATGAGAGCTAACATATTCATGAATTCCAGGGTCTAAGATGTGGACAACTTTGGGGAAGGGGGATTATTCTGTTCACCATAGGGTCCATATCAAACACACACACCAAGAGTTTAGGGATTATATATCCTTCCCCTAGAACTAAATATAATTATGAGTAACAAGAATCAAAGCTGAAATCCTGTGAGGCTGTGCGGGAGGAGTCAGCTAGAAGTGTTAGTGGAGGATAGGAATGTTGTATGATGCCTTTGGCAGGCTCTTATTAGTGAATCACAATGAGGATCTTTAGGATTTTGAAGCAGAGATGCCATCCTGTGCAGATGACTGCTCTCCTTTTGAGAAACAGCTTGTGGCTTTTTACTTGACCTTAGTAGAGCTGGAACACCTGACCCTGGGCCACCAAGTTACCATCTGACCTGAGGCGCCCATCGTGAAGTAGATATTGTCTGACTCACCAAGCCCATAAAGCTAGGCATGCACAGCAGTGGCATTCCATCTTCAAGTAGAAGTGGTTCATAGAAAGCAGGCTCAAGCAAGTCTTGAAGGCAAAGGCAGTTGCATGAGAAAGTTGCCTAGATGCCCATATCCTGACTCCTGCTAATTGCCCTCTCTCTCTCAACCCACACTTCTGGTCTCATGGAGAGTTCTCCATGAGCAGTAAACTAAGAAAGAAAAAACTCCTGCTTGGTTTACAGATGACTCTGCTCAGTATATGCAGGCACAACCTGAAAGTGGGTGGCTGGAGCACTAGAGCCCCCTGCCAGGGTGGCCTTCATGAACAGTGGTAAAGAGAAATCCTGCTCGTGGAGAGAACTCTGAGTGATGCACCTGGTAGTTCATTTTGCCTGGAAGGAAAAATAACCAGAGGTGTGAGTCTACAGTAATTCTTGAGGTATGGCTAATGGTTTGGCTGGGTTTTGTCAGGGACTTACAAGAAACACTATTAGAAAATTTGGTAACATAAAGATCTGAAGAAGAAATATTTGGATAAACATCTCTAAATAGGCACAGAATTCAAAAAGTTTTGTGTCCCATGTGAATGCTCACCAACGTGTGACCTCAACAAAGTGGGAGTAATAGTTGTGTTGATAGGATGAGATGTTCTATGGATGTCAGTGAACTTTTTTCTCCATCTATTTCCATCATTGCCAAATGGGCTCAAATAAAATGGCCATTGTGGCAGGGATAGAGATAATACATGAACTTAGCAAAATGTACCACTCATCAAGGCTTATCTGGCTACAGTACTGCTAAGTACTCAGTCTGCCAGCGGCAGAGACCAATATTAAACCCCTAAAATGGCACCATTCTCCAGGGACAATCAACGAGATACCTGATGGTGTATTGATTACATTAACCACTTCTGTCATGGAAAGAGCAGTGCTTTGTTCTCATTGGATAAGCACTTACCATAGGCATGGATTTCTCTTCCTTTTCACAATGCTTCTGCTACTATCTGTGGACTGACAGAATGCCTTATCCACCATCATGGTATTTCATAGCGCTGCTTCCAGCCAAGCATTTCACAGCAAATGAAGTGCAGCCGATGGGCCCATCTCCGTGGAATTCCCCGGTCTTCCCATGATGCCCATCACCCTGAAGTAGCTGACTTGATAGAACAACAGAATGGCTTTTTGAAGACTCAGTTATAGTGCCAGATGGGTAATAGTACCTTTCAGAGCTGGGGCAATATGGACCAGGAGGCAGTATACAATCTAACAACAAATGTACAGTCCTGTTGTTCCTATAACCAGGATTCATGAATCTGGGGATCAAGGAATAGAAATAGGAATGGTAGCTCTCACTACTACCTCTAATGATTCACTAACAAAGTTTTGCTTTCCATCCCTGCAACTTTAGGCTCAGCTGCTTTGAAAGCTTTCGTTCCCAAGACAGGAATGCTTTCACCAAGAGGCAAAACAATGATTCCACTGAACTGGAAATTGAGACTATCACATAGCCACTTTGAGGTCCTCATGCCTATGAATCAACTGGCAAAGAAAGGGATTACTTTAGTGGTTCCCAACTGGGGATAATTTTGTACAGAGGACATCTGCAATGTCTGGAGACATTTTTTGTTGTCATAACTGCAGGAGGAGAGTGTACTAGCACCTGGTGGGTAGAGCTCAAGGATGCTGCTAAACATCTTACAATGCACAGGACAGACTACAACAACAAAGAATTATCTGGTCCAAAATGCCAATAGTATGGGAATCCTGGACTGCTCAAATGAGACTGGTGACTGACCCTCACTATTAAGGGGAAATTGGACTGATACTGCACAATGAGGCCAAAGAGAAGCCTTGTTTAGTATTTCCATGTTCTGTGATTAAAGTCAATGGAAAACTATGACAAGTCAACTCATGCAAGACTTCTAATGGTCCAGGAACTTCAGGAATAAATGTTTAGATTACTACATCAGGCAAGGAACTCCAACTAGCACAAGAAGGCAATTATAAATACCAGCGAGACCATGTGACTAATTGCAGAAATGAGGAGTATGGTAGTTGTATTTCTTCCTTATTTTGATATGAACATCTGTGTGTGTGTGTATACATATACCAAACATTATATATATATATATATATATATATATATATATATATATATATATATATATATGTATGTATATACACACAAACACACACCAAGTATTTTTATTTTCTTTCCTACTGTCATTTCCTGAGCATCTAACGTAAGATGTATGGATAGTTGCTAACCATATATTTCAGTACTTAAGTTACAGGATAACAAAGAGGGAGTTTGAATAACTTAAGAGAAGAATGAATAGGACTAAAAACATAAAAAGGAATTAGCATCCACTTAGGGGAAAAGGGTTAGCATATTTCCAGTTGTACACAGGGTTGTTGTATTAGGTTAGGCAGAATGGTGGCTGTTAATGTATTTATTTTTAAACATAAATATAGTTTACAGAGATGTATATAGCTGCCAAGTTGACAATGGGCAGACTATGGTGGTTTTGTAATATACCAGTATACCTAGACTGAACCCTGTTTCCTAGAATTCACTTCCCTGTATGTTTCTGGTTAAGGTGGACCATATTTGAAAGAACTAATTGCATGCTATTTAAAAGGTGGAAGTGAAGTAGAAGCCACATTGTTTTTAACCTTCAAAAGGTGGAGTCAGGTACATTGGTAGCTCAAGCACATTATCACTTATCTGCTGGTTTACCTTGTTGACACAGGGCAGCACCCAGGCCTACAGCTGCTCCACCCTCTCCTGGGATCCTCCTTCAACTTCTTCAGTTCCTGGAACATTTGTCTGGCTCTGTAACAAAGGGCACTATTTTATCATGGATGGAGGCAGTGAAAACTGACACAGGTCCTAGTTCATTTGCATGATCCCGGCTCTTCTTCATGGATTCTAGCTTGTCCTTGCTCTCCCCCATTCTACATCCATCTTCCCTTCCCAATTGTTTGCTATGCAGACTTCAAGTTTTACCATCCGACATGAAGACAAGAGGCCCACAAAGACTATGTAATCAGCATCCACAGTTACATATAAGGTCAGATCTCTGTAAGAATCCCATACATACACACACACACACATATTTTTACAGGTTTCTTTCATGGCCCTGGAAGTGTCCCTAGCATTATGTTCTCATGAAAGCATGTTTTTGAAAATGTGGTAAAAATAAACTATTTCAAATTCAACTTTTAAAAAATTTAATTAGTTACTGTTTTCTCTTCCTAAATAGATAATCACCTTCATGCCTGATTTACATTTATAATTTCATATTCATTTTAAAGAGGGTCTTCTAAATGGTAGGTGCTTCAAAATCTGCATGTCTCTGCAAGTGCAGAGGTCTTCCTGCACTTGAGGTCAGCTCAGAATAGATTTCCCTGAAAACAAATAAGAAAACCCGTCTACATCTGCAAGATGAAATAACACAAACTGCAAGCAAATGGAGAAGGTTGGCAAGTCCTTAGTTCTGACCACAAGGCATTTAACCATGAAGTGAATTCATTGCCATTTGCATTAAAGAAAATACCACTGTAAGACGGAAGGCTGTACTGGAAAATTTGGCTCAATCTTGGAACACACACATCCTTAACAAGAAGAGGGATGGAATCAAGGGCACAGGAGCTGCAGAAAGGGAGAAAGACCAATTAAAGTTAGAACATTTATCCAAATCTCCACAAGCCTAATCTCCTGGACCTTGGATCCTCCCAAAGAGGAGAAAAATTTGTAATACATAAAGAGGTTTTCAGCTCTCATTGGAAAGATTCATTGAAGTAGGAATAAGAAGATGCCTTGTTAAGATTGCTGAATAAGTTTCTGAATCCAATGCCTCACATAAACGTGACAACAAACTCTTAAGGCCAGAGATGAGTTTTGCTCAGAATGATGACATTGCTGGATAAAAATAAATGTTTTGAAAAATATCTTATCACTGTAATAGAGTTGAAAATAAAATTTAGCTTCTTAAGCAAAAACTGTGATATATGCACTCTCCAGTTAAGTATTTTACTAAGAACAAAAATTTCTTTGCTTCATACATCTAAGCTTTTCTGTGATAACTTCTGAAGACCTATTATGCATCTTTTATGGCCTAAAACTAGAGGCTTTTGAAACTTCTTTTAAGTTTTTTAACATTATAAAACCACACTTATCTTATATATATAACAGGATGGATGAATAAAAGAGAGAAAGAGATGAGTCAATAGATGAAGAGCTGTTATTTTAAGCCTGATAGTAGTTTGACCTGGGCAGATTAAAAAGAAAGAATTCTGATGACGAAGAAAGGTTCTTTTCTTTGAGAGCAACACCATATGTTATTCCCTAACCTTTAGTAAGAGTCTGTGATACTCACATCAATGTCAGACAGCAGGTCAAGGAACTGAGAAGAGTGGTTGAAGATGAAGCCACCAGAGGGTGGGTGGGGGTGAGGGGTGTCTGAAAATCAACAGAGGCAGGAAATCAAAACTAGAAGAAACAACAAAAATGTAAGTCACTACTGCTCCTGCCACTAATCCACCCTCTGGCTGAATTTTCGGCTATCTTGGGGGAACAGACTTATTCCTCACATTAAGGGGACTCAAATCACTTTATTAGGAGAGTAAAGGATGACTCCAGAGGATTCAGGGAACATCTAAGTGGCCACCATGAGGATTACATGTGTTACAAAATAGTAACCATTAGAACAAATAAATTTCACTACCATTTGTCCTATTTTGCCCTCATAAAATACCAGAAGGTCCAAACCACACTTTAAATTCCATTTATTTGGAACTAGAGGTTTTGCTCTAGTACCATTTGGTCTTTATAAAATATTGTTGATCTCATCTCAGTAACTGAAAGTATCATATAGCAAGCATTGTAAGTCCCATTATAAAAAGAGAAATCTGAAATAAAGACAGATTGTCCCAAAGAGTCACAGAGAAACTGGATCTGTTCATTATTTTTCTAACTATTATGGAGTGAGGGCATGAAAAGCACAAGCAGGGACACAGGCAGAAGGGACAGTTGTGCAGTATTCTCCCAGAAGGTCGTGTCCCCTCTATGTGTCTCCACTGAGGAAGGGTAAGAGGCTTCTCCACCCCAACCCTCAGAAGGAAATCTGTAACACTAAGGTTTCTCTGAGGACCTTGTCTCAGCCATTTTCTCCCCTCTCTGGGATGTGTTTTAACTTTTTTCTATACCCTAGATCCTTCTTCCTAGCCCAGGGGCTCCTGACTACAGAGACAATCACTTTGGTGGGATACCCACGTGGCTTGTTAGCAATTATTGTCTACACTGTTCCCATAACTTAGAAAATATCCAAGGGCTGCCCTATAATAACACCACTTTCACATTCCAATATGCTTTTTTGAGTGAGAAAGCCCCAGTTTTTTCCCCTAGGAATTGTCTGTAGCCTGTAGGTATCTATTCCAGCTACCCATGGACCTTTATGCAGCAGGGATCTATCTCAAAGGACTACCAGGCAGTAGGGTCCCCAAAATTGGGGCACAGAGTAACAATATGTGGGCATGTCTATGGGAGTGTATTACATCATTGTTCATAATGTCACAGTAGGCCAAAAAAATCCACCACAACCTCAGAACTGCCACCATACCCTACGATATATTCAGGTTTCCTCCATCTTATTAAAATAGCTGTTTTAAATTTTCTGAAAAACTGCTTAGATATAAAACAAAAATGCAACAAATAAATTCTAATTCATCTAAGCCTCTGTATAAGTCTGATTTCCAACAAGAAGCAGGTACTCTCAAAATAGGATAATTTAAGGAGGGTTTATTTACAAAGGGACCATTTACGAAGGTCCCAGTAGGCGATAGGAGACCCACAAAGGACAGTGCAGTAGCCAGGGGCTGCTAGCAATGGAGTTGTTACCATCTCTGAGCCCAAAGGGACAAGTGAATAAGAAACTACTGAAACCCAGGACAGAGTCATGTCTAGGAGGCCATCTTAAAAGAAGCAATGACCTTCAGATAAGGAATACAAGCAGTTCAAGTTTTCCCCCCTAAGAGAAAACCGGGGGAATAAATACCCTGAGCTATCTCTACTCTCTCTTTTCCATGGAGTGTGATGTTCATCAAAGACCTCCTACTGACCAAATCCAAGGAATAAACACTGCTTAGTTCTCTTCTTATTTGATTTCTCTCCAGCATTTGACGTAACTGACCACTCCCCTCATCTTGAAAGCTTTTTCCTTTTGATTTCTGAGGCACTATTCTTTTCTTGGTTTCTTCCTTCTCTGATTGCTCCTACTAGATTTCTTTTTCTTATCCTACTCCGTAAGTAATGGTGTTCCACAGAGCTCTATTATCTACCTATCCCTTCTCCTTGGGTGATCTCATTAATTTCTCCATCACCTCTACCACCTTGTTTTCAATTTCCCCCCTATACCCATTACTGTTGGTCTTAGTTTGGGTTTCCTCAGAAGCAGAACCTGAGACAAAGGTTTGAATGCAAGCAGTTTATTTTGGAGGTGATGCTAGGCAATATCATTAGGGGATCAGGTAAGTAAAACAGGGCAAAGAAGAGAGTTAATGAAGTGAATATTATCAAGCAAAGATGCCCCACTGGGCGGAAGAGCTTAGTCTTACTAGGAAGCTCCAGGAAAAGGTATAAAACACACTCTAGAATTATTCCAGTCAAGGAGCAAATGAGCTGGAGTATTTACACACAACCTCTAAGAATCATTGCATCAACGCTACTCCCAGGGGGCATTAATTCCTTAGCACTTCCAGCCTGCCATGAACACAGGTAAAGCAGCCACTAAGGACAGTTACTGGCCATGGAGAGATGGGCCAAGATGTACTGAAACGGTAAGGTGCAAAGCAATATGGGTTGGACACTTACAGAATTTATTTGCTACATTTCTAAATTTCTATTTCTAGTCCAGATCTCTTCATTTTGCCTCATATTCATATATCCACCTACTCAGACCTCTATTATAGGACAGGAATCTTGCATCTCCTACTCTCACTCCCACCCTCACCTGTTTTTTCCTGATTCCAGAGATTGGCATCACCTTCCACTAGCACCCAAAACAAGATATCTAACAGTCATTTATGACGTTCCAATTGGCTGCTATGTCTTATGGAACCAACCTCTGAATCCTCCAAAATCCTCTCAGTGGCCCCTCCATTACCTCAAGATTCTAAGTCTTTAGTTGAGCACAGTGATCTGTTTGCTCTCTTCATTTCCAGCTGCATCACACTTTCACTTCTCTCAATACACTGTATGTGCCTACGCAGACACACGTATTCATAGTTCTCTGCATATGAGAAAGTCCAGTCTTTGCATATGTTTCCTTCCGCTATATCTGTCCTTCTTCACATTACCTGTCTGCTCAACTCCTACTCATGTCAAACATCACTTTCTTTGCCATATTTTTCCAGACCTCCCAGGAAGGCAGACATCTCTTGGGCTATGCTTCTGCAGCACTAACAATTACAGGACAATAATCACACACCTACTGTGTTAATAATAAAAGTACCCATGGGAATAGTTTAAGTTCTTTACTTAAAAATCAGAACATGCCAGAACTGATGCAAAAAGACAGATACCTGATGGACAAGCATAAAAATGTTCATGATAATGTTCAACATTAGCTATGAAGACCAAAGACCCTCTTTTACGAGGTTCTTTCTTCAGTCAAAAGCTCTCTTCTTGAGTCATGAACAGACTCAGTTCCAGGAGTCCACCATGATGGCTCAAATAAGGTCTTTTTACACTAAAACTAGATTTATTATTATTATTCTGATGAACAAGTATTTCAGTGGACTGCTTAGCCACATGTGTCATGGAACATTTTACCATCAATAAACATAATCTAATCTGATTAAACCTTTCAGCCCCTTAAGGTTGCTGTGCTGCTACTTGATACCTGTCACTGTAGGATCCCTGCATCCTTATGAGACTAAGGATTCCAGTTCAAGTTTAGCATCTCTTATATTCACCCACAGCCTACAGAGGACAGTCACTAGAGCACTTTCCAAAAATGCTGACACTATGTTCCCAATGTATTTCTCAGTGCTATGACAAACGGAGGGTCCTCTGGTCTTTCACAGAGGAAAATAGTTATCAGGATGGAGAACAGGTTATACATGATGAATCCATTCCTATATGCCAATTTTCGAACTTCAAATGTCTTTTCTTTCTCTATAGTATATGAAGAAATTTCTAGCCTACCTCATTTAGTGTCTGTCACTGTTGAGTTCAGATTTCAATCAACCAACTGAGAAAACTCTTAGAAATACTCTCAGCTGCTCAAACGAACACAATTAATTCAAAAATTTGGTAAGAGAACCTATGTCAAAAAATTCAGCCTGATTTAAAATTATACACCTCACTCTCTGAGCTGGCACCTCTGGAATCCATTCCCAGATATATTCCTCAAATCTTTTTTACATAAATTAGCAAAACCTTGCAATTTTATTCTCCTATATTTAACTTTGCAATTGGTTCCCTAGGATATACTAGAATGTGAAACTAATTTTCTAGAGACATTGAGGAAAATGGCCAAATAACTATCTCTGGTGAGGTCCTCAAACAATCTTCAAGCAAGGCAGGAATAGTTTCATCTCAGAGAGGATGATTCTACCAGCAAGAAAAACCTAATGGAGTTTGGGAATTCAATATTAAGTTGTCTAAATTCTCCCAAAAGTTACCATTCCGATTTTAAGGTTCTTTTATTTTGATATCAATGTTCCTGTGTACATATAAGACCTGGCAAGGCTGTAGATTTCACCTGCAATGCAGTTTACCAATTTGCATGTTCAGACCTGTGTCTTATTTTCAATTATGCCAGCCCTCTGACAAGAGGTAAGAGATCCTTGTAGATTAGTTATAGAAACTCCCTGGATTTTTTATCATGTCTTGAGCTGTGAATTTAAACTCCTGAGCTATCATTTTCTCTCTGTAAGCCCTCCAGCACAGCTAGAAAAAGCCAACCCAGCTTGAACAATAAATTATGTTGATACTTCATGTACCTGCAGCCTAGCACAGCAGCTATTTATACCACCAACGGACACTCAAAGCAACCACAATGAAAATTTCTTTATGGAATGCAATGGGCTATCAGTTTCCCTTACTCTAATGCTAATAAAGTCCCTTCTGGTTTTAAGCTAAAGAGAGTCAGATAATCAGTCCCAGATTCCCAATTTCTTGAGGGTGTGTTCCCTGCAATCATCTTTATGTACTTAAATTAAGATTCTTAGTTGCATACTAAAGAATCTACTCCAGCTTTTAAAACAGAAAGGAATTCACTGTAGACTATTAGAAGCTTACTGAATTCTGAGACAGCTACAATCTACATTCACAGCCAAGAATAACGCAGCCAAAAGAAATGTCCAACGTGAGACTGTTTTATCAGAAATCCAACAATCATTATCGCTCATACTTGGCATCAAAGATGAGATGAGGCTATAAAACCATCACCACAGCTGCCGAGACGATCCAATTTCTCTGTGCATGACACCCTACCCCACATTGTTCTCAACTGCTTTCTAAGTTTTCTGCATGGTATCTTAATAGAACCTAGGTCATGGGTGAAACCCTAGTTAGGAAAATGCGATAGTTTTTACACATAAGATCTCTTTAACACAGAAGTCATATTAGAGAAGCTTTGGTGAGGATGCAGAGTGAGCCATTCTTCAGTATATTCCAAGAACTGAAAAGGATTATGGGGAAATCCATGGGGAAGAAACTGGTTATATAAGATCAGTGGTGGCTTCAAAATTTATATTAAAGAAGAGTTTATGGGACACTATCTCATTGGAAAGGGGCTTGGAGTGGTATGTGCACAGCAAGCACACTGTTTTTACTTAATTTAGTCGTTTAATTCAAGTGGCACCTATGAAAGCTGATGGAGGTCTAAATCAGACAAATGAGACAAGCTTTGGCACCACAACCAAATGGAAAAGGTAAAATACTGCCAAGACTATCATCACTCCTTCACAGATTGAACTGCGCCACCTATGAATAGCAAAGTAAGTGATAAGGACGTCCTTGAATAAAGTGTCTACCATATTGACAGCAGTCTTCCCTAAAAAGTTCTGTGAAAGGGGGAAAAAAAGACTATTTTTAAAAATAAAATTGGGACATAATTTCTGAAAAATGCTAACTATGTTATATTTTAAATTCTGAACTTCCAGATAACCTAATATTATTTCTATATTTGTCACGTGCAAATTGGCACAGGCAAGGAGGACCAAATGTGTTTTCCCTTATCTATATTGCATCATTCTTTTTTGGGGGGTCTCCTTAACTTGCTATATTCTTTTGCTTTCAAGAACTTTGGGGCAGCAATAACACTGACCTCTGTGGGATTCCTGAGATACCTTTTTCATTGCTCCAAGTCTATCTAAGAAGGCCAGTGGATGCTCCAAGATGTAGTCTTTGCATGCATTTCTTTTAAAAAAAATCAAGCTTTTTGGTGAAAACCTTATATTGCAAGTCAAACAGCAAAGAACAAAAACAGCTGCTTTCAGAGTCTATTGTGGACTTCGTGTGGGAGAGGGACCTGTGCTGTTAAACATAAATCTTGCATATCTGTTGGCTTCTCAGTTCATAGCATTCGGCTCCCTGGCTCCTGAGCAGCTCCTTCTCTTCTGCTGCATCTCGAGCTTTCATCTGGGGGAAGTGGGCCGGAGAGGCGAAGAAATCGTAGTGCCGGTCCAGATACCGCAGGTAGATAAGCATGTGCAGGGCGTACGCCAACACCAGCAGCAGGATCAGAGACATTGCCAGGCCAATCAGAATGGCTGGCGAGAAAGAAGAGGCACAGTCTCGAGCCCTGGCAAATTGTTCCCCCTTGATGGTAAAGCCTTGGATCTGTCAGGAGAAAGGAAAGAGTTGAAGTGATATATTCTTTCCTCCTAAGACCTACTTCCCAGTTGGGCTAGGGGTCCTGGACCCCTAATTAGTCAAATTTAAATACTGGGGCCATATTTTCTGAATAATTTAAACACATTATCTAACAAATATGACTGCGTTTTGGAGGAGAGTGAAATTTAATTTTAAATCAAGACTGAGCCAGAAACTCTGGGATAGATGGTTGTTATAATTAAGAAGCCAGTAAAGTTTTCAAGGCTCTGAAATAAAACCTCTTTTAATCTGAATCTTGGTTCATCTAAAACCACAATGTCTGGTGTCTCCAAAATTTTGTAAGTGTTAATAAAAATTTCACAAAGAATATTAAGTCTCGGTTCCTCTGCCTTTGATTCTGTTGACAGGAAGTAGGTAGGAAGAGTCTTTTAAGAGAAGATATCATGATTCCCAATGACATAAAATACAGATAATAACAAAAGCTAACACTTAATAAAGATTTTTTATGTACTAGACACTGCCTTAACTTGTTTAATACTCACAAGAGCCTTTGAATAAGTTACTACTGTATTCCAATTTATGGATGAGGAAACCGAGACAGAAAAGTTAAGTAATTTGCCCAGAGTCACACAGTATTAAGTGCACTGAAGCTGTAATTCAAACCGGGGCAGTTTGCCTTTAGAGTCACTTTTCAGTACAACTCTGTAACTCTTGGTAATTGTGTCTTTTCTTCCTCCAGTCACTAACCTCTTTATTGGCTGTAACATGCAGACTTAGTACTGCTTTTGGAAGAGCTATATACCCCTTGCAATCTGCCCAGAGAACAGAAAGAAAAGCTCTCTCATATGTGCAAATGAAGTGGTTTAATTACTTGGAACTAGGGGAAGTTCAAATCGACAACTGGCCCCAATATCTAAATACTATCACAATGGAAGAAACAGGGCCTACAGAGTAAAGACTCTAAATGAGATCAATCATTTGTGGGAGGCAGCTCCCACGTTCAGCTGGCTTTTAGAATATAATACTATATAGCATCACCTCAGTCACCTAGCTGCTTTTAGAAGGGTGCATCAGAAAATTGAATTATCCATGAGTGCTTTACCAAGAATTCATTTTTATGACTTAAGTGGGCACTCCAGCATTTTCCCATGCTTAAATGATTGCAGTCACCCATCATACCATAGACCTTAAGAGTCTTGCTCACCCAACTATCTGAGCTCTAGACTGAACCAAAACAACTCCTGAAGGGGACTCCTGGTATGGCTTCTGGGATAGTTGGCCTGCTCACTCTAAAAAGAGGCAAAGTGGCCTTCTCAACGACAAACTCCTCAAAGACAAAAGATGGCCTCACCTGATGCTGCAATTCCAGCCATAGTGAATATCCTCATGTTGACTGCCACTTAATTCTTAAGACTTGATTGAGAACAGTATCTGTGGAGAATACCTGAGAGATATGCTGTCTATCCATGTTCTGGACTAGAGGTTGCAAGCACTCTGTTATCTTCCCCACAGGTAAGTTTTGTTTGGCCCAGATTTCTAAATATCCTGAAAATTTCCTCCAAGAATCCAGATTCCTATCTTCAATTGAAAAGTCAAAAGATCCAGCAATACTGGGCCTGCATTCCTACAAAGCAAAAATATACTCCATGCGATGCCAACTACAACTTTGCCACAGTCCCCAGCTGGCCCACCTGAGGCATCTGAGTTTTATCAGAGGCATCTGAGTTTGCCATGCATGTGACATCACTCTATACTTTATTCCTAGATTAAGCCAGATCAGCGAAGCTGCATACGTGGAATGTAGCCTTTTTTATATATGCCTTAACCTCCATCACCACCACCACTTCTTCCTTGGGCTGGGCTTGCATTCTGCATCTGCCCACATGAAGGGTGTTTTACAAGGTCCACCTCCAACACCCAGTGCTCTGTCCACTGTGAGGCTGCTGTTGAGGATGCTGCACCAAGGATGGATGTGCTCCTCACAAGCACACTTCAGGTAGTCTTGTGAATCCCATGAACATGTAGCAGGTGATTTTTTCTTATGCTGGCTGTTCAAAAGCTTCAGAGCCAAATTACTGTGCTGCTTCTAGCCAGGGCAGACAGATGATCTTGTGGTTTTGTGTACCAACTTCACCAGTGGCTCTAACCGATCTTTTCTTCCTCTGTTTTTCTTAACACCATGTCTATTTTTTTTGTTTTGTTTTACATTTTTCATTGTAAAATATACATAACATAAAATCTACCATCTTAACCATATTTAGGTGTATTAAGTGGCATTAAGTACATTCACATCACTGTGTAGCCGTCAGCACCATCATTCTCCAGAATTGTTTTCATCTTGCAAAACTGAAACTCTGTCTCCATTAAACACTAACTCTCTGTACCCTACTTCCCCCAGCCCACAGCAACCACCATTCTACTTTCTGTCTTCAAATGTGACTACTCTAGTACTTCATAAGCAGAATTATATAAATATTTGTTCTTTTGTGTGTGGTTTATTTCACATAGTAGAATATCCTCAAGGTTCATTCATGTTGTTGGATGTATCTGAAGTTCCTTCCTTTTTAAGGCTAAATAATAGTCCATTACATGTATATGCTAGATTTTGTTTTCCATTCATCCACTGATGGACATTTGGGTTACGTCCATCTTTTGGCTATTGTCAATACTGCTGCCATGAACATAGGTACACAAATATCCATTCAAGTACCTGTTTTCAATTCTTTTAGATATATACTCCCAAATGGAATTGCTGGATCACACAGTAATTCTATGTTTAACTTTCTGAGGAACCGCCATACTGTTTTCCGTAGTGGCTACACCATTTTACATTCCCATCAACAATGTACAAGGGTTCTAATTTCCCTACATCTTTGCCAACAGTTGTTATTTTTGCTTTGGGGGGTTTTTGTTGTTTTTTTTAGTAACCATCATCCTAATGGGTGTGAAATGGTTTACTTATTTTGCAAAATTATTCTTCTTGAAGTATTTCTACATGTCATAGTAAGTCATTCCTGGAACAAGGTGGAGGTATAAATCGGTCAATTCATCTGTTCTAATCAGGTAAGATTATCTGTGAATTATTCCTTCCTTTCATTATTACCTCCTCATTGTCCTTTCTGCCTACTTCTCTTTTTAAAGGGCAAGAGAGAGAAACAGATATAATACATACTTTATAAATATTATATGAATATATATACATTACATATATTGTAAAGTGTCTTTGGAGCCAGACAGTCCATAATTCAAATTCTGCCTCTGCCTCTTTACCAGTTATATCACTGAGCAATTATGTAATCATTAGAGTTTCAGTCATCTCATTTGCAAAACAGGGATAACAGCAGTTATCTTGCAGCATTATGGTAAGTTTTGAAGACAAAGTATGTAAAATAACTACAACAGTGTTGACCCACAAAGAGGACTCGTAAGTATTAGTTACTGTTAATCCATGCCTGACACAATCCTGGGTGTTGCCACATATATTAGGCCATGAATTCTTTACATTTGTAAAGACAGGTCAGAAACTGAGAGGGTGAAGTAATTTGCCCAAGTGGCTGAGAACTAATTCAAAACTATGTCTTTCTAACTCCAAAATGCAAAATTTTTCCCTACTCCAAATTACCCCACCACACTTCTCCAAGCTGAGGGGTGGGGGAGTAAATATGTATTTGTATATGGGAAAGATCAGGAAGTGCCCATAAAAGGAACAGGCAAAACCCTGCCTATTTCAGTGTGTCAGAAGTACAAGTTAAGCTTTTTTCACAGTAAACAGAATAAAGGAAATTGACAAATGTCTCTTAGCCTGAGATTCTGGAGGTGCAAAGGAATCTCTTATGCCTTCATGCCTTTCCCCAAATACCTTCAAGAGGATCTTTGGGATATTTTTGACTCCCTGGCTGACAGTTCCAATCCTATGCTAAACGCCAAAGCTGTCACTCATGCTACAGATGTACTTCTTATCTGCCCTAATAGGATCACTACTCCCTTCCCTGAAGGAAATAAAATAATTGTCCAACAATTCCTCTCCCTAGAAGGGCCTCTCACTCCAGGAAGTGTTAGTCACTGGGCTTCATGCCACAGCTTCACTTCAGCTTAGGTTGCTAGCATTCCTCACTGATTATTATTCGTGACTGGATAAACCTGAATGTAAAAGCAAGTCCTTGGGAAGGGGGTGGGGGGTGGGGAGGTCACTGTGCAGGAAGAGGAAATACTCAATCCTATTCTATTTCATACCTTAGAAGACAAAGGGAAAAAACACCACTATTAGTTTAAAGATCTCCACTCCTCTCTTCTCCTTAAACATCTATGTTTTCAAACAAACACTGAGTTTCTTTGGCTCAAAACACACAGGTACATTAAGCATATGTTTTAGTTTATTACCTGGAAATCAACAAAAGTGACCTCCCACAGGCTTGACATATCATTGGTGTCACTGGGCAACAAAAGGGCATCGTACTGCTGCAGGCTGCTGACACGCTGGCAGTGGTAGGAGTAACTTGACGGAGCATATATGCCAGTTGCATTAAAAGATGCTTGAACTGAATTATTGAAAATAATCTCAACTCGGTGCAAACTAAACCAGCTCTGGATGTAATTGGTAAGGGTGAATCTGAAAATGATTTTAAAACAGTTAATACCCCCCAGAGCACTTTTACATTTGCTGACACAGGACATTGATTATGAACAGTACAATCGCGCCCTCTTTTGTCAGGTAGTAGAACTGGCTCAGAGAAAGGCTTTTACTTTTCTAGTTCTGAACAACAGCCTCCTGATTGGTGAGAATAAAAGTAAATTACAGGGCAGCCCCCAAAAGTGAACAATACAAATTCCTACAAAAGGAAAAACACATAAAGTTTGGAGTTATTTTCTTTTTTAGAATGAAAATAATTTTATTATTGCAAAAAACTGACAAAAACTAAATGGACAATAACATAGAATAAGCTAAATAAATAATGGTCAAAAATAACAGTAATAGCTCTGACTATGAGTCAAGCACCTTTCTATGTTCTTTATGTGTATATTATTTAATCTTCACTACAACACCATGAGATAGATAATACTATTATCCACAGAGGAGTTAAATAAGTAACTTTTGCAAATTTACTCAGGGAGTAACATTGGAGCTGGGCTTCGAATCCAATCTGAGACCAGAGCCCTTATTCTTAGCCATTTTGAAATGGAATATTCTCTAGCAATAAGAAAGTTATAATATGCATGTCATGATAACTTTTTTCATTTAAAAAATGTGTGACTTCACAGAAAAAGATTCTGGAAAGGCAGAGATCAAAATGTTAATAGCAATCACTCACTTTGCTGTATACCTGAAACTAACACAATAATTGTAAATTAAATATACTTCAATTAAAAAAAAAAAGCAACTGAGATCAGTATAGCTCAGGGTGAAAGCTTGGGTTTTGATCCTGGCTCTGCCTACCTCCAGGCTATGATCCTGCTCCTCTGGGAACAGCATCTTGGTGAGTATAGGGCTGACCCTCTCCCTCCTCAGTGAAGTCTCACAGGTCCTGTCAATCAGTGTATTGCAGCCCTTTAATCACTGTGATTGCTTAGAAAGAGGCATATGCCTCAGGCTGGGTCAGTAAAATGCAATCCTCATGCTTCTGCTACAGCTATCAGGCAACAGAGAGCTCTTTTAAGTGGATAACTGTCAGCTCACAATTGCTGGCCACCATCTTGCCTGCCTAGGAATGAAGTTAACATGAGAACAGCAGAGCCAAGAGATGGAGAAAGATGCTGCCCTGATGAGGCTGGTTAAACACTTTGATTCAGTTGAGCCTGAAGGTGCTGTTTTCAATCCCATTAATCAATCAGTTCCCTTTCGGCTTTGTGCAGCCAAAAGAGTTCTCACGAATACTGCTTTTATTAATCCTATGATAAGTGTTGTTAAACAACCTCTCTAGGCCTTGGTTTCCTCATCTGTAAAATGGGTTATGCTTGTTTAAGTTAAAAGGGCCATGCATGGCGAGTGCCCTGTGTTGTGCCTGGTGTTATAAACATCCGATGTTATCTTGGACACCCCCAGCTCACCCTGGGCACCTAAGTCAGATACTGAAGGTGTTTTCAGGGATGTAGTTGAGCCCGGCCAATCCTGACCACTGCAACAATCCACCAAGAATGCTGAAGGCCAGGATGAAGGGAGTAGATATCTCAGGTCTGAGCTCTGGAGTCAGAGGTTCCAGGGTGAGCAGTGGGAGAGATGAGTCAGTCCCAGAAAGGGAAGGCTGGCTCTTGATTCCCCAGAAATGACTGTCCTTGGGCTCAGGGCTGGGAGAGAGCCTGCCACATTGTCTGCAGCCCTGTTTCAGATTAACAGCCTGAGAATGAGGCAGTTACGACAGGCTCAGTGAGACGGATGCATTGAGGCACCAATGGATCTGCTTGAAAAATCATTCCTGGTGAAAAAACCAGGTTGTTTTTCCAAATAGCTGTCCAGCACATGGGGTCTTTGGCTCTGTGTCTCTGGCCCACTTCGGGACAGCAGAGGCATGCATATGGGCCTGGAGGACATGACACCCTCTGCCCAGGCCTCTTGAACATGCGGCTGGCTCCTGGAGCAGATTCTGAGACAAGGATTTGTGGACAAGTGATTTTTTTAAGAAAAATCCCAGAAGGACAGGGCAGGGAAGATGGGAAATGGGTGGAGGGAGGGGAGAACAAGTAAAGGCATTCATTCAGCAGAGTCCCTGGAGGGAGATTTTGGCTCTGTCCTGCTGGGAGATCTGGAAACACCTCATACCACTGGTCAGGGCTGCACTGGGGGATGTCTGGCCCTCTGGTGGACATGCAGGCAAAGGGTGCTCCAGCAGCCAGCTCCCCTAGCAATCACACAGGTGTCTGACATTGAACAGGGAGAGGGATGGAGGGGTGTGGATGGAGGGTGTGTGCCTACTTCAGTTTCTGCCCTTCCAAGTTGCTCTTTCAAAAGTATACACTGGAAAATTCAGAAATAAAAGGTCGTATGTTATATGATCCCATGTATATGAAATGTCCAGAATAAGCAAATCCATAGAGATAGAAAGCAGACTGGTGGCTGCCAGGGGCTGGGAAGGGGGATGCGGAGTGATTGCTAATGAGTATGTAGTTTCCTTTTGGGGAGATAAAATGTTCTGGAACTACATAAAGGTGATGACTGTACAACACTGTGAATGTAGTAAATGCTATGGAACTGAACACTTTAAAATGGTAACTTTTATGTTATGTAACTTTTACCACAATAAAAAAAGTAAAAATAGGAAAAACAAATGTTAATAGTGATCACCAATAGTGGTTGGATTATGAATGATTTTCATTTTCTTTTTATAGCTCATTATTTTCTGATTTTTCTATTTTCAATGGACATGTATAACCTTGTCTTAGTTTGTGCTCCTAGAGAAACAGACAAGGATGTGAATGCAATTATAATACAATTATTCTGTGGAGGCGATCCCAAATTTATTTGGGAATTTAGTCATTCAAAATACATAGACTGGAGCAAAGAGAAACGACAGAGGATTAGAAGGCAGCCCCAAAGGACACAGTTAAACAAGTTTCCACTGTGAGCAACTGGTGTTTAATGCCCATGAGGAATCCTGGGAGACAAGCAGGACACACACCTCTGAGTTATCTCACCTGAGGGGGAGGGAGCTGGGATATTTATAGACTTCTTTCAGTCACTGGTTGAGAGCTGCTGAGGTAAGGATGGGAGGCAGTGGGCCTTTTAGGCCTGAGAAAGCTTTTAGGTAAAGAAAGGCTGGCAGTTGAGCTGGTGAACTGTAGTGTTCTCAAATGAAAATGCCCAAGGGAATACAGTGTCTGGTGCATAGCTTTATCATCAGAAAAAATAATCATAAAGTTACTTTCCTTTTGGTAAAAAAACAAAAGAGTACTATTTGAATCAAAAATATTCCCCATTCCTATATCAAACAGATATGTATACGTGTTTTGTTACCTTGTGGAATTTAATTTTCCTTATAAAGTTCCTCTGAAAGATGATGGCATGTAAATTCTAAATTACGACCTGTGAAACACTAGTGTCCCATGATACATGGGCAAATGTTCTGTGGCAAGAGCTTTCCAAGGTTAAATGTAGGAAATGCTAAGTTAATCTAAGTCACCAAGTACAGCAATCTTCCTCTTAAGGGCATGTCTTCACAGAAGCTTCAATATACAAATTTATACTATGAATCTCCAAGAGGAGGTATGCAGTCTTTCTCAAACACGTTTGACTACAGGATCCCTTTTCTGGGGAATATTATAAACATTTACATGAGCAGAAGTGTTCCACATAACACAGCTTAGGGAAGACTGCTCTAGCACATCCTGCTGCTTTTTCAAGTAATGCTAAAGACACAGCTACTTATCTCCACTAACTGGTTGGTCCTACAGGAAGGGAAACATTTTTATAAGAAAAAAAATTTTAATGCCTTCAAATTGCCCCCTACCTCCAGAGCAGTTCCTAACTGCTTGGATAAACCACCGCAGGCAGATGCATTATTCCATACATAAACACAGAAAAATGTAGGCCTATGCTGATTGTCTGCTGGGGAACTCTGCTAATAGAGAATTTTTCATTATTGTTAAATAATACGTGTGACTCAGTTTTAAGGAGCTATATATAGAAAATAATTTCAAACTAGAGCCCAACTTTAGAGCTTTAAATATATGTTATTCTTTGCTCAGAGGAAAAGGGTATCACATTCCTAGGTTCATGTGTTTTCTAGGTCCCTAATGGAAGAAGGATAAAGTATAGATGCTTTGAAACTAAAGAAAGTATTACTATAGGATCCCGTCATAACACCACTGACTCGTCAGTGTAATTACATATGTGTGGCATTTCACATGCCACAGTGCTTGTCACATAGCAGGCCCTTGATACCTACCTGTTGAATTAATAAATTATATGGAGTTAATCTGAAGTGCTAAACCTATGATATTCCAAAATGATATCCATACTTACCTTATATCAAGACCTTTGGGATTTCCAGCATCACCAAACTTGAGAGACAACCTAAGAAAACAGAAACACAGTCCATCAAAGTAGAAATAACCCTTACTCCACACTATATTCAAAAATTATCTCCAAATGGATCACAGGCCTAAATGTAACAACTAAAACTATAAGATACATATAAGAAACATAAAAGAACATTTCTGAAATCTTGGGGTATGCAACAGTTTCTTGAAAAAATATAAAACCATGAACTATAAAAGAAAAAAACTGATAAATTGGACTTTATTAAATTCAAAAATGTTTGCTCTTCAAAAGATACTGTTAAGAAAAAAAAAGCAAACCACAGAATGTGAGAAAATATTCACAACACACATACACAAAGAACTTGTATCTGAAATACAGCAAATAACACTAACAGCTCAATTATAAGGAGACAATCCAGCTTCAAAATGCTCAAAAGACAATGCACTTCACAAAGGAAGATATACAAATATCTAATAAGTACATGAAGAGATGTCAACATCATTAGTCATTGGGAAAATATAAAATAAAACCACAATACAATACCATGGTAATCAGAATGTTTTAACAACTTTTTAAAAAACTACTCTTAAGCCTTTAACATCTACATTTATTCACATTTTTCTAAATGTTAACACAAGATTTCCTAGAGCAGAGACAGATCATTACTAACCCAGAGCAATAACCATATTGGTTCTCTTTTTAGCCTGCTTCTTCCTCCTGGGCAATATGATGAGAGCCAGATGTCATCCTGTACATACAGAGATTTATAGCATAGGTGAAGAACACTAAAATTGTGACTGTAGGAGTTTATACAGAAGAGAGGCAGGGGTCCTCCTTAACCTCCTAAGAGAGGGAGATAAACATTTGCTTTCTTAGTGTCAAACATTTTCTTTGGGAAATAAAAGTATATGACTTTTATTAACCTTTGGATGGGAGCAAACAGCTCACCATGAAGGAGACAAATGGCTGCATGTCTAACACCCATGTATGTAAATAAATGTCTCCAAAGGGGAGATAAAAAGCCTCTCTGGGTTCTAAGCCCTGGAATATCTCGATGGTCCTGAGCACATAATCACGTTCCTCTGAGGAGGTACATCTCTTACTAACTCCAAGACTTATCTTTTAACCGAGATCCTGAAAAAATTTGTTCAGAAATTACTAACCATACAAAAACATAAAAATACTTTCTCTATAATCCCATACTGACCATACCAATTGTTGGTAAGGATGTGAAGCAGCTGGAACTCTCATACAATGCTGGTGGATAAATGCTACAATGATTAAAAAAACCAGCTTGGCAGTTTCTTAAAAAGCTAAACCTACACATACCATATGATGCAGCCATTCCACTTCTAGGTATTTAAGAGAAAAGAAAATATATGTTCCTACAAAGACTCGTACATGAATGTTTATAGCAACTTTATTTAGAAAGTTACTAAAAACTGAGGGAAAAACAAATGTCCACCAAGAGGTGGATAGATAAATAAGTTATGGTATATCCATACAAAGGAGTACTTACTACTGAACAATAAAAAGGAACATACCTTTGATACATGCACTAACGTAGAAAAATATCAAAATCATTATGTTAAGTGAAAAAAGCCAGACTAAAAAGAGTGTACACTATACGATTATTTACATAAAATTCTAGAAAATGCAAACTAATCTATAATGATAGAAAGTGAACAGTGGTTACCTGGAGAAGTGGGAATGGCAGAGAGACAGATTACAAAGGAGCACAAGGAAACTTCTGAGTATGATGAAAATATTTGCTGTCTTGATTGTGGTGATGGTTTCAAACATATGTCAAAACTGACCAAAACTGTACACTTTAAATATGTGCAGTTTAGCATATTCCATTTAAATTTCAATAGGTTGAAAATAAGAATTATAAAAAGCTAAATAAACAACTAAAATGGGAATATGTGAGAAATTAAATATATAAAGGATGGCACTGATGTGACATTATAATGTCTAGAAATTATAACACCTCAATATACATTATAAAACCAAAAAAAAGCAGAAGTAGATGGTTATAAAACGTCCAATTACACACTTAAAAAAAAATCACACAAATATAATCTCATTAATTTGGTACCACTTATCCAAAAATAGAAATGTCAGTGACTGAGCTGAAGTTTATCTTCATACTACATATAGAGAAAAGGGAAGGGGTATTTATAAAACACCATATTAATAAGATCGCTAAAAGAAATATCTTTATTTCTTAACATCGTAAGCTTAGACACATTAGAAGCACTCATTTACAAACACTTCATAAGCTAATTTACTCAGTAAAGCAGTCTTCAAGAGGATTTTTCTCTAACAATATTCTGATAATCTGTTACAAATTACTGAAAATACTTTAAAGAAATGAAATGCATTTCTTGGATTGTACTTTATAAATTTGACTAGCTACTTATTCTAACAGAAATTTCTCCAGTTCTCCCAAGGAATCAGAATAGTATAGTTATCCACAAACTGGCTCTCCAGCTAACGAAGTTAAGTTCAAAGCAAAGCCATGCTGAGCCCACCAGAATCTCTGATGGAGCAGCTCAACAGCCTCTATGCTTCTGATGCCCCCAGAGATTTCTCCAGCAGCCCTGGTTTCAGTGAAAGCTGTTAACGTGCTCTGTTGCAGAGCAAAGAACACGAGGTCCGATTTCAACAAAGCAAATTCAGCACTCAGTGAAAATCTATGCCAAGCACTGCACCATAACCTGGGAACATGAAAGGGAAATACAACCTAGGGAGTCCTTCAAAAAAAAAAAGCTCCTTTTACTCTTCCAAGGGCCCTACCCTCCCATATTTAAAACAGATTCTCAATTCGTCAGACTATAATTGTCTAAATTCAAAATACACACAGATGCTGGGATTATGCTCTATTTGTAGGGCTTTCACTATTTAAAAAGACTTTCATAGCAAATCTGTCTGCCAACAATTTGCCTTTCCCTGAACATTTTGTTTCTAAGGACTAAAATATGGTCATCTTTTTTTAATCTGTGTTTTTGACCTTACATGGTTATGTCTTTGCTTGGGTTTGTTCTTTCCACAACTCCCTTTCTGGTTCTTGAATATAAGATTTCCTTGCCAGCCCAGCAAAGGCATCTCACTAATCTATGCAACTCACAGGAATCAGGAACAGTCTCAGTAGCTGGTCCCTGAGGCCCTTACATCCTGGGAAGCCTCCCACCCACGCCCTTGCATGGGCTCTCCAGGAGGCCTGCACACTCGCCTGAGCAGGACTCCAAAAGGTGGATGATGCACACTTGGGAGTCACCCACTAAAATTCATGGGCAGTGACAGAAAAACAGTCAGGTCTCACCCAATCATTAATTTGTGTATTGTGAAAACAAAGGCCCCTAGGCCTCTCCAACAAGTAACCAGACACTATTTTATCCTAATTATTACTAGTATCTTAGGAAGATAATACTAGTACTTTGAGTAGTACTTGACAAAGTTCTCACGCATACATTTCCTCATTTGTTTTCACACCCCTATGAGACAGGGCCGAGAGAGAGGAGGTAAGATGGCATTGTTAAAGACGTTTTAGACCCCAGCTCTATTACCATACAAGCTATACAATCTTAGATCTTCCTAACCTGTGAGCTTTGATTTTCTCACCTGAAACACAGATGACAACTGTAACTCTGACTCAAGGACTTGTTTGCAATAGCATTGTGCAGAATAACAGATAACTACCTGCGAAGTCCTCACAAGGTGCCCGGCTGATACCAAGTGCTCAAGCCCTGTTGGTCGCAAGTGACAGATGCCATCACCTCCGTCTCACAGATGATGGTCCTACAGCGGCTCCTGTTTGTCAATTCACAGAGCTCATTGGGAGAACTGGGCCTATAAGATAAGTTTTCATCTTTTCTGTCTCTAGGTTCCCAGAGATAATTAAGGTTTCTAAAGCCCAGCAAAAAGCTGTGGTGCCCTGATCTTCCCCACAAATACCCTGGAGTCAGGATAAATGGAATCAAGGAAGGCCAGTCAGCCATGGACAGGCAAGATGATCTCCAGGTAATCTCTCTCCCTGCAGCTGACCACAAATAAAGAGCCCTGTAGGTAATTAATTAGAGCCTGAGGAAAAAGTCCTGAGCTCTCAGCAGTGCTGGAGTCTTTTTGATAGGCGTGCTGTAACAGAAAAAACAAATCTGGGAGGACTCTAATGCTTAGGCTTACAATTTCCTAGTTCCCTAATAAGAGATAGTCATTCTAAATAGCAAGATACTTACTAAGACTTGTAATATAACTTGTAAGTGTATATTAATACAATCTATTTTTATCCATCATCAAGAATTTTTAAATGAGAAGTTCAGGAATAAAAATGTGTTTCCACCAAAGGATATAAGAATACAGAGAAACAAACACACAGTATGTTATGGTTTATGCAAAGCATTCTGCCCATCTAAACCAGGCCAAAACAAATGCAGAGAATTTTCCAAAAGCCTCCATTATACCAACAAATGTTTAAAGCAATGAGGTTTATAGAAAGCAAGTGGGATGTGCCAGGCTTCCTCCCCCTGGACCAAAACAAATACAAGCAAAAAATACTTGCCTAGATGACTGAAAAGCAGAGAAAGGCACTGCAAACTGACTTCCTCTTCAAAAGGGGTATTTGTTTAATCTGCTATCTCAAATATAATTATTCTAATCATTTTTAAATACCCTAAAGAACTCTCTGAAATCTGGCCAAAGGTACCCTTGCACATTTGCAAACAGGCAATGTTCCACAACTTTAGAACACTTCCTATAATCAAACATCTGACCTGGCTAGAGTCAGTTTTCTCAGTTTCACCTACTAGAATATTTATGACTCTGATCATTGACATGTAATTTCCTCCTTGCTGAGACAAATGTAGTTTGATACTTCACATTTGGAGTTGATATCAAGCCTGGAATCCTTTCTCTTTTTCAGAATGAGTTTGGGAACCCTCATTTTCAGAACTCTGATTTTCCATAAGGTATTATAACAATTAGCTAAAGTGTTCAGAAGAAAATTGCTGGGAAAACTAAGAAATTAAAAAAAATTAATTTCTGACTTATTCTTTCACTTTAGACATTAAATATTTCCTCAGAAATGCATGTCAGGGTCATGTACAAAGAAGCCTACTTCTATTTTCTGAAATGACAGAAGACTGGACCACCCAGTTAACAGGCTACACTCACCCTAAAGGCTTGCTCCAGTAAAGGGGTCAACTTACATGGCACTTTCTTCACTGCAATTTGAATTGCCAGCATCCACTGTTGCCTTCTGGCCAAAAGCTTCTTCTGTAAGGTCCAGCCAGGTCTGATTCTTAAATTTAATTGTTATTCTTTTCGCCCAGAAGAGAATGCAGGGAATTCCATCCATGGAGATATTAACCGGGTTATAATAACTGAATGCATTCCAAGGTTCTTTTTCTAAATGTCTTTGTCTGCTCAGACTGTAGTTGAGAGCCTAATTAAACCAAATAAACAAAATTTAAGATACAAATTTGTTTCCATGGTACAAAAGGTTTCTTGGAAGGAAAAGAGCCAATTCAAATCCTGTTGGAACTCTGTTAGCTTGAGAGTCTACGCTCTTGTGGGGAAAAGGAGATGGGTGGACCTGATCCTAACAAGCCTAAAAATGATAGGTATACCTGAAAGGTACATTAGCCCCATTCCACAAAGCACTAGAAATGGAAATGATGAAATTATAAAAACAAACAAAAAACCAGCTTTGAAAGTGATAACATTAGCAATAATGACTTTAAAAAGTCATCAGTCACCATGTAGGGGGAGGAAAAGGGAATAAATAGGTGGAGGGCAGTAGATATTTAGCCATGAAACTATTATTCTGTGTGATACTGTAATAGTAGATAGGTATCATTATACATTTGTTAAAACCCATACAGCGCAAAGAGTGAATCCTAATACAAAACATGGACTTAGTTAATAATGTATCAATAGTGGATCATCAGTTTTAACAAATGTACCACACTAATGCAAAATTTTAAGTATAGGGGAAATTGGGTGTGTGGGTAGACTGAGAAGGTATATGGGAACCTTTTGTACTTTTGTTCAATTTTTTCTGTAAACCTAAAACTACTAAAAAAAAAAGTCTATTTTTTTTAAAATTCACCATGCCATGAAACTAATGGCAGTAATCTTTTCAAAAAACAATATCATAGGAACCCAAATAATTCAAAACTTTAAGTTAAGAAATTAACATGTTGAAGAAAACAAGAGGTTTCTAGAAATCAAGCATAATTCTCCAGACCATTAATGTCTAATAGGACATTCTGGGGCATTGACTATTATGCACTGGAAATGTAGCCAGGACAACTGAGGAGCTTAATTTTTAATTTTACTTAACATTATTCAGTTTGAATTTAAATTTAAGTAGCTGCATGTGGCTAGAGTCTACTGTCTTAGACAGAGCAACTCCGGACCACTTAATATACATAAACTAGCAAGGTATTCTAACCTTGTTCTACATCTTATGAAACTTTTGTAGATTACCAGGAAGCACAAGACAGTGCACCTCAGTACATCAGTCTGGAGTCACAAAAGCAGGTCTCTATCTGAAAGATCTACTTACCTAGATCAACTATTTCACACCAATTACTCTAGTCTAAGTACAGATAAAAGAGAAATTAAACAGGCAGCAGCAACCCAAGTTTACCAGTAACCAGAGATAAACAGTTACTATTCTGAAAGTAACAAAAGTAAAACTGAATATTGTAATGAAATATGAGAGCAAATGAAACTTCAATCTTTCTCAACTATAACATTACCATAATACATTTCCCCACCCAAAGTTCAAGTAAAAATGTTGGTTATTAATAGAATTATTATTTATATTTTCATAGTGGCTCTGATCTAATTGAAATGTGTTTACATTTTTTTTTAAAGATACAATCTAGTTTCCTAACATGTCCATACCTGTGTGACTGGTATTGTGAAATTCTGCATTGGCTTTGTATCTCGATTATTCTGCTGATCTGTCAAATAAAATGATATGAGTACAAAGGGTAAATGTCATTGATTTATTAAAGTAATTGAGTGACAAGAATATGCTAAAGACTGTGAAATGTACCAGGTTTGAGTCTCTTTTGGTTCATGATTTAGAATACACTAGTTTAAGAGATTTTCACATGAGAGACTCCTGATGCAAGTACCGGCGTTCAGGGAAGTCCATCACAGACAAAACCCTTCCTCAACGCCCCCATAAGGACAATTACAGGTCTTACCGCTCTTTATAACCACTTCTTTATTTGAAGATGTTCGAGAGCTGAAACTAGAAAAAACAAAAATAAGATGCTAAACAAATATCTACATTTTAGATATTACATGAAATTTTAAGGAGAATATTTTGGTTTATTACATCTCAGAATAGAGGAGCAGAATCTTAGCCTGTCAAAACTGTACACTTTTGAGTATGAATTTCTGATTTAAAAAGTAATACTATATCTGTTCTTCAAAGAAAACAAGGAAAAGACTGAACATTTTAAAGAAGAACAAAATTTTAAGTATCGACCCTAATCTTTATTCACTGAATAGTCTACTATGTTCCAAGCAGTGTGCTAGACGCTGAGGTCTAACAAAAAATAAATAATAACCAAATAAATCAAATAACCAAATAATAAAACATAATAAAATATTTTACAGTGTAATTTTATACATTATATTGTTAGCATATTAAAGTGAAAATATCCAATGCTTTTTATTAAAAAAATACACTATTCAAAAAGATATTTCTGAAAATTATGAGGATATAAATTATAATATATGTCCTTTCAGCATTTCACTACATACTCATACACACCCTACACATATATAATTTATATTTTATATTATTTAAAATCAGATTTTTGTAAACATCCTGTTTTAAAGCCTGCAATTTTTTCACTTAAAAATATATCACACATGTTTTCCCATCTTATTACATATTTTTCTGTATTTTTAATTCCATGTGGTATTACATCATACAAATTTATTTAACTGAATACCTATTAAGTATTTAAGTTATTTCCAATTAATAAACAATACTACATTGAACACTGTCATGGATTATTTATTCATACCCCTGAGAAGTTCCTTAAGATAAATTTCTAGAAGTGAAATTGCTAAGTTAGAACATAGATACATCTTTTCATCATGGAATATTACAAACACACAAATTTAAACAGAAAAGCATAAGACCCCTCCCCCTCCTTCAATCACCTGTACCCATCATCCAGCTTCAGTAATTATCAAGCCATAACTAATCTTGTGTTACCTGCTTATCCACCCACTTCCCATCTCTGGTATTACTTTGAAGAAAATATCAGAAATTGTATCATTTAAGTATGTATTTCTAAAGAATAAAGACTTTTTAAAATAACAGCCCAATTACATTTGGAAAATATAATTCTCTAA
Organism: Camelus bactrianus; assembly: GCF_048773025.1. Taxonomy (NCBI): domain Eukaryota; kingdom Metazoa; phylum Chordata; class Mammalia; order Artiodactyla; family Camelidae; genus Camelus; species Camelus bactrianus. The sequence goes on along the minus strand of NC_133541.1, from coordinate 56,528,012 downwards.
CATTACATACCATGTCAGTCTAAATCTTCAATTGTGTCATGTCATAAAAATGTTCAGTTTGTTGCATATTTTAAATTTTTCTTAGGTTGTACCTGTAATATATGAGACTCCTATCCAAGACCTATATGTATGACTATTATATAAACTCTTAACATTTTTGTAATTAGAGAAATACATGTATTACATATCATTATACACAAAACATAATTTTAGCTACAGAGTTACTAAATATACATTATAGTGAATTGTTTTAGAATTAATTATATGGAATCATTACAAATTAAATGCACCATTTTCTTCATAATACATTCTCTAATATCTAATGAGAATTTCTGAAGATGATAAATTGATAACTATAATGTCTACTAGATGCTATTAATAAATTCCAATATACCTGCAATTATTTTTTCACTTTATCAGCTCTATTGAGGTGTAAGTTAAGTACAATAAGCTGCATGAATTCATTCAATGTATACAATATGATGGGTTTGGGCATATGCATATATCCATGACACACTGCCACAATAAAGATGCAGAATATTTACATCCCACAGAAGTTTCCCCATGCACTTCTGCAGTGGAGAGATGTTTCCCCTACCTCAGCCACAGGCAAGTACAGACTAACTTTCTGTCACTTTAGATTAGTTTGAATTTTCTTGAGTTATAAATAGAATCATGTAACATATATTCTTTAGTACTTGGCTTCTTTCAGTTTTATGACTGACACTTACTGATGTTGTTACATGTATCAATATTTTATTGCATTTTATTATTGAGAAATATTTCATTGTATGGATATGTCACATTTTGTTTACGCACTCACTGACGGACTTTTATGATGTTTCTAGTTTGGGGCAGCTACAAATAAAGATACAAAAACATTCATGTACAGGGTTTGTGGTGGAATATGTATTTTCACTTTCTTAATGGTGACTTTAAAAAAGCAAAAGCTTTAATTTTCAAAAGTCTAATGAATTTTTTTCTTTTATTGTCTATTTTTTGTATCTAAAAGAAATATTTCCTAACTTAAGGTCATGAAGAGTTTCTCTTGTGTTTTATCTAGAAGCTTGAAAATTTCAGCTTTTACATTTAGCACTTTGATGATCCATTCTGAGTTGATATTTGTGAGATAAGGTATTTGTAGCATTTTGACGCCTGGGATAAAGAAAATGCCCTAAAAGCTTCCAGAAATTAAAAAAACAAGACTCACGCAAGGATTCAAAAAATGTCTCTCTCACATCCTTTCCAAAGCTAATGGAGGATACGTTCCAGCCAAGTAAGGGAGAAAATCAAGAAAGAGGAAAGCACGGGCATCAAAACAACAACAACAACAACAACAACAACAAAAACAACAAAAACAGTGGATCAAATTCAGAAGAGTGACAAAGAGAAACCTAAAGATGACTATTGTACATCACACCTAGAGAGAATTAACCCAGACTGGAGCAAGAGGACAAAAGGGCTCTAAAGAAGGAAGACATAGAGGGAGATCCCCAGGTGAAAGGACGACTTGAGAGACTATGCTATGTGTTAAATACTTTGTTGATAATAACAGGAAGCTGTTACACAGTCTAAAATATATAAATTGAGAAATCGTCTAGCATATTATTTACACGCTATTTGCAGCAACATGGAAGTCCCTGGATAATGTCATTTTAAGTGAAGTAAGTCAGAAAAAGAAAGAAAAATACCATATGAGATCGCTCATATGTGGAATCTAAAAAAAAAGAAAGAAAGAAAGAAAAAGGCAAATGAACATAAATACAAAACAGAAACAGACTCACAGACATAGACTACAAACTTGTGGTTGCCAAGGGGGAAAGGGGTGGGAAGGAAAAGACTGTGAGTTCGAAATTTGTAGATACTGACAGGCATATGTAGAATAGATAAACAAGATTACACTGTATGGCACAGGGAAATATATACAAGATCTTGTGGTAGCTCACAGTTAAAAAGAATGCAACAATGAATATATGTATGTTCATGTATAACTGAAAAATTGTGCTCTACACTGGAAATTGACACAACATTGTAAACTGACTATAACTCAATAAAAAAAAATGAAAAAAAAATATTGTGACAGTGGTGGATTGTATGATTGTTCCCTGCCTTTGGCCATGTTCCTTGCAGTATCTTCCTGTAAGTGGAGAACATTTTCTGCCCCAGAAGAGTTTCAAGCTTTCTAATAATATCACTATACACAAATCAATTTTTTAATTTCTTTCATTTGAACTTCATCTTTCCAAAAATCATAATTCATGATACAGGGTTAAATATTCAATTTTAAAAAGTCTTAATGAACAAAAACAAAATTATGAGATATATTTTACCTAAATAGGATAAAAATATATCAAGTCATTTGGAAATATCTAGTTAGCAGAGGAATTTAATATATGTTTATTGAATAAAAGCACATGAATAAATGAATGAGTTTTCATATTGTTAACATGCTTGGCTTGAGATTCTGCTCTACTAATTAAAATTTTTCATGTGTTCATTAATGAAAAGCTTTTGGACAACAACATAGGCTTATTTTCATTTCAGTGAATGTATGGACTTATGATAATGCTGCTATACTTTTTAAAATAAACTGTAATTTAAATAGGTCTTGCCCCCACCCATAAGTCTGAACTAATGAGGTTTTAAGGGAAGCTATAATCTCAATCAAAGACAAAACACTATACATACTGACTTTCACATCACTATATAACCTCTGAACTGAAATAAAGCTAAAGAATGATCCGGTTAAACTTATCTTGCAAATAAACTAAGAAATAGTAATTTTTAATTAAAAAAAAAAAAGTAAACCTACACTAGCAGTAGAATATTCATTTCCAGTGAAAGGAAAACATGAAAAATAATCAGGAGCCACAGGCTTGCGGTGGCTGGTACCATATTTTTGATGTACCAAGTATTCCATCATGAGTCTCATAAGTACTCCTTTATGATAATGAAGGTAAAGTAACTGCTTCATGGTTCTGCTCAGGATAAAGACCACATTTTCACCATGGCCTACAAGGTGCTGAAGGACCTTGACCTGATAGCTGTGCTCAACTCATTTCACCTCCTCCCCTCTGCTCCAGCTAAACTAGCGTTCTTTAGTTCCGTTCCCTGAATGTTTCATGTTCCCCTCCTTCCTCAGAAGAATTTTAGCACCTGCTGTTCTCTCCACCTGGAATATTCCTTCTTGCCCTTCCCCCCACCTTCCTGTCATGTCCTCCATACCCTCCAGATCACAGCTCAAATACCACTTCCTCGGAACACTGTCCCTAACTTTTCAGACTAGTTCAGATCCCCCTATTCTATGTGTTCATAGTCTCCCATACTTTTCTTTCAAAGCACATTTCAGTTTATTTGTAATAAGATCATTCATTTGATTTATGAGCACTTCCACTCTAGACTTAAAGGTTCATGAGGGCAGAGACTATATCTGCATTGCTCACCACTGTATACCCAACACCTAGCACAGTGCCTATTTAAAAGTATCAAGTATTAAAAACATATGTGTTATATGCATAAATGAACTAACAATTTAATGAATGAACAAACTCTGAAAGGGCAGTGGGAAATGGGAGCTCACAGGGGATGCTATGAGAGAGGGAAAAGATTTCTTTTTTGTCTAAGTATAAACCCAATTTGAGGAAGGAACATGTAAAGGAAGAGTGATGACCAAAACTTGGTCTAAGCTTAGGATACACATATTAGGCTTAAAATACAATCATCCTTCCTAGAGACTTAAGAACTCTGAATTGCTCATAGAGTTAAAAGATATTTTAAATTTCAGATCCATGATTTGAAAGAGCATTTACAAAATGGCAACAGTTGTTTCCTCCATAATGAATTAATATGCCATATTATTAGATCCAAATGGTCATTGATTTACATGACTTCTAGGGGTCCCTTCTGAAGCTAAAATTATTTAAACCCATTAATCTTGCCTCAGAAACAGAACTGGGATTTCTTAGTTCTTGGTGTACATTTTACCAGTGAAATACACAAATGAGTCATTTCTGTATAAACCAGGTGAGGAAACATTACTAAGCTTTAACTACTTTAAGGAGTATAGGTCACCTATTACTTGAAAGTCAACGTGCAAGAAAGCACTAATTGACATGGAAACAATGGGAGAAAACAAATGAAAAATAACTCATGTACTTGTTGTTTTTATCAGCTGGTGACTTAAGAATTCCTTAACATAAGTTTTGGCAGATTGTCCTGCTTGCCACCATCCTTTGTGTTCATACTAAATCCCCTGACGGATTTGTTGAGATGGTACATCTGAGTAATTGCAAGATATAACATAAGTTGACTGATATTCAGATTTTGAATATTCTTCCTCATAGAGAAATCTTTGTATGTTCCTTTATATAGTATGGAAAAAAGCCAAAAGGACAAAGGAAATAGAAGTAGAAATTTTGCTTGTTAGCTTTAAATAGCATATACTCCACACAATTACCATCTTCTACCAGTTAAAATAATTTAACATCTTTTCTTTGGGGGACAGGTTATATATTTTTGAGGCTTTTAAATTTTTCCTTTACTCTCCTCTCACGTACTAATGGCAGGAGAAACAGAAATTAATGCTTACCTATAAGTATAAAAGAAACATGAATGCTGATTTGAGTCATTTTCTCATAGAGATATACTTTGATACAAAATACAAATGTTTCTTGGATAGTTTGAAGAAATAAATAGCTCTTCCCTCTTTTAACAGAGATTGTATTTTTATCTCTTATTTACAAACCCTAGTTGAATGATTTTAGTAGCTACCAAATGATCTAACCTAGAAAATTCATTTTGAACTGTTAACAAATATAGCTGTGAAAACAATATAAAGAAATTACAGAGCCACCTAATTTCACACTTACACTGAAATTCACAGGTGCATTGCATTAAAAGATGTGCAGTTACTCACCTTACATTTTTCCTGGCAAGTATCTGATCCAAAGTTAGTAAAAATATCATACAGAAAGAAATTAGTGAAAAACTAAGCACGATTTTTCTTCCCATCAAGAAATAATCGGTTTCTTCAAACTAGGCACATCTGTTAATTCATAAATGCGAAAAGAGCAGAGGCAGTTCTTTTTATGCCTTGTGATTGACAATACATTCAACCAATAAAAAGAGAGCTTTCCCAGGACATATTATGTGGGGAGGAGGATGGAAGGAGGGGTCTGATACTGCTTACTTTAGAATACAGAGTGAAGCCAATGGGTCTCTTTAGGTTGTCTGATTATTCATCTCAATGAAAGATTATTAGGGAGCAGATTTTTATGAGAAAAATCTGTCAATTAAGCTCTTTTTGGAAATTGGCATTGTTTTGGTACTCTCTGAAGAATCTCATAGTGCTTTTTTAGGAAACTATTAAATTCTCCTAAAAAATCTATGAAGTATAAATCATTATATGCATATTTTTCAGGTGAATAAATAAGTAAAAATCTCTGAGACTTACCTAATTTTACATATGTGTCCTAATTCACAGTTTCCTACTGAATTCATGACTCTCCATTTGCTGAGGTGTGGAACGCAGTGGTAGAGGACACTGGCTTTGGAGACAGCGAGGATGTGTATTCCCAGCTCTAGCCCTTAATTGCTATCTGGTATTAGGAAAATTACTTTTCCTCGTTTACAGAGTGGGGACAAAAGTACTTAACTCAAAGAATTGTTGTGAAGATTAAATGAGACCCTGAATAGCCAAATCCATCTTGAAAAAGAAGAACAAAGCTGTAGGCATCACACTTCCTTATTTCAAAATACATCACAAAGCTACAGTAATTAAAACAGTACAGTACTGGCACAAAGACAGACATATAGACCAAGAGGACAGAATAGAGAGCCTAGAAATAAATCCATGTATATACTGTTAACTGATCAACAAGGGTACCAAGAACACATAATGGTGCTGGGAAAACTCGATGTCCACATGCAAAAGAATGAAACTGGACACTTGTCTCACACCATACACAAAAATCAACTCAAAATGGATTAAGACTTAAAACCTAGAAGAAAGCATAGGGAGACACCTTTGTGACATTGGTCTCAGGGGAAATGAATTCATGAGTATGCTACCAGAGCACAGGCAATAAAGGCAAAAATGGATGTGGGACTATATCAAACTAAAAAGTCTCTGCACAGCAAAGGAAACAATCAAGAGTGAAAAGGCAACCTAAAGAATGAAGAGAGAACATCTGCAAAACATGTATCTGATATAGGGTGCAATTTCCAGATTATATAAGGAACTTTTTGCAAATAACCCAATTTAAAAATGGGCTAATGACTTGAATAGACATTTCTCCAAAGAAGCCACAGAAATGGTCAACATGTATATCAAAAGGTTCTCAATGCAACTAATCATCAGGGAAATGCAAATCAAAACCACAAGGAGATACTACCTCACATCTGTCAGGATGGCTATTATCAAAAAAACAAGGCAAGTTTGGGAGTCCCTGGCACCTCACTTCCGCACTGTGGAATCTGGGTCACATCTCACAAGTTTTCCCTCCTCCACAGACTGACAGCTCCTGCCAACTAGGTGCCCTACCCGGCTTTCTGGTCCTGTGGGGCCTCACTGCTCCCCTAGCCCTAAGACCCTGGGACCCTTCCTGCCTTTCCTCTGTGGTGCTTTGACCCGGGGGACTTCCTGTTAAAAAAACAAAGAAAAAAAAAAAGACAAGTATTGGCAAGAATGTGGAGAAATTGGAACACCTGTACACTGTCGGTGGGAATACAAAATGGTGCAGCTGCTATGGAAAACAACATGCAGATAGCTCAAAAAATTACAAATAGAACTACCATATAATCCACCAATCACATTTATGAATAATTATCTCAAAGAATTGAAATCAGGATCTCAAAGAGATATTAGCACTCTAATGTTCACTGCAGCACTATTCACTATAGCCAAGATATAGAAATAACCAAAGTGTCTGTGGATGGATGAGTGGGTAAAGAATATGTGACATACAACGAAATAATATTCAGCCTTAAAAAAAGTGAATTCTGCAATATGTGACTACATGGATGAAATTTGTGGACACTATGCTAAGTGAAAGAAGTCAGTCATAAATACTACATGATTCTATCTACATGAGGTATGTAAAATAGGCAAATTCATAGAATCAGAGAGTGGAAAGGTGGTTGCCAGCGGCTGAGGGAGGAGAAAATGGGAGTTGCTAATCAAGTGGCATAAAGTTTCAGTTAAGCAAGATTAATAAATTCTAGAGATCTGCTGTACACGATTGTATCTATATTTAACAATACTGTAGCAAACACTGAAAAATTAGAGTGGATCTCATGTTAACTGTTTTTACCACCATAAAATAAAAGTTTAAATAAATAAATAACATAGATGAAAGTCTTTCTTACTTCAATGCCTAGCTAAATAAAGAATATCTATTGTTATTCCTTCTTTGCCAGCCTCTACTCCGACCCCTACACCTGAAGAGCATTAAAAAAAAATTCCTAAAAGTTGTTTTATATAAAAACATATAATTAAAATGCTATAATAAAGAAAATCCTCCAAGATGAAAGTGTTAGTATTTTTCAAGAACCTCAATCTCTTCAATGGCAAAGTATCAGTAGCTGAAAGGGACTATTTGTAAGTGGCATTTCAGAGATGATGGATTGTAGGAAGCCTGGGGACTTGACCTTGATGAAACACTTCCCCTTCCTCACTGTTTACTTTGCACACATACCATCTTCTAACATGGTTCTAGGGAACCCTGTAGAAAATGAGAAAATAAAAGCACAATGACTGGGAGAAATAGGAGAAAACAGACATAAGGAAGAAAGTTACTAATAAAAATTGTTAAAAAAAAAAAAAAAAAAGCCTGTCCATTCCCATTCTTAACTCCTACTTTCCAGCATATTTCCCTTTCTTCTCTGTTCTTTCATTTTACCCAACTTCCACCCCTCATCTCTACCTTTCTGTCCTTTTCCTGATTCTGCAGAATTTCAAGTAGCAAGACAGGTCTGGACAAGAGGAGTTCAGTCTTAGGCAGCGTTGCCAAATAGAATTCAGGACATTCAGTTAAATGTGAACTTCAGATAAACAACAAATAATTTTATTAATAAGTATGTCCAACGCAGATTTTGGGACATACTATGCTAAAAAATCATTTGTTGTTTGTCTGAAAACTATATTCCACTAGATATCTTGTATTTTTATTTGCTAAATCTGGCAATCCTAGTCTTAGGGATTCTCTGCTACTCAAATTTTAACCTGTATACAAATCACATGAGATTTTCTTAAAATGCAAATTCTGATTCAGTAGGTCTGGGGTGGGGAATGGGATTCTTTGTTTCTAACAAGCTTCCAGATGATGCTGACGCTGCTTGCTTGAGGACTGCATGTGAGTAGTAAGGATCTAGAACAGCACTGTTCAACAGAAATAACATAACAGCTACATACGTAATTGTAAATTGTCTAGTAGCCACATTAAAAGAACTGAAAATAAACAGGTGAAATTAGTTTTAATAATCTATTTTATTTAACCTAATATATCTAAAATATTATTTCAAACATAAGTATTTTTTTAATTATTAATATTTTACCTTCCTTTTCTGCCCTAAGTCTGAAACCTGATGTATAATTTACACTTATACATATCTCAATTCAGACTAACCAAAATTTCAAGTGCTCAGTAACCACATGTGGCTAGGGGCCACTGTACTGAACAGTGCAAATAAAGAATATCTCCTCCAGCTGCTCACAGTCTCCTATGCTAGCAGAAGTAGTATCTGATCACCCTGCTCCTCAAATTCCTGGTCAGAAGGAGGTGAGAGCTCAAGCCCGTGATGATCTTGGACTGTAATCAAAATGGTTCTGTGAACACTCAGAAACTATATTAATCCCTTAGTGTTTATCACATAAAATTCTTTTTTGGAGGTATGCTTCAGTTATATTTTCAGGCACACAAACATATACAAAATTTTTTATTTAAATCAAGTATCATTTCAATATATTTTATGACTTGATGGTCTTAAGTTTTTAATATAGTATTCCTTCTGCTGTTGAAATTTTCTCTCACTTGAATAAGAACATTTAAGGCAGAATAATTAGTAGCTAGTAGGTTTCACACATGTATTTTAGAATAGAAGTCACACTTCAAATGTGATTGTCTGAGAATAGCTCATCTTGTGACTTCAGAGGAGAAAAGCAATGATAAAAAATGCTAATATGATAGCTTGCAGGCTGCAAAGCACAGGGTATCACCTGCCTGGAATTGTACTTGCCTGCTCAGATGGCTGAAGGGTCTGTGTCCAAAACCATGAAGGTCTAAGATTTTAACCAACTTGTAAGCTAACAAGTTAGCCTGCCATGGTTTCATGGATGCTTCCAGAAGACAATACTCATGGACTGGAGACAAAGGACTTAGTTTATTATTCACCACATAGTAAGCACTACGAGCATCAGTCCACTTGTGTCACCTCCCCTAAAGCAATATGGGTGGGCCCAGACGGATGCTTGCACACACAGTGGATTTCATTTCAGGAGAGGAACCCTGAGTTTCCAAGACTATAAACAAACTCGTCCTTTGCTAAAGAGGAGGGCACTATTTCTACCTTTCTAGGCTATTAGCTATAGAAACATCCTAAAGATATTCCAGAACAAAGAGCAGTTAGTGACTTACAAGATAAACAGAAAATGTAGAAGAGCATGAAAAATACCCTCTTAAAATTTTCCATGAGAGAACAGGAAGTTGTACATCCATGCCACCTTCTTTTCAACTGAAAATATTTTGGATTTGCTTCATCTTCTGATTTACTATACATTACTAAATGAAATGCTACCTGAAAATTTGAATATCAAAAATCTATCTTCCCATAATCATATATGGCCATATGGAATTGAGTTCTTATGGGAAAAAAATGGATCTACATTAATTCTAATATTTACCTTAAGAAGCATCTAGCATATGTCAGATTACAGTCTCTATTCATCCAAGTGCTCTCAGACTGAAAATGACATTAGTCAAATATTCAAATTAATTACAGCAGTCTTTGCACACTGATTCAAAATCCAAATCCATGTACCTCCTACGAAGCCTGCATGACCTGGCCCTTGCTGGTCTCTCTCAACTCATTTATGGCCGCCCTTCCCCACACCATGCTCCAGCACACTGGCTTGCTGGTGCACACTGGTGCTTCTCAACACCCTCCATATGCCAAGCTTTTTTGCACCTCATGACTCTGCACATGTTGTTCCCTCTGTGGGGATCACCTCACACCCCTTTGGCTCTCCCTGCCTTCTGTTCACTCTCATTATAACACACACCACAGTTTGTACTGAGGTATTTACTTTCTTGTTACTTATTTATGGTGCATTTCCTCACCAGAAGGCCTGCTCCATGAGGGCAGGGACCGTGTCTAATTAACTCAAGTACACCTAGAGCCCAAGATGCTGCTGGTCAAAGTCAGTGCTAAAAAAAATGTACAGAATAATGAATAAGCTTTTCAAAAAAGTCACATAATTAATTCCCACTTCATGTCACATGGTTGTGACTCCCAGGGCCTGAATATTTAGGCAACCATAACCAGAAAATCAACTAATTCAAGTATTTCATTGAATTCAGTAGCTTGAAAATGCAAATGGCCAAAAACCCATTCTATCAGTTTACTAGCAAATTATCATAATATGCATGTACTTCTTGCTCCTTGTGGAGGAGTATGACACAATCTGACTGGGCTATGAGGTGCCCAGATATTTGGTTAAACATTATTCTGGGTATGTCTCTCAGGCAGTTTCTGAATGAGATGAACATCTGAATTGGTAGACTGAGTAAATCAGATTGCCCTTTCCAATGTTAGTGGTCCTCATCCAAACCACTGAAATTCCAAACAGAACAAAAAGGTGGAATGTGGGAGAGTAACAGCTCAGTGGTAGAGCACATGCTTAGCATGCACGAGGTCCTGGGTTTAATCCCCAGTACCTTCACTGACCAAAAAAAAAGGTAGAGTAAGGGAGATTTCACTTTCTCTACCTGTCTTGGAGCAAGGATATCAGTCTTCCTGCCTTCAGACTCTATAACTGAAACTATTACACCCTCTCTCTGGGTCTCCAGCTTGCTGACTGCAGATTTTGGAACTTCTCAGCCTCTATAACTGCATGAGCCAATTCTTTAATAAATCATATATTCATATGCATATGAACCATATTCATATTGGTTTTCTCTGGAACATCCAGACTAATACAGACTCTTTATCAAGTTCAGAGCCTAACTGCTCCCATGATTTCTACCAATTTTCATCAAATTAACTTCTCAGTTGATTAGAATCAGGTTAGTAAATGAAATACTTTTAAATGCTTTGGGTTTAAATGTTAATGTTTCTTACTTTAGATTCTCCATTGACTTTTTGGAACATGGATAAAATGTCAAATTAGTGGCACATGTTTTACATTCTCATTTTTCAAGTTAAACTGAAACAGGAGGCTTGCTCTTACATAAGTCTGTCTCTTAGACAAGCATTGATTGTCATGTGCTAGATGCCAGGAATACACGGTAAAAAGATCTAGTTCTCGCCCCCAAGAAGCTCCCAGCCCAGCGACATGCAGAAATGTGAACACGTAATTGCTGGGGTAAATAATTTTGGGGGATGTTTCAACTAGCAAACCAGAGACCTTCTCTGAGATCAGCCCCACCTTCACTATAAGCAATGGCTGATTAGATGAGGCATAGAGAGAGGCTGCTATATAACAGAAAAGGAGACAAGAGGTAAGTCATAACTCACTCTTGAAGAGTTGAAGCAGCTTTCCAAGGGAAGAAAAGGCCTCCACTACTCTCAAAAATGCTTTCACCAGGCACCTGCAGAGTCCCCACCTCGACAGAGAAAGAAATCAGAGTTTTAAATCAGTAAAATAAAACTCATATTGAGGACATGTGCCATTTGATGTTGCCCTATAGTTTAGGCCACCGTTTTTATAAGAGCAAAGTCGATTCTCTGAATGAAAATTTAATGTTTTCGATCAGAGAAAAAATTACCTCTGTCCTTCATGAAGCTATATAAACCTAGAACCCTTCACTTCTTTTCTTCCTCCCTTCCTTTTTCTCATTCCTTCTTTTTCTCTCTTGTTCTTTTTTCTTTCAATTTATAGGAAAAAATACTGTTTTACTTTACAGTCTTTTAAGCAATAAAGCCTTAGTAATACAAAATGCTCAAAATTCTGCACATTTACTTTTATAGTTTTATATTTATATATTGTAATAATTTACATATTATTACATTTAAACAATCCAGAAATAATCCTGGTGAATCTTCATTTTACTGTGGAAAGCAAAGGCTGAGAGAGTGACACTGGCCATTCCCAATTACTAAGATTAACTAGTCCCCACTGAACTCAGACAGCACAGATCTGACCCCTCTACCAGATTCTTAAACCTCTCCAGGGAATGAGATTCTAAAGCTTAATGTTTCATTGAGTAACGAAAATTATTTTTTTTTCCTAGTAAGAAGAATTATCTTTCATTTCTTATAATTCAAAGGTCCCTGTTGAAATAGAGACCAATTTTCTTTTGTTTGGTTCTCGGCCAAGTTAAAGAACACCTGGAGAATAACTTTTAATACGCAATTAACATAACTCCCTCCCAGGAACTTCACAAAGGGCATCAAAGAACATGTTAATTCCCCCTCGAACCTACACAGAGGTTTAATTAAATAACACGATTTTAAAGATCAGGACTGTATATTAGTAAGATTATAGAGCAATACACATATTTCTTTAGTTCCACAGGATAGATATGAGAAGAAATAATCACTACACCAAAAAGTAGCTAGAATGAAAGGAGAAGAAATATCATTCATTTTGGATAAAGCAAAAGTTGTGTTTAATAATTTAATCAGGTAAATGAAGCACTCAACATTCATTACTAGTAATTATACAAAGCGTGTAAGCATTGGTTTTACTGCTTCTTCTTTCCCATTTAAAGCTGTTATTTTAACTTGTCACATTTCCATAGCAACTAATACCTCAATTTTTATAGCTAAAGCACTAGGAATAACTTCTAACCATTCTAAATGCTCCAGTATCAACTATCAACATTGTTAAAATCCTTGGCTATTCTTCCCCAAAGTTAACTTCTCTCCCATACAGTACAAAGAATCAGCATCACCCTTGACCTAAATCTCCTTATCAACTGATCTAATTCATGAAGATCAATTTTTCTTCTTAGTTGGGGAATGAGGGGGTGTCTCCGAGAGAAGTCAAATAATAATACCCTTCTGCCCCACCTGAGTGCTAAATCAACTGAGAAATAACCACAAGGGGTAAGACAAGCAGAGGCCCAAATACCACTTTTATGCCTATGAAAGGCCAGAGTGGAGGACAGAATTTAGTGCAGGAGCAAAATGGATTGTAAGCGAGCCCCTCTCCTCAGAAGATAGGCAAGGCAGCCTGTCACAGCAGCACTGGGCTCTCCAAGAGAAGAGGAGCCTGCCCAGAAGAAACCTGAGAAAACATGTGCCCCACAGGCAGGCTGGACTCCAAAAAGGAAAAAAGGAAGAGATGAACATGCCTAGACTATTTTTCCAATATTTACCACAGACGCCACCTTTACTCGCCTGTCATAGAATGAATAAATTGGCATTTATTTGTAAATATATAATGTAACTCCTCCTACTCGGAAGGAAATACTAGGAAAGAGAAAAACTTGTTCTCCTTCCTCCCCCTACTCCCCTGTTTGGTATTTCAAGAACTACCAAATGGTATTCTTTAGTGACAGTCTATCAGGTTTCATATACCTCTAGGAACCATGGATATCAACTTATAAGAATACTTTCATTTTAACAACTACGCTCCTTAGTTTGGTGTTTTACTGGCTAGAAAATCATTTCCCAACAATTTTATGCCTTATTTACTTAATATTTATTTACAAATTTTTTTAAACTCCTTAAAAATCAAAATTCTGATAACAAATCTGGAAACTAACAAACATGTTCTGGTTAAGCAATTTAACTTCTTCAAGTCTCAACTTACTCTTTGTGAAATGGGGATAATAACAGCACCTGCCACATAGGAGTTGTTTTGAGGGTTAAAAGAAATCATGCGTATGAAGTCCTAAGCCTGGCACCTAAATAGCACTCCATACCTGATAGAGATGGTGGCGGTGTGATGATGATAATTATGATGTCACTGATTTTGCTCTTTCCAACATGACCTAACTCCAAATTATACCCTGAATCTTAAATCTCTCCATCTCCAATGCTACTACCTATGATCTCTCAATTGTTCTAATGTAACAGCCCTCTCCTTGGATAACCTAGGTCCTCTCCTGCCCCTCTATGATGCCCTTCCATAGCAGACATAGTGATATTTTTAAAATGTAAATCAGATCTTGTCAGTCTTTCACTTGAAGCCCTCCAATGGCTTCTCATCACACTCAAAATAAACCCAAATTCCTTATCCTGGCCTACAGGTTGGACATGAGCTGGTCCTGCCCATCCCTTCAACTTCACCGATCTCTATTTTCCCACTGGCTCACTACCTTTCAGTCATGGACGCTTTCTTTCTTTTCCTCTAATTCCTCAAGGTCATTTTTGTTTGGGGACCCTTTTAGAAAGCTTAGGGCCTAGTGTTAAAGGAAATTCTGTCTCCTTTCAGGCTCCAAATTAAGTAATAAGTTCTTTATCAGGAAGTAAAAATTTCAAAGCTCCAAAAACAAAAATTAAATCCTTAAAAAATTTTTTTCATAGCTATAGTAATCAAAACCCTTAGTTCATAACACACTCTGTCCGTCGGTTCATGCTTTGTTTGTTTTTAATGATAAAATAATTAAAACCAAAGTAAACCATAATCCAACATCCAACTATGATCCCCACTCTCTCCACATACTGTCACTATTATCCTGAATACAGGATACAGAAGACCTGACAGCACTATCAACCACCTTGGGCTAATTAACATTTATAATGCATTTTTCCCCAAAACAGCAAAATATACTTTCTTTTTAAGTGTACATGAAGAATTCACCAAGAGTGACTATATTCTGGGCCAAAAAGCAAACCTCAACACATTTTTAAAATACTGAAATCAAAAAAAGGATGTTCTTAGACCATAATGGAATTAAACTAGAAATGAATCATATAGCTATTTGGAAAAAAATCTCCAAATATTTGAATATTAAGTAACACAATTCTAAATAATCCATGATTCAAAAAGGAAATAAAAATGGAAATTAGCAAATGTTTTGAACTGAATTAAAACTAAAATACAACATACCAAAACTCATGGTATGCAGCTCTTAGAGGGATAGTCATACCATTAAATATATTAGGAAAGAACAAAGGTCTCAAATCAATGACCTAAGCTTCCACTTTAAGAAACTAATAAAAGAAGAACAAATTTAAATCCAAAACAAACAGAAGAAAGTGAATAATAAAGATAACACCAGAAATCAATGAAATTGAAAACAGAAAAACAATAGAGAAAATCAGTGAAACCCAAAGCTGGTTCTTTGAAGAGATCAGTAAGATTAATAAACTTTTGGCTGACCAAGAAAAAAAGAGAAGACTCAACTTATCAATATCAGGAACAGAAGATGAGACATCACTCTATAGATATTAAAAAGATTAAAAAGGAATATTACAAACAACTTTATGCCCATAAATTTGACAACTTAGATAAAATGAAAAACTTCCTTGAAAGGCACACATTACCAAAGCTCACTCAAGAAGAAATAAATAACCTATATAGCACTATATTTACAAAGAAATTGAATTCACAGTTAAAAACCTTCCAACAACAAATATATACAAACATATATGCAAAACAGAATGTCATAACAGCTTCACAAAACAATTTTGAAAAGTTAGATGGAATACACAAACTCAAAAAAATGACTTACCAGATCT
Organism: Camelus bactrianus; assembly: GCF_048773025.1. NCBI lineage: Eukaryota > Metazoa > Chordata > Mammalia > Artiodactyla > Camelidae > Camelus > Camelus bactrianus. The sequence goes on along the minus strand of NC_133541.1, from coordinate 56,512,166 downwards.
GGCTCAAGAAGAAATCTCAGTTCTCTGAATGGTTCTGTAACTAATTAAAGAGATTTAGACTGGGATTAATAATCTTCCCACAAAACAAACAAACAAAAACACCAGCAGGCTCAGATGGTTTTATAGGATGTTTTACTAAGCTTTCAAGGAATAAATCATTCCAACTTTACAACCACTTCCTATGAATATCCACTTAGTTTCTAACTTGTCCTTTTGCTTTCTTTCAGGCATTTTTGTTGAACAGAAGTTCTTAATCTGGTCAAATTTATCATTCTTTTTCTTTAGAAATATTTTCCTTTCCCAAGTTCAAGAAGATATTCACCTTTGTTTTCTATTAAGAATTTAAAAATTTTAATTTGTGACATTCAGGCTCTCAATGTCTGGAGTTGATTTTTATTTTCAGCCTGAGATGGTGATCCAATTTAATTTGGATAACCACTTTTTGTGCAGCTCCATGTGTTCAACAATCCTTCCTTTACACATTGATCTGACATCTAATTCTGTCATTTAAATATTCTATACTCATATGAGTCTTTTGCTGAACTCTCTATTCATTAGTCAGTTTATCTACTTCTGTACTAATGCTGCATTATCTTACTTAGCTTCACAGAAATTTCTCCTGTCTGGTATGGTCAGGCCTTCAGAAGTGTTTTGCCTACCCCTGGCTCCTTATTTCTCCAGCTTCAGTCTCATGGTTCACTGTAATCCTTTCCTTGTAACAACTCTCAATTCCCTTGTCCTTCCTCTATCACATTCACCTGACTAGATTCCACCCCCAGCCCTGCTAAAATCCAACTCTCTACCTATTCAGTCACTACACTGAATGAGTCTAAAGAAAATACACAAAATCATGCTAACTGATGTAACTGGATAACTAATTTCAAATGGGCCCTCAGAACTGGTCAACAATCCTACATTCTCTTGTCAATTTTCCCACACTGCTAAATTAGGAGACAAAACTCTTTATGTTGAAACCTAATCCCCAATGTGATGGCATTAGTAGTAGAAGGGGAGACTTTGGGAGGTGATTAGGTTGAGGGTGGAGCCCTCACGAATGAGATTAGTACTCTTAAAAAGAGATCTCAATATGTCAATTACATTTCAATAAAACTGGAAAAAGACAAACAAAAACAATTAAAAAAAAAAAAAGCAACCCCAAACCTCCTTGGACCTTCTGCCATATGAGGTTATAGCAAAGTCTTTGAACCAGGAAGTGCGTTCTCAACAGACACCAAACCTGGCAGCACCTTGATCTTAAACTTTTCAGTTTCTAGAACTGTGAGAAATAAATTTGTTTTTTTATAAGCCACCCATCTATGGTATTTTGTTATAGCAGCCTAAATGGACTAAGACCCTATTCCTTAGTAAAGCAGAGGTAATAAACGTATTTATCTTTTAGTGTTATGGGAATTAAGGCAGTTAATAAATGTAAGGCACTTAAAATAGTATGTGGCACATAGTAAGATTTAATGCTAACATTGCTATCACATCCTACCCTCTCTACTCAAACCTCTTTTCCCTACTTTCTCTTCACTGATGCCCTTGTTTCTTATTTCATTGAGTGAAGAGCAGTCAAAAGAGGTTCTACATCTTCCTATCAAAAAATCTTTGAATTTACTTGAAGTTGTACCCCTATATTCTGCCTTCTCTATTACTATAGATAAATTGTTATTATTCCTAAGGTCAATTCCTCCACTTGAGCACCCCTGTAGTCTACTCGAGGATTTGCTCATGTAATTATCCCTTTTCTCTATGAATTATCTATTTTTTCTTCTCTACTGAAACAATCCCATCAGCAATATAAAAATGCCATAAAACATACCATCTTAAACAAACCCATCCTGACACCACATCCTCCTTTAGATTTGGTCCCTTTTCTCTAAACTTTATACAAAAACTCCTTGCAAAAATGGTCTATAATTGCTGTCTCCACTTCCTTCTCTCCTATATTCTCTTGACTCCAGCCCAATCAGGCTTACATCTTCACCACTCCATGGGATCCCCTCTTGACAAAGTCACCAGTAACCTCCACATGGCCAAACCTAAAAGGTAATTTTCAGTCCTCATCTACTCCTTCTTTCACACTTGCTCACTTCCACTGTCTTCACTTGGCTTTGGTTAGAACATAGCACTGGCCACTCCTTTTCAGTCTATTTTACTTCACCTGCTGCTCTTTCAGTGTGCCCAGGCCTTAGGCCTCCAACCTTTCTCTGTTCTAGCTACAGTCATCCCCTAAATGATCTCACTCAGAGCCGTGGCTTTCAGTGTTATCTATTCACTGATGACTCTCTTGAATTCCATACCCACATATCCAACTACCCACCCCACATCCCTACTTGTATGTCTAACAAGCATCTCAAACTTAACACATCCCTAACAGAACTCTAATTTCCCCTTCTAAACTTCTCCCCTCCCAGTATTTTCCACTCAGTAAATAAAACCACAAACTACCCAATTGCTCAGGTCAAAAATCATAATTAACTCCTCTCTTACACCCTACAGTCCTGAGCAAATCCTGTTGGCTCTACCATCAAACTGTGTATCTGATACAACCACTTTTTACCACCTAGACTGAGATTCTAAGCCATAATTATTTCCCAATTGAACTATCACAACATCCTCCCAACTGGCCTCAAGGATTCGTCTTAGTTTTCTCCTCACAACAGCCAGAGTGAACATATGAAAATATAAATCCTATCTGTTGTTCCCCTGTTCAAAACTTTCCAAAGATTCAACCACAGGAAGAGGAAACAAAGCCTTTACCATGGTGAACAGGCTCTACATGTCCCTGTGTACCTCCCAGACCTCATCTAGTGCCACACTACTCCTCAAGCACTCAGCAGCCCCTCCCCTGACACTTCAGCTCTTGGAAAGCGCCAGCCCATTCTACTTGTTCAGAATCCCTCTTCTTGGAAGCCTTTACCTGCACACTTATCTGAATGGCTCCCTCTGTTTAGGACCTCAGCTCAAATGTAATCTCCACAGAGATATCTTCTAACACAACCCTGTCCAGACTAGTCACCCTCATCCCGAGTCACTATCACCTAACCAACTGTACTTTCTCTATAGCACTTACCAGTAAGTAAAATTACCTTTTTTATTTTTAAATGCACCTATATTTCCTACCTTCTCACAACTAGAATATAAACTTTAGAGCAGAAAACTTCACTCTTAACTGTTGTATCTCCAATTCCTAGAGCCGTGCCCAGCACAGGTAAGACTTTTTTTTTAAGTTTATAAATAAACCAATATCCCAGAAAACTTTCATATCTATTTCATTCTCCAGAGGTTTAAAGAGTTAATTAAATTAATTACCCAAGGTCCCCTAACCAAAACAGCAACTTTAGGGTTTAAGGCCGGGTCTCTCACAAATGCTCGGGTTTTAAAATACTACGTCACCTTGCTTCACTAAACGTTTTTCAATTTACTGTGCTTCTTGTGCGTAAGAGTTAACGCTTCGAAGTCTTACTTTCCAAACTATAACTGCAGGCCCACCTTCCATGACGCTGACGCCGAGGGCCGACCCGCCCGCCCTCCGGCACCACGAAGCCCTCCCTCCGACTCCACGAAGCCCGCCCGGCGGGTCTGCCCAGAGCGCCTGCGCTGGGAGCGGATCTTGTGCAAAGGCTTCCGGGATTGGTAGTCCCGGTTCCTTCCGTCAGCAGCATTCATACAAAAAGAAATAAACCACAGTACAAATTAGATAGCTCTGGATTTCACACAAATTCATTAAGACGAAGATTCTGGAAAGTGGTGCAGCCTTGTCGCTTCCTACCGAGAGGCGCCGGCCAGACCGGGCGCTGAGCAGACAGCCGCACGGGTCCTCGGCTGGGCGGGGCTTGCTCGCGCGCGGTGGCTTGTGGCTCTTTCCTGGACGACTTCTCTCTTTCGCTCAGGCCCGTGGCGCCAGCAGGATGGGTGAGCTGTCCCTGGCCGGGCTGAGGGGGCTGGGGTGGAACTGCGGGGTTTCGGGGACTGGCGGACAGATAGGAGCAGAGCCGTGAGGGAGAGCCATACGGGAGAGCCGTACCGGGGGCCGACGGGAGGGCCAGGGAGCGCCACTGCCGCAGGCACATGGCCCGACGGGAAGGGGCCCGTGCGGCGCAGAGGCCGTGGAGCTGGAGTTACTGAGGGACCGGGAGGGTAGGTGCGGGGGCGACGCTTCTCCTGAGCGTTGGCGCGGGGCTTCGTTCCGTTGGGAAGACGCAGCTATCCGGGCGCTTGTGTCCACGTCTTAGTTTGTTGAAGGGGAACTTGGAGGTTCGGACCCTGGGCTGAGATGTGATGCCAGAGCCTACTGGCCTATAGTCCAGGTGAGGCTAGTGTCTGAGATATTAGAATACGGTTGGGTGTTTTCACTGGGGAACTAAGGTGATTTTGATTTTTAGGCAAGTGTCGCGGTCTTCGTACTGCCAGGAAGCTCCGCAGCCACCGACGAGACCAGAAGTGGCATGATAAACAGTACAAGAAAGCCCATTTGGGCACAGCCCTGAAGGCCAACCCTTTTGGAGGCGCTTCTCATGCAAAGGGAATTGTGCTTGAAAAAGTGTGAGTTAAAGTCCTCTGCTGCTTCTTTCAGTGTTTTAGTGGTTAACTCGAGATAAATGCGCTTAAAGAGGTTTAATGTAAATTCTAGGTCTTTGTGTAGCCACGTTTGCTGGAAAATTGGTAACATGAGGGCTAGGGTTAGATAAGCCCCAAAGGTTTTTCAATTTTTCGCATTAGTTTGGAAGGGATTGGGATGGCGTTGGAGGGGAGAAAGTAACGATAATGAAATAAGGAACATTATGAGACCTTAATATGTGTGGAAACTGTTCTGAGCAGTTTGTACCCATCAAATACTTAATATTTGCAGTCAGATCTTTCCACTTAAGAAAACTAACATAAAGAAGTTTCTTCAGTGATGTTACCCAACGAAGATTGAGCCACGTGAACTTGCCAGTACTCAACTCTTTTTAAGATTTTACAAAATGATAATTTCATGTGGCCCCGTCCAATTTAGTGGCAGTCAGGATTTGAATGCAGGTTTTCTAGCTTTAGTTCTTGGTTCATATTTTACAACTATAAGGAGGCCAGAAGTTTCCCCTATTGTCCTAATTAGTTTCATTATGAGGAAGAACTTGGTTGAAGTTTAGCAATTTAGGAATGGGTTGAAAAGGTAGGAATACTACTATTCAATAAGTTTTATGCTTAATGAATTAAAATGTGCCCCTTTTCAGAAAGCCAGTTGACTCTGTTATGCTGTTTATATTTCAGAGGGGTTGAAGCCAAACAGCCAAATTCTGCCATCAGGAAGTGTGTCAGGGTTCAGCTAATCAAGAATGGCAAAAAAATCACAGCCTTTGTACCCAATGATGGTTGTTTGAATTTTATCGAGGTAAGTGTTTTAGTCTGTTAGCTTCTGTTCCTGGAGTGGTGTCCCCCACCACCACCATTTATAGGATGAGTGGGCATTTTTAGTGATTGCCACTTACACCAGAAGTAAACTGTTGGTTTTTATTCCAGGAAAATGATGAAGTTCTGGTTGCTGGATTTGGTCGTAAAGGACATGCTGTTGGTGACATTCCTGGAGTCCGCTTTAAGGTGGTCAAAGTAGCCAATGTCTCTCTCTTGGCTTTATACAAAGGCAAGAAGGAAAGACCAAGATCATAAGTTTTGATGGTGAAAGCACAATAGTAATAAATTTTCATATGCCAAAAACACATTCTGTGTCTTATTTTTGTTACCATGGAGATGCACTGTATGCTTTACTAATTTTAGGAGATTGGGAAAACAGTTCAGAATTTTTTAAAGTGGGATTGGTAAGTTTTTTCCCTTCTCCATGGAGTAAACAAACTATGGGTTAAATCTGGAATAGCTAAATGTACAGTATTCCTGTGTAGAGGGTCTAAAAACTCAGAGCTTCTAGTGGGTATCATCTTGGGAACGCTGGGCAATGTACATTCTTGGATCCATTTAGGGACCCAGTATGATACATAAGGTGCTCAAGTTGCTCCCTGCTCTGGTGGTTTTCAGTTAGCTCAAGGTCAGGGCCCATGTTTTAAGTATGTATATGATAGCAAAACTTAGGCATTACACAATTAAGTTAATGGACATGTATGCCTGGCAAATTAAGGCAAGAGGAGTAAGGGAGATGAGTTATGGAAAGTTAATCTAGGTGCTTATCTTTGTCCAAAGCTTATCAGTAACCTAGATTTTGACCTTGAGGTTTACTTCAAGGCACACAAAGTAATGGAAGTGACTAGGTAGAAATGGTCCAGATAGTTTGAATAGTTTTGATGATTGAAGCTGGGTGTTGGTTGGGTCCATAGGGGCCCCGTGCCACAAATAGTTGTTTCAAAATTTCCTTAGGGAAAAATGGTAAAAATCAATCTAAAATCTTAAGTTAGTGAGGAGCTGCTTTTGGCAGCATTAATAGGTATGAGTTAATTTGATCAGTCTAATGTTGGGTCATGTTAGAATCTTTGGAAGATAGAACTTTTTGGCTTCCCATCTTCTAGAAGATAAAGACCAGAATTTGATCTTGACATAGGAGACCTTGTGTGTTGTGTGTTCCCTGGCTGCTCCTAAAAGCTGACCTCACTTGCTCAAACCTGCATTCCCCATCCAGCTTTAGGTCCCCCCCTGGCATGTCACCTGCTGTCCTACCTTAAACCACTGATCCCACATTCACACTTGTGCTTATACTTGTCACAAAAAAGGTAGAGACAGATTGGCTCTTTTTTTTCAATTGAAATATATTTGACATTAAGATATACATGTTAACTAGGTACATTTGTATGTGGTAATTAGACATAGTTTGTCTTTCCATCCCAATGCTTCCTGGTGCTTATAGTTGCAGTTACTGATTAAGCCATTCCCAAAGGCTGACCAGATGCTTCCAGATGGTCATAACTGACCCTCCACCTGACCCACCAGAAGAGGCTGCATGGGGACACGTGGTTTCACCCCAGGCTCAGACATGGGGAGGGCAGAGGCCTGAGGATTAAAAGCAGGGACAGGAAACTGCCAGTGGGTGGGGTGGACCTACAGGGTGTGCACGAGGGAGGAGGGTCAGAGACCACATCTTTTCTGGGCATGTCTAGCTCCTGCTGCGAAGGATAAACTTTCCTGGAAGGAGTTAAGGCATCCTGCAATGAAGGCTGGCTTGCACTTGTCTCCTTGGTACACCCAGGATGCCCCCATCCTGTGACAACTGACTGACCCATAAATCTACCACAGACACCTCAGACCCAAAAGTGTTCAAGACTGATTTAAGTTCCCTCAGCCTTCCCACCATCCCAACCCCTACTCCCTCACACTTTGTGACCAGAGCCCCTTCATTTTTGGATCCATCTCAAAGTTCTGCCTGGCGCTGCTATAGAGGAAGAAAAAATGAGGCACTCATCATGGTTGCAAAATTTAAGCAAAATCCCAGCAGCTCTTTTTGGTAGAAGTAGAAAAGTTAATTCTAAAAATTATGGAAAGGCAAAAGGACTACAATAGCCAGTACAATATTGAAAATGAAGAATAAAGGTAGAGGAATCACAAACTGGTTTTAAGATAATTTGTAGCTACAGTAAACAAAATGGTGTATTGGAGGGACAGACACAGATCAATAAAATAGGAAAATAGGAGACTCCATAAATATACAGGTATGGCCAACTGACTTGACATACAAAAGCAGTTCAACGGAAGACAGTTTTTTCAATAAATTGTGTGGACTTCCATTTGCAAAAAAATGGACTTCAATCTAAATTTCACACCTTATACAAAAACTAACTCAAAATGGATAATATATCTGAATATAAAAAGTAAAGCTGTAAAAACTAGAAGAAAACAACATCTTCATGGCAGGGTCAGGTGAAGAATTCTAAGACATCACACTTCAAAGCACATTCCACACACACACAAAGGATAAAGTGGACTTAATCAAAATAAAAATCTTTTGCTCTGTGAGATATCTTGTCAAGAAGATGAAAAAACAGACTACAGACTGGGAGAAAATATTTGCAAATTACATATCCAATAAAAGACTTGTATCCAAAATATATGAAGAACTCCCTAATCTCAAAACTAAGAAAACAATCCTATTACAAAATGGGAGAATTAATAAATACTTCCCTGAAGAGATGACAAGCACGTGAAAAGATGATTAACATCATTAGCCATTAGAAAAATGTAAGTTAAAATCATAAGGAGATGATACCAGTATACACCTACCTAATGACTAAAATTTAAAATACTGACAATACCAAGCACTGGTGAGACTGGAGCAACTAGATTGTTGGTGGGACTAAGAAATGGTACAGTCACTCTGACAAAGTTTGACAGTTCCTTAGAGAGTTAACATATACTTTAGATCCAGCAATTGCACTCCTGGGTAGTTATCATACAAAGATGAAACATCTGCCCACACAAAATCCTGTACACACGTGTTCATGGCAAATTTATTTATGATAGTCAAGAACTAGAGCAACATAAATGTCTTTCAGTGGGCAAACAGGTAAACTGTGGTTACATCTGTAAGTGAAATGCTACTCAGTCATAAAAGACACTTGTTGCAAGCAACAACTTTGATGTTTCTTAGTGGTATGCTAAGCACAAAAAGCCAAACTGAAAAGGTTACATAGGTCCTGTAACATTTCATTTATATAAAATTCTTAAAAAAAATTACAGCAACAGAGAAGAGATGGGTAGTTGCTACGGATGAAGGATGGTAGTCGAACTACAAAAGGGTAGCACCAGGGGGTGTCTTTGTGGTGATGGAGCAGTTCTGTCCTGATTGTGGTAACGTTTACACAAATCAATACTTGTGATGGAATTTCAAAGTGCTGTATACCAAAAAAGAGCATAAAAATTGAAATACAAGTAAATCTGTAGTTTAGTTAATAGTGTTATAAATGCCAATTTACTGGTTTTGAGAATATACTCTGGTTATCAAATATGTTATCATTAAGGCAAGGTTGGGTGAAGTATACAAATGATAGTGTTTTTGCAATTTCTTGTGAGTCTTAAATTACTTGTTGATTAAAAGGTTTAAAAAATTGTGAATGAATAATTAATTTATGTTACATCTTGTATTTGCCTAGCAAACCCCAAACAGATCAGAAATTGTTAGTGTGCAGAAAGAATCTGGAGATCATTGAGTCCTATGGTTCCCAAATCGAGAACATCAGAATCCCTAAGGCATTTGTTAGATTATACAAGTACACCTGATCTTCTGGGAAACCATCTTTATGGTATTTCTGGGAGAAATCTGTCTTTTCAACGAGCTCTAAGGCAGTCTTTATGTAGCCATCCCACTGATGGGGATACTCCTGCTCTTTTCCAGCCACCTCATTTTATAAGCCAGAAGCCCAAAAAAGGTAGCTCTTCAGTATTTTTCAAATAACTTCCCCAAGTAATCAGCACAGCTGAAACCAGGAGTCCATCCTCTAAATTAAACCGTTCCTGTAGGAGATCCACCTCAGAGCAACATAGTAAACACTGCCTTACAGGCAGCTACTTAGCCTGATATTGTATAAATTTATGCTGGGTATTTAATAAGTTTTTGTTTTGCACTTTTTGAAGGGAAGGTATAACATGATTAGTAAATTTTCTGTATGTTTATATGGAAATGTTGAAACATACAAGTTAGTGATGTTCTGCAAAAAACTTTAAACTATATTAGGGAAATACACAATGCCTCAAATATATGGTTTTTTTCCCTTTTATTTTTTGATAGAGCTGAGAGACATGGTTCTAATTTGACAGCTATGCAAATTTGAATGTGTATCTTTGTATATATGTATTTTCTATATTTCATTCCAGGTAAATGTCTGGCGGCAGGATTTGGTTATAATGATCATGCTATAGATAACATTCCTGGAGTCTGTTTCAAGGTTGACAGAGTAGTTAACATTTCTTTATTGGTTTTACACAAAGTCGAGAAAAGAGACCAAGATTATAAATTACCATATTACACCAAAATTTTCACTAACAGCTACTTGTATAATCTTTATTTTAACCTATAAAATCTGTTTAAATGGATCATCCAAATGTTAACTTACATTTCTTATGATATTGTAGTTGGGAGATTGCCTTCATAGGTTGTACTAAGCATTTCTAGTTTCTAGTACAATTTCCATCTGTATTATTTGGAAAAGGTATGGCATGTTTATTAGTGTGTGAGGAAAAGAAGTGGATTTTCAAAGCTTATTGTCATGGTAATGTCACCACAGGAGTTTTAGAGCAAAGTATTAAAACATTCAACAACTGAATGTTTTTAAGTGTAAGTTGTCTCATGGGGAAAATCATTTTTAGAGTGACACATTTGAAGGGACCCAGGAGTGACAACCCATATTTCCAAATATGCACACACACACAGTCGCCACCGCATTCAGACTTTAGTATGTGGTGTGTATCTTCAAAATGATGGAGCTACTCACATACAGCACTTAGAACTCGAGCCAGATGTGATGAACGTCATCATTGCTTCCCAGAGGACCTGAAGCTTTCAAATGGCAACTCTGATGCTAAGGAGTTTCTCCTGTAGGAGGGAGAAGAGGAAATCATGACCCCAGATCACCTCTTCAGACTTTCCAGTCTGAGAAGTGTCAGCTTCCTCCGCAGGTCCTTACTTGTGGTAATAAGTTATTGACATAAATTATCTAATCTATTCATAGTGTAGGAGTTTTTGTTTGTTTGTGTTTGAAGTCTAGCTTTCTAAATCTCATTCACTGTAGTTAATTAGAAGTAGAACAAGGGGTCATGTTACTTGGTTGGGTTAAAAGGGTAGGACATGCTGAGCATACCCACATTTTCAAATAAGTCTAGATGTGGATAAATATATTATACTGCTTTCTTACCTCTTACAACCAGCAAATGTTTAAATCTGAACAATAGTGGGCAGAGTGAGCCACATTTTAAATAACTTTTTATGTCAATCACAGCTGAGAACAGTGGAGGGAAATGTTACTTGTTGAAACAGGTTTTGTCTATTAATACCTGTTTTGGAAACAATGACATGAAATAGATTGTTTTGTCATATCTTTTCCCCCAACAGCTTTGAGCATTTATTTATCTGGTTTATGAGAAGACATATATATTTTTTCTATGTAGCTTGACAGCTTCAGGTACTCTGTTTTTGTGTGTGTTTGCAGATACGTTGGACCACTTTGCCCCTCCTTCAGTTCTTGATATATTCCAAGTATTTTCTTAAAATTTCAGTGCTAGTATATGCAATAGTTGACTTCCGTTCACTCTGTATTTTACACATTTTCTTCTGTTTATAATTAGGTAGTTTTTTCCCTGTCACCATATCCCTCTTCCTCCTGCCCATGACATAACATAGCGGGATAGCGGGGTGTGTGTGTGTGTGTGTGTGTGTGTGTGTGTGTGTGTGTGTGTGTCCTCCTGAAACTATGTAGAATTTTCTGATTTTTCTGTAAGCATACACACACATACACACATATTTTTCTGAAAAGGGGGTCTATACATTTTTCAGATTTTTGAAGGAGTTTCTGCCTAAGAAACAAGCTACTGTTTAAATTTGTACAACAGTGAGCAGATTTAGTCACATATTACATAATTACTCAATTTAATCACACCTGAGAATGGTCGTGAGACGTTGCCTGTGGTTTGACAGCATCTATGAAATGTCCTCAGCGTGGTGAGGATCTGCGGATGGGTAATCCAGGCTGCAGAACCTGCAACTAGCACATTTCACGTTCTGCTTTGATGGCACCAGCTGACCCAATAACAGAACAGGGGGCCATTTTAGAGAAAAGTTCCCCAATATCACTGGCAAATGCAGAATAAGAAAGACGTTACAAACCCCACACTCAGAAGTAAAAGCAGAGGGCAAATCCCAAAGATACTTTAACACCTAAGTTTGGAGTAAAACTTAACAGAAAAGATCAAATAAAAAATGTTCAGCGTGCACCTGTAAAAACAAATGACATAATGTCTGTGTTTAAAAAAAATCTGAGCAAATATAAAGTAAAAAACAAGGGTTAAATGAAGCAAATGTGGCAAAAATCCTGGTAGTTGCTGATTCCGACTTATAGGTATGTGAAGGTTCATTGTACAATCTTCTTTACTTGTGAGTCTGTATGAAATTTCCCATAATAATTTTTTTAAATCATACAAATCCTTATCGTTTAACTGCCATACTCTCTGGCTGTACAAACCAGTACATAGACAGTCAGCTCGCATGGGGCAAAATGAAGATGTGGGGTAATCAAGTGTACAACAGAGAGGCTACAAACTAACCCTGGTCACACTGAGAAATATATACCACATTGGGAAGAAACAAAAATGAGAAGCCATGCAAATTGTAGCAAGACCAGAGGAGAAAATGATCAATAATAAAAGCACAGTAAAATAAAATTATTTTCAAAGATTTTAGGAAATGGTAGCACACAGACTGCTTTGGGGAATGCAAACTGGGATAGCCTTATTGGTGAATAACTGAGCAGCATGAATCAAAAATCTCAAGACATTCCATATCCTTTGACCTGTTTATTCCCTTAGTGAGGGTGTAACCCAAAGAAACAGGATGTAACTATTTCTGCACACATATCTTACTGCATTACATTTGGAAAGTTCTCTGAGGGAAGGGCTTTGTCTGTCCTACTGAACAGTATATCCTCAGCACAGGTCTTGAACATTCAGGAAGTAAGTGCCCAATGAATGCATGTTAAATAAACAGTGAAGAATTAGAAACAACCTAAAAGCCCTAAAACTATTTGGTACGTTTTGATATAAAAGAAATAATAGCCATGCTCAGCCCTGAAGATCTGGCGTACATACGTAAATACCAACACACCAAAGGCTGTAGATTTATTGAACTATGATTTCTTGTTAGCCTATCACAGCATACTTTGTTTAACTTCTGCCTAACAGTGATTTCTAGTTATTTGAAAAACTTCAAGGTAATCCAAGAAATCACCACCTAGCCAGAGGCTTTATTTATTCTAATGTGAACTTTATCTGAACGTTGGAATACATTGCGTTTCCAGTTCATTTTTAACCTAATTTACCAAATGGGACTTGGTGACCTCTAAGATCACTTTAAGTTCTAACAGTCTAGAATTCAGAGTATTTGTAATAGGGCTCTTTTACCACTAGGTGTCAATATTGACAACACAAAAAAAATTAAAGCAAGGGCTTGACATTACAGAACTGCTTTAAAGAACACTATCAAATTTAAGAATAAAATGTGAAATCACTTTTACAGACAAGCCCTACAGAAATCCAGAGGGAGAGCTGTGAGAACATATGTGCATATCGAAGTAGCCCAGTGCCATGGGCACGATAATAGTTAAGTACTTCCTATACCTTCTAGAACAACCTTTAGCAACTTACTGGTCAGCAGCATGAGAAGAGAATCAGAGATTCTTAGAATTGCAAGGGAGCTTATTTGTCCATTAGTTTTTAAATCTCTGACTGCTCTCTGGAGTTAGAAATACACTTACATCATATTTAAATCTCTGACTGCTCCCTGGAGTTAGAAATACACTTACATCACAACCTAGCACATGCGCACATACACACATCATAATACAGATTTTCTATGCATGTACTTGAAATTAAAGTTTCACAAAACAATAATACCTTCACTACGTGCATTGCACTCCTTTCTATGTATCTCTGAAATAACAGAAAACATATATTGGTCTCTGCCCCAGGTTCCTGGCACAGAACTCCTAAAACCCTTGAAATTTCCTTAGTGATGAGATTATGAGGAGCATCTTTTGTTCCAATATTTGGTCTTTGATCCCAGTTCCTAACAGAGAGCCCCTAAATGCCTCAGAATTTCCTGGGTGATAGTTTTGTTCTAACGAGGTGACTCTGGGCGGGCTCCTGAATAGCTTCAGGATGGGGGCTGGTCACCAGAAAGACCAAGCTCTGGATCAGAAGCTTGGAACTTTCAGCCCCATCCCTCATCACTGGGGAAGGGGAGCAGGGCTAGAATTGGAGTTAATGATTGATCATTTCTACATGATGAAGCCTCCATAAAAATTCCAAAAGTATGTGGTTCAGAGAGCTTCCAGACTGGTGAACACATCTACATTCCAGGAGGGTGGTGCACCCCACTTCCTTGGGGACAGAAGTTCTTGCACTTGGGACCCTCCTGGACCCTGCCCTATGTAGCTCTTTATCCATATCCTTGATCATATCCTTTGTTATATAACAAACTGGTAAGCATAAGTAAGTGTTTCCCTGAGTACTATGAACCATTCTAGCAAATTACTGAACCCAAGGTGGGGTTCATGGGAACCCCAATTTATGGCTGGTCAGTTAAAAATATAGGTGACAACCTTGGACTTGCAACTCGTATCTTAAATGGGGCAGTCTTATGGATCTGATGCTAAAACTCCAAGTAGATAGTGTGAGAACTGAACTTAATTGTAGAACACCCAGCAGGTGTTGCAGACTTGTCTGATATATGGAAAACCCACAGCACTTAGTGTCAGACGTGTGGTGAGTATGACAGTATTGTGAGAGTAAAGGAGAAACAAATGGGATTTTTCCCCAAACACATTCTATTTCATTAAAAAAGATAAATACTGGTCATAAACCAATAAATTGATTTTACTTGAATTAATATCCCTTCTTCCACTTAATATACAGGAAACAGAGGCTCAGAGAGGTGCAGTGACTCACCCCATGTAACACAGTAAACTGGGACTCAGGCTTTTCAGACACTGGCAGGTTTTGCTTTGGAAGGCCCTAGGCAAGAATAAAAAATTGTCCTTGGCCTACTCCCAGCCCTTTCTGCACTCCTGTACCTTCTAAAGCATGAGGGCCAGTATCTGTTGGTGAAAAAACCAAGAAAGTGTCTGTGATTAGTCACTTTAAAGATACAAGTTCTTTCTAAAATGCAAATGTGATCACTCTAACCGCTCTACTTGAATTCCCTCAGCGGCTCTTTGTGGTTTTCAGGCCAAATACTAATCCTCAGTGTAGCAATAAATGCTCCCCAGACCTGGCTCCAGTCCTGATAGCCAGCCTCACTCTTTACCACTTCCCCATACACACCTTCAAGGTATCTGCTCCTTTCCTGACCTGGCTAAATCCTAAGAGTTTCACTCCTTTCACATTCCTCTTCTGTGAACTTTCCCTGTTGCTTGCCTTCCAAACCTCTGCCATAGCACACATCCCACCGTCCCTGCATCTTCTTGTCCATCTTCTCCACTGGACCTGGGCATCCTTATGAGCCTGAGTCAGGTCTCTCTGTTTGCTGCCACTGCCACCAAGCCTAGAGCTCAGAAAAAGGGGGAACTCAATAAGTATCCACTGAAGTGAATATGTGCATATTCTTATTTTCAAATTTTAATCCTAAAAAAAATCCAACTCACTGCAATATCAGCTCTCCTGAATTATGTAAGAGCTGTTATTGACAATACAGATCTCCATTGCCTAATATCTTGAGAATATGAATAAAAACTGTATTTTGGGAGAAATGGATGCAAAAACCCACTACTGACTTTTTTTTCCTATTTCATTTTTTTTGGAGGGGGAGAGTAGCTTCATTTTTTAACCTCCAGCTTGTAAGCTAGCCTCTGGCCTTTCCAGTCACTCAACGAACTGGTTCACCCACCCACTCCGGTCCCCAGACCAAGAAGCTTCCATGGATGACTTACAAGGGGCAGACAGCGACTCTTCCATGCATGCCACCTTACAACATACCCTCCAAAAAGTGGGTCAGTAATTTATTTACTATCCATCAAATCCAGAGTGAAAAGGAGACAATTAAATGCTACTCTGCCTAAGTACAGTGATTATGAAGGAAGAGGTTCACCAGGAGGGGCTGTGGGAATCAGAGATGGCTTTGTAAAAGAGTGAGTCATGTAGACCAGGTAGAAACTTGGGGAGAGAGATGAGGAAGGAAGCATTTCCAGGTGGAAACCAGCCTGAGCAACAGTCAGATGGTCAGAGGAGGCTGTGGGCAGAAAAGACCTCAGGCCCACTCGCCTGGGGTGGAATCGGGCCTGAACTGAGGTGGGAGGGAGTAGGTACGCTCTGTCACAGGAGCAGGGCCGATTGTCCACTCTCCCCCAACTCCACACAGCACTGTTAGTTATGAAGTGCATTCAGACTCACATACAATTTTGATGTCTATGCCTTTGTAGGGTGAGTGGGGTTGATATTAGGAACTTTTAAAAACAGAAGTGATAACAGACTAAAAGACATAAAGAAAATTAGACAAAGCTAGAGGCAAACCAGCCTCATAGTCTAGCTCTCTAGACTTCTCCCTATTTCACAGAGCCAAGAATCGGGGTGGGCCTCATGAGTCACATGGCTGAACCTCCTCACTGTGCAGGCATGGAAACAGAGAACCAAAGAGGTGAAGCTGTTTTTCCAAAGTCACACAAGAGCAGAGTTTAGAAGACTGGCTGGTAGCAGCTTTAACCAGCTTTGTTTCTGACCGAAGGGGCTTCGCATTGTATTAGCAGGAGAGGAAACCCTGAGGAAAGATCCTCATGTTACAGAGAAAGAACTGTTACTTTGACAAAACAAAATATTTTCTAATGTCTTATGACTGTTGGGAAAACAGTCTGTTATATAACTGCAGTCTTAAAAAATGGAAATTTTTATCAACCAAAAATTAAATTTTTTAAGTGAAAAAATTCTCAAAAGGAATAGAGCTGTTTGAGGAGAGAGATCTATCTGGGGAGGGAGCTCTTCAGAACTTTTTCTGCCGCTGATGAATTTTTAGGTCTTTAGCAATCAGAAAAAACCTTTTTCTTAACTTAAAAACAAAGTTCTATCATTTTGCGCCACTACACACTGGCCCCAAAATAACAGGATTCTATCATTTCAAAATCTGTAAGCGAAGGATAACTAATATTTCCAGATGAGTACATCATCCAGATAATACATTATTACATTTTTTTTTTATCCCGGAAATGACATGGCTTGAGAAATGACTTGCTCAGAAATCTGTGTTTACATTAGAGGAGTGGGGGGAAAAAATCCCTTGCTGAAGTTGAAAAGATGTTAAGTGGTAAATACCA
This sequence comes from Camelus bactrianus, assembly GCF_048773025.1. Taxonomy (NCBI): domain Eukaryota; kingdom Metazoa; phylum Chordata; class Mammalia; order Artiodactyla; family Camelidae; genus Camelus; species Camelus bactrianus. Next base: position 56,495,181 of record NC_133541.1, on the reverse strand, counting down.
AAATGCCCAGCAAGCATGTAGGGAGTCTCTCATCCCAGCATGAATACGTGCAGCTCAGCGTTTTAAAATTTACTTTTAGCTTTTCTAGCAGTTTCAATTAACCCTTTCTCTACTTGTGCTCTCTGTGTGAGAGTTTAGCCCGTAATCCAGACACTGGCAGGGCTGTCACAGACGTCTGCAATTTGCCCGCAGATAATCCTCTCATCCTCACTGCTTCCCCCAAGTGGGCCGCCTCACGAGCAAACACCTCTTAGACTTTCTTACTATTTAGAGTCTGGGGGCGATGCCCAGACAACGTTAGGAAGTTAGGTCCAGCTTGCCAGAGCTGTGCACAGAACTGGAAAAGGCCTGTTGGGAGATGAAAACAATACACATAAATGCAGCTCGAAGGGTTTATCCAGACCAGAGCTTCTGTGAGAACATAAGCATCAGAATCACCCCAGAGAGGCTGTTTCGGCCCAGTGTCTGAATTTTAAGAGTCTCACGGGACTCTAAGGTACATCCCTCACTGACAGACACTAATCCAGATGCTCTAAAGAGGCAACTACATTTTTCTCTTAGTTTCAGACCCTAGCAAGTTAAAATGAAAAGCAAGCAACTCTAAACTGAAAATTCTTCCTATTAGATTCACCTTAATACCTTACTGGCTGTTAAACTTACTGGCTACTGACAGAATGAGCAACTAATAATCAAATACAAGAAAGTGAGCATTTAATGAATATTTGTATAATACTTTACGATATTTTCTCTCGCACTAAGCATCTCATGTGCTTCTCACAGCAACACTATGAGATAGCTTCTTATTCTCATATTAAAGACGAAAAGCACGAGTCTCAGGCATGAAAGAATGACCTGGAGATGCCCTGATGACGTCAGTATTTCTATGACCCAGTTAAATTCATTTTTGCTATTTATAGTGATTTGTGTCTTTCCAGTGTTTCTTCTAAACATGCAGCGTATCAGCTGCTGCAGACATTTGCTTCCAAGGGCAACCATCCATGTCAAAACGTCGGTGAGCTGAAATCTTGCACAATATTGATCCTGTTAAAACCAGGGCTGGCCACGTAAACTTTCAACATTCTTCTAAGCTCTTTGGCTCAATAAAAGAATCAGAAGAACAAGAATAAACCAAAAGCCAAGAGAATAAAAGAAGGTTAACTGAGCAGTAAAGACTTGTTTCAAGAACATCAATTCTAAAATAAAACTGCCCAGGCCTGTAGTTGGGTGAGGATTATTGTAGCAAAATCAAATGCTTCCTAAATAATTAGCAGCTGGTTGGTTGGAAAACTAAACAAAGAAGTCAGTGTCCAGCCTGCTAAAGATGAAAGCAGACTTAATACATGGCGGGGCCAGCAGGGATGACACCTCTAAGTGCAGCAGAGACACCTGGATCTTTGTGACAGCAACACATGCAGCACAGGCTTCTCTTTTCACCTTGTCCACTGACATTTCATTCATCCTGAGAGGCTGCTCCGGCATAACTAAGAGGCACATTCAGCCCAACAGCTGGCCCTACGATGCTCAGCCATGATGTGATGTAGTTGACGTTCCTGGGAAACAAATAAACACAGTTTCAGTTGTAGTTGGAGGAGAGTAGAAAGTCAGTTACTAGCAATCGGAGAAATGAGGCTTTCCTCCAAGACGTGTGCCCACCACCTGGGATCCCACCATTTCCGAATGCCAGCCCACTGCTTGATGGGGACTCGAGGACCAAAGTGACTGACAATCCTTCACTAAAGTTGTTGAAGGGAAGGTCCAGGCTCTGGGCTCCTGAATTCCATTGATGATTTTAATGTGACACAACTTACAGCATTTGCTAAGGTAGTAGAGTGCAGTGGTTAAGCATATGGCTCTGAGGCAAAATGGCCTGGGTTCAAATCCTAGTTCTACCGCTTAACTAGCTGTGTGACCTTGGCCAAGTCATTTAAACCCTCTGTGCTTTAGCATCCTTTTCTGTATATCAGGTAAAATAATGGTACTTAGCTCACAGGGGTATTATAAAAATCCAGTGCATTAATATAGCCGAAATACTTAGACCAGTGCCTAGCACACCATAAAAAATCAATAAGTGTTAGCTATTATTATTATTACAAAGAATATTTCTTTTTTAGCTTAGCTTTTAGAATCACATAAAAAGATTTACACTTTTAAAATAAGAGTGAAAGCCAATATATCTTGATGGTGTTTCTTACCTATTGATTTTTCGAGAATTCTTTACCACAGGAGTCATGAATTCATTTGTCTTGCAGGGATGAAGTACAAAAAAGGGTTGTCCAAGTATCGGATGCTCCTGTAACGATCAGAGTTGGCCCAGGATTGCCAGCATGAGTTTACTTTGAAAAAATTAAAATACTTAATATGTTTTTACTCCTTTAAAATAAAGGTCTGTTTTCAATTTTAAGGTATTAAATTAAGATACAGCTAGATTCCTATTTTGGAATAAAATTAATAACCCAAACATGAGAAGTTGGTGAGAAGAAACTATTTATTGATAAAGTAGTGCAGTCAGGTGTAGTACGGCGCTCAATACACATTGCAGATACATCTGATCAGTCCCTTGAACGCTCCTTTAGCTAGTACTTCCTTTGGCCTATAATTATTCTTCAGTTTTTCCTCCAGGATGTCTATGAAATTCAGGAGCCTGACCATCTGAACAAAGTATCCCACTCTCCTCTTTGTCAATGGCAAGGGGACCAAAATCACTCACATACCTTTTTAACATAAATTTTGCCAACATGTTGATTGTTTCAGGCCTGTGTCCAGGGCCAGTGGGCACATGTCCAGTGAGTGGATGGGGTAGAGGGTGGGGTGGGAAAGGGGCATGGCTGGCACTATTTAAATTGTACTGCTTCTGTCTGTCTGTCTGTCTGTCTGTCTGTCTTTCTCTTAGTTTCTCTGTTTATCTGTTTGTCTCCTGTCTCTCCCAAGCTTATGGAGCTGCTTTCACAATTTAAAAAACCATAAAATGGAACTCCACTGCCTTTATAAGAGAATGACTGGATGTAAGATACAGGTCATTGCTGCCTGGTTAAGGATGAGGACATCACTTGGCAAGCAATGGGGAGAAGGCTTCTATGCAGTGAGTGATCTATGCACAGATCCTACCAACAGGAAAACAATTACTGTTGATAAGTTGTTCAGTTGCTTACATTGGGCATTACCCATTATGCCAGAGACTGCAAACTCAAATACTGCTATAATCTGAACATTTGTGTCCCCCATCCAAGTCTTATGTCGAAATCCTAATGCCCAGTGTGATGGTATTAGGAGGTAGGGCCTTTGGGGAGTGCTTAGGTCATGAGGGTGGAGCCCTCATGATAAGATTAATGCCCTTATAAAAGAGGCTCCAGAGGGCCTGCTCACCCCTTTCTGCCAGGTGAGGACACAGTGAGAAGTCGGCAACCTGGAAGAGGGGCCTCATAAGAGAGGGCCTGAGACCTCCACCTGGTCTCAGACTTCCATCCTCCAGAACCGTGAGAAATACACTTCTGTTGTATACCAGCTACCCAATCTGTGGAATTTTGTTATAGCAACCCAAACAGACTAAGGCAATTACCTATGAAGAGCAGGCAGGTGACCTGAAGGGGTGAGGCCAGTTAAATGCACCAGCAGGTGTCAGGGACGGTGGGGACCTGGAGAGTGTGCCCAGCCAAGGCTGTGCTTGCTACTCTGTTCCAGCCAATTGTACCATGTGGGAATGCAGGTTCAGCGTGCCAGGTCTTTCTGTTTGTCAAAATAACCTAGAAATCCAGATTTTTTAATGTAAAACCTCCTAAATTTAAATGTTGGCACAATTTTTTAAAAACATGGTGTGGGCCAAATAAAACACAAGCCCATAGGCTGGATTTGGACTAGGGACTGCCTCGCTTCTTCTGCTAGCTTCTTCTTTTCTCAGCCTGTCCAAGGAGAAGCTGAACTCAGAGCTGTCTGGGGGAAGAATTATGAGTGGCTGTCCCTGCTGCCTCTACCATCCAACCCCAAAACATTCATGTCTGTACCCAAGTGCACACACCACCCACATGAAACGGGGGGGACAGTTCCACTTGTAGGAGTGACAATGGGTGTGGAGATGTATGGATGTGTGTGTGTGTGTGCGTGGGTGTGTGTGTGTTTGTGTGGCAAGGGCTAAGTTATCTGCTGGGTGCAGGCTAGTGTGTGGCTCCCTGAGTGCCACAACCAGGTGTCCTGATTCTCATACACAGAGCCTGAGCTCCCTTCTCTCCAGCTCTCCCCACCCCTCATTCCTGTTACTCACCAGACCCTGGGTGCTAACACAGCCCAGACGTGTTATTGCCTTTTGGAAGTTCTCCTGTCCAACTTGATTCTCGCTTCCCTTCTCTTCCTTTAAGTAGTATTTATTCAGCACATATCTACTGATCATCTCTTATGTGTCTACCAGGAACAGTTCCAGATATAGTTAGGAGATCTCTATCTCTAAGAAAAACCAAGTCCCTGATTCCACCGAACTTATTTCCCAGTGCAGGAGACAGCCAATAAATACACAGAACAAATAAGTAAACAGGATAATCCAGATAATAATAAGTGCTGTGCATAAAACAAAACAGAGTAATGTGATTTTGGAGGGATTGTGGTAATAATTAAGATTTGGTGAAAGGGAAGGCCTTGGTAGAGGGGTAGTCTTTAAGCAGAGATCAGAATGGCAAGAGAAATCCAAGTGTGCAGCGAACATGTTGGAGGGAGAACACCCTAAAGGGAAATGAGCATGGAAAATGTGCACAGGAAATGCAAAAGAATTTTAGAATTATCCTGGACTAAAATAATTACCGTTTAGAGGGTTGGAATTTAAAAGGCTAAATTTAGCGGGGAAGGTATAGCTCAGTAGTAGAGCACAGGCTTAGCATACACAAGGTCCTGGAGTCGATCCCTAGTACCTTCATTAAAATAAAGAAATTAAATAAAAACCTAATTACCCCCCCAAAAAAAGATTGATTAAAAAATAAATTTTTAAATAAATAAATAAAAAGCTAAATTTAGTCTAAATTCTTCTTGGATTACTTACATAATAACCAAGAAGGAGTGAAGAGCAGTAACCAAATCTATGAAGACATGTTACCTTCTTTAATAACATGAAACCTAGACTTTAAGGATGGCATTACATGGAACACTCATAAAGGGTAGAGTCAGTTCAGCCATGCAGCCTCCATCCCTCTCCAAGAGTCACTCTCCCCTTGGCGGGCCTTGAAGATTACCATGGCCACTTTTATACTCAGGGTGAAACTCCGACAACTTTAAACACTTGAGCCTGAGCTTCCTGTAGCTGAGGTAGAATGGATTACTCAAACATGCTGCTGAAAGCCTGGAAACACTGAAAGGGGAACAAACACACAGAGCAATAGGGCTCTTAAAGACTCAGACTGTTACAATACTGGAGCTCCCAGACCCATTTGAGTCATGTGGGACACTAGGAAGAGATCTTGGCTGGGCCTTCCCTTTCTGGTCCTGCATGGTGGATGGAAGCACTCCACAACCACTACCCAACAGTGTTCTCCAAGACTCCTAACCCCTGGTAGTTCAGTAACTTGAGGAGTTGGTAACTCTCATGAGGAATGGCTTCATCCTACAGACAAGACCTCTTCCTTACAGGTCTATGGCCTAACCTTTACAAAGCCTCAGAAGGATAGCTATATCAGAGTATAACATACATCTGAGCGATACAGGCACACTTAAAGTTCAGGGGCCCATTTTCTAAACAGATATGTTGCTTCATATCACAATGCAACTCTTCTCATTTGATGCTGCTTCATAAAGACTTGGACTTCATTCCTACAAGTCATCTTTGCTCGTTCCATTTAGCCAGTAGATAAGAGCAGGCTTGGGATCTGCAGTTAAGAGTTGAGTCAAGGTTTGCTCTTCTACTTTGTAGCTGTGAGCTTTGTTGGCAAACCACTTAACCATTTCATGTCTGTTTCTTCATCTGGTAACTGAGACTAATGATCGCATCTGCCTCAGATTGATTGTGACCCTTCAATGAAAAAACTGATCAAAACAGTGTCTGACATATAATATGCACTTAGTTGGCTAATACTATACAAACCCACTGATATCTAAACAGACAGGATAATAGCACCTGGACATCCAAAATGTGGTCTTATAATACCCTATAACAAAGCCCAATTTAAATATCTAAAAACAAGAAGCTCCTATAGAGTTTACAGCATGGTAAAAATATCACTGACTAGTATCTAAATGTTTAGGAACATCTGACAACTGATTATAACCAAGGGCAAGAAAAGTCTGAATGAGTAAAAAGTCTATGTATATACAGCAATTAGAATTACCAATATATTGGTTTTCAAGACAAATTAAAGGAAAATAATTTAAATAAATGTAAATTAAAATAAAAGCTCAAGCACTTCAAAAATACTTTGGTAATCTACATCATTTTAATATTCATTTTTCCTCAAACAAAATAAAAACACATTAACATTTAAAGTTATATTCTAATAAAATAAAATGCATGATAATGCTTGTGTGAAACACCTTTCTAAATAATCAAGACTTCCAATGTCTTAGCTTTTAGAACAGCTTGGACAGTTCCTGAATACAGGTCTGGCCACCTGAAAAAAAATTTGTCCTCTACTAAGAAATCATGTTTATATAATTAGACTGAATATACTTAAATGATTGACTGTCTTTAAAAATCAAAAGTTTAAATTGTATTTTAAAAATAAAAATTATGTTGTTTCTCTAAGATGCTTTGGTTTAAAAAAGCCAAGCTATGAAATGCTGATCTTCCTAAAATTATAATAAGGGATATTTGTGTAATCTTTTAAGAAAAGTTTTATAAATAAATAACAACAGCAGTGGGCTTCTAGCTATAGCAGGGCTTCTAGCTATTTGCTGTAGAGGTCAGCAAATCTCCTTGAAAAACAAGTATAAAACTGAACAAAGTTGTCAAAAAAAAAAATTCTGGGATGTAGAAATCAACCAAAGGCAAACAAAAATTTTGATAAATATTTAATTCATGAAGAGCTGCTAGAACTTAAAGTTAGGCACACAGAGAGTTTGCAATCTTCTTACCTAGAAATACTCCCATATCGCACTCCCACCAATCTCCACCTGGCTCCATCAACAGGAAAGTTTTACAAGAGTGAGTTGGCCAGAAGAAGCAGTAGTTGTGCTGCCAGGAGGACTGACTTGATTTCTAACAGACAGAGGTAACTACTGCCCAGTGGCATTAGCAATAAAAATATCAAAATAGGTACTAAATGAAAAGGAAGACCTGCAACTATGGTAGCCTGATGGTACAGTCCCAGGTGAGGCAAGCAGCAGACCAGACAGAAATCTAATGGGCAGATCCTGGATGTGAGACAGCTATACAAGAACTAGCTAAGTTCTCCAGGCATCCTGGGCTGATGGAGAGCTAAGCACATGTTCAGGGGAGATATAAGAAGCCCTGAGGAAAAGTAAAAGCTGATGCCAACTTAAACATTAATTGAAATTTGAATGTGCTCCCAATCCACACACATAACCATCAGCAAAGGAAGGAAGCCTTATAGGCTTGAGGTATTTGAGCACAACCTCTGTCCAATCATTGGCTAACCAGAAACATATGTAGACATAGCTGGAAGCCAGGCAAAAACATAAAAATAAGAATGAAAGACAAAATAGCAGAGACATCAACGGCCACAGAGGAGGTAAATTCTGTAGCTAAAGGCTAGGCAAGTTACTAAAAAAAGCAGACAAGAACAATAGCAACAAAAACAAAAAAAGACAGCCATCAGGGAAAAATACTGGAATCCAGAATTGCTTCAATATTATCTAAAATGTCTCATTTTCAAATAAATTTGAGAGGAAGAAACAGAAAAGATGCACACTAAGGGGAAAATCCATTAATAAAACTTGACTCTGAGTGGGCCTGGATATCAGATTTACAAAGAATTCAAAGCAGCTATTATAAACATGAAATATGAAGAATTAAAGAAAATTGTGTTTAAAGAGTTAAAAGAGAAAAATTATGACAGTATCTTTGCAAGTTGGTAATCTCAGTCAAGGAATACTAACTATAAAAAGAACCAAACAAATATTTGTCTTTGGAAAGTATAATACAGAAATTAAAAATTCACTACATGAATTCAACAGTGTGTATGAGATGGCAGTAAAAAGAGTTAATGAATTTGAATATATATTAATAGAAGTTATTCAATCTAAAGAAAAAAATGGAAGAAAAATGAACAAAGCTTCAGAAAATATCAACCATACCAGCATACACATAGTAGGAGTACAAGAAGGAGAGGAGAGAGAAAGGGGCAGACAAAATATTTGAAGAAATATTGGCCGAAAACTTCTAAACCTTGATTTGAACCATTTAATCTATAGATACAATAAGCTCAACAAACCCTAAGTAGAGATCCACACCTAGACACATCATAGCCAAATGGTTGATAGCCAAAGAAATCTTAAAAGGAGCAAGAGAGCAAGAACGCATCATATAAAGAGGAATAAGAATACAACAGTGGCTGGCTCCTCATCAGTCCAGACAGCAGCAGAAAGACATAGCCAAAGTTCTGGGAAAGAACCTTGTAACTGTCAATCAAGAGTTCTATATCCAGCAAAACTATCCTTCAAAGATGAAGGCTATATATATATACATTCCCAAAGAAACAGACAGAGAATTCCTTGCCACTAGACTCACCTTATAAGATATACTAAAGGAAGTCCTTCAGGCAATAAAACAAGAGGGTAATGCGAATCCACAGGAAAAAATAAAAAGCATCATAAATGATAAACACAAAAGATGAGCTAAGTATTTTTTCTTCTCTTAATTACGTTAATAGACATAGGGTTTTATAAACACAAATCATAATACTGTACTGTTGGGTTTAAAACATACATAGATGTAATAAATAAATAACATGACAATAAAAACACAAAGGAAGAGGGGGAATAAAACTGTGTTGAATAAAGTTACTGTATTGAACAAAGTTACTGTATTTTAGCCAAATTAAGTCAGTATTAACTGTGCTCCTATTGTTACAATGCTAGTAAGGGTATTCTTTTAGAGAGCATTTAGAACCCAAAGAGTCCTTCTTGTTGTTAAGTAAATCCTTTAAGTGTATTATTAATCATGACCACTCTTCTAGCAATATGTTAAAAGTACCATAATTAATTACACAGTTAAACTATATGTAGTCAACATCCAGTGCTTTCTCAAATGTATCAGCTTCTCTTAGTTGTGAGAAATTAACCAAATCATTAATTATTTTTCAAATACAGATGGAAAATTATTATTAAAATACTCAAAATAAATCCTTATTTCTAAATATATAATGAATATAAGGCCCTTGAGTTATTAAGAAAGTAATAATGATTACATAATGTAGAAAAATATAGTTTCCCTGATGTGATTAGAATTCATTCTAATTCCCTCATTCATTTACTTAGCAAACATTAAGTCTTCTTGTCGGACAATTTTATAACAATTTAACCCTAACTAAAGGCAAAAGATCTGTAATTCAAGAACGTGGTTAATCCTCTGGATATTCTAATGCTGCAGAAGTGACAATTCAAAGAGCCTTGCTACTTGAGCCAATTCTATTTTTTCAGTTTATTCAATCAGCTGATCCTGCAAGCCAAGCAATTTGTATTCAGACAAAGTAAGGTAGAGAGTTTACAAATAATTTGAGTCATCTGATCAGTGTAAACAATCTGGATAATATTCTCCAAGAGCCATTTTTCTGCAATGGAAATTTTTTAACGCTTATCCTATCAGGAAAGATTATCTGTATTTTCTACTTTCTCTATCAGACAGCAGAATCAGAGATGAAAGCATCTTTAGTTGGTTTAGGAATTATGTGCTGGAGTTCAAAAAAATCTAAAATCCTACACCTTATTTGTTTAACATACCATTTTCAGAAATGGAAGAACATCAAAACTGTCAGGATCTTTTTAGTGACATGTCTTAGATCAATTCAGAAGGTAAATTTGTGTGAAAGTGCTACCATCTGCTGTCAGTACTAATGAACTGATGCAAATCTGAGCTGAGAAAAATGTCAGTGTGGAAATGCATGCAGCCAATGAACTGTGTTAGGCGTACAACTCAATAAACACTTCTACTGGAACAAAGTTCTGCTAAATGGTTTTCCGTGAAAATAGAAATGATGGGTCAGATTTCTATCTCTAACTCCAGAGGAGTTACAGTGGCACATTCTCTTACGAAATTTAATTTAGCAATGGTTAAATGTCTCATAAAATAAGTCTGACATGAATACTGTGAACTGGTTCCAAAACTATTAGATATGACTATCACAAGGAAATGATAATACTGCACCTTCATTCTTACATCTAATAAATATGATGAGTTACTGGGTTCATTTCTTAATTTTCTTGGCTCTCTAGGAGGGCACAAACATAATTTCACATGCTAAGCTTTCATCCAGTTTCATATTCCAGACTGATGAAATCTGCCTTCCATTCTGGGCACATTCCTTAGAATGAAGAAGGGTAACTCATCCTGCCCCCTTAGGCTGGAAAAGGAAAATGGCCATTGAGCATGTACAGTTATCAGGCACTGTACTAAGAGCTTTGCAGGGGTCACATTTCCCAATAGCTCTTCAAGGAAGGCTGTATTATTGACACTTTGGAGAACAAGTTCCAAGAGATTATGCTTACAGTTGTCTGTGTAGTGAGGGGCAAAACATCGAAAGCGCACACTCATACACTGCACCCACTCATCCCACTGACCAGTGCTGGTGTCAAGGATCATCCCTGGTTTTTATCCTCTCTAGTCTGCCTCTTAAAAAATCTATTTTTAAAAATTTCAAGTGAATGCATTTTCATAAAAATTATAAAAGCAATACATAGAGAGAGTTCAGAAAATACAGAAAAGAACAAAGAAGAAAGGCAGAATAATCTAAAACTGCCCCACTCAGATTTATTCCCTGTTTGGTGAATTCCCTTTCAGATCTTTTTATACACACCTTGTAATTTTCTGTTGCTTTTTATTCACTGAACAGCTAGTTATCGAGTGCCTACCATGAGCCAGTCACTGTCATGTGTGTCTTTTGTCAGTCTTCTCTAAGAATCTTCGCCTCCTGCTTTACTAATTTCTGTACTTGCTTTATTTCCCTTCTATAATTTGTTCGATTTTCTTATTCATTTCTATTAGCTCTTTAGTTTTTTTTAAGGGATATTGATTCTTTTCATTCATTCAACTATCATTGTGAGCCATGCACTGGGTCAAATGTTAGTACTACAGTGGTACATAAACTGATAACCTCTGCTCTCATGGAAGTTGCTGAAATATTCAAAATATTTTTTATTTCCAAATTGTTATTTATCTTCAAATTTTGTTCCTGATGATTTAGATAGGAAACAATATTAAATCAATCAATCAATCATTTTTCTCCTTTGTTATTTCTTTTATCATTTTTATGTTTAAAAAATCCTATTCAGGATTAGAAAACCAGATATTCACCTATATTTTTATATAGTTTATCATGAAACTACTTGCTGCTCCCCAAACATACTGCTTTTTCTTACCTCCAGGCCTCTGTACATGTGGAATCTCTCTTCCTGGAACACCCTCCCGACCTCCCTCACCTACTAATGGCCATTTCTTCCCTACACATCCCAGCTTTCTTTACCCCAACCCTGTATCAGGTGTCCTCTCCTGTGTTCCCTCTTCACCCATGCTTAAGCCTACTGCTTAATTCCACACTGTCCTGCATAGGAAATTGATTGTTTACAGGAGTCTTCCTATCTATTCTGATTATCGTTTTAATCTCAGCATCCAGGACGGTGCCTTTCATCTAGTAGGCACTCAATAAATCTTCATGGAACTACTACATAGACAAAGAAATCCTACTGTGACAAAGTAAATTGTTTCTGGCACATGCAGCCTGTTTCATAAAAAGGAATATTTGTGCAGGAAGCATGAATGGCCCCCACACCACTGCGGGGAAATGGAGGAGACAGCAACATTCTCTCTCCTTGGCACAAGGCCAAGGACAGCACCTCCTGTACATTCATGGAGTCCCCAGATAAGAAAAAGCTTCAATATCTGTTTTCTGAAATATTTCCTCCAAAGTGTATCTAAGAACAAAAAGAGGGTTTGAGGGCATGGTTGGGAATAACTCTCTACATTAAAAACTTTTGTCAACTTTGCAATATATTCTAAAATCTATTGGTTTCTACATAAAAATAATATCCTTTATCACCATTTAAAAGAACTGATGCAAGATGCATATTTTAATTGCATGAGCTAGTATACCCTCTGCAATATCACCATATCCCCCTGAGATATGTTACTCAGACTCAAAAGCAGATCAAATACTACTAAAATATATAATAAGCTCATGCCTTTCTACTTGACTCACTCCTTTATTACTTCATGTGTTTTTTTACTCATGCATTCAATAAACATCACTGAATACCTATTGTGGGTAAGACTCCATGCTAAACCTCCATCCATCTAATCATCTGTCCACCCCACTCACTGACTCAACAAATATTTATGGAGCCTGTTCTATGTACCAGGTACTGTTCTAGGCACTAGAAATACAAGCACACTCAAGACAGAAGCAAAATCTGCTCTCACATAGTTGACATTAAGTTTTAGGTACTAGAAAGAAAAACACAAATCCCATTCTCTCAACTCTTCGTATTTACAGTCAGTTGCACAGTCAGTATTAAAAGTCCCAGATTGCACGGCTAGAGGAGAAAGTTCCAAAGGTAAAATAAGTTTGTCGCTACTCACTTCCCTTCCCTTAGATTTCTAAAGGGAATGGAAAAGCAGATCCCCAGAGAGAACAGCAGTTTCACCTGGTATGATTATGGGGGATGAATAATAGGACCTGTGACCAGAAACAAGAAAAACTGTCAAGACAGATGCCCTCTGTGGGAGGGATTTTTTTTCATCATTTGGAGAGGAGACGTGGAGAGGCTTCACACTCTAGAGAGGACTGTATAGGCGATCACAGTGGCACTAACATAGAATGAGATGCTCCCCACTATAGGATGAAGGGTGTCCTGAAGTCAGAGAGGAGCTCACCAGTGGCCAGGCCTAAGCCCCCACACATGGAAAGACCACTTGTTCCCTGGAATGATACTCGTGGTATTCAGGTATCAAGAGACATGATGCCCAAACTCAACTGCTGTTTCCACCCTGCAGATCTATCGCTTGTTGCAGTTGTGCAATTTCTGTAATGCTGTGGTGAGTGCCCTGCAACTGAAAACATCAGACTGTATACAGGGTGTATATTTTCATGAGCTGAGAGGGACCTTGAGTCGACGGAAATAGGGCCATCTTCTCTCCTCATCTCTCCCCATGCACTGTTATGACACTCGCAATTCAAAGATTACAGAAATCACTTTAATACATGACAGATTATGTACCACTTAAAAGGTACAAACCCAGGAATATGAAAATTCAGAGAAAGGAAAGGTCACTTCTGACTATAGGAGGAGGGAGCAGGAAAGACTACCTGAAGATGTGGTATTTAATCTGGTCCAGACCTTAAAGAATGGGCAGGACTTTGAGCAGGGGAAGAGAAGAAAGAATGTGGCAGTAGAACTGAAGACAGAAAGAGGCTATTACAAGTTTAATGGGAAGGGAGTTAGGTGAGAGGCACACTTTCTTCGTTTGAGTAAGACTAACAAGTTGAGTGCATTTGGAGGAGAACAAAAAAATGCCCACTTATTTTGTTGGTGGTGGTAGTGGTGATGGTGGGTTATTAAATGACTGAGGCAATCCCTGTTAAGTTCCAAAGCATTACAGGATGTTATCAACATCTATACAAGACAAAGAAGCAAGATTTGACAAACAAGCAATCCTCTCTTATTTTTGAAAAAAGTTTTGGAAAAAAACAGGAAAAAAAGATGGAAAGAAGATATACCCTAGCATATATTTCTAACCTTAGTAAATGTGTGAGGATATAGTTAGAAAAACAGTGAGAAAATACTAAAGAAAAAAAATATGCGGAAAGAAGTGAAAGTCTTGGTCAAGCACCCAGAAAGGTCAGCAAGCTATGGTTTGCTCTAGCTGCACCTGCTGACATTCTGTGGCCAGTTAGCTAATTAGAAATAAAATTCTAATGGTGGTTGGAAAAAAGGTAGATTAAAAAAAAAAAAGACAGTTCTTCAAATTCATATGCTGCACAGAAGCCACAAGGCTTCCTAGAATTTTTATTAAAAATTACAGACATCAGAGCAACAGTTCTCAGATACCACCTCCTCTGCTAACAAAAACTTTCCTTTCATGGCTCCAGAGGGAGTCCAGAAACTAATTCTCCCACCCCTGCATAAATCTACAAAGGGCTCCCTCCTTGGGCTGCTGACAGTCCCAACCCCAACTCCTAGATTAGAGAGCAGAGTTTGAATATATTTATAGAGTCTATGTGGGTTGTTGCTTTAAGCAACACCATTAATATGCCAGAATTCTGAGTTCTCAAACTTACTCAGTTATCAATTTGTTGTACATAATTTAATCTCTCTGTATTTTGATATGCAAAATGGAAATAGCATTGCTGATACTTCACAGGGTGAAAGGAGATAACCAACAAGACCATTATAAAGCTTGCTGGGGGAAAAGAAGAGCTTATGTAAATGTCTATTAATTAAACAGGAATGGCTGCACAACTAGGTCAGGCATGATGATAAGACCGAACAGCCCACCCCAGCCACCAGCATCAAGAAGAAGAAATGAACATTTAATCCTAATAGCACTTGTTGGTTGCATTTTATAAAGAGTATCAAATTGTAATATTCTGTAACATAACACAGAGTAGCGTATTTCAGACCATGCTCAAAGAATTCTTTGATAAAACATAAACTTATTAGAGACAACAGACAAAAACAAAAACAGAAACACAAGCCAATTACTAATGAAGAACTTGTAAAAAAGCTAATCAAAGCTCTCATCCAGAGAAAATGAGAAAATCTGAGGCTCAGAATGATTTTGTATATTGATGAGATCTTATATAGCATCACAGAAAGAAAAATAAAACAGATTTAAATGAAGACAAAAAGGACTTTAAGTCTCTGTTTAAAAGCCTTGTTATGTTCCATATCAATGTTTCTATTAAAATGTTCTGTTCGGGTGGAAACATTCATTTTTTAAAAATACCAGATGGGTGGTGCTGTCAAGTGGACACTCTAGGTTTCCTGTCTCTCTAGTCAAATCCTTGAGTGTTGAGAGGGCCAAAGAGAAGACCCTTCACTCAGCCTCCACACATTTTGTAGAAATTTGCTCAGAGAGGTGGCTTATCCACCCTCTGGCACTCAGAAATGATGGAGCCATGAGCGCATGTCCAGTTTCAAGGATAGAAATTAATCTTTCCGTACTAACGCCAAGCCTGCTAAAAACTAAATGCAGCGCTTCAGCATGAAACAACTTGCAGGCATTACATTTATTCTCTTTGTCTTAAAGGAAAACAATTGGGATCTTGTGCTTTCCAAGCATTAATTCTTTTTACCCCCCTTCCACTGCATTACATAATGGTGACAATTTTGGGCTTAGTAAGTCTATTTCCGGGACACTCACTAAAACAGTGACACCACTTTAGAGAATGTTGGAGTATAACAGAGTGGTGAATCAGCAATCAGAAAAGTCAAGGATTTTCAAGAACAAACTTACAAAACAGCCTAATTTATTGGTAACTAGATATTAATGTCTGGCAACTATCACAGAGGAAGATATTTTATAAGCAACACAAAATAAAATAGCAAGTCTGTTAGTATAATTACTTTTTTAGGATGGTGCCAAATAGAATTTTAAAGCAACAGAAAAACATACAGATTAATCTTTAAGATGATTTTTTAAAACACCACAATGCTTCCCCTTAGATAAATATCAATATAAATTTCTTACAAAAGCACCTCAGTTTACAGCCGACAGTTAGGTATCTCCTTCCTGCTTCTTACCATATTTTGATAATAAAAATATTCTTTTTATTCCTAGAAGCAGATTCCCAGTGATTTCTTCAAGTTAAAATCAGTTTTTCTCTTTAGAAGCACTCTAGAAAGAGACTCCATGAAGAAAACTCCTAAGGATGTGATAAACCCATTACAAAGTCTATTATTACTCCTCTAATAATGAAAAATGTTAGGTAGAGATCGGACCTATAAAAATTTAGCTACAATGAGATACTTCTCCCACTTTTTAGTGGACTAATCATTTGAAACTAGGTAACAAAAACAATGTTACTAATAAGCTATAGTATTAAGAAATCATATTTTTCTATATAAAAACATAATCACAGATTTTTTTTCAGGCAATAATTGTATCCTGGTATTTTGCAAACAAGTGTTAGAGGAATAAACTGATACATGTGGGCAAGAATGGTAGTTTCTTATCTTTAGAAATATTTTATTAAAAATGTAAGCAACTTAATAATGTCAGGATAAAAAATGTACACTCTATCCCATTTCCTGACCAAATATTTCTCCACGGTAACTTCTGTTGGAATCTCAAGCACTGATTTTTACAGTTTGGATCTAGTTCAGTATTTTCTAGACAAGAAAATCTAGAACCCCAAAAACAGTCTAAAACCGAAAAAGAAGACCAGTGCCAGAAAACACACAGTCTTCGCACATGGACTCAGGAGATGAACCCTGATTTAAAGGCTGAGCTCTGAGCTCACCATTATTTTCTCCCCATGGCCCTTCAGACCAGCAAAGTCAATAAATCTCATGATCGTTTCAGACTAGGTCATCCTTGAGTTCTTTTTTCTTTCCTCTTAAAGGTTGATTTCTTGCCAATTTTATTGATATCTACCTACCCACCTATCTATCTTTCATAGTTATGTACACAGTAAATAAATAATTTTATGACTCATTTTCCGTTTAGCTCTTAACATTATTTCATACTTTCCTATATTTTGCATAATCCTCACAACATTTTAGCTACATAGTATTCCATCTGGCTAATATAATAGATATTCCACTATTAGACATTTAGATTATTTTCCAGTTTTATACTGTTATATATGTATAACAGTATAAAATATATAGTGTGTGTGTATATAACAAAATTTCAGTAATGAGTAAAAACAGTCAGTGGGGATATTTACATGGCTGTTGATCTATATTATCACATTTTCCTCCAAAATAATTAAATTAATTGATATCACTACCAATACAAACTACTCAACTACTCCCTCACTGTTTTAAGTAGCACTGTTTTAATGTTACAATTAAAGCATCCTTTGAAATATTTCACAGACACATCACACAGACTCCATAAAGACTCTAAGCAGCTTGCTTGGGCTTTATGCCACTTTTGACTTGGCCATAGGATGTAACCCTTGGTAATTACTGACTTGATTCAGGAGAACATATGGAGAAGGCTTAGAGCTCAGGGTGGGGTTGGATGACTCTCCTGAAAGTTTGTAAACACATCATGTCCCTGGATGCTGCTTTTCTAGGATGGCTGAGGTAGGTCAGCAACTTCTGAGAAATGGTATGCCAAGGCCTGAGCTCTCAGAGCAGGCCTGCATTATCTGAACCAAGTTTCCAACAAGCTGGTACTGGGTCTCCGAGGGTCATGAAAATAGGCCAGAACAAATCACATTAACTAAAGCTTATGCTCTCCTCGGATTCTGTGCCAGTTGGTATAAATATGGCTACAGTATTATCATATCACTCTTCTAAGAAGCTCTACTTTCCTTGGCAAGGGTCTGGAAAATACTGTTAAGTGAGAAAACCAGCACACAAAATTGTATATTCATTATGGTTACAACTATGAATATGCTGACATGAAACTTGCCCAGGAAGAAAACGGCATCTAAACTTTCACTTTGAGACACGGCATGAAATAAGAATGAAAACTAAAACTGTGCACGTCAAACTAATATAAATACAATTAGCAGTAAACACACCTGAGGACACACACATTTTCTTCAATACTTACTTTTTTACATAGAAAATAGCCCATTTCTAGCATGTTCCTCAAAAGGGGCTCATTCATTCTTTCTTGTCCTAACTGGTGCTCCTCCAGTAGTAAGTAGTAAAGGTGCCTTTTACAGCATGAAGTAAAACTCTCAGAGCCTCCATCCCAAAGTAGACCCTCCCCATTTCTGCCGCAGGGTAGGACCCACTCTGAGAGGGCACCTTCTGCAAACAGATCAAGGGATGAATCCAGCTCTCCCTTCAAAGACAAGGGCTCTCTCCCAGGCATTACTAATCAATTTGGGAGTACACGTGCAGTCTACACTCAGACCTGCTCTGTAAAGCACCAGAGATATCTGGCCAAATTAGTCCACACAGAATCAAACCGACTTTCTGCCAGAGGAGCCTCAAAATTCTAGAATTTTGCTTAGTTTCCAAACTTGATATCGAAGATATTATTTTTAATACCTATATTCTTAATATCTAGTACTTAGAAAACATAAATTATCCAGGTAATTTTATACCTCTACTTTCACTTACACCTTTACTCCTATAAATCAGTGTTTTATTCCAATGTCTCTGAATGTTTTTGCCTGCACACACCCATATTTAAAAATACGTATCTACATACCCCAAGGCACAGAAGATAACTTCTAAAATTTTTCATTAAATAGTTACAAAGGATGTAATTTCCAGTGTATTGTAAATATGGACAGTTTTAAAAACATACTGTTTTACATAAACATACAATTTTAAATAATACTATTGTCACTCTCTTAAACACAGTCAAAAATAAATGCATATTGCTACCCACTATCACTCATTTTAAAAATATATGAACAATTGGATATTTTATATCCTTCTCCTTTAAATCATCTCCATTCTGCTTCTCTCAAAGAACTTTATCCTAATGTATATTTTATGCTTAAAAGCTTCTTATTGATCTTATTCTTGCAAATTAAAAAAATACAGAGAGAAAGGAGTTTACTTTTCAAGATTTCCTGTGACCATATTGCTCCAAGTGTTAACTAAGACATTGATTGAGTTGTCATTATAATTATAACAGTACTCAATTGAGCAAAACAAAATATAAAATTTGATAAACAAATATACAAAGTGAAATACTTTTGGAAATCATGAGTGACCAGCATCATTTAGTATGTATTACAAATCATACTTTCTTCACATGTGTATGAATCCACTTAATCCTCACAATACGCTACTATTATTAGCCCCATTTTATAGATGCAGAAAACTAAGGTTGAGAAAGCTTAGATTCCTCAAGTTCTCAGAGCCTGGATCCACACACAGTCTCTGGCTCCAGAGCCCAGGCACTTAGCCACAATCCTATACTTCCTGACTCTTAAAAATATGGATTGGGGCCTGGGGAGTGGAGCAATATACCATGGTAAGGGATGGGAGGAGTGCGACGTGTGTCTTTGTTTTGCACAGTCAGAGAAAGGCAAAAGGGAGAGGTAGGGAAGAAAAATCTCGACCATCAGGGACTTTCAGGCAGATGGATTTTATGAGAGGGTACCTATGGAAAGAGAAGATCTGGAAATTAATTCCTTTAAACCTCTCCATACCCACATACCCTTTGGGATGTCTTCACATCCACTCCAGGGTATATATACTACAGTTTGAATGCTATTGGTCCACTCAATCTCTGATACACCAAAAATAAGAGAAGGTTTTGTGAAACATTTTGAATGCTTTAGAAACAAAATTTAATTAAAATTTAAATTATTTTAACCCTTGAATTCTATTTTAAAATGGCAGTTAATTTTGATAATTTGGAAGGGCACAAATGCTAAAATGTTACAGGAGAGTAATAAGCATAACTATAATCTACATGGTAGGTTTATAATGATTAGATGTAATGCATGAAAAGATAGCAGGTCAGTAATAGAGCCATGCATCAAATGCTTCTCTCAAAATCTTTATTTGCATTTCTATTACTGAAATCATTTCCTAATAATGAAGTTGCCATGAGAGAAGCTCCATTACTAAGGAATCACTGTTACAGAAACAACGTTATTAAAGCATTGCTATGTACAGGAACTTTTATTAGGATCATACAAGTTATATATCATTGTAATAAAGCTTCCATTATAATCCTAATTGCATAAAGCTGTGTTTGAATATAGCCATGCTAGAGCTGTAGGACTTTTAATAAAGTATCAAAATAATGCCTTGGTAATAGGATTGTTTAGGATACTAATACTTCAGGGAAGGCTGAACTGACTAATGGATGGCATTTATGTCACTGTTTATACACGCTCCCCCAAGAATTAAAAAGAAAAGTGAAAAGAACCCTCATGTACCCAGTGGCATGCAGTGTGGAAATGCCTGTGTTGAGGCATGCACACCAGCTCTCTTTGATATAACAGCTCAGTATGACCAATTCACTTACTGATACAAGACAGCAAGTTGCCAAACTGGACATTTGTAACTGTGACAATTATGAGGTTTAATGTTCATATCTTATGAAGATCTGGCAATCAAAAAGTTAACCACACAATTTTATACACCCACAGACATGCACACAGACACAGACACAATTCTTAGGAGTTGCCCTTTAGAAGAACCACTGGAGAAAAGGTGAGTTTTGGGAGAGAGAGAGAGACTATTTAAATACTGCAAGGATAACTCACTGTAAGTTGCTACTCTATATGTCAAGAATATAGTGATCCTTCTGAGTTACAGATAGAAGTTAGAATCAGACTTAATTCACACCAGAGAATTTCAGCAGATTCGTTCAAATGTTTGTTTTTGCACTTGCTCAAATGGAGACAAATATTCGGCTGTTCCTTCTAGAAGCATATCTAATGATTACCACCAGAGACCGCCAAAGAGCCATCCAATCACCAGGCAGGCACGGAGATGCTCCTTATACCTGCTGCGTGGAAACCGGCAAGGCAGGCACCAGACCGTTGGAAAATGGCTCCAGCACAGGCTAAGGCAGTGGAGGCCCTGATGGGTGGCTCTGCCGCAGCCACGGTCGTGGTCAGGTAACGGGGCCAGGGCTATTTTGGTTCTGAGACCACTTGTGGCAGCTGGGCTGACTTGAAATCTGTTTGGAAAGCAAAGTGCTTTAACCTTTGAAGACAGTGTTTCCTTTCCACAGTTTCCTCTTGACCTCTGCCTCGCAGGGGTGCTGAACTGCAAACAGTTGGGTGGGATTAACTTAGAGCCAGAAGGTTCTTTTTCCTTACTGACCTGGGCAATCAAAAGTAAATGTGAACATTCCTCTAATGTGATGGTCCCCAAATCTTTCTATTACTTCAGGGGAAGGTACAAGATGTTTTTGTTTTTGTTTTTTTGTTTTGTACTTTATAGTCAGCGGGAATATGTTATTTTTCAGGATTCTAATATTCTCTCATTAAATATGATCAACCCAAACTAATCTGTACTGAGACAATGAGAGACTCTTATTTCTGAAACACTACAACATTTGAAATCTCTTGACTTGGAAGTGTGACAATGAGCGAGTGAAAGGCTTAGTTATCCAATGGGTCAACCAAAGGGGCACCCGAAATATCTGAAGACACTTCACCTTCCATGAATTTAATCAGAAATTTGAAATCAGATAATTCTGAAAGAAACTATTGGAATTTTGGCATTCATAGGAGTTGGCAGTTTACAATTCACTAATGTCCTTATTTTTAATACAGCTCTCCAATCAGGACTTCCAAGGAAAGTCTAAGTTCTCATTGTGACAGGAATAGAGTTCTTACATGAAAGCTTTACATCGAAGTGGTGAAGACTCAAGAGGCTTTAATAAATAAATGTTGATTGACTGATTCCTTTGGAAACTGATTTGAACTTCATTGCCTCCCATTTTCGCATCTTCTCCACATTTTGTCAGAATTCCCGAAAGCATAGCTCTCCTTTAAAACACCTCCTTTTCCCTCTGCCTTGTTGAAGACACTCAGTCTCACACATAGGTCTGCCACAGCCATCTCTCTCCCTCCCGCCTGCCACAGCCTCCCACCTGGTCCTCTGCTCCAGTCTCTCCAGTCTGTCCTTCACCCTGCACAGATACCTGAGTCATCAGCCCAATTACCAATTTTATGTCACTCTCTTGCTCAGAATCATTCCTTACTATCCATTACTTATTAAGCAAAGCTTCATTTTGGGGAGGGGCATGGATGTCTTTCAATACCCAATAAGAACTATGGATCTTAGAATAATGCAAAATGCACACAGGTTCTTTGCCTATGACTCAAAGCGTTCACATATACCTGAAGCCTGTGGATGTGTGACTCTAAGTTTAAAAATCCAAACCTATATAGTAAAGTTTGAACTGCATGGCCATGTCTATATTTAGTTTCCCTGCAGACTGGCATCAAACTATTTTCTAGGCTTATCTTCTATCAGGGTATCCCTAATCAAAGACAAAACTGAAAGCTTCATCCAGCACCCACCACATGCCAGGGACTATTCTAAGCCCTAAATGCACAGCGGCAAGCAAGAGAACAAACGTTCTTTTGCTGTTCATATCCTAGTGACCCATAGTTATCCTGTGTCTTGTCACACCCTAGCCTGCTACTGCATATCCTCAAAGGTATGCATTCCTAGTTTTAGTAACCTGACTCTTCATGTAGTTTATACTCTTACTGATTGCATTTGCTCCCAGTATACCTTGTATTTCCTCATGTCTGTGCTGGTCCTCTCTACCTAGAATAATACTTTGTATCTTCACATCTCTCTTTTCTCTCTCTCTCTCTCAACTGTCTCTGTCTCTCTCCCCCTCTCCCTTCCCCTCTCCCTCTCCATCTTTCTCTCTTCAAGAAGTCTTTTCTGAACCACTTCAGCTCACAATAAACATTCTTCTTATATGTCTAGCAGTGATCTGGCACTTGTTCACATACTGCCTGTAACAATTCTTTAGAGTTGTCTTACTATGTAACTTATTATTATTGATTAATTCTGCCATGTAATCTGTGCATTATCGCCCCGTCTTTGGAAAAGGAGACCATGCTGTAGATTGCTGTTTCCTGAACAATGCTGTCTATCACAGTGTCTTTTACACACACCACCACTAAATCTCTATGTGGTGGTTATTGCTGATTGATTGCAAGAGATGACGCCACTGAGATGATGAAACTTATCTCTTAACTTTCAGGAGTGATCCAGAGAAATTTCAGAGAATCTTTCTCTGCTTGGGGATTGATAATATGACCAAAGTGATGCACAACTTAGCAAACCCACCCAACCAATGTTATTCATCATTCTGACTGTGAGCCACCTCTGCGCAGTCATCGCTATGCGGACAATATGTAATAAAGTTGTTTATATTCCAAATAATAATTTGCTTTTGCCATCTACATATGGCAGAGATTAGATGCATTCTTATCTGACCTAACCTTCATGTTAATACATGAATTGAAATCTTTGAAGGCAACAAAGGGCATCGTAAAACAAATAAACAAAAAACCAGATAGCAGACGATAATGGTATACGTGCACAGCCTTGTTTGGTGCTATTAGTCACTGTAAGGCATTTGCTATCTCTGTCTGCATCTATAACTCTCACCATTATTTCCTTGCAGAGTAAACAAATGTTGCTTATAAACTTCCACACACAGCCTGTCTTTGCAGGATTTTCTAACCTACCAACGTGCTTAACAGACTCAAATGCTTTGTTAAAACCAAGTAGGTGGCACACAAATTACAATGCTGTTCTTTGAACTATGTCAGAGATGGTGCCACTAAATTTCTTAAGCATGATACTTGTTTTCTTTGAAACGTGAAAGAGCAATGTGTCCTGATTGTTATCCTGGTGTGTCCAGTTCCACTCATCCCTACGCAGCCCCACAGGTGATGTGCTTTGAAATTCTGAAGAATATCCTCTACCTCCCACAGCCTGGGGCAATCTCCACATGGGTTGCTATTTACCCTAGTGACAGATTTCTATAAAGTGATAATCACTACCAGATGGTCCACCACATGATGATTGCTGGATGGCAAAAAAATATGAATTTCTGTCTATATAAGTATAATAAGATTTGTTATTTGAGCTCATGTCCCATACTGGCCACACAGCAGTGTTCATTTTGAATTTGGTGAATAAATGATAGAGACTATGTTTATCATCAATTTGAGATAAGATCATTAATAACAGTAATAGTTAAATTTATTGTGTGATTGCATGCTATGTGCTACAACCTCTTCTAAACATTCTGTATTCATTATTTTACTTAATCTGAGTAACAACTCCATGAAGTTTGTACCACTATTGTCATCATTTTACAGATGAGGAAACTGAGGCACAGAGAGAATCATCACCTTGCTCCAGGTTCTACAACTAGTTTTGAAAAGCCAGAATTTGAATCTAAGCAGGTTGGCATGATCAACTATTCTTAATCACTGTGCTATACTACTTCTCATTTATTTTGTTCCGTTCTTTTTCCCCCCAACTTTAATGAGATATAAATGACATATAGCACTATGTAAGTTTAAGGTGTACAGCATAATGATTTGACTTACATAAAATGTGTAATGATTACCATAATAAGTTTAGTTAGCATCCATCATCTCGTACATATACAAAAAAACAAAAACAAAACAAAAAAATGTCTTTCCTTATGATAAGAACTCTATTTAGTTCCATTCTTATGTTGGGAAGTTGAGGTAACTAACTATACCCTGGCTTGCTGTGTCAGAGGAAAAATGGTATCAAATATTTATCATGACTCTATATACAGTTGACGCTTGAACAATGTGGGTTTGAGCCGCACGGTCCAGTTATTTGTGGATATTTTCAACAGTAAATAGTATAGTACTATGTGGTCCATGGTTGGTTGAATCCATGGATATGGAAGAACTGCGGATACAGAGGGCCAGCTGTAACTGATATGTGAATTAACCCCGCATTGTTCAAGGGTCAAATGTGTATGGTATTCAATGGGTTGGTCTATGGGTAGGTGTTTAGTATTAATAATTCTAAGTTTTACTCTATATATCCAAGGACTTTGCAACAAAACATGCTCCATGCCATTGTTTGTCCTATGGACTTTGTGATGGCCAGTGATTTGTCTGACTAGATGGTTTCAGCTAACACAAGCACAGAATCATCAGGAATTTTGTGGCACTTTCCGTAAACCTGGGAAGAAGGTACTAGTCAAACCATCACAGACATTTTCTCTGATAGCTTCTATTTCCCTAACATAGAAAGAATTGCACTATTCAACATCATATTTTGGCCTACTTCAAGCATGACCTTTAAGACAACTCTGATACAAGCTTCTCTGTTAACAGATTCAATAAAAGACTAGGAAAATGTTTCTTTGGTCAAGATTCTGATTGGCATGCAAAGTCAGGGCTTCAGACTCAGCATTATGCTAAATTTGCTGACTGTATACTCAAGGGCTATTGGCCTTCCACATCTCCTCTATAGTCCTCTAGCACATAACTACTCATTTGATACTTAGCATTTGCTTGCTGCCAGCATTAATTTTATTTCCTTGCGTCTACATTTTTGCACATCTACATCTTACATTGCTAGCATTGGGTCCTTGAAGCATCTCTAAATGTGGATTCTGCATCCAGTCAAATGGCCTGATGCTGCCTTGGCTGTTGGATTCTCTGACTGTTGGAAAATCCTCAGAGTGAACAGACACTAAGACAAGTGGCAACACCAACACATGTCGCCTAGGTTGCCCTGTTCCTGTGAATTTCTGACATCTGGGTGTTTTCTAAATCATGACTGCATTTGACACCTGATCTGCAATCTGAAGGCATAAAACATACATAGTAGTTTAAAAAAACCCTCTAAAACCAGTTCACATCAATAAACATATATTATTAGCCCTTACACAAAGGTTACACTCTGCTTATGCATGCTACAGAAATGAAAATAAAATATAGCCCCTACTGTGGAAAAGGATGCACTTAAGTAGAAAAGATACCTATTTGAACAGTTACTAGCTGGTATCTTCAATAGAGAAATGCAGAAGCATCAAAAAAGGTTAGCCATGCTAGCTCAGAGAAGATCATTAGGCCAGGTGGGAAAGTGTTCCAGACAGAGAGGACCACAGAAGCACAGGCCTGGAGTCAGGAAGCAGCACGGAGCACAGAGAGGGCCATAGCAAGATGGAAAACATGAGAGGTAGAAGTCACATGTGTTGGGGGAAGGTTGGATCATGTACTTCCTCAACCTGCACCCCCACCCCAACTCCTTCACCAAGTGTTATATATTTTCCCTCCTAATACCTCCCGCTAATATTACTTCCCTCCTAATATTATACATTCTTCTCCACCCTGGTCAGTATTGGCCCACTGCAGTAGTTTCATATGTTGAAAGAACAAGCCTCCGTGCACTGTGCTGCTCTATCTCTGACCCTCTCCCAAGGTCCCAGGCACCAGAATCAAAGACTGATGGAAGCCTGTTCCCTGCTCATGCCTGTGGGACCCTGCACACACTGCTCGCTCCCTCTCACCCCCTCCTCCATGTGTGTGACTAACAAACTCCTATTCAACTCCACCTATAGGGGTCTTTGCTCAACTTCCCAGGCAGAAAAACAGCCCTTGTTCCTTCTCCAGATCCTTAAACATTTTCATGGTGACTCTTATCCTACTGTTTTGCAATTGCTTGCTTGCAGGGTTGTCTCCTCACCAGAATATAAGATCTTTGGGGACAGGGGCTGCATGTTAACTGTGTCCTAACCCCAGCACTAACCATAGCTCCTTACTCATATTAGGTTTTCATTTAATGTTTGTGAATGAAACTAAAAGCTGGTTCTTTGAATAGATTAAAAAAAATTGATAAACCTTTAGCCAGGCTCATCAAGAAAAAAAGGGAGAGGGCCCAAATTAATAAAATCAGAAATGAAAAAGAAGTTAAAACCAATACCAGAAAAATACAAGGGATCATAAGAGGCTACTATGAGCAACTATATGCCAATAAAAAGGACAACCTAGAAGAAATGGGCAACTTCTTAGAAAGGTACAATCTCCCAAAACTGAATCAGGAAGAAATAGAAAATATGAACAGACCAATTACCAGCACTGAAATTGAATCACTAATTAAAAACCTCCCAACAAGCAAAAGTCCAGGACCAGAATGCTTCATAGGGGAATTCTACCCAACATTTAGAGAAGAGTTAATGACTATCCTTCTGAATCTATTTCAAAACAATTGCAGAGGAAGGAACACTTCTGAATTAATTCCATGAGGCCACCATCACTCTGATATCAAAACCAGAAAAAGATATCACAAAAAAGGAAAATTACAAGCCAATATCACTTATGAATATAGATGTAAAAATCCTCAACAAAATACCAGCAAACTGACTCCAATAATACAATAAAAGATCATACACCATGATCAAGTGGAATTTATCTCAGGGATGCAAGAATTGATTTTCCAATATCCACAAATAAATAAGTGTGATATAGTACATTAACAAACTGAAGAATAAAAACCATATGATCATCTCAGTAGAGGCAGAAAAAGTTTTTGATAAAGTTTAACATCCATTTATGATAAAATCTCTCCAGAAAGTGGGCATAGAGGGAACATACCTCCACATAATAAAGGCCATATTATGACAAACCCACAGCTAACATCATACTTAATGGTGAAAAGCTGAAAGCATTTCCTCTAAGATCAGGAAAAAGACAAAGGACCTCCATTCTCACCACTTTTATTCAACATGGTTTTGGAAGTCCTAGCCACAGCAATAAGAGAAGAGAAAGAAATAAAAGGAATCCAGATTGAAAATGAAGAAGTAAAACTGCCACTGTTTGCAGATGACATGGTACTATACACAGAAAATCTTAAAGAGGCTACCAGAAAACTACTAGAGCTTATCAATGAATTTGGTAAATGTTGCAGGATATAAAATTAATATACAGAAACCTGTTGCATTTCTAGACACAAATAATGAACTATTGGAAAGAGAAATTAAGAAAACAATTCCATTTACCATCACATCAAAAAGAATAAAATACCTAGGAATAACCTACTTAAAGAGGCAAAGGACCTGTACTCTGAAAACTATAGGACACCGCTGAAAGAAACTGAAGATGGAAAGATACACCATGCTCTTGGATTTGAAGGCTCAATATTGTTAAAATGGCCATAATACCCAAGGCAATATACAGATTCAGTGCAATCTCTATCAAATTACAAATGACATTTTTCCACAGAACTGGAACAAAAAATCTGTATGGAAACACAAAAGACCCTGAATAGCCAAAACAATCTTGAAAAGAAGAATGGAGCTGGAGGAATCATGCTTCCTGACTCCAGATTATACTATAAAGCTACAGTAATCAAAATAGTATATGATATCACTTATATGTGGAATCTAAAAAAAGTGATACAAATTCTATTTACAAAAACAGACTCAATGACACAGAAAATAAACCACGGTTATCAAAGGGGAAAGAGAGGGGAGGGATAAATTAGGGGTTGGGGATTACAGACACACATTACTATATATAAAATAAGGACCTACTGTATAGCACAGGGAACTATATTCAATTTCTTATAATAACATATAGTGGAAAAGAATCTGAAAAGAAAAAATATAAACACACACATATGTATGTGTGTGTATAACTGAATCACTTTGCTGTACACCTGATACTAATATTGTAAATCAACTACACTTCAATAAAAAATTTTTTGGAAGTCAGCTTGTCTAAAAGTAATGTTCATATATGGGGGCAAAGCTCTCTGTGGCCAGCTGGACCATAGCTAATAGGATGTCGAGGTTGTGGCAAGTGATTAGCCCAACGGTCCTCACTGGGATGTTGCACTGAGTTGGTTGTTAGGCTGCTAGCCAGATTCCCCTAGCAACATAAGCCTCAGTGAAAGTGGCTGGTGAAAGTCTCTCCACTACTGACAATGCCACAGCTAATCAGAGAGGACTATTTGGGTTTTAAAACCATCACATGCCAAGACTATGTCTTTGTAGAACCTAGTAAACAGTCAGTGCCTATTAAGTGCTTACTATTAACATAGCCTTTTCACTAAAAGAGAAGAGAATCAGTGGAACCACCACCCTAGCATGCTAATTAATTCTCTGTGTGAAAAGAAGTGCTAATCTCCATTTTAAAACATCAATCACAGAAAATAAACTGAAATGTGACCAGATTTTAAAATGCTACTTGTTCTAAAATCAGATGTAAATGAGAGCTTCCAGGATTCTGTAAGAGGCGATTATATGGTGATGCAAAACTCCATTTAAACTCAATCTTCTAGGAAACTTTAAAATACTTTTTCTCCAGTTTGAAGCTGTTCCCTAATATCACCCTTCAGATGCTTTCCTTGTCTAAGAAGCTTTGCTCTATAAAAATTTCTTCCAATTTCTAAGTGAAATATTACAGAATTTCCCAGAAGCATTAGCGACGGTTCCTTAGCAACTGTTGATATGTCTCAAAACAACCTGAGACAATCTTCTCTGAGACATATAGTCTCCCTCTCTCTCTGCTAACAGAATTCCACAATATGGCACAAAAGATTCGTGTGGCTAAAAATAGCTTCTGACACACATTTTTAACATTGACAGAGTCTTAATGATTTAAGTCTTCCATATCACAGCTTTGGGTAGGTGTGCCTCAACAACAGTATATCAAAGGACTCTGTGCAGAGAGATTTTAGAATCTTTTTCTTTTTTAATCACACCATTAATGCTCTTGGCATTTCAGAAATAATGTTTATCGATTTTGGTGTTAGCACTCCCATAAATTAAGTGATGTAATGGACGGAATTATTGTGGTACTATAAAGAACATGTCATTCAGATTGTTAACTACATATTAGAAAAAGCACAGCCTGGATTCATGTAAAAATAACCTCAGATCTGGATAGTAAATAGGAGATGAAGGAAACTAACATATTCCAGTGATTGATGGGTCTCTCTTCACCATTCCCTTCTGGATGTTGTACCAAAAACAACTGAACTTGTTTAATACAAGCAAGCTATAATAGCAATGATCATTCTGTACACACATACACACACACCCCACCAAAGATGAAAATAAGACACATGAATTCAAGGTTTTCACCTCAAAGAAGTCAGTATAATAAAAAAGTATTAGGAATGGAGGAAAAAGCATTTAGAACTTGTAGCAGAAAGGAACTACCATGGTACAGAAAACAAAAACAGCCCCTAATAATCTGTGGGGCTATAAGCTTTCACAAGGAATTTGCCTCTTTCACTAGAAGACAAAGCCTAGCTAAAATCTGTGATTATGGTTCTAGGGTAAGGGTAGATAAGTTGAAATGGTAAAAATCTACATGCAGTGGACAGATCTGAAGAATTCCTGTATGTGTGTGTGTGACAGAACATATATGAGATAAATTGCATTTATATCTCATAGGCTTATTATGAGGAGTAAATGAGCTAATGCACATAAATATAACACGGTGCCTAACACATGTTAGCTGTGATCATCCTCATTATCATCACCATAATCATCACCATCATTTCTCTCATTTTATTTAGGAGGATACTGAGCTTCCAGGGAAGTTAGGTAACTTATTCAAGGTCACACAGCTTCCAGGGACGAGGCAGAGACTGATACCTGACTAATTCCAAAGTCCGTGGCCTTTCCAATTTCACTACAGATCTAAGCATAGAGGGGTAAAGCATTTTGCTTCTATGAGATGAGTTTCAAATAAAAAGAGAATATAGTTGCTGCTACCATCTTTATTCTTATAGTTGTAAACACAAATAGATATAATGAAAACTCTTAATAGCACGAATTTTATTGGCTAGATGTAATAGAATAATCTATGGCTAGGCTAAGACATTTCCTGGTCATAGGTTAAATATCTAGAAGTGGCTTTTGCTGAAGTGTTGCCAGTCTGTCATTGATCTCCCATTCTATACATATCCAGTTAGCATTCCTGAAGTCACACAAGTTGCAGAGGTGACTAATTTGATTATGTTATTTTAAAACAATAACATTACTATGGATATAATGAATAATTTTACCGTATCAGAACATCAAACTCCATTCATTAGAGTCCATCAAATAAGTCTGGATATAAATTAATAATAGGTGTCTGTGTTCTGGTTCGGATATGAAGGAGGAAAGTTACTTGAAAATAAAAGGGCAGAAGATTTATTTTTAGTCCAGGATATACTTAGAGTTTAATAGTCCTAAGCCAGTGTGGCTCAGGGCCTAATTTGAATCTTTTTTTGTTGCCCTTCCTCTTTGCTCTCAAACAGACAAGCTAATAAGCTGTGGGGACATATCTAGGATCTACAGAATATTTCTGCAGTTTCTATTTTTTAAATCATCAAGCTGTTCTTTAGTTTTATAGAACAGTTTTTCAATTGTTGAGGATCTTTCTGAGAAAGGCAATTTGATTTCTATCCTTGGCTTTTCGATTTTATATTCCATCATCACTAAACATTGATTAAGTCTGCTGCAATACACTCCCTTGTATTTGGGTCTTTGAATTCTCAGAAGGTCATTATTTATTACAATGTAACAATCTGGAAATATTTTTTAAATACGGTCAATACAGGTGCTGTACTTATCCGTATTAACCTTTGTTTTTTTTGTTTGTTTGTTTCAGGAAAACATGAACTAACTGATGCTTCTGAATAAATATGGTTATATTTAATTCACTTTTTAAAAGATACAAGAAAATTAATATTCTTTTTCTGAGACTATCGTCATTTTAAAAAACTCAAGGTCTAGTAGGTGGCTTTCTAAAATGGCTCAATAATCCTTATCTCCTGGTATTCATTCCCTTGTGCAATCCCCTCTCCCTGCATTTGGGCTGGATCTGGTGACTTGCCTCTAACAAAAAGAATGTGGCCAAAGTGAGGAAATGTCACCTCTGTGATTAGGCTACAAAAGGCTGCGACTTCTACAGTACTAGCTGTCTCTTGCATGCCCCCTCAATTCCTCGCTCTGACTGAGCAAGCTGCCATGTGGTGAGATGCTCTATAGAGAGGCCTTGCAGCAAGGATCTGAGGGAGGCCTCCATCCAACAGCCTGTGAGGAACTGAGTCCTGCCAACTACCACGTGAGTGAGCTAGAAAGTGGATCCTTCCTAATGAAGCCATGGGACATCTGTAGTCCAGTGGGAGACTCAGGACCAGAGCACCTGGGTACACCATGCCTGTTTTCGTGACCCACAGAAAATGGCAGATAACAAATACTTTAAGCCACTATATTTTGTGGTAATTTGTTATACTGCAATAAATAACAACAACAAAAAAGCTGTAAAATATATAATGTCATCATTCATTCTACTTAGTAAATATTTAGCTAGGGCCTCTTAAGTGCCAGGCACTTGGCTTTTTGCTGGGAACGCTGTGCAGAATGAAATACACATGGTCCTTGTCTTCTGGAACAGAGGGAGACTGTCCTGTGTGCACTTCCCTGGCTGCTGGTTTGCATTTGGTTCCCCACAGGAACTATGATGAGTGTTCGCTGCCATTTGATGAGATAGCCCCTCCACCGTGAGGGACACACTCTTCCACAGAAGGCCTTTGGTAAGCTGTAGCCTGGTCTGAGCAATTATCCCTTGTTCCCAGGGGCTGATATTTTCTCCTCAGGTACAACAAAAGCCCTGGCATATGTAGATAGCAATGCTTCATTACTTAGATTCTTTTACACATGAAGGGTAAGAATAACCCTTGAATAAATTTTTTCATATTAAAAAAATGTATCTCATTAGTCTAATCATAATAATAATTATAATTGGAACCCAATTATAATTGTTGCAACAATAATGCAACTGCAAATCTTTTGTAAATTAGTAGTCTTCATCTGTTTCTGCTAAATTATTCTTATCAAGCTTACAAATATCATACATTTAGTTCATTATGATGCTCAATTTTTTATTCTAGCTTTACCTATCAAAAAAGTCAACTATAATCACATTGTCTTCAGATTTTGTGGCACATTCTTTTGGTGGTAAGACTGTATTCATGAAGATTAGCTACATTTTTAGAAACAACTTAGGGCATTCATGGTTAAATATCTGTAGATTATGAAGTAATGTTCAAAGATTACCATACAGAAATCCATGGGTATGAGTACATGACTTACTCTTGTAGCTTCTGGATGCACAATTAGGCCAATGAGTAGTTTAGGTGACAGTGAGGCAGAACCTCATAATTAAACTGGTGAAAGCAACCCCAAATGTTTAGGATTAAATTTGTCCAAAAGTTACCTTAAAAGACAATGTCCAAGACCCAAAGTGGAGCAATCACAACTCTGGTTTGGATAATTTAGAAAGAATTGTCAACAGAAGAGAGAGAATTAGCAGAGATCAGGGGAAATGGGAAACAGAGCACAGTTGGGCAGTGCCCGTGTAGCACCACCCAGGACAGGGAATTCTGGGAGTGTTCATCCATGTGCTAATGATGAGCATGAAAGATACGGACCCTGCTCTCAAGAACCCTACATTCTATAAGACCAGATGACAAAGTGACTAGTCTAATCGTCAGGAATATGCATGGTGGAGTTGGCTATACCTGGCTAGATGTTACCATTAAAATCATCTAACTCTTCTTTGCTGAGCTTCTAGGCTCACCAGATAACATTATTATGAGGTGGCTTTGAGTAATTTTCCTCAATGCTGATTAGCTGACACCAGCTCTCCCATTCATGTGGCAGCTACAATGCATAATTATAAATTAATACACTGACATTCTAAGTTTTTCATATCAGTCACTTAAGAGGCTGGTTGGCATTCCCTCTGAGTTCTTCCCAAAGAACTGAAGCAATGTGGTGGCCAGAGGAAGGAAGGTAGAAGCAGCCAAGGCAGGGAGAGATGACAAACCAAGACCATGGACAGGAGGAACCAAACTCCTAGCCTGGGAAATAATAACTTGTTTCAAGTCCTCAATGGAAGTTCAAAACAGAAATTGGAAAGTGAGAAACAAAGTCAATATCTTCAAGTTAAGAGAAGTTAAAAATGGAATAAAGTAAAGGAATAAATAGAAGCAAAAGTTCAGGACTATATGAAATCAAAGATGCTGCTAGCTTTCTTGGCCTAAGAAACTGGGAGGAGAGTAGAATCATTTGTTGAAATGAAAATGGCTTGAGGAGAGGGGGAGTGGATTTAGAGGAGGAAAAGTCAGTTCCACTTGGGTCATCTTAAGTTTGAGATATCATCAAACCATATCAGGTTGGCATTCTGAGATGAACTAGTCTGGAGTGCACGGAGTCTCTGAGCTGAAGTTTTGACTTTAGAGTCACTGGCATATACAAGGTATTTAAAGATGTGGAACTGGATAGAATGACTTAGAAAGAGAATGTAGACACAGAATGTCTACAAAGCCCCAGAGGCACTTCACTCTAACACTTGTAGCTCTAATACTGGATGAACTCCAGAATGGGGCTCCTGGGTCAAAGTGCATATGCATTTGCTGATTTTTTGAGATATTGTCAAAATGACCTCCACTGATGTTGTACCTATTTTCTTCCACTTTTCACAATATGAAAATGCCCTTTACTCCATACCCTTCTCAATACTATATGTTCAAACTTTTGTATCTTTGCTAATATAATAGGTTAAAAATGTTACTTCAGTGTAGTATGAATTTGGTTTACTCTTTTTATGAGTGGTGTTAAGTATTTTTTCAAATATTTAAGATGTTTATTTGAACCTATCTGTGAACTACCTGTTCATAATCTTTGAAGGGAAAGATAAAAGTGCTCATACAGCAGTGGGAAGGATCCTGTGGTAGGCTGGCAGAGAGATATGATGACACAAGAGAAAAAGGGCATTACTGGAGTCACATCCTTGGGAAAGAAAAGGGCTTAGGACCCAGGGCACAAGCCAGGAGTTAGTGTTGAAAAGGGGCAAGGCCACTTTTCCCACAGTAGCAGGGTAACAAGAGTTAAGTCAGAGTGTGTGGGTACAGATGTCAGCTGGTTCGAGCACTGGTGCTGAGAAGATGAGGGGCTCCCTCCTAATTATATCTATACTCACTGTGAGGTATGAGTGGGGAAGACAAGCTGGAGCCATGAGAGGAAAAGGTATGAAATAGTGCCCCAGAGGAGCAGGAAAGTGAATTTACCAGAGGAATGGTATAGAATGACCTGGCAACTCAGCACATCCTTTTGAGATCTGTGGTCAGCAATTTTAAGTGAGCCTCGGCAATGTGTTTTTGGTTTTTTTGTTGTTGTTTTGTTTTGTTTTTTATTGATTTATAATCATTTTACAATGTTGTGTCAAATTCCAGTGTACAGCACAATTTTTCAGTTATACATGAACGTATATATATTCATTGTCACATTTTTTTCTCTGTGAGCTACCATAAGATCTTGTATATATTTCCCTGTGCTATACAGTATAATCTTATTTATCTATTCTACAATTTTGAAATCCCAGACTATCTCTTCCCACCCCCCGCCCCCTTGGCAACCACAAGTTTCTATGTCAGTGAGTCTATTTCTGTTTTGTATCTATGCTTTGTTTGTTTTTGTTTGTTTGTTTGTTTGTTTGTTTTTTAGATTCCACATATGAGTGATCTCATATGGTATTTTTCTTTCTCTTTCTGGCTTACTTCACTTAGAATGACATTCTCCAGAAGCATCCATGTTGCTGCAAATGGTGTTATGTTGTTGGTTTTTATGGCTGAGTAGTATTCCATTGTATGAATATACCACCTATTCTTTATCCAGTCATCTGTTGATGCACATTTAGGCTGTTTCCATGTCTTGGCTATTGTAAAATAATGCTGCTATGAACATTGGGGTGCAGGTGTCATCCTGAAGTAGGGTTTTTGTGATTTTTCTGCAGCGATGTTCAGTTACTTGGATATGGGCACAACATGAGAGAGACAGAAAATAATAAAGAGTTTGAAAGACCACGATTATTGACCTGGGCCATGGAACGTACACTGAGGATGGAGAGATGTGAGGACTCCTACATTGAGTATGGAAGATGTAGAGGTGATAACAGTAAGAAGCGAAGGAGTGAATGGACTGAAGGACTCAGTGAAGTCGGGGGACTGCTGGAGTAGGATCCATGAGTGTCTGAGGGGGACTTGTAGGAAGCTGCACATGACAGCAATCAAGAGGGTAGGTGGTAGGTCAGCCCCGACCTGAAAGGAACTGGAGATTTTACACAAGGATGAAGGAGTCATGAGCCTAAAATGGTAGTTTGAGATATGCGGGAAAGAGAAGGCTCTAGGAGAAGCTCTCTCTCCCTTGAGAGAGCCAGGATTCAGCTGGACAACAGCTGAAAGGAATGCTCAGTGGAAAGCCTGAGGATGTTGGAAGCTTTCTCCTCCATGGAAGAGGAATCTAGAGAGTGGAGTGAAAAGTGTGGAATGGAGGGACCAGTGGGAAACAGAG
Organism: Camelus bactrianus; assembly: GCF_048773025.1. Classification (NCBI taxonomy): domain Eukaryota; kingdom Metazoa; phylum Chordata; class Mammalia; order Artiodactyla; family Camelidae; genus Camelus; species Camelus bactrianus. Next base: position 56,459,045 of record NC_133541.1, on the reverse strand, counting down.
TCCGGGGAGAGAAAGGACAGAAGAGAATAAGTGTGAGGACCCAGGGGAGGTTAGATGAGTGGAAGCACTTACATCATGAGCACAGAACTATCCAGAACCTATAGAATATATATGAGAAATCATAAAATCATAATACAGAATAAGGTATGAGGAAATGAGGCAGTTTCCATAAATGTATACTACACAATGATCCACAGAATAGTAAATTCTTAGCAGATAATATTGCAACTGGATCCCTTTGGACTTGAGATTTTTAGAATCCCATTGTGCACTATGGAAAGAAGCTAGTTCAGCGTTTTACAACTGGGAGCTATTGTACTGAAATTAAAACCCGGAAGTTTTCTTTATGATGATAAGCCTCCTTATCTCTACAGGAGAAATTTTAAGTTCTAATTAAACTTCTAAATTAACCTAAATGGAAGCCCAGCTCGTTTAATAGAATCCTAGAATTTCAAATTACGTGGAAACTTAGATGTCATCTAGTTCAACCAACCCATCCTAAAGGAAAAAAAAAAAAACAAAAACTTTTTATTAACCCTTCTCTCCTCCAAACTCTCCAACTTCCTTAGCCTCTTCTCAGCATATATCCTTTAATGCTTATCACAACTAAAATCTGACCATCCCTGAGGACTCCTTCCCTTGCAGCCCTCTCAAATAAGAAGCTCAGTGCCTGGAGGTAGGGCAGGTATGATCCCTCCCCACTGCCAGTTTCACACAGTTTCCCTGGACCTTCTTCCAAAACCCCAGTTCAAATGAGTTCCATGTCCAGCATGGTTCCCACTAGGAACTAGGCAAGCTCGAAAAAAAAATTAACAACATCAATTTGAAGACATGAGAGAATTGCTAAAACATGGGATTGTAGGAAAAGAATCCAGAGAAGGAGGAAGCTCAGCAAAGGGAGCCTGGCGTTTTTGAGCTGCCTTTTCCTTTGCAACTGCTAATTCTGAAAGTTCCGAGTCTGCTAAGGAAGAGGGGCCATGGTGAACACATGAGGATTTTGGATGAGATTTGGAAAGACTACACTTCAAAAGTAAGGGTATTGGAAACAGAGTGGCCCCTATAGCAACTGAAGTTCAGCTTCGAAACATCTCAGTCCTTAGCTGGATCAATGTGAGCAGAAATTACTAGTGCTCTAAGCTAGCTGCCTGCCTGAAGTAGAAATAAATTCTCTCTGGAGAAAAATAACATTTCACAGAGCCTTAAATTATCTGCGTAAATTTTTTATATGCACAACATCTGGCTCCTAATAAAAAGAAGCTATTAAATATATATAAATGAAAAGACTTGACCGAAACCCAAGAGAAAAAACAGACAATAGAAACAATCCACATGAACTAGATAAAGGAGATAGCAGACACAGACCTCAGACCTCTGTTAATGTATTTAAGACAAGCTTGAGCATTTTGGTAATGAACTGGAATTTTTTAATGAGTTAAATTAAAATACTAGACCTGAAAATACTATAACACAAATTTAGAACTCAGTGAAAGGCTTTTAGAGCAGATTTACATAGATGAAACTGGAAGATATGTCAGAGGAAAAAAATCCAGAATGAAGCACAGAGAAACAAAGTGAGGGGAAAGAGCCTAACAGACATACGAGATATGGTGAGGAACATCTAAGTACCTTAACTGGAGTCACCAAGAGATGACAGAGAACCTGGGACAGAAGCAATATATTTAAAGAGATAATGACCAAGAAATTTAAAAAAAAAAAAAAGGAAGAAAGGAAGAAAGGAAGGAAGGAAGGAAGGAAGGAAGGAAGGAAGGAAGGAAAGAAAGAAGGAAGGAAGGAAGAAAGGAAAACATCAAGCCACTAGTTCAAAAGGAATTACAAATCTCAAGGAAGATACATATAAGGCTATAACATATAGATATAGAATAGTTTAAAAAAAAAGAAGTTAATCCTGAAAGCAGCCAGAGAAAAAAGACTACCTTCAAAGAAGCCACAATTACACTGATAGCTGGAGAGCAGCATTTTTATTTTAAAAATGCAGCTCTTTTATTAAAAACCTTACTATGAAGAAAACTCCAGACCCAGATGGCTTTACCAATTGATTCTCCCAAACATTGAAAGAAAAAATAACATCAACATAACATAAACTCCTCCAGAGAATAGAAAAAGAAGATCCCTTTCCAACTCATTTTATGAAGATAACATATGCTTGATATCTAAAACTGACAAGGACATTATAAGAAGGAAAAACTACAGGCCATTTTCTCTTACCAATTGGATGAAAATGTTCTAAGCAAAATATTAACAAACTAAATCCAGCAATATATTAAAAGGATAGTGTATTAAATCCAAGTTGGATTTTTTCCCAGGATTGTAAGGTTGATTTAACATTTGAAAATCAATCAATGTAACTTACCATATTAAAAGAGTAAAAGAGAAAAATCATTTGGTCATCTCAAAAGATGCAGATAAAGCATCTGATTAAAAAAGAACTCAACATCTCAAAAACACTGAGTAAACTAGGAATAGGAGGAAACTTAATTGGATACAGAATACCTAAAATAAAACCTAATGCAAGCTTCACATTTTAAAATATTGAAAGTGTTCCCTCTGAAATTGGAAATAAGATATCACCACTTCTATTCAAAAATGTACTTCAGAACCTAGACAAAGCAAGAAGAACATTTAACAAAAAATATGCCAGATCTATAAACAGAATACTATAAAACAATATTAAAGGAAAAAATTTTCAACTAAATTAATGGAGGGATATACCATATTCTTCAACAGGAAAAGTCAGTACTGTAAAAATTTCCACTCTCTTCAAATTGATTTCTAGATCCAATTTAATACCAAAGTCCCAGCATGATTTTGTGGAAATTGACAAGGTTATAAAATTTAAGTGGAAATTAAATGAGCTAAGAATAGCTAAGAAAAAGAAGAATGAAATTAGGCAAATTTCTCTACTGGATAACAAGACTTACTATAAACCTACAGTAATAAAGATAGTGTGGTATTGGCACAAAGACAGACAGCTGAATGGAACAGAGAATCCAGAAACAGACCTTTGCGTGTATGGAATTTAATACGTAATAACAAAGGTGACAGAGCAGTGTGGAAAGGACAATCTTTTTGATAAATGGTACCATGCCAATCAGATATTCATGTGGAATAAAGAAATGAAATTTGACCCAAGCCTTATACCATAAATAAAATCCAGTTCCAGTGGCTCACTGAAATAATATAAAAGGTAAAATAATAAAGCATCTAGATAATAAAGCTTCCCAATAGCACAATTAACAACCACATGTGGCTATTTAAATTTACTAAAATTAAACGAAAATTATAATCCAGTTCCTCAGTCACACCAGCCACGTTTCCAGGGCTCAATGGCCACATTTGGCTAGTGACTAATGCATTGGACAATACAGATATAGACATTTACATCTTTGCAAAAAGTTCTATTGGACAGCACTACACATAGACTATCTTGATGACCTTGGGGTAGACAAATATCTCAAATAGTCTACAAAAAGTATAAACCATAGAGGAAAATATTCATAAACTAGATTACATTAAAAGTAAAAACTTCTGGTTATCGAAAGATGCCAGTAAGGAAATCCAAAGTCAGGCTACCATGTAGGAGAAGCTATTTGCTATAAATATATCCACCAATGAACTCATACCCAAAATATATTACAAACTCCTAAAAATCAGTAAGAAAAAGGCAAAGCAACCCAACAGAAAAAATGGCAATAGATCTAAACAGGTACTTCATAAAAGAACGTATCAACCTCATTAATCATCAGGGAAATCAAATTTAAATTTAAACCACAATTTTAAAAAGTACAATGAAGTATCAAAACACATCCACCAGAATGGTTAAATTTTAAAAGTCTGACAATTTCAAACAGTAGTCAGAATATGGAGGATTTGAAATCACTATGCTGCTGACGGGAGTTTATACTGATGCAATAGTTTTAGAAAACTGTTTGGTATTACCTGCTAAAGTTGAATGTATTCATACCCTATGATCCAGCAATTTTATTCTTGGTACATACCCAAGAAAAATGCATATGTATATGCATCAAAAGACATGATCATAGTTAAAACTTGAGGGGGGGCACCCATATGTCCGTCAATAATAAAAAGATAAATACTTTATATGTGGTATAGTCATACAATGAAATACTATACAACACAGCAATAAAAATTAATAAACTTCTGCTATATTCAACACCATGGATGAATCTCACAAAGATAATATTGTGCTTAAGTAACCAGAATTAAAAGAACACAAGACATAGTATATGATTCCATTTATAGGAAGTTCAAATACAGGCAAAACTAATACAAGATTTGAGAAGTCAGGCAATGGTTTCATTTATGGAAAAGAGAAAGTGACTATGCAGTGAGGGCAATAGCTCAGTGATAGAGCGCATGCTTAGCATGCACAAGGCCCTAGGTTCAATCCCCAGAACCTCCATTTTAAAAAAAGTGATTGGGAGCAGGCATGAGGTGGGGGTTTCTGAGATTTTAGAAATGTTGTATTTCTTGATTGAATGGTGGCTATATGGGTAGAATCACTATATGATAATCAGTGATCTTAGATATATCTGATTTATATATGTTTGTGAATGTGTGTTATACTTCAATAAGAAGAGGTTTTTAAAAACTCAGCTCCATTGATGTACATGCCATTGAGTCCTAATGCCTTCTACCCCCTCCTAAATTGCTGTTACTATTTTTTTCCTTGCTGTCATACAATATTTATTGTATGGTACACATTCTTAAGAAAAATATATCGGGTCACTGAATGAAGGAAAAGCAAACCAGTTAAATGTCTAAGGTACCAGAGATATTCATGTCAGAAGAACTTATAGAAGGACAGACAAAAATAGCAAGAACTTAGCCAGAAAAGGAAGTTTCAAGAGGATATAAATGAATTCTGTGAAACCTTGAAGTGTAAACAAGGGGAATGCTGATTTTCTTGGCAAAATCAAGACTACAAGAGTAAGGGACAGTTCTTGCAATTTTAATTAAAATAATTTATATAGAGATAGCTCTTGGAGTTGTGTTTGTTTCTTTAAATACTCTGAGGGTGATGGAAAATGTTTGGGTTTGTTTTGTTTTAGGAGTTCTTTGGTCTTGTTTGTACATTTCACTTTTTATTATGGAAAAATTCTAACATACAAAGATGTAGAGAGCATCATAGACTGAATCTCTAATAACCATTACCTAGATTAAATAATTAAAAACCTTGTACAATCTTGATTTATCTATCCCTCTACCTACTCCACACTCCCTATCTCCTCCACCTGGATTATTTTGAAGCCAATCTCAGGCATCATTTCATGTCTTCCACAAATATATCTCTAAAAGTTAATGATCACATTATCATATCCAAAATATTAACAGTGATTTCAAATATCATCAAATATACACAAGTACACAAAATTTCTCCAATGCTTCAGAATTTTTTATCATGGAAATATATTCATTCCTAAATATTTTTTCCTATATTTGTTCCCCCTTCTCATTGCTATTTTTATTGACGTAACATCAATAGATGCTAAGAGTTTAGCACTCGATTCATCGTCTTTCCTTACACCTCAAGCCTCACAATCATCCAAGGTGATTTTATATTCATGTGGATGACCCATGCAACACTCTGGCCTCTCTTTTGTGACTTCCTCTTTAGCTAAGTACTCCAACAGCCACACTGAAGAATTTAGAAACACCAAGAGTCATCCCCTCCCCAAACCATTCTCAGATAAAAATTTCCCCTCTTCAGATCTCTTAGAAGATCCCCAAGATTTCAGTTCTTTGACCTTATGGGAACCTCTAGTCCACATTTTCTATGAGCCCACCTCCTCTTTTCCTTATTAGAGTTGTATTATTTGTCATTTCAATCACTTTCTTATCAATATTCTCAACTGTCTATTTTAATACCTGGCAAAATCCCAATTCTGGCTGACTATTTTGCACTTGCATCCAGGCTGTCAAGCACTGCATGAGAAGATCATGTAACTTGGCATACCTCAAGTGGACCCTCCATGCCTCCTCCTTGTCCTGACATATTTCTCTAGTCTACTTTTCCATCCCCCACAGAAGGAAGTCAAATCTCCATTCTTTCTAAAGCTCTGAAATCCCTCTCTGTCAGCAGATGAGTTTGCTTCCAACTTTACAGAAAATATAGAAACCATAAAATATCATTTTCTTGCCAAACTAAAAATACATCTGAATCCATAACCATATCTTGTTCTCTATAATGTCTGTTAAAAAGGAAGAGCCATCTCTTGTCCTCTATCACCCCCACCTTTTCTGGGACTTTGCTCTCTCAATTCTCTCCCTCCTATGTCTTCCCCCTCGGTTGGCTCTTTCCTATCAGTTTTAAAAACACACAAATCTTTTTCATCCTAAAAACAAACAAATCAATTACAATGAAAAATAAACCCCTCCTTCTCTTCACTTCCCTCTCCAAGAATCATCCTATCTTCCTCTCCAAATTAATGAAAGAATGATTAATTCTGTGTCTACTTCCTCATCTCCCCACTCAAGGCATCAAACCACAATAATCTGTTTACTCATCACAAGTACATAAATGACCTTGTCATTGTGAACCCAATCGGCATATTTCGGTCTTCTCTTACCTGCCTTCTCTGAACACGACAAACTCACAGTGCTGAAACCCACTCCTCCCTCAGCTCCAGGGCTTCAGAATCTCTTGAGTTTCCTGCTACACTTCTGGGCACTCTTTCTTAGTTATCTTTCACGGGTAGTTTTCTACTCTTCTCTTAAATGATGGTATCTTCAGATTCCCTCTTACACCATTTTCTCTTCTGATTTTACGTATGGCTAGGCGACCTCTTCTATTCCCATGGCTTCAGTTACTATTTATTGCTGATAATTTCTAAATCCACATTTCTATTCCTGACATGTTCTCATGAGATTCAGAGACACAACACTCAGATGTTTTGTGTGATCTCTAAACTTTTAGGATCTTGAAAGCTGAACTCAGCCCATTCTTTCTCTGTGAAAGGCACTGCCTGTCACCCAATTTCCCCAATGCTGTCAATTCCACTTCATAAAGTAAACTTTATCTCTAGAGTCATTCTTTACTTCCACACACTTCCACCCTCATCTAAGTTATCATCATATTTTTCTTGGGTTACTTCCTCTTGTTCCTAACTGGTCTTCTGCCTCCAGTCCTGCTCCTTTCTAATCTTCTCCGTACTACAGTCAGAGTAAGCTGCAGTTGTTTGTTTAAAGATTTGTCTTCTCATTTGAATATAAGATTTATGAGAGTAGGGACCATGTCTATCTTGTTAAACTATCAATTACTATAGCCTCCTGCTACATAGTAAAATTTAAGAAATTTTGTGGAAGAGATAAATAAATTGCCATTATTGACTTAATCTAGTATAAAAATAATGTAGAAAAAAGCCCTAAAGACTTCACAGGGATGACAGGTTTGGTTTTGCTCTCCATTATACCCCAGAGTTTGGCCCACATTTGTTGAATCAATAAATAAGAATAAAAACAAAATATGAGATGTTAATGTGCTTTGCAAAATGATATATAAAATGCTATACAATTGAAACATACAAAGAATAAACAGTTCCACTTCTCACTGAGAAGGGAACAAACTTGTCAGTTTACAACTGCCCTCTCTACCCTACCACTGTGCTCCCTAACCCCTTCCCTGCTTTATTTTTTCCCATAGCAGTTTTCATCTTCTATCAGACTATGCAAATTACTTATTTATCTTGTTTATTGGTGTCTCCCCAACTAGGATATAATACGTCTAAGAGCAGAAACTTTTATCTGTTCTGTTAGTGAATACATAATAAGTACTCAATGACTATTATTAAATTGACTGTACCTGGAACTGTGCTAAATATGTTAAATATTTTACCTTATTAATCTTTAAAATAACACTCTAGTTAGATCCCTTTATCTCTATGTTAGAGATTTAAAAAAGGAGTCTCATAAAAGTTACGTCACTCTTTAAGATACGGAAGAGCTCTAGAGGAGGAAACAAAAAAGGAAGACAAAAAGAAACACAAATAAGATGGAGGAAAAAATTGAAATTATCAGTCATCACAATAAAATTAAACAGATTAAACTCTTTGGTTTAAAGACAAAAATTATAGACTGAATTTTTTAAAGTACAGCAATCTGAGAAAAAAAATATATATATAGCACTCAAACATAAGGACTCTATACTTCTGGTGCCAGCCAAGATGGAGTATGCCCACTACAGCCTATCTCTCCCATTGATTAAAGCTGGAAAAAAAAAAAACACCCAAAACTTAAAAAGCAGATATTCTAGGACTTTGAAAAGTTAACAGTAGTAACAGATTGGAGAGAGAAGCCAAAACTTGAAGAAGAACTTCTATGGGAATAAGTTTCCTGGCTTTCCCTCTTTTATCTCCTGGCTTTGACCCAGGACTTGCCCCACTGTGGAGCTGTGCAGAGAGTGCAGACAACAAAAACACGGGGAGAAACCCCTCTCTGGCCAGATAGCCAGGAAAAAGGGTCCCTGTGAGTTGAAGAGGGTGGGGAGGAGCCCTGTGATTTTTTTTTTTCTTTCCTTCTTTTCTTCTCTCATAGTCCTGCCCCAAGGGTGGCCCTAGTCATGGACCTGCAATAGAGTAGCAGCCTAAAACTTTGAGAAAAACAAACAAAACAACAACAAAACGTATTTCTGGCCAGAGAGGAACTGGGAAAAAGAGACACTGTGGTCTGAATACTGTGAGGGAATATCTGTGGGTTGTTTTTCTTTTTCTTCTTCTTTTTCTCTTTTCTTCTGCTGCTTTGTTTCAAGGATAGTTCCAGTCACATGAAACTACATGCAGAGCAAGAAGTTAAAACTCCAAGAGAAAAATCCTCCCTTTCAAGCCAGCAGACCAGGAAAAAGGGTTTCTGGGGTCCAGAGAGTGTGGGAGACACCACAAAAAGCTGGAGAAATGGATCCCCTAATTCTAACACAAACAAGATGCCAAGTCCCAGGCTCACTCCCAAGCAATGCATGCCCAGGACAGAGTCAGTCTGAAGAAGAGACCAAAAAAGATAAAGAAAAAATAAATGAACCTTTGGAAATATGAAAAGATCCAAGACTATTCATGTCTCCAGGAAAATATCAAGAAAAAAATACTCACAATATATAGATTAATACCTTTCATTACAATGAACATAAAAATCCTGAACAAATGTTAGCAAAGCAGGGTTAAAAATATATGAAAAGTATAATATATCATGACCAAGTGGAATTTATCACTGTAATGCAAACCTGGTCCAATATTCAAAAATTAATCAATATAACTCTCAATAATAATGGACTAAAGAAGAACAATTATATAATCATATACACAGATGCAAAAAAAAAGCATTTGACAAAACTGAACACTCATTCACGATTACAGAAAAAAAACTTCATCAAGCTAGCAAAAGAGGGAATTTCCATAAATAGCATCTAAAAAAGGCATTTACAGCTAATATTATATTGAACATAAAATATAAATAATTCTATTTAACAGAAACATACTGAATGCTTTTTCTTCCAAGATCAGGAAAAAAGCAAAGACATTGGCTCTTGTTTTAATCAGAGTTCTCCAGAAAAATGGAACCAAGAGGGTGTGTGTGTGTGTGTGTGTGTGTGTGTAACTTAGTTAGATAGATAGATATAAAGACAGCAAGATTTATTTTAAGAAATTGGGTCACATGATTGTGGAGACTTTGGCAAGTCCAAAATCTGTAGGTTATGCCAGCAGCCTGGAGACTCATGGAAGAGCTCCATTTAAGGTTCAAAAGCCATCTGCTGGCAGAATTTCTTCCTGCTTGGGGAAGTCATTCTTTTTCTTTTAAATCCTTCAACTGACCGAATGTGGCCCACCCAATTTTGAAAGTAATTTGCTTTATTCAGCCTACTGATTTGACTGTTAATCTCATCTAAAAAATACTTTCACAGAAACATCTAGAATAATATTTGATCATGGGTACCATGGCCTAGCCAAGTTGACATATAAAATTAAACATCACAGTGCTCATCAATTCTATTCAACACTGTCCTAGCCAGTGCAGTATGGTAAGAGAAAGGAGAAAAAGGCATACAGTTTATAAAGGAAGAAATAAAACTATCTTTTTCACAGATGACACAGTTATCAAAATAGAGAATCTGCTCCCTGCCCCAAATTAAAATAAAGCCCCTAGAACTAACAAATGAATTTAGCAAGGTCTCAAGATACATGGCCAATATATAAAAATTAATTGTATTTCTATATAATAGCAATGAACAATGGAATTCAAAATCTAAAAAATACTAATTACAATAGCATCAAAACCTGAAATATTTAGGTAAAAATATAAGAAAATATATATAAGATCAATGTGCTTAAAACTATAAAACACTGATGAAAGAAAGTAAAGAAACCATACAAAAATGGAGGGTTATACCTTTTCACATATTAAAAGGCTAATTATTATTAAGATGTCAATTCTCTCCAAATTGATCTCTAGATTTAACACAATATCAATTAAAATTCCAATTTTTGTGGATATTGACAAACTGATTCTAAAATTTGTATGGAAAGGCCAAGGAACAGCTGACCCAATTTTGAAAAAGAAGAACAAGGTTGAAAGACTTACACTTTGATTTCAAGACTTAATAAAAGCTACAATAAGCATGACAGTGTGGTATTAGTGAAAGGCTAGAAAAATAGATCAATGGAACAGAAAAGAAAGTCTAAAAATAGATCCACTCATATATGGTCAATTGATTTTTGACAAAGGTATAAGGCAACTCCATCAAAAAAGAATAGTGCTTTCAACAAATCATGCTGGGCCAATTGGACATCTGTATGTAGAAAAATAAAATAAACTTGAACCCACACCTCACACCTTACACAAAAATTAACTCAAAATGGATAATAGACATAAGTATAAAAAAAAACCATAAAATGTCTATAAAAATACCATTGTAATCTTGAGCTAGGCAAAGAATTATCTAATACAACTCAAAGTACAGTACATTAAAAATGTTTTTTGATAAACTATTTCATAAAGAATAAAAAGAGAAATTACACACTGGGAGTAAGTATTGTACATCACACATTTGGTAAAGGACTTGTATCTAGAATATGTAAACTTTCAAAATTCAACAAAAAGCATAAAAAGCATCCAATCAAAAAATGGGCAAAAGATTTGAAAAGACACTTCACCAAAGAAAATATAGGAACACCAAACAAGCACGTGAAAAATTACTTAACATCATCAGTCATTAAGTACATACAAAATAAAACCACGCTGTGATACTACTAAATGCTAATTGGTATAGCTAAAATAAATTTTAAAACTGACAATATCCATTGCTGATGAGGATGTGGAGCAACTGGAATGCCCAGAAATTGCTGATGGGAATGCAAAATGGTTCAGACACTTTGGAAAACAGTCTGATGTTTTTTCACAAATACTTATCATATGGACTAGTAATCTTACCCTTAAGCATTTAACAAAAAGAATTAAAATTTATGTTAATCAAAAACCATGTAAATGAATGTTTACAGTAGTAGTATTCTAATCAACAAAAATTAGAAACAATCCAAACGTCCTTCAGCTGGTAAACGAATAAATAAAATGTTGTGCATTCATACATGGAATACTACTCAGCAATAGAAAGTTACAAATTATTGATATATACAGCAACACAAACTCAAATGCATCATGCTAAGTGAAAGAAGCCAGAATTAAAACCCTATAGCATATAAATCCATATATGACATTCTGAAAAGGAAAACATAGGTACAGAGAACAAGGGTCAGGATAGGAGAAAGGGCTGAGTAACAGGGGTTGCACCTGGGAATCTTGGGCAGGGGTAAAGGAACTGTTCTATATCTTGATTATAGTGAGAATTACACATCTCTAGATATTTGTCAAAACCCACAGGACTATCCACACACAAAAAGTGAATTTTACTGTATATAAATTTTAAAAATATAATATTCTACTTAACAGCAACAACAAACAGGGAAAGATGAATAATTAAAGGGTAGAGAAAAATTTATCAGACAAATACTACCCAAAAGAAAGCTGGTGTCACTATATTATATTAGGCAAAATGATTTTTAGGTAACTTTCCTCAAGGCAAATAGTTTGTAAGGGACAGATTCAGCCTCAATCCACCTCTTTGTTGGTATAAGTTCTATGTTCTTTTCAATACTTAACTCACATTCTAGATATTAAGAATTAGGAAATTCATTAATTAAAAAGAAAAGTTTGAGACAATCTCTCACAAGCACACAAATGCTACCATGAAATATAATAAATGCAATTTTCATGTTTTGAGAAAAATCAGTAAATATTCTGCCAGAAAAAAAAATGTTTACTTAGTATTGGTGAAACTATTTTTGTTTCACTTGGAGATTTCTTTCCTTGTTTTCTTTTCGAAATACTAGCAATCCTCCATTAACCTCACCCAAAATTTCAAATTCCTACCAGACTTCTTTCTTAAAAGAAATCAGTATTAACATTTAGAATTGAAAAATCTCTGCAGCTAAGATAAATGATCAGAGGAACTGGCCTGCTTTAAACTGAAACATGTGTAGGAAAAACTAGGGGAAAATTAGCTTCATAACGTATAGGTCTGAACTGAATGTGCACATGTCCCTAGAAATATTTAGGGCATGTTGTGCTTCTTAAAGGAAATTTAAGGTAAATGATCATATTAACCATTAAGTAATACTTCCACTGACAAAATGAGGATGTTCGATCTTCAGAAAAGTCAATGTGAAAAGTCAAGCAAAACATCAATTAAATAAAGCTTTGAATAAATCTCCAAATCCCAAGAAACTATTCTAGTGCTGTTCCCTCCTGGGAATCTTTTTCAATTAAAATACAGTAACTGTCTGTCCTTAGAATGTTGCAAAATGGGAGAGAAATAGCCACTTAGACCATGGATTCAGGCTGTGGAATCTTTGCTTTTCGGAGGGAGTTCAAAGCTGAGGTCAAAACTCCAGAAAACATGTAGAAAATATGCATCTGTATCCTAGCCTTCTATATTGGTTATTAAATGAAAATCTAATGAAAATCTGGTTTCTTTTTTCTCACTTATATATGATCTAATATTACTTAGAATGTCTGCGAATTAAATCTAGAATTGGGCAGGTGAATTAAATGAAAACCCCAAGGGAAATATACTGCATTACCAGCTGAATCCTCTTAATCAAACTTCCTCAGGCCTAGTCCCTCCCTGCCACCCAATTTTCCTCATATTTTCACTCCAAAATATGTGAGGGCTTCGCTTTCTCATGGACAAGACACATAACATCATGTAACATCTAGAACCTGGAGAGAATATTCATACATTAGGAAATGGACTTTACTTCCTGCTAAACACCAGCCTTTGACAAGAGTGCTCAGGAAACCCAGACTCAGCTGAGGTCAGTCAACTGAACCCCTGAATGTGAACTTGGTGTGGGCACACGAATCATTTTATCTATAGAGACAGACAGACAGACATAAAATAAGGGGCACTTAAGATTCCCAAACCATCACCTGGAAAGTCACCACTATCCTTAGACTGGTTTGGAAAACCATCCTGGCTGAAAAGGATTTTGGATGGTTAGGTAGATCCTGCCAAATTTGTTGTTTGTGGGCCAGAAGAAGAGAGGAGGAATTTTCTTCAAGTAACATAGGGAACCAAGTCCAAAGCCAACATTCACAGGAGAAAGCTGAGATTTGTGCATCAGGAAGACACCTCTCAAGTACCCAGGTCATGGGACCAGGTAAGGTTAGTACTAGTGTTACACCACAAAGTACTTGAAGCCAAGCAAGAATGAGACAGGAATGAAAGCAGGCTACATAGAAGCAAGGAAGAAGGGGCGTCTGGGGTGATTTCCTTAAGCTTCCTTGGTGTGTGTGCAGATTGGCGAACTTTATCTAAAGTACAAATCTGTTGAGTTAACTTAAAGACAAAGGGAGATACTACTGGCAGCTGGAGAAACTTAAAGATCCTTAGTTTCCAAAGTTAACTGGCTACATTTTCTGATTCTAAAGAAGCTCCAGAAAATACCCAGAGGGCCAAAAGTCTGTCTCTTATGAAGTGCCAGGATGGAGAGCTCAATTCAAACACCCTGCTCACCTTCCTTCTGGGCCATACCGTTAGTTGTTAAAAGTTGCCTCAGTTTGACAGAATGAACTGTCATATTCAAGGCTGTGGAATCTAAGAACTATTTTTATTCAATCGCTGCACAAAATAACTTTAGCAGATGCAAAGGTAAGCCTGGCCACACTGATCTCAGTTAAGACCAAAAGGATTTTTTTCTGAGCAACCTGCTGGAAACAATATGGACTTATATATTCCTGATTCACCTCCTGCAAAAGATAGACCTGACATATCTAAAATTCCTCTTGTCAAGGAACAAAGCAATGTTAGTTGTCTAGCTTTAACTTGACAGTCTTTTGAATTATATCTAGGCAATATGTCCTCTAGCTCAGACGTTTTCAAACATTTTAAAGCAGCAGAACACTTTTTGCAAACAAAACCTTACAAGGAACCAAAAAAACAGAAGACAGTGTAGCTGCTTTGACTGAAGTAAAGTGCAGGGCACATTTCAGCCATCTAACTTACTTGGTCTCTCCCAAATATGTCACTTTGTCCCCCTCACACCTCGTATATACCCTAACACACATCAAATAGTCCCAAGATAACCCCACTCACACACTGGGCTTCCCTGAACCCAGTGTGAAACCCAAATTAGTTGACACAATAATTTTAGAAGATAACAGCACACGAAATGATAATGATTTGATTTAAGTTTCATCAGTAGAAGACCTGTTTGGAGAAGACTGTTTCCATATAGTCCACACCTACAGGGACAGCCACTTTGATCAAAGGGGAAAACAACAGCCAAAGTTGTGTAAAATTACAACTTATATCTCCCAAATCAAAGTCCAAGGGGAAATATCATTTACATATTCGAGACCAATACAATTGATCATTTAGCCTTTCCTGGTGGTGACACTGATGTCAAACATGCCTGTGAAGAAATTCAAATAAAATGTGGAAAATAATTGTAACTTGCCGATTATTTCTATGTAGGAGATAGACTTTGGAGGATCAAAAGTGATCATATTACAGGACTCTTAAACATATTTTCTCCTTTAAAGGCTGTTTGCAATTGATTTGATTGCATGACCACTTTCAAACCAAGGTGGAGGAGGATGGCTTTAGGAAACTTTAAACAGGTTACATAAGCAAACTTCTGAGGTCTAAGGCATTGACTGGCTGGCTGTCCTCTGGTGGAGTTCCCCGCTGGCTGTGTATCAATAAGCATAAGTCTGAAAAGAGTTTGGCAACACTAAACCCATGCTAAAAGAAATATTGACAGGTCTACTCTAAATAGAAAAGAAGCAGGGTGCTACAAAAACGAGAAACTCATAATTGGAAAGGTGATAACTACCATGAATTACAAATAGAATAAACACAAAATTGTAAAAGAAGACATCTAAATCATTAAGAGTGGGAGAGGGAAGTAAGGAAAGCCACTGTGGGAAACAGTTTGGAGATTCCTCAAAAGACTAGGAATAGACTTACCATATGACCCAGGAATCCTGCTCCTGGGCTTATCTCCAGAAGGAACCCTATGTCAGGATGACACCTGCACCCCAATGTTCATAGCAGCACTATTTACAATAGCCAAGACATGGAAACAGCCTAAATGTCCATCAACAGATGACTGGATAAAGAAGAAGTGGTATATTTATACAATGGAATACTATTCAGCCACAAAAACCATTTTATAAGATAACAGCACACGAAATGATAATGATTTGATTTAAGTTTCATCAGTAGAAGACCTGTTTGGAGAAGACTGTTTCCATATAGTCCACACCTACAGGGACAGCCACTTTGATCAAAGGGGACAACGTAACACCATTTGCAGCAACATGGATGTTTCTGGAGAATGTCATTCTAAGTGAAGTAAGCCAGAAAGAGAAAAAAACATCATATGAGATCACTCATATGTGGAATCTTAAAAAAAAAAAAATACAGAACAGAAACAGACTCATAGACAGAATACAAATTTGTGGTTGCCAAGGAGGCAGGGGGTGGGAAGGGACAGACTGGGATTTTAAAATGTAGAATAGATAAACAAGATTATCCTGTATAGCACAAGGAAATACATACAAGATCTTGCAGTAGCTCACAGCAAAAATAAAAAAATATGACAAGGAATATATGTATATATATGTTCATGTATAACTGAAAAATTGTGCTCTACACTAGAATTTGGCACAACATTGTAAAATGACTATTACTCGATAAAAAATGTTAAAAATAATAAAATAAAATAAGTATAAGTCAGAAAAATCTGCCTGAACTACCATGTGAGGGTGTAAGGGACAGAGCACTGCATTCTTGGCTATTAAAAACTATTTGAATACGGCTGTGGGTGCGGATGGGGGTGGGATGGAGAGACAGCCTGGTAGAAAGGAGCATACTAAGTAGAGAAAGCTACTTAGACATGTATTCAATTTAACTCCTTTCACCAGCAAGTGGTTTAAAAATTTGACTACAATATCTATACTATTTAATTCTATTTTTCAAATAGTATATGAACTTTGGTATGGGTAACAGAACATCGTTAACCTTTCTGTAAAAAGGGAAGTGACATGATCAGATCTGTGTTTTATATCACATTCTATCTCACAGCCTCCACGTATATTACCATTTTCTCTTCTGCATATAACACAAGTTTTTCTAGTCAGGTAAAATACACTGCCTTCCTCTGTTTCCATCACAATTACTAGTGCAGTGCTGGTGACATTGCAATGATTTAATGAAACAGTTATGTTTTTACTGCACAAACAGTGCAAAATTCCTAGAGATATTTTGCCCATAAACCAAAGAACATTTCTTTTATTTTTTAATTTAGCTAGCCTTGTTGGCTATTCAATATAATTGAACAAATTATACCTGAATTGTGTTTCTTTACCCTTTAATGCCACTAGGAAAGAAGTCTTAATATCCACTTCACTTCCTTATATGTAGCAATTTAAAAAAATTTATTCCCAGTATTACTTCTTTTAAAATTTTTTAAAGCAATTCTAATTTGGATATGCTAAGATATTTCTATATCTCAATGGGAAGCTGTAGGTTTAGCCACAGGCCCAATAACAACTACAGACCGTGGAGTGCAACTACTCACAGCATGGCTCAGGGGGAGCACTGTGGGGATGGACTCTCACAGGCCCAGAGGAGCTACTCTTGCAGCTTTGGGACATCCGTCCTAAGATCTGCCAACCCCAGCATGCGAAAAAGCAGCACGTCGAAATGGCCATCTAAAGCTGAAGGTCTCTCCTGAGGAAGGACATTTGGTACCAGAATTTTTGGAATGCTCTTTGAAGAAGAACTACAAAACTCTATCTAGCTAACTGAGTGAATATGAACCCCTAAGTTCTCTATACCAGCTTCCTTCTCAATAAACTATCAGTTGGAGCCTGTGAATATATTGTTGTAGGAAACTTGAAGCTCCACAATTACTCTACTGACCACTGCAGTGCTGTATTTTATACAAAACAGGAATTATGCCCACTGCTTTTTTTCCTTTTCAAAGTATTTATGGATTAATGATAATAATAGCTCACACTGGCAGCTGTAGTAGGAAAGAACAAATTTGACTTTACATCAGATCTGTTCCTTTAGCTCTAACCCTGTGTTCTGTTTCCTGTGCTTAGTCATAGTGATCCTGCACCTTTTGTAAAAGAATGTTGCCTATAGTCTGAAATAGATAGGATAGCCCATTCTCAAGCTCTGACCTTTAAGGATATAACACTTTTCCATTCATATAGAGATAAAAAATTTCAGAACAGAGAATAACATTTGTCTCGTTGGAGGTTTACAGGAACTTCGTGAACTGACCTGAGTGGACAGCTGCAAGAACAAAGGATTTTGACATCAAGAAGTTTGCAACAACGAACAAACCCCCTCCCCTTTTAATATAAAAGGAGCCTGAATTCTGACTTAGGTAAAAATGGTTCTCCAGGACATTAGTTTGCCATCTTCTTGGTCCGCAAGCTTTCCAAATAAAGTCGTTATTCCTTGCCCAAACACCTCGTAACCCGATTTATTGGCCTGTCGTGCAGCAAGCAGAACGAATTTGGACTTGGTAACACAACTATGTGCCAAGCATTATATTAGGCACATCACATGCATTAACTCACATAATTCTCACAACAACCCAGTGGGGTAGTCCTTACAATAGTCCCAACATAGAAATAATTTCCCATTTTGAAAAAGAGAAAGGTGAAATGTCAAATAAATTGTCCTCGGTCACACTGTTAATAAGTAGAACTTGAAAAAGAACACAAATGTTTCTAACTTCAGAGCCAAAATCCCATCCTGTTGTAAAAACCACCCTTGGGTCTAGCCATATAATACTGTATCAGTCAAGGCTCAGCTACAAAAACCAGAATCCCCTCTGTCTAGTTGAAGCCCTCGTTGGGAGGGCTGAATAAACAAATTCTAGGTGACTCTCCAGGAACAATTCCCAAAGCCAACCTGGAGAACTGGACATCATGCAACATAATGCTTCTTTTCAGATCAGGTATCTGACATTCTGGAATCACACCCCCACCCCCACAATCAGAAACTTGCCTCTACTGCAGCCACCTCCAGGGCCACGCCACACATGATACAATTCACACCAGCAAAACAGTCACCCCCATCTGCTGCCTCTTGACACACTCAAAGCTAGTGACTGGACACTGGAGACACCCAGACAACCTTCATGACCCACAGTGCTTCTGACAAGATACAGCCCCCAACACTTCTGCCTTCCAAATTCTGCACAAATGCAACCAATATGATGAACCTTAATCAAATTCAGATCCCTCTTCATGAGGGAGATGGAGAATTGTATTTTAACTTTCCGGGGTTGAAGTACAGGAAGGGAATAAGAGGAGGAGGGTGGAATAAAGGCTGCATTATAATCCGTTACTGCCACTACGAATTCCAAAGATTTGGATGTCCTCTTTATTAGGGCTGCAAATTTTTGTGTGTGTAGAAAAAGGTTTCAGATTTTTCATCAGATTCTCAAAGGGGTCTCCATGACCCAAAAATAGGTCAGATCTACTTTAACACATCTTTAACATGATAATATCTTGAGAATAAAATAAACATTGTGGGAGGGGCTTAAACAGTGGTTAAGGATAGAGCTCTCAAATTCATGAGTTCAAATTCTGCTTCTGTCACTTAATAAATGTTTGACCTTTAGCACGTTATCTGATGTCCTTGTGCCTCAATTTCTCCTTCTCTAAAATGTGGAGAATAGATCAACCTAATATGGGTGTTCAGAAGATTAAGTGAAATAATACATGTAAAGTATTTAGATGAATACCTGGCACTTGGGAAATGCTCCCTAAGTGTTAGCTATTGTTACTGAAAAACCTATAACAAGATAAATTTTAATCTTAAAAGCTTACATAATAGAATTGCATTCATGCTTCACACTTTTGTATTCAATTCCAATTTCACAGAGCTTTCAGAAGTGAGTGCTTGATTTTCGGTGACAGCAAACAGAAAGACAAGCAGCTGTCTATATGGTGATGACCTGGTTCTACTTAAAGAATACATTCATCTCGCAGCCAATAGCTGCCAGGAGGTACAGCTCAAGCACAACTGTGCCAAAACCAAATTTGTCAGTTTTAGAAGATGTTCTTCAGAACCTAAACAGATAATATTTTGAAAGTATTCAAAATGCTAACTCTTATTGTTTCGAGGGAGGTCAATTAATAGTTACCTCATCCTGGCAGGTCTGCTCTGATACAATTTTACTCAATCAAATATTCCACATGAGTCTTGTTATCTGGGTGAGGTGGATGACTGATAAGTCCAGCCCACAAAAATCTTGCCATCCAAGAGCCTATCTTCCATGCTTAAAGGAGCAGGTTTTACGTGCTTCCATGGATTCTGCTTAATCATTTGTGCAAATCTAATAAAGCTGACAAAGAAATGCCTCAGCCCTGCTAGAGGTAACCCCGTAGGTACCTCTGGACAACAGAAACAATGTTGGCAAGAATGCAATTCAGACCCTTTAATTCTCACTATACACTGACTTGCTCAGTGTCTAAAATATATATGCCTATCAACTGCAAGAAAAACCTACATTTGGTTCATCAGTAACTCTGGTGTTTGATGGTTTGATACATGGCTGGGATCAGAAGCCTGGTTGACATGAGATTGTAACACATTAAGAAGAACAATTTTGGCCAGTCCTAGCCAGCACTTAGGGAAAGGGATCTCGAATATACTGCTGGTAGGAGGAGTTAGTATACCTTTTCTGAGATTGGCATGGGAATAGCTAACAAAACCTTTAAGAGTGAATACTTTTGACTCACCAATTCTACTTCTAAGAATTCATTCCAAAGAAATAATCCAACAATTGCATAAACTGTATGTGTAAGGATGTCCACTTAGGAACTGTTTATAATACAAACAATTGGAAAAGAACTCAATGTTCACAACATAAAATTGGTTAAAACAATTATGGCATGACCTTAGAATGGAATTCTACGCAGTAATCAAAAGGAAAATTTAGCTGTATTTAAATATTGGCATGAAAAAATGTCTATGATGTAAATTTCAAAAACCAGGTACACAGTAGGATCTAATTTGTGTTTGCATATATTTACATATAATATATACATATATATGTATACATATAATTATATGAAAAAATATACATAATGTTTCTGGAAAGCTATGCACTGGAAAGTTAACAGTGGTAAATTATAATGTTTGAG
Organism: Camelus bactrianus; assembly: GCF_048773025.1. Classification (NCBI taxonomy): domain Eukaryota; kingdom Metazoa; phylum Chordata; class Mammalia; order Artiodactyla; family Camelidae; genus Camelus; species Camelus bactrianus. Next base: position 56,438,285 of record NC_133541.1, on the reverse strand, counting down.
ATTATGGATAATTTTTATTTTTTCTTTATGCTATTCCATATTTTATTAAACTTTTTTTTTTTTTTTTTAATTTAAGTATAGCCAGTTTACAATGTTGTATTAATTTCTGGTGTACAGCATAATGTTTCAGTCATATGTATACATACATATTTTTATATTCTCTTTCATTATAGGTTACTGTCAGATATTGAATATAGTTCCTGTGTTATACAGTATAACTTGTTGTTTATCTATTTTATATATAGTAGTTAGTCTCTGCAAATCTCAAACTCCCAATTTATCCCTTCCCACCCCTTTCCCCTTGGTAACCACAAGTTTATTTTCTATGTCTGTGAATCTGTTTTTGTTTTGTAAGTAAGTTCATTTGTGTCTTTTTATTTTTTAGATTGCACATAAAAGTGATATATGGTATTTTTATTTCTCTTTCTGACTTATTTCACTTAGCAGACTATCTCCAGGTCCATCCATGTTGCAGTAAATGGCATTATTTTATTTCTTTTTGTGGCTGAGTAGTATTCCACTGTGTGTTTGTGTGTGTGTGTGTGTGTATATATATATATAAATGTGTGTATATATATACACACACATACACACACACATATACATACACCATATCTTCTTTATCCAGTCATTTGTCAATGGATATTTAGGTTGTTTCCATGTCCTGGCTATTGTAAATAGTGCTGCTGTGAACACTGGGGTGCATGTGTCTTTTCAAATTAGAGCTTCCTCTGGATATATGCCCAGGAGTGGGATTGCTAGATCATACAGTAAGTTTGTTTTTAGTTTTTTAAGGAACCTCCATACTGTCCTCCACAGTGGCTGCACCAATTTACATTCCCACCAACAGTGTAGGAGGGTTCCTTTTTCTCCACACCCTCTCCAGCATTTATTATTTGTAGACTTTTTAATGATGACCATTCTGACTGGTGTGAGGTGATACCTCATTATAGTTTTGATTTGCATTTCTCTAATAACTAGCAATGTTGAGCATATTTTCATGTGCCTGTTGGCCATCTGGATGTCTTCTTTGAAGAAATGTCTGTTTAGGTCTTTTGCCCGTTATTTGATTGGGTTGCTTGTTTTTTTGTTTTTTGGGTTTTTTTTTTTTTTTTGATATTAAGCTGTATGAGCTGTTTGTATATTTAAGAACATTCTGTATTTTATTAAAATTTATCAGTATGTATTACTTTTTTAATCAGAAAAAAAGTTATTAAAAATTCTAAGCTCAGATGATATCACTTTTATTTGAGGATAGTCCAAGCTATGTATTGAGATTCATATATTCAGAATCATACAGAAGCTCTAAACTCTTTCCTTGTATCTTATGTCAACATAGGAATAATAGGCAAACTGAAATTCCTTTAGAAGACAACTGGGCAAAGTAAATGAAATAAACACAGTATGAGGCAATAGGAAGAGGAACTGATCACAATTAACTACAGAAGACATACCCAGTCCAAAGGCATTCAAATTCAAAAAACTTTCCAAGCACTCAAAATACATCCACAGGCTGAATTTGAACAGCAAGCTACTAATAAGAACCTTTACAGTGTAAACCCACACATACATAGTACATTACTAAAACTCTCACACAGCAACAATTGCACATCATTCCCTCCTCATCTCCTAAAGTTTAAGTAGTATCTAAAGGAGATTATTTTTTCATATTTGTAAAATTATCCTCCTAAAGTTTAATATAGGAAAAAAAAATAGTCTCTCCTGGTAAACTTGTCTGCTTCCTTCCATAACAGAATGAAAGCAATGTATTTAATTGGCTTTCCCGTTCTGTTATTTGTTGTTCTAGAAAGCTCAGAAATGTCCCTTAGCCTAGGTTTTCTGTAAAACTGTCTTTTCCCCTCCATCATTTAGTTCTTAGTCACTTGCTGTGATGTTTATAGTATATGTATGAATCTTATATTTGAGTGTATGTATACATACCACTTCAAATATTTCTGAAATTCAGATTGGATAGAAGGAAGTAGAAATGAATTAATACACTGGAAAAATAACAGCATGCAATAAAGTAATTGCATACACACTTTATATACGTTGGTATTTTTTTCTATTTATTGGTCAAATTTTAAACTATGAAATATAGACTGTGAATGTAGTATGGGTAATTTAAGAGCTGACATGGAAAATAACCAGGAAAACAATAGATGAAAAGAGAAGGGAAGGGAGTAGGAAGTAGAAATGGGGGTTGGGGGAGGTGGAATAATTACATTATAGGCTCTGAATATGCAGGAACCACTGTGCCAAAAATGAGATAAAACAAATAGCATCTATCTTAGGAAGCTTATACCTTACAAGGGACTCAAAACCTATCTGGATAAGCCTGCCTGCTTTCCATCCCTGCAGGTCCTGTGTCTGCCCTTCTGCTCCCTAGGCATGTCTACTGGCCTCAGCTGCTGCTTTGCTGCCCACTCACCAATAACTTCTTTCTCAAAAACTGAAAATGAGAATATAAATATTCCTCAAACTTGAAGTTTTGGAACTAAGATGTTTATTAAAAATTAAAAATTGATGGTAGGTAATTATCAAAATGAAATGTGCTAAGATGAGTAATATTAAAATTAATTATTAAATATTTAAAATGGTATTTTATTTTCACATTTATAAGCTGCTCCTTTTTTAGGAACAAAAGTTTTAAGGATCAATGACATGCTGGAAAATTCTTTAAAGTAAGCCCTTCTATAAATTCAAAGCATGTGCTGAGTCAAAAGTGCAACTTTGATGATAAAAAGCTAAGCAATATTTTGCTCAACCAGATACACATATTACAAAGAACAGTAACTCACTAGTCTTGTTTTTATTATATAGTGAAGTAAATTTCAATTTAAAGAAATAAAATCCAAATATACCAATATAAGCTGGTTATTTATAAGAAATTCCTGGTTTAACTATGTATCTTGAACTCTCATTAAAATGGAATAAAACAAAATGTCTTGGAAATTAATTTAATAATTAAAAGCTGGATGAGAAAGTAATATTATACCAATGCCTAAACAGCATTTAGTATGAAGTTAAGATTTTCTGAAACACTCCACAGTGTAAAGGCAAAAAAATTTTTGAGAAAAATTAATTATTTAGTCACAGATAATGAGAGAGAACTTTCATATGCTTCTCAATGTAAGAAAAGTCTGAGGAACAAACAAAACTTTTAAAAATGTGTTTTTTTTATCCCCAAACAAGAAAAGCATAATAGAGTGTGAGTGACAGAGGATATTTCTGAACAGATGAAAAAATGAATATGGAAAGTGAAGTACTCTGACAATGTATGGAATCCACAGCATCAATATTCAATAAATATGAAAAGTCTGAATGCATGTGCAGATTGACAATCTAAAAATAATTATTAACAGAGACAAAGGAAAATAGCACTGTCATCATTACCCTAGGATACCAAAGAAAGTGACATACAACAGAGTGAAGCATACTTCTCTCTCTGAAGACAGGGAAGTGTGGTAGAATTACTGAGGACTGTTAAAACATTGGAAAGTTTCTACAAAAAGTCTGCAAGACAGATACATTTACTGTTGCACCATAAACCCAGCCACTAAAGTAACTAATTAATGTCCAGAATGAATACCTAGAAACTCAGAATCAACAAATGAGCAGCAAATTACAGAGAAAACATCACACGGTGTCTGCAGTCTCGTTTAAATAAAACTCCACCATGAAAGAGCCAGCAATGGACCTGGCAGTTATTCTGAAGCAGCAGCAATCCATAAAGGCTTCTTAATTTTCTTGTCATTTAAGAATTAAGCCACTTCCAGTTCACACTGATCCTACCAGGTGCACTAAATTGATGTCATTATGAGCCATCAGGAAATACCCACCGAGACCTATACCAACACTGAGAGTTTTGTTAAACAGCTGTGTGTTTTAATTGATTTGTATTATTTAAAGTAGGAGCAGTTAAAAGTCAGTTATCGGATGTTGTGTAAAAGAGATGCCTAAAGACTCCAGGGAGACTGAGTTCAGAAGAAAGCCAATCACTGGAACTTCACTCGAGCACTTCAGATTATTACTAGAGGAAGCACAATTAAATCATAAGTTTATCAGCTATCATTATAAATCACCAGGCAACATATCAAGCTTCATTATTTAAGAATCCTTAGCCAATGACTTCCTGCATCACTGAGAGTCAAAAGCAATCTATTCACCAAAAAGTACCTTAGGAGTTTTGTTTTTTTGTTATGTTTTGATTTTTTTTTTTTTTTACTCTGAGAGATTTATCATAGAAATACAATGAAAATGCAATGAAAGTATCATATCTTTGCATGCTTTAGATATGCTAAACTCTTCAAAGTGAAATTAGTGGTATTTGGGACATGCAAAATGTGTATTCAAGACTCCTCCTTTTCCAGTTCTTTCACAGTACTTGTATGGGATCATATGAGGAAAAATAACCATTAAGTTTCTTTCCACTTTTATCCACCCAATCCCATTCATTTACTTATACTTGAACAGCCTTGTCCAGAAACGTAAAATCAGAAAGCAAAGTACCTCAAAAGTCTTAGTTTTCCAAATTTAAAGTGCACAGTTTGGATGTTAGAAATACATTGGAAAGGAGATGACGTAGGTTGAGTTTTGTATACTATCCTCTTTCTTAGTCTTCCCACCAAATCCATGTAGATGCTGCCATTATCTTTAATGGAACAATAAGACACAGAGTTTTTGTAATTTGCCCAAGGTCATACAGCTAGTGAGTGGTGGTGCCTAAAATTAAATCCACTCTGTCTGGCACAGCACCTAGAAAAAGCCTCTGAAAGGAAGCTACCCTCCTTGGAGAATGGTGCATGCCAAGTCTGGGCAGGAATTGCACAATACGTGCAACACATGTCATATCAAAAAGCAAGAAGCCATCAACAGAGTCGTATGGACACTACTTGGGTTGTATCAAAATAACTCAGGAGCCAAGCTAAAGAGACTTTCACTGGCCAAAGGTAAGACATCAAGCATCAGTAATGATAATCACCATAATGAATAGAAATGCATAAAACATTTATATCCATGACTTCATAAAAAAAAAACTTTCTTGGTCATCTTTGGAGAATGCTAGAGAACCAATTCATTATCTTGAAAACTAAAACATAAAAAGAAAGAATCAAGCATTTATCCTGCCTTTTCTATACATAGCATACCTCAAGTAACTGAGCTGGTGAGGAAAACTCTGTCATTACAGAAGTAGACCAGCTAATAAATAATGAGTGATAGAATTAGAACATCACCATTTTGCAACCCCTCTGACGAATTAATGGGTCTAGGCAATAATCATGAATGGCTCCTAACGTCACAAAGCAGAGCGATAACCAAACATTATGTGTCTCCTGATGAAAGTATCCAGAATCACTGATGAAGTATTCTTGCTCCCCAAAACCAAACCTGAATCTGATCAAGTTTCCAGATCTAACTATGAGTGTACACAACAAACAGGGAGGAACATAGTAAACAACACCATAGAGACATAATTAGGAAAAAAATTTAGACTGCAAAAACCATAGAACAAACAACTTTGTTTCCTTAATAAAATCTACAAGGAAAAAAGAGGGGAAGGAATGAGAAATCTTAGTTTCAAAAGTCTTAAGCGATGTTAACCATTTTAATGTATAAAGCTTATTTGGATCCTGATTCAAAGAAACTATTTTTTTAAAAAAGGAAGTATGGGAGGGAGGAAGAAAGGAAAGAAGGAAGGAAGGAGAAAAAAATGAAAGAAAGAAAGGAAAGAAAGAGAAAGAAAGAAGGAAAGAAAAGGAAGGAAGGAAAGAAAGAAAAAAGAAAGAAAAGAACTGGAGAAATTGAAGTATCATTCACTTATTTATGATATTAAGAAATTATTAACAACTGTAGTTGTGATAATAGAATTGTGGTTATGCTTTTTAAGAATCCTTACCTTTTTAAAATAAACGTTTTATTTTGAGATAAATGTGGATTCACATACAGTTGTAAGAAATGATACAAAGAGATCACTCATACTCTTCACCCAGTTGCCCCCAATGGTAACATCTTGCAAAACTATAGTGCATTATCACAACCAAGATGCTGATATTGACACAGTCAGATACAGAACATTTCCATCGCCACAAAGTTCCCTCATGTTGCCTTTTATAGCCACATCCATTTCCCTTCCACCCATACCCCCCCAACCCCTGATAACTGCAATCTGTCCTCCAATATGAAATCTTGTCATTTCAAAAATGTTAGATAAATGGACTCAAATACTACGCAACCTTTTGGGATTGGCTTCTTCCACTCAGTAATTCTCTCGAGAGTCATCCAGGCTGTTGAGAGTATCAATAGCTGGTTCTTTTGTACTGCTGAGTAGTATCCGTGCTAAGGATGTACCATGGTTTGTTTAACCATCCACTCCCTGAAAGATTTCAGAGTCATTTCCATTTGGGCTATTATGAATAAAACTGCTATAAACATTTGTGTAGAGCTCTTATCTTTTAAAGATACACAAGTAAATATTTATGGATCAGATAATATGATGTCTAGGATTTGCTACCAAAAAATTCCAGATTGGGTGAGATACCAAAATAATAAGATTGGCCATTAGTTTGCAAGTGCATTCTATCTCTACTTTTATATATGTTTACAATCTTCCATAATATAAAGTTTAAAAAAAAGACAGTAAGAAAAAATTACTTATCCGACCATTACACACTGACATACATAAACACACAAATTTTCAAAGAAAACTGAAGGTATGATTTGTTATCTTCTGATTTTAGTTCATGCCAAGATGACAGGAGTTCTTTACCTAAAACATAGAGACCACATCTTCCAGTGATCATTACTGTAACATTCACTGTGCCAATTTAGGCAGATCCAACCTAGGCGTCTGTTCAGTTTCTTCTGGAAGTTCTTTATTAGGCTGCATGGTTGAGATAATAGGTAGCCCGTAATGTTGGACAAAAGCAGGTAAATAATCACCATAATCAAATGTATGAGAGTCATGAGTGGCTTATCTTCAAAAAAGAGGGTTCATGTCTGACATGAATAGGTCCTTATCATCAAGACAAATGCTGAGAGAACAGAAGTGAGATTACTGTAGATGAAGAGCAACAAACTATGTGAGCACAATCAAGCCTGAAAAAGAAATGAAATGCATTTTATATTATATGAAGGCTGCTTTTGTTTTTGAGCCACTCTGGAGGACAGGATATTATTATCATGCTCAGTCTGCAAGCTAATGGTTCTTTAGTATAATTCTGCAAAATGGTGTCTTCTGTTTGGTGCCACCAATATTCTATCAGCTCATTCTTCCCTAGTGCCATATCACACCCTCCCCTTCACAGCACTGAGGACACCCTATTTTTTTCTCCACATGGGGCCTTACAAAAATGAGGACACACTCTCTGAAAGCAAAGAAGAGCACATAAATACAAACCCACTAACTAAACTGGGATTAAAAGCTAAGACCTCCAAAGTAAATATTCATAATGACTTTCAAATATCAAATTAGTACAATGGCCACAAATGAGTTTCCCTTGCTAGGTCTCTAATGCCCAGACATACATTATGATGAGCAATTCTGAGGCTTAAATAAAGTGTGTTATCAAAAGCAGTTGGGGATACCTGTTCACAGATCAATCCCAGTTGGACAAATCCCACAGGAACATCTAAATGTTACAGCTATGTTGTAGTTTGGTTATATCAAATATCCCTGCCAGTAAGTGGGTCTCACACTTGGTACTGAGACAGCAATGCTTATTGCGATAGGATTTGATCATTACGACCACACTTTGATAAGCAGGAAAAAGATGGCCCAGTAACAGACTGCCTATATGATGCTTAAATGCCTATAAACTAAAAGGTATTAGTCAAGTCCATTAAAAACTATCAGTACACAGATTGATTCAAGTGGTTGGTTTAGCAACTTAGGAATTCTATTAACAGAACAAAATCTATTGACAAGATCATACTAGGAAACTAAGAAAATATGGTTGAGTTCAAAATCTTGTTCATGTGTCACAAATCAGAACACAGAAATGTGGAATTAAAACTCAAAATGACATAGACCACTATGAATTGTGCTATAGGTTTGCACTGAGGAGATTAAAACAGGGCTGCTAGTGACAGAAAAAGGGAAAAAAAAAGAATCGGGCTCAGGTACATAATGTAAGACATAATTCAGAAGGAGCAGAGAAAAAAGGCACTAAAGTTAAATACATATATATTTTTGGATGTTCCCTTCCTCTCTCCTTTGCTGTCTTCCTTGACTCTCACAACCAAACATTTTCTGGGTCCTGTGGATTCTGATTCTACAGTACATATATTTTTGGCCAGTTTGTGGTCACTGACAAGACACTGAAAGTTAAAACACTAAGCATTCACCTTGACATACTTAAAGGTTAATCTAAAACACTGCATAAAATAAAATGCTCTTGCCAAAAATCTTTATGATGGATTTGTTTATATATCTCATTACATTATCTTTCTTCATAGCAACCACTCCTGCCTGGTCTGCAGAACTGGGATTTTGGAGGGGGTCATTTTTGTGAGCTAAAGTGGTTTCAGAGAAGGGAACATATGAAAGAATGAAGAGGAAATAGAAAGATAGAAGGAAGGCAACAGGGAAAGCATTAAACCTGGGAAAAATTCCAAGAACAAACTGCCCAAGATGAGTTCAGAGACGTGAACAGCCATGTCCGGCAGGAGCTGAGACTGCACAGTGTGGAGGAGAGGGAGATAAGGTCAGATTGGACCCAGGGAGCAGCAGCCATTGAAACCCAGGCCAGGCATTTAGACAACATGCCACAGGCCCTCAGACAGCTATCGCAGGTTTGCACATGGGTAAGGTAAGTACAGCATGGTTAGGAAGATGTGTAATGGGAAGGGGCAGGGGGGAAGGAAACAGAAGTTTTACTAATTGTTCTAGGAGAGGTGATAAGGCTTGATCTAGGAAGGTGACAGCAGGAAGAGAAAGAAAAGGATTAATTTGAGGGGCAGTGTGAAAGATTCATATACTTAAACCTAGTTTTGTCCTCAATTAAAACATAGAAAATGGTCATTTGCAGTCATTGTCAAAGAACTGCTTACGAGATGCTAAGGATTCTTATGCTGATTGGGAGGTAAACTGTCATTATTATGATCAAACACATAAGAGGGCATAAAAATTCTAATGGCTGATAAGTCATTTTTAAAGGAAGCTTTGATTAAGCTTAACAGAGGCAGGGAAAAATAATATTTTTGATAAAAGTAAAAATTATTTTTAAAGAGACTATGGTTGCAAGGTGATGAGTATTTTTAAATTTCTAAAATAATTAACTGCTGATTTTAGCAAGGCAGTAATAATGAGTTATATGATTAACAAATCATTTTTCTCTACTTTTGCAAATTTACTTTTTATATCTACTTTTGCAGATCTATTTTCTCAAGTTTTTCAGATCACTATTGCAAATCTATTATTAATCAAAAGTTAATTTTTTTTGCAAATGACCTATGAGTAAAAATCTAAAGAATTTTAGATGATGTAAGCTAAATAATCTATTTCTTGGTGATATGCCAACTTTATTTCTATTCTCATTTACCTAATACATTTTTATTGAACACCTACTGTATGATACGTACTGTGCTAGCGCTGGATGTACAACGAAGAGGAAAAAAACAGGGTCTGCCCATGTGGGAGCACACAGTATAATGGAAGAGAGACATTAATTTTTTTTGAATCCATGTATATAATTTCAACTTGTAAAAAAGCACTATGAAGGAAAGTTACAGGGTTCTATGAGGGCTTAAAACAGAGAGGCTAAACCAAGCCTGGGTCTGGGAAGATGTTTTACAGGAAACTGTCTTTGAATTGAAATCTGTAAGGAAGTAGAGGAGTGAAATACAAACAACAACAACAACAACAACAAAAAAAACCAAAAAGGAGGGGAGAGAGAGCTAGAAAAAAAGATGAGCAGAGGGAAAGAATCACTTATAATACAATGAAAATACTCTCTAACCTGCTGAGTAATCGTGTCCCAGGGTCCCTGCAGCAGCCGCATCCTGTAGCACTCATGGACGCCTTCCCATATGTCCTTCAGAGTTAAAGGTCTTCCATCTGTGAAGGTGCATGGTAAAGACTGCCAGTTAGTAATCCATTTGACACGATGGTGCTTGGTGTCTGTCTACAAGTGCTGAAAGAATGTTAAGATTTTAAAAAATCTTTAGTAGTACATGTACTATTTATGTATCAAAAGAATGCTATGTGAATTACTATTTTCCTCCTGAGGGAAGTTTAAACATTCAAACTTCTCTCTTTTGTAACCATCTAGCAGTTAAATTATCTGTTCCTTTATTGCCTCAAGGAATTTTATAAAATAAATATAATCCAAATGTAGTTGAGAGAGAAATGATAGACAGAAGCATCTGCAAAGGACCAGGCAGACAGACTCACATATTCACAACAGTGTTCTATGGATGTATTTGAACTCTTAACATCTCCTCTAATCCTTAAATCAGAGACCATACACATGCCTCTTTCAACCTCTTGACTGAATATCTGCAATGTTCAAATCACTCTGTTGGGTACCATGCAGAACAGAGATAAGGAAAGCACACAATTTCTCTTAGTAAAGAGAGTTTCCCTACTAGGGAAACTATGACCAGTATCTCAGTAAATACCGATACTAAAATACTAGGTAGAAAGTGGTCACTGCCACAGGAAAACTGCAGTTGTCTGACAGTCCAGAGGAGGGAGACATTAACACCCACCATTTGTGGCAGGTGGAGAAGGGATTGTTGGGGTTGGAGAGGCTTGAAAAGGCTTGGCATGAAGAGATTAACAAAAGCTTTAGTGAACAATAAACCTCCTTTTCTTTCTTTAAGCAGCTTCAATTATTCACCTATGTTCATAATCACCCAAATAATGTATTTTATGAAGTACACTATGGTGCAAGGTAAGTGAAGAAACAAGACAACTAGGTTCAGAAAAGAAGGCAGAAAGAGGGAATTACCTATGGACTTTAAAACCACATGCTGCGGAAAAGCAGATGGCTTAATGTTAGAATTTAGTGCTATCTGGCCCTTCAAAGCCACCAAGTCCTCAAGACTCAAGGGTGTGCTCTTCTCCTTAGGAAAGTAGACAATATAATTTAAAGGAAATTCATCAGCATACTGAATCATTAAGCACAAAAAAGTATTTGGTCATCAGATGCAACAAAACCTGGGGAAATAATCTACTCAAACCCCTCCCCAAATGAAAAGGTATTGCATTCAGACTTAAGGAGTACAAGAAAAGATGTGGGTGGGGTGTGGGAGAGAAGTGCGAGATTTGAAGGCCCAGCTGAGTTTGAATCCTGGTGTTGGCATTTATTCTCTACATGACTGCAAGTTATCTTGCTTTTAACTTTACCTGAAAAATAGGGATAATAATCCTTTTCAAATCCTGTTCTTGTGAACGGCCTACATCAATGACATACCTAGGACTGTGTCAGGCATACAATAAGAGCTCAATATACGTTAGGTATCTCCTCCTAGCTCCCACTGCACCACTCCAGTAATTCTCATGCTGTAAAGCTGAAAGAGTCACTTACAGGCCATTATTTCTTAGAATCTTCTTGTTGTTTCTATACCATGCACAGCTCCGTTTGCTATAGTAATATACTAATCCCATAGACAGGGCATTTCTCATGTGTGACCTGAAAAGTTGAACTTTTCCTCAACCTTTATTTTCAATAAATAGAAAAAGAATATTTTGATACATTTTCAATAAGTATCTTCATCTTGGCATTTATCTGGTGGCAGGAGACCATTATCTTGTGATAAATAGTTTTATTCCACTGACATTTCCATGTCTGTAAAATGAACAAGATTTATTCATCCAATTAACATTTGAATGTCATGTTTAGCTACGAGTTAAAAACAAGCTGCCTTCAGTATCTGCGTTATATTGTTTTCTGAACACATTTAAAAGAGTAGGGCCAAACTTTACTTTTAAGATAAGCATCACACATTTTCAAAATATGCACGTGCATGTGCACATGTGTGTGTGTGTACTGATGTTGGAAGAGAGAAATAGCATCCTAGGCACAGCAGTATCACACAGTAACCAAATAATCAAATTATAAAAAGATGACATGCTTTTAGAATAACTTTCAGATGTCAAAGTTAGAAGAAATCAAGTTGAAGAATAATAAAATGTTATTGCTGGTATAATTACTAATTTTATAGACAAGGCAACCAAGGTCTTTAGGCAATACACATCTGCCAAAATTACGCAGACAGTTCATGACTGCACTGGAGCTGGAATCAAGTCTCGGTACTCACAATCCAGTGCTCTTCCTGCTGCTCCGTGCTGCCCCTGAGAGCGAAGACTGCATATGTCCTATCACCACTGCAGTCCTGCTGCACAGTCCTAAGCCTCATTCACACATTGCAAATGCTTTATAAATATTTACTGGATAAATGATAAACGAAAGAATGCCTTCCTTAACTACATGTCCTCTAAAACAAGGAAAGGCTTTGCAGACCTAGAGAAGAATGCTGGGTTTAAAATCTGGGAATCAGTAATGATTTTAATTTTATTCCTTAAAATATTTCAGCAAACAATCTAAGGATGGAGTAAATGGCTTGGATATTACCACTGTCAAAAACCTGTATACTCTGCTGGAAACATTCATACAAAATGCAATGATCAGCAGCCTAGCAACAATGTGGAGAGACCTAAAACAAATGTCATAGAATGTTTCATCAGACGTGATGCTATAATTAAGAGTATTTGTCATAAGTTTTAGGAAACACCAAATTTAGAGGAAAGAAATTTAACATCTTAAATATAGGAATTAAAAAATTAGGAGTTTGGGATTAATAGATACACATTACTATGTATAAAATAGATAAACCATAAGGACCTACTGTATAGCACAGGGAACTATATTCAATTTCTTGTAATGAGCTATAATGGAAAAGGAACTGAAAAAAATATACATATATGTATGTATGTGCATAATTGAATCACTCTGCTATACACATGAAACTATCATTGTAAATCGACTATACTTCAATTAAAAATAAGAATTAAAAAATGATCTGGTCAACTTAGAATAAGAGACAATCACAAGGAGTAAAAAAATAAGTTCAAAATATAGATGCATGACACTCCTTTATGCAGATTTATGAGAGTGCTACCTGCCTGCTACAGAGAACAGTGTTTTTTAAGTGAATGGATGTGATTGCATTCTCCAATGTGTTTACAAAACTGTTTAAAAACACATGTATTAACAATGATCAAATGAGTGCTTGTGCCAGCTACTCTGACAAGAGTGTCGATCTCTTCAGTTTCTGCAGACCATTTACAGTACAGGAGATCTGGGTGACATAGCTTTGTCTCTCACATACAGATATGACAATAATGATTTAATGAAGTATGACGTGGATTCTTTTCTCTAAGCCTTCATCATCAGTTTGCCTAGTCATAGCTCACATCTTCATGACTGAAGACATACAAAAGTTAGTTTTGTGGTCTTTTACTCAAAAACAAAAAATTTTGAATTGATCAGCAATATCTTCAAACACGATATACACAACTGACATACAAAATATATTCAAATATGATTGTAACTCTAATTATTCCAACACCAAAATGGAACCTTCAGAAATCCCACTGAAATCATTGACATGAGATAGTCAAATATATTTGTAAAACCACATCATAAAAATAGAGCTTAAATATGGCAGAAACTTGATGAATTTCATTATTTTGATTCTATCTACCTATTTATGAAAATTGAAGACCCAAACCTTTAACTTAAAATTAAAATGTGGACATAAACAAATACTGGGTTAAATTCATGAAACACATTATTATGTGCCTTCATGTTCCACTGAAGTTATCTTCAATCAAGAACTTTAAGCCCTTTTTAGAGGGTCTATTTTTTCTGTCTGGCCTCAGTCAGAGGAGACATAAGCATACTCAATCAACGACTCCCTAGTTTCAGACCCAAGATATTCGATAGCACCAATTTCAACATGCTTAGAAATCTCATTAATCACACTGAGGCTGAGAACCTCAGTAAAATCCCTTGCATACTTGAAAAATTGAAGTAGAAGCCAAAATAATTTCAGCAGCAACCTACAAAGTGAGCATGGTAAATTAAGGTCATTTATTTAACAAGTGTTTATCGAGTGCCTACTATGTGCCTCTATCACCTGGAATGATAATACACATTCGCACTAGAGGAATATTCTGTCAGCAACCTGAAATGTCAATGACAAAAGAGGAAGAGACAATGGATGAAAAATAGAATAATTAAAAAGTACGATCTTTAGCAACTGCCAGTAGCATTTAATTTAACATTTTCATATAAAATCTCTCAATTGAATAATAACCTACATGTCAAGTAATCTATATATTACTCAAAATGTGCAGCTTTCTAAATTAAACTTCTCAAGGCTATTAGTTTTCATGAATCAAAGAGCAGCATGAGGTATTTCACCAGCACTACCTAACTCCAGTGCAAGCATGCTGAAGTCGCCTTTACCCTGTGGTGCATGCTTTCACTGAAAGTTCATAACTCCTAGAAGGAGGATGAGAGAGAGTATAAATTATTCAGTGCGAATTTAGGAATAATATTCTGAGTGTGGTCACTAGAAATAAAAAGGAAAGGGTGGATTTTTCACAATGAAATATGTCACTTTTCAATATACTGCCTTCAAGAGAGCTTCAAAGGATATAAAGATTCATGTCATACTCCACACTGAGGCAGAGATGATGCTCCATCAAAGAGGAAAATTCGTTTTTGCTTCAGTAAGAAAATTACACTGTGATATGAAATGAGTGTTAATTGTTCATGTACATTCTTATCAGCTACAGTGCTGGCTAATTCTGTATTTTTTATTTATTCCCGAGTACATTTTTTCCATTTTGTGTCTGTATTAATCTCAAGGAATCTGAATGAAAATTCCAAAAATATAGATTATGGCAACTTCTCTTTAATGTTTCTTAAATTTTGGTTACTGCATCATGCAGTTAAAAAATGGGCTAAAGAGTTCGAGTCTTAACTCCATAGTTTTCTATGTATCCTTGAATAAATCATTTAACCCCTCTGAGCATGACAGTTTGTATCTGTTATTCTGAGGCTTAAGATACAGAACGCAGCTAGCAGTACTGACAGGTACAACATGCCAAGCCCCACTTCACACACTAGCTCACAAACCTCAAAACTCTATAAAGTAGGTATTACTATTATTATTATTACTCCAAATTTTTTTAATGATGAAAGAAAGGAAACAAAAAGTTCAATAACTTCAGTAAGGTCACGCAGTTAGCAGCAGAGCTGGGAATCAGAACCGAGGCTTTTCAGCTCCAGACCCCATACTTTCACCAGTTCACCATACGTCTCTGTACCCAGGAGCTCTTTGTAAACTATAAAGTGAGATGCACACATTAGTGGTGGTGTCATTTTTATTGTCACTAGTAGTCTCCATCAACATTGCCTAACCTAGGAAAATCTAGAATTTTGCCTTTCCTAGGTTTCTTAGTAGGCCAGGCCTACCCTTTCCCTCATCACTGCATGGACAAATCCCAAATTCAGCCAAGGCCTCTCTTCATCACTCCAGCTCAAGGTAATCTCCACCCTCTGAGCCTTGTTTCCCTCCAGCTTTATTGAAATATAATGGATATATAACATTGTATAAGTTTAAGGTGTATGACATGATGATTTGATATATGTGTATATTGTTAATGACTACTACAACAGGTTAGCAAGTCCATCCCCTCACATACTTACCATTTGTGTGTGTGTGTGTGGTTAGAACATTTAAAATCTATTCTCTTCATAACTTTCAAGTATAAAATACAGTACTGTTAACTACAGTCACCATGCTGTACATTGGAGCCTTAGAACTTATTCATGTTATATCCGAAAATCTGTACCCTTTAACCAAAATGTCCTCATTTCTCCTATTCCTTAGCCTCTGTCAACCACTAACCTACTCTCTGCCTGGTGGCAATCTTTACTTCTCTTATGGCCCTTAATATATTCTACTTGTTACAGTGAATTTCTGACCTGTCTTGTTTCCCTCAGTAGACTCAAGTTCCTTGAGAACATCCATCTCTGATTCCTTTATTCACCTTGACATACCAGAAACATATTCATGCCTTGTGCATAAATATTTTTCAATGGTTGGATAGATGGATGTTTAACATCATTTCTAGAGCAATTAACACAATTATTACTAGGAATAAAGACAACAATCATGATTAAAAATTCATTGATTAAATGCTTTTAAGTTATGTAAAAAAACCTCTCATACTTATATAAATATAGTAGTAAGTAGAGGAAGATATACTGGATATTTAATTTTTCAGTATCCAAACACAGTTCCCATCTGGGAGAGAAATTCCAAAATAAGTAGAAGATGGAGCCCCATTTCACACCACTGAAGCCAAAGGGAGATAGATAGTCCCTCATCCTGTCATCCCTGCCTTCAGTTGACTCAGTGATCTACCCTTCCAATAAATCCTTTCCTGATTATCATGGTCAGGTTCAATTATTTGCAATCAAGTCTACCTAACTAATATAGCCCAGATAAATGGTTTATAAATCTTGCTGAATATTTATCAATTTTCGAAATTATCAACCCCAATTTTTTAAATACTATATATTTGTCTAGTAATTTTGAGTAGAAAATAAATATAAGACATCTTTCAGTTACATGAGAAAGTTCATGTATGTTGCAATCCATTTTTATGAGAAATTTGCCCAACAGCCCAAAGAGGAGTAATTTGGGGTCACCTTAAACTGTCCACACAGTGTTAAGAACTTATGATAATGTAAGTGATGCTGTAAACTGTCATTTAAATTAAACACTTAACCTAGTAGAAGTACATACAAGACTTTCTTGAGGAATCTGAGTCATAAAATGTCCTATGGGAAGCAACACTGTATCGACAAGACATCAACTCAGATACAACTACTCATCAGAACTCCAAAGATAGTATCACCAGGTGAACATCTACAACATTAGGTCTGCTGGTTCTAAATCAGAATACACTCTACTTTCAATCCTATCCAAAGTATCCTGAGGTTTTGATTCCAACCTCTTGCTGCTCTGGCACACCAGTACTCAGCATTTTGGACTCTTGGCTCTCTTCAAATCTCCGTACCCCCAGAACATGGGCCTGTTCACATCTGTAGCAGCACCCTATCTATTCAACTTGATCTCCTTTCCAAGAATGCAGCCTCCACCTTCTCAGCACAGCACCTAATATATGGACTTGAAAAATTCTGCCTTGACGACTTTAAAGGAGGAGAAAAGCAATACTAAATTCAAGTTGGGAGGCGATTTTCTTCAGCATATTTAAAAAATAAGCTAATGAGTTTTTGTGCTGTGAACACAGTAGGCACTCGTGTATGTTTTAATGGATGTTTCAAACAGGGCTTGTTTTGCCAAGAGTAAGCAATGAAATGTTTCTTCTTTATGAGCCACAACACAAACATTTATCTGTCCAAGAAAGTTAAAGTATAGTCTCTTTCAGGTAAGAAAATAAATTTGCCTTGTCATATCCTCTTCCTGGTCTCTGAATCCAAATGAAACCTGCTGCTTTTTGTGTATGTGATGCTTTGTACTAACATGGGGTTTTGGGCTAATTAGCTGTCCCTGTAGTTTTGTTTCACCTTTTCTTTAATATATTTTAAAATCAGGACTTGATTTTTCAGTGGAATTCTTTTGCCATTATGTGTTCTAACCCAGAATCCTACTCCCATTCTAATTCTCCACAGTGTTTCAAGCATTTACCTGGTTCAACAAATAATTCTCATTAAATTTCCTCTATTATTTCAGCTTTTCAGTTTGAATATATTGGTATTAGTTGAATATTATTTCACTATTTTTTAATAATGTTGTTTGCTCGTCAAATTTCATTTCAATCCCTAGAATCTCTTTTTAATGCAAGAAAATTCATGTTCCATTGTATTATTATGACTTTGTCTAGATTTACCGTTTACATAAATATAAGTGGCATATATAAACTTTCTTAAAGATTCTCTACAATCAAGCAAGATTCTAAATTATTTGTCAAATAATTTTCTATTTCCTGCTTATTATAATAACTAACTAGAATCATTTTTGCCTTCATCTTTAAGTACCTCTCTAATCCATCTTTCTTTCCTGTTCAACCTTACCCCTCACTGTACTAGAAATGGTCATTTTTCCTGAAAATATATTCTTTCTAGTTCATTTTCTCTGAAATTAAAAAAAAAAATTTAACATTTCTAACAACAATGCTAAAAAAAATCCAAGCTAAATTCCTTTTCCTAAAATTTCATTCTTCCTAATTTCTTCTCATCATTTATTCCCTTTCTGTTTCACTCCGTCATAATTTATGCTCTAGGAAATCCCTCCTTGATCTCATTCACTTTTGCTCACTCTCCTTCACACTTTTATTAGGTCCTCCAACCCCATCCTTCCATTATCCCTTTCAGAGTTTGATCTCAAGATATCTTTCCAGCCATCTCTTCCACAATTCATCTTAAGGAAAACCCCTGCTGCACACCGGCCTCCCCACACACGCCTGCTCTCCAGCCCTGCGGCGTGGCTCTCCCCATTTCTCCCCTTCTCCAAGGCTGTTCCAGCCCCTTCAGAAAAGTCAACCTGTTACGTTCCCTTGAAAACTGTTGAACAGAGCTATGGATATTTTACTTTTATTCTCCAGCTTCCTCCATGCCCCTTCTTTCCTGTTTTCCTGTCATTTTTTTCTATGTACTCCAAAGACGTCCTCCTGTTCCACACCAGGGACAAGCCTCTTCCTCCTCCTCCTTGATGATGTGTACACTTCTCTGATTCCAAACTTCTCATTATTCTTCCTTTGAGCTGGCCTTTATCTTGGTTTGGTTATGCTGCCACTGAGAAGGAATTATTCTTCGGCTATTTCTTTTGCCTTGTTTCTCCATGAGCATCTTTCAGGCGTATAACAAGCAGATAAATCTTATACGTGGAATATCTGGGCTACATTTTTAATTTTATAGTCCTACTCCCCAGGCCAATAATAGAATGGATCTCCAGAAAGAACAGACATTCAGTTGCTGAATGGAAGGAATGTTTCCTTCCCTACTCAAAAGCAGCCCTTCTGACTAATTCAAGAAATACATCAAAACGGTTCCCAAGAAGAGCCCATATGTCAGCACCAAAGAATTAAATATTTTGAAAATGAGAAGAACCACTTGGTCTATTTTTCAATAGAGATTGAGAACAAAGGAAAAGAAGAGAGACAGGGAAGAAATTAATAAGAATTTAAGCTGAAATAAATATAGAACTCTCTAGTTGCAATGAAAGGGAAAACTAGGTAAGCTTAGAACTCTAGTTAAGCTCAAAGCCACTATTATATGCCTAAAGTTTATACCACATTTCTAACACGTGCCATCAGCTTTTGGCCAAAGCCAAGTCCCAAAAAGGGAAAAAAGGGGCCTAAAAAGCGTTGGAATGATAAAGTGATGAGCGGTAGATAGAAGCCTTTCACATGATACAAATAATTCTTTAACACAGTGTGCTTCAAAAATAATGGGGGGTGGGGGGAGAAACACAGGCAGACACTTGAAGACATCAGTGCTTTGTGAGAATGTACTTCGATAGACTACAAAACACTATTTGAATGTAAGCTAGTCATTATTACTTGACAGAAGTGCAATTATGTCTCACCCAGTGCTGGGTAGCAAATGGTATTAAGCATGAGCCACTAGCTCTCCCAAAGCTAAAATAGCAAGAGTGGGTAGAGGAAAAAAGAGCACTGGGAAGAACTTATTTCTCCTTCTGAATCTATGTTACACCCTGGGGAACTGAGCTCCTGTAATACTCAAGTAGTAAAAACGAGAGGCACCCAGAAACAGATGCTGTCTCAATTTGGCTGTCTGCCTTCAAGGATCAAATAAAAATGTGTGTTTAGAGAAGTGGAACAGCTGCCCATCTAGTCGGTTGCTCACCTTTGAGTCCTCAGGACTTCCCATATTCCGTAGCCAACCATTTCTGCGGTCTCTGAGAAGCACCAGACTAAGGAGTAAAGATAAATAGATGGTTCGGGTCCTAAGTTGCCTGAAGACAACAGCATTACTCCCTTATAACTCATCAGAAAAGTTCAAATAAGGCACCATCACAAGGTTTCCATCTTTGCGCTGCATGCAGAAATGGTTGGAAATTCCTCCTCACCAGTTCATTCAATAAATACTTGTTGATACTGCGCCATAAGTGATATTGTGGGTATTAAAATGAGTAACATAAATAATATATATTATCATATATGTATTACACACACACAGCCATGAATAAAGCTTAACACTTTGTAGGTTGTAGGTACTCACTATTAATTTCCTCCCTCCCTCTTTTTATCTTAAAAGTCCTACCTTCTAACTTACCATTTTAGAGGGGACAAATAAATAATTCTGCTATCAGTGTAACCTGTGATACGATATATGATATGATATGACATGGGAGTGACAAGAGCAAGTGGCATATTAGCTGAATCTTAGGCAATAGTTGGCCTGGTAGACACTGGACATATAGAGGATTAAGAGGTAACCACAGTCAAATAGATTTGCATTTCAAGAAACAGAATAAAGATTTCCTCTGGAATCTAAGCTAGTTGAGTAAAGAAAAGGTAACGTTAATTTAAATGAGAGCTACTTACTACCTGC
The DNA here is from genome assembly GCF_048773025.1 of Camelus bactrianus. Taxonomy (NCBI): domain Eukaryota; kingdom Metazoa; phylum Chordata; class Mammalia; order Artiodactyla; family Camelidae; genus Camelus; species Camelus bactrianus. The sequence goes on along the minus strand of NC_133541.1, from coordinate 56,417,661 downwards.
TTTAAAAAAAAAAGAGGTACTGGAAGAAAATTCAGAGCAAAGAAGAGAAACTAATTTTTACTAACAGTCAAATGCAAAAGAAATTGTAAGTATCTGTCAAAAACAAGGCTAAGTGAACTATTTTTGAAGCAACAGAAAAAGACCCCTGAGCAAGAAATTTTATAGCCATCCTTTTTCTAGGTCGGAACTCTCTTAGAATGAGACAAAGAAAAATCTGGACCTGGAATAAGAGGAAGATGTTAGGAATCCATTCACCACACTGACAGAGATTTGTTTAACAAACAGATAAAGGGCCAGTGTAATCCCATAACACAGGAAGAGGGAATGGACTGAGAGGAATAAATGAAAAATTATGACTCCAGAATAAAGGGCGATACATTTTTAGAACACTCATTAGGTTAAGTTAGGTAAAAAAGAAATTATTAGAATATGATAAAGGAAAGAACCGTTTTTTCATGTTTCTCCACAAGAAAACATTCAGTATGCTTTGCAAAAATTAAATTTGATACCTTAATGTGTACCTGAAAAACCGCTAAGTGAATTCCAGAATTTAAAAATCCCTAATGCTCATTCTAAATAACTCAGAACAGAGAGGGTGGAGAACAAGAAATGCTTCCACACAAAATAAATGACTTTTCTGGTTTCTTTTATAAAGGCATAAATGAAGGGCATTCTAAAAATATACAAATAGAACCCCAAAATGCTAGTATTTTTTCTTTAAGAAATAGAAAACCACTATGAAGAAAAGATCTTAGGAAGTATACAAATTTCATTACAACATAATTGGACTTGCAGGAACAATTACCGTGCCGTACTGTAAGGGGAGCTGTTGGCACGTAAGAGCAAAGCACACACATGAGCTCATCCACCAGCCTCGGCAAAACCCACTTGCAGCTAGAAGCAGTCATGTTTCAACACCTCAGATTCCCTAATGCTGACAAGCTAAACAACTTGTTTTGTCTCTGGGAGCTCTCCTCTGGTGATTAACTGCTTATGGTGAATACTAATTATATGAAAGTACAGTATTGAAGAAGTAGTGTTCTATTTCCTCTACCTGCAGCCTCGGCATGGCTTTGAATCTAGAAGGTACCAGGCAGAGCCACTGCAAACCAAAACCAAGAAAGGCATTTCTCTCCCCACCCCCGGTAAATAAATACATCTCCTACTTTTTAGTATAACACAGCTCACTAATACGAAACTTCTTTTAACCTCTGGGCTCCAAACCAAATAGAATTACAATAAAGTGAGTGTTTTTAAGGCCTGTCATAATCATATGGACAAACCTGCAGCAAGAGTTTGTGAATTAGTGAACTATCAGTGTCCTCAAGTCCCCATGTCCCATGTTGAAAATTTACCCCAAATTGTCAGTTCTTAGGAACTGCACCTCAGATTAAAATCTTCTCACTGGGGAGCCTATAAGAATTTGTTCTTGTGTTTTAAATACTAAGTGCTTGTTAAACCACCAACACTGCAAAATTAGAAGACTATTAAACAATATAAGGCAGCAAGTGATTAAATCTACCAAATACACATTCAAAGCAGCTTAAGCTACTTTTTAATTAAAAATAAAATATCACTGGCTAAATTCAGATGTCTTAGCTATCTGAAAAAGGTTACAAGGCTGTTCAAAATGCAAAATGCTGCTAAGTCCAGATAGAAAAGGAGAAGTAGGGTAGGGGTGGGCTGAGTTGGTATCTCATCTTGTCCCTGAGCCCACGGTGGAGGGGCCTCAAAATGCTGACCCAGTTTAGTCAGAGGACATAGGTGGGTGGGGTGAGTGGGGGGGGTCCAGGCTGCACAGCAGGGTGAGGACGCCATGTGGCTGCTGATTAAATAAGCTTTATTAGCCAAGGCCTCAGAGGAGACAGGGTGTTTCACCTTCTTGGCAAGGGGAATGAGTTGAGTAACAGCATCCCAAGAAGCTGAGGCACTGGAAATGTATAGATGGCCAGAGGAAATGTTAGTGCTATTTTAAAATATAGCTTCAATGGACAGATAAACAGTTCGTGAAATAATAATTAGTGTTTGGGAAAGAAGACATAGGGACTTTCGAATTAATGGGATGGCTTGCGATTGAAAGAAATTTTTACTGTAAAGTTAGAAGTAAATAAACATTGTAGCTTTAAGTTGTTCCTACTTGTTGAAAGTAAAGAAAAAGGGCCAGGGGGCTTAGTCAACGTTGGGCAGGAAGCCAAGAATCTGAAGCTGAGACTTAAGGCTGGGATGATATCATTCACTCTGAAGTCTTGATACTCTTTCTAAAGTATGAGAAAATTTACTGGTAAAACCTTACCTCACCCACAGTTCTCTTATTTTTAACTCTATTTTTTTCTCTCAAGAATAATTTTCCAAATCTGCTTTCTGCCTTATATGTAAATGTTATGAATTTACATTTAGCTTCCAACATGGTCTTACCTAAAAAGCTTGCCCTGAAGTAAAGCACAGGCACTTGGTAGCTACAGGAATACAAGACATGATACTCATATTTAATCACTTCGGTTGCCGTGGCAGTCTCGGTCAACTCAAAATCATCCAGAGGTGGCTCTAAAGCCTCCTGAAAAACAGCAAATACAAAAACAAAATATGTTTGTCAATAAAAAGAAGTACATTAACACGAAGAGAGAAAGATGAGGTTTTCTTCTTGCAAAATAACAGTTAAATAAACATAGGACTATGAGGTAAGGAAAAGGGAGTTTCCCACATTAATGTTTAACATTTGAGTCCTGGGTAAATAGTAAAACCAGAAAACATTAGCATTAAGTAATTCCAGATTGCTTTCGAGAGACAAAGCAGCTCTGGGTAAAAAAAAACAGGAAGGAAAAAAAAAGCAAAAAGATCTATTGCAAGAGCAACTGAAAAATCTTTACTGGACAATTTTAGCAACAAGATGATGGCTATACAAGCTACCTTCTTCCCTACCTGTGAAAGCTAAAAACATCCTAACAATTGAACAAGAGACTGTGAAATGTCCCTAAAGATTCTATTGTACTTGCCAAAAGATGATTCATTGTGTGCTGAACAATTCCCAGTTCCATTTTGAATAAGAAAGTTATTTTGCAAGAGGTTGAGTTTGTTAGGTACATTTCAAAACCTGAGATGAATCTGTTTTCTTTATTATTGTGCTATCTTTGGTATATTTCTACAATAAATCTTGATTTATAATAGAGTAGATGGCAAATATTAATGTCAACTTAAACAGGATTTTGTTAACAAAGATGGTTCTAGCCAGCTCACTTCTCACCTAATCATTCTCCACCAGTTGATTTTTTAATTATTATTATGTGTGGGGTTTCTTCAGAATGTATGTTAATGTTTGGAAGCAATTAATTGCACACGTTCAGTCAGAATCTGGTTCCATCCACATTCACTTATTTATTTGGGTTGAAGAGTTTCCTTTGATAGTAAATTAGTGGAGGGAAAGAAGCAGGTTGGTTTGGCTCCATCCTACCTCTCATTAAAACAGTAACTACAACAATGAACAATTGGGAAGAGCTGCAGGAAAGATTTCATACCTTATCAATATGAAATAAGGTTTCCTGTGGAGATAAGTAAAGCCACAGACCACTCTCCAGATCTGTTATCTGCTTTACTAATTCCCCACTCACAGTCAATTCATTGGAGGAGATATTACACTAGATAAATCACAACTGGAGATATTTACAAAGTAGGTTTTCACTAAACTCCAGTAAACACTATCAATTAAATACAGTGAATTAAATAACCAGAGAGAAATCACTGAAATAAATATTCCAGATACAGAAAATTAATACAGTAGCAAGGAAGAGGTTTTTCTCTTTGTATATTTAAATTTTCATTAGGCAAAGAAAAATATGTCTTCTTTTAAAGAAATTCTCTTAACCAAAATTCTTTCTTTTTAGTCAAAGATTAGGTTGTTTAGCATTTATAATTTCTTTTCTTTCTTAACATTATAAAATCATTGTGATTTAAAATATTGCAAACACTGCACAAGAACATTTTAAAAAAAAAGTGAAACTCCCCACATCCCAGCACTGTAGTAACCTCGGATTTGTAATTATTTTTAATAGGTCACTGTGTATTTTTTCAGGCTTTTTAATTTTTTGGTCTACAAACACATAAACACACACACACCCACCTACCCTCTCACACCGGCATTCCCAATTAAATCATGCTGTATACACATATGTTCCTTGATTTGATTTTTTTCACTCAGGGACATACTACCACATGCTGCCATGTCTGTGCTGTAGATTTTGTTTCTTCTTTTAATGGCTTCACTGTATACCAATGTATGACTATGCTGTAGTTTTGTAGGGTTTTTTTAAACATTTCCATCCTGCTGGATATTTTAGATTAACTATAATTTTCTGCTACTACAACTAATGCTGCAGTGAATATCTAAACACATACATCTTTATACACCTCGATTTTTCTATGGTGCAGATTTCAAAAGGTGACATTATTTTATGAGAGGGTATGTACATTTTAAATTTCAATAGATACTGACAATTTGTGCTCAGAAAGAGGCTATATCAATTTATATTCCCAGCAAAAATGTGTAAGAATGCCCTTTCCCATATCCCATAAATACTGAATATTACTTGTTTTTAATTTTTGTCTATTTGATGAATTTTTAAATGTCAGTTTTTTGTTTTAATTTCTAGTTTCTTGATTACTAGTGAAAGCAAGTATCTACTCATATATTCATTGGTAATTTGTAGTCTTCTGCGATTTGCCTGTTCTTATTCTTTGCCTGTTTTTCTGATACTTAATTTCCACTTTCTTATTGAATTATATAAACTTTTTATATTAGAAATAATAACTTATTACTGGAAATACATACATATAAATACCTGCAGCACAGAAAAACAGAAGTATGCAAGGATGTGTGTGACATGTGTGTATGAAATATTTTCACTCAGTTTTAACTTTGTTTCTTGTACATTTTATTATAAAGATTTTTTTTTACTTTAACGTAGTCAAATCTTTTAATGTAGTCAAAGCAGATACATTTTCTATCTGCAGCTTCTGAGTTACCTGTCTTCATTAGAAGGGCTCCTGCTAGGTTCCACTTCATGCTTGAAAGTTAGAAAAGTGTTCAACTCTTTTATTCTACACACACATACTCTCTCTTTCTCTCTCATACACGTGCTTTTAAAATTGACATTTAGATCATTAATCCATACTAATTTTGTTTTTGTATATAGCGTGAGGTAAGAATTTTTCCCAGATGATTTCTAATAGTCCATCTTTTCCCACTGATTATAATGCCACTTTTACCATAAATTAGCTTTCTGTGTATTTATCCTCTACTCTTCTTTATTGAGCTATTTCTTTTCTTAGACCATCACTGTCCAGTTTGTAAGTAAACACTGAATTGGGTCATTAATTTCTGCATAAAGCTGCAGAAACAGATTGCCTATGACTCAGTCCTGCTAGGGAGGATAAAATTCCTGGAAAGACTGTCCTTCACTCAAACTCAAACTAAGCACTTAGGTATGTTGGGGCTAATACCAGGAACTTGAAACGGGTGATTAATTAGACATAGATCCAGATTCTCTGGAACAGTTAGGAGGTCCAAGGAATAAGAGAGAGGGGACAGAAAAAGCTTCTTAAAGAGCCTATGAGAAGTTTTACTCCAGTCATGGTTCTCACTGGCAGCTGAGTACATTTGTGGGGTTTGAAGGCTAGAGTACCTGTCCTCTAATAGGGAGTGCTGCTATGTCACTCAGGCCCTTGCTCTGGGCAGCTATTTATGGGCAAAGACATTATTGCATCCTTAACTCATACTAACTAAATTGAATTCTTGGCCTGTGTCTGCTAGGATCTTTCTGTCATCCATGGTCACCTATATGATGCCCATGCAAATATCATCCCTTGAAGTTATGCAGTTTGGAAATCTCTAAACTTCTACATATTTTCTGCTTCCCTTTCTCAAAGTGCCAGATGGTTTTAGAACTTCAAGACCAAGGTTCTTGTTTTATTCATCTTTGTATTTCCAGAAACTCTAACACTGAGCTGAGAACCATGGTAAGCAGCATTTTCTATGTCAGTAGCAGATCTGTTTCCTCTCATTTAAGTATATTATAACAAACTTCATAGGTGATTAACCAGCAAGCCTACCCTGACCTAAAGTCTTAAGAGAAGTGAATGGAGGAGTAAAAATGCAAAAGATCACCACAGATGATATACAAATGGCAAACAGGCAAATGAAAAAGATGTTCAATATCATTAGCCATCAGGGAAATGCAAATTAAAAGTAAAATGAGATAGCACAACACATATATCAGAATGGCTAAAATAACAAACAGTGACACCTTCAAATGTTGGTGAAGATGCAGAGCAACTAGATCATTCGTACACTGCTGCTTGGAATATAAAATGGTGCAGCCTCTCTGGAAAACCATATGGCAGTTTCTTATAAAACTAAACATGTAATTACCATACAATCCACCAATTACACTCTTGGGCATTTATCCCAGAGAAATGAAAAACCTGTACACAAATGTTCATAGCAGTTTTATTCAGATTAGCCAAAAATTTGAGACAGTTCATATGTCCCTTAGCAGGTCATGGTTAAACAAACTGTTACACCATCCCACATTGCTCCGCGATGAAACGAGCAAAATGTTGATATACTCAACCACCTGAGTGAATCTCTCAGGAATTATGCAAGTGATAAAAGCCAATCCAAAAAAATTACAGACTGTATGATTCTATTTAGAGAACAGTTTTGAAATGACAAAATTTTAGAAATCAAGAACAGAGAGCAGACTAGTATTAAGGGGGTGGGTGGAGGGAGTTGGGTATGGTTACAAAAGGGCAACATGAGTCCTTGTGACGGTGGAACTGCTCTATATCTTGACCATGGTGGTAGATAACATGAACCTATACATGCGATAAAGTTGTATACAGCCAAGTATACACACACACACACACACACAGATCAGTACAATTAAAAGGGGGAAATATGAATAAGATCACTGAATTGTATTGATGCCAATATCCTGGTTGTGATATTACACTATAATTATGCAAGATGTTACCAGTGTGGGAAACTGGATTAAAAGTACATGGGATCTTTCTGATTATTTCTTATTACTGCCTGTGAATCTGTAATTATCTTAGAAATGTCTATTAAAAATGAAAAGGAAAAAATAGCAGAGCAATTTGAGATTTATTAAAAATAAAATATCTAAGACCTCAGGGGGTAACAGTACAGATGGTAGAGGGATTATGTTGATGAAGAGAGTCTAATGCCTGGAACTTGCTTTACAGTAACACAGGAGAGGGGTCAGTGGTTGGAGGTGAGGAAGGGGCACGGATGGCCACAGAGTGATGATTGTTGGGTTGACTGATGGATCCACAGGTGTTCTTTATATCATTCTATCAACTTTTTGGAATATTTTAATTGTCAAAAATGTTTAAGGTAACAAGTTTCTGATACCATGTAATAGTATACAGAATCACAGAACTCTAACTATGAAAGGCACTTGAATCATTCCATCTGGCCCAACACTCACCTTACTGATCAAAACAAGAAGGCCCAGAAAGGTTGGTGGTTTACCCAATGTCACCCAAATAGGAGCAGAGGCAGGCCTATGACTCATACCTACTGACACTGAAACCACTGCTCTTCGTACTACTGAATGCCACTTCTTAACTATTATATACTTGATTTGGACTGATGTTCTAGACACCATAGGACTACTATTAACATTTTGAATAAGTGTGTTAATGTTTTATTATTTTTCTTTTATTATGTCTTTTTTAAAGGTTTGGGGCATATTTAACTTGATATTAAGAGTTAACAGAAAAAGGAGCCACATGTACATTTATTTTCCTTAAAATGTTGCTATTTCATTAAATGAGAAGATACCTGTGTTTAGAAAATTACATTCATTCAAGGAGCTAAAAGATTAAGTGGTTCACATTAATTATAGAAACCTTGATTTTATTGAATTCAATTAACAATAAGTTGACAGTGATCTCTCATTTAGAAAATCTGATATGAATTAAGCTTTACAACTAAATCTCATTAAATAGTGATCATGCTGAAGACACTTCATAGATATTTTATTGAAAGCAAACCCAAATAGCATATTGGGCTTAGGAAATGAGATCCATATCTCTATTGAGCCTACAGGAAAAGGTAATTGAAGGAGGAAAAACTTTTCTTCTATCACTAAAAATCTCTATTACTATTGCTGAGCAAACATAAGTAACAAGCTTTCTTCATAATGTCCCTTGAGGAAAAGACCTATTTGTTTATCTTCCACCAGTCAGGTCCTTAATTCAAACCTAACAGTTATGGGACAGTATCATAGCCAAGAAGCCAGAGTGAAAAGATAGGTTGTGTAACAAACTTCACCTGATTTTCCTGAGCCAACATCCTTTTAATATTTTCATAAGTGATAAAGACTGATGAAGCCTTTGGACAAACCATTGAAAAATCAATTCCTTAGGAAAGAATTTTAATTATTAAAACATTTTAAATGAATTATAAAAATAACCTATGTAGGCCCCTACATAAGCAGTGCTCATTATTTACAGTGGGGTGGGTTTTTGTTTTTGTTTTTGTTTTTTTTTTACTATTTTTACTCCAAGAATGGACTCTTTGTTTTATGATCTCTATGGCTTTTGAGTACGTGATTTTCACAAAAAACTTTGCAAGTGATGGCATTCTTTTAGCAACTGTAAATGTTGTATCCAGCACATAAGAGAGGGTTCAACACAAGGCAGGCATGTGTCTGACAGCATCCAGAGCGACACTGAAACAACAAAGGGTGCTACCAAGATGATCCCAAGAATACATCTCAGGCTCCCCCTTTCCTGTAACATCACTACTCCTGATTTTCAAAAAAAAAGGAAAAAAAGAGGTGCCATTCTTTGCTCTGTCAGCTCCATCAGAGGGGAGTGAATTAGCATCAGCACTGCCAACATGGGTTCCCTCTGAGAGAAAGAATCTCTCTCCTGTGTGGGATTAAATCCTTTGCAGCCTGGCATGCTCAAGGGCAAGCAGGAAGAAGGGGACGCAGAAACCCGCCAAAGCACATCTGGCAGTTTTCTGGATGTTTATAGCTGGTTCCAATGTGCTTTGTAGGCCCTGTTTCCTTCAGGACCGTGCAGGAGACAGCAAGACAACTTGAGCCCAGGGCCGGGCAGCAGCAAACAGGCTGAGTGCAAGGCAGGCTGCAGAAGAGAGTCTCTTAGATTCCCTGCCAGAGGACACAGGTTCCTTGGCAAGAGAGAATAGTAATAATGCTTAGTGGCATCTAACATATGCCAATAATGATTAGGCCTTACATCAGAATAATATATAAAATCATTATTTTCTTAGAAAAAAATGAGAAAGGCTCAGAAGGGCTATAGAAATCACAACTAATTAAAGGAAGAGGGAGAGACTTTTACCTAGTATGCTGAGCTTCAGAATCAGTCAAATGTGTTTCTATTCAGAGTTACCCTTAGAATGTTACATGAAAAGACCAGCGTCAGTTACAACAGTTTACAGTTTTTCTAAGCACATTTGTGTACACTATGCCATTTGCTCCTCTGCTCTAGGAGGAAGGCCCAAGGTTACACAGTAAGTAAGAAACTGAGCCAGAACACAAACCTAAACCCCTCAGGCTGCAAACTCAGGGCTCTTTCACTCTGCAAAAACCATCAGATTGGAGAGGGGTGGGTAGAGGCGTAGGGGATATTGAACATTTGTATTGTTGCACTCCACTCCCAAACTTTTGCTTTTGAACTCAGCAGTTCTGAGATGGATTTAAGAATCTATGTTGTTTACAACTTTCCCAGTGATGCTAATACAGGGGTCAGCAGACTACTCCAGGACGCCTTGCCTCACATATATGTGTAGGGTCTCTGTGGGGATTCTTTACTTTTCTGGTCTGTGGGATTATAGTATCAGGAAAGCCCAATCATTAACACTCAAAATTATACCATAAAGAAGTTTGACTTCACTGGCTGCTTATCTGTGTCCTCAAGAGTATCACTGTCTCATCTGGCCTCCTCTCCGTGGGAGCCAAATGCACCTCCATTAACCTAAGACATCAGCTCAACACCACCACTCCCAGGGACAGAGGCTCTTCTGTTGACCCTTTCCTTTATCTCTTCCTATCCAAAAATAGCCCCCATTTTCTCCTTTTCCTTTTAATTGATCGATTAATTCCCATGAAAATTTCAATGTTTACTGATAGTTCAGTATGTTATTCCTTTATCAATTATTCCATTCAGCAGTGGATTTGTAACTGATAATCCTAATCAAAAGGAATCCTTAACAGTGGAATTTGGGGTGCCAAAAAGGAGTAAATTTTGCACCACATGTAACCACCTTTCCATGTTTTAACTCCAAAGCCCCAAAATTCTTCCTTATGCTACAGGGTAAATCAGTTCCACTAGGTTTATCCTTGTAGAAAATTAAGAAACAAGTCACATTTTATATAATACACTCTCAAAAATATGAACCAATTTATCATCCCCAGATTTCTCTTTCCCATATTAAACAATTCTAGTTCTTCTAATTTTTCTGATATCCCTAGTTCCAGAGGTCTGCAAACATTTTCTTACAGGGATGGATAGTAAATATTTTAGGCTTTGTGGGCCATAAGATCTCTGCCACTGTAACATGAAAGCAGCTAACATGGTAACTGGTAACATGTAAACAAACAGACATGGCTATACTCCAGTGAAATTTTATTTACAAAAGCAAGCTATGGCCCATAGGCCTTAGTGTGCCCATTCCTGTGAGTGTGACTTAACGCCTTCCTTAATTTCATTTTATTGTACTTTTATAAGTAGTAAGCAGAACCTTATTAAAGGACCTGTGTCTCCATTTGATGAACTTTCCCCCTTTTCTATTTTTTTTCTATCTTAGTATGTTACATTAGATTTCCTGAGGGGATGATAAATTCTAAGCCTTCAAAGAATGATGATAATTGAATCCAACTGGCTGAAGTCTGGCTGAAGTCATTTTCTAAGGTAAGAGATAGCACTACCCTAATTTAAACAAGTGAGATTTTTATATGTCTTGATGAATAAACTGCAAATTCCTTCAGTATATGAATAAACTTTCTATACTCAGATCAGAAATGAGCAAATTTCATTGCCAAAGAGTGAAAATGATATGGTCTTGATAAAATAGACCAAAAGGCAAGCATTGCAGTAACATCAGAGGAGGCTGTCTTACTGTGTGTACAAGAAACATCAAGTCTAGGAATCAGCAGAGGACTGTTCTAGAGGACCTTTGAGGGAGCCATGAGCTCCTTCCCCTTCCTCAAAACTCTCTCTGAATTATGCAGGTGTAAACAGGGATTTATTTGTTTGCTGGCTCTTTTATCAGGAGAACCCCTTAATTTGTTCCACAAGTCCCTGCCACGTGCCAGGCACCATGCACATGCTAGGACAAAGATGTAGAGCTGCTTTTATATAATGCCATTTCAAGTAGCAATGAGAGCACAATGAAAGTCCTCATCTTTCTACAAGTACACTCAAACCCCAGATAAAGATACCTAGATATTAGAGAAACACAGTATAGTCAAATATGGAAGAGAGCATGGAACTTTGAGTTAGACCTGGGTTCAATTCCTGGCACTCACTGGATAGACAGACCACTTAATCCCTCTGAGCCTCAGTTTCCTTATTTGTTGAAAGAAGGCACTTTCCCCTTGTTTAAAGTGTATTAAACAAGATAAAATGCAAAACTATCTGACACATAGTAGGAATACTGATTAGTGTATTCATTCATCAAATGTTATAGGATATCTTCCATGTTTCAGATCAAGGGTTGGCACATTTTCTTAAAGGGCCAGGTAGTAAATAGCTTAAGCTTTGTGAACCATATGTCTCCATCAAAACCACTCATCTTTGCCACTGTAGCATGAAAGCAGCTTAGACAATATGTAAACTTAACGTGTGTGGCTTTGTTCCAATAAAATGTTATTTACGGACACTAAAATTTAAATTTCATATAATTTTAGTGTGTCATGAAACTTTATTTCTATTCTTTTGATTCTTTTTCAACCATATAAAAATGCAAAAACTGTTCTTAGCTAGTGAGTTGTACTAAAATAGGAAGCTGGACACAGTTTGCCAACCCTTGTTCTAGACTCTCCTAGGATCTGGGGACAGGGAGGAGAACAACAGTAGACATTGTGCCCTAAAGGGAGGAGACATGATAAACAAATAATCACACAAATCATTAAGATTATCATCACAATAAGTGCTACTAGAGAAAATGCAGAGTTCTGGAGTATATATAATTTTTACTGCACCTATAAATTTCGTACATGAAGTTTTAACCTTTTTTGTTTCAGCTCCTTCAATTATAAACCAGTTTTATGTAGGACTGGCCCTTTTAATATCCTAATCGTCATTCCCCAAGGTTTATTATTAGTTCAATGACCATATCATCTACCCAGATAGACTTTTAGGAACAATTTTTTTGTCCAAGTTCAGCAGATTATCACCTAGACTGTGTCACCCGTCACCTCTAATCACTCAAGCTTCTTCCTAACAAATTCTTCCAGCCTTTAAAAAGTTTCCTTGCACACTTCCTTCTGTAAAGTACTCATTGAAAAAGTTACCACCTAAAGGGTCACACATGTAAATTGCATGCAAATGAGCACAGACTTGCCTGACTATCCCTGGGCTCCTGGCTCCATAGCGGTGCGGCTGAATAGCCAGCCCTGTCACAGTCCCAGATGATTAGACACTTGGACACCACGTGGCCCAGATCCTGCCTGCCCAGTAGTCCTGCCTTTCTCTCCAGCGCAGGGACACAGCCTTAATTCAAAGTCAACTCTGAAGAGCCAGAGGTGACTTCCTTTCTCTTCAAAAGGAATCCTGTTCTAATCTGCATAGAGACAAAGAGCCCTGGGTTCCAAATGTGTAAATCAACACAGTAAATAAAGAGTTATTGAAAAATATAGTTTTTTTTTGTTTTGTTAATGGTTCAGACACCCTTTTTGCCAGTAATATTTTGATGAGAGCAACCTGGTTGAATATACTACAGGTTTGTTCTGGGAGGGGGATGAGGGGTGTTTTAAATCTTAATTATGATATGGCATTTCAAAGGTGTGACTTCAGTTCTTTTCTTTTTGATAGGTTATGTTAATGGTTGCAATAGCTGAAAAAGAGACACAGATCCCCATGGAAGACGGATATCACTAGCCGTGCTTAGTAAATCATGACACTCACATTTCACTCTCCTTCTTCAGTTGTAAGAGGTTTGTCTTCATTTTTCTTGATACTTTTCAGTGAGTTGCTAATCAACTTAGAGAGATTGATATGATCATGAGGTACAACAGACACACAGGCTAAGGGTCATCATTAGCAATAGGAAATATAAATTCTGTCTCAAATAATCTTAATTTCAAATTTGGAGAACCAGTGTTTGGAAAGAACTGATTATACTGTTGTTTTTACATACTGCCTTTTTTTTGTTCATTAGAGTGCCTGTGCAGGGATCTTTAAAGCCCCTGGTCTGACAAATAAGAGTTGCGTTAACTAATACTGGATGAGATCACCCAGGTAAATCAAGGAAACAGTGAGCTATGATACAGAATAAAAGCCTGAAGGAGTGAAGCACCACTGTCAGCCCCTTCCTAGCATCTGGTGCCCACTCCCTTTTGGATGCCCTGAGTAACATATAGGACTCTTGGTCTCCTGACGAGTGAACTGTGTGAGGATCCAGTGTGAGGCCTGTTCAAATATTAGTAAACCTTCATTTAAAAAAGTAAACAAAAGTATAAAAAGTAGTTCTAATGCTATTTCCCACATGTCTTTGGGTTATTTTGCAAGCTCCCTGGGTGCATGCATCCACTTTAAAGACTCTGCTGATGACCTGCACCATTGCTAAAAAAAATTATGAAGAAGACAAAATTGCTCTTCAGCAGCTCCTATACCTACCTTTTAAAGGCTTTATTTTCTTTCCTCTTTCAGCACAAGACTTCAAAATTCAGCCCTCCTGATTTTCAGAGTAAAGAGACTTGACAAATTCACCAACAGTAACTGTTATAGCCTGGACATGTTAATCTTACCAAGAGTCTTTGCCTTTGAAAAAGTTTCCTTAAACAGGAAAATCTCAAAGCATCACTCTCCGCGCAGTTACTGTAATAGAGAACAAGGCATGGGAGAGAGGGATAGCAGCAGTGGCTTTTCTGGCACCTTCAGAACACACTGGGGGGATGACTGCCTACTGTACTGAGAAGGCAAGCCCTGCAAAGATGGTGCAGAGTGGCACTGGACACCACCAGGGCCTCAGGATCAGTCTCTGAGGTGACAGAAATCACTCCTGGAAGGAACTGTGTTTGACTTCTAATTGCTGGACCGCCATTTTCCATTTCCAAGCCTGGGCATTCAACCACTTTTTCTATTTGTAATGCTAATGATAAATCAACATTCAACAGAAGTTTCCAAAGAAGAAAATAAAAGAAGCTTAAGCTGATAATATTGAATTAATGTGTTTTCCTGGTTACTTATAATGGTAAAGGATGATCTGCATAGTAAGGAAAATGCTAATTTTATTAAAGTGCTATTAGATAAGGCTTTTAGACTAACTTGCAGCACCCTAAAAAAAATTATACAGTGACTTGATTTGTCAGTTCTAACCTCTTTAGAATTGTTCGCCTGCACAGTTGCCCCACTTGGAGGAAAAACCAAATTCAGAACTGACTTGTTTCCTAAATGAATTGGGAAGTTGTCATTAAGAAGCATCTGCTACTTTATTGACTTCATGTAAAAGCCTTCTTGTGCCACTATAACGGACTACTGAGCAGATGTTTTAGAGCAAGATACCCACAGCAATACTTGTATCATAAAAAAGATAAGGAGCTACAACATAATTAATGATTTCAGTTCCTCGATAAATGAATTTCACTTTTTAAAAAAATAGATTTAAAGTTTTATCAGGAACTTCAACTTTCAACTCAAGCAATTCACTGGCAAGAAAGTGAAGACAAAATCATTTATGGGAACAAATAACAAAAGGTCAGATTCAGCCTTACACCCAACATGATGAAATCTGAGGGTGCAAAAAAAGGCTTCTCCAGACCAGACCACCCTACCACCTCCCCATGGATCGATCAGTCAGAGAATTTGCCATTGGAGATGGACTTCTTTGTATCTTTAAGGCCTTTAAGCCAGGAAAATGTGTTTTCGCTGTGCGGGGACAAATACTTAAAATTATTATCAGCTAAACTTTTTAAAAAACCTCAGCCAAGATTTTCAAATTGACACTCAGCTCGCAGTACGGGAGGCAGGAGCAGGAAAGAGCCATAGCAGCAGGAAGGCCAGTAGTGGGTACAAACATGAACAGTGGCAGTTATCAATTGGTAACAAGTCCTTCCAACTCTAATAAAATCCCATAACTCCAAGTTGAGGCATTTGAAAACATGAGAAACAGTGAGAAACAACCACATGAAAATCTGCAAGAAGACTGCTCTTTAATCCAAGATCCAGGCTCTATTTAGGGTCCATATCTTAGCATAGATTATACCCAGAGCAGATCTTGAGAGGAAGATTTGAGCACAAGTAATCTATTGGGTAAGTGATTTCAGGAGCACCAGTAAGGGAGTGAGGAAAAGGAAGGATGGGAAAGAAAGCAACACAGGGTACCCTAGTAAACAGAGTACCACTGTGGGCGATTGGGGCTCCTCCCCTCTGGGAACACCTGAGAGACTGTATGGAACATACTTTAGAGTGTTCCACCTACAGGGTTTGGAAGTTGGGATGTGAATTCACCAACCTGGACAATCAAAAGATGGGTAGAAGACCTAAATAGACATTTCTCCAGCGAAGACATACAGATGGCCACCAGGCACATGAAAAGATTCTCAATATCTCTAATTATTAGAGAAATACAAATCAAGCATACAATGAAGTATCACCTGACACCGGTCAGAATGGCCACCATCAAAAGGTCTACAAACAACAAATGCTGGAGAGGGCGTGGGGAAAAGGGAACCCTCCTGCACTGCTGGTGGGAATGTAATTTGGTGCAGCCACCATGTAAAACAGTATGGAGATTCCTTAAAAAAACTAAAATAGTGTTACCATATGATCCAGCAGTCCCACTCGTGGGCATGTATCCAGAGGAAACTCTAATTTGAAAAGATACATTCACCCCAAAATTCATAATAGCACTATTTACAATAGCCAAGATAGAAATGAGGCATGGGTTATTCCAGGCAAAAAAGATGGCAAGAATTAGGTGCAAGAAAATGAAGCTCACGGCCAACTTAGCTTAGTTTTTTCTCATCTGTTCAGTCTTTTCTGGGTACACTGTGACTGATACTTTTAGAAGATAATTTAACATTCTCTCTTTATTTTTATGCCCCCTTCCAAATTAGGATTATGACTTGAGACCAAAAGAGGGTGTCAGGCATTTTCTACACTGTGCATAGAATGTTTAAGTAAAGGACACACCAAAGTTGAACTTAGAATCAATTTTCTTAACTAGCTTTGTTAGTAATGAGTATATTCAAATCAAGTGTGTCAGTTCAATAAACCCTTTAAAGTATGATAGACTTCAATAACAAAAAGATTTAAATTACAGGTTATTAATTCCTGTATTGTACTCTAATTTCAAGTCTCAGTAGATGGCTTCAAATTCTGCTCTTACCAAAATAAATCCCAGAATTTAAATAGTAATAATTTATTGATAATACAAACATGCCAAAAGCATTTTTACCTTCTGGATATACTAAAAAAAAGGGTCCACAGATATAAGTGGAATGAGACAAAAAGTAGATAATCTATTTTTAACTCAACGATTTCCTTTTGTCTTGACAAGCAATTTAATATTAGACTAGGCTCTCCAGGCTCCATCTACAACTTCTAATTGTAACAAGCAGTCTTCAAAAATAAAGCAAAAATATCCAGCTTCCAAAAGAAACTTAGTCTAACTCACAGCTTTGTAAAGGGCCCATACTATTTACATTTAACTATGAGCAGACAAATTAGGAAATGCTTAAAGAGGGCATTTATGTTCCATGTCATCTTCTCAGTGGCTCCTGCTGGGAGGATCACAGGACTGCAGCAATCTTTGGCCACTTTGGAGTCCCCACAATACCCTCAAATTACAATTTCTTTTACACCAACCTGAAGAATTAACTATAAAAGAACTGGTGACGTGATCTCCTAAGGAAAAAGGCGCTAGGATGGCTATAACCTTTACTCCTGGATCTATGTTAAGGTTATGGAACCCTATCTTGCTGAATGTAATTTTCATCATTTCACTCATTTAACAAATATTTTGAAGACTTATGAGCACAGATCATAAGATTTTCAAATAAATTCACGGTAATAAATACGGATCTTCTTGCCAGAAATATTAGAACCATTTAAACCTAAATGGGTAGACAATACTTCTACTCCCCAGCCTAGTTCAGGCCACTTGACCTCTAAATCACCTTACTGCCTTTTGTCTTAAATCCTGGCTATATTATAATCATTCTTGTGGGGCCTAGTACTTAGTTTTCTCTCAGCCATGAGAGAATAAAATGTTGCCTGGAAGAAAAAGAGTATGATATCAACAAAGCCAGTGAGATTTGTTAGAGGAAATTGATGGGGTTAATAAAAACAAAACAAACAAAGAGAAAAAGTAAATGCAAGAGTTCTTTTTTGTCACTTCTTTTATCCATCCCCAAAATCAATGTCTCTATATATCAAGAAATCCAAGGGAAAAGTGATTAGAATAATTCCCGTTAATTAAGTTACTTCCATCCTACTCCAGGTAAGATTTGCCTAAATCAAAAATGCAAATGTTCTTTCTATAGTTTTTCCCTGCCTGCCTGCCTGACTAGTCCTAAATACATATTCTATCCATTCATTTTGTGACTTTTTCCCCATCTATATCCCACATGCTCTGAAACCTCCTGCAGGACTAATGGCACCTAGACAGATTATGACATTATTGAAGACTTTCCCGGCGCCTAGCCAAAAAACATCAATAGATCCAACTTTACTACCGATGGCCAGGATAGTTTCTACTACATGCAACAATTGATGGAGAACCAGAAGGCTTTAGATTTTGTATATAATTGCAACAAGTCAGGCATTTTTGAAACATTAGGTAATTTCTAAATCTTGTCAACAATTAGTCTTTCAGCCCAAAATTACTGATCATCTAGTGGGAGCATAGTACAATATTGATGCAGTCTATTTACAAGGAAATCTCTCACACTAAATGAGTAGCATCTCACATAATTTACAAATTCAGAGCTACAAAACAGATCTTCATGGGTACACACACATATATATCATAAGCAATGGATTTCTGTAGCCAAATAATTCTTCAAGTGCTTCTATTTCCCAAGAAAATTTTTACTTTTTGTCTGTCTTTTAGTTCTTTCTGATTGACTGAATGTTAAGGAACCGAGGCTATAGTTAAAATAATTTGTTTTTCCAAAGAAAATCAGGAGAATAAAAGCAACTGCAATCTTCATTGTTGTTTAAAATGAAATTCATAGTAACTCAAAAAGCCTTGCAAACCAAAGACTTACTGCTTCTCCATTCTACCACACACACTAGTATATTCACCAACATTACAATAATACTCTTATGCATTAATAATCATTCATAATGGCATAAATTCATTTGTGTTTAATTGCTTTAAAAGTATTATCACAACTGAAAAGTAAAATTTATTCAAATGAAAAGAGCAATAAACCATGAAAACTTGAAGAGAAAATTCATTTAGGACATATAGTTCATCTAAAAGTAGAAAATTCTTTCTAAATTTTGATCTTTTCCTCTTACAGTTCATAGTCAGGCAACAATCTTAAGACCTTATTAACTGAACAATACTCATATTGAGCAAATTTTATTGGATTTCATAGATATGAGGTAATAGTCGCCACAGTTTAAAGTAATTTAACCATAAATTAAAGAGTTCAGACATAAATGCTGAGATATACATACACACACTGAAAAAGATAGAATATTTCAGGAATCCTTGACTTCCTAGAATTCTTCCAGGGATTCAGTTTTCACAAATACTGTATCTCAAGACATACTCCTCCTTGAAACTCTCTCTTCATTTCCCTTTGAGGAAAACAATATGCCAATTTTTCTCCTAAAACTCTGGACACTTCTCAGTTGCCTTAATAAACTCTTCTTTCTCTACTTACCTCTTTCACCAGAATTCTATTTTAGCCATTATCATGCCTCACTTCACTTACTCTGTTTATCTCAAATATTTCATGGCTTCAGGTTTCACTAACATCCAAATCTGAATTGCCTGCTACCAAGATCACTCTTTTGAAGTTTAGATAGTTTCATATCTCCAACAAGATGTTCATGACAGCTCAATTCAGAGTGTCCAAAATGTAACCCTTTATGTTTTCATTGAACCTGCTCATCCCTGTGTATTTCATGTTTTCGTTAAAGGTATTAAATTCATCTTGAATAGTACCTTGTAATCAATAAAATTTATTGAACAAATGAAACTAGTCAGTTAGTCAAAAACTATTAGCCAGACACTGTGCTTGGTGCCAGGGAGTGTGGATATAAACAATAAAGACAAAGTCCCTGACCTCATGGAGTTCAGTCAAATGGAGAAGACAGCCATCAAACAAATAGCTACAAACATTATTAATTTTTTACATTAATTACAATTGTAATAACAAAGGGAAAAATAACCCATCTAATCACCCATACCAGAAAATTTGGAAAATATCTTGAATATTTTTCTTTCCCTCCATGCTCAATTTCCAGTTAGTTCCCAAATCTTATTAGTCCCATCTCTGAAATTTTTCTGATGTATTTCTTCTTCTCCATCATTACTGCTTTGCTCAGTTCAGAGCTTCATCATCTCTTTCCTTTAACTGACCTCCCTGACTACAATCTCTCCTCTTTATGGTCCAGTCATGACACTGTTATCTTTCTACAGTGTAGATGTGATGGTATCACAGTCCTCCTGAAAACCTTTTATAGCCCCATTCGGCATGAAAAATAAAGCCCCAAATCCACAGATTTTATTGTTCTTACCCTCCAGCCTTCATTTACCTTTCCAAATTTATTACATCCTTCTCAATCCCCCTGGACTCTGGTCTCTAGCCATATCATATCTACATTCTCTCAGATCTTTCTTTTCTAATACTCAATCTCAGAAAAATAAAATTAGCTGGTAGACACCAGAGTCCTAGGTTGGAGAAGGATTCTAGACGTCTGCCCAGATCATGTAAATGAAGTTTCTTTTGCTTGAAGCTGTAATAGGTCAAGGAGAAGGGCAGTTACCAGAAGCAGAGTACTTTGAGAGTGCCAGGTCAGACTAAAAGTAGATAGCTCAAAGTCAGGTCAGTCATCTAAAACGGACCAGATGTCAACCAGGATCCAAAGAATAAAATCAGATAGGACAGAGATCAAAGGTTGCAGAACAAAAAAGCATCTGTAGCAGAGAGTGGGGGAAATGGAACCAGAAGTGCCTTCAAAGGTAAAGACAGATGACATCTATAGATTTTTTAAAATGTGATTCCCACAGTTGCCAAAATTAATATAATAGGAAATACAATCAACCTCAATTTATTTTTCAAGGTTCTTTTCCATGAAAACTGTCTGTACTCCTACCCCAGTCCATCTCCTAGCTAATCCTTTTCTCCATAATGTCCCTATGGCCGTTTGCATATGCCGCTATTATAATGATCGACACACTCAATCACAGTTATTTACTTATATGTCTGTTTACTCAGCTAAAATGTGAGCAGCATGAGGGTAGAGGCTATGTCTTACTTACTTTTATCCTCAGTGGGAACACATAGTAAGTTTGTTAAATTATTGAAAAAATATAACGAAATAATCAATAAATGAACAAATGAGTATAGTAGTCCCAACTTAACAGTACCTAATAAATACAAATATCTGCCATTAAACTTAGAAATTGACTTTGTGAGCTTGTTGCTTTTGACTATAGAATAGTTTGGGTACAGGAGGAGAAACTCAGTATTTTTTGGCTTTAACTAAAGAATTCAGAAATGGAACCTAAAAAGAAATATTCAAATAGTCCACAAAAGGTGCAAATAAATACAATTAGAAAATTATCACGATGCCAATATGATGCTGTTCAATAATGTTTTGTTTTACTTTGCTTTTATATGGTTATGTCCTAGTGAGGCAATAACAAACATCCCACTTACGAGCTTATTCCTGCATTGTTTATTTGTTGAAATTCCCCCCATTCTTGGGGTGAATTATAAAATATGGACACTTGTAAAATGTACACTATGTGGCTGTTCAATTTTTGATGGGAGAAATTCTTGTTTGACAATAGCCCTGAGACTAGAAGTATAAGTATAAATACAGTTCATAAATTGTATTTCATAAAATAAATTTTATTTTATAAATAAAATTATTCTTCTCCCCTTTAATCAATCATCAATTTAACAAAATATCTGCATTACTTGAATAATCATAACTTTTATCTACTCATCTCAAAATATTCCTGAGAGCATACATAACCTAAAATTTCATAATTTCAGTTCCTTATGGCACATAATTCAATGTCAACTACCCTTTGGAAATGCAATATGAATTTGGTAACACTTAGAAATAAATGGGTTGAATTAGATGACCTCGACAGCCTCTTTTAGATAAAAATTCTATATTATTACAATTATTTTACATTAAATAAATAGATACTATCAGGTATAGTGGTACATGCATTTCACAAAAATGAGGAATGACAAGCTGGCGATATGGCAAGTCAGTTAACTTGCCCCTGAAATATACAGCTGTCTCTCAGTAAGAATTAGCAGTCAGCACCTTACTTTCTACACAAACGATGCTCTCAGCCTTTTGACCTGGTCCCATCTTGTCCATTCTAGATCTCTTAGGAGTCTGACCTTGCTTCTTCCTATCCTCTCAAATATACTACTGCTACTGCTCCTCTGGTTTCCCTCCCAAGCTACTGTTTGTATTCAGCCGTCAAATCTGCATCCTGTAACATTCCAACATGATCAAATTTGCCATGAAAGACTCTATCCTCTGCCAACCTACGTGGCCATCTCTGCTACCAAATTTGGCCATACCCACACAAGAGGGAAATGTGCAAGACAACTTGTCAAGGGTCATGCAGCAGGTGGGATGAAGAACCATGTGTCTAAAATATCATGTGTGATGTCATAAAAAATGAGTAGAACTTACAATCGAATAACAGATCTTAATCCTAACTCTGCCATTTAATGGCTGAGTAAATGAACTTGGAAAAATTAATGAATTTTATGACATAAAAGGAGCTCTCCCAATTCAATATTGCTTATTATGAAAATGTTCCATCACATACAAAAGTGTAAAAACAGTATAATAAACACCATATGCCCTTTAGCTAGCTAAACATCTGTGAACACTGGCCAATTTTGTCTCATCCACTCCTCGCCAATACTTTCTTCCCTAAAGAAAACCCTATGTATAGTATTATTTCATCTTAAAACCTCACTGTTGTATTTTAATACAAACCCACTGCTATTATCACACCTAACAAAGT
Source organism: Camelus bactrianus (assembly GCF_048773025.1). NCBI lineage: Eukaryota > Metazoa > Chordata > Mammalia > Artiodactyla > Camelidae > Camelus > Camelus bactrianus. Next base: position 56,395,199 of record NC_133541.1, on the reverse strand, counting down.
CAACACTAATTCCATAAAATCACCTAATGTCCAATCCATGTTCAAATTTCCCACATTGTCTCAAAAGTGTCTTTTAAGCTTGCCATAGCCGTTTTTTTCTAAACAGGATCCAACTAAGAGCTATACATTCTATGACATTTTTATCAGCTAAGGGAGAAAGCCTGTAACAGGCATTAACTTGACTTGTTATTTCTGTGATTTGGTAAAATTGAGGACTTTACTCAATACAAACCTCTAGATCTATGCTCTTCAATATATTAGCCATTAGCCACATGTGGCTATTTAAACTGAAATTTAAATTAATTAAAATTAACTAACTAAAAATTCAGTTTCTCAGTCACACTAGCCATATTTTAAGTGCTCAAGAGCCACATGTGGCTAGTGGCTACCATAATGGATGGCAAAGATATAGAATATTTCTCCCATCAGGAAGTAACAGTCATATGCTATACATTTACATCACTGTAGAATATTCTATTGGGTAATTGTGCTCTAGATACCAAAGAGAAGACATACTTATGCACCAGTCAGACTGCCTCTCACTTCACAGAACTTACAAAACAACTGTAACCTAATATGCTGAATCACTGGGGACTCGTTAGAGTCATCCAAGACAAACTAGACCATTCCCAGTCTAGGGTACTCAGATGTGGCTCCTCAGGAAGACTGACCAGCAGGCCACAAATTACAAAAGGGCTATACTTGCAGGGTTTATTTGTAACCTCTTTAGACTTGAAACCATTTTGTTCAGTTTCTCAGGCTACCCTTAAAACCCCAATTAACTCAAAACATGGCTGAAATTTTATGCAATGAAGAGTAGGAAAAAAAAAAAGAAAGAAAAAAAAGAAAGCTATAATTGCTATTGTGGACTAGCCTGGAAACCAATTATGTGTAGGGTAATTTCTGTACGTAAAAGTGTTCTTCAGGTGGAGAAGAAGAGAAGAGAGTGTCATTGGAAATGTCTCCTCTCTCACTCTCCTTTCTCCACAGCTTTCACAGTGGAAAAGAAGTAGCAACTAAGAATGCAGAACACTGGAGGACACTACACTTGGGAAGGGTCCTCCCCAACCTGCAGTAAAACAGCCAATCATATATATGAGATATTTGTAAATGAGTCATTATAAATAAAAATCAACACAGTCCAGCAAAGGTAATTCCTTATAACTTATTTAAACTAAACAATACAAAGGCTTTGTCTGATTATTCCCTCCTACATCACAGTTTCAAAAGAAAAAAATTTTATACAATGTATGGTTGGTGCAGGTCTGTCAAATCTTATTAAAGAAATAAATCATAGACTCACAGATTACTAGATTTAACTATAATCATTTTTAAAATTATGTATGCCAAAAAAACCACTGCAAACAAAGTTAAAATACAAAAAAAAAACTATGTAAAATATTCATAACATATACAACAAAGTGCTAACATCCTTAACAAATAAAGAATTTCACAACCAGTAAGAAATGAACACCTTAATAGAAAAATGGATAAAGAACAAAAACAAGCAATTTATAAAGGAAGAAATACAAATGGCTAAATAAACAGGCTAATTTTCTAACTTCACTGATAAAACAAGAAATATAAATCAAAACAAAGATAATTTTTTTCATATCAAACACAAAGAGAAAAATTAATTTTAATTGGTAATCTCTAGCACTCATTCTTAGAGGGCAGTTTGGTAGAGAGAGCAGAGCTACTGACACCTCTAAGGTACAATTCCTGTCTTTCTCAGCTCCCAATAGAGAATGAGTACAATTTACTTGAAATAATTCTTCACCCCAATGGAAATGCAAAACACATCACATAAATATAAAATATCAATCCCAATAGTTATAGTGGAGAATTTTATTAATGGGATGGGCATGAAAAACCGAAAAACTTGACTTTGTATGTAATATTACTTTATCTCTATTATATTTCACATTAAGGCATTTTAAAGCCTTTTTAGTCTGCTAGTCTGCATCGTCTCTGCATTGCTTCTTGGCATTGACTCATTAAGTATTCTTCATCTGATTTCAAGGCAAAATATGCTTCTGATCAAATATGCACTCACATGCTCTTTGGCAAGCTACAAACCAAATTAGAAAAATCATAAATCTGGTGCTAAATGTTCTGGAGGGATGGTATATGCTATACCTTCCTTATCAGAAAAGCACACATATGGATTGCAATATGTCAACAAACTACGTCTGTGACTTTTCTCACTCCTAATTTAAAAAAACCACAGATCAATAAAATAAGCTATATTACTATATTTGGATTAATAACTAACAAACGTAGCTCCTTACTTCTCAAATGGAATTCATTCAAAATTACTTTGAAAGACACTCAAAATGTACTTGAAATGTAAATTTTAATAACTGTATCTGCATAAAAGTTAAAAATAAATACATTTGATATCCTAAAGCTGATACCAATTTTAATATCACTAACCACTTACACAATATGGTTCTCCAAAGAAAGTTTGCTGTTAAGTAGCCTATAAATCAATCTATCACATTGAATATGCCCCTTTATTTGAGAAAAACTTCAGTTTCCCTATTTAAATCAACATAACAAAAATGATCAAATTATCACTAACCTTTAATCATACATGCAATGTGCATTTTCATGTCACAATTTTGCCATTTTACATTAAAATCATTTTCAACTGCCTTTAAATAATTACAGCATTAATATCGTGTACATAGTAAACAAATAACCGTGTACATAGTAATAAACCGTGTACATAGTAAACAAAATTCTTTGCAGCTCATATTCCCATAGGAATCAGGGTCTAAAAATACAATTCTCTATATGATTTACTCATTTACTATAGTTAACAAAGATCTAATTGTACAAAATGAGATTCAGGAATACAGTTATCCTATAAAACAATAACTCTTCCTATTCAAGTAATAAAATGCATTAATTAAAATTCTAAGCATAAGACAGCATCATAAATTTTAAAATCTTGAAAAAACTATCTTTATTAAAGTAGCTATACAAAAGATTCTAAACCTCATACTTTATAAAAATAATAGTTAATAAAATTAATTTTAAAAATTCATTACAATTGTTATTCAATACATATTTCTTTCAGGATCAGTACATGCAAACTACATGGTACATTTTGAGCTATGCACCATGAAGAGCAGAAAGATGCATAAAACATCATTCTTGAACTTACAAAGGAGAAAACAATCTAATAGCAAGGATAGAATATACAAATCTCAGAAACATGGAATTTCACAGCTTGCAGGGATATTCAAACTGATTTAATCTGACGTAAGTAACTACATATGAGAGATAATATGTTCAAAACAGGAAAACTTTGTGCTTTCTTAAAAGTTCACCTTTATGCCTACATTAAATGATTAGGAAGCATCTATTCTCTTAAATTTTCCACTTGTGAAATGTCTCTGTGTGTCTTTTACCTACTTTTCTTCAGTAGCATTCGCTTTATGATAAAGAAAACACATACACACACAACAACAAACTGACCATCTATCACTTGTCGTGAATATTTTACCTGTTGCAGTTTTTCCTTTAATATTATTCATATTTTGTTGTAGTTTTTGTTTTCTGCCTTTTTTTCTTTTTGATGCAGAAAAACCTATAGATCATTTCTTCATGGTTTCTATCTTGAAGCGACTCTTAGAAAGATTAGAGGGTCACCAGTGTTTTCATCTACTGGTTGCATGGGTTCTATTTAAAAAATTATTATTCAGTCCATCTGGGATTTTATTCTGGGGCATACTGTGAAATAAAGATTCAATTTAATTAATTTTCCACATGCTTACAACATTGAAGTTGAATACAGGATGCCAAAAAAAACCAAAACAAATTTTAAAGGAAAGAAAAAAAAAGAGAGACAGAGAAAAGACAAGGAAATCAAGCACAAAACTGAGAACAATTAAGCCAGCCTCAGATATTTCCAGAGAAACTTTCAACATCAGAGGACAACTGACCAGTGTGTGCAGAATTCTGAAGGAAAGAAACCATGGCCCCACAGCAGTATGCCTAACCAAGATGTCTGCATAGGGTAAATGCAACAAAAGACATTCTCAACAGGAAAGAGCTACTGTGAGACCTTCCTAAAGAATTCCACCTATTGATGGAAATGAGACAACTACAATATGAATCAAAATTAAAATTCAAGAATGGAAAAGTCAAGGTAAAAAAAAAAATCATGGTGTGCACTGAATCCTAGTTAAATATAGAATTAAACAATCAGAGGCCTTAATTACAAACAGTATAAATGTTATAAAGTTTAAATAAGTAAAATTAATGTAACAAACAAAAACTGGGAGGGAACAGGAAGGAAAAGTATACATGTACATCTTTCAAATATCAATCTATATGGTCTAAATAGAAACATGTATCATAAAACCATAACTCTAACCTTGTTATGTTTTTCATAATCTCTTTTTTTTTAATTGTAGGCAGATTTTCCAAAACACATACTACATCTTGTAGTGATGAAGTACTTATTTGGAAACTACAATTCTTTTAGGCAACTTTCATTCTTTCCCTTTTCATAATTTAAAGTAAAAATAAACTTAATCCTTTTTATGTAAAATAATGGCATAGTATGATCAACAAATCAATAGGTAAGAAAGAAGGAAGGGAGGAGGAGGTAGAAAGGGAAGGAAGTTGTATTTCTGGTTATCTAATTTATTATGGTGTTTAGTTAAAGGGTGATTTTTAAAATTTCTTCTTTATATTTTAATTTTTCTCTAATAAACTTATACAAAGATAATAGTGACTTTATTCCTCTCTTATAAAAAAATCAAATACAAAGTAGTCATAAAATAAAGATAAATAATCAAGGTTACAAGGGCATTGTACATCTTTTGAAAACTATGGAAGTTTGACCCACAACACACCTGGATATCAAAGTTATAGTTCACAGGTTTTGAGCCAAGGGGTGGTCCTCTGGGATCTTTTAACTTTGCATAAACAGAGCTGTGAGGTGGAAGTCTACTTTGCGTTTTAGTACATAACTAAAGGAACTATTTAGGAAGTCTGATCTCCTGAATAAACAAACCCGATGACCCTGACTCAGTCCCCATCCTAAACTGTCCCTGCAGCAGCTGACTCTGCTCAGGCCCCACCTTTACACTCTGGACAGTGGCTTCAGTGCTTTGCACAGGGCATCGATGCACATATTGCTGAGTGATGAATGGAATGGGACATTCTCCTGACTGCTCTCAGCTCTGTTAGTATCTGTACAGGCTCCTGCCCACGCTTCTTCTTTTCCTAAACCTCCTACATGTAGACATCCCCCAAGGTTTGGTTCTCATTTCACTCCTCTTCTCAGTCTAATTTCCCTGAATTATCTCATCCACTCCCAAACTCTAGCTCTGGCTTCTTTTCTGAGCTCCAAACCTAAAACTGAAAGTATGTGCTAGACAGCTCTACAGGGATGCCCTCCAGCATCTCCAGTCTGCTATGCCAGCGTTGAATTATCCCCATCCCCTACCTCCACTCCAGCCTGTCCATCATGTCATCCCTTCAGAGACTGAAAACCTGAGCACTGTCTTCAACTCCTTCCTCTCCCTTGTGCCCACATCTTTTATACCTTCATAATATATCTCCCAACAATCCATCCTTATACCCACATTGACATCATCTAATGCAAAAGCAGTGCAGTATGATGAAAATAATACCAGGTTTGGACTCAAAAGACCTAGGATTTGAGTACCAGCTTTTCTCTAAATTTGCTTTGAGAACTTGTACACATTATCCAACATATTTTTAGTACAAATCTTTAAATCACAGGATACTTCTGAAGGATATACATTTACATATATGATTTAGGATCAGTATTATTGCATAAATTGTATGTGTGAAAATACATACACAAACATATATATATAGGTGTCTATATGTACACATGCGTAACATGTATACATGCAAATACAAATGAAAGGCATTAGTAGTAGTATTATTATAGAATATCCTCCCATGAACTAATACGAAAATGTTCCATTTTAATCTTTCAGTTCTGCAGGCAATCTTTTACCCTGAATGAAAATCATCATTTGTTTCTTCTTAATGGTCTGAAATTTTCTCTCCAAAAGAACAAAAATAAAACTTTATAGCATGGATTTCAGAGTGCTCCATATCTGATTCCACCTTAGCTTTCTGATCTCACTTCCCAGGACATCCCCCCTTTATCACCCACTTTCTATCAAGCCACATCTCTGTATTTTCCTTTTTCCAAATATCCCCTGCATTCATGCTATTCCCTCCAGGCTAGAATTTCCATTTTAGGAAACCTCTCCTTCAAGGTCCAATTCAAATATCACCCTCTCAATAATACCTCCAATGATTCTTTATCAAGATAATTGGCCCATGTTCTACATTATAAATAGAAGGGCCTTTAGAATTCTCTCTATTCAACCAGATTATAAATACCTGAAGGATACAGACTGTGGAGTATTCACCTTTGACTCTCCATTATTTATCTTACACACATTAGACATTTAATGGATGCATGTAGAACTGAATTGCATAAATAATACCCCTTTAAGTCTTTTAATTTCAAATAAGAATTAGAAGCATACAGAAATTTAAAACTATAGCATAAAAATGTATGATCAATTAATAATTATTTGTAGATAGATTTTTAAATGAAAACAGAGGAAAAAATTTTAAATACATTATTAAACTTTAAACTAAACAAAAATATTGTTTGGTGCTCCCTCTGCTGGCTTTGAAGAAGCAATTTAAGAATGTTGAACAATAACACTGCAAAGAAGTAAATATAGATTCAGCTTATCTGCTCCCTGTAAGTACCTTTTGCAAATAACCAGAGTAGAAATTTTTCACTGAGTTCACTTGGAAATAATTCTGCCTGCAAAAAAGTTTGTTCTATGAAAAATTGTTTATAAAAGAGACAAAACTGATCTTATAATTTTGGTAATAATAATTCCTGTAAGATTTTCTGTTTATATCTTTCTTTCTAAATAAACCACCTACTTTACGTATAAAAAACTTAAAAATTTTAGCTGAAACTATTGAGAAACAAAGTATGATATTTTTGTTTTTTAATTATAATTTTTTAACACTGATTAGGAACATAAGAGGTTAAATTCTTCTTGTGTTTCTAAACAGAGTTATTCTGAGTACCCTGAAGGCATTTAATTCCAAAACAGGAAGCCACAGAGAGGAACACTTGGTTACACTAATGTTATGCAGATCTTTTGGAACATATTTTCCTAAACACTTGCTGAAAGAACCTTTTCTATACTGTTCGCTATCACGTGAATTTGGAGAAGGGTCCCACGGATACCACAGTGCATTTACTACTCAAATTGCCCTTTATTACTTCTCTATTTTCCTCCACTTTTCTTACTTTAAATGCTCTTCTGCTTGCTCATAGAAAGAGTGGTAAGAAAATCAAGTTGGGGTCAGGGAATGTTTATTCACACAGTATAATTCAGCTGTTTTTGCATATATTTGTATAAGAGCTATGATATGGCTTATGGCAGTCAATTTTTTTTAAAAATGATTATGGCCTGATACCATAGAAAGATTAACCTGAGACCAGCGGAGCCATCACTATGAAAGATCAGTGTTCTTTCTAGTAATTTAATGCTTTCTATGCTTTTAACTGTACTATAAAATTTCTTTAATCTAAAACACGTTAAATAAGATCTCACCCTTGTTGCTGAAACAAAGAACAATAGTAAGCCATACGCAAATGGAAAGAGCAGTGGAATTATGTGAGTAAGTGGTGTGGATGTTAGAGTTACCCGTGTTACAGCACTAATCACATAACAGGGTCAGCTTTCTTTCCCAACCTCTCAAGTAAGGGTTCAGACTACTAGTGATCAGCAAGGTGCTTCCTATGGTTCTGTGACTAAACAGGTGAACCAGATCCTAGGTCCACTTTAAGTTACAAAAGTAGGCAGGAAAAAAACACCAAGGTGAGCATGTTTTTTATATGCCATTGGATTTCATTTACCATTTCAATGTCATGTTTAAAAATAGCTCTTTTTCTTAGTATCCGTCTTAGTTTATATTCAGTTACATTTTAAAGAAAGTAAATGATCACTGAGCAATTATCTTCCTGTGCTGAAAATTAAGGTTTCATGCACATTCTTGATTATCCATAAAAATGAAGCAGAGTAATATTAAAAGCACTAGTCTAGTCAAAAGAAGCCAAATAGGAAAAATAGTCAATATAGTTGGATCTGCTTATGGTTACTTTCAAAGAATTTATGAAAATATTTATTCCATTCTTAACATTTAGGCACTAAGAATTTTGTTGAAATCAGCTGTGAGAACATCAAAATAGTATTTTAAATCCATTCTGCAGAGTGTGGAAATTATTTTTCCTTAAAAGAAAAAGTCTCCATGAGAACAAGTATAAGGGTTTTAGCCACTATAGTGAGATGCTACTGGCATTCTTTGCTGGGATTCCTGACTGTTATCCACCCTCCACTGCCTGACAACCACTGGGATCATTGAGATAAGAGACCGGTTGGTGAGTTGGTGCCTCCTTATTAAGGCCATGGGACAATGGCAGCCAAAGCAGAGGAGAAGGCAGAAGGTCAGAGAACAGAGGATAGTCCCAGGCTCACCCTGACTCTGTCATCCAGTACACAACACCTCTAAAATGCTGAGCTGATGTCTTTTGAGCTGTCAAATCATTAGATTTGTTTTTGGAATTTCAGCTCATGAATACGTCCTCAGTGAGGGTTCAGAGGGTACCCTCACTGAAATGCACAATTACATATATGACCATGGCAAAGAAACCCTTACATCCCAAAAGATTTAACAGCAATCCATCATCATACAGTGATTCATTTCACTTTAAATTATTGAATACTCTATTCCAAAATGATACAACAACAAGGTTTTAGAGCTATAAATTAGTTGGCAGTCAGACTGTCTTAAAAAGACAGTTTGAAGTGTGGAAGAAAAATATTCAGAATCTGTGATTCATTTTCATTTTTACTATAATATATACTCAGTGATGAATGAACACAGGAAACTTATGACGCGGTTTGTTGCAAAATGGAAACAGTAGTAACCAATAAAAGTTATGCTTCTTACACTCCTTATGGTAATCTGGTTACCCTATTAGCTGATACCAGTGCAGTGAACTATTGAACAATTTCTGAGTATTTCTGTAAAGAAAATTTTACTTCTAAGTGAAATTGCTGAACATTTTCTATAGAGAAAATATCAAGGAAGGCTATTTATCAGACTCCAGCTGTGTTGGTGTCATTATGTGCAAGTGTGTGACATCAAACACTGGCATTATTAGGTATGCATCATAATAAATCAGTCCTTTCTAGATTCTATGATGCAGTACGAACTGATAACAAAATCAACTCATGTATGTCATGTTTACTTCAAATCACCTAAGGCAGAGGGCATAGCTCAGTGGTAGAGTGCATGCCTAGCACATGTAAGGTCCTGCGTTCAATCCCCAGTACCTCCATTAAAAATAAATGACCCTAATAACACTACCCAACAAAAAACCAATGCATTATTTTAAAAACACCTGAAATATCAATAAATACTAGATATTTTTAAAATAAGAATACATATAAATGAATATAACTTTATATTCCAGATGTTTTCCCATAGAAAATAATACAAACAAAAGACCTGACCTATGATGATTGAACATAATCTTACATAGAATTTCAACGATGAAGTTTAAATTGTCTCCTTTAAGATCAGTAGGTCTCTAAAGGTGCTTAAAAGTTAATTTAATAGCAAGTCAAATATTGCTCCGCAGGAGAATGCCATGCTCAGCTTTGAGTTTTAGCAGTATCACTCTGGCAGCCATGTCGACCATGTGGCAGGGCTGGGGGCAGGATGGTGTGATGGGCAAAAATGAAGGCCATGGAGTCCAACAGACTCAACTGTCAGCACTGGGGACAGATGACTTAGCCTGTCTGAGTCTTGATTTCCTCATTTTAAAAACAAAGAGTGACATCAACACCTATTTAGGAGGGTTACCATGAGGATGAAATGAGAGCTGTTTTGCACAGTAAGTGCTTCATAAAGGTCAGCTATTCATCCTGTGAGCTGTTCCAAGAAAGCTCACAGACCCTTGCTTAAAAGTTAATTTAGTAAGATAATGATGTTTAAGAAAAAATTATTTCAAACTGTTACAACTCTGTTGCCTTCAGCTAATCCCAATATGGCAGCCAAAACTAATACACAATCTAGTCAGTTAACTTACTACTCAGTTTGGCTGAAAAATTACACATTTAATCAGTTTCTTGAATATTATACAGAAAAACAGATTACCTGTACTTAATTTTTTATACTGATATTTTGTAACTGCCCAAAGTTTGATCCAAAACTGACAGAAATCTTTCAGCGTTATATAAAAATTGATAATTGTGAAGACAGGAGATGAGAAAAATTCAATAGGGAGTTAATTTACTTCACCTTGTGGACAGAGAGTAGGCTCTTCTGAAACTGTGAGACAAAAAAAAAAAAAAATGGAAAGAACCCAAATCCCCATCATTCTAAAGAAAGTTAAACAAATGTGGTATATTCACATAATGCACATGTATACAGCAAGTAGAATGAACAGACAACTAACCACATACAACTTGGAATAAATTTTACAAACATAATATTGAAAAAAGATAGGCACAAAAGAACATGTAGGGAATGATATATTTATATGAGGTTAAGAAAAAGAGGCAAAATGAATATAAGTATCAGAAGTCAGATTAGTGTAACCATTGGAGGGTAGGTAGTGACTGAAAGTGTCAAGAGGGAGTCCTATGGTTCTGGTAATGTTCCTTTTCTTTGTCTGGGTATTGGATACATAGGTGTGATCACTCTGTGAACACTCATTGTGCTTAAAAAAAAAACAAACTTAGAAAACCTGTAGGCAGAGCAATGGGAAAGTCGCTGAAGCCCTCCCCAGGCATACATACTACACTGTAATATAGCAAGGATTTCTAAAGGAAAGATAAGTCTTTTTCGAGGGGAAGGGTGGGAAAGGAGGGAGACAAGTGGGAAACAGGACAAGGGAGGGAAGACCTAGTAACAAGCTATAGACATGTGGTAGGAAAAGAAGAGAAAGGGGCAGGCAGTTTTATATGAGTGAATCCCAACCCACAAACACAGTGTGAGATGGCTAAACTGAGAGACCTATGGAATAAGGGCTGGAACAATGGGCTCAAAGGGGTCCCTGTCATATGAAGACCTCATTTTTTAACGCAAGGGGAATCACAATCATTGATCTCTATGTACTGTGCTAAACGTTTTACAAAGAAATTATTTTACATTTTACTAGACCAAGAGCTCAAATGCTTACTGAATTTAATTACCATAACCCTTACATAAAAAGTATTATTATCCTTGTCTGCAGATAAAGAACTTGAGCCCTTATGAGTCATTTGTGCAAGATTTTAGAAAAACCAAGTGGTAGAAGGTTTGTCCTTTTTTTTTCTTTGGAAAGAGTTGAGAAGAAAGAAGGAAAGAGGCAAAGGTAATCAATCCCTCCACTTTAATGTAATCTTTCTCCCAGGAAAATAAGTTGTGGTCTTTAGAAGGCTTGGCTCAAGTTAGTACAATGCAGTACATATCACATTAGTTAAGGATTTCATCTGGGGATAAAGTCAAGACTCTTCAAACTAAAGATTTTTCAAACTCGATGTGAAATGAAGCCTAGATGCCACGGAAAAGGAGGAACAAACAGCTGGGATCCCACAATTGCTTACACAAAGCAGAGCTGGGCTTTCCATGGTCTACTTTGCATCAGGAAGGGCACACACCCCCACCCCATCCTTTTATACTCTGCCAACATAAAAACTCTAAATTAAAGCAAAAATGACTTCCAGAACTGTTCCCTGTAAGTAACTAAAACAAAGATATAAGATAGAGACATATATACACACACATTTATATATATACACACACGTGTGTGTGTGTGTATAATCAAAACTATGCCTTGAAAATGTGTAGAGGCCAAGTTATGTGTGGCAAGTATTTTTATGTATTGGAAAATTCATTTAAATCTCCAAAAGAGCACAATTTGACTCTGTTTACCACTGCATTCTTACCGATATTTGGTTTACCTATTTGGAATCTTGAAAAGAAAGTTTCTTTTTTATATGACATTTTTCCAGTTTGGCAAGCAATGCATTTTCTCTTTCTGTTTCTAATGGAGCAGGTATTCAATAACTCTTGTGTATAACTTTTTAACATTACCTGTGTCAACAGAATGAGCACAGGCCTAGAAGTATTGGAGTGTTTTCAGTCTACTTCCTATAGACTTGTGGTGCAGTCAGGGTACTATAGTCCAATATTAAAAAATTCATAACTTTAATATGTTAGATTTCTTAATTGTAGAATTATGAATACAAATACAAAATACAAACTACATCAACATTTTAATATTTTCTGAAGAAACTCATATAATTCAAACACCAAGGGAAAATAAAAATCTACCACAAAATAAGACTAAAACTATATATTTCATGTGTCACAAATCTTAAAATATATCTGTCTTATAGCTATATTGAGTGAATTTCTGGTCAATCAAGTGATGAATACTTCCCGTAGAAAATTAATTAATAAAATTAATAAGGCACAGCATTTCATGTATCATAAAGGTTGCTAAGTGTGTGAAGTCATAATGTGTCTACAAAATCCTATTTTACTAGTGCCTTCCATTAGACGAATATACTGGCTTCCGAATAACATGAAAACAAGGCTTGTGTACTAAGTATTCACTTTAAGGAACACTTACCATTGATAAGTAGTAAGTAGACATCTAATTTTATCAAAATCTCTTACAAGAAAAATTAAACTAAAACTCAACATGGTCCATGCACATAGATATATTGAAATAGTCTTGGCATATAGTATTGGAAAAAGCTGTACATCTCAGGTCTTCCCCTGAAATTTCTCCAATAGGCATTTCCTAGTTGCTTTTGAATGTTCAACATCAGTACCCCTAAAAAGTTGACCTTTTTAAACTTTTACCTACTGGTTCTATTCTGCCTCAGTAGCAGCCAGGTATGGCCGTGACCAAAAATATATAAGTGGAAGTATTTGTGGAAATTCTGGGCAGGTTTCTTAAAAGGGAGAAGGTGTGCCCATCCTCCACACCATATCTACACTTCTTCCTGCTGTCTGGAATAAGGATGTGATTGCAGGAGCTCCAGTAACTTACCATGAGGTGATCTTGAAGACAGAATTAATCACTCATTGAAGACATCAGAGTCTTCAATAACTTTGCAAAGCTGCTTCACTAGCCCCAGACGATCCATCCTCAGACTTTATTCACACAAGAGAAAAACCCTATGTGTGTACTCTTTTTACCTATAACTTAGGAATTTAATTCCTAACTCACATCCTGAGTCTGTTGATACATTTTCAATATTTGAAGACCAACATCCCATTCTGCCTATATCCTCTCTACTTTAAACATTACCAGCTTCCCCATTATCTAAGTTACCCTCTTCTATACAATTTCAAGCTTTTCAGAGTCCTTAAAATCTATAATACACCAGATATGATCTGACCAGTGGAGAACAGAGGGAATTATTAACTTCCTTTTGTCTCCATTCTAAGACAGTCTTATGCATTAGCTTCTTTGGCCATCCTCAAGACTAAAGATTTATACTGTGGTGTGATTATAGGCAACAACAAAAAGTCTAGTTAATATGTTATTTCATACAACAAAAATAAACTTTGAACCCCAATTTTAGTATCCAACCTAATTAATTATCCTTCTTAATGTCTATCTTCTGATTATTTGTTAGCAAGTGTTCTGTGTGTCCACTAAGTCCTTGGTAAGAACTTGACTTGATTAATGCAACAGACAGAGCCCTTTAGTGATCCACTAAAGACTTCTCTCTCAGTCGGCAGGTGCACGTGATCAATACTCTTAAGGAAGTTGGTCCAACCAGCTCTAAGTCCTAAAGATCTGTTCCTTCTTTCAAGAATTCAGGGCCAAGGACAGGGCCATAGAATCCCCATGGGTGGCACTCAGTAAGCCCCTGACCCTGATTCCTGCCAGCTAGAGAGACTGGCAGCATGGGCTGACTCACTGTGCAGGTGGGAAATTGTAGGGAAAAGGTGGCAGGGAGAGGAGGCAAAGTAATAGCAATAACCTGTATAACAAATACTTAGAAAAAAGAAAGTCATTGTGTCTTTAAAAAGAAAAAAAATCTATGAGTATTTTGAGTCTAGGGTGGGGACCTGACTAGTGATTGATTGACAAAGCAGTGTAAATTCCATAACCACCCTATTTGCATAGATATTGATTGCAGTGGGCTTCAAAAGACTGATTATGCTGCTTTTCAGATTTGAAATGAGTGTCTTATACCTTAGCCCTACAGAAAAACCAAGATAGCAAACATTAAGGAACTTAAATATGCACGTATGAAAACATATTTATGATTAATGATAATTTATTAAGTACAATACTATGCTAAATTACTATATGCAGGGTTAAGATTGACTTGTGTTATGGGATTATCTTGTTTATGATTGCTGTTATTGACTTTAAAAGAGCTACATCACTATTTTCTGAATAAGAGGCACAGTCTAACATACACAATGCATTTGGATATTTAACTACATTGTCCCTGCTAATCTGATGTAGGTTCAGTCACTGTAGGTTAAGAGTTCTTTATATCTAAAGTGTCATTTTATTTATATAAAAAGAATATACAGAGATAATATTTAAATATAAAAAGATTAACATACAAAGTAAATTATAATGCTCTGTCAATTAATAATTACACCAGTATCTCTTAAATAAGTTACCTCTTAACTAAAATTATTCAATATATAAATAATTACTGTTTTAAAGTTAATTATTAAATATTTTTATCAATCAATGTACTTTTTAAATTCACTTTACCATAAAATAGAGGGCAAACTACTACGTCCATTCTTTTCTTTGAGGAGCTTCCCCACCACCCCTCAATGAAACAACATTCAGCAATTAATCTTCAACAAAGGAGGCAACATATACAATGGAGAAAATACAGCCTCTTTGGCAAGTGTTGGG
Source organism: Camelus bactrianus (assembly GCF_048773025.1). Lineage (NCBI taxonomy): Eukaryota > Metazoa > Chordata > Mammalia > Artiodactyla > Camelidae > Camelus > Camelus bactrianus. The sequence goes on along the minus strand of NC_133541.1, from coordinate 56,380,198 downwards.
AAAGCTAGACAGCTGCATGTAAATCAATGAAATTAGAACTCTCCCTCACACCATACACAAAAATAAACTTAAAATGGTTTAAAGACTTAAATATAAAACAAGACACTATAAACCTCCTAGAAGAAAACATATGCAAAACATTCTCTGACATGAATCTTAGCAATGTTCTCCTAGGGCAGTCTACCCAGGTAATAGAAATAAAAGCAAAAATTAACAAATAGGACTTAATTAAACTTATAAGCTTTTGCACAGCAAAGGAAACCATAAGTAAAACAAAAAGACAACCTTCAGAATGGGAGAAAATATTTGCAAATGATGCAACTGACAGAGGCTTAATTTCCCTAATATAAATAGCTCATACAACTTAATAAGAAAAAAACAAACAACCCAATCCGAAAATGGGCAGAAGACCTAAACAAGCAATTCTCTAATGAAGACATACAAACGGCCAGTAGGCACATGAAAAAAATGCTCAATCACTAATTATCAGAGAAATACAAATCAAAACTAGAATGAGGTATCACCTCACACCAGTCAGAATGGCAATCATTAAAAAGTCCACAAATAGTAAGTGCTGGAGAGCACTGTTGGTGGGAATGTAGTTTGGTGCAGCCTTATGGAAAACAGTATGGAGATTCCTCAAAAAACTAAAAACAGACCTATCATATGATCCAGCAACCCCAATCCTGGGCATTTATCTGAAGGGGACTCTAATTTGAAAAGATATATGCACCCCAATGTTCACAGCAGCACAATAGCCAAGACATGGAGACAACCTATGTGTCCATCAACAGATGAGTGGATAAAGAAGATGTGGTATATTTATACAATGGAATACTATTCAGCCATAAACAATAATAAAATAATGCTATTTGCAGCAACATGGATGGACCTGGAGATCGTCATTCTAAGTGAAGCAAGCCAAAAAGAAAAAGAAAAATACCATATGATATCACTCATATATGGAATCTAAACCACTACCATAACAACAAAAAACAAATGAACTTATTTACAAAACAGAAACAGACTCACAGACACAGAAAGTAATGGTTACCGGAGGTAAAAGGGGGATGGAGGGATAACTTGGGAGTTCAGGATTTGCATATACTATTATATATAAAATAGATAAACAACAAGGTCCTACTGTATAGCACAGGGAACTATATTCAATATCTTATAATAGCCTATAAGGAAAAAGTATATGAAAATGAAAATAATATATGTATAAATGAATCACAATGCTATACGCCAGAAACTAATAAAACATTGTAAACTGACTATATTTCAATTAAATTTAATTAAATAAATAAATATATAACATGACAAATATTTAGATTTGTTCTAGTTTTTTTTTTTTTCCAATGAGTAACCTGAGAAAATATAAATCTAGGTTAGGTTGCAGTTTGACCACTCCGATAGCTTTTTCTTTTCCATTTGGTGAAAGAAGATCTACAAATTAGTATGGTTTGTCTAGTTTTTGGTTCATCGTTCATGTCAGTTCAAGTCCCAACTTAAATCTAAATTAAATTCAGTTCAAGACATAATGCTGTTTTATTGCTCTTATAAGGTTCATTTTTGTATTTTACTTCAATGCTGTCAACAAGTCTATGGGTTGTAGGTAAGTTGGACAAATGTCCATGCAGTTCGGTCAGGCTGACTTGTTGGGGACCATTTAAAGCAGAGCTACCTACATAGTACTTGTGAACTCTTACTGTTCTTACAGTGACTAGGACTGTTTAAAAAAAAATGTTATTCAATTCTAAATGACCTGACAATTCTTCACTGGTTCCATTAGCTAACAGCTTTGTCTTTAGGACAAATCAAGTATGGAAGTCAAAAAACAATGATTCCTTTATTTGCAAAGTGTTAGCTAAAACTAACATTAGCAAACAATTTTAAAGAAAAAGCTGACCTCAATTTTAAAAAAAGATTAAGTTCATTATTACCATATATTCTATTTCTTTCCATATTAAAATACTAAATTTAAGAAAAGATTTAAATATTTCAGTCCTGTGTCTCAATATTGATTAATTAATTTAAATTAAAAGTATTCAACAACAACAACAAAAAGTATTCAACACCTTTATCTGGCCTTAGCTTTTGACAGCCTGGGCTGAAAGACCACTTTCTTGATCATGCTGAATGAGACAATCAGGACTATAGCAAAATCCAGACTCAATGTCATAGGGGGAAACAAGACTTCCCTGGAGCAACAATTCATCCCTTTCCATATGGTATCTTTATTGGTTTTTGGTTTTGTTACTAAACCAGTTTTTAAGATGTCCATTCTCTTCTCTCTAATTCCCCAGCTCCATATAACAATTCTCTCCTGGGCCTACATCACTGTGAACGGGGTATGGTAAACAACACCCCAGTTTTACAAGATTGCTTTGGTTTCATGAGATATGAATAATAGTAAAATAAAATCTGCTCAAGTAGAAATATGCCCATGATTTTGCACCCTGTAAGTCTGGCATCTTCAATTATTAAAATGAAGCCAATATAATGGGAAATGACTGGAAATTTCTTTTTAAATTAAATGAACAAAATGATTCATGTTTCTAGTTTGACTAGTTTTTAAAACATGGCTATCTTATTGCTTGGGTTGAAATTTTTGAAGCACAGATCTATTCTAAATTCTCTTGAGACTACTTTGGGCAAATATTAGGCTGTAACTCAAGTGGTCCTAGACCTTTTGATAAACCTTTTCACATAATTTAAGCAATTGTAAAAAAGACTTTCTAAATACTTTGGTATTTTTGCTACTGAATCATTATAGCTCTGTGACCTTTGATCTTTTATTCAGGAATGTTTGAGTTTGGCAAAAAAAGGTGTTTTAAAAATTTAATAATAATATTTATAGAGATAAAGGTCATTAGCATCCATAATAACAATAATACTTAGTATTTACATAGTATTCTTCCTCAAGAAGGAAAATACCTTCTTTAAAAACAACAAAAAAAATCAAGGTTGATTGTGTGAAGGAAAAATATTGCCAGCCATATCAGTAAACAAAGGATGCTGTGGCCATCAAGTCATCCACTACTGCCCAACAGTGAGTGGAGAGAACTCAGGATGCAGACAAGCAGACAGCCAGGCCTCTGCAGACACTCACAATAGTTGGTGCACCCTGAGGGAACTCAGGATATGAAAGAATAGGATGCTGGTCCTAGATAGCTAGGCACATATCAAACGAATGATTTCAATGAGCCCAGACTTTTACACCTTCCCATACATAGAAAAGCACTAAATTCCTTAACTTGAGACATCTGGTTTTCTTCAATTAACAGTAATCTTTGGATGTTCTGACCACCTGGTCTTTTTTTCAAAACTCATATATCCTGGCTTCTACCTTGCCACTTTGGAGCAGTCCCTCAGAGTGATCTGAGAGGCTGTCATCCTGGGCTTAAGTCCTCAGAAATGTCTGCCGAATAAAACATAACTCTCAACTTTTTAGGTTGTGATTTTATTGCAGTTGACAATTTAACATTCTGTTTCACAAAACACAAAACAAATTTAAGATATTTTAGATATAACTGACTATAAATTTGCAGAGGATTTACCTTTGTAAAATTTAAAAACAGACTGTATTATTGCTTTAAAAAGCATACTCAACTACTAAGTAAATACAGATAATTTACCTTAACCTTGAGGTAACTCAGAAGATATTTCTTGGTAGGTAATTCATTGGTATGTCTTTATAAGTACTTCTTCATAGGTAGTTTGAGAAAAAAAAAATATATATATATAATGAACATGAAAAACTAATTAAAAAGACAGACGGTTATTATTTGATCAGGTGATGTTCTTCCTAAAATTGGAGCAGTGGGATGTGGCAGAGCACAGTGTAAAAAGTATATGAAATTACTAATTAGTGATTTCTTTTGTCAAGTAAGCCTACATAATGTGTTCATAGAAAGTTTCACTTTAGAATGAAATGCTAAATTACCAGACAGCTTATACTTCTTACTAGGATACTAACACCAGCAAACAAACTTTGTAATATTTTGGATAGATGGGCCCTGTAACAAGCTCTCAAGACTTAAACAATAAAGCCGACATAGTCAGCCCACAACCTATGGACCCCTCCCCTTAACAACTCAGAGCCTGGCACAGGCACTCATCAGGGAAATACAATAAGAGAAGGTGAAGCCAAAAGGTTAGAGGGCAGCAAAAGAAATTGCAGAGCAATGTTGATAGCACGAACTGGAAAAGATCGTGGGGTACTGAAACAGCAATATTCCAACAGGGGGAGGGTTCCATCTTGAGCTAACTTTGGATTTAAATCAATCCACGGAAAACATATCTGAGAGATAAAAATAGGCTACAAGGTTTAAGTTGTTCTAAAATAAATATGAGGTTAGACTTATAAGAGCTAACTTTTAAGCTGGTCTACGAATAGCAAAAATGGCTGAAATTGACATCTGCAGAAATTTTAAACCCGAATCACCTGACAAAATAGACAAATCTTAGAAAGAGATGTGCGAGTGCACTTGCTCTTCTCATAGCAGTACATAAAAATATTTCAAACCTAGACAGACTGTAGAACTGATGCTTTACGAGTCTTTATTTGACTATAAAACAATATCTATGTGATAGCTGATGTGCCAGTGTTTTCATTTAAAACACTAGTAGTAACATCTTTGGTAATAAACACTGATTCTTATTTCACACTATTAATGGCAAGAAACTATATTTAAGGCAAAGGAAAGAAGCTAATAGACTTCTTGCCTCTGCAAAGTCTCTAAAGCTGGGCTGTCATTAGGGTGCCTAAAAGTAAAGAAATGTTTTTTATTTGAAGAATTCAAGATCATTCATGTCTATTAATTTTCCTACTAAAGTAATACACCTCATTTTACAAAACACAAGGTTCTTTTTGTTCTTCAGAGACAGTCTATCTCTGAGAGTGAAGGAGTGATTAGAAACTGAGAGAAGGCTGAGGGATCCTCAAGATAAAGGGCACCAAGTCACCTGCCCCACTTCTTCAGCAGTAATATAAGTTTTTGCACCCTCTGCCTAAAGCCATCCATCTTCAGCCAGAACAGGAGCCACAGTGGATGGCAGCACATTGAGGGAAGATAGGACAAGAGGAACTACCGGCTGCAGGTTCAGACACCACTCCTGGCTAAAATGAAATGAAATAAAATACTCTAAGATTCTCTTAATTGAAGATCGCATTTTAGACAAAAATTGAGCTTAATTGAAATTAAAAATGGCAGCGCTCATACAGAGATAATTAGTATTTGCTAATTGCAGCATCATAATAATAAACTCACCCCATTATCCAAGCAGATTTTATGCCTAGTAAAAACTATTCTCACTCCCGTATTTCATATTAAAAAATTTTTTTTAATAAACTACTCTTTGCTGAGTACTTCTATTACCTGTGACATAAATACACTTAATTATATGATATATTACTTTAGAAAATAATGACTTTAAAAACTGTTAGAGTTAAAGATGTTTACTAATTTGCCCATGATCACCCCATCTATAAAGGAAAGAGCCGGGATTCAAACTTGGGTCCTGCTTTTTCTACCACCCAGATCTACCAACTGACAAATCACAGGTGTCATTTCCATTTTACAACCTGGTTTCTTGGAAACTTCTAAGGTTTCTCTGTGAAGGTTTCCTTTCCATTATCTAATATAGTACAAGCATTTTTTTTTCCTGAACTGTAAAAGCTTTACATGCTTATTATTTTGAAACTTAAAATACATAAGATCAGAAACTAGAAAATAAAAATTCCCTGTAATTCTATCTTTCAGAGAAATAGTATATGTGTATGTACATGTATATGTCTTTGTATATGTATATTTCCCATGATATCATCTGTATATATTAGTTTATAACTTGCCTTTTTCTCTTATTATGTTGAAGACATCTTTTTGTACTAATAAACAAACAATATTTACTTCATTGTTTGTAATCAAAGAATGATATCCTGAATGTATAAACATATATATATTTGATAACTGAAGAAATAACTGCAAAAATAGTAAAGATAATTATTGTAGAATTTAAAAATAATAAATTGCACACATTAACTATTTGACTAATAATTGACATTCAAATTATTTTTAAGTCTTATGAGTGATTCTACAACAAAATTTTTTTTTTTACAAACTTGTGGGATTATTTGTTTAGGATAAGTTTCTAGATTTGGAATTACTAAGTCAAGTAACTATTTTAAATTTCCATACATATTACCAAATTGCATTTCAGAAAAATTGTGACAACTTACATTCTGACCTACATGTATCAGTACCTATTTTGTCACCTATGTGTGTCATCGTTTTTCTCCTTCAGAATATGATAGGTGAAAAATGGTATCTCTTGGTTATTTCAATCAGTATCTCTTTGAATAGCACTGTGACAGAATTTCTTTCATGTATTTATTGGTCCTTTTCACTTTTTCTTTTATCAACTACCCACTAACAAAAGCAAATAAACAAACAAAAATACCCTTTTCCATTTTTCTACTGGGATAGTTCATCTTTTTCTTATTGATATAAATGACTTGCTTCTATATTAGAGCTATTAATACTTAGTAGAGCACAATAATTGCAGATACTTTCCCAGTTTGTCACTTGTCTTTCAACTTAGTTTACTGTGGCCTCTATAATTGTTATTTGTTTTTAATATAGTAAAATACAAATATCACTTACCATCTAAAGTTATTAGGTTTCTGAAGACCATTTCAACCAAGAGGAAGTAACAAGGAGGAGATTTACCTTGCCACCTGAAACAACTAAAAAACCAGACAAAATATATACAAGAATAATTTGTCAAGACACTGGATATTAGGCAACAAAAGACAGTGATCCCTTAAATATGAGAAACAAACAAAGTAAGCTCTAAGACTGCCCCAGCTTGTTTCCCAGAGAGAGTTTTCAGGCCATGGTGCAGGGAGACAAAACCTAGGAAGAGCCCATGAAGTTTCAACTTAAGGAGGTGGAACTGGGGATCCAGAAAGGCCAAGCCCATTAAGAGTTTGCAAAGCAAAGAATCAGAGGACAGGGCTACACAGAAAAAGAAGTCTCTTTCATCCCTACTTGATTATGGATTAGCTCACGCATATGAGGAAAGAGCCCAGGTCAAGAAAACAAAAGGATTAATGGAAACAATAGCTGACACTTGCATACAGATTAGAATAATTTGGGTTCCTACTAGTCATAACTTGTGGGGCATTTGATAAAGTCCTCAGAGGAGCTTTGCCTCAGGAATGGAGTAAAATTAGCCTTAGACAAAAGGCTGCTCTGGTCCCACTTAACAAAACTTAACAGATTTGTAAAGGATCAAACTGTCTTCAGAAAACCTAACTGCATCCTAGGACAAAGTTGAAGAGTATTTACAAGAATACAAAAATATCCAGCACCAACATTCCACAAATATCTAGCACCTAATTAAAAATTACCAGGATGCAAAGAAGCAGAAAAATGTAAGTTGTAGTGAAATGAAAGATCAATCAATTGAAACTGGCCCAGAACTGGCATCAGTGATAGAATTAGTTTATAGGGCCTAACAGCAGGAAATGTAAGCTTTGTAGACCATATAGTCTATAAAAACTACTCAACTCAGCTATAGTAATGCAAAAAGCAGCCATAGACAATGGGTTAACAAATAGGCAGGGCTGTATTCCAATAAAATTTTATTTATAAGACGAATCTACTAGGCCAGGTTTGGCCCATAAGCTGTCATTGGACATCCTCTGAGCTAAAGAAAAGACTTAACATGTTAAGGAGAGATACTGAAGTTATAAAAAAAGATCCAAACCAAACTTCTAGAGATGAAAACTACAAGGTCTAAGAAAGAATGAAAGACTACACACTGCAGAAGAAAGGATTGGTGAACTTGAAGACATAGGAGTAAAACTATTCAAAATTGAAACAGAGAGAATACTAAAAAAAAAAAAAAAAAAAAAGCATTGGTCAGCTGTGGGGAAACTTCAGGTGGACTAATATACATATAAATGAGTCCCCAGAGGAGAGGAATGGCTGATGGGAGGGGTAAATAAATATTTATAAAGCTATAAACCCACACATTCAAACTCAATAAACCTAGAGCCCAGGAAACATGAAGAAAACTACACAGAGGCACATCATAATAAAATTGCTTAAAGTCAGTGATAAAGCAGTGATAAACATTTCTGAGTCAGGATAGTGCATATATGGTTGGCAAATTCAGAAAGCAAGGTTACTACATAATCCAGATCTATTTAGATCTTAAGTTTCAGACAGCAGGTAGCTAAATGAGAATAAGAGATTATTTAAAACTTCATCCAAATCTACTTGGTTCCTGTTATCAAGCAGAGTGTTTAGATAGCTAGAGATACTGAAGGAGATGACTATAATAACAGTTCCCAATGAATTATGCCTCATTATGTCTGCCTCCCTTAGCACTGTGATATTGCTGCTTCAGAGGTGGAGTCTATTTATTCACCCCCTTAATATCTGGAAGAACTTGCAACTTGTTTTGACCAATAAAATAAAGCTGAAGTGAGTATGAGTTCTAGAATCTAGGCCTCCACCTAGCTAGCTTCTGCCTTTACTCTCCCGAGATCCAGCCAATATGAGGTTTGTGCTAGACAACTGAATATGACACAACAGGGAGGGAGAGGCTGCAGCCACCAGATAAAAGAAGCCTCAAAAATGTGTCCAGGTGAGACCCATGGGAGAATGATTTAACCAATCTACAGAATCGAGAAACAGTAAATCATTGTTGGTTTAAGCTATTAAGTTTGGGAACAGTTTGTTGTATAAAAACGGATTTCAGAAACACATATTTTTGGTTATTAGTATAATGTTTAGAAAACCCTTGCCACTTCATATTACGATAAGAAGATGGTATCCAGTCTTGTTTTTCCAAATAAGTATCTGGTTATCCTAATAACATTTAATAAATAACAATTTCCCCCCCATTAATTTGAATGCTAGTTTTACTGTATATTAAATTTTGAGGATGCCATCATGGGACAAATCCAAAAGAAAAATGTTCAAACCCACTCTCAAATACAGAAGCTATTAAAGAAAATTAGTAGTGTTTGTAGAAAAAATTCCATATTTCCATTTTAGGTATGTATATGCATATTTTATTATAAATATTATTTTCCTACATTTCAAGAAGAAAATCAGAAACATATGTTTTTCCAACATTTTGTCATGGAAATAGTCTTATTATTCAGAAAGCTTTTTAGTATTATATTCAGTATAATATAATTTTACTGGTACTAATTAACCCTGGTCTTGTAATGTGGTTTCTACAGCTCCCTGACTATGTATTAACCAAATGACCTTACATCAGCTCTAATCCAACTGAAAATGCTTCTTGAAAAAACTTCACTGCAGTCTACAATATGAGAGAAAATTCAAGTCAATTTTTTCCACGTTACAAAAATATGGGAAAAAACAGATTTTATTAAATTCCAGGTAGGAGTTTGTCAACATGCAGGTCTCCTAGGAATTTCTCAGTTCCCTAAAGTGAAATCTGTGAATAAGAAGACATTTTGTGGAAGTTATTGTAATAGCAAAATTAAATATTATGTGCCCACTGACAAAGCATGCTAACAATGTTAAAAGAGAAATCCAATTGCTAACTTCAAGTAAAAGTATAAACTCAAATGACCATTCTTGAGTTGCCTCCTTTTAGCTCTATGACTTTGTCAAATTTTCCCTTATGAATGTCACGGAAGCCACTGAATTGAAGGAGGGGGAAAAAAGCTTAAAAAGGCAGAAAGAGCAAAAGAGCTGATTTCTTAATGGGGTCCCTAGTAAAGACAGACCGCCCATACCTTACTTCCTCTCCAAAAAGTGTCCTACACTGTTACTTAAAATCATATCAATTAGAGACTGACTTCAGTCAATAAATGTCCTCTTTCCAAAACATACAAAATCTCTAAGATGTTTAAGAGCTTATTACATATGTGTAATTTGTTCTTTGATTTAATTTTCTAACAGATTATGGAAATCACCTGCATTGAAGGAGTAGGATTTTTCTAGTTATATTCAAAAGCACCTTGATTCTCCCTGTTATTGGCTTTGAATCTAAAATCATTTTTAATTAAACTTTTAATTTCAAGATAATTGTAAACACACATATAAGATAAGGATGTACTGTAAGAAGTAATACAGAAGGTATATCCTTTACTGAATTTCCCCCAATGGTTACATCTTGTAAAACTATTGCGCAAAACTAAGACAGGGATATTGATATTGATACAGTAAAGATACAGAGCATTTCCATCATCACAAAGATCCCTCGTTTTGCCCTTTTATAGCTATAGTCACCTCCTTCCCTCCTAAACTCTTCTTAATCCTGGCAACCAGTAATTTGTTCTCCAATATATAATTTTATCACTTTAAGAATGTTATTTTATAAAAGGAATCATATATTATGTAACCTTTGGGATTAGCTTTATTCACTGAGCACAGTCCTCTAGTGATTCATCTATTCTGTTGTGAATATCAATATTTTGCTGATTTTTAAGGCTGAGTAGTATTCCAGAGTATGGATGTACCACAGTTTAACGATTCACCCTTTAAAGGACATCAGCTTGGGGTTATTATAAATAAAACTGCTATTAAAATTTGTGTACAGGCTTTTGTATGAGCATAAGTTTTCAATTCTCTGGAATAAATGCCTAGTAGTATAATTGTTGGGTCATATGATAGTTGCATGTTTGATTTTTTAAAGAAACTGCCATACTTTTTCCAGAGTGGTTGTACCATTTTACATTCCAATCAGCAATGTATGAGTGATTCTGTTTCTCTGTATTCTTGCCAGCATTTGGTATTATAACTGTTTTTTAAATTATTGCTATTTTAGCCATTTTGATAGGTGTGTAAAGGCTAATAATATTAAACATCTTTTCATGTGCTTGTCATTTGTATATCCTCTTCAGTGACTCTTCATGTCTTTTGCCTATTTTCTACTGGAGTATTTGTTAAGTTTTGAGACTGCTTTGTAAATTCTCAATAGTGGTCCTTTGTTGGATATATAGTTTGTAAATATTTTCTCCCACTCTGTGACTTTTCTTTTCATCATCTTAATTGGATCTCCTGCAGAAAAAAAGTTTTTAAGTTTGGGGAAGTCCAAATTATCAATTTTTCCTTTTATGCATTGTACTTTTGGTCTCAAGTTGAAGAATTCTTTGCCTAGTTTTAGATCCCAAAGATTCTCTCTTATTTTCTTCCTAAAAGCTTTATAAGTTTTATATTTTATCTTTAAGTCCATGATTCATTTGGGGTTAATTTTTGTATAAGGTATGAAACCTAGCTCAGGGTTCACTTTTTGCCTATGGACATCCAAGTTGCTCCAGCACCATTTATTTAAAAGGCTATCTTTCCTCAGTTCAATAGTTTATGCATTTTTGTCAAAAATCAATTGGATATATTTATGTGGGTCTATTTCTGAATTCTCTGTTCCATTGCTCTATGTGTCTGTCCCTCCAATACCACACAACTTTGATTACTGTGTCTACATAATAAGTCTTGAAATCAGGTAGACTGATTCCTCCCATTTTATTCTACTTCTTTAAAAAAAAAAAAGTGCTTCTAGCTATTCTAGTTCTTTTGCCTTTTCCCATAAATTTTAGGACAATATTATCCATAACTCAATAAATTTTGCTGGGATTTTCAGAGGAATTGTGTATATATATCAGTTTAGGGAAAACTGATATCATTGCTATGTTGAATCTTCCAATCCATGAACACAGTATATCTGTCCATTTATTTAGATTTTTTTTAATTTTTCTTTAATCAGTGGTTTGTGGTTTTCAGCATACAAGTCCTATGAATATCTATCAAGGCTTCCTAAATAATTTCAGATCATGTTTATCTCTCCCTTCCATAAAAATTTGTCAGTGCATATGGAGTTCTATTTAACTCTTGATGTGTAAACCTTGTCCCAAAAACTAACATTTGCTTGAGTGCTGGGTCTTATAAGACAGGGTCTTAATAATTCCCTGTATCTTTCCCCTAATGACTTAGGCAATACCTCGTATCCAGTACATACTCAACACAAACTGAAATGAAAGTATTAAGGCATTTATTTTTAAAAGATTTATTTTTTCCACTGTAACTAAACCTCTTACTAACCTGATAATGAAAGCACATTTTGGCTATAAAATATTGTTTTGTATAAAATTAATGTGAATTTTAATTTTGGAAGTATGCTGATACAAGTTTATCAAATATATGGTGAAATAATTATTGTGCACTTATGAATGAATATTACACATTGTGGTAGCTAATCTTTAAAGATACCTCTCCTCCTTCCCCACTCTCCTCCCCTCCCTGCTACGTTAACCATGCCTTCTGAGTGTACACATGCTCTTACATGGTTTTCTGCCTTTAAATCTGGGCTGGCCCTGAGACTCACTTTTGTCCAAGAGAGTATGGAAGAAGAGACACTACATGCTTTCCAAGGTTAGGTTATAAGAAATCCTTTAGATGCCAAGGGTCTCTTGGACTATGTGCTCTGGGGGAGAAGGTTACCAGGTAAGAAGTTCAGCAACCCTGAAACAGCCATGCTAGCGGAAGCCCAAGACTACCACATGGAGAGGCCATGGAGAAAGAGAGATGCCCTGCCAGGCTCAACTATTCCAGTCATTCCAACTGAGGTCCCAAACATATGAATGAAACAGCCATCTTGGATGTCCAGCCCACTTGGGCCTTCAAGTGACTCTAGCCCTAGTTGTCGTTTAAAGCCACTAAATTTTACAGTGGATTTTTTAGGCAGCAATATATAATGAAAATACATACTTAAAACATAATCACCTGGGCACAGGCAAAAAACATTGTAATATACATGTGTTTTTTATTTCAGTCATATCCCTAAAGCTATTACTGTTTTATTTGTCTATTGCTGTTTTTCATGATTTTATTTTTGTTAATTCTATTACCACTTTCAATTTTATTCCATTATTTCATATTATAAATTATAACTGGCATTAATAACACACAGTAACACAACAACAGAAAGCATTTTCTCTTTGTAGAATCCACTCAATTAATCATTAAAATATGTAGCTTTTAAACAGTTTTTGAAAGTAGGGATAATGTCTTGACTATTATTTCTCTATACAAAGTAGTATATAGTAGTTATTTAATAAAGACTGAAAATTAAATTGGTGAGCGATGGGAAATGATCATTTGGTGATAAATTCAACAAATGTCATGTACTGAATTCACCACTGACTCAGTTAAAATTTTTTTAAATAAAGAAAGACTATTTGACAGCCATTGTCACATCTGTTTAAAATTCTTAAGCTTTTATTCCAGTTCAATGATATCCATTTTAATCCATTATTATCCTCAAATGCATACTGTAATTAACCATCAATCAATCCACAAATAAAAATAAAATAATTTGATACTTTAAATGCGTTTGAGGGCATAATAGGAAATAATTAGAAATAAATACAATTGTCCTTTAATATAGCTTTTGAGCAAACTAGAAAAATCTTTTTAAAAGCCTTGTTCAGACTTCTTACCAAGTTTTTGCAATATCCATTTTTTTTTTTTTGCCAGCTTAATGGAGTAACAGTTCCTTAAAACTTTAGTGAGTACCTAATGCAATTCTATATTCTATACGTATCACTAATAATTTTCTACTCTAATTGTTTACATACCTAGTTTACAAAATCAGTTTCTGAAAAACCTTGATGGTGACTATCTGGAAAAATTATGAATATATCTCTATTTACTAAAACCTCTGTCTTCCATACTTCATGGTTTACTTTCTATTTCATGAAAGTGACCCAGTTTCCAACCATTTCAGCTGCCTGGTTAAAAAAAAGAGAGAGAGAGAGAAGAAGGAAGGAAGGAAGGAAGCAAAGAAGGAAAGAAGGAAGGCAGGCAGACAGGCAGAGAGGGAGGGAGGGAGGGAGGGAGGAAAGTTACTAACAGTTGGATAAAAGGCTGAGAATTTATTTTAGTCCCAATGCATTCATATGCACTTTTAAAAGAAAATCTAGAAGTTCATCAGCCAGAAAATATATTATAAAAGGTGTTGAGAATGAATTAGACATGTTCAAAGACTCTCAAGAGGGTCTTCAAAATGAAGCTGCCCATGAGACATGGTGTTAATCAAGTAATTGAAAGAAAAAAAACAGCATTGCTAAGTTCCTATTTACTGAGATATTTCTGGGTTCAACAAATGAGAAAATAAAAGAGAACAGGTGTTAAGGGGTTCCTAAATAATACTTCTCATATTTTTTCTATCTTCTTCAAAAATTCTCACACAGTCACTTCACTGAATTCTACAATATAAGATTGTTACAAATCACTGTGGCCAAGAGGCTTAGAAAAAAACTTAGTCTGCCTGTACCCCTTTATCTTCATAAGACAGAAGTTTAGGGGTCAGGACTTGAAGTTTATCAAGAACACTGAATGATTGGCTTAGTCCAGACAGAACCACAGAGCATCAAACCAAACTGTGAAACAAAGGGAGAGACCAGGAATGTGAATCAAATTACAAGGGTGCTTTCAGAAATAAATGGAGATTTATACAGGACCAAGAACAAGGAAAAGCAGAAAGATGAGCCAAGCAAAGTGAAAAATTCAGAGTCAGGAGAGGAGGGAAAATGAGGTACTGAGGTTTGGAGTCCCTGGCTGACCAGGCTCCCTGGTAGAGAGGAGGCTCTAATTGGTCTCTACAATATACCAGGTTGCAGCTGGTATTAGCTCCACCTCCACCCAATGTAATGTATGTGTTAATCCCTAAATACTTAGCCCCAAGGGTCTTAATATAGCTTTTACACACTTTCCAGAGCCAAAATATTGAAAAATTTCCTCCTGGTATTCCTACAGCAGAATGAGAGCAGACAAATGAATGACTGCACTTTTGTATGATCCTTACTCATAATTTCTTACGTAGGAAATGACCAAGGAACTCCAAAAGAGGTAAAATACTCATTTGATCTTCTAAGATTTCTGGTGCCTTCTTCTTTGAATATGAAAGTGTATACTAAAACTTTCATTGCACATTAAAGTAAAAAACTATCAATCTAAGAAAGCAGTGGATAGTGGCTAGACAGGAATATATATCCTTTGAATAATATAAATCTTAAAACCTCAGTATTTAAACCCTTCGACCTACTGAGATGCTTGGAAAGATTATGATGGAAGAAAATTGACTGAATTACACTCAAGTTAGAAAGTCAGTATTTTTCCCATTCTTAAAAACCATGATTCCAATGCACCAAGACCTTACTCCCTAGTAATAATTGATCAAAGAAGAGAGAGTTCACTGCTTACTTTACTGCAGTCAGTTAAAGATCAGAACCTATAAGAACCTGCCAACAAAATACTCCAGACAAGTGCAAAATCTATGAAGTATAAGGAATATATGCCCCACACTATAAAGAAAAGAAAATCTTACAGCTTTTTCTAAAGCATCAATCAAATCAGAATGAAGTGCCACAGAGAGGATTTTGCTTTATGAAGTGCTGGCTTCCTTCAAGGTCATTCATGGCGGTGATGCAGAGATGTCTGCGGTACTGTGCTTTCAGTCTCGGGTAGAGAACTGCCTAGGGTCCTTACTTAATGAGTTTACTAGCTGAGCTTCATCTTAATAGAAGAAGTTGAGTTCTAAAAAAAATTTTTTTTAATCTCATCTCAGTGCAGTCTCTTTCATAGCTACAAAAAAATAAACACACTTACTATAAAGTAATGAATATTAAGTTAAAATAAATGTGACATCCAAAGAGTCACTAAATATTATTACAAATGCCAGTTTTTTTCATTTATTCATCACTCTGCTAAAAAATCTATAAAATACTTACCTTTTAACACCGAACCTCATATTTGTTGCTCTCCTTTCTCTCTCAACACCTTTCATTTATTAAACCTCAAATCTTTGAAAGACAATCCAACTTACAAAGGGTATAAAAAGCCTAAACCAATGGATTGTGAAACAAGATTAAAATTAGGCAGCAGATAAATCTAAAATGTAGACTTAGCATATAATTTTTTTAACTATCAGAATGTACCTGTACCTCCACATTAAAAAGGAAAGAGGACCACTTAGCATGCTTCACATATGTAATACATTATTCTACCACCATACTATCGAGGAAGTCCAATTTGGTGTGTTATTCCACCAATGTTTTCTATTTGATCATCTTGTCTGATCTTTTAGTGTAAAATTCATCATTGATGACCACACACATGTTTAGTAAGCCCTCTGTTATACTTAAGCAATCCATATTATACTAGTTTCTCTGAGAATATTATTATAATTAGAGGCCCTCAAAAGGATCATCACATTTTGCTTTTCTCTAAAATCTTTCAGCCCCACTCACAGGACAAGAACTACATGGCCACAAAAACCAAAGATAAATTCCAGAGAAGTTCCTGAGGATGACTTGCGTATCCTCCTATGGCACTTCAGGGTTATGGGAGTAGCCAAGAACTTCTGGTTGTCTCTTTAAGTATGTCCATAAAAATGATCCAAGTAATACTATACAAAAGAATTTTATAATTAAAAAGTACCATAAAAAACAAAGAACAATGTTCAATTCAAATAATAATATTCAATACTAGTAATGGAGAAAACCCAAAAAAACCTAACAGAAACCATAAAATGCTAGCAAAAATATTTTCTTTTCTAAACTTTCCAGAGAAATATGTCACTACTTTCAAGGAGTGTTTTATTCCTTTTAGTATCCTTTAACACAGCGCCTGACACTCAGTAGATACCCAAAAATATTTTGAATGAATGTTGAATGAAATGTTGAGTAAAAAAAAAATGAAATTAAGAAAAATATAGGCACTAGCTTACTAAGGTTAGTGGAGCATCATTTAGCATGCAGAAATAATACTTCACAAATTCAAGTATAACCAGGGAGCTTAGCATGTATGGATAGTCAATATTCAAAGACATTTTTGTTTTGAAAAAAATACTTCAGTGAAAAATTTGTAATTTGTTTATTCTAAAGTTACTTATGGTACTATTACGCAATAAACTATACAATAACATAAGAGATGTTTGTAACTAAACGTTCTTTATGAAAATAATTACAGATTAACAAATTCTAAATCTACTAAATTTAATATACAATATAGTACAAAACCTTCAAAATACAAACTAGATAACTTCTCTTAATAAATTCAGCCATAGAGTTTTTAGAGCATTGAGCATTTAACCCTGCTATTTAACATGGATGTTGGATGTCCATTCAAAATATGCTTTAATTTCTCTCACCTACATATTTCTAGGCACTGAAAAACCCATCTAACCTCTCTATGTCCTCCTATGCAAGCTCTTTATATCTTGCCCTCATGGTATTTTCCAACTGTCTGCCTTAAACAAAGAGTCCTTTCTGGCACTGGCTTGTTGCTAGTCAGTATTTAGCTCTCTCTTTCTGTAGCTAAGAGAGAGCAACCATCTGCTTCCCACAGCTTTTCATTCCTATGATAGCTTTCTGCTCTTTCCTCTTCCAACTCAGATACAGAAAGCAAGAGATAAAACAAAGCATCTTAGGTCCACAAGAAGCTGTAGAATACTCAGGAGAGTTTCCTCCCAATCAGGAAAATGCTTCCTTAGCAACCAAGTTACTAAGGCCAATTAACCTCCCTTCTCTATCAATATTCAATTTACATTGAAACCCTTTTTGGTTAAGCCCTTCAGTTTTACAATGAGCTTTCTGGCAGAGAAAAAAGGTACTTCTGTCTTAAAGGAGCCAGGCCTTTTCTCCTGAATGCAAGTGTGATTTGAACGAAACATAAAGTGTTAGGTGATTTCCGAACATGATGTAAGAAACTGGAAACACAGAAATGGCAAAGAAATTAAGTGCAATCAACCAGCATAGGCCTAAAATGAGACTGGAACATTTCAGAGACTAGATACCATGGAGAATAAGAGAAAAGATGCTTTGTAGCTGCCATGGTCTCATACTTGCCTTGGCTGATTTACGTCCCTTCCCCAGGACCAACAAAACCCAGGTTACCACTAAATAATCACAGCATCAGTAAAATTCTAGAGAAAAGATGAATGTAAGAGAGAAGCACAGACAGTATTAAAACCAAAGAATTCCCTTTCAGGCAAGAAAGTAAAAAATTAAAACTAGAGGAAACAGCATTTCAAAGTCATGAACTAACTTAGAAATAGTAAAAACTATAACACATTTAAAGAAAAGGAGGTGATTTTATAAAACCATACAAATGTACAACTAAAATTCTCCCTCCTCCCAAGATTTCAAGCTGTGAGATGGAGGCTACATTTTTCTAAATCTCATAATTAAATTAATATACTGCATTCTAGTTAAGGTAAGGAAAATGACAAATATTATACAATAGGTAATTAGTTGTATTCTGATGTTCATTTTCGAGGTCTTGATGAAGTAAAATCCTTTGCTGAATAATTTTAAAGTTTCTTTAAATTCTATATATAATGCAAAATGGAACAACTTGTATCTAGTAATTTATAATAGGCACTATAAATCATCCTTCGGCAGTCTGGCAGCAGCTCTCCAATAACAACATGCAAACCACTATATCTCAAAACAATCCTTGCTTCTAAGTTATAATACAGAATTTCAGAACCAGTTTTGTTTTCTGGTATTGTCACTTAACCTTTGCAGGACTTTCTATATCCCACCTGCACAAAGATTTACTCTGAACAGTAAAGCTGCCTTCAGGTTGTTCTGATAAAAATTAACGTTAGTTAATCCTTGGCTCCCATATCCTATTTGATCCTCATAACAACCCTGTGAGTCAGGATTGTTACAGTGCCCTTCCTCAGGTGAGATGTTTGATGTTGAAAAAGAATGGAGAAAGGAATATAAACTTCATGAAGTGCCCACCACTTTTTGAGCAATGGTCAGGAGTTTTCTTCCAAGACAGCATTTAATGCACAACTCCCAATTCCCCACCTCCTGGCTCCTTTAAGTATTTGGAACCCATGTTTACAGATGAGGGATTTGAGGCTCAAGGAGGTTCTGTAACATGTTCAAAGCACACAGTTAAAATGAGGGAAAGTAGGGATTTAAAACCAAATTTGTCCAACTCCAAAGCCCTGTTCTTTCAATCATGCCATACCTGAAGCCCATGGCAGCCCCATTATGCTACTCTCCAAATCCTTTACACTGACGTTAGCAATTACCAAGGTCTAAGTAATATTTTCTAAATGTGAGCTATGAACCATTAGGAGGTTCTGAAATCAATTGCTGGACTTCAACCAGTATTTTTTAAAAAACAAAATAGAGCAGAATAATAGAGTAGGTAGATCAAAAAGAATAAGAATTGTTTCTAATGAACCTTGGTTTCAAGTATGTGTGTATGGAATGTACTGAGCCTTGATGCAAAATGTATTTCTTACTGTGGGTTTATATCAAAAAAAGTTTGAAAGCCACTGGTCTTAGCGGATGCTCTCATATAGACTCAGATCACGGAAAGACTTATCAAGGGACTAGAAACCACTCTGCTCAACTCTGTTTACTTAAACAACATCAAGAAACACAAGACAGGAAGCCCCTTCTCAGACAAGGCAGAAAAAGGATTACCCAGAATCAGCATGGGAGAAGGATGCTGATTGTATAATTACACACCTCCTTCACAGCAGCTCTAGTCCATCAAGTAGATAGTATGGTTTATTTTTTACAGCACTAATTACGTAATTATCCATAACATTAAATCAGTTCCACCTGATTCAGTCTATCAGAGGTTTCCTGAGACATTCATTTGTTTATTATTTTTAAAAAGAATGCTAAACTACCAATCATCTCATATGTAAAGCTCCAGTGTGGAAGCTGGCAAACTTTTCTTGAAAAAAGATCTTCTGTCAAATGTGACACTTTTGGTCCTTTGGGATAAATGATAATTGAAATTTCATCTTAATATACCTTGGAGCGTCTACAAACAGATTTCAGACAATACCTGGTTATTTCCATTTATTTAAGGTAGAGTTATTTTTTACCCTTAGGCACGTTCAGAAATAAACTTTAATAAATATTCCTGGCTACTTTATTTAATAAGTACCATTTAATAAACAGAGCAAAAAATGACAATGACAAAATACTTATTCTAACATTGCTGACTTTTAGTAAGTTAACAGTATATTGGAAAGAAGGGAAATTTTAAATAGTTCCAATACAGAAAAATCACGATACAAGCTATATTAGTGTCTTACATGCCAGGCACTGGGTTAGATGCTAAGGACACAGTGGTGATGGAAGTGATCTAATCAGGCCAGTGCTTAGAGTCCAGAAGTAGGGTTCAGAACCACTATTTCAGTTTGAAAATGTTTTGTTATCTCCCTGTAAAATAATTCACCCATATTTTTAATAAAGCCCATTTAATAGTGAGCATTTCAGGGACTATTGGAAGAAATATTGGGGCTATGTGAGTCCTGTTATATAAGGAGCAATCTACATGTACAACTATCCCAGTTCTGGGAAATGATTTTGTAGTTAAAAAATATTCTATATAACAGTCTTTATCTGACAGTTTAAAAAATCCTGACAAGTATCTAATTTCGTTCAAACTAAAAAAAAATAAAATTCAACAATCCCTTAAACATCTAAAGATTGCAGTTTACCATGATATTTCACATTTCCATTTTAACATTCAATTTCTTTAGAATACATAACAAGATTGTTTTTGAGCCTTGTGTAGAATATTATGCTGATGGATATTTCTTTCACTGCAGAAAATATTTTTTAATTAACCTTTTCAAATTAATTAAGGAAGAAAAAGAATTTTAAATATAATTTTTCACTTTGCAAGGTTTCTTTTTTTATTACTGTTGTATTTTGAAATAATTATAGATTCAGAGTAAGTTTAAAAAAGTACAAAGAGGTCCTGTGTAATCTTTACTTAGCTTCCCCCAATGGTAACATCTTAATAACTATAACAAAACCAGGAAATTGACATTGGTACAATCCACAAATCTCACTCAGATTAAACATAATTAATAAAATACTTCTGAAAGCTCAAATATTTTAAATTCTATTTAATCTTTTGTGAGAACAAATCTCATTTTACTATATTCCAAGCAATGTGTCCCTCTCCACACATGGACGAGTTTCCACTGACTTCAAAAAAAAATCAAAGGGAGATGAAGAAGTATAAAATAGTGGTTTTACTTTCATTTATTTTAGATTTAATTATAAAATCAAGATAACCTGCTCAGAAATTTTCTATGAAAAAAAATCCACATAAAGTTTGAAACCCCCAGTCAATCCATTAAAAGATTCTTTTTTAAAGTTATATCAGAAAAAGCATCTCAAACTTATTTTTTGTAAATGGGAGAAATATATAATTAGAGTAACTAAAATTACACACTAAATGTTCTTCCTCAGAAACAACTAGCTCCTATTAGATCTTTACAACTGGACATAATCATTCCACACTGAAAGTTAGATTTTCATACAGAAAGTATCAGCTCAGTATTGTCTCAAGTACACACACATCTGCTGCTAGAAATGATCTTACTTTTGATTTTAAAAAACATCCCAATATTAGAACTATACATAAAGGAAGCTTTCTGATATAACTTACTGCTGAGTTAAAATATAATGGCTATGGCAGGTGCCTGTACAAAGGCTTTTCTACTGGCTTGAAAAGTAGAAAGAGAATTAGTTACCTGACTGGATTGATTCAACTGATTTCTCTCAAAAAATAGATTCTCTCTTTGCTCTGCCAAGGAGAACAGAACACAGAAAATTTGAAAGGTAGAAGTAACTTTAAGCCACTTAGGTTATAGGTTGTCACTAAATCTAATAGTCTCTGAATTTTGCAAAGTGATATTACTCAGGTACCAAAGGCCTGGAGAGAAAAGAAGATTCAGGAGAATGTGAAGCATGTTCCTGCCTCTATATAAGACTTCCTGGTTTCACAGCAGAATACTAAATTGCTTTAAGACCCCCAAGATTTTATTAGATAGTTCAAATAGTTTTAGTGCCACATCTCTATATGTGGTTTCTCATGAGTTCTGAGAATAAGTTAACACACACTACTGTCATATAGTCATTAAAGAAATATAGTTTATATAATAAATACTATACTTAGTACAATAATCCACAATCTTATTGGAACTGCAAATCCTAATCAGACTCAACTGGTTTTCAGAATATCCTATGCTCTCCCCTCTCAAACACTATACCACTCTGACATATATTTACACTCTAAATTAAATAAAATTCAAATTTACTTTGTCTATGAACATTTTCATAATACCTCAAGAAAAACATAAAAATGGGATTATGGGATTGCGGTCTGCTGGATTAACAGTTATTTTCTTTAAAAATCCATTTATCTTGGAGGAAGGTATAGCTCAGTGATAAGAGCGCATGCCTAGCATGCACAATGTCCTGGATTCAATCCCTAGTACCTCCATTAATATAAATAAATATATAAACAAATAAACCTAAAAAATCCATTTATTATATTATATTACATTTATATTATAAATCTGTCAGTATTAGTTTCATTAAATCAAAAAACAAATACTGAGTGACTGTTACAGGTACTTCCATTTGTATCTACACACATTAAATATAACAGATTTTCTGGTATTTTAGCACTGCTTTAATAATTACATTTTCAAATAGTAGGGGTAATCATACTTATTACTCATCATTTACATTTATCAACATGTGTATAATTCAGTCTAAAAATAGCAGTTGCTTTACAGAGAAACTGTTAACACTGAGAACTATAGCTTGTCATTTATTCCATTATATTAAAAAAAAATCCACAATATTCTGACATATGAGTCTATTTCAGCCATACAAAATAGAACTCATCCTAGAAGCCACTTAATAAAATCCTTAGGGCAAATGAGTCTATTTGAAGACCTGCTTACCTCAGAAGATCATCATTCTCTGAATACATTCTTTTGGCAACTGAGATCATCTCCTGTTACTGATTCTCAGCTTTATGCTTCAGGGAATTTATGATAGGTTGTTTTTTGTTGAGGGCTTTCTATAATATTCTACCTGCCTTGGACTAAGGAAAGTCCCAGTTAGTGGACTACAAGGCCTTAGGACAAAAATCCTTTTTCCCAGTAGCATACTATTGCTATTTTTATGACTCTATCATTTTCATAGTTTTAAAAAATGTAATCTGAAGGTGTAACCTGAGGCTTTAAAGTAATGAAGATAGTAAATGAATAAATAAAATATGCTCAATACGCATCTCTGATAACTCTTCAAAAGGAAGAAATGGAACTTCAGACAGAAGAATCCAAAGTTGAATAATATAAAAAAAATCACTGACCAACTTAAAATAAATATTTATGGGTACTTAAATTGAATTAATCAAAGGGCAAAATCTGGGCCATTTCTATTCTATGAAAATGATTCAGAATTTCATAAATAAAGAAGTTAGAGACAAAAAGAAAATGCAAAGCAATGTCACACAGAAAGCTACTTCTATAGGAAAGACTTTCAGGCATTTCTCTCTTCTAAGTATGCATTAATAAATTTTACTACTGATTATTAACAATCAATATCCATGCTGAATATTCATCTCACTGTATCCTTTCACTAAGAGTGGTTTAATGTTAAACACGATAGAAAATTTACACCTGTTTCTCCATTCTAGTCACTGTAGTCTTTATTAGCCAATGAGTTAATTTATAACCCTACAAAATATTTTTAAAGGTTAGCAGTTACTTTGCAATAATATTTACATATGAGTTTTAAAGGTTAATAATGGCTAATCTTCATCAAAAAATTATATAACTGGAATATAGAGCTTGTGTTCCCACTTCCATTCTCAAACTATTGTTTTATTTACATAAATAAGGCTTTGATAAGAACTTTCCACAATACACTCATATTCATTAAAGGAGAACAACTGTTAAATCACGTTTTCCCTACTATTAAATGATCATACCTTAATTTCTCTAAGGAACATCTTCAATTAAATCCAAAAAATTCATAAGTTGATAAAGTGAAGTATTAGCACCAACATCCATTTATGGAAATTAGTGTTACATACAATAAGATATTCCAAAGACAGTGTTGATTATTTTGGCTCTTACTGAAAATATTCATTTACATTTCCAAGATTTCAAATTGAGGCAGTAGATTTCTCTTGGTTACTGGTAAAGAAAGGATTGTGTTCAAAAATTGCCACAGTTTGGTTTGTTATTTCACAAACTCAAAAATATCACAAGCAAATCATATTAACTACTTTTAACAATAAATGTCTCATCTAATGATTAACCTATAAGAACTCCTGTTCCCCAAAACCAGTACTAAGATACCCCAATATATTTAGTAGATTTCTGAATATCATTTCACTCTTTAAAGTATTATTTTAAATTATATTTTAAAATTTCAAAGAAGACATAGATTATGATTGTCACAAATTACTTCACTTACATATTCCATTATATTTCACACTGATTTTTAAAATCCTGTAATTATCTATATACCATTACAGATAATCTCACAGCCATAAAAGTCATGAATCCAGCTATCCTTCTACAGTCAAGATTGTCAGTTCTGGTTAGAACAAAAGAGTGAGTTGATCTCCCACTTCATACATGGCCAACTTTTTTTTCAATCTTCTTTAAAGCACCTATTAATAGAGGCATTCTTTTAAGCATCTTTAAACTGGAAATGTGATATGCAGATATTGACTGGGCTTTAAATTCTTAAGAGAATTCAGAGGTCCCCAGCTCAGTCTACTACACAATGCAGGAATCCTTTCTATAATATTACAGTCTGGGTAATAAAAAGATGGCCTAAGGACCACTTGCAGCCCTTATATATAGTGTTTCTGGCCTACAGAGATTTTTTTATTTTTTTAATTAAACCAACACACAAATCCAGACCCCGGCCTTCTCTTGACATTCTACCTGGAGCTGCATATGTAAAGCTCCTTTGGATGAGCCATGTCCTCTCCACTTCTCCACACCTCCCACCACTTCCCATCAACCTGCTTTACTCACTCATCAACTGCTTGGTGCATTAAGCATCTGAGTATTTCAGTCAGTAGCCGCTGTTCGGAGAAAAAGTTATCTACTGTGTGACTGAACATTTCCATGAAAGGGAAGGGAGCTCACATCTTTGCAAGATGACCAATTTTATTGTAGGCAACTCTAAACAGTAGAGAGATTTGTCTAGAATAATTTCCAGACACAAACTAGTTCTATTCTTGGAAACAAAATGAGTCTACTTTCCCTTCCACAGGAAGGGCTTCTAGATATCTTAAGACAACTAACTTTCCTGGGTCTTCAGTTCTAGTTTAACATCCCCACAACTCCCAAATATTCCTCATAATAATATATTTTCAAGCCCACTCATGGCCCTTGGCATGCTTGTCTGCATGGATAAATTCTACTTATGATTCATTTTTAACTATTATTTATGGATTCATTCATTATGCATTCCTGCCATCAGAGTTGTTCTTCACATGTAACAGTGTAATATTTCCCTGATCTAGATCAGTGATTTTCCAACTTTTTGGTCTCAATACCCCTTCACATTTTTAAAATTCATTGAGGACTCCAATGAACTTTTGTTTAAGAGAGTTATGTTAATGTTTACTGTATTAGAAGTTAAAATTGAAATTAAAAAAGATTATTAGTTCACTTAAAAAATACATGGAAAAGATACTTGGTAATATAATAGTAAATTTCTATGAAAAATAGGTATGTTTTCCAAAACAACATAAATTAGTAAGAAAAGCAGCACTGTTTTATATTTTTGAAACTTTTTTTAACATCTGGCTTAATTGGAGACAGCTGGATTCTTATAACTATTCCTGCATTCAATCTGTTGCAATATCACATGAAGGTAGCCTCTGGAAAACTTGGGGAAAATGAAAGTAAAAAATGTAAATAACATCTTAATATTATTAAATAGTTTTGACCTTATGGACCCTTTGAAAGGGTCTCTGGAACCCTCCAGGGGTCCCCAGACCATATGTGGGATCCATTTATGCTTTAATTAATGTAGCTTAGGTTCCAGTTAGTTTCCATGGCATTCTTTTCACTTATCTTGAGCTTGTGGTCAACCAAAATTACCAGCTCTTTCTCAAACAAACTGCTGTCATGTCAAGCCTCCCCCTTTGCATCTAAATGCAGACCTCATACATATACTTCCTCACAGATCCCATTTTGTTGGTTTCAGGTTACTCTTTGGTAGTAGATGCTGTTGGTGCCCTGCCCAGGTCTCCTTAAGGCTATTATACCCATCCTCACTCAGCTGTTGTACTTGTTGGCTGATAACACACAGTGGCCCCCTTCTCTGAAGAATTTCTCAGTAATACTGAAGTCATCTTGCTTGGGTAGCATGTCTACCTCTATGTTAGCCAATGACTGATCGTCAAACCAATAACTGTCACAGAGTACAAAAGGCCAACCTCAAAGACACAAGTTTGGGCTAATTCTGGGTATCTATCCCCCAGAGCTTCACGAGAATCAGACTAAAGTTAGTCTCTAGCTGAAACCATAACCTTTCTTAGCTTTTATCCCTTGTTCTGTCCTGCTTCTGTCACTCTCTTTCTCCTAAGAGCACAACCCTAATAAGTCACTTTAACAGGAATCTCCATCTCAGGCTCAACCCAAGACCCTTTTCATCCCATCAAGACTGTTGCAATATCAACTCTATCAAACATCATATTAACTAACCATCTCAGTTATATAGCACCTCAAATATGCTAAGCATTCTATTCTAAAGTAGTGCAGTGGTTCTCAAAGTGTGTCCCTGAACCAGCAGCATCAGCATAACCTGGGAACTTGTTGGAACTGCAAATTCTCAGGCCCAGTCCAGACCTACTGAATCACAAACTTCATCACAGAGATGTGCCATAAGTAACTAATCCACTACTGTTGAACATTTCAGTTGTTTCTATTTTTTCCCATTATAAATAATGGGAAAATGAGTACATTTGCAGGTAAATCTTTGTGTACATTTCTGATTATATTATGAGTATTTGTCTGTAATTTACTTTGATGTAAAAGCATTACATCAAAAAAGAAGATGTATTAATAGATGAATAGAGGGATAGATATACAATACAGCAAGCACAGCAAAGTGTTAATGGTAGAGTCTAGATGATAAGTACATGGGGTGTTCCCTGCAAAATTCTTTCAATTTTTTCATATGCCTGAAATTTGTTGGGAAATGTTGCCAAAAAATGTTGAAAAAAATTATACTTTACTAAGCTAAATTCCTAGAATTGGAATAGATCTTTCATTGTATGTGCACATCTTTAAAC
The DNA here is from genome assembly GCF_048773025.1 of Camelus bactrianus. Lineage (NCBI taxonomy): Eukaryota > Metazoa > Chordata > Mammalia > Artiodactyla > Camelidae > Camelus > Camelus bactrianus. Next base: position 56,353,022 of record NC_133541.1, on the reverse strand, counting down.
TTCATGAAGTTAAAACATCAACCGGAAAGTGTCAGTCCCCTCACGCTGTCAACACCACTTTTGAGTGTTTTTCAAATCTCTGCCAGCTTGTTAGGTAAAAACTGGTAGTTCATCCTTTAAATCATCATCATATGCATTTTCTAAAGTTAATACATATGAGCCGAAAAGCTTCCTAACATGCTTGGCTTCAGATATGATGTTGGTTTTTTGAACCACGAAGCAGTAATCAAGATTTGAACACTCACTCAGGGCACTTTACTTTATTACCAAACACAATACCCTCATGAATAACTTGCAAACTAAGTTATATTGGCGAGAGTTACTTCCAGGCCAGCATCATACACTGGCGAAGGGGGTTAGCACTGGATTGACAGATAGGTCTGATTTAACAGGTCCTGAGAAAGGGCTCTTCCTTAAAAAAAAAGTCTCCTTTCCCATTTTACCAGGATACTCGGAATTCTAAGCATTAGCTTTCTTTCTTTATGTTGAAGCAATTTGATCCCCACCAATTTTATTTTAAAATTCAAGTATTTTACTTCAGTATGGGTTCCACATAATTATGGTGCATCCATAGGATGGAATGCATTAGAGCCATTAAAATATGGATATCTACATTTACTGACAGGGAAAGGTATCCATGCTATCCCTGCTCATTGCAGAACAGAGCTACGTATGTGTGTATATGATAGAATGTATGAAACTAAAATATTAATAGCTATTACTTCCAGTTTAAGGATGTATGGGAATTTTTTTAACTTTGTTATATATTTCTCTATTGTTTATTTTTACAATGGATATATTAAAAATTTTATTAACAATAAAAACTACAATAAGGCTATTTGCATTTTGATCAAAAGAAAATTGGAAATATCCCAGAAAACCATTAATCCATTATTAGTACCTTATTAAATTTTAATTTAGCAAGATTTTCAAGTCAGGGTTAAAGTCCCCTAAGGAATGAGACCCAGATCCGGCATATTTTAAAAGGCATGAGGAAAAAAATTAAAGGCAGACTAGGCAAAGAGGTCTCTACCCAAGTCTTAAACAGCTGAGGGTCAGGCCTGTATTATCCTGGGGGAATTTCACTGGAGAAAGATCAACAGGCAACAGAAAGTATGTGGTCTTCAGATCAAAGAGGAACCAAAAGGGTGAAGACTCACCACAATCTGTACAGACGTGGAGTGGATCTTTACCACAGTTCCCACTTTCAATATTATACGAGAAAATACCTCCTACAAATGATGTTCACTTCTCCTCCTACAGCAGGCTAGGATCTGATAGCAGTTAATTTTTTAAAATATATATTTATCAATTTAAATTTTTACTTCATACTTTACAAAGATTGAAAAGGAAAATGTGACATGTTAAATCACTCACCTCCATCGGAAGACATGTCTGTACAAGGGCAGATGTTCCTAGATGTGACACCGTAGTCCCACTTTTAATTTGCAAATGTGTTTTGCACATGTAGCCATCAGAAGAGTCCTGTGTTCCAACACCAAAGAATACATAAGAAAATGCCAATTATTGTAGGAATTCATCATTCTAAGAACTACAGCTTCTCATAAGCTCCAAAACAAGCAATGAAAGACCAAGTATATTAGATGAGATGAGATAATATGGATAAAGAAATTCATCCAATATCCCTGCACATACTAGATACTCAATAAATAAAAGTTTTAATCCCTTACCTTTCTCAGCTATTAATGATCTCTCTCCTTCTCTTAGATTAAATCTCCCCCACCTCCTTTTTGTCCCAAGCAGTTCATAGCACAGAAGCCACAGAACAACGCTTTAGGTTGGCAGCTATTAAAAAGCATTTAAACTTACAGAAATACCTTATCACATAATTAATATTTATGTTCATGGCATATATAGAAAGAGAAATTTTAGGAGAACTTGAATCTAGAAGGAACCCCCATTTCAATTTGTTGTTCAAAGCAAGATCTCCATTAAAAGGTCCCAGAAAGGTAATTAGGCAGCACATTCCTAAGCACTTCCAGGAATCTGCACTTTACTCCCTTACATGAATACCTCCTCCATTGTGGTTTACAGCACATTGCTCATTGAGAAAGTTTTCTCCTATATTGCACTGAAATATTTCCCTTTAACCTTAATTCACTAGTTCTAGTTCTTCCCTCTGCAGTCTAAACTCTTTTCCACTGAGCCATCCTTCAAAGAGCTGAAGACAATTACCACCATTCTCAAATGTTCATTAGAATATATGATTTTCAAGCCCTTCACCAGTTGCATCTCTCCTGTTTCTTGTACTTAACTTCATTAGTTAAGTACATTAATGAATGATGTTCATCTAACTGTGGTCAGTTCCTTTTATTTTTTTAGGCAAAACTTGTTTGAATTTAATGAAGTCATGTGTAAAAATGTAATATCTCCTACACAAAAACACATACATATCAATGAATATTATTTTTTTAACATTTTTTATTGATTTATAATCATTTTACAATGTTGTGTCAAATTCCAGTGTTCAGCACAATTTTTCAGTTATTCATGGACATATACACACTCATTGTCACATTTTTTTCTCTGTGAGTTATCATAACATTTTGTGTATATTTCCCTGTGCTATACAGTGTAGTCTATTCTACAATTTTGAAATCCCAGTCTATCCCTTCCCACCCTCCACCCCCCTGGTAACCACAAGTCTGTATTCTCTGTCTGTGAGTCTATTTCTGTCCTTTATTTACGCTTTGTTTTTGTTTGTTTGTTTCTTTTTGTTTTTGTTTTTTAGATTCCACATATGAGTGATCTCATATGGTATTTTTCTTTCTCTTTCAGGCTTACTTCACTTAGAATGACATTCTCCAGGAGCATCCATGTTGCTGCAAATGGCATTATGTTGTCAGTTTTTATGGCTGAGTAGTATTCCATTGTATAAATATACCGCCTCTTCTTTATCCAGTCACCTGTTGATGGACATTTAGGCTGTTTCCATGTTTTGGCTATTGTAAATAGTGCTGCTATGAACATTGGGGTGCAGGTGTCATCCTGAAGTAGATTTCCTTCTGGATACAAGCCCAGGAGTGGGATTCCTGGGTCATATGGTAAGTCTATTCCTAGTCTTTTGAGGAATCTCCACACTGTTTTCCATAGTGGCTGCACCAAACTGCATTCCCACCAGCAGTGTAGGAGGGTTCCCCTTTCTCCACAGCCTCTCCAGCATTTGTCATTTGTGGATTTTTGAATGACGGCCATTCTGACTGGTGTGAGGTGATACCTCATTGTAGTTTTGATTTGCATTTCTCTGATAATTGGTGATATTGAGCATTTTTTCATGTGCTTTTTGATCATTTGTATGTCTTCCTTGGAGAATTGCTTGTTTAGGTCTTCTGCCCATTTTTGGATTGGGTTGTTTATTTTTTTCTTATTGAGTCGTATGAGCTGCTTATATATTCTGGAGATCGAGCCTTTGTCGGTTTCACTTGCAAAAATTTTCTCCCATTCCGTAGGTTTTCTTCTTCTTTTATTTCTGGTTTCCTTTGCTGTGCAGAAGCTTGTAAGTTTCATTAGGTCCCATTTCTTTATTCTTGCTTTTATTTCTTCTAGGAGAAAATTTTTGAGATGTATGTCAGATAATGTTTTGCCTATGTTTTCCTCTAGGAGGTTTATTGTATCTTGTCTTATGTTTAAGTCTTTAATCCATTTTGAGTTGATTTTTGTATATGATGTAAGGGAGTGTTCTAGCTTCATTGTTTTACATGCTGCTGTCCAGTTTTCCCAACACCATTTGCTGAAGAGACTGTCTTTATTCCAATGTATATTCTTGCCTCCTTTGTCAAAGATGAGTTGACCAAAAGTTTGTGGGTTCATTTGTGGGCTCTCTATTCTGTTCCATTGGTCTATATGTCTGTTTTGGTACCAATACCATGCTGTCTTGATGACTGTAGCTCTATAGTATTGTCTGAAGTCTGGGACAGTTATTCCTCCAGCCTCTTTCTTTCTCTTCAGTAATGCTTTGGCAATTCTAGGTCTTTGATGGCTCCATATGAATTTTATTATGATTTTTTCTAGTTCTGTGAAATATGTCCTGGGTAATTGGATAGGGATTGCATTAAATCTGTAGATTGCCTTGGGCAGTGTGACCATTTTAACAATATTGATTCTTCCAATCCAAGAGCATGGAATATCTTTCCATTTTTTAAAGTCTTCTTTAATTTCCTTCATCAATGGTTTATAGTTTTCTGTGTATGATTCTTTCACCTCCTTGGTTAGATTTATTCCCAGATATTTTATTACTTTGGGTGCTATTTTGAAGGGGATTGTTTCTTTACTTTCTTCTTCTGTTGACTTATCGTTAGTGTAAAGAAATGCAACTGATTTTTGAACGTTAATTTTGTAACCTGCTACCTTGCTGAATTCTTCAATCAGCTCTAGTAGCTTTTGTGTGGACCTTTTAGGGTTTTCTATATATAGTAACATGTCATCAGCATATAATGACACTTTTACCTCTTCTTTTCCAATTTGGATCCCTTTTATTTCTTTCTCTTGCCTGACTGCTGTGGCTAGGACTTCCAGGACTATGTTGAATAGGAGTGGTGATAGTGGGCATCCTTGTCTTGTCCCAGATTTTAGTGGGAAGCTTTTGAGTTTTTCACCGTTGAGTACTATGCTGGCTGTAGGTTTGCCATATATAGCTTTTATTATGTTGAGATATGTTCCCTCTATACCCACTTTGGCGAGAGTTTTTATCATAAGTGGGTGTTGAATTTTATCAAATGCTTTTTCTGCATCGATTGAGATGATCATGTGGTTTTTGTCCTTTCTCTTGTTGATGTGATGTATTACACTGATTGATTTGCGTATGTTGAACCAGCCTTGTGTCCCTGGGATGAACCCCACTTGGTCATGATGTATAATCTTTTTTATGTGTTGTTGGATTCTATTTGCTAAAATTTTGGTGAGGATTTTGGCGTCTATGTTCATCAGTGATATTGGCCTATAATTCTCTTTTTTTGTAGTGTCTTTGCCTGGTTTTGGTATCAGGGTGATGGTGGCTTCATAGAATGAGTTTGGGAGTATTCCCTCCTTTTCAATCGTCTGGAAGAGTTTGAGAAGGACTGGTATGAGTTCTTCTTTGTATGTTTGGTAGAATTCCCCGGTGAAGCCGTCCGGTCCTGGACTTTTATTTGTAGGGAGGTTTTTAATTGCTATTTCTATTTCCTTTCTAGTGATCGGATTGTTCAAGTGTTCAGATTCTTCTTGATTCAGTTTTGGTGGACAGTATGTTTCCAGAAACTTGTCCATCTCCTCTAGGTTATCCAGTTTGGTTCCATATAGTTTTTCATAATATTCTCGTATGATATTCTGTATTTCTATTTTGTTTGTTGTAATTTCTCCATTTTCCTTTCTTATTTTGCTAATTTGTGCTCTCTCTTTTTTCTTCTTTGTGAGTTTGGCCAGAGGTTTGTCGATTTTATTTACTTTTTCAAAAAAACAGCTTTTGGTTTGGTTGATTTTTTCTATGGTCTTGTTAATCTCTATTGTATTTAATTCCCCTCTGATCTTTATTATTTCCTTCCTTCTGCTGCTTTTTGGGGCTTTTTGTTCTTCTTTTTCTAATTCATTCAGGTGGTGGGTTAAATTGTTTATTTGAGATTGTTCTTCTTTTTGAGGAAGGCCTGTATCGCCATAAACTTCCCTCTTAGCACTGCCTTTGCTGTGTCCCATAGGTTTTGAGTGGTTGTGCTTTCATTATCATTTGTCTCAAGGTATTTTTTAATTTCAGCTTTGATTTCCTCATTGATCCATTGTTTTTTCAATAACATATTGTTTAATCTCCATGCTCTCCTTTTTTTCTCCTTTGTTTCTCTGTTGTTGATTTCCAGTTTCATGGCATTGTGGTCAGTAAAGATGCTTGAGATAATTTCTATCTTCTTAAAATTGTTGAGGTTTCTTTTGTGCCCAAGTACATGATCGATCCTGGAAAATGTTCCATGTGCACTTGAAAAGAATGTATATCCTATTTTTGGGGGGTGTAATGCTCTGAAAATATCCACCAAATCTAGTTTTTCTATTGTAGTATTTAATTTCTCTGTTGCCTTGTTTATTTTCTGTCTGGAAGATCTGTCTAGTGATGTTAATGCAGTGTTAAAATCTCCAACTATGATTGTATTCCCATCAATATCCCCCTTTATCTCTGTTAGTAATTCTTGTATGTACTTAGGTGCTCCTATATTGGGTGCATATATATTAACGAGTGTAATATCCTCATCTTGTATCACTCCTTTAATCATTATAAAATGTCCTTCTTTATCTTTCTTTATGGCCTTTGTTTTAAAGTCTATTTTGTCTGAAATCAGTACTGCAACACCTGCTTTTTTGGCTTTTCCATTTGCATGGAATATCCTTTTCCATCCTTTCACTCTCAATCTATATGTGTCCTTCTCCCTAAAGTGGGTCTCTTGTATGCAGCATATTGAAGGTTCTTGCTTTATTATCCAGTCTGCCACTCTGTGTCTTTTGACTGGAGCATTTAGTCCATTAACATTTACAGTAATTAATGATAGATGTGTGTTTATTGCCATTTTGAACTTATCTTTGCAGTTGAATTGGTATATCCTCTCTGTTCCTTTCTTCTTCCTTTTGTGGTTTGGTAATTTTCCTTTGTATTATCATGGATTTTATTTAATTTTTGTGACTCCTTTGTAAATTTTTGGCTTGTGGTTACCCTTTTTTGTAAATCTATCAACCCATTACTATAACTGTTTTTATTAAACTGATAGTAACATGATCTCAAACCCATCCTACTGTTAAAAAAAAATTTAAAAAGAAAGAAAAAATATTCTATATTTCCCTGCCTCCCTCTCCCACTCTCAGTGATTTGTATGTCTTCTTTTATAATTTCATGTTTACTTTATTTGTAATTCATGAGTTATCACCTTTCCAGTTGTGTGTCTCTCATTTCTGTAGCATCCTGCTGCTTTTCTATTTAGAATAGCCCTTTCAAAATTTCTTTTAGCATGGGTTTAGTGTTGCTAAACTCCAGCAGCTTTTTTTTTGTCTGTGAAACTCTTTATTTCTCCTTCTATCCTCAAGGACAGCCTTGCTGGATAAAGGATCCTAGGCTGCATCTTTTTTTCATTCAGGGCTTTGAATATATCTTGCCACTCCCTTCTGGCCTGTAGTGTTTGTGTAGAGAAATCAGCTGAGAGCCTTATGGGGGGTTCCCTTGTAACTTACTCTTTGCTTTTCTCTTGCTGCCTTTAGAATCATTTCTTTATCCTTGACTCTGGCCATCTTGATTATGATATGTCTTGGTGTGGGTCTATTTGGGTTCTTCCTGTTTGGGACCCTCTGAGCTTCCGGTACTTGGATATCTGATTCCTTCTTTAAGTTTGGGAAGTTTTCAGTCATGATTTCTTCAAAAACCTTTTCAATCCCCTTTGATCTTTCTTCTCCTTCTGGGACCCCTATTATGCGAAGATTGGGACGCTTTATATTATCCCCTAGGTCCCTTATGCTATTTTCATTATTTTTTATTTGCTTCTCTTGTAGTTCTTCTGAATGGGTGCTTTCTATTGCCCTGTCTTCCAGATCACTAATTCGTTCCTCTGCATTATCTAGTCGGCTTTGCACAGCTATTAGATCATTCCTCATCTCTGTCAATGAGTTTACCCATTCTACTTGGCTCTTCTTTATAGCTTCAATTTCATTTTTGACATATTTTATATCGCTAAACACTATCTCTTTTAATTCCTTCAGCAATTCGATCACTCCTTTTTTGAAAACTTGATCTAGTAGGCTATCGATGTCTATTTCGTTGATCTTTCTTTCAGGGGATTTCTCTTGTTCTTTTAATTGGGAAAGGATTTTCTGCTTCTTCATCTTGCTCATACCTCTTTGGCACTGTGGTTTATGGAGTATCAGTTGTTTATTTTGGTCCTTAAGGATTTTATCTATCTGATGCCTATTTAGGAATAGAACTTAGGAAAAAAAGAAAAAAAAAAATAAGAGAGAGAGAGAATTTTAAAAGAAGGGAGAAAGAGGGTTTGAAAACAGTGTATAATGAATAATAGAAGAGTGAGTTGAAGCAGAGTATTAATCGGGTTGAGACGTCCTTTTGAAACCTTTACAAAAAAAGGGGGGGGGAGATGAATAGATGTATTTGAAACCTGTGTCTAATCAATAGCAGGACATCAAAACCCAAGAGAAATAGAAATGAATTAAGAAGTAAAGATTAAGAGAGTAATAGAAAATAGAACAGGTAAAAACAGATTTTAAAAAAAAAGGGGGGTGTTTGTCGGTGTTCTCCTGGAGTCTGTGTGCTTTTAATGTGAAGTCTTTCTGTCTTCGTCCTGTTTTGGAGGCTCAGCTTGCTGTTTTCAGAAGCCCTCCGTTGGCACCCTCTTCTGTGCTGCTCCCAGCACCTGTCGGCAAGCAGATCGCGCCTCCTCCTAACACTGGGTCAGGTGCAGCTCTCTGCTGTGGGCGGGCGGGTCGCTGCCCCTCCGGATGCCACAGTCAGATGTTGCAGACTGGCCAGGTAGGCGGGCGGGTCGTGCCCCCTCCCAGCACCTCAGTCAGGGGCTGTGTTCCTGCCTGAAAGGTGGGGGGGGGGGCGGTGGCCGCTCTCCCTCTACCTGCGCCGCTGGTAGTTCCGCTCTCTGTGCAGCTGCGCGCTCCGCCCTGGTCGGCGCTCCGCAGGTGGGCTCGGGGAAGACCGAGGGACAGCCCTGTCCCTGCTCCGAGCCAAAACCCAGCTCCTTGTTTGTCTTTGTGGAGCAAGTTCTCTGAGGGACCAGGATGGAAGGATCCTATCTGCCCCGGGCTGCAGGCCAGTCTCAGTCTGGCCTTTGAGGCTGCTAAGCCCTTCGGTGCGGATGCAGGTTTCGCCCCTACCCCCGGCTGAGTGCTCAGCGCGGAGGATATGGCGGCTGTGCCTGAGCCCCGCCTCTCTTCCCCCGAAAACTTTCCGCGGGTTTTCAGAGATGGGGGTGTGCACCCTTCCCCCGAGAGCACATCAACCTTGCTGTTTTATGGAGGGCCCAGGTTGTTCTGCCCTGTGCACCCACAGCCATGGCGCGCGGCCCCTTGCGTTCCCCCGGGGCTGCCTCCGTGCAGCCACTTCCGTCCTCCACCCAGCTTGTGCAGCCTGGCCCTGCCCGCGGCTGCCGGCCCGCGTTTCAGGCTGGGTGTCGGGGGGACGCTCTGTGCCCGTTTAACTTAGTTCTGTTAGTCAAGGGCTGCTCTGTGCAGATCCGAGCCTCGGAGGCTCCGCCTCCGTCCCGCTGGCCTCTCAGTTGGAGAGGGGAGACCCAGCGAGCGAGCACCAGTCCTCCTTTGCCGCTCCCTCCCCGCGGGACCTGTCCCGCGCTGCTTTGCCTTTTGTTCTTTCTTTTTTCCTTTTCTCCTACCAGATTTTTGGCGTCTTTATCTTTTGAAGAGGGCGATGTTCTGTCGGAGTTCCACAGGTGCTCTGGTTGGCTGAGTGGGTCTGTAGATGTGGGTCTTGGTGTATTTGTGGGAGAGGGTGACCTGCGAGCGTCCTTCTACTCCGCCATCTTCTCCGTCCCCCTCATCAATGAATATTATTAATTCTCCACCAAAATGTCACACTAACACTCATATTTTAACAGAATTAAAATAATCATAATTAAAGATGTATTTACTTTATCTGATGTAGAAAAAAAAAATAGACTAGCATCTCCCAGCTAAAAAATTCATAGTTCACAGAAATACTTTTAGTAAGATTCAAAAATCTAGTTTTTAACTATAAAATAAGAATATTTTTAGTGTCTGTGAGCAACTTCATACTGAACATTTTTTAAAATTTTGCATCATGCCAACTATGTAAGAGCATTTGATTTTAGGTAACTGTACTGAGTTGAATAGTACCCACCCAAAATTCATGTACATCTAGAACCTTGTTTGTGACACTATTGGAAACAGGGTCTGTGAAAATGTAATCAGTAAAGACAGAATCATAGGGCAGACCCTAAGTCCAATATGACTGGTGTCCTTATAAGAAGAAGGAAATTCAGCTAGGGAGGCAGACACACAGGAGAGAAGACCGTAGGAAGAAAGAGGCAAAGATTACAGCAGCGCATCTACAAGCCAAAGAAAGCCAAGGATTGCCATCAACTACCAGAAGCTAGAAAAGGCAAGGAAAGACTCTTTTCTAGAGCCTATGGAAGGAGCATGGCTCTGAAGACATCTTGATTTCTGACTTTCAACCTCCAGAACTGTGAGAGAATAAATTTCTGTGTTTTAAGCCACCCAGTTTGTGGTACTTTGTTATGGTAGCCCTAGGAAACATACAGAAGCTGTTTTCTGAGAAATCTGGTGGCACCTTTATAACATCTCTTAGTTAGCTGGGCTGTCATCCTGCCAACACTCACACAGGGGCCCTGTTGATAGGTCACAATCAGCAGTAGTTTTGATTGGCTGCAGCCAATTCACTCCAAGCCACTACACAGGTTGTCAAATATTTTTAATATCCTTCCTGCCTGTCAGTTAAGCTATTAAGTATCCAATACTATCATCATTTATTATTTCACTGAGGTTCTGCATTTTATAGATGGAATTATTGTTTTAAATTCTAGCTCTACACCACCCAACCACAAAGCACAACCTCCATGGCCTTCTACCACTAAAATCTTTGTATTTAGGCAACATAAATGACTTTTAATATTGGCTTGGATGGAGAAGGATATATCTAGAGACTGTTGTTGTTATTGTCTTTTACATCAAGTATCCATTCCTTCTTCTTATGGAACAACAGCCAATTTTCCTCTAAAGACTCATTCCCTTCTCCCCTGTCAATGTGGACATGGTCTCCCAACTCCCCAGATGATCACTGGACTCTGATCTGGCCAATTAGGGCACCAGTCCTGCTGGCCTCAGGGACTCAGGAAGGCAAATAATTCAATCAGAGCCAATGAGATGTGACTGAGGACTCTGGTTAGGGGAGCAGGATAGAGGCTATTCCTTTTCCACTAGATTTGAATCAGAAAGATAAAACCCTGGCAGTGTTGGCAGCATCATGTAATTAAATGGAGCCTGAGAATAAAGCCAATGCAGAGGAAAGCAAGGCCATAAGATGCAGAGAGACATGATCCTGATTAAACTATTTACACCAACCATACCTGAAGCTAGCTCTACCCTCAAATTTTTCAGTTACATAGCTCCAAAAAGCCCCTTCTTTCACACAATTTGAGTTGGGTTTTCTATCACTTGCAACCAAAATAATCCTTCTATAAAATGACATATATTGTGTTTATTAATCTAAAATGAGATTTTTCTACTGTATTATATTATCACTCACATTATGATAATCAATAGTTAATCATATGAAAGATCTACCAAATACAATAAAACCGTAATAGTATGTGTTTCTGGGAAGAAGTACTGGCAGTCTGCAATTTAAAAATAACCTAGCAATAGAGGGGAAAAAAAAAACAACTCAGGATATTCAGAGAACAGTTAGAGCTAAACTGTGTGTACTGAATATAATTCATCAAATGAGGATAACTGTTTCATTTCATGTTTTCTATACCTGAATGCTGGTCATACAACCTCTTCCTAAGGGAAGCTACAATTCAGTAAAACTCTACTTACAATGCAAAATACACCTTCTTTGATATCAAAAGAGATGAGTCAAAAATTCCTGCACATCTATGTTATAAAATCTAAATAAATTATGTGGTCTCTTTTCCAAGTTAAGATAGGGATACATGTCACTTTCAATATTACTTATAATTTAAGCAATTTAAATTTCTATTTTAGGTAATCTCTGATAGTATTTATTAGTGTCCACAGGGAGGTACACAAGGATTTTTGACTCAGCCTGTATTTGATCATGGTGATTTTCTTTTCAGCATCAATCTCTTAATAGTCAAGATTAGCCTTGAAAAATTAAAGATAGAAAAAGGAGAGTTTTTCTTAGCATTTCAAACATTTACTTCCACAGATGTAGGCCTTTCTCTCACATCATTTTAATTTAAAGCAGAAAAATATGTTTTGTTCCTCACTGTTGAAGGATGCTTTTTTAAAGGCAACAAACATAAAAGCATGAGAACTGCCCCTGAAGCAGCACTACAGTAAATGAAACTGAACTTAAGGCCAGTAATGAAACTGAACTTAAACCTCCCTCCAAATATTCCAGTGGACGTTCCACTCTAGATTCTCTGATTCTTTTTCTACTTGCGATAGCTTACAATTTAACATTTACTCTCCTTTAATTTTTTAACGTTGATTAGTTTTACTTCCTCCAGTTGATCCTAAGTTCGGGGTTTAGGCCCCATTCCCTGGGGGGAAGAAAGGCCACTAACAGAAGCTAGGGTCCTTACTGCAGAATCCAGACTGTCTTTCCACATAAAAAGGTGGTAAGAAGGTGAAAGACTCGAAGCACTTTTAAGAGACTTCTCTTGCCTCTAATTACAGGCAGAACTGGAATTGGAAAGCAGGCCTCTTGGCCTGTGTTCCTTCTACTACACTAAGTAAGTTCTGCCAGAGAGTAGGATCATGGTAGAAAGATGCTTACTGATGCTTGTGGGCTGATGGAAGTCCAGCTCTGCACATGGAGTAACAAGCTCAAGCCACTCAAGTGTTACCTGGGGACCAGGAGCCTCAGCATCACCTGGAAGCTTGTTAGACATGCAGAATCCCAAGCCCCACTTCAGACCGTCTAAATGGGAATCTGCATTTAATGGGATATCAGGTGATTTGTGTGAAGCACTGTGGCAGGCAGCACTGAAATCCCTGACTCAAAGGGATTGCAAACTGACTGCATTAACTAGGGTTCTCAATCCAGCTGCACATCACAATCACCTGGGTTTTCAAAATGCTTTTGCTGGGGTCTCCCCTCATACTGGTGACATCAGAATCTTCCCAGTAGACTCTGATGAAAAGCCAGGGCAGAGAACTATTGCACTTAAATCCACTGGAGTCCCCTTCTGAACTTTGAGAACAGAACCAACCGTGGACTCTGCAGCTGCCTCGGAAGAATAGGCCATGAGCAGCTCCCAGCTTTCAGGAATTCCATGGCTCACTCAGAGCTCTCCATGGCTAAATTCTCCTCTGTGGATGCTCATCTTGGAGCTGTGACTGTGCTGAGACTGCTTTTTAAGTGGTCTTCAGAACCATCTCAATCCCTACTTTCTGTCAACTTGCCCAACCTTGACCTGGCCATTAATCTCATAACTTAAAGCTGTCCCATGTCCAACTACACTTCAGCCATCAGGACTCCTTGCTGCCCATTGCCACAAAGCAATTTGCTTCACATTGTCACCGTAGAAGAGAAATTAATAGGAAACATAGGTGCTGTATATAACCCAGACACCACTAATAAAAAGAAAACAATTCCTCACAGTCAAAACTCCTCAAGTTATCTGCAAGGAATGCCCTTCACCTTATACCAAAATAAGGAATAAAGATTTAAATGAGAAATACAAAACCATAATTATGCTAGAAGAAAACATTGGAAGATTGGTAGCTTTTAAAAGATATTTTAAAAATAAATAAAAATCTTGAAGTCATATAAAATATTGATAAATTTTACTACATGGAAAAAATTCTTAACACAATAAAGACAAAAACAAATATTAAAATTTGAAAAAAGATTTGTAGCTCATATCATAGAAAAGGACTAATTTTGTCAATATACAAATAGCTTTAATTTCCTCAATATATTAATAGCAGTTCCAACAAACCAATAACAAAAAGACCAAGAGCTCAAAAGGAAGATGAGCAAAGGACATAAACAGTTCACTAAAGAGGAAGTACTCAGGGACTTTAATCATATAAAATTTAAATTATGAACAATGTTACCCATAAGAAAAATGCAAATTAAAACTATGTGATACCACCTATTAGATTGGCAAAGATCAGAAAATGTAAAATACACTGTATAGACAAAGATGGGGGTGTATCAGGCAGCACTTTCATACATTGCCAAGGGCAGAGTAGTTTAAATTAGTATAACCTCCCAGTAGAGCAAGTTGGTAATTATTATCCAAACTTAAAATGTACATACTTTTCACCCAGAAATGGTACTTCCAGGAACATCTTATAAATATAGTGGTACATGTAAGAAACAAAATTCATGCAATGATATAAAGTATCATTTTAATAGTACGATATTGGAAATAACCTAAATGCATGTAGGTGATTTGTTTAAATAAATTATGGTATATCCAAATAATGGAATGAAATAATGGAATGCTATGTAGCCATAAAAAGTGAGTAAGTTCTTTAAGTATTCACATGAAATAATAACCAAGATAGATCATTAAGTTATAAAATATGCAGGACAATATATATATGTATATTATGTTATCATTTTTTTAAAATATAAATGCATATGCTTATGTGTATATGAACATATTTGGAAGGACACTCAAGACACTGACTGGTATGAGTGGTAACCTCTGAGGGTTTGGATGAGGAGAGTGGGAGGGTTAGGAAGGAAACTTACTTAGTGCATAAACCTTTTTGTGCCTATAAATAAGAAACACTTAACATTAAACAAATACTTCACTGATTGCCCTCTGAACATATGCATCTAGGCCATCGTATTACTTCAATAGAGTCCAGTCTTGAACTTCTAGGAAGAAAAAGTCCCAGAGGTTTTATAGAACCCTAGAGAGACAACCAAGTTTTCTAACGTAGTGCTGATTACATATTGGATGGAGATCTAAGGATATCCTAACAGAACATGTTTGAGTCTGCTTTCTTACAAGTTGTCATAAGCTATGCCACCCAGACAGCTATGGTATGCCTGCTGGAATCCAGCTACCAAAACAACTATAGGGTTTTTACTGCAAATTTTATAAGCTTTTTAACAATTTATTTTAGAAAAACACTGCTGTCTAAAAAAAATTAGGTGATTACCTAAGGGTCTCAGCCTTACTTTGGAATAAAGGATTACATATAGGACGTAAACTAGAGTTAACTGCCCAGAATGATCAGCTGCAGGAAGGGCTTGGCAAGGTCATCTGAGAGGAATTAAGGCAAGAAGAAGTTTCTAGGTCACTGCTGGCTCTCATCAAACAACAGGACCTTCAAGGCCAATGGAGCCCTGAGGAGCAGGCCAAACCTAGGCTACAGATCTCAAGTTCTTTCCGTCTGTAAGAGACCAAACTAATACTACCAGTAGCTGACCAAAGCTAATAAATTTTGGGAGCAAAAAAACTGCTGCTAAAAAGCAAAGCTTACACTAGATAGGTCAGACATTAAACTAATTATCTGTTCACATTTTAAAAATCAAAAGTTAGATGGTGTAGGAAAGTAATTGTTAAGGATTTAGAGATCCTCCAGAATGCCATTTTGAATATGTTAATATGTCTCCTCATGCCCAACCCCAATCCCTACCCAATCTCACTAACAGATACTACTACACCTTTCCAATATGTGTGTGGATGCCAACCATGGCTGACTCTGATGCCTCTGAGTCAATATCAAAAGCGACCAGATCCAGCCAAAGCACATCATGGGTAACTGCTGGCCTTGACTCAGGCAAAAATTCAAAAGACCAAAAACTCAAGAAACCAAAAACCCCGAAATGAAAGTAAGGATGTAACATATTTTACCTTTGAAAAATACCCTTGTGTGTCTCTTAATTTTCCCTGGTCATACTATTTTAGAGTTTATTAAACATGACACAGCCCTTTATTGAATAGTCCACCCATATCTTCTACATACTTTCTAGACGAGAGGGTTGAAAATATACCTCAGATAATAATTAGTTCCAGATGAGGAAGCTGGAACTGTCGTTTTGGGAAAGAATCAATTCTTCTGGATGTGTTGTCCCACCCAAAAGAAGCCAATACCCCCTTGCTTCACCATTTGTACAACATAACCCATGATGATTTATTGTCTTTATCTGTATGATCTAAGGTGTGAATTCCTACTGAACACATTAGTTCACTAGCTGGGAATTGAACTACAAAACATTGTGACCACTGGTCCTTGATTGGAGGTTCTCTGGCTCTGCCCAGTTTAAAAGAGCTTTCTTAGCATGGTCATGGTATGAAACTAAAAGAAAATCTTGAAATATTCTCTCCATCACAGCCGTGCATCAGAGGGTTATGTTGCCTTCTATCACAATGCTTATTTCGGCAGTGACTCTTATTTACATTAGCACACTCATTACATCGTCTTATTTGGTTTAAATTTCTAATCAACCCATAAACAAAGCACAGAGGACTAATTACTGAACAGAATATAAATATTATAAATTTTGATGATGTAAAAAAATAATATAATTAATTTAAAAATCAGAAGGAGGAACAGAAAGGAATGTGGGATATAGTATAAGTACACTAAATTCCTCATCTATCATAGCAGCAATCATTGGTTATTGTCCAAAGATGAGGAATTAGGAAGTAGAAGTATATTGTTTAAGGTTACAGGGATCACTCTGGGAATAACTAAGGAGTTATTTTTCACCAATAAGGGTTACTTTAAATAAATTTAAATCACCCATATGATGGAATACTATGTGGCTATCAGAAATAATGAGAAAGTTCCATATATGCTCACAAAGAAAGATATCCATTATGTAACATTAGGTAGAAAAAGTAAGTTACAGAACAATGATCCCATTTATGTAAATATGTCATAAAGGTGTATACATATATTTACATGTGCATAAAAACAAACTACAGAACTGAGTTAGAGGAGAGGGAAGGAAATATTTTCATCTGTATTTTATATACTATTTATAAAACTATTAGAATTTTTACAATGAATATGTATTGTTTTTCCTTGAAAAAGTTATTTAATTAAATATAAAAACCCAGTGCATGAAAGAAAAAGTAATGCTGTGCTTTCCTTCCACTCTATGCAATCAATATTATTCTAAGAACCATAAAATGTTCTTGCATATAACATTAACTTTAATTTTTATTTCCTCTTCTTTTTAAACTTACCTTCTAGTTGCTAAACCAAAACAAGGTCAATACTTCTTTCCGAGGTCACTCCCTAAATATGGTATACCTTCACTTTGCTTTTCAAGTGGACATTGTTTTACGCCACTTAGGGCCTTCAATTTTCAATTCCATTCAATAAAGGCATGCTAAAAATCCCAGCACTGTGCTCCTTTGAATAAGAAGTTAATTTTCCTACAATAGTCCTGTCCCTTTTCCTGGCAGAATTCTTAGACCTACCAAGTCCCTCTCCTTTTTCCCTCTAGCCTCTTCTGACTTCCTAGATGAGCAGCAGAACACACTGCAGTTCCCTTCCCCAAGTGCAGGTCAAAGCACAGCAAGGACAGTGGCTCCAAGATAAAGAGCAGAAGAAAACCAGCCACTTGTCAAGCCAGAAAAGGAGGTTACTGGACCAATTTGGTGACCTTATTTGGGGTGGGGGTGGGGGAGGGTGAAGCACACATGTATGCATATCTATTGATGTGCACCTACACAGCCTGCTTATTTCACACAATTTTTTTCAAATGGTTATAGTCTAAATAATGCTAAATCCCTTCTCTTTCTTGGAGCCAAACCATCAAAAGTACTTTAGATCACATTGGTTCCATTTTCTTTAGTAACACTTTCAACACTTTCAGATATCTCTACAATCTTAGGCTCACTATTAAGCATTTTGTGGGACTGCATTCTCTTTTCCCTCTTTCACTTTATAAAAATATTTTGTTTTCAGGTTTTCCAACTTGCCCATTTTGAGTTTTCAATTTTCAGTTCATAGATGTGGGACCTCCATGTGTGCCCTCAAACTTTTTATTATATTACACAATTTGGTTTTGCTTCCCAGAGCATTCCTGCTTATTTGTGCCCGAGGAATGGCCAACAGATGCTATAACTGATTGAAGGGGATATGGGGGACCTGCTGCAGAAAAAAAAATTTTCTCTCTTTGTATATATTCCCAATTTAAGTTTGCAGAGATTTTAACATATTTTGTTGCTCTAGTTGAAATATTCTCAAGGGTTTATCATTGCTTTTCTAATATCATAGATAAAATAAAAAAAGTAAATAAAGATGACCTAGTTCTGACCCTTTCTATATTGATTTCTAAATTTAAAGTTACTCCAAATCTTATTCATCTCATAAATAAAATATTTATTTTTATAAAACTATGTTATAAGGAAATTAGAGATTAAAGTAATTTTGTATTTAATAAAACAAATTAAAAGAAATTTTATAGTCTGACAGTAGAAAATTATCAGAGTAGCAAGTTGTCACTTTGACTTCAAAGCACTGTCCTTACAAAGTAGTACAAATAATTTATTAACTTTCCTAGTTTTTCTTGAAAAGGTACCTGAGCTTAAGCAGTTTTACTCAGAGAAGGATCCTGCTGTGAGAGTAGGAAGAAGGAAAGGAAGGTAAGAAATGCCTTCCTGGCATGGATGCATACAAAGCACCACAAAATGCGTGGCTTTAAACAACAGAGATTAATTCTCTCACAGGTTTGGATCTGGAAGCTAGAAGTCTGAAATCAAGGTGCTGGCAGGGCCATGCTCTCTATTTAGGCCTATGGGAGAACCTTTCCTTACCCCCTCACATTTATATATTGGACTTTAATATACGATAAAAAGAGAATTTTGGATCACAGATGGAAGAATGGATGAGTCAATAATGAAATGAAGCCAACTAGCTCACCATTAAATAAAATAAACTATGTTAACACATCTCACAATCTCCAAAATAAACTCCAGATGGATTAAAGCCTTAAACATAAAAAATAAAATAATAAAGGCCCAGAGGAAAATACAAGAGAATATTTTCATAATTTCAAGTTAGGAAAGATTTCCTGAGCAAAACACCAACCCAGAAGCCATAAAGCAAAAAACTGGCAGATTTATTAAGTATTAAAAACTTCTGATTGACAAATCATACTATTAACAAAGTTAAGAGAAAAGTGACAATCTGGGAAAAAATATTTGTAATACATATAGGAAATGAAAGATTGATAGTCATAATATACAAGTTACTCCTACAAATCAATATTATAAATATAAATAACTACAGTAAAAGAGACAAAAGGTATAAATAAGAAATCCCTAAAAGAAATAATAGTGACCAATAAGCATATAAAAATATGCTCAACATCAGTGTAATGAGGAAAATGCAAATCAAAACAATGTATCATTTTTCATCTTTTAGAATGAAAACATTTTGAAGATTAGTAATAGCCAATTTTATAGAGAGCATGAGAAAATGGGCATTCTCATATACTTTCTGATAGGAATATAAATTGCTACAGGGAGGAGAGAAATGTTATGCCTATTCTCATTCACTCATTTATCCATTCAACAAATATTAGCACCTTGTTCATATTATGTGGTGCACTAGGCCCTAGGAATACAGCAGTGAACAAAACGGACAAATGTTCTTGCCCTCAGGCAGCCTGCATTCTGGAGGAACAGATATAGGGTGGAAAAGATAACAAATAACTAAATATGTAGACTAGGTGGTTTTAAGGGCAATAAAAATAAATAAATTAGGGTAAGGGGGATTGAAAGTGATAGGGTTAGGAAAATGCCATTTTACACAGTGGGCAGGCAGGAGGACCTTGCTAATAAGATGAGCGATGATCTGATTGAAGCAGGAAATAAGTCATACAGCTACCTTTAAGAACAGACTGGACAGTGGGAACAAGATATGCCAAGACTCCATGGTGGAAACACCAGGGCTGTTAGTATGGCTGGAGCAGAGTGAAGAAGCAGGAGAATGATGAAGTTAAATTAAGACTGAAGAGGAAAGTGGTGGGAACCATTTAGGCCTTGGAAGCCATGGTCAGAGCTCTGGATTTTAGCCTGACTACAACTAGAAGTCACTGGAGGGTTCTGGGCCACATAGTGAAATGACCGGACTCAACATTTTTAAAAGATCACTCTAGCTGCTGTTTAGAGAACAGATTCCTAATAGCCATTAATTAGGAAGCTACTGCAATAAGCCAGGCAAGAAAAGATGGCAGCCTGGGCTAAAGTGGTGCAGCAGAGGCGGTGAGAAGTGGTTAATTACAGACATATTCAAAGATATAGTTAGTAGGATTTATTAATGTATTAAACAGGGGATGTATGTGAGAGAGAAGTCAAGGGGAACTCCAGGTTCCTGTCCCAAGCAAATTGAAGCTAATATTTACTAAAATAGGGAAACATGTGGATAAAGTAGATTGTGAGGGAGAGGGGAAAGGTTAAGTAAAAATTAATTATATGTGCTGCCTCAAAGACACTCAAATGGAATGTCCATTAGATGGCTGGATATAAAAGCCTAAAGTTCAGGGACATAATGGGGCTAAAAATACAATTTCAAGAGTCATCAGCGAATATAAAGTATTCACAGCCAAGGAGCTGAGTAAGATCTCCTAGAAAGAGAGTCTAACTGGAAAAGAGAAATCCAAAGATTGAGCCCGGAGGCACTCCAGAGTTGAGTGATTGGGAGATGAGAAGGAAGCAGCAGAGGAAGCCAATAAGGAACAGTTGTGAGGTAGAAAGAAACCATAAGATAAGCATCCCAGACAGCAGCATGTAAATCAATGAAGCTAGAACACTCCCTTACACTACACACTCAAAATAAATAAACTCAGAATGGATCAAAGACTTAAACTTAAGACAAGATACAATAAACCTCCTAGAAGAAAATATAGGCAAAACATTATCTCACATACATCTCAGCATTGTTCTCCTAGGGCAGTCTACCCAAGCAATAGAAATAAAAGCAAGAATAAACAAATGGGACCTAATTAAACTTACAAGCTTCTGCGCAGCAAAGGAAACCATAAGTAAAACAAAAAGACAACCTATGGAATGGGAGAAAATTTTTGCAAATAAAACCAACAAAGGCTTGATCTCCAGAATGTATAAGCAGCTCATACGACTTAATAAGAAAAAAACAAACAACCCAATCCAAAAATGGGCAGAAGACCTAAACAAGCAATTCTCCAAGGAAGAAATACAAATGATCAATAGGTACATGAAAAAATGTTCAATGTCACTAATTATCAGAGAAATGCAAATCAAAACTACAATGAGTCAGAATGGCCATCATTCAAAAATCCACAAATGCAAATACTGGAGAGGCTGTGGAGAAAGGGGAACCCTCCTGCACTACTGGTGGGAATGCAGTTTGGTACAGCCACAGTGGAAAACAGTATGGAGATTCCTCAAAAGACTAGGAATAGACTTACCATATGACCCAGGAATCCTGCTCCTGGGCATATATCCAGAAGGAACCCTACTTCAGGATGACACCTGCACCCCAATGTTCATAGCAGCACTATTCACAATAGCCAAGACATGGAAACAGCCTAAATGTCCATCAACAGATGACTGGATAAAGAAGAGGTGGTATATTTATATAATGGAATACTATTCAGCCATAAAAATCGACAACATAATGCCATTTGCAGCAAATGGCATGGATGTCCCTAGAGAATGTCATTCTAAGTGAAGTAAGCCAGAAAGAGAAAGAAAAATATCATATGAGATCGCTCATATGTGGAATCTAAAAAAACAAAAAACAAAAACAAAAACAAAAAAACATAAATACAGATCAGAAACAGATTCATAGACATAGAATACAAACTTGTGGTTGCCAAGGGGGCGGGCCCGGGCAGGGGGGAAGGGACAGATTGAGATTTCAAAATGTAGAATAGATAAACAAGATTATAATGTATAGCACAGGGAAATATATACAAAATCTTATGGTAGCTCACAGAGAAAAAAATGTGACAATGAACATATATATGTTTAAGTATAGCTGAAAAATTGTGCTCTACACTGGGATTTGACACAACATTGTAAAATGATTATAAATCAACAAAAAATGTTTAAAAAAAAATGAGATGAGCATCCCAGCTGCCAAACAAAGAATATCTCAGAAAGGGAGTGATAGTTGTGCCAATTTTGCAGTATCTGTCAAAATGTGACCATACTCTCTCATTCAGTAATTCAATTTTAAACTATCTATTCTACAGAAATGTATAAGTACACATAAAAATTGTTTTGCAGAGATATTTACTAAAATATCATTTGCTATAGCAAATTAAATGCCCATTAGTAAAGGAATGCTTAAATTATTGTACATCTGAACAAGAGAACAAAATGTAACAATTTAAAAAACCTGGCAGAGGTAAGTTATTGATATGGAATGACCTCTGAATATTAAGTTAAAAAACTACTCTAAGAACAATCATATGGAATGATTAATTCCACATATACAGAATAAAATATATATACATATATATATATGTGTATGTGTGTGTGTGTGTGTGTGTGTGTTACGCACAGAACAGGCAGGATAGTATAATAAGAGAAAGCATGAGCTCCAAATCAGACTTCCTCAGATATAAATTTGGCTTGTGACCATTGACGAATTTCTTAACTTCTCTTGACCTTCCTTTCTCCTATGAAATCCCTCAAAAGGAGGTTCTGAGGACTAAATGAGTTAATATACAAAAAAAGATCAGTGTCTGGCACATAGCAATCACTCAATGTCTTAATAGTGTACATTATAATATATAATAACTATACATGTGAGTGCATAGGAAGAGATTTTGCAGTTGACTTCCCAAACAGTCAACACTGGTTTTCTCTGAGAAGTTTGGGGCTGAGAGTTGGTAGGAAGGTGGGGAGATGGCTGAAAGGGACTTAAACATTTTACCATATATGTGTATATATTACTTGAATTTTTCATAATATACTAATGCAGATTTTTATAAAAGTATAGGTGCATTTCTTATTAAATTTTTAAACTTTTTTTTAATTTAAAGAAGGAAAAAGATTAGTAAACATTTATGGATCTCAACAGCTATTTCTTGCAATTTCTACTCAATGATCTATGGTTCAGCTGACACCAAAAATACAAATCCAAGAACTGGGATAATGTGAAGCAGGCAATACAACACTTTCTAGCCATCTTCAAGAAAGATACACAGACACGTGGTAATAAAATTAGAAAAGACAGAAAAGAAGAGCTTGAATAAAATGAAATAAAGAGGAGAGAATGAAATCAAGCACAGATTCATAGACTCTGAGTCTAACCATTCAGGCAAATCAAGAGCTGTATCTATCACACCTGAAAGGGCCAGTCACCCAGCTTCTCCTGACACATTTCAGGTGGCATAGACAGCATGTATCACCTTGTTTTAATTTAGTCCCTCATTGACCCTACTTGTCTCATCTGAAGTAATATGAACTTAAGACACTCTCTACCAAGATTCTTGGCTACATATTCTGGCCTCACCACCTCGTCTGGGTGAGCCCAGCCCTGCCCAGTGTGGACAAAGAAAGCATTCCAAACAGCAGGATGCTACAGTTGTTTCAAATCTAAGGCAAATACAACAGATTCTATCCATTTAAAGATGCCAACAGGTAGAATGGTTAAGACAGTATGAATGTACAACTGCATGACTTCTGACTTGCACTAAATTCTGCTTGTAGAAACAACAGGTATTTGCAGGAGATAGATGCTGGAGTACACGCTATGCAGACTTAACTCTTTTGTACATAACTCAAAGTCTCTCATCATCTCTTTCTTTGTCTTCAGTACAAACCCTTCACCAGCTCCTTCCCAGACTTTCCCAAGGTGGAGCTCACTACTCCATGTATGGCTCTACCTCTAATTACTATTTACTGCATTTGCATGTTTTTTTTCTCATTATAATGTCATTAGCATGCGAGGGAGCCTGGTTGCCAAGGCAACCAGGAGTGGTGAATGCACAGCACAGCCTTTAATGAAAACTTAACCCTACTTCTTTTAATTCACACTGTGTTTTTTGGTTCACTTCAATTTTGTGGTCACAAGAATGAAAATATCCTGCAGTTACCGCTTCTTATGTGGTGCTGCTCCATTGTCTTGAGAACCTTTGTGTTCTCCTGAACATACTAACAACACTGTATTTTTCATAACTAACCTTGAAAACTTCCTCTGATAGTAATAAATTCTCCTTCTAATCAACAGTGCTCACTCAACACAATCCTTTGAATATCTAAAATAGTCTATTTTTCTCCAGACTAAATATTCTCAGGTTTTTCAAATTTGACATGTTTTCTGCAGTCCTTATTCACCTAACTGCCTGCCCCTGAAGCCATCCTAAATGATTTGATAGAGAACAAACTCACTCCTTCTATAGCATCCTGTCAATCTGATAACCTTATTAAAAGGAAATAAGAGATTAATTTGACATGGCTTCTTTTTAGCCAATCTACAAAGGTATGCTTATCAAAGCTGGGTATGATAATAAAAATGATTTGTCAGGTGATCAAATAAAGATACAATTTGTTCAAAAATCTCAGTCACAATAGGTAAAAATGAGATGATACTTGGCATTAATAAAAGCAAAATCCTAAAACTAGGCTCAGAAATTCAGCTACACAAATAGAAGAGCTGTTGCTTAACAGCAAGGCACATTTTTAAGCCACAAGAGATACAGATGCCTTCAAGTTCAGGAGAAGCCAAAGTGTGAAGGGCTGTCATGAAGGCATTTCTTAGAACTCAGTTTGTAATTGTTACATTTGCAGGATAAGGAGGACAAGGTCAACAGTATTGCAGAACGGTTTAAAGAAAGTAAATCTTGTATGAAAAAGCAACTAATGACCACAAAAACCTATTATTTTCTGGTATCACTGTCTTTTACAATATAAGCAAAGATGGAATCAGTGGGACTAACCACTGAAGTAAGGCAGCCTGAGGAGTTAGAATTGAGCTCTCACTTGAGATCGAGTAGACTTGGAGAAGGAGACCAGTGAGAATGCTATTGTCCAACAAAATCAGCAGCGATGATGGAAATGTTCTTTGTGCTGTCCAAAATGGTAGTCAGTTGCCACTTAAAATGCAGTGAGTGCAACTCAGAAACCAATTCATTTCATTTAACTTTACTTAATTTAAATTTCAATTTGAATAGTCACATGTGGCTAGTGGCCACCATATTCTATGGCACAGCTACACAAATGATGGGCTACTACAGAGTAAAGTTCTGATAACATTTTAAGGTCAGACTATATTCTTCAGCTTTCCCCCAAACAAGCAAATGAGGCCTGGCAACATCTGAGTCATAGTCTAGGAGGAGGCCCTACTGTAGCATCCACTGTAGGCCACATCCCCCATAGAAGGCCCAGGCCATAAGAACAATTTGCCTTCAAACCAGGCATGAGAGTTTAGAAAGAGATGGGTGGTCAGTATTACCACAGACTTGAGAAGCAGTATGGCATAGAGTCCAGTCCACAGACTTGAAAACCAGACTGCCTGACTTCATATCCCAGCTCTATCACAAATTAAGTGTGACCTCAGCTTTTTCATCTATAAAGTGGGGATAATAATGGGTACTATTACCAACCAGTGTGAAAAATAACCTGAGTTAATACGTACAAAAGAGAAAAAAAACTGACATAATTGTTAATGAGTGTTTTTTCCAAAAAGTACATTTCTCCTTCAAGAGTTAACATATTTTGGCCAATCCCCATGAGTGAGTTAAGAGAAGGCTAGGATAAGTTATTTCTCCTTCCAAGCCTTTATTCTTCTACATAATTCAGAAGCCATCTGAACAGCTATTTGACTTAATCCAGCTTAGACTGGTTCATCATACTCCTGTCACCTACCCATTCCACTACTGCTAGCCCTTATTCCCTCCATCAGAAAGACATAAAACACAGCACATGCACAGCTGGCAAATATACTTCCTGAACCTTTACCCTCTCCCAGTCCTTGCTTTTTACTCCATTCTCTTAGTTATTGAATTTGGGACCTGTCAAAGTTAACATTCCTGCCTCAGCCTTCCAGACTGTCATATGATTCAGTCCAGTGCTTTCTACCCTTTTCACATCATGACACACATAAAAATCCATATTTGAACAGTATAATGGAGCAAACTAGAGAGGATTTGGTGGTATCTATATGAAATTTGGTGAAAAATATCTTAAATACATTTTCTTTATACTATACAATTATTATAGTAAATCCCATTCCTATTCCCAGCCCCAGGCTAACCTACTTTCTGTCCCTATAGAAAGGAGTATATCACTTTTCCCCAAATAATGGAAACTCTTTTCTCATCACTAACCAGAATTTGGATAATTCAAATCTAAATTGTACTCCAAAAGTGCTATCGTTCAGTAAATCAAATAGATCTTCCTTTACTTTCATCAACAAATGAAATGTGAAAATTTCTTATGATGGTATAAATAAATTGTGAATACAACTGAAATCACACACTTCAACCAGTGAAGTAGGTTTTCCTTAAATATACAAGATGTTGCTCTGGCTCTACTTGTCTTAATAATCATTCTTTACTATTCAAACCATGACACAGGCTAAACAATGACAAGTGAACCTTTTTTAACCCCTCATTTCCAAGGCTGAATTTCTGAATTGAATCCATAAATTTTAACAGTACATGTGAATACATTATCATAAGGTTCTAGCAATTTTCTACTAGGTTCATTAATTCAGCTAATTAAGCTATTTTTTCAAGCCAATAGCTACCTTTTAACAAATCTGCAAAGTAAGAATTGCTTACAAAAAAAATTCTCCTAGTTCACAAACTTTTTTTGGACATCTACTGCCCTTCAGTATGAAACAGTGGAACGTTGTATTCCAATCCCATTTCTTCAAACGAAGCTGAAAACAGATGTGAGTGAAGCACCTTCGGTTACATTAGATTCTCCATTTTGATACATCAGACTATGTGAAACTCATATACAGGCAAACTTCTACACGACAGAGTTTCTCTGTAAATAAAACATCGTATTATTTATATCTCAGTGTCTTCACAACTCTTAATGTGTGACCATTACACTGTCCTGTCACTGCAGTCACTCCACTAGTAAGACAAATTCAAGCATGTTTCCATAATAACTTATTTGTTTCAAAGTATGTATTTACCACCTGCAATATTTCATCTCCCATGATTTGTTTTGGCACTTCCTTATAGAGAACTGACATTCTTCCTAGCATTTCTCTTTAGGAATTCTAACTGTGCTGGAATTGGGCAGTTTCTAACATGCGTAAATTCACCAATCTGAAAAAGAAAAGTCTGTTTGACTTATAATAATCTAATGTCGTCTTTATGTCATCTGACATATCATCAATATGTTTACAAGTATTATTTGAGAGCACCACCTTCTCCATTTCTCTTGTTTTATTGGCCTAAGTTTCTAGCATGTTGGTAAAATAAGGACTTCTATCTTTGTGTGAGATGGTATGGCTTCAGCTTTTAATCATGTAACCATATAACTGGCTTATTCAGCTTAATCTAAATAAACTGAAATAGTTTATTGTTAGACACAATCTCAAAAAGATCTTTGGTTTTTGCATTGCTTTTGCAAAACTTAAAAACGTTCCAGTCTTCTGCACAGGATAAGTTTTGGAGTGAGGTGCCAGTGCAGTTTGCTTGGTACCCTGTCTTCATATTATAACTTTTCTTGCCAGGAAGGCATTTAGGCTAAGGGAAAAGAGTTACTAGGCACACACATCCAAGTTTCAGATGATTCTCATTTCATTACCTAACTACTGACTTCAACTTTTTTTGATACTGTGTTTCTCTAGGCTTTCTAGCTTTAATGAAAAGTTATCCATTAAGATTGAAAAGTAAGTACAATATCTGTAAAATTTAAATCTTTTTTAAATATGAAGACCTAATAGGGCCAACTGGCTTTTACAACATAAAATATATTTACAGGAATGAGAAATCATTGCTCATTAAAATATTTTAAAAAACAAATTTCATGAAAATTCAAACAAATAATCATTCACTTTTGTTTACTCCAAAAATTAAAACTTTGAAATACTCCTAAAATATATATAATGTATAAACTGGTATGGAATTAAAATATTTTGACAATTTATTTTCTGAAGCTAGAAAGCCTTTTAATTAATCAGCTTAATTCAAGGTACATTCAGAAGGTATATTCAATTATTATTTGATTTTTAGAAGTAAATTTTTTTTAATTTCTAAAAACAAACAATAATTTGTTACAAAATTCTAACAAGAATCAGACTTTGGCTAATTGTTCACACCAAAAGCAAAAACTAAATATAAGTAAAGTAACTAACAAAATCAATGTTTTATTTAGCAACACTCAGTATCAGAAAATAGTAATAAAAGTACTAAAAGCAATCATACATAACTCTAAGTCAGAAAAATTGTAAAATAGTGATGACAGCAAACTAAATTGAAATTAGAGTACAAATATTTTACATGTGTTAATAAACAAAATTTAAAAAAATGGAAGCAGCCCAAATACCCATCAAAAGATGAATGGATAAATAAAATATGTCGTATATATACACAGTGAAATATTATTCAGCCTTAAAAAGGAAGGGAATTCTAACATATTCTGTAATATGAATGAACCTTGAAGACACTACGCTAAGTAAAATAAACCAGTTGTGAAAGAACAAACATATGATTCCACTTATATGAGGGAGCAGGGTAGTCAAGTTCATAGAAACAGAAAGTAGAATAGTGGTTGCCTGAGGCTGGGGGAAAGGAGTTGTTTTGTGAGCACAGAGTTTCAGTTTATTAAGATGAAACAGTTCTGGAAAATGGTAGTGGTAATGGTTGTCTAACAATGTGAATGCACTAAATACTACTAAACTACTGCTGAACTGAACCACTTAAAAATAGGTTAAGATGGAATCTTATGTCATATATTTTTCCCATAATTTTAAAATACTTTCTTTTAAATGGTTAAAATGGCACACTTTAAGTCATATATATTTTACCACAATTTTAAGAATTAAAAAAAAACTTACTAATGTCAAGTGTATCACAAGAGTGTAGTTAGAATTGGAATGATTCAAGGTCCAATGTCAAGGGTAGGTGCTATGTGATATGGCTACTACAAAGAACTTCCAGGCCATAAATTCCACACCTAAAGCTTTTCAGTCCAAAATAATTAGTGAATTTAAGGAGTTTACAAAGGGAGCCACTCAAATAGTACTCAAATATCACTTCAACTACTATAAATTTCTGAATGGTTGTACAAAACACTATTAATGAATTCTGACCATTAGTATCTTGAGTCCACATGTAGCCTGTTCATGGTACAGTAATATGCAAGGCACAGCGATTAGGAAGCTCTGATCTAGTACTCAACTTTCAGCTTTCTCCCATATCAGCTTATCTGTCTCCCAAGCTCAGCATATTCTTAGACTATCCTCTGGGTAAATCTCATCCCAGCTCAGACAAGGCTTCAGATCAATGCTTCTTGCATTCTATGTCCAGGACATCTCCCTTCCAGCAAACCCCACGTTCATAAGCAGGACGCATAGAGTGGCTACAAAAAAGCTAATGCATCAAAAGCAGCCTAAATAAAAGCACCATTTGGAACAAGGTGAATTATATGACCTTCTAACTGTAAACCTCTATTTCTATGACTTATGAACACTTTTATGATTCGAGGTTATATAACACATAAATCTCAACTTTATATTCTGATTGCTTGTCCAGGTATCAGCAATGAATAAAATGCATACCAAAGAGGCATGCCTCATGATTATTTTTAGTGGCACTAAGATATGCTAGGTAAAACTGAGAAGTAAATGAAACTTGTCATTTGATGCTCTCTCATTTCTACCTCTCCTTTGTTGTCAAAGCTCACATAATGTCCTACAGTAGTCCAAAGGTCCTAATCCTTCAAAAGTGCTGCAAAGCACATAACTCAGCTTTCTCTGTTCTTCCCTTTCCTCCACCTAAAACCTACCCTAGTTTTTAAAAATATCAATTCATTAATGTCCCACTTCCACTTGGACACAAGATCCCAGTCAGGCTTTTCTTATAAGATTTTCTTATGAGAACGTCAACACCAGCTCTCACTTAGTGGTCACCAGAGCATATGGACCTGCCCTTCACCGGAAACAGTATCTCCACTTCAGGTTCTGCTATCCAACTCTTAGCTCATTAACCATTCAATGTTATCGAGCTGTTTTGTTAGCACACTGGAATTATAAATGACGGTCTTTCCTCTTTATTCAAATTTTACTATCTAATGTTATATAATGGGGCAAAGGGACATAAATCAACATTTGAAAATCTCATCCTAGACCAAATGCTTTGCAAACCATCTGTGGTGAAAGATCAGGATTTTTATTTCCAATCTGTCATAGACATACTTTTGTGAAAAACACTAAAAATGAATTACTAGAAAAAAATGAAATTCAAAAATCCAAAACATACAAAATACAAGCCCCAATTTGAAAAAAAAAAAAAAAAAAAAAAAAAAGCTCTCTCTTTTTAGGTTCACAGCAAATTTGGGAGGAAAGTACAGAGATTTCCCATATACCCCATATCCCTACACATGTATAGCCTCCCCCATTATAAGTATCTTTTTTAAAAAAATTATATTTGACAGACATAAAATTACTCTGTCAAATTACTTGCAAGTTTCTAAGCACTCATTTTCAATTTCTTTACTTACCTCCTTGTACTGGTACCTATCTAGGACCACAGTGAGTAGCACTCTCTCATCCCAACCCAAATATCTACCTCCATCCTATCACCAGAGTCAAACAATCCTCTTTGTAAAGAAACAGGAAGACAGAGAATGCCATATGCTATGGTTAGTGAAAAAGCCATTTGGGGTGCAATACACATCTGTCATCTGTGGAATTGTAGTTCATAGAAGATGATCCATTGTCATCAGCCATTCACCAAAAAGAATATACTTTCAGGTTTATGAGAATAACACAGGCTAGGTGTCTCATATGTGCCTTTCACTTTGAAAATTCTCATTGGTTTAGGGTAGTTAAAACCCCTATTCTGGTTCTTGATTATTTACATAATAAAGATCCATTTAAATGCACACGCACTACAACCTCCTGAAGTCAGCAGGAGGTGAACATGAAAATCTGAGACCAAACTTCCCTGCATGTGCACAAAGCATGTTTCCATTGTGCAATTGCTTTACAAATAAGAAATAAACCCTGGATTTATAAGACTTGGAAGAAAAGGTTTAATGGCTTCAACTGTTTTCCATTACTGGAAAATTTACATGCTGAAAAGTAGCAAAAACCAGTGCAAAAGAATAAACAGTGGGTGCACTTCAAGGGCTTGCTTCTTTCAAGAATCAGGAGTAAAATTGGGTTTTATTAGCTGTTTCATTAAGTTTTACTTTGAAGAAAAACAAACAGTGAAGGCATATGTGCAACATCTGATGAAAAAGGGATTTTATTCTAAACAGTCTCTGTACAAAACTCATTAATGTAACATTAAATGTGAAGACTTGTCTAGCAATTTAAGGATAATTTTACTCATTTTAGTTTATTTATAATTTGTGACACAGTTTATTTAACATATTCTAATCTTTAAATCACCATGTGTACTAAACTAATATATTAAATCTGTCTTTTCAATGACATTTTGCAACAAACATCTACAGCAACTGTTAGAGGTAATTAGTACATGAAGTTTGTAACAAATTTAACACCTAAAGATAATACAGCTGAATACTGATAACTTAGAAAATTCATGAAAACACATCATTTCTTCTTAATCAAACTCCTAATTGTAAAGATTATTCTTAAACTACAAATACACGTTTTTAGAAAAATCTAAATATAGGTATTACTATAATCCAATATCAGAAATCTAAGCATCTCATATAATACTAAAATTATTAAATAAAAGTAAATATTTTTTCCTCGCAGCAAATTTAGGCATGCTGGATATTCATCATATTCCCACTCGAAGAGTTTACTCAATTGCTGTTTTTCCATTTCAAGCCTAGATGTTGATAAGAAGCAACTAAATTTTGTTAGTAGGAAAAAGAAAAAAACATATATTACAGTTCTGTTGTGTTGGTTACAAAATAGTGTAGGCTTCTGGTATGTAGCAGATTAAACTTCAGCTTCTAAATGGATGAATTCAATATTAAACTACCAACTGGGGATTAAGACTGTAGTCTTGAAGGAAACTTTGGCTCCAATCTTGACCCTACCTCTTCTTTTTTTTTTTGTTGTTGTTGTTGTTGTTGTTGTTGTTGTTGTTGCAGGGGGAGACAATTAGGTTTATTTTTAGAGGAGGTATTGGGGATTGAATCCAGGGCCTTCTGCATGCTAGGCATATATTCTACCACTTGAGCTGTATCTTCTCCTCAACCCCGCCTCTTACATAAAGACCATGCAACCTTGGACAAGTCACTTAACTTCTCTAAGCCTACCTGCCTCATCTGAAGTAGACATAATAACAGCAAACTCATAGGGATATTGTGGGGATTAAATTAAATGCAGTATTACATGTACATAACAGCACAGTTGGTGCTTTAAAAACGGACTTTCTTCTTTAGAAAACAATTATTACTCATTTTTCTCAAACTAATTTAACTTAGCACATAGTTTAAAAAGTCAAACAACACTAAAATGAATACATATATAACAAATATCAGCAGCCCTTTTCTTATCACTCTCCATACTCTGGTCAGCCTATCCAGAGGCAATCTCTTGTAACTTTCCTTGTTACATCTTCTGCCATTCATCTCCAAATTCCATACATTTTCTGTATACAGCTTTCCCCTGAGACATCAAATTTAGATATTATCTATTAATTTATTATGTAGATAATATATTTTCAAATTCAGTGTGACCCCCAAATTAAAATACCAAGATCATTAAAAAACGAACTGGTAAACTCATACATTGGAAAGAATATATAGAAGAAATAGTCTCTCTTAGGAGCCTATGGAGTGTCAGTCCAAATCAGTTGTAACCTATCATTAAGGGGTCAATGCCTCAGAGCACAAATAGAAAATGGATTTATTTTTTCCAATAACTGCTCTTGGCTCTCCTGTGTGGAATCTTCTTTCCCATCTGTTAAGTGTGGCACATTGTTTGCATTAGTGAACCCAACTTTTACACCTCCCTATATCTTTGTCCTTTGGTAGTGCCTTTCCACAATGACTCTGAGTTTGGCCCCCCAAGGAAAGCTCAAGTAGAGGTCTGAAAGAGTGCTTGAGAGTTTCTACTTTCTTCCTTTGGATCCTAACCACTGCCATGAGAACGGGCTCAAGCTAGCTTGATGGAACCAGGCTGAATCATTCCTCTTAGATGAGGCTCTCTTAGACTAGCCAGCTCCCAGCCAACATTCAGCTGGATTGTAGAAAGATAAATAAGCCCTGTGGACATCAACTGAGCCTGCCACAGATCAGAATGGCCCAGCCAATTTGTAGGCTTCTGAGAAATAATAAATGATTGCTGTTTTAAACCATTAAGTTTTATAATGATTTATTATGTGGTAATACCTAACTGATTTATTAGGAATCCTTAAATAACAACTTGGTCCCAATCTGTAATTTTTTAGATACTTTCAATTATTAGAACTCTAACCTTCAGATAATTAAGATTCAATCTTATATTATTTTTGTTGTTCTGATGATTTCTGACTCAAAATCAATTTGAAGTTCTTTTTCCCCCGTAGTTCAACCCACACTCTCTGTAGCTTAGAATGGAGAAATGAAGGATTGTCTTGCTCAAAGAAATCTCCTGCCCCTCACTTCTTCTTCCAGGGCCCATGGTTTGAGAACTGGAAGTAGGAAGGAGGGTCATCCCCTTGCTTAACTAGGTGCACAGCCCTCTCCTGGTTGTTTGCTGTTGCCTCTCTGCCTAGTACTGAGTGACAATGTTCCCACATATGGCAGGTATCAGCTGCTAGCTCCCTCATGAGTGATTAAATGGGCTCTTCAGAAGATCCTGTAGGGAGACACCTCCCAGGACATTTAGTAAATCTAGGCAGTCACCATCCACCCTCTACCACTGCTGAGGTCCCTTTACCTCCTAGTTTGAGAAAGACAATTGAAAAATAGGTCAAGCCTGTCTACTCTCTGAAGTGACCATATGAAACAGATCAAACAGCAACCTCTTTCCCCTACTACTACTCTCAACTCCCTGTGGCCCGGCTGCAGCGGAAAATGGCAGATCAGCAAGTCTATGACTAAGAAAATGCTCAATTAGGCAATGAAGGGACCATTCTCCCAACTTGAAAGTACCCCCACACTCTTTATAAATGATTCTTTGGAGAGGAAGAGAGGCTTTTGGAGGGAATCTTTTCTCATTACAAACTCTGCACGTCTGCTCTGCTGAATCCTATTCTCATACCGGGGTAGTGTGGGGGATCCCAGTTCTCCAAAAATGGTTCTTCAGAGCAGTCTCTGAAGGCAGGTTTCTGGCCCTAGTGGCTAGTAGATTATTCATAGCAATCCAAATATAGAAAATGAGTTACTCAAAGTCTTTTGTCTTCAGCTTGGGGCCTTAGCTGCAATTCTGGAACAAGATAAAAAGGTCCCACTCAACACACTGTTACATGGTTATTTTAAAGTCTAAAGTATGCATTAAATTCTACTATACTGCATATCATTATGGAAAAATTCCATTTTTACAGAAATGCCAGTTTTATTAAAAAGACTGCCCTGAAGAGGTTATTTGAATGATACTTATTAACTTTTTATGTAGATTTTATGGTGTTTTCATGGATCCTAATTCATCAATTAAGGGGTAAAAGAAGAACATTGGAATTTTTTTAAATTTCTCATATTTTTTCAAATAAAACATTTGTCTAATAAAATTCTTCAGATAAATTATGGATTTTTCTTTTTTCTAGAAAATCATATATTCAATCATTCATTTAACAAATATTCGTTTGTGTACCTAGTTTACACTCAGTGATATTCTAGTTGCTTTGGGCATGTCAACAAACAAAACAAAGATTTCTGCCCTCATAGATTGAGTGGGGAGAAACACTAAACAATAAATATAATAAATAAGTAATTATAAAGCATGTTAGAAGGTGAATAGTATGAGAAAAAGAAAATGTAGAGGAAGATAAGGGAAATCAGGAGTGAGATTGCAGGTAGAGGGACCAAGTGGTTAGACATGTTGAATAGGGTGGTCAGGGAGGCCCCAGTAAGAAGGTGACATGTTAATAAACACATGGGATGGGAGGACAGAGGATGAGAGGATGGGGGTTGGAGGAAGTTGTTAGACATATCTGGAAGAAGAGTGATCTAGACAGAGGGGCCAGCCAATTCAGAGGGAGTGTTGGTGTATTTGAGGAACAGCAAGGAAGTCAGTGTGCCTAGACTGTTGCGAATGAAAGGAAGGAAAATAGGAGGTGATGTCAGAGGAAAAAGAGGGGTGGGAAAGGAGCAAATTATAGTTTACAAGCCATTGTAAATGCTTTGGCTTTTACTTTGAATTGAGAAGTGATACAATGTGACTCCATTTTAAAAGGGTTACACTATAGGATGGCAAGGATGGAAGCAAGCAGATGGTTATGAAGGTAATCATAGTAAGAGCAGATGGTTTACACCAGGGTGGTAGCAGAGGACATGATGAGAAATGGTCTGATTCTAGGTACTAAGAAGGTGGAGGCAATAGGATGTCCTAAGGGAATGGATGTGGGGTGTGAGAGAAATAGAGAAGTCAAGGATAACTCCAGTACCTTAAACAACTGAAAAGATGGAGCTGCCATCAGTTGAGAGAAGGTTAGTTTAGGTGACAGTGGGTGAGCAAATCTAGGAGTAGGAGGTTTGGAACTTAGTTTTGGACACGTTGAGACTAAGTGGAGATACCAAAGTAGAAATGTCAAGTAAGAAGTTGGCCTTATGAATCTGGAGTACAAGAGAGAAGTCCGGACAGGAGGTACACATTTAGGAGAAACCGTCATTTGATGTAATTTAAATGATGACCTCCAGGGTTATAAGATTAGCTAGAGAAGAGAATAACACATAGGATGGCCTGGGAACTAATATTATGAGGTTGTGGAAGAAAGGAGACTAAAAAGGAGTGAAGAGTAATGTAGGTGGTAAACCAAGAGAGTAAGGGCACCAAATTAAGAAAGCATATCAAGGAGAAAAGAATGATCAATCCTGTCAAATATTACTAAAAGATCAAATAATTTACCAATGAGTTTAGCAGCAATAAGCTTAGAGGTCACTGATGACATTACATAATAATATTGGACCCAGTGATTCATTCTACTAAAAAGGAATTTTACTATTTAATGAAAATTCTTCTAAAACAAATAGGGTTTTAAATTCTAGTCAATGACCCACTTATTTCAAATAATATATTATACAATGGAACACAATGAAATGTATTTACACAAATAAAAAACCTGGCAGAACTCCAGTTTATATGATTTAAATTTAAATTAAAGAAAGCCTTTAGAGTGCTTACTATGTATACTAAGCACCAAGGATCTAGAAACAAGCATATAGAAACAAAATTCCTGCAGTCAAGGAGCTTTCAGATGACTATGGGCATTGAAGCAAGTATACAGATAATCACCATACAAAATTGTGCATCAATTGTGTGGAAATACAGAGAAGGGGCTAAGCCAAACTTATGGGTCAGGGTTGCCTTAACTGAAGGAGATAATACTTAAATTTAATCTCAAAAAAACATGTAGTGATTATGGGCAAAAGACTCAACCAAACAAATCACAAAGGAAGGTACAAAAAAACTAATAAATGTATGAAAAAGTGCTCAAATGTAATAGTTTTTAGGAATGCAAATTAAAACCACCCTGTGGCCTCAGGAGGCAGGACTTCAAATCTTCTCCAAAAAACAACTTTGAAACTGTTCAGAATTGTTAAAAACAACCATTTCAGGAATCTGGCAATCAATCAAAGTCAAATAACATAGTAAGAAGCACTTATTCATGAAACACTGTCGAAATTAAGGTAAGAACAGTGGGACTCTGTGGCACTCCTGCCTGGGGCTACTGCCATCCCTCCCCTGTGGTCAGGTGGTCAGGGTGAGGGTTCCCCTGGACCACAGGCTTGGACAGCTTCAACACCAGAGAGGCCCAACTAACTTGGCGCCAAAGATGAAAATATGCAGTCCAGCAGCATCGCCAGCAAAAGTAGCAATCTCAGGAGCAAGTCTGAGGTAGCCATCCCAGTTGGGACAAGCAACCTCCTGACAACAAAACCGTAAAGGTAATAAGTAGATTCTGGAAATGAGAGATCACAGAGCAGCTTGAAGTCTACAAACAACCCTGGCTGCCTCCCACCCACGTGCCTCGAGAAAACCATACTGTTCTCACATCCTGGGCTGATGGTGGAGCTGCTCACACGAACAGAGGACATGGGAGAAACTAGAAGGCAAGGCAGACTAGAAACCTGCCTGAACTTTGAATGTGCTCCCGAACCCACATACAGATCCTCAAGAAGGGGGGAAGTATTACTATATCCAACATGCTCAGGTGTTCCAGCATAACCTCTGACCACAAAGTTATGCATAAATAAATGTTGAGCAAATGAAGCCAGACTAAAAAGAGTACATCTTTTATAGGCATGAACTGTATATGCTTAGCTAAGGAGACTGATTGTATCCTGAAATAATGGAGAATTACTAAAGGATTTTAACCAGGGAGTAATGGATTGGAATTGTGTTTTATAAGATCACTTTGGCAGTGTAGAAGGCAGGTTGGCAGAGAGCAAGATCAGAGACAGAGAGCAGAAACAACAGCCTGGGCCAAGTCAGTGGCAATGGGAAAGGAGGGCAGAGGAGGCAGAGAAAGCCAATTAGACAGATTTTTAAAGGTGGAATAAACTGATATAATGATCCATCAGGTCTACATATTGAGAATACAGAGGAATGTAAAAGCCTTCAGGTTCATGGCCTGAGCCAGAAGGATGGTAGGACCATCTACTACAACAAAGAATTCAACTGACTGAAAGATGATGAGCTCAATTTTGATCATATTGAGCTCAAGGTTACAGAACTCTAATCTGTGAGATCACTTACGTGATCAAACTTTGTATAAAGGCTATTATTTAGAAAAAGATAAGAAATATATGGAAATACAAGACTCTAGTGGTCCAAAGACCTGGGTTCTTGCTCCAGTTGTAGCTCAAACTTGGGGCAAGTCAATTGTTGTCTTGGTGCCTAAGTTTATTCATTTATTTAAGCTATCTTGATACAAAATGAAGAAAATAAGACTGCCCTATGTACTTACAAAGTGTCATGAGCTAAAAAGAATTCTGTAAAGCAAGAATACATGCAATTGCTGCTATAGTGACCAATTTGTTCTGGGAATTGTCACTAATACAATATGACCAAAATGAAGCCATAAATATTGGAAAAGAAACCATATTTTCGCTATGTCAGATGACATGGAAAGCACCAAGAATTATTTTTAAAAGCACAAGAAGCAGTAAGATAGTTCATTTAGGTAACCAGTTACAAATATACCCAGCAGAATCAATCTTTAAAGTGAACACCTATTGTAATCCTAAAAGGGAAGACAATGTTGTAGATATGAAATGTCACTCCAATATTATAAATTTAAAAGAACCACCATTGAAATCCCAAATGGGAAATACAGCAACACTTATTTAAGTGTACCTAAAAATGAAAGCCTACATATGAAGGAAATTCACCAAAACAACATAGCTGTATTTTTGATGACTTTTTTCTATTTCTACAAACATTCAAGATCATGGTAATGTTGTCTATAATTGGAGGCCTTATCCAAGGCTTTGGAAATAAGCATTTTTCAAGTTCAAGCATAAAATTAACTCATAATAGATCAGAGCAGATAGGCAAATCACCCTTAAGAGAAAGAATAGCTCTCCAGTCTGCAAGATTTCACTATAATCTGACAGCAACCAAAAGAGACTGGTCAGTTATTCAAAATGAAAAAAAAAAAGATCAGTGGAGGAAATATTGGCATTGCCCATTACGCTATTCGAGAAAGAGATTCTTACTCTACAAACTTTAAACAACTTGGCCTCAAAGATAAGACTACCCCTACTGCAGAGCAAGATGTATGATGCCACTCTTATATTATGCTATGAAATATTTCATTCATACGATTGCACATGAGAATTTATACTCATTCTATGTTCACAAGAGTGTTATTTGTCTACCTACAAAAACAAAAATGAATATCATGATGACAGGAGCATTCCAGTTCATTTAACAATTTTATTCATTATAAATTGATAAATTAGATTTTGATATATTTATTTCAGGACATCACTGTTGAAGAATATATATACATATTCTTTGACACTGCATGATGTGGATCCCTCTTTGAGAGACAGCTCCATTCCATTCTATCTGAATCTGAGGGTCAAATTCTGTGCTTCATAAACTTAACAGTGTTAACTCCCTACAAAGTTTTTTGAAATACAGCCTGCCAGCCTGCCTGATGAACCCAAACATCACCCCATTAGGCAAAAATGTGCTTTTAGTTGGTAAAAGTGCACAACTACTATCATTATTTAAACTCATTTGATAAATTTGTAAAGTATTACAGCTTTCCTTTCTCTGATACTCTTGATAATCTTTAAAAATGATATTCAAAAATATTTAATTCACAAGCGATACAACCTGTTCTTGAAATGATTGCTTAAGATTTGCATATGCTTAAATGACAGATCGTATCATAACACACAAAAAAATTATGAATGAAAAATCTAGGTAACTGACTATGATTCAATGTTTATTACAAAAACACAGCATGCTGCTCCAAATGCATTTTTCTCCTAATCTCCAAAGATAAACTAAAAAAAACTCTAGTCTAATTAAGAGACCATGTGAATGCAATATATATAATTTTTATCTAGTGACGTTTGGGGCCAGAAATGATATTTCATTAACTCACAATAGATGAATGAAACAAATACAATATTACACTAAAACTAATAGCAGTAAGAGGCTCACAACCATCCTAAAAAGGATTAATACAAGGATATATTAAAAAAAAATTTTAGTAAGTTGGAGGAAGAAGAATAAAAATTAGGCAAAAATTAAGTATTTCAAACCAACAAATATATTTGTTACTCACATAAAGCAATATTATACTTAAGAAACCTATGGGAAATATCTATCCTTTCAGTAAACCTTAAAACTGTCAGTAAATTTTAGCAAAGAATATATCTAAACATATTGTTCATATAGAGATTAAAAAATTTAAGTGGATATTTAATATTTCACCTTTCAAATAAAAATTCTTACTTCCAAATATTAAATGTACAAATTTCACAAAAATGAATGGATAGGCAAAGTAAAGTAACTGTATGTAAGATATTAATTCCATTATTTATTCTCTAATTTGACTATGTTTCTGATAGAAATATCCAATTGGGTTTATATCAGCAAATTATCAGACATACTTGAAAAGCATTTTTAATCTTCTTTAATAATGTTGTACTTTAGAAATCAAAGAAGTGAAATCTCTTAACAGAATGAGGCTATGTAGTTCAAGATGTCATCATCTAACAGAAATTCACCCCCAATTCTCTGTTTAGTTCCCTACTTCAAAAAATCCTGACTCAAAATTTGTAGAAATAATGGGTGAAGTTGTAAGACATCATAGTAAGTGAAATAAGGCAGTCACAAAAGGATAAATACTGTATGATTTCACTCATATGAGGTCCTTAGAGTGGTCAAATTCATACAGACAGAAAGTAAAGTGGTTGCCAGGGGCTGGGGAGGGGAGAAAGAGAAGTTAGCGTTTAATGGCTATAGAGCTTCAATTTTGCAAGATGAAAAGAGTTCTTTCGCTGAACAATAATGTGAATCTACTTAAGTCTACTGAACTACACACTTAAAATTGGTTAAGATGGTAAATTTTGTTATGATATGTATTTTATTATAATTTTTAAAATAAATAAAAATATGTAGAAATACTACTTGATGTTTCTAGAGTCTTCCTGAGTTCATTCATTAATTTTAATATAAATGATAAATAAATATATGGTGCACTTGAAGAACTCATAATTTTAAGACATAAGGGGAAAAAAAGAAAGCCAACTTAATTAAATTAAGCTATATTATGTTACTTCATATATGCCATATATGCTTTAAAACAGTATATTCCTGGCTGTGAGTTGTTAATTGCGGGAGCAAGGTAATAGGTACATGGGAATTCATTATACTATTCTATTTATTCTTGTATGCTTAAAATTTTTCATAATAAGACATAATCATAATAAAGATAGCTGTGCAAAAAAACAAGGTGTGAAATTCAGCAGGGCAGTAGGATTCATGGGAACTGTAGGGTGGGTTTTCTAACAAGGCAGTATTAAAAGATAGAATGAAGAAAATATGGAAATATTTTAAATCTATCTTAAAAATATGAATTTGATGTAATTAGGATAATGGAGAAGGGTTTTAAGAAAATCAATGTGAATTAATCAGAGAGAAAGACTACTGAAAGGAAGGAATTAAAAAGGAATTTAAAAATCAGGAATCAAAAAAAATTTTAATTGTTTTAATTTCTAAGAATAAAATAAAATTTAATAATTTTACTCTATATAAATTAGGAAATAAGCCCTTTCAATAAGCAGTTCCTAAGCTTATGTAAAGTAATCAAAATATTTCTAGTATGTTGCTATGAAATTTCAAAATACAATCAAGTAGGTTTAACTGAAGAGACAGGGATTAATGGGGGCTGGGAAAGGGAGGAGAGGTCTTTTAATTCTTCTTTAAGAATAACATATAAAATAATCTAGTACTAAATGTATAAAATCTAATCTCAAGATTAGTAGAATATTTTGTTTTCAGTATCTGAATGTTTTCTCTTCCTGTTTCTGCTATACTAAAGTAAGAGCAGAAAGTTGAAAACCTATGGGAAATTATTTTATCAGTAACCTGTGAAAGGTGAAATCACAGAACTAATGGACACATATCTAATGACAAAAACACAAAAACAAAAGAAAAAATTTTAGAAGGCAAATTGAGGCATGAGGATTAGAATCAACTTTTTCCAGACTCCTGTTAATGTTGATATTTTGATTTCTTCCCATGAATTACAAATGTTCTTAATGGCATCTAGAATTATGAATCCTTTTCAGAAGGCTTTCAATTGACTTTGCCAATATCCAGTCAGAGGAATCACTATCTTTGGCAGCTTTAGCCTTCTGAAATGTATTTCTTAAAGAATAAGACTTGAAAGTTGAAATTACTCTTTGATCCATGGGCTGCAGGATGGATATTGTGTTAGTAAGCATGAAAACAATATTAATATCATTGTACATCTCCATCCTGGGTGACCATCCAGGGTGACCAAAATATTAATGAGCAGTAATATTTTGACAGGAATTTTTTCCCCTAAAAAGTAGGTTTCAACAATGGGCTTAATATAGTCAGTAAACCATGTTAAAAATAGATGTGCTTTGTTGCTCCATTTATAGAACACAGGCAGAGTAGATTCAGCATCATTCTAAAGGA
This sequence comes from Camelus bactrianus, assembly GCF_048773025.1. Taxonomy (NCBI): domain Eukaryota; kingdom Metazoa; phylum Chordata; class Mammalia; order Artiodactyla; family Camelidae; genus Camelus; species Camelus bactrianus. The sequence continues at coordinate 56,310,932 of NC_133541.1, read as the reverse complement.
CCCTAAGATTTTCAGAATGATAAGTGAGCATTGGCTTCAACTTAAAGTCAGCAGCTACATTAGCCCCTCACAAGAGAGTTAGCCTGTCCTTTGAAGTTTTGAAGTCAGGAGTTGACTTCTCCTCTTCAGCTATGGAAGTCCTAGATGGCATCTTCTTCCAAAAGAAGGCTGTTTTATCTACACTGAAAACTTGTTGTGTAGTATAGCCGCCTTCATTAATGATTTCAGCTAGATCTTCTGGACAACTTGCTGCAGCTTCTACATCAGCACTTGCTGCTTCACCTTGCACTTTATGTTATGGAGACAGCAGCTTTCCTTCAATCTCATGAACCAACCTCTGCCAACTTCAAACTTTTCTTCTGCAACTTCCTCACCTTTGTCAGCCTTCAGTGAATTGAAGAGTTAGGGCCTTGCTTTGGATTAGGGAAGTTCTGACTGGTTTGATTTTTCATCCAGACCTCTAAACCTTTCTCCTTATCTATGATAAAGATGTTTCACTTTCTTATTGTTCATGTACTCACTAGAGTAGCACACTTAATTTCCTTCAAGAACTTTTCCTTTGCATCCACAATCTGACTGTTTGGCACAAGAGACCTAGCTTTTGACCTCTCTCAGTTTTTGACATGCCTTTGTCACTAAGCTTAATCATTTCCAGCTTCTGATTTAATGTGAGGAACATGTAACTCTTCCTTTCACTTGAACACTTAGAGGCCACTGTAGGGTTATTAATTGGCCTAACTTCAATACTGTTGTGTCTCAGGAAATAGAGAGGCCTAAGGAGAGGGACAAAGATGTGAGAACAGCCAGTTGGTGGAGCTGTCAGAACACATACATTTATTAAGTTAGCTGTCTTAATGGGAGAGGTCCGTGGTACCCCAAAACAATTACAATACTAATGTCAAAGATCACTGATCACAGACCACCATAACAAATATAACAATAATGAAAAAGTTTAAAATACTGCTAGAATTACCAAAATGAGACACAGAGACACAAAGTGAGCAAATGCTGTTGGAAAAATGGCACTGATAGATTTGTTCAATACAAGGTTAACACAAACCTTCAATCTGTTAAAAACGCAATATCTAAAAAGTTCAGTAAAACAAGGTAATCCTATAATGTGTTTCAAACAACTGCATTCATTGTTATTTACCATCTTCTGCTCCCCTTTCTTACTGTAGACAATTCAGAATAATACACTACAGACCAGTATGGTATATTTAGTGCTACTAGATTTTCATAGAGTTTTCTGAAAATCTAACTACAATTTCACTTATAGCATTATTTCTGTAACAAAAAGACAGTGAAAATTTCAGACAACTAACTAAAAATTATATGTATCCACGTGCAAGAAACTGTGCTAAACTTTTTTAATGCAAACCTCATTTAACCTATACAACAACCATGTTAGGTGGGTATTACTGTTATTCCTATTTTATAGATACAGAAAATAAAATTTAGAGACATTAAGTCATTTGTCAAAATCCAGCTAGCAAATGGTAGAGCGAGGATTTGTACTCAGGTCTATCTAACTTTGAAGTCCATGCTCTTAACCATTATCTTTAATATCAGATCATCGTGTTAAACAATGGCTCTCAACAAGAATGTACCACCTTTCTGAGGGGCTTGATGATAGTGGGGTAGGAGAACAAGAACTGTCCTGCCCAGATGCCAACTGTATCAAGCCCTGTTGAAAAATATTGATTTAGAAATATTCTCCCTGATATGCATACTTTCAGATAAAAAATTAGGATTATTTTAACTACTTTAAGAAGCTTCTTTCTTTAAAAAATTTTAAATTATTTACATGTTTCATTAATTCACACTGCTTACCTCATCAACTTCACAGAAAAAAATGGTATTTTGCCTTACTTAAAAAGCTGAATTATACCAATCCTCTAAATACTGTCACAATTCTCTAAGAATTAAAAAATAAAATGGGTGGTGTCTAAGTGATTAAAGACTAGGCTGAAGCTATGAGTGACAATATATGTACTCTTTAAAAAGTCTCTATATATAAGGCTACATGAGGTCCTTTTTAAAAATAAGGCACAGGAAAAGGCAGAGGGAGACATTACAAAGTTATACAAGGAACTTTTGGGGATGATGGACATGTTCACTCTCATGATTGCAGTGAAGGTTCAAGGTCCATAAATAATGTCAAAACTTACTCAATTATACATTTTAAATATGTACAGTTTATTATTTGTCAATTATCTATCAATAAAACTATTCTTACTATAAAAATAAATTTCTAGAGCCTAAAAAGTAAAACAACAGTCTAAGTATTGTCTCCAAACAGTCCCACAAAAAGACTGAGATGTAATACAGATGGAAGGTTTAAAGGAAACAACCCAGTGACTGATTCACAATTTCCTTCGTAAATATGGTACAAGACTACAGAAATTAAGTAGCAAGAATACTAACATTTCAAAATACAGAAGAGAGGGATTTCCTTGCCTGGAGCCCCTTTTCCTAATTCAGATCAACAGCATGCACCGAGGCAGGACTGGGTGAGAAACCACAGTCACACCATGTAGACAACCAATCCCAGAAGTCATCCACTGGCCACACAAAACCCACATATTATGCATCACTGGCATGTTGGGTTTGGTCCTCACTATGTTTGAAAAACATCTTTTTAAATTAGTTGCCAACATTTAAAAATTCAGAGATTTCTCCCCTCAAATCTTTTTTACTTTTCTTGTAAGATCTGTAACCCTGGGCCCATGTTTCCAACCTGGTCTCAGGCCAAGCACTCTGGTCAGCCACAGGCCCCAAGACTCAGTGTCCATATCATTTTGCTCCTGGCAGTTTGACTCATTTACACTGCCATACCAGGTCTACACAGAGTTTTGAGTTTGTAGTACTTGCCCTGAGGCTATAGAGATTTCTCTGAAGAATGTTTTGTTTTATGTTGATACTATCTACAGGCTCACCCTTACATTAAAGAGAAAAGTCCTTAATTAGAGGTGCAATTCTCACTCCAAAGGGTAGGGAACTTTACTAACTCAGCAGGAAGTGGCAGCAAACAAGAAACTAGACTTAAGCTATACCCATCCCAGAAGTAGAAGCCGGGCCAAGAATAAAAACAAATCCTGGAAACTGGTTCTTAGGGCACTAGTTTCAACAAATTCACTGAAGAAATTTCTGCCAGATATAATTTCCCTCCTGGAAATCTTCCCCAGGGCCCTCCAACACACACACACACACACACACACACACACACACAAACGCACAAGCACACACTTCCCACTCCATCCCTAATCTTCCCCACCCCCATTCTACTAGGTCACTGAAATATTAACAGGAATCTCTATTATCCTGCCTCCAGCTTAAGATAAAAGAAAAATTCTTTTTTTTTCCCTTTAACCTGGGGAAAAGGGAAAGTTCCCATGGAATAATCACACAAATTATTACAGGACAAAAGGAGTCAGAAACCTATACATATCCAATGAATAAACAAGCAGCATTTTAATCATTATATATTAGAAGCATTGACATTAAAGCCAGAAAGAACAAAGAGAGCTGTTATTACTATTAAGATTTTCCTACTCAATCCGTTAAATAATACAGAGAAATATTACCAAGAAACCAACAAAAACCTCCTCATTTGCAGATAATCTCACTCTACCTAGGAGACACAAGAGAAATCACTGAAAAACTATGAAAACTAAAAGGAGAATCCAGTAAGATGATTGAATGGTCACTAAATTAAGTCAAAAATTAGCAGTTCTTTTATATGTCAATAATAATCATAGAAGAAATAAAATGAATAAAAATTCAAACATAATAGCAAACAAACATAAAATACTCAGGAACAAAATTAATAAAAGGCACTAGTAAGGCCATGTTATCCTGGAGCAAAAGACACTTCAAGGGTTTATGACTCTCTCATCACTAACTTAGAATGGAGAAGAATCCACCACTAGAAATTGACTCTACACCTTTGAACCGTCATATGAGTCCCCTTGTCAAAGCTTAGCTGGCAGGTGACTCAAGAGGAAATCATGGCTTCTCTCCCCAGTGACAATCTAGACCTGATCAAGACCTGCATTTCCCTGGCCTCTAGTTCCCTGGCCTCTAGTTCCCTGGCCAGTCATAGGAATCAGCTCAAAACTATTCACATTTCTCAGACCTCATATAGGAAACAGAGCTAATCAGCATAGATTCAGGACTCACCATTATTTCAGGAATCAGATAAGATGCTAAGCACAGAAAACTTACTTATTCTCTAAGAAAGGGACTTCAAGTGACTCTTAAAGAGCTTTTGGCAGAGAACCTCACTAAATGTATGTGTGGAAATAAATGAGTAGAAAGACCTTTTACATTATTATTACTGAATAATAATTTAATTATTGAATATAACCAAAAGAAAGAATGTTTTGGAATGTGTTTATATTATTAAGAAGTCCCCAATTAATACAGTCCTCAATATTTCAGAATTTGTGATTGATTGACTATGGTTTGGTTTCAGGATTATCTTTCCACTATCTGAACAATAGTAGTTTCCTAAGAAGATTAATAGTGTAAACAAATGGCTCGAAGCACCATAGAAGCATCTGTTTACATTCAAATAATTAATATGCTAAGCACTCTTATCTATTAAATTAAAGCAGGTCACCTAAGGACTTTTCTAGATAATACTTCATTAGCCTAATTATAATGGGTATATATAAGTTGAAGTAATAAAATGGACATCTGTTTTAAAACATTCTTCAATTTAAGCTTTTTACTAAATCAAACTAGCTTTCATATATTACTTTCAATTACTGAGGTTTTACATGGGAAAAAAAAAGCCCTCCATTAAAGTAGGAAATAAAATTCTTACCTTTGAAGTTCTCCATTCCCAACCATCTCCTATCTGCTGTGAATGTTTAATGAATTCTGCACAATCATGCTGGAATGTTTTTTCTCCAAAGAATTCATCTTCTTCCATACTAAATGATAAATGAAATATAAAAACTAAGTATTAGCATCAGCTGTGGAATGAATACTGAAAGGCATTCTGCTAATTCACTTATTTCTTTAAACAAACCAAAATTTGGGATGTAGACTGGAAAATAACCTCAGAGCCATTCCCCAAAAAAGTGTTTTGTTTCTATCTTTCTCACCCTATCCCCATTTTTTAATCAGGAAGAAAATGTATCAACTCCAAACTTAGATTTGTAACAAATACATACCTATGGTTCAAAAAGTTTAGTTTGTCCATAAATTCAGTTTCAATAATTATTAATTAGTATTATACTACTTCTCCTAAGCTAATACTTCCAAACAACCTCCTCAGAACTTCCTTCTCTATCTCCTACCTTAGCTCTCACATAGATAGCATGACAGTGACTAGTAGAATTGGGCTGTTCTTCACATTTTATTAGAATTCAACTCACTAACAAATGATGTTCTAAAGCCTGAAAGTATTTGTTTTGCAAGGTGTAAGGTTATGATCACCTAATTAAGTACCTAATTTATTGAGTTTACAAATGTGACAAATCAAAGATTACTCATATACCTGTTATATAAATCTGTCCAAAACATAAAACATTGTTTATAAAAAGAGAATTTTAGAGCAGCTGGAAGGAAACTCATAGATTATGTATTGATGAGAAAAGTTGGTCCAAGTGAATTCCCACATTCTCCTCATTAGTGATAAGCATCATCAGAACACTTAGCACTTGTTAACTGTTTTACTATGTCAAGTACTTAATGCTACACACTTCCCCTTCCCATTTAATCCTCACAAAACTCAAAGGTTGTTGTTTTTCTCATTCCTCAAATGAAAAAGAGAAAATAATCTGCTGAAGAATGAAAGTGAGGAAAATTCAAACCCCAGTTTGGCTCCAGGACCAATGATCTGTCCATGCAAGCTGATTCTCAGTCCAGTGTTCCTTCTGATTATTCAAATTTAGTATGACCTATATAAGAATTTGTTCATTCATCCAACAATTACATACTAAATATCTACTAGTAGGCACTGTACGTAGGTAAAGGTTAGCTATAGAAGAAATGAAAAAAGATATAGTCCTTGCCAGGAAAGAACTGTAAGTACTCATCTTGCAATGAAAGGAAATAAGCAATAATAATAATTACAATAGAAACTCTCTTAATCAACCTCCATTCAACTTGCCAGATTAATCGACACAGTGTCCATTCTCTCTGTAAAAAGTAATGTCTACAGCATTCTGATTATGAAACACCTCTGCTCCCATCGGCTGGCTGAGTGTATGTTCACAAACCACATTCATGTATTATAAATATATACTTATAACTAAATGCAACACAAACCAAACCAACAAAATGTAAGTAAAAAGAAAGAAAACTGTTATTTCTATGGTGTGAACTTTATAAAAAGTTGGAAAGACTATAAAGGTAAGTCTTCATAAGGAAAACATACTACTGAATTACTTATAGACAATGCAACTGAAAAGACTGACTGAGGGAAAAAAATCATACAGATCTAGGATTCCACACTCAGACAGCTGCACAAGTGCCTTGAGTTTTCTTTTGAACCAAAACTAGAAATTTAGAGGATGCATTCCAGGTTCAGTGTAATTAAGAATGAACAATGAATTCCAATCAAGTACCCACACTCAAAGAAAATCCCTTGGCCATACATGAGAAAATTGGCAAATGAATATGTTTGTATCTTTTAAGTAGAAATAAAATGTTTCAAATATGCAGGTATTATTTTTTTAACACTGGCCTTAATCAAAATTTTCAGTTAATGGCTCAACTCTCGATTCTGATAGCACTGGGAAAGAGAACTTCTAGTTAAAGTACAAACAATGGAGCTCTGCACAGATTATAGTAGGCACAAGAAGAGTCCCTTATGAAGAGCAGATGGTAGGGGAAAGTGTCTGGGGTAGGGGTGGAGATAAATCTTTAAGGAAAGTAGGAGTTGTTGCAAGGCAAACTGTCCATTAGTGAAGCACTGGGGCTAAACAGTGGTCCAAGTAGGGAGGATGGTGTGAACAAAGGTAAGTAAGGGGGTAGAGAATTGTTAGTTTGATGTCACCAACATGATGCACAGAATGTAGACAGTCAAATCCCATGCAAGATAAACCTGTCTGCACTCACTAGTGGAGCATAAATAATGGGAAGGGCCTCTAAAGATATAAGATAGAATAGTAATTAACTTCCTGAAAGGAGACTTGTATGCCATGCCAGAGTTTGGACCATTTCCATAAGAAACTGAGAATCAGACCTTGGAGCTGAAAAGGTCAGAATAGTAAATTATTGTTGATTCTGTGGAGGATGGATCTGAAGGGCACAGCCTGAGGGCAGGGAGAAGAGTTAGAAACTGTTGCAGTGGTCTGGATGAGAGGTCATGAGGACCTGAACCCAAGCAATGAAAGGGAGCAAAAGGAATACACATCTTAAGTTATGAAGAGAAGCCAAGATCAACTTAGGAGATATGGAAGCCATCTGTTCAAAAGAGACAAATGAAGCCATGAGGATGAATATCACTCAGCTAGAATGCATATGACAGATTCTTAATATGGTTTCTGATGGACCATGAAAGTTTACACTAAATTTTGAATGTACATCCCTATCTATATGTTGGGAAGGTAGATTCTGTCATTTTCAACAGATTGTTTGAGGGGTCTTAACCAAAAAGTTACAAACCTCTGAGCATAGTGAGAAGAGCAGTGGGCTGAAAAAGAAACATTCAGAGGAGCAGCATTTAAAGAACCTACAGAGGAAGAGGAAGGAACAAAAGAGCAAAAGAATAAGGAGTCAGGCATTAGGAGATCCTAGCAACAGCAGTGCCGCTGAGCCCAAGGATGAAGGTTTTAAGGGAGTAGAAAATAACTAACAAAGAACCAACAATGTCAAAAGAGAAGCACATTAAGAAAAGGACTGAAAACATTCATGGAGCTTGAAAATGAAGCAGTCATTGACCCCTTAGCAAGCAGTGTCAGTGACAATGAAGAGAGAAGCTAGGTTGTAGTGGATTGAGGAGAAAACCACAAGTGAGGAAATAAGTAAAAACTTTATAGCCCACTTTTTTTTAAATTTGATTGAAAAACAGATAAAAATTGGTAACAGAAGCAGCACACAGGCTTAAGGAGGATACTGTTCTTCCTAAGAAAGGGAGCTATCTGAATGTATGTTTAAGCTGAGAAAAAGGGGTTGGAGAGAGGGAAAAGTTGAAAATACCACAGAGAAAAGTGACTGATGAAGCAATATCTTAAAGGGGTTGGGAGGAGATGTGGCATCAGCACAGGAAGATGGATTTGAACACAATAAACACCTTGCCCCTTGCAATCTGCGTAAAGGCCTTCGAGGATGAATATAAAATTTAGACAGGTTTTTCAAATGGGACCGTAAATTAAGGAAGACAAAATCTGATGATCACAAGATTTTCTGATGCAGGTATAGGCAAGATGGGCTGCAGATAGTGAGAGGATAGTGATGAAAGGAGAGTGTTTCAGAAAGCTAGTATAGACTAGGCATTGCTGGTGAGGGAGATGAGAGGAAGCATTGAAAAATGAACAGATACAAGTGAAGGCCCAGCCCAGCACAGGTTGGAGAGCCTGAATTTGTAGTGTTGTAGTGTAACACTCTGTGAGGTGTTAGCATTGCCTTCAGCGGTGCTCAGCTCCCCAAATGTGGGAACCAGCAAGAGAGGACCATATTGACCATAAGCTGAAGTTTTGCTGGGTTGAGTCAGTGGAAGAATAAGGGTGGAAGAGGGAACAGAATACACTAGTGAGAATAGCTCCTAGATCCAGGTTAAGTAGAAAATGAAAAAATGTTGAGATAACTGAAGGGGCTGGGAAAATATGACAGTTTCAAGGAATATTAGATATGAAAATGGTGAACAACTGCAATGAAAGGAGAGAAATGGAAGAATGGGAGGACTATGAGATTTAGGACTTGAGGAGGTCTCAGCTGTGGCCATATAAGCAAGTACATCAAGTAGCTTGGAGATGAAAGTCACTGGAGCTCAGGAAATTTACAAAACTGTAAGGCTTTTAATGTTTTCTGTCTTCTAGATGGACACTTGAAGTCACTTAGGAT